>NC_134584.1:89938231-92338231 GCF_037038515.1 Microtus pennsylvanicus
AAGGTGAAGAGCCCAGGCCTCAAGAGTCCATAAGGCTCACACACCGTCACAGCATGGAACTGGAATGGAACTGGGATAAAACTACATGGGACTTTAACGCCAATCAAAGAGGGGGTGCCGAGAAGATGCCCAACGTCATGGAAGGTCACAGTCTACAGGAAGCACAGCGTGTTGCCAAACAAGAGCCGGGAGACAAAACCACCAAACCTCCACACCATGGCTGCTTTCACTTTCGTCTTTGCCTGTCTTGATTTAACAGATCTTCCGCAGTAAATGTCTATAGTGTGCATGAAAGGGGGAAACGCATTCTGAAGAGCAGAGAAGTGTCTGAACATTCCAGGGAGTCTCAGAGAAGGATCACAGGGAGTTCTTGCTGAGAGATCAGGGAAGGCATCCAGAATGACCAAAGGAGAAGTCTGGCTTTGAAGCAGAAGAAGACTAGGGTGGTGCTTCAGGCAAGGAAGCCATGCCAAGGACACACAGAAGGCAAAGGCAAGGTAGAGCGCGGGCTGGAACCAGGGGTAATAAAACCGTAAGTGGCCATAAGAGTTAACTATGGTGTCCTGGTCACTAACCCATCACAATCCCGTCCGTGTGAGAGCCTGACCGCCACTGCTGGCCTCCATCTCACAACCAGATGCTGTTCCAGCTGGAGGGGGCCTCCAAGTTCTCAGCACTGAGCCAGTGCTATTACAGTTGCCTGACCAGGCCAGCCCCACCCTCAGGCAGGCATGTGCCCCTAGTACCATATTCTAAAGGACTCACTTCTTCATGGGGATCAAGGCATTATTGCCTCCGTCCATACCCACCAATCATGACAGAGCCAGGTGCAGACTGGGCCCAGGGCCACTCACCACCTGGAAGAAGATTTCCAGGCATTGATAGGACAGCTGCCACCAAACATAAGAGTCCAGGTGTCAAAAGAAAATTAAAACAAATGACCCTGTCACATGATTTTATCATCCATTCATAAAATATGCAAAAGCAAGATGGAAGAAAAACAGCTTAATTCGGGGAGATTTACAGTGACACCTGAAGTACCTCCTCCTGGCTTAGAGAGGCCTGGTCTGCCTAGCCCAGATAGAGAAGAGTCCGGCAGTGAGCCTAGAGTGTAGGCATGGCCAAGGGCATCAGAAGCACAAATAACGGCTTCAGCCTCAGGTCCCAGGTGACGACCGTCAACAAATGCCCAGGAGGGTACCCACACAGTCTCCACAGCAGCCAGAGACCTTTAAAGACATTCCCAATGTCACTCCTCATCTGTCCCTTCCAATGGCATCCCTCTAGTCTTGGGAGAGAATCCCAGCTTTGTCCCGAGCCATTCAAGGTTTTCTGTCACCTGGGCACAAATGACCTTCAGCCTGACCCTACCCTCTGCCTTCAGGGCTCCCAGGAACCAACATCCTGAGGTCCCTGCTGGCCTGCTAGCCCCAGCCTCACACCTACCTACCAGCCTAGTCCTCAGCTCTCCATTCCACAGCTCCCACCTTTGCTTACTCATCCCTGATCCAGGAAGAGGGCCGCCAGAGGCCCAACTACACATGGGCAAACCACTTAAATATGTATTTTATACAAAATATAATATATAAAGTAAACAAATATAGAATATAAAGAAGTGTGATTTTTATTTGTTCATTTACTTATTTATCTACCCAATATTTAAAAGAAAAAAAAAACCAAGTTGGGCTTGGGCTGTAGGTCAGAGGTAAAGCTCTTGCCTAAGGACTTAAGTTTAATTCCCAGTATTCCTAAATAACAACAGTAACAGCAACCTTAAATTAAGCTCTCAAAAAGGAGATTGTCGTGTGGAAGTGCCTAGCTGGTACCTTGAGCGCTCCCTGTTCCTGAGGGGTGAGTGGGCATGCTCCCTGCCTTCTTCTAGTGCCTGCACATCACCCAGACACAACACCCAGAGCTCGTTCAGTGCCTTCACGCCAGCATGGTCTGACCTTTCCCAAAAGCACTTAGGGCAGCTATTTCCCCACTGTGTGTAAGATGTTTAGGTTAGTATCTACTCCTTCATACACCACCAGCTCCATCGCTAACTCTTGCAAACACTATTCAAAAACAAAAGCAGCCCTTGCTGCAATCCTGGACTTCTGCTTCTCCTGGTAAATTTAAGTAGCTCTTTTGGCAAGCATATATATATATATGCAAGACACCTACTATGTGCTAAGTCCTTGGGTCTCAAGCTTGAATATGACAGGCCGTATCTTCCAGCTGCTCAGCCTAGAAACAACAGACAGACACAAAAGCTGGGGCTAGACAAGAAGACTGTCATGAGTGCAAGGTCTGTCTGGACTACATAATGAATTTCCAGAATAGTCTGAGGTAGAATAAAGCCATGGGTTGGGGGGGGGGGTTTAGATAGGGTTGGGTGTGGGTCTGTAGACTATGTTTGTCTAGCGTGTGCAAAGCCCTAGTTCAATTCCCAGCACAAAGTTGGGCCCTGCTTGAATCTTAGCACTTGGGAGGTAAAGACAGAGAGATCAGCTTTCCAAGGACTTTCTTAGATACATCCAGAGTTCAAAACCAGACTGGGCTACACGAGACAGGATCAAATACAACAAAACATAATAAGTAAAACTCTAAATACTCAGCACCTATTTTTTGAGGAGCAGGCCCTGCGAGTATGGGGAAAGCTGAGGAAACAAAAACAGACTGCACACCCTGTTCCCTGCAATGTGTCTCCACAGAGGTCCTGAAGTCACCATGGCCCCAGTGTTAGGCAGGTCCCACCTGCGGATGCAGGGGAGACACAAACTAGAGGCTGGCAAGGATATGAAACTCGCCACCACACACGCTCCAGACACTGATCCCATGCTGACTGTGCTATCCACCACTGGTCCCTTCCCAGGGACACATCGAGCTCGGAAGTTTTATAATCAGGTGCAGCAATGTCCTCCGGGGACATTTTTTTTTTCAAGTGCCACTACCATGGTCTGTATGCATCTCCCTACAGCTCATGCTGTGAAACCTAACCTTGTGATGGTATCAAGAGGAGGTAACTCTGACAGGTGGTTAGATAATCACTGCCCCATGAATGGGGGCATCTAAGAAAAAACTCAAGAAAGCTTGCTAGCTCCTTTGGCCCTTCCACCATGTAAGGACACACAGGTGACGCCATCTAGGAAGAGAGGGTCCTCACTAAATCTGCTAGCACCTTGAACCTCGTAAACCCCAGAACTATGAGCAATAAATTTCTACTGCTGGCGTATTACCCAGTCCCAGGTACTTTGTTATAACAGCCATAATGGATGAAGATTTTTACTGGCATCTAGTGGGCAAGGCCAAAGGTGTTGCATGCCAAGGAAAGAACGGTGCCTTCCCCTTCAGATGTCCCCTGCTCTCACTGCCACCCTGTATCTGGAAGCTCTAACACACACCAATGCCATCCCACTCTCCCCCCAGACTAGCAATGAACTGTTGCAGAGCAGTGAGACCAGAGCACCAAGGACAGCAACACACATCTGGAGGAGTGAGGTGCCGGGTGCGGCCAGAAAACTCAGCTCCCGCCCAAGCTCTCCTTGCCCACTGCCCAGCTCTCCCAGCCTCCAGTTTGCATATCACTCCTAGAGTCTTGGTTACTGAAAGTGTGGCCAATAAGCCCACAGCACCTGCACCCCCAAGGGCTCATGTGAAACGCAGAGCCTTGTGTGACCCAGAACTGCCAACAGAGTGTTCGCATTCACCAGACTCTGAGTCAGCTACGAGTACTGGGAAGTCTGAGGGGCATTTTTGGAAGTCTCAGCAGGACAGGTTCCAGGTGCTGCTGTCCAAAGGTCGCTACCAGCTGAGCTGGCGGAGAAGGCACCTTCTACTTCCTTCCCCACCTCCCTCCAGTCTCATGTTCCCTACATCTGGTGGGAGACAGTGGCACAGCATCTCCGTGTAGAGCAACGAGGTGCCATGGGGATTGCCACTGGTGGGCAAACATGGGGAGCCAGTACAACAAACCCAACAGGGATCCAGACTAAGGAACCCACTGGTACGTGTTACATAGCTTAGATCCCACTCTCATTTCGGCTTCTCTTCCAACTAAATCAGAAGCCACTGTGGGGCGGGAAAGGCCGACGAGCCTGCATAGCCTCCAAAAATCAAAACTGAGTTAGACCCAAGATCTAATACCAAGTAAACACAAGGGTTTTAATTGTAGAAAACGGTGGAATGGGATAAAAATAAATGGGACAGAAGGGTGTGGGGTAGGAGAGGATGGGAGTGATGAGCATGAAGAAATGGGATAGAATAGAACAGGGCCGGTTATGTAGAAGGGAGCAGAATAAAGGCTAGCCCAATAACGGTCCTTCCCTATCAACCATGGAAAACGTGCTCCTAGGGAGGCATGCGTACAAACATTTGCTACAGCGAACACTTGGAAACAGTCTAAATGCCCAGCACCGGGGGACCCGTGCAAGCCATGGTGCATAGCACAGCACACTAGGCAGTGCCATGATACAGCTAATAAAGGCCGGGAGCTCCCTACAGCAGCGTGGGAAACTCTCCAAGGCACAGTGCTGAGTGAAAGAAGCAGTCTGTAAAACCATGGGTCCATTATGGCATCCTTTATGTTTTAATCAAAAATCAATACCACACCATTTCTGTGGGTGCACGGACACTACCTTTTGTGGAATGTGAGACACTGCAGATGGTTAAAACGCACTATTATTTTACATACTGCTGAAAAGGAAAAGGAAACCTCTGTAAATTAAGCCAAATTAAGCCATAAGCCTCTACTTGGAAGGTGTACTTTGGCTTGGGAGATGTTCAAGCATAACCATGAACCTGTTCAGTTGTATGTAAATTCACAGGTCATGAGATAGGCGGGCCAAAAACAGTGGCAGCAATTAGCCTGAGGGCTTAGGAACAGGACCAGGCCTTATCTGGAATCTTTGAGATGATTATAGGAGACATTCGGGCATTGCTGGATTGTTTAATAACGTTTAAATGTTTAAGGACAGGAAAACTGAACAGCTCACTTAGAGGGGATGAGACAGCAATGACGCAGCACCAATGCATGACTCAGAGGCACCCAGGGCACTCTGCTCCGGCTAACTCAGAGGGCTGCAGAGGGGGGTGCAGGGGAAGCTCTCAGTGTCCAGAGGGAAGGTGTCACTGGAAAAAAAGAAACAAAAGGGAACTTGATCTGGAGAAGCAAGTGGTCACAATGCAGTGCGCTCACAGTCGCCACCAGGGCTCTTGGGGGCTGGAGGCTGTCTCCTAAGTGTTACTTCTCCACCCTTGCTGCGCTCTGCAAGAAGCTTGCCGGGCGGTGGTGGTGCACGCCTTTAATCCCAACACTCGGGAGGCAGAGGCAGGCGGATCTCTGTGAGTTCGAGACCAGCCTGGTCTACAAGAGCTAGTTCCAGGACAGGCTCCAAAACCACAGAGAAACCCTGTCTCGAAAAACGAAAGAAAGAAAGAAAGAAAGAAAGAAAGAAAGAAAGAAAGAAAGAAAGAAAGAAAGAAAGAAAGAAAGAAAGAAAGAAGCGGAATGGAGAATCGCAAGGACTGCTTGAATAGGCCACTCACAGGGGACCTCCTCAGACTCAGGCACTGACTCCACCTCAACATCAACTGTGTGTCGGCGACAGCTGAACCCTGGCCTACAGCAGCTGTGTCACCTTGCCCTGCACACAAACAAAAATAGCTTTGGTCCTCAGAGCACAGGTTCTCTTGCCTTATCCTCCAGGGTCCCAGGAGCAGCTTGGCCAGCGAGTAGAAACGACGGGCGGTATAAATACATAACAAACAGGGGGGTTTCTGCTGAGGCATCCTCGACCTTCCAGCTTCTCCTTGACTCTTCTGCTGCCCTTGCCCCCATGCAGTCACAGCCAGAATTGCACTGGTCCAGGGTGGGGAAGGCCAGTGTGCCTCCCAACACCAGTTCCTCCAGTAGCTAAGCAGGCAATGGCCTTAATTGGAAAGATAGCCTATTCACAACTCCATTTATGCGAACAAAGTGTTGGCAGCTCCGGCTTCATTGTGAACAACTGCATCTGTCAGGACCCACAGCTTGCATCTAGGCACTGTGCAATGTTAGCCTAGGAACCTGCGGCCAGATCAGTACAGGACTAAATAACAGACGCTCTGCCTGTCCCAAAGACAGCACCACAGAAGGCTAAAGCCCATGACAACCAGGCACAGCTCCCATTCCCAGCACAAGAAACTTCTAGAACCCAGGGTTGATAACCAACATGTGATGCCGAAGTACAAGCTCCTTGGCAAGACCTAGGGCAGCCCAGGGGACAATATATGAAGCACAAGATGGTCACCTTGAACCCCTTGAGAGGCACACACTACCTTCGTTCACCCCATCTGCAGGGGAGGCAGATAAAAGTGGCTCTCCATGAATCCTCCCCACTGCACAGATCTGCTAACAGCTCTTCCTGTGCCTTCTTCCTTCAGGTAGCAGTTGGTACTGGGCCCACTGGCACCTGCAGATGTGAAACCCCCTTCTCAGTTCTGTGAACAGGCCCCTTATTAAAAGCTTCTCATGTCCCAGTTTGAGTGAACCATCTGCTTTCATAGGGACCCTGGCCAAGGGGGTGTCCTTTAAACCTGCCCTAAGTCAATCTGCCTGCAATTGTTTATTTCGCTGCTGGAGAGCTGGGTTCTCAGCCAGGCAAGGGTTTGCCATGAAAACAGGGGGACCGTAATTTGGATCCTCAGCACCCATGTAAAAGTTGGGCCTGGTGTTCATCTGTAACTCCAGTGTTGGGTGCATAGAAACAGGCAAATCCTGGAAGTTTGCTGGCAGGCCAATCGGACTATGGAAAACCATGAGTTCCAGGATCAGTGAGCAACTGTCTCCAAAACCAAGGCGGAGAGCAATATAGGAAGCCACCAGCATCATCCTCTGGCCTCCACAGGCACTCCTGTGTACATGTTCACACACACAAACTCTCACACCACCCCCCAAATGGAAAAGAAAGCTAAGCTATTTGAGGAGGCCGAATGAAGAATGGGATCAGTCAGGGTGGCCAGCACCCAACCCTCCATGGTCTTCCGAATAACTCATCCAAACCACACCCCAACATTCTGCTGCCAAAACTGTATGGGTTGGTGAACCTGGTCTTCGCCTTCTACTCTGCAGGGCTTTCATGGGTAATCCAACTAACCCTGTTTGATAGACAGAGGGAAAGTAAGGCCACAGGATGCAACCACGGTGTTTGTTCAGTCAGTCTGCCGCCTACCTCCAAGCTAGCATCTCGCTTTCCATTCCAGGCCCTGCATCTAGGATTATGGAAGCTTTCCACCTTCTAGAGAGCAGTTATCACTCTGGACCAGGCCACCAGGCATTAGCCCCAGTCACAGGCACCACAGGCTGGCTGTCATCCAGCTTTTACCTGCATATTCCCCTCATGGGCCTCTCCTGCTGGGGTACCTTGCATTTCGTTGGTTCCTGACACCTAGCTAAGGTCTGGCACTCCACACAGAATACAATGAATACAGGCCTTAGAGAGTGCAGAGTATACCAGTACCAGGATAAACAGCGTGTGTTCTCTGCCTTCCCATCACCTCTGCTCCCCTTACCGGGCAAGGCTATGGAGAAAGTGTCTGAGGCAGGCGGAGACGATACGGGGAGTTATGGGTGGGTGGTGGAGCCTGAGGAGCAAAGAGCCTCTCCAGGCCAGAGGAGACACCTAGCCACAAGACTATGATGAATGGACCACTTCAATACCATTCAAGCACCCAGCATCTCACATGGCACCCAGCAAATGTTTCTACTATGTGTCAGGCCCCCTGTGAGGTCAGAGACATATACAGATGAGAAGGACAGGGAGGGACACTACCCTCCAGATGGCCACCTTCTAAAGGCAGAGACAAGAATCCAAAGGAACAATTTAAAAATAATAATAATTTCCAATAACAGCTGCTAGAAGGGATGTTAAATGAGAAGGTCTGGCAGAGAATGAAGGGAAACGGGGAAGAGCTAACTTCAAAGAGTTAAAAGGGAGCGAAGAGAACACATGAAACCCTGTAGAGCCTCCAGGTAGCATGGAGAGATAGTATACCTGTGCAAGGCTTACTGAAACTCACATGGAGAAAGCAGCAGAGAGGGGGAGTGGGGCCAGGTCGGCAGGGTAGACGCAGTGCAGGGGAGAAAGCCAGTTCTGAGCCGCTCTGAGAACTACTGGGAACCACGGCTGAGAAGTGGCCAGGAGGCCATGGGGAGACAAGATCTCACCTGCACCCAGCTTCCCCAACAATCACCACCCAGACCCTACTACCCTTCAAGAAGTCCTAGCAGATCTGATTTTGTTACCCCAACACTTGATGGTGCCAAAAGGCTCAGGAAGTCACTTGGAGAGGACCCAGACTTCCCACCTACAGAGTGATGGGGTCAAAGGGACAAACTTCATGCACGTCTCAAGATAGCCTTCTGCCTCCCCCAAACCCAATACTTCTTCTGCCTCACCTTCCCCACGTGCCCCAGAGCCATGATGTCATTCTCAAAGGCAGAAGATTCTAGGCAGTCAGCTCCACACTGAGACTGTTTAGCACAAAGGGACACATTTTATAATCTCCGTATGTTCCCCTGAGCCGGAGCCTGGAGCACGGACACACTGCCAAAAGCTTCAATTTTTATTCAGGCCAGAGCCAGGGCTATGCTTCAAATGGCCTTGTTCTTTTCTGTCCTGAGCCCTGCCTCCTCGGCCTGGCCCTTCTCTCCATAGGAGCTACACGGAGACTTGTCTATGTTCAGAGGCCGCAGAGCCCAGGAAAGGTGGAATCACACTGTGCACGAACCCCTGCTGACTACTTGCCTTGAACTGCATGCCCCAGCAGGAGGGAAATAAATTTGGTTGGTTTCTCATTTCGTTGGGATGTTCTTTATTTTGTTGTGTTAGGGTGTCATTTTAAGGATGCCAATCGGAGTTCGGAAGAATGGGGGTGGGTTCAAATCAACCAGTGTCCATTCCTGGGTTTCTACCTCCTCTCCCCACCCTCTCTCTACCTCTGCATCGTCTGATGCTCAGTCACCACCAACCAGGAAGTAGTCCAGAACGGTCCTGATGCTGTCCCTTGGAGCATTGATGTCAGGGGTTCTAGCCCTGCACACCCCTGCCTCTGGTATATGCCTTTGACATAGTTTCCAGCTTACCCAGAAGCTCCAGTGAAGCTGTAAGCCACTTGGTTTCCTCACCATTACCACCACCACCACCACAGGCTTCTGGTGCAGGTATGGTGCTGGGAACCAAACCCAGACCTCGGCAGGAATGCACTCCACCACTGAGCTACACCCCAGCCCCAGTCACTCGCTAACTCATCCCTAGTTCACACCACCCATTCTGGAATCTTCACTAGTGCTCTAGGTTCTTTCCCTCTTTGAGCCGCTGCCACCTGCCAACACCCATCCCTGTTTCCTATACCAGCAGCACAACTGGGACAACTTGACATGGCCTGGACCAATAGTTCCATCACCACAGGCAGGAGATGCAGGAAGACTGAGTCTAGCAGCCTTCATCACAGTCCCTGGATTTTGGCCGATTGCCCTACTTGATAGAAGCAAAATTGGGCTTGGTCTTCTGACACTGGCCACCAAGTAATCTCTAGTTCTCAGTCTGAAGCCACGACTCAGGCCTCCCTCTCTGTCTTCCAGCAGCACGGGAACAAAGGGGACACTGTGTCTTTTGTGGATCCGTGGGTGCTACCTGGGTCTGCGAACCTTTCTGCTTTGCTCCACACTGCTCATGCTGGCCTTGAACAGGGGCAAAGGACTGACCAACTTGAAGGTCAGTCTCAGAATCCCCTAGATGGTCAGGGGCTAGGTGATATGAAATGAAACTTCTACAAGGGGAGAAACCCACAGGCTTGGGTTTCACACCATTCCCAGCACACAGCGGGGATTTGAAAGGGATCCTTCTGGAAATGAACATGCAACAGATACCATACATCTGAGGACTACATTTCTACTTCAATCTACATGCTTGCTGGTTTCTTGGGGTGTCCAAGACACCCCTTCACACAAAAAAAGCAAACATCAAATCGGAATGGCAAAAGATTTGAAGACGTCAGGTGTTGCGAACCTGTTGCCAGGCTTATTCAGCCATCCATGGTATCGGGCAAAGGCTCATAGTCTCCTGCCACCTGGAAGCTGCCAAAAGGATTATCAGATAGTCAGACTCTAACCAAGCCACCACCTCCTCTGGACCATCACCTGGAGTCAGGCTTGCCTCACTACCAGTTTGGTAAATCAGGGTTCTGGTTGGTTTTTAAACACTTCTGCAGCCCTAAATGGGCTGGTGTCAAGACTAAAAGGATTCTTCCCTCCAAATTGTCCAATTGGCTGTGGAGATGATGCAAGGAGTAAGTAAGTGAAATTGATGGGTAGCCCACACCCTGGTGCAGGATTACGATCTCACTCTTTTACATTTGGGTGCACGGCATTCTCACCTCTGGAAGAGATGCCCATGTTGTCTGGTCTCCAGTTCCTCAACTCCTATCCCAAGGTCCATACAGAACTGCTGACTTCCTACACTAAGCCATGATAATGGACATGACTGTCTCCCATAGGTCCATTTTGCCCTGCAACAGTGCCGATCAGAGGTGAGTAATTCCTGGTGCTAGCTGTTCCCCTGGGGTTCAACCTTAGGAGGTCTCTTCTGGCCATTGAAAAAGCCACGTGTTCTACTGACACTGCTCAGTTGGGAGAATAATCACCTGGGGGTACCAAGGACACCTCTACTGATGTTTATATGGAAAAAGACTTCGGGTGGTGACCCTGGAGGAAAGGTGGGAAGCTAGCCTTACTTCTTAGATCCCCGGGCTAGAGAGTCTGTGATCTGCTTGCCATTTGGGTTAAGTCTCCCAAGTACACTAACTGGGGGCCTACTATGTGCCAGGCAACCAAACATGCTACTGCAATAACTTGGCCTTCCAGCTAGATTGTGCACTTCTTTCAGATAGGAACAGATGAGGATGTAAACATACCCATCTGTATGCACCATATGTGTGCATACTTGTCTTATGAAAATTCCCAAACTGCAACCGACGAGAGAGGGTTAGACTCAGACCTCATCAAGTCACATGTACAACTGGCCTGGTGCCAGGCTGGGTTTGGCCCTCATGGTCTAGCATGGCGTACATCCTGGGTCCATCAACCGGAAGTTTTAGGGCATGGTTAAAGAAAGACAGACTCTCTGCCCATCCCACGCCCCAGGGCCATCTCGGCCTCTACTCATTTAGGCTGAAAACACCAGAGGTTGTTTTCAGAAGGCCCACACCATTGCACCTGTCCCACCCTGGGCCACCGAGGCCAACTTCAGTGATACAAAAGCAAAATAAGGTGGCCACAATGGCCAGGTTCCGGGAATGAAGTAAAAACCTCTCTACTTCTCTACCTCAAGGTCCACTAGACCATGGACGCAGGTTTTTCCCACAGCCCAATGGAACCCTGCCTTCTGCAGTGCTGGCTTTGCTAGCCAGCTGTGAAGAGACACACTACCAACAAGCAGAGAGCAGCGCCAGCTCTGTGCAGTTGGGTCAAGAGCAGGCTACCCTGTAGGTCTCCTATCACAATGCATTGGTGCCTCAGAAGGCCCCCTCTCACCGTACATGCTAAGTAACACTTGTGAGATGAAGGGGGACCATTTTGTTTATTCCAAAACTCCCCTTCCAGGACACCATAACTGAAAATCTACCATGCCCAGGCACAGTGCATACAGCATCTATGGTGGTTACCCAGAATGCAAAGCACCGTGTATGTCCTTGTTCATCTTGCCGTAAGTACCCATACCTTTCAAGGAGCTATAGTCTCCCTACAGCAAAATCGGCAAGCATTTGCAGAGTACCTCCTGTGGCCTCTGACCACAGGCAAAGGTGACCTTAAGAACAGAAAAGAGAACAAGATCCAATCCTGGACACCAAGAACCACCAGGAGCAAAATGGGATGGCAGGTTTTCCGATCTTTGCCAATCTGGTGGTTTTAAAATTATATTTCCCTGTGGCTTAAATGTATGGTTTTCTTATTATAATCGGAGCTCTGAATCTTTTTAAATGTTTAAGATCCCACTAGTATTTCTTTTTCTGGTTCCATTTCTATCCTTTGCACATGGGAGATATTCAAAATATCTAACCACCAGTGTGGCACCAACCAATCAGAGCGGGCACTGGCCTTGGGCGCGGCTGTCCTCTCCAGTGGCTTGGCTGTGTCTCAGCGCAGGCTCTGCCTGTGTTTCTGATTTATTGAGTATTTGCTTAATATTTATAGAAGCCTCTTATTCATTAAGGAAAGAATGCTTTGCCTGTGATGTGTGTCTAGTTTGACTTATTACAGGGGGACGCAATGCAATATTTTGGTTTTGTGCAGTTTGATTTTTCTATCTCTTGTTTCATGGCTTCTAGATATTAGGGTATAGTCAGAGATGGCTTACTCACCCTGATCATAGTAATTTCTTACATCTTCTTATGTCTTCTTTAAATATTTTTAAGTTTTCTTTTTCTGTTTAAAATGCTGATCCCTGTGGGAGTGGCCTGAAGAGTGAGCGAGGTTTGGTTTCCTTTCTTTCTCTTCTTCTTTCAGGACAGCCACCCTGCTAATTCCACTCCCAATTCTCAAATACCCATGTGTCCTTGTACATTCAGTTTCTAGCTGTGTTTGGAACGGGCTTGCCTCCAGTATCCTGCTCTGCCCCTGGACACTTCGGATCCCCTGGCTCTAGCTAAGCTGACCTGGGTACCACCCCTGCCCAGAGTCCTTTTCTCAACATTCTTTCTTGTGTCTTCAACCCAATCTCAGGAACCCTAATTTGCCCACTGCTGAACAAAACCAACTTTTACCGCTAACACAAGGTTAATACAGGAGAAGCTGAACCTTTCCAACCGAGGGCCTGCCTCTTTATTCCTTTCCCTTTTGTGCCCCTCAGTAGTCAGTCTTGTCTGTTTGCCCCATCATACATATGTATGACATTTCACTGGGTTGGCGTCTCTGGCTTCTACACATCTGGTAGCTAATATCACTTCTTGCTGTTTTTAACCAGATACTGTCTGCACACAGGAAAGTCCCCAATGTGGGAGACTGTGCTCAAGCCCCCCAAGCCTTCTGCACTACTGGGTGTCAGTTCCCCACAGTTGGAAGAAAGTCATACCCTGCACCTGTGTATTTAGCAGCACACGGCTCAGCAGCTGACTCCAGCCCTTCTCTTCATTGTCCGAACGGAGCCAGTATGTGGGATGCCCCAAGCCAATAAGATGGGGAAGGACCCTGGTGCTGTTAGAGCAAGAAAGAGGCCAAAGCCGGCACACAAAGGCAAGCCCTGGCCAGCGGCACACAGAAACAAGGCCAGCAGAGGTGCCAGCGTTTGCACGGCCCCAGACCTGTAATTGGGACCCACAGGTCACTCTGGCCACAGCTGAACAAACCAGGGTCTAATTAACTTTCCCCTTGGCTTCTGCTACCGCCACATCTCACCTTCACGAAAAGAAGGCGGCTGGCCTTTCAGGGAGGCTGGGGACAGTCCTGTGTCCTCGAGAAGCAGCAGCAACAATAACTGAAGGGAACGCAGCTTTTGCTGTTGTTTAAACAGATCCTTACGTTTTTGTGACGGGGCCTTTAGAAGGGCTGCATCTGGAGTTTGGCTCAGAACTCCACACTGCCTCCAGCCTGTGTTCTTGCAGTAGACAATACAGAACTCACCTGTCACCCTCTCTTCCGGGATTTATTATTCTGGGTGAGCACCTTCAACTCTGAGCCTCAGCTACCCAATGTATACATTGACAGTGAATGGGAGTGGCGGAGGGACTACTGCCTCTTGCTAGGATTGCTGCAAAGGCTAAGCAGAGAGCGTTCATTCATTCATTCAACAAGCATGGATTAAGTGCGTCTGTCTGCCAGGTGCTGGGCTAAAATAAAGTGGCACAACCAACGTGGGTCTCTGCTCGTGAAGCTTAATAAGGGACATGGACAATAAATGGTGAAAACCATAGCAGGCGCCCTGCAGTCTCTGACAGGGGCACGGACCAAGGGCACAGCGCGACAGAGAGGGCGATCAGGGAAGGCAGTGGGGCCATGTTCCAGGCTACCTCACAGTGCCCTGCATGCTGGAAGAGCTAAACATGAACAGGAAGCCCGGCCCACGGCACACAGAAAGGAATATTGGTTTATTTTTCACTCTGGGTACCAGGGACCTCATGGGCCTCCTCCATAGACCCCTCTACGGTCATCATGTACCCTGGGGCCTCCGTACTGCCCTCTACGGTCATCATGTACCCTGGGGCCTCCATACTGCCTTCTATGGTCATCATGTACCCTGGGGCCTCCGTACTGCCCTCTACGGTCATCATGTACCCTGGGGCCTCCGTACTGCCCTCTACGGTCATCATGTACCCTGGGCCTCCATACTGCCTTCTATGGTCATCATGTACCCTGGGGCCTCCGTACTGCCCTCTACGGTCATCATGTACCCTGGGGCCTCGGTACTGCCTTCTATGGTCATCATGTACCCTGGGGCCTCTGTACTGCCCTCTACGGTGATCATGTACCCTGGGGCCTCTGTACTGCCCTCTACGGTCATCACGCAGCCTGAGCAAAGTCAGAGATGGGAGCATGGCAGCCGAAGTGAAGACATCGGACTCAGCTCTGCACCAGTCCTGCAGGCTCTGTCTACTGCATGGAGCATGCCCTACAGCCTCGTATTAGACACCATGGTCTTTCGGCAGAAACTGCACCTGCCTGCCTGTCCCTGTAATGAAAAGCTAGACATACCATAGCTGTCCCGTTAGCAAAGAGGCCACCGCCTCTAAAAGCCATCAGTAGCTCAGCTTGGGAGCCGGGATTGTTGGCGGGCAGGACTGACAGCCAGCTCTAGGCACTATCAGAAGAATCACTGCGAAAGTCAGATTTAAAATGTCACAATGGCATAGACGGAGCACCGAGCCTCCTCAGGAGGGCAGCCTCATTCAATTAGGCCAAAGCAACGGTCAGCTGAAATCACCGACTAAGCCTCACAAAGCCAGCACTGGTGCCGGCAAATGAGAAAAGATTCAATCTGAATCAAGACGGAAGGGCCACGGTGATCGGCTTCAATGGCACATCAACATTGGGAGCTGCCCATGGCCAAATGGAACCTGCTTCTGCGGAGCCCCAGGCAGTGCCCAGAGACACTTTCTGAAGTCACTGGAGCCCCCCAGCTCCCTGCTACAACCATTTCTAGCCCTTTCATGGGCAGAACGTCACACACTGTGTTTGGGTAAATTCCAGCCACTCCCTGTTCTAACGTTATTTAAGAGCCTGAATTAGTGGGGATTTTCCGAAAGCTGCAATTCAAACATTCACCAAATACACAGCGTCTCCTAACAGGGTGCCCACACGTCACGTCTGTATTAGGCACAGCAAGCCAGCTACTGGATGTCAACACTGTACAGACTCCTCCTGTTAACAGGATGGACACATTTCCCAGCTACCTGAACTTCCTCTCCTTGAACTCTACTGTTTGAAACCAAGAGCCCCACTTCCCCACCACCCCAAGAAAGAAAAGTGACATGAGAATCTACCGAGAAAAAGTTAAGGGCTAAAAACAAGCATGGAAGTGTTTGCTACCCTGCTGGGGCCAGGGGCTGGAGAGAGGCAAAGACAGGGAATGAGAGAACAGAAGAGGCTGGAGTTTTCCTTGTTTCTTTTCATAGCCTAAGATGCACACATAACTCTCTGTGAGCTGGGGGAGGGGAGAAAGAAACTTTCTTAAGTTCACGCTTCAAAGACAGATGAGCCAAACATACAGCCACTCCTACCACGAAACACTGACACCTTCTGAGAAAGTGACCGAAAATGAGGGTTCCTCAGGAGAGGCCTAGGGGCCAGGTGGGGTCATGCTTAAGGATCCCATTGCCACCTCTGCACAGACAGCTACCCTTCTGTGACAGAACCTCACACCTGAGATGATCCCCAATCCTCGCAACTCTTCCCTTACATGCTGATGAAGCCAGGCACCGCCCCCTCCATTACTACCCCGAATGCTTCAGATAGAAGAGTCCAGAGGTCCTCTTATGGATCAGAGATGTCCCCTGAAGGCTCATGTGTTGGGATCTGGGTTGCTAGCTAAGGGGGGGGGGACGTGTGGGGTTGGGGAAGTAATTATGAGGACTCAGACCCAATCAATCAATTAGTCATATCATAGAATTATTGAAGGATAGAGCCTAATTTGGGGAAGTGAATTACTGGCGGGAATGTCCTGGAAGGATGTACCACGCCCAGCTGTTCACTGTCTCTCTTCCCTTCTCCCCTCCCCCCTTCCTCCTTCTCCCTCCCCATCCCCGTCTTCTCTCTGGCTACCCTGGGATGAACAGATTTCCCCTGCCACATTCTTCCCCATGATGGTCCATCACATCCTGGTCCAGAAACAACAGAGCCAGGTGACCATGGACTGAAATCTCTGGAATTGGGAACCAAAATAAATCCTTCCTCATTTAAGTTGTGTTTCTCTGTTATATGGTCACGGCAAAGAAAAACTGACTAACGTGGGTTCCGGGACCAAAGAGTTTTGAATAAGCTACACTCAAATATACCTCGCCCCAGGCTGCGGATAGCTCGGTGGCTAAAGTGCTTGCCATGAAAATCCAAGGAACTCAGTTCAATCCCCGGCACTCGTGTGAAAAGCTGGGTGTGGTAGTACACACTTGCAATCCCAGAGCCGAAGAGGCAGAGACACATGCGAATCTGTGGCACTCGGTGGCCGGCCAGCCATCCTAGCCTAAGTAGCAAGGCTCAGGCGACAACGAAACACCCTGTCATTTAAAAAACAAATTAAAATAGAAATAAAGGAGGCAGTTGGGAAATGACAACCCAGGTTGAGCACTGGCTTTACACGCACATGTGTGTACATGTATGTACACACATGCACACCAGTAAACATATCATTTTAAAACACCACTTCCCATGAAGGCACACATCATGGTCCTCCACTCACTATGCAGCTTCATAGAGGGGCTCCCCTTCCCCCCGCATCCTGGCAGTGCTGGCTTCTACAGCAGACAAGACTTTAATTCTCAGAGAAATGGACATCAGAAAAGACAGGTGGTGTTGCCCTAGACCCTCAAATTCTCAAGGGGGGGGGGGGGGGGGGCTTTGTGTCCTGACAGCCTCTGATTGGTCCCAACCTCCAGGAAGGGGAGGGGCTAGAGGGTATACCAACATCCAATGGTCAATAATCTAAGCCGGCTGATGATGCAATGAATCTCCATGAAAGCCCAGGAGACCAGGGCTAGGAAGTTTTGGTGGTGACTGTAGCATGCAGAGGGAGGAAGTTCCATGCCCCTTCCCTACACTTCACCCTCTCATCGCTATGCCCATATCCTCCATAACTGCTTGTAGGGTAAACTGGCATTTACTAGAGAAGTGTTTCATTGAATTCTTTGGGTCACTTTGTCAAACTGTTCAAATTCAACATACAGTGTAGACCCTAGTGTACTGCTGAATGAGACCAGAGGACCCACAACAGAGTCCCCTGCTCAGCAGACTGGCTGCTGGCGGGTGTGTGTGTGTGTGTGTCTGTGTGTGCGCACACGCACGCATGTGTGTATAAAATTCCTACACCCGAGTCACATATGTGTTGTGTGCTGAGCGCCAAGCAGGAAAATCAGGTAGACACTGAGTTTTTCACTTTTCTGATAAGATTGCCTTAGGGACAGGAACTTCAGCAGAGCCCAAAGCTGCCAGACTCCCCTAGCAAGAGTCTCTCTGGAGTGCCTTTCCCCCAGAGTGGACAGGCCTCCACCAGCTTCTGTCCAGCGTCCAGCAGGGAGCAGGACTAGTGGCTCTATCACCGATCAACGGTGAGCCCGGCCAAGGAAACTGAGCTACTCTGTTTTCTTATTTCTTTAGTTGCTTGGGTGGTTGACTGGCTGGTTGGATTTTTGAGATAGGGTTTCTCTGTATAGCCCTGGCTGTCCCAGAAGTAGCTCTGGGAACCAGGCTGGCCTCGAACTCACAGAGATCCACCTACCTCTGCCTCCTGAGTGCTGGGATTAAAGGTGTGACATCCAGCTACTGCTACTACATTTTTACATCACTTCTCATACAAAAGCAGAAACCAAGTCCCTCATAACATTTGGAAGCTGAAGCCCAATGCATAGACCAGAACTGGTAAGGTGAATGAATAGCTTGAACTGGCCAGGGTGCTTCAGGAGGAAAGACCAGGGTGCTCCACACACAACAGCAATGCAGAAGCAATGGGAGTGTGTGATTCCCCCCCAGGTAGAGAAGAGTTTGCGATAAGGCCCCACGATTCCCAGTGGTCCATTTCAGTGATCCTCAGCGTCCTGAGGAGAATTCTGCATGTCTCATCCATGTCAGGAAGCTCCCAGACCGGGGTGATAATGAATTTCTCCGGGATGCTATTAAGCAAGGTCACTTCTCAGACTCTGAGTCCCTTCCAAGGCTCCAGGTTTTGGGGGTGTTCCTAGATATCACATCCCAATGGAGGTCGTTAGTGGGGTCCTGTTAGGAAATAGGCAAGGCTGTAGTTATAGTAGGTACCACCGACATCAATACCAATGCTGGGCATCCCGCAAACAGGCTGCTGCAGAGTTCAACCCGCTGGAGGCCATGGAGAAAAGAGCCTGCCAGTAGGAGAGGTCTGCCTAGCTGAAGCAGTTAGCAGCCTGCTCTTATTTCGGACACAGACCTCAGCCCCGGCCCCTGCCTCTCCCTGCCCCTGCTCCAAACTGATTTCTTCTCCACATAGAAAGACTAGCATTGTTAAAAGGATGGAAGACAGGCATGAGATTCAAGTTGATGCTGAGAGCTGAAGAAAGGTGAGGAGATGGATAGAGTCCTGTTCCAGGACCTGCTGAGATGGGAGAATACGTCTCAGGAGAGACCCGGCCATACCTAAGGAACAGGATAAGCAAGAGTTTTAAATTTCAAGCTGCTTCCTACCAATAAATCCGATCCCAAATGGGTGACAGACCCCCTTTAGAAAACTGACCTGAGGTTTAGAGGCCCTTTCCTCAAAACTAGCATCCGAAAGGTTTTACTGATAACCATCATGAAATACAGGGTTGTGAAAAGAACATAGCTGCTATGGCCTCCCTCTACAAAGCTCAGAGTCCAGACATACATGGTACGCGTGCTCCTGTAGTGTGGCTGGCACACCCCAGTATATGCACGTGTTCCCAGCTTTCCTACACACCCCAGTATGTGCACGTGTTCCCAGCTTCCTACACACCAGACAGACGAAGAGAGCATGCGCTCTGCTGAAGTCTGAAGCGGCTCCTCATGACCCCATGTCCCAACACACCCTCCAAAGTGCTGGATACCTGCAGAACAGGGCTGCCGTCATCTCTACCAGTCCTCTAACCCAGAAGGAGAGCACCAAGCCTAGGGGTCGACCTGGGTCCCCACTGCACAGGCTGGCCTTGGTCTTTAGAATTCCCCCGTCCCATCACAAGCCCTTCCAAACAGCTTACTGCGTTGCATGGCTTTCCACACTTAAGCTGCTTAACTTTGCACTAACAACCTCTTAATTGCTAGGTTTCCAAAAGGCTTTCCATAAATCTGGGGTACAGATTCACCCACTTACAGCCTACAGACTGTACGGCGAGACAGAAACAGGGCACCTCCACCCAATTTCTGCCTGCCAGGAAGCTGTGGCTTTTATTTTTAATTTTATTTAAAGGAGGATGCAGGGTACCCAAGACACCACAATAAAATGACATTAACTGTAAAATTACATTATTAATTCTTTAATCTCACTTGAGGCTTCAAGCTGTTGCTATGTCCAATTATCCGTGTAACCACCTGTCAGAATCCCGGCGCTATTTAGCATTACCTCCAGGACAGCGGTGGGCCCGGTGGTCCGTCAGGTCTGCCAGAGATTCGAAGTCCTGCTGACAGTGATCGCAGGTGTAAATTGACTCATCCTCCATGTCTTCATCGTCCTCATTTCTCTCCTCTTGACTTGTCACGCTGTTCCTGTCTTCCAGCGCACGGCTGGTTTTCCGATCACACTCTGGCTCTCCTTCTAGGCCTCCTGCCAACAGGAAGAATACAGTCCACGTCAGCTGACAGGGTCTCAGAAAAGGGGTTTAAAAGAATCACCCAGTATTTATTACGATACATTTAATTACTCTACCTCCTGGGGTCCATTATTCTTGACACCTCTCAGTATATTAATATATTGGGGGGGGGGGTTGTAGCATGTGGTGCAGTAATTCTCAACTAGATTCTTTAATTCATGGCGCAAATCTTCTAGGAGGACTTCCTGTCATCTTCCCTCTATGCGTGGATGCTGGGTGTTGTGACCCCTCAGGGAAGTGAGAAAGTCTAGCATTTGCTTCCTAACAATCAGTTCTATGGCGGACCTTTCTGAGACGCCCGCAGATGCGTCGAACACACCTTGACTTGTCGTTTTCCCTAAAGCCTGCAATTTGGAATGGGGAGAAAGATCTCAGTCACGTTGACACTCCACACAACACATCTCCCAGGTCCCCATAAATGCCCTGTCTCTAGAAGGCGCATGAAGTTGAAGGATCCGGGATGGTTAAATCTGGAACTTGAATGGAGCCAGTTATGGAGGCCTGACTGAATCTCAGGACTGGAGAGACCGAGGTATAAGAATTCTGGGGTCAGAACCAACCTGAGCTATAGAGTGAATATCAGGCTGGTCTGGTTTCACAGACTGAAACCTCAACAAAACAAAGCCATGACAAGAGGAAGCCTGAACCCATCCGGCCGTTCCCAGTGACCAGGGAGTAAATACAAGGCTTGGATAACGGTAGCGGTTTCTATAAGATTAACAACTTCTCTGGGCTTAACCCTATGCGGTGAGCCTGTGGAGGGGAAAGACTCCAGACCACATTGTAGCTCTGCGTTTACATGCTCTGCAAAGCCACAACTCTATGTACACAGACCCATTTCACAGTCTCCCATCCAGAGCTGAAAAGGAGCTCAAGAGGTCACACTGTGTGCAGCATCCCACAAAGAGGGACAGAGCTCTGTGCGTCCCATTTCAAAGTAGGGCCTTCCCATGCCCAGCAGAGGGGTAACATCCCATCACCCTTCATTTCCTGACTTCTCTTTACCTTACACCACATCTGTGGGAGCAGAAAAAAGCCTCAATTTTAGCAATTAACAGAACTTGTAAAGCAATGTGCGGAAAGAAAATAAGAAGGCAAATATACTTACTACATATAATGTCAGTAACACTCATAAACATCAGCAGTTTGCCCACTAAAACACAGGGACCCTTGATTGGAAAACTAAAGTGTGTGTTATCCCTTTCCACACACAATTATACGGCAACACAGAACTACTGGTCAAAACCTGGCAGCACTGATCTAAATCAACTAAAAAGGCCTCTATCATGCATAAATGTATTTATGCAAATGTGTATGCATGCAAAAGTGCATGCATATGTGTTATGTGCATATCTGCATGCACATAACTGTCACCAAAAAAGGCTTAGCAGACAACCTTTAAATTCCCCAGGGCCAGTCGCCAAAGCATAAGAGAGAGACCTCAAGCTAGGAACGCATTCAATTTGAGGAGCAAAGCACAGACCCATAAATATTTCAATTTAGAAACAGATGATGTTATAAGGGCTCTATTTCTCCTGTCTGCAAAGAACACACACTTCCAAGCCCCCAGCATCAAGAACCTGGGAACACAAATCAGCTCATCGGAGAGCCAGCTGCCGCCTTCCATGGCAGGGAACAGCGGAGGACACGCGGCAGAGGCAGTAAAAAATCAATGCTTCCATTTGTGGCCCATCAAAACATCTCTCTTCTTACCAATTAAGGGATGTACAATTTTTAGGTTCTTTTATTACCAGAACAAGCCAACTCCCGGCAATACAGAAATCCCATTAAAAGCTAAGCAGCATATTTATCTCAGGGAATCTGATCCACAGCAGCAACTGCAATGTGAAGAAACAGAAAGTGAAGAAATAAAAAATATCATTCAGAACCTTCGAAGGTATAATCATCACACGTCGTAGTCACACAGGCAAGCACTGCCCTCTGAAATTCTAGTTTACGGTCTCTTCCCTTAATTTAGAAACAAAAACAAAGGAAACCTTCTGCAGAGGATTTAAAAGAGTCATAATTCCAATTTTATCTGCTCAACCAACTCTCTAGATAGTAAGTTACAACTCCGCACCAAGCCTTTGCTACTTTACTTAACACACAGTTTAATAGACATATTTAAATTACCCCCTTGGTTTGTTTTCTTTTTTTCCCTGCCATATTTACTTGGCAATTCTAGTTGTAATGGCTCAGCAAATCCACAACTGGAACCACAAACACCACACTGCATTTGATCTCTTTAAATCTGGTACATCCTGTTGACTCGGGAGTAGATAAATCAGAATGTCAACTCCCGGTTTTATAAGGCAAAAGCCCATAAAGTCGTCCAAGAGTATAAATCTGCTTTAAGAAACTGTCACCTCCCCTATGTCTGGCTACTAATGGGAAGACGGGGTGGCTGTGCAGAAAAGGACAAGGGAGGGGAGAGAGGGAAGGAGCAGATAAGAGCCCAGACCTCACCATCGGCCTCCCAGGGGTGGTAAGCTCCGCCAGCCTGACCTTCAGGGAAGGCTCTGATAGCCAGCCCAAGTTCTGAGGAAGAGATGATCCCTGAAGATACAGCACCCAGCGGCTCTGCTGACTCCAAGCAATCAGAACCTTGGAAATAAGCACTCCAACCCTGGGCAGGACAGGCTCTGTAGAGTCCCCTTTCCTGCAAGAAAGGACGCTTGCAGGACAATGGTGGCCCACACCTTTAATCCCAGCACTTAGGAGGCAGAGGCAGGCGGATAAACTCAAAGCCAGCCTGGTTTACAGAGTAAGTTCCAGGCTAGCGAGGGCTTAACAGAGAAAGTGTCTCAAAAAGCAAGAACAAATGAAGAAGAGAGAAAAGGAAAGATGGAAGGACAGACAGATGGACTCCACTTTCCTACTCAGCCACCATTCTAGAATCTTTACTGGCAGGAAAAAGGATGAAAAGTCTTCTTTGGTCAGGGAAGGAAAAAGAGGCTCCAGGGTCACCCCAAGCTATACAAGAAGTGGGGCCTACACTGTCCATCTCTTCCCAGAGGCCCAAGGCTCAGGAGAACAGAGGGCTCTTGGGCCACCTGGAGCACTCTCTGGATGCTCCTCGATCCTGGACCCACCCAGAACCAGCCTCAAAATAAGCCACTAGGATCCGAGGATTGACCTTCCCTTTTCCTCTGACCCACTTCAACTAGCCAGGGGTAGCCTTGCTTGCCCCATTCCTTCCCTGGCCAGCCTCAGAGGTCCTCCTGGTCCCCACTCTGAACCTGCATGTGGCTAGAATAAGGAGAGGAGGCAGAGGCCTAGGCATGCCCCAGTCCCTACCAAGTGCCATCACATGTTTCTGGCACAGAGGCCTCCTGGCATCAACCACAGCCAACCTACTGGCCCTCCAGCCACCCGGAGATCAGACACAGCAATCACCAACCAGGGAAAGGCAACCTGCGGTTTCTTCAACCTGTCAAGGCCTCTGGGTCTGTGAGGTGGTTAGTCATTCTTTTCCCTCCCAACCCACTCTGGTTCTTCCAGATGCCATCCACCATAGCTGAAGCCCTGAAAAGGGGAAACCCAAGGACTTTGCATGGGGCTACTCCCTTGTAGCCACACGCATGGGACAGGAAACCAAATGAGCCAGAAAACCCTGCCTCCCGGATCCAAACTATACGGCCTCTACTTCCCAGACCTTACACTCCACCCCAGAAAGCTCACAATTTGGCATTTTCTATGTTTTTGCCCAGGCAGCCATCAAAACAGCAGCTGGCATTAACTGGACCTTCGTTGGCTGCCCGGCCCTTCCAAACACAGCCATGTGGGGAGTGCAATGGGTAATTGCCTTCATGTCCCCATTCTAAGTAATGAAAACAGGGTCTGTGCGTTAGTCAAGACCAGAAGATAAGTTGCAGGGCCACCATACAGCTCACCCACAACACAGACTTGAAAAGAAATGATGAGCCAAGTGTTGGGGACTTGTCCCCACCATGGAAGTCATAGGGAGGGTCTGTGTTGGCTCCTGCTTCTTCTCTGTGCTAGCATCTGTCTGCACAGCCACACGGTTCCAAGAACTGCCAAACTGCTTCTGCCCTGGACTTAATACTTACTGTTCCCTAGCAGGCAGGAGAACACCCTTACCTCTCGCCCACCTAACACAAAGCCCACACACACCTGGGCCCCTGCCTCCCTACCCCGTGTTGTGAGAACATTTGGTACAAAAGATGCTTATGAGGACGGGTTTGCTTTTCCTCTCTCACTCACTGTGGCGGTCTGCATTTCCTAGACACACCAAAATAGTTCTCAATCCACCTGCCCCTCTGCAACAAGTCCTTGACCCCTCACCCATTAAGAAGAGGGACCTACGTGTCCCACCCACAATCCCCCACAGGCTGGCAGCCTTGGTGAGCCTCCAATCAATAGAACGCAATGGAAGTGGTGTGCAGGGATGCTTCTAACAGTAGGTAGTAGAAGCTTGCCGCTTCCCTGTAGGTCTCTTGGGATCCTCCCACTGGGAATGAAGCCGCCAGACTGCGAGAAGCCCAAGCCTAGCACAGCTTCGGCTCAACATCCAGTACCAGTATATGGGTATACAATCCATGGGCATACACCAGTTCAGACTTCCATTCCTGAAAAACTTCTTAAGGGTATATCTCTGGCCACCACACAGCTGCCATTCAAGGGACACCAAGAGAATCTGCCATAAAACCCAGCTGGCCCGCAGAACAGAGAGAAATAACAACGGACTGTCAGTCGCTTGAAAGCACCGAATGCAGGAGACTTGACACTTAACTGGCCAGAGCATGCCCATCAGACTGCCAACTCCATGGGGTGTGGCCGGGGCTGCTTTTGCTCACTACCATTCCCCAGCCTCTGGTGCAGACAGCCACACGGTGGGCACTCAGTAAGCGCTGAGGATGCAGAAAAGCGAACTGGTTTCAAATACTCAAGCCTCTATGTCTGCAAGCACTATTTAGCAGATGGTACTAAGTGGGACCACAGAAAGATATCAACTTTTAGGCCAAAAAGGTCAAATATTGCTGGTCTCAAAAAGTATTCAGCCTGTACAAAGAGGCTACTGTGTCACAATGGCTTCCCGCAAACCGCCCCTTGGTGCCACTCTATGGCCTATGAAACTCAGAATCCAGATCCAAAAGGTATGGACTGGAAGGTTCCAGCAGCAGAGGCCACGGCACACGCTGCTTCTCGTTAGGAAGTTGTGTTCCTTTACTCCACCATGCTACAATCTTCCTCAGGGTGAGAGTGTGAGGGAGAGCCATGGACTCTGAAGAAAGCACCACACAGCCTAAGAAGTGGCAGAGAGAGGGCAGACGTTTGTCGAAGAAAGAGGAAGGTGACCCAGCCTCCCCAGCAGAAGGAATCTTGGGGTCCTCAGCCTAGGGCTTCCATGTCACAGTAGCTCAATGCCTCGATACCATGGTTACCTGAATTTAAGGCAGGGAAGCAAACTACATTAGGAACACCCGCAAAAAGCAGCTCTGGATTCCAAATCCCCAAATATTAAAGGGGGGAACCTGAGGAAGAGCTGCATGGAAAACAGCTGTGTTTGTCCTGTTCAGAGAGAGAAAAGGAAAGTCTGAGGCTGTGAGTCTGGGAAACTTCCTGGGCTTCTGACCTGGGGATACTGTGGGGCTCCCCAACACCTACGGGCATCTGAGACAGTCTCAACAGGAATCAGCAGTGAATGAGGTCCCCCTGTCCCCGGGTCAAAGGGCACTGTGCCCACATGGGTGCCTCTTCTCTTCCCGAGAGGAACTGTAGGTCCAGGTGTCACGTACAGGCCCTGGACACTCTGAGAGCCTCCACGAACCACAGGGAAGGCCTTGACTTTGAGACTTGAGGGCTGAGCACCACATGGTGGTGGCAGAAGACCATGATATTCCAAGGGAAGAGCTGGAGAGGACATGGCAGTGCCAACAATCACACGCCTCTATTCACTCCACCCTCGTCCACAAATGTTTCCTGAGTGCCCAGTGTGTGCCAGGCATAACATACACATGTTTGCTAAACGTCAGTGCACTTCCTAGCCCTGTTTATCTTGGTGGTCTCAAAGCCCACAGAAAGCCTGGCACAGAAAAGACACTTAAGAAATGGGATGTGGGCAAATGAATGAGCAGGTGGGAAGCTGAGGGGGGAAAGTGGGGCAGGAATGTGGGTTACACAGACAGCTCTAGAAGTCCCCTGCTTCACGTGACCTAAGAAGTGCCTCCAGCCTGAGCCTCTAGCTTCTGCTGTACCCACAAGTGTCTGAGTGGGACTGGCAGCATCTGTTCCAGCTGCAGCAAGGAGAACAACACTCACTAAATAGACAGCCATGGTAAGATGTGAGAGCAGACAAGGCCCTTCTACTAATAAGTACATGAGCCTGGGAGGTTCTGAGTGGGAGGGGAGAACAGACACATGCAGAAAGAAAGGTCACAGGGGCGAGGGGGCTGGGAAGGAGGAGAGGGCACGAGTCACCAGATAGCCAAGCAGGCAAGTACTTGGAGGGCTTCGTTTGTCAACTCTTCTCACAAGGGGACCTGGACGTGACTCTGAGCTCCCCACCTCTGCAGGAAGTAGAACCACCCAGTGCTGAGTTCCAGGTACATCCAAGAGTTGAGAGTCGTGGTCTAGAAACATCAAGACACCAGGTACAGCCCACTGCTGATGGACTAAAAGCAGTCACTTAATAACACAAGCAGCAGATGGCTGGATTTGTAGTTCAGGGACCATGAAAAGGGTAGAGAAGACAGACAAGAGCCACAGGCTGTGGAGCCAAACTGACTCGGTTCAAATCCACATTCCACCATTTAGCAAGTGGGAACTTTGGACAAGTCATTTCTTGTCTCTGAGGCGCATTTAACTTTTTTTTTTTTAATTTTTCTTTTTGAGACAGGGTTTCTCTGTGTGGCCCTGGCTGTCCTGCAACTCACTCTGTAGACCAGGCTAGACTCAGAGATCTGCCTGCCTCTGCCTCCCAAGTGCAGGAATTAAAGGCATGTGCCACCACTGCCCGGCTAATTTAATTCTTTTTTTAAAAAAAATATTTATTATGTATACAATATTTGGTCTGTATGTATGCCAGCACACCAGAAGAAGATACCAGATCTCATTACAGATGGTTGTGAGTCACCATGTGGTTGCCGGAAATTGAACTCAGGACTTTTGGAAGAGCAGGCCAATGCTCTTAACCACTGAGCCATCTCTCCAGCCCCTCTTTTAATTCTTTAATTGTTGTAATGAGGTAATAAATATGAAGTCTGGTATCTAGTCTACGGTGTCAGAAAACCGTTCGTGGCTACTGGCTTATGGCTGCTGTTAGTCAGACCCAACCCACTCACCACCATAACCCAGGCAAGGATTAAAGACATCACTCAGCAAATGAGGCCTCATGTGTTCCTAAGGATGGAGAAGGTGTAAAGATCAAGGCACATGCCCTTGTGAAAGGCACAAATATATCCATACAGGAATTCCACACATCATCAATAAAACTCACTTAGCCCAGAGAGAAGACTGAGCCCCTACTAACAAGCTTGCCATGTGACTTGAGTCTGCCAGGGGACCAGCACGGACACATTTACCTCACAGTTCATTGGCCCCGCCTTCCTTGTCCTTACATCTACTGTGGTCGAGAGGGAAACGGGCTGGAAGGTGTTTTCCACTTCCACATTTACTGGAGGCTACGTTTCCCTACGTAGGAAATCCATACTCAATTCTGACAGCCTGTAAGCTTCTTTAAGACACGCTCCCATGGCAAGAGCACTCTCAGAACTTGGGTGCTGGCTAGCTTAGCTCCATATGTGGGTCCTGTCTGAAGAGGAGGGGTCATTTTTTACATAGCCTAAGCTAGTGGGCCTGCAAGGACAGGGACACAGGAACAAACCAAACAGGGCCAAAAGTCTCTGGCCCCAATTAGACAGAATGTCCGTGCATCCGCTGCCGGCCCCAAGTTCTGAGGGAGCCGTTATTATCTGTAGGTTTACAGAACTCGCCGTGTGAACCAGTGTTTAACACTCAGCCTAAAGTGCCCTTGGCAGCAGGGCTCTTGGCAAGTATCTCAACACATAACTGACTGTCCGTGTTCTGCCTCTTAAAGAAGGAAGTGACTGTTGCCCCTGGTCAGGGTCAGTGGGTGCACGGAAGGAAGTCAAGTCAGGGGCAGGGGCAGACTGTACTTCATGAGCTTGGCTGCATGTACTGTCCAGGAGGGACTGATCCAACCCAGGACCCCATCTGACCCTGGAAATAACCGGAACCTTCCAGGGAAGAGATTCTGGACCCTACAACCAAGAATGACTCACAGTGTTGTAGCCAAGGTCTCCTCCTTCCTCAGCATCTTTCGTCTCATGTCCTAGTTTTCCATCTTTATTGCTGCAACTGAACATCATGACCAAAGTGTGCTACAGTCCATCACTGAGGGAAGCCAGGACAGGAAGTCAAGGCAGGAACTGACACAGAGGACATGGAGGGGCACTGCTCACTGGCTTGCTCAGTCTGCTTTCTTATACAACCCATAACCAGCAGTCCGGGAATGCCCTGCCCACAGTGTGCTAGGCACTTCCACAGCAACCATTAATGAAGAAAATGCCCCCCCCCCCCCGCCACATACACACCTATAAGCCAATCTGATGAAGGCTTCTTCTCAATTGAAGTTTCCCTTCCCAGATGACCTCATCTGTATCAGGTCGACAAGAACACTAACCAGCACATCTTGCGACCGATAGCCCATTAAGGGAGACGTCACTTCACCCCGATTATACAGAAAGCCGAGTAGGCTCAGACTGGGGTGAAAACCCAATGCCACTCAAAACACCACGTGAAGCAAATCTCCAACATCACACACTGTACACACAGGGTGTTCCTGGAAGGCCCCAAGGAAGGAGCCCTGCCTGGCTCCTAGAGACCATCATCACCTGTGGAGAGCGCCATCCAGCACAGCTTCACGCTATTCTTTCCTTATAGAAAGAAGGTCTTCATTTTCATGGAAAATCTCTGGAACTTTTAAAACATTTAAGTTTGTGTGTGTCCATGTACTTATTATACAGTTCACAGCCCAAGTGTGGAGGTCCTAAGACTTAGAGGAATCTTCTCTCCTACCACATGGGAGCCAGGGATCAAACCCAGGCTGTCAGGCCTGGCTACAAGTGCCCTTACACCCTAAACTATCTCACTGGCCCCTAATCTCTGAATTTTTTGTGTTGACTCTAAGTTTTAGGAAACAGTGCCAGCTGAGCTTGGTGGCACGTGACTTTAATCCCAGTGCTCTGGAGGCAGAGGCAAACAGATCTCTGAGTTCAAGGCCAGCCTGGACTACAAAGCTAGTTTAAGGACTGCTAAGGCTACCCAGAGAAATGGCGGAGGTAGGATATTAAGCCTTTGAAAGACTGGATATGGCCTAGAACTCAGCTGAGAGTCTCTTCCATGGAATACCAAGCAGGAGCAAGCAGGGGTTCTCACATCCGGGCCATCTACTCAATGCTCCTTAGATGAGACAGTCAGCTGAACAGTGTGACAGTGGCCCTTCTTTGGACACTCAGGCCCTAGGTTTGTGTCCATTCTATGTGATCTCGATGGCTTACACTGCTGAGCCTTATCCTCAATCTGAACACGAGGGTGATCCTGTAACCTGGTCAGGTTATGAGCGTCCACTACTAGGGCCTGCCCATGCTGGCATCACTCCAGTTTCTGCCAACCAGGGCGAGCTTTCCCCCAGACCTATCAGACACAAAACTTCACACCTGCAGTCCGCCAGCATTTACTGAATACTTGCTAGATTCTATCCACTGCTGGAGGCACTGCAGAGAACCAAGCCCAGCTCTGTGCTGGGAAAAAGCCAACATTCCGTCACAAGCATCTTGCTCTTGGCGATTGTTTATAGACAGACAAGGGGAGAACACGCTCCCTCAACCCAGCCGTTCAAGTGTGGCGTCCATCCCACAAAGGCACAGGGACATGGCAGCTTCTTCTCCTCATAGCACACCTGCACAGGCTCACTTGAGATAACTGTAGGAGCAAGGAGAGCAACAGGGCAGGTGGGGTGAGGAAGAAGAGGAGGGGACAAGCTCTCACTGAAAGGGGAAAAGAAATGTTTTCCATTAAGTAGTTAACAGTGACACTCCCCCGAGCCACACAATCTCAACAGAATGGATGGCCTCACATGCAGTGATGAGGAACGGTAGGACTAAGCCACCCTGGAACTCTGAAAAGTGCACGCTGTGACTTGCTGGTGACCTCCTGAAGTGGTGACTATTTTGTCCTCCCAGAGCTATCAGATGACTTCTCCAGGCAGGCCAGAGACGGGCAGGACCACATGGGAGTTAGATCAAACCAGCTGATGTGTGGCTATAGCCAGGCCTGACTCTAACTGTTCTAGAACCCGGTAGAGAGCTCAAGGCCAAGATGCTGGGGCAAAATTCCTTCCCTCGTAGCTGCAGAAGGAAGAGCCCCATGAAGAGACAGGGGTGTGGAGGAGTCTGTTTTACTCTAACCAGAACCCATGGCCAGACTGCAGAAGCTTGGCTGGGGATAAAGTTCACACAGAGCCCAGACTGAGCGCAACAAAGCAGCTTTGGCTTCTGAGGACCAGAGAAGCACATGGTACTCAGAAGCCAAGGTCCTCAGCAGGCCTGACTGTAAGTCAGGACTGTGGAACACAGCCTTTTGAAACAGTGTGCCCGGGACAGACACTTAGAACACGCATGACATCCCCCAGGGGAATCTCCTGCTTCTATTGTTTTCTGCAAAGGCTGAGGGGTCCACCAGGCCCACTTCACCTCAGCAGCCAGGGCTTCCCTAAGTCCCACTCCTTGCTGCCTGCCTACTCCCGTGTGTACTGAGGACTCGCTAAATATTCCTTCAGCTCCTGTTAACAGAAGTTTATCAGATCAGCTTCACTCACCCATAAGCACCTAGCATGGGGCCTAGCACACAGTAGGTACAGTACAGAGTGGGTCCTCCAAAAGACTGTGAGGTGGGTGGGATTCATTTAATCCCAGCACTCCGAAGGCAGAAAGGTAGGAAGGAGGATCTCTGTGAGTTCAAGGCCACCCTGGTTTACAAAGAGATTCCAGACTAGCCAAAGATACATAATGAGACCCTGTCTCAAGAAGAGGAGGGAGAAAGGAAGGGAGGGAGGGAGGGAGGGAGGGAGGGAGGGAGGGAGGGAGGGAGGGAGGGAGGGAGGGAGGGAGGGAGGGAGGGAACTAAGAAAGGCAGGCAGTCTGAAGAGAGCAAGCGAACCATGCAATCCGTCAGGAAGGCCCAATCCACTGTGACATGTAATGATCCCACTGGGGTATGGCTCAGTGGTAGCATGCTTGCCTAGCATGTACAAGGCCTTGCGTTTCATCCCTAAACAAACAAATGAACACACAAATCCAGATATTGGTCTGTATGAAGACAGAACCTTGGAAAGGGTCAGGCAGTGGTGACACAGCCAGGAAGAGGCACTTAATTCCCTCCTGCCCAGATGCAAGGGATCTCTGGTGCCAGAGACCCCAGCCCAGGCTCCAAGGCCTCTACTGGAACCCAAAGGCCAGATACTCCCCATCCCAATGACCCTCCAACCCAGGGCAGTCTCCAGCCTGGCTTCTATGCAGCCCTAGGAGACCAGGAGTCCCCTCTCTCCTTCAGACACAGAGCAAAGACTGTGTAAAACACTTTAAAAGTTAACTAGTGACAGGCCATGGAGACACTCTCGTGTGTGCCACATCCCAGGAACCACAGAAGTGTCTCCTGGAGAAAAGCAGAGGGTCTGCTGGGTCCTTTTCCCCACACGAGTAAGTCAAGCGGTAGCCAGGTCTCATATCCTGACCCAGGCCAAGCATCCCTAGGGCAGAGTGACCCCAGACCACCTCCGGGGACCCTGACGGCAACAGGTTTCTTCCAGGGACCACATGTTTTCTGCACAGCTTAACCCCATCCACTTGCTAAGGTCTGTTGGCTTTCTGCTTGTTTCACTCCAGTCCCCGAGAGAGTGTTTGGAGTCTCACACGTGGGCTGTAAGACAGAGTCTAAAACCCAGTTTCCTACGGCAACCCACGGAACAGAAAATAGCAGCCTGCTGCCCAGCATTCTCACCCTCAAGAGAACGGAGGGGGTCTCCAGGCCGGCACACCTTTCCTGGTGGGATGGACAGATGCAGGAGTTCTGCATGCTGGTCCCCAATCTAGGCATCTGCATTCCCACATAGGAAGAGCTGAGACTTCAGGGGATTAGATTAGCCACAGGTCAGAGGTCAAGTGGGCAGCACAGAGGAAGCTTCCAGATCCACCCTAGGGCTTGGCAATCTCCACCCAAGGGTCAGTATCGAAGCGATCTTTATGCACATGCACACAGCACCCCACTCACCCCCGGGCTCATCCTCCAACCGTCACTTAACTCCTATTTCAAACTGCTCTTGATGCTCTTTAGTCAACATGAGGCAGAAACCTTTTATTAAATGCTGCTAATTTTTTATTGATCACACTGTGAATCATTTCATTTTCCATTACCGCAAATGTCTCCTATCAGGGCTCCGTAATGACGCTCCTTTATGCAGTCCCGAGCAACTTGTCACTTTTAATCAGTTTTCAGCTTCAGCGTGGCTCAAAAATTAGAAAGCAGGCTCTTTGTGTCATTATTGCTTTTGTTTAAAAAAAAAGTTTCCATACAGGAAAGGTTATTATACTTGGAATAAATACACACGAATCAAATTCAAACTAAATTCCTCCCTGACTCTAACCAATTTTAGCGTTAGCTCTTATAATTTTTTTTTTAGGTTTATTTTCATGGAAAGACTGTGCGTAATTATTGTTCGTGCCCTCCCAAAACACTTACGTTACTAAAGTGCGAAATGTCTTCTAACACAAAGACAGATCTCTGGGAAGTAATTACAGAAATGCATTCGGGGCAATAATTCTATATTAGCTGTCAGCAGCAGACATCTTTAGGAAGGCACTTGTTACCAAGGAATTATTTTTGTTGCTGTTGAAGGCATGGCAGGCAAGTCCAAACCAAAGACTGCATCTGACCGGAAACACTGGATCCCTCATCAAGGGTCAAATTAAGTTTAAATCATTACCTTGAAGCCCAGCAAACTCGTACCTGCCTGTCTATTGTGGAGACGATTTTGAGACGCACTCGAGCGCAACGCGGTCTTCCCTTTCGCAGCGTGGTGCAATTACCTTGAGTCTCAAAAGGATTCTGCCAGGAGCTTGTCACAATAGGGGAAGAGGAGGTGGCAGGGTGTCTATTAAATGCTAACTCATGTCACCAAACAGAATTTTCAAGAATTATAAATTGCCGAGCTGCCTCGCGGCTGACCCCCTTGCGTTAAGAAGAGCCCAGAATATTATCAGGAAAGTGCAGGAATTTGCATCAAAGGCAGGAGAGGTTGCTCTATAGGGAGCCTATAGGGGTGCCGCTGAGGAGACAAACCACAGACCAGTACTCGATCCACAAAGAGTATGGGCAGCTATGCAGTTCCAGGAGGGGTAAAGAAACACCCTAAAAAGGAGAGAAGTGAGGACAGGAGATTCGGCTGCTATGTGAGCATTGTTGCTAACTCTTGGCATATCCATGAGCCACAAATGTTTCCCCTTTCTAAGCCTCGGTTTCCCTATCTTCATTCTCCTATCTCAAGGCTCTGTAGCAATTTTTTCCCTCAGTCCAGGATGGCCTCGAACCTGTGATCCTCCTGCCTCCACCTCCTTCAGCAACTCCTACTGGTGTGTGCCACCACAACCAGCATCTGCTGCAAATTTAAGTGAGCAAATCGTACCTGCTCCTGTTCCAGGTTTGTTCTCCCACTTGCAAAATGCCAAGACCTATTCTAGATGTCACAAGGAACCACCAGGTCTTCAGGGCTAGGAGAAAGGATAGAGCAGAAAACAGAGGGGTTTCCTATGTTTGAGGGGAATCTGCTTTCCTATGTGTCTCAGGGAATCTGCTTAGAGTTGCCCAGCCTCAGTTTCCCTATCTTTAATAAGGATAATGCTAAAGGTCACACTGCCTTTGTGAATCAGAGCAAAACGCAAGCATAGGCTTCTTAATCTGCTCACCCACCACTGCTTCCAGTGACAGGTCCTTGCTGAGGTCACTCAGCAGGGACCCACCCAACCTGCCACTGTCTCTTCCGGGCCAAAGCACTGCCATCTTCGATGGAATCATCCCTTCCCACTGCCCTCTATGGGGTCACCAAAACACAATCCAGGAGATGAAAATTACCTAAAATGAAGCCTATAGTGGAGAACGGAGCTAATGGGTAAAGCTGGAGGAAGACACTGTCGCCATGTCCTCGGACCCAACCACTCAGTGACAAGGCTAGAAAGCCCATGCACTGGAGAGCTCACTGGGAGAGCATAGCTGAGAAATTAAGGATGCAAATATAAAATATTTCAATATGTCTATGGGTGGAAGATGGATAAGCTGTGGTATATTTACAAGTAGAGGCCATGTAGCAATTAAAATTAATGAAACAAGGCTGCATGGATCACCATAGATCCTCCAAGCAAAACCCGAGAGAAAACAAGTGGGTAGCAAAATAGAAGCCATATTTATATACCACACGCCAGCATAGCCTTATGAACTGTGTGCGTATACTGACATTCCAACATTTGTGCTGTTTTTAACGAGTGTCCAGCAACAACATTTAGATGTATTTTCCCCACATTTCAAGAAGAAAGACGGGCACAGAAGTGATGGACGCCAAGCCCTGCAGGGGAACGAAGGGCCCTTCAGAGCTCTGCGGGTGAATGAACGAGGTGTGTTCCTGAAGCTGAAGGTCTTTCCTGGATGGCCCTTATTCCCTTTCTTACATGAGAAATAGTTCACTTAAACAAACACTACCACTGAGCCACTGAAGTTTTAAATGCTAAAAAATTTGAAGAGAATGAATGGTGGGTAAATTTGAGAACCGCAGTGGAAGCACAGGGTTTGAGATGGAAAGACTCTGGGGTGTGTGTGTGTGTGTGTGTGTGTCACTGTGTGTGGGGGGAGGAGACCAACACACCACAGCCAATCCAGCCTCCAGCACAGCACATCGTGGAGGCAGAGATAGGGTGCCCACACCCACAGATCCTACTCCACGTCCTCCCTCCATACAGGGTAATGCAGATGGGCAAGAGGTAGAAAACTGAGAGAACTTTCACCATAAATATGAAGCGGTACCAAAATATCAAGTTCTGACAGAACAGGAACATGCCCGGCACTGCAGAGCCCCCCTCCGGTGCCTTCAACAGTATCTAGCGCAGACAGCATGCCTCAATCCTAGTTCAAATGAATGAATGAACACAGAACGGGATGAATTAAAGCCATTTGTGTCGTTATGTAAAGCAGATGGACACCATCAGGTTGGCCATTCCTAGCAGGCTTTTTAAATGGTGTGTGTGTGAGTGTTGTGTGTGTGTGAGAACACGCTAGCCACATTAATACATGTAGGTTGTCAGAGAACAACCTACAGGGGTCAGCTCTCTTCTTCCGCCACACAGATTCTGGGAACTGAGCTCGGGTCATCAAGCGCTGGCAAGTGCCTTTACCCACTGAGCCATCTTGCTGGCCCAACTGAGTCATTTCTAAGTAAATGTAGATTTTGTCCCTCTGTACTGGGGAAAGAATGGCCCAGCCCTGACTTCTCACCAATTTTCTGCCCCTCCTGTGGGCAGGCTGTGTTCGTGAGCTCTCACTGAGCACGGAAAGCACCTTTGGGGAGATGAGAATGGAAACAGTCTAATTCAAGACGGAGCCAGGCGCTGCCTAAAATGCATCCTGGCCTCCTTCCACAATCACACATCGAATGGAGAAAATTACTCCAACCCACTCCACAGGAGCACATCCAGGCCTGGCCAGCCAAAAGCAGCCGTTGCTAAGAAATCACACCGGGTGACGTCACATGATCGCTTGCTGCAGGCAAGATGCAGCCAGGGTCAGAGTTCGGAGCAGTTTCTGAAAATCTTCCCAACAAAGCAGGGAGAGGAAGCAGAGGAGGTTTCCTGACAGGCACCCAGTGCGGCTGCACGCCCTATCAAGTCTGGCTCTTACGAACGTGGAAATGGGCCAGCGCTAACCCCCCCCAAAACAGGTACTTCTTCTATGCTGGGGTACTTCCCAGAACATGAGGGTCTGACTGCCTCCAAGGCTGTTGTCCTCTGCAGAAAGGAGGAAACATAAAAGTCCAGGCCACAGCAGAAGCAACATGATCTGCAGCTTCCCACATAGGGAGCTCAGTTTCCATAGTGTCCAGGTGCCACCAGCTGTTCGTATGGCAGCAGTGGGTCTCTCCAGTCAGGCCCCCAGGGGCATCCAGCAGCACTGAGACCCATAAAAAGCAGGTTGTAGGAATGAGGTCCCACAAAAGCTCTCAGCTACAATGGACATAGGGACAGCCAAGTGGGATGACACAGCCTGGAAACCCCTGGACGAACGGGTCTGCCCATACCCAATAGGTATGCACTGTGCCTTTTACAGGGCAACCATCAGGCCAGCCTGTGGTCATATCGAGCTTTCTCCCCAGAACTGCTTCTATGTGTCTTTTTCATAGGAGAAAGATGGGAAGGGGGAGGCTGCTGATTTCCTCTAGTTCTGATTACGAAGATGTTCGTGATGGATGTCAAACATACCAGCCATATAGAAAATAGCACGAATGACTGAAACCTCACCACCCAGAAATCCAGCCTGGGACCACTCTGAGGCACGGAACCTCGCCCACCCTGTCCTGAATTTGAAGGCAGGGGCAGCAATCACTATACGGAATGAGATGGTGCTCTTGATGATGATCCGTAACCTTCTACACCTTGATGTGCCCAGCCCTGTGCTATGCTGGCCTAGTCGCTGGCTTCCGGAAGTCGCCCTTAAAACTTCATCCAGAGCAAAAATCACAGCTTGACACAGTGACTCACAGCTAAACACAAGAAAGTGCAGCGATGCACTGGGGACGACTGAGATTTGTCTTCCAGGCTAGGTTTCCTAGTACTGCAAGAGGATCCACCTGATGGCCTCTGAAACTCTCTGCTGTAGCTTGGTTCAGAGGACCGCCTTCATCAGTGCTGCCTGGAGGGAAAGCCATCAATGTTCCCAGAAACATCATCACTGACCATCTTTCTGGACATCACTCTGATGTTCTAGTTACACACGCCAAACAGATAAGATAGACGGATAAATGGATGGATGATAGATAGACAGACAGACAGACAGACAGACAATAGATAAATGATAGATAGACGAACGGATGATAGATAGATAGATAGATAGATAGATAGATAGATAGATAGATAGATAGACAGACAGACAGACAGACAGACAGACAGACAGACATACCAAAGGCCCGTGTGATAGAAAATAGGTAATTTTTGAAGGGATGGGTTCCTTCAGCCTAAGACTGTGCTCAGTAGCCCCAAAGTCCATTCTCTGTCACTCGCGTGTGCTCATACACACACCCCTGAGCACACACCACATTGTGCTTCTGTTCCAGGAAGTCACTCTGGGCTTCATCTTCACAGCTGAAAATTCCAGTAAAACTTAGCTACTTCCAATTCAGGAATTCTGGCTGTAACAGCAAGAGGTACAAAATCTGGGCACTTCCCAGATTTCCTAACTACCGCCATGGAACCAAGTCATCCCTGCACCCCAGGGGTCAAGTCGGAATGGTCCTGGGAAGCCCCTCCATTCCTCTGTCCCAGAACCTCAGACAGGAGAAGAGGTCAAATGTTGTTGTGACCTGGACTTCCCTTAGAGGCACCACCCTTCCTCACTGCCAGCTGCTGGCCCACGCTGAGTCACAGAGAACCAGTTGGGCAGGGGCAGAAGGAGTCCGGGACAGCACCAGTCTCATCCAGAGGGAAGATGCAGAGACATGAGGACACAGCATCTTGTGCCCTACGACTGTCTGGAACTTCCTCGGATCTCAGGAAAGATCAAGTGAGGAAGAATGGCGACAGATATGCTAACAGAGAAATGTAAAAGGACAAGGACTTGGAAGGAGATTAGGGATAAGGCACAAGGTCTGGAGAGGCAACTTCGGTAGGCAGTGACAGTGGCCTCACCAAGGGGGCTGGGTGTCCACAACCAGAGTGACGAGAGATAGGTCTGTGACATGAGAATGCCACCGGGTCCTGAATTAGAAAACCAGGAGAAAGCTTGAGACAGAGCTCAGAACTGCTGCACCTGTGTTGAGGGAGCTGCAGGTTGCATTCCTGCCGCCCTGCTCCCAGCCACCTGGCTAACTTATGCTCCAAAATAACAACACACAAACTGTATTCTTTTAAACACTGCTTGGCCTATTATATCTAGCCTCTTCTCGGCTAACTCTCGCACCTGGACTAGCCCATTTCTAATAATGTGTGTAGCACCCCAAGGTGCGCTTACCGGGAAGATTCTGGCCTACGTCCATCCTGGGTCAGAGCTTCATCACGTCTGCCCTCACTTCCTTCTACCCAGCATTCTGTTCTGTTTATTCCACCCACCTAAAGACTGGCCTATCAAATGGGCCAAGGCAGTTTCTTTATTAGCCAATGACCTTCCTCCACCACACTTGTCCCAAGGCTTCAGGTGGGTCAGTGGTGACTTCAGACAATAAGTTTGGGAGTCCCTATACACTTGAAATCGTTGCGCATGCTGAATCTTCCTAGCAAGCACTTCAATCCCAGAGCCACAGATATGGAGGCACATCCAGTTCTATACAGAAGCCAGGCCTAGGTCCCAGGTCCACCATGACCACAGCGGAAAAGTGTTCTCATTTCTCAAAGACTAAATGTGACTCAGACCCCTCCAGGTAAGCTAAATCTCAAGATAAATAAACCACCGCCCGTGCACTGCCTCTGTTTCCCAGAGGAATGATACCATCAACCTGGAGGGCTCTACTGTGCTGGGCAGTGGGGCTTGGGATCATCTCTCTCAGGGCAACATGGGAGTCATCATCTTTAAACTCAGAAACATCTGAATTGGAGTCCTAGAAGGAAGAACAGCAAAGAGGTCCCTGTAGCCAGAACAAGCAGGCATCAGGACGGCGTCTCACAGTGAAGACTGAGAAAGAAGAGAGTAGCTCACCTCAGGTCCTCAGCCCCACCTCACAGGCTACTTCCTAAAGCAAGGTCCTAGAGGAGAAAGCTGGACTGTAGGACATCTGCCCCGCAACCTGTGGCTCAGCGACCCAGGCAGCCACATAACTGGGAAGAAGGCACTTGAGGCAGGAAGCCTGGTGCAGGTGGCTTCCACAGAATCTAGCTCACAAATGAACCCTGTGGGCTGCAGGGTTCAGATCCAGCAGGCCCAGCAGCCCTCGGGTGAGAAGGAAACGTCGGAACTGGTACCCTATAGCTATTTGAACCCTGTCAGAGAACTCTGGCCTAGGAGTTTGCAGGCAGCTTATCCTTTGAACAAGGAAGAACAGAAGACTACACGGGCTGGAAGGAGGCGCTTGGAGAGGCAAGTTGCCCTGGGAGGTACTGGAGCACATCACCAGATGTCATGGTGCCATAAAGAAAGGAAGGTGCACACTTTTATTCTGTTTGCATATATGCCTGCAGGCTAGAAGAGGACATACTCCTAACTGCTGAGCCATCTCTCCAGCCCAAAGGTGCACACTTTTAATGTCAGCACTGGAGAGGCAGAGGCAGGCAGATCTCTGTGAGTTCAAGGCCAGCCTGATCTACAGAGTGAGTTCCAGGACAGCTAGGCTACACAGAGAAGCCATGTTGGGGGGGGGGGGAGAGGGAGGGAGGAATGGAGGGAGGGAGGGAGGGAGGGAGGGAGGGAGGGAGGGAGGGAGGGAGGGAGGGAGGGGAACCTGATGAACCCATCATCATAAAGTCTGAGACATGGGCTTACCAGAGACAGCTAGACAAGGTCTGTGCTGTACTAGGTTACTTAACCAGTTTCTTCCCTCCCCATAAGTTGTAATTGAGAGCCTGCAGCATGTGCCTCTTGGACCCATTAAGTATTACCTAGCCAACAACACCAAGAAACACAGCAGTCAGGGAGCCCAAGGTGGTGGTGAGCATGTGTCCCAAACAAGAGGCAAGACAGTGACAGGAGGCGAGGAGGCAACTGGAGTTCCAGGGGTTTGACAAGGGTCTCTCTAGGAGGGGACATTTGAGACAACACTAAAATGGCAGCAAGGGCCAGGCATGAAAAGGTATACCAGGTAAAATGCACCGCTCATGCAAACACCCTAAAGCGTCCACTGTTTCAGAAGGCAGTAAGCCTCGCGTCCCCAGCGCATCCCCAGCAGTATTCAAGCAAGACCTGGCAGAAGGTATGCTAGGGGCCCTAAGTACTAGGGGAGGTTTGGATAAGCCAAGGTTTCTAGGTCTCTCCTACTTCCAAAGCTGATGCAGCTACCTTCTGCCTAGTGCCCATAGCTGGGAGGTAGCTGGCACCTGCTACAGCTGCCGGGCACACAGGACTTACGTGCACAGTGTGGGCAGCACCTTGGTTCCACTACTAAATGCAAGAAGAGCAGCTTCTTATGTGGCTTGATGAGGAAGTAGAACCATGGCAGGGAGCAGGTAGGATAAGAAGGAAAGAAGAAAGTTTTCCTGGAGACATCATACATGGAATTCCAGGCAGAATAACCTTCCTCCCTACCTTTGGGCCCCTTGGATGGGCACTTCCTGCAAACCTTGGCACTTGGCCTGTGGGGGTCTACTTCCTTTGTACTAATTAATTTCTAACTGGGTTTCAGCTACCTGCTCCTGAAACAACTGCAAACTTCCAATGTTCCATCTTCTTCGACGTTGACAACACGTGCCTCTCTCCCCCCCCCTTAGTAAGAGAAGAAGGGAGGTGTGAAAAAAACATCTAAAAAGGGCTGGCCGGAAGCAGTCGAGCCCTATCCCAACATGCAACCTTCATTCATAACTCTATGGAGTCAAAATTCAAGAGGTGACAACAGGAGGGGTCTCGTCACCAAGGTGCCAGGCAGAACAGAGTCAGGGGAAGCCAGTCCCGCCCTCAGAAGCCCAGCCCAGGAGTTCCACACTCCCGCAGATCTCCCTGTCCTCCAATCCTGCCCCTTGCTAATCTTTCTCGAATTTGCCTGGTTGCCTCCAACTTCCTCCAAGCCACCATAACTGGATAATCTCCAGTTCACACACAGTCACAAAGTCACTCCCCGCTCTCGGAGGACACCTATGGAGGGTGGAACCACCTTGTCCATCATCGTTCATGGCTAATAATGACCCTCTTTTGCTAATAAACACACACACACACACACATACACACGTATGCATCATGGTTGCTGTAATTAAGCGTGTGACGAGCTGAACTGGAGGGAAATTAGATTTGTTTACGTGCCGTTCTGCCGCTGATGAAGCACTCGCTATCGGGGAGACTCCTCACTAACCCTCATTTGGCGGGCACACTCTTTCGTGCTCTCCTCCTTCTATGCCCCCTTCAGAAATGGTAGTTGGTTAAAAAGCCATTCTCAGGGCTAGGCTTTCTTCTAGCAACTCTTAATTTTCAAGCCACATCGCCCAGATGCTGACGGTGCGCGAACGTCAGAGTGATTACAGTTCTCAAGGCATGAGCCCAGTGCTGGGGGAGGGGCGGGGGGTGAGAGAGAGCTGTTTTGGGCACTTGATGAGTCATGGCAGTGTGGGGGCCATCCCTGTCTCCAAGGCCAACCTAGAGGTAGGAAAAGAGGTGAGGGAATGGGTGGTTAGAGATAATGAGAGGAAGCCAGACTGGAGATGGAAGAAAGAGACCAAGCAGATACAAACGCACAGCTTCAGCAAGGGCAGCTGGAGCCCACAGAGGTGTCACTGGTATCAGTGGCCAGGGTAGCTGACTATTCCCTAGATACACAGAGGAGCCCAAAAGCCCAAGAGCTCTGGATTTTATTCAAATCCTAGAGATGGGCTATATCAAGAGGTATCCTATCCCCCTGGATCTTAGGGGTCATGAATGTACAATACAAACTTAATGGCAGGCAGGCTTGTTTCTGAAGGGTAGTGTTACATACAGGAGTCCCTGCCAAAGAGAATCAGCCCACTTACCCAAGCCCTGCAAGTGACCCAGGCAAGGAACAACAGACCAGCATCCATGACTCAGGCTCAGAAGGCCTCTGCCTGCCCATTCCTTAAGCTGGGACCCAGCGAAGCTTCAAGTCAAAGGGGCCAGAGACCACATGACCACGTCCGATGCTACCCTGGACAAGGACACTCTCCAGCACCTTCCTGTGTAGAGCTGGCAGGGGAGGATGTGGGTGCCGGGGAGAACATGGGTGCCACAGTCATCAACTCCCAAGGCACACTGGGCTAGGGGGCTGGGAATTAGGGATGTACCCATGTGAACTGATATCAAGTTCATAGAGAGAGTATGTAGGAGCCTACGGAGCAGATAGAGGGATGGGTGCCAAGAGAGAACCTGGGCTATGGGCTTGCATAATTGCCTAAGTTTTTTTGTTTGTTTTGTTTGTTTTCTAAAGCAAGAGGACTTTTAAAAGCCCAAGTTCTACCAGAGACAGAGGTCCTCCTAACCACAGCTCGCCTGTGACCAGAGCAGACAGGTGACAATATAATGCTAGGAGACCCAACAGCTAAGACAAGTATTTGGATGTAAGTATTTGACCTTACTTATAAATTACTTGATGCATAATGACTGAGGTTTTCCTGTTTAGGTTTTTTTTTCCTTTTCCATTAGACTATGTAACATTGGGACCGAATCCAATGCCTCTATCAGTTCCATGCCAAAGACAAAACTCGGGCTTTCAACACACGCTTATTAATAAGCAGAGCCAAGGGCTTCCACTCATATCGTCGCATTTCAGTGCTAGGCTTCATTGTTGCCTTTGTTTAACCTCCTGTACTGCGGATTCCCCATAACGTCCTGAGTTCGTATGATAGCTATCACCTTCCTCCCAGAGCAAGTAAATGAGGAGACCAGACCCTGGCTACTGCTAAAGTGATGGCTTTGTCACCCACAGAAAGGACACAGGATGGAGAGCACGCAGCTCATGCCAGAGTTCAGCACTGTGCCATTGCGCACAAGTTTAAGGTAAGTTTCAACCTTCTCCTATGCAACCCATAGTCCATAACGACAAAACATCAAGTCAAACCCAGCCAGACATGTGACCGGCTGCTTCCAAGTTATCGCCCTGGGTAGAGCATCATGCTTAACACAGCAGGGGAAAGAGCTGCCCCTATTCTTGGCCCCGTGCCATCCTGTTCCATCATGGAAGCTGGAAGGTGATGCTTGTGCATCACGTGGGCAGCCCAGCAGTCAACCCAAGTTTGCTTCCATAGAGGGGCCACATCAAGAACCCATAGCAGGTGCGGTGGCAAGCACAAAGAGATGGATTTTCTCTAGCACACAAGGAAGAACGGCCAGTCAAAGACAGGACAATGGATAAAGCTCTCCTCCCCACAGAGGATCTCTCCTTCAGAGCCAACGTCAGAGTCTTCCTTCCACACAGCTGTTACACTGGGGCTGTGGTCACCTGTCCAGGACTTCTGTATCTCTTGCATGGACATCTTGAAAAGCTCTGGTTTCTTCAGCCATCCACATGAGTGGGCTACGTGGTGGTCACGTGCTGACCCACCTTCACCTATCAGCAGTGGGAAGTGGCCTGTCTGGGAGCCTTGCCACCAGGAGTATCCAAGTGTACTCTGACAGTGTCTGTAATGATCTGTAAGGTTTCTCTTCACCCACAACCAGACAGAATCTGGAATCCCCGGAGACCCAACTTTGAGTGTGCCTGTAGGACATTCCCAAAGAGACTTAAATGAGGTGGAAAGAGCCACCTTGAATGTGAGTACCACTGCCCCATGGGCAGGGCTTCAGGCTGAATGAAAGTAGAAAAGGGAGAAGCCAGCAGCATTCAGCTCTCTCTGCTTCCCGACTGCGCACAGTGAGACTTGCGTCCTCATATCCCTGCCACCATGGCTTCACTGCACACACAGTGTGACTAGCGTCCTCATATCCTACCACCATGGACCATGGCTTCACTGTGCACATAGTGTGGCTAACATCCTCATATTCCTGCCACCATGGCTTCACTGCACACACAGTGTGACTAACGTCCTCGTATTCCTGCCACCATGGCTTCACTGCACACAGTGTGACTAGCGTCCTCATATTCCTGCCACATGGCTTCACTGCGCACACAGTGTGACTATCGTCCTCATATTCCTGCCACCATGGCTTCACTGCGCACACAGTGTGACTAGTGTCCTCATATTCCTGCCACCATGGCTTCACTGTGCACACAGTGTGACTAGTGTCCTCATATTCCTGCCACCATGACTTCACTGCGCACACAGTGTGACTATCGTCCTCATATTCCTGCCACCATGGCTTCACTGCGCACACAGTGTGACTAGTGTCCTCATATTCCTGCCACCATGGCTTCACTGTGCACACAGTGTGACTAGCGTCCTCATATTCCTGCCACCATGGCTTCACTGCGCACACAGTGTGACTATCGTCCTCATATTCCTGCCACCATGGCTTCATTGCGCACACAGTGTGACTAGCATCCTCATATCTCTACCGCCATGGCTTCACTGTGCACATAGTGTGACTAGCGTCCTCATATTCCTGCCACCATGGCTTCGCTGTGCACACAGTATGACTAACGTCCTCTTATTCCTGCCACCATGGCTTCACTGTGCACACAGTGTGACTATCGTCCTCATATTCCTGCCACCATGGCTTCACTGTGCACACAGTGTGACTAGTGTCCTCATATTCCTGCCACCATGGCTTCACTGCCATAATGGATTCTATCCTCAAGCAGGGGACAAACTAAACCCTGAAGCAGCTCTTTGTCAATCAATGGTCACAAAGGTGAGAAAAATAATACGTCACCCTTGCAAAGATGCTCTTCCCTCAAACTTCTCAAAAGAGATAATCCAAGAGTCAGACACAGCATGACAGAACTTTTAAAAAAAATAGCAATAGAAGTAAGCCAGTGGTCACTTCAGGGAGAGGAGGGCCACAGCTGTGATGGGATTTGGAGGCAGCCAACAAAGTTCTGTTTCTAAATCTGAGAGCTGGCTTCAGTGGCTTTTTCTAAAACAGTCACTGAACTGTTGTATAAAATTTCGATGTCTGCTTCATTTTGCAATGAAAAGTTTGTGAGGCACGGGAGGCAGAGGCAGACGAATCTCTGGGCTCAAGGCCAGCCTGGTCTACAGAGCGAGATCCAAGGCAGAGAGACTCTGTCTCAAAACACCAAAAGGTAGGCTAATTATAAAAGGGAAGTTTGTTATGCCTTTCACATTAAGGTAATGCAAGACAAGGTGCAGCAACTGGCTGTGAGGTAACAGCATGAAAGCCCGGGGTAGCTCACCGGTCAGATGTTGTGACCAAATGGAAGGTGCTATAGGACCATAGCAGGCTCACCAACATCTGGGACCCATCAAGTTCTAGGTCGGGTGTGTGTCTGTGTCTATGTGCATGTGTGTGTGTGAGCGCACGTGCTTTATAGGGCAATGGCACCTCTGTCCTGCTGTGTGCAGGATCTAGACATTTAACTCAGTCCGGCCTTGAACCGACATCTGTTCCCTCTGCCTCCCAAATGCTGGGATTACAGCAAAGGCTATTTTAAGCAGAGCTGCTTTTTGGCGAGTGTCACAGCTGAGCCTTCCTGCTTTCACCCTCGTACTCTTCTGGAGTTCGGATGCTCAACCTCAGGAGGCACTGTACTTGGAAGAGGCTGAGGCCTGACACGCCAAGTGGAAAGCCTTTCCAAAGTAGCAAGCTGGGAGCCATGAGAGCCACCTGCAACAATGTGCGTAAGGAGACTCGCACCCAGCATCCCGCCTCCCTGCCTCTCCTTGACTAACTGGCTAACTCCAAAGAATGTTCATCTTTGCACACTTCTGCGTGCACATGCACACGTACGCACACACATGCACACGTACACATATGCACACGCACGCACACACATGCACACAAAGGAGCATCATTCACGGAAGGCTTAATAAGGGAATAAATAAACAAATCCGTGTTCAAATCCACTGAGCGAGGGCCGAGTCCCAAACAGCAGAAGATAGGCTAAAGTCGCACTTCCGGAGAGGCCTGCAAATAAAGACCCACCCCAGGTCACAGCAGACATAGGATGGTCTCCGTGAGCCAGCAAGAAGTGGATGGGCCCCACTGAGGCGTATACCCAGACAACTTCCTTGCCCTGTGCCCCTCCTCCATTCCTATGGTAAGTGACCACACAAATAATCACACGTCGGGCCTATGATGCCGCAAAGACATTATAGTCTTTAGGAAGAGCCTGTGGCTGGTCTGTGACACTGTAGGGTTAAAAGGCAAGAATGGTTGTCTCTATATCCAGGTGAGAGAGCTGTGACTTGTAGGACTCGGACAATTTAGGGGAGGGCCAACCAGGAGGAGAAGGGCGGTTCTGCCTCTGCTCTAAACAACCAGCTCCAGAAGTTCCAGTTTGCTTTCCTAATGATATCACAGGCATCAAGGGCTGGCCTCCCCTCTCTGCGATCACCCGGGACCTAAGGACACCGCCCCCCCCCCCCGCCTTGAGAATTACCTGTGTGGAATGAATGTTCTGTTCCCTAGCTTCAGCCCCACCCTGAGAAGCAGCTGGGCCACCAGCACCAGACTTGGTCTCTGGACTTTGTGCAGGGTTTAACCATTTAGGGGAAATGGTGGAGAAGCGGGAGTGCACGCCCACCAAGGCTCCGCAGCAGCAACGCTTGTTTTTTTCCGAGCAGCTCCTTGCTCCCCATTTTCACTGAGTTTAACTCATAAATCCTAAACGGGTGACAGGAAATTTTAACCTAAGTGTGCACGCGAATCAGCTGTAGGACATCCCGTCCTTGGCGCGGTCCCATGTGTTCCCCAAGGTCATCTTGCTCACCTCAGCCACAGATGTTAGCCTTCCCTGGTTCCAAACATAGATATGGATGGGACTGAACTGCTCACACTTGCGGCTTCTCTCACTTAACTAACGGAGCACTCCACCCAGACACTCTGTGGCAATGGTTGCAACTCCCTGGTTGGTGGCCTGAAGTCACAGCACTCCCGGGACCACAGCTGACTTTGCTCTACCAGGTCTAGGTTCCATCTCCTCTCATGGTTCATGGCATGGCAGCATGATAGTTTGAGGGGACAGGGCAGTGCCTATGGTTCAGCACCCATCACAGCCACCACTCTAATTAAGTGAGACATGAAGACCAGGTATCTTTCCCCTAGGGCAAAAGAAGGGTGTGGGTATGCATGGGTGTGTGCATCTGTGTGTGCATGTGTATGTGCACCTGCACATACATGCAAGCATGTGTACCTGTATAAAGATGGAGGCCTCTCCTGCACCCACATTCTTGTCCATGGACCTAGATGCAGACAGCTGGGATCCACCCAGCTCCCTCTCCAGGTCATGTGGTGGAGGACCACGCTCTACAAGTGTGCTGTCATCATGTGCACAGACTGGCTGGAGCTGCTGCTCCCAGAAGATGAGACCACTGAGGAGCACTGTGACAGATGCAGGGAGTGGCCAACCACGCAGCCCCCGACAAGGGGACCAGTCGGCACTGAAAAGGAAGGAGACCCTAATACAGTCTGTAACATGGATGAGCATTGAGGACAGACAGGAAGGGAAGCGGCCAGACTCAAACGACCCAGCACACCTTCTTGGTACCTTAGGAGCCAGTAGACAGGACAGGGGCGACTGCCATGCTGGGAACAGAGAGGGAGGCTGACATCAGGGGGGATGGATTTCAGGAATTCTGAAGCTGGGAGGGACAAAGTGGTCAGCAATGCACTTGAATGCCTCTGAACTAACAAATGCTCCGAAAGCACTTCATTACAATTTCTCTTTTAAAAAATTATAAATAAGGAAAAATAAATGCTGAGAAGCCTAGCCAGCATATATAAGAAAATGAAAACAGAATTCATAATATTATCACAAACAAAATGCAACGCCTTTAACTGGGGCCACAAGGGTTGCTTTATATTGCAGATGAAAAAATGAAAAAAATGGGGGTTCACGGTCCCGGTATGTTCAGAGTGCAGCAAGCAGGGACGGACACCTCACCTCCAGCAGAGGAAAAGCACAGGAAGCACCTGCTATTTTCTTTTGTTAATTTTTAGTTTTGGGTGCATGCATGCATGTGGGGGTAGGTACATGCACACGAGGGGCGGGGGAGTGAGCGCATGCATGCACACACACAAATATGCACATGTGTAGAGAGGGCCAAGATGACAAGTGTTTTCCTCAATCCCTCCCCGCCTTGTTTTTTTCTCTCTCACTAGGACCTGGGGCTCTCAGCTGGCCACCCAGTGCCAGTGCAGCTGTCCCCACCTCCCCGGAGCTGGAGTCACAAGCCTGCGTCTTCACACCCAGCTCTTTACTGAGTGCTGGGGGATCAAGCTCAGCCCTCAAACTTGCATAGCAAGCTCTTTACCAACTGAGCCATTGTCCCAGGCCCTAGCACAGTGGTCCTCACCCTTCCTAATGCTGCAGGCCTTTGATACCTCAGGTTGTGGTGACCCCAGCCATAGAATTATTGTCATTGCTACTTCATAACTGTAAATTTGCTACTGTTATGAATCATAATGTAAATACACGAGATATCTCCTATTTGACCCCGTGGGGTTGTGACCCATAGGTTGAGAATCACTGCCTTAGAGCCTTCTTGCTTGCTTGCTTGCTTGCTTGCTTGCTTGCTTGGCCAACATGGCTCCAGAGAAAACAGGCTATGCAAAAGGTAAGAAAACATGCATGCTCCAAGTTAGTATGGTGCCCATACCACAGGCCATGACAGGTACCTCCTTTGGACATCTTTTGTGGTATGTTTGTTCTTGTCTTTTTTGTTGTTGTTGTTGGCCTGGCTTTAAATTTGATCTGTAACCCAGGTGGCCTTACACCTTCAATCCTCTTACATCAGCCTCCTCTGGGCTACGATGCCAGGCCTGCACCACCAAGCCCAGAATGCTGACATCACACCTTCTTTTTTTTTTTAAGTCTCTTAGCCTTGAGAGTAAGTCCTAGCTCTGAAGAACAACTTCTCCTGGGGCTCCTGGTAAAACAGGGTTTTTCATCCTGGGAGATCAAGGAAATTCAAGTTGCTCCAAACCTGAAGCTGAGTTGTGGGGAACTGACAGCCTCCAGCTTCCAACCAAGGCTGGCATGCATGTAGAGACAGGTTCTGTATAATCTGCTCCCTTTACCCCTTCAGAACGGGCCACAGCCTGAGGGCTCATGCTACAGGTCAAGGTGTCAATGACCCCCATAAGACAAAGCTGAGGTTCGGCCCAGTGTTCAGCCATCACATGGGGGTGTCCTCCAGGGACACTGAAACAACTTGGACACCATAGTGAGACCTGAGACAGTACAATTTAATGTGGGCCAAGGTTTTGGCATCTTTACTCCGAAGTCAAAAGCCAACTCACACAAACGGAGTGGTTGGAATCTAAAAATTCATTTGATCTACCAACCCAGGAGAGGTTTCTTTATGATCTATAAACGATGAGGGGGAAAAAAAACTAGAGGGCTGATCAGAGAGGAGCAAGGACAGCCAAAAGTCACACAGCAAGTTCCCAACCTTTGACCCTAGAGAGAGAATCAGACCTCACTAGGCCCCCAAGGCATGAACCATAGATGACCGAGACACAGATGCCTTCTCTGAAGTCGTCCTGCCAGGCCACCACCTACTGCCCACCTGGCGATCAGTCCCTCATTTTCTCCTGCTAATTAACTTGGATGGAAATGTCTTTAAAGTGAGGCTCAGGGCCCCCCACCCCTTCTGTGAACCAATTTCATCACAACGGAAACTGTGTTGCCAAAATGAGAAAAATGAGAATCCCCTCCTCCTCGGGCCCTCGCCCTTGAAGGCATCTTATTAGAGAAGGCCAGTTCTTAATTAACATTTTGATCTTTAATCCATTACCCATCCCTCTAATCCTGTTCAGAGGTGCGGCTGGCCCACTTCCGCAGGCAGTGAGTCCGGAACCCGGGCTCGCCACAGCTGGACGCCACCGACAGCTTCCATTCCCAGACACATGCTCTGCTCCAGGCGGGAGCCACAGCCAGGACGGGTGGGAGCCAGCTCTCCAGCCAGCTCAGTACAAACCCGGATGGCCACTGCAGACAGGAGTTCACTTCATTAACCCAGAGCCCCAGCTGTCCCCACTGGCCCTAGTACTCTTGGCTCTGAGGGGCTTCTTCAAAGAAATGATGTCCTTCCTAGCCCAGCTTAGCCCCTCCATCAATTTCCAGCCCATGGTCAATTCTGCAGCTACACCAAACATATCAAGACAGAGCTGACACAGCAGCCTCAGGCGTCAGAAAGCCCAGAACCTGCCCTATGACTTAAAAACTAGCTTGGGGACACAGCCACCCCTGCCCACCTCCAGAGACCATGTCCAACCTCACATTCAATGTTCACTGCTTCCCAAGTGGTGTGGCCTTCACAATGACAGGTGCCCAATGTATGCATGGGACCTGACCCCTCCAGATACAAATGCTCATAATCCACCACCCCAAAGTTCCTAGGAACCTCATCCTAATGGCAGTTCAACCCAAGTCCTGAGCAGTGGTCTTGAAGAGCCCTACATCTCAGTAAGGCTCCTCCAGGATCAGCTAGGTAGCTACCATCGTGGAGGGCCTATATCCTATCCTTGGCTCAGATTCTTCATTCCGGCATTCTGTGAGAGCTACCTACAGAGAGGCTGAGCTGACCACCTCCGTCCAACTCCCTGGCCCTTACACAGAAGTGGGTATCATCACCCTGTCTCCTGCTCATGCCCAGCTGGAAGGGCATTCCGACAAAGCCACCCAAGCACCTGACAATACCAGAAGAGATCAGCTTCGCACCATTACAGCTTGCTTACCTCCTCAGCCTGGCCCCTTGGGCTATCTGCTCCAGCCTCAGTAAAGAACCTTTGCTCCACAGGTTCACCTCAGCACCTGCCCTGGCCTTACTCCCCCTTTTCTCATGCAGAAGTCTCTGGCCACTCCCACCTACCTACCATATGTGGTCGTCATCTACTGACCACTTCAGAGCCACAAGCCATATGTCTAGTCACACAGTGACATCCCCAGCACTGCCTCTACTCTGCGTAGAAGAGCCTCGTCAGTCCCGCTCAGCACCCAGAACAAGGACAACGCGCAGTAGGTGTGCATTAACACTGGGGACTGCGGGTGTAAACACGCCTCTGGGGGCTGCGCCAGCAGTGACCGAGCTTCACATCCCATCAAGGAGACAACCTGGATCCATAGCATGACGTTCATACAGCATCCGCTGAACAGGTAGTCAGACATGAAGCAGAACTTCCTGCTGGTACATGTCCTGAGAAACTGTCCGTGCATGAACAAAGGCAAAACCCCTGCTGTGGAGGAGGAAGAGGAAACTATGGAGCCTACAGACCAGGGAGAAAGGGCAGTCAGCGTGTGGTCATCCACGGACTCCTAAGGACAGGATGAGGGCTCATATACAGAGTGAAACCCAGGAGCCATACAAACCATTGCCTGAAGAGGTGCAGAGCCCCCGCCTTCACAGGTTCAGTTCACAGTCGTCCTTAAGCTGCCTGCACTGCCCACACTGGGAGAAGCTAAGTATGCACTGATGACCTGGAAGTACAGCCACGCCACCCTCGGCAACTTAAAGAGAGGCGCCGTGTGTGCAGTAACACAGTTGGCTGCAGCTTGCGATGCAGCGGCTGGCCAGACCCCTGACATCTCTGAGCCTCGCACTTCCACATCCAGAATGCAACACTACCTATGGCCTGAGCGCGTCTACGAGGGTCCCGTGAAGGGTTGCCTGTGGCTTTGCTGGAGGAGGAAAGGGAGCAAGCCCGTGGACCTTGGAGGTGCACCGCAGAATTCCAATCTACCCTGGCAGCTCACGCAGACCCGCCCCAGGCCTCTGCAGAGCATGCTCAAAATGCCCATAGGATGCATGTAAACTGGAAGGTAGGGGTGGACCATGGGGGCATGGCCATCAGAGTGTCTGCCAGGGCCTCCATGGCCCTTCCGGAGGAGTAGGGCCCCTTCAAAGAAGGCAAATTGGTGACAGGTTCCCTAAGTTTGCCACCCCTCTTTCCTTTCCTCCACACTTGGGAGTTTCCTTCCTCCCTCCGAGAAAGATAGCCTCAGGATTCCCCCAGAAGGCTCACCATGGAGAGTCCACAGGGCACCAGCTAGCCAGAGGAAGTGGCCAGCAGCGGATCTCAAAAGCCAGGCCCAGATCCCTCTACAATAAGATAGTCAAGTGGGCCTCAGAGCTAGGTAGGGGCATAAGGTCCTATACCCCGGAGCTCTCTATCTCCTCTGTACCCACACGCCTTTGGCTGTGCCCCTCCCGGAAGTTGTATTCTAGCCACACACAGCAGGCAATAGGGTAGGAGGAGAGAGGACAGGCAGGTGTGGCGAGAGGCAAGTCCTCAGCCTGTCTGCGGCAAGCGTGGCCAGCAAGGCTTTGGGTGGGCAGGTGGGTGAGGTGCCTCCCAAAGGGCTGGGTTGAGCTGGACTTGCCGACGTCAACAGCTCCCAGCCCTGTACCCAGACTTCAGGAGCTGGACACAAAACACTGCTGTCATCGAGGGTCCTTAAGGCTCACAGAGGCCGGCTCGGGAAAAGTTGCTAAACTGCATTATGACCCTGCTTGGGATTGATATCCAGGACAAACATCGCAACCTCCAACAAAGGCTGTCTGCCAGCTCCCCGCATGGGTGGCATGGAAGCCTGAGCTACAGGATGCTCTAGTCCATGAGTGTCTTCCCAAGGTCAAGGAAAAACACTCACGCAGCGTATGTCCAATTGTGACTTGGTGGTGGCCACTGAGACGGTTGGTGGCTTCAATGACAGTGACAACCATGCTTCCTTCAACCCATTTCTCTCTTGTTCATCAACCCAAGCCTTATTATAAGTTTCCAACAAAGTTAGTCTCTTCCTCTACTATTTAGGCTGTCCAGTGAGGCACAGGCCACTCCCGCCTATCACAAATCACCAAGAGCCTTTAATAAGTGTCAGTTGAACACATACCATCTCCTCATACCGAGGCCGCAGGCAACGGCTCTGTGATCCCACTGGAGGTCAGGAAGTGTCCCAGGGAAGGAACAGTAACTGAGTCAGGTCTATTTTCCAAGGGCAGCTCCCAGGCGGTGCTGTCCGCTCACCAGCTCTCTCCCTATCCTGGCAGGCAGGAACCCCACTGCACCCTGACACCTCATGCAGCCCAGACACGTGCGGATGACATTGGTGCAAAGCTGATGACGGAAGCAAAGGCCCATGGGCTTCAGATCTGTGCCTTTGCGTCTTCAGGGCTCAGTCGCCCTCACCCTAACATTAACCAGAACCACAGCCTGGACACTAACGTCAAATCTAAACCCATCCAACCCATGTAAACTAACAACTATGGAAATTCTGCTGGCCTGGTCTCCACCCTGCACAGCCAGCATTCTGTTGCAAAGGCTGGGCCAGGTGGGCAGAGGATGCCTGGGCTCACACAGCTGAAGGAGGCATGTGGGGTCTGCTGCAGGGACTCAGCAGGGACAGGAGGCTGCCACACGCACATTGCAAAAAAAAAAAACCTGGGCAGAGTAGGCTGAGGCCATAAAAGCCCAGAAAATTGAAAAAGAGCATCATGTTGACCTTCCCCTCGCTGTGGCGATGGCTCTAGCCTTCAAGGGCCAGCCTAGGGGGTGGGGAAGATGCCCAGCCCTGCTTCCTGCCTGTTCCAGGCTGGCCAGGAGCCCTAGCGCCAGCACAGGAAATAACAGTGGCCCCCAGAGGCCGCCCAGGCAGGCCCAGCACCGGTCAGCCAAGGCTGCCCGGGAGGGAAGGAGGCCATTGTCAGCCTTTGTTTCAGTTTCCCCAGCACTACCCAGACTCCAAGAAGCCAGGGAGATGAGAAAACCTCCCCTCAGCAGCTGTCCAGCCTCCCAGTCTCAGCTCTGCAGACAAGTCTGCCAGGTCCCTGCGCTCTTAAAGAGGCAGGTGCAGGGTGAGAACTCAGCCATGTCAAAGCTGAAGGTGGCTGTGCACGGGACGAGATGGGCCAGGCAGTGAAACAAGCAGATGGGTAAGGGAGTCTGGCCAGCCCTGGGCCCAGCAGCAGGGAAGAGGGGCTGGGAGAAAGGGTCTAGACCCTGGTGGCAACAATAAAGAAAACGGAAAGTAAGGAGACCCTGCATACCCCAAACACACTGATATCCACCTGACCCGGAAAAGGGGCCAAGGGACCATCTGAAAAGTAGGCATCAGCTCCCCAAGCTAGCAAGCACAGCACTGTGGACAGGAGAGGAACCACTTGTCAGGCACATTCTTGCAGGTGTCTTTGTAGGTATGCATACACAGTTGAGCATGCATCTATGCATGCTACATGGAGGGGCATGTATGAACATGTACACACAGAGGAACATGCACACATGAATGTGCTGGTGGAATGTGCACACATGAATGTGCTGGTGCATCAGGGGAGATGTAGGCTGTATGTGCAATGCTCAACAGAACTCTCTCACTCACGCACAGTTCCTGGCAGGTTCTCACCTGTGACCAGTCACTACTGTGACATCATGAAGGCTGCCAGCACCTAGGGCAGGCACCTCACACCAAAGGAAGGGCACTGAGCCCCAGACTCAGCTCAGGCAGGAGCCCACCAGCTGTGAGGCAGCCCACGGATCTTTGCCACTCTAGACTCCAACGGCCATCTGTAGGGTTACATGCACAGGCTGTAGGTACCCTGCCTGGCACTGAGTGACTGTTCCTTGGACAACAGTTACTAACGAGTCAGCATTGTCTCAGATCTGCAAGTCTGAGGAGCACCAAGGCCCTGCACCCTGAGAAGAGTGACTACAAAAATCAGTATCTGAATGATGTGCTAACCACTACCAAGGAACAAGGACAGCCATCCATCCATTAAAGCAATCAAGATGCAGGATAGAGTGGGGGGGGGGGGCATAAGTTATGTAGATGCAGTGATAATATATGATGTTCTCAAAAATACTTTTTTTTTAAAAAGCATTCAAAAGGAGAATATGCAGTGTGGACAAACACAACTTCTCTGAGCAGGACAGGCTGGGCAAGCAGCTTATGTGTGCACATGCGCACCATGTACAGTCCTGTCGAGTAAGAGGACAAAAGCCAGAGCCCAGCATGCTGCCCTGCAGCCTACAGCTGATGCATTATGGGACCATGACTAGAAAGACCCAGAGGCTGATCCACAGTGTCCACCTAGGAAGCCAGGACCAGCCAGGCTGGGTTGACCTTGGCCATTTCCCACCAGGTGCTGGCTCTACCTCTCCACAGTTCATGCTAACCACGTCATGAGCACAGGACTCTGGCCTCATTCCAGGCCCTCTGCACCCCATGCTCCTCTGTACCCCAAGTAGGGTTGACAGAGCAGAGGTGGTTCTGAGGCCTGCCTAGGAACAAGAGTGAGGCTGAAGGGGCCCGGGGGCTGTGGTGAGAGGGAAAGGGATCTGAGCTACTCGCCACCCCAGCTCCAAGCTCAGAGCTAAGGTCCAATGCCTGCTTCGCCATGTGTGGGCCACGGCAAGAAAGAAGCAGTGGACACCAGCCCCTGGGGACTGAGCACTGCACATCGAGTCCCCCCTGAGCCCTCACTGCCATTCCCATTTTAAATGAGGAAATGGAAGGGCCTCAGGGAGATAAGAGTAACTCAAAAGTCACAAAGCTAGTGAGTAGCTGGAGTCTAAACCTAGACTTTGTTCTTCTCGGAGAGGACAAAAATCCAGCCCTAAAGTGCCCAGGGCAAATACAAAACAGGAAAGATACTGCTCTGGACCTTAGCAAACACTTCCTGCCCATTGCTGTGCCTAGGCTGGGGTCTGGAGCCAGAGAATGGGAGCAGTACCCTGGGAGCAACCAAGCTGGGATACAGTGGTGAGCTCTTCAGTCCAGCAGTGGCAGTAAGGACAGGAAGCAGGAGGCTGGCCCAGCGGCACTAAGGATGGTAAGAAACCATAGCATGGTCATCCTGGGAGGCTTCCTGGAGGAGGCGTGGCTTAGGCTGCTTCAAAAGACAAACAAGAATGGCACCGACTGAGGTCCCAGCAAGAGAAGAGGCTGGCGTCTGGTTGGATCAGTGGCATCTCTAGGACAGCGTCAGAACCACAATATCTCAGGCACGTCTGGCCCTGCCGAGCCACAGTCAGCATTCTGACAAGGATGCATGTCTGCTCACATGTTCAGGTACAGACAGTGATGGCACAAACTCCTCCAGGAGGCAGAGGCTTAGCAACAACCCACAAATGCATCATCACTACACATCCCACACACCTCTGAGGCTGGTCCTGTTCAATGACCAGGCTGACAGTCAACAAAGATCTACACTCTGGCCTCTGCGTCCCCCTGCAGGGTTCCCGGGTCTCTGGGAAGGGGTGATGACACAGAGGCGATGCCTTCCTGTAAGTGAGAGTCACCCGAGCTCGAAAAGAGTAGAAGCATCACCCCATCCCCCAATACACACCCTCTGGGGTCCCCTGAGAAGCCCACCATCGCCAAGTGGGAAAGTACTGCACACTGGTCTTCCCAGGCAGACAGATCTGAGCCCATGGACCAGCAGCAGCAGAGCACTGGCTGGGGCCATGTACCAAGCAGCAGGAGAATGCCCACATCTAGCTGGAAAGGGTAGAACAGAGCAAATCAAGCCCCAAGCTATGGAAGTGAAATAGCAGAGAAACAGAGCTTCAGGCTCCCTCCTTGTGCCAAGCTCCAGCGTGCCTGGCTACCAGCACATACATGCACACAGATACCTGAGCTCTGTATACATAGGTGCACACAGACCCCACAGAGGTAGTGCATCTGAGGGTGACCCAACAGGAGCCAAGAAGCTAAGAAGTACCCCATCCTCAGAGCTACACCATGTCTTGCCTTGTCCCAGGGAGCAGAACCAGGTAACACGGGCACAGAGGCACCAGGACCTCTTAGGGGTCTGAGCCAGGGAAGCAAGAACCTGGAGACACACACACTCACTCACACACACACAGAAGCAGGCAAACACACACGTGTGTGTGCCTGTGTGCACACATGGCAGATGCCCTACCTCATCTGACTACTCACCATGGTAACAGAGTGGCCCCCTCTCGGCTCCAGTCATCACCTGAAGACTTCTGAAGTCCCCCCCGTGCTGTTGGGAAGCAGGTCTAACAAAGGCCCCGCTCAGGCCAGCCCAGCCAGGGGGCCTTCCAGCCAACCAGCTGACGCATGCCCGCCATGCTCCCCTGGTGAGCTCAGGGCCACCATGTCTTCCTACCCAGCCTGCCTGGCTCCACTTAGCTCAACTCCCCACAGACTCCCCAGCCGAGCTAATGAGAAACTCCCCAGCTGGCCCTGTATAAAAACGCATTTCATAAGTCTTTAAAATGCTAGGAAATTCTACATCTCTTTAGTGAGACTTTCCTGTTCCTTGAAAATGTCCCCTGGTCCTCATCAAGAAGACGAGGGGAGGGGGACAGAGCACAAAAGGTGGGGTAACACCCTCCAGAGCAGCAGCGGGCTCCTCCTGGAGCCCACAAGGCCCTGGGGCAGCTTCCACCATGGGGCACAGCAAGGGAACTCCCAGCCAGTACCAGAGGGACAGCGTGGACCCCAGGGTAGGAAGCTCAAGGAGAGGAACCATATGGGGAAAGCGGGAAAGAATGGGAGCGTCAGTCTTGACTGCCTTGATTTGAGAACGGAGAGGGGAAAGTGAGCCTGGGTGTGGTGGCTCCTGCCTGTCCTTCCAGCCCTTGAGACGCTGAAGTGGGGGCCATAGCAGCTACAAGGCCACAGCTGAAAGCAGTGCAAAGCACCCCACACCTGAAGGCCAGCACCTGCGCCCTTCCTCGAGCAAGAATTAAGGTGGAAGTCCTTGAAGCTCTGTTTACTGGGAATGACCATGGAGCCTGCCCACTGTCACATCCACCCGTCCTTCACCCAAGTTGAAAATCCAGGATGTAAAGACCTGGAATGTGAACGGCATGAGTGGAAATTCTGGATGAAGGTGGGGTGGGGAGTGGAGGGGTTGCAATCACAGGCTCTGTGAAGCCCCTGGAATCAAACAGTTCACATTCTGACCAAACAGGACCAGAGTGGCTTCCATTCCCCACACCGTAAGGTCCACTCTTCCGGACTGTTCCCTTTTGAACCACCTAGCCAAAGACTGGAGGTGACAGACTGCAGGAAGTGGGGGCTGACCACACCCTACCCCTTACCAGAACAGGGCGAAAAGGAAATAAGAAGCTCTACATGCTTGTCCCCAAACGCCCAGAACGGATACTCAGCCCCTGCTGCTAACCTCACAGCCAGGCAGGTCCCAACCACGACATCCCCTCCTCCCCCCATGCCCGACACTTCAGTGTGGCAGGAGAGCCTGGAGAATGGTGAGGGAAAGTCTGGTGAGTGTGCCAGGACTCAGTTTTTCCAAAAGAAGGTCTCGACTGAGCAGGTATTTCCCAGGCAGCAGCCGAGGTTAGACCAGCTCTTGCAGGACTCTTCCAGTGACCTAGAAGCCCTGCACCAGCGCCAACCTGGTCTGTCACTGCATCTCTGGCCTTTCTACAGGGGAACAGCATTCTTACAGGCAGCTCTGCCATCTATGGGTGAGCTGTGAAGTTCGTGCATGAGCTGCCTGGATTCCAATCCCTGCTCTGCCGCTTCTGGCTGTGTGACCTGGAAGCAATCAGAAGTGTCTCTGAGCCTCATACCCAAAGGTGACAAGATCCGACTCAAGAGGCACCTACTACATAGCAGTAACGGCTTCTACCAGCCAGGATGAGACCGATGACCCGGCCAGAAGGCCTCCGACTCTGACCACAGGGCAGCATCAACAGCCGCCAGCTGCTGGGCCAGCACAATGGCTGATCACAGTGAGTGTGGTAAACCTCAAGCGTGTGCGTCACCATGCCAGAAGCAAATCTCCTATTCTGCCCAAGGAACATTAACCAGCAGATTCACCTTACCCCACCCTTCTCCAACCACGGTCACCCTCCAGACCTTCCTCCTTCGTCTCCACGGCTCCGGTGCACAGAAGTCATGTCAGAAGAAAGCATCGTGGACCCTGAACCCAGCTCAGAGAGGGCACCATCCAGGGACACCAAGGCGAGACAGTAACAGGAAGGTGAGCACCTCTGCCTCTGGGCTCAGACCCAGCGACAAGCTTGGAGACAAAGAAAGAGGCACACGCTTGGCTGCTTCCTCACAGCCACGCACCACAAAACTCACACACATCCTTACCAGAACTTTCCAATGGGCTTTCAGAAGAAAGAGGGGCCCTGGAGAGGGGAATGGGATCCCATCCACACTGGGATGGACAGGAAGGCAGGAGGAAGGGAGGATATGAGCATGAACACAGGTTCAAGGCTGGAGACCTGAACACCATTCCAAACACGCCCCTTATTACTTGCAGCCAGGCTGAGAGCGACTGATACAAAGAGTTTCTTTGGCCGAAACAATAATTTACAAGTTGTTCAAAATGAAACTGCTCCCTTCTCCTCAGCAGGACAACCGTAAAGGCTATGTCAAAACGGAAGACTCTCACACCTCTGGCAGGATTGTGAAAGGTGCAGCCGTTCTGCAGAACAGTCCAGGCCTCTCACCAAGTTCAATTCCCTGCTACTGTAGGACCCACCTGACCACTCCACCCACGGAGCTGAACGCAGGAGTCCAAACAGAAACTTGCACGAGAATATTAATGGCAGCACTGTGCACAGCAGCCAAAGATGGGAGCGCACAGCAAGAGTCCATAGACAGAGGGATGCTAAACAAAATGATGTCTACCTAGGCTGGGGATCTAATTCAGTCGTAAGGGACAAGTGCCACACAGCCTGTGTTGAGAATCACTATGTAGGTAAAAACACCCAGTCAGCAGACACTGTCCAGGGGCCAGCAGCTACGGGCAATGTCCAGAAAAGGCAAATCTAGAGGGAGGGATGGGTAGCTGAGCCACTACCCAGAATGTGAGAGGTGGAAGAGTAGGAAAAATAGTTTTAGAGGTAGAAGGCTTCTTTGGGGGGGGGGGTCATAGCTTACCCAATTGTGACAATGGTCCTACACATCTCTGAACATGAGAGCCACAAAAGTCCCCTTAAAAAAGTGAGTAAATATATCTCAAAGCTGCTTTTAAAACTGAGTTGCTATTTTAAAAAAATAAATCAACTTTTTATCCAAAAACTCAGCTCTCTGTGCTGTTTCTGCAGATCTCAGATGTCCTGCAGTTCCAGGCCCAGTGTCCCACAGCACAGCCAGCAGCTGGGTGACAGCTGCCTTCAGCAAGACCTGTATCATATCACCTACGAGCTCACTTGTTCTACCACCAGGAGCCTAAGGGGAGGAAAGACACTCTTGGCCGTAGTCCCCAGAAGCCTGGAAGAAGAGGAGGAGCTCTGGCTTAGTCACCTAGGAGTCTGGGGGAAGGGCTCTGCTGTGTCACCTAAGAGTGTAGGGGGAAGTGAGAGTTTGGACTGCATCCCCTAAGATTCTGGAAGGGAAAGAGGCCTCCCTCTGCCTGTGACCTCAGAGTCTAGGGGAGAAAGCGCTCTGGCTATGGCTATGGCTATGGCTCCCAGAAGTCTTTGTCATTACCAAAGATCACCCATGTTTCCAAGGAGTTCACACCTCACGCTGGCAAGCAAGCGCAGCTGAGATCATAAGCCCCTCTTGCAATCACACACATTCATTGTGGGTGCTCAGAGGCTATTAAGGTTCAAAACAGGTTCAGACTTCTTCAGACTAAAATGTCTGTTCAAATACATAACACACACAGCCCATGGACCACACAGAGCCCACACACAGCCCATACACAATACACACATAGCCTCCACACACTACACATGCAGAGCCCACACAGACCATATATATGTGTGTATATATACATATATATGCATATATAGATATATATATACACACACAGTACCAGACAAGACACAACCCAAACACACATCATATATGCACAAAACATACAAAGAACACACACAATATATACACAGAGTCCCAAACAAGACACAGCCCAAACACACATCATATATGCTCAAAACATACACAGAACACACACACACACTACACACGATTCATTGATCCGTACATATCAGATACACAGAGCCCCCAACACAATATACACAGAACCCAAAAAGACCATATGCACACACAATACACATAGCCCACACAACCATATACATACAGAGCTGCCATCACAAACAGCCACAACCACACACACTCACACCACATACACTACACATAAATAGCCCCTACATACACAGACAGCCTTCACATTAACGAAACCACACACACTACAAACAGCCCCCACACACCCTCAAGCACAGGCCTACACCCCATGTACACACTACACACAGATTTCATACATAGCCCCCACATACACTATATGCCATACTCAGTACATACACACTACACACACACACAAGACACATAAGTACACACATATTCTACATGTATCATAAACACGTCACACACACACAAATGCCATATCCTACACACTCAGATCACACACACACACTCATCACATACACACACCACACACACATACCACCATTTCCAACATCTCCTGAGTTTTGTGGGTATGAAAACCAAGATCTTAGCCTGGGGAGATGCCTCATCCAGTCAAGAGCCCCCATAAGCATTAGGACCCAAATTTGGATCTCCACGACCCAGGTAGAGCCAGATGGGCTTGGCAGCAGTCCTGTAATCCCAGCACTCACAAGAGGGAGACAAAATCTCCAAAGCAAGCTGCAGACTCAGACTAATCAAAACTACGCTCCAGGGAGAGACTCTGCTTCAATATATAAGGTGGAGAGGCATCGATAAAAACACCAGCTATCAGCTGCAGACCACATTCCCAAGCACACACACGCACACGTGCACACTCTCACACACATGCGCGCACATATACACGCACACACACACACTCCAGGATCACAATCACATAAGAAACTGTTCATTGAAAACCCCACACTGCTGACCCTCTGAACAGGGCTTCCCAGGGCTCTGCCTAACAGCAGGCCTGTGCTTGTCAGTCCAAAGGCAGGAGGCATCCCTCACCAGGTGGAGAACACTACATACCTTCCCATGCTATCGCCGCCAGGCAAGACCAGGTCCTCCTTCGTTGTCAGGTCCCAAATCAAGGACATAGAGGGAACAGGCCATCGGTCCCTAGGAGGGCTACAGGGTCCAACTAATGGGAGTCGGGGGAGGGCAGGGTTGACCACAGTGGACATCTCAACCTGGGTCTCTATCTGAGTCTTCTACCACACACCCAGAGCCAGGACACAAGGGGCAGCCGGATACCTTCTGCTCTGCTCCTCCTGGCCACCATGTGTTCCGGGGACCAGAATGAAGCCATGTCCCATAGGCAGGGACTATACTCTACCAGAGTACTCACAGTGCCACCGTCAAGTGTGCTTGGTTCTTCGCCTCCCTGCAATGTAGGCTAAGGATGGGTTGCTTACTCTGGGTACAAAAGATCAGGCTCAAGTCCCCACTGTACAGCGCTCTGGCCACTACACTGCTCAGCAGCCTTAATGACACCACCAACACCCTACCCCATCTGGAAAATGAGGACAGTGAGTCTCAGTAGCTTGTCAAGGGTAGTTGCGGGGGTGGGGGTAGGGGTCTGCTCCCCATATTCCTTAGTGAAACCTGTCTCCATTTGCTGGCGTAGTCAAGTGGCAACGTCTCAGTTTAATGACGATTACTAGACAAAGAAGCTTCATCTAGGTCATTGGCCCTGTCCTTCTCAGGTGACCCGAAAACCATCCCACAGAAAAATGACAGTATATACGCTGGAAAGAGTGTCCCATCACAGAGCTATCGCAATGAACCAACGGGTAAAGCATTCACTGTAACTGGCACACACTAAGTTACATGCCTAATAAACGTGTCATCACACACACAGAGGGCTGCTTGCTGCACTGCCTTCATCCTGTCCCAGGGTTAGAGCCAGCTCACAAGCTTGCACTCAGGGTCCCCAAGTTCCTTCATGGCCCAAGTCCAACAGAACTGGGAAGGAGAAACCCATGTCCTATTAAAAATCATCCCAACACACCAGAAGGCAGCAATGCATCCACAGCCAGCTCTGGCTTGTCCACATCAATTAGCAGGTGGCCCTATGTTCTCTGGAACCACAGAGCATGGTGGTCATGGAGTCCCTGGGCAGGGGGGGGGGGGTTTCACAGGGGCGCATGGTGCATGCTCTACTCCTGAATGGAAACTGGAAAATCCCACATCTCCCACCACTACTGGGAGCCCAGGAAGCCCAGAGACTGAAGGAGTCATAATGCAGGTGGCACTGAGCACTGGGAATGTCACCCTCCCTCCTGCATGCCAGAAGATGCCTCATTGACCTGAGCTGCAGTCTACGAACCTGATGCTCTCTTCACATCACAACCACTATCACACTGCTTCCCTCATACCCCAGCACTGTTCCCACCACGGGAGTGAGGACAGCAGACATGGACAAGGACGGCAGCCTTCTTCCAGTAGAGGGTGGGGCATGGCAGGTTCCTCTCAAAAGCCTGGCACAGCCTGAGTTCATTCACACACACACACACACTCTTAAGGGCAGGGTCCCTCTACATAACCCTAGCTGTCTTGGAACTCACTAAAGTAGACCAGGTTAGCCTCAAACTCACAGAGATCCACTTGCCTCTATCTAGGTGATAGGACTAAAAGCATGCCCAGCCCAGTCTTACTGTATTTCAGCAACCATAACGGATGCCTCTCTCCAGCACAAAATGAGACAAGGACATCACTAACCGATGATCACATCTCTGTTTCCCTCAAACTAGAACATCCCCATTGCTCATGCTTCCAACAAGTCTCCCCCATGGTGGGAGCCTCCATCACAAATAACAAGGGTAACAGACCATTCATAGACATTAAAAAAAAAAAAACCCACATCCAGGTAACCTAAGACTCCGTGAGCTCCAAACAGCACTCTGAGCTTCTGGGAAGGCACTAGGCCAGAAGCAGGGGGCCAGAAGATCAGGAGCCAGTTCTCAGTTGTTTGGAAGCCATCTTCAGGATTTTTGCTGGGGCACCGACGAGATGGTTCAACAGAAAAAGGTGCCTGCCACACAGCCTGGAGATCTGCCTTCAATATCCAGGACCCACACAAAGGTATAAAGCAACGGTTCTCGAACTGTGGGTTGCAACTCATGTGGAGGTCGAACAACCCTTTCACAGGGGTCACCAAAGACAGGTCTTTACATTACGATTCACAACAGGAGCAAAATTACAGCCATGACGTAGCAACCAAAATAATTTTACGGGTGGGGAGGTCACAACATGAGGAACTCTGTTAAGGGGTTGCAGCATTAGGAGGTTGAGAACCATGGGTATAAAGGGAAGAACAACTCCATGAAAGTGTCCTGCACAAAAAACACAAACACACTAATAACAATAAATTTAAAGACCTGCTGAATCTAAGTATTACAGTTTGTCAACTCAGTTTCTTCAGTTCAGTGAGCTCGCCTTAGAAGTCATACATGTATTCAAAGTCACAAACCACATGTGCAACTGTCAATGTTAAATACGTGTAGACCTGAAACGCGTACCCATCTTTGCTCCCTCTGGCCTCAGCTTCCACAACTGAAAGAGAAGACTGGATGTAAGGATTATCTGCTAGGTCTCGTCAGACGACACTGAACGGGCCTCGGGCGCTGCATGGATCTGGAGGTAACTATTCAGAACCCAGGGCTACACCTGGCACAAGGTGGCTAAGAGGGACAAAGAAAGGAAGCCTGTCACCTGCCAGACAGAGAACTGGGGCCCAATGCAAAGAAAATCTCTGGCTGAATGCAGAACTGGCACTCCAGAGCTCCATGGTGCCAAAGCCAGGTCCAGTCCTTGTGGGCTGCCTCAGAGGGTCACCAATGTGAAAAAACCCACCCATCAGCTGCTTCTGACAGCTGGGGAACAGCTGCAAGAAGAGAAAACCTGAGGTTGAAAACCATGGTCCCCAACAGTCACATCATCCAGCACCCCACAATGACACACATCCCAAAAACCCGAGCTTGCTCCCCCATTTTCTTCCCTCGAAGGCACGGTCTTGGGACTGACAGCCCATCCCAGGGGCAGTAGTGCAGGAATTCTTGTTTTCATCGGAGTTTCGATCCATTAAAGTGGCTTACATCGATGCACTTGGCAAGAACGTTAGTGGCATTCAGAGATGAAGATGCCATGCCTGGCAGTGAAGGGACTCACCACCCATCTAACTTGCCCAGACGATGGGACCATGGCCCTTGGGAGGAAAGGAGCGTACTTGTCTCCATATGGAATCGATTTTATCGGCCATATGGAATAAATATAGAATCGTGTTGCTTGGGGAAGTCTGGACTAGACACAGGAATGTGACATGAAAAATACCGTTTCTATAACCAGCTGGGTGGCTTTCTGAATCCCCAGGCCAGTCCCCCAAGCCCCCAGCAATGCTCGACCAGTCCCCCGGCTCTTACCTGCTGCCGCCACAGAGGAATCCCAGGCCAGCGAGAAGTCCGAGGCCTCCCCCTCTTCAACTGGAAGAGAAGAAAGAAGGGCTCTGAGTTTGGAAGCTGCACACAAAGGTCATGGGATAGGACATAAGAAAAGAGCACTGTGGCAATATATACATGCTGTCTGCCACCAAGGGGGGGAAGCACAAAGCCAACGACAAGGCGGCCTTTTTGGGTGCTGCAGAGAGGAAACCGTGATCAAAGCGGCTAGGGCATGTTTGAAGGGTAAAGTATGACCGTGCAAACATGAGGAACTGGGTTCAGGTCCCCAGAGTCCACACAAAGCTGGACACCATTTGTATCTGTAATCCAGGTGTTTTTATGGTAAGGCTGGAGACAAAGCTAGGAATCTCCAGAAGCACATACATCTGGTAGCCTTGTGTACACAACGACAAACAAGAGCTCCTGTCTCAAACAAGGTAAAAGACAAGGACCAGCACCCAAGGTGTCACCCTCTGTCCTCCATGGGTACATACATCTACACACACACACCATATACACACATATAAATTCACACACACAAATATTATAAATAATAGAAAGTATCAAACATGAATGAGAAGTAAGTGCTGTCTCCATTATGTTTCCATAGCCCTGCATCCTGGCAGACATCACTAATCAATCACAGCACTGCCTCTAGCCAGACATATCAGAATCTTTCTCTACTCAGAGCTACAACCATTAGTACATAGTTTCTGCTCATGAGCAAAACATCTGCCGCCCACAGAAATGAGGCAAAACTCAGAACAGTCCATAATCTTGCAGGCATTTTCCCCTACCAAAGGCCACACTGCCCACCGCTGCTACAAAGGCTGCCTTGATAACAGCAAGGAGCAGATATAGTGGCTCCCGGAATATGGGAAAGTTCAGCGTACTACTCTGCACTTGGAGATGTGACCTGCAGACAGACCTCAGGACACACAATGGCCTGCAGACAGAATCACGGCAGCTCATTGGCTGGTAACAGGGCAAGGGAACTCACCCCCTCCTCACTTCAGCCTGGACCCCACAGAATGATGCCTGACAGGGATGGAGCCTCCCCTAACCCAGACCCCTGCACTTGAGACCAGGCTGGTGGGAACAGGGGAGAAACACTATCCAGCATAATAGCACTCTCATCCTGGAATCAGTCCCAGTTTGGAGCACATAATAATATTAAAGCTGGGTTATGGACTTTGTAAATGGAACTTTGTTTAAGCCAAAAATGTGCACACATGTTTTTCAGATTTAACAGGCTCTGCGACTCTGCACATGTGCAAGTTGAAGGGACCTGAGCCACCCACCTCTCTGCCCAGGATGCTGGAGATGGAATAGCTGGGTGCCCACTGTGATCAAGCAGGGCACCCAGGGGTCCTCGGCTGAGGAGCACCTAAAGTCTCACAGCTAATGAGGGCAAGGTTGGGCTCCAACTCCAGGCGGTCCAGGCAGAAAGGAGTCCGCCATAAACCAGGACACAAAGGATGTGTCTAGAGTCCTAGCCAGACAGCATGCTAAGTCACCCAGTGAGGGGAAGGGGAGGGATGACTAGTCAGAACCTGGGTTCAAATCCTGGCTCTGGGCCTGACGAATTGTGTTATCTCATGCCCTACACTCAACCCCATCAAGGCTGTTGAGTTAGGAAGTCTGACTTCCAAAGGCCTTGACCTTGAGGACGGTCCCGCCCCACGAGAAGAGCTAACACCAGCCACAAAAGAAAGCAAATGTGCACGAGTCTACCATGTGGGAACAAGAGGCTGAGGACGGCTGGGTCCTGGGGACAAGGGACTGCAAGGAGGAATGGGCCGGCACAGCTGTTGAGGAAGGTCAGAAGTTAGCAGGCCATGGTGCAGACTTCCTGCAGTATGGACGGTGACCCTGACCACGGCCTTCTCACTGAGGGGCCCATACACCAGCTGGCCTTGTGCCTAGAACATGAATGTGTTTTTTCCCACAGCTGCTGGCACGCAACACCTCCCCATGCCAGCCCTGGCCCACATTCCGCCTTTTGAAGGTATGAGCATATGGCCTTTATACATTCTTGATGAGAAAAGAAATGCCCCACCTGCCCCGTTCTTCTTAAGGCTCTCTTCGCTGTCAAAAGCTGTGAGAAGAAGGAGGGTTTCCTACCTGGCCAAACTCTGCTGCCCAGTCTGAGTTCCCAACAGGACCAACAAGGACAGCAGGCACAGAAAAAAAAAGTATACCAGGTGCTGACTGGGAAGATAAAGGCATTGTTCTCTGGGAGCCCAAGAGCTGGGGTGGGAGCCCCCACATCATTAATTGGAATTCTACTGCAGAAGCAACAAGAACCCATGAGGGCTAAGCATGTTGGAGATGACCAATCAGTGCAAGGCCAGCCTGGCAGCACACCACAGGGACTACCCACCATCCAGGATCGTGCTTTCTGGAGACCTCCCAGGCTCCACAGGTAACAAGTTTCTGAGATCGAGCATCAGTAGAACCAAGACACGCCTTTCTAACCATGCCCAGTCTCCAGTGTGTGGGCATCTGTGCAGAGCATGGCACGAGAGCACAGAGCAGCCCGCAGCCAAGAAGGAGCAGAAGCTGGTGCAGAGGGGCTATGTCCACATCAGTGCTGCACACAGTCTCCAGGCACAGGAGCAAGCATGAGGCTCACAGAAGGCAGAAGGGCCTAGGAAGAGCTCAATTCACCGATCGACAGGGCCCGTGATGCAGCCCCAGACCGGCCATCTTCAGAAAGCCCCTCTGTAAGGAGCCACAGAGACTCTACAGCCCAGCATTTTCTGTAACATTAGTTCAAGTAAGATCTGTCACCTGTTGGAAGACCACAGCCTTTCTCTACTCCAAAGTCTCTTACGTCTCCCTCCAATCCCATCAGTCACCCCTGGCAGCAATGGGCACTGGGGTAGTTTTGTCTCACAGGGACCTCAAACCGGTTTCCCTCCTGATCCCACAAAGGAGCTCCATTTCAGATTCAAGCCGCAGATGCCCAGTGACTTATAGAGGACAACAAGGACACAGAGGGTTCGAAGGCTCTGGAAGGGCTTCAAACATCAGAAAGCCACATTCTTTCTCAGCTGTGGGATCAATGGCTACCTAAACCATGGGAAAGGTGAGTCCCTCCAGACCCCATCTCTGTAATTCCTCTCTGGGATATGCAGAGCTTGGCCTGTGTGCCACGATGGGATTTGCAGTTCCAAAGGTACCAGACCTACCCAGGGCCTTGTGTGCCGGCCTCTGAGCTGTAGACATCAACAACAAACCAGAGTATTAAGGTAGGTGGGCACTGGTGTGAGCTACTTGCTCCTGGCTAGAGAGCAGTGTCCTTGCTGAAGGGCAAGGCCTCCCCAACACCTCACAGAGGCAGAAGGGTCACTGGAAACAGAAAAAAGATGTGGATTAGTGGTACCCTCTAATCCAGCAGCCCGCTGGCTCAACAGGGCACTCCGTCCTTCGAGCTGTGGCAAAGTCAGGCAGGACCTGTTTTGTCATAGGCAGGAGAGCTGGAGGGATGGCACACTAGAGACAAGTTCTAAGGTGACAGCGTCAGGAAGTGAAGGAGGAAAGAGAAAGGCTGGCTGAGACCAGAACCCTGGACCCCAGAACCCTCCCTAGGCCAGTGTTCACCAGGACCCTAGAAGACAGGCCCCAAGACTGGCTTCTCAATACCCACACAATGGGCATTTTTCTTAGGAAAGGATCATTTTCACCAAGAATTATCTAGGAAAATGTTCTCCCCACAACACCTGCCAACAAGGTCAAGAACCCCTGTACTCTTTGGAGAGTTATCTTTCCCCCTTTGGGTCATGCTTCTGGATCTTTTTTTAATTGAACCCGGGTCCTCTGGAAGAGCAGTCAGTGCTCTTAACAGATGACTCGTCTCTTCAGCCCCACTTCTGGGGTCTTAGTAGACTCCCTTCAATTTCCTGGACCCAGGGACCATCGTACCCTTGCAGAGGAGATAGGCTCACCTTGGCCACAAAGAGATTCCTGAGAGTCCCTCTATCCCAACGAGAAGTAGTAAACCCGGCAAGTTCATCTTTAGAGAAGCATGTCACCCCCACCATGTTAAACCCCAAGAAGGTCAAGGGACCCTAAATCCAGAGTCTCACTGTCAAACATAGAGGACCACCTCACTGCTCGAGGAATGAAAACACATAGAGCTGAGGGAGGAACTCAGAAACAGGGAGCTAGGCAAGGATAGGGGAGGCCTGGGGCTGACCCAGCAAAGCATTTATTTATTTATAAATAAATCAGCACAGAGACGGCAGAGATACTGGCCCACCATGTACAGATGCACAGCCTGTGTTCTGGACAAAAGACCAAGCAAAGGTAGGAAAGAGAGGTGAGATATAAACTGCTTTGTTCACCAAGGGTGCAGCCTGGTCCGGAGCTGTGGGTGCCCAGGGAAAAGACTGTATATTCCTCTACACAAAGACTTGATAGACTCCTTGTCCAAATAGCACACAAGTGCTGGAATGCAGAGTCCAACCTGTGAGCATCTCTGAAATCAAGCTTCCAGGGAAGATGACCATGTTCAAAAGTAAACCAAGCACCAGGCAGAGAAGCTTCCTTCAGACCCCATCCATTGCCCTTCCCCGAAAACCCCACCCCCGCACCAGCTAGACCTTCACAGGAGCCTAGAAACAGCATGATTGTCACTCCCAACCTTGGAACCCCATGTTCTCTACCCGCTCTGGTCACTTGCTAAGATGAGGACAACTAGACAGACACCGCAGTACACACCTGCCATCTGCACCCGGGAGAGGCCTGAAGAGGATGGCAGATACAGGACCAGCAAATATGGTGGTGGTGGTGATGGGGGGGTAGTGGTCGAGGTGGTGTAGGGGGTGGAGGTGGTGCTGGTGCTGGTGAAGGGTGTAGTGATGGTGGTGGTAGTGGTGGTCGAGGTGGTGGAGGGGAGGTGGCGGTGATGGTGGTGGTAGTGGTGGTGGAGGTGGTGGAGGGGAGGTGGGGGTGATGGTGGTGGCAGAGGAGGAGGAACTTAGGTATGAAGTCTTCAAGCACTAGAAGATGCGGGTGTGGCTCAAAGGACCTCAGTCACAGAGAACAGCTTTTATCAAGTCCACATCTCTACTGCTGAACGGAGATGCAGCTTCAGAAAGTCCATGGAGTGGATCAGGTCTGTTGCTGAGAACTTCCTTTCCCTCCTCATAAAGCACCTGGGAGAACACACACACACACACGTGCATGCGCACACACTCACACACACACACACACACGTGCATGCGCGTACACACACACACACACACACGTGCGTGTGCGCGCGCGCGCACACACACACACACACACGTGCATGCGCACACACACTCACACACACACACCCCAGGGGTAGGAATGGCCACAGTAGCACGGAAAGCCAGACCCACAGCAGCACTGGCACCATTCTCATCACCCAACATTTGCTCCTCTTCATCCTCCGGTCCTCCACACGGAGGTCCCTTACCCACCCCTTTCTGGCAAGGAAGGGAGCCCCAGGAAGCCAACACGTCAAGTGGGGCTTCAGCTCACAGGCAAAGAAAGAAAGAGAGCATGAAAAGGGGGAAGAAGTAGCGGCCTTCCCTTGGCTGCCACCCTGGTCCGGTCCAGCCTCAGGCAAGAACAGAAAGGAAACAGACTGTCATAGTCAAGTACCATGTCAACACGAGTGAGAAACAGAACCCAGAGCTGGGAAAAAGCAGAGAGAACAGGGCAGAAGCCATGAGCCCGAACAAACCAAAACATCTTTCTTCTTCCTTTACTGAGACTGTTCCATATCTCAAGCAGAAGAACCAGACACAGAGAAGTGGAGGGCCCTGGGGTGGTGCAGACAGACAGACAAACACACACACACCGCGCTGCTTCTCTATGTGGGTCCCGAGCTGGTGACATAAGAGGCATAGCACAGGTCACATGCTCACACCCTTCCCCAACACCTGTGCCAGAACTATGGCACCAGGCCTTTCATAGATGCCACCTCAGCAGCTGTCTGAAAGCCCAGGCTTTACTGACCCATCCCACAGACGGTGAAACAACCCCACAAAAGCGACATCACTCACTGCGGCCCAGTCAAACAGATCTAGAACCCAGGTACTCAAACAGATCTAGAACCCAGGTACTCTAGCTCCAGACTTCCCCACCACAAAACAAGGTAGTGGTCCTGGATGAACCAGCTGCTGGGGGAAGGGAGGGGACAGTGTTCGTGCCTGCCAGAGCAGTAATGCCAGCAAGAAAAGCCGTATCTGTAGCATGTCACAAGTATAGAGCTTCATCCTGGGCGTCCCTGAGGTAGCCTTAGTATCCTGTACTTCCCTGGGCGAATCTGACATGTACTGGAGGAAACAAACCACTGGCCTAACAGTTCAATAAAACAGGGTATGAAGCTGGGTGGTAGTGGTACATGCCTTTAATCCCAGCACTCGGAAGGCAGAGGCATACAGACCTCTGAGTTCGAGGCCAGCCTGATCCTCAGAATATGTTCCAGGATAGCCAAGGCTACACACACACACACACACACACACACACACACACACACACAAACTGTCTCGAAAAAACGGGGGGGGGCATCTTTAAATACCATTCTACAGGTAAGAAAAAGTAAGGCTAAGCTATTGCTAAGAGCAAGGAGTTGGGACTTGGGTTCTTAACCCTTTGTTTTCCTTCTGCTTTCTAGAAAGCAGAAGCTCTGGCTCCAGTAGAAGGGAATCCAGCTCAAACTCTCAGAGTCCTGGTCCATGACCCCACCGTCCACAGAGTCTCCTTTATCTCCCTCCCCACACTCTCAGCTCCAGAACATCCCAAGAAAAGAGTTATCTGTTGGGTATCCCCAAGGGCACAAGCCCCTTAAGGCAACATGGGAAGCCATGTGAGACCATGGCTTGCTGGGAAGAGTTTAGTGTGTGGCTTTTAAGGGGGGAAGGACTCCTCTATCTGCAGCACCCATCACTGCCTGTGATATAAATTCTCCAGACATGGCCAGTATCCACCTACCCACCCCCCACCACTGAGCACTGGGCTGGGGAAGGAAAGGGAAAGGTTCACTGCTTCAGGGGGTACCTCTGAGGGGAAAAAAAGCAGCAGGCTACTGAGGGGGCACCCTGCCTGTCCACTCTCTCAGCTCACCCTACCTCCCCTTCCTGGACTTGCTTGAGAACAACTATGCAGCGTTTACCAAAGAATTTAAGAGCCACCACCCTTTTCTTACTGCTTTGCAGAATGAGCACCTGTTTTCTTCTTACGTAAGTTGCAGGCGGAAGTACACATGTATACAATGTATACAACCAGAAAACCAGACAGTCAAAAATCAAGGAACTAGAAGAGCAACTTCTCCGGCATAATCACATTGTTACAACTTTGCAAAAGGCTGGAGCAGACGAGGAAATGAAGAAGGCAGGCTTCTGCAGGATTCCTTCCACAGCGTGAGTGAACACAGCCACCATCTATTCCCATCAAATCATTGAGACGTCGCGACTGATGACCCTCTGAGTCCAAGCCCAGGAGGCATGGGGACTAATTTACCCAGTCTCCTGTTGCTAGATGCCTAGGCTGCTTCCGGCTGTTCCCTGCCACCAGCCAGTGTCTACGCAGCATCACACACTGACAAACGTCACACCTGGCCATGAGACTTTACAATGAATTTTCTTGAGATTAGTTCTCAGAAGCAGGCTTTTTTTTTTTTTTTTTTTTTTTTTGGTTTTTCAAGACAGGGTTTCTCTGTGGTTTTGGAGCCTATCCTGGAACTAGCTCTTGTAGACCAGGCTGGTCTCGAACTCACAGAGATCCGCCTGCCTCTGCCTCCCGAGTGCTGGGATTAAAGGCGTGCGCCACCACCGCCCGGCTCTAGAACAAAGATTCAGCCTTGTTGAGGCTATTAGGACACACTGTCAATGTGGTTGACTTTCTCTCACCTTGAAGCGAGGTACCAGAAAAAAGGATTGAACTTTGACTTTTGTCCACTACACTATGAACCCTGTCTCAGGCTTTGTCTTCCCAATGGCCTTAAGATGTGGGTCGCCCGTTAACCAACGAGGGGAAACAGAACCTAGATACCTCATACAAGCAGTGGAGTCTGTATGAATCAGAGTCTGAATCCATAACACACAGCTTACCTCTCCGCTCCACACTGCCTGCCTCTCTCAAGTGTAAGGCAGCCACTACCCGGGCTTCTAAGAATGTCTGCACCTTCCCAGAAACACAGAAGCTGATGGAGAAGGTGGCTTCTAATGTCTGCACCTTCCCAGAAACACAGAAGCTGATGGAGAAGGTGGAGCTGAGAGCCCTGTCTCAAGCCTTGCAGAGATTGTAGACAAGAGACAAGCCTTGAACTTGCCAGCCTAAGGCAATTACAAGCTTTCCTCCTTGCTTACAGTGTGACCCCAAGCAATGACTCTACCCCTTTCAGTCTTAATTTCCACATCGTTAAGTGAGGCCAATAAAACTCCTATGCATTTGGAAGACAAAGATAAATAACCTAGAGAAGGAGTTAGGCTTGGAGTCTCCAGAGAGTGGGTGACAGTAAGCAGAATTATCCTTTGTTCCCCCTCTCTGGAGAGCGGGCTACGCAGGCCCTAGATGACTGCCCTCCTGCCTGCTCAGGTCCCTCCTTGCAGTTAGTTGTCTTCTGAATGTATTTCCTGTCATGCAGTCATCCTTATGTATTCTTAGTGACACACAATGCGCACACAGAAACATGCATTCATGACATGACATGTCTCAGCGTTGTTTTGATGGTAGCATGGGGCTATCTCCTACTCCGTAGCAGCCCAACTTGGAAGGATGATGACAGCGTGGAAGGCATCAGAGCAGTATTCAGAGATCATCCACAAGCAGGGCTGCATGGAGGCACCAGCTGTGCCCTGGGAAAGGCAAGTACCAGGACTATACAACCAAGCACAACAGAGGAACCCAGTATCTCACATCCAGTGGAGGCAACCTGCACTCACTCAGAACTACCGCTATTTGGGACAAAAAGGAAGAAGCGTAGAGTCCAGCTCTCTTATTTTTTCTACTTTTGTTTGAAGAAGGGCATCATAAAGTAGAAGCTAGTACATTTTTATGAGCCCTCAACAACTTGGACTCTGTACTAACATATCATGCATGAATGTTGAGGCCTTGTTATGCATGTGGTTTAAACACCACAAACAGGAAACTGAGTCTGATTGTACATGCTCACCCATGCACATGCTCACCCATGGTACATGCTCACCCATGCACACGGGATGGGAGGCAGATTTTCGCTGGTTGGGGCATGCAGACCTAACTACCATCTCTCTTTTTTTCCCTTATTGCCTCTTTCTCCAATTGAGTGGTGAAAAGAACATAATAAAAACAGTCATGGTCCGACCACTTTGGAAAGTGCAGGATGCTAGTGGTGACCACATGCAGACTGGTCTCCCATCCTTCCTGCACACAGGCGGCCCTTCATCTCCCACACTCACACCCCAAGAAAAGCCATTTCCAAGTCCCCAGGGTAGGAGTAATCAGAATGCTTCGCACCTAAGGAGTTAGTGTTTTTAATAAGTCTGATTTAGGAGGGGAACATTTCATGGGCACAAGTGTGTTGTGCGCCCCCTACTCTGCCTGCTTGCCCACCTCCAATGAGTATTGTGCCAGTGTAAAGACCTTCAGGATTTCAAGCTTCCCCACCAGCCGCTGTTCACACATAGGCAAGGATTCCCCCACTCAAATATGTACAGGATCTCCAAGACTCATCACACCCAGCACCCATGCGGAGGGGGGGGCACACACTCCCTAGCAAGGACAGCCTTAGAGCAGGAAACTCCTAGGTGATGGGCATTCTCCACACTTCCACCAAGCACAGGTGTACATGTATGCACATGTTACACACACACAGACACACACACAGAGAGAGACATTACGTTATAGTGGCATTGTGTGCCCAAACTCCCTCCTTCACACATTCCTTAGCTTCCATCTCACACACTGGCTGCACCAGTAACCACCTTTGTACTACACCTTAAAACAGACAGGAAAAAAAGCAGTATTTTCCTGAGCCGATGCGGAAACTCTAGGACTCTGGAGACTGGAGCAGGATGGCCAAGAATTCAAGGGTAGCCTTGGCTACATAGTCAAGTGCAAGGTCAGACTGGGTTCCCAGAAAACTTAAACTAAGATCAGATAGAAAGAAATGTTTCCCTGACAAATACTAAAATGAATGTGACTCAGGCTAATGGATACAAACGTAAACATGAATAAAGACCACGGTGAACTGGGCATGTCACAGCTGCGGAGAACGGCGTGACAGCCAGTGGTGCGGTGGAGAGCGCATGAACCCAGCATCCCATCTACGCACAGTGGAGGCAGAATGCTGCCAACCAGTGCTGGGTAGGAAGACGGGCATACAGCTCACCCCCCTACGGCAGCCCTTGAGGGACAGAAGAAGAGAGATACATTTAGTCTTCTCTCCTCACTAGGGCTGGGTACTCGGCTCAGGAGCACGGGCCCATTTCACAGACTGCATCATCTGGGCTGGACCAGGGAGTCCGGGCCGCAGGAAAGCGCATAGGAGGTTCAATCCCAGCGAGGCCCCTGAAGAGCCTGTGGGTGGACAGGAATGAGACTGAAGGAAAGACACCTGCAGCCTTAAGGTCACAGAGCTCCAAGAGAGCCTGTCACTGGTAAGGGGCACACAGCATCCTACACTCCAAAGATGTCTGTCTCATCCCACGGGCCTGAAAGACCCAAAACTTGCCAGATGTGAGCCTCCGAGAAAGACCAAGTTCATTTTTCTTGTGTCCTATGATAATACTTGGCTGTGTTTATTTAACTTTCGGCTTTGGACAGCAGAGAGATGGAACAGGGAAATCAGCTTGGCTCCCTTCAAAACACTGCAGCCCACACATCGCGAGAAGACACCCACACAGGCACTCCCCCCCACCCTCCAAGAAGACACATCTGGCCCACTGCTGGCAGGGAGGACCCTTGGGGCTGAGGGAAGGCTATAGCTCATCCACAAGTTCCATGTGCCCCATACAATGCCTGGCTCCCTCTGGCCAGAGTCTCAGGCACTCCTCCCCATGAGCCCCGGGCTTGGAGCTTTAAGTGAACAGCTATAGAGAAACAAGATATGCCCAAGTTCCCGTAATGACAGAGTTCGAAGAAGAGTGGGCTACAGGAAGAAAGGAGAGTCACATGACAGGGCTGTCCCCCCCTTCCTCAGCAGAGGGGACCCTCTGGACAAATCGTCCAGCCTGAAAAAGCCCTTCTCCCTTGTTCTTCTGCACTGGGTTTGGTATTCTATCCCTGTGGCATCTAAAGCATGCTCTCTGGGCTCAGGAGAAAGAAACTGGCGGTGGGAACTGGATTGTCTACCCAAGACCACCCAGCAAGGACCTGGGGGCAGGGAATATTTCTGCACTGCCATGGCCATGTAAGCTCTCCCAGAAGGACAGACAGGGTTCAGCCCTTTATCCAGACGTGACAGTCACAAGGCCCATGCCCTACTCCTCCACTCCAAACCCTTCTCTCATGACAGGATCAACCCCATGCCAAAATTCCACTTGGGAGCCACTCCCTCCAAGTGGCAATACCCCAACACCTGTGTCCCCTGCAGTGACCCCCCACACACACACACAACTCCCAGCTCCTCAATACCCAGGCTCAGCTACCTTGGTAAGCAAATGCAGAAAGAGGCTCAGTATCCACAGGGGCTGAGGCAAAGAAAAAAGTTTATATTCATGGCATGTCTTGAAGACCCCTCATCCTGAGAAGTACAGAGGGTCCTTAGAGCAGAATTTAAGTCCTGGTGACCCTGACCCTGCTCCCAACGTATCGTGCTCCCTGGCCTGGAATGCCCCAGTCTCTGATTCTTGCTCACATTTTGGCTGGGAAGCATGCTGGGTATGTTTGGCCCATTCAGGATTCATGGTAAGAACTTGAACATTCAAGAGTCCACAATTTAAAGTCAGACGAGCCTGTCACCTGGCACTAACAACTATGGGAACTCAGCTTGCTACCCACCTCTCTGTGCCTCCATTTTCTAGACAAGGTCAGACAGGGGCCATACTAACATTGCCCCTAAGAGGGCTTACGAGGAGCTAAATGGGTTGTGAGATGGGGGTCAGGCTTTAGCACCTGGGGCACAGTGAGAGGGCCTAATGAAGGACAACAGGACAGGTGGGGCAGCTAGTCTAATGACACCAAGCAAGCACACGCAGCTACCGCATTCCTATGACCACCTATTCTCTCATCCAGGAAGAACTACACTTGATGCTTCAGAGCGTTGAGCCAGGATGGGCAGTACCCTGGATCACATCATATGTTATATGTTACATGTGACAATGGACACTAAACCCAAAGACTGCTGTACTTCCAGGGTCACACCTAAGTCCAGTCAAGCCTTGGCTCCAAGGTCAGGACCAAGCTCTTCAGGAAACTTCTTGTAATGCACCAGCTGTACTGGTCATTGCTGATCAAAGGTTCTGGTCTGGAGGTTAGGAGCGTAAGCAGGATGCCGAGAGTCTAATACAGTCACTTCCTCAGATAATGGAAAGGCCATCTCCCTAGGGTCCCAAGGCCCTCTGGGATGGAGAAGCTATCCTGGCCTCATCCTTGCCCTACCGAGAGCATGCCACAGCCACAAGGCAAGAAGATCTCAGAGCTCCTCTCCCAGGGGCTACAGTCTGGGGACCAACTCCATGTGCCTAAGGATGGACTCCAAGTGACCTACTGTGCCAGATGCTCAATCTAGCGCTTGCCAGGAGGGCAGAATCCACCAGGCCTGGCACACACTCCCCTAGCCCTGCAGTCACAGTTCCCCTGCCTAGAAGGAAGTCCTAAAAACACACCTTCCATAAGCCGGAGGCTACCTGGGCAGTTGTCTGTGGCAGATGAGGTACTCCAGGAAGATTTCTCTCCCTGGACATGAAAGGCAGGACCAGTCTGACGGAAACCCAAGCCGGTGTTTTGGTCCTCAACCACAGACTCGGCACAAATCTTTAAAATGGAGAAGCACTCACTGTCCCGTCACCTGGTAGCTGTGCTGGTCAGACAAGCTTGGTGCCAGGAAGCACTCAAGGGTCACAAAACAGTCATGGGTGATGGGGGAAATCTCACCCTCAGCATTCCAGCCAGCCAGCAAAGCCCATGTCACAGGACATCAGAGAGCAGGTCAGAGGTTTCCCAGCAGGCAGAGCAGACCAGCCCGGGCTGCAGAAACCAGACTCTCCCACAGCTGCAGCCATGCTTGCTGTAATATCTCACCGCACCCTCCAAGACTCCTCTGCCCGAGGCTACTGCCCACACAGCCCTGTCCCTCTACCACCAGTGCCTTCCCAGAGACTTTGACCACAGAAGTCCCTTCTCTTACCATCTCCGCTGACCCCCTCAGTGATGAAGGCCCCAGCTGACCTCATTACCCAAGACACTTCCCCAGACCCCTGAACCAACAGAATCTCACTCTCCTCTGGTTCCAAACCCTAAACCTTTCTCAGCACCCTGTGACCAAGATACCAAGCATCAGGGTTTTGAGGGTTGAACACCAGCCTCTTCTCTCTTCTTACTTCCAAGCCCAGACCCATCTCCCACTGTCTAGAATTCATCCAAGGCCCTTTGTTTCTTCACCTTTTTAAATCCCAAGATTGCAGGGGAAGCATTTAAATACAGGTGCACACATAGAGAAAGACAGCTGACACACAGAAGGGCCTGCCAGAAGCCCTGTGGGCTGGTGAATAAGAACCCTCCTGTGAGTTTACACCCCCCTTTTTGACACAAGTGGGCCCCAGGCCCTGAGTGGTCTTTGGCTGTAAAGAGCAGCTGTAAGAAGTCCACAGGCCGACAGGGATGTGGCCAAAGAGGGATGCCGCCCGGGTAGATGAGATCCTGGAACCATGTCTCAAAAACAAAGCTGAGTTACAGACAGTGTTAGCCCACTGGGCCCGGAGCTGTCTGCAGGCATCTGAAGGGCTGTCACCGGGAAGAGGGAAGGAGCTTGCTGGGTGGCCCCAAGGGGTCAATTGCCAGGACCAAGCAGTGGAATTCCGGACAGGAGAGATTCAAAAAAGAACGGAGGATTCAATCAGCAAAAGCTACTTGAAGGAAGACACAAGTGGGCAGTGGCAAGGCTCCTGGCACAGGAGGGAGCCAAGCAAAGCCCCCCTGGAACTTCCAGTGACTCCAGAGGAAACAGAGAGGAACAAATGAACTTTGAAAGACTCACCCCAGCCTGCTTCAGCACCCTCCCCCTTGAGTCTGTGCAGTCTGGGCTGGATAGGCTCTCACAGGGATTCGAATCCAAATGCCTCCATGAATGTCCCTACAGGGCACACCTGGACCGCTGTGGTCTAACAAAAACTCACAGGGTCACCAGGCATGGTGGCACAGACCTTTGATCTTTGTCACTTAGGAAGCAGAATGATCTCTGTGAGTTCAAGGCCAACCTGGTCTACAGAACAAGTTCTAAGACAGCCAGAGCTGTGTACAAAGAAACGCTGACTCAAAACAAAATAACAAAACAACAACAACTTCACAGGGTAAATAAAGTCCCCGCCTCAAACAAAGAGAGAGCACTGGAGAAAAGAGGAGCCACCGTACATATGGGAACAGTGTGGGTTAAAGCTGGACTTGGAGCTCTGCCCCAATCTGGGGCTGCAGCTGGCTTCCCAGCCCTCTGGGAGACCTTGTCAGCTGCCTGGGCCCCCCCAACTGGCCTGCCTCAGCCACCCAGCCTGAAACCTCAGTTCTAAGGAACAGGGCAGCTGTCCAGAGGCTGGGGGAAGGTCACAGCCTGTGGAGAAGAGCCTGTTCCACGTGTCACACGGAGAGACACTCGCTCATATGGGGTGCATTGCCATAGGAGGCAAAGCAGAATTCGGGTCCTGGGCTCCTCTCACCCTTCCCCCGGTACCTACAGGGCCTATGGCTGGAACAGACCTTCAGTGGCACAAACATGTGGGCTTTACAGTTTAACTTCACAGAACTCGGTCGCCCAAGACTGGCAGATGACTGTCTACGGCAGAGCAAAAGGGGCAAATCCAACGTCACAGAGATGGACTGAGATAAACCAAACTGACAGACACTGAACAGTTTTCCTCCATGTCCGCCCTGTTCGAGAGGACGCCATACAAGCATGGTGAATTGTGCATGCAGCAAATTGGGGTCTGGGGATCGGGAAAGGAAGCAGGAGAAACTTGGGTCTCCAAGGCTCCAGTGGTAACCGCAGGCTTTCCCACCAACCTTCCTGGTGTGCCACAAGGGCAACAGCCCTGGGATAGGCTCCAGGGGAAAGTGCTGCCTGGGCATCTTCCAGAAAACACAATTAAAACAATCACCCAGGGTTGGCGATATGGCTGAGCGGGTAAGGGCACTCGTGCAAGCCTGAAGGCCTCAGTTCAATCCCCAGAACCCACATAAAAGTGAAGGAGAAAAATGACTCCTCAAAGTTGTTCTTTGACCTCCGTATGTATCCAGTGGTATGCGCACGCGCACACACCGTACACACATAAAATAATTAAATTCTTTAAAAAAAACAAAGGCATAGCAATTTAAATCCAAGGGGGCCATGGCACTGACTACCGTTCTTGAATACAAGGACAGGCAGGTCTGCCCTAGGAAGCAGTTGGGCTCCTGGCTTTGCTCTATTGTTAGGCACACTGACCTCCCCGGGACAGCACCCCATCTCTTTTCCATGCAGGACTCAGGGACACAGCCTTCCCAAGCCAGCTAAAAGCATCTATCTTTGTAAATATCCCCTCTCCAGTAGAGCCTCGAGTGTAAGGACATGTGTGTACCCCCACTCCCAGTGTAATGGCCAATCCTCCTCACTCCGCTAGCTTCCCTCGGCTTCTTGTTCATTCTCTTATCCTTCCATGAAGTTTCCCTTTGGCTTTGCTGTCCAGTGTTTACCGGTGTTGAGGGCAGCCACCACATCTGGAGTGACAGAAAAGCTATGCAATAGCCAGGACAGTAGCTGTGCCCATCAGATGGTCCTGCCCTCATCCCCTTATCCGAGAAAGGCCCAGACAAGGTGGGAGACACACAAGCACACACACACATACTCAGACACAGAGGCATACAAACACACACACACACACACATACTCACACGCACCAGCCTAGTGAGTCAGGAGGCACCCACTTGGATTGCCCAGAGGAAGCTGGAGGAGCAAACAGTAGCTCCTTTCTGAAGGCCATGATTGGGACTTGTGAGAGGCTGCACTTCCTTGTCAATACCAGGGAGGAGGAGAAGCATTGCTGCAGCAGGGTCTAGCTAAAGGCTTCCAGGAGCCAAGAAGAGGATCCGAGATTCTACCCCACCCCCACCCCTCAGTGCAAAAGCTGGGGTCCTCAGACAGAACTGTGACATTAGCTTTTCTAGGCACTGTGTCGGCCTCCTGTGAAATGGGGTGAGTGGAGCACCCTGGCAATCCAGAATGGTAGCTGGGTACCTTTCCAGCTAAGTCTCTTCTCATAGGAGCAACTGAGGCTCAAACCAGACACAGGCTGGGTCCTCAGAAGGCAAGATCACCCAAACCTTCCCAACTCCAACTAAATGACCAAGTAACTTACGAGGCTATGAGCTTGACCTATTGAGCCACTAATGTCCCCTCAACCAACATCACAAAAAGATTATACCCAGACAGACTTTCTTATCTGTTTTCCTAAAGCATGGGATACCAGAAACAAGGGCTCAGACAGTTCTGGCAGAGAGGTTTTAGGACAAGAGCAGAGTGGCAGAAGAAGGCCAGATTCCTTGGCAGTGAGATAGAGATGGTGGGGGACAGGCTGGGATGAGATGAGATGGTGGGGACAGGCTGGGATGGAGATGGAGATGGTGGGGACAGGCTGGGATGAGATGGAGATGGAGATGGTGGGGACAGGCTGGGATGAGATGGAGATGGAGATGGTGGGGACAGGCTGGGATGAGATGGAGATGGTGGGGACAGGCTGGGATGAGATGAGATGGAGATGGTGGGGACAGGCTGGGATGAGATGGAGATGGAGATGGTGGGACAGGCTGGGATGAGATGGAGATGGTGGGGACAGGCTGGGATGAGATGGAGATGGTGGGGACAGGCTGGGATGAGATGAGATGGAGATGGTGGGGACAGGCTGGGATGAGATGGAGATGGTGGGGACAGGCTGGGATGAGATGAGATGGAGATGGTGGGGACAGGCTGGGATGAGATGGAGATGGTGGGGACAGGCTGGGATGAGATGGAGATGGTGGGGACAGGCTGGGATGAGATGAGATGGAGATGGTGGGGACAGGCTGGGATGAGATGGAGATGGAGATGGTGGGGACAGGCTGGGATGAGATGGAGATGGTGGGGACAGGCTGGGATGAGATGAGATGGAGATGGTGGGGACAGGCTGGGATGAGATGGAGATGGTGGGGACAGGCTGGGATGAGATGGAGATGGAGATGGTGGGGACAGGCTGGGATGAGATGGAGATGGTGGGGACAGGCTGGGATGAGATGGAGATGGTGGGGACAGGCTAGAGCAGGGGACCCAAGCCTCTTAGGAAACAGCTGGTGTGCACTGGCCTCACCTTGGCAGTGACTCCTTCCTGAGCTGCTTTCCTAAACCCAGTCATTGTAACAGCCACTTCAGACAGCCCCACACTGCTCAGGGCCTTGGGATGACAAAACTAGATATAAAAAAGCCCCACTCCACCACTCTTGACAGGGAGTCAATATGGGTAAGTTGTCTGGGAGATTCCCAGTCAAGCAGGGGCGCTTATGTTTCCTTAAGAAACCTAACATACCCCCACCTCCCCCATCAGGCTCGTCCAGGCACAGTGGGAAAGTGCTTATCTAGCCTGATGTTCCACCCTCCGCAGGGAAAGCAGAAGCACAGAGAGGGGGTACCTGTGTAGAGCGCAGCAAATGGGTGTAGGGTGGGGACTGGACCAAGAACTTCAGGTGAACCCTTCCAGGGCAAATGGGTGTGGAATGGGGAGAAGAGGGGTGGAACAGGAAGTGGGAGGACAACACACTACAGCTGACCCTCAACCGGCAGAGGGGCAGGGGGTGTGGGGGTGGAGACGCGTGTGTAAAAGCAGGTGCACAGAGTGGGAAGAAGTGTGCGGGTGGAGACGTGTATGTAAAAGGCAGATTCACAGACTCGGTCAAAGCGGGAGTGCAGATATGAGGTCAGAAGACAGCTTTCGAGGCAGGGTCTCTCTGTTTCTGCTATTTCTCCTCATACTCAGAGCTAACTGGCCCCCGAGCTCCCATGCACTTCCCTGTCCACCTCCCATCTCACGTTACCACATACGGCTTTGTACATGAGCTCTGGGAGCCAGACTGTGGTGGTCACGCCTGTGCAGCAAGGGTTTCACCTGCTGAACCATTTTTCCAGCCAAAAACCTGGATTTTTGTACAGACTTTACTGTATTTGTGTGACCCTTTAATTCCAAACTAATTTTAATCCTGAACAGTCATGAAAGAAAGAAAGAAAGAAAGAAAGAAAGAAAGAAAGAAAGAAAGAAAGAAAGACAGAAAGAAAGACAAAAAGAAAGACAGACAACTCTAGAGTTGTGTGTCCTTCTGGAGTTATCAGTATGCAACCTCCGTCCAGGATTTCAGTGCAGGGCCTGAGGATGCGTTCCTGGCAGCGAGTCAAAATGGCATGAGCAGTGCTTGGAAAGTATCTTTCCCCATAAATCAGTGTCTTGGCCGGATGGTTCAGACTCAGCCATTAGCTATTCATTCCATTGCAACAAACCGTGCTCTCCTTGGGCATTCTTTGGAAAAAAAAAAAGACTTCGAGAGTTTGTTATGAATGTCTTTGTCTGGAGGAGAGACAAAATAATAATAATAATAGCAATAACTCAACTATACTGAGAGATTCCAGCGCACAAGTCCCCAGTACGCAACGAACCACAAAGGTTCTGCAGGAGTGAAGGAAGGCACACGGCTTAGGTAACAGGCTGCTGATGTCCCCCGGGACATGCCCCAGACTGGGTCACACTCTTGGTGTCTGTCCAGTGAGAAGTGTCCTCCACATCCGCCACCTCAGAGTAAGTCTTGCATCTTCCAGGGACAAAACTCTCCGCTGCCAAATGGCTGGGACGTGGCCTCCGCTCTGGGCACCTGACATGGGGGTTGAGAGGCAGAGCCCCAGAATTGGGGAGGGGTGGGGAGGGAGACGGGGGATGTTTCTTTTCCCTAAAATGCTGATCTTAGGTCTAGACAAAAGAAAAGATGTTGCTAAAATAACTGAGTCTTACCCAAAAGGCATCCGGTTACACCTGACTCTAGACCAGTGCTTGTAGTAGTCCATGCTCTTGCTGGCCCCTGGCTTCCAGCGTAGGGCTCCAAAGGGAGCCTGCAAGACATGGGCACAAGTCCAAGCACAGGATTTCCAAGGAAGCAAACAGGCAGGATGAATACCACAGGGCTCCCCCAAACCAGAGTTAAGAGGTCAGCACAGAAGTCACGGGACCAGAACGCACATTAGCCCAAATAAGAGGTACATAGAGCCTGCTCTCAACAGTTCTCAGAGAGATAAGGCCATGGGGGAGAAGAGAAGAATGGGGAATTAAAAAAATAGGAAAAAATCAGTGAGAAAAGAGACCATCAGATCCCTCCCCCATCATGCAGGCTCTACTTTGGGGTTTCAGGCAGCCTATCCACCCACCTGACATCTGACTCTATCAAGTACTGACAGGTGGAGTTATCTACTGTTCATCAGTGGTGAGCATGAGGCCCAGAGAGGTTAAACACCAGTCCAGAGCTGGGCAGTGGTGGCGCACGCCTTTAATCCTAGCACTCAGAAGGCAGAGGCAGGAGGATCTCTGTGAGTTCGAGGCCAGCCTGGTCTACAAGAGCTAGTTCCAGGACAGGCAATAAAGCGACACGGAGAAACCCTGTCTCGAAAAACCAAAAAAGAAAGAAAGAAAGAAAGAAAGAAAGAAAGAAAGAAAGAAAGAAAGAAAGAAAGAAAGAAAGAAAGAAAGAAAGCTAGCTAGCTCAGTCCAGAGTCACTCAGGCAGCAATACCAAATCTTCCACCCGCCTGTCTCAATCTGTCCCAACAGTTCACAAACTCTTAAACTCTCATCAAATGTGCCAAGAATACCACTGGGTGTGGTGAGCTGTGAGCCACCACCACAGTCCCACCCCTCACCAGGTCACTACCATCTCCTCCTTACTCCTACCTTAGCCATAGGTCCACCACACCTTTTCTCAAAACTCCGTTCCATGTAAAATCCAGTCTGGTATTCCAGTGTGCTTCAGACTAAATGAACTGGAACATAACATCGCACCCACAGCCTCATTTTCAGGGGCCTGACTACACAGGCCACCTGAGGAGCTACTGAAAACTCCACCTGCATTGTGGCTAACAAGCACCGACAACTCCAGCTCCAAGGGATCTACCCCTCTTCTGGACTCCTTGGTGCCTGCCCTCACACAAACATTTGCATGCGCATAAACAAAAATTTGAATAAACAAGCAGTTCTTGATCACTCGTCACAACAGTCACGTGTGGTCGGTGTCTACTATGCTGACTAGCACACATGGAAACATTCCCTCACTGTGGAAGTTCTGCTGGACAACACTCACCTAGACTTAGAGCAGACTTTGTTGGTAGTTGCAAACTCACCCATGTTCTCTCAATACTGTTCTGAGTTCACAGAGGGTCCTCAAGAAATGAGAGTGAGTAAGGGATAGAGAGGAAGAAGGAAAAAGAGATAGATGGAGATAGACAGGATAGATGGAATGACAAATGAACAGACAGACTGAAGGAAAAATCATGATGAGCAGGTAGACAAATGTATGTATGTATGTACGGACAGGCAGATGGACAGATGGATGGATGGACGGACGGACGGATGGGCAGATGCATGGATGCATGAATGGACAGGCAGATGGATGGATACATGGACAGGTGGATGCATGCATTCATGGACAAGGGATGGATAGGTGGACGGATGGATGATGAATGGATGGATGGATGGATGGATGGATGGATGGATGGATGGATAGAAATGCAGATAGGTCTAGATCAGACTCCGCAGGTCCTTAACTCTCAGGGATCAAACACCCACACATACAAAACCTTACCCAACTGTCCTATCACAGCCCCTCTGTTCAATCCAACTGACCCTGCCCTGGACATGAGCAGCTGAGGACTGTCCCCCAGGGCCCTGCAACCATGCCTCGCTGGACTAAGAGGGGTCCGTGTTGGGAAAGTATTGATTCTAAAATGCCTTCACTATCGTGAGTTCTTAGGGCCCAGCCAACAATAGCTGACACTCTGCCTCTGATAGCTTCAGTTCTGCGAGTCTTAAAGACGTTTCTTTCCAACAAGTAACCCAAATAAATGTAGTGGGTTTTTTATAAAGAGAAATAATTAAAGAGCAGATGGTGTTGCTTACTTTGAAATGTTTGCTCTAAAATAGATTTGCGTGCACCTTGGTTGGAGTTCATCCCCCTCTGCATCCGTGTGTCAGGAAAGGAGATGAGCTTGCTAATTACCTGGCTGTCTTTTCCCTACAAGATCCCAATTTAAGAATCTCGTTTCATTCTAAGAAAATTAATTCAAAATGCCAAATAATTTAAAAATGTATTAAGATTCCCCTTAGACCAGCATGCAAAAAGGAGTTTTTCATCTGTCTGCTAAAAATCACCTTGGGTAGTAAGATTGAAGTTTAGCTCTCAAGACTTGATCCCCAAACCTGAGCTCCTGGCACAGCTATGGGTTCCATATGTCCACAGAATGCTTCATTTAAAGTATATATGCTTTTAAATTGGTCTCTGACCATTTTTCTGCTATGTGTCTCTAAGCACTCCACACATTTTCCCAACCCTTGGAGCCTTGTTCTTCTCGGAAGCTAGCCTCTTTTATTTGCATTGGAGGTAACCTATTTCCAGCATGCCAAAACCTGTTCATTTTCAAGGCCACTTTAGGAGATTTTATAGCCTAAAATGGAATAAAATTTAAATTTAATAAAATTTGAGACCTGAACCAAAAAGAAAAAAAGGAAAAAGAAAAGAAAGAGAGAGAAATGAACTGGTTTAAAAGCCAGCTACTCAGACTTTGAAGGAAAATACCCTGAGAAAATCCCACGAGGCGGAGACCATGGTTAGCCTGCCAAATGTCATTTGGGGCTGGCTTCAGAAGAGAACCAGAGCTGAGGATGCAATGCAATTATTTAAATCCAGAAAGAAAAATGTTTGCTCCCAAATTTGGCAGCAAATGACAGCCTCTGATTCCAACTGCCTCCATGCTCGGGTGAGGAGGCTTCCTGCCCAGGAGTCGCTCAGGACAGCGGCCACACCTGGGCTGGAGGTGAGCTTTGTACGGCCAAGGGGCCTGGTTGTTTGCTTGTTTGTTTGTTTGTTTGTTTGTTTAATCACATGAAGTCAGAGCTGCACTTCTTTAAATCACAGGTTAGAATATGAGACTTGTCTCTTTGTTTCTCTGTCGCTGCCTTTGTCCCTAGCTGGCAGCCCCCTCCTCTGGCCCGGTAGCTCACTCTCTTCCTCCCCCTAGCCTGGTTCTGGGTGTGAAGGACCTGGGTGGGCTGTCTGTCACTCAGGCCTTTCGTGGATCCAGGGAAGGAAGCTACACCGATGCCACACGTCTTGGGGTCTTTACTGCAAACCCCAACAGCCCCATCCCTCTGCAGCATTGGAGGATGAACTCAGACCAAGGGTTTTGTAACACACACCCACAAAGGGCCTTGGGAGGATACAGTCCAGGTCTCATTGGGCTTGTCCATACCACTACCACCATCACCACCACTGCCACCCCCCATGCCTGGGTTATCTCCTATTGTAGGGCAGAGTTGCAGAAACCAGGAAGTGGAAAGAAGGGATGCTCAGCGATTGGTTGGCTCCTCGCAGGAGCGTGGGCAGAAACTCCAGGGTGTAGGGGCTGCAGATTAAGACAGCTTCCAGTTCCTAAGGCTGCTCTGAGATTACAGGTAGGACGGACCTAAGGGGCAGCTCACTTGCCTACATCACTTCCACTGGGATCTTTTTTTCCCCTAGTGCCGATGACCAACTCTCTTTTCAATGCTAGGCAAGCACTCTAACCCTGGGCCGCATCCCGTCCAGTTGCAGGAAATTCTGAAGATTAGTCAAGGCCAGAAAGGATGAAGCTCCTTTATCCTTCTTCCTGAGAAGGCACAGCCCACTGTAAGGCCCCCAGGGGTCAGCCCCAGGTGTCCTTGACAAGAACTGGGCTTTCCAGCACTTCACTTCTCCCTGATTCCCTCGCCCAGCCCTCAGGTCTGCTTTTTCTCATAACCCATGGCTTTTCTTTCTCAAGATAAGCTGTCCTCCTCCAGAAACCTTCACTGGATAGAATATTGTGACAGGTGACAAGCTGGTGACCTACTCCATCTCACAGAGAGACCCTGAAGCACCCACTGAACAGATCAAAACACCAAGGCTCACAGTGGTGAAGTGATTTGCCTGGCTAGGGGTCAGCTGAAGCCAGGACCGAAATGCTTCTGTACATGCTTGCCTGGCTGATTCTGCAGACCCTCCAGCAGCCAGGCCTGGCTCTGGGTGTGGCCCAGGGGGCCCTGAGTCATCTCTACTCTCTCAGTCAGGCCATTCTAGTGACTAATGACTCTGGGCAAGACGGAAGACCAGGTTGGGGACAGGAACCCTGGGATCGACCTTGAGTTTAAGAGGCTCCCAGCTCTGAGCAGGGTTACTAGCAAACCAGGAGTAACCCGAGCCAATCTTTATGGACGCACAGGAGGCTGGCGGGCTGGCTGGGCGCTGGCATCCGCAGCGGAAACAAGCCTCCCTTCTCCGTTTCAGTGGCCTCTGTTCTGCAAAGCCCTTTCTCTGCAGCAACAAAGCCGTTCCTGCTCATCAAAGGTTGAGACAGGGCCAGACACCGTGCTAACTCCTTTACACACAGTATCCAGTTTAATCTCCGGCACAGAAAGAAGTATAGGGGTTCATCCTGCATTCCACGCAAGGAAACTGAGGCAGCTGTGGCACTCATGACAGGTCTCTGATCCCAGTTCTGGAACAAGGCCTGTGTCTTACCACTGCTCTGTTTGACCATCAGAGTAGGGGGTTCCTAAGGGAGAGTACAGGAGACCTAACATCTCAACACACTCTGTGGTTGTGACTTGTTATGATTAAAACGGGAAAAGAAGGGACGGTGAAGACAGAGAGAAGGGTTATGTGCAAGCAGCTCACATTTGAAAAAAAAAAGTTTCACATATATGCAAACACATGGAACGTGTGTATTCACCCAAACGCACTTCCTGCACACACAGCAGTTTTTATCTACTAATTTATTGGAGACTTTATGAATGCTGAAAGATTAAAAGTCCAAAGGTTCAAGGCAGGCAGTGGTGGCGCACACTTCTAATCTCAGCACTCGGGAGGCAGAGGCAGGAAGGTGTCTTTGAGTTCGAGCCAGTCTGAACTACAGAGCGAGTTCCAGGACAGCCAGGGCTGTTATATTGACAAACCCTGTCTCAAAAAACAAAAGAAACAAACAAACAAAAAAATCCAACAGGTTCACTAGGCCTGAAGGTTGAGGCAAGAAGATCACAAGTTCAAGACCAGCCTAACAAATTAGTAAGATTCTGTCTCAAAAAAAATTTTTTTTGCCGGGCGGTGATGGCGCACGCCTTTAATCCCAGCACTCGGGAGGCAGAGGCAGGCGGATCTCTGTGAGTTCGAGACCAGCCTGGTCTACAAGAGCTAGTTCCAGGACAGGCTCCAAAACCACAGAGAAACCCTGCCTCGAAAAAACCAAAAAAAAAAATTTAAATTTTTTATTGAGAAAAAGAAAAGAAAAAGTTTCCGCCTCCTCCCAGCCTTCCATTTCCCTCCCCCTCCTCCAACTCTTCTCCCCCTCCCCCTACTCCTCTCCCCCTCCCTCTCCAGTCCAAAGAGCAGTCAGGGTTCCCTGCCCTGTGGAAAGTCCAAGGTCCTCCCCGCTCCGTCCATGTCTAGGAAGATGAACATCCAAACTGGCTAGGCTCCCACAAAGCCAGAACATGAAGTAGGATCAAAACCCTGTGCCATTGTCCTTGGCTTCTCATCAGCCCTCATTGTTCGCCATGTTCAGAGAGTTCCGTTTTATCCCATGCTTTTTCAGTCACAGTCCAGCTGGCCTTGGTGAGCTCCCAACAGATCAGCCCCACTGTCTCAGTGGGTGGATGCACCCCTCGTGGTCCTGACTTCCTTGCTCATGTTCTCCCTCCTTCTGCTCCTCATTGGGACCTTGGGAGCTCAGTCCGGTGCTCCAGTGTGGGTCTCTGTCTCTATCTCCATCCATCACCAGATGAAGGTTCTTTATAAATAAAATTAAAAAAAAAACAACTATGGAGCAGAAGATGTATCTCCATGATAGAACATGATAGACATGATAGAACATGTCTGGTAAATATGAAGCCCTATCTTTAGTACTAAAAACAAAGTAAAATTAAAAAGGTAAATTTGTTTGTCCAGGCCTGAGATTCATCAGTTTCAAACTTGGGCAGAAACTAATCCCAAGTTCAGATTCTTCTCCACCATGCTGTCAAGGTCAGAAACTTATAGACCACAAATGACTCCAGCCCTGAGGCCACAAGCTGCCTGGGCCTCCAGCAGACGGGGCCACAGGGATGCCAGGCTAGAGTGAGGGTCACAGAGCTGGTGGATACATCTCACTGCTCCTCCGCTAACAAGTGGAAGAGCCAAGTTTGGAACCCAGGGACCCACGGTTCTCCCAACCTGCTTCTAACTTCCAAGCACTGCATTCAAGATGACGACCAGCAGCTGGATGCTCAGGGGCCAAGGGGATAACAAAGATTCTACACAGCCCTCCAGGGATGTAGCGGTTCAGGAAAACGGGGGCAACGAACTGAGTGCTGGACACCCAGACCAGGGCATGAACCAGGGCAAGGCACTTCCCTTCTGGAGCCATTCCAGGACTCCCATCCTAGGTCCCTACAGCGCTTCCCTAGACCTCCCCCAGAGAGGAAATCCGACCCTTTTGTTTTCTCTTCTGGGACCCCATTTCCCCACCAGATGTCAAGCTGCCTGGTCAAGGGCGTAGTTCAGGGTGCCCCAGAACAGAGGCCCTGAGATCAGTTGGTAGACCCCCAGCCCAAATACAGCTACCCTCCTCAGTGACAGGAGAGAAACTCCTGGACGGTTCTTAAGGCTCGAAATAAAGTTTAAATATTACTTGGAAATTACTAAACAAATCAAATCACTGTTAAGTGGATGTCGTGGGCTTCCTCTAGACAATACGTTTAATGAAGATTATTGTCCTCCTGGTTATAGTCTGAGATTTGCATTTTATTATCAGAGAACCACTTATGCATTACTCTAGGATTTTCATTAGGTAAATAAATTTTTATGTGGATTTCATTATACTCCCTTGGCTGAAATTCTGATCACTTAACAGCAAGAATGCTGTTCCAACATCCTGTCAGTCAGTCAGGATGTCCCCGTTTCCTCGGGTTGCCGAAAAGTACTTTTTTAAAAACCTGGTGTTGATGGGGAAAGGAAAAGGAGCAGGGTCAGAACTCAGGGTGGATTTTATATCCAGTTCCTTTGCTGAAACACACCCTCGAAAGGAATTCCGTGTCTCAAAACATGTGTGTCTTTTTACACATACACTGTGTAAGACGCACATAAATCATCCACTGTTTCTCCACTTTGGTCACTTAGAGGCAAACAGATTCAACAGCACTAGACCAGGGAGCAGGCTAGAACTGAAGAACCAGAGTTGAAAGAGACATGCATGGGGAGATTCAGGAAGGAAGACAGTAGAGGGAAGTATTCCTGGAACCTCAGCCATCAGCAGAAAAAAAAAATCATTTCTAAGAAGTCTAATATGAAGCAATTAAGCTAATTGGAATCTAGACTGTACAGGGCGCCTCCGGAAACTGGAGACCGAGGGACTCTCCTTGCTGGAAACTCACACCTCAGTATGAATGAGTGAGGGAGGGAATGAATGAAGCAGCTTGCCACAGACCCTCACCTCAGACCCAATCTCACCAGACCCCCCCCCCAAGAAGACACAGGTGGTTCTGGATGGCCCTTTCCTATTGGCTCTGAGGGTTTCACAGGAACTTGCTAACTGAAGGGGGAGGGGGACCCTACTCCTTATTAAAAAGGGCTGCCCCATGCCACAGACTGGGCTGCACTCCGGTCTATTACAGCATCCCTCCTTGGTCAGCCCGAAGGACCCAAGGGGACCTTTCGAGATAGCTTTGCTGAAAGCATATCACAAGGTAAACTCCCAAAATGGTCCAGGGAGATACAGCAACAGAGCCCACACAAGAACTACTCGGAAGAAACAGGGCCAGGCTCCACATGCGTCCTGCCTCGCACTGGGACTGAGGTGCTGAGGTCTCGATGTCAGGGAGTCCCTAGTAACCTGTTTGATTTTGGAAGAGGCCATTATCCTCCCGGCACTCAGATTCTTGTCCCTAAGACTAATGGTAGCAACCACATTGCCTCTCAGCGACAGCGACAAAAGACTTGAACCAGGGGTGTCTAAGTATGGGGTCAGGGATGTCAAAGATGGCCATGCTGTCTATACATGGCCATCGGCCCACAGGCACTTGTCTCTCCACAGCCGCTTTAGCTGGAAACACTGTGTACCAAAGGTACCTGCACTCCAACCTCAAGCATCTTCAGGACATCACAAAACCTCCTTGGTCTCCACCCAAGAGTAGACATCTGGGGCTTTCAAGTAGAAGGCTAGCTGTACTTCTCTAGGAACTTTTGGCTTTTTGAAGTTGACTTTGTTTGTTTGTTTGTTTGCCTGCTTGCTTGCTTATTGAGATAGAGAGAGTCTCACTATATAGCTCAGGCTGACCTTAAACTCTCATCCTCCAGCCTTGGTCCTTTCAGGGCTAGGACTACTGGCCTGTGCCACATGCTCCACTCTTCTAAGATCTTTGAGAAAACAGCACAGAAAAAAAATGAGGATAATGAGAAATGAAGATGTCCAATAGGAGGGCCCCAAGAATAACAGTTTCCGTCCCGAGGGAGAGAGGTGTTTTTATTTTTGTTTGTATTTGTGTGTTTGTTCCCATCTGCAACTGAGCAAATATAGCAACATTTTTTTTTTAAGAAACAGGCTCTCACTATACGGCCCAGGCTAGCCTTGTACTACTAAACTCAAACTATCCTCCTGCCTCGGTTCTCCAAGAAGCTGGAACTATAAGCATTGCCACTGTGCCCAGATTCACACCAACATTTCGAGCAACATTTTCTGCTTCCCAGCCGCTGTGTGACCTGATCAATCACTTCTCTTATCAACTCCTTACAGTGTGGCCACCTGTCACCCAGCCTCCAACACTTGTCCTCCTCAGCTTATCAGTTTTCTGCTATCACAACACCCTATGCTTAGCATCCCTTATCTTGCTTCTTGTGCTCCATCCCTAACAACAACTGTGGCCCCAGGAACCTGAGACGTCTTTCCCCAAGGCACATAAGCCTGGTTCACACAATACTGGACAGACAGACACAAGTCAACTTTAAATCCTTCCTCCCCCTTCACCAGTCCAACCCCAAGAATTTCTTTTGCACACTTCTCCAGAAGTCTTCGTCTCAACCATAGACAATCCATGTCAATCCATGGACAGAGACGTGCGAGCCTTGTGGACAACTCTCTCCTACGGCAATGCAGAACACATCCCCTACAGACCCTCTCACACGAGGCTCAGCCATCGCCGCTCAGAATCTCACTTGTCCTCAAATACCTACTGTTGATCTTGGTAACCACCTACGTGAATAGACCATTTGTTGCAAGAACATAATATTTTCCTTGGCTTTTTAGGCACCAGTCTGGCAAATGAGCATTTCCCCACCTAACCTTCTGATGGCTTTATGTGAGTAGTTAATTAGAATTACACACACATGTTTATAAAAGTTTAAATAAAGCATAGTTCGAGTTTGTGGAAATATATGTAATTACTCACATCGACACTTCCCACTGAAAAGAAAGGCAACATAAGCAAGGCCCTGGAAGGGCCAGCGGGTGGAGGAAGCCTCTGCCAGCTCCAACAGTTCCACCTTGGGGGACAGAGCCTGAAACCCCATCACCAAGCCTCTGGCTCATTATGCTAACACTGCAGCCAACGCATTCCCAAAAGGGCCCTGGGTAGGCACTGGAGTGGCCCTAGGAATACACAAAACGGCCCTTATCTGGCCCCAGTCAGCCATGGAGGAGCCTAGAGGCCAGGGGAGCCCTTTTCTATGCCCACGGAGAACCCCTCTTTGCTAAACTGAGCAGAGATATGAGCAGCCCGAGGACAGACTTGGCGAGCACTTTGTAGCAGGATGGCTGCCTTCAAGGCCCTTCCCCTCTGGGCTTCCTCTGCTGACCTAGATCCCCCTCTGCTGTCCACCTATGCTCCACTCATTCCCATGGCCTCTTCTTCCACCCCTCCCAAGTTTCAATAAGGTGGTTGCGTCCACATCCTGTGGGTGTGCCCAAACCCACTTCAGCTTCCTACAGTGAGCAGTTGATAGTTCCCGCTAGGAATTCTTGGCAGCTACCAGATGACTTGCCTTGGACAAAGAGGTCTCAGTTGTTCCCATCACCTCTGTGCTGTCTAGAAAATCCTGCTGGCTCCTGGGCCAGCCTCCCTACTCTGCCACAGAGGACCAAGCGGCTTTCCTGGGGCAGGGAGAGCTGATAACACTGTGAAAGGAGCTGTCCTGGGGCAAGGTGACCCAGCCAATGTGGGCAAGGGTGAGATCCTGAGACCAGTCCATCAGTGCTGCCCAAAGGCTTCAGCCACAGACCTGCCAACCAAACATCCTCAGAGTTCCCGTCTGTCTCTCAGTACTGCGTGCCCTGAGGGTAGGCTTTCCCCACTGGCCCCTGGGGAAGCCCTACCTCTGTCACTGTAAAGAGCCAAGGAGTCCAGAGGCTCCTGGGGATTCCTTTTCCTCACATAACAAAGAACAAAGGAAGCCTAGGGCCCAGGGGATCAGGACCCAGCAGATGAGGCAGGGCACAGAGGAGGGCCTGGTAAATGCAGGCTCAGGGAAGATTTGAAAATGCCATGACATGAGATGAGCCAGGCACTTCTGGGTCTCTCCTCCTCCCTTCTGAGCAGTCTTCTGAAGCCCGGGGACTCGATCCAGATGGAGCTAAGAGTCCGGCAAGGAAGGAACCGCAAGCAAGTAAAACAAATCAATTCTGCGGAGAATAGCTCAGCTGGCATTAAGGAAAGTGAGCGAGAGATGGATGGCAGTGGCCCTGCCATATCCAGGCAAGCCAGGTGGCCTGGATAGCCTTGTTGAGTGACCTTGAACCTGCACAGAGGTCTCTTACTCCAAAACGCTGTGAAGGGGTCTACCAGTTTAGGAAAAAAGAAAGTGTGTCACTGCTGAGGGAAAGATGCACAGAGGGGAATACTGGGGTGAGGTTGAAGCTGAGCACGGGGGATGGAGATGGCATTTTAGAACCTTACATGCAGAAAGGCAAAAACATTTATAGTCCTTCTGGAACCTTCTCACCCACAGCCTTCCTATCTCCTTTCTTGCTGACCTAACAAAGATTTTTCTTAGATGTGCTTAGAGGCCACTAACTCCAAGGAGTTAACTCCATCACCTGGCCTGTGGCTGGACAGGACATCAGGGGACATCATCCTCATCAATACGACACAAAGGAAGGACTGTGGGGTCATTTAGAAGAGGCAACCCTCATCTTCTAAAGCTACACCTTTGTCAGGGAATTTCTCACCCCTGGTCTGGGACACAAACATGTGGGTTGTGGTTTCTAGTACAACAGCAGACATTCCACGAGGAGACAAATCGGAGAACAGGGGCCAGAGTTGAGCAGAACAAAGCAAGCGTAACCATGAAAACCACCCAGGTCTAGGCCTAGTACTAAGTATAGCACCCCACCGCTGTGCGTCTCCAGGTCCCTCCTCCCATTATCTCCAAAGCCCCTTATTCTTGGGCTGTTCTGAGTCTGAGTTACTGGCCTCGCTGCCTACAACACCCTGCCCGAATGGTCCCACCCCTATCAGTCAGCCAGTTCCTCCAGCAGCTAGCCCTGTCCCCTCTCCAGAGGATCTTTTCAGGTTCTCTGAACTTCAGAGCCCTTGGATGGTGGGAGAAATCTCATCCAGAACAGAGCACTGGTCATCAAGGTGGGGTGGAGAGGAGACTTCATCTTAGCACCTTAAAAAGGGCTTGACTCCAGGCTCCTGCCCAAAGGGAGAGGTAAGAGCTCATAATGGAACCTTCTCTGCTGGTTTCACATTTTACATTCCTGGAAGCTGGAGAAATGGAAAACATGGAACAAGGGTTGAGATGAGAGGGCATGCTCTAGAGCCAGGAAACCTGGATTCCAATCCTAACACCTCTGTCCATTTGCCAGTTCCGTGACCTTAGGCCCTGGAACCTCGGTGTCATCAGGAGAACTCTATCAAGAGAACACTCAGAGCTGCTGGGAAGATTGCAGCAGACCGCGGGAGAAAGAGCACAGAGCCCAGGTGAAGCAGATCTCCAATCGGGGCTGTCTGCAGCAAATAACAACATTCTTCCGTAGGGTGATGTCAGAGCCCTCCACGCATCAGGGGTGCAGGGTGGTGAGCCGCGCTGCTTCACTGCTCCCATTGGTTAAAGGAGGCCAGGCTCCAACGGCTCAGGATGCTCCTCCAGCTTCCCTCCTCGTCAAGCGATTCCTTAAGAGGATGGCACTATTCTGGGTCCATTCAATATGAGCAGATTTCAAGTTTCTCTAGAACCAGTTAAAATGTTACCCCCAGCTAAGCCAGCTCACAAACCCAGATTATACTGCTTGTGTCTAAAGCACAGACTGAGATTATGAAACGAGCCACTAAGGAAAAGGCCAAGAATGTTCTAGAAAGGGAAAAGCCATGAGGAATGAGGCTATGACCTCTCAAAGTGTCTTTTTCTCCAGATCTCCTTCCTTCCATGCACTAATTCTGTGTTCAGGGGGTCCCTGAGCTCACAGTCATTGGGGCAGAGCCAAGGGGATGGGAGCCTGAAGGAGAGCAAAGGATTCAGCTTCCAAAGGCAGAAGCAGATGTGAAATGACACAATGTAGGAAGGTGCTTGTCACCACACCTGCTGACCTGGGTTCAATCCCAGGAGCCTATGTAGTGGAAAGAGAAAACTGATTCCCACTGTCTTCTGGTCTCCACAGGTTCACCGTGGAGTGTGTGGAGTGTACACACATGCGCACGTGCATAGACGGACAGACAGACGATGACAGATAGATAGATAGATAGATAGATAGATAGATAGATAGATAGATAGATAGATAGATAGATAGATAGATAGATAGATATAGATAGACAGATAGATAGATAGATATGGATGGATAGATAGATAGATAGATAGATAGATAGATAGATAGATAGATAGATAGATAGATGATATGGATGGATAGATAGATGAATAGATAGATATGGATGGATGGATAGATAGATAGATATGACAGACAGACAGAAAGACAGACAGACAGACAGACAGACAGTCAAAAAAAGCCCCCAGAAAGTCCCAAGTTCCACAAGAAACTTCCAGAGGAGAAAAAGTCCATTGCTTGGGCAGGAGACTGCAGTCCGCAGACATTCGTGCCCACGTGAAGAAACAGCCCCCTCCACAAGTCAGGAGTCTTGTCAGGTAGGAATGTGGGCCTCATGGTCCCAGGTCCATCCATTAGGCACTAGAAAAGGAAGCCAGAATATGAATTTTACTGTGATATTTCCAGCTTCCCCATACTGGCTTCTTTCCAAACCAGTGCAGGAGCTGGAGAAACGGCTCGTGGTGTAAAACACTTGTTCTCTCGTACAGGATAGGATTCGAGTCCCAGGTCCCACATGATGGCTCACAGTCATCCATAACTCCAGTTCCAGGGTAGCCAACACCCTCTTCTGGATTCTATGGGCACCAGGCACACACACGATACACACGCATACATGTAGGCAAAATACTCACACACACATAAATAAATAAATCTTAAATTTTTAAAAAAGACAGCACAAGCCAATCATAACACATCCGTGAGCAGAGTGGTCGATATGCACCTATCAAAAAAGGAAAAAAAAAATCCAAGGGCAACACTCATCCTCAGGCCCGCAGTCTGCAGCCTTCATCTGAAAGATGGGAAGGCAGGCTGAATGGCAAAATCCACAATCCAAGCACTCAAGAGGCTGAGGATAAAGGACCACAAGTTCAACTGTAACCTGGCCATAGAGTGAGGTCATTCTGAAAACTGTGAAAATCGGGAAGCAGCACCCGGAGGAGGGGGCTCAGATGCACACCTCCCGCCTGGGTCAATCGCACCAGGGTACAGGGTACCGACCTCGTCACTAGACCACTTCACCACCACAACCTCCGCCCATCAGCAACCCCAGGACTCCAGGCAGAAAAATAACCCTGAGCTCCTCCGAGAAACCCGGAGCACCACCGTTTTTTTTCCGGTTTTCTGAACTTCATCTCCAAACAGGATACATTGACATGTGGGAAGGAAGGCCTGCGCAGGCACCAAGGACGCGGACCCAGGTATTTATACAGTTTCATAAACTGCGAGTGATTATTCTGTTTCATAAGAACAATCACTATGCAAATGAAACCTCCAGCTAATACAAACAGGGCTGTTAAACTCACTTGCCAATGTTTATGAAAAGAACCCCAGCCTGGCCCTGACCAAGCATGCTAAGAAAATGTTTAATCACAAGACACATTTGAGTGAGGAAATTAGGCAAATAAGAAAAGATGGCCTGACTTCACTCCCAGAGCCCCTTCCCACCTCCCAATCCTCCTTTATTCAGCAAGACAATGATGGCAAAATGAAAAGGTTCCCAGAGGAAGGAAGATGTCAAGGCTCCAGGAAAAAAAAAAGCAGGGCAGATGGAGGGGGAGGGGGCACCCTCACAAATATCCACAACCCCTCAGGACCTCCCACCTATTCACACTAGTATTTGAGTGGGGTGGCAGGAAGGGTGGAGAGGACAATGTGCAGGAGGCTCATGGGCAGGGCACAGGAAATTCCTGGCTGCTCCTACCCAGGCCTGCTATTGAAAGCAGACCCCAGGATCTACTGCATCCCCAAGTTGTGCTCACCAGGGGACCACCAGGCTAGAATCCCCAGGTTGTGTTCACCAGTGGGGGGTCACCAGGCTGGGGTCAGACGGCAGACCTCAAGGAAAGGCCTCAATATAAGGAGTCCCAGCCCTGGCAGGCTAGTACTTGGCCTTTGCCACCACCTATCTCAGAGCAAAGAGTCAGGCTTTTTGCAGCTAGTCAAGGCATTAGGAAGGGTCCCAAAGGTGCAGGAAGCCCCATCCTCGGAGTGTCACGCCACTGCAGTTCAGGAGTCAATAGCCCAGGTGTCAATATGGACTACAGAATGTGAGCGGTGAGGAAAGATATCAGTCCAGTACAGGGGCATAAACCCCTAGAGCATGGCCTCCCCTTTAAAACAGAGAGTAAGAAACCATGCTCCCAATGCTGCGACTGGACACTGTGCACAACCCTTGGGATGTGATTCTGCTCAGTCAAGGTTAGCTATGTGGTCTAACTTCCTCACTATACACAAGAGGCCCACAGGGGGCTGACGGAGTTTCCCAGATCACACAGGTTAATCGCACACATAAGACAACCTCAGCTCCAGGTTTTCCAATAGAGATGGAGGGGAAGGATGGGTGGAAACTAAGCTGGTACTGCCCTGCCCTGTGGCTCCTCCCGGAAGTGCTCCGCAAGGAGGCAGTGGTGGGAGGGACCTCTGTAGCCACTGCTCCCAGGGGCTGGGGGAAACCAGAGCCGTGTCCTGGCAGGGCCTCCCAGGGGCCCGGGCAGGGGCAGCTGTCCAGAACTGTCTGTCCAAGGAGGGGGCAGGGAGGCTGCCACACGGAGCTCGCCGTGTGCCAGTCCCTGGGGCCAGGCCGGCTCAGCCTGCTGGCTCCATCCAGAGCCCGCCCCAAGGGATGCTGGGGGAGGCAGCCAGGATCAGAGCCGCCGGCTGCGCATTCCCCTCCCCCAGCAACAGGGGACTAAAGTGGGTCAAGGAGGAAGGAGGGGGCCCAGGAGGGCTGGGGGAGGGGGCCGAAGAGCTCGTGAAGGCACCCAGGGGGAGGGAACCAGGGGAGGATGCCTGGAAAAGCAAAACCATGTGTGCAGTGGGCCTTGGGGGGCCAGGCAGAGCGGCTGAACGACTGCAGAAGACTTGAGGGTTGTCAAAATCGCCTCAGAATTAACGGGGAGGGGGGCGGGGAGGTCTTAATTCGGGCTCCTGCCCAGGTTGGTCCTTCCCTTTACCCCACCCCTTGGCCTTGCAGGCTCCTTTCCCAGTCTTTTTTTTTTTTTTTTTGCCTCTCCTAGAACCCACCCTTCAGTCCACACGGAGCAGCCGGTTGGCTCAGACCAGGAGGTGTGCCCAGCTGGGGCCCAGCTGTACCGCCAGGAGGTGGGATCTTGGGGTGGGGAGCAAAAGTGTAGCCCAGCCTATGCTGGGCCCTAGTTCAGCAGGGCTGTGGCTAGGCCAGGCCAAGTCAGCCACTACTCACCAGTGAGAAAGATTGGAGTGGGCCCCTATCCCCCAAGAGGCATCCTTGGGGAGTCTGGTGAAAAAGGAAAGGGAGGGAGGCAGGAAATGCCGCCCAAGCCGATCCCCACCCAGGAGGAGCAGCCAGGTCCCAGGGCTCTCAGGGGAAGGACTAGGGGGACACGGTTTGGTCCAGGGAGACACCAGCTGGTGGTCGGCCTCCACCCATGACTGGTCCCAGCTCAGTCACTAGTCTCTCTAGAAGCTTCTCCAATCCTCGTGACAAAAAAAAAAAAAAAAAGAGGAAGCATCCATCCACCCAGGCAATTCGATATGGTCCAGAAACCTCCAGGGTGCCTGGGTTCCAGGAAGCCAAGCAAGGAGGGGGTGGAAGGCAGAGAATGTAGAGGGGTCCAGTGTCCTGGCATAGGAGTGGACCTAGAGCTCCAGGCTTTTGTGGGGGATGAGGGAGGAAGGTCAGGGGGACAAAGACTTAGAGTAGAGCAACCTGACCTGACAGGCTCCTCATAGGGACATACACCCATGGGATGGGGGGAGGGGTGGAAGGAAACATGATGTAGGCTCACAGGCCAGTCCAGGGCCCTGGGCAGCAGTCCAAGCAGATGCCACACTTTGTATCCCCCAGCAAAGTCACTCACCCCCCCCCCCAAATAATCACATCTAAGATTCCTGATGATCCAGAAGGATTCCCAAAGCCTGGAAGGAGGAGTGGGTGGGAGAAGTCACCGGAGAAAGGAGGGCTCCTATCGGAAACCCCTAAGTGTACAAATTCTGACTTGGCAGAACAGAAGAGCTGGCCTCGGGTATTGCCAGGTGCTCATGACACCACAAAGCAAGTACAGCCTGGTCCGTCAACCTCTCAAATGTCAGGGTGGGACGCCCTGGTTAGCCTTCCCCTCGCTAACCTGTCCAGGCTGCTTCTTCCCAACTCAAGTCTTAGCAGTGGGCCCAACCCAGGAGCAGGGAAGGGATGAAGCTGACCTCCTTCCTCAGGGGGACACAGTGCCACCAGCTCCGAGTCCAGGACATTTTACTGTCTCCTAGAGGGCCAGCACCTCCTGGGAAGAAGCTGGGTGCACACTGGCTCACCATGTATGCAGAAGGCAGCCCAGGAGTGACTAGCAGGCTCCACAGCATCTAGCCACCATAACCTGAACCATTAGGCTGCTCCCCAAAACTCTATCGCCTGCAGCCAAGTAAGCTGGTTGGTACCAACCTCACAGGGCCACTGAGGGGATTCAGAAGAAGCTTAGGAAGCAATCGTCCTGCAGCTGCACAGGAGGCCTCAAAAAGCACTGATGAACATCCTGTCACAGCTGTTGTCCCTTACGCATGGGCCAAACCTTTCAGGTGGACTCACCGAGGAAAATACATCAAGACAAGAAACACAGGGAGGTGGGGACAGGTTCTGCCTCAGCCGGCACTTCCAAGTGGGAAATGAATTCAGGAAACCCAGGACAGGCCTCCACATTCCCCCCCTAAAGAACGTGAAGAGCCAGTACTTAGAGCCAGTGAGGAGGACAGGACATTCAGAATAAGGCCCCGTGAGACCTGCAGACAGACTGAACTGTGGACACAGTGGACACATGCAGGCAGCTGGCTTCTCGTGCATCCAGCAGCATGGGGGATGGGAGCGGCTCAGCCTGGCTAGGCACTCAGGGACTAGTAGCAATGCTGGGGTGTCAGTATCTCCCTTCCATCCCCAGCCCTAACAGTGGGCATGAGGTCTTAGACCCCAGCAAGATCCTGCCCATTGGTACGGAAGCTTTGAAATAAACAGCCCAGCTCACCCAGCTCACAGCAGCAAATAAAGGGCCCTGATACTCCGGGGCATAGGCCTGTAGTTTCTGTGGAACCCCTTTCTCACTTGGCATAGCAGGAGGGACCATGCCCAGATTATCTCCCTGGATATGCGGAGGGACCATGTGAACCTCTAGAACTACACAATTCACGGAGGCTGTATAAACCTATGTGTCCTTTACAAGCCGGGTATGGGGGTACATACCTATACCGCTTAATCAGGGGCGGCTGCATATCCGAAAGCTGAAGGATGACCAAGGTTCATTTCAAAATAGACATCACAGGGGTTGGAGAGATGACCCAGTGATCAAGAACATTGGCTGCCCTTCTAGAGGACCTGGGTTCAAATCCCACACCCACATGGCATCTCACAAGTGCCTGTAACTTCAGTTCCAGAGGATCCGAGGCTGTCCTCTGGCCTCCACAGGGACCAAGCACATACGTGGAGCTCAGACATACATACAAACAAAACACCCAGACACATAAAATAAATAGATTTAAGAAATAAATAAAGAGTGGGGGACATAACTTGGTAGAGTGCTTGCTTGCCTAGCACGTATAAATCCTTGGGTTCAATATTAAGAAAAGAAAAATAAAAATTTTTAAAAGAGGCCTTTTAAAAATCAAAGGCCCAGCCAAACACTGGTGGCACAGGCCTTTCATCCCAGCACTCGAGAGGCAGAGGCCGGCTGGATCTCTATGAGTTCAAGGCCAGCTCAGTCTACACAGCTAGTTCTAAGACAGTCAGGGTTACACAGAGAAACCCTGTCCCCAAAAAACAAACAAATAGATAAATAAATGGAATCAGGGCCGGAGGAATAGCCAGATGGCTTACCTGTAAGGCCTGCCATCAAGTCTGGTGACCTGAGTTAAATGCCTGGAACCCACACAGTGAAAGGAGAGAACAGTCTCCTGCAAGCTGTCATCTGACCTATACACACAGGCTCAGACGTGCACACCCACACATACACATCACACAAAATAAACAAATGTAAAGATCAAAGCCCAGGCAGCCATCTTGGGGACTCCCCAGAACAGACCATGCTTCGCACTGTACGCACACACCAGCATTCTACCGCAGCAATGCTATCCCATACCCAGCAGTCTCCAAAACTATTCTGTGTACCTCTTCCGTGTGCTGTGCTCTAGCCTCAAAGAAAACCATCCAGACCCGTCCCCATTCTTCCGGTCATACACACCCCACATTCCCACAGACTTTCTTCCACCATATTCTCATGGGTGAAGACAGTGACTTTTTCTTCTATCCACAGCAGGGCTGGGCCCAAGCAAAGAGAGGCAGCCCTGGGGTCAAAGACACAGAGAGTCCTATCCCATCACCGACTCTGTAATGTCCCCCAGCACCCGAAGTCAGATAAGCAGCGTAGGTTCCCAGTGAGAATCAGCCACTGGCAGAACTGTGTACTCTGTCTATCTCACTCCAAAGTCCACTGTCAGCTCCCTGAAGGCAGGTCCAGGGTGCCTCTGAACGGCCCTCCAGCTCAGGCAGTACCAGCCGTCCATTGAACGAAGCAAACTAGGTGACTCTGGTCGGTTTGCCAGACTTCTGCCTGTCATTTCTTGCACAGATGCATTTAAGGGCTGGGGATGTAGTTCCATTAGGAAGGGCTTGCCTAGCATGCACGAAGTCAGTGCTTGGATCTCTGGCACACCATAAACTAGTGTGTTGGTAAACCCAGCATTTGGAGGGTAGGGGTAAGAGAACCAGAAATTCAAGATCACCCTCAGCTATAACACAAGTTCTAGGCCAACCTGGAATGTTTCAAAGTATTTTTTGAGACCCTATCCAGAAAAAATAAAGAAAGAAATAAAGCACACCCATGCCCACATGTTCAGTCTCTATTTTATATATTCCTGGCATTAGGCAGAGACACAATATAGTTCTGTGGTCTCCAAGCTTGCCTTCAAACAGGGTCTAGTCCTAGCTGCCCGATAGTGGGCAATTGACTTTACATCCCTGTGTTTCAGCTTCCTTCCCTCTCTGTAACAGAGTGATCACAGTACCTGCCCATATGTGTCTGTGAAGCTTGAATTGGTGTGAGCTGCTCAGAGCAGCCCTGGCCTCTAGAAAGCAAGCAATAGAAGGCACTGATTGTGTTACTGTGCACAACCCAAGCTGCTGCCTCTGACCTCCTTAAGCCCCGCCCCAAAGCTGGGGGCCAATCCGTGCTCCAGGACCCCAAGGCTCCCTAAGGTGCACATCTGGTCCGCGGGCTTCAGCCTACCACCCACCACCGGCCGGCACCCTGCTGAGGTCGCGACGCCGCCCCCGCTGGACTTGAGTCTCTGAGGCCTGAAATCGCCGGGATCGGCTGAGTGGCGGGGCTCACCCGGAGTCGCGCGAGCGGCGCAACCCGCGCCTTCCCAGCCAGTCCCCCGCGGCGGCCGCTTTGTGCCAAGCCCAGACCCTGAGTTACTGCGCAGCAGCCATGGAGCCCTCAGTGCGGGGGGCAGCCGGCGCGTTCCCAGGACGGCGCCTCAAAGAAGTCCCAGGGCTGCCCCCACGGAAAGGAGGGTGGGGACCCCAAAAGGGCCACGTTCCCAAGGCCACCAGGCTTTCGCAGGTCGTGAAGCAGAAAGCGTCTCCGAGCAGCGGCCCTGTTTCACTTACACTCATCAACCCCCCCACACACACTTCACCGCCACCCCTCCTTTCCCCCATCTACCTCCCCATCCCATTTCTTGCCCTATCCATCCATGACTTCTTCCCTTTCAACCGCTGCCTCACTGTCTTACCATTCCTGCCCTGAGGTCCCTGGACCCAGATCTCTGATGCAAGTCCACAGACAGGCCACAAAGGGCCCAACTCCTGCCTCTCGTCCTATGAGTCTCTGGTGTCCCCCACCCACGGCGCTTCCCCCATCAACACCACTACCCTCGGGTCACAGCCTGGCTTGGAGAAGGGCCGGATTCTGGGCCAGGCCTCTGAGGAGACTGAGGAGCCTCCTGGCCTCATTTCCCCATCTGTCAAATAAGTCTGGAATGTGAGTCCACTGCCAGGTGCTGGGGACAATTCAATGACCAGACAGAGAAGGCACTCTGCTGGACGGTTCTAACCGGGCTGGGTCATGGCCTGAGTCCTCCCGTGGTTGATATAGTGAGAGAGACCTGTGTGCCTGTGATGAGGTGGAGGACACCGACGCTTCGGTTCCTGGGGCAAGACATCCAAGCCCAAACTGGCAACAGCCCTAGTTGAGCTGATCCATGACCCAGGGAGTCTCTCTGGGGCCCGGATTACACCAGAAAAGCCAAAATGAACTGAGCCAGTGGGGTTGCTAGCGATGAGCGGGGAAGGAGCTCAGGAACACCCAGACACCTCCCACAATCTCTCCCAGCCCTGGGGAAGCGAAACCTTTCTGGTCCCATCTCATCAGAAACCCCAGTTATCTGGACACATGTGCCCTCCAGGATGGTCCTGGCCAGACAGCTTCTCCCGAGCCTTTCTTTCTGAACGGGAAGTGTATTATTAACTGGTATACTTGAAGAAGCCTCTCCTTCCAACTACAGTGAACTTGCATGTGCACCTGTTGCTGGAGCCTCAGCATCGGCGGCAGTGCTGGCACCGAGTACATGCTCAGTAAACACATGGGATGCATGAATGAGCACGCCAACAGCCAGCAAGCGTGTGGATCCTAAAAGCCTTGAAACTCTCAAGCTGGGATGAGAATACCCAGCAACAAGCGGACAAGTGGACTTCACAAACCACTGGGCTCTCCTGGAGACTCTCACATCAACATTTTAAAGGCTCAGAAAGTTCTAACGGTTTAAGAAAGTCACAGCTCTGCTTAATCCAGTGCTGCCAAGCGCATCTGGCCACAGGAGACACTATACCACTCTCACAACGACGATTTCATAAACGGGAAAAAAAAAAAGGATTTGATTCTTTGTGCTTAGATAGGACCCAGTCAAGCACGGCACTGGGCACACAGGAACACCTGAATGATGGCTACCGGGAAGTCACACACAAAGCCCACCAGTGGCCAGACTCTTCCCCAGGCTGCTGGCACCTGAGGCTACCTCACACACTGCGCAGGTGTGTATACTCACACACCTTGACTCCTGCACACATGTACAAAGATAGAGAGGCACACTAGAGGAAACACGCCGAGAAGTACAGGCATCCGCACACAAGTGCACATACCCTCTGGAACACAGACACGTGTGCGCATTCTGTGGCAATGCCCTGCTCTCAACAAACATTTCTGGAGCCTGGTGGCCATGATTAAGTGGACAGAATTTGCAGGGAGGATGGAGAAGACAGGCCTTGGTCAGCACAGCAGCGAGTTCCCAGGATGCCCTTGCTTCTCCTCCAGGCACAATTCTGCCTCAAGGTCACTGCACAACCTTGGACACCTGACTTGCGGCACTTGGAGCACTTCTGACCATCCTCATCAAGGGGGTGCTCGGCTGAGGAGTCATGACGTAGGCTCGTTATTAAGAATCATTATTGCGCCAGGCGGTGGTGGCGCACACCTCTAATACCAGCACTTGGGAGTCAGAGGCAGGTCGCTCTCTGGGTTTAGGGCCAGCCTGGTCTACAAAGCTAGATCCAAAACAGTCAGGGCTACACAGAGAAACCAAAGTGAGGGCCCAGACTCAAGGACATCTAGAGCCTGCCTACGACAAGCATACAGCATTCACTAGACATTAGCTGCTCCTGGGGATGCAATCCCATCCTCAAAGCACAAATAAAATACTGGGTTCTGCCCATTCCCCGTCAAAGGAATTCCCTCTGTCTAGCCCACCACAGCCCAAAGCCTGTGCCTCTCTCTGCCTTGGCTGCCCTGTGTCTAATCCAGCAGTCAGGGTTTCAAACCTTTCCCAGAATGCTTTTCTCTTGGTCCCCAACGAATCATTCTTTGAACCAGGCTGAGTCTCACCCAGGTAGGATGTTCAAGATGTATGAGGAAGAATGAATGTAAGAGAAGAAAGGAAAGAGGGGCTAAAGGACTCAGGGAGAGAAAACAATGCCCACACTCGTTAAGCAGAGGCCATAAACACGAGAAACTTCACTAATAAAGAAACTGCACATGAAAACAACAAGTGAATTCTTGGCTGTCTGCTTGGCAAACAAAAAGAAAACAAAAACAGAGAGGAAAGAAAACCCATTTGGACAAGGATGAGGCGAAAGCAGCCTTCACACACTAGTTAATGGTGGACGCGCGGGTCACACGCTAGTTAACGGTGGACGTGCTGGTCACACGCTAGTTAACGGTGGACGTGCTGGTCACACGCTAGTTAACGGTGGGTGCGCTGGTCACACGCTAGTTAACGGTGGGTGCGCTGGTCACATGCTAGTTAACAGTGGACGTGCTGGTCACACGCTAGTTAACGGTGGGTGCGCTGGCCACACGCTAGTTAACAGTGGACGTGCTGGTCACACGCTAGTTAATGGTGGACACGCTGGCCACACGCTAGTTAACAGTGGACGTGCTGGTCACACGCTAGTTAACGGTGGGTGCGCTGGTCACACGCTAGTTAACAGTGGACGTGCTGGCACATTATTTGCAAGTCAGTTTGGAAGCAGCTACACAATTTTTCAAGTGAATACTCCTGGACCCAACAATCCCACCTCCAGAGATCTAGACTAAGAAATGCTCAAACGAGAGCACAAAAATCTGTAAGTGAGGATACTTTCTGCATCGTTATAACAGAACACTGGAGACAATTACACATCCACCAGCAGCGGACTGAGCGCAAACTCTTTCTGGCTGTTGATGTAGAGACTACAACGCTAATGTGGTAGTAACTTCCAAGCTAACAGTCTTCTGCGCCGGCTGTATGTTCAGTTCACAAGAAGCTTTAAAGTCAATCAATCAATCAATCAATCGCCTGGGTCCTTATCTTCAAAAATTCTGGTTCCAGCTAATGTTACTACTTCAGGTACCTAAGGAAAAAAAAATTAATTGTGCAACGAAGACTAGAAACCCACCACGATGTGAAAATAACAAACGAGAGATGGTGTAGTCGGGTGGCATAAGATGCAATCTGTGTGCTTGTGCAGATGTTACAGATGTCTTGTATAAACGTGCCCCTGAAAAGGTCTGAGTCAGATGACAACAACCGCTGTCACTAGGCAAGAAAGAGAATTAAGTTATCTTGAGACCCAGAAATCTTTTACTTGGTTTTAAAGATGTCAGCACAGCCAGCCCCAAAGGCAGCATTCTACTGAAGAAGAGGAAACAGAGAGGACTCCTGGTCCTCCAGAGCCAGGGGCTTCTGCAGCCCTGGAGAAGGTAGGTAATTATAAAGCTAGTGGCCACTGGCTCTGGCCCTGGAGTAGGCTAAGATTTGTCCTCAAATCCCTAGTTCTTCTGAATGACCTTGGACAGGGCATTTCAGTGCTATGGTTTACATACACGTCTCCAGAACAGAAATCAGTCAGGGAGCTGCTACAAGGATCACGTGGAGAAGCAAATGGGATGGCATCGTACATGGCTGACCTCACACGTCCTCGCCATGGCTCTGGATGGACCTGTGTATGGTCTGGTCAGTCTCCACCTTCATCGTCCCTCGATGAAAAAGGTACCCAGAGAACCAGCTTCTGTGGCACTCGGCCAAGACTCTGGGGCCTAAGGTGTCCACATGGCTGGCACAAGAATCCCCACAAACTCTAAGATTCATATGTGTCTCACAACACTACACGGCTATCAAGTCCTATGCCATCTTCTCTCATCTGTTACACTCCTCAACCTCCAAACTGGCAGGAAAGCAGGACAAGACCTGCTGCCCACTGCAGAATTCCCTAGAACAGTCCCTCTGAACTCATCCCTACCAACCCATCACAGAAAAGGGTAACTTGAAAAAAGACCTGACTCTTATCTTCCTAGCTCACCTTATTAGAAAGCCAAAATCACCTACATTTCCCTCTTTTTTATGCTTTTATGAATTAAAAACTATACTTAGGCTGCAGGCAGTGGCAAACACCTATAACCCTAGCACTCTGGAAGCTGAAGCAGGAAGATCTCAAATTCAAAGCCAGCTGGCTGCATAATAAAACTATCATACATACACACACACACACACACACAAAGAGCTGGGAATGTAGCTCAGAGTGTACAGCACTGGCCTAGCACGCACAAGGCTCTAGTTTCATACAATAAGAATCCAACTAATTCCATACCCTCTAGTCGGGAAACAGACCCCAGCCAAGACACTGTCTGCCCAAGGCCTCACAGCATGCTCTATAACCTCCCTCACCCATACCATAGAAGCCAGGCTGACTTTCTTTTCTATTCTAAATAACTAAAAGGACACCATGCCATTACTGTTCATGTTCTCCCTCCCACCTCTTAGCTTCAACCCCACCCCTCACTCCAACCACTGCTCCTGGGGCAAACCCTGGAGACAAGGAGGGTCCTGGAGGCCCCCAGTAGGGCTGGAGTGTAAAGCCCTGGCTAGCCCCAAACCAACCAGGCATTTCCAGCCTGGCCCCTGCAGCTCTGCAGCAGTTCAGTGTGGGCAGTAGGAGGCGTGTGCTCAAGCAAGCACTCCGCTTTACTTAAGATTATTATAAAAATCCCATACTAAGCTATCATTTCTAAAGTGCGCAGAATAAGAAATGGTAACTACAGAGAAGAGAGAATAGGAAGAAAATGGCACCAGTCACTCCCAGCTACCCCAGCTTCAACAGGCAGAAGGCTCACAGCCCTCACTCAGCAGAAGCAGAGGCTGGGAGGTAAGGAGGATGGAGGACCCTGCCTCAGGTATGGATGCCAGCAAGTCCAGCTCCGGTCATAAGACAGTGTGTGCCCCTAGCAGTCCACCCTCTCCCTTGTCCCTGCCCCCGCTGATTAATTCATTCATTTATTTCATTAATTCACATTTCCCACACACTTATTCACACCCATTCACCATCTACCCGTTCGTATGTGTTCCTTCAGCAACCAACATATTTGCTCAGTCATAGGTTCTCAGACCCACAACCCGGGCAGCCAGGTGAAGATCATGTTTAAGTGACTATGGAGTCCCAGATGCCCATGGGTGTGCCCACATCTCAGCGAGGTCTCTGGCCTGAATAAGGCAAGGTGGATACTGCCATCTCTCAAAAGGGCTGGCTCTGAGGACTACGAACTGCGGGGCTGGGAAGCAGAACCAAGACTACCACAGCTAGGCTGGGGGGTCAGACAGCTCTACCGTTAAAACGCAACGCACACACGTGCAGGCGGAGTGAAAGTGTGCCAGTCCGTGTTCGCTAACATGGAAAGGTGAGCTTCAACCCAAGGTTGGTCTTCATCCCGTGACCTTCAGAACTGAGGGACCCAACGGTAAAAGAGGAAAGGCCTGAACCTCCCCAGTGTGTGCAAGGGTGGCTGATCCCTTCATAATGGACAACAAAGTACCTGTGAGGTTAACATGGACAGCAAGCACTCTGCAGCTCCCACCCCAGGTGACTACAGCCTACCCCTCTTTCCATCTCTCTCCTCTGGGACCCGGCTCTTCTGCACCCTCTCCCTGGAGAGCCCTTGGAGCTGGTGATTGCTTCCCTAAGTTCCCACCTGTAGCCCCTGGGAGTTAGGGACAAAGCTCAATCTCCTGCTCAGAAACCAGAAATAAGGTCCCACAGCACCTGGACCAAGGGTCTAACCTGGCTGTGGTCACCACCCCACCAGGCTGCCTCACCCCACCAGGCTGCCTCATGGTCCGGCCACGTTCACAGCCAAACCCACACAGCAATCACTCCGCCTTCAGGCAAGCAGAACCGGGGGCAACGGGAGTCAGAGGAGCTGTAGGTTTTACTTAATTACGAGCAACAAAAGAAGTAAACCTCAGAGCAAGGCAGGAAGGACAATACTGCACAACATAACCCTGTCCAAGTAAGGAAAGGGCAAATCTCAATCACAGGAAAGGCAGGGGTAGAAAAAGGGCCCCACCACCACCACCACCACCACGGGAGACCAGCAAATGGCTCTATATCAACACTCACACCCATGTGCCCACACCGGGACTCTCAAAGACTAAGATCCAAAGCAGCCATTCCACAGAGATGTTCTCCCCTTCTCTCAAGTGAGCCAGCCTGGAGAACAGGTTGGATGATAGGCAAGGACCGTCTGGGTCCTGGCAGGTAGCTGGAGTTTGGCCTACCTAGCTAGGGTCCTGGTCTAGTCAGGCTCAACTAGGATCCATCTCCTGCAATGTGGCCCTGAGGAAAGGGCTAATGCTCCAATCCTAACACTGGTCACCAGACCACTCAGCAGGCTCCTGCACCAGCACGGTGTCCCTTCTAAACTACAGGGTTTTCCTATGGATTCCCAGCTGCCTTGAACTTGCTATATGAGCCAGGTTGGCCTAGAACTCAAAGAGATCCTCCTGCCTCTGCCTCCTGAGATGGAAGGTATGTACCACTACTTTGTAATCTTAACCAGGTTTGCTCACACAATAGTAGAGCACACACATCTGCAGGAAATCAGACTCTTCCCTGGGCCGCAGCATCTCTTGGTTCCCCACACAATGCCTCAAACTGTCTTGCAGGAAGGAACTTCCAAAACAATAAACCTAGAAGTTCCACAGCCCAAGGAAAGCCTTTCACTTATGAGTCCTCCCTCCACAACGAACCCGCGAGGAACATGGGAGCGCCTCCCACTTCGTTCCTCTCTCTCAGCTAGGCCCTGGCCCTTAAGTGATATCAGCCCCAGCACCCCCATTATCTAGGAGAGAAAAGTGGCTGTTAAATTAGTGAGCACATCCACAGAGCCCCATTTTATATCCCAATTCAGAAGATGACATGAACATCTGCTTTCACTTCAAGACATTAATTTTCAATTATTGGAGAAAAACAAAATTAGTCCTGACAAATTGCTGGTGAATACGGGCTCATGTCTGGTGGTTCATAATAACAACTTCAGGGGCCACAATTACTGTCCTAGGAGAGACTTTCCTGATGGGTCCCTGTCATCTGGAGTCCAGGACAGTGGCAGCTTCTCACAAGCGATGCTCCGTCATGCAACAGAAAGGCCACGCTTCCACCACCCTCCGCTTCCACCACTCTCCGCAGGCAGGTGCCTGCTTCTTCCACGACCAGATGACAGAACTGAGGAAAAGACAGGGACGGTAAAGTGGGAGAACACCCTGGAAAGCCCCACCAAGTTTTTGCTCCTTCTCAGAAAGAAGATTTAATGCCAAGCCCTCCTGTGTCCAGAAAAGGCAGGACCCACCTCCTGAGACCACCTCAGAATGTGATGTGGAACTGGGGCACCGTACATGATTCTCCTAAGGCCCCTCTACCCTGACACTATGTCACCCAAAAGCAACAGCTCTAGCCCCCCAACATCCAAATGCTTACGGATGCTACGAAAAAAGTGTCAGCTAGGAGTGAGTAGTGCCAGAAACCTATCATCTCAGTACCAAGATGGCCAAATAAACCAGAAGGAAGCCAACCTGGGATACACAGTAAGATCCTGTCTTTAAAAAAATTTTAAGCTGTGCAGTGGTGGTGCACACCTTTAATCCCAGCACTTGGGAGGCAGAGACAGGTGGATCTCTATGAGTTCGAGGCCAGCTAGATCTACAAAGGGAGTTCCAGGACAGGCTTCAAAGCTACAGAGAAACCTTGTCTCGAAAAAATAACAAAAACAAAAATAATAATTTAATTAGCGTCAGGTGTGGGGGCACATGCCTTTAATCTCAACACTTTGGAGGCAAAAACAGGTGAATCGCTGTAAGTTCAAGACCAGTCTGGTATACATAGTGAATTTCAGGACAGACAGGGTTCTGTACAGAGATCCTGTCTCAAAAAAGAAGAATAATAATAATAATTAAATAAAACTTTTTGCCAGGGTCCTATGGAGCCAAGAACCAAGTTCAGTTACAGTCTCAGAACAAAAAGAAAAAGGAAGAAAACTGAATTTGCCAACTTCAATGATCCCCAGATCCAGAAAACAAGCCACTTGATATGAGATTATCAACACGTTAATCTCATTTGTCAGGCTTTTCGTGTATCTTGGCTGCTATAGTTACTGTATCAATAAGAAGTCACGCAAATATGAATGAGAATTCCAAAATAACCATGTGGCATTCTTTGACGGTGACTTGTCACAAACGAACCGGAGTGTAAATCTAGCTAGCATGCAAAGATTCTGGGGCTGGGAGGTATGGACACAAGTGAGGGGAGATAACCAGGAAGGAAGGCAGGTTAAAAAAAGAAAGAAAACAAAACAACAACGACAAAGGAAAATTATATCTTTAAGAAGAGAATGAGAAACATTGCTACTTCCAGAGTCAACTCCGTAACTGAGCTGACATTGTGTAATTGACTTTGCAAGTAGAACAACAGCAGTGTAACAAAGAAAATGTCAGTGTTTTCACAGCACTAATCTATAACGCTGGGAGGCCCTCCCGCTGTCAGCCAGGGCTGACAATACAATAGCTTTCAGAGGGATATTACCATCATGCTTTTATTCCTGACATCAATCAAGACAAAGAGAATCCTTTTCACAAGACATTAAAAATCAAACCTTTGTACAAGAAGATAGGTAAAGCACCATTCTCCTTAAAGACAGCCATGAGGAGCAATCAGCTAATTGGCAGCCTTGAAAGGAGGTGAAGTATTTTTATTTACTGAGTGTACAGCCCCAATCGTTGGCTGCCCCAGACCCTGGCAGGTAAGCGAGGGATCAGAAGTTGCCATCCTCATCTCCTCCACTCACTTCACCCTTCCTGGAACCCACAGCAGGCTTACAACGTCAAGAGCCAGTGCCAAAAACTTCATGCAAAATAGAACCAGCGCAGGCTTTGTCGGGCCATTTTCGGTACAAAGCTACTCCAAGGATTCTATGGACACAATGCCCTTACACGCTGATAGGCATTTGTCGAAACTGTCAAATTTGCCAGCAAACTCATATGGGAATTTTGCCAGCTACCCGTAGTAACGGGGTACCCAAGTAAGTCTCCACGGTACTCTGTACAACAAGTACACTAGACCCACACATCTGAAGGAATCCTAATTGCAGCTGTTTTCAAGACATGAGAGCAATAGTCTTGTACCAAGGACCAGGCTTGCTTTATGCAGGATCCTATACAAGGTAGGTTCCTAAACCTATTCACCAACCTTGGCAAAGGGACCAAGACATAAGGAAACCTAGCCACCTCCAGTTCCATGACTTCAACACAGTCTGAATGCCTGCATAACTGCAGTTGACGACACACAAAACTGCAGGTTCAAAGGCAGCAAGAGAGCAGGGCTAATGTTCATGAGAGTCTATTATCTACATACATCCTTCCCAAAATAACCCGCCCAGCCACCAGCCCTCCAAGGAGCACAAGAGCGTGATCTTGATCCCTAAAGGGTGCACACTTACACAGGGCTTGGACAGCTGTGATGGAGGGAGGGGCCTCCAAACTAGAAGAACTCAAGGCGATGTGACTGGCCCCTCTGACACCTAGCAGACAATGTAGCCAAAGTATGCGCTTGAGTCTGGTAACAGAGACTGAGATGTTTTGCCAGAAACATCTCTGGCATACAAGGGTGTTTTCACTTTTTGGACAAAAAAGTGGACACCTTTGTTCTATCTGTACAGTATTGAAACAACAGGTGCTCCTCGTTTTGTTACAAGATGACAAATTCGAAAAGGAGATGTCATCCTAATGCTGCCTTGAGGGCCCATCCTCCCATCACCACCTAAAGCAACCTTCTCTAGAGCCAGGCGGCAAGCCTGCACCGCAGCCTCAGTGGTGGGCTCCTTTCGTTTACACATCCAAATGAACAGTTAAGAGAAATCAATGCATCTAATTGCCAGACTATTAAATCCAACATCAGGGGAAGAATTCCACAGCCACCAGCTTAAGAGCTGGCTACCGATATAGCAATTGTTGCAACTTTCTATTACACTGAACCAGATCTGGAGCCTGTCTGTCTCCAGCTAGGAACGCTACACTCGTCTAAGATGCTGTGCTCCAGTTTCCTCCTTGTGTGGTTCCCCCGCCTCCTCTGCTAACCTGCCACAGCACTGCCAGGGCTGGCTGGTTCTACTGAATTGCTTTATGACTGCAAAGTCACCGGCATTTTGCACCTTCCCTGGCGAATGCACACTAGACACCTCACAGTTAAACATTTTGCAAGATTCTCCTGCCAGAGGCACATGGTTATCATTTTATTGCTTATTAAGTTTTTTTTTTGCAAGGAAACAGGTGTAAGAACCTAAACAGCAATTACTAGACATAAAGGATATTTTTTAAAAGGAAACAGGCCCTTCTAAGCTGGGAATCAGTAACCTAATTGGTGTGGAAGAAATTAAATATTGGAATTAAATGTCGTCTACCTGAACCCAGAGAAAGCTAAGGAATCTACAAAGGATTCGTCTTGCCCTTCCTGCAAGATCATGTACATTTAGCCAAACAAATCTCAACCGTTTGCACTCGTGTGTGGTCTCTGCTGAATCAAGAAACCTGTAACCTCAGAACGCCTCTATTTATTACATCTCAATTATTTCCATGGAAACAGGCACAATGGTGAACTACACTGTTCCCAAGTCCCTAGACCACAAAATTTATAAGATGGACTTTTGAGGCCGGCAAGAGAAGACAAAGAAAGGGAAAGTAGAGAAGTCACTGGTGGTCCTTTTGGACTGGGGGGGGTACATGGACACACCTAAGTGCTAATTAATATTAATTAACAGATAGTTGCTAAAATGGAGAAAATCAACAATAGTACAAATTATTAAAAAGTTTTTAACTGAGGCTGGGGGGGGTGTATTCATTTTCTACAGGAATGAAGAGGCTGTTGCGTGGAGCCTAAGGGAGATGGACAGTTCTCCTTAATGTCGAGTGACGGGAAACCTGCTGACAGTCGTTACCAAACTACCTGGAATCATCGTCCAAAATAACATCAGTGAATGAGATGACAACAGCCTAGGGAATGAGGCCAAAATCATCAAAGGGAGCAAATTGTTGCAACTGCCACACCACCAGGACAGGCATACAAAAAAAAAGGGGGGGGGGAATCGGTCAGAAAATGTGACTTCTGTAACATTTATGGATTTGTTGGGTGGTTTGGAGGTTTTGTATTTTTAACAAAATCACAAGGCTTTTGAAAAACAGGCTGCTCACTCTCTGCCCTCCTACCTCGGCACCACCCCCCTTCCCATTTGCTGGGAGTCCTCCCTATAGAGCTCAGCTTTCCAAAGAAGGACAAACATCCTGAGGGGACAAGTGACCCCACTCCAGAGGGAGGTTGTGTCCAGAGTGGGAAGTGACCCCTGAGGCCTGTTTGATTTTCAAAGCGGCAATACCCCAGCTTTCAAATCTCACTTTCTGAGCATTCATTCAAAATTGTTACATTTCTGTCTTTCCTTCCTGCTATGGGCGCTCAGATTTCAGAGATCAATTACAAATTATGGTCAAGCGACTTTCACAGCAGAATCCACTAGACTGGGGGAAGTCCACAATGCCTCTCCATCAGCTCTGACACACAGCAGTAGAGGTAAGAGTAGAATAAGATACAATGGAAAAGGCAACCACTGTTCCTTAAGAAACACCTTCAAGCATTTTTAAAGGGGAAGACCTTGTGTTTCAAACCCTTGGTGTGGAACAGTCCACCCTCAACACTGCCTGTGGACTATTGCTTGAAAGAAAGGGGCAGTTCTTGACAAGCAATAAATCTTTCACCTATTGTAATTCTTATGTATTCAAATTATCTTCCCTCTTAATTCCTCTCTTGATAAGGGGTCACATCTTCACCTAATTCACCTCAGTAAAGGTAACAAGAGGCAAAGTACTGAGAGAGAAAAAGGCTGGAGCTGCTTTCAGGAAAGAGCCCTGGAGGGGGGGGGGATGTTGGGGCAGCAAGGATGGAAAAGTAATGTGTGGCTGATGTCCCGAACTTCTCAAAACACCTGGGCTGGTCCACCTGCCACTTGGCTGTCTCTGCCCATTCCCTTTTGAATTTTGTCCGCTACACATAAACATGTCCATTCCGGGACAGACACCGGTTAAAAGTCATTTCAAGGCTCATTTCATGAAAGGCTGAAGCTCAATCCTCGTCTTTCACTGTGCTCCACGGAGTGTTTTTAGAATTGGGTTCGGGCAGTTTTGAAACACCCACCCATCTGGTTTGCTGTGATTTGCCCTACCTTTGCTTTCTGTGGCTTGCCTTCTAAAATAAAAGGTTTGGAGACACAGACCGGGTCCTCTGTGGGCACGCTTTGCATCTACACGCACGCACGCACATGCACACACACGCACGCACAAATCTGCTCTTACACATAGGTTTGACTCAAAATCAACTGCCTCAGTTAAAGAAAACTGCTTTCCCCACCAGCAATCCCAGCCCTACTTTTCTTCTGGGTTGCCTTAAGTGCCTCTCCAAGAACTGAGTAGTTAGCCGAGGAAAAGAGGAAAGAAATCAAATATTATTTCAAACTGCAAAGCTCTTCTTTCCAATCTCCTCTTCCCTGTCGTCTTCTGGGAGTCTTCTCTTCTGGCCTCCTTGTCCCACAATCAGAACTCTCCGGAACCTCCAGTTCTGGGGAGCAAGTCAGGCTGTTTGAGACTGAGAAGCTGGACGGGGTGCCTTAGCTACAGCCACCTCTCAAAATGAAAGAAAGGAGCCGGTGCTGAGAGTTAAGACGACAGGGAGGGTCTCGGTGGGGTCAGGTGCCTCTGACTCTCCAGGGGCTTTAGAAGGAAGGAGAAGCCAAGGTTCTCAAAACCCACGTGGTGCAGATTCAGCACCAGCTATTCCAACCAAGGAGCAAGACTGGCAGGAAGGGAGCCGGCCCCAACGCCTTCCCGCGCGGGCCTCCAGGAAATGAACTTTTCAGAGCAGAGCTGGGCTGTGGCCAGAGGTCATCAGGGGAGTTGGACCAGGACAAGAGCCTCAGGACTTCGGGCTCCACGGTTGCTCACATCCTGCTCCTCTATCATCTATCTCCCAATGCGCCCAGGCAGAGGCTGGAATGGATACAAAGCAGCAGGCCATGCCTGCAGAAGCTAGCTGGGGAGGGGAAAAGAGACAGGGAGGACCTGGAGGCCTTCTCAGCAGCCTCTCCCTGAGGCATCTGCTCTCTAGGGGTCCCTTCAAACCTGGGACTCTCCGTGGAAATAGAACGCAAAGGGGATGTGTGTACTTGGCTATCTATAGCTCCTCATAAACGTACGCACCCTGGGGACTCGGTACGGAAGGCAGTCAGGGTGCCCGCCGCGCGGCTGCCCGGGGTGGTACCGGACGCCCTGCTCCAAGGGGCGCTCACAGCAGCCGCTGCGCTCTCCTGGGGACCAGCATCCCGCCGGCGCGGCACAGACAATGAACTCCTGGCGAGTCTCCCTGCCCAGCTGGCCTCGGTGGAGCCGGCAGGAAGTGCGGGGGCCCGGGCCAGGAGCTCGGCCTGGGCCCGGGGCGGGGAGGGGGCTCCGGGCTTGCTCTCTCTCCGCGTCCCTGTGTGACCAAAAGGACACCGGAGAACGCGAGCGAGACCCGGGGCCAACGAAGGATTGCCGGCCTCTAGGGCATCCGTCCTCGCCGCCTCTTCCTTCCCCATGCTGCCGCCGAGATTCGCAATCCCCGCCAAGTCTGCCCGCACCCCTTGATTGGCCACGCGGGCCCGGGGCCGGCACGATAGGAGCCGCGAGGGCCCCTATGCAGAGCCCCCTAGTCAGAGTCCCCCCAAAAGCGGGCGCCGGGCCGGGAGCTGATCGGCGGGCAGGGTGTACGTCCTGCCCCCGCCGCCGGCGCCTCCCGCCCGCGGCCTCCGCCTCCGCCTCCGCCTCCGCCTCCCTCCGCCTCCTCCTCTCCGCGCTCGCTCGCTAGCGCGGTCCCCGGCCGCCCGCCCGCCCGCCGGTCCCTCCTCCCTCGCTCTCTCCCTCCCTCCTCGCTTGCTCGCGCCTCCGCCGGGCCTCGCTCGCTCACCTTTCACCGAGCGCGGCTTCGCCTGCTTCCGCCTGGACATGTCCGGGGCTCCGGGCGCTCCGTCGCCGTCCGCGGCCGGCTCCCCGCGCCGCCCCCTGCCGCTCCGGGCAGCCCTTCTCCCCCTTCTCCTCCGCCTGCCTCTCGGAAACTTTGTTTTTTGCAGCCGGGTCGGCGGCCGTAAGGAACGGACCACAGGTCCCGGGCAGCCTCCCTTGGGGGGGCAGCCCTGGCCGGCCCAGGCCGCTCGGGGGCGGGGGGAGGCCCAGGGGCCGCTCCGGGGCCCTGCCTGTTGCAATGCGGCAGCCCGGGGCTCCGGGTCCCAGCGGCGGTCCCAGCGGCGCGGGGAGTCCGGAGGCCACTCGGCCGAGCCGAGTTATGCAAAAAAAAAAAAAAAGCCGCCCCCCTCCTCCTCCTCCCCACCCCCCGCCGGCCCCCGGCCCCTGCGGCCCCCTCCCTCTCTCCCCCACACCACCGCCACCCTCACCCTCCTCCTCCTTCTCCTCCGCCCCTTGCCGGATTTTTGTGCAAAGTTTGCAGGCGTCCGGCCACACAGCCCGGTGCGGAGCTCACAATGAACCCATCTGAGGAGGGGGAACGGGCTGGAGCCGAGAGGGTCTCAGGGGGCGAGGAGACCGGAGGCGGTCCGGAGCACAGGAGTTTAGTACCCCCCGAAAAAAAAAAAGAAAAAGAAAAACCTTCAAATTATCCTCTGCCGCACACGCAGACACAAAAAAAAAATAATAAATATTAATGGCTCAAAAATGCCCAAATGCCTGATTTGGAAATTATGATGGATGGGGGGGTCCCTCAACTCAGCCTACTTGGAAGGGGGGCTCGAAACGGCCTCAGTGGCTTGTAAGCCGCGGCTGGGGGTCCCCGGCTCACGCCCCCTTCTCTGGCTCTCTGCTAGGTCTGATGCCGGCTCCCCGGAGGAGTAAGGGGCGCGTGGGGGCGCTCAGGCGGAGGCGGGCAGGGGCGCCCGTGCCACGGGCATTGCTCAGCCGGTGCGCCGGGCCGCCGCTGCCTGCCCTCGGGCTGCGGTGTTAGGCGCGCGACGCGCAGCCGATCCCCAGGCCGGTGCCAAGTCGCGGGCCCCGCTAGCTGCCTCCATGGACCAGGGGCTGGGAGAGGGGGGAGGCGGCGGCCGCGGTGGCGGAGGAGGAGGAGGAGGAAGAGCAGGCGGCGACGGCGGCCGGGCTCCCGTCCTCCCGGGCAGCGGCGGCGGCGGCTGCGCCCCGGCTCCTCCGCGCTCCAGCCGGCGCCGGCCCGCCCGCCAGCCTCCCTCGCGCTCCTGTCTTCTTTGTGGTCGCTGGCTCTCCTCCTCCCGATCCGGCTGCTGGGGCTGCACTGCAGAGACACATAATAAAGCCAGGCTTGGCTGGAAATGTAGCCGGGTCCCAGCAGGAGGATGTGAGGAGCGGAGTCCCGGCGGGGGAGCGCTCTGATCCCGTGGGGCGCCCCGCACTGCTCCGGCTCGGATCAGACGGAGAGAGGGCCAACAGCACCGAGCGATGGACAGCGCTGGAAATACAGCTCCGGCCGCCCGCAAAACCCGGACCGCGGCGGTGGCGGCAGGCACGGCGCGGGCGCGGGCACCGCACCGACAAGCGGGACCCGGGCTCAGGCACTGATGGCGCTGGGCAGAAGAAGAGAATAGATAACAGGCCCACGAGGGCTGACAGGCTCGCCCGGGTGCCTTTAGCATCAAAAACTGAAAAAGTGAGAAAATGGGGGAGCATACTGAGATGAGGTGCCTCAGCATTGCGGCCCCCGAGACTTATGATCCACGCACAAGAATTACCCCAGAACCTAGGTTTTTTCGCTAGTTCGATATTCCAAAACCACCTCTGCCCCACACCAAAGAGAATTTTCCACCGCTGAGCCTACACTTCCATCCGTATAACTCTCGAGCCCGGTGCAAACTAACCAAACAACATATACACCGCACACCTTGTATATTTATTTCACCCCTTCCCTCCCTCCGCCTGGGGGGGGGGGGGAACAGCTTCTACATTCCACCAAGTTTTGCCCCAGCCACAAGGGGGCGCCTCGCGTTCCTGCGGCTCTTGCAGTAGAGGCTAGGACTCTCAACAGGCCTTGGGAGCACTCATCAGGAGGCGGTTCCCCTAAACTGCCTTTTGGGGCTTCTCCCACCAGCTGTAGAGGCCAGGTCTTGGCTGAGGAAGGGTCTAGACACCGCCCCCTCCCAGCAAGTGGCGCCACCTTAGGCCGGCGCGCCCCGCAGCAGGGAGAGTAGAGCGGGTGAGCGGCGCGGCGCTGGGGGTTATCAATCTCGCCGATCGATAAGTTGCCACTTGGAGAGGGGAGGGCTGTGTCCCCTCGGAGACGAGTTACCCAGGGCAACCTTTCACGGAAAAAAACCCGCTGCCCGCGGAGAGCAGAGCCCGGCCCAGGCCAGCAGCGGCGCCCGCCCCAAGCAGGGTGCCTGCGCCCTGCCGTTCCCGGGACTGAGAGCCAGCCGGGCCCGCGCCCCCCTTGGCTTGCTTCGCGGTCCTGCGGGGCCTTTTTCGCCAAGCTCGTGCTGGGCTGATTGCCGAGGTAGATGCCACCCCCGCAACCCTGCGGCTTGGGAGCACGGGCCGGCGGCTGCAGAGAAAGGCCTGAGGCAACCAAGCCAGTGTGCCCGCACCTAGGGCCATCTCCCGAGGATGAGTCGGGTGACCGCGCTATGCGTCGCCCAGGCAAACGCTCCGGCAGCGTGAGACAGAGGCTAGGCTCCCTGGAGGGGATAGAGTCAGGCCAGAGACACCTCTCTGTCTAGAACCTGGGTCCAGGGGGCCACCCCTATTTCGGGGTTAGGGCTGCCATCCTTGACCATCTCCCCTCCCCTCCTCCGGAGCTCCTGCCTCGGAGTGCACACCATCCCCGACTTCCCGCAGGGACTGAAAGCCGCCGCCCACAGCCCAGGGATGTCCAGCGTTAGACAGAGAAGGGGTGCCAAGGGCCAGGGCAGAGGCCGAGAGGCGCCTGGGAAGGCGCCAAGAAGGAGGGGCTGAACCCGCCGCTCCCCCCCTACCCCCGCCGGCGCCTGGGATCGAGGCCCATGGAGAGAGGCTGACAGGCGGCAGATGGCACACGCTGGGGGAGGGGGCGATTGGCCTCGGCTCGGGGTGCCCCCGCCGCGGGCTGCCTTTCCTAGGTAAAGGGGGAAGGGACCAGCCCCCAACTTGTGCGCTCAGACTCTCTAGGGTGCTGAGACTGCGGACTGCGCCCAGCCGAGAGCCTGGAGGGAGAGGGCCAGACAAAAGAGAATGATAGTGAAGGAGTGTGTTGGACTGAAGGAGGGGTTCCTCACTGGCTTGGAGGGGTGATTAGGAGACCCGTGTCGCTGCCCTTTTTCCACCCTCAGGGAACTGCGGGAAACTCCGAGGTCGGAGGTGGCAGTAACAGAATGGAGGAGGGGGCGGCGATGGACCGTTTGGAACTAATCTTCAAGGAGAAGGGTCGTGGAGCAGATTACAAAGTTCTCGGGACCCTTCCCGCGCTCCGCAGTCACACACGTTTTCCTCTTGACGCTCATCCCTGCCCCCCACCGGCGCGCGGCTGCGGTCTCCAAGCTCAGCCGCAGTCAGGGTGCGGAGGGAACTCGACCTCGTCCCACAGCAGCGGCTGGATTCCTCTGAAGCTTGTTTCATTTTTAACTCCTTCCAGAAAAATGTTGTTTTAAGGAAAATTGCAGAGCTACAAAAAAGGCCAGTAGTGCCCCGTCCCCCGTCCCCCTTAACTGTCTTCACCCTTGCTGAGCTCCCATCCCATCCCTAGGGTCTCAGGGAATACCTAGTGACCCTGGGCCTTGCTTTTCACCAACCTAGTGACTTTGGACCAGAAAGAGGTTGTTTGCGGATGGTGTTTTACCTCCTGTCTGCTTCCTTGGGAACGCAAAAGGTATGGGCCTCTCCTGGTGAAGCAGGGCCCCTTTGGCTTTTACCCTATTTGCTCAGAGTAGCTGGGGAACCCCTGCAAAGGAAAGAGAAGGGGGTAATGTAAATGGCTCTTCCTTCCAAGCCCAAGCTCTGTGGAAGGTGGGAAAGGTTCCTGCCCTAGGCGCTGCCATTCTCGCTCAGTGCTCCTTGAGGATTGAACTCTGGACAGCCAGGGGAAGCTGCCCCTAAATTCCAAACATAGGTTCACATCTTACAGGGCCATCTGCAGAGGGTCTGTAGGACAGGAGAAACCAAAGAACAAAACACCAAAGGAGCAAAGGAGGGGTTTCTGTGTGTGTGTGTGTGTGTGTGTGTGTGTGTGTGTGTGTGTGTGTGTGTGACTTCTAAATTCATTAAGAGTCCCCAGAGTGTTTCAAGAGATGTCTTTTTAGGCAAAGTGGCCCACACCTGCCTATCATCAGAACACCTGGAGGCTAGAGGCAAGAGAATCAAGAGTTGGAGACCATCCTAAGATACATGATGAGAAGTCTGTCCCAGAAGACATCCACATACTTCCAAATACAAACAGACCACAAACACCGTTAACTTAGATAAGTCACTTGAATGAATATTTGCAATCTGAAATTAGCTATTCTTTTTACTCTCTTGCTGGGAAAAACCGGCCATGTGGAGGACTAATGATTGCAAGTCCATTTCCTTGTCCACTTGTTGATTCTAAATGAATGTGTTAGTTGTGTGCCTGCTACGTGCCAAACAATCAACAAGGACTTCAGCTCCTCCTTGTTGGGACTGGCTCTCTAGAGGAACAAGAGAGGTAGCTAACTTCTAATAAGGCGCCAGTAACGATCTAATTGTATTTTTGAACAATATACAGTGTAAGTGATGCCGAAAAACAAGAGTCACAGTGGTGGCCAAGAGCCTGAAGGAGGGCATCAAGGAAGAGCAGCGAGCTCTGTGTGCAAAGGTACCTCCAGTGAGAAAGAGTGCTGGGCGGTTTTAAGGAGCAGTAGCCAGTAGCACAGCTACCTTAGCCAGGCTTGAGAGCCAACCCAACCAACGTCCACAGCTTCCTTCACTGTCTTACCACAGAGCCTTAAGCAAGAAGAAAGTTTATTGCATCCGTTTTCTCATCTGCAAAATGGGAATACAGAGAGTGCACAACCCATTGAATGTTCTCTAGCCCAGAGGCAGGCCATGAAGCTGCTCCCAGGCCCTTGCTACCTCCCTTATTTCCCATCTTTCACCATAGGGAGAAATGCCAGTCACACAAACACAAATGCCTTCCTTGTCTAGGAGGCTCTTCCTTCTCCGATGTTCCACCCAAGACAGTCTTGCCCCTACCTTCTAGAAGTTTCCCAGCTGCTCCAGACATAGCAGGAGACTTTTGTGATTTTTGAGTGTGTTGGGGGGTAGGCTGGACGTCAGGACCTTGAGCATGTGAAGCAGTGGTCTACCACGGCTACACGCAGCCCTGCTTCAGTTCCATGTACTTCTGTTGTGTTTTCCTAGTGATCACTCATTGTCTGTAGAACCCACTTCCCCTGGGCCATCTTGGGCTCCAGGGACACATAGGGGACCATGAGCAGACCTTCTGCTTGCATGTCACAGCCTGGCAAGTCACCATTAGGCAATAGCTCCCCTTCCCAGGTTCTGACTCTCTCCCAATATACAGCACCCCCCCCCCTCCCAGGGACTTGGTGCTGAGGCTTTGGAACACTCTGCAGAGTGAAGGACAAGATGGAAGAATGATCCTTTCCCGGTGTCTAATTCTCACCCTGACATTTGGGGGAGGGAAACCCCTGCAGATGCTTCTGAAGTTCCCCCAGAGATCTCCATTGTCCCCCTGACCACAACTCAAAGAGGCCAGCAACAGGCCCAGACATCTGCCTCCCTGGGGCCATAGGAGCCTGGTGCCAAAAACAATAAGTCGGGTGTGAGAACCTCCTTGTCTTCTCCAGTTTCTGCTCAGCTGGGAAAGCCATTTCTATTTTATCATCATTATTATAATTATTTAGTTCTTCAAGCATCAGCAGTCTTTGCAGCGAACACCCACACAGCAACAAGGAAACCAACTTGGCAGGAGGATCCCAATGGACTCACGCCCTCAGAAAGCTTGCAACTGCTGGCCCAGCCTGGAACCTCCACCAGACCCCCACTAGCCACCCGGTGTGCAGCACTCAAGCCTTTGAACCAAGCTTGCTTCCTGCTTTGTTCTCTCAAAATATCTCCTGTCAGTGTCTGTGACTGGCTTTATATATTTCAGTGTTTCTTATTTTTAAAGTTTTAAATATTTTTTAAAAAACATTATAATGAGTTACAAACAGCGGCACATACCGTTAACCCTAGCATTCAGGAGCAGAGGCCAGCCTGGTCTACATATCAAGTTCCAGGCTAGCCAGGGCAACATAAGTGAGACCTTGTCAAAAAAAAGAAAGAAAGAAAGAAAGAAAGAAAGAAAGAAAGAAAGAAAGAAAGGCAGTATAATGAATCCAATTTTTAAAGCTTTATCTAGGAATGGTTGGATAAAATACCCCAGCATACAACCTCCAAGTCTCACGTCATGACTGGACATGATCTAGGACTGGTCACAAGCCCATTGATCATCAGTACCTTAATCAACCATCAACCAAGAGGAATTGGTTTAGAAGTAGATTCTCTTTGAAGTAGAGTCTAATAGAGGTAGATTCAAACGTAAAGGCATTCAAAGTACTGTTGGCAAGCATAGTCTCCCCCCACCCCCATATGATCAGCTGAGGCTGGGACAACTTGTGCACAGCCCTCATGCATACACACAAGCATACACTCAGAGCTCAGCCACTGGGGAGTCCTGGGTCCAACCCTGAGTAGTAATTCTGACTGCATGATGCCCACGGCAGGGCCTGTCCTAAAGGGAGTGGTCAGAGGCTATGAAAAGACAATGCTTGCACTTCACTGAGCTAACGAAATTGCTTAAAGACTACTTTTGTCCTTAGAGTGGTTGTGCTTTCGACAGGTCACGTGGTAATGATCTGCGTGTCTGCTAGGTCTGGTCTGAGGCCGCCTTCACTGTCACCTGCTACAAAGGCAGGAGAGCAATAGCAATCCCTCACCCACCTCCAGTCTCTTTGGTGACCACTACTGTCTGAAGCTACTAAGAAAGGCCATGCTAGTTTAGATCGCTTAGGAGAAAGATGTTTGATTGGTTGGCTGGTTTTATTTTTTTGTTTTTCCCCTGCGTGCATACCCCTTTCCTTACCTATCCACACTGTGTAAGAAGGAAGCTCTTCAGTATCCAAAGTGTGGAGAAATAACCGTGGAGATCCCAGACCATCAACACATGTGACCCCTCCACCAGCTGAACATACAGGATGGCCCAGACATGGAGAAAATGGAATGGCCCTTTGGGGTTCCCCATTACCTCCCAGTGTCTTGCAGGTGTTCAGAATATAGTGGTGTTAAAACAAGAACCCTCAATCCCAGGGGCAAACAGAGGAGTTGACCAAATACGTCACTTTGCATCTCATCATTGTCATGAAAAGGCTTTCTGGTGGGAACAGGAACTAATGGCTGGGAAACTTCTGTCCAACTAGACCCAAAGTTCTTTGAGCAGAGCCGTAGACTTTGGTAGGTACTCCCAGCAGATCACGTAGCCCACTTTCTATAGGGGGCATGGTGGTAACCAAAGAAGCTGGCAGAGCACAGGTCAGAGGTGAGCTCTGAACAGGCAGAGCTGCCTTGTAGTACAGGAATCTATATCGTAGAAGGAGCCAGGAAGGCTTGAATTAGAATCCAGGTGTATCCTATCCCAGGCATCCCCTCAAGCACAAACTTGGGAGTCTCGCGCCAACAGAATAGGGTAGCCGTGGGCACTAGGCAGGGGCGCACCTCATGATGAGATGTTCTGTGGGGCTGGGGCATGTACATCAAAAGATCTGAATTATTGTTACTGCATCTGAGTTGTGCTATGACTTCAGTAACGACTCGGCTGTAGCTGAGATAGTACTACTGGTGGGCTCACACAGAAACAAGCACACTTGCACAGACTAGAACCAACTAAGGTTGGGGGGAAAGAAAAGGCAAAAGAACTCCCCCTGGGAGGAGCCTTGGGAAGATTCACCTCTTTTTATCTGCCAGTTCCCCGGATTCATCAGCCAGGTTCTTCCTATGTCAGTGTTCAGAATGTGCTGCCTGTCCGTTGCCGTGATAAACACAACTTGGTGGGTTTAGATTCCTCGGCGTGGCCTTTATCTGCCTCAGTCTCCCCATTTGCAAAATCCTTCTGGCTTTCCGAATGAGGAAACAGTTCTAGACCCACCTTCTGTCCCAAAAGGCACTAGGTCAGAGTTCAGAGCCTAAGGGAGTAGAGAGGGAATTCAGGCAAAAGGCCACTAAAGGGGGGTTATGGGGCTTGGGCCTCACTGGGATGGGAGCAGAGGGGGTAGGGCCCAGGCCCCAGTGGACAGGCCTGGTGCACATTTCCCAGGGCCTGCCGCTGCCTCCTCTGAGTGGCCTGGCCCCATCCTGGCCATGCACATTGGGACATGCCAGGGCCTGGCTTCCCAGGGACTGAAGGGAGCTCCCGCAGGGGACTTCAAAAGCTCAGATGCCTTTCAGAAAGGAGCTGAAACTTTCTGCTTAACCAAAGCCTCCACAGGAGAAGAACAGGCCTGGCCCTTTTCTTTTTAAGTCTCTTTATTTTCCAGCCGGCTGGCCTGGTCATTCTCTTTTTTTTCCTATTATAAACGGTCCCAGCTGCAATACACAGGAAAGGAAAAAAAAAAAGCCATCTCCCAGGACTGGGCAGGGGCTGGTTGCAGCCTCAGCTCCTGGCTGGCCTCCTGGGGCCCACAAAAGCAGCTCTGGCCTCTGGCACCCACTGGGAGAGGCCCTGGAGCCCCGCCCAAAGCTAAAGCCCCAGCAGGAGGAGGGGAAGATTCTGGAAGTTTCTGCCTGCTCTCTAAATCTTCCTGCCCCTGGGAGTCAACATGTCAGGGACAGAAAATGAAGGATCAGGCACCCCTTACAAGGCCCACGGAATTCTAGACTTTAGGCCAAGAAGGGTCCAACCAAATGATTCAGAATGGACTAGAAAGATGAGGAAACACCTGTCTGGGGAGCAATTACACAGGGCAAAACTGTTTTCAAGTCCAACACTGGGTACCAGAAGAAAGTCTCAGGGAGGGCAAGGAGCACCCTGGGGCCGCTGGAATGTGGTTACTGTCCTGTTTCCCGGCAGGCTGTTTCTCGTTTCTCTGTGCCTCTCATTGTAAAAAGAAGGCTACCCCCAGGGCCACCGTGTAGGACTCCTAGTACAGTGCTCAGAAAGGTTGCCTCTTATTGTCTGTAAATGCAAGGGCTCGCCTTCTTCACTCGGTGAATGTTTATTTGTTACTTCCTGGGGTCTGTGCTGTGATGGGCACTGGGCCAGATGCTGGTGACACAACTGGGCCAGATGGAGAAGTCCCCGGCCAGGTGGAGCTTGAGAAGGGGTGAGCTAACAAAGACACCAGGCCTGACACATGGCACACCCCGATCTTCCCTTCTGATCCTAGAAGTACGGCAAGATTTCAGAGCCATGGAGCCAGGACCACGCCACAGAGAGACAGGGAAGATCTAGGAGTTCACAGAGTGATTGGGATCATTTACCTTTCTTGCAAAAGGTATTGAGAATGAGTTTAAGGGTTCTTGCTGTGTCTTTAAGTGGGTTGGGGCCCCAGGCCTACAGTTTGCACAGCCCCAGCTGGGATATTCTAGTGTTTTCATCCTAATGCCACAGAGGTAAGAATGTTCGCTGAGGAAGGGTACCCCTAGTCCCGATGCCTTTTGAGATATGCTTTCCCACCTACAAAGACCTCCCGAATATGACCTGTCCGCGGGGCTTTCCACTGGGGCTCTTCTCAGCGAGCCCAGGCCCCAGCTTATGATTTTTAATGTGCAGAAAATAATGCATTGTAAATTCATGTTCCTTCATAGATATCTTACTGGAGAGAGCTTTTGTTTTGTTTCTGAGACAGTGTTTTTCTGTGTAACCCTGGCTGTCCTGGAACTCACTCAGTAGACCAGGCTGACCTTGAACTCACAGAGATCTGCCTGCCTCTGCCTCCACAGTGCCAGGATTAAAGGCGTGCGCCACCACTGCCCAGCACCAGGGCTTTCTTTGATATGAACAGTTTATGTTTCCTCTGTCTTACTCAACTACAGTTGCCAGTCAAATGTCCTGGTTACCCTCACCTCCTCTAACTTGAGTCAAGCTCCCTAGATCTGAATGCAAGTGGAAAAGGCCCTAATACTTAGATATTTGCACCCAGGAGGGGAGCTCCAGGGGCCATAGTGGAAATGACCCGTTCTTGGCCACCTGCAGGCCATCTGGAAATTTAAAGGGGCGTCATCCCAGACACTGTCAGGAACAACAGACAGGCTAACACATCGAGTGGGTTTATCTCTCCAGACATACCAGAGCTGTCCACACCGAAGAACTCACCAGGTTGCAGGGTGTGATTCTGGACTCTCTGTTTCTTGTTGGGCAAACTACCCTCTGGCACCACACTTAGAGGTGGTCAGCATCATCCACATACAAACACATCTGTAGAGTCTACAGTCAGATGTTTCTCTTGGGCAAGTGCTTGGTTTTCCTGAGGCTTTGGGCAAAGCTGTGCAGAAACACTGGAAGAATCCACAGTAGCAATAAGTCATTGTTCTGTTCTAACTAGTTTATCAAAAGCTAGGCTTGAAGGGCTAGTTAAAGCTCCCATGTTCCAATAGCAGCAGGTTGCTAAAATTCCTTGGGGAGGGACATAAAACAATTATCTCCCCCTGCCCAGGTTCATAATGCAGACCAAAGTAGTGCACTGGTTGAGGGGGAAACCAATGAGTTTATTGGACTTCCTTTTATATTTATTATATGTTTTTTAATTTATCTATCTATTTATTTTGGGTTTTTGAGACAGGATCTCAAAAACCAAAGACAGGATCTTTGGTTGTCCGGGAACACACCTTGTAGACCAGGCTGGCCTCAAACTCACTAAGATCTGCCTGCATCTGGGTGACCCCCAAACAGCTGCACTTAAAAGTCTTCACTTGACATGAATGGCTTCCTAGTAGCGACACAAATGGGGTCCCTTTCCGTTAGTCTTTCCCAGCCAACATACAGACCCTAGAAGTGAGGAATACAATTAGGGCAGAATTGCACACAAAAGGCTAGAAAGAGTGGCCAGATACTCAGCTGAGGATCTAATACCCTCCCTGCCCACTCCTAGGAGGTGACATCAGCTGTCATATGGCCCTATCTTGATGAACTCTTGCAGGTAGGTACAACTGATCCCCTCCCTGAAGATGATGACAGTATTACTCAGACAGTGTATTTAAAATACACTACTGCCAGGGCACAATCTCCATCACTCAGCCTGACAAGCCCCTGGTGACTTCAGCCAGTGTCCACACAGCGATTGAATCTCCCATGTACCACCACACCCAGTTTATGAAAGCCTGGAGATTAAACCCAGGGCCTCAGTCACACTTCTCAAGCACTCCGCAAAGAAGTTACATCTGGTCTCCAATTCCTTCTCATGAACACACAGTAGCACGTCTGTAAATACATCACAGTGTTACCCTTTTGTCTTCTGGGTAAATGTCTCCATGTTTTTTGTTACTTTGAAAGTGGTTTTTAAGCAATCCTTTGACTCAGAATGAAATTTCAGGGGTGGGCCGGGCGATGGTGGCGCACGCCTTTAATCCCAGCACTCGGGAGGCAGAGGCAGGCGGATCTCTGTGAGTTCGAGACCAGCCTGGTCTACAGAGCTAGTTCCAGGACAGGCTCCAAAGCCGCAGAGAAACCCTGTCTCGAAAAACCAAAAAAAAAAAAAAAAAAGAAAAAAAAAAGAAATTTCAGGGGTGTGACAGATACACAAAGGCTAGGTTTTTGGTTTGTTTGATATAGTTTTGTTTCCATCAGTGGTTCCCAGCCTTCCTAGTGCTGCAACACTTCAATACAGTTCCTTATGTTGTGGTGACCCCCCCCAACCATAAAACTATTTTCATTGCTATTTCATAACCGTAATTTTGCAACTGTCATAAATCATAATGTAAATATCTGATGTGCAGGATATATGACCCTTGTGAAAGGGTCATTCAAAACCCCCCAAGGGGTCTGGACACACAGGTTGAGAACCACTGGTCTACATAACGATATGCATACATGATAGCTAATCTTCATAGTTTGATAGGATTTAGAACTATCCCAGCAACATCCCCCTGGGGATGGCTACGAGGGGATGTCCAGGAATATTTAACTGCAAAGGAAGTCCCCACTCTAAATGTGGCTGGTATCATCTCACTATTTTGTCCCGAGCCTGAATACAAAAAAGGAATGAACTGAGCATCAGTGTTCACCTCCCTCTGCTTCCTAAGCATAAAGTGTGACCAGTTACTTCATGTCCCTGCCACCCTGCCTTCTCTGCCACGGCGGACCGTAGACTCATGCTGTGAGCCAAGATCTATCTTCCTTCCTTAAGTTGCCTTTGTTAGGAATTGTGATCAGAGCAACAAGAAAAGTAACTAACACATACTGACAAATTACTTTTTTTCTCCAAAGTAATTAATATTTATGCCAATTCTACAAGATGCCTTCTCCACGGTATTAAGTTTCTATTGATAAAGACCATGACCGAAAGCAACTTGGGGAGGAAGGGGTTTATTTAATCTTACAGTCTATCAAGAAAGAAAGTCAGGGCAGAAACTACTGAAGCAGAGACCATGGCTTGCATGGCTTGCTCCCCATGGCTTCCTTAGCCTGCTGGTTTGGTTTTTTTGTTGTTGTTAGTTTTTTTTTCTTTCTTTTTTTTGGTCTTTCGAGACAGGGTTTCTCTGTATCTTTGGTGCCTGTCCTGGAACTAGCTTTTGTAGTCCAGGCTGGTCTTGAACTCTCAGAGATCCACCTGCCTCTGCCTTCCGGGTGCTGGGATTAAAGGCGTGTGCCACCACTGCCTGGCAATCGTCAGTCTGCTTTCTTATAAAATGAAGGATCACCTGCCCAGGAATGGCACAACCTATAGTAGTAGGTGACTACTATATATAAAATTATGAAATAATATATAAACTCCATAAAATTATGGTTATATGGCTACTGTTATGGAACATAATGAAATATCTGATTTGTGACCCCCCCACAAAGGGGTTGTGACCCACATGTTGAGAGTCATTGATTTAAGTGGTGTTTGTTTATTTATTGAGACAGGGTCTCTCTGTGTAGCTTTGTAGCCTGTCCTGGAACTAGTTCTGTAAACCTGGTTAGGCTCGAACTCACAGAGATTGGCCTACCTCTGCCTCCTGAGTGCTGGGATTAGAGGTAGGACCCCCTCCCACACTCCCCTTTATCTTAAGTTATTTTTCTATTGCTGTAATAAAATACTTGGACAGAAACAATTTGAAGGAGAAAGGGTTCATTCTGGCTCACAGTTAAGGGGGTACAGTTCATCATAAGGAAATCGAGACAGCTTGGAGCTTGGATCAGACCCAATGCACAGACAGAAAGCAGGGAACCGTGCCCGTCTCCAATTAACTTGAGATAAGTGCTACCCTCTCTTTGTTGTTGTTTTTGAGGTAGGCTCTCGCTATGTAGCCCTGAATGTCACATCGTGAAACTCTAGGTAGACAAGACTGGCCTTGAACTCACGGAGATCTACCTGCCTCTTCCTCCCAAATGACCGGGTTAAAAGTATGTGCCACCACGACTTGCCAGTGTCACCCTCTCTTTAAAGAGGACAAGACAGGCAAGTATGTGTCACCTTGCCTTGCCTACAACACCCTCCCCTACAGCTTCTTCCTGGCCACTGTTCCTCAGCCTTCCACGTTCTGGCCACATTTCAACTTGAATTCCACAGCCACAGTGATGCTGGCATCATTTTAACACTCCAGATATTAGCGGAGAAAAGATCCAAAGTTAAACAGCCCCAGGAGAGAGGCGGGACTAGGAAGGTTTGGGGGCTTCCCTAAGCTTGGGCGACAGAGGATTGGAGAAGGCTGGGGGCACACAGCTTAGACTTGGAATACAGCCTTGTGCTCCGATGCAGGGGTCTGCTCCCCAACTCTACACCCTTAAACCAAGCCATGCCTCCCAGGTCTTTATAGGAGTGAGAAGCAGGTGAATGCTCCGCGACTCCCAGAACAGGGGGAAAATGCTTCTGGCATTAAACAAAGCCTTTTTATATTTAAACTGCCAGCCCAGGATTTTCAGGAAAGTTCCCCAAGCGTCACTGAGTGTGTGCACAAAAAATTATGCCCCGGTGTATAAACACGGTTGGATGCAGAATCACAAGCGTACAGGGCCAAACTCCACTCTGCCCCACAATACCCGCACTCCACGTCCCGCACATCCAGCCGCACCCAGCGGGGGTGGTTCGCTCGAGACGGGGCCAGAGGAGACTCCACCAGGAATTCCAAAGCCACAGGGAGGGAGGAAAGAGAGGAAGAGGAGGAGGAAACCACCGCCGCCGCGGGGGTTCGGAAGGGAGGAAGGAGAACACCCCACCTCCCATGGCTAAGCCACCCAGCTGGCCAGGTGGGGGGAGGACCAGGAGGAATGCGGGGCGCAGAGCCAGGGGCCTGGGAGCGGGGGCGGGGTCTTTGTTGAAAAACTGGAAAACGAGATTCCCTGGCAAGAGGTCCCGAGTCCTGTCCCTGGAGGCGCCTCTGAAGGCACAGGACTAGATCAATGCTTAGGATCTGGCGTCCCCGACAGCCAGTCCTGGACAGTGACTCCTCAAGGTCCTGGAATTCTTTCTCCCTGGGGCCCGAGAAGACTCTGGTCAGATTCAGTGGCGCTCCGAAGAGAAACTAGGGGCCCAAGACCCTCCACTGGCCAATATCCTTTTGAACTCCTTTTTTGTTTTGTGTTTAATGGAGTCCCGCTGGCCACAGCTTGAGTGGGCTCTGCAGCTTCTCCTCACACCTTGCCTAGCCCAGGAAGACAGGCCAGAGGGTCAAATATGTCTGGGTCTCGCGTTCCAAGACCGGATTTCCTCTTAAAAACCTGCCTGCCTCCAACAGGGAGCCAAGCTACTGAGCTACAGTGTTACTATCAGTGCAAGGAGCTAAAGCTGTCTGAGGATCCCTAGGGCAACACGCAAATCTATGAACTGTTAGGTCCCTGCCTGCTCCTTCCTAGTCTAAGGTGTGTTGCTGACACTCAACACTGAAAAGCGAGTCCTGACCGGAATGTGGTTACAGCTGGCCAAACAGGCTCAGAGTGGTTACATCAAACTGTTGAACTCCTCAGCTGGCCAGAGGCAGAAACGAGACCCAAATTGATGTCATCAAGCCCCAGCTGTGGGGAACCTTATTATGTCTCAGTCCCGAAGCAAATGGACTTGTTTTCCGAGTCCAGCTCAAGCCAGGTCAAAAACAGCTCCCAGTTGCTTCCTGGCATTGTTCACAGAGCACCTTTTCCGATCCTGACCCACTGCCTGATAGAAGGAACCCTTCCTGTACAGCTCCCAGCTGCTTGTCGCAGCGAGGGGACATCATTTACTGCAGTCACCAGGCCAGCCCTGGGGCACAGCTGGGATTTAGGACGGCAGTGACTGTGCTAGGAGCTGAGACATCCCACCCACCCCTACCACAAAGTCTCAGGTACTTACCCAGTACAAAGCTGGCAAGCAGGGCCCAGTGTGTCTCGCTGGTCTCTTTCCTTACATACACATGGTAATTTTGAACATATTACTAGTAAGTAAAGAAACAACCAATTCTACAGCAAAATTGTGTGTGTGTTTTTTTCTTTTTTCTTTTGTTTTTCTTTCAAGACAAGGTTTCTCGGGCTGGAGAGATGGCTCAGAGGTTAAGAGCATTGGCTGCTCTTCCAGAGGTCCTGAGTTCAATTCCCAGCAACCACATGGTGGCTCACAACCACCTGTACTGAGATCTGGCGCCCTCCTCTGGCATGTGGGCAGACATCAAGGCAGAATGTTGTATACATAGTAAATAAATAAATCTTTAAAAAAAAAACAACAAAAGGAGGTAGCTGGTGGGGGGGATCATGGGAACTGAACTAACTTGGGTCAGTGTAGTAGATGGTCTTTACCTCATATCCCATGAGGCCTAGTGGGCGGAAAGGTCTCCAGGCAGACCCTTGCAGGAAAGAAGTCAGTATATCTGTCATGAGTTGGGGAAGAGGGCAGAAAGGAGGAAAGTCCTCAAGCTGGGCCTGCAGAGCCCAGAGAAAGTGGAACACTGGAAGAGGGACAAGGGCAGGGGCATGCGGATCAGCTGTGGTACTATGGGGGCCATTCTGACTTCCTCTCGAGAATAATGGGAAACAGCCAAAAGGGATTTTAGGGCTAAGGGCCAATGGAGGAGTTGGTGCGGCAGGAGAACAGTAGCTAGGAAAAGACAAACTGTCTGACAACACAGGGTATGTAACAGAGCGAGTAGATGAGTGTGGGGACCTAAACCAGGTCAGATTCCAGGGACTGGAATATGGGTAACCGTTAGCTACAGCGCGGCCTTCTTCCCTGCTTGTGCAACTCTGGAGATGAGCAGGGGGACCCTGAACTTACCACTGAGCCACATCCCCTGCCTGCTGGTTTCCCAGGTCAGGCTGGGAGTTAACCCTTTCTTGTTCCGCAGCTCTCTTTAGAGAAAAGCAGTGTAGGCTGGAGAAATGACCCTGTGGGTCAAAGAACTTGCCGCACAGCATGGAGACCTGAGTCTCACATGGGCTTGTAAGCCGGTACTATCAGGGATGACACCGGAATAGTGCAAAGAGATAGAGCTGAACACCCAACGTCTTCCTCTGGCCTCCAGGACACATGCGTATGGTTGCATGTAACACACACAGAGTCCATGCCAGATGTGGTGACACATGACTGTAATGCCAGTGCTGATGATGAAGTTGAGGCGAGAGGATTGAAAGTTCAAGGCCAGCCTGAGCCATTTCAAGTCAGCAACTCAGGCCTTCAAAGAGAGCAACTCAGGTCCCTGCACCAAAGTGGGAGAAGATTGAGTCTGGTGAAAGGAACCCACACTCAGGTGCCCACACTTAGCTCAGCAAGGGCTCCAGACAAAGCACATGCCCTGGGGTTTCTTGCCTCCACCATAAATCCCACTGTCATATGATGGGGGCCCTACAGAAGACTAGGGAAGATTGGCTGGATTGCCCTTCCCATAGAAGAGGTTAGTTATGTTATGTGAGTTTCAGGGTAAAATTCTCTCCAGGCCACAAGGTCTTCCAAGACAGCCTTTATGGCTATGTTGCTAAAGATGTCAACAGCCTGGCATCTTTTTTTGTTTGTTTTTGTTTTTGAGACAGGGTTTCTCTGTGGCGTTGGAGCCTGTCCTGGAATTAGCTCGTGTAGACCAGGCTGACCTTGAACTCACAGAGATCTGCCTGACTCTGCCTCCCAAGTGCTGGGATTAAAGGTGTGCGCCACCACTGCCTGGTCATTCTGTAAATCCACACTAGTGTGTATGTGTCGCCCTTCCCATAGAAGAGGTTAGTTATGTTATGTGAGTTTCAGGGTAAAATTCTCTCCAGGCTACAAGGTCTTCCAAGACAGCCTTGGAACAGATGAGAAAACACACACCAGAGAGGGAATAATATTCTTTTCTTTCCTTTTGTCTTTTCTCCCCTTTTTGTGGGGATGAAGGGGCATAGGGTCTTACTATGTAGTCCTGGCTGTCCTTGAATTCACCATATAGACCAGGTTAGCCTAGAGTTCACAGAGATCTGCCTGCCTCTGCTTCCTGAGTGCTGGGATTAAAGGCGTGAGCCATCGTGCCTGGATGATGATGATGATGGTGGTTTAGAGATAGGTCTCACTACATAGTCAGATCTCCACAAGACGCCACCTGCCTCGACTTTGCAAATGCTGAGATTACCACCCCAAGCAAGATGAGTTCAAGCAATTTAACCAGATCACACAGCAACTAGAGCCAGCTGACCAAACAAGGTCCTTGATCCCCATCTTCCAGAGTTAGTGAGAGTTACAAACAATGGTGCATGGATCAGTGCACCACCCCGACTCTGTTCCACACACCTAGCATGCTGCTGCTGTTGCTGCTATGACAGTGACCATACGGCCAGCTAAGATGCCGTGGCAAGAACTGCAAACTGGGCCATTGAACAACAGAGGCTGATTTCTCCCAGTACCGGAGGCTGGAGGTCTAAGATGGGGTTGGCAAAGTCGGTTTCTTTGAAGGCTTCCTTGTCCAGAAGGAGGCCATTTTCTTCCTCTACCTTCATGGTCTTCTTTGTGCTAGTTTCTTTTCTGGGGATTGAACCCAGGGCTTTGCGCATCCCAGGTAAGTGTCCTACCACAAGAAGGCATCCCTGGTGCTTGCTAGTTTGAGAAAGAATCTTGTTATGTGGCTAAACTGTTCTTAGCTCACGAGCCTCCTGCCTCAGTCACCCAAACAGCGTATGTTACAGGTGCACACCAATACTCCTGGCCTAACCTCTTCTGAGAACAGCAGCCACACTTTGACCTCAGGGTATGGGTGCTGTTGGTCAACCCCAGAGTCCCGGCAGTCACATTGCTAGCCCATAGCATTCCAAGAGGCAAATCCCAAAGCTCCCCAATCAAGGCTCAACCCATCCTGGCATGGGCCAAAGATGTCCCCTTCCCTCATTTTACATCATTCTTTTTGGCAGTTTGCCACTAGAATGGTTTCCTGTCTTGTCCCTCTCCTCTCCTACAGCGAACCAGTGAACTAGAGGGACCTTGATACACACAAACCTAACCATGTCACCTCCGCCCCCCACGGAACCCAGACACTTATACAGCATGCCAAGCAACTGCTGTATCAACAAGCGACAGCCTCAGCCTGTTATTTTGGGATAGCGTCTCACAGCATAGCTCAGGCATGGCACCTGAGCCTTGCTCTTTCTTCCCTGCGTCACCTTGGCTTCCCCAACCCCCCACCCCACCCCAGCTCCAACCCCACAACTCCCAACCCCCAAGCCCACATTAGCCCATGCAGTGGTCATGGGCTGTTCCTCAGCGAGATACTAACAGAAGGCTTTGAGCTTCAGGTCAGAGCTTCAAAGGGCCTCGTAGGGCAGGCTGGCCCTATGCCAGCTAGCAAGTGGGGTGGATGGTGAATGCAGCTGTGCCGCCTGTGGTACAGACAGACAGCTAATTCTGATCCTCCCCAAGCAGGAGCTACAGGGACAACTACCTCCTAAGGTGGCATCACTCCCTACAGCCTAGGTCGGAATGGGGCCAAGCTTTGTGTTCTTTTCTACTTTTGTGTCTAAGGTGGAAAAAGTCCGGGCTTAGGTGAGAAGTGGGAGACAGTTGTCAGATGGTACATACATGGGCCATAGAAGGATGAAACTGGATACACGGAGACTCACAGAGATGCACGGAGCAAGCGTTGTCTCTTGAGTCAGTCACCCTAGATGCTCCAGTGGCCTCCTCTGGGGAGATTCTCAAATGAGATGATGAGGGACTAGGTTATTTGCCGATGACCAGTGGCTTTCTAGTGATAAGGAATCCTGGCTTGCCGTTTTACCTTCCTTGCAGTGGTACCCATCGGTGAAGGGGGAATAGAGTGCCCAGCCTTGACAAGCTCAAGAGAAGCCTGAGTTTCAATTTACCCTAAGGCAACATCTGGTTCCAAGAAAGACCACTCAGGCACCACCCAGGAACTAACCGTCCAAGAGAAAATACCTAACATTCCAAAGCCCAACACACACCCATCCCCTTTTCACCCGGACACCCCTAGGCAAACGTCAGCCAGTCAGGGGGTCCTGAACCTTAAAAATCCCTCACCTTGAAAGTGGGGGGAGCCGAGGAGGGGAGGGAGGGGGAACTGGGTTAGTTTGTAAAATAAATAAATAAATAAATATTATTAATAATAAAAAAAATCCCTTACCCCAGCCTCTGCTATTATAAAAGCCCCACCCCAACTGGGCTCGAGACTCTCTGATCCTGCCAATGGCCACTTGTAAGAGTCCAAGTTCAAACTTGAATAAGGATAAGACTCTTTGTTTTTACATATAGAAAATGGCCTCCTTGTTGGCTTCTAAGGGACTCCGTTATCTGGGCACAACAACCTGAAAACAAAGAGACAGACTGTGATGTGACCAATAGCAGAAGCATTGAGCTAGGCACGGTGGCACACACCTGTAATCCCAAAACCCGGGAGGTTGAGGCAAAAGGTTCTTGAATTCAAGTCAACCTTGGCTACACAGAAAGTTCAAGGCCAGGCTGGTTTACACAAGACCCTGCCTGAAAACAATAAATAAATTTAGAAGACTTATATATGTATATGTGGTGATTTGAATAGGAATGGCTCCCACAGACTTGCTTGGCCTAAGGGGAGTGGCACTATTAAAAGTTGTGGCCTTGAAACTGGGTCTGCCTTTTGTCCCAGCTCTCTGGAGGCAGAGGCAGGCTGATCTCGGTGAGTTCGAAGCCAGCCTGGTCTACAAAGTGAGCTCCAGGACAGCTAGGGCTGTTACACAGAGAAACTCTGTCTTGAAAAACAAAACAAAACAAAAAAAGGTGTGGCCTTTTTGGAGGAAGTGTTTCACTGTGGAGGTGGTCTTTGAGGTCTCATATGCTCAAGTTATACCCAGTGTGACACACAGCCTCCTGCACTCTGTCTGCCTGTACACCGCTGGAACATGAGCTGAGAGTTCTACACCTTGATCCACAGGCAGCAGGAGACTAGTTCTGCTTCTCTCTGCTGAGCATGCTGCTCCACTCCACCATCTTTTCCCAATTCCATGAAACCACTTTCCAAAAGCATCGTCCCCTAAGACCTGCTTCTTTTAAGTTGTTCCAGAGATAGGGCACTCTGCAGGCCCCTCCTCCACCGCTGTGTCTCCCGGGAGAAGCCTCGGTGGGTCTCTCAGGCTCCGCAAGAGAAGCCCTGCAGCCTTGGGGGTGTTGGCACCCGCCACCATCTTGCACCTCCTTTTGCTAGTGGACGTCTTGAATAATCACTTTCTTTACTTGAAAGGTTGAAGATTTATTCATTTGAAAGCAGTCTGGCTTTCCTCCCCTCATACAGGTATCCGACGTGTGAAGTGTGAGAAGAGTCCCACGAAGGTGGTGCCACGCCCTAGACCCTCGGCAAAAAACCTTGCCGGTCCCACCAGGCTTGTGCCGACATCTTCAACTGCTCCTCACCAACTGCTTCAGTGCCTGCTTTCTCTTGGGTTCCAGGTGGATGTGAGTTTCTGCTGTAGTCAGTGAGGCCACAGGAGAAGCGGACATGCATCCCAGCATCTCCTGGTGCCGTCCTGCCCTCATCTGGATTCTTTGGTAAGGAAATAAGGTAGCAAGCCCTTCCTGAGTTCTGCGAGCCATCTTATCAAGCATGCAGCCAGTGTGGTGGTTGCTGCTGCACACAGCCAGATGGCTAGAAGCACAGGTTACAGCCTAGGACTTAGGGCCGTCTTGGGAACTGGAGGGCAGCCATGTGATGGAACCCTTAACCTCTGCAGTCTGCACTGTGTCTGGATTGTGACCGAATGAAACTGCGTCAGCTGACCCCCCAGCCAGTAACCATACATAGCTAAAGCTTACACCGGGCGGAAAACTCTTCACAGCTGGGCCACGATGGGAGAAGGCTGCTTCCCTGTCATCTAGCGCTGAGTTCTGTGAACTCTCAGCCTAGACAGATTTTGTACTGTGTGTCCTCAGACCTGACTGGATGATTGCCCTTGGGCCACAATGTCCAAGTTCCCAGTAGCCTGTGCAGTCGGGCCTGGCTCTGTCAGCTCCTCTGGTAGAGAACCTCTTGTTTTCCACCCAGGACTTCAGAGCACTACCGACTGGTTTGCTCAGGTACATGACTTCAAGTTTCTGTCTCCTGGCTGTCCTGCCTCAGGGAATATCACCGGCACTTAAGCCTACTATGGTGCAGGGGAGTAGATGTGAGCCACCTCCTCTGTTAGGCTGAGAGCCCCAATGCTCCTTGGAGACCTTCTGCCCTTAGCTGTCCTCTGAGGGCTCAGACATTGCTCTAGAACAGCTTGGCCGAAGCCACTGTATTTGCATTCTATGGCTGCAGAGCTAAGCCTCCACCAACAGCACAAACGCACACGCCATCGTGGAGGCCAGACCTGTGAAGCAGGCCTTGCTAAGCTTTGCCAAGTCTCCATTCATGGAAAATCCATTCCTCTGCCTTCTCCAAATTCAAAGACCACTTCCGTCGTTTGCTTTGTGGCCCCTTTCTCCATCTTCAAAGTCAGAATCTTCACATCTCTGACTCCAAGCCCTGCTTCTGCTTCAAAGGACCCTGGTGACTACACTGGGCCCACCCAGTGTACGACACCAAGGGTGTCTTTTTATCTTAAGGCTGTCTCATAGCAACCTTGATTTTAGCTGCAATCTCTGTCCCCTGCCACCTTTCATAGGATACTTACAGACTTCGGGAATTAGGACAGAGCCTCCCGCAGGGCTGTTATTCTGCCTTAGACAGTGAAGGACAGTGTACCCTTAGCACTGTAGAAGGAAGGAAGGAGGCCTGGGACAGGGTAAGGTCCAGCCAGCAGCTGCCGAGTTGATGCAATCACCTGGATCAAGTGCGCCAGCCATACACAGCTGGATGAGCTGCACCTCTTCTTTGAGCTTCAATCTCATGTCATGTGGTTGGATTCAGTTGGTTTCTTGAGCGCAGCCCAGGTTGGTCTTGAACTCACCACAGGTCTCCTACATCAGCCTCCACACACTGGGACCTGACGGATATCAGTACAATGAGGAAGTGAGGAGCTTTGAGAATGTCCAGCTGTTGCCCCCCACCACAGCTCAGCAGCATCATTTTGTCCAAGGGAGAGCCAGGTACTGATACTCTGAAGGCATTGCCAGGGAGTACGAGCTTAAGATGCCGTGTTCCTCTCAAACTCCTCATGTGAAAAATGGAAGATGATATGACATGTCTGGACATTGGAATACCACTCAGCAACGAAAAAGAGTGGGCTGCAGAAATACCACATCAGTGAGGGAAGCCAGATGAGAAAAACACACTTGCTGCAGGACTCTGCTTACACACACTTCTAGAGAGTGCAAACTGTCTTATAGGGATGGAAATCAGCATTTCCACTGGCCAGAAGGAGGGATTCCAAAGGACGCAAAGATGTTCAAAGGGTGATGGAGATGCTCACTGCTGTGGGATGTTGGTGAGCTCGTCATCTTAAAATCATCTGCAGGTCCAGTGTACCAGGGTACAGTTCATTTTATGTGAACAAATATCTGTGCCTCATGATAATGGGACATCTATACTACATCTCCTTTCTCTAAGGTTGAGGGAACGTCATGGCAGATGAGGGCAGAAAGACTGGAAGAGCTGGAGATGGGAGAGGACTGGGGGAACCAGCATCTTCTGGACATGACAAGACCACACTCACAGTAGCTTAGCCTGCGTGAGGTCGAGTCAGTCAACATCCCAGTGACGACAAGGGAAGGTCTCATGGCCCCCACCCCGAACTGAGGAGTTATTGACAGCCATGGCTGCTGCGGGAGAGAGTCAGTTTTCCTTAAAGGTGTAGCCCCTAGTGTGTTGACTACACATCACTGCATGGCTCCACACCCATGACCACATGGGCAACACAAACTGGACTTGGTGGGCTATAAAAAAAACAAAAGCATGAACATGAAGCTAGAGGGGACTGGATCTGAGGAGTCAGGAGGAATATAATCAAAATATATTATATGCGTGTATGAAAGTCTCAAAGAATTAGTAAAATTATTAAACTACATGCTTTACGTTCACAGCTCATTGTGTGTCCTGCGACTGTGTGCTGCTCTCTGAAAACTGTTTGTGTCTTAATAAACATAATCGGAGCTCGTCATACTTTCTTCTTCATAGGGTGATAGTATAGTTGAAAAGCCTCAACATCTGGCACATAATCCCTCAAAAGGTGTCAAGCAGAGTCAGGTGTGGTGTCGCAGGCCCGTAATCCCAGCACTCAGGAAGCTGAGACAGGAGGATTGTGAGTTCAAAGGCAGCCTAATTACAGAGAGAGTACTTGTCTTCACAAAAGAGAATGGGAGGTGTGGGGGAGAGACGTTGGGAAGGAAGTCTAGGCTAGTATTATTAGTAATGCTGTCACTGGGGCTGGAGAGCCCTGGCCCCTCCCTGGCCCACACTGCAGTCCTCAAGCAAGGGTCTTCAAAGTACAGCTGCCCTGCCCTTCTAGACAGGTTCTGAGGCAGTTGTGTTAGAGTAAGGGTGTGGCTGGCAGATTTTAAGGCTCTTGAGTGACTGGATGGATTTGAGTAAGCCAGGACTCTTCCTCGTCGTGTCAATAGGCATGAAGTCCCTCGTGTGGAAACTACGCTAGCATATTCCGGAGCGTTTAGTCACGCAGGCCAGAGCTCACTCGTTCATTCCTCAAGTAGAATCTGCTCCGTTATGCAGGCCTGACCAGATGCTGGGATCCAGGACAGATCCAGGCTTCTGCTTCCGAGAAGCTAATCTGTGAAGAGAGCCCCACACCTAAGACGCTGCAGCACGGGAAGACTTGAGGAGCCTGTCACAGGAGCTGGAGACACACACCGTCTCAGGTTCTCCCTGAAGAAGGTGCAGGCGTTTGCTGTGCAAGGAAAGGCAAAGCCATGTTACAAATTCCTCCAAACTGGCATCCTAAGGGGACATTTTGCTGAGTTTAGAGTCTGCAGGTCAGGGATGTGCTGGACAGGGCTGAAGCAGCTGGCTCCCCCCACCCCCCCCACCCCCCGCAGTGTCTGTGTCTCGGCTGGAGTCTCATTTCAAGGAGCAGCATGAACTGGTGACTCGCCTGCCACTGAGAATGGATTGTCTGTGTGGAGTGGTGGGCTTCCTCCCAATCATGGTGGCCCTGGGTAAGGCAGGGGTGAATGAGTCCTTGCGATTTCCTACAACACTGTATCGGCTGAGGGAGCCTGAAGGTTGCTGTTGCATCCTGTGACAGCTGTAACAGACAGTATTTCAGCCGGACAAGATCTAGAATCACTTACAAAACAGAACTCCAGCCGTGTCTGTGAGGGGCTTTCTACATTGGGTTAACTAAGGTGAAAAATCCCACCTCAAATGTAGGTGGTCCCGTGCCTCGGACGGGGTCCTGGGCTGAATAAAAAGGAGAATGCATGCTGAGCACCAACACTCGCCTGCTCCCTGACCACAGCGCTATGTGAGCAGCCACCTACTCCCACTGCCACGCCTCTCCCGCCATGAAGGACTGAACCCTCAAACTGTGAGCCACAGCGAGCCACTCCTGTGGGAGGCGGTGGCGCACACCTTTAACCCCAGCCCTCAGGAGGCAGAGGCTGATGGATCTCTGTGAGTTCAAGGCCAGCCCGGTCTACAGAGCAAGTTCCAGGACAGGCTCCAAAGCAACAGAGAAATCCTGTCTAGAAAAATCCAAAAAATAAAAAATAAAAACCACAAACAAACAACAACAACAAAAAGTCTAGACAGATTGGCCCTCTTTTCTTCCTAAGAGATACACCAAGAGTGTTTAAGTAGAAAGTGTCCAAGTGTGATGTTTGCTAGAGAAAGGAGACATGTATTTCATTGTTCCAAGTGGGGTGTGCAGCTTGATACAGGCGGGGCCACAGGTTGCTAACAGTTGCTAGGGGCAGGTAACAGTGTCAGGTGCCAAGCGTCCTATTAGGAGTGGGGTCTAGGCTGCTAAGCTATGGCTTCTCCTTGCCTGCCTCAAATCCTCATTGTCTCAAGGAGTGTAGGGAACTTGTAAAAAGTTGGGGAGCTGGTAAATAGAAATGAGGTCTGAGCCAGGTGGCCTGGCTCCCCAGCCCTGGCACCAGCCACTGGTCTACAATGGCATTTTCAGCAGAGGCAGGTGTAGCAGTTGGTCTTGCTCTACTTATGGGGAAGGCACGAGCCAAGACCTAGAGGCCTTGACCACATGTGGAAGAGTCTGGAGTTCCTGCCAAGTATGGCGGGGTCCTGTGAAGAGGTCTACAGCCAGAAAGCAGCATGGTCAAACTGTCTACCCTGGAGGAGGTACCACTTCCTCCCAGCTAGGCAAGGGCTGGGAAGCCATGCCATAAGGAGGTGGGGCAGCTCAGAGAGAAGATAGGGACTACCAGTCATTACAAAGCTCCTCACACATGAATTATTCTGATTTTGAAGACTGTTCTTGCAATATATATGAAAACTTTTAAAATTTTAGGTAGTATGTCACATTAACAAATTAAATTTAAATACAAAGTATAATATATAAATATACATTATGCATCATTTAATGGAATAACAGAAACATGTAGCATAAATATACAAATGATATATAATATTTAATACTTGATAATATAAACATACTGCAGGGAACCATGGAATTCACTTGGCCTAGCCACCTTGAGAGGCATGTGCCAGGTTACAGTCCATGGCTCTAGGGCCACAATGTGCCTTCCAGTTCCTGAGAGACCGATGCACTCCCTCGGGCAGTGAAGTGCTTAGGCATCTTTGTGTTTCTCTCTATGTTCCCTTAGTTGCCAAAGAAGCACGAAGACTTGACAGAACAATTAGTCTTAGACATTAATCTTGTGCACCCTGTATGACTTGCAAACTTCATTGTGTCCTGGCAACTACAATTGTATTGATCCTGTCGATTACCATTATATTCTGTTTTAATAAAGGTATAAAATATTTGATTGCTCAAATAAGACCATCACAGCACCTTATTGTGGCCCCTCCCACGGGCCCGATTTCATTCCTCAAGGCCATATCAGGTGAGTTTGGCCCAGTAAGTAAGAGTGCTTACAACATACACTATGAAAGTAAGTTATATATTAATGTGGTACTGAACCCCGCTAAGTATGTGCCGTGCTACTGAACTGATCGTCTAGTCCCCTTGGTAGCTAACACAATGTTGAGGACGGTGCCCTGGATTCCAAGTTTGAGATTAGATTAGATGAGATTGAAGACAAGAAGCCGTCACTGGGGAAGAGAATGGTACCCGTTTAGGGAATGCTGGCATGGGAGGCCCCAGTGGAAGAGGCCCAGGCGCACTGAGGCTAGGTTTGGGAGGAGGAAAAGAAAGACTATCTAGGAGAAATGGAAGTGGTTTCCTCAGACAGTCCTTCCTCAGTATCCAAGAAGAACAGGCTCCAATATGCCCACAGATCCCAGTTTCCCAAGTAAGTCCCTTCACCAGACTGCATTCACTAGGACAGTTCTAGACTACTCGTAATGCTCCATACAATGTAAATGCTGTAAACTATTCATCATGCTATGTTTTATCATGTTGCTTTAGTATCATTATGAAAAAAAAACCTGATAGAAACAACTAAGGGAAGTAAGGTTTATCTTGGCTGTTAGCTGTTGGTTTCAATTCATCATGAAGCGGGGGGGGGGGGGGTGGGGGGGGCATGGCTGAGCAATTCAATCCAGGGCTTCAGAAACATGGGTAAAGGCTATTCACATGGAGATGGACCAGGATGTGGGGACTGAGACCCAAACTAGGAGCTGAGCTATGACATCAAAGGCCTTCCCCTGACCCACTTCCACCAGCTGGAGCAAACCTCCTAAAGGGTTCACAACCTCCAAAACAATGGCACCATCCAGGGAACCAGCATTCATAATATGCATGCAGATTCACACCATAAGAATATCTGCATCATGTTTTTATTGCTGTATTGTTATTTTAATTGTATTTATTTGTTTGTCTGGTATCTATCCAGCTATCTATCTGCCTATCTATATATCTATTAATCAATCTATCCATCTATCTATCTATTTGGTTTTTCCAGACAGGGTTTCTCTGTAGCTTTGGTGCCTGTCCTGGAACTTGCTTTGTAGACCAGGCTGGCCTCAAACTCACAGAGATCTGCCTATCTCTGCCTCCCAAGTGCTGGGATCAAAGGTGTGCACCACCACCGCCTGACTTGCTATTTTAATTTTTAATCTTTCTTTTTTCCTTCCTTCCTTCCTTCCTTCCTTCCTTCCTTCCTTCCTTCCTTCCTTCTTCCTTTATTTATTTGGAAAGAGGATCTCACTGTTAGCCCTTGACTGGCATGAAAATCACTGTGTAGACCAGGCTGGCCTCAAACCTCTGTCTCTGCCTTCAGAGTGCTAGAATTAAAGGTGTGTGCCACCACATACATTCTTATTTTTAATTTTTAAAATATTTTCAATCCATGGTGCTTGAATCCATGGGTGGAAACTACAAACAGAGAGGGCTGTTCTCTCTGTGTACCCGGAAGAGAACCACCTCCCCCTGAACCAGGACTGTTCACGACTCTTCTCCAGACTTGGGAAGCCATCGCCCAGAGCTTGTGGGAGGGGGTTCCTTGAGCTTATTCTGCCCAAGAAGGTTGCTTTCAAGAGCTTTCTCAGTTTGCTCTTTTCCTTCCATGCTACCGTAAAGAAAAATATAGATCGAAGTCCACCTTTCCACACACATTCGACAGAAACACTCACCAACACATACTCTCAGGCTGAGGTCTCCTCTCAGGACCAGCTCTTCCTGAGTGATTTCAGTGATGGTGACTTCAAGGGGAGGCAAGACTCCTTAAAACCCCCCACAGCATCCATGTGGGACCAACTCTGCTTCCCTGGGTTCTCAAAGCCCAATTTAATCCAAGCTTATTAACACATAACATTTTAATTTGCCTTCCAATATGTTCCACACTGTATAAGCGTAACAAATTTAATAATTTCAGAAATAAGGATTTCATATGTTAATTACAATGTTCTATTTCTTTGTGAAGCTCAAACCAGTTGGGGTAAACCCCTGTGGAAAAGAGATTGGTAGAAAGAGAGGGTTTCTGGTGTCTCCACGCACCCCCCCCCACACCTCCAAAATGCTATTTTGAAAGCAATTGAAGGGGGAAAAATGGTTTTCTCGGGTGCAAAGAATGAGCCAGAATCTGATGTTCTCCAGTGTCTTCCTTTGGGCACTCTATCAGAGGCTAAGATGCAGGTCCCATGCTAAGCTGTCTACTTGATTCCAGGATGTACCAGAAAGGGAAGAGGTCTGGTACAAGGGCAAGATGCCATAGACACGGGCTGGAGAGATGGCTCAGCGGTTAAGAGCATTGCCTGCTCTTCCAGAAGTCCTGAGTTCAATTCCCAGCAACCACATGGTGGCTCAAAACCATCTGTAATGAGGTCTGGTGCTCTCTTCTGGCCTGCAGGCATACGTGAACACAGAATATTATATAGATAATAAATGAATAAATATTAAAAAAAAGATGCCATAGACAGGTAGGGCAGGCAACTGGACAGAGCTTGTGCTACTGAGCTTGCTGGCACTGAGGGCCACTGTGGGACACCTGGGAGGCAGGGAAAACACATCCACTTCCTAGGTACCATTCCAGGAAGGAGAAATCTCAGTGATCACCTTTTAGCCTCTCCAATCGCCCACTTCAGGCTGTTTTTAGAGCATTCCCAGTCTGCTGTGTGAGTGGAAAATAGACCCCAGAGCCCAGAGGAAGCCCATCCCCTGGCCTAGGAAGAGGAGCTGGTAGCTGGAAGTCAGGTAGGATGTCCTGCTAGGTCGGGCTGAGGAACAGGGGAGCTTGCGACCTTTCAACAGCACAGACTTAAGTGAGGACCCCCAGAGGACAAGCAGTTCCCTAACACTGGGTGAACTTGCTCCTACATTTGCTGGAGATTCTGACCCTCCACCTAATCTATCCAGCAAATTATTTATGTATGATATACCAGCCCTGGCCAGGCGGTGGTGGCGCACACCTTCAATTCCAGCACTTTGGAGGCAGAGGTAGGCAGATCTCTGTGAGTTCGAGGCTAACCTGGTCTACAGAGCAAGGGCTACAAAGAGAAAGCCTGTCTAAAAAAAACAAAAACAAAACAACAAAATCACTTTTTGTTCTTGAAGAGGACCTGTGCCAATGCTCACTGGTTCATAACCATCTGTAACTCCAGCTCCAAAGACCCAAGGCCTCTGAGGGCTCTTGTACCCTCCTGTGCATAGTCATATACAGACGCAGATACACATATTAAAAAATAATAAAAACAGATACTTTTAAAATGAATGAGGGAGCTGGGTAGTGGTGGCACACACCTTTAATCCAAGTACTCGGGAGGCAGAGACAGGTGGATCTCTGTAAGTTCAAGGCTAACCTGGCCTGCAGAGTGAGTTCCAGGACAGGCTCCAAAGCAACACAGAGAAACCCTATCTCAAAAAAGAAAAAAAAATTGGATAAAGGTATATATATGTTGGTTTGTGCCTGTAATCCTTGCATTTAGAAAGTGAAGGCAAGGAGGATCAAAACGTCTAATTCTCAGCTATATGTGAGTTTGAGGCCAGCCTGGACTACATGAGATAAAAGCTTTATTTTTTTTAAATGTAACCAGTTGGTGGTGGTGCACACCTTTAATTCCAGCATTTGTGAGGCAGAGGCAGGTGGATCTCTGAGTTCGAGGGCAGCCTGGTCTACAGAGCATGTTTTAGGTAGGACAGCCAGAGCTACACAAAGAAACCCCGTCTCAGAAAACAAAAAAACAAAACAACAGCATAAAAAGTCAAGAGCGAAAGGACTGGCTCAGTGACCTTGTCTAGCATGGTATAAGGCCCTGCTTTCTACTCCAGCACCAAAAGATAAGTAAATGGTAATATGGCAACCTTAATGTCATGCTCATTCTAGCACACCAAAAACATAAGCATATGAAAATATTGGTTTACTTCAAAAATGGCAAACGAGTGTGATTATATACCTGTGACACATGCCTATGACAAAGGACATCTGAGGGACTGTCAGACAAGTGCAGAGGAAGAGCGACAGGTGGTTGTCAAGCTGTTAGGGAGGCGTGGAGGCAGGTGCATGAGATTGCCAAGAACAGGGAGGTGGACACCCTGTGGGCAAGTAGGGAAAGGCATGGACGTCTTGGGAGCACTGAAGACGGAGCGGGGTGCCAGCTTGTGGCAGGGAAACATCTTCGGGGCTCACAAAAACCTTACCACTTCCCAGATGACTCCCACAGACCAAGCAGGATTCAGGGGCCAGAGAAAGTCCAGGGGAATCCAGTGTTGGGAACCTGAAGTCTCCAGATGGGCACACTTTGGTGGCATGTGCCAAGGGGCCAAAGGCAGGTGGCAAAGTACCAGTGGCAGTAGCAGAATTCCAACTCAGCTCATGTCCAAGGCCATCCTGATGGTAAGGGCAGACAGAGGAAAAGCATCATTTTTGTTTGCTTTGTTTTTAGCTTGGTTTAGTCTGGTTTTTTTGTTTTGTTTTGTTTTGTTTTTGTTTTTGTTTTTTTCCCAAGTCAGGGTTTCTCTGTGTAGCCTTGGTGTCCTAGAACTCACTCTGTAGAGAAGGCTGGCCTCGAATTCCGGAATCCACCTGCCTCTGCCTCTCATGTGTTGGGATTACAGGTGTGTGCCACCACCACCTGATTTAAAAGCATCATTTTTAACAAGGAGGGGGTGGGCCCACTTCACAGTTAGATGGGAGCCCCGTTCCTCCACCCCTTACTAGTTTCAGTCTGCAACATGACCACCTCTCTGTGTGGGGACGTTCATGCATATGGGGATGTTCTAGTGCCCCAGGGTGTGTGTTTCCCCTCCATGTTTTCCTCCACACAAACCCAAACCACCCAGTCCTTCTACACAGCGACATGCTGCATCATCTCCGTGAGAGACGCTGGGGCTGTAGGGATCCCGCATGTGATACAGTGGCCGCCTCCTTTGGGAGGTCCTGTGATGGCAGACTGTCACACTAGTCCAACCCTATTGATGGCTCCTTATGACACAGAGCCTCACCCGATAAGACTCAAGCCATTCCTGCTCATCACTGTATGCCTGCTGCTCTCAGAAAACTCTTGGAAAACAACCCCCAGGGGAGCATGGGTTGCCTGCCCTGAAACACACACGTGAGGGCCAGCCTCTCCTTCAGTCTGTTATCCTATGAAAGAGAATGTCTTTTTTTCTCCTTCCTCCCTTCTCCCCCACAACCCCCCAATTTCTTCTGTTGACTTCGGACTCCTGGATCCTCGCCCCTTCTCTTTGGTGGAGCTGGGGCTATAGCTATGGGCCAGTCCTTCCCTTTCTCCTGTCTTTGAAACGAGGCTGCTCTGGGGCTGGAAGGATGACTCAGTGGTTCAGACACTGACTGTGCTTCCAAAGGACCTGGGTTCACTTCCCAGAACTCATCTGGTAGCTCATAATCATCTGGAACTCCAGTTCCAGGAGATCTGTCACCCTCCTCTGGCTCCTGAGCAGACAAAACACTCATACACAGAAAATAAAAATAACAAAAATTTGTGTATACACACACATGCACACACTTTTTTTAAACCTCTGAAAGAAGGCTACTCTGGTTAGCATAATTTAACAGATAAAGCACTAGGTCCCGGTCTAGGCTTGCTGTAGCATTGTAGGGACTATTTCTGTCTCCCCATTCTCAGCTCTTCCAGGGCCTGAACAACAGACAGCCAATGACAGCCTGTCCACCTTAGTGTCTGAGGACTTCTCTGGCCATCAAAGCTGACTTCTCACACGTAGGTGGGCCTGAGTGCTGTGGATCACTTACCATCCTGGTAAGCAGCCTTCAAACAGAGGTGACAAGACCCCAACTCTCTGCTCCTTGGGGACACACTGCATATGAGTCCCCAGAACCCCCGTGGGGAGACCTCCAGGTACTTAGAGTAACTTTGCTCTATATTGGCTCTTTTCTGTCCTGGACATCATCTCACTCATCCCCATTCCCTGCTGGGCTGGCTCCGTCAAGTCCAAGTACGTACGCGTCTACATACCTGCCTCAGTATCCACCTTCTGCCTCAATGTCCCTGGGTCATTAAATGACCCTCTAACTAGGCTCAATCTTCAATCTTGGAAGACTACTATCTGGAGTTAAAATGGTAAGCAAACAGAGAAAGACTTCTTAAATTTATTTTATGCCCGGCGGTGCATGCTTGTAATCCCAGTACTTAGGAGGCAGAGGCAGGAGGAACTCTGTGGGTTCAAGGTCAGCCTGTTCCACAGAGTGAATTCCAGGACAGCCTGGATTGTTACACAAAGAATTCCTGTCTCAAAAAACCATATATATATATAAAATGAATGTCTTGTCTGCATGTATGTGTGTGCCCCATATGCATCCCTGGTGCTCCAGAAAGTCAGAAGACCAGGAGAGGGGGCCAGAGCTTCTGGATCTATAGTTTCAAATGGTTGTAAGCCACTGTGAGGGTGCTGGTAACTGAACACAGGTCCTCTGCTTGAGCAATTAGTGCTCTAGCGTTCCAACCACCTCTCCAGTCTCCACAAGAGACTCTTTCAGCAGCCTCTTCCAAGGGGAAGCAGAGGCTCAGTGCCCCTCCCACTTCCCGGCTCTGCCCCTCCCATCTCTGCCCACCAACAGGTTTAAGTAGATCAGCTCTTCGGAAATTCTTAATTCTTAGTGATACAAGGCAGGACCGTTCATTTCTTGGAAAAGATTTGTACCAGCAAGGACATGACTTGGACAGTTCCCCTCTGCTCAGCTCTGCTCCAGCCAAGCCCCTCCTTTCTGTTACACACTACGGGGAAGCCTGCCTTGCTGCCCCTGCTTTGGGCTTGGATTCAGGTGTGTGGCTGTGGTGCTCACCTGACCTTGCTTCAGAGTTGAACTGTGCTTACTCTTCACGTTCCAAAAAGCAGAATTTTGAAATGAACAACTGCCTTCACCCCTCTTTCAGCCCTGTGGGCAAGTAGACAGTTGAACACCAGTGAACTCCTTTGCAGATTTTTTCCAAAGGCCATCCTCAGAGTCCCTTGGAGATGGACATGACACCCTTGCCTGCTTTTAGCCCTGAAAAGGTCTCACGGTCCCCAAGGAACCCCTGATGTGTCTTCAACCCCAGCTCCACCAGCCCCTTGTTCTCCAAATGCAGGGCTCATCCCTTCAGTCCCCTGCTGAGACTTTGTGTAGCTCCTCTGACAGAACACAAGCCAGCAAGCGTTCATCCTCCTGTCCATAACACAACAGGGCCTTTTGACCTCATCTTTCACAGCCCCCTCCCCCCTCCCACTGATAACACGCACCCTGACTCCACCAGCCTCCTGCCTCAGGGCCTTAGCTCCAGCACGTTCTCTGTCCTTGTAGCTGGCCCTAGAGCAAGTCCCTCCTCCCTCCACAGGCCCTTCCTTCTCCCCAGGCTCACCTCCCTCCTTCGGCCAGATCATGCTGGTCTGCAAGCCACAGCCATTCTCCTCATAGAAGATAGTTCCCCGCTCATTAGCTGTCTCCTCCATGGGACCAGGAACTTCCTCCTTTTTGTTCAGCCCTAGGAGAGAATTGCTGTTCAGTGCAGGGAGGACATGTGGACAAACAAGAGACTGCATCCATCTGTACACTGCCCAGGAGGGTGGACCAGACAGGAAACCCAGAGAGGCTCCTCAGCTCCGGTGGTCCCCAGAAGAGAAGTCTCCCTCCACTGGAGATCGGATCACTAAACAAACTTAGCCGACTCTCGCTTACAGCCCGCTGGTCCTGTGCCCGTTTAAGCATTCAAATATTTCATTTTTCCACTCTGTCTTCTCAAAGGCCCAGGGGAGTCCCAGAACCTTGGGGATGGCATCTCTGATCTCCAGGTGGGGGGGCCTGGCAACCAGACTCTGAGCACCCCGATCTTCAGGGATTTCTTAAGACTTTTCCTGGTCCCCTGACTCTTGGTGGCCTCTACTCAGCAACCCAGGCCCCAGGTGGAGGGAGCAAGTCCCTGTGGGAAGAGACTGGAAAGTAAGACTCTAGGGTCAGGACCTTCTGGGAAGAGGCCTTATGGGTAGAGGGGTCCATTGGGAGTCACCCAGCTCCAATCACCCACAGCCCCCTCCCAGGGTGATGCCTCCACGGGAGCCAGCCCAGGGACACAGGAGGCCATGTCCTTGGAGGATGCGTCAGGACATTGGCAAATGGCTTGGAAAACTTTGGCAATACTCTGTGTCTCCCCAGGGTGCTCCTAGGTTCTGGCTGCTCTGAGGAGGACATGGATCCCAAGAAGCTGAGTCCCAGGCCACCCCCATTCTTTCCGAGGCAGTCTCAAGGGCCAGGCAGTCCCAGAGCGTCCGAGTCTAGGCCTGTGAAATCTGTCACCTTATCGGGTTCAGGCCTGCTGTCCTGCGTCACTATACCCTATCTGCCACGACAGGGCCCCGTCAGCTCTCAAGCCTGGCTTGGCAGGTTCCCTGTGTGCCCCTTGTTGGACCTTTCACCCCCAGGCACTCCTGGGTCTGACTTCCATTGTAGACCACAGAGGCCCCATTTAGCACCTGTGCTTGTAACATGCCTTTAGTTTTCCTGTTCTTTTTGTTTTATTTTGTATTTTGAGACAGAGTTTCTCCATAGCTTTGGAGCCTATCCTAGAACTAGCTCTTGTAGACCAGCTGGCCTCGAACTCACAGAGATCCACCTGCCTGTGCCTCCCAAGTGCTGAGATTAAAGGCTTGTGTCACCACTGCCCAACCTAATTGTCCTGTTCTTTCAGACAAGCTCCAACATAAATGAAGTAGAGAAACAAAGGCAAGCCTAGTTTATGCACTTGCATCTATTTATTTCTTAAATACTATTTTAAATTTATTCTTTGTAAATTTCATACATTATACAACATATTTGGATCATATCTACCACCACTACCTCCCTCCAATGCCCCTCCAGACTCCCCAATGCATCCCCCTTCTGACTTTATGTATTATCATCATCATCATTATTATTATTATTTACAACTCCTAATCCATCTGGGGGGCCATCCACCGGGTCGTGGGCAGCTCACCAGTGGCCATATCCTCAAAGAAAAGGTGTGTCTGCATTTATAATAAGCCACAGAAAGACCTTTTGGAAGTGAACACTTGCACAGCGCTGTCCTAGACATGAACCTTCCCAAGGGGCCCTCCTGTTCCCTGTGGATGCCGTATCTAGAACCTCAGAGGCGCTAAGAAAGCACAACTAGCGCCGGCTGGTGGAGGGAAGCTGTGGCTGCAAGGAGGAGCGGTGGCTGAGGTCACAGGGCCAGCCAGCTGCAGCACAGGGCACTGGGTAGCAGAGGGCTCTGGGGTCAGGTTCTCATGAGCACAGTCTGCTCAACTCTACAGGGTCACAACAAAGATCAGATGAGCTAGCTCCTACTGAGAACTCAGAAAACACGCACACACATGCACAGTGGTTCGGGGTCAAGTGTTTGCTAACGTATTTCAGGCTCTAGAAGGAGGTAGAGTGTGGACAAGGTGCAAACATTTTCTGGAAGCTGACATTCTTGCAGGGCATCATAACACACAGGTAACCAGATATGTAAGAAGAAGGTTGTCAACAGTAACACATGAGAGCAAGTATTGAGATGGAAGAGTAATTTAGGGTTGGTTCCTTCCTTCCTTCCTTCCTTCCTTCCTTCCTTCCTTCCTTCCTTCCTTCTTCCCTCCCTCCCTCCCTCCCTCTCCCTCCCTCCCTCCCTCCCTTTCTCCCTCCCTCCCTCCCTCCCTCCCTCCCTCCCTCCCTCCCTCCCTCCCTCCCTCTTTCTTTCTTGGAATTTAGGAGGCCCAATGTCAGGATCAGACATTACAATGAGGGCAAAATGATGAGACTTTGTGACCTAGGCAAAGATGGAAGGACACAGCATTCTAGGTAGAGTGGTAACCTGTGCAAAGGCAGATGTTCAGTAGCTGGAGATGTTATAGAGAAACATAAGAGATACAGAGATCAGAGTGTTGACCCACAGATTTGGCCAAAGACAAAGCTTCAGTTCCATGGAGGCTCAAAAAAATTACAGTGTGGTTGCTAGAGAAGAAAGAATCTTAGACGTTTCAGCCAGGCTATGGCAGAACCTGACTCACAGTTTAGAAACCTCCTTCTATTGCTGTGTGAGAGAAGAGAGATGGGGGCAGGAGGATGGCAAGTCTAGAAGCCAGGGGTGGGGCAGCGAAGAGGGTGGACAGATGTGGAACGTGCAAGCCAGTGAACACGGGTGGTCCCTCCACACTCATGTTATTGTACGCTCCCTCAATCCGACCTGCGAATCCCAGCACTCCCCCACATGTTATACAGCTGATGCATTCTGGGCCTACCGTGCAGGGCTCTGCCCCAGGCCAGACTGGGAGAAGGCTGATAGTGAAGGAGGCCACGTCACAGCAGAGACCAAAAGCAGTAAAGCCGCCTATGGGTGGTTTCTGCTCCCAGGCCCTCTTCTGTAACAGCTGTGCTAAGCGGCAGGACTCTTACCACCTCACCTCCCCAAGTCCCTTCATGTAGACCTCCTCTTCTGCATGGGCAGAACACTACAGGTTACAGGGGTGTGCTCCCCAACCTGGGCCTCCATCCTCTATTTCAGCTGTGCCTTGAGAAGGGCTTGAGGCATCTGTTCCCTTTGGCACAGAACACCAAGGCCTTAGCCAAGGCCAACATAGACAGTGTTCTAAGCACTTAAAACTCGCATGCGTTCTCAATGCCTCGGCATTCAGAGCAGGGCAGTGGCGTGGCAGGTGCACCTCAGCTTACCCTGATCACAGCCCTGCCTTTGTGGGAATGGTCGGGACCACAGGTGGCACACAGATTAGTCCTGGCTATACCTCCTCTATACCTGGTTATCCAGAGCCCATAGCTCTGAGGCTTGGCTCCTACTGCCTTCATTTTACAGCTGGGAAAATGGAGGGTCTGGTGTGCCCAACTCTGTTAGCGAGACCCACTTACACCGTCCTGGTACAGACTGTCTCCAACCCCATCCCGCTCCACCCAGCCTTGGGCAGAGTGCTCACTCCATACACACAGCTTCCCAACACTCCTTAGCTTCAAACCCTCTCTCCACTTCTGTCCCATGTCACTGCCATCACCTGTGTCTGTCTCCCCCAGAACCCATGACTGTCCCCTGCTGCCCTTTGCCTGTGTTGTTCAGCAACAGTACAGGGTAAGCTACGGCCCTAGTCCACGACAATTATTTTATTTTCTGCTATTTCTTTTTTGCTTATTTTTGTTTTGTTTTAAGACACATCTGATCATTATGCCTTTACCTCCCGTGTGCTAAAATGAAAGCGATTTTCTGTTTTAATTAGTTCATTTTATTTATTAAAAAAGTAGTTTAAGCCAGGTGATTATGGCAAACACCTTTGATCCCAGCACTTGGGAAGGCAGAGGCAGGCAGATCTCTGTCTTTGAGGCCATAGAGTTCCAGAATAGCCAGAGCTGTGACACAGAGAATCCCTGAATCAAAAAAAGCAAAAACAAAATAAAAAACTAACTTAAAACAATTTTTAATTTAATTTTTATTTATTTAATTTTTATGTTCCTTTACCAGAGCAGGTTCCCTATACAGTGACACATTCACTAAACAGCCCTCGGTGGAAGTTAGGTACTATCCATCTAGATAGACTTCGGTTGCACTTTGCCTATTGGTGGAATAGTTCATTTATAAAGCTTTGAATTAGACCAGGCTTTCCAGGAATCATCTCTGAAAAAGTGGCATTTAATCTTAGCTCAGTTTTACAGTATTAAGAAGCCTGGACTCCTATAGCTTCCCAAAACGCTTTCTGCTTACAGGCACTGAGCAGAGCCGAGTGGGCTCCTCACCCTGACCCACACAGTCACATGTGAGGACTTCTGCCACGTACTTAGGACTTGAGAGTCGAACCATCCTAACCACCAATATAGGCGTCTTGCTCATCTTGTTGACTATCTAAACGGCCACTGAAGACCCATGAAAACCATCCCAGGTACAACTGACTTTAAAGCAATGGGTCTCTGTGACGGGGTAGCAGGTGTTGTTATTATCATACCTAGGTAACTAAAGGCCCATGAAAAATGCCAAATTGAGAGAGAGAAAAAAAACCCAAAAAACCAAAGGTGCATTTCATGGCAACAAACTGTACCCATGTTTCCCCAGCCACGAAGACATCAAGACATAATTCAGATCCGATTATTCAGTCTGCATGGTCCTGAGGGAATTCTGCAAAGTGTCTGTCAAAAAGTACAAAGCCAGCCGGGTGGTAGTGATGCACACCTTTAATCCCAGCTCTAAGGAGGCAAAGGCAGGCGGATCTCTGTGAGTTCGAGGCCAGCCGGCTCTATAATAGCTGGTTTCCAGGACAGGCTCCAAAGCTACAGAGAAACCCAGTCTCAAAAAAATAAACAAAATAAAATAAAATAAAACATTGAAAAATATGAACTGAGAAAGATAAAGTTTGACATGATGTCATTGTGCAAGTCAGACTTGGAAGATCATCGTAAGTATTCTGATCAAACCCTTCACGTACCATTTAGTTTTGTTATAATAAAGCTGCTTGAACTTTTTTTTGTTAAAACAGTGTTATCTTTCTAGTGGAAAAAATTTTAAATAAACTTTATTTTATGTGTCTCTGTGTGCACATGAGTGTGGTGGCCGCAGAAGACAGAGGAGGACGTCAGCTCCTCTGGACCTACAGGTGCTGCACACGGGTGCTGGGTACTGAACTTATGTTCCCTAAAGGAGTGATCAGTCCCCTTAGTACTGCACCATCTCCTCGACCCAAATTCTTGTTCTTTTGTTTTATAACTGAATTTGTTTGTTTACTGAACATGTAGCAGGGGCTGGAGAGATGGCCCAATGGTTAGGAGCACTGGCTGTTTTTCCAGAGGACCAGGATTCAATTCCCAGCACCCACATGGCAGCTCACAACTGTCTGTAACTTCAGTTCCAGGAGATCCGACCCTCACACAGACATGCATGCAGGCAAAATACCAATGTATATAAAGTAAAAATAAAACAAAAAACAAACGAACATGTAGTGGTCAGAGAACAACTTGTGAGCGTTGGCTGTCTTCCGCCCCGTGGGTCTTGGGGATTGAATTCACGTGGCCAGTCTCGGCAGCAAGTGCCTTTACCACTGGCACGAGAATAAAGCTGGAAAGGAAAAAGTGCATATATGTGGGAAGGAGGATGCCCATGCATGTGTGTGTGGCAGCAACAACCCTGGGCGTTGTTCTGCAGGTACCATCTACCCTTTTGATTGGGATGGAGTCTCTTGCTGTCTTGGAACTCACCAAGTAGACTAGCTTGACTGGCCAGTGAGTCCCAGGGACTCACCCATCTCAGCCTCCCAGGTGCTGAGAGTATAAATACAATTCACTAGGTGAGTTGTGGGAATTGAACTTGTCTTGGTGCACGCAGGTCAAGTGCTTCACTGAATGAGCTACCTCCCTAACGCTAGAACAAACTTTTAGTTGACAGGTAAAAACTGTGCATTTAGGGACTTGAGCATAACTCAGCGGTAGGGTATGTTCCCTGGGGCACAAGGCCCTGGGTTGATCCCCCTAGTGCTGTAAAAGCAGAGCATCTTTCTTGGGTACCATATTTTGTTTAGGTACACGTGTCCAGAGTGTGAAGCTCAAATCAGGGCAGGTAGCGTACTCATCACCCGAAGCATCCGTTATTTCTTTGTGGGGAGACCATTCATCCCAGAGCTGTTTTGAAGCATACTGAGTGTTATTATTAACCACGCTCACCCAGAACTTCTCCACCCTATCTCGGCAGCTCTGCACCAAATCCAACCTCTCCCCAGCCCCGCTGCCCTTCCACCTTTCCACCTCCTACTTCTGAAATCAACTTTTTTTTTTTAAGATTCCTGGCTTTGAAAACAATAAAGAGAAGTAGATAAAATTAATTTTAATACCATATTTTAAGCTAACTACCCGAAGCATCATCATGTCGGCGTGAAATCAGCATTTGAGGCTGCTGATGAAATCGCTCATCCTCTTTGTCGTGTGCGGTCTTTGGCGTCAGGCTGCACGGACACACACAGCACGCCTGATTCAGATGAGCCATATTTCAAGCCCTCAACAGCCACGGGTGGCCAGGGGCTTCAACAATGAGCAGACAGCTCTGCTCTCAACCCAGCAGCTGGAACGGGCCTTTACAAAGTAGACCAGAGCATGTCACGTCTCTGTTGGGAGCGATGCAATGGTTCTAGTTTCTGAGTCAAAGTCCTTACAAGGTGAACAGTCTTTGTCCAGCTGCCTGTCCTCTGCTTCCTGCTGGGTCTTTGCCTCTCTCCTTCCTAGGGTGCTCTCATCCTACATCACTCCTGCCCTGCTTTCTGCTCTGTTCACGCTCTTTCTCCTGCATCACATTCTTAGGGCTGCCTGTCTGATGACCCCGTCTCACCTGTAGCCCCACCCTTTACTTTTCTTTCTTTATCCCAGCTCCACTTCTAATTAATTTCTCTTGCAAGTGCTTATTCTTCTAATGGACTATATAATGTTCCTATTTAATGTATTTGCTATCTTTGTCACCCTTGTTAAAAATATTGGCTTCAGTCGGGCAATGGTGGCGCACACCTTTAATCCCAGTACTTGGGAGGCAGAAACAGGTAGATCTCTTTGAGTTTGAGGCCAGACTGGTCTACAGAGTGAACTCCATGACAGAAATCCTGTCTTGAAAAACTATATAAAAAATGGCTTCAGTAGAGATGGGACTTTTGTCTGTTTTGTTTAATGCATACTCCTATGCCTAGAGTTTGGCCCATAGTATATATCAACATATGTTCCTTATTAGGGTGTGTAGGATAGACAAATGGATGGATGTGTGGGAAGATGGATGAGTTAGATGTGTGGCTAGATGGATGGATAGATAGATAGATTGATGGTTTGGTGGTTTTCCCCCCATAGGTTTATATATTTGAATGCTTGGTCCCTAGTTAGTGGAATTGTTTGGGAAGGATTAGAAGGTGTGGTCTTGTTGGAGTTAGAGTAGGTGTGGCGTGGTATTTCTGGAGGAGGTTACTATTAGGGGTGGGCTTTGAGGGTTTCGTAGCCCACACCAGGTCCTCTCTCTCTCTCTTTGTGGATCAAGATGTAAAGTTCTCAGTTACTGCTCCAGCACCATGCCTCTTTATTCCCCACCATGATGCATGATGATCATGGACTAACCCTCTAAAACTGTGAGTAAGCCCCCAATTAAACGCTTTATTTTATAAGAGTTGCTTTGGTCATGGTGACACTTCACAGCAATAGAAAAGTAACTAAGATGTGTGGATGGATGGATGGATGAATGGATGGATGGATGGATGGATGGCTGTGTGAATGGATGGCTATGTGGATGGATGGATGGATGGATGGATGGATGGATGGATGAGTGGATGGATGGATGGATGAGTGGATGGGTGGATGGATGGTGGATAGATGGATGGATGGATGGCTGTGTGAATGGATGGCTATGTGGATGGATGGATGGATGAGTGGATGGATGGATGGATGAGTGGATGGGTGGATGGATGGTGGATAGATGGATGGATGGATGGCTGTTTGGATGGATGGATGAGTGGATGGGTGGATGGATGACTGTTTGGATGGATGGATGAATGGCTGTGTGGATGGATGGGTGGATGGATGGTGGATAGATGGATGGATGGTGGATAGATGGATGGATGGTGGATAGATGGATGGATGGATGGCTGTGTGGATGGATGGCTATGTGGATGGGTGGATGGCTGTGTGGATGGATGGATGGATGGATGGATGGATGGATGGATGGTGGATGGATGGATGGATGGATGGCTGTGTGGATGGATGGCTATGTGGATGGATGGATGAGTGGATGGGTGGATGGATGGCTATGTGGATGGATGGGTGATGGATGCAAGTGTGATGAGTGGATGGCTGTTTAGATGAATGGGTTGAAGGACATGTGGATATTTAAACAGATGGGTGAATGGATGTGTCATTAGATGGATGAATAGACATGTGGATGAATGGATGGACCAATATGTAAATGCTTAGGGACTTGGATGTTTAGATGGTTGTTGGATATATGGATATCTATTAAGGGGCAAGCCAGAGCCAATGAAAAGACCATTATTCAAACTCATAAACACAAGCACAATGGAAGCCTGGGGGAGCCTGTGGTCTCATGAGCGCAGGTTTCTAGCTCCACTGCAGGCAGTGACCTGTTTTCCTAAAGAATTCACTCTGCAGCATCAGAATTCACAGCTGCCTACAGGGTACACAGCAGCCTACAGGGCACACAGCTGCCTACAGGGTACACAGCTGCCTACAGGGCACACGGCCATCTACAGGGCACACAGCCGCCTATGGGGCACATGGCCGCTTACGGGGCACACAACCATCTACAGGGCATACAACTGCCTAAAGGGTACACAGCCACCTACAGGGTACACAGCCGTCTACAGGGCACACAGCTGTTTAAGGACACACAGCCGTCACACACAGGAAACCGGATGATCCCAGATGGCTGTGACAGCATAAAGACATCCTGAAGTAGGCGGTGGTGGCACACACCTGTAATCCCAGCACTCTGGACACAGAGGCAGGCAGATCTCTGTGAATTCGAGGCCAGCCTGGTCTACAGAGTGAGTTCCAGGACAACTAGAGCTGTTGCACAGGGAAATCCTGTCTCCAAAAACCAAAATAAATAAATAAAGTCCTGAATGACCATAGGGCCACTTAGAAGATGGCCACACCCTTGATAAGGAAACAGTGTGGGGAGCTAGGAAAAGAAATATAGGACAATCCCCTGGGGAAGGAAATCAAGATTCTTGTCAAGTCTTTCAGGGACTTGAGCCAAGGACCCTTGCCTTCTGTCAGGGTTAAGGGACAGAGAAGAGTGTCATGAGGGAAGTGGGGGCGATCAAGGCTGCCTAATGTGCAGCCACTGCCCACCGAAGGTTCTTGATACTGTAAGCCATTTTAACTCTACCACTGTCTTTCTGGCTGGCCAAACAGGCAAGATACAGCCAGAGAGAGCCAAAGGACACTAGCGAGTTTGAGCTTTGAGTCCAAATCCAGTCTTTGCCTGTTAGTCACCTGAGCTGCACAAGTCACCAGGCTCTGTGCCTCAGTTTCCTCATCCACAAAGTGATAGAAAGCTTTCTGGTGTCTATAAATGTCACTCAGTTGTAGAGCACTTGGCTCGCATGTGCAAGGCCCAGTTTCGTCCCCAATGCCGCAGAACAAAAGAGAAGGACCCGCTTTAGTTGTACATGCTATGACAGACACCGAGTAGGGACCTGGCAGCTTGGGTTTGTGGGGGTTGTTTCAGGGTTGGCAATAGAGATCAGGGACTGATGCTTGCTAGAAAAATCCTCTACCATGGAGTTATGGCCCAGTCCCAGACGCTGCTTTCTTACAAAGAAGAGGAAGTCTGGAACCAGGTGCCCGGCACACACGGGTACTGATAGCAGCATTCTCCCTGACTCAGAGTCATCTCACTATGGTGGAGGGAGGGGGCACCAATGTCTCCCTCTGCTTGTGGGAAAATGCCCATGAAGGTCTCACTCTAATATCTGTAAAAGATGATCACTCGCCTGGACGCGCCAGTGACATACACTTTTAATCCCAGCACTCGGGAGGCAGTAGCAGGAGGATCTCTGAGTTCGAGGCCAGCCTCATCTACAGAGTGAGTTCCAGGATAGTACTGAGAAACCCTGTCTTGAAAACACAAAACCACAACAACAAAACAAAAACAACAAAAACCTGATCATTCTCCAATATTCTACCTCCAGAACCTGCCACTCAAGCCAGACACCAGACACATTCAGGTCTTAACTGTTCTCTGTGACAGTATGGCTCCAGGGAGGGTAGCAAGAGACCCAGAGACAAGCATACCCCTCTCCAAGCCCCCCGGAACCTCCGGCAAGAAGAGCATTGAGGAGGAGGGATTAGTAAAGAGGCTGCACACTCCAGCTCACTCGGGGCCTTGCAGAGCACTCGGGAGCACAACAGAATCCGTTGCTCTCTGTCCCCACCACTGCCATTGTCGCATGATTGCCACAGTGGTCACCTGTCATTTCCACCAAAAAGAAGAGTGCTCCCGTAGTCACTCTGTCCCTCCTCCTCGCTCACTCCCTCTCTCCCCTACTCCCTCTCTTTCCCATCTAGTTAGAGCCACAGCACAGAGAGAGATCGCATCCCAGTAAGGCCCACTGTAAGAAGAGTGGCCAGGCACACATAATGACCAAAAGCCCCCAACCTTTGGTTCCTGTCCAGAGAGGTGAAAGAAAGGCAGACAGACAGATAGATAGCTAGACAGACACAGTTAGAGTCTGTGACAAGATTGGAGATCTGCCTTGATTTACCAGTGGTTACTCTGAGGCCAGTATAGAGGGCAAACACTGAAGCCTGCATGCCCAGTGTTCTAATCTTCAACAGGAAGCAAACCCTGGTGAACACAGATTTCCCAGCTTCTACAACCATTGTCAATCTAAAGGAAACAAGCTGGTAGGTGACACTGAGCCAGTGTTAGGGCAAGTGCACACTTCTGGAGCACAGAAGACTGGGCCAGACCCAAGGTCAAGGGAGAACTAAACTTGTCAAACCTGGGTGAGAGACAGCAGGATGGGATGAGCCAAGGCCTGATGGCCTCTGCTGTGGTCAGGGCTTGGTAGCAGGGCGACTGGAATACGGAGGGTGAGCAGAATCAGCCCTAAAGACCAGACTGGGACTCTAGAATCTTCTCCACTCTGGCTCTTGTCTTCCTCAGAGGGTTTCTAGATCTTATGGTATTAAAGAGAAAGCGCCTGGTGGGCTTTGCTAAATCTTTGGCTGTGCCCCCCCCCCCTTCCTCCAGCAGAACTCCAGCCTCCCTTCCCTCTGGTAATCTCCATAGCTCACTCATAAATTATGAGCGCATTCATTTGCATGTCAGAAGCTCGGCCAAGAAATTAGATAAAATTGATCCGCCGCAATTTATTCTCTCTATTTTTCCAAGAAATGGCCTCCCTCCCATGTTTTATTCATGGAGACACCAGCTCTCTCTTTTATCTCCAACCCCAGTAACATTTTCAATTTACTCAATTTATAGCTGCAAGACGCCCTTGGGCTGGGCAGGAGGGAGGCCACCCAGGAAGGTCCGCTGCGCCCTGGGGCTCACCCAGTCCAAGTTGTCTCAGCCAGGCACATCTCTCAAGCCCTGGGCTCCAAGGCTTTCCTGGAAGCCTGCAAGGACGGAACTATGCACTCAGGGCCCTGGTCTCCCTGCGGAGGTGAATGGGGTGCTTGGGGTGCTGTGTCCCTGATGGACCAGGGAGCTCAAACAACTCCTCTCTCTGGGCACCTTTGGCCTGACATTCGGTCACTGACACCTGACATTGGTGAGGGGGACAGAACCTCATGCCTGTCAGCCCTCCAGCCCCACAATCCCACCTGAAGAAAGTTCTTTTCCGTCTGTAGGTTGAGAACACTTCTCGTCTTGTGGGAGTATGGGTTTGAGTTAGTTGGTCTTCTTATACCTGGAATCACTGCCTTCCCTGAGAGGCACAGTTTCTACAAAATTACAGTCACAAGTCTAGTGGTGTTGGTATCAGCTCACAGTCCACGCAAAGACACTGGACGTGTGACGTGTGTATGACAGCCCACCAGGAGCTACATCAATCTACATCAACAGGTTGATACCTCCGAAGCCGTGACAAGAAGTTAACAGTGTCCCGTGTATGCAGACCCAGGATGTAGGCTGAATTTCCCGCATAGGCTGTCCTTGCCTTGCTCAGTTCCCTGAGGTAGAGTATAATCCTTGACTGCCTACATCTGAACTTGTTCTAGAAAAAAAAAAAAGAAATGAACTGTAGCCTAAGACACTGCCTCGTAGTCAGGTGGTGGTGGCACACACCTTTAATCCCAGCACTCGGGGGCAGAGGCAGGCGGATCTCTGTGAGTTCATGGGCAGCCTGGTCTACAGAGAAAGTTCGAGGACGGGAGATTATAAGAAATAAAGAGACACTGTTGGGGTTTTCTGTTCTCTGCTGCTGACTTAAGCCTAGCACAAATTCAGCTTTCTAAGAATGACAGCTCACTGCCACCTCTACCTTTCAAATCTGGGGAAAACCAGCTCATGGGAGCTTTCCTTTATGAATAAAACCCAGGAGCTGATTGTTAAGAAAATAAAAAAAAAGATCTCTTCTTCTGTGTATATATGAGTGGCTGTGATTATGTGAATTTATGTGACCCACATGCATGCAGGATCCAGTGGTGCAGAAGAGGACATTGGATCCCCTGGAACTGGGCTTACAGACAGCCGTGAGACTCCATGTGGGTGCTGGGAACCGAACCTAGGTTCTCTGGAAGAGCAGCCTGCGCTCTTAACCCCTGTCCCTTAACTCATGCCCTGTGTGGCTAAGGCACCAGCCCCAGGCCCCTACACTGGACCCAGCTGCACACCTTTGCTCTGACTCACACAGGGTTAGAACATGGATGTAGACAGAGGCTAGCCCGAGAATGCGTGTCAGGGCTTGTCCTTGGTGGCGTTGTTCCCAAAACCTGAGTAGGAGGAGAGACACACAGGGCAAGCCGCGATCAGCTGGCTCCAAGCATGTGAGTAATGCCTTTGAATTTTCTTTCTTTATATATATATAATATTTGCATTGATTCTCAGTGATTTTTCATACAAACCTACAATGCATTTTAATCATTTTCACCCCATTCTTCCCCCCAACTCCAAAAATAACCACGCCACCAACAACCTTTCTATGCATTGCCCATGTACTCTGAAGCCATCAGTCGCGAATATCTCCTCAGCCAAGAGTGGGGGTTCATGAGTCCCTTCCCTCTGTGTTAGAATGTCAGCTGACTTGCACAGGCCACCACAACTGCTGCGAGTTCATGGCGCAGTGTCCTGCCACATCCAGGACACACTCACCCTGCCCTTCCTGCCTCTAGCCCTTACAGTCTTCCCGCCCGCTGTTACCACGATCTGTGACATTTCTAACTCAGTGCTGTTTGTTGCATGGTGTTATCATGTCCTTAGACAACCCATACACATCCGCAGCACATGCATGGACTTGAACCTGCAGAGAGGCTTCCTTATGGTTCCTAGCAGCCACACGGAGCTAGCCAGTGCTGAGGGCATGAAGTGAAAGGGAGCATTCTCAGTGTGGGCCCCTTTATTAGAAAAGGCCCAATCCTTCCTTTAAGGGCAGGCGCCTCAGCCAGCACCTCACCTCACACCCGTATTTAAACAGCCCATAGCAAGGGAAGCGGCCAGCATGAGTCAAGGAAGAACAGCCCTTGGGGGAGGGCAAGGAAGTTGGGGTGAGAGTCAAAGGGCCTGTTTGGTGAGGAGCTGGGATAACCATAGGACTGACGGTCAGCAACCTGAGCCCCACATAGTCCTTGGGCATCCAGTTCCCTACCCTGTCAGGTGGAAGGACGCATGCTCTCTGTACTTCCTGGTCAAAATAAAAAAAAAACAGATACCAGCCAGGTGGTGGTGGTGCACACCTTAAATCCCAGCACTTAGGAGACAGAGGCAGGCAGATCTCTAAGTTCCAGGCCAGCCTGGGCTACAGAGTGAGTTCCAGGGCTACACAGAGAAACCCTGCTTTGAAAAACCAAAAACCAAACCAAACAAACCAACCAATCAGACACTAAACCGCTAGAGTCCATCAAATGCTAGCTTTACTCTGAAATAGCGCCATTACTTCCTTCCTTTAGTGGTTTGTTTTGGATTTTCCTGTGTGTGTGCTGGAGTTAAACCCGGGGCCTTGTGTGCGTCCCAACCCAGAGCTGCCAACTCAACCCTCTCGCTTGCTTTTTGTTTGTCTGACTGATTTTGTGAGCGTTTGCGCACACATGTGTGTAGATGGCAGAGGACAGCTCGGAGTCCGTTCTAACTATGTCGTCCCATGAATTGCATTCAGGTGTTTGCAACAAGTGCATTTACCTGCTAGGCCATCCACCAGCATTGCTCTGCTGGTTCTTAGTGGCCACAAGAAAACTCACTCACCAAAGCAGCCTTCCCATTGGCTCCAGTCCTCACTGAGGAGGGCTTTTGTGTCTGATGGGCTCATTGAGTTGGGTTCTGTGTTACTTTTATCACTCTGATGCAAGTGGATCACTGTCTGTGAGTTCTAGGCCAGTCAGGGCTACTGTTTATCTAAAAAAAGAAACTCGATGATTTTGGCTCACAGTTTCAGAAGGACTGGGTCTCACATAATGAGGAAGGCGTGACAGCTTGTGGTGGCAGGAGTGTGTGGCATGGCTTCTCACACAGTGGTCAACCGAGTCTGGAAAGCACAGACTAGAACTCTTAAGTCTGTGACTTTCAAAGTCATAACCCTAGAGACCTTTCCCACCACCAAATCAAAACCAAACAGTACTGCTGCAGTTGGTTCAACAGGGTCTGAGAGCTCAGGCTACCCCACTATTTGTGAAACAGATGAAACCTCTCTGTCAATCATTTGCAGAAGGGGTAGGGACTATGGGGGAACCAGGACCTGGTCAGGCCTGGCTTATGGCTACAACTTCAGGTGGGCAGGACTCACTCAAAAGGAAGGACCAGCCCTGGTGAAGGGTATAGCCAGCTTGAGCATGGCAAACATGGTTCCCACAGGCTTTGCCCTTCTCCCCATCCCCTCTGCCTCGCTAAAAGCTGTTAGATTACATTCCTGAATCTGGCCACCAAGGTCTGTTCCCCTACTTGGCCACTCCCTCCTCCTGAGCCTGACTACCAAGGTCCAGCTATCAAAGCATTGAAGTCCAACGATCAAAACCCCCCTTTGGCTCACCTAATTCACATGCACAATTAAAATGAAACACTTCATCCTAACATGGGGGTTTCCCCTTTTACCTTCAGGAACTGCCATTTTCCCACGGGCCACATCTGTCTCCTCTTCATCAGAGGCAGTCCTTTGTCTCTGTCCCTGCTCTGTTGTTCCTTCCTCTTCTCCCTTGTCCTCTATCTCCTTTTTTGTCTCTTATTCCCTGCCCTGTGTCCCTCTGGGGCGGAGAAATCTCCTTCGTGCTGAAAACCTGATCTTGGGGGTCCTGAGCCAATGCCAGTTCTTTCAGTCTTGGCACACTGGCACCCACCTCAACTATGGCACCAAGCAGATCCATGGCCAGGGGAGAGCCAGAGAGATAGTTTAGTGCTTAAAAGGACTGGGATTCAGTTCCCAGCACCTGGCAGCTCACAACTGTCTGTAACTCCAATTTCAGGGGATCTGATTCCCCCTTCTGGCCGCCAAGGGAACTGCACACACAAGCTCTTCAGGACCTAGCATACCCACCTGCAGCACAGACTGTTCGGGAAGACAAGTTTCCAGGTAACAGCAAAGTCCGTAAAGATGCTCCCCCAGAATTGGGGTACTGTGATGTGCAACTGCAATCTCAGCACTCAGGAGGCTGAAGCAGGAGGATTGACGTTTCTGGGCCACCCTGGGTTACCTGATGATCTTGTCCTAAATAAGTAAATAAAGCTGGATGGTGGAGGTGCACGCCTTCAATCCCAACACTTGGGAGGCAGAGGCAGACGGATCCCTGAGTTCAAGGCCAGCCTGATCTACAGAGTGAGTTCCAGGACAGCCAGGGCTGCATAGGGAAACAAATAAACAAACAAATACAATAGACCTATTGTTTTAACCAGCCTTTCCCCATTAGCTATCTGTGTGGGTTAGTCTCTCATTCCAAAGGTAAAAAGGCTGAATCCTGGAGAAGCACCTGGCCGCAGTCCCCAGGAAGACTCTAGTGACCTGAGAACTGGCTTCCTGACTCTCAGTGCACAAGAGATCCTAGCACGCAAGTCACTAACCTCCAGGCCAAGACCTTCTCTGGCCAGTCTCCTAGCTGCCATCTGCCTGGCCCAAGGCGCCCTCAAGTCTGGGCATCTGAAGTTGGTGATGCTGCTGTAGCCAGTGGAGCCGACACTAAGAGGGTCTCGGCCAGACCTCTTTGACACGGCTGAGACACGAGGTCTCCCTCTAGCCAACCCTGTTCCCATCATAGTGTGCTGCTTGTAAAATACATTCTTAAAACGCCTGTCATATTTTATCTGATGTTTACAATTGATTTTCTTTTCGGGTGACAGGGAGTATGAGCCAGCTGCCTAATGACCTCTCTACGGGCCCTGCATCCCAGCCAGCATCCTTCATCCCAGCCAGCATCCTTCATCCCACTCTGAGGAGGCCTAGAACTGGCTCAGGAGAGGGGGTCCTCAGCTCTGGGTCTTGGTGAACAGGTGGGGCTGCCCAGCTCTGCTCCCAGGTGACTAACAGGGCCTCTGTGTATTGCAGAAGCCACTGAAGTGTCCCCACTGAAATACAAGCATAAAGGGACACTAGCTGAAATCAAAGATCCCTAGTCAGAAACACCGGCTGTGGCCTTGACGACTACAGCGGTTCTGTGACAGCCATCTCACTGGCCCAGTCCAGTGGCCAGTGAGGTTGGGGGTTCATCTGTTTTTGCAAGGTCTCACTAAAGCTAGGACAGCTACGGGGAGGGATCATGCAATGACAAATGAATTCATGGGTTCTATCAGTGACTATCTCATGAAGATCTATGAGGCACTGAGCATCTCTCTGGGAATGACATGTACATCATAAAGCAAATGGAAAAGAAATCTACCCTGTTTATTTTAGTTTATTCCAATTTGAGGTTTTCAGGTGCTGGGAATGGAACCCAGAGACCCATGCATGCTTAAATATTCAGTCTTCCACCAAGTCACTTCCCAGCTCTCGAGACCTTACACAGAGGTATCCAGGGGAGACCTCAGCAGGGTGTGAGCACAAATCTCATGCCTGAAGGAGCCTAGCTTGGGGGTCTTGGGATTAAGGATGGGAACGGAAAGGCCTAAGGCATATATCAGGCTTCAGTCACCCCACTGCTCACGCCGGTCCAATCAGCTGTGGCCAGGAATCCCAGGTGTATAGGAAGGGTTGCGTGTCTCCCCATCCAGGAGGTAGCACCTTGGTTTTTCAGAGGCCCCCTATCAAATACTGTTCAAGAGACCATTTTATTTGCCTTGCTAGCTTCTAGCTTGGTTGGTGTTTGCTTGTTTAAGCAACTGAGCAAATATTTATGTGTCTATTTTTATTTATTCAGTCTGTTTGTTAACAAAGTGTATTGTCTTGTAACTCAGGCTGACCTGGAACTCACCATTCTCCTGCATCTGCCTCCCCGGCGCTAGGCTTGTGGGTCTGTGTCCCTACCATGGCTCAGCCCACATTTAAAATGGGAAACCTGAGATAATAACCTAGGCCCTTTTTCTCCCCCTGAAAATAACTCTCTAACCTAGCATCTGTTTCTCTGCCAGGCCCCACTAGCTGGAGTGCTTCCCTCACTGACAGGACACTCGCTCTCCCTACTAGATGCATAGGACGGTGCATGTGGCTTGCTGCTTTGACTTAACAGTTGTTCAGTATCCCAGAGGAGTGGACAGGAGATGGGATAGGCCTCCTACCTACCAGGGCGCCCTTGGAACAACTCCCTCCATGGCTGCTGAAGCTGCTCATTGGGTACCTGCCCTTGTGTTGCCACCAAAGAAGCCCTCTGAGCAGACAGAAGGGAGAGTTCCCAGGGGGCTCTTCCTGGCTTTCTCTTTACCCCTCCCCAGGAGCCACCAAATGTACTAAAAAGTCCTTTCTGAAAAGGACAAGAAGTCCTGGGATCAGCCCAGGACTGAGGATGTCAGCCCTGTGCTCATGGCTCTTTTAAGATTTAGTTACGCATGTATGTGAGGATGTATGCATGTGTGGTACCCACAGAGTCCAGAAGAAGGCATCAGATCCCCTGGAGTTGGAACTATAGGCATTTGTGAACCCCTCAATGAATGTGCTGGGGACAAACAGGTTCCTTGGAAGACAAGCAAGTTCTCTTAACCTCTGAGCCATGTCTCCAGCCCTGTTCAAGACCTTTGGCAACCTCCAATTCTGAGCACAGTATATGATTCTCAATAGTCCTAGTGACCAGAGCCAGGGAGGACAAGGGACACCTTTCCCTCCAGCCAAGGGCTTTGGAGAAGAAACTAGAGGAGTGTTTTAAGAAGTGTGTGTGTGAGGGGGGCCCTCAGGGTGCTTAGGGCCTATGCTTTCCAGGAAGAGTGGCTTGGGTAAAGCCTGAGAGAAAGACAGGACCATGACAAGCAAAGTTGGTCCCCAGGGTAGCCTTCAGTTTGTGGCACTTGCTCACTGTGCTGGGAGCCTGCAGGTAGCTAGCTCAGCTCAGTCCCACTGGAGACAAGTGGGGACAACCAAGGACAAAACAGGAAAGAGAGGCAGCCCTGGGTGGGGGGCGGGGAGGAGGAGCAGACCCCTCAAGGCCCTCTGTGCCCCTCGTTCCTCCCTCTCCAAATTCAGGCAGCACTGGCTTGTTGAGTGGCTAACCAACCATGTGCCTGGTGTCCAGCTGCTCCGTGCGACTGAGGGATGAGGAAGTCTGGAACAAAGGGTAGGATATATGACCACACCAGGACGGAGGCGGGGGAGGGGCCGTCTCGGTAGGGAGATGGAGGTTATATTTAAGCTGTAGCTTGAAGGACTGAAGAATGGGCAGTGAAGAACTGGCAGATGCAGGATCTGGCGGGAAGGTGAGCTACGGACCCAGGATCCTTTGCAGCACGGGGATGGTAAGAGGGGGTAGAAACACAAACCCTCATGGCTGGAGAGCTACACAAGGTTCAAGGGGCTTGGAGCAGATCTGGACTTTGTCCAGAGGCTGAGGGTGGCCGTGGAAAGAGTGTCAGCAGGAGGCAGATGCAGTAGGATCATGCTGGAAGAGGCCAAGGCAGTATTAGGACACTAGGAGCAGACACTGATTCAGGGGCTCCGATGTTGGGACGGTGGGCTAGGGTAATGCTAGGGTAATGCGTACAGAGGGGGTGTGAACTGCCCCTGCCCAGTCATTGAGTGAGAGCTGGCGAGGTTCTCCTTAATTCTATTGTGGAAATCCATCCTCACCCTGGGAAATCAAGGGACCTTCAAAGTCCCATGCAGGAGCTTGCCTTAATCTGGGCAGACACCCTCTCGCGGCAGCATGTCCGGCTTATGTCATTTTAAAATTCTCTTTGTTCAGGGCCATCCGCGTGCTATGTTGCTCCACAGCTTAAGAAGCAGACAGAAAGGCCGTTCTAGCGGGGATCCACCCAACGGGGACCCATTGCAGAATGGTAGCCCCCAAAGAAGTTTCCAGTCCTAGAACCCTTGCTGTGCCGCAACTGTGTCCAGTGTTGGTGTTGTAGCTGTGGTGGTGGGCAAGGGAGTAGTGCTGCCCACCTGGCATCTGGACACCACAGAGCGTGGCAGCGTGGTAACTTTAGGGGTTTCTGAAGCCCGAAGAACGCCCTCAGCATTGGCCAAACCACATCCATAGAATAACTTAGGGGGAGCATAAACCCACCCAGAGCCTCACTAGCCTGGCAGTCACCCCATTCAATCTATAGCCACAAAAGACCTGCTCTGCTTGACGACAAACTCAGGCCAGCACCCAGCCTAAAGGGAAGCATGCAGCTACAAGCCCTGGGGCTGGCTTGAGATCCTCTGAGCCATCAGGCCTCGCTTGTTTCCCTTGCGTGGAGGGACCTACCTACCCTTGGTCTGTCTGGTGGCTGGTCTCGTCGAGCCTGCTCGCAGCCTCATTGTGTTCGGACTTTAGAAGTCAAAGCCTGCCCCCTTCTGGTGACTGGTAATTCTCAGGATGCCGTGGGCTAGCCAGGATAGCCACACAGAGGTAGGGTGGAAGGCAGCTCTGAGGGTGCAATAGTGGTGGGTCCTCTCCTCACCTTCTCACCTGTGATCTTCATTGCAGCTGCACAAGCCAGAGGATCCGGGCCGCAGGACAAGCATCCCTTATCCTGAACTCAAACTCCCTTGCCAGCCCAGACCGCCTTCAATGGCCAGTGAACTATTTCGTATGGTAGTGCCTATAGCCCTAGTATTGGGGAAGCGGAGGCAGAAGACTCTCTGTAAATGTAAAGATATCCTGGGATATATATAATAAGATTCTACCTTAAAAATGAAACAAAAACTCTAAAAATATAACCTGGTTGTCCTAGCACAGTTAAATTGAACCATGTGTTCAAAACTGTGCACAGGAAGGGCAGTTCATGGTAAACATTTGTTTTTGTGCTTTTCCAGTTTTTAACATATGAGAAGCCTCAAAAACTGCACTTGGCCCAACAGCTCACACTGCCCAGGCCATATTCCAACTGAGATACGGGTAAAGCATCTTTACAGTTCACACTGCCCAGGCTATATACCAATGGGTAAAGCATCTTTGACTTCTGAGCCCAAGGCAGGTTCTAAGTCTGCTATGCTCCCCAATGGCAGAGCTTAAAGCTGGGCGGGGAAAACACCTCTTCCATAAGATCACAGGAAAAGGGTGCCACCACCAGTTTTGGTGATCTGTGGGCTGAAGCCTCTGGCTTTAGGTGCTCTTACCGCAGCCTGTATGGTGTTGGGCTCATCTCTAACCTGGCTATGGATATAATTTTATAAAGAAAGAATTGTTCTGTAGATAATTCAAAAGAGTTGGGAAAAAACTCTCCTGGAACTGGCAAGTGATTATAGCAAGGTTGTAATCATTCAAACTTAATATACAAAAGCCAGTTGTTTGCCTATAGACCAGTAATCAAAATACTGTCAGGCAGTGGTGGCACAAGCCTTTAATCCCAGCATTTGGGAGGCAGAGACCGGTGTGATGGAGGAAGGTCACTGGTTAAATAAAGAAACTGCCTTGGCCCTGATAGGTTAAAATTTAGATAGGCGGAGTAAACAGAACAGAATGCTGGGAGGAAGAGGAAGTGAGCTCAGATGCCATGCAGCTCTCTCCAGGGCAGATGCGATGCAGCCAGCCACCAGGTCAGACATGCTGAATCTTTCCTGGTAAGCGCACCTCGTGGTGCTACATAGATTATTAGAAATGGGTTAAGAGGCTGAAACTAATGGACCAGGCAGTGTTTAAAAGAATACAATTTGTGTGTTGTTATTTCGGGGTATAAGCTAGCCAAGCGGCCAGGAGCCGGGCTGTGGGAAGAGGCCCACAGCTCCCACAACACAGGTGGATCTTTGTGAGTTCAAGGCCAGCCTGGTCAACCTTGTCTATAGAGTGAGTTCTATGGCAGGCTCCAAAGCTATAGAAAAACCCTGACTCGAAAAAACAAAACAAAACAAAAAAAACAAAAAAAAAGAAAAAAGAAAAAAATGCAAAATACAACACTATTACTATAAACATCCCAAAAATGGAATACTTGAGTACAAATTTAAGAAATTTGTACAAAACTTTTTATGAAAACTAAAAACAAAGAAGATTCAAATCAATGAACAAGTATTCCATGTTCATGGATAGTGTCCTGGTTGGTTTTTGTGAACTTGATACAGCTAGAGTTACCTGGGAAGAGGGAACCTCAACTGGGAAAATGCCTCCCTTAGCCTGGCCTCTAAGCAAGTCTGTGGGCATTTTCTTGATTAATGATTGATGTGGGAGGGCCTACATCATAATGGATGGTGCCATCCTTGGGCAGGGGGTCCTGGGTTCTATAAGAAAGCAGGCTGAGGAAGCCTTGAGGAGCAAGCCAGTAAGCAGCATCCCTCCATGGCCTCTGCATCAGCTCCTGCCTTGAGTCCCTTCTCTAACTTCCCTCAGTGATGGGGTATGATCTGAGAGTTAAAAGTTGAAACAAACCCTTCCCTTGCCAAGTCAGTCATGGTATTTTATCACACAATAGAAACCCTAAGTAAGGGGGCTGGAGAGATGGCTGTGTGGTTTAGAGCCACTTGTTATTGCAGAGCACCTGGATTTGATTCCCAGTACCCACATGGAACCCCAGTTTCAGAGGCTCTGATGTCCTCTTCTGACTCTTGGGACACCAAGCATGCACACGGTGTACACACATACATACACGCAGGAAAACACTCACTCATATAAAATTTACCAAGAAGGAGAAGGAGAAAAAGAAAGAAAGAGAGAGAGAGAGAGAGAGAGAGAGAGAGAGAGAGAGAGAAGAGAAGAGAAGAGAAGAGAAGAGAAGAGAAGAGAAGAGAAGAGAAGAGAAGAGAAGAGAAGAGAAGAGAAGAAAGAACCCTTAAGTCTGATAGGATGTCTCAATGTGATGAAGATGTCAGTTTGGGGGCTGGCATTAGCTCAGTGATACAGGACTTGCCTAGCAAGTCTAAGACCTTGGACTTGACTTCCAGCATCAGAAGAAAAAAAAGAAATAAGTTAGTTCTTCCTATTTTCTAAATTGAGCAGAATTGAAATGAAAGCTCCTGCAAGTTATTTTGAAGATATTGATAAAACGAGTAACATGCTCTAAGGTACTGAAGCTTATGTGGAGAAGCCAACTTACTATTGAAGGACACTAAGTCAGATGACAGATGCCATTCAACTTCAAGCTCACTGTGAAGCTACAGTAGTGACATCTGCACTAATTCCTGGAGCCACTTCTTAGTTCTCTTCTTAGGGGCCCCCATATTCCTGTTCCCACTACCTAGACGTCCACCAAACACCCATTTCCACCCAGAGCTAGGTAAAGCAGCATCTCAGTCAGCCCGAGAGGCAGTAGGACCATTGTTCAGCGCTTGCTCTGTCTCTGCTCGCACAGGGGAAATTCTGTTCTTCCACGATTGGCTGCTGTGTCCACCTGGTGTCCAAGCCACCTTTTAAAGGCTCCTTTGCCAATGGCTGCTCACTAGGCAGGCCTAGGGTACACAGATGTGGGCTTCTGGGAAGCATGGGCCTGTCTTGTTCCTGGGGAATATCTGCAGAATGAAGGTGTGCAGAACTGAACGAATGAATGAGGCCCTCTGATCGAGCCTTGGTTCATCAAGGGAACTACAGATCTTCCCGCTGCAACTGTGCCTCCCACCATGTGTACCCAGTGGGACCAAGACCTGCTGGCAGCTTCCTTTAAGGCTTAAAACTGAGCACTTGGCTTCCCTCTTCTCTGCTGCCCCTCCCCACTCCTCCTCACTGGCTACTACACAGAAAAGCCACACACTGTAAAAGTGGAAGTCATTTTGCAGCTCAGATTTGTAAAACTAACGCTTGTTTCCTAGGTACATATATAATTAGAGTGCTTTAGAATGTAAAAGAAAACAATTATAGAAGAAATTTACCCATATTGCCATAATTAGAATGAACATTTTGGAATACTTTCAGCATTTTTTCGAAGCATAAATATACTTCACATGGCTGAAATCATATAGCGTATGTATTTGTAACCTATTTTCAACATAGTCTAGCATAAATCCTATCATTACACTTTCTCTATAAACTTAATTCTAATGTATGTTTTATATTTTTCTGTTGTGAGCCTAGCCTTTAACGGCTGAGCCATCTCTCCAGCTCCTAATGTATGTTTTAATACCGTGTAATATTCCACATTAGGAACAAGCCACAATTTAAGCTGCGGTTTGTTGCTTCGCGTTTCCTGTGACATAGTGAGGAGCCACGTGCTCCAACCTCTTGTCCGTCTATATACCGCTCTCTGAGCGGGAACACCCCTGCTCTAGTAACTTATAGGCACAAACGCTCCTACTTCAGTTTTGGGTGAATGACCATCCCCCGTTCGCTGAACAGGACATAGGACTGCAGTCTGACCAGTTAGCTTATCCTGTTCCCCGGGGTATTGGATACAGAGTGATCACAGGACTGGATCAGAGTCAGCACCAGGCCAAGTGTGCGGCACTGGACAAATTTTCTACCACTGAACTTTACCCTGACATCATTTAGGTTTATTTTATTTTATTTTATTTTGGCTTTGGTTTTTCGAGACAGGTTTTCTTTGTGTAATCCTGATTGTTCTGGAACTCACTACATAGACCAGGCTGGCCTCAAACTCATTGACATCCGCCTACCTCTGCTACCCAAATGCTGGGATTAAAGGCGTGTGCCACCACCACCCAGTTCTTTTTGGATTTTCTAAGACAGGTTCTCTCTAGTTGCTCAGGCTGCCCCCAAACTTCCAAACCTCTCGCCTCAGCTAACCAGCTCAGTCTATTGGCCCCAGGCACCAGGCTGTGTTCACTGAGAACTCTTCTAACCTTCTTTTTCCCCATCCCCGAGTTCCCTAGATCTGAAGGGAAGCCGAGAGCTTCTGGGTTGCATACAGCCAGCAGGTAGAAAGCAGACAATTGCCCAAGCCTGTGTCCAAGGCCAGAAGCTTCTTAGCCATTTTTGCCACATGAACTGCCCCATTCCCATGCTCTCTCCAGTCACTCTGGGTTGGTCCCAACCCTGCAGCCCCGTAACAAACTCGCCTGACACATGTACCCACAGTTCAAACCCTACGTCTGTTTGTGAGACCGATCCAACAGTAGAGCCCATAGACAGAAGCGGACCGCTCTGAACTTGGCACCGGCACGCCTGCCACTCAACCTCCCTTAGAGAGGGCGAAGCTTGTACATCCTGGCACAGGACGCCCAGATCTTCCAGGGAGGAAAGTGGAGAACAATGTGGCGGCCAGCAAGTGACAGTGCCCAGAAGCCATTTACTAAGTCGCTGTCAAGAGCCACAAATTAAGATTCCCCCAAACACAGGCTCCTCCCCTAAAGCCTCTTACTTTTACATTTGGGAGTGACCCAGAACCCTTCCCTCCCTAGAATCAAAAATTTAAGATAAATTTTTTCATTTTCATTTTTTAACATTTCTTTATTGTGTGTGTGAAATTTTCAGGATTCTGGTCTCTCCTTTCACCATGTGGGTCCCCTTGATAGGCTTGGTGACGAGCATCTGCTGAGCCATATAGAGCTCCTCAAAACAAATTCTTTAAGGAACTGATAACTGAAAACATGCTGATTTGTGACTCAGACACATCAAAACTGGGAGGGCAAAGCCTGTTCTCTTCTACTTTGACGAGAGGTGGGAAGCCTGCTGCCCGGCCCCCTTCAGCAGACATAAGGCAAATGTGTGATGGTCCTCTCCTCAGGACAGGCCACAGCCTACAAAATCCAGTGCTCAGGAACAGGTCCTCCTTGCTGGTACACAGAGGGGCAGGTGTACAGGACTCGATGGGAGGGACAGGCTGGTTCTTATGGCTCTACCTCCCGGTTCCAGCTATGCTATGTATGGTCTCTCCTTCCCCTTTCTCCTCCAAGCCTAGTGATAAGGACGGATTTATGCTGATCTTAGTCTCCAAGGGTCCCACTTCCTTTCTGGACTCATACCTTTATAATTAGAGATGGGGTATAGCTCAGTGTTAGGGTTCTAGGTTCAATACCCAGTACCCCCCACAAATATATTTTTATAATTAGTCTCTTTTTAGACTCTTTGGTCGAAGCTTTAGAAGGTGCCATATCTCCTGACATAATTTTTTTTCTGTTTTCAGGAAGAGGAGTTGGGAAAACTGGGTCTCACTAAGCAACCACTTGCTTCTGCCTCTGGGATTAAAGGTGTGGCCACCACACCCAGTACACACATCACGGAACTCCAGCAGGCACTGAGTCTAGAGATGTCCGTAACCTTCTTCACTGTTTGGGAGGAAAAGCAGAATCTGTCCAGGCAACACAGAATGAGTTCCTGATAGCAAAGCAACACATACTCTGGGCCAAAGCCCCCCCTCCTACCTGCATGATGGCCAAAAAGTGAGGTTTGCTGCTGTACAGACCAAACAAGGCAGAGTTCTCTATAATGTGGGTGACCTTGTTCAAATGCCCTCTGATGTGGACTGTCCTTCTGTACACTGCAAATATGTATTGCTTTTATTGATTGATGAATAAAGCTGTTTTGGCCTATGGCAGGGCAAAATATAGCTAGGCGGGAAATTCAAACAGAGATATAGAGAAAAAGAAGGCTGAGTCAGGGAGATGCCTGTAGTCGCCAAAGGAGTAAGATGCCAGAGCATTAGCGGTAAGCCACAGCCACGTGGCAATACATAAATTAATAAAAATGGGTTAATTTAATTGTGAGAGCTAGTCAGTAATATACCTGAGCCATTGGCCAAACAATTATAATTATTAAGCCTCTGAATGTTTAATTGAGAACTGGTGGGCAGGAAAAAAAACATCCCTCTCAGATTGTCCCATGAATTAACACCAGAGAAGAGTCATGAGATTTCAATAAAATATGTTCATGAGAAACCAACAGTACTTGGTTTTTTTTTGGGGGGGCGGTTCAAGACAGGGTTTCTCTATGTAACCTCAAACTGGTCTCAAACTCACAGAGATCCATCTGACTCTGCCTCCCGGGTGACTCTGCCACCACTGCCCAACTCCCAATAGTACTTGTATTCAAAATGACAGCACACCAGAGTTTTGTACTGAGGCCTTTCTGTACCAGGGCCAATACAGGCCCCATCTTGTTGATAGAATGGGACACTTCCACCAGAGGTGACACATACTAACTAGCTTCTTCCTCTCACTCTGACTTCCTTCAACAGTTCCTGTTGTCTTCTCTTTGCCGGAGAGGAGTCTGGGTTCTGCAGAGGTGAGGGACCCTGGCCAGGGTTCCCATGAATCCCCAAATAAGCCCAGAATCTCTAGTATCTGAAGAATGGCATGTACTTTTAAGGACAACTGAAAGCGGGCCCAAGAGCTGGCACAGCACTCCAATTTCTGAAACTCCAGAGAATGAGTAAGTACAAGACCAGACCCTGCAACTTAGGAAAGACGCATGGATGAGATTGGGGAGAGGGAGAAGAAGGGAGAGGAAGAAAAAGAACTCACTAATTCTAGCTCTGGGAATTTATCACAGAAGATGACTAGCAAGAAGTCTGATTTAAAAACAAAACAATGGGCTAGAGAGATGGCTCAGCGGTTAAGAGCACTGCCTGCTCTCCCAGAAGACCCTGGTTCAAATCCCAGCACCCACCTGACAGGTAACAGCTATCTGTAACTCCAGTTCCAGGGGACCTGGATCTTTTGGCCTCTGCAAGCACTGCACACATGTGGTACACAGGCACAAATGAGTACAGGCAAAACAACCATACATATAAAATAGAAAATGAACATTTTTTTCAAACAAACAAACCGAGGGGTAATGGTACACACCTTTAATCCCAGCACTCAGGAGACAAACACAGATGAATCTCTGTAAGATTGAGGTCAGTTTGGTCTACAGAGGTGATGTGGGAATTCCCCTTTGTGTGCTGTGAATATGTCTTATTACCATTTGTTATGTAAAAAGCTGTTTTAGCCAATGGCTTAGTAGAGGAAAACTAGGTGGGAAATCCAAACAGAGATATTGAGAGAAAGTAGGCAGAGACAGAGAGATGCCATGTAGCTGCTGAAGGAGACAGTCACCTCCTTTCATTTCCACAGAGGATGAGAGCCTGTGGATTCCTTCCAGGCTAATGTGGTTTGATGGACCAACATCCCCGAAATGTCTCTATGAACCCCTAAAAAATACTTTGCCCAAAAAACAGCAGGAAGCAGTTTGGAGAGTGCTCCCAAATTTCCAAATATTGCTTATAAATGTTTTCATTTAAATGGGGATATGATATAAAGATGAATATTTGCAATGGTATGGATCTTGATTTATTGACACACATTTAAGGTCAATTTTATTATATGTATATTTCTGCTCTTAAGGGATTGTGTTTGTGCAGCTCATTTAAAAATATGTTTAATCAAAAATACATGTTAATAGTCATCTATAATAGTCAAGCTTGTAGTCATGTTAGGTTTTCTAAATGTACAGAGATATAGTTCAGATAAAGATATTCTTCAAACCTTTCAAAGACTGACAGAATATGACATTTAAAATGTTTTAAAACTTAGGACTTTTCATGACAATGAGACACATCTGCTCTTGGTAGCACCAATCTACTTCAAGAAGATGACAGGCATTGAAGAGGCTCCTTACGGAGTTTGTTAGTAATTTGGGCAAGAAACTGCTCTTGCCTGGACTGCTTGATGGCATGCTGTATGAACTGAACATGAGGACCCACAGAAAAATGACTGCTAAACTTGCCAAAAGAAGATGAGATGGTCCTTTGGGGTACCTGCTTCATGAGAGAACTGCCAGACATTTTACAGGACACAGAAGAAAGCAACTGATAAACTCTGGCAGTACAGGGCATCAGAGATCTTCAGATTTCCTGCTTCATGGAAGATGGATGCTGCAACATTGTAGAACTTTGGGTGACTGTCCAGGTAGCAAGAAGTCTCTGTCAATTCTAGAGTTTTGGAAGTTGCTTACAATGCACTTCCTGTTTACTTAGGTAATATTATGTCCTTCTGGAATCTTTGATGAAGTTAAAGAAAGATAGTTATAATTATAAAAGATAAATTAGATATAAAACTTTAGACTCACAAAGATAGGATAGATAATTTTCCTTAATTTGCCAAGTGTAAATGAACTAAATATTAACTATAATTCTTTCTTGATAACTGTTTTGTTATATGTAATTTTACTATGTTAAAGTTAAAACCTTTTTATTTAGACAGAAAACGGGAAGTGATGTGGGATTCCCCTCTCTATGCTGTGATTACCATTAATGAATAAAGAAAATCGTCTTGAGCTTGTGATAGGGCAGAACTTAGGTAGGCAGTTAAAAACTAAACTGAAGGCTGGGAGAAAGAAGGGCAGAGTCAGAGAGAAGCATGTAGCCCTGCTGGAGCTGAACGGAATTTTACCTGGTAAGCCACAGCCACATGGTGATAAACAGAAAAATAGAAATGGGTTAAATTAAGATGTAAGAGTTAGCCAATAAGAAGCTAGAGCTAATAGGCCAAACAGTGTTTTAAATAACATAGTTTCTGTGTGATTATTTCAGGGCTGAGCAGCCAGGAACCAATAAGTAGTCTCCTCTAACAGTTATTAAAGAGGCTGTTTTGGTCAATGGCTTAGCAGAGTAAAGCCAGGCAGGAAATTTAGAGATTTAGAAAGAAAGTAGGTGGAGTCAGAGATGCCATGTAGCTGCCAAAGGAGAAAGATGAGAGCCACCAGCCAGAATTTTAGTAGGAATGGGTTAATTTAAAATGTAAGAGTTAGTTAGAAATATGCCTCAAGGGGCTGGAGAGATGGCTCAGAGGTTAAGAGCATTGCCTGCTCTTCCAAAGGTCCTGAGTTCAATTCCCAGCAACCACATGGTGGCTCACAACCATCTGTAATGAGGTCTGGTGCCCTCTTCTGGCCTGCAGGCATATACACAGACAGAATATTGTATACATAATAAATAAATATTTTTTTTAAAAAAGAAATATGCCTCAAGTATTAGCCAAACAGTGTTGTAATTAATATTAATATTAATAGTTTCTGTGTGATTATTTTGGGTCTGGGCAAATGGAAACGAACAAGCAGCCTCCACCTACATAGAGAGAGTCTAGGGCTCCACAGAGAAACCCTATCTTGGAAACTAAAAACAAAAAGCAACCCCCCCAAAAAACCCTGAAACAAAAACAAATAAAAAATAAATTCAAAGTCAGGGAGGCAGCTGAATGGTAGAAACCTTGCCTGGCAGAGCATGCAAGAGGTTCTAGGTTTAATGAACAATGAGGGTTTGGATGGATCAAGACCCCCGCTTTTTAAAAAATATTTATTTATTTATTATGTATACAATATTCTGTCTGTGTGTATGTCTGCGGGCCAGAAGAGGGCACCATACCTCATTACAGATGGTTGTGAGCCACCATGTGGTTGCCGGGAATTGAACTCAGGATCTTTGGAAGAGCAGGTAATGCTCTTAACCACTGAGCCATCTCTCCAGCCTGACCCCCAGCTTTTTACAGAAGTAGGGGTGCTAGGGATTAGACCCAGAACCTTGTACAGGCTAGACCTATTCTATCACCATTCAGCCTCGGCCTCAGTCCAAGGCCCATCTTTTTTCCCTCTTCTTTTTGTTTTTCAAGATAGGGTCTTTCTCTGTAGTCCTAAAACTAGCTTTGCAGACCAGGCTGGCCTTGAACTCAGAGATCCACCTGCCTCTGCCTCCTGAGTGCTAACATTAAAGGTGTGTGCCACTACCACCTGGCTCCAAGGTACACCCTAAAATTCAAGTGCTCTTATTAGCACATATTAATTATGTATAATAATGGGTTTCATCGTGACAGCTTCATACATGCATTTGGATCATATCCATGGGTTACTCCCTCTCCCTCCTACTGATCTGCTTTCTCTTCTTATCTAGCCCCTGACCCCAACTTTTCCGGAACTCTTTCATGTCTTATTTTCTTTTCTTTTTGGTGACCCAATGACTTTGATCAGGGCTGCTTAGAGGAGCATAAAAAACTAATCAATGGCCAGCCATACTGCAACCATTAAGTGCCTCCAGACCCTCAGGGAGACATTCTTACAATAGAATACAACACACCCATTAAAAATAATTGGGCCCTTATTCACTGATAAGCAGAGGCAGTTAGGTGGAAAAGTGGATAGAGAGTAACAGTAAATACTTGCATGGCATTTATTATAGGCCTTACACTGTTCCAAGTGCTTCACATACAGAGATTCCTTTTGTTTTTTATTGTAAATTTATGAGATGAGTACTTCTCTCATCCCATTTCGTGGATGAGGACAGAGACTAATATTAAAGTAACCTGTCAAGGTCATGTAACTAGTAAGAGGTGAAGTAGGAGAGATGGCTCAGAGTCCAGGATCTGAATGATGGTGCCAGCATGCACACAGGACTCCATCCACGGCTCCACCCGGCTATTAACACTGTCCAGATAGGAGAGCTGCAGAGTGTGCTTGCTTTAATTGTCTACATCAACAGCACTGATGAACCTTTCCTTACTTTCTAGACTTTTGATTCAGGAGTTCCATTTCTCCGAATTAATTCTCAGGAAAAATTATAAAAGAGAAGCAAACAAAAATATATGGGTAAGGATACTTATCACAGGTAAGAACAATAAACCTTGGGAGTCACACTAAATGTTCCCCGAGACTGGCTAGACGGGATGTGGTGTCTGCACAGGTAAACTAACTGATACTGACAGACAGATGGCCATGCTACATTTGAAAAAGAAAGCCATGTGGGACCAGAAGACAAGAGGAAGAGGCTCAAGCGCCCTCTCCAGGCACGCCTCTGCCGCTCAGGCTATTTCTGCAAGGTCAGGTTTTCCGCCTAAATGTCTATTACTCCCGTAACAGTAAAAGAAACTGTTCACTCTCTAAGCGGCTGTCACCCCACTCCTCAACTATAAGACGGTAGACAGCAGAATCCTCAAGGGGTCTATGCCATTCACTGGATTCTCAGGAGACCACTAGCATAGAGTTCTCTACCAGCAGGAAAACAAGAAGCAAGCCCTCACTACATTAATTTCCTCCTTCAAAGACCATCTTCCAGGAGTGCCAGGAAACCGAGAAGGCAGGGCTGCTTGCTCTGCACCGGCCAAGAGCACACCCTCTGTCTTTCCAGCCCAGTCGGAAAGACTGAGCCCCTCAGTCCGTGGGTGCAGACAAGCACTAAAGGTTGATCAAATAACGATGCACAATTCAAACATTTACCTTCAGAAAGTTTATCATACACAAACAAGCACAGGAGAGCCAAGAAGGGTTCAAGTTCAAGCCAATTCGTTTGCCCAGGGGCCCCAGAGAACAGGAGCATCACACTAAGCTGCCCACAGATGCCTGGGGTGGGAGTGGAGGAGGGTGGATTGGTTGTAAAATACACTGTTTGGTAAGTGTAACCAGGCATCAAAAGGTCAGGATCCCGAGTGGGATCAGCATTCACGGGGAAGGGAAATGGGCAAGCTCCGTAAGTACAGCAGCGGTTCTCAGCCTTCCTAGTGCTGCGACCCTTTAATACAGTTCCTCATGTTGTGGTGACACCCCCCCAACCAGAAAATCATTCTTGTTGATACTTCATAACTGTAATTTTGCTCCTTAATTCTTAAGACCATGTATTATCCAATGGCCACAACCTACGGGTTGAGAATGGCTGGTGTATAGCGTCCATGACAGCTATTGGTACATCCCGACCAAACAGCAGTTTAGGAAAATTTCAGAAGAGTTGGTCATCAATAATGCTTCCTGAGGTTGGAAAAGATGGTCTGGATTTCAGTTTCTGCTTTGAGACAGGGCTTCTCTGTGTAGCCCTGGCTGTTCCAGAACTCACCTTGTAGACCAGGCTGGCCTTGAACTCAGAGGTTTACCTGCCTCCCAACTGCTGGGATTAAAGGTTGCACTACCATGCCTGGAGTTCAGTTTCTGTCTTTAAGTAGTTGCCCACAAAGGAAGAAATCAGTCTTACACCTGACAGTCTTGGGCAGAGAAGTCAGGCAAAGTGACTGGGCTGGGCCGTCACTCCTCCAAGACCTCCCTGCCCATAGGATGCAGGGCCAGGGTCCCATCCACACGCCTTGGACCTAGACAACCCACGTGACAAGTGCTCCGGGAACCTGTTGGGTCTGGGCACTGTTAGGTATTGAACACACAAAGGGACAAAGCATACTCCTTCACCTGGGCCCACGATCTGCTGAGAGGACGGACAGACAGACTTGATGGCATTGGAATAAATGCCAGGAACTCAGGAGCAAGTCTCAGGAGTTCTCAGAGCTTGAAGTGAAGAATGAGGGTGAAAACCAACACCAGAAGCACAGAGGCAGGAAGACCAGTCTGGGATTTCCCAGACAACGGGATCTGAGCCTGAGAAGTCAACACAATTCTAGCGGGGCTCGGGATGCGGCAAGTCCTTTTGAGCCTAGGAACTGTTCTCAAAGCTGTGAGCAGACATGTGAACATGTGCCAATGTGTACAGATAAAACAGAAGAAAAACACCAGGTCAATAGTGAAAACTCTAACGGTTCCACTGGGCATCATGCCACAGCCTGCCATGGCAGCACTCGGGGAGTAGAGGCAGTTAAGAGCGACAGAGCAGCCCAGACCACTCTATCACCTGTCTCGCAGCTGTGACAAAGACAGGTAGGCAGCGTTCGGTGGCTCTGAGTGTGACTGTGCATCTGTCACCACAGAGAAGGCAAGGCAGTATCAGCATCAGACAGCAGAGAGGCACGCTGGCTGCTCTCCTTTTAATTCAGACCAGGATCCCAGCCCATGGGGTGGTGGTGTCCACAGTGATGTTGGGTTTTCTCTCCTTAGTCAAACCTTTCTGGAAACACCCTAAATAGCACACCCAGAGGTGTGTTTCCATGGTGATTCTAAATCCAGTTAAGTTGACTATGAAAATCAACTACTGCTATACAGCAAGACCCTACCTTTAAAAGAAAACAAAGACCCACTAAGATGGCTCAGCAGGCAAAAGAGCCGCTACCAAGGCTGACAATCTGAATTCAATACCTGGAACTCATGAGGCAGAGGAGACTGATTCCTGCAAGCTGTCCTTGAAATAAAAACTTAAAGGGAGAACAAAGGAGCTGGAAAGATAGCTCAGCAGTTAAGAGCACCTGCTCCTCTTTCAGAGGACCCAGGTTCAAGTCTCGGCACCCACGTGGCAGCTCACAACTGTAGCTCCAGTTCCAGGGGATCCAGCATCCTCATACAGACGTACATGTAAGCAAAACAGCAATGCACAGAAAAAAAATAAATTATTTTTAAAAAGAATGGACTTAAGTTTACAGACAAATGAAGATAATCATATTAAGTGAATCAAATTAGTCTCAGGAAAAAAAAACAAGTATTACAAGCTTTTATTCATTTGCATGTCCTAGAGAGAGATTCTAAAACATAGACCAATGACTTCAAAAGAGAAGCAGGAGTGTGGGGTCGGGGAGAGACTAATATGATGGGAAAGAGTGAGAAGGAGGAGGATAGTGAAGTAGGGGGGGCATGCTCAAAGTATATTATATACTTAAATGAAAATAACATTATGGCCGGGTGGCAGTGGCACATGCTTTTAGTCCCAGCGCTTGGCGGGCAGAGGCAGGTGGATCTCTGAGTTCAAGACCAGACAGGTCTACAGAGTGAGTTCCAGGACAGCCACTACTACACAGAGAAACCCTGTCTCAAAAAAAAAAAAATTATTTACTGATGTATGTGCTTACACATAAAATGTACAGGGAGGCAAGAGGACAACTTACAGGAATGAGTTTTTTTTCTTCCATCAGCCCTAGGGACTGAACTCACATTATCTGGCTTGGCTGGGGGCAAGCACCTTTACCCAGTGAGCCATTTTGCCGGCCCCCATTATTTCTAAACTTTCTAATACAATGCCAGAATGCTTCCTTCCCTGGACATCTTTCCCAAAAAGCAGACTCACTTGCCAATCACAGCCCAAAGGTAAGCATGAATTTCTGGTTGAAGCCCAATCACAGCCCAAAGGTAAGCGTGACTACTATCTGGTTGAAGCAACAAAACCAGTTTACATGCACACTAATGCTCTTTTGCTTAGACAGCTCAAGATCAGAAATGATCTGAACTGTATGCTAGAAAAGCCCTGTCTATACTCTAAACTGTTTGCAAATATTCAAGAGGCAGCAAAACACACAGGTAGTCATCACCAAGACATACCAGAGAAGAGAAGGTCTACACAAGCTCAGATGCTGACCTGTAAGTGAAGAGACCATGGATGCTTGCACCCGGAAGAAGTGGGACCACTGCTCCTCACTGCTCACGTTTGCTTTGAGTTCTTTACGGTTAGTGCATCAGCGACTTTTCTTCAGTGCTAGGGATGGAACCAAAAGCCTTATCCATGGGAGGCAAGTGCTCTGCTACTAACCTATACATTTAGCTTTATTTTTAAAGTGCTTATCCATTTTTTTAAAAAAACATTATTTATTATGTATACAATATTCTGTCTGTGTGTATGTCTGTAGGCCAGAAGAGGGCACCAGATCTCATTACAGATGGTTGTGAGCCACCATGTGGTTGCCAGAAATTGAACTCAGGACCTTTGGAAGAGCAGGCAATGCTCTTAACCACTGAGCCATCTCTCCAGCCCAAGTGCTTATCTCTTTAAGATTTGTTTTGTTTGTAATTATACATTGTGTGTGCAATAAATGCGAGTGCAGGTGCCTGTGGAGGCAAGAGGTACTGATCCCCCGCAACTGGGGTGAACAGTCAACGTGCATCAAACCTGGGTCCTCTGTTCTTGCAGGAAACTCTTAACTCTGAGTCAGCTCTTTAGTCCCTAAAATGTTGTGCACTTGTACGATGCCAGGGGAACTTCCTCTCTGTACTAGGAAGTCACCACTCAGCCCACACTGCTAACTGCACTTAACTGGACCTTTTAATGTGATGTATCATCCCCAAAATACTGTAGTCAAAACTTGCGGCATGAAGATCATCACACCACTAGACCAAACTCTAGAACAGGAATTACAGTGCGCCCAGATAGGTAAACGGTGCAGACAGTCACAGTCAACACATGCTGCAAAACCACTGAGGGGAACTCAAAACAGTATGACGACAACAATACACACAGACACACACATACACAAAGAGGTGAGATTGACTTCTATAAAAAGAAAGCAACCACAATGAGCAAACATTAATTAGATCCCTGTTTAGGAAAAAAAGATGTCATAAAAGCACTCCTGGGATAATTGTGGAAATATTCTGAAATAATGTTTTTATTATTCATGGTGTGAAAGATTTGAAATGGGTCTTACCATGTTGCCCAGGTAGGCCTTGAACTTGAAAACCTTTTGCTCTAATCTCTGGGATGCCCAACATTCCAGGCTTAGTTATTAATTTTCCAACTAGGATAATGGTATCACAGTTATGTAGAAAAATAACCCTATTCTTGAGAGATGCATGCAAAGACATTAACAGGTGGTATGATGAACTATTCAATTTACCTTCATAGAAGAGCAAAAGGATATAGGCATGTTTACAATACTTTTCATTTTCAAAGTTAGATTTAACTTTGTGTATCAGTGTCTAGCTTGTACATATGTGCACCATGTGCAAGCCTGATGCCCACAGAGATCAGAGGGAAGGTCAGATCTCTTGGAGCTGAAGTCACCCTGTGAGTGCTAGGACTTAAGCCAGGTCCTCCGAAGGACCTGTAACCAATAGGCTACAGGACTCCCCAGCTACAGGACTTCTTAGGCAAATGTCTCCATACTAAAAATGGTTCCCAGTAAAAGAAGGGAACATACTAAAATGAAAAAGAATGTAGATGTATTATGGTTGCCAGACTAGGACACTGGAACAGAAAAACAACTTGAGCAAGAAAAAGACTAAAACCCAAATAAAGTCTGTAATATATATATATATATATATATATATATATATATATATATATAGAGAGAGAGAGAGAGAGAGAGAGAGAGAGTTAATGTTCCTCTGAGGCATTCAGGCACTAGGCTTGACAAGCATAGCACGGTTATGTAAGATGCTGCTGGGGAAGCTGCATGAAGAACCTCTCTGCATCATCTTTGCAAATTTCCTATATATCTAAAGTTATATCAAATAAGCAGTTTTTTAACATGAAGGCAAGCATTATGCAAAAATCAGACATTTTATTGTATTTTAACATAACTGAATAATTAGGGTTCAATACAACAATGACCTCATACAACTCTCCTGTTTGACATAAAAATACTGTATAGATGAGAAAGTCTCCATGGGACTATAGTTAAAGACAGCCACGGTTGTATTCAGGGCTTGCACAGCAGAGCTGCAGTCAAGCGGGAGCCTTGACTCTTGGAAGATGTAAAGCTGCCATCTGGGCCACAACCAGCTACCCTGTTCTTCAGACTTCTCAGCACATCCCTTAATTCCGTAAGGACATGGGTTGGAGTGCCCGTTTTGGTGGCACTGACGTAAAAAGAACTGCAAAAAGAGACAAAGCCGTATCATTTTCCATCCCAGAAGCCAACTTGTCCCAAGGCCCAGCCTCATCAGGACCAAACTTATCTGTGCAATTCTCTAACAGGCTGAAGTTTCCTTATTACTTCACTAAATCCTGAATCTTACTGAAGGGCAACATGGAGCAGTTCCCAACCCCTATCTCCAGGGAGTCACATACATGGCCTATAGGTTCCTCCCTAAAAGATGAAGATGCCCCTCCCTGCCAGGTTCCCAAACCCAACTACCTCCTGGGTACACCCAGATCCATGCTAACCAGGCTCACAATTTTGTTGTGACATTCTATAGCTCACAACTGTGGTGGGTACGGGCAGGTGGCTCGTAGGAGAGTCCTTTGGGCTGCTGTCTGAGGCAGGCTGTGAATGAGAGGATACAACTGAACTCAGGCAAAAGCCCAAGAAATCAATTCACTGAGATCATGAAGTGATAAAGGACACAGGGTATGGGATCCTCGCTCCACAGTGTGCAGTCTTGGCTCCACTAGGCACTTGAGTGTGACTCTGGGCAAGTTAATACTTTCTGTGCCTTGAGCAGCTCATCTAGAAAGTGGAGGTGACCATCACACCATGGTCACAGAAATGTTCAAGATCTGACAGCAGCTGAAAAGATGAATGACCCAGCCATTAAGTACTTTCTGCTCTTGTAGAGAACCCAGGTTCACTCTCTGTCACTCACACTGTGGCTTACAACCATCTCTAAGTACAGTTCCAGGGGATCCTATGCCCTCCTGACTTCCTCAAGCACCAGACACATATGTGTTGAACAGACACACATGGAGGCAAAACACTCAGACACAGAAAATAAAACTTAAACAGAAAAAAAAAATTTTAAATAAAAAAAAATCTCCAAAACCTACATGGCACATCCATGTCTGGTACCCAGTGGGGGTCTGATGTATCTTAATAGTTACTGATCTACTTTGTACCAATATGCTTCCCGCTGTCCTTTTTTATGGGGAAAGGGGTTGTACATATTTTTATACTTTAATTCATTTAATGTGTGTGTGTGTGCATGCGTGGGCATGTGGGCGTGCTTACAGGTGGACAAGTTAGGGACTGGATGAGAGATGGGCACCGCTGCATCCAGCTGTAATGTGCATTCCGGAATCAAACTTGGATTTGCCACAATTGTGCAGTTAGCTTTACACACTGAGCCACCTTCCAGGCTTATGTGTGTTCTGAGACACAGCTTTATATAGCCCAGGTTGGCCCCGAACTCATTATTAGCTGAGGATGACCTTAAACTCCTGCTCTGCCATACCTGGCTTATATGGTGCTGAGGATTGGTCCAGGGCTTCATACATCCTCAGACAAGCACTATGCCAACCAGCTGCCTTTCTGTTTTAAAAAGCTTCCCCCCAATCATCAGTTTTGTTGTCTGGGGACTAAGAGAGCCTTCAGAAGCCATGGAGTCCCATCTTAGGGGCGATTAAAGTTCTTTAAACTTCTCCCAAGGAAGTCCTGCCATTCCAGCCGTGTCAAAACCAGTCACACTATTTGGGTGCTCAGAAGGTGGAGCCACAGGCAAAGCTTGCTCCACACATGCCACCATTTTATAAATGTGCATATCACAACAACAGCAACACCTCTGTATGGGAGAGCAGGCCTGCCTTCCTCCTTTGATTCCAACAGAATCTACAGAGGCTCTTAGAGATTCAAGACCCACAGCTGACTGGCAGCATTATGAGAAGACATTCCTTTGGCCCACCTCTCCTGGTGACAGAGATTAGTGCTGTGTATTATTAGCACCTCTTTGGATTTTAGTAACCCTCATTGTAGTCAGAAGCAAGTAAGCTTTAAGCTTAAGCCACTGAGGCAGACAAGAGCATCTAGCAGGAATTTAATAACACTGTCACGTGCATATTTTTCCTATGGTTACCATCCATCCACAACTGACAATGATCTCCATTTATGAAAGAAACATTTCCTATGTATGTGTGCAACTTTAAAAAGAAGTGGGAGAAAGTCGGGCAGCAGTGGTGCAATCGCAGCGCTCCGGAAGCAGAGGCTGTCACCTCTATGGATCTCTGTGAGTTTGAGGCCAGCCTGGTCTACAGAGTTGAGTTCTAGGACAGCCATGACTACACAGAGAAAGTCTGTCTTGAAAAACAAAAACAGCCAGGCGGTGGTGGCGCACGCCTTTAATCCCAGCACTCGGGAGGAAGAGGCAGGCGGATCTCTGTGAGTTCGAGACCAGCCTGGTCTACAGAGCTAGTTCCAGGACAGGCTCCTAAGCCAGAGAAACCCTGTCTTGAAAAACCAAAACCAAAAAAAAAAAAAAAGACAAAAACAAAACAAAGCAAAACAAAACAAAATAAAAAGAGGGAGAGTACAAAGGACTAAGAAACCAGGTTTATACCGAGTAAAAACATAACACAGCCTTCTGATGCCCTCACTGGCCCAGAGCTGGGCTGCTCACTATGGTCTCTTCAGTACAGATGATGGTCACATGAACAATTAAAATTAAATGAACTTAAAAATTTGCATACTCTGGGTAATGGTGGCACATGCCTTTATTCCCAGCACCTGAGAGGCAAAGGCAGGTGGATCTCTGTGAGTTTGAGGCCAGACTGATCTACAAAAGGAATTCCAGGACAGTCAGGGCTGTTACACACAGAGAAACCTTCTCTTGGGGGAAAAAATGCATACTCATGCTAGATGTGGTGACACACACCTTCAGTTCCAGAATACGGGAGGCAAGGCAGGTGGATGGGCTATAGAGTGAGTTCCAGGACAACCAGGGCTATGTTAGACTGTTCAAAACACAAAAAGTTACACACTCAATCACCGTAGCCACATTCAGTACCCAACACGCACAAGTGGTAAATGATGCAGTGTTCACAGTGTGGCCGCAGAACTCGTCCCTTACCACAGAAAGGACTACTGGCGAGAACGCCACTCAGCTCAAAAGTTACTCACCTGACGATGGAGCCAAAAGGCGTGGCTTCTCCCCAAGTAGTGGCCTTTTGACTTGCACAGCAGGGGAATATCCTAAGGGAGCAGGCCTCTTAGATGGGCCTACTTGATGCAAGGAGGTGGGAAACAGACCTTTGGGGTTGCCCAGTCCTGCAGAGAATGAAAGCCAAAGCATAAACAGGAAGACACATCCAGCTGCTCTCCCCTTCAGAAAGAGCCTAAAGGAGGAGCAATCTGAACTCCCAGCAAGCTCCAACTTCTCTCATTGAGATAGTTCTTAGTGGTCCAGTCTAGGGTAGGAACCAATCAGGTCTTCTGTCTAGAGAAGGTCTTCAGGCTAAGGATGCTCTCCCCAGACCCTTAATTTGTATGATTTGTTTTGTTTTTATGTTTTCTGTGACAAGATCTGCCTATGTAGTCTGGGTTTGCCTTGCACCACCCGGCCCAGAAGTCTGTTTTAAACCATTATTCAAATATACATACAATAACCTGAATTTTCTTTCTTGTCCCCAAATCCTAAATATTTACAAACTAAAACTTCAAAAGGAAGTGTGAAAATCTGGGTCCGATCCCAATTTACCCTAATTCTCTGGTCCTCTCACCCTCCCCTTCCCACACAGTCTTTAAAAAGGATTCTTTTAAAAAAGATTGATTTATTCTGCCACACGGTGGAGGATCATGCTTTTAGTCTCAGCACACAGGAGGCAGAGGCAGGTGAATGTCTGTGAGTTTCGAAGCCAACCTGGTGGTGCACCTTTAATCCAGCAGATTAAAGGAGGCAGAAGCAGATGGGTTTCTGAGTTCGAGGCCAGCCTCGTCTACAGAGTGAGTTCCAGGACAGCCAGGGCTACATAGAGAAACCCTGTCTCAAAAAAAAAAAAAAAAAAAAAGCATATGTAACTTTCATGCACAATGATGTCCCCAAAGCTATGGATGGAACTGAGGGTAGAACATTTGCTTAGCTCTTATGAGACCCTGGGTTCTACCCCAGCACTAGGAAGAGTTGAGGGGCATTCCTAATCATAAATCTAACTTGAAAGAGCAGGTGAAAAGTCATTTTGGGAGGCTGGAGGATGGTTTGGGGGTTAGGAGCTCTGGTTATTCTTCCAGAGGACCAGGTTCAAGCTCCAGTACCCACGAGGTGGCTCACAGTCATCTGTAAACTCACTCTCAGAAGACCTGGGCACCAGGCACACACATGATTCATAGATATACATATAGGCAAAACACCCATACATATAAACTTTACATTTTCTAAACATTATAAAAAAAGAAAAGCCATGCCTTTAATCATGACCTCACCGGCAAGTTCTTCAATGTGGTAAATTGAAAATGTGCTCTTGGCAACCATTCCTCCCCAAACCTAATTCAAACACAGGGAAGCAGAGGAAAGACAGTCCTGGGGTTAGGAAGGTGAGGACCTAGGGGTGCTCTGCGGGAGATAAACTCCATTCTTAGAACTGAAAAGGGACCGAAAAGGCTCAGCCACTGGCACAGAGAGGTTGGTGCTGAGAGCCAGTCAGGCCTGATTTGATGTCTGAACACTATGTGGTTAGACTTCAGCCAGGCCTCCTCCCAGAGGGAAGAGATGGGTCTGAGTGACAGGATCCAGTTAGGACTGAGGTTAGTTTTGAGAGCTTTCAGGTCTGCAGTGTTAAACCAACCTGAGGCAGATCCCATCACACAGAGAAAGGGGACAGGGAGGCTGGAGGGATGGCTCAGTGGTAAAGAGGACTTGTTCTAACAACAGACCCAGAGTTGGTTCCCAGCACACACATGATGTCTCATGAGTGTCAGGAACTCCAGTTCCAGGGGCTCAATGCCCTACTCTAAAACCTCAGTGGGCACCAGGAAATGCATGTTGTGCACACACATACATAGGGGCAAACTCACAAGTAAAATCGATAAAATTAAAAAGCTACAGAGATAAAACTTCTTTAGACAACTGCCATCATTCAGAAATAAAACCCTCAAAAACATGTGAATTTAGAGTAGGGATTATGAGAACCCAGTTTAAACAGCTCTAGCCATGGCCATAAAGCTCAGTAGAAGGATTTCTTCTAAGTTCTGTGTCTCCTTCAGGAGGAAATCCAAAGCACAACATCTGTTCCCCGAGGGAAGAGACACCGCTGGAGGAGATCTGCTCTGTGTCACACTGACCTGGTGCTGGGAGTGGGACAACTTCCTGCCTGTCTCCAACGAGGGGCTTGACAGAGCGGGGAGGAGGAATATCAAGTAAGGGCCGGGGGCCAGAGACTGGCAGCAGAGGAGGAGGCTTGCTCACAACGGGGGTGATCTTGCCCTGAAAGGAGGCAGGCACGCTGCTGGCGGATGAATCCGGAGCCTCGCATTCTAGAAAAGTCAAAAGAATCAATGGTTAGCAGAAGCTTGCCGTCCAGGCCAGTGAGCCTTTCAGGCTATTCAAAGAAGTTTCACTTCTGCTTATTCAAGAAAGTCTTCTTTCCTTTAACTGATTTAGAAGGTCTATAACAAAAAGAAACAGGACTAGGACTGTCATGTTTTAACTTTATAGATTCCACCCACCCTGAGAAAGTAAGTATAATAAGTATATAAAGCTAAACCCACTCTCTCTCGTCAGATGAACGAGTCATTAAAGCTTTAATGCATCCCGGGTGTGCTGCACAGCAGCTCCTTTTCCCTTGAAGGGACAAGTGGTTATTATTTTTGTCTCACACACGTCATTCAAAATGAGAAAGCTACTACTTATTAATTTACTTATTGGGTTTTTTTTTTTTTTTTAGACAGGTTTTCTCTGTGTCACCCTGGCTATCCCGGAACTTACTCTCTAGACCAGGTTGGTCTCAAACTCAGAAATCTGTCTGCCTCTGCCTCCCAAGTGCCAGGATTAAATGAGTGTGACTGACACCATGCTCAGTTAGAAAGTCACTACACTTAGCTGGGCGGTGGTGGTGCACGCCTTTAATCCCAGCACCCAGGAGGCAGAAGCAGGTGGATCTCTGTGAGTTCGAAGCCAGCCTCGTCTACAGAGCTAGTTCCAGGACTGGCTCCAAAGCTACAAAGAAACCCTGTCTCAATAAATAGATAGATTAGATAGATAGATAGATAGATAGATAGATAGATAAATATAAAGTCACTATTTTAAGAGGCGAGCTCATAAATGAAATGTTCTTTAAACTCCTCAAGATTAAGAACCATATACATCTTTAACATATAACATTGGTCAGTGTTGTAAGCATGTTGGTGTTAACAAAAAATGATATGCAGAGCCAGGAGGGAGGAAATTATAAGCCTATGTGTGGACAGAGGTCATTCTACTTACTATAAATTTAGTTCAACATATGATATGAAAGTAGAAAGGGAACCACTGGGGATGGAAGGAATAACCAAAACTAAGGATGAAAAAGCAGCCCGGAAACCTACTACGTTGTAAAGCTAACTTAAAGGAAAAAAGGAGGGAGTGTCAAGATGGCTCAGTGGATAAAACACTTGCTGTACAAGCCTGAGTTAATCCCTGGAGCCCATGTAAACAGGGAAGGAAAGAACCAACTCCACCAAGTTGTTCTCTGACTTCCACATGTATGCTGTGGCTCACTCATGCCCTCTATGTACACATCATGCATGTGCGTATAACCCTGAGTGGTTGAGCAATGCTGCTCGGTAAGCCACCAGTTGTGAAACACAAGTCCCAATGGTAGGTGTGGGATACCTCCCTATGTGCTATTGGTTAGGGAGTTTCCAGAGGTCATTGCCACTTCTCTTGGCTGCCTAGCAGAAGTAGATTGTAAGGTTCTACTGCTGTAGACACACACTGTGTTACGTGTTACAGGATGTAGAGAAATCGGGCTAGTACAGAGCTGGAGGCTGATGGGGTAAAGCCATCAACAGTCCTACTCAGTCATGGGTACTGCATACTGTGATACTGACCAGCCAGGCTCAGTGATGCTATCATGTGACCTGAAGGTTGTAGGGGTATCCAACCACTTGATGGTTGGAGTTTACACCACTCTAAGGAGGAAATTCACAACTGGTATTGTAAACCTGGTCAAAAAGAGATGGTGCTGGCTGGAGGTCATAGGCCTTAGGGAAAAAGCTACTGTTGTTTTGCTAAGTGGACATGTTGTCAAATCGCCTGTAAATAGTTACGTTTATACACACAGTGCTGGTCTCAGTCTTGCACAGAGAAGTCTTAGTTAATGCAGCCACTCAAACCTGGTGGAGGTGCTGAGAACAGGTGCTCAGCCTTCAGTGGGACACCTCTCTATCAATCCTCCCACCCACCCTGCAGGCTGAGGAGGGGGCAGAAAGCAGAGCCGGAGGAAGAGAGACAGTGTTGTGACGTGCAGCCTTCTGAACACCACGTGGCTGCTGCACTCACGGACGCACGGTAGGTCGATGTGGGTGCCCAAACAAGACTGGACCTGCCAACGTTCTGTCATGGGTTGAGGAGCTGTGGGCAGCTAATGGCTGCTGGGAAGAAAGGCAGTCGTTTCTTTCAGTGTAGCCACTAGTGAGCTGCTTGTGCTCCAGTAAATAATCCACACCCGTGCTTATGCAAGCAACCCTAATTAGACTCAGCAGGGCACAAAATCCAGTCCTGAAAGCAGTGAGGGCACTTGCTGCGAGAAAGGTGAGCTCAACAGGACTGAGACAAGGGAAGAAAGGGTAATGAGGTATAGATGATCAGAGTTCATTATGTATATGCATAACGGTATCAAAGAATAAGTCAAAAACTGTACTCTAGGGTCAGCGATAGCTCAGCTAGTAAAGATGTTTGCCACCAGGCCTGACAACCAGAATTTAATCACTTGGACCCACATGGTAGGAAAAAAAAAATTCCCACAAACTGTCTTCTGATCCAAACCTGCACATACACACAGCAATAAATGCAAAAAAATTATCTTAAATATATTTTTAAACATCTGATTCAAAAGAAACTCTAATCTTAAAAGAAGCACTTTAGTGTGTAAAGGTTAGAAACCCATGCTGACCAGTTCCTTTTGTATCGCTCACACGTATGAATGCAAATGAGCGCGCGCGCACACACACACACACACACACACACACACACACACACACACACACTTCTTTCTCTGAATGAGAAACCTAGTTTTTTTTCACACACGGGTTTATAGAAAAAGGATGTGCCCAGAGTTCAGAACTCAGAAGGGAAGGGACAGAGCCGTATACCTTGCAGCTGCTCTTTCCTGGTTGTTAGGTAGTCCATGAGCAGGCCCAGCTCGTCACTGTACAGATGCTTCCCCTCACTCAACAAGAAAAGAAGGTAACAGATACTGACTGGTGGAGAGTAACTGGCCAGGTGCTCACGGGCCAGGAAGTCATCCACCAGCTCAGAGGCCCTCTGAGAAATCCCAGTGCTTTGTCCAGTGCAAAATCTCTTCAATTCTCTAGCCACCAGGACCAGGGCATCCTCCAGCAGCATATGTCGATGTACTAGAGACAAGAACAAGCTGCTTTAGCATACAGGTCTCTCTCTATTTTAAAGAAATTTTTATAAAATAAAATAATGAGAAAGGACAAGTCAGAAAACGGATAATCCACCTGCGAATTGTACTAGCTGTGGTCTTTGATGCAGATGTGACACTGACTAGGACCCCCCACAGCAGGAGCTTTATTTAATTTCAAAACAGACGCTACTTCTTATTTAAAAGTTATACAAAGGCTAGGCCTGGTGGTACATGCTTTTAATGCCAGCACTTGGGAGACAGAGAGCCTCTGGGAGGTCAGCCTGGTCTACATAGTGAGTTCCAAGACAGTCAAAGTTACATAGAGCTGTGGTTCTCAACCTTCCTCAGGCTGTGACACGTTAATACAGTTCCTCACGCTGTAGTGACCCCCCAACCATACAATTATTTTCATTGTTACCTCATAACTGCAATTTTGCTACTGTTGTGAATCATAATATAAACACCTGTGCTTTCTGATGGTTTTAGGCAATCCCTATGAAAGGGTCATTCAACTCCATAATGGGGTCATGGTTTTAAGAACCACTGATAGAGAGAGACCCGGCTCAAAAAAAATTGTTTAAGTGAATACATAAACTATAACAAGCAACAGCTGTAGGAATACATGGGCTAAGTGTCAATAAAATTAATTTTAATTATTTACTTAGCGTATATGTGTGTGCAAGAGTGTTTGGAAGGCGAGGGGTGCACCCACACATTGAGACAATGGGGATGTTCTATTGGGAACTCACCAAGGCCAGCTGGCCTGGGACTGGAAAAGCCTGGGATAAAACCGGACTCTCTGAACATAGCGGACAATGAGGACTAATGAGAACTCAAGAACAATGGCAATGGGTTTCTGATCCTACTGCACGCACTGGCTTTGTGGGAGCCTAGGCAGTTTGGATGCTCAACTTACTAGACCTGGATGGAGGTGGGGGTTCCTTGGACTTCCCACAGGACAGGGAACCCTGATTGCTTTTCGGGCTGGGGGGAGACTTAATTGGGGGAGGGGGAGGGAAATGGGAGGCGGTGGCGGGGAAGAGACAGAAATCTTTAATAAATAAATAAATTTAAAAAAAAAAAAGAGTGTTTGGAAGCACAAGTGCATAGGCATGGCACACACGTGGAGGTGAGGGAACAACTTTTCAGAAGTCGTTTCCCCCTTCTACTTTGTTCTGAGGAGGGTCTCACTTCTATTGCTACCCACGGTATACTCCAGGCTGGCTGGCCCATCAACTCTGAGTAATCTTCTTGTTACCTCCCATCTTGCCATAAAAAGTGCTGTGGTCACAGACCACACCTGACTTTTTGTATGGGTTCCTGGCATCAACCTCAGGCCCATTAGGCACACAGCAAGCATTTTCACCCACTGAGCAATTTCCCAGGCCCAGAAATCTTTATTTTTTATTTTTCGAGACAGGGTTTCTCTGTAGCTTTGGAGCCTGTCCTGGAACTAGCACTTGTAGACCGGGCTGGCCTTGAATTCACAAAGATCCACCTGCCTCTGCCTCCCAAGTGCTGGGATTAAAGGTGTGCGCCACCACTGCCTGGTTTATAAAGCGCGTTCCAGAACAGGCTCCAAAGCTACACAGAGAAACCCTGTCTGGAAAAACAAAAACAAACAACAACAACAAAAATACTCAACAAATAGTCTACCTAGTTTGTGATGATTTCCTAAATGATCTTGCATGATGTCAACACTTAAAAAGCGAAATATAATTAGTCTTTCTCACAACTTACTCAAATTAAACATTTCCCAGGAGAGTGAGATTTGTAATTATTGAAAGAGTGTGTTCTTTTACATTTCTAGAACTTATGTGCAAAGTAACTGTGATTTTTGCCTTCTAAACTACCAAATACAGAAAAACCTTAATTTCACACTCTCAAGTGTAGTACTGAATGAAAGTTGGCAGGTAGGCAAGAGATGCCATGATTCCAATAAAAGAGCTCAGCCGCTCCATGGCAGAAACAAGAGCTCATCATTCTTCTCCCTCCAGACCCAATGTGACAGCTGAATGTAGATTATTAACCCTATATTCACTTCTCTACCAGGTCTCAAAGTTACAGGGATGAGTTAATTCTAGCTATTAGCATCCCATGGGCTCTGTTCAAGGGAAAGAGCTTCTGACTTAGCAACGAGCCTCTGATGCTGCTGAGACAGGTGACCTAGAGTCTGCAGGAGAAGCATGCTCAACTGCTGCTAACAAGCACGGAAGAGAAGCCAGGTATACAGAGCCTAGGATACAGGAGACACTTAGTGCATCCAGACTGAACAGAAGAGTGCAGGGGCTTCTGAAAGAAGACTAGAAAACTCGGTAGGTGTGGGTGAGACTCCCATGAGGCTCTCCCCCTGCATCCAGAGGGAAAAATGCCATTTTCAGCCTCTGACTGCAGGGGACAGAATCAAGACAGGACAGGAAGAGCACATTTGAGCACAGTGGAGAAGATGAAGGATGTGCTTATATGAGCGCATCTGCCTAAGCTTGTACAATCGAGAGCAAAAGGGGATTGTTTCACTGGGCGGTGGTGCTGCCCACCTTTAATCCCAGCACTCAGGAGGCTGAACTCAAGGCCGGCCTGGTCTACTCTACTCAAGACTACACAGTGAGATCCTGTCTGAATGAACAAACTAACAAAAAGGGTGTGTGTGTGTGTGTTAATTTTCATGTATTCTCATGAATGCCAGAACAAAGAAATGGATGAGAAAGCATAGAAAAAGCATACTTTAAAAAAAGAAAGTCAGGGTCAATGCCCCCAAAGGCCCAAGTGTTAAAGGTTTGGTCTCCAGCCATTGGGCTGAGAATAGGGCCCAGCAGGAAAGAGTCAGATCACTAGAGCGTTCTCTGGAAAGGGACACTGGGCCTGGTCTCCAGCTCTCCTTTCACTCTCCAATGGTCCAGGGAAGCCGCTTCCTCTGACACCCCTGCCATGACAGACAGTCTCGGCAGGGCCCACTACCAGGGCTCTAGATGAACTCAGATGGAAAACTAAGAAACTGGGATCAACAAGCCTCCTCTCTTTTTAAGTTGATCATCTTTTTTTTCCCCCCACAGTGAGGGGAGGTAGATTAATAAAAAGTTTAAGAGAATCCTTGGAAAAAGAAGAAAGAACCTGTGAAACTTAACCATCAAGAATATAAAAGCTAGTGGTAAGATTTGGCCAAAATCTCTACAGATGGCAATCCGTTATTTTAGGCTCTTTTGTATTTGAGACAGGGTCTACATAGCCCAGACTCCTGGGCTCAAGTGACCCATCCTTCTGCCTCTGCCTCTCAAGTTCTGGAACTAAATGTGGAAGCCTACCATATCTGGCTGTGTGATCCTTACACAGATGCAGTAAAGGTGACTTAGGTTTCAGTTTTCAGCAATACATAGAAAAAGTACTTTGTGGTACCTGCAAGACTTTCTTCCTCAACTAAAAGCAGTTCAGCTACAAACATGACCCTTCAAAGCATGCCAGCATACAAAGAAAAGACACCTCATGTTTAAAGCAGGGTTTGTCTCCAGAGACACTTTTAGAACTGACACTTACTTTTGATGGATTCATGAAGCATGATTACAGTACAAGAGGAATATTTCACATTAGACTGCTCCACAAGAACACAAAAGGGGGAACCGTCATCTTTAACATCCTGCAGTGCGCGAGTGAAGTCCGATTCGGAGGCAAGGTGAATTATTTCCACTACAAGACCACGATCCCGCAGGCGGCAGCCTATGGCTGTCGCATAATCCCTTAAGACACACACACACACAAACACACACACACACAAATAAATAAAGAAAAATGCAGGTTACTTTTCAGTTCAATAGAAGAAAAAAGTCCACATTACCACTACACATTGAAGCAAGCAAAGAGTAAGACAATGTTTTTATTTTATTTATCTTAGTGAAGTGCCATCTTTTCTGAACTGTAAAATCCTTTATAAGATTGACTACGTGTATAATTTAGTAAAGAAAGCGCAGCAGGCACAGTGGCATATGTCTTTAATCCCAACACGTGGGAGGCAACGATAGGAGGATCTCTGTGAGTTCAAAATCAGCCTGGTCCACATATCAAGCTACACAGGACAGACAGCCAGGGCTACATAGTGAGACCTTGTCTTGAAACAAACCAAACACTGTAGAAGCTGCTTTTGTTTGGTATACTGGGTACTGTGCCGAGTAAGCACCATGAGTAGCCTATTTTTAAAATGGAAGCCTTCAGGTGTTCTTTGATGATGTCATGTCAATTGAGAGGCCATAAAAGAAGCGTGAGATTGTTTTAAAGGACAGGTGAGAAGACTACTCCAAAGAACAAGACAGCCTTCACCTCAGTTGGCTAAGAGAGGCCCTCACCACGCCATTTCCATCAGGAGGGGTCCTTCCTATGGAGAGGACGAGTGACGCTGGAGTCTGCCAGCATTCAGCACTCGGTAACCAGCCTCGGATCAAAACCTTTCGTGTCCTGCTTCCTCAGCCTCCATCCTCAGTCAGTCTCCCAGGCCTCTCTGAGTGATGTGGTCATTGTTGCCTAATAATTACTTAAAACCCGCAAAGCCCTGCTCTGCAACCTAACCGGCATTCTCGTTTCTGGCAAGACATTCATTGGAAAAAGCAAAACAAGTAAATAACAGAAATTATCCGAGTCCATCTAAACAGGCTTCAAACACCCCATTCTCTTGCCAAACAGATTAAGCACCCCTGGATAATCAGCCCTCCCCTTTCCTTCTGTTTTCCCTCTGCCATTCTGTTTGTTAAGTCACATACTAGTCCTCAGCTCAGAGACTCAATGCCAGTGACATTATTCTCTGCAATCTCTTTAACTTCTCTCCAAACTAACGGTAACCCACTCTTTCTCATATGAATATCCAGTTGCTGGTGGAACAAGCCCTCAGTACATTTGATCGCTCTCTCTTTTAAGACAATCCCATGTAGTGCTGGCTAGCGTAGAACTCACTGTGCAGCCAAGGATAACCTCAAAATTCTGATACACCTATCTCTATTTCCCAGTACTAGACTTGAAAGCGTGAACTGGGGTAGAATCCCTCATAACTGAGCTATACTGTCAGTCCACATCTGCTCTTCTAGCTGTAATGTGTACGCTTTATCCTATTATATATACAGCACCTCTCACAAACAGTATTTGTTACTGAATTATACTTATGCTCCTGTGCACAGAGCTTTACATGTAACAAGTCAGTAAAATGCATGTTTTACAAAACTAAAGACTGTTAGGATGACAGGAAAACATGTTTCTGGCAATTTAGCAAAATATAGATGATTTCAGAAAATAAACTCAGGAAGGAAACAACAGTTCATACAGCCCATGTGCCAAAGCCATCCCAGAAGTAATTCCTATTAGATGACATGAACTGAAAATTAGCATTTTGCAGTATAAAGGAATGACTCAACCAGCTGATGTTTCACTGTAAACCTTACTGACATCGAAGTGACTCAAGACCAGACAGCATGCCTTGCTTCCAGGGCCCCAGCAGCTGCAGACACCCTGTGGCTGACAGAGCTCTTTGCTGCATCCTCTCCGGTGTTCTGATCCATGGCTAACTGAACACCAGGCAGGAGTTACAACATGTGAGGGTAGCTTCTAACGCCACTCTAGGTGGAGAGGAGAAGAAATGCAGCCTCAGACAGTCTGCACTACAAGACCGCCCTCAATTAGTGCCAGCCGCCCAACTCTGCTGATGGGAAGATAGCCAGTGCATCAGGATCATGCTTAGTCCAACGAGCAGCTGGAGTCAGCCACAGTTCTATATGAAATACGAGATGATCCATGTCAGATATATGATACTGCTACAAATGCTAAGAAAGCTAATCTAAGGGCTGGGCAGTAGTTCAGGTGGCAGACAACTGGCCTGGCATGCACAAAGCCCTGAATCTCCAGCACCATATAAACTGGGAGTTTATAATCCCACTAAGGAGGTGAATGTATGAAAACCACAAGTTCAATGTCATCTTCACCTAGATAGCAAGTATGAGGTCAGTGTAAGCTATATAAGACTATATTAAAGGGGGTGGGGAGGCCTGGAGAGATGACTCAGAGGTTAAGAGCACTGGCTTTTCCAGAGAACCTGAGCCAACCACACAGTGGCTCACACCATCTATAATGAAATCTGGTGCCTTCTTCTGGCATGCAGGCATATATACAGAGAGAACACTGTATAAATAATAAAAAATAAATATTTAAAAGGGGGGGGGATAAGGAAAGCCAAGCTGGCTAATCTAACTTAGGCATTGTGGCTCAAACCTGTGACTAGTACTTGGGAGACTAAGGCAGCAGGGTTGCCAGGAGTTCACAGTCAGCCCAGGCTACACAATGAGACTTTGCCTTTGGGGAGGAATGGGGGAAGTTTATTTAGCCAAAGACTAATGCCAAAGCAGTCTTGTGGCAAAATTGCTAAATGCTGAGGCAGCAAACCTCCTACACGTGCTGAGTCTTTTCCACCTCTAGGTTTAAAATCTGTTTAAATTACTCAGATTAATCCAAGGCATTTCTGGACGTCTTTCAATTAAGGAGACATTCCATCATTTGACTGTGAAAGGAATGGCCCTCTCCTATGCTGTGACTGATCTCATTTCTTCTAACTACTGTCTCCCAAGGTCCAACCCAAATGCCCTACAAATGAAAAGGAGCTATAATTTTGCTTTTGAATGGTGAATAAAATTTCTGAGTTGTAAGATTGCAGATTAAAAAAAAAAAGGAAAGAAGAACCCGAGGAAGAGGAAGACGACAAAGATGGTTCAACACCGCCTTCATAGAGTCATGCTTCACATATGCCTGACATCATACAGTAGAGTTCTGTTCGTCGGATGACCCTTAGCATCACGTAGTGAGTGATACTGCGACAAGTGCACAGCCCTCAAGCCCACCGCTTGTCTACCAGCCAGACTCTGCCAGGCTCACGAATGGTACCACTCATGACATCACTGTCATTACGATGTAAACAGAAGCGATTTTAAAACAGCACGGAAAAGTCCCAATGTATGAGATGGGCAGACTAAAAGGGGAGTGGAGTGGGAGGAATGCAAGCAATAAAGACAATCTGAGTAAGACAGGACCCTGGAAGTGATGCCCCTACTTCCAATGTACTTAGCCCAACAGTGACATTTTGACAGTCTTAAAGGAATGTCCCTAATGCTGACTCCCAGTAAGTTATGTACCCAAGACTGAACACTTAAATCCCAATATGCACACACCCCCATTTGGTAAGCTAAAAAGAAATAAAGTCACCTCTGGTTTGTGTCTATAGAGACAACAACGCAATCCGAAGGTTTCTCTCGGTCTTGTGCTTTCTGGAGCACTCTGTAGAAGTGCTGGAAAAGCGCCTCTCTCTGAGCATCCCGGCCATTGGTGAGATCTGAAAAACAGGTGCACCGGGCTTCCGCATGACCAAATAACCATCATGGAGGCTGTGGTGGCCTTTCAAAGGGACAACAGTCAGCACACTGTAGACAATCTGGACAGAATTCTTACCGAGCTGAAAATACTGGCATTGCTCATGGTTATCTTCATTCCTTTTTGAATAATCAACCACATTCCCCCATAATTCTTCAGTACTGCTGGAAGTATGAAAATATTTTCTCAAATTGTGCAGATATGTTTTCCCTCTGAACATGCCCCCACAACATAAAAACCCTATCCAGATCACCCAATGCAAGCTACAGTCACCTAAGACAGTGGCTGCTTAGAAATGTTACCCAAGAATCTGCTCTCATTTTAGAGTATTATGTGAGTCTAAGAGTTTCTGCCATTTCTCATCCATTTCTTCTTATCTGCTACAAGAAAAAGTGCTAAATGGAGACAGACGAACTCATGCCTACAGTGGTCAGTAATATTTTTATAAGAATGTTCATTTGGGGGCTGGAGAGATGGCTTAGTGGTTAAGAGCATTGGCTGCTCTTCCAAAGGTCCTGAGTTCAACTCCCAGCAACCACATGGTGGCTCACAACCATCTGTAATAAGGTCTGGTGCCCTGTTCTGGCCTGCAGACATACACAGAGACAGAATATTGTATACATAATAAATAAATAAATATTTTTAAAAAAAGAATGTTCATTTGTGCTGGGTGGTGGTGACGCATGCCTTTAATCCCAGCACTCGGGAGGCAGAGGCAGGCGGATCTCTGTGAGTTCGAGGCCAGCCTGGTCTACAAGAGCTAGTTCCAAGACAGGCTCTAAAACTACAGAGAAACCCTGTCTCAAAAAAACCAAAAAACAAAAACAAAAAAAAAATCTAACAAACAACAACAAAAACAATGTTCATCTGTGAAAAAGGTGCTCACTTCTACACTTCTCAGAGTCTTTGTTAGATGCAGGCAGGCAAATGCGACTCCTTGAGCTTTGCTCCCACACTCCTAAGTACTCCTCGGGCTCCCTTGAGCAAGTGATGTTCCCTTGTTAAAAGCATGCAAAATAGTGCACAGATGCTGGGTAATCTATTAACCATCCAAAGTGCTCCCGTTTGCTGTGATTTAACAGAGGAAAGGGGGAATTAGATGCACGCTGTACCCTAAATCAGGCACTTTTATTGCAGCTCCCCAGTATCTAGATAGCAATGTTTTTGTCCACAAGGAACGTCCTGCCAGGGAGAGAAGTCTCGGCAGGCGGCAATTAGCTGCATTCCCACAAGAGGCCTCGCACACATGGCAGAGCGGCACTGGATGCACTCTGTCAAACAGTCTGCGCCCTACACTACCACAAGCGTCAATCCCGCTGCTCTCCTCGTAGGTTTCGGGTTAGGTTCGTCTCATCTACTCTCACAGAAGACATAACTATGAAGTGTTTGCCTGAGGCCGAGAAGCCCCCTGCCTCCTGGAGGATCCCACTCTCCGCCCAGTGCTCCCTCACCCTGACCTGCTGAGCTTTGTCTGCTGCCTGACAGACACAGGCCTGAGTCCAGTTACCTTAAGGTTATCAGCTTTGCTTTAACCCTGGATACATTTGCTCCTGCTGGCTTTCCCTCAATCTTTGGATTCCCTGTCTCCTTTCCTTTGCTTTTGCCTTCTTCCCTCCATTCTTTTCTTCTTCTTGGGGGAGGTATTCAGGGCCCCTTGCACACCAGATAAGTATTCTACCAGAGCCACACCTATGGCCCTAATAATACGGTAGAAAGTAAATTCCCTTGCCTCCCCAACCAAGGAAGTAGAGAGGGTGGCGCGGCATTCCAGAAGCCTACCCCTGGGCCGTCTAGGCCAGCAGCAGGGGATGAGCACAACTGCCCAGGCTCCGCCCTCAGCTTCACTGCTAGCAGAAAGGAGTTGATCCTCCTCTGTCTCAGACTCCTCTCTTCTGGCTGGCTGGGTGTGGTTTGGTTTGAGGGAGGGTCTTACACTGGCCTCTGACTTACTCTGTAGCTAAGGATGGCCTGAAGTGATCTCCCTCCATGCCCCATGGACTGGGGTTAGAGGTTCCTCCTTTCTAAAAGGGAAACTATAACAGAGCCTGTTGGGGGACTCCAAGAGCTGAACTAGCAGAGCCCAGAAACAGAGTTGACCATTGTCACCCACTTCTGCCTCTAGGCTCCTCCCAGAGCAGGGCCAGAAACCCTCTCCTTCTGAAGGTAACCTAACATCGAAGGCATTCTAGGTCTCTTTAAGGAAATGGTACCTGAGAGAAACTAACTCCTATTAACAGCCACTCCTGAATTCTGTATTTCCAAGTGCTTCTGCACTTGAGGAAGCATTTTTCAATTTTGAATTATCAATTTAATATGTCACAAAACTCATCTCTAATGGAGGCAGAAGGGAGGCCTTGTCAAAGTTCATACACATAAAAATCAATTCAAATACAGTTCAAGGAAAACTGCTTTTACCGAAACTCCATAGAAAGATCAAGGTGAGCAGCGTGAAACGCTACGCTGATTCACCTGCTTAGAGGCACTCCCCTGCTGAACACAAAAAGCAAGGAGAGGAGACAGAAGAGCCTTGAGAGGGAGGTGTGCATGCTTCAGAACAATAACCATGTGAGTCGCTAAAGTCACTAAAGAAACAAGAGGACCTGGTGCCCTGGCCTGCTACAGATCCTTGAGGCTCACACAGGAAGATCATCACTTGAGCCCAAGACTTCAAGGCTAACCTAGGAAACAAAGCAAAATGTTTAAGGCCAGGCATGGCGGTGCACACCTTTAACCCCTGCACTTGGGAGGCAGAAGCAAGAGGATCTCTGAGTTTGAGGCCAGCCTGATTTGTGTAGTGTGTTCAAGTGCAGCTAGGGTTATGTAGAGAAACCCTGCTTCAAACAAACAAACCACCAAACCCTGGTACAGAAAATTTCACTTTAATATAATATGCTTTTATATATCTATCCATTCCTCAGTTTAAAACAAAACAAAAAAACTATTGTTCTTATGTATACAGATGCTTTGCCTTCATATATGTCTGTGTAGAGTGTGTATGTGTGATGCCCACAGAGGCCAACAGAGAGCTGGAACCAGAGTTAGAGACCATCGTGTGGGTACTAGGAATCAAACCTGGGTCCCCTCTGGAAGAGTGCCGGTGTTATTAATCGCTGGATGAGTCAACTCTCCAATCCCATTTTAAAAAACAACTGATATTTATATTTGTCTCTGAAGTACTAATTTGTCTTACAAGGAAATAAATTATCTCTTTTGAGCAAATACAGCAATAAGACAGGAGCAGAAAAGTACATATAAAAGAGAGCCACAGGCCTGAACAGAGAACGGATAAAGCAAGGAAGTCACTCAGAGATGACTGAAAAATACCACAAAGAGCTGGTGGTGAAGGCCCTTCTGGCCATGGGTATACGTCAGTTAAGAGTCCAAATGACTGTGGAAAGGTAAAAGTTAAAGTAGAGTGGTTAATATGATCAACTTGACCCAAGAGACTTCCCAAAAGCAAATATTAATAGCACCAATTTCAGCAAACATCTAGGTCCGCACAGTAAGAATACATTTGCATTACTACCTAAGCTTTTAGCAAATTGAGCCACAACAATAAAACCTCACCTTAGCCTGTCTTCACACTCCTTTAAGTAGCCCTCGTGGGGAGAATGAGAAGTTGGCAGAAAAGGTTTAGATGGCTTACTGCTAAAAAACAACAAAGACAAATTACACTCAAGAAGAAATTATTTCCCATAGTTCATACATTAGTTTCCACAGTTCTGGTACACTCAAAGGTGATTAAGTCTTCAGTAAAACTGGATTTCAAAAACTCGAACAATGGCGTTTTTCAAGAATCTTTTGTCAGAAGCTCTACTCTATTCCTTAATACCTGTTTCTATTTTTTGCTTAGCGTGCTTATTCAACTGTTTCTGCAAAGTTGGCAACTGAACGTGTAGCTGTGACACAGAAAAGACCACGACAACCCACCAGCAGAAGGGGCTTCAGCTTAAGTCTGAGCTGCCCAAGTGGACAAATCTGCAAGCCAACATGTGATAGTAGAAGTGTCTGCAATTATCTATTATAAGAACAGGAGCGACTGGTTTTGTTTTAAGCTTCTTTTTGATGGTTGTTCCACTGACACCATCCAGTGTCTAAGGATTCGCTGCACCCGGCTCATACTCCCTTCCTAACAGGGCTCCAGGTATGTGCGTCAACTCCGGTGTGAGGCATCCTCCACTACAGCCACACTGCAGTCACACTCCAAATACACTCTGACACACACAGCCACCATCTGCCTCATTTAAGGGATGTGTTATTAATATAGATTGAAATCTAAGACATAAAGAAGGGCCAAACCTTAGAAGACAATAGTTGCTGCAAGTTGCTAGCTGGCAGAAGCAAGGGTTTTGACAAGAATGTTACAGATTTGGACTGAGAGAGTTAAAGAGTTAGAAGAAAGCATTCCATTTCCAAAGAGGATGAGCGCAGATGCACCACTCGACCCTCTTCTCAATGATCCTAGCCAAGTTTGAAGGCCACGAAAAGGAATAAGCAGATGGTTCAATGTGAGCAAGTCAAAAGGAAGTTGCATTTGCCTTATTCGGCTTCCTAGCAACTAAACCAAATGATGCCAAAAAAGCCAGCCGGCTCTAAGGAGCAGCACTGCAGGGTATTGGAAACCCAGCGGTCGGGCAGAGCAGAGAAAGCCTTAAGACACCCCCACCTGGAAAAACAAATCCTTTGCCCACCAATCCCCCCTTTCCCACTTCCCTGGAGCTCCAGCTCAGTCTACCTGCCCATGCTGAGGGCAACCTTTCAATCCCACTGACATCAGCTGAGCAGACTGACACTGCTATCAAAAACTAACTCCCACTTCTGCACTGGATGGAAGGCTCCATACGCTCTAACACAGTTAGCCAGCTGGACAAAGGATTCTGCAGGCCAAAAGACAGCATCCTTGCCACCCGTGGTCAAACGCTGCTGAGAAACTCAGGCCGTGTTCACAGGCCACAATCCCAAAAGCCTGAAAGTAACCCTAGTGGAGACAGGGTGTGCTCTGATCCTCTTAAAAACAGACTGAGTAGCCAGGGAGCAGACCAGAGGCTTCCCTGAACAGGCCGCCTAAAGGAACACACTCTGGCAGGAGCTGCCTTGGTGGGAGTACCTACACACACATCCCATATCCCCATATGTGCAAATGATCAAACCATGGCCTGGATGTTATTAAACATTTCATGGTCACCCTGGGAAGGCAATGCACTGTAACTGGTAATACCCATTAAGAACTCAGTTCCTCAGTCAATTGGTGGGTAATATAGGTCACATACTGTTCAACAATAAATAGAACAAATCTATTTTAATAAATAAACAAATCTTCCTGGTGTTCAATAAACAAAGATGTTTTGATGCATTCTATTGAATCCTTGTAACCACCATCAAGCTGGAAGCTTTAGGTTCCCCACACACTGTCAAAGCAAGATGAGCAAAGTAAGGCTTATCACACAGCTACGAAGCCTGGATTCAGGTCCCCGTGGTCAAACTCTAAAACCCTGACTCCCTTAAATAATTCTTAAAAGTGTGTTGTTTGTGTGTGTGTCTGAGAGAGAGCTATGCGTGAGTGCAGGTACATCTGTACCTCCACACGTGTGGAGGTCAGAGGATAACTCTCCTGAGTTGGTTCTTGTGTTTCTGCTGCTCTGTGTTCTCCACATCAGTTTCTGGCTAATGCTCATCTGCACCTCCCATATTGCCACAGGAATGCTAAGATCACAGATGCAAGCCACCACATCCAGCTTTTCTCACATGGGTTCTGGGGTTAAATTCGGATCACCAGGCTTGCAGAGCAAACGCTTCTACCCACTGAAACATGTTGATGCATCCCGACCCCAACTTCCTTTAATGCCTCTCTGCCCAGTGCCCCGATTCAGCCAGTTGTTTGGGTTTTTTGTTTTGTTTTGTGTCAAGAAAAGGGAAAGCTAGGAAAGGCCAAGGAAGAGGGGTGAAAACACTGTCATTCTAGGTCTTTATGAAAGGTAAACTAAAATAATAATAATGATAATATCCGAATCTAAGAGCCTGAGAGATGGGGGAGGCTCCATAGCACACTGTGCTTGCCTGATCTCTCCTAGCCAAGGCATACCAAGCAGGAGCCTTTGGTGCTAAGAGCAACTCAAGACTGCCTAGGGATGAGCGGGGGGTAGAAACAGAACTCTCATTGTAGGTAGGCAAACAGAAGAACTTCTCAGAAGGCAGTTTAACAGTTTCTTAAAAAGTGTAACAGGAGCTAGAGAAATGGCTCAATCAATAGAATGTGTTCAACAGCCATGGGGGCTGAGGTCAATCCCTAGCACTCCTGTATAAAGACAGGGAGAGGGGAGGAGCAGCTGGAGAGATGGCTCAGTGGCTAACAGCACATATTGCTCTTGTAGGAGATGCAGAGTCGGGTTTCCAGCACCTACACCAGGTGCTGGAAAAACATGAAGACTCAACACCCTCTTCGGGACTCCATGGGTACATACCCCGACACAGACATAAACATATAATTAAACGTAAGTCTTGATTTAAACAAATAATCCCTCCCTAAAAAACAAAAACAAACCAAAAAAAAAAAACCTAACAAGAACAAATTACCACAGCTAAGCAGGGCAGCGTGCATCTGCCATCTCAGTGTCCACAGTAGGTCGTCCCTAAGCTGTGCTGGCCATCCAATCTAGCTGACTTAGCCAGTTCAAATTAAGCAAAACACCCTGTCTCAAAAAATAAGGTAGAGAGTGACACCCAATATTGACATCTGGTCTCTACACATGTACACACAGAGACACATAGGCATGCATATACATGCGCGCGCGCGCGCGCACACACACACACACACACACACACACACACAAGCGGGAGCACATGCATATACTCAACACATGAACTAACCAATCTATTCCAGACACACAATAAAAATGCTTATTTTCATACAACAATGAAACAGCTGTGGCCGTGTAACTATAAAAAAAAGTATCTACTTCATAGTTATAAAGGCTTCAAATCCAAACAGCTGGCTCCATCGAGGGCGCCTACAGGTAAAAAGTAGAAGCAAGAGACCACAGGGCCAAACAGGAACCCAGAGACACAGAGCTCTTCTGGAGGCAGTGCCCTCAAAGGCTAATGGCCTCCCACTAGTCAGGACATTTCAAGCAGCTACCTCCCCCCACCCACAAACACTACCGTGTTAGGAAGCAAGCTTTTGGGGACACACACTCAAACCACAGCAGACATGTTGGCACAGACTACATGTGTACTCTGTTTCCAGAGGCTTTGTATGAAGAGACTGGAAACCAGGCAGCAAACTGCGCATAGTGTGCCCCCACTGAGCTGCAGCAGCAAACTGCGCATAGTGTGCCCCCACTGAGCCACTACAGCAAACTGCGCACAGTGTGCCCTCACTGGGCCACTGTAGCAAACTGCGCATAGTGTGTCCTCACTGAGCCGCTACAGCAAAGCACCAGAAACCATGTGGCTTAAAAAACAGAACTTTATTTCTCAAGGTGCTAGTGAGAAGCTCAAGGTCAGGATGGTCACTGCAGGTCTCTCCCTGTTGTTCAGAAATCTCTTTCTTCTTATAAGGCAACTAATCAACTCAACAGGATCAGGGCACACACCCTGGGCATCATTCAACTTTAATTACCCACTACATGCTCTGTCTCAAATATTGTCAGCACAGGGGATTAAGCGTTTCAACATATGACTCCACCTCAGATGGGATTATGCTGCTCAGGTGCAGGCCACACCAGTCAGAAGAACAGAGAACCTCCTTCTAGACCAGAGGCCATGTCATCTTCCAGAAGCCCAGCCCCCAGCTCTGATGGAGACTTCCTACTGGACCAGAGGTCCTGCCAGAAGACCAAAGAGGAAACAGAAACCAAGGAACAAAGCACCTATCTAACAAAGACAAACTCAGCAATCAGCACCTAGACCCATGTTTACCCCAAATCCAGATGCCTAGACACCAGTGTAAGAAGATAATCAACAACAGCCAGAGCAATATGGCACCACCAAAGCCCAGCCATCATACTACAGCAACCCCTGAGTATTCCACACAGCTGGAACACAAGAAAACGACCTTAAAACCAACTTTATGAAGATGATAGAGGTCCTTAAAGAGAAAATGAATAAACCCCTTAAAGGAATCCAAAAAAATCCACAAACAAACAATGGGAGGACAAAACAAACAGGTGAAGGGAATTAATAAAACCGTTCAAGACCTGAAAATGGAAATAGAAGCAATAAAGAAAGCACAAACTTAGGGAATCCTAGAGATGGAAAATCTAGGTAAGTGAACAGAAACTACAGACAAAAGCATAACCAACAGAATACAAGAGATGAAAGAGAAAAATCTCAGACATAGAAAATACAATAGAAAAAACTGGTGCATGAGTCAAAGAAAATGTTAAATCTAAAACATCCCTGACCCAAAACATCCAGGAAACCTGGGACATTATGAAAAGATAAAACCTAAGAGTAATAGGAATAGACGGAGAAGAATCCCAGCTCAAAGGCCTAGAAAATATTCTTAACAAAGTCATAGAAGAAAATTTTTCTAACCTTAAGAAGGACATGCCTATTAAGGAAAAAGAACACTAAATAGATTGGGCCAGAAAAGAAAGTCTCCCACCACATAATAATCAAAATGTTGAATGTACAGAACAAGGAAAGAAAGGCAGAAGGCCTGGACAGATATCTTGAAGACACTAAGAGACCAAAGATGCCAACCCAGACTACTGTATCCAGCAAAACTCTCAATCCCCATAGATGAAGAAAACAAGATATTCCATAACAAAATCAAATTAAACAATATCTATCCACAAATTCAGCCCTATAGAAGGTACTAGAAGGAAAACTCCAACCCCAAAAGGTTAAATACACCCATGAAGACACAGGAAATAATCTCACACCAGTAAAACCAAAAGAAGTGAAGCTCACGTACCTTATGTAGCTACTCTATGTCTATAAATAGACTTTCAGCCAGAATTAATCAAAACAGGCCGGAAAGGACACTTCATACCAAGAAAAACATCCATCAAGATGACATAACTAACTTCAATGCTCCAAACACAAGGGCACCCACATTTGGAAAAGAAACATTACTAAAGCTTAAATCACACATCAACCCTCACACATTAATAGTGGGAGCCTTCAATACCCCACTCTCATCAATGGACAGATCATCCAGACAGATACTAAACAGAGAAATAACAATATAACTAAGAGATATTATGATTCAAATGGACCTAACAGACAGATAAAGAACATTTCACTCAAACACAAAAGAATATACCTTCTTTTCAGCACCGCATGGAACCTTCCCCAAAATAGACCACATACTCGGTCACAAAACAAGTCTCAATAGATACAAGGAAACTGAAATAACACCCTGTGTTTTTTATCAGACCACCACAGACTAAAGTTGGATTTCAACAACAACAGAAACAACAGAAAGTCTACAAACTCATGGAAACTGAACAACTGAATAATTACTGGGTCAAGAAAGAAATTAAAGACTTCCTGGAATTCAATAAAAATGAATGCACAGCATACCTAAACTTAGGGGACAAAAAGAAAGGAGCTTCAGAGGAAAGGTCACAGCACTAACTGCCTACATAAAGAATTCCAAGAGCCGGGCGGTGGTGACGCATGCCTTTAATCCCAGCACTCGGGAGGCAGAGGCAGGCGGATCTCTGTGAGTTCGAGACTAGCCTGGTCTACAGAGCTAGTTCCAGGACAGGCTCCAAAGCCACAGAGAAACCCTGTCTCGAAAAACCAAAAAAAAAAAAAAAAAAAAAAAGAATTCCAAGAGATCTCATGCTAACGACTTAACAGCACACCTAAAAGCTCCAAACAAAAAGAAGCAAACACACCCAAGAGAGGTAGATGAGAGGAAATAATTAAACTCAGTATTGAAATCGGTAAAATACAAACAAAAAGAACAACACACACACACACACACAAAAATCAGTGAAAAAAAGAGTTTTTTTTTTGAGAATATCAACAAGATAGAAGACATCTTATCCAAACTACCTAAAAGTGAGAGAATAGTCAAATAAATAAAATCAGAAACAAAAAGGGGGATATAACAACAGACACCAAGGAAATCCAAGGAATCATTTAGGTCATATCTCAAAAACCTGAACACAAAGTTGGAAAAATCTAAAAGAAATGGGCAATTTTCTTCATATATACCACTTACAAAAGTTAAATTAAGATCAGATAAACAATTTAAATAGACCTATAACCCCTAAGGAAACAGAAGCAGTTATTAAACACCCCCCCCCCCAAAAAAAGCCCAGACCAGATGGGTTTATTGAAGAATTCTACTAGACTTTGAAAGAAGAGCTAATATCAATACTCCTCAAATAATCCCATAAAATAGAAACTGAAGGAATATAGCTAAATTTCTTTTGAAGCCAGTCACTCTGATACCCAAAGCACACAAAGACTCAAAAAGAATAACAGACCAATTTTCCTCAGGAACACTGATGCAAATATATTCAGCAAAATGCTCACAAACAGAATCCAAGAACACATCCAAAGATCATCCACTATGATCAAGTTAATTTCATCCCAAAGATGCAGGGAGGGTTCAACATATGATAATCTGTCAATGTAATCCACCACATAAATGAACTGAAAGAAAACAGCAACAATGAAAAGAAACCAAGAAACACCATATGATCATCTCATAAGATGCTGAAAAAGAATTTGACAAAATCTAAAATCCTTTCATGACAAAAAAGTCTTGCAGAAGAGTGAGGCCCTGTCTTTAAAAAGCAGAGCCAGGAACATATGTGAGAACAGGCCAGAGCCAGCAACCTCCATGGGAGCAGGCCCAAGGGACCTCTGGGAGACAAACAAAATAAATGGAAGACATCAACAAATCCCTTAAAAAAAAAACAAGAAAAAGAAATCAAACAGGTGAAAGAAATAATTCAAGATTTGAAAACCAAAATTGAGACAATGAGGAAAACACAAACTGAGGGAGTTCTGGAAATGAAAAATATGGAAAAACAATCAGGAACCACAAGTGCAAGCATAAACAGCAGAATACCAGAGACAGAAGAGAGAATCTCAAGCATTGAAGATTCAATAGAGGAATTAGGCTTATCAGTCAAAGAAAACATTAAATCTAAGAGAAGTTTAACACAAAATATCCAGGAAATATGGCACACCATGAAAAGATCAAACCTAAGTCTAACAGGGATAGAAGAAGTCCAACTCCAAAGCACAGAAAATATATTTAACAAATCATAGAAGAAAACTTCCCCAACCTAAAGAAGGATATGAATACGAAGTTACAAGAAGCTACAGAACACCAAATAGACTGGACCAAAAGAAAGAAGTCCCCATGACACATAATAATCAAAACACTAAAATACAGAATAAAGAAAGAATATTAAGAGCTGCAAGGGAAAAGGCCAAGTACCATTATAAAGGCAGAACTATTAGAATTATACCTGATTCTCAATGAAAACAATGAAAGCCAGAAAGTCCTGATCAAGTGTTATGCAAAGAGTAAGAGACCAAAGATGCCAGCCCAGACTACTCTATACCCAGAAAACTTTCAATTACCATAGATGGACAAAACAAGATATTCATGACAGAACCAGATTTAACCAATACATAACTACAAACCCAGCCCTCTACAAAGTACTAGAAGGAAAACTCCAACCCAAGAAAGTTAGCTACATCTACAAAAACACAGACAATTGATGATCTCACAGCAGCAAATCCCAAAGGAAAAAAGACACACAATAACATCACCAGCAATGGAAACTAAAATAACAGGAACTAGAAAACACTGGTCGTTAATATCCCTTAGTATAAATGAACTCAACTCAACTACAAAAAGACAAAGGCTAATAGATTGGATATGAAAACAGAATCCATCCTTCTGCTACATTCACGAAACACACCTCGCCAAAGAATAAAGGGTTGGGAAAATTTTTCCAATCAAATAGGCCTGAGAAACAAACTGGTGTAGTTATCCTAATATCTAACAAAATAGAATTCAAATTATAATCAATCAAAAGAGACAAAGAAGGATATTTCATATTTGTCACAGGAAAAATCCATCAAGAGGAAATCTTAATACTGAACATCTATGCCCCTCATACAAGGGCACCCTCATCTGTAAAAAAAAAAAAAACACTACTAAAGCTTAAATCACACATTATACCCCATACACTAATAGTGGGAGAATTCAACACCCTACTTACTCTCACCACTGGACAGGTCTGCCAGACAGAAACTTAACAGAGAAGTAAGGGAACTAACAGATGTCATGACTCAAATGGACTTAACAGACATCTATAGAATATCCATCCAAACATAAAACGATATACCTCAAAGCAATCCCATTGAAATCAAGAACAAGACAGGTTGTCCACTCTAGCCATATCTATTCAATATAGCACTTGAGGTTCTAGCTAGAGCAATAAGGCAACAAAAAAAGATCAAGGGGGTACAAATCGGATAAGAAGAAGTCAAACTCTCACTATTTGCTGATGATATGATAGTTTATATAAGCAAACCCAAAAATTCTATCAAGGAACTTCTACCACTCATAAACACCTTCAGTAATGTAGCAGGATACAAGATTAACTCAAAAAAATCAGCAGCCTTCCTTTACACAGATGATAAATGGGGTGAGAAAGAAATCAGAGAAACATCGCCCTTCACAATAGCCACAAATAACAAACTATCTTGGAATAACTCTAAACTAACAAGTGGAAGACCTATATAACAAGAACTTTGTGTCTTTGAAGAAAGAAAATGAAGACACCAGAAAATGGTAAGATCTTCCATGCTCTTGGGTAGGTAGAATTAACATAGTAAAAATGACAATCTTACCAAAATCAATCTACAGATTCAATGCAATGCCCATCAAAATCCCAGCAAGATTTTTCACAGACCTCAAAAGAGTAATACTCAACTTCATACGGAAAAGCAAAATACCCAGGATAGTCAAAACAATCCTGTACAATAAAGGAACTTCTGTAGGCATCACAATCCCTGACTTCAAACTCTACTACAGACCTACAGTACTGAAAACAGCCTGGTATTGGCATAAGAACAGACAGGGGGACCAATGGAACCGAATTGAAGACCCAGATATCAATCCACATATCTATGAACACCTAATTTTGACAAAAAAAGCAAAAAATATAAAAAGGAAAAAAGAAAGCATATTCAACAAATGTTGCTGGCATAACTGGATATCAACATGTAGAAGAACGAAAATAGACCCATATCTATTACCATGCACAAAACTCAAATGGATCAAAGGCCTCAACATAAAGCCAGCCACACTGAACCTCATAGAAGAGAAAGTGGGAAGTACATTTGAATGTATTGGCACAGGAGACCACTTCCTAAATATAACCCCACTAGCACAGAAACTGAGAGCAACAATTAATAAATGAGACCTCCTGAGACCGAGAAGCTACTGGGAGTGAAAACTTGTACAGACTATGGAGAAACAACAACGTTCACAACAGCCACAAATAATACAAAATATCTTAGGATAACTCTAACCAAGCAGTGAAGACCTGTATGACAATGACTTCAAGTCTTTGAAGAAACTGAAGAAGATATCAGAAGATAAAAAGATCACCTATGCTCAAGGATCAGTACGATTAACATAGTAAAAAATGGCCATCTTACCAAAAGCAATCTACAGATTCAATGCAATCCCCATCAAAATTCTAACACAATTTAAACTTCTTGATGTATCACCATCCCTGATTTCAAGCTGTACTACAGAGCTATAGTAATAAAAATCTCATGGTATTGACATAAAAATACAGGTGGACCAATGAAATCAAATCAAAGACCCAGACATAAATCCACACACCTATGAACACCTGATTTTTGACAGAGAAGCAAAAATTATATAATGGGGAAAAAAATCATCTTAAACAAATGGTGCTGGTCTAACTGGATGACTACAAGCAGAAGAATGCAAATAGATCCACATTTATCACCCTGAACAAAACTCAAGTCCAAGTGGATCAAAGACCTCAACATAAAACTAAATACACTGAACCTGATAGAAGAAAAAGTGGTTAATAGCCTTGAACGCATTGGCACAGGAGACATCTTCCTAAACAGAGCATCACTATCGTAGGCACTAAGATTAGCAATTAATAAATGGACCTCATGGAACCGAAAAGCTTCTGTAAGGCAAAAGAAACTGCCAAGAGGACAAAATGGCAGCCTACAAATGGGGAAAGATTTTCACCAACTCCACATCTGACAGAGGGCTAATATCCAAAATATATAAAGAACTTAAAAAACTAGACATCAACAAACCAAATAATCCAAAATAATAATAATAAAAATAAAATGGAGTGCAGATCTAAACAGAGAATTTCAACAGAGGAATCTCAAATGACCAAGAAGCACTTTAAAAAATACTCAACATGGGGCTGGAGAGATGGCTCAGTGGTTAAGAGCATTGCCTGCTGTTCCAGAGGTCCTGAGTTCAATTCCCACAAGCACATGGTGGCTCACAACCATCTGTAATGAGGTCTGGTGCCCTCTTCCGGCCAGCAGACATACACACAGACAGAATATTGTATACATAATAAATAAATATTAAAAAAAAAACTCAACATCCTTAGCCATCAAGGAAATGCAAATCAAAACGACTCTGAGATTCCTCCTTACACCAGTCAGAATGACTAAGATCAAAAACACAAGCCGGGCGGTGGTGGCGCATGTCTTTAATCCCAGCACTCAGGAGGCAGAGGCAGGCGGATCTCTGTGAGTTCGAGACCAGCCTGGTCTACAGAGGCTAGTTCCAGGACAGGCTGCAAAGCCACAGAGAAACCCTGTCTCGAAAAAAAACAAAAACACAAGTGACAGCTCAAGCTGGAGAGGATGTGGAGCAAGGGGAACACTCCTTCATTGCTGGTGGGAGTACAGACTTGTACAGCCACTTTGGAAACCAATATGGCAGTTTCTCAGAAAACTGGGAATCAATCTACCTCAGGATCCAGCAATACCACTCCTGGGCATATACTCAAAGGACAATCTATCCTACCACAAGGACTCTTGCTTAACTATGTTCATAGCAGCTTAATTCGTAATAGCTAGAAACTGGAAATAACCTAGATGTCCCTCAAACAAAGAATTATATTTGAATTGAGAGAAGAATAAATAAAAAAGAGAAGTTTCAACATATGAACTGGGGAAATGGAATAGGACTGAGACATGGCTTAGTGGCAGAGCACTTGCCTGTGTGCAAGGATTTGGATGTGAGCCCCAACACTGTAAATAAATAAATAATAATAAAAGGGAAACAGATTTACCTATCCAGCAATATGGATGAATTTCTAAATAATTACACTGAAATAGGACAAAAATGAATGAACCCTAAAAGTACTTTCTGCATGATTCCCTTTATATATTTTTTATAAAATAATATTATACACAAGTTGATACAAAATGCAAACTAAAGTAATAAAAATGAGAGAGTGGTGCTGAAGGCATGCAAAAAGGCAGGCTGAGTTGCCAAGAGCTCCAAGAAGGCTTGGGGAGGTGACAGCATGTTCACTATCTTTATTATAAAGACAGCCTGACATCCACTGGCCAAAATCAAGCTATACATTTCAAAGTGCAGCATATTATTATTCTTCAGTATTACAGAGCTAAAATTATAAAAACAAAAATAATACTGGGGAGAAACCCCACATTGATTTTTTGCTCCTTTAACATCAGTTTCAGCATTCTCAGTCTTTGTGCGTCAGAAGCTTTTCAGAGCCTGACGTCACTGAGGAGTGAAGCCCTCATGAAGACACCCAACACTTTCTCGGGTTAAATATGCACACATTCCCCAGGCCTCCAGGAGGGCCAGGGCGATTATTTTTAACGTTTTTACTGTTGCATCTCAATTACCTCAACTTCTAAGACAGCCAATCTATTAAATTCTCACAGTAGGAATCTCTGGGGATAAATTTTAAAATTAAAAAGATTTTTAAGGATCCACTCTTAGAAGTTCCATCATAATTTTAAATTTCACTAGAAACAATTTGAATTTTAACATGCCTCTGGAGAAATTTTAACCAAGCCTCTAGAAACAGACAAAGTAACATGGCTTTGTTAAAGAGACAAAACCCAAAAGGAGCCACAAGTTCCCTCCCTAGTCCTGTGTCAGCCCTTGTGTTTTACAGGATGGTGGTGAGGCCATGGCAGCCAGGGGTTTGAGAGGAGAGAAACAGTGCTACAGCTTGCTCATGATCTGAGTGTATCCCCCAGGAGCCTATGTGTTGAAGTTTAGATCCTAGGGCAGCAGTGCCTAGAAGAAGAGCCTTGTGAGAAAGGTCACTGGGTAACTGGCAGAGCTCTTCTTGGCAGAGATTAAAGTAGCTCTTCCAGAGGACTCCTGAGTTCCTGTGAGAGTGTCTTAGAGTCCACCATTTTAGCAAAGTCAGGCAGCGGGTACTTGAAGCCCTTAGTCACACTATTTAACAATCAGGAGCAGAGAGCATGTATGCATGCTTGCTCCACTAGCTTTCTCCTGTCCATTCAACCTAGGACCGTGGCCCAGAGATGGTGCTGCCCACAATGGGTGGGTCCTCTCACACCAATTAGCACAATCAAAATAATCTATCAGACACTTTCCGAGGCCCCTTTCCCAGGTGATTCTAGATTGTACCAAGATTAAATTTAACCATCACAGTTGGTGTTAAGAGCAAACCAGTCCACTGACTCACCCTCTGGTTCCCTGTTGTGTGGTGATGTGAGCTCTCTTTCCTTTCAGCATGCATTCTCATCATAAACATCGACCATGAGGTCCCTGGGCGCACTAAGGTATCAATGGAGCCATGTCTGTGACTCTCCTAACAAACTTCTTCTTCCTTATGTTAGTTAGCCTGCCTCTGGAATTTCATGATTGCCTTAGAGTCTCTAGTGCTGTGATAAAACACCACTACCAAAAGCAACTTGGGGAAGAAAGGGTTACTTCAGCTCATGGTCCATCACAAATGGAAGTCAGGGCAGGAACTGAATGAAGCAAAGCCATGGAAAGCCACTGCTTAGCTGCTTACTGGTTTGCTCACTCCTGACTTGCTCAGCCAGCTTTCTTATACATCCAGAACCACCCAACCTGCCCAGGGATGGCATTGCCCACAGTAAGCTGCTCCCCCCCAGCAGCAAACATCAATCAAGAAAATGCCCCACAGGTTTGCTCACAGGCCAATCTAGTGGGGCCACTTTTCTCAGCCGAGGTTCCCTCTCCCTTCCAAGCTCAGCTGGTAGAGCAGAGAACTGTAGTGTCCAAATGACTCTAACTCATGTCAAGGTGACATAAACTACCCAGCACAATACAGCAACAGAAAGTGAACTAATACACAAGGAGGCTTTTAATATTTATCTTTAATTATATGTATGTATGTGTGTGTATAAAGTACAGCTGCCCATGGAAGCCAAAAAAAAAAAAGCATTGAAGCATTGGATTCCCCGGTGCTGGAGTTACAGGTGGTTGTCAGCCACCTGATGTGGGTGCCAAGAACTGAATTCAGGTCCTCTGGAAGAGCAACATACATTAATCTCTGTGTCTTAAATGTCCACCATCACTGTGTCTTACAGAACAGTTCTCAGCATTCTAAAACCTCCTGTGTGTGACAGCTGAAGGGATGGCTCAGCAGTTAAGAGAGAGCACTTGTTGCTTTTCCAGAGATCCCAGGTTCGATTCCCAGCACCCACATGGTGGCTCACAACTGTCTGGAACTATAGTCCCAGAGGATCCAATGTCCTCTCTTGGCCTCCATGGGCACTAGGCACACATATGGTGCATAGACATGCACGCAGGCAAAACTTGGAAAATTTTGGAAAAAAAATAGAAAAAGGAAACACACTGAAGAGTGTTGGCTCTTCTTTACATAGCTTTGTAGGAAAACAGGTTGCTAGGAGCTGGCCCCAAGTTTCAGAGCCCATGTTGAAGCCTCGCAATGCCCTCTAGTGGGGATTTTCAGATTACTAAGAGGCCAGTGGTAGAACGGGCTCTGTGGGACGCAAAGGTAACCAGATCCACAGCTTTGCCCATATCTGCCCAGTCAGGCCAGAGTCCTCCACAGCACTCACAGGCACCCACTTCAACTATCCGACCTTATTCTCTCAGCAGTCTCAAGCTGTTCTCTCCTGGAAGACCTTCCCTGGTCTCTGTGCCTTAAATACACGTCCCTATACATGCCATACTCCTTCCTAATCACCTAGGCCCCCAGTCTTTCTGACAAGGTCCCCCAACGTCTGACACACCACCACCATCATCATCACATCACTTGAAGTCCTGGTTTCAGACGGATTTTTCTGTTTTTACTTAGATTTCCTGTTCCAGGATCACATTAGCCATTAAGTTGTCAGAGGCTCTTGGCTACAGTAATGACCTTACTAGTCTTCATGAGTACTGGCCACATATTAAGTACTCACATCCTGTGTGTCACCTCATTCCTGGTGGGGAAAAAGCTCTCAGACAGGAGGCTCTGTTCACTGCAGTCCCTCAGCACCCGGCCAGACCCTGCCCCCACAGGAATGCTACCTAAGGCAGGCAGGCCTCAGAGAGCCCTCCTTTCGCACGTTGTAAATAAATAAAGCAATAGGAAAGTCAGGTCACCTGCTTGACCTCCTGTGGCTTCAGACTGGGGACCACCCAGTCACTGCTAGTCCACTTCAAACTGCCCTGAAGCAAAAGCTGGAAATTGATCTTGGTCTGCAGCCTCAGCTACCTTAAGACTCTTCTGTAGAATATGGTTTCTTTGGATCATCAGCTTGGATATTTTATAGACTTGCCTCTATTTTACAGATGTATCTAGACAAACAGAAGAATATGCTGGTGCTCTTCACTGGGAGAAGGCTAGGGAATGCAAAGGGAGAAAAAGAGTGAGTTCTTTCAGGCCATGTCAGAGCTCATTAGGCCCTAATGAAACCAGAAACCTACATTAAGGGCCAGGAAATTCCATCAAAGCTATGTGTAAGCGGAAAAAGGTAGGTAGCTTTCCCCCCTGCCCCATCAACTCCTGCCTAACACCCAGTGTTAGACAACTGACTATTCTACCTCTCTTTGCCCCATGGATGACTATGGGTAACTTAAACTTAACTTAAACATGGGGAAGGGGGGCACACAACTGTACTTCCAAATAGGACCTTTACAGAGGCAACAAGTTATAACAGGGTCATTCCAGATTCAACTGAGTACCAATGCAATGACTAATGTCACCAGGCCATCTGGACACAGGTGGAAAGGGCACATCATGTGACAGCGCAGGGAGATTCTCCTGAGCTGCAGCTGGGGGCCAGGCTGGAGAGCGAGGTAAACCCACGATCAGGAGAGGAGACAGGCCTCTGAGAGAATCTAGACACAACCTCTACCACCCTGATTTCAGACTTCCATATCCAGAACGGGAAGAATGTGAGTTTCTGCTATCCTTTGCCACTAGGGTCTTGCATGTCATTAGGGTTGCCTATTCACAGCTAATTCTTTCATGGTCCTGAGGGCATTTCCAAAAAGAAATGGAGATCAGACTGTAGGAGGATGGAACACCTCACTCTTCAAACCAGTTAATACTGACCTAGCAGCTGCCTCCTGCTGATTTACAGACCCCACTAACTAGAAGTCATAGGTACAAGTGCATAGACACGCGTCGTCTACCACTCTCAGATTATGCTAACAGAGAAAATCTCAGTCCCCAACATGGAAAACTATTTGAGAAATACACAGCAGGGATTTGTCTTGAACAATCTCTGACCCTGGAAATTTTTCTTTAACCACAATAATTACAAATACATAGTCTCAGACCGGGAAACTACACAGCCTTCTGGGAGAAAGGAACAAATGCCTTAGCTGTTCTACAGATCTGCACCTCTGGCTTCTCAGTGGTTGGTGGAATGAGACAGGAACCACACTGCTACTTGGAGACATGACATTTTCACATCTAATTGCATTTGCTTCTGAGAAACAATACAGTGTACCTATGTTAGACTTGTGGGAAAAGCAGAATTGTGGAATCTAGAGCCCATGTCTTTCTCAATGAAAGACAAGTGAGTCTTCCTTGCAAAAGTTCTTGTTTCACCTATAGGAGCTGTCTGTAGATGACATACATTGCTCCAACTGCCCATAAATCTGCACAACCTCAGTTCCTTTAGGCATTGCTTGACACCGTCATTTTGGGGTTGTTTAGCAATGCCATGAGCCAATAAACTCACTATAACACTATGACAGTATGCTGATGTTACAGCTGGATATGTCCTGCCATGTCCCTTATCTGTGCCCTATTGTTTAGCCCTCAACCTGGAGGCTTCTTGTTGCAACTCTACACAAATAGTGCTCTGACTTTCCAGATTAAACCTATTCAAGCAAATATTTCTCTCCAACACCAGAATTACCAATAAGAGCAACTCTGACAAGACAGTCCTACACTGAGGTTGCTCACTGAGCAGCCTAGAAGCAAAGGGGTGGGACAATTGTAGCATCCTTGGGACCAAAGGGTGGTGGCACACGCCTTTAATCCCAGCACTTGGGAGGCAGAGGCAGGCGGATCTCTGGGAGTTCGAGGCCAGCCTGGTCTACAAGAGCTAGTTCCGGGACAGGCACCAAAGCTACAGAGAAACCCTGTCTCGAAAAACCAAGAAAGAAAGAAAGAAAGAAAGAAAGAAAGAAAGAAAGAAAGAAAGAAAGAAAGAAAGAAAGATGTGTATGTGTGCAGTGTGTGCATGAGTGTGTAGGGGGAGCAAATGCACACACGTATAGGTGCCCGTGCACACATGCAGACGCCTAAGGAGGATATAGGGTGTCACTCTCCATCTTATTCCTTTGAGACAGCATCTCTACTAAACTTGGAGCTGCAATCCTCCAACCTTGGTTTGCTAATTGAGGAAGAAGGCCCAGCCCACTGTGGGCAGGTGATACAAGCAGCTAGCTAAGCGTGAAGCGTGAACATGTGAGCAAGCCAGTAGGCAACCTTCCTCCACGGTTTTCTCTTTTAAGTTTCTTCAGCTCCTGCTCCAACTTTCCTCAATGATAGGCAGTAATGTAAACTGAAATAAATCCATTCCTGCACTAGGTTGCTTTGGATCAGAGTGTTTATCACAGCAACAGAAGGAAAAGACTAAACAGGTGAAACAAGTTAATGAACGCAAAACCCGGGGAAGAAATTCATCAACTTAGATAAAAACTTCAGCCAGAGAGAGAAGGGTGGATTGATTGATTAGCTGATTGATTGATGGATTGAATGAATCTAGGGGGCACAAAAAACAGAACTCACCAGGCAGTGGTGATGCACACCTTTAATCCCAGAACTCAGGAGGCAGGCAGATCTCTGAGTTCAAGGGCAGCCTGATCTATAAAGTGAGTTCTAAGACAGCCAGAGCTATGGAGAGAAACCAGGCCAAAAAAAAAAAAAAAAAAAACCAACAGTAACAAAAACAAAAACCCAGAAATCTTAGAAACGAAAAGCTCCATAAATCAAATAATAAAAGGTATTATTACCAAGAGACTGGTGGAAAAAGAGTGAAGGTTAAGGAGTTACTGAGATAGAAATAAAAGTGGATGGGACACTATTACCACAGAAAATAGTGCAGCATTTAAAACATGGGAAGGAACCAGGCATGGTCACTCACGCCTTTACTCACGCATTTGGGAGGCAAAAGCAGGAGGATCTCTGAATTTGAGGCCAGTCTGCTCTACAGAGTAACTTCTAGGACAGCCAGGGCTACACAGAGAAACCCTGTTTCAAAAACAAACGAAACAAAACAAAAAAGGAAGGAATCAAGCAATATTAGCTCAGTAAAGCAGCAAACCTCTAACATAAAAAGGAAAGTTATTACGTACTTTTCAATAACTCTAATACAGTCATACTTCTCCACTTAAAAGACAGACTAGCTGAAAGGGTTATGAAGAGAGCCAACTATCTGTTGTCTACAAGAAAACTTATCTCACTGGCAAAGATACACAGAGTGCAGAGGAAAGGATAGAAAACAATGGTCCAAGGAAATGGAAGCTGAAGCAGCCAGGGTCAGCTATACTTACTGAAGGAGACTTCAGTCAAAAGGAGAAGGGATAAAAGTCATTGCATAGGAAAAAAAAGGGAACAATCCACCAAAAATTTAACAATGATGAATATATGTACCAAACAATGATGTGCCTAATTTCATAAAACAAGCACTACCAAACTTTCAGGGATCAAATAGTTGTTTCGAAGGAGGAGGAAGAACAAGAAGAGAGAAAAGGAGAAGGAGGAGGCAGAAGGAAAAAGAATTTCAAACCCTAAAACAAAGTAACTGCCAACCAAGACTACTACTATGTCCGGCAAACTCATCTTACTCCACAGATACTTGCTCAGCCATGTCAACTGCAGCTCTATTAAAACAGCTAGGGAATGGAAACAACCAAAATGTCCTTCACCTGATGAATGGACAACAAAATGTGGTACATATACACTATGAAATCCTAGTCAGCAGTTTAAAAAAAGGAAGAGAAAGAAAGAAATCATGAACTTTTAAGTTCATGGATGGAACTAACATAGGTCATTTTGAGTGAGGTAACAGACCCAGCGAGACAAATGCGACATGTCCTCTCTCACCTGATGCTCCTAGCTCTCGGTCCTCATGTGAGGACATGTACTGGAGTAACTGCAGAAACCAGTGAAGTAAAAAGGGACCGTTGCCAAGGTAGGGGTGGGGCAGCAAAAGAGAGGGGGAATAGCAGGGTACAAATGGGGAAATGGGGAGCCTGTAACTGGGAGGGCATAAATGCAGAAGGAAGGAGGGGGGAAAACAGTAAGGATGTCTGAAAGTCATAAGAAATCAAGCTATTAACTATTTTTTAAAAATATAATAAATAAATATAACACACCTAAGTCTGTATATAAAAATACATATATACTTTAAATAAAATGTTCTTATCTGGGCTGACAGTGCTCCTTCCAAGAGCCAAGGACCACCTAACAAAAACCCCAACACCAGGCATAAGAAACCCTCGTTTTGTGTTGTTGGTCAGGGTTGTCCAACAGGCTCCCAAAATATATAGGTTATTGCTATTGCCCTTGGCTGCCCTCAGAGGTGGAATGGCTAAGTCCCTACCGCTGAAAACACTGCATCTCAAGCACAGGGGCCATGTGAGCGCCCAACGAAAGGAGGGAAACAAGCAACAGTCCTATCCAGCTACGACACATGAAAACACAACAGGAGACAGCACGGCACGACATACCTAAGATGCAGAAGAGGCCTGCACATTGTGGCAATAAGCCACAGCTCTCTAATTGGACTTTAGACCTGGTCAACAAGAGGGAAATTATGCCTGGGCCTGGAAACCTAGCCCACTGTCCAGGGATAGTGAAGTCACGGATCATCAAGGAGAACTTACAACCACCACATTACTAAACAAGCACAGTCTCTAACTACACTAAGCATTTCTCTTTATGCCCATAGGGAAATACAGCCCTCACCCTTTTTTTTTTTTTTTTTTTTTTTTGGTTTTTCGAGACAGGGTTTTTCTGTGGTTTTGGAGCCTGTCCTGGAACTAGCTCTTGTAGACCAGGCTGGTCTCGAACTCACAGATGGCCTACCTCTCCCTCCCAAGTGCTGGGATTAAAGGTGTGCGCCACCACCGCCCGGCAACCCTCACTCTTTATCAAGAAAATAGAGGCCATTACAGAAGACCACAACCTATCAAAACACAGAGCTATGGAGTCCCAATAAATACATCTACACAACAAGTCCCACACCCAAGGCACAGGAGACACCGCAGAAGACTGTAGAGTCTGCTCTGAGACAGCATCCCCTAATGGAGGTAGAAGATACACCCACAAAGTCTCACCAACACAAGTGCCCAAACACGAGCTAAACAAGAACAACAACAGACACACCAAAGTGGACAGAGGAAAGTCCACAAGGACTAAGAAATGAGAGGAGTAGGAGAGATCATCTTTCCCAGGGATGAGCACACCAACTGGTTATCTAATACCAAATGTCAGCCTAAAAACACACATACACACCAAAAAAAAAAAAAAAGCCAGGCAGTGGTGGCACACACTTTTAATCCCAGCACTTGGGAGGCAGAGGCAGGCAGATCTCTGTGAGCTGGAGGCCAGCCTGGTCTACAAAGCAAGTTCCAGGACAGCTGCAAGTTCCAGGACAGCTAGGACTGTTACACAGAAAAGCCCTGTCTCGAAAAACAAACAAACAAACAAAAAATCAGAACACGCATACAAGAAACATTATACAGACTGAGCAGGTCATATTTAGGAAAATATGTGTATAATACACACACACACATACATATATATATATATATAACAACTAGTGAAGAAGAAGGCCATGAATTTGAAAGAGAGCAAGGAGGAGTATGCAGGGGAGAGGCAAGAAAGGAAAGGGATAAATTATGTAATCATTGTTCTGGTTAGAATTATTGCTGTGATAAAACACCATGACCAAAAGCAAGTTGGGGAAGAAAGGGTCATCACAGTCTGTCATCCAGGGAAGTCAGGACAGGAACCTGGAGGCGGGAGCTAATCCCGAGGCATGGAGGGAGCTGCTTACTGGCTTGCTCTTCATGACCCAGGACCACAAGCCCACAGATGACACCACCAGACTAAACACAGAAATGTTGGAGCTAACTGACATTATAAGCCAAATGGATCTAACAGGTATTTACAGAACATTCTACCCAAACACAAAAGAATATACCTTCTCAGCACCTCATGGAACTTTCTCCAAAATTGGCCACATACTCAGATATAAAACAATTCTCAACAGATATAAGAAAACTGAAATAACATCTTGCATCCTAACTGAACCCTACAAATTAACAGCTGGAACATCAGAAGGCTCATAAACTCACGGAGACTGAACAACTCACTACTGAATGAAAATGACTATAGAACATCCCCAAACTTATCAGACTCAATGAAGGCGGATCTAATAGGCAAGTTCATAGGAGACTAAGTGCCTACATTAAAGAAAGTAATCGGAGAGATCTCACCTGAAAGCTCTAGAACAGTGATTGTCAACCTGTGGGTCATGACGCACTGGGGGCACAATCGGATATTTACATTGTAATTTATACAAGTAACAAAATTATAGTTATGAAGTGGCAACAAAATAATTTTATGATTGTGGGTCAGCACAACATGAGGAACTGTAATATTAAAGGGTCACAGCATTAGGGAGGTTGAGAACCACTGCTCTAGAACATAAAAAAGAAATCACACCCAAAGAAGTAGAAGTTAAATGACCAAACTCAAAGCTGCAATCAATAAAACAGAAACAAACAAGCAAAAATACAAACAGTCAATAAAACAAAGAATTGGTTCTTTGAGAAAACCAGTAAGATTAACAAACATTACCGAAATTACCTAAAAGGTGGAGGGAAAATATCCAAATTAACAAGATTAGAAATGAAAAGGGGGACATAACAGCAGACATTGAGGAAATCCAGGGAATCAAAAGGACATACTTTATAAACCTGTACTCCATAAAATTGAAAAAACCTAATAAAAGAAATGGATAATTTTCTCAATACATACTACTTACCAAAGTTATATCAAGATCAGATAAGCAATTTAAACAGAGCTATAATCCCTAGTGAAACAGAAGCAGTCATTAAAAATCCACCCCCCCCCCAAAAAAGTTCAGAACCAAATATGTTTTAGTGCAGAATTCTATCAGATTTTCTAAGTCAAGCTAATGCCTGAGGAGTTACACTCCTCAGCTCTACCAGATCAACTATCAAAGGAAGAGTTAATGCCAATACTCCTCAAATTATTCCACAAAATAGAAACAGAAGGAACACTGCCTAATTCATTTTATAAGGCCAGCTACCCTGATACACAAACCACAAAAAGACCCAACAAAGAAAGAGAATTACAGACCAATTTTTCTTATAAACATAGATATAAAATTTCTCAATAAAATAGTTGGCAAACTGAATCCAAGAACACATCAAGAAGATCATCCACCATGAAGGATGGCTCATCATATAAATATTGATAACTGTAGTTCGCTATATAAACAAACTAAAAGAAAAAAAACAAAAACAACAAAACCACATGATCATCTCATTAGATGCAGAAAAATCCCCTTCATGATAAAAGTCCTGGAGAGATTAGGGCTACAAGGGACACACCTGAACATAATGAAGGCAATTTACAGCAAGACCATAGCTAACATCAACTTAAACAGACAGAAACTCAAAGCAATTCCACTAAAATCAGGACCAACACAAGGTTGTCCAGTCTCTCCATAAACCTATACAATATAGTACTTGAAGTCTTAGCTAAAGCAATATGACAACTGAAGGAGATCAAGGGGATACAAGTTGGAAAGGAAGAAACTATAATACACTTCTTTGTACTATATATATCTTTTCCCCCCGAGACAGGAGACAGGGTTTGTCTGTGTAACAACCCTAGCTGTCCTAGAACTCACTCTGTAGACCAGGCTGGCCTCGAACTCCCCGAGATTCACCTGCCTCTGCCTCCTGAGGGCTGAAATTAAAAGCGTGTGCTACCATTGCCCAGCAATGATAGTATATTAAGTGATCCTTAAAAAAATTCACCAAGGGGGCTGGAGAGATAGCTCAGAGGTTAAGAGCATGGCTTGCTCTTCCAAAGATCCTGAGTTCAAGTCCCAGCAACCACATGGTGGCTTACAACCATCTGCAATAGGGTTTGGTGCCCTCTTCTGGCCTGCAGGCATACAGACAGACAGAATATTGTATACAAAATAAATAAATAAATATTTTTTAAAAATTCACCAAGAAACCCCTATAACTGATAAATACTTTCAGCATTAAACACAGGCTGGCAAGATGGCTCAAGTAAAGGCACTTGTTACCAAGCCTGATGACCTGAGTCCCAACCTGAAACTATACCGTGGAAGGAAAGAATCAACTCTCACAGGTTTATTCTCGCCTCTACACATGTGGTAGTATATCATGTACACACACATGCACACACAATAAAAACAAATACCGAGAAAACAAATAATCCAATCAAAAGCCGGGCAAATGAGGGGGCTGGATAAATGGCTCAGCGGTTAAAAGCACTGGCTGCTCCAGAGGTCATGAGTTCAATTCCCAGCAACCACACAGGGCTCACAACCATCTATAACTGTAGTCCCATGAGATCTGATGGTCTCTTCTGATGTACAGATAAACATGGAGACAAAACAGCCATATACATAAAATAAATAAAATCTTTTTTAAAAATAGGCAAATAAACTGTACAGACAATTTTCAAAGTATAAACAGGGTCATCAAGTAGTGGTTCAGGAGGTAAGATCCCTTACCACAAACACCTAGCAACATAAATCTGACCCTTGAAACTTCCATAAAGACGAAGAAACTGACTCCACAAAGCTGTCCTCGGACCTCCAACACGCACACACACTTTTCTAAGGCCAATAAATAAATGAAGATGTTTAACATCTACAGCAGCCATCAGAAAAATGAAAAGCATCTCAAAACCATATTGAGCTAGGTGTGGTGGCACACACCTTTAATCTCAGCACTCAGGAGGCAGAATGGCTATCACCAAAACAAATGCACCAATCTCCTTATAGTCGTATTAATGAACTTGTATAGCAATTATGGAAATCAGTATAGAGGTTCCTTAAAAAGAACTATATCCAGCCACACCACTACCAGCATTCACCAAAGGAATCAAAGTCAGCATACAACAGAGATCCCTGCAAATCTACATCTATCTTGAAACTGTTCACAATAGCCAAGATACCCACCACAGATGAATGGATAAAGAATATGTGGCGTGTACACGCACACAAACACACACCCACACACACACGCACAACATATACATTGGTTACTACTCAGCTGTAGAGAAAAATAGAGAACTGGTGTCCTAACTTCCAACCGCCATGATAAAACACTGACTAAAAGCAACTTGGGGGAGGGAAGATTTATTTGGTTTATATGTCTGTATCACAGTGTGTCATCTAGAGAAGCCAGAGCAAGCTGGAACCTGGAAGTGGAACAAAAGCAAAGACTACAGGAAACATTGCTTACTGACTCACTTTCCCTGCTTCTATTCAACTGGCTTTCTTACACAGCCTAGGCCCACCTGCACAGGAGTAGGACCACCCACAGTGGGTCAAGACCTCCTCCACCATTTATTAACAATCATGAAAACACCCACGGACATGCCCACAGGCCAGTCTGATGCCTTCCTCCCAGGCATGTCAAGTTAACAATCAAAATTAGCCACCCCAGCAGTGCAGATAGCTCGGTAGGGAAGTGCTGGCCACGGCTTGAGGATCTAAGTTCAGTGAATAGAATTAACATGAGGTGGATGGGTATGTGTGGATATAGTGGCCCCTACCTGTAAACCTAACACTGAGGAGGCAAAAGCAGGTACGGCTTGCTGGTCAGCTAGCTATCCCAGCCTAATTGGTGACCTTTAGGCCAGTGAGAGACTCCATCTGAGAACACAAGAGATGGTTACTGAGAATAGCACACTCATGCATGTACAACTACACACACCTGCACACCCGAACACACACTCAGAAAAAGGGAACGTCGTCGCAGGAAAGCAGATGACACTGGAGATCGCCTATTACACTAGACAAACCAGACTCAGAAAGACAGGATACAAGTTGTCTCTCTCCTGCCAAATTTAGAAAATAAAAGCAAAAAAGTAAAAGTAGAATGAGGCTAATAAAGAATATGGGGGCTGGAGGAGGGAGAGAAGGATAACACAGGAAGGGGGTGGTAAGTGCGATTCAAGTCTATTACACAGATGTACGGAATGTCACAATGATACCTGTTTTCTGTACAACTAATATATGTAGCTAAAACTGAGAACAACAGAGAAGGGGCTGGAGAGATGGTGAGAAGCACAGAGTGCTTTTCCAGGACCTGAGTTCAGTCTTGCCACCCATGCCTGGTGGCTCCCAGTGGATTCCAGGGGATCTGCTGCCGCTAGCCTCCACAGGCACACACACACATGCACAAAGACACACAGATAGACATAACTAATTTCCTTTTAATCTTTAAAATCAGAGAAGAAAAAATACAAAAGCTCGATAGCAGCTATTCTGACATTTGCAGAGGTAGAAAGTTAATGAATATTCATGAACAATGACGTTTCCAGACTACCTGCAAACACTGAAACAGAATTTACAAGCAGTATAGAAATGAGTGTGTAGAATCCACATTGCTTAATCCTGGAGAATGCCCAGGGATGGACTACATGGTTGGGGCTTGCTTCATACCGCACACCACAGGGCTGTGAATGTATTTACAAAGTATTTCTTGTGAGTATGTAATTATTCCAAAATAGTTTATTTAAAAACCAAAAACTATGTATTGCTTTTGATACCAGAATGAAAAAGATGTCATTTTTTCTTAATTATATGGATTAAAAATTAAAGTGAAATCAGAAATACTTGTCAAAGTTAAATCTTGATACTTGCACTTCTGTCTTCACTGAATTTTGATATTTTTACCCCAGAATACATTAAAAAAAACACAGGACACATTTTAAAAATATTTCACTTTACCTTCTAGCTACTGAAAGTCTTCCACGTCCTAAATGGCGCCTGATCAAAGACATCTTAAGTCCTAAAAAGATATTTCAACAATTAAATTAGGAGACCATTTTATTTTCACAACATCAATTCCAGTGAAACTCTTATCGGCAGCAATCCTTGTTTCCAGCCCACACTCCCACCCTGTGATTGTCAATTCAAAGCACACACAACAAAGAACTAAAAATTACAGCCCAGAGACCCTTTATGAACTCCACTTCTGTGTAAGAGAAAAGAAAAAGGTCTAATCAACAAAACCACCTGCCGAGCAGTGGTGGCTCATGCCTTTAATCCCAGCACTCAGGAGGCAGAGGCAGGTGGATCTCTGTGGTCTACAAGAGCTAGTGCCAAGACAGGCTCCAATTTACAGAGAAACCCTGTCTCGAAAAACCAAAACCAAAACAAAAAAAAACAAAAAACAAAAAAAACCCACCATCTAGGAAAGATGAGATTGTAGAAGGGGACAGAGGCAAGTGGAAGCAAAAACCACAGTGGAAATGCATAATTTGTAAAACTGGAGTGCTGCTCACTGGCGATCACTTGCCTAGGAACACAAGGTCCCAGGTTTACTCCTCGGCACCCCAAAAGACGTTTAAAAAAACAACTGAACTTTATTTCACAGATTTTAACTCCCTTTGCCATGCCTTCTCCCTTCCTTCAGAGCCACATGCTTCTGGATAAGGATGACAAAGAAAAGTCATGGCGCCAAAGCACCATAAAGCACCTGTCATTCAGGGCCAGCAGAGATTTTTTTCCCCTTAATTGATTTACTTATAAGCCTCCTAAGAGATGATGAAATGTCTAAGACTAAAAGGCAGAAACAATAAAGCTTGGTGATAGGAAGAAACAGTAAGGAACCCTTTCTATTAAAATATACTCCATGGTAGGTACGCTGGTTTATTTATTTTCACGCTAGAGATTGATACTCACGATATACACAGCTGTAAGCGTAGCACTGAGAAGACGGAGGGCACCTTGGTGCTGCCTAGTGGTAGAGTATTTGCCCAACATGAGGAAGTCCTGAATCCAACCCTCAGAATGGGCCAAAGGTGAATTGTATGGTGTTTTCTTGTTTGATTGGGTATTTTTGGCCTTCACACAGTTGTGCGACCACCATAAAAACTTCAGTGACCACTCTCTACTTTTCCCTCTTCTCAACCCCAACAACTAATCTGTCCCTACGGGTAGTCTATTCTGGACATTCCACATAAATGAAATCAAAGAGCATGGTCCTCTTTTTATATCTGACTTCTTCCACCCAGCACACTATCAAGACTGTACACACTGTAGAATATAACACCCTTTTCTTCCTATGGCTGAAAACTCCACTGTTCAGGTACGCCATTTTGCATTCACCAGGAGACAGGGGTTTAGTTGCTTACACTTTTTGACTACTATGAATAAGGCTGTTACAAATACTTGTTTATGTAATTTATATGAACCTGGTTTTCTTTTAAAAAAGAAAAGAAAAGAGAGAGAGAGAGAGAGAGAGAGAGAGAGAGAGAGAGAGAGAGAGAGACTGTTTCTCTATGTAGCCCTGGCTATCCTGGTCACTCTGTAGACCAGGCTGGTCCCGAACTCACAGATTCACCTGCTTCTGCCTCCCAAATGCTATGATTAAAGGCGTGAGCCACCATCACCTGGCAAGCAGAATTACTCTTTCAGTGACACAGTTATAAATAACTGTATGGTGAGGCTAGAGAAATGGCTTAGCCATCAAAAACAACTCTCTTCTCCCAGAAGACCCGAGTCCCATTCCCTAGCACCCATGTAGGACAGCACACAACTGCCTATAACTCCAGGTCCCAGGCACCTGCACACATGTGGCATACATACACAGATACATATACATTAGTTATTTTTTAAAAGAATAATTATATGTTTAAGATTTTGAGAAACTGCCAGACTATTTTCGACAGAGGCAGTTCCATTTCACATTTCCAGCAGCAATGTGATATCCTTTGGCAACACTTATTACTGTCATTTTAACATTACATCAGAAAAGGTCAGTATGTTTACCTTCCTACAAAGTTCTTATGCTCCTTCACAGTAACAGTATAGGACATGGGGATTTTGGGTGGCAAGCAAGCAATGCTTAGGACAAGAGCTTATGATGGTCAGTTTTGACTGTCAGCTTGATGAAGCTGAGGATCACCAAGGAAACAAACCCCTGGGCATGTCTCTAAGGAAGTTAGTTTCTAGATTAGACTAAGGAGGAGGTTGGAGCCACTCTAAATGTTAGCAGAACAATACCATTCGTTGGGGTCCTGAAATGAATAAAGAGGAAAGATTTATTTATATTTAGTTTTATGTGTATGAGTATTTGACTGCATGTATGTAATGTACCACACACATGTAATGCCTGTGGAGGACAGAACAGTGGCCCTGAACCTGGAACTACAGACAGTTGTGTGCTGCCATATGGGTGCTAGGATCCAAACCTGGGGACACCTTTTGACCTCTTCGGGCACTGCATGAACATGGTGCACTTACATACATGCAGGTAAAACACTCAAGTACATAAAATAAAATAATTTATAAACATCCAGGGCTGCACGTAGCACCTGACAAGCATTCACTGACCTAATAATGAATATAGTTTAAGGCAGTAGTCGCTGTAAGCATTGCAGTTCTGATGCAAAGGGATCCTAGGAGTCCAGAGCCAAGGAATACCACAAAGCCACCATAAGCATAGCCACTTACAGCCCTGTCCAGAGAAAGGGTTCACCAATTTAACAACTCTGCTCCATCAGGGGAGGGATTCCCCCACGAAGTTGTTACAGTTCTGCTCAGACTCTGCTCCACTAGGCGAAGGATTCCCCAGCAAAAGCGTTCAGCCTGGCTCTTCTCTGCTCCAGCTCTGAAGAAAAGTAGTGACTTCTCTCCTCCACTCCATTCTAGCTAATGAAGGTCTCACCCAAGCCTCATTTAAGAAACTTACTGGGAGGGAAGAATCCAGGAGAGTGGCTGCCTCTTCCAGGGTGGAAAAAGGCAGAAGCAAACGGAATAGGCACAGGGCTTATTTAGGACTTCTTAGAGGCAGAGTTTTTCCAGGGTGGAGATTTTCAGGGTGGGAACTGGTTGAATTTTAACCCCTGAGCTTGGACAAGTTTGGGGACTGGCTGGATTTTGTGCTCAGGGATTGGTTGGTTTTGTACTGTGTTGATCAGAGGCAGAGTGTGTTTTTTAGCTCTGAAGGGAATCAGGTGTGATGGCGTACATTATAATCCCAGCATTCAGGGGACTGTGACAGGAAGATTGGGTGTTCAAACCCAGCCTGAGCTACATATGTAAGACAGACTCTGTCTCAAAAACCAAGGGTGGGATATAGCTCACTGACAGACAGCCTGCCAAGCATGTAGCAAGGCCCTTGGTTTCAATCCCCAGCAGTGTAAAAAGAAAAGGAAAAAAGTTCATAAGCGGGACATGTTAACTAATTTCTTAATTTTATGTTTCAAAACATGTAATTAGGAAAATATCTGAGAATTTTATTTTTGACAAAGAATCCATAAAAATACAATAAACTTAAAGAGGTCCTACAAATTCAATAATAAAAGACAATGCAAATAACATTTAAATAACAAGCAAAGACCTGGGTGTAGTGGTGTGTGTACCTGTATTTGAGACAGGAGGACCGTCCTGAGTTTGAGGCTAGCTTGGGCAGTGTTCCATGTCAGCCTGGGCTACTGAGTAATTCTATCTCCAAAAACCAAAAAGGACTTTCTAGCCTCTTCTGCAACATGCACAGGTGACACAAAGCACAGGAAAGCTCAGGGCCAGCTGTGACTGGAAAATCAGTGCAAAGCAAAACCAACGAAGCCCTTTCTTTCCTGCATAAGGATACAGAAAAATCTTTTAAAAATTAAAAAGTAAAAAAAAATATTTTTTAAAAAAGGCAAGAACTGGCAAGGAGAAGGAACCTGGAACCATTGTGATCTGTTGGTTAGCATGTAAAATGGCAAGGCCACAGTAGAAAAATTAACTTTATCTAGGGATTTGGAATGCCAAGTATTTCCTCTTGACGCTGGCTCTTTTCCGGGTCGGGTCGTCCTTTGTTAGGCTCGACCCGCTCTTTTTGTGGTTTTGATATGGATATTAGCATTGTCCTTGCCTATGGAATTTTCCAACTACTTCTGCAAAAACTAGAAACCTCTTATCTCCTGACACCTCTTCTTCTGTTTCTTCCCCTTACTCTTCTTCTCCACACCCTTTCACTTCACTTTTTCCCCTCGCAGGAAAAATGAAGAAGATGCAGAGGTAACGTATTTGAGTGAATTTTTTTTTTTTTTGCCCACCGAAGGAGAGAATGGTTAAGATAACAAATACAAAGTGTTTTATTACAATAAAAAAAAATGTCCTGGGGCTGGAGAGATGGCTCAGAGGTTAAGAGCACTGAGTGCTCTTCCAGAGGTCCTGAGTTCAATTCCCAGCAACCGCATGGTGGCTCACAGCCATCTATAATGAGATCTGGTGCCCTCTTCAGGCATACAAACACACATGGAAGGAATGTTGTATACATAATAAATAAATAAATCTTCAAAAAAAAAAAAGTCCTAGTTTCATTCTGTTGCTGACCAAAAGCTACTTGGGAAAGAAAGGGTTTGTTTGGTTCACACTTCCAGGTCATACAATCCATCACCGTCAGGTTAGGAACCCACTTCCTGGCTCACAGGTTCACGCTTAGCTAGCTTTCTTAGATAGCCTAGAACACCAACCCAGGGAATGGTGCTGCCCACAGTGAGCTGGGCCTCCCACATGGATTAAGCAAGACAATCCCTCAAGAACAACATGATAAAGACAATTTCAGTTTCAACTGAGACTTGTGTGTGTGTGTGTGTGTGTGTGTGTGTGTGTGTGTGTGTGTGTATGCTCTGCCTGCATGTATGCCTGCCTATATGCCAGAAGAGGGCACCCGCTCCCATTACAGGTGGTTGTGAGCTTACCATGTGGGTGCTGGGAATCAAACTCGGGACCTCTGGAAGAGCAGCCAATTCTCTTAACCACTGAGTCTAGGAACAACAATTAATAAGAGAAACAAACCAAAACCCAACAATAGCATACTGCTAAGATGGCTGAAAATAGCATAGTACTAAGATGGGTGAGCAGTGTAGGTCAATGTCCTAAGCATGCACAAGGTCCTGGGGGCTACATCCAGCTCCAAACATATTGATGAGACTGCAAAGCACTCAGGAACCTCAGATTACTGGTAGGAATATAAAATGGTATAAAAGCTTCAGAAAGTGGTGTGGCAGGTCCTCAAAAGGGCAAACTTTGCTGTATGACCTAATAATTTCACTCTTACTTTTCCAAGAGAAATGAAACATAGGTCCATGCAAAGACCTGCTCAATAATGTTCATAGCAGCATTAGCCATAATACAATCTAGATGCCCATGAACTTGTGAATGCCTTAAAATACATGCATGTATACAAACATACATACGTAAAAAGGCTTGCCTGACAGTGTTCACCTGCAATCCCAGCTGGCTATAGTGTGAGGCTTGAGACCAAAAAGTTCAAAACCAGCATAAGATGATCCCATTTCAAAAAATATAAGAGAGAGAGAGGGAGGGAGGGAGGGAGGGAGGGAGAGAGAGAGAGAGAGAGAGAGAGAGAGAGAGAGAGAGAGAAAACCAAAGTGCAACAAAAGGAACTAAGTCTAGCAACATGCTGCAAAACAGCTGAACTTCAAAAAACATTACGCTAAAACAAAAGCCAACTACCACAAGACTTAATAATGAAATCAGACTTTCAGGTTAGACAAGAAAGCCCAAGGCAGCCAGTTAGATTTTTCTTTTCTTTTCATTTTTGCCAGTCAGTTTCTAACAACTACTAAGCAAAGTCCGAACTGCCTAGCTTTTACTTAAAATATACTTAAAATGCATATTCACGAAAAAAGATTTGGGTCACCTAGATGGCTCAGAGGGTAAATGCATATGTTGTCAGGCCCGACAAGGTGAGTTCCCTGACTTGCCACCCAACCACAGAACACCTATGAAGGAAGGAGAAAACCTCTGACATTCACACACCCGTGAGCCCACACACATAATCACACCAAATAAATAAATGTTAAAAAGATTTTCAATAGACAAAATAGAAACGACCTTCTACAATTCTTTAGAAGTAAAAACGAAAAATACTGCAGCTGTCTGGTTACACATGTGAAAGAAAGAAATGTCTTTCTAAAAGAAAAAAATTGGAAACAGGGTCATCCCACCAGCCAGCTCACTGTCACCAGAATTGGTAAAATGCGACAACTCTGCGAAGCAGCAGATTCCTGCACTTTCTCAACAGAGGGCTGCACTGAAATCAGCACCGAAATGCAGGTTGCAGGGAAGCCGGGGCAGAAGGCGTTGACTTGGCTAAAGTCTTGGCTTCCACCGCCTAGGTCAACCCTAGAATACAAACATCTAAGAGGGAGAGGGAGGCACCGCAGGAGGAAGAGCTGCTGTTTCAAGGCACTTCTAGAGTCAAAGACTCTCCCGGGCATTATGCCATAAATAAGGCCCAGTCACGCCATTTTCCTCCCTCCTTTCTTGAGATAGGGTCTCACTGGGTAGCCCTGGCCATCGTGGAACCCCCTCTGTAGACCAAGTTGGCCTTGAGCTCTGGAGATCTTCCCGCCTCTTCTGGGATTAAGGGCCTGGACTCACCAAACACTCTAATTATTAAAAATGCCTCTTTAAGACAGAGCAGAAACCTCAGAATCAACTGCTGACCCTCTCCCCTGGAGGGCGGGGAGGACGGCAATACTAAGCCTCAGCCTTTCCTCCTGATTCAACGCTGTGATAAAAGACATGAGGACAGAAATTTCTACCCAGCCCTCCTTTACAGAGGAGGAATTCACAGAACATTAAACTGAGGCCGCGGCTCAGTGGTACACCCTATATCGCAGAAGGTCCTGGATTCCACCCCAGCACAACAACAACAACAACAACAGCCACAATCACTAGGCAATCAAAATGATAACCACACCATCATATCCAGAAAGCAATAAGACCCATAAACATAAGAAAAAGGTTCCGGCCTGGAGGTATGGCTCGGATTAAAAGGCTAGGTTCACAACCAAAAATATAAGAGTTTGGTTCCTAGCACCCACGGCTGTCCCTCCAGGTACCAAAAATTTTAAAAAAAGAAAGAAAGAAAGAAAGAAAGAAAGAAAGAAAGAAAGAAAGAAGGAAGGAAGGAAGGAAGGAAGGAAGGAAGGAAGGAAAGAAAGAAAGAAAGAAAGAAAGAAAGAAAGAAAGAAAAAGTTCCATAAAAGCAATTGTTTCTATCCCCCTGCCCTGCAGTGCTAAGGATTAGATCCAAGTTCTTGCACATCCTAGGCAAGCTGTGTGCCACCAAACGAATAAGTTACCCTTAAGTGACACTCCAGTGAGTAAGCCCAATACACCCACTAGTTTGCCAAGTTGGGCTCTGGCGGAGTCGCTAATGTGGTCTGTCATTGACTCCTTATCTGTCTCTTGAGTTTGGGGATTATAAATGTGTACCACCCCACTCATCTCTGTCTTCAGAGCACAGTTAGTGAGCAGGGGACGAAAAGCAAAATGACCAGAGTGAGCAAAAGGAGCTTGTAAAGGAGAAGCGGGAGCGACAAGGGGGGTTCATTCAGAATCTTGTGTGTGTAAAGTAGGAGCAGGGGCGACAAGGGAGGTTCATTCAGAATTTTGAATGAAAACCATTACTCCTGCCAACTTAGCCACACCAGGGCTTACCTGACCAAACGCTAGTCTAATAATTATAAGAAGCTATTTTTCGGTAAAAGTTAATGACTAAATCAGATTTTGAGGGACTGGAGAGATGGCTCAGGGGTTAAGGGCATGGACTACTCTTCCAGAGTTCAATTCCCAGCAATCACATGATGGCTCACAACTATCTATCACAGGATCTGATGCCCTCTTCTGGCATGCAGGTATATATGCAGAGCCCTCGTATATAAAGCATAAATAAATAGAATTTTTAAGAAATCAGATTTTGAATAAAGCAGATTTCCTGCTATAACATAGAGGGCCCTCATCCAGTCAGTTGGAGGACTTGACTAAAACACAACTGCTGCCCTCCCCAAGCAAAAAGGAACCTTCTAGAAGGCCTTCAGAGCTGAACTTGTCCATGGTCTGCAACCTGAGAACTACCCTGATGATGCTAAACACACAAGCCTCCACAATCACATGAGCAGTGTCTTTTTACACACACGCACACACAATTGGAGAACCCAGAAAAATGCAATTCATTTTCATCTTTTTCTATAACCGTGAGCTATTTTTAGTAAGTTAATGCCTATTACTTGGGGACTCATTAAACATTTACTTGAGCATAAGTGGGAAGATAGCCTTGCCTTATTAAAAATGAAGAAAGCAGCACACACTCAACTAGTAAAATATGATTTCATTCATGATTCTTCAAAAGAAGAAGAAGAAGGAAAGAAAGAAAAGCCAAGAAAGATGATGTATATCTTCAATTCCAGCACTCAGGAGGCAGAGAGGCAGGAGTGTCACAACTTCAAACCAGATTGAGCCACACAGTGAGTTCCAGGCCAGCTTGGAGTACTGTCTCCAAAAACAAAGAAGCCAGAACAGGACTGGGGATGGAGTTTTATTGGTAGAGTGCTTGCCTGGCCTACACAAGCTCGAGTTCAGACTTCTGTATACGTGAACTGGCTGTGGTGGCACATATCTGTAATCCCAGCACTTTGGAGCTGAGGCCTGTAGAATCAAGAGCTCAGATCCATGCACAGATACATGGCAATCATGAGGTCAGCCTGGGATACACGGCACCCTGCCTCAAAAACAATATAATAAAGCCGGGCAGTGGTGGTGCATGCCTTTAATCCCAGCACTCACGAGGCTGAAGGATCTCTGTGGGTTTGGGGCCAGCCTGGTCTATAGAGAGAATTCCAGGACAGGCAGGACTGTTACGCAGAGGAAACCCTGTCTTGAAAAAGCACAAACAAGAAAAAAGTAATAATAATAGTAAAATAAAAAGAAAATAACAAAATCTCTACATACACAGATGTGCGTTAGTATATTCACAAAAATAAATTTGCAAGCAGGGCCAGTCAAACGGCTTAGCTATAAAGGCACTGACCATGGTGCCCAGCAATCCCTAGTTTTGAACACACAGATGTTTTGGCTTTCCTAACCTTTCTCTAGAGCCCCTCTCTGCTATGTGGCTGACCTCCATACCAGTTTAATCTTCTCCAAGTCTTCTCTGGACAGCTGCAAGATTTACAGCTTGGTTGGCCTGGGTCCCCCCACCACCACCACCACACACACACCTTTGGAGTTGTTTTGTTTTGTTTGAGTCTAATAAATTTTCCTCAAACTTCCATTTGAATCCATTCTTAAATTCTTTATTAATAAGAGAGACTAAGAACCCTGATCTTCCAAGAATCCGATGGTGGATGGTGGTGGCTCCCCAAAGGTTTCTCACAATGCTTCTTTCCTGCCTTTTAATCCTTTAATCAGAGAGAAAATGAGTCTGTTCCTGCACCCATCCACAGCATCAAGCAAATGTTTGTTCCTGTCTCCCTGGGGAAAGCCACACACTAGTCTAAATTAAAACAAAGATTGTCTGTTCGTCTTTCACTGATGAAGTGACTATATATAAATTGGGAGATGATGCCAACACTGAATATAACCACAAAAAGATGAATGCACATGAATAGTCAGAAGTGAAATGGCAGAAGACGGGGCAGATACATCTCTGAAGGTGACTTATGTCTGGGCGGTGCCAGAGATGGAAGTCGGGGGGCCTTGTGTCTAGGGAAATACTCTAGCCTTGAAGAGGGCATGCACTGGGCATTATTTCACCCCCATTTGAAGTACTAGAGGGGAGTCACACGGCCTAGTAAAGACAGACAGTAAATGTTCTTAAAAAAAATTATTAATTATGCATACACATGCCAGAAGAGGGCGCCAGATCTCATTATAGATGGTTGTGAGCCACCATGTGGTTGCTGAGAATTGAACTCAGGACCTCTAGAAGAACAACAACCAGTGTTCTTAACCTCTGAGCCATCTCTCCAGCCTGTAAATGTGAGTTCTTCTATGTCTTCCTGAGATGAACTAAATATACCAAGCAGCGGGTTACTAGGTAGCCACCTAGACCAACTATGGGATTTTTTTACATTATGGATTTGGGGCCAGCGAAGTAATTTTGTAATCTGCATCAACATCTTCCTTTAAAAAGAAATGGGAGCCGGGCGATGGTGGCGCGCGCCTTTAATCCCAGCACTCGGGAGGCAGAGGCAGGCGGATCTCTGTGAGTTCGAGACCAGCCTGGTCTACAGAGCTAGTTCTAGGACAGGCTCCAAAGCCACAGAGAAACCCTGTCTCGAAAAACCAAAAAAAAAAATAAAAAATAAAAAAAGAAATGGGAAATGGCAAAAGAGATCCTTCGGGCAGGGTGGGGGTGGGGGGTCCTCAACCTACCTTGATGCTGCTTAGGTTGTGGTGACCCCCAACCACAAAAACTACTTCATAGCCGGGCGGTGGTGGCGCACGCCTTTAATCCCAGCACTTGGGAGGCAGAGGCAGGCGGATCTCTGTGAGTTCGAGACCAGCCTGGTCTGGTCTACAGAGCTAGTTCCAGGACAGGCTCCAAAGCCACAGAGAAACCCTGTCTCGAAAAACCAAAAAAAAAACAAAAAACAAAAAAAAAAAACAAAAAACAAAAAAAAACTACTTCATCTGCAATCTTGCTACTGTTACAAATCACAATGTAAATAAATATCCTGTGTTTTCTGGTAGCAACCCCTGGGAAGGGGTCAGAGCCCCCAAAGGGGTAATGACCCCAGGCTGAGAACCACTGATTTAATGGTTAATTGACCACAAGCTGTTTCTTTGTGTCTTCAGGGGTTTTCTGTTTTGTTTTTTCGAGACAAGGTTTCTCTGTAGCTTTGGAGCCTGTCCTGGAACTAGCTGCTATACACCAGGCTGGTCTCGAATTCACGGAGATCCACCTGCCTCTGCCTCCCGAGTGCCGGAATTAAAGGCGTGTGCCACCACCGCCTGGGCACCAGGCAGTTTCTACCAGAGCATGTCAGTTCTGAGCACCTACGTGATACAACCTCTCCAACTCCAGCTCTGGGGGCTATGACACCCTCTTCTGGTCTCTGTGAACACTACAGGCAAAACATCAATGCACAGAAAATAAAAAATAAATCTTAAAAAAAATTTAAAAAAAGAAAGAAAAGGGTAGAGTAGAAAAAAAATGCCAAGAAACATCACAAGTCAGGATGGATACACTTACCTTTACTTCATCACAACACAAAACACACTTCTTGCCCAGAATTGAGGGGTCAAATACCCACTGCCCAGGAGAAACGTATGTGCACTCCAGGAAACCTGTTTGGGCAGTAAAAGCTCATGAAAGAAATCAGTAAGACAGAGAGGAAAAGCAATGACCGAAATGTCCATCAACACAGTGCATGCATCAGTAATGAAGGCAAGGGATGCGCGCAGCTCAGTGGTACCGCGCTTATGCCACCAGCACTACCAAAAACCAGTCATATAAGGAACGGGTTTTACAGCGACGTGGCGGCGAAACGGATGGGGGCTCTACATATCAACAGAGGTGAATTTTAGAGTTAGCCAAATGGTAGTAAACCAACTCTCCTAGCAACATTCACAGCAAGAAGCCACTTTCAGAAAATTTACAAAGCCCAGCCAAAAGCTGCTTAAGTGTGTATTAAAATGGTAAGACCAGGGTTGGAGAGGCAGCCCAGAAGTTAGAGCACTAGATGCTCTTCCAGAGGACCCAAGTTCGATTCCTAGCATTCCACATGGCAACACACAGTCATCTGTAACTCAAATCCCAGATCCCACACCCTCTTCTGGCCTCCTCGGGCACCAGGCATGAACATGGTGTACAGACATACATGGAGGCAAAACACACATACATGTTAAAAATAAATAAAAGTAACAAAAAATAAAAATTAAAAAGCTATGAGAGGCTGGGGGTGTAACGCACTCCTTTAATCCCAGCCTTCTGGAGGCAGAGGCCTTTGGATCTCTGTGAGTTCAATGTCAGCTTCTACAGAGCAAGTTTCAGGACAACTAGGGCTCCACAAAGAAACGCTGTCTCAAACAAACAAACAAACAAACAAGCTATGAGGAAAAGCAAAGGGATGGTTCCCCGTGTTTCACACATGACGCACTGCAGTTTCTGAGTACTAAGTTGCTCATATCCTCCACACACAGAGAATGTTTTGTGAATTTTTCTTTTCCCTCTTTTGTAGTGCTGAGGGTGGACCCGGGGTCTCAGGCCCTATTTCGTCACTTTAAAAGAGGGAAGTGTGCTATTGGGTGGCATTTCTGAGCCTGGCCTAGAGTCCGGGGCTCCAGGGTAGATGTTGGGAGAGGACCGCTGAGGTTTCCAGTCGAGCAGAAGGGCCGCAGCAGTGTCGAGAGGAGGTGACAGGCTTCGGATGCGTTCCAAAGAGGGAATGCACTTGCTCAGTCAGGCCTGGAACAGAGCAGAGCCCAGACATAGAACCAGAAAGCAGCAGAGACACAGGCTAGATGGCATGCGTGGCAGACACATGGCGAATGATTCGGTAAGTGGTGCTGGGATGAAGGCAGACCAGACGGAAAGGAAGAGAAATGGATGTGCTCTTGACCAGCTTGAGGCTTCAGCATGAATAAACAAACCCCGAGCATTCAGAGAACGGCTTTGCTGATGGAACGGAGAAACCAGGGGGAAAACATGAGTAATTCCTAAAATTGTGATTTAAGCAACTAGACAGCTAATGCAAACGTTGATCATAAGAGGCTGGGAAGATGGCTCGCTGGTTAGGAGAACCTGCTGTTCTTCCAGAGGCACCTGGCTCACAACTCTGCAATCCTAGTTCCCGGGAATACCCTCCTCGAATGTGTGAGCATGTATGCGCACCAGGTACATATGTACACATCTGGTGCGCATACATGCAAAACACTCGTACACACATAAAATAAAGTTTGGGAGTTTGCTTTTTGTTTGTTTGTTTTTTGTGGGGTTTTTTTTTGGGAGGGGGGGATTGAGACAGGTTTTCTCAGCCCTGGCTGTCCTCGAACTAACTCACTTTGTAGATCAGGCTGGCCTCAAACTCACAGATATCCGCCTGCCTCTGCACAGATATCCACCTGCCTCTGCCTCCTGTGTGCTAGGATCAAAGGCGTGCATCACCGCTGCCCAGCAAATATTTCAAAATATATAAATAGATTCGTTACACACACACACAAAAAAAACTTATAACAAAAGCTAGGGTTGAACTTGTAGCTTAGTGGTATTTACCTACAGTGAGTAATCCCCAGAGGGTATGCGCGCGCACACACACACACACACTCATACACACACATGACTAACAGCAAGAACAGCTGATACTGAAACAGCACTATGGGTCTGGACAGGAAACCTGACCCATGTCATCCCTCCCCGCCATTTTCCCATCAAACACCTGAGCAACTTGCTTCTCTTACCTTCCCACTCTGTAGAGAGGAACTGAAAAAGATGGCGAACCCACCTGGGATCCCAGGCTTGTCGGGGAGAGCCACCATCTGTGGAAGAGGGACAAAAGCAGACTCCTGGCCTCTCCCAGCCACTCTCACCTGACCAGGAACTTCCGGCCATGGAGATTTTTTTCTGCCCCTCCCCCAGTCTTTCTCCCCAGGGGATTCTGCTTGCTTTTGAGAAGTGAGGTCCAGGGGGGCTGTGGAAAAAGTCCCAGCAAGCTGTACACCTACCCCTCCTCCTGGAGGCTCAGGCTGAATCTAAGCTTTCAGAAACTGGGAAAGTTCTTGAATATTTATTATTCTATATCCCTGTGCTTTTGCTTTTTTTTTTTTCTGAGACAGGGTTTCTCTGTGGCTTTTGGAACCTGTCCTGGAACTACTAGTTCTTGTAGACCAGACTGGCCTGGAACTCACTGAAATCCGCCTGCCTCTGCCTCCCAAGTGCTAGGATTAAAGGTGGGTGCCACTACCACCCAGCCCCCTGTGTTTTTTTTATGTGGCAGATATACATAACAAAAATAGGGAGTGAGCTCACTATTCCAGGCTTTAAATTTTTTTTAATTAAATCTATTTTTTAGTTTAATTTTTTTCCCCCCGAGCCTGAAACTCAAAGAGTTTCTTCTGCCTCTGCCTCATGAGTGCTGGCATTGAAGGCATATGGCTTCAGGACAGCCAGGACTACATAGAGAGAGACCCTCTTTCAAAAACAAACCAATAAATAAAAGGCCTTAGCACTGTGAACAAAACCTTCCAGGAAGAAGCTGAATGAGAACCGAAAGGAATCTGTTTCTGCTCCTGGGCTTCTCGTTAGTTTCAGTCTGTGGAGAGATTGGAATGTCGCGGGTCCAGAGGTTCTGCCTTATCTTGGACTAAGTTCTGGACTTCAGGACTCAGGACAACCATTCCTTGCTCGGTGCCAGAATTACCATCTTAAGACAATGGATGGAAACCTTTTAGAAACTATCAATCTGGCAAGCAACTAGCTTCCACCAACCCCAAAACTAAGAATGTGATTAGACAGCATCCTGAGCCTACAGAAAACTTTTATCTACCAGCCCTTCTGATGTACCTTTTTTGAGACTGTGTAGCCTTGGCTGGCCTAGAACTAGCCCTGTAGACCAGGCTGGCCTTGAACTCCCAGAGGTCCACCTGCCTCTGCCTCCCAGGTGCTGGGATTAGAGGCATGTGCCACCACCACCCAGCTTCCCATCAGTATATTTTAAACTTGCCTTGATTTATGATTTTGTTTGTTCTGTAAAACTAGAATAACTCCGTGAAACTGCTTCCACATTGGAACATGAAATTTGGGGTCACCTAAGTCTGTGTACCTGGACCATGGTCACTCAAAATGGCTCCAGAATAAACTATTCTTATTGCCTTTAAGATGAGAGTCGGCTTTGTCAACCACACAGCCTGGGCTGTCCTCAAACTTGTGTTTCTCCTGTCTCCACCTCCTCGTGCTGTGTTCATAGACATAAGCCAACTCACTCAGCTCATTGCTTAAAAAGTTTTTAAAGGGCTGGAGAGATGGCTCAGAGGTTAAGAGCATTGCCTGCTCTTCCAAAGGTCCTGAGTTCAATTCCCAGCAACCACATGATGGCTCACAACCATCTGTAATGGGGTCTGGTGCCCTCTTCTGGCATGCAGACATACACACAGACATAATATTGTATACATAATAAATAAATAAATATTAAAAAAAGTTTTTAAAAAACTTAAAAAGTTGGTTTTTTTGTTTTGATGGGGGGGCACTGGAGAGATGGCTCAGAGGTTAAGAGCCCTGGTTGCTCTTCCAGAGATCCTGAGTTCAATTCCCAGCAACTATATGGTGGCTCAGAACCACCTACAATGAGATCTAGTGCCCCCTTCTGGCCTGCAGGCATACATGTAGACAGAACACTGTATACAGGACAAGCTCAAAGCTACAGCAAAACCTTGTCTCGAAAAACAAAACAAACAAAAAATCAACAACATTAAGCCTTGCGGTGAGGGCGCATGCCTTTAATCCCAGCACTTGTGGGAACCAATGTGTGACTCAGTTTCCATCTGGAGTCATTTCTGACTTAAAGAAGTCATTTGAGTTTGAGCTTGCTTGCCCGCTCTGCTTTTTCCAGTAACCTTGATGGAAGTTCTGATTATGCCTGTGGGGAAGAGAATTTTTGCCCAGTCGAAAGAGCACATTTTTCTATTAAGATTGGGGCTGGGGTATGCCAGCCAGAGGCACTCCGCGTTAGACAGTAGAAGCTGCTTAACTGAATAAAATAATGTCCTCCCAAGGACAGTGCAGGGAGGTGGTTAGCTGACTGGACTGCTCTTTGTTCTGCCTTTTGCCTGTAGTATATGTGCTACCTGAGAAATAAACCTGGGGCTGTTTGGTATTAGCCTTCAGTCCTCCGGGTCTATCCTATGTTTCTGTCTTCGTTTCCCTTAATCTAACATTTCCTCAGCCTCAGCGCCCAGGCTCCTACAGAGTGGCTTCAAGCATGGGGCTGCACACGGTGGGAAGAACGCAAGGACACCGCTGGGTAAAAGAGTGTACGCAGTAAAAGGGAGATCTGCAGAGAGCTTTATCCTGGGAGCCACACAATGCAAATACAAAGAAAGATAAGTAAATGCGCAGGTGTACGTAAGAAAAAAAAAAGAAGTTGGCTGTGCAGTGTGAAAAAATAAGTCTAAGAAGTAACTCGAGTAGAAGTGTAAATAAGGAGTAAATGGCCAACAAGATAAAACAACAGCCTACAGAATGGGAAGAGATCTTCACTAACCCCACATCAGACAGAGGTCTGATCTCCAAAATATACAAAGAACTCAAGAAATTGGACCCCAAAAGATCACATAATCCAATAAAAAAAATAGAGTATAGACCTAAACAGAGAACTCTCAACAGAGGAATCTAAAATGGCTGAGGACACTTAAGGAAATGTTCAACATCCTTAGTCATCAGAGAAATGCAAATCAAAACAACTCTGAGAGTCCATCTTACACCTGTAAGAATGGCCAAGATCAAAATCACTGATGACAACTTATTCTGGAGAGGATGTGGGGAAAGGGAACACTTCTGTATTGCTGGTGGGAATGCAAGGTGGTACAGCCCCTTTGGATGTCAGTGTGGTGATTTCTCAGAAAATTTTAGGAAACAACCTTCCTCAAGACCCAGTAATACCACTTTGGGGTATATATATTCAAAGGATGCTCAATCGTGCCACAAGGACATGTGCTCAACTATGTTCATAGCAGCATTGCTTGTCATAGCCAGAACCTGGAAACAACCTAAATGCTCCTCGACCGAAGAATGGATAAGGAAAATGTGGTACATTTACACGATGGAGTACTACACAGCAGACAAAAATAACGACATCTTGAATTTTGCAAGCAAATGGATGGAGCTAGAAAACATTATTTTGAGTGAGGTAACCCAGACACAGAAAGACAATTATCACATGTACTCACTCATAGGAGGTTTTTAAACATAAAGCAAAGAAGACCAGCCTACAAACCACATTCCCAGAGAGCTTAGACAATAATGAGGACACTAAGAGAGACTTACATAGATCTAATCTAGATGGGAAGTAGAAAAAGACAAGATCTCCTGAGTAAATTGGGAGCATAGGGACCTTGGGAGAGTGTTGAAGGGGAGGGGAGAAACAGAGAGGGGAGCAGAGAAAAATGTAGAGATCAATAAAAATCAACTTTAAAAAAGTAAAAAAAAAAAAGTAACCATGAACCAAGGAACTAGTAAGCAGCTGTTTGTACATTTACTTTGAGATATTTTGAAAGTCAGCAGGGCTAAGGCAGAGGTCAACAACTGTGTAAATTTCTAGAGTTTGTACATTTACTTAGAGATATTTCAAAGATTAGGGCTACTAAGGAAGGACAACAGCAATTGCTTCCGGTTTGGATTATGGAAAGGCTGTGTTCCCCTGGTTTCCTGCAGAAGGGAGTATGCGTCAAGAGATTTCAAAAGGTGTGTGTGAACGAATGAGCGCTCTCTGTCTTGGTCTGTGTTTTGATTGTCACTATGCAGCTGTTCCGTTTTATGTGTTCATGTCTTTTAAGTTTAAGTGGTACCGTACCTGTCTGTCTGTCTTTCTCCTACGCCTATTGACCTTCTTTGTTGTCCTGGAGGAGATGAGGCAGGCAGCCTCTGCCGCTAGCATTTTTATTGGATCAGTTCCAGGTCTTTGGGTCTGAGAGAAAAACTTCTCTAAGGAGAGGAATGGCACTGGTCACCTCCCTTCGTCGTTCTCTGGCCAACAGCCAGCCAGCAGCTCCTGCAGAGGGCAGGGGGTGCGCATGCTCAGGTGGGCAAAGATGCTACCGGAAGACATGCTCATGTGAACCGGACAGCATAGAACTGACTGCTTGTAGTTAAAAAACTGCACAGATGTGAAACAGAGAATCTGAGATTGTGACCAGAGACACTAACAATTTTTCTTCCCACGAATACTGGCAGTCAAGGACACTGTGTCCACCAGCGTTGCTTCCCTCTTTTCCTTCCTAAGTCAAGTTCTTCTTCACTGTGATAACACTCAAAGTCTCTTCTGCTGATCAGCGGTTTCCCATCTTAACCCTTTCCTGTTCTGAGGCTTGAAAAAATGGTGAATTATACCAACCTGTATACTTTGGGAAGAGTTGATTTAAAGTAAAAGTTAAAGGTGCATTATGTTTGGGGGAAATTATGCTTTTGTTTCCACAGGAAAAGAAAATTATATGGGTCACTTATATCTAAAAGGTTACAAATACTAGTCATATCTTTAGGAAATTGGGTACAAATTATTATTGATTATGATAAAGGAAACTGCTGCTAGTTTTAAAAGTTTCATATTGTTACAGGCTTTTTATGTTAATGCAAATTTAAGTTATTCCTATTGTTTTTTTTGTTGTTGTTGTTGTTTGGTTGGTTGTTTTTTTTTTTTTTTTGGATTTTGGAGACAGGGTTTCTCCGTAGCTTTTTGGTTCCTGTCCTAGAACTAGCTCTTCTAGACCAGGCTGGCCTCGAACTCACAGAGATCCGCCAGTCTCTGCCTCCCGAGTGCTGGGATTAAAGGCATGCGCCACTACCACCCGGCAAATTATTCCTATTGTAATACACACACACACACACACACACACACACACACATTATACATATATTTTGGCTCACGTTTGAAATGTATTTATGCAATGTAATGTTCTGGACCACTGAAAGAAATCACAAGAGGAGACATTGATGAAGATTTGCATGCTGTCTGAAGGACAAGGGGACAGAGAAGAGACTGAAATAAAGTAGGAAAATGAATTTGTTTATGAGCAATGCGAGTTTAAAGGGAAACTATAAAAATGCTGGAGATTTTACCATGTTAATTCTGGTTGATTTTCTTCATTCATAAGGCTGGTGATTCATCACTGAAGAATAGTTATGTTACTATTTGGATAATGTTCTCTAAAGATGAAAGGACTGAGGTCCTAAATACAACTTAATAATTAATCATCCTATTCCAACCTGCTGCGTTACAGGGTTCTATATGATTGCCTCCTTCAAAACAACAAGGCTGACGCCTTTAGCTCTTCAGACTTTCATAGCGAAGTTCAAAATAGGCTCATTAAAAACTGCCTTTTTTTTTCTTCAAGAGAGATCCCTGAGCCTACTTCATTTCCACCTCCAACCTATACCACTTATAATCCCCTACCCTATACCAATCCCTAATAATGTCCCTAGCCCTGAGGACAAACTTTGTAGGTAGATTAGTGTGAGCTTACTCACACTAATAATAATGGTGAGTAATAGTGAGATTACTTGTGAGATATTATTTATAAATAATTTACATTAGTATAGATTCTTGTATATTGATACAAATTCAAATTATATTTATTAAATTGAATATGCTCCTATTTCTGTTTACAATATTTGTGCATCTACACAAAGTTATTTTGTCATATTATATGCATGCATGTTTCTACCTCTACTTAAGATATTTTGTATATTGATGCAATTTTAGAATATATTTATCACACTGTACTATACATTTCTACCTCTGATCAAGATAATTATATATTGTTTACATTCTGAGGTTATTGTCCTCATTTGCGGCACATTTGTTTAAAGATTGTTTAATTTTTTAATATGAAGCCTTAGTCTTTAAGCTATATAGGTATTAAGAATTACAGGTCAACAATCATTCATATTTGTCATACTTAAAGTTAGACTAATCAGATTCTTTAGATGCATAGAGATTGTATTCTGCATAGATAGATAATCTTCAACCACTTCAAAGAACTGTAGAATATGGCATTTAAATAATTTAGGATTTCCTTGACGTGAGACATGATTACTCCTAGAAGCACTGATCTATTCCTGAGAGAATGTTGGGCACTGAAGACACTTCACTTGGAGCTTTTATTCTTCTTGGCAAAACTGGCCTTTGGGGCAAAAACTGCCCCTGCCTTGTCCACTGACAAAATACATGGTGTCTAGACTAGACAAGCAGGATACAAGAAAAAAGACTGCCAAACCTTGCCAAGACAGGATAAGACTATTTTTTCTTTAAAAATTTCTTGCCTCTGAAATAGGTCTGTCAGTTACTGTAGGCTTTAGACAAACTCAGTTGCCCCCATATTGCAAATGAGACTTTGGGTGATTGCCCAGGTATCTGGTTGTCTCTATCCTTTCTTGCACCTTTTGGAAGTTGCTTGATTGCACTTCCTGTTTACACAAGTAATATTATTTCCTTTCTCAGGTCTAAGATAGGGTTAAAGACTAGATTAGTCATAGTTACTTTCCTCTCATGACTTAGCCAAGCCGTTTTTAATATAAGACTTAGAGTCCTTAGAATAGGATAACTATTAAAACATTTAGCATATGTTTCTTGTTTGGTGTTGTTTATGCAGGTTGTAATTCTAATTTTTTAAAGATTTATTTATTTATTTATTATGTATAAAATGTTCTGGCTGCATGTACACCTACACTCCAGAAGAGGGCACCAGATCTCATTACAGATGGATGTGAGCCACCATGTGGCTGCTGGGAACTGAACTCAGGACCCCTGGATGGAAAGTCAGTGCTCCTAACCTCTGAGCCATCTCTCCAGCCCTATAATTCTAATTTTTATGTATGTTTTTGCCTCCTCTTTTCCTTGGACAATACTTGATATTTGTTCTTATTGTATATAGTTTTGTATTAGACTTAGAACTCTGTTAATTAGACAAAAGGGGAAGGTGCTATGGAACTCCTCCAGTCAATAGCCTTTAAGATACCGGACCACTTTGGGCATGGTCTCATGCACTGTAAATGCAGATGAAAAGATTGTGTGGGCCTCTTGGCTGCTGGATTTGGTTCCAGGTCCCATTGCATGCAGTGGAATGCAGATCATTACTCTTTCTGTGAATTTATCATCAAATAAATAAACCTTTGTTATACTCCATTCAGGGCTGTTGTGGAACTCTTTTGTACACCAACATACAATTGTACACCTACATGAAGTTACATTGTGTACTACATTTTCTTTACCCATTAATCTGTTGACAGAGTTCTAAGCTGGCTCTATTAGTAATAAATATGGGTGCACACGTATCTCCGTGGCGTCCTGACTCAGAGCCCTTCAGGTACACTCAAAGTTGGCAGAGCTGGGTCATATAGCAGCTCCGTCACAAGGCTTTGAGTCAGTTTTACATGGTTTTCATAGTGGCCGTACCAGCTTACATTTCCACAGTCAATAATTGAAGATTCCTCCCCCGAGGTTGGAAAGACAGTTCAGTGCTCTTGCAGAGGACTGAGCTTGGATCCTAGCACCCATGTCAGGTGACCGAGAAACACCTGTGACTCTAACTCTAAGTGAACTGGACACTTTGGCCTCCAGGACATCAGGACACAGTGCGCATATCAACACAGAGACACACATATTTCTTTTCCCACACCCTAGCAACATTTGTTGTAAAGTGTTGTCTTTTTTTCTTTTATTCCATTTTTTCTTGTTTTTTTTTTGAGACAGGGTTTTTCAAACAGGGCTATACAGAGAAACCCTGTCTCAAACAAACAAACAAACAACAAAACTAAATAAAAAGAATATCTACATGAGCTTAATGGACTGTCTTTCTTTCCTTGGGCTCTCAGTTTGTGGATGTGTTTGCTATTGAGGTATATTTTTGGGAGACAAGAGACAGCTGGTTCCAGTTTTTCCAACTCACCAGAACTGGAACTGGAGACCTGCTCGGCAATTAAGAGAGTTCACTGTTCTCTCAGAGGGTCTGAGTTCAGTTCTCAGTGCCAGCTGGGCACTCACCACAGTAGGATCTGGTCTCTGAGTGTGCCTACACTCATGTACATACCCACAACAGACACCCACACTCCTGTGAGTACCCCCAGCAATACTTCTGTGAACCCCCAGCAATACTCCTGTGTACCCCCAGCAATACTCCTGTGTACCCCCACTATACTCCTGTGAGTACCCCCAGCTATACGCCTGTGAGTACCCCCAGCTATACGCCTGTGAGTACCCCCAGCTATACTCCTGTGAGTACCCTCGCCTATACTCCTGCGAGTACCCCCATGAGTTCACTGGTTCACCAGGTCAGACTCCTGAGTTATCCTTGCTTTGCCCTTTCATCGGGTCCTTTTTTGGGGTGAGTAGACAATTGTTCTCCCTTCCCTAGAAGTGTCACTCTCATAATAGCCATTCTTTAGGTACTCCTGTGTGTCAAAACAAACTGTGATGAATTAGACTCGGAGACGCAGAAATGGAAGACCGGAGCCAAAGAGACATGAGAGCACCAGCATTCCTCAATGCAACTAACTACAAGATGCACTTTCACTGGCAGCCTTGGGTGCCCGGTGCCATGCCTCCTTGGTCACGATTAATGGTTTACCCTTAAAGTTTAAACTAATGACTCAGAGGCTAAGAACACTCAGCGGTCTTGCAGAGGACCTGAATTCAGTTCCCAGGATCTATGCAGCAGCTCAGAACTCTGCAAGGTCAGTTCCAGGGGATCTGAATCTGTCTTTGGGCTCATCTGGCATCCATGCCCAAGTGACATAAAGACATAATCGCATAAATAAATTGTAAAACTCTTTAAAAAAATTGTGATGGCTCACGGGTTAAAGCCACCGGATGCTCTTGTAGAAAACTCGGGTTTGATTTCCAGCACCCAAATTGCAGCTCACAACCACCTGTAGCTCCAGCTCCAGGACATTTGACAACTCTTCTGGCCCCTTCTGGCACCAAGCATACAAGTGGTCCATGGCATACACACAGGCAAAACACCCATACATATAAAATAAAATAAAAATTTTAACATTTGAAAATCGTGAGCCAAAATAAATCCTTCCTTCCTTAAAAAAAAAAAAGACAGGAGGAAGACAAAGAAGGTAGGTTGAAATAGAGTTTACAGTTGGGCTATTGTTATTAATACAAGCTTTTTAAAAATTGTTTCATTTTATATATATTTATATATAATTTGTATTTTAAAAAGGTTTCTCTGTGTAGCCCTGGCTGTCCTGGAACTTGTTGTATAGACCAGGCTGGACTTGAACTCACTGAGATCTGCCTGCCTCTGCCTCCTGAGTGCTAGGATTAAAGGCGTGTGCTACCGCCTGTCCATCATTAGTGCAAAATTGTCACAAACACATTTTTACCCTTCTCAGTTGTGCAATCGATCTCTGAACAGCTGCCTTGATAAGTCATACTGTTTCAAATATTTTTCTTACTGGATCCTGAGTTAGGTATGAATGTTTCATATTTTGATGAGAATATGATGTGTGTGTGTGTGCACGCGCGTGCAAAGCCAGTAACAAACAGGTGGCATGGGAGAAGTCGTAGGAAAAATAAACAATATATCAATTTGGGAAACAGGGCAGTGTCGCTCAAGATCTGCTCAGCCCTGATCTTTTCTGTCATCTTGGGGCCCACAGCACAAATGTTCTCGCAACACTTGCAATAAACTCCTTTCAGTTCCATCATTTATTATCTGTTTCCTCCACAGAACTCCTCTTATCTAAAATCAATCAATGTTTGCATGCTTACTGCTCCCTACAACCTTTCGCCTTGAGGAGTGCAATCTTATCTACCACCGTCATAATTGTATCTCAGATAAACACAATGTTGAGTGCGTCACGCAATAAATACTTCTTGAATGAATCAATGACCACTAGGAAATAAACAGGACATTATAATCAAATATCCATTTTGCTAACCTTGTACATATTCTTGTTATAGTTACTGAGGCTTATACTTTGCATTCTTTATTACTTATGAATATCGGATGACATGAGAAGAAAATAACCAAGACAGAAATCCTCTAAGGAGTTGCCTTTCTAAGAAAGCGGTACCATTAGTTAAGGAAATCTATTCTGTGGTTACTGACCGCTGAACATTATTTGAGTTTTCCTTAGTTCCTTGAGGGCAAGGACAGCTTGTTGATCTCTCCTTAGCAACCAGAATACTGCTCAGAAGGTAGTGGGCTCTCAATCACTGTTTAGAGACTGAAAGAAGTAAAAAAGAAACCAAGGGAATGTGTAAAAATGAAGTACGCTTTTCCGGGATGCAGTTCCTCCCCGAGGCAGCAGGCGGCACCATGGCTATACCTGTCCGACTGCCTGCTATTCTTGGCCCTTCCGGCTGAACGTCTAACGCTAGGTCCCCGAAAGCGTTTGCTGAAATTAGCCAATAGAAAACTACTTTAGTTAAGCGGTCTTCCAAAGATACCCAATAAACACAGCGTTTCTAGAAGAGGGGCGGTGCGAAGGGGAGGGGCCGAGGGGAGCGGTTAGAGGTGGGAGTTGGTGCTGCCGGCCGGGCGGGGACGGAGGGCTGCGATGCGGACCTGGCAGCGACGGTGACCGGAGCCGCCGCCCGACATGAACTCGCTGGAACAGGCAGAAGGTAGAGTGTGTCGCCCGCCCAGTCCCGAGGCGGACGGGGTCGCGAGGGCGGCGTGCCGGGGACCCGGGGCGCACGGCCGCGGAGGGGTGCCACCTTCTTCCCGCTCGGGCCCCCGGGGTGGGGGTGGGGGCTTCTCATTGACGAGCCCTTGCGTGTTGTCGAGTGCGGATTCATGTTCTTTTTGTCTGACAACCCCACGAGCCGTAACCCGAATTTCTTCCTTTGGCTTCCGGTAATTGCCGGGGTTTCGGAGTGCTCTTGGCCTTGCAAAGTTTTACAAAAACTCCACTGTGGAAATAGCACCCCACTTCATTCAGAGGTGCGCCCAAGACGTAGGTGCTCGCTGCTGCCGGGACGATCACCGGTCACTCGTTCCGAGGAGGGGAGGGAGTGTCTTTGTACAACCGTTATCTGTCTACGGAAGTCTAGTAAGCCCATACTACAGAGCCATCCATTAATGATGAGAGCTAGGGCCTGAATCGGATTATTGCAGCCCTCATGGGTTTTGATGTTTCAACAGAAAGTTCGTGGTTGCACAGAATCGGAACTCAGCTGGATTTTGCTCCTTTTATTTGCAGCTCCCCGATTCCAGCTTTTGGCTCCGGCTGGTCTTCCTTATACTATTTTTCAAGCTTCTAAATGTAGACCAACTGGTTTCCAGAAGCTGGAATGAAATTAAAGTGATGTTTTTGTTGTGTCCATAAAACTGTCATCATAAGCAAAGAGGGCATGACGTATGGGATTGGATGTGTAAGGCCTGTAGCCGTTATAGACATAAAATTTCATTTTAATAAGTTCAAACTGGAAAGTGTAGGTAGAGAACTGAATTCTCTTTGCCTAGATCTCAAGGCTTTCGAAAGAAGACTTACTGAGTATATTCATTGCTTGCAACCTGCCACTGGACGCTGGAGAAGTAAGTTGCCGAATGCTTTCTAGGGGAAAAGGAGGTGCCGCTGATAACTTTATTACTAATTTATTTCATACTTTGGACTAATAAAGGCTTGTTTTACTCAGCTATCAGATTTCTGTGTTTAGACACCTTTTAAATATGCTACTTAGCACTGTCAACAATGTATTACAAAGAAATGCTTAAGAAAAGAAAATTATGGACTAGCAAGATGGCCTGGGTGCATGCAGTAGAGTTTAGACCTCAGTTTCATCCTCAGAAGCCATTTAAGGATCTTATTTATTTATTTATTTAGTATACAATATTCTGTCTGTGTGCATGTCTGCAGGCCAGAAGAGGGCACCAGACCTCTTTACAGATGGTTGTGAGCCACCATGTGTTTGCTGGGAATTGAACTCAGGACCTTTGGAAGAGCAGGCAATACTCTTAACCACTGAGCCATCTCTCCAGCCCCCTTAGAAGCCATTTAAATGGCCAAGGAGAGGATGGACTCCACGGAGTTTTCTGACCTCCACATGCATCCGTGCCTGTACATGTCATGCATATATACACACACAACAAATGATTTTTTAAAGAGAAAAATTATAACTGGCTACCCTAAAAGGACAGACTATTTTATATGGTTGATTTTTTTTTTTTATTCCATTCTATTCTATTCTATTCTATTCTTTTCTTTTCTTTTCTTTCTTTTTTTCCAAGACAAGGTTTCTATGTAGCTTTGGAGCCTGTCCTGGAACTTGTTCTGTAGACCTGGCTGGCCTCAGACTCACAGAGATCCTCCTGCCTCCACCTCCCAAGTGCTAGGATTAAAGGCATTCACCACCACTGCCCAGCCTTTTTATACACACAAACACACACACACACACACATACACACACACACATATATACATACACACACACATATATACATACATACACACATATATACATACATACACACACACATATATATATATATGATTTATTTATTATGTATACACACGTCATAGGAGGGCATCAGATCTTATTATAGATGGTTGTGAGCCACTATGTGGGTGCTGGGAATTGAACTCAGGACCTCTGGAAGAGCAGCCAGTGCTTTTAATCCATGAGCCATCTCTCCATCCCTTTTTTTGGTGGGCAGAGTGGGAACTGAGACAGGGTTTCTCTGTGTAACAACCTGGTTGTCCTGGAACTTGCTTTGTAGATCAGGCTGCCTTGAACTCACAGAGATCCATCTGCCTTTGCCTCCCAAGTACTGGGATTAAAGGTGTGTGCCACCACTGCCTGGCTGAATTTTTATTTTTCTATGAAAATACATACATATTTTAAAAAGTTTTAAGTATATTAGTGTTTTGTCTGCATATACGTGTGTGCATGCCAGGTACCTGCAGAATCCAGAAGAGGGTACCATATACCCTGGAACTGGAGTCTCTAGTGATTGTAAGCCACTCACTGTGTGGGTGCTGGGGACTGAACCCAGGTTCTCTGTGAGAACAGAAAGTGCTCTTATCTGCTGAACTGTCTAGCCAAAAAAAAAAAGAAATCATATTTTATGTGTATAATTGTTTTCTTTTTTGCCTGCATGTATATCTGTGTTACTGTGTGTGTGTGCAATGTCCAAAGAGGCCAGAAAAGGGCACTAGATCTCTAGGACTGGAATTACAGAGGGTTGTAAGTTGTCGTGTGGGTGCTGGGAATTGAACCTAGGACTTCTGGAAGAGCAGCCAATGCTCTTAACTGCTGAGCCACCTCTCCAGCCCAAGATACATGTTTTTTATTAAATGTTATAACTTTGATAAAAAAAACACTCAATAAAAATGTTAGTAACTAGTGAGCTTCAGATTAAGTGAGCTACTCTGTCTCATACAGTAAGTTAATAGCTCGCTGGTGGTGATTCAGTGAGCTACTCTGTCTCATACAGTAAATTAAACAGCTCGCTGGTGGTGCTGTATGCCTTGGGTTCCAGTACTTTGGAGGCAGAGGCAGGCACAGCTCCTGAGTTCAAGGCCAGCCTGGTCTACAGAGTGAGTTACCCTGTCTTGAAGGAAAAAGCAAAACAAAACGAAAAACCCCCAGGAAAACACAATTTGCCTACAAGCTATTGAAATATAATTTTGTTAAGAAAAATCATATTTTGGAGCTGGTGATTGAGAGTGCATCCTGATCTTGTAGAGGACTCATCCCATTCCCAGAACTCATGTCAGCCATCTGTAACTCCAGTCCCAGGGATCCGACATCTTTTATATTCTGCAGACATGTGCACAAGCCTATATGGATACACACATACAAATAGACATAATTTAAGATAATAAATCTTTTTCAAAAAAAGAAAAATCATATTTTGACTTGAGGATGACTCTGGTAGACCATGTGCTTAGCATCTACAAAGCTCTTGCTTTAAAAATAAATCATTCAGTTATACCTGTAAGATTAAAACAGGGCTGAAGAGATGGCTCAGCAGAGGACCTGAGTTTGGTTCTGAGCATCAACATGGTGACTCACAATCCTCTGACCTATGCAGGCCTTGCATACATATAGTGTACATATATACACACAGGTACATACAGATAGAATTACATAGATACTTAAAAAGCAAAGGTTATATTTCTTTTAATATATTTTTTAAAAATATTATATTGCATATATTGTTGGCATGTGTGCTTGCGTACAGGTTCACTAACGTGCCACAGCCCATGTTGAGGTCAGAGGACAACTTGTGGGAGACAGTTTTCTCCAGCCACCTTGTGAGTCCTGGGAATTGAACTCAGGTTACAAGACTTGATGGCAAGCCCTGTTGTCAGATGAGCCATCTTGATACCTCCTTAGTTGATGTTTAATACAGCCTAATGGTATGCTTTGGAGCCTGACCCAGAAAAGACTTTTACCTTACTACTGCCTATTCCTATTCCTAAGTATTGTGAAGGCTACACAGTATGATTTGAATGAGTTCTAGTTATTGCTCCAAGGAAGGGGCAGAATGGGAAATGTGATCAAATATAAAAGCATTGATATAGTCAAGAGAATGTTCTGCTCATCTATATTGAGACAAATTGTCTTTTTTCCCTCCTCCCTCCATTCCTTTATCTTTTTGGATATGGGATCTTGCTATCTTGCTCAGGCTGGCCTCCAATTACTAGGCTCAAGTGACTCTCCTACTTCTGCTTCCCGTTGTTGGGACCACAGATATGTATACCACTCAGCTTTGGACTAGCTGTGGGAAGCTGGACTCTGAGATTTAGTATCTCAGGCTTCTTATTAACTCTTATAACTTATATTAGCCCATAATTCTTGTCTGTGTTAGCCACATGAGTTGGTACCTTTTTTGGTGAGGCAGACACATCTTGCTTCCTCTGCATCTGGGTCAAAACTGCAGACTGAAACTTTCCTCTTCCCATAATTCTTGTTGCCATGCTTCTACTTCCTGCCTGGTCGCTGTCACCCTGGCTATACTTTCTGCCTATCTACTGGCCAGTCAGCATTTTATTAAAAATAATGCAAGTGACAGGGTACAGACTATTGTCCCACAGCATTTGCTTAGTCACAATATCCTTTTGTTCTTTTTTATTAATATTATCTATTCTTCAATTTATAATTTATTTAGATTTTAAAAGGTGAGGGTGTCTAGCAAATGGCTAAGCAGGTAAAGGTGATTGCTGCCAAACTTGATGACTTGAGTTCAATTCCCAGGAGCCATCTGGTGTAGGAAGACAACCAGCTCGCACAAGTACCTCTGACCTTGACATGTGCACCACGGCGTGCGCGCACACACACACACACACGCCATACATACACACACACAACTGAACAAATGTAGAATTTGAAAAAAAAAAAAGCTTAGTGGGAAAAAACTTAACCCTTTCTGGTTTCTACTAGCCTTAGAAATTTCTTTAAGTCCTTTCTTTTTTTATTTTTTATTTGTTTTTTATTTTTCGAGATAGGGTTTCTCTGTGTAGCTTTGGAGTCTGTCCTAGAACTCACTCTTAGACCAGGTTGGCCTCGAACTCAGTCCTCCTGCCTCTGCCTCCCCAGTGCTAATGTTAAAGGCCTGCACCACCACCGCCCAGTTTTAAGTCCTTTCTTTACTCCCCTTTTAAAAACCAGTACTGACTGGTCTGCTCACCAGTGACATCACACTCAGTGACTCCAACACTGCCCTTTGTTTAACTCAGCAGCGGTTGTCTGCCTGGCTAGGAATCACAGGACTGCAGTGTGGCTCAGAAAGGGGCCTTTGTGTGCTCCCATTAGAAAATGGGAGGGCTTTCTCTTTTCAGTGTGAGCTTACAGGATCTGCAAAACCACAATAAGAGCTCTATAACACTGAGTCTTAGCTTGAAATTCTTGGTTTTAAGTTTTAGACTTCATTCTCATGAATCCTAACCAAGAAGAAGTTGCTGTAATCCCCCATTCCTAGGGTTCAGAATGTTGAAGAGAGTTCCTCAAGATGGCAAGTCTGACTCTTGAGCCCAGCCATTGCTCTGTTTGATCAAGTGCTGCATTCTTTGGCTGTGTGTCAGGAACCGATGGAAGGGTATCAGGACATGAAGGGATGAAGGGTGTGTTTGCTTACTAATTTTCTGTTTATCTTTCACCAGTGCTTCTTATAGTGGTGTCTGTCTGTACAGCTACTGGTGCCTGGAACTGGCTAATAGATCCTGAGACACAAAAGGTAGACATTTTGTTTTAAAACCTTTAGCAGATTAAATGAGATACTAGATGTATGATGCTAATAATGAAATACGATGCCAACCTGCCTGTGCCTGCTACTAATGACTTGAATCTCATATTAATGACATGCTTGGTAATTGTTTGCTTAAGTAAAGCTCTAGCTGACTTTATGAGTTCGTTATCTTTCCTTTTGTTTTTGTTTGTTTATTTTGAGACAGTTTCTCTATGTAGCCCTGGCTGTCCTGGAACAAGTTCTGTAGATCAGGCTGGCCTCGAACTCACAGAGATCCACTTGCCTCTGCCTCCTCGGTGCTGGGATTAAAGGTGTGTGCCACACTACCTGGTTCAGTACCAGATTTTAAGTACTGTAATTTAGTAAATTATTTAATACCTTTCTGCATCCCATAAAGCATTTGAAATGCCAGGAAAAAGATAAAAGACAAATGTCACTGGTAAACAGATTAGACCAGGTGGCCAATATCAGGGAGGAACCAAGTCACTGATCTCTAGGCCACGTAACTCAGCGAAGTTGACAGAATTGAGTTATAAGTTGATCTCTAGGTGACCTGATCTTTGGAGTCACAATTAATTCCTTGTGTTTTCATTGTCATTGAAGAGAGAGTACCAGCTCCTCAAGTCAGCAAAGCTTTTCTTTCTCCACATTGGTCCTTCCATGGTTCTTGCCTGCAGTTTAATATAGAGAACACCGAGAGGACTCCCGCTGGGCACTGCACAAGCTTCGCTGTACCAAATGCAATATCAGATCTCATAATGTTAGCTCTGGAAGGATTATTTGATGAAATGATTCTGAAGTTTCCACCTCTTCTTGTACCTTCGTTTCAAGTTCAATCTTTTTTTATTAGAAAATCTGCCGTTTTGTGTTTTTCATTCTTTTGTTTTTTGTTTCTTTCTTTGGTTTTTATTTTTTTTCCTTCAAGGCAAGGTCTCACTATGTAGTTGTATAGACCAAACTAACTTCAAACTTCGAAAGATCCACCTGCCTCTGCCTCTGCCTCCCGAATACTGGGATTCTAGGCACACCCCCCCCCCCCACACTGGGTTAGTCTCAGGATTCTAGGTACACACCCCCACACTGGGTTAGTCTCAGGATTCTAGGTACACCCCCCACACACACTGGGCTAGTCTCAGGATTCTAGGTACACCCCCCCCACACACACACACTGGGCTAGTCTCAGGATTCTAGGCACCCCCCCCCACACACACACACTGGGCTAGTCTCAGGCTTCTCTTTCATCGCCTCTCTCCAGCTATAAGTTCAGTCTTATGATTTTCTTAAAAATAGGCTCTCCTTTTTTTTTTTATTTTTGAGAATGAAAATGTTTCTCTCTGTAACAGCCCTGATTGTCCTGGAACTCACTGTGTAGACCAGGCTGGCCTCGAACTCACAGTGATCTCTTGCCTCTCCCTCCTGAGTGTTAGGATTAAAGTGTACCACCTGGCTGTAGTTATAATTAAGTAGACTACATCTGTAGATTTATTTTCTACTTTTTAAGTTATACAGAAGGGGAAGCCCAATGATAAGGCTTTTGTCATCAATCTGGTTGGCAGTTCAGACAGCCAGGGGGTTGTTTAGGATGTACCCCCCCCACCCGACTCTCACTGAGGGGAGATGGAAAAGGACAGGAAGCAGGGGAGGTTGGTGTTGGAATTTGTGTTAATAGAAGGGGTTTTGTGGCAGACAGGAAACTCTCCTGTGAGTTCATTTATAAAATCTGATCTGAAGGCTGTACTTGGTACTCATCTGTAGGGGAGGGTAGAAGGAGGCTGGCAAGAAGATTAAAAAAGTTCTATCTTGGGAAATGAGTCTACTTCTAATTGAGAAAAATATAAGCTGATTTCAGCTAGTTGAGATCTTAATAAAACGAAGAATTAAATGTAATCGGAAATAGGCCCAAAACTGTGTAGTTAATATAATTTCTAAATTAGGTGAGAAGATAGCTTTTAGCCTCAGGGTTGGTTCTTTTTACTTCAGTGTTTAATAACCTAAACCTGATGAGAGTTCTAACCAGCAATTGTGTCTGAAGCAGAAGGTACGAATACAAAAGCCAGGGAGTACAAAGATACTGCAAACTTGTGAAAGAAGAAACTGCTGTTTAGATGTCATTGGTTGTCGCCCTGGAGGGAAGGAAGGAGGCTAATACAACTGCCCTAGTTAAAGTAAGAACATAAAGCCAGGGGTGCAGTTCTGTAATCTTGACATCATGGGAGACTGAACCAGGACATTTGAGTGATAGAGGCCAACCTGGGCTGCATGGTGAGACATTGTTGCTAAATAGCAACAGTAAAATGACAAACAATTTTTAGACTATAAAATATCAGAACTGGAGAAATGATTGAGTATTTGCTGTGTAAGCATCAGGACCCAAGTTCATAACTCCTACAGTCACGTGGAACCAGATGTGGCAGTCTGTGTCTGTAACCCTAGAGCTGGGGGAGGACAGGGTTGATGACGTAGAAGGATCCCAGAGCTTGCTAGTTGGCCAGTTCAGTGAGAGAGCTTATCCTAAAAAGTAGGGTGGAGGTAATAGAGTATAGTCTGTGTGAGTGCACACACAGACTATACACACATTTACAAAGTACTGTATGTGCTAACATTGTCCAGGCACATAGCCATCTTGTAGGAATCGATTTTCAGCCACACCTTTAATCCCAGCACTTGGGAGGCAGAGGCAGTAGGGTCTCTTGAGTTTGAGGCCAACCTAGTTTACAGAGCAAGTTCTGGGGCAGCCAAGGATATACAGAAAGACCCTGTCTCCAAAAAACAAACAAACAAACAAAAACCCCTCAGAAAAACCCCTCAGATTCCTTAAATTACATATATATATATATATATAGTGTGTGTGTGTGTGTGTGTGTGTGTGTGTGTGTGTGTGTGTGTGTGTGTGTTTGCTCCTCTTGTGGAAGACAGAAGACACTTTGGGAATTAGCTCTCTTCTTTTACCATGTGGGTCCTGGGGATTGAACTCAGGTTATCAGAGTTGGTGGCAAGTACCTTTACCTATATAACCATCTTGCTGGCCAGTTAAAGCTCAGAGATTGTAAAGCGATAGTTCTTCAGAGGCGAGCGTGGAGGCTTATACCTATGTTCCCTGTGCTTGGGAGGCTAAATCATAGGAGATACTGTGAGTTCTAGGCTGCCATGGCTACAATGTAAGTACCAGGTCAGCAGGGGCTATGTAGCAAGACCCTGTTTCCCAAAACAGAAAGAAAAGGAAGTCCTCTGGAACTTTAGCTTGTCTTCAGCATCACCTCATCTCAGAAATATTTCCCTCCTGGTGTTTTAAGCCTTGTTCTTTCATTTGTCCTTGTTGAATTATATGCCTAGTCCATTTTTGTCTTGCATGTGTGTATGCGTATGTGTGTTTAGCTTTCCATCATAAACCGTGAGATCTCTCCTGTGGAGAGAGTACTGTGCTTCCCTCCATTGTTTTTCCTATGTACTTCCCAATCCATTTACTTTCTTTTTCTAGACAGGCTACATGTTTATCTTTTTACTTTGCTATGTTTCCATTTCCAAGCCTTCTGCTTTTTGTGCCCTCTCTTGTTCTAGTATGGATCCTGGACTCTTGTCACTCTACATAGTCGTAGAGTTGTGCATTTCCAGATTTTTTATAGTCGTTTCAATATGCCCAGATCTGAAGGAAGTCCTTTCTCTCTCAGTCTTTCTAGATCTTTACAGATTCCTACTAACCAGTTTTTGTTGCTTCAGTGTCCATGGCCACCACAATTCTAATAACTTCAAAAGAAACTTTTTTTACTTAATATTTTTTATTTCATTTTTCAAGAAGCTTTAAAACAGCTTCATTTATAAAAATTCAAATAAACCAGGTGGCGGTGGCGCATGCCTTTAATCCCAGGCCGAGGCGGACAGATCTCTGTGAGTTCAAGGCCAGACTGGTCTACAAGGCAGGGCAGGCACCAAAGCTGCAGGGAAACCCTGTCTCAAAAAAAATAAAAAACAAAAAAAATTCAGATAAATATTATTTATTCATTTCAAGCAAAGCTAATGAAGGCGTTGTAGAAATTAAGCTAATAGGGAAGTTGGCATTTGTGTGGAGGGTGGGATGGGAGATGAAGATTAGTCTGGGACTTGGTTGTGAATGACAGAGCTGGCCTCACTCTCTTAAGGTAGCTTTTGTTGGTTTTAGTTTTTTGAGATAAAGTCTCACTATACAGCTATTAGCCCAGGCTGGCCTTCAACTCATGAGATCCACTTGCCTCTACCTCCTGAGCATTGAAATTAGGTAGTTTCATTACCGACACTTTTCCCAGCCTTGAAGCTTTTTGACGGGAAAATAATTAAATCAGATTTAATCTGTGTTTTCATTGAGACTAAAGGCCTCCAGCAGGGCAGGGTGGCACTGCTTTTAATCCTAGCACTCACTCAGGAGGCAGAGGCAGGTGTACCTCTGAGTTCAAGGCCAGCCTGGTCTACAGAGAGTTCCAGGAAAGCTAGGACTAAACCAAAAAACCCTGTCGGGGATTCGGGGGAAGAAGACATTAAAGGCCTAATCTACATTCATTGAACAGAAAGTTGAGGATTTTTTTGGTGGGGTGGCTTTCTGATTATAGGAATGAATTTGAAGTGGCCTAGAGTTTGGCATGGATGACGATGCTGTGCAATCCTGCCATACAAAGAAGATAAAGCATGTGTTCTGTTATCATAGCACAGCAATAAGAAGTAGAGTTGTTGGAAGTCTTCACACCCTTATAGTTGACGTGATGAAACATTGTGCATGTCTGTGTAGGCCCTAAGATTCTTAATCTCACACTTTTCTCTTACAGGTGTCCTTCTTCACGTCCTTATGGAATCATCCATTTTTCACAATTAGCTGTATAACTCTTATAGGCTTGTTCTTTGCTGGCATACACAAAAGAGTAGTTGCACCATCGATGTATCCTTTACTTGGAGTTTAATTTTGTCCTCTGAACTAAGCTGAAGAACCTTCCATGTTAGATCTAAGTGGTTGTTAGAAGCCTTGTTAATCACATTCCAACCCCAAGACAAAATACGTGAGAAGATTTGTCATGGCTCGTGATTTCGGAGGGCCCAGTCCATGCTTGGTTAGCTCTGTTGTGTTTTGGCCATGGTAAGGCAGCACATCATGGCAAGAAGCGTGGGGTAAAACAAACCCACTCACCTTATGTTGGCCAGACACAGTGAAGGTTCAGTAACAAAATATGCTTTTCAAAGTTACCCCCTTGGTGACTTACATCTCTGACTAGGCTCCACGCCCCTTAGCTATGAATTCATAGGTGGATTTATCTATTGAGGAAGTTTGTCCCTTCGTTATTCAGTTACCTCAACATGCCGATGGCTAACCTTTAACCTTTACCTCAACCTAGCCTTTAGCACATGAGCCCTTGGGGGCAACATTTCACATCTAAACCTTAAGAGATGCTTGCTTCGCATTGGCAATTTTCCTTTGACCACAATGATTCAGAATAGCTGCTCGATGCCGAACGATACTAGCAGAATACAATATGTCTTGTGATGATGTAAGTATTTTTTCATTAGAATATACCTGTACCCAGGTATGTTGTTGACATCTATAATCTCTGCCCAAGGGAGGCAAGAGGATTACTTCAAATTCAAGGCCACCCTAATCTACATAGTGAGACCCTGTTTCAAAATAGTAAAAATGCTTAGTGGACCTGTTTAGTTTTAGGAAAACAGACCTTTGGGTCCTGTGGGTCAGGCTTGGTGGCATACACCTGTAATCTCGGTACTAGGGAACTGAGGCAAGAGAAGAGAGTGTGAAGCCAAGGTCTTGGGTGTAGCTCAGTCGGGAGTTGTAACTGAGTGCTTGTTTATCACGAGTAAAGCCTTGGGTTTGATCTAACACCATGTGAAACCGGGCATGATTTACACCTGTAATCCCAGCACTTGGGAGGTGGAAGCAGGAAAATCAAAGTTTAAGGCTCTCCCTTAGCTATATACAAATTTGAGAGTAGCCTGAAGCTAAAAATACTGTCTAAAAACAAAACAAAACAAAAACCCACTGCCACCAAAAAACAAAAATCAGTAAAGGGGTGAAGGCCAGCCTGGACTCCATAGCAATTCCTTATCTGAACCAAACAAGATTATACCTGAAATCTCTTAGTCAGGCTTGTTGGCACACACCCTTAACCCCTGCACTCAGGAGGAAGAGACCAGCCTGGTTTACATAGCAAGTTCTAAACCAGCCAGGACTGCAGTCAGGGGTGCCAAACAAATTGGTGGGGTTGGGGGCTGGAGAGATGGCTCAGTGGTTAAGAGCATTGCCTGCTCTTCCAAAGGTCCTGAGTTCAATTCCCAGCAACCACATGGTGGCTCACAACCACCTGTAATGAGGTCTGGTGCCCTCTTCTGGCCTGTAGGCATACACACAGAGAGAACACTGTATACATAATAAATAAATAAATAAAATATTTAAAAAAAAACCAAATTGGTGGGGTTGACAATTGAATCTTTCTTATTTTATTTATTATTATTATTTTTAATTTTGAGACAGGCTGGCCTGGAATTTACTATGTCATCCAAGCAGGGGAGATGAGAGGACAACTCCCACAAATCTTTTTTTTCTCCTTCTACTTTGGGTCCTGGGAACTGAACTGATTTTGTCAGACCTGTCAGCAGGAGCCTTTCCCCACTGAGCCATCTCACTGGCTCCATTAGATGCCCTTTAACAGAAAGTTTTACATCTTTATTGAATGACTGATCATGTGTGTTTGTGCGCATGGGCACCCAAGTATGTCCATACCGTATGCCATGGTGCCAGTGGGAAAGAGAGATGTGCGGTAGTTCTCTGCTTCTACCGTGTTGGTTCTGGGGGCTGCACTCTGGTTATCAAGCTTGGCAGGCAGCAAGTGCTAAACCATGGCCCCCCTTTAAGGTCTACAAGTAATTGCTGGTGTTTTTAATAGAACTGTGAATTGACTTTTTCTTTTTTCCCTTTTTACAGACAGGAAAGCTAATTTTGAAACCTAGACCTCACGTTCAATGACAATCTGCACTATTGCTAGGGAACCTGAACCAGTCTTTCTTCAAATAAGTGACAGAGCAAAACGCCACCAAGGATTCCTCTTGGAATTGGATATGTGATGATTTAGCAACAACTGACAAGACGCGTGCAATATTTGCCCAGATTGTCTCAATGAAGAAGACTGAGCGCTCAGTGCTTCAGTACCTTTGGTTACCTGTGTTCAGTGTTAGTGTCACTTTAGTACTTCAGCTCCTGCAGAGTTTTGCAGATGAAGTATGTGTGTATGTTACTAAGTTAAACTTAGAAACCAAACCTCATTCAGTTTTTATAATGTATTTTTGCAAACTACTGTAAATAGCAAATCAATGCCAATGTTAAACCAAGAGGAAAATGTTTGGACTTTGCTCTCCTGCACCAGTATTTCAGAAACCATCTGCTTGGCATCTCCACGGCTCCTTAAACCTGGCTACTATGTGTGCCTTTCATTCTCAGCGCCTCCTTCCATTGTGCTGCGGGAAATACCAGGCTCCACTTAGACTGAGAAAACCTCATCTCCATTATGTTGAAATTGTATACATGTTTCGACAATTTTTGTTAATCCCAATACTGAATTCTGGCAACTATTGTTATATTTTTCAGTAAATTGTTCTCATTTAACACTAAATTACTTTTTTAAAAAAGAATTTAAAAAAACACCCCAAAGTCTTCTGAATGTACAAGTTAAATTATGTGTTGCCTGGGAATTTGACAGTCGTTATTTTAGGTGACTGGATTTTACGCTGAGGTAGACGTGTTAGACCAGTACTGTCCTGGTGTAGCTGATGGGCCCAGTCCATCACCAGTAACACCGGAACCACATCCCAAGCCAGAGCCTGCAGTCCTTACTGCTGGAGAGTCGTGATGGCATACTGTGTATGCGCAACAGCAACATGTACTACGTAGCCCTTGAAACGAAACTGTGGGATTGCTGTAAATACTTAATGGACTAGTGGTGCCTTTTTACCTGTTTATTAGAAGATTTTGAAAAGGTTAAATTATTTCATGAGCAATATTTTAAATTTCATCCAATATGAAACTAAATTTGAATAATAGGACAAAACCATTGAATTAAAGTTGCCATTTAACTAATACTTTTTCATCTTGACTTTCCTTTCAATAAATTGTATTCTTTGAATTGCAGCAATAAAACCCTCTGCTTCTAAGAATTCTCTAAGAGGGTATTCTCTATGTTCTGCATTGTGTTATTTTCTGTAAATTCTGTAGGTAAATATGTGCAAAAAATAAATATTTTATATATAACCAGTGATTAGAGTTTTTCTTTGGTTTATTATGTCTGCAACTAAAAAATATGTAAATGTATTCTGTATATTAGATACAAGCTAATTCCAAATAAGAAATTTTACTTTTTTTTGTGTGTGTATGAGTGTTCTGCCTTCATGTATGTCTGAGCACCACTTACATGCCTTTTGCCTGTACAGTTAAGAAAAGGGCAACAGAAACAGTGGAACTGGTGTTACAGATTGTGATGAACCACCATGTGGGGACTGGGAATTGAACCTCAACCTCTTTAAAAGCAGCCAGTGCTCTTACTGCTCTTACCCGCTGAGCCATCTCTAGCTCCTAGCTGTCTTACTGTAACTCTGTCCTGTAGACCAAACATAGTTGTCAGTACTATTCTAGACTATTAGCCTTCTTCATGTCTTATTCATCGTGGTCTAATATTGCTTGGCTTTTACTAAGGAGATGCAGGTTATGTCATGTTGCTCTTACAGGCCTAGATTGGTAATTTCCTCCAAGAGTGTAAAGCTGAAGAAGATGTAAGACCCTTAGTACTGGGGACAGGGAAGTTTGAGTGTTTAATAAGAACCTGGCTCCTAGAAGAGCTATATCTGACTATATAAATAAACGTGGCGCTTAGAGCCCACTGGCTCTAAGAAGCAGCATCCTGCTACAGTGCCAGAGGTTTGAGCTTTCCTCTTTTCTGTTTTTCTATTCATTCTTGTGTCTTGTTTTGTACTGTAGATGTTCATTTTGAGACCAGGCCTCACTGTTTCATAAGTCAGTCTTGAATTCCTGGGCTCAGGCAATCCTTCAGTGTCCTAAGTTTCTGATTTAGGGTGATTACAGGGATGTCGTCCCCCACCCACCCACCCAGTGCAAAGCAAGCAGCCATAATTATTTTCAATTCTTTAGGTATTTATGTTTTGCCTGCGTGTATACCACATGTCTATCTGGTGCCCACAGAGTCCAAAAGAGGATATCAGACTTCCTGGGACTGTAGTTGCATATGGTTATGAGCCACCATGTAGGTGGTGGGGATTGAAACTGTCCTCTTCAAGAGTGCTGAACCATCTCTCCAGCCTCTGGATAATACCGTCCCCACAATTTTTATGAGGCATGGTCCCATTTTGTAGCTCTGGCTATCCTGGAACTCACTCTGTAGACCAGGCTGGCCTTGAATTCAGAGATCCACCCACCTCTGCCTCCCAAGTGCTAAGATTAAAGGCTGTGTCACTACTTCCTTTAGACAGGATTTTTTTCCTTTTTCTTTTTCAAGATAGGGTTTCTGTACTGTAGCTTTGAAGCCTGTCCTGGAACTAGCTCTTGTAGATCAGGTTGGCCTCAAACTCACAGACATCCACCTGCCTCTTCCTCCCAAGTGTTGGATTTAAAGGCATGCATCACCACTGCCTGGTTTAATTTTTTATTTTAGCCGGGCGGCAGTTAGTGTTGGGAGGACAGTGATGTGTGGGAATGGGATCGTGTCCTTACTAGATATAACTGTCCATCTCGGAAGACAGCAGTTGTGCCACTACATATAGAAGCAGAAGGTGACTTTTTTTGTGTTTTTGAGACAGGGTTTCTCTGTGTAGCTTTGGGACCTGTGCTGGAACTCATTCTTTAGACCAGGCTGGCCTCGAACTCACAGACATCCAGACATCCACCTGCCTCTACTTCCTGAGTGCTGGGATTCAAGGTGTGCGCCATCACCGCCTAGTTTAGGTGACAATTTTTTTTTAAGATTTATTTATTAATTATGTATACAGCATTTTCCCTACATATATGTTGCAGACCAGAAGACGGCACCAGATCTCATTACAGATGGTTGTGAGCCACCATGTGGTTGCTGGGAATTGAACTCAGGACCTCTGGAAGAGTAGTCAGTGCTCTTAACCTCTGAGCCATCTCTCCAGCCCTAGGTGACAATTCTTAATTGTGCTATGAAGCAAAAGAACAGGTGTGTCTCAAGATCTCTGAAGTCAGAAGAGGTACCCATAAAGAAATGCCTCTTAACCAGACATGGGGGCTCACTTTAAATCCCTGAACTCAGGAGGTAGAGGCAGATGGATCTCTCTGAGTTTGAGGTCAGCCAGGTCTACAGAGTGAGTTCCAGGACAGCCAGGGCAACACAGAGAAACCCTGTCTCAAACCAAAAAAAAAAAAAAAAAAAATTGTGTCCACTGATTCAGGAGGTTGGGGAAAAGAGGCTTATGTAAAACCCTGGGCCCTAAAGAACATTATTATTTTTAATTATTTATTTAACTTTATTTTATGTGCATTGGTGTGAAGGTGTCAGATCTTATGAAATTGCATTTTCCAGACAGTTGTGAGCTGCCATGTGGGTGCTTGGAATTTAATCCAGGTCCTCTGGAAGAGCAATCAGTGCTCTTAACTGCTGAGCCACATGTCCAGCCCCTAAAGAACATTATTAAAGGGACCAGGACACAGGAGTGAAGTGAGATGAGGCAGCCTAGCCTAAATTTTTGAAAACTATCCCGAGGAAGAGAAGCCATTGAGAAGTTTTGAGGACAATGAATATAATAACCATGGAAGAATATTTTGAAAAGTTCATAGGGTGGACATGGAGAGGCCACATGATCAAGACAAGCAAAGACTACTTTGGTCTATGGGTATGGCAGGAAGTTTGTGTCCAGGTAAGAGATCAAGGAAATAAGGTATATATTTGGGAGCTCCATGGGTTCTTTGCACCTTAAGGTTGAGAGGCTTCACTGATGTGATTATATCCTAAACATGGCATAGTAAGGAATGTTATCCTTTTTGGTAGACAGTCCCGTCTTTGTGACTAGGTTACACTGAGATAGAACGGGTCTTTGGAACAGTTGGATTAGAAGCCTTGAATTTCTCTGGTGGAGTGGGTGTGTTAACATTCCCAGGAAAAGCCAGTGCTCCACCCCCTGTCAGGAGTGGCCCCGCCTACATCGCTTTACACGCATGCGCACTCCTTGTGCCCGCCCTCTCCTCGTTCCCGACGCGCCGTGCGCAGGCGCGTAGCTTTTCCATGTGTGCTCAGGCCGTCAGCCCGGTCCAGCTTAGGAAGGACGCCAGGTAGTGCCGGAGACTGAAGTGTTCGTTGGGCCGGCGGCCCCCATCGTCTGTTGCTGTCTTCCACTCCCGGTCTCTCCCCGCGGCCTCCGTCGCCATGGGTAAGAGTCGGACGAAGCGCTTCAAGAGACCTCAGTTCTCCCCTACTGGTAGCTGTCAGGCCGAGGCGGCGGCCGTGGCGAACGGGACCGAAGACGAGGAGGACGACGGGCCAGCGGCGGAGCTTCTGGAAAAGGTGGGTCGATGGCTTGACCGGGCTCGGGGCGGCTTGCGGCAGGGTGTCCGCGGGAGCGGGGCTGCGGTGCGCGTGCTCACTGCCCACCTCTGACGTCTTGGTTCCCGCAGCTCCAGCACCCGAGCGCCGAGGTCCGCGAGTGCGCCTGCGCGGGGCTGGCCCGGCTTGTGCAGCAGCGCCCGGCGCTACCCGACTTGGCGCGCCGCGATGCTGTCCGCCGGCTCGGGCCGCTGCTGCTGGACCCCAGTCTGGCGGTCAGGGAGACGGCGGCTGGAGCTCTGAGGTGAGTTGGAGAGGGTCCGAAGCGGTGTCCCTGCGAGCAAACAAACCCATCACACCCTCTCCCGCTGCGTTCTCTACTAATGCGGAGAGAAAAACCTCCCTGCGATCTCAGATTTGCAGCGGATAGAGATAGGAGTTCGGGTTCCGAAGGACCCCGGGAGCCACAGGTCACGCACCTTATTTGTATACACCTGGCTACTTCACCTGTCCTCAAACCTGATGCCTTTTTCCCTTCCAAAGCGCGCTATAGAGTCCCTGACTGGATGGCTCTAAGTATACCGATATTTCAGCATGCAAGATGTTAGCAGGACAGCCAAGATCCTTGTCTTTGCAGGAGCTCCATTGAGATGGTGTCTGGAAACTAGCAAAAAGTAAACTGGTATTAATGAGAATTGCTATAAACGACAGGCTAGGGGAGTTGCACTGGGGTGTCCTCTAGATGGCATTTATAAACGGAGACCAGAGGACCGGAGAACCGGACATGGGAAAATAGGGTGGAGAGCATTTGGTATAGGAGGAAGAGCCATGCCAGAGACGTGAGGCCAAGGGCGGATAGACGCTACACAGAAGTTAATGTGACTGAGGGGAGGAGGTGGCGATTATAGTTGCTGCGGCTGTTGAGTTGAAGGATTTCTTCTAAACACGAGTGATGAAGCCTACCTTTTGAAAAAGCCACTCCGATGGCTATGCAGAGAGTGAACTGTAGAGGGGGCTGGACCTTAACTTTTGGACTCTGACAGATTTGGCTGTGTGTATTGTTTCAGTTAGGCAAGCAGCGATGGAGTGCCTGTGTGCCTGTCATTGGACTAGGCTTGGGGAATGGTGTAGTGGGGAATACAGGCGTAATTTCTGGCCTTAGTAAATCTTAGGTCTGTTGAGGAAGGTTTCTGATAATAATCTCTTGTTTATTGCCTGGTGTAGTTGTGCCTGCCTTTAACCCCACCACTTGAGAGACAGATGGCTGGCCAATCACCTGAGTTCAAGGCCAGTCTGGTCTACTGTGCAAGTTCTAGGACAGCCAAGGATACACAGGGAAACCCTGTCCCTGGAGAAAAATCTGTTGATTATTATTAACCAAATAATGCATATATGTATCAATACAACCAGTAGCAATTACAGAGAATTCTGTTAGTTGGGGTATGGTGGGTTGATGTAAGAATGGCTCTCACAGGCTCATATGTTTAAATGCTTAGTCACCAGGGAGTGGCATTATTTGAAAAGGATTAAGAGGTATGGCCAGCCCAGGAATGGTGGTGCTTTCCATTAATCTCAGAACTCTGTAGGTAGAGGCAGGTGGAGTTCTGTGAGTTTAAGGTCAGCCCGATCTACAGAGCAAGTTCTAGTGCAGCCAAGGCTAGACAGAATCCCTGTCTTGAAAAACCAGAAAAGTGGGGGGGGCTTGTTGGAGTGGGTGTGGGATTATAGATGAGGTGTGTCACTGTCTGTAGGCTTCAAGGTTTCAAAAGCTCACACCAGGCCAGCGTCTCTGTCCATGAATCAGAATGTAGCTCTCAGCTACTGCTCCAGCGCCATGCATCCCACCGTGCTCCAGCCATGATGATGATGGACTAAGCCTCTGAAACTGTAAACCAGCTCCAGTTGAATGCTTTCCTTTAAAAGAGTTGCCTTAAGTTATGTGTTGTGATAAAGAGCAGACAGTTGAAAATTTGTAGGCTTGTTTTCCAGCTTATGACAAATACATTTTTTCCTCAGAATCTTTGGCTGTGATTAAACATACAGTACATTTGGGAGCTTAGTTGTATTTTGTGATGTATGACTTGAAAGTAAAACGTGTTTAAATTTCTTATGTAGGAATCTCAGTGCTTGTGGAGGTTTTGAAGTCTGTGATGACATGGTGGCTAAGGACGTCATGACACCTCTGGTGGCACTGCTGAAAGAGGTATGTGGTGTTTAACGAGGCCCGAGTGATGGCTTCTACGGGGAGCTCTTAGGAGACAAGGGCAGGTGGATTTTTCCCCCAGTACTTTTATGTCATGAGTCCTGAGTTCCCTTTAAACTTCGTGGCAATTTCATTCCTTTTCCTGGAAACTGACAGTACACAGGCTTTACTAATACCAATCTCTATTATTGTGTCCTTTATGATGATTAGAAGAGCCGTTTCTAAAGCTATGCAGACTTACCCCGTTAGAATTCAAGCTCCATATTTCTTTATCGCTCACTTATGTATGTATATAATTTAATCTTCACAGCAGTCCAATGAGACAGTCTTTTTTCCTTTTCGTGTGCTGGAGCTGGAACTCAAATCTTTGTGCCACCTAAAGTCAGGTGCTTTTCCATTCAACTGTATCCCAAGTCCAAGGCAGGTATTATTATACCTGGTTATATGATGATACACCCAAGAAACTTATAAAGATTATATTGCACCCTCATGCTTAATATTACATCATTCATATATATGATTTACCTCATTGGTTAAGGACAGTGGGCTCTTATAGGTCTTAGTCTGTCATGCCTTTCTTCCGCTTATCTATGTATAGCCAGTTTTCACTTGATACTGCATAAAAGATCCAGTTTGGATGTGCAACATCAGTCCTTTCCCTTTAGAATAGTGATTCTGTACTGGAGGTGATTTTGCCCCATGGGGACATTTGGCACTATGCTGCTGGCATCCAGTGGGCAGAGGTCAGGGATGCTATAGAACCTTCTTCCATGCAGATGGTAGCCTCCCCATAAGAAGTTCAAGACTCAGAAGACCTGCTTTGGAGAGTGCCATGTACTGTACTCAAGGCACTGCTGCACAGAGCTTAAGGGCACCAGCTTTGAGGCCTAGAGAGTCTGCAGCTGAAGCCCAACTGCACCATATGCTCAGCTGCATCTTCATCAGCTTCTGTGTATCTTATTTCCTTACTTATGTTGAGATAAAGGTTAATAGTTGTTTTTTTTGGTTTTTCAAGACAGGGTTTCTCTGTGGCTTTGGAGCCTGTCCTGGAACTAGCTCTGTAGACCAGGCTGGTCTCACAGAGATCCGCCTGCCTCTGCCTCCCAAGTGCTGGGATTAAAGGCGTGCGCCACCATCGCCTGGCTAATAGTTTGTTGTGAGGATTAATTACTTAATATATGTAAGATGCTCAGAATAGTATTTATTTTATTTTATTTTTGTGTACATGTCTGTGTGAGTGAATGTCATGTGTCTGCAGGTGCCTTCAGAGGCTAGAAGAGGGTGTCAGATTCCTTGGAGTTAGAGTAACAAATAGTTGTGTATCAACTGATATGGATACTGGGAACTGAACCCAGGTCTTCTGAAAGGGCAGTACACTCCCTTCCTCTGGACAAACACAATACTCCTTTTGTTTGTTTGGGTTTCTCTGTGTAGCCCTGGCTGTCCCGGAATTCACTCTGTAGACCAGACTGGCCTTGAACTCAGATCCACCTGCCTCTGCTTCCACTGCCAGCCCAGTAGGTCACTTTTAACTGAACTCTCTCTCCACCTGCAAGGGATGCATCATTTTGGGAAATGTGCATATGACCATATGTTTGTTAACCACTGTAATTTATGGTGCTTTTGCTTTTGTAATTCTTTGCTAATGTTAGCTTTTTTGCTTAGTTAATCTTTTGAACCAAGGTGCTAATTGTGCTGTTTGGTTGCAGTGTAGTGCTGGACTGGATTCAAATGAGATGTCTCCACAGGAGAAAACTGATACGAACAGAAATTCCATTGAGAGCATAGCCAACGAGGCTGTGAATGTGCTGTGGAATATATGGTAAGGAGCCTTCCAAGAACAGCTTCTTACTGCACCACTGCTCAGCCTGCTGCTCTTTCTGCTACGCTGTAGGCACCTCCCGTAACTGTGATGCTGATACTTTGTAGGTGATAATGCCTGGTGATTTGAGACTCATCCTCTTCATCAGCCCAGGGCAGACTGTGTTGATATCTGGAATAAAAAAAGGCCCACAGACATTGCCTGATGCTTTTGAATAGGAAGTAGATTCCCAAGAGAAGCTCTGGGATTGAGTAGGAAACAAGGCCATTGTTTTCCATGTTGCTGGTTAGGATGGAGTAGACCTCAGCTGGGAATGACAGTAGCTAGAAAGAAAGCCTGGAAGCACTTTTCTGATTTTATATCTGTGATTATCACAGAATGATAGTCCTTATTTTCACCTAAAAGCAGTGTTTCTTAGAATATAAGAATATTTAGACCTTGAAAAGCTCCCTATATACCAGTCTGAGTCTGTCTGTAATTTTGTCTTAAACTAGTAGATTTATTCCATCCCACCAGAAATGGGCAAAAGATTTGAGAAAATGACTCCCCCCATTTTATTTTTAGTTTTTCCTTTTTTGTTTTTTTTTTTGCTTTCTTTTCTCTCCCTCCCTTCTTTCACCGCCCCCCCACCCCAGGGTCTCACTATGTAATGTCTGGTTTTGAACTCATGATCTCCTTACCTTGGTCTTCTGCTTGGGATTACAGACTGGCTAAAAGAAATGGTACATGAGCAACTGATGGGTGTTTTTCTGTGTACCGACAATCTTTTACTTTATGTCATATAATTTGGTTGTTTGAAACTCTGAATTTCATGGCTGCTAAGCACTAAACACATGGTCTACCACTGTAGTGTTTTTCACTAACCTGGATTTTTTTTTTTTAAAAAAAAACTTACTATTTTTAGTTATGTATATGTGTGCAGGTATGTGCATATGAGTGCTGCTACCCTCCCAGGCCAGAAATCTGGAGTTAGAGATGGTTATCAGCCTCTAACTGATAGTGCTGGGAATTGAACTCAGGTCTCTACAAAAATAGCACTCTTAACCACTGTGTCGTCCTTCTAGCTCTTTTTATCTTTAGTTTTTGAGACAGGTGTGGTCCAGGTTAGCCTGGGACTTGCTATATAGCTAAGGATGACCTTGAATTCCTGACCCATTTTTTCCTATTTCCCATATCCTGGACTTATAGGTGTGAGCCACCACATGAGGCTTGAACTGGGAGTTTAAATAATATTTTCTTTGAAAAGAGCCTAATATATCTATAATCCAAAGTAAATGTTTTTTCTTAACTGCCTGTGAGTTCCATCTTCACCATGTAGTTATCCACTATAGTTACATAGTTCCTAGACTTTTGTTTCCCAGTTTCCATTTCTTTATTGATACATGCTCTGCCTTCTTGACTGTAGCTTAGTACTGGAGCCACTAGATAGCTAGCAGAAAATATGTTTACTTGGATAGCATGTATAATAATGTAGTCACCTGTTTGCTCTGTTAGTGTGTTATGTATATGTTTACGTTGAGATTATTTTCTAGAAACGAGTAAAACTATTCATTCCTTTTACCCTGGTTTTAGTGTGTATATTTATAAGTGGTATTGATAACTTTTTTATTTAAAACGAGTTCTATAATTTCAAAACTACTTATTAGAAGAATTTCCCTGAAGATTGAAAACTCTGCTTGATGAAATTATAATTTCAGTCTAGGAGTGAGTAAATATGCTTTTTCAGTTAAAAATGTTGCTTTTTATGTGATAGACCCCTTTTCCTTACTTGGACTCATTATTAAGTGATCGTGGAAAAACAACAGTCTGCACAAGGAGTTGAGGCCCTGGGCCAGGTGCCAGCACACCAGCATGCAGGATTTCAGATGTACTGCCTCTCCTGTGCGTCTTGGGTTTTCTTAAGTTTGCAGAATGGGAAGTTGGATGAGATGATTGCTGAGGCTCTTCCAGCTCTAAGCTTCTCTAAAGAGAGCGGCTGAAAGATCCCACTGGGATGGAGATGAAACACTGGTGTTGCCATGTACTATGACTAAGAATGGCTGTTTCTTCATAAATGTGGGGGTGTTTGACTCCAATTATTGATTTTATAAAGCATAATCATTTTTTTCTAGTTGTCTGTGGTTGATTTCTTAATGTTAAAATATAAACGGTAAAACTTGTTTTTCCCCTTCAATTTAGTGAATGCAGTAGTAGAGCAGTGTCTATATTCAACAAAGAAGGGTGTTTGGAGATTGTGTTAAAGTTCTTGCGTAGGTTCCCCACCAGTGTTGACCTGGCTGTTTCCGTAGGTAAGTGAAGAAAGCGCTCATTTGTTCGTGTGTTGTCTTGTTCAGGACAGCCTGTCTGCTATGCAGCAGTGATTGCTATCTTTCTGTTACTTACATAAATGCATAGTGGAGTTCTGTTTATATGGAACTTCTTTTTTTTTAAAGATTTATTTATTATATATACAATATTATGCCTGCCTGTATCCCTGTGGGACAGAAGAGGGCACCTTATCTCATTACAGATGGTTGTGAGCCACCATGTGGTTGCTGGGAATTGAACTCAGGACCTCTGAAAGAGCAACCAATGCTCTTATCCTCTGAGCCATCTCGCCAGCGCCTGTATGGAACTTCTTTAAATCTGTGACTAATACTTACACCTAATATTCTGCAGGGCTTTTTGGTATTTTGACTTGTTTTCTTTTTGAGACAGGGCTTTACTATGTACCTCTGGCTAGTCTGGAACTTGCAGTATAGATCAGGCTAACCTCTGATGCTCAGAGATCTGACTCCCGGGTCTGGATTCAGAGGTGTATGCCACCATGCCTGGTCAGTTCTGAATTGTTTTGTTTTGAAAGGGAGGAAGGCAGTTAGTTATGTGGGTATGTGTAATATGTTACATCTTAGAAACCTTTATTCTAAGCCCCCACCAGGTGGTGGCGCATGCCTTTAATCTCAACACTCAGGAGGCACAGGCACTCTGAGTTCAAGGCCAGCCTGGTCTACAGAGTGAATTACAGAACAACCAGGATTACACAAAGAAATCACATCTCGCAAACAAACAAAAAGCCCCAACAACAACAAAAAAGTGATTGACCTTTCAGTGAGGGCAATGTCCCTTTCATGGGAGCTGAGGGCATGGAGTCCAGCACTTGTCTTTAGCTTCCTACCTTCTTTGTGGTGGTCTAGAGAGCCATTGAGAACCCTCCATTCTGCAGGAGTAAACAGCAGAGAGTAGGCAGCTGGGCAGAATGCTGGGTGCAGGCAGAGAAACACCTGAAAGGGCTTCTTCTCTATCCAGCTCCCTTTATTAATTCTGCATATTTCCAGAAAGGGAAGAAGAAAATTCCTTCTAGCAAAGCATCTCCTAGGTTTAGTAGGTACTTTTTTTTCTTATTAAAATTTACTTTATGTGTGTGTGCATGTGCTGTGTGTGTTGTAGTGCCTAGGAAGCCAGAACAAGGCATCAGATTCCTAGGAGCTGGAGCAACAGGCAGCTGTGAGCTGTCAGATGTGGGTGCTGGGAACTGGACCTCTGTCAGAGGTTCTCTGTAAGAACAGCAGGTGCTCTTGACAGCTCAGCAACTATTCTTTTTTAGCCCCGATTGGCCTGCAACTTGCTCTGTAGATCAGGCCAGCCTTAAATTCACCTGCTTCTTCAGTGCTGAGATTAAAGCTGTGTACTACCATGCCCAGCTCTCAGAAGATAGTTTTAGGAGACCAAAAAAGGGAAACAAAAATAAAATAGTAGAATAAGCACTACTGGAAAAATTTAAAAGATTGGTTTGTCAAATGAAATCTGTAGGGGTAGTGTTTTAAGTGGGGACGTTAGAAACTGCTCACTATTTTAGAAATTAGCAAGGGTCTTTATCTTAAACCAATTTTTATTGTAACAATAAAATATAGGGGTGAGGCTGGAGAGATGGTTTAAGGGTTAAGAGTGTGTACTGCACTGCAGAACCTAAGTTTAGTTCCCAGTACCCACATCCTGCTGCTCACAACTGCCTTTAATTCCAGCTCTAGGGGAATAGGTGCCCTTTTATGGGCCTCTGCAGGCACCTGCACTCATATGCACATACCCACAGACAGATATACACACATAATTTTAAAAAATCTTTAAAAAAATCTAAGATAAAAATTTTGGTGGTATACACCTTTAATCCTAACTCTTGGGAGGCAGAAACAGGTGGATCTCTGTGAATTGGAGGCCAGCATGATCTACAGAGTGTTCCAGGACAACCAGGGCTACCAATGAAACCCTGTCTTGAAAAACTAGGGGTGGGGGGGAACTTTTAAAAAGAAATAAACAAAACAAAAACACCCAAACAAACTGGGCTAGCAAAATGGCTTAGTGGGCAAAGGACTTGCTATGCAGGCCTGACAACTTGAGTTTTGTCTCAGGAGCCCCACAAGGTAGAAAGAGAGCCAGCTCCAGTAAGCAGTAAGTTGTCTTCTCACCTCCAGCATGCTCTGTGGCATATAGTCTGTGCTTACACACACACGCACACCCAAAAAAAAAAACAACAACAAATAAATGAATGCAATTTTTAAAATAAAAAATATTTTTGTGCCTTTATTAAAGGTTTTGGATTTTTTTCTAGTTGTTTTATTACTATTGTGGGTGATAGCACAGACATGCATGTGCCGTGGAGTGTGTGGGGAGATCAGAAGACTGCTCTATCAAGAATCTAACACCCTCACACCAATGCATATAAAATAAAATTAAATAAATTTTTTAAGAAAGGAAAATGAATCACTTTTCTCCTTCACTATAGGCTCTAGAGATAGAGCTCAGGTTGTTAGACTTTTTAAGGAAGCACTCCTGGGCCCCAGTTCTTGATCTAATGTACTTTTCACAGTGAATCATCTTAAGTCATTTTGAAATGTATAATAGTGTTTTTTTTTTCAGCATTTCGCTGGATTGGTGATTTTATAAACACATTTTGCAAGTAAAGCAACACTTACATATAATACAGTAAATTTATATGATTTTGTCCTGTCCAGAATAAGTTTTTTTCCTGTTTTTGTTTATTTTTTAAAACAATCTTTTCTCATTTCACATATCAATCCAAGTTCCCACTTCCTCTCCTCCTCCTGCTCCCCTAACCTTCCAGCCCCCCCATCTATTTCTCAGAGAGGGTAAGCCTTCCCATGGGGAGTCAACAAAGTCTGGCACATCACTTTGAGGCAGCAGCTCCCTCTAGGATAATTTTTTGAAATTATGTTTATGATAGCATTCATAGCTTATTGATATGGGATTTCCCTCTGAATGCTGGGATATGATTTATTAACATTGGTTAATAAAGAAACTGCTTTGAGCCTATAGGAGGGCACAGTATAGCCATGCAGATGCCGAAGGAGAAAGACACCCAGAAACCTTACCGGTAAACCACGAGCTTCGTGGTAAAATAAAAAATAATAGGAATGGGTTAATTTAAGTTATAAGAGCTAGCTAGCAATACATCTAAGTAATAGGCCAAGCAGTGTTTAGTTAACACAGTTTGTGTGATTATTTTGAGTCTGAGCGGCTGGGAAACGAGCAAGTAGCCTCCGCCTACAGCTTATCTTTCTTTTGTGTTTAGATGTTGAGGTGGTTGCTTTGCTGTAGTGTACTGGGGATCCAGCCTAGAACCTTGCTTGTGCTAGGCAAGCACTCTGTAATCAAGCTATTATCCCAGCTCTTTATTTTGTCTTTTGCTAGTGTGATTAGCACTAGTCTCTTAATAACTCAATACATTTAGATGTAAGTATGTGCACACACACATCTCTGCACATAGATGCATTTTGGGATCCAAATTAGATCCCAGCAGTGTAGCACGAATTCTTAATAAAATTGGTCTTAATAAAAATTCAGAGTCAGACGTAAGGGATGTTAATGCTGAAGATCAGAGAAGTAGAGAGGCCAGCCACTAGAGAGTTCTTTTACCTCTACCAATGCTCAGACCGAAGGGGCAAGCCTGTCCTCAGACTGTCTCCTCAGACTTCATCATCTGACACAGGGTTGATCCCAAGACTACAACTGTCTCCACCAAACCTCAGACAGCACTGAGTTCCTGTCTCCTTCTGTCTTAAATTTCTCTCTCCACCCAACCATATCACTTCTGTCTCCACCTCTTTAGTACTGGGATTAAAGGTATAAGGTTCCGAAGTGCTGGGATCACCTTTGTGTGAGCTCTGTTTCTCTTTTAGACTGGATCAATTTTGTGTAGCCCAGTGTGGCCTTGAACTAACAGATCCCTCTGCCTCTTGAGTGCTGGGATTAGAGGTGTGTGCCACCATGCTCTGACCTCTAGTTACTTAGCTCTGTACTCTGATCTTCAGGCAAGCTTTATTTGTTAAAACACAAAGTAAAACACAACAGTACCTTGTATTTTTCTTTTAGTTTTATTTAGTTTGTGTATGAGTGTATGTGGACCATGTACATTCCTGGTGCCCTTGGAGATCAGAAGAAAGAGTTGGATCCCCTGAAACTGGAGTTACAAATGGTTGTGAGCTTTCATATGGGTGCAAAGAACCAAACCCAGGTCCTTTGCAAGAGCAGTAAGTGCTTTTAACTGCTTAGCCATCTCTCCAGTCCTAGTATCATATTTTTAGATTCATTTGGATAGATACAGTCTAATTTGAAATTTCTAGCTCTGGATTTTTTTTTTTTTTAAATATTTATTTATTTATTATGTATACAACATTCTGTCTGTGTGTATGTCTGCTGGCCAGAAGAAGGCACCAAACCTCATTATAGATGGTTGTGAGCCACCATGTGGTTGCTGGGAATTGAACTCAGGACCTTTGGAAGAGCAGGCAATGCTCTTAACCACTGAGCCATCTCTCCAGCTCCTAGATCTGGATTTTTATGGAATAAGTATCTCAAAGGAAACAAATTTGGATTTATAATTTGGATTTATTTTCCTTTTGTACCTCAGAGGTCTCTTTTGTCAAAACCTTTCATGTGATCTCAGTTGTTTTTATGCTTTCAATTAATTTCTAGCATGAATGTTGTAACCCATTACCTTGGTTTTGTTTTGTATTGCTTTGATTTGGTTTTGGTTATTTTAGACAGGGTCTATCTATATAGCCCTGGCTGTCCTGAAACTATGTAGACCAGATTACTCGAACTAATAAATATCCTTCTGAATGCTGGGATTAAAGAGTAATGGTATTAAAGTCAAACACCACCACACTCAGCTACTTTTTTTCGTAAACAGCCCTAATGAATAGTGGTTTTTAATAATCAAAATGCCTAATACCTCAGGTTTGTTCTTGTTAAACATGTGGTGCATGAACTAGAACTTCCTATTACTGGCCTATGATAAGTGTATAAACTGAGGATAAATCAGAGATATTTATAATAATTCAGCATTACCACAACATTTAGGAACCTTTAAGTTATACTCTATGAGAGTCTAGTTCTATAAAGAATTAAAAATTCTTTAAAGAAGAAGACAGATTGAGATCTCTCGCCCTGATGGTTGTGAAGCCTCTTTTGTGTGTACCTTCCTTGAAGTAAAAATTCTATACATCTAAAGAAGCAGATGTGTCTAGAAATTGTAAAAATGCACATTTTTGTATGTTGTACTGGTGTAAATTACCCTAAAATTGTTGGATTTTTGTCTCACAGCATATTGCTTACAGACAGTAACTGAAGAGAACCCAGAGCTCCTGAAGTCTTTTGATGGCACAGCTCTGCGTGTGCTAGAGTCTGCTTTGCTTTGTGCTGTCACCTCGATGGAGTACATTCTGCTAAAGACTCTGGTGGCAGGTAAGGTTTAGCCAAGTCATCTAGTAACTTTCAGTGAGTAAAAGTGGGGGCCTTCATTTCAGCACTCCAGCTTGCGCTCTGCCCTGTCTGAAAGTCTTACTATCAGAGCAGACACCTTAACTGACATGGTTTTCCATAGTGTGAAGCCTTCCACAATAGATGTTTCTATTTTTTAAAAAATTTTTTTTATCTTTTTCTTTTCAGGTTTTTGTTTTGTTTTATAAAGACAGGATTTCTCTGTAGCTCTGACTATTCTGGAACTTGATCTGAGACCAGGCTGGCCTCAAACATAGAGGTCTGCTTGCTTCTGCCTCCAGAGTACTAATATTAAAGGTGTGCACAACCACTGCCCTGCTTATCTTTTCTTTTTATGTGCATGTATGTGTGGTTGTGTGTGCTTATGTGCCCCATATGGTATAATATAAAGCATGTTGTTGTACAGCTGAATTTCCAGATTTCTTCATCCTGCAATATGAGACTTTATCCACCAAATGATAACTTTTCCTAAATGTGCTCCCCCTCGCTATCTCTGGTTACCCCTATTCTGCTGTGGATATGACTATTATAAAAATTAGCCTTACAATAACAAATAGAATCATTTATATTCGTCCCTTTATGGAGAGACAGGGCCTAAGCTCCAAGGTTGTCTACATAGTGAAATGCATCAATACTATTTCTTTTTAATTTTTGAGAACGGTCTGATGTAGCCCAGGTTGACCTCAAACTTACTGTATAGTCTGATGACCGCAAACTTCCCACACCTTATGGTTGTGTATCACCACACCCAATTTATACAGTGCTGAGGATCAAACCCAGGGCTGTGTGCATGCTAAGCAAGCATTCTACTGACCAAGCTATAGTCCCAGCTCATTTACTTCTTTTTCAAGTGTGTGTGTGTCACTTTTGGGTGTTTTTTGTGTGTGGTTTTTCAAGACAGAGTTTCTCTATGTAACAGTCCTGGTTGTCCTGAAATTTACTTTGTAGACCTGTCTAACCTCAAACTCAGAGATCCTCCTGCCTCTGCCTCCCAAGTGCCAGCATTAAAGGCATGTGCCACCACTGCCTGGCAGTTTGGGGATTTTGAGGCAGGGTTTCTTTATAGCCTTTCCTGTACTGGAAGCCACTCTCTGTTTGTTCTCAGATGGGCTTTGTGAGCGGTGTTCACCACTTAGCTATGTTAATCATGCCACAGTGACCATGACTAGTTTTGTCTAGCCTCTGCTTTCAGTATTTTAAGTTATGCCTAGCTGGTATTTTTAGACATAGAGGCTCATATGGCTACAACTTGCATTGTAATAGTAAGCTGAAATTGACCTGAAACTTGTGATCCTCTTGACTCCACCTCCCAAATGCTAGAATTACTGGTGTACAGCAGTAGCCCTGGTTTTGCAGTCCTACAGGTTGAACCCAGGGCTTTGTGCATGCTAGGCAAGCAGTCTACCGACTAAGCTACATCCCCATACCCTGCCATTCACTTCAAAAAAAATTGTTCTGAGCTGGGCGGTGGTGGCGCACGCCTTTAATCCCAGCACTCAGGAGGCAGAGGCAGGCGGATCTCTGTGAGTTCGAGACCAACCTGGTCTACAGAGCTAGTTCCAGGACAGGCTCCAAAGCCACAGAGAAACCCTGTCTTGAAAAACCAAAAAAAAAAAAAAAAAATTATTCTGATCTTCCTGGAAGCAATATACTATTTTGGTAGGAAAAAGTCAAGAACTTGTATTCTGTCTTCTATGTGAGATTTTGGAGGGTTAATAACATCCCAGTATACTTGGGAAATAAACTGCAAAGAAAAGTAACTTAGGTGAAGATGGAGAAAACGGGGTACCTCCTGTCATTTGATTAGTATCTCTGGGTATGTGTTGACAGGCCCTGCTCGTTTGTTTCCTGGCAGCCCAGACCCAAAATAAACAAACAGAAACTATAATAAGTGCAATACTGTTTGGCCAATAGCTTAAGCGTATTTCTAGCTAGCTTTTATATTTTAAATCACCCACATGGTTGTGGTCTACCGGCTTAGCTTAAGCATATTTCTAGCTAGCTTTTATATCTTAAATCACTACATGGTTGTGGTCTACCAGCAAGGTTCCATCTAGCATCTGGCGTCTGTCTCCTGTGGTGGCTACATGGCTTCTCACTGACTCTACCTACTTTCTCCCAATATTCATTTTAGTTTTCCCCACTAGCTCTATTCTGCCCTATCACAAAGCAAAGCAGCTTCTTTATTTATTAATTAATAAAAACAACACATATACAAAAGGACTTCCCACATCATTTCCCCTTTTCTGTCTAAATAAAAAGGAAGGTTTTAACTTTAGCATAGTAAAATTACTTATAACAGGTATCAAATAAAAATTATATTTATATATACTTTATCTTTTATCATCACTAAGGAAAGCTATAACTATAACTTTGTATTCTTCAATACCATCAAAGACCCCAGAAGGATATAATATTACCTAAGTAAATAGAAAGTGCATTATAAGCAACTTCCAAAACTCTAGAATTGACAAATTGGGGGCATCCAGTCTTCAGCCTACAGGCCCATAGTATCCAACAGACTTTTCCATGAAGCAGGAAATCCAAAGATCGGTTCTGCCTTGTAATGGCAAAGTCCATCAGTTTCTTTTTTCTGTGTCCTGCTGAATGTTTGACAGACTCTCTCATGAAGCAGCAACCGTGAAGGATGGTCCCACCCTTAGGCAAGTTCGGCACTCATTTTTCTATGGGTCCTGCATGTCCAGTTCATACAGCATAACGTCAAGCAGTCCAGGCAAGAGCATTCTCCTGTCCAAATGTCCAACAAACTCCATAAGGAGTCTCTTTGATGCCCATTAACCTCTTGAAGTAGATTGGTGCTGCCAGGAGCAGATGTGTCTTATTATTATGAAAAGTCCTAAGTTCTTAAAACATTTTAAATGCCATATTCTGTTAGTCTTTGAAAGATCTGAAGAATATCTATCCATCTGAAATATATGTTTGTACGTCTAGAAAATCTAACATGACTACAAGCTTGACTATTGTAGATGACTATTAACCTATATTTCTTAATTATACATTACATTTTTAAATGATCTACACAAATACAGTATCTTAATCAAGAGCATAAATATACATAACAAAATTGACCTTAATTTTGCATCAATAAACCAAGATCCATACCAATGCAAAGTATTCATTTTTATATCATATCTCCCTTTAAATATAAACAAACATTTACAAACAATCATTTAGGGAATTTGGATGTAATTCTTTCCTAACTGCTTTTTGCACAATAATATACATAATCCAGACTCTCTGTGTATATTCCATCTTTATGTGGCTTATTTTTCTTTACTCCTTTAATCTCTGACTGACTGCTCTTTCTCTTTCAAGGCTATTTTTTTTTAACCACTTCTTTTTATAACTCTCTATACTCTCTTTTCTTCTTTTTTAAACCCTGTGACCCATTTAGAGGGTTTTTTTCATCTGTAATTATTTTCTGACCAGGATGACTGCTTCTTAAAATGCTAAACAGCATGGCTCGAACTAAGGCTGCTTCACCTTTTGGTTCCACCCGGTCCAACATGGCAGAGGTTCAGTGCCAGCTCTGCGAGCTATGCTCACAGCCCCATTTTCAGGCACACAGTGGGTCTATGTTGCCATTAAGCAAGTTATAGCATGCTGCTCACAAACCCCATTTAAATGCTCTGTAGCCTGAACCCACCCCCCACCCCACCCCGCAAAAAGTCAGAGGAATTCTTAAAGGAGCCATGCAGTTTTTGCTGCTATCCCTGAATTAGGAAGCATTCTCTTAAAAGAATTGTACCTCTGCTTGCTTCTAGCAAACAGAGCCCACCTGAGAAGATGCTGCTACCAAAAAACTGTGCTTAACTCTGTTCTTTTGTATCTAGAATTTCTTTTTAAGCTATATCAGGCTTTATGTGGATATAATAGGCCCATGTTAGCACCATTTTGTTGACAGAGACAGCTCATTTGTTCCTGGCCACCCAGACCTGAAATAATTACATAGAAACTGTATTAATTAAATCACTGTTTTGCCTATTAGCTCAGGTTTCTTATTTGCTACCTATTATATCTTGAATTAGCCAATTTCTATTATTTTGTATTTTACCATAAGGCTTGTGGTTTACCAGCAAGGTTCCAGTGGTCTCTGGTGGGTGGGCATCTTTCTCCTTTCAGAAGTGGCGCTACATAGCATCCCTCTGACTCTGCCTACTTTCTCTGTATCTCTTCCAGCCTGACTATATTCTGCCCCACTATAGGCCCAAAGGAGCTTCTTTATTAACCAATGATATTCATAGCATACTAAGGGGAATCCCACATTATTTGTGCAAAGGCAGGATAAACAAAGGCAATTGAGTTTTATAAATTACACCAGAGCTTAAAGACTCAGCCCTGTGGAAACTCTCCCCCCCCCACTACTATATTAATATTATGTTGTGTTCCATATACTTTGTTTATTTTTACTATTTAGCATTTCCCTTTATTACACCAAAATCAGTCTGTGTATTAGTGTTAGAACTCATTCTTAATAAGGAAGGATTCCACAGGTAATTCTTTTGTCTTCATTATTTATCTTTATTATTTTTGCCCAGGCACAATGTGGAACCTAAAGGACATTATTCCATCTAAGAGTCAGGCAGAAATCATAAATGCCATACTGAAGATCTTGTCTGAAGTTCTGGAAGTGAGTGGTGCTGACACAGTTATTCAGATGAAAGAGGCCGAAGCCCAACGGTTAAAGACTGCTGCAGAGACTGAGGACATACTAGCAAATGCTAATGGTGATGATTTGGTCGAAGATGATGAAATGGAAGAAATTCCTCGTAAAAGAAAACTTAGAAAGAAGACATTTATTTCTGATTTACTTCCAGTAAGTCAGAATGGTGTTCAACATTATTAATAGATGAATTAATATATCTCTTTCCTTCAACAGGTGTCCTTAATATTATAGAAAAATACTATAGCCAATTTTTAGTAAAGGTCATATTTTCCTGTTGATTCTCATAACATTAGAAATGTACCCCTGTAGCCGGGTGGTGGTGGCGCACGCCTTTAATCCTAGCACTCGGAAGGCAGAGGCAGGCGGATCTCTGTGAGTTCGAGGCCAGTCTGGTCTACAGAGTGAGTTCCAGAGCAGTCAGGGCTAACCAGAGAAACCCTGTCTCAAAAAACAAACTAAAAGAAAAGAAAAGAAAGAAAGAAATGTACCCTGTAAAAAAAAAAAAAAAAAAAACCAAAAATCTCTTGTCTAAAATGAAACCTTTCTGTGTGGGAGCTTTCAGTTGGGGCAACCTAACCCAAATACCAGCATCCTGTCTTCCTGCCTCTGTCCATTTCAGTTACCCATCGCTTCCCAGGCTGCCTTCACACTGATCTTATCCACTTGGTTTGTCACTTGAGTTCTTATCTTTTATGTTAGTATTATATTTATCAGGGCAATAGAACAAACTTTGATTCCCCCACTGCCATCAGGCTGAGAAGAGGTTGGAAAATGTGGCTTTATGCTAGTGTGGTGTTGCAGAGAGATGCACGGTTGAGTTGTTTCAGCTGAGAAAGTGGAGATGGATCCATGCTTTGGGAGAATGCTTTCCTGCAGGAGGTGAGAATATAGGCAGGCAGGGAAGACCCAGTTGGGAAGGCACATACTTACTGTGCCCCAGACTTCAGTCGTTTCCTGTACTCAGGGAGCCCTCTGTTTAGGAAGGTTGACACGTAAACCTGTGGCTGTGAGCCCTACGCTAAGAACAGTGGTAGAATTGTGACCAAATTCCTGTCATTTCTGTACACTTGGTAAATGTAATTAATCCCAGATGGGAAAGCAAAGAAGAAAGCTGTTAGAAATGACGTAGGGCCAGCTGAGCTGTATGAAATGGTGAAGTAAGAGAACTGTGAAGACATGGTAATATTTAGAAAATTTACTCAGCTGGCAGGAAAGGCAGGAAGGCTGCTAAAGAAAGTTGACAAGCCTTAGCTAGGAGAATACAATTCACATCCTCTCATGGGACAGTGCCAAGGGTGGCTTGTCTTGATTTACATGAAATGAATTGAAATTCATTGTCTTGAATCAATATCTTGCAGTTCTGATTAGAATTTTGTTGTTTTGTTTTTTGGACAGGATTTCTCTGTAACAGCCCTTGCTGTCCTGGAACTCGCTTTGTAGACCAGGCTGGCCTCAAACTTACAGAGATCTGCCTACTTCTGCCAAGTGCTGGGATTAAAAACAAGCACCACTATTTAGGATTCTTTAAATCGAATATAGCTCAGAAGTATTTTCTTATAGACTGTTTGTTTGTTTATTATGTTTTAGCTGTTCTAGTAGGTGGTATTATAAGTGTGCATCACCATGCCCAACTCTTGTATTCTTGAAGACTCATGAAGCATAGTTTTATGTTTTGTTTTTTTTTTAGTTATTGCATTTTATTGTTAGGTAGGAAGCATGTGCATGTCATAGAACATATGTGGAGGGAAGAGGGCAACTTATAGGAGTCAGTTATCTTTCTCTACCATGTGGGACCTGGGGATTGAACTCAGTTCATCAGGGTTCACAACAGGAGTTTTTAACCACTGAGCCATCCAACCTGCATAATTTAATCTTAGTTGCTTTGAAGAAATCAAGAATTTTATATATAGAACAGTTTCATATGAACAACCAAAACATTGTGTTAAGTGAGAAGGCCATTCTATCCTCAAGTTGCTTACAGATCAGAAAACGCCGTAAAAATCGTAACACCTCCTCTTTGAACATAGCATGTGTATTAGAACCTCAGATTTAATCCTTGTCTCACTTTGCTCGTGTCAGCATTTTTGAAAACCAGCACGATGGAGGGGAGCACGGCTGTACCTTGTCTAAAGGGAGACGTTTGTGAGGAACCTAGTAGTGTTTCTTGGAATATCACAGATGGTTGAAGGGTAGACCTGGAATGTGTTTGGTTTCAGGTCCTTGTGTAGAAAGTGTGTGTGTGATGTATTGGTGTTTTTAGGTGCAGGTGTACTAGTCTCAGTGTCCTGATGGATTCAGACATACTGCTTTTCTACTCCATCTGCCTACCAGATGTTGATGTTGTTTTGAGACAGTTTATCTGTGCAATTCAGGCTGACTTCAGACTCTAAGTCTTCACCTCTGGAGTGTGGGATTACCATGACTCTTAGCTTCAGAAATGCCAGGGTACTCTGAAGGATCTGAAATTCTTTCTGGTAGTCAGACAGTGGCATTCACATGTTACTCTTGTCTGCAGTTTTACTTCCAGGAGACTCTTAAAAGGAGTAAAGGATCAAAAAACCAAAGAAAAGAAAAAGAAAAGGAGTAAAGGAGCAGGGCGGTGGTGGCACACGCCTTTAATCCCAAAAGGCAGAGGCAGGCGGATCTTTGTGAGTTCGAGGCCAGCCTGGTCTACAAGAGCTAGTTCTAGGATAGGCTCCAAAGCTACAGAGAAACCCTGTCTTGAAAAACCCAAACAAACAAAAAAACAAAACAAAAACAAAAAAGAGTGAAGGGAAGAGAAAGGAGAAAACCCCCTCTGCCCAGATTGAGGTAGGAATGTCACCGTTTAAAAATAGTTGGTGATTGATTTCAATGTTCTGCCCTTGGGAATTACAGATCTGAATGATCACATTAACCGGATGTATTTCCTTAAGTATTATTTTAAAAATAGAGGGATATAAAGGGAGTATGTGCTGGGGAGATGACTCAGTGGGTATGAGCAGGAAAACCTAGGTTCAAATGTCCAGAACTTACGTAAAAAGCCAAGCATGACTGCATGTGCTTGTAACTCCAGAGTAGGGGAGTAGAAAGATGAATCCTCAGAGCTCAATAGCAAGCAAATCTAGCCAAAACAGTAGAATCTTGAGGTATTCAACAGTAGAGACCCTGTTGCTGCATTCAGTGTGGCTCCAGGAGTAGACCTGACTGGGGTAGTGAGGGGATGAAAGTACATAGACAGAAAGTTGGGATCTGGTAGTCTGGGCTCTCAGCAGAAGAAACTGCAGGACCCCAAATTTCCTTATGCCTATTATATAGAGTTGAACAGAGAGATGAGGTTAGCCTATTATGTATTATTTCATACAACTGAATTAGGAGGTGGGGTTATTGCATACAGATAAAGACAAGTTTAACTAATTTTGGTAGAATCGGTCTCTGTAGCAGAGCAGTTTTTAGGCCATAAACATCCAGGGGCAGAAGGCTGTGGTGGACCTGTTCTGCACACACTGTAAACATCCACACACGGATCAGAAGGAAAGGCTTTGCCATTTCTCCATGGGTCTGAGGTTCTGAGCTCCTTTGCTTATGTCAGAATTACAAATTCACTTACTCAAGCTTTCTCTGCTCCCTATACCCCGTGTCAAGGCAATGAGGTAGGGCATGGTAGAGGAAGTCTGCTTCGCCCTGTGTGTGTGCTTGTACACTCATGGCCCTCACTATTTACATATGTATGGACACAGGGGGCTGAGGATATTGTTAGTGCTAGAATGCCTGCTAATTATGTTTAAGGCCCAAGGTTTAATGCTGGCACAGTGAAAGAGAAGTAAAATTTTGAGCTCATAAAATACAGTGTTTTCTCAAAGCAAAAATTGCTTTTAAAGCCTTAACTCATTACCTTATAATTAGCATTCAAGTAAGTTAGGCAGCCAGCGTTTAAGCGCCAGTAGAATGCTAGGCGTCATACTCTCCATGCAAGGAGTACAAACTCACAGTAAACTGAGGTCCTTCACACTGCCCCGTAGATTCTGCTGGAGTCCTGTCAGTTAGAAACCTTCAACTGCATCTTTTTAAAAAAAATATTTATTTATTTATTATGCATACAATATTCTGTTTGTGTGTATGCCTGCAAGCCAGAAGAAGGCACCATACCTTATTATGGATGGTTGTGAACCACCATGTGGTTGCTGGGAATTGAACTCAGGACCTTTGGAAGAGCAGACAATGCTCTTAACCTCTGAGCCATCTCTCCAGCCCTCAATTGCATCTTTAAACTTAAGGTTTAACACAAACATGTAAAGAAAACAATTTTTAATACATGCAGAAATAGAGTATTCCTCTTTAGCTTCCAGGATTATAATTTATCCAGTCTGGTGTTTTATTTCATCGATACCTCTTCAGCTGCCCCTCCCTGCTCCTGATTACTTTGACACAAATCCCAGATGCCGCAACATCTCTGGGCTGATCCTTTATGTCAGCTTGATAATAGCAAAAAGTAGAGAAATGCTCTGAGCAGCAATCACATTAAGGGGAAGCTAATCTCAGAATTTCTTCTAACATGGATCCATAGCAAATGTATTTAGTGAGAGTCTATTCTTAGCTTAGCTGAGCACCACACACATAGACCGGAATAGAAATGTTTTTTATATACAGTGTTAGTAGAAAAAATATGAAATATAAATTCATAGATTGCTGTTAGATTAGCAGTCTATTTTTTGTTTTCTATGGGGAGGGGCAGGTGCTAGGGATTGGTCCCATCGCGCGCGCGCACACACACACACACACACACAGCATGTATTCTATCAGCCATCCTTCATTTTTGTTAGATAACATAGGCCAAAGTTATAGTTAAATTTTTAGATGGCGTTTGTTGGTGGGATTTTATTTTTGTTTGTTTGAGACAATGTTACTATGTAGTTCTGGCTATCCTGGAATTTGATATTGTAGACCATGCTGGTCTCAAGCTCACAAAGATCCATCTGCCTCTTCTTCCTGAGTGCTGGGTTAAAGGTCTGCCACCATGCTTAGCTCCTTAGTTGCATTTTAAATGAGCACAAACATCAGAAAGGAAAATGGTGATGCATCATAAGACCTATAGATATATTTTTAACTTTAGACCCAGTAAATTTGAGAAAATACGATACTTATACATATCCACGGGGAATTGGCTCTAACTCAGGCCCCGTCCCACCAACCCCATGTTCCAAATCCCCCGATGTTAAGTTCTTCATATGAAATGGCATGTTATTTGCATCCACTTACATGCATCCTCCCATAGCTTTCAATCATCTTTAAATTAGATTTTTTTGTTGATTTTGTTTTAATATAGGGTCAGACTCAAATTTGCCCTGTAGCCAGAGGATGATTTGTAATTTCTAATCCTCCTGTCTCCACTTCCCAAGTGCTCTGATTACAGGCATGTGCCACCATGCCCAGGTTGTGTAGTGTTGGAGATCATACCCAAGACTTTGTGTATAATAGACAAGCATTCCACCAACTGAGCTATATGCCCAGCCATTTTGAATTCTTAACAATATGTAATACAGTGTTAGATGAGAAGGGATTATTTTGTGAGCTTAATTTAATGCTGAGGATCAGTCCCAAGGCTTTGCATATTCTTGGCAAACACTCTCCAGCCCTCTTAGTAAAATGTAATTGTTTTTTATATACAGTTATATTACTTATAGAATACTGACTGTGCAAATGCAGTTTTTCCTTAAATATTTTTGGCCTTGGTTTGGTTAGCTGGTCATAGTGGAATGTGTCTTTGTCCCAGATACTTAGGCTGAGATAGGAAGGTTAAGCCCCGGAGTTTGAGCTTTTCCTCCCCCGACAGTATAGTATAGTAAGAGGGTTTTTGTCTTTGTTTTAAGAATTAAGGGCTGGATGGTGGTGGCACATGCCTTTAATCCCAGCACTGGGAAGGCAGAGTGAGTTCTAGGACAGCTAGGACTGCTACACAAGAAACCCTGTCTCAAAAACAAACAAAAAAGAATTAGGTTTATAGGTTTATATTGTTCCTTTTAAGAAATAGTAATTGATAAAATTTGTTTTTAGAAAAAAATGGCTCCATTTCTTTCTTTTTTATTTTCTTAAGTTTTATGTGTGTTATGTGCAGATGGGTGGGGGTGCCCTTGGAGGTTGGAAAAAGTGCGTCAGAGTCTCTTGGAGCTGGAGTTAAAGGCAGTTGCGAGCTACCTAATGTGCTGAGAACCAAACTTGGGTCCTCTGCAGGAACAGTACAGTACACAGTTTCTCTCTCTCTCTCTCTCTCTCTCTCTCTCTCTCTCTCTCTCTCTCTCTTTTTTTTTTGAGACTGGGTGGCTTCACAGCTCTCCTATTCTCCCACCCCTGCCTCCCAGCTGCTGGGATTAAAGGCATGCACCACCATGTCCAGCTTTTTTTTTTTTTTTTTTAGACAGGTTCTCTGGGTAACAGCCTTGCTTTCTAGGAACTTGCTTTGCAAACCAGGCTGGCCTCGAACTTAAAGTTCTACCTGCCTTTACCTCCCAAGTACTGGGATTAAAAGCCCTTGCCACCACTGCATGGCTTTTTTTTTATTCTTATTTATTCATTTATTTTTCTTGTCTTCAATCTTAAAGAGTTGCTTTACATTTTATTTTTCATAGAAAATTGGGGATGGAGGCTATGTGCTACTTTATCAAGCATTGCTAATTTAAGACTTGTTGATAATGTTTGTGGGTATGGTTGTTTTTGAGATGGATGTCAGTATGTAGGTTGGGCTGGCTTCAAATAGAGATAATTTTCCTGACTGCCACCTGAGTGCTGAAATTACAGGTATGTGCCACCGTGCCTGGATGGGAGTGTGTGTTGAATGTAATCTGTTCAAAAAGATGGCAAAAATATGTTGTTTAAGCAGCTAGTGTCTGAAAGGAGCTTTGGCTTAACCTTAGTATGCTGAGTCACTTCTTTTTTGAGACAGCATCTCTGTGTAGTCCTGACTGTCCTGGAACTTGCTTTGTAGACCTCAAACTCACAGAGATCCAACTGTCTCTCCTTCAGAAGCTGAGCTACTTAACACATAGGTCAAAATTCAAGGTGAATATGTTTGTTCTCTCCTATGGAGCCTGTGATAGATGGAACCCAGTTAACAGAGACTTGCTCTACTAGGCCAAGAGGAAATCACAGTGCTCATTTGTACCTCTGTAACTTTTCCAAACCTCATATTCTCTATTCCAAGTGCAGAAATTGTCCAATAGACTTTAATCAAGGAAACTGATAACAAAAAATACATGATTTATTATTATTATTTTTTTTTAGTCTACTGACAAGGAGCTGAGAGAGACCATGGCATTGCTGACAGCTCAGCAGACTGCTCTGGAAATCATTGTCAACATGTGCTGCAGTGAAGGTTTGCTCCCCGCTCACGTGAGACGTCCCACTACCCCATCCCTACCCCACACCAAGGACTGCTTCTGCGGGAGTTTCTTTGTACCCAGTTATATCTGTTTGCCCTCTCCTCAGATCCCTCCGATGATGAGTGGGAAGAACTTTCTAGTAGTGATGAAAGTGAGGCCTTTATGGAAAGCTCCTTCAATGAGTGCAGTGGGCAGCTGCTGTCCCCATTGTGCCTGTCCCATGAGATTCACACTGCCCTGACCAACTGCCTCATCCCAAAGAAGGTAATTAGCTTCATGCTGGCCTCAGGTTGAGTGTGGGAATGACTGATGTGAGCTGTGACCTGGAGCGCAGGAGCTGGCGGCTTGGGTGTAAAGCAGAACTGACAGCTAACATGCACACGTTCTGACCATGCTAGTATGTAAACAGAGAGTCAGACTTTATAGAGAAGTCCTGCTTAAGATGGTCTTCCTTTTATCTTTTCCTGTTTCCCTTTCAAACCTAGGTTTTTGAGAAAACCGCTTCACCAAACAGTATTGCCATTGACATATGTTCTAGGAACCCTACTTGGAAACCTTTGATTAAGAAGTAAGAACCTTTCAATTTTCAGAAACATTTATCATTTTGTTATTATGTGAATTGTTGGAATATTGAATGGAAAATGCTCCCAAGACCAGCCTATGTACCCTGGAGAAGTTTGTGCCCTGTGTGCTGGGATACCTGTGTGAGAATGAATATTCGCTACATTGTGGGTCATTGTTGCCACAGCTTGGAAACAGCCTTGATGTCTGTCATGACCATGTGAATACGAAGTTGACATTAAGCGGTACTAAGGATCTGAACTAGAACCACTCACAATACACAATTGACTGTGTTGAGCAGAGCAAATAAAACACAAAATATGTACACTGTGGTTCCCTTTCCACAAAGCACACATCCAAACAACACCAGAGACACATGCCAGGTGGCTCCCATATGAAAAAGAAAGGAAGAAAGCAGGCCTGGGGTACGGGTCTGTAATCTCAACTGCCCAAGACTAGAGTGGGAGGATTACAAGTTCAGACTCTGGCTGAGCAGCCTATTGAGAGCCTATCTTCAGGGTAGAGTGCTTGTCTAGCATGAGTGGTGCCGTGGGATCAGTCCCTGGGACAGCAAACATAAATAAAAATGAAAAAAGTGAGTTTGGTGTCCAAGGCTGAGTAGAGACTTATGACTCACAGTGAGCTGTGCTCATAGTCCTTGAGTGCTCAGGCTCTTTGATTAGCAGATTAGTAATTCATATTATTCTTTGTGACCTGCCTCAGATCCCTTGAACCTGTAGGTACTCTTAATTAGAATCTGAAGCTTAGATTAAAAATTGGCACTGAACCAGGCACGGAGGCTCATACCTCTAATCCCAGTATTTGAGAGAATCACAAATTCAAAGCCAGCATAGACTTCATAATGAGCTCCAGGCTAGCCTGGGGCACAAAGCCAGTTGCTGTGCCATAATCAACAACGATAGTAAAAAATCGCTAGACCCATAGAATTCCATTGTGTTAGTTTACAGAAACGGACTATTCACTTTCTTTGCAGATTGAACACTATTCAGTGTAGAGCCCTTATGTGTCTCCAGAGTCTTGTGTCTCTCCTGGACATGGACCATCTTGGTGGAGCCCCAGCTCTTCAGACACTTGTACAGCACCTGTCAGAACTTCTTTTTTCTCAGCCAGGTAAATATTTAGACATTACTGTGAAAGACTACTTGGACAGCAGAACTTTGAAGGATAGGAACTTGAACTCTATAAATGGAGTGTTATCACATTTAACCTGCAGAAACCTTTCCCAGATACTATTAACCATGTATTACTATTGCCAGTGACAGTTAAGAGGTTTCAGTAGGTTTGTGTGTGTGTATATTTAATTTAAAATTAATGTCAATCTGGGCAGTGGTGACCCATGCCTTTCATGCCAGCACTTGGAAGGCAGAGGCAGAGGATCTCTGCGTTCAAGGACAGCTAGGCCTCTCTCCTCCCCGCCACACACACACACACACACACACACACACACACACACACAAACAGAATAAATAATTAAATTAATGTCATGTCAATTAAAATGAGTCATAAGCATCAGGTCTCATTAGGATATTTGAGTAAGTCTTTGTTCTTTTTTATTTTTTATTTGAGGATTTCACACATGAGTGTCCTGGATCTGCATCATTTCTGCCCCCAATTCCTCATGTCTTCCCCCATCATCCTCTCCACCCTCTCTTGAATTCATGACCCCTTCTATATTTCTTCCTGTTACAAACACACACAGGAACATAGACACACAACCCTCTGGTCCAGTCAGTGCTGTCCCACCTCCTTAGGGCTGACCAGGTAGGATTGTGGTCTCATCCCTGAAAAAGGGAACAAACAAAACAGAAAAGTGGTTGTCTGTCAGTGACCATTAGTTATACTCCTGAGCTAAGGGCGGGGCCCTGTGAAATTTTCCTCCATCCAGGTTGGCACATCAGCTGGTGTATTCTCAGGTCTTGTGCTGGCAGCCATTTGGTGAGAGTTCAGAGAAGCAACATCCCTGTCCTCTTTAGAAGAAACCATCTTGTAGCAGTCATCCTGGTCCTTGGCTCTTTCTCCTCCTCTGTAATGCTTCCTGAGCGTAGGTGTGGGAATTGGGTTACAGATGTCTCATTGGAGGCTGAGCACCCCCTGGTTACTTATTCTTTGCATTTTGACCAGTGGTAGATCTCTACTAGTTTCTGCATGCTGCAAAAGAACTTTGATGCGATGTGAGATCTGCACTTATACATATAAGTATTTCAGAGGCCGGTAGAAACCATTACTTTATTAATATGGTAGTGGTAGGTTCACATGACTTTTGGCTAGATTTTTAGTGCTTGACCATCCTCCAATTGATCAGCCTTTGTGTCCAGTTACAGCTATTGATTATTCCAAGATGCAAGTACTATTATTGTGCTATTGAGGGGCTTTTTTTTTTAAATTTTTTTTTTTTTTTTTTTGGTTTTTCGAGACAGGGTTTCTCTGTGGCTTTGGAGCCTGTCCTGGAACTAGCTCTTGTAGACCAGGCTGGTCTCGAACTCACAGAAATCCGCCTGCCTCTGCCTCCCGAGTGCTGGGATTAAAGGCATGTGCCAGCACCGCCCGGCTTTTTGTTTGTTTTTTTGTGTTTGTTTTTGAGACAATATTTTTCTGTGTAGCCTTGGTTGTCCTGAAACTCACTATATAGACCAGGCTTGCCTGATATTCAGAGATTTGCCTGCTTCTGACTCCTGAGTGCTGCAATTAAAGGCATATACCAGAGCTCCTAGCCTGGTGAGGATAACTTTTCTCCCTAAGCAGCTTTCATGGCACCCTTAGTATTGTGAGAGCTAACTCTCAGGCTTCCAGGTAAGCACCAGGTTAATTTCTCCCAAGTTCTGAGTGCAGTGTGTGGTATCTTCAGCAATAAGGTCCACCTTGACATTCTGGCAGATAGTCAAAAGAATGGCAGTAGTCCGTGTTTTCTTGTAGGTCTCCTGTGCCTTCCCAGTCACATTCTTTTTTTTTTTAAAGATTTATTTATTTATTGTGTATACAACATTCTACCTCCATGTATGTCCACACGCCAGAGGGTGCCTGATCTCATTACAGATGGTTGTGAGCCACCATATGGTTGCTGGGAATTGAACTCAGAACCTCTGGAAGAGCAGCCGGTGCTCTTAACCACTGAGCCATCTCTCCAGCCCGCCCAGTCACATTCTTAATATATTTAAATTTAATTGAGTAATATGCATACAGTATGTAGGACAAAATTCAAAAATTAGGAGAGAATGTGGACAGCCTTCTTCGTTTGTCCTATGCTACCCAATTCTCAGAGGCATCATTAATACGCTAGTTTCATTTAAGTATCTGCTTCCAAAGAAATTCTATGTCCTAAGCACGCAGTAATAAATCATGGCATCTGCTACCATGTAACAAGTCTGGCCCAAGTTTTATGACTGAAGCAATAAGGTGCATATGATTAGGTATAGCTTCAGTCTCTGCCGTCAGGAGGATTGCTTGAGTCTGTGTGTTCTAAAGCAGCCTGAGCACCACATGATCCCCTGTCTCGTCCTTATTCTCAGAGTCAGGCAGTGATTCTTCACTAGGGGCAATTGCTCCTCTCCTAGGGGACATTGGCAGTGTCTGAAGATAATTTCAGGGGTTACTGTCTTGGTGGTTGTTCCTGGTATGCCGCAGGAATGTTAGGAGATACCTTGAACAAGAGCTTCCTGTATACACACACATAACAGAATTATTATCTAAGCAGTGTCTCTGTTGCTGAGGTGGAATCTTGCCTAAACTAGGGTCTCTTCTGAAGACCTTAAAGACTGTGAGCCAGAATCATTTGAGCTTTTGTTCACTTACATTAAACACTATGGCTGGAATGATCCATGACTTGAGCCTCTTTACAACAGTGACTGGATTCCTAGGTTGGGAGTCCAGGGAAAAGCACATACCTGTGAGTGAGCTGTAAGTCACACTGCTTGTTATGACTTAGCCTGTCATAGTTGTGGTTGAAGAAAATAAGTCACACCCATGTTTAAGAAGAAATCAGACTCTACGTGTGGGAAGTATATGGGGAGGTGTCAGAAGATGGCGTAGGACTGGACATACTTGCTGTACATTTTTGGATATTATGATTCAAATGTACTCTATGGATCACTCACCTGAATGGCCCTCATTTGTTCTTGCCTGTGACCATTACTGGCTCAAGTGTTTATTGCAGCTGTTTTGTTTGTCATGCATAGGAAAGTACAGTAGGAAAAGAGTAAGGCTGAGTCATGGAACAGACCAGGGAGGCTTTGAGCCATGAGCTTGTATTGTCAAGAGCACTGGTGTAGGAGATGACTCCCCCGCAGATCTGCCAGCATCACAGCGGAGACCTCTGAGAGATGAGAATCAACCACTGGCTCAGGGTTATCCTATGCCAGGTGTTAGACCAGTGAAAACTCAACACCTTAAGTGAGGGCCTCTGCAGGTCTCTGCCTGTCCCTACTGCAGTCATCTTTCAGACTCACTGGACACTGTACAGACTGTTAGCTAAACATTTGGCTTACATATCAAGAATGCCTTTGTTGGGGGCTGGAGAGGTGACTCAGTTACTGTTCTTGCAGAAAATCTCAGCTCAGTTCCTAGAACCCACATGGAGTGTTTCTGATGCCCTCTTCTGGCCTCCCTCGGTATTGCACCCATGGTGCATAGACATACAGAAAGGCAAAACACTCATCCACCTAAAATAAAATAAATATGGGAGAAAATTGCTTTTGTTAGTAACATTGTAAGCTAACACTTGCATGCTTAGTTTTAAAACTTTTTCTACAAAATAGTTTGTCTTGGAGAAGAGAAAATTTGCACTTCATCTTTGTGTTTTGTGGAATTTTTTTGTGTCTTTTAGATTTTGCTAAACAAGCTGATTTTCTAGAAGCCATAAGTAGTGCTTTGAGGGCCCTTTTGCAAACAATGGCCGCCAAAAACATTCCACAGGTAAGACATTGTAAAGTTCTTATGTGAAATTTGGAAAGATGTTGTGTTTTGCAAGCACATTGCCAGAAAAACAAAGATCCAAAGCTGTTAGAGTTATAGCTTTGTGAAAAGGCAAGGGAAGAAGTAGAGAAAAAGAGAAAACCTGGTGTGGTGGCTCACACCAATAGTCCCACACTTGGGAGGCAGAGGCGGGCAGTCTCTGTTACGAGTTCAAGGCCAGCCTGGTCTACAGCGTGATTTCCAGGACAGCTAGGGTTGTTACACAGAGAAACACTGTCCGAAGAACTTTTGTCAGGCCTAATAACCTCGCACGTAAAGGTGGAAGGAGAAAACTAACTCCACAGAGTTATCCTCTGACCTCCACACACATATGCGCACTTTTCCATATGTATATTTAAACAAGTTTGATATGTTTTACTTTGTTTCTTTTTCGAAAACAGTTCATAGAAATGTGATTCATTTGTCTTTGCTCAAAGGTTTTAGCCAGCAGTCATCATAGCTGCCCAGATTCATTTGTGAGGCTGCACACTGGAGATGCCCAGCTTTGTGTCTCCAGTGCTATCAGCTAGGATTCTTCTGCAAAGAAGACATCGTCTCAGTGATCATTTAGTAATTTTGGCACAGTTTGTACTCCTAGGCAGCTATGATCACTGTTGGCTAAAACCTTTGAGCAAAGACACTAAGACATGATCTGTGGTGGTGGAGCGTGCCTTTAATCCCAGCACGCAGGAGGCAGAGGTAGGCGGATCTCTGAATTCAAGGCCAGTCGGTCTACAAGAGCTAGTTCCAGGACAGGCTCCAAAGCTACAGAGAAACCCTGTCTTGAGGAAAAAAATATATATGTATGTGTGTGTGTGTAGCAATATGAATTTTACTTGCCAATAAAAATTCTGAACCTGAATCTAATTAGATGTAGGTCTTAATATAGGAAGTGAAGAGTATTAAAATGTACTAAAAATTCTGAACCTGAATCTAATTAGATGTTGGTCTTAATATAGGAAGTGAAGAGTATTAAAATGTACTATCACATAATGAATAGGTACCCTGGTAATCTCTAAATACAACCTCTCTCTTTTTTTTTTCTTCCTGCTTCTTGTTTTGTTTGTTGCTGAGACTGAACCTAGGGCTTCACTCATGCTTTCTTTTTAGTTTCATTTTGTGCTCAGAGTTTTATACACATTTATTTGGAGATAGGGTTTTATTATGTCCCCCGACTGACTACTGAGTGATCCTACTGCCTCAGCCTTAGTGCTGGGATTATTTGTAGATCTGTAGTTTTGGCTACCACACCAGCCTCGTTATTTTATTCATTTATTCATTTTATATGTGTATGTATGTATATATTTATGTGTTTGTGTGTGTGTGTATATATATATATATATCTTTTTTATTTTGATATTTCAAGATAAGGTTTCTCTGTAGGTTTTGGAACCTGTCCTGGAACTCATTCTGTAGACCACACTGGCCTTGAACTCACAGAGATCCACCTGGCTCTGCCTCCTGAGAACTGGCATTAAAAGTGTACGCCACCACCACCCAACTATTCTTTTTGATTCAAAAATTGATGGATATTAGAAGAAATTTCTTCGGGTTGGTTCCCTTTCTATGGTGTGGACCCTTTGTCTGCACTTGTGCTCTACCAGTGAACTAAACCTATACCTCCGAACTTTGATTGCTTTTTGCTAAAGAAATGTTCCATGCTCAAGTCATTTTCATTGATTTTTAAGAATTTTCCTTTTTAAAACATAAAAGGACTAGATAATTTAGTGATTAAAGGGCTTGCCATACAAGATTTCTGGAATCCATATAAATGCTGTGTGGGTGGCTTCTAGAGCTCTGAAGGTGGAGATGGGATTCCTGGAGCAAACTAGTCAGACTAGCTAAATAGGCAAGCTCTGGTTCAAATGAGAGATCTGGCCTCAATGAATAAGGTAGTGTAATCAATGAAGACTACCAATATCAACCCTAGGCCTCCACAAATTGCACACAAGCATACAAACTCTTGTATACTCATGCCCACCGTTGTGTGCAACTCATTTCTACTCAAATCAAATAGGTATCTTACCACAGAGCAAAATATGGTCACTTGTAAAGTCCAACTTGGTGAACTAGTGAGTTTCATTGATGATACAGAAATATGGTAGAGAGGTTACTTAAAGGAACAGAAGACAACTATATCACCAAAGCCCACCCCAGTACCTGAAACAAGCTGCACAGCTGCAGCTCCACAGGTTGGAGGATGTCCTTTCAAAGTGACTCAGTTGGTCTATACCTCTTCTAGGAAACTCAGCTGGTTCCTGCTTCTTCAGGCACTGGTCTAGTCTCAGAGTCATCTTTGCAGGTTTTCTCCTCTAAGAGTCTCTGCAGCTCAGCTTGTTTGAGTGTCTTTGCAGCTTGGCTTCCTTCCGTCTGAGAACTGAGGGGCCTAGTGAACTTGATCAGTTTCAGGTACTTCCTAAAGCTATTTTGAGTGTTTGCCTTCCAATTTAAAGAGCTTCCCAGCAGGATGGAATGTTTCAGTCTCAAAGGAAGCTACAGCATCCACACACGTGAACATGAGATGAGTAAATAAAGTATTTCTTTTCTCTCAACAGTGTATGACACCTGAGCAGCTGATGACGCTGTGCAGAGCAGGCATTCATAGTAGCAGCATCGGGGTGAGAGTGAACGTGGTCAGTATTTTGGGGATCACTGGCAGCGTCCTAGCCAAAGAAAATGGCACACTTGAAACTCTTAAGGTAAACAATTGTTTCTAACCTAAACTGTCCAGTAAGTAGGAATGGGGAGAGATCATGATAAGACACTGTATAAAGAAATATAGAGTGGGGCTGGAGAGATGACTCAGGTTAAGAGCACTGGCTGCTCTTCCAGAAATCTTGCATTCAAGTTCCAGCAGCCACATGGTTCACAGCCATCTGTGATGAGATCTGGTGCCCTCCTCAGGCCTGCAGGCTGCGTGCAGGCAGAATCTGTATACACAATAAATAAATAGATCTTAAAAAAAAAAAAAGGCCGGGCGGTGGTGGCGCACGCCTTTAATCCCAGCACTCGGGAGGCAGAGGCAGGCAGATCTCTGTGAGTTCGAGACCAGCCTGGTCTACAAGAGCTAGTTCCAGGACAGGCTCCAAAGCCACAAAGAAACCCTGTCTCGAAAAAGCAAAAAAAAAAAAAAAAAAAAAAAACCAATAATAGTAAAACTTTAAATTTTAACATGTTGGAAAAATAGTACATGCACTTAAACAAAAACATGCAAAAAAGTAGAATGATGAAGTGTAAATGGTACTATTCAACCTCTGTCCTAAGCTTCCTGTCCCTTTGTCTCATAGGTGTGGACACCATATTTACTTGTTCATTCTGTACTGCCTGTTTCATTTTTTTTTCTTTTAATTCTCTGGAAGTTTTGTCCATGTGTATAGTGTTTCTGTCATACTCCCCCATTTCCTCTCTCCAGCTGTTCCTCCCCTACCTCATGGCCCATCTTTTTTTAATAAGACTTGTTTTGTTTGTTTTTCTTGCTTTCTTTCTTTCTTTCTTTCTTTCTTTCTTTTTTTTTTTTTTTTTTTTTTTTTTTTGGTTTTTCGAGACAGGGTTTCTCTGTGGCTTTGGAGCCTGTCCTGGAACTAGCTCTGTAGATGTAGACCAGGCTGGTCTGGAACTCAGAGATCCGCCTGCCTCTGCCTCCCGAGTGCTGGGATTAAAGGCGTGCGCCACCATCGCCCGGCTGTTTTGTTTTTTTCAAAACAGGGTTTCTCTGTAGCTTTGGAGCCTGTCCTGAAACTTGCTCTATTGACCAGGCTGGCCTCGAACTCAAAGAGATCCACCTGTCTCTGCCTCCTGAATGCTGGGATTAAAGGTGTGCACCACCACCACCTGGCTTTTTTAATAAGACTTGTTATGTTGTGATATATGCTTCATAGTACATTCTAGACTTCTAGGATATTCAGCCTAATACTGTCATAGAGGTTATCTGTACTGTTCACATTAAAAGGAGAATATTAGCGCCCAGAGAGGTTAACTGACTAGTACGGTACAGCTGGACTTTAGACTCCGTAGTCTGACAGTCTCCATCCCCTGTTCTCATGAAAGCTTACATATCACTTCCCATACCACAGCCAGACTATAATCTGATTGTTGTAGTCTGGAAGAGGCCTTTGCAAATTGGGACTGTTATCAAAAGATAACTAATTGTGGAGGGAAAGGAAAGAGCACATAATAGCCAGGCCTGGTGAGTGCTTCTGTATTCCCAGCACTAGGGAGGTAAAAGTAGGAGGATCAGAAATTCAAGGTCATCACCCGCTGTCGTGGTGAATTTGAGGCTAGCCTAAGTGACCTGAGACTGTGTGTCAAAAACAAAATCAAAAAAACAGCGTGAAGTAAAGTGTGATTTATTTTGTTTCTTTTTCTTTTTTTTTTTTTAAAGGCAGGGTCTCTCTATGTAATTCCCTGTGTAGGCTTCAAACTCACAGAGCTCTTCCTGCCTCCACCTCCTGGGTGCTGGGATCGTGAGTGGTAGTGATTGTTGTCAAAAATGAGAAGCCTGAGGAAAGCAGAAGGAAAATTTCAGTAGTTTCCAAAATAATTTTTTTGTATCATTTATGGACCCTGGTTCGCTTTATTTGGTAATATAAACTATAGCACATTTAGCTTATCTTGATTATATTATGTTTGGTATAGTCATAGCTGTGTGTGATATCTTCACACTTTTTTCAATTTAAGTAGAATGCAGAAGCTGTTGACACATTTATTAGTGCTCGTACTAGAGACTGACCCTTCGTTATCCTGTGTTTGATTTTTGTAGACCATTGGGTGCTTTCTGTTGGAAGTTGCCACCAAAGACCCTTCCCTTGTGGTAACAGGAGAGGCTTTGGATGCCCTCTTTGACGTTTTTGCAGATGGTGAAGAAGCTGAAAAGGCCTCAGTTCAAATTAAATTGTTATCAGCTTTGAAAGAATTCCAGCCAGTCTTCAAGATGAAGGTTTGTAGTTGCTTTCTTATAAATGCGCAGGTCTCAGCAGCTCTGGGGAAAAGGGTCATGCAGCCTAGAGGGTGCTTGAGGAATTCCTGTTAAGTCTTGGTGATTAACCTAGCACTTCCCATCCAGAGCACTCAGTGAAGTGCTTGTTTGGTTGAGTTGTGGTTCCACAGAGTGGTGCTGGGTTGTGGTAATTTGAATCCAGAGTGGCATCTTGACACATTCTTTATGATATTAACAGCTTTTTTATACAGAAATACTGTCTGTAGTTTAAAAGGCACTTTCGTATATACTTTTAAACTTGTTTTATAGGTGTAATGTACTGTATGTTGGCTTCATCGTTGTGGGTATTTTCCTTGGGGAAAGAAGGCATCTTTAGGGTATTCTGTCCAGGAAAACAAAGCTGCCACTGTATTAGCTGGATAAGAGAGCAGCCAAGAACTTTGTTTTGATTTGTTGATTTATTTATTTGTTTTGGTCCTGGGGATTGAACCCGGGGCCTTGTGCTGTCCATAAGTCTATCCAAGTTATACCCAGCGCCTAGGAAATAGGAACAAACTTGAATCTTTCCGTTTTAGAGGACTTTTTGTTTGTTTTCTTTTGTTCCTGTCCATCTTCCTTTTGCTTAAAAGCATTCTACCACTGAGTTATATTCCCACCACCCAAAATTTCTTTCTTTTGAGATATATTTATTCTTATATGAATGTTTTTGCCTGCACATATGTCTGTACACCATGTATGTGCAATGCTTATGAAAGCCGGAGGATGGTGTCAGATCCCCTGGAACTGGATACCAGGTGCTATGAATTGCAGTCAGTGCCTTTTAATCTCTGGCCATTTCCCTGACCCCACTGGACCGTGTTTCTTTTAGCAGAGACAAATGTACCTGGGGTTTATTTCTTCCTTTGCTGTCCAGAAAAAATAGCATAACATAGTCATATTTCTGCTTTTTTGTGTTTTTGCCTAATTCTTTAAAAGACCTGTTTTCATGCCAGTACATAGTGTCTACATTGTTCATAAAAAGCCCTTTAGATTTCTGCAGAAGGAGCCTTTGAGGTAAGGAGAACAATGTTTACCCCATTTCTGCTGCCAGCGAAGCAGATTAGGCAAAGTCATCAAACCCTCCAGACGGATGTGGTGCCAGCCTCTAATCCCAGAACTTGGAGGTGAATCATGAGTCCCAGGCCAGCCTGGACTGCACAATAAGATCCTGTCTGAAAAGATAAATGAATGGGGTTGGGAATGTCGCTCATGGTAGCATATGTTTTAGCATTCTTGAGACCCTAGGTTTAATCCTCAGGATTAAAGTAGAACAAGACTAGAACTCTGAAACAGCAGTGTTCTATAGCTTCTGTAAACTCTGAACTGGGAAAACACCCTGGATATTGGAAGCTGTTGATGGGGTTGGCTTACCTGTTTGGTATGCGTTGCTATAGTGATGTCTCACGATAGTTTTTTGTTTGTTTGTTTGTTTTTTTTAATGCAGTTAGCCCCAGTGAAATTTCTTTATCTTGTGGTTTGAGAGTTTGTTTTTTTTTTTGGTTTGGTTTGGTTTGGTTTTTGGTTTGTATTACTTGTAGATTCACTGGGGTTTATTCCATATGTGGATTTTTAGCCCTCAGCTCCTGGCCTCTGAATCAGAAAGTTAATAAGGGTACCAATAGGAGCCCTACTAGCCCATGCTGTGGGAAATCTTACAGGTGCTGTACTAAAACTTGAAAACTGGTGCTTAAGACTAGAGATGAGGGCCTGAGAGCTGGTCCCTGTTAAGAGCACTGGCTGCTCTTCGAGAGGACTTGGGTTCTGTTCTCATCACCCACATGGTTACTTAGCTGTAATTCCAGTTCCAGGGGATCTAACACCCTCTTCTGGCCTCTATGGGCACTGCAGACATATGATACACAGACATGCATGCACACAAAATGTCCATACACGTAAAATAAAGGGGCTGGAGTGATGGCTTAGTGACTTAGAGCACTTACTGCTTTTGTAGAGACCCAGCTTCGACTCTCTCCATCCACATGATGGTTCACAACCGTCTTAACTCCAGTGCTAGGGGATCCATTGTCTTATTCTGACCTCCATGGGTACCAGGCACTCATGTGGTACACATAACATACATGCAAGCAAAATGTTCATACAAATAAAAATTTTCAATTAAAGATAAATAAAATAAAACTACTTTTCAAAAAGACTTGGGTGAGTTATGATTTGCATTCCATAAATTTCAATCTTTTTTATCTATGGCTCTTATTTCTGTAACTTCTTTTTCCCCTTTTGTGTTTTATTTTTGTTGAGATAGGATCTCTCTGTAATTTTGACTGTCCTAGAACTCACTATGTAGACCAGGCTGGTCTCAGACTCACAGAGCTCCTCTGCCACCTCCAGAGTATTGGGATCAAAGGCAAGCAATTGACTTATAGCTATAATTTTAATGTGTGTGTTCGGGTTGGGGGGATGGTTTAGTGGTTGGAGTTCTTATCATGCAACTGTGGAAACTAGGTCAGTATTTACCCACCAAAATGCTGCGTGGGATTCCAGCCTGAGAAGGTAGAGATAGATGATCCTAGGAACACGCTGGCTGGTGAGTCTAGCTAAATCAGCAAGCTCTGGGTTTGACTGAAAGATTGCCTCAGTGAAAATGGAAAAAGAAAAAAAATGAGCATGTTTTAATTTTTCTTGTCTTCACGTACTGTATTCTATTTAATCTGAAAGTAAAACTTTATATTTGCTTATAAAATAGTTACTCGAAGCCAGGCAGTGGTGGCACACACCTTTAATCCCAGCACTTGGAGAAGAAGAGGCAGGTGGATCTCTGTGTTCAAGGCCAGCCTGGTCTACAGAGTGAGTTCCAGGACAGGTGCCAAAACTACACAGAAAAACCCATCTCGAATAACCATTTTTTTAAAACAAAGTTATTTTGTTTAAACAATAACAAATTAGATGACATAATCTCATTCTGTCTCTCATCAGATACGGAAAGAGGGCAGGGGCAAATACAGTCCAGATCAGCTGTGTGTTCTTGACAACGTGAAGATGAACTTGAGACGGTTTGTTGCTTACCAGGAGACTGTTGAGAAAAGACTGACTTCTTAAACCACCAGGAGGACCAGAGCTGGGGTTGGCTCCGCAGCTGCAGGCCTGGCTGGCATGCACGCTTTTCTAAAAACCCAAAGCTCTGTTGAGAAAATAGAGCGAGAGCGAGTCTGCTTCTCCCAGCGGATTTAACTCTAAGAATACTAAAGGGTTTCCTTTGAATGTACATGCTTCCAAAAGCCTCTTGTTTCTTTTTTGAGACGGTTCTCCCTAGGTAGCCCTGCCTGACCAAGAATTCGCAGGGGTCTACTTGCCTCAGTTTCCTAATTGCTAGGATTTAAAGCATTCAACACACCTGGCCTACAAAGGCTATTTTTTAAAGCCTCTGTTTTGTATAGTAGTTTGAAGTTGAGAACCTGCAGGAAATGTGTGCTATGACCAGAAATCTCTGGCCTTCTGTTCCATTTCCAGCATATTTTAGCCACTGAAATGAGGAGTGGAAACGCACCACAATCTCAGGTGGTCCTGTGTTTTCCTTCTCGGTGCTAGGGCAGCATTCAGGACCTCGCTGCTGCCAGGCAAGCGCTAACTACACCCCAGCCCGCAAGTGGTTCTTAATTAGTTTGTGGGCGGGCAGTGAAGAGACGGCAGACAATTATGACCTTGGACTTCGTAAGAAAAGAAATTAAGGCATTGTTTGGATGTTCTTTAAAGCCAGTATCATTTTATATTAACTAAATTTTAACTGAAATATGAATATAAGCTTTATAAAATATTTTGATATGAAGTACTGTATACCTATTATGACTTGTGAAGTAAATGACTTGAATTTGTCAAGCTCAGATAATGAGCTAATGAGGGAGTTGCACTCTGTTCAGGGGTTCTGAGCAATTATTCTGTATAACTGCTCAAAACCCCATCTTAATTTGATATAAAATCAGAATTAGAAAAAAAAAAGCCGGGCCTGGTGGCACATGCCTTTAATCCCAGCACTCAGAAGACAGAGGCAGGTAGATTTTCGAATTCAAGGCTAGCCTGGTCTTCAGAAGGAGTAGACAGGACAGCCAGGGCTATTTAGAGAAACTCTGTCTCAAAACAAAAGAAAGAAAAGAATTAGTAGAAAATATTTTTTGAATAAATAACTTTTAACTGGATATTTTGTGTTCTACAGTTATTTTTGTGACCCTAAGTATGCACATTCTTGGGTAGTTTGCTTCACATCAGAGCTTACAAAAGGATAACAGCGTGACTTTCTGGTACCACCTCTCATTACCCTTGAAAACAGCACGCAAGCTGGGCCTTATCCCCGGTCTGCTCCCATCCATCCATTTGCCTGATCAGAATGTTCAGCAGCAGATCTCCGTTGCAGTGAGGTAGGCTGTAATTTCCCCCCAGTTGTGTAGCTGCATGAATCATCCACTAGTATTGCATTTCATGTGTGCTGTGGCCTGATAAACAGTATTTCCTGTCTAGTAGAGCTTGTTGGAAAGCCGAGGAGTCACTGAGTTCATGAGAGTCTTATACTTTATTCTCCTGGATGATAGAGTTTGTGGCTGTGTGTGCTTTATGATTGCTGCAGCCAGGTCTTTGGCCCAGATTTTTTATAGCATGTGTTTGTCAAAAGGACTCCCTCCCCTCAGTGAGTTTTACATGTGAGTTCAAGGCTGAAGAGTTAAGTTCAAGGGGCTGGAGAAGATGGCTCAGCGGTTAAGAGCAATGACTGCTCTTCCAGAGGACCCGGGTTCAATTCCCAGCACCCACATGGCAGCTCACAACTGTCTGAAAATGCAGTTCCACGAGATCTGACACCTTCACACCAATGCACATAAAATAAAGTTAAATTATTTAAAAAAATATTTAAAAAGAGTTAAGTTCAAGATGAGTTTCAGAGATCTGGCTTATCTGTTTGTCATACCCCTGTCAAAGAGAAGAGGGTTTCCGAGTCTATCCTTCCCATGATTCCTGTTCTCTGTTCTTGGAACAGAGTAGACAGTCCAGCACGGGGCACACAGGTATTTGGTGAGTGAGTGTTGTGAATTTGTTTTACTAAGCTGTAAGGCAGCACAGCGCAAGGTGAGGTGGTGCATATTGAAAAACCCAGGCTGTGATAGGGGTGGTTCAGCCCAAGGTGCTCTGTAGCAGCAGGGAAATGGAAAAGTCCTGAATACACTCCCCGGTTATAGAGCAAATTCTGGAAGTTCCAAGGATATCTAAGGCAAAACAGAGAAATTGTCTTAGAAAAAAAAAAAAAGACAAAATCTAAAATTGTTCACCAGAACTACAAGCTTGTAAGTGTTGGAGTATAAAGCCATATAGGATTCTTTATTAGAAGATTTTTTTTTAGATAGAATCTCATTTAGCCAAGGCTAGCCTCAAATGTATTATGAATTGTGATCTGAAATCATGTCCTCTGTTGAGCCATCTCTAGCACTGGTTTTAGGATTTTAAAGAGTCTTCCAAAGCCAGGTGATGGTGGCACATGCCTTTAACCCCAGCACTCAGGAGGCAGAGGCAGGTGGATCTCTGAGTTCAAGGCCAGACTAGTCTAGGAGTGAGCTCCAGGACAGCCATAGTTAACCAAGAGAACCCCTGTATCGCTGTCTTGGAAAACCATAAATAAATGAATAAATTAATAAGGCTAGGCAAGAGAAACCTTGTCTTGAAAAACCATAAATAGATAGGTAGGTAGGGTAGGTAGGTAGGTAGATAAGGTTTGAGGTCAGCCAAAGCTACATAGCAAGACTTTGTCTCAAAACCCCACAAATGATATGAAGAAATAGAGCTATTAGAAAAGAAAAAGAATGCCTTCAGTTGGTGTTGCTATAGATGCAAAGTCCAGGGAGGCACTCAGGAAAACCACCAGAATCAGTAAGTGCATCTAGTAGAAACACAGAAAACAGTCACACTACCAAAACTTAGTTTTATTTCACACATTAGCAGTTGTGATTTAAATAAGAATGGTCCCATAGGCTCATATATTTGATACTTAGTCACCAGGGAGTGACACTATTTGAAAGGATTAGAAGGACTGAGGTGTGGCATTGCTGGAAGAAGTGTGTCTCTAGGGGGGAACTTTGAGGTTTCAAAAGCTCATGCCAAGCCCAAAGTCTCTCTTTGCCTATGGATCAGAATGTAATTCTCTGCTACTGCTCCAGTATCTGACCTCATGCCACCATACTCCATAAGTGATGATAATGGACTAAACCTCTGAAACTAAGCCACCCCCAGTTAAATTCATCCTCATAATAGTTACCTTTGCCATTTAAGAAAATTCATTTTTCACAGGCTAGTGATAAGGCTCAGTGGGTGGGGGTGTTTGCTGTTTGATGGTGTAAACTTAACTCCCATAATCCATGATGGAGAGAGAACTGACTCCCAAAGGTTGTCCTCTGGCCTCCACAAACACAGCATTTCCAGGTGCACACTCACACATGTCTCACACACACACACATAATTTTTTTTTAAGTCCTCTGTCTTGAGTTTAAGAATCCCATAAGAAGCCAGGCACTCCTTTAATCCCAGCACTTGAGAGACAGAGACAGGCAGATCTCTGTGAGTTTGAGGCCAGCCTGGTCTACAGAGCAAGTTCCAGGACAGGCTCCAAAGCTACCCTGTCTCAAAAAACAAAAAACAAAACAAGCAAAAAGAATCCCATTCCCATAACACTTCAACATGTCAATCCCAAGAAGCAAGCAGTAAGTGGTTCTCTTAAAGCTCCTGAGCCTTGACACACAAAACCCCTGTCAATTCACTGTTCAGCTACCACCTGAGAAGAGTGAAAATGGTACAGGAAAGAAGAAAAAGAAAAAAAAAGGACAGAGACAGCGGCTCCACACTGGGGAGGAAGAGGATGATCCAGGAGGAAACGGAAACCAAGAACTCACAGTGAGTGGAAGCAGGGCCCATGCTGAAGCTCTGGTCCTCAGGGTGGCTCAGGAAGAACCGCAGCAGCGCATGTCCGTGTTCTGCTTGGTTTTCCTGAGAAAGACGAGGGCACCACTGACTCATTCCAGGAACCTTTGCCAAAGAAGAAAGACTACATGTGGAAGCTGCTGCCCTCTTGATCTCAGTGATGTTCTTTTTAATGAGTTAGAGACCAAATAAAGAAACATAAACTCTGTTTCTAAGCTTTTTGTCCCTGCAACAAAAAGCTCGTCCCTTCTTTTTCATGTTTTGAAGAGTGTGGTGTCAATGTGGCAAGCACAACTCAGCTCTAAGATACCATATATAATTTCATCATCATTATTTTGTTTTATGTATATGGGTATTTTGTCTGCATGTGTGTGTGTGTGTGTGTGTGTACCACATGTATGCCTAATGCCTTCAGAGGCCAGAAGAAGTCCTCAATCCCCTGAAGCTGGAGTTGCAGACAATGTGAGTCACCACCTGGACTACTGGGAATAGAACCTGGGTCCTCTGGAGGAACAGTCAATGCTGTCAGCTGCTGAGCCAACTCCCGGCCCAATCCACACATCCTGAAGAACCCATGTGTTTTAGAAAAGGGGGACATCATCAGCTGATCAGAATAGCTTCTAAATGTTTGGCTGGAACTTCCAGTTCGCTCCTGCTTGATCCAGAAAGCCCCATTCCTCTCTCTCAACTCCATCCTTTCAGAAAATCTCCAACAAAGAAAAGGCTCCAAAAAGCCCAGTGCCCAGATCTGCATTCTTGGCAGCTGCAGCAGCTTCTTCCCTGAAGTCGCCAGCAGCCCAAGACCCTGCCTAAAGCAGTCAGCTTTTGACCATACTTGGGCACAAACTCAGAATGTGGAGGACACATTATCACCCCTTGTCTACAGGGTATAGAAGCGCTCTGCTTTGACTTGGGCATGTGACTTCTCCAAACCGGGGGCTGGAAGCTCTAACACAGGAGTTGCTTTGTTCAAATAAACCTGCTCTTTTACTTTTGCAATTTGGCTTCATCTGGCTTTCTTTGTTGGTGGAGAAACCTATTATCGCATTATAGAAAACCTATTCCCAGAATCCTCATATAGCCTTACAACCATCTGTAAATCCAGTTCTAGGGGCTCTGATGCCCTTTTTGACGCTGAGGACACCGGGCACTCATGTGGCACACATACATGTAAGCAGGCAGCAAAACACACATCCACATAAAATCAAGTAAAAATCTTAGAGCCCAGTGGTGGTGGCGTATGCCTTTAATCCCAGTACTTTGGAAGGCAGAGGAGGCAGATTTTTGTGAGTTTGAGGCCAACCTGATCTACAAGAGCTAATTCCAGGCCAGACTCCAAAGCTACAGAAAAACCCTGTCTCAAAAAGCTAAAAACAACAACAACAACAAAAAACAAAACAAAACAAAAACCTCTTAGAAAGCATGTAGACCAAGACTGCACTTTTGTTTCCTTTTCCTGGCCACTCAGAACCAAATAATCACCCAGAAACTTTTTTTTTTTTGGTTTTTTGAGACAGGGTTTCTCTGTGGTTTTGGAGCCTGTCCTGGAACTAGCTCTTGTAGACCAGGCTGGTCTCAAACTCACAGAGATTCGCCTGCCTCTGCCTCCCGAGTTCTGGGATTAAAGGCGTGCGCCACCACCGCCTGGCCACCCAGAAACTTTTTAAGTACAACACTGTTTGCCTGATGGCTCAGGCATATTTCTAGCTAGCTCTTACATCTTAAATTAACCCATTTCTATTAGTCTACATATTGCCACATGGCTGTGGCATTACCTCATTTTCTACATGTCTTGTTTCATCGGTGGCTGGCTGGCATCTCTCTCCTTTGGCAGCTACATGGCATCTGGATGACTGCCTTCTTTCTTCCTGCATTCAGTTTAGTTTTCCCACCTAGTTATATTCTGCCCTGCCATAGGCCAATGTAGCTTCTTCACTAGCCAATGGTAATAAAACATTCATAGCACACAAAGGGGAAATCCCACATCATCCCTACTTTTCTGTGTAAATAAAAAGGAAGGTTTTAACTTTAACATAGTAAAATTATATAAAACAAAACAGGTATCAGGCAAGAATTATAGTTAGAATATCTAGTCTGTTTGTATCTGTCAAAATTAAAATATTCTATCATCTATTTTTTCTTTGTGAGTTTAAAGTTTCATATCTATCTTTTATCATAGCTAAGGAAAGCTTTAACTCTTCATCTCCATCAAAGACCCCAGAAGGATATAGTAAACAAGAAGTACATTATAAGCAACTTCCAAAATTCTAGAACTGACAGAGACATCTCACTGCCTGGACAGTCAACCAAAGTTCTTCTGTAACATTTGGGCATCCATCTTTAGCCTACAGGCCCATAGTACTTGGCAGACTTTTTCATAAAGCAGGTAATTTGAAAGACTATTTCACCTATATTGGCAGTTTGTCAGTCACTTCTGTGTCCTGCAGAATGTCTGGCAGACTCTTTCATGAAGCAGGAACCCTGAAGGACTATCGCACCTTCTTTTGGCAAGTTCAGCAGACATTTTTCTGTGGGTCCTGCATGTCTAGTTTATACAGCATACCATCAAGTAGTTCAGGCAAGCACTGTTTCTTGCCCAAATGGCTAGCCTTGTTACCTTGAAGACAAATTCCATAATGAGTCTCCTCAATGCCCATCAACCTCTCTAAAGTAATTAGTGCTGCCAGAAGCAGACATGTCTCACTGTCAAGAAAAGTCTAAGTTTTTAAAACATTTTAAATACCGTATTTTATAGGTCTTTAAAGTGTTGAAGGTTATCTAACTGAAATATATCTCTGTATATCTAAAAAACCTAATACAATTAAAAGTTAGATTACTATAGATGACTATCAATCTGTATTTCTTAATCATACATTATATTTTTAAATGAACTGTATAAACATAATACCTTAAATACCTTAAACAAGAGTAAAATATGCATATAACAAAATTGACCTGAAATTTGTATCAATTAATCACAGTCCATACCAGTGTATTAATTTCTATAATATATTCCTCTTATTTATCTTCTTTCTAGAAATTGACTGTGACCATTAACCATTTATAACCAACCTTTTTAAAATGAAAATAAACATTTATAAACAATTATTTGGGGAATTTGGGTGTAGTTTTCTCTAAACTGTTTCCTGCTGTTTGTTGAGCCAAGTATTTCTAGGGTTTGTGGAGACCTTTAGGGGGTGGGTCTTGTTACTTCAAACCATACTAGCCTGGAAGGAATCCACAGGTTCCCATCCTCTGTGGAAACAAAAGCAGAACCTCTTTTCCAAGTCACATATCCTTAGACTCAAATTTTGAAGTCAAGACACCTTTATGTTGGTTTAGCTTAGCAACCCCACAATCAAATGTCTCTCTGCAGTTAGTTCATTAAGAGTCAAAAAATTCAAAGAAAACAAAATAGTATACATAATCCAGACTCTGTGTATTTTCCATCTTTATGTGACTTTTATATTACTTTTACTGTCTCTTTAAAGACTTTGTTTTATTTTTTAAAACTATTTCTTTTATAACTACCTATCCCTATTTTCTTATTTCTTAGGCCTGTGTACATTTTTTAAACACACTATGACCCATTCAGAAGTTTATTTTTGGGCTAGGCAGTGGTGGCACACACCTTTAATCCTAGCACTTGGGAGGCAGAGGCAGACGTATCTCTGTGAGTTCCAGGCCAGACTGGTCTACAAGAGCTAGTTGTAGTGATTAACCAGCCTCCTGCTCCCATCTCTACTATCATGGAACTGTAATGCAAATGACTCAATTTCTTTTTTTTTTTTTAAGTTGGCCTCTGATTCTTTTTTCCCCTTCTTTTTTTAATTGATATTTATTGAGCTCTATATTTTTCTCTGCTCCCCTCCCTGCCTTTCTCAACCCCCCTTCAATCTTCCCCCAAGGTCCCCAAGCTCCCAATTTACTCAGGAGATATTGTCTTTTTCTACTTTCTACTTCCCATGTAGATTATATCTATGTAAGTCTCTCTTAGTGTCCTCATTGTTGTCTAAGTTCTCTGGGATTGTGGTTTGTAGGCTGGCTTTCTTTGCTTTATGTTTAAAAACCACCTATGAGTGAGTACATGTGATAATTGTCTTTCTGTGTCTGGGTTACCTCACTCAAAATGTTTTATAGCTCCATCCATTTTCCTGCAAAATTCAAGCTGTCATTATTTTTTTCTGCTGTGTAGTACTCCATTGTGTAAATATACCACATTTTCCTTATTCATTCTTTGATCGGGGGGTATTTAGGTTGTTTCCAGGTCCTGGCTATGACAAACAAAGGTGCTATGAACATAGTTGAGCACATGTCCTTGTGGCACGATTGAGCATCCTTTGGATATATTCCTAAAGTGGTATTATTGGGTCTTGAGGACGGTTGTTTCCTAATTTTCTGAGAAATCACCACACTGACATCCAAAGGGGCTGAACCAGCTTGCATTCCCACCAGCAATGCAGAAGTGTTCGCTTTCCCCCACAACCTCTCCAGCATAGTGAACTCCGTTTCTTAAGTCTACTTTATTATAGCAACAGAAAATTAACTAACATACACTTAGGAGATGGAGGCAAGAGGATCAGGAGTTCAAGGTATTCTTTGCTGCTGCTTAGCAAGTTAAAGACTAGCCTGAATTACGTGAGACTTTGTGACAAAAACTAACCAACTAAATAAATAATAAAATAAGCTGAAGCCGGGAGGTGGTGGCGCATGCCTTTAATACCAGCACTGGGGAGGCAGAGGCAGGCAGATCTCTGTGAGTTCGAGGCCAGCCTGGTCTACAAGAGCTAGTTCCAGGACAGGCTCCAAAGCTACATAGAAACCTTGTCTCAAAAAACAAAACAAAAAGCAAAAATAAAACAAAAACAAAGATTTGTTTTTAATTGTGTTTATGTGGAGGGAGACATGGGAATGTACATGGGCCCTTGGAGGTCACATGAAGTCATTGGATCCCCTGAAACTCTAGTTACAGGCGGCTGTGAGCTATCAGACGGAGATGCTGAAAATTCAACTCAGGTCCTCTGCAAAAACAGTATGTGTTCTTAACTGCTGAGTCAATTCTCCAGCCCTTGAATGCAAAATCTTAATTTCCTTAAAAAACTTTTATGTATATGAGTGTTTTGACTGCTTATATGTAAATATACTACATGTATCAGAAAAAGGTGTCAGATCCCCTAGAATCAAAGTTAGAGTCCTGTGCTCCGCCACGTGGGTACTGAACCAGGGTCCTGTTTTTTGGGGGGTGTGGTTGGAGTTTTTGAGACAGGGTTTCTCTGTAGCTTTGGAGCCTGCCCTGGAACTAGCTCATGTAGACCAGGCTGGCCTCAAACTTACAAAGATCCATCTGCCTCTGCCTCCCAAGTGCTGGGATTAAAGGTGTGCACCACAACTGCCTGGCACATTTTTTGCTTGTTTTATTCAGTAGCCCATGCTGCCCTTGAATTTGCCAAATAACCAAGGCTGGTCTTGAACTCCTGTCTTCCTGCCCCCACTTCTGAATGACAGCATTACAGGCATGCACCACCACACCCATAGAGGGGGAATGTCCTCAAATTTTGCTCAATAATTTCTTTATTATTACTTTTTAAAGATTTATTTATTATGTACACAACAGTCTGCCTCCATGTATGCCCGCATGCCAGAGGAGGGCGCCAGATCTCATTACAGATGGTTGTGAGCCACCATGTGGTTGCTGGGAATTGAACTCAGAACTTCTGGAAGAGCAGCCGGTGCTCTTAACCACTGAGCCATCTCTCCAGCCCCGAGATACTTTCTTTAATGGAACTGTTTTGTCCACTTAATTGAGCCCTTCTTCCGTTTTTAATGCAGGGCGAAAAATTATCAGCAAGTAGTTTCCAGTGGTTTTACTTAAATGTGTATTTTTATCCTCTCTAATCTTGTATAGGAATCTTGATTAAGAGAACACAGTCACCCAAAATTTTGATGTTTTCTGGAATATTCATGAAATGAACAAATTCTTTTTGAATTAAGGAGCAGCTGACTTAACTTACTTCCATTTGCTAGGAATGGGAGCAGGAAACACAGACCCTTCTCTAGTGTTTAGGAAGGAATTCCTGCCAGGCGGTGGTGGCGCACACCTTTAATCCCAGCACTCAAGAGGCAGGCGGATCTCTGTGAGTTCAAGACCAGCCTGGTCTACAGAGCTAGTTCCAGAACAGGCTCCAAAGCTACAGAGAAACCCTGTCTCGAAAAAAACCAAAGGAAAAAAATAAATAAAATAGGAAGAATCCAGTTGTTTTTGAATGAATGCTGTTAAAGGAGTGACCAGTTCATTTTTGAGATTTCCAGAACAGCTCTAGACGTGAAGCAGAAACGACTTTCACAAGGCTGTCTCAGAGAGTCAGCTTCACTTTCCCCCCTTTTTCTCTCTCAAGAATTCATACAAAAATGGATATTAAGTTTAAAGTTATAACCGTCTCCCAAAATAGTACATCTTTCAGTGAAACGGACAGCTGCAACCTGGGCATGGTGGGTCACGCTCATAATCCCAACATTGGTGCTGGGATTTGGGGATTTATCTCAGTGGTAGAGTGTCTGGCCTAACAAGCATAAGACCCTGTTTCAGTCTTCAGCACAACAAAATAAAACAAATCATAATCAACAAGCTGGTAGAGGCAAGAAGCTTAGGAGCTCAGAGTCATCCCCAGATATTAGTGAGTTCAAGTCCTGTCTAGACTATGTGAGATCTTGCCCCACCAAGCAAAAAAGGAAGAAAGGGATAAATGCCGCATCATGCAATTATTTTCACTAAAACATGTACATTCATTTATGACTTAATAAACTATAGATTACTAAAAACTGGTAAAGCTGTATGAAAGGAATGGAAAATTTTCACTTTAGGTCTCCACATTTCACCTTAAATCATACGTTAAAGTAAGTCTGGAAAAATCTAGAAGATGACATTTTCCATGTCTTTTTTAAAAAAAATATTTATTTATTTATTATGTATACAATATTCTGTCTGTGTGTATGTCTGCAGGCCAGAAGAGGGCACCAGACCTCATTACAGATGGTTGTGAGCCACCATGTGGTTGCTGGGAATTGAACTCAGGACCTTTGGAAGAACAGACAATGCTCTTAACCACTGAGCCATCTCTCCAGCCCTGTCTTTTTTTTTTTTCAAAACAGGGTTTCTCTGTAGTTTTGGAGCCTGGCCTGGAACTAGTTCTTGTAGACCAGGCTGGTCTCGAACTCACAGAGATCCACCTGCCTCTGCCACCCGAGTGCAGGGATTAAAGGTGTGCACCACCACCGCCTGGCCCATGTCTTTTCTTGAAAGAAATTTTATTTCCTGTCAGACATGGAGACATAATTTTGTAATCCCTGGCGACTCAGGTCGCCAGGCCTGGTGGCGAGTGCCTCTACCCACTGAACCACTTCTCCAGCCCATAGCAAGACTTTTTTTTTCCTGTTTGTTTTAACAGTATCGTTTGGAAAATGGTGTGTTTATTTTGTAGTATGTATATAAATGTTTTACCTGCGTGTATGGACTGCACTGTGTTCATAGAGTTTGGAGCATCAGATCCCTTGGAACTGAAATTGCTGATGGTCAAGAGCCATCATGAGGGGCTCAGAACTGGACAGTGGCCCTCTGCCAGAGCAACAAGCGCTCTCAGACTCTGAGCCATCTCTCCAGCCCCTAAAATCATTTCATTTATTTTGTGCCCACGTTTATGTGTGTGGGTACCTGATGAACACAGCATGCATGTGGAGTTCATAGGACAACTTGAGAGAAATTAAATTTCTCTTTGTATCCTGTGGGTACTAGGGATCAATCTGTGAGGCTTGGCAAAACACACTCAGTTCTTGAGGGACAATTTAGGTCACAGGGCACCTTGAAGGCCCTGGCTAGGAGATCAGTCTCTACGAAGGTCAGTAGTAGGCTTGGAATTGCTTTTTGTTGTTGTTTCATTTTGTTTTTAATATTTATTAATTTATTTTTAAGACAGGGTTTCTCTGTAGCTTTTGGAGCCTGTCCTGGAACTCGCTCTGTAGACCTGGCTGGCCTCGAACTCACAGAGATCCTCCTGCCTTTGCCTCCCAAGTGCTGGGATTAAAGGCATGCGCCACCACTGCCCAGCTTACAATTTATTTTTTGTTTTGTTTTTCTGATACAGGGTTTCTCGGTGTAGCTTTAGAGCCTGTCCTGGAACTAGCTTTTGTAGACCAGGCTGGCCTTGAACTCACAGAGATCCACCTGCCTCTGCCTCCTGAGTGCTGGGATTAAAGGCATGCACCACCATCGCCCAGCCAAAATTATATTGCTTTTTTTTTTTTTTTTGGTATTTTGAGACAGGGCTTCTCTGTGTAGCTTTGGAGCCTGTCCTGGAAGTTGCTCCTTAGACCAGGCTGGCCTTGAACTCACAGAGATCCATCTGCCTCCCAAGCGCTGGGGATTAAAGGCGTGCACCACCATGGCCCCGCTAAGATTTATTTTTATTTATTATGTATTGTGTCTACATTTATGCCTGCTTGCCAGAAGAGGGCATCAGATCTCATTACAAATGGTTGTGAGCCACCATGTGGTTGCAGGGAATTGAACTCAGGACCTCTGGAAGAGCAGCCTGTGCTCTTAACCTCTGAGCCACCTCTCCAGCCCAGGGTTGTTTTTTAAAATTGTGGCTGTCTTAATTTGAGGCAGTTCTAATGGCTTCTGCTTGTGCTTTCCTCCCCTAACCACCATCCCTTCACAGGAATGGGAACCAATGTGAGGATCCTAGTAGGTGCTGAGTGTGTCGATTTCAACTTTGCGTTCTAGAGCTGAAAAATAACAAGATGGCTTAAGGGCCCAACTAGATCAACTATGAGGCAGATCTCAACTAAGAGTCCACTGATGACCTGGCCTCTGGTAGCTCTTGCCCTCACTGGTGGCCATGGTGATACATTGGCATACTGGAGTAGCGATAGGTTCAGTGAATACAGAAATATTTATTTATTTATTTATTTATTTATTTATTTATTTATTTATTTATTTATTTATTTATTTTATTCAACCAATCCAGAATTTTTATTTTATTTTTTTTTTGGATTTTCGAGACAGGGTTTCTCCGTAGCTTTTTGGTTCCTGTCCTGGAACTAGCTCTTGTAGACCAGGCTGGCCTCAAACTCACAGAGATCCACCTGCCTCTGCCTCCTGAGTGCTGGGATTAAAGGCGTGCGCCACCACTGCCCGGCCCAATCCAGAATTTTTATCTTCCTAATTTTTTCCCTGATAAAAGACCGTAGATCTTTTTGAGGAAGGCTGGAGAAAAGGTTATAATGTAAAATGTCAGTTTATTTATTTATTTTAGTCTATGTGTATAAATGTTTTGCCTGCGTGTATATATGTACCATCGGTAGACCTGATGCTTTTGGAGGTCTGAAGGTGTCAGATGCTTTGGAACTTTGGAGTTACAGCCGGCTGTGAGCTGCCATCGCAATGTCAGGAATTGAACCCAAGTCCTCTGCAAGAGCAACAAGTGTTCTTATTCTCTAAACCATCTCTCTAGCCCCCAGATTTTCGGTTGAAATGGTGCCTTCCTTAAGGGGAGCAGCTCCCCACTTTGCTCAGGAGGCCTCTGGGTCTGTTAACTGGCTGAAGTCCAGGATGCATTGAGGGGCTATACTTCATGTACTTATGATTCCAAGCTAGACTTGTACTTATTTCATCTGGAACTTTTCTGCTTATCCAGATCAAGAGAGACTCTAATAATTAGCCATCCATGTAGCTCCCTACGTGAAGTCCAGAGAGGACATGCACTGTTAACACGAGCACGGCCACACCAAGGACCTTAACATCACGGCCTTCCTCAGGTGAGGCCTTCCTCTGGTTGGAGTATGGATGTTGGTAGTGTGGGTAGAAAATGTCCACTGTAGCTTTCTCCCCCAGCTTGTTCACAGCCTGAAGACTGCTCCCTACAGAGACTGCTAAACTTGCCTCCTTGTTCCTCTCTGAATGTGATAAGCATCCTGAGTGTGTGGGGTGCTGAACTTCTTCATAAGATTGCCCAGTTCATCCTATCTCAGCTTTTTGTGTGTCCCTGGATGTATTTTTCTTTATTCCCTTAAGGTCCCAGTCAGGTCAATCTCTAGAGCTGTGCAGGATAGGACAGCCAACCTATTTTACTTCTAGGAACACCATGGATCTACCAGCCAAGACTAAAGGTCTTGTGTGAGTCCCAATATTCTGATAAATGTCTTGACTGTTTTCTACTATGGGAGCCATGACTACTTCATCTTAGGTGGTCAAGTATCCAAACTGCCACCTGGATAGGAAGGAGGAATTCAACTGTGCTCACTACACTTAAGATTCCCAATTCTGGGCCGGGCGGTGGTGGCGCACGCCTTTAATCCCAGCACTCGGGAGGCAGAGGCAGGTGGATCTCTGAGAGTTCGAGACCAGCCTGGTCTACAAGAGCTAGTTCCGGGACAGGCACCAAAGCTACAGAGAAACCCTGTCTTGAAAAACCAAAAAAAAAAAAAAAAAAAAGAAAGAAAAGATTCCCAATTCTGTGATGATAGCCTGGCTTAGAAGCTCTGGTTTGTAGAGAAGAGCAAATACAGAGTCCTTCAAGGATGCTGGGCTATTTCCACAACTTTGTTTCTTTCAGTACTGGCATACTCTTTTGTGCTGTTACAGTGTGGGTTTCCTTTGAAACCTGTGAAGCCTGCCTGTGCCAAACATTCTCATATCTCTAGGTCTTTCAAGTGTTTTCCTTTATGGTAAACTGAGGCAGTGCTACATCTAGGTCTCATTTTGGTCCATGTTTGAGTCACCCAAGCAAACAGCATTTTCTAACTCCTCGAACTGTAATGCAGAAGGTAGAATGGGTTTGAAGGATGTATGTTGGTGGCAGAGAGCTTTTCTAGCAAATGTAAAGTCCTGGATCTAACCCCTAAGACATTCATGTACCCTCATGCACATGTAAAAAGAAAGAGAAAGAGGAAGAGGGGCTTGATAGAAAATGGCCCCCATAGGGAGTGGTACTATTAGGAGGTGTTGCCTTGTTGGAGTAGGTATGGCTTGTTGGAGGAAGTGTGTCACTGTGGAGATGGGCTCTGAGGTCTCATAGATGCTCAAGTCATGCCCCATATCTCAGACCACTTCCAGTTGCCTGCAAGTCAAGATGTAGGACACTCAGCATATTCTTCAGCACCATGTCTGCCTGCACACTGCCATGTCCCACCACGATGATAATGGGCTGAACCTCTAAACTGTAAGCCAGCCACCCCAATTAAATATCTTTCCTTCTAAGAGTTGCTGTGTTGAAGGGGAAGGCGAGAGGCAGGGAGAGGAACAGAGAAAAATGTAGAGCCCAATAAAAATCAATAAAATCAAATAAAAGAACCAAAACCAAAAAAAAAAAAAAAGAATAAGAGTTGGTGTGCTCATGATGTCTCTTCACAGTGATAGAAACCCTGACTAAGACAGAAAGGAAGAGAAAGGCAACAGAGTCTCTGTGTAGTGAGCCCATATGAATACGTTCAACTTCGTTCTCTTATGGTCTTGTCTCACTCTCTCAGTATCCGTTGTCATACACAGTCCTCCATTTCTGTCTACGCACGGCTTACTGGCTTACTTGTAAGCTCAAGCATCTGTTTTGTTTTGAAATTTGGCACATCTCTTCCTGGTTTGTATGTTGTATTTCATCTTTCGTGGCCTTCTGGGACTGCAGTCTACTTCTAGGCCTGGAAGCAAAGAGGAAGGTGAGAGTTGTTCCTTAGGAGAGTGAGTAGGGTCCTGGACAGGATCCGCCTCCAGGGAGGTCATTCCAGATTCTCTCAAGCAGTTCTCAGCTACTCACCTGAACTAAGGATAAGGAGGTTGGTAGGGAGGCCACGAGGACTGAAGGACTGTTTCTGCTCCGGGTGGAAAGACCTCTGGTGATAAAGACTCAGTGTTCCAGGCTCAACGCTCCTGCTCCAGCTCCTTCTACACAAGCACATTTCAATTTACAGCAGCCTGTTCCCTCCCGAATCAGTCACCTCACTTTAATAGGCAACATCTTGGGAGGCTGGGAATTCAGTGTGCTTCAGAATTCAGCCAGTCACAGGACAAGGTCCAGCGTCGTTTGATTTGCAGTAGTCTCAGGTCTACACCAACAGAAGGTAGGTCTTCTTCAGGGTAGATCTGTGGTTTTCAACATGTAGGTTGGGACTCCTTTTGGGGGGGGTTGAACAACCCTTTCACAGGGGTTGCATATCAGATTTTACATTATGATTCATAACAGTATCAAAATTATAGTTATGGAAGTAGCAACAAAAATAATTTTATGCTTGGAGGGAGTGTACCATAACTTGAAGAACTATGTTAAAGGGTTGCAGCCTTAGGAAGGTTGAGAACCCCTGCTATGTCATTTATCCTGGGAACTGTTAATTTGAGTTCTTAAGGGCGTCTATTGTGTAACACTTTCCTCCTAGACTGAAACAAACTATCTTGCAGGGAAACTCTTTAAACAAGAAGGTAAACTACTCAAAATAGCTTCAGGAAGTTCCTGAAATTGACCAGATTCATTAGACCCCCTCTCTGCCAGAGTAAGCAATTAAAGCTGAGAGTCAGTCTCAGAGACAAGGAAACCAAGCCACAAAAAGACTCAGACAAGCCAAGCTGCAAAGAAGACTTTGAGACCAGACCAGTTGCCTAGAAGAAGCAGAAACCAGAGAGGCTTCCTGGAAGAGGTTTAGACCAACTGAGGCGCCTGGAAAGGACACTGCCCAACATGTTAAGACTGTGCAAAGTGCTCCAGGTTTCCCAGATATGGTGAGCTGTAACCCATGCCGGGTGGTCTTTGAGTCATTTCTACTCCTATAAGTAACCCCTGATCCATATACCTGTAAGTAACTCCAATAAAACTCCTTGGTTCATCAAGTTGAACTTTGGCAGGATTCATATTTTAGCTTGTCATGGATTCCCTTTCTGGGGGGAGTAGACATGTGTGTTGCATCTCCCTAGGAACAATTTTGTTACACAACATAATTGACCCCTGAACAGGGACACGACAGAACCAAAGATGAGTTGGGGAGGAGTGAGTGCATGGTTCTGGCTATTGGTAACAAGGCATGTAACTAAGGCTGAGCCATCAGGATTAGGAATGTCTGTGGAAGGAATCTAGGATGGCATCCTTCCATCTGTGTGGTGTGGGGCGTCATGCCTGCCTGGTAAGTGGGGTCCACCAAGTGAATAGGGAGAAGCCCTGAGAATAGTTGAAGGTTTCGAGGAAATTTTGCATTCCTTGAGATTAGCACACCCAAAGGTCAAGATTGTCAGCAAGCAATGGCAGTGGTTGCCTGGCCTCTACTGTGTGTGGTTAGAAATGCATCTGAGGCCGAGATGGTGGCCAAGCAGAACTTGTCACTGTAAAGTAACAATTACAAGAAAAGGAGATGAAGCTGGCCGGTGGTGGCACACACTTTTAATCCCAGTACACTCAGATGGGTCTCCATGAGTTTGAGGTCAACTTGGTCCAGGACAGGCTCCAAAGATACAGAGAAACTCTTTCTCAACAGCAGCAACAACAACAATAAAAAGGAGATGATACTAGCATTCTCCCAGTTAGCTTCTGACTTGACAAGTATATTAAATAAACAGGAGGAGGAGAAAGAGGTGTTAAAAACAATAGAAGACAGCCTTCAAGTCTGACCTTTAGTAGAAAAAGAGGAAAATACAACATATAGATGGGTATATTTCCCTCCAGAAAATGGTTGTTCTAGGGGTAGAGATTGTTTGCTCCCTCAGGAACTACTGTGACAGCTAGGTATAGTAAATGAGGAGGCTATAGCCATGGTACCAACTCAGAGCCACTCTGACCCGAGGAGACAGCAACTTCAGTAGGGGAAAGCAGAGCCACGTTCGCTTTTGTCCCTGAGTAGATTGAGCAGAGTAAGCCAGGCCCACTGCGTTTATTCGGTGTGGAGAAGTACAGGGAGACCCTGTGAAATAGCTCTAGGATACAGAAACATGATGGCTCAGAAAGAACGACTGAAGATTCTTGGCCAGGGAGCAATTTAGGTTAGTGCCTCCTATGCATGCTTCGAACCAACCTTGATCTGTGGAGGAAGCAATCACTACAAATGGGTGGAACCGTTCCCTGCTGTATTAGATATTGTTTCTGTTTGACTTTAGTATTGTTTTGGTTTGGGTTTTGGTTTCGAGACAGAGTTTTTCTTTGGAGCCTGTCCTGGAACTAGCTATGTAGACCAGGCTGGCCTCAAACTCAAAGAGATCCACCTGCCTCTGCCTCCTGAGTGCTGGGATTAAAAGCATGTGCCACCACCGCCCGGCCCTGAGACATATTTGTTTAACTAATTGAATGAATTGAAATTTGAGTTTAATATTTACCTCTTTTTGCTTCCTCAACCAGGCAGTAAATTCATGGAAATTGGGCAAATACCAGGTGTGCCACCAATGTCTGAGTGACTTTAGTATCTTCTTATTGTGAACTTCGGGGGTCACGAACCGGTGACAACACACTTTCAGAGTGCTTTACCAAGGTTATCTTTGTAACCCGACTGTCTGTTATGGGATGATGGTTCCAGATGTTGCCTTGTCTTCCTGCTCATCATCTGGAGAAGGTTTTGTTAAATAGATAAAGCTCAGAACGTTTTGCAGATTTGGAAAACCACTGGAGAGACAATCAGATACAATGTTACTTCCGTTTACCCTTACAACCCTACTGGAACTAAGCTAACTATAACAAACAACAAACAAAACCCAAAATAAATGCTACATGGGAAAAAAAAAAGGACATCCCTAGAGACGATAAGGTTAGTGAACGAAAACCCCAGTGCCAGGGTTAGGCCACCTCCCTGTGAGGGTCACAGAAGCCCCTGAAGGTCCCCATATCCTAAAGGCTATCACTATTGCTGTTTTTTTTTCAAGACAGGGTTTCTCTGTGTACCACTGGCTGTTCTGGAGCTCACTTTGTAGACCAGGCCGGCCTTGAACTCACAGAGATCTGCCTGCCTCTGCCTCCTGAGTGCTGGGATTAAAGGCAGGCGTCACCACCGCCCAGCCACCACTCCCTGGCCACCTCTGCTGTTGATGCCAAAAACTAGACAATAATGTCCTATTGTTGAAGACACCATATTACATGCTTTGACTATAGAACATGAAGAAATTAGTCTACGGCCATACCACCCTGAACGCGCCCAATCTCGCCTGATCTCAGAAGCTAAGCAGGGTTGGGCCTGGTTAGTACTTGGATGGGAGACCTCCTGGGAATACCGGGTGCTGTAGGTAAGAGAGAGAGAGAGAGAGAGAGAGAGAGAGAGAGAGAGAGAGAGAGAGAGAGAGAGAGGAAGAAGAGGAGAGAGGAAGAAGAGGAGGAGGAGAGGAGAGGAGAGGAGAGGGAGGGAGAGAGAGAAGAACATGAAGAATTATTCTGGCACTGAAATGGAAGCTCTTACCCTATTAGCTGGCTTTCATAGTGTTAGAAGGGGCCATGCAGGCTGCTGATGGAGAACTGTCACCAACATTCTGTGGACCCTGCATGGTGAGACACCAACATGCTACGCAGGATATGCCTGCTCGTGCAATAGTGGCTAGGCGATCCTAGGTAAGATTAAGTCTTCTCATTTATTTAAAACCCAACCCACAAAAGAATTCACCTTTGGTATTATAAGCCAGGACAAAAAAACCTGTGGCTGGGAAGGTCATAGGTCCCAGTATAAAAGTAACTTGTATCTTTTATAAGATAAATGTGATGTGCCTGCCAAATTGTCTTCTAAGCATGTGTTTATAGCCATAGACCATTGTTGTTGTCAAACTCAATTCATAACCATTGGTGAAAATCCTGCAAACAAGTGACTAATATTTTGACATGGTGGTTTACTTAATAACCATAGGTGGGCATCTATAGCCACTATCTCCAAGACTCGGGGATCATTGCGAAGAGGGCCAGAAAGAATGTAAGAGTCAGAGAAAGGAGTGTAATGTAACAGTTTTCTCGGAGATTGAAACATTCTATCCTTCAGGGAAGCTTTTTAAAAAGGAAAGTAAAGCCTGGCGATGGTGTCGCACACCTTTAATCCCAGCACTCGGGAGGCAGAGGCAGGCGGATCTCTGTGAGTTCGAGACCAGCCTGGTCTACAGAGCTAGTTCCAAGACAGGCTCCAAAGCCACAGTGAAACCCTGTCTCGAAGAAAAACAAAAACAAAAACCAAAATAAAATAAAATAAAAAGGAAGGTAAACTACTCAAAATAGCTTCAGGAAGTCCCTGAAACTGACCAGATTCACTAGGCCCCTCCCTGCCATAATAAATTATAAAAACTTAGAGTTCCTCTCAGATGGACAGACACAAAGTTGCGAAGGAGACACTGAGATCAGACCAGCTGCTTGGAAGAAATAGAAGTCAGCTCAGCTGCCTGGAAGTTTAGACCAGAGTCACTCAGAAAGGACGCCTTCCATCTTGCTGTGCTGCCTGTAGACTGCGCAGTGTGCTCCGGGTTTCCCAGATTTTATGAGCTGTCACCGTGCTGGGATGGGCCTTGGTGATGTAGCTGTCTCTAAGTCATTTCTGTTCCTGTAAGTAAACTCCAATAAAACTCATTGGTTCACCAAGTTGAACTTTGATGGTCTCCATATTTGGTGTGTTGTTCCATTCTGTGGGGGGTGAGTAGATGTGTGTCTTGTGTCTCCCCAGGAAGTTTTGCTATTCAACAGCATCCTTTTTTTTTCCCTCAAAGATTTTATTTATTATATATACAACATTCTGCCTCCTTGTATGCCTGCAGGCCAGAAGAGGGCACCAGATCTCAGTATAGATGGTTGTGAGCCACCATGTGGTTGCTGGGAATTGAACTCTGGTCCTTTGGAAGAGCACGCAATGCTCTTAACCGCTGAGCCATCCATCTCTCCAGCCCTGCCTCAGTCCCAGTTAAGAGCAGAAGTCTGGTGTTGCAGTATGAGCAACCAGGCATAGAAAGCAAATTTTCTTTTCTTTCTTTTCTTTTCTATCCAGGTCTCAATGAATGGATGATGAGACTGGTGAGGGAGGCTACCCACATTGGAAGGGCCATCTGCTCGACTCAGTCACTGATTCTAAATGCTTATTTCATTGAGAGAAACACCCTGCCACACTCACAGAAATAATATTTGACATGTAAAATTATCCATCAGAAATATGTCCACACACCAAAGATCCCTGAGATGCAGCAACTTGCGTTTTGTTTCTTGAATAGTAGAAGACGCTTTGACTGTCTTCAAAAAGATACAGGCTTTCAGCCGGGCGGAGGTGGCACACGCCTTTAATCCCAGCACCCAGAGGCAGAGGCAAGCGGATCTTTGTGAGTTTGAAGCCAGCCTGGTTTCCAAAGTGATTTCCAGGACAGCAAAAGCTACGCAGAGAAGCCGTGTCTCGAAAAACAAAAACAAACAAACAAAAAACAAATTTTTCACATTGCTTTTTTTTTTGGTAAAGATTTGTTTGTTTATTTATTATGCATGCAATATTCAGCTAATATGTACATGCCAGAAGAGGGCACCAGATCTCATTACAGATGGTTGTGAGCCACCATGTGGTGGCTAAGAATTGAACTCAGGACCTCTGGAAGAGCAGCCAGTGCTCTTAACTTCTGATCCATCTATCTCTCCAGCTTTCATGTTCCTTATTTTGAAGATCTATTGGGAAATATTTCTGTGCTTGGAATCCTCTTTATTTATGAAAGTGAAAAATAGTGTATCGCTGGTATATATTTTGTACTAACAGGAGCTAGTATGTCAAATGGGGACTAAGTCTCAGATTATTAATACCTCAAACAAATGCTTCAGAGCCTAAACACAGAAGATACTAATTAGTATATAGGTGTCACTCACAGTTCTTATTAGCCAGATGAGTAATTTAATCACGTACAATCATAGAATTAGTTATAATGGTGATTATTAATGACAAAATTATCATGTGGCAGTTTGTATGTGTAATTTCCCATTTTATCCAATAACTCAGTAAACACATTTAAATTTGTGTGATTCTTGTCTAATTTTCATTTCTCCTCTCAATTTGAACTGTGTGGAACTTTACTGCTTCACCAAATCCTCCAAGTTAAGAAGACCAGCTCATCATTTTCCCCTCATCAGGAAAAAGCACACTGAAAACAAACAGGATAGTGGAGCATGGAGAAAAATGCCTAGGTTTGTAATAGCTGTGTTCTTTTTTTCTTTCCTTGTCAATATACTTTAGATTGTTTTGAGTAATATAGTCTGTAGTGATGAGGCGAGCGGGCCTGCTTTTCATCCCGGCCGGCTCCCCCATGGCTAGCTTTACACCCGAAATAACAACACACAAATTGTATTCATTTAAATACTGCCTGGCCCATTATATCTAGCCTCTTCTGGCTAATTCTCACATCTTGGTTAACCCATTTCTCTTAATGTGTGTAGCATCAACATGTCTGACCTGGCGGCTGGCTCCATGGAGTCTGAGTCACTTCCCTTCTTCCCAGCATTCTGTTCTGTCTACTCCACCCACCTATGTTCTGACCTCTTAGGTCAAGCAGTTTTCTTTATTAATTAACCAATGAAAGCAACAGATAGACAGATGACCCTCCTCCATCCATAGTCTCCCAAGTATCTGGAATTAGTCTTGTGCTAACTATAGCAGGTATATAGGCTGGATGATTTTGTGTTTGCAGCATTTTTTACTTTGTGTGTGTGTGTGTGTGTGTGTGTGTGTGTGTGCCACTGCACACATGTGGAGGTCAGAGATCAACTCAGGGAGGTGGTTTCTTTCCTTCTACTGAGTGAATCCAAGCAGCTTCACTGAACCATCTTGCTATCTCAGCCTGGTTTTTTGTTTTGTTTTGTTTTGTTTTTTGAGACAGGGTTTCTCTGTGGTTTTGGAGCCTGTCCTGGAACTAGCTCTTGTAGACCAGGCTGGTCTCGAACTCACAGAGATCTACCTGCCTCTGCCTCCCGAGTGCTGGGATTAAAGGCCTGTGCTACCACTGCCCGGCTCTTAGCCTGGTTTTTGAGACAGATCTCTGACCAGGACCTGGAGCCTGCCAAGTGTGCTAGGTTGGCAGAGCTGCGCTGGAATATCCAGTAGAAACCAGTATGCCTGTTTTTTTTTTTTTTATGTGGGTGTTGGGGATCAGGTTTAAGTCTTTATGCTTATGGGAAGCACTTTATCAAGCAGGCCATCTCTGGATGATTGGTAAGGAAACCTCCAGAATACACTGTATGAGTCTATGCCACACGTTCAATATTTAATTAAGTTGCCTTATTATGTTATACACAAAGCAGATTTCTGCCTCAGGGCCTTTGGACTTGCTACTCTGTCTAATAATTCATTCCTTAGATGGTCATAGCCCAGTCTCTTACTTAAGTCTCTCCTCAAATATCACTACCTCAGAGCAGCCTTCCCTGGTTAGCTCATCTAAAATTAGCATGCTCTTGCTTTAGCCTGCTTCCCTGCCACAGCGTTGACCAGTGTCTGACTTTGTATGCCTCACACACTGGAACACAAGGTCCAGGAAGGCAAGAACTCTATCAGCATTGTTCATTGTGGTAGCCTCAGAACCTGGCATATATTTGCCCAAGACTTTTTTTTTTCTTTTTTTTTTTTTTGGTTTTTCGAGACAGGGTTTCTCTGTAGCTTTGGAGACTGTCCTGGAACTCCCTTTGTAGACCAGGCTGGCCTCGAACTCACAGAGATCCGCCTGCCTCTGCCTCCCAAGTGCTGGGATTAAAGGCATGTGGCACTCCCACCCGCCCCCCCAGACATATTTGTTGAATTAATTGAATGAATTTACCTCTTTTTAACTTTTTTTTTTTTGATTTTCGAGACAGGGTTTCTCCTTAGCTTTTGGTTCCTGTCCTGGAACTAGCTCTTGTAGACCAGGCTGGCCTCGAACTCACAGAGCTCCCCCTGCCTCTGCCTCCCGAGTGCTGGGATTAAAGGCATGGGCCACTACCGCCCGGCGAATTTACCTCTTTTTGCTTCCTCAACCAGGCTATAAATTCGTGGAAATCTGGCCAATGCCCTGGTTGACTAACTTCTCTAAGGTCATTTAACTTAGCTCTGCCTGAAGGACAGACATTCTAGGACACGCTGACAGTCTGGAGAAGTGGCTAAGTTACTGGCAGGGCTGGGCCCGGGGTCAGCAGCCAGGATTCCTCAGCTGCTTCGTGAGATCGGTAAGTATGGCAGCTCAGCCACACTTGAGTCTATAAAGTACTTTTTTATTCATTTCATTTTTTATTTTATGTACATTGGTGTTTTGCCAACAAGTATGTCTGTAAGTGAGTGTCAGGTCCCCTGGAACTGGACAGTTGTGTGCTGCCTTGTGATTGCTGGGAATTGTACTTGGGGCCTCTGAAAGAGCAACCAGTGCTCTTGACTGCTGACCATCTATCTCTCCAGCCCTTATAAAGTGCTTTTATATATTATCTCATTTGGTCATTTTAGTAACACTGTAGTATGTCCTTAATGTTTTCTGAAAGAAGAAATCGCTGAAACACAAATAGTAACTTTTGGTAGGTGCTATTGGAACTGAAAAAAATGAAAATACACAAAAATTTAAGATACCAGTGGTGGTAGTATTTAATTAATGTGTTAGCAGACATTTGGGCAAGTGCTGAATTACGGAGTATCTATTTGTATTTTGACACGTATTGTACAGAGAGTTGGGGACGAATGGAGGAACGTTCAACAATGTTGTCAGCAGTGGATATTCATAGTAGGTTTTTTGTGGCTAGGGTCTTAACGTATTCCAAGTTGCTACATAGCTGGGGATGACCATGAACTTCTGATTCTCCTGCTTGGTCTTTATGGCGCTGGGGATCTGGAATCAACAGCAGGGCTTCTTTTGCTCTAGGAAAGCACTCTACCATAGGCGTTACAATTAGCCCAGCCAGGGGACATTGTGTTCTTTTTTAGCAAGAAAAAAAATATAGACCAATACTTCATTCTGTAGCAAACAAGTTTTTATCCTTTGCAAAGTAAGTGAATAACATCAACAATCCTAAACTTTCCAGGATCTTGAGCTGGGCACAGAGCCAAAGCCCGTGGCAGGGGCTTGTTCTGGAATTTGCAGCAAGTGTTCCACTATTGATGATTTAAAGTACTGGAAATTCCCCTTTTGTGGGGTATTCTTCGGGCCCAAGAAAGCGACACAGTTGATCACTCAATGGAAAACATCCACTAACGGCAACGGTAGAGTTATTTGAGGTTTAAAAGGCTTCGAGTTTTCTTAGTTAGGAAAGTTAAGGGGCCCTGAGCCTGTAAGTGCATCTTGGAGCAACCGTGCTGCGTAACCCTCGAGCCGGGCAGTGATGCGAGGACGCGTGACACCGCGTGCCTCTAAGACCGCTCCGGAACGGAGATGCGTGTGCGGCCGCGTGCTTGCCTGGCCCCTGAGCGGAAGCCCGCCCATCCAGTGCCCGCGCGGCGCGCCGTCAGGAGTCCCGGGGCCGCGCCCGGACCAAGGGGCGGAGTGGGCCGTCCGGAGCGAGGTGGGGCGGAGCAAACCAGCCACTTTCCGCGGACTCGGCAGCTGCCTCGTGCGCCTCGGGTTTGTCGCAGGGAGACCGGGGCCGGGCGGCGGCGCGCGCCTCCGATCTGCCCGAAGACCCAGGTACGTACGACCCTGACTAGGCTAGCGCGGGACGTTTGACCGGGCGGTTGCGGCCCCGCAGCCTGCCGCGGCCTCTGTGACGCGCTGTGCGGCCTCGGGACGCCCGCAGACGGCGGGCTGAGGGACGGGGCGGGGCGACCGCGGCGGCGGGGCGGGGCGGAGCGAGGGGCGGAGCCGGCGGAGGCCCCGCCCCGGGGCCGAGCAGCGCGGACGCTACGGAGCAGGCGCGTCCCCCCGCCGCCGCCGCTGCCGCCGCCGCTGCCGCCGCCGCTGCCGCCGCCGCTCGCCCTTCTCGGGAGCCGCCGCCGCCGCCGACGCCATTTGCACGGGAACCCCTGTGACAGGGGCTCGGCGGAGGGGCGGAGGGAGGGGGGAGGGCCTGCGAGCCCCGAAGGCGGGAGCGACGCCGCCGGCGCCGGCCAGGCTCCCTGCGCGACCGCGCCGCCCGCGGCGGAACCCGGGTGGCGGCGGCGGCGGCGGCCGAGGCCGGGCGTGCGCCTGAGGCGGCGGCGGCGGCGGCCCTGCGGGCGGCCGGGAGGGGCGGGGGCAGCTGCCGCCGCCGTTTGATGGATCCGAGGATCGCCTGGTTCCAGCCAGAGCAGCTCGGACCGTCCAACAGTCTGTGGATGCAGATCTGGGAGACGACCCAAGGGCTGAGGAACCTCTATTTCAACCACCACTGTCACAGCAGCGGCACGAGCAGCACGAGCGGCGGCACGGCCAGCGGCGGGAGCGGCAGCGGCCCCAGCAGCCCCGGCGGCACGGCCCCGGCTCCGGCCGGCATGTTCCGCTCGGGTGAGCGCCCGCTGGGCGGCCTCGCCGTGCCCGCGGAGCAGCGGGACTTCCTGCCCCTGGAGACGACCAACAACAACAACAACCACCACCAGCCGGCGGCCTGGGCACGGCGGACAGCGGCAGGCCCCTCGGCGTCGCCGGTCCCGTCGGCACCCTCGTCCCCGCGTCCCACGGCTGCGCTCCCCAGCTCCGAGCCCGCCGATCCGGCCTCGGGCAGCAGCAACAAGAGGAAGCGCGACAACAAGGCCAGCACGTACGGACTCAACTACAGCCTGCTGCAGCCCAGCGGAGGGCGCGCGGCCGGGGGCGGACGGGCGGACGGTAGCGGGGGCGTGTACAGCGGGACCCCGTGGAAGCGGAGGAACTACAACCAGGGAGTCGTGGGGTAAGTGCTGGTGCTGCGGCCTGCGCCAAGGGTCTGCACACACGCGCAGAGGGGCACACGCCCACAGGGACCTGGGGGTGGGGTGGGGTGGGGTGGAACCCCGGCAGGGCCTCCTCCAGAGCATCAGTGGCTATTCCTTCCTTCATCGCTTGGCCGGCCTAGGCCGAGCTTTCTTGGGGATTCCCTTCAGCTATCCACTTCCCTTCCGTAGTCATCCCCACCTTCCTTCTCTCCTAACTGTCCATACCTTCCTGATGCTTTCTCACTGCCCTTCTACCGTCTCCTCCCATGCCCTAGAGTTCAGCCTGCCCGCTGATCCCTTCCTGTCCCTCACACCTTGGTCCCCATCACCACTTCCTTAAGATGAAGCCCCTTAGCCCTGGGCCAGTACTAACTTCCTGAGAACGTTCTTGCTTTAGCGTCTTTAGATGGTTAGGACCAGGAGGTCCTCTTCTTGCCAAGAATAGAAACATCCAGAATGCTCTTTCCCCTCCCCCAATACCCTACAAGAATCTTGTCAGCCTTGAAAGACACTGCCTGTTCTTGACCCTTTGGTCCGTGTTTGTTTATTTAAAAATCTTGAGTTTGCGATGCTTGGACTATAGAGTGAACGCAAGCACTGCGTGACAGCTTCGTTTAGGTTGGCAGAGATGGTGAGCTCTTCTGAGCCCTGATAGAACTTTCCAGGAGTTCATGGTTGGCAGCCTCTCACTGTGAAGTAAGTTGTCCCTGTGGCAGAGGCAGCAGTGGTTCTCATTTAGGGATGACCGTGGTGCTGTGTGTGAATGTTGCTCCACTAGTGACTTTGTCCAGCTCTTACAAAATGGAATCTTACCTGAGCCCTAGTGAATTATGTACATAAGATGGGAATGTTTCCAGCCTGGTTTCCCTTTGGGAAGAGCCCCTGTGCTGGCTGGATTAGGTTACTGAATTTCTTCTTTTTTCTTTTCATTTTTGATAAAATGAAGCTTTTGGACTGTGATGTGGTTTGCATAGCTCCAGTATGGAAAATCAGCTTGGAAATTGCTTCTCATTTCCAGGTACTGATCTGTAGTGAGGCCTCAGGAAATCAATTAGTAATCCTGTGTAAACCTTTCTTAGCTTCGCCCATTCCGGTCTGCCCCAATTGGCAAGGAGAGAGTCATATGCACCTCTTGAATGAAGGTCTGTAAAATGAGTTGGTGGGTTCCATGTGGGCTGGTGTCTGCTCTGTACACTACTATTACAACTCCCACCTTTTATGGAAAAATGCAGTCACATGGTCAGGACTGGTGCTGGGGAACGCCTCGTAGCTGCCCTCATTTTCCAGAGGAGATCCTTCAGGGCTCAGTCATTTTTTGCCCAGCTTCAAGGGCGCTCTCCATGGTCATCACCTTTTATTAAAGACTTGTGGTTGCATCCTGTTAGCCTTTCCAAGGTGAAGCATATACTGGTGGTTTAGCCAACAAATTGACGCTGAGAACTCTGCTAGGAAGGGGCTCTGCTTAGGGAATCAGTGTCAACTAGTATCTGGATGGCCCCTCCTAACTGCATTTTACTGAAGCCTCTTGCCTGTTTCTAGGAAAGATACATTATAAATCTGGCTGCCTCTGATCAGAAGTTGTTCTCTTTTCTCCTTAATGTTTAACATAAATCCTGAAAAAGTTCACACAGAAGCTTTGGATACTGTATTGCCCTCAGAAGGATCAGGGAGGACTGTTCATTTCCCTGAGGGATTACTGTTAAAAACTGACTGTAAACTTGTTAAGCGGCTTATCACACCATCAGACTTCTATTCTTTCCCACTCCCAGAAGAAGACACCAGCAGTTAGGAGTTCATTTTTCAATCTGAGACTTCTTAGTGTTGAGAGGTACATCAGACACTTCTAAGAAAGCTTGCTAAGAGACTGGTTCTGAATGATTTTTGTTTTATTTATGCAGCCTTATTTCTTAGCCTTTAAGGGAATTTTACTATTTTTTATTACTTGAAAAGTTACATTTACTTATTTTGTGTGTGTGTGCCTGCATGTGTGCACGTGCATGTGGGCACACACATGCCAAGGTAAGGGAGTGGAAGTCATAGGACTACACATTGGGAGTTGGTGTTTTGGGTCTTGGGTATCAAACTCAGTCCATCATGGCTGATGATGGCAAGCTACTTTACCTCCTGAACCATCTTGCCAACCTAGTTTTGCTTTTAAGTGCATGTATTTAAACAGTTGGATTTCTGAGTGTACTTTTCAGTATTGCGCTCTTCATTATGTAACAGCTTTCCCTGGGGAGGCAAAGCATAGTCTACTCATCCCAGATACTCACAGATCAAAGGATGGATACTGCCAAGGTCCAACTTGGTGAACTGTAAGTTTTATTGTGGTTACTCAAAGGAATGTGAGTGAAAGGTTACTTACACTTATAAAAGTAGAAATGACTCAAAGACAGCTGTATCACCAAAGCTCCCCCCAGCATGGGTGACAGCTCAAAAGCCTGGGAACCTGGAGCACACTGCATGGCCTGCAGGCAGCTGACAGGTTGGATAGTGTCTTTCCCAGATGCCTCAGTTTGTCTCCGGGAAGCTGGTCAGGTCTCAAAGTCATCTTTGCAGCTGGGCTCTGCTTCTAAGAGGGACTCTTAGGTTTTATTGTTTGCTCTGAAAGGGAGGGGCCTAGTGAATCTGGTCAGTTTCAGGGACTTCCTGAAGCTGTTTTGAGTGATTTATGTTCTTGTTTAAGGAGATTCCCTATAGGATGGAATTTTTCAATCACAGTGAAAATTTTAACATAACACTTCTGACATTACATTTAGTGTGACTCTTACCATTCTTTTCTGTTCTTGGGATTTAGCTAAATGGTAGTGTGCTGGTTGAGCAAATTATGGTTCCTTGACTCTGAATTAACTCTCCAGATAGGGACCTGGGACACACAGCTTGTGGACAGGGCATTAGAACTCAGACTGTCTGTCCTCTGCTATTCTTTATGTCCTCTATCTCCTGTGCCAGTGGTTGACTAAACTCCCTGAGTGCCTCTAAGACTTTGAGTTTGAACCCCGACTTCTCAAATTGCTGAAGTCCTTGAGTCTTGGTTCTTAACATGCTTCATGTTCTTGCAAGGCAAGCTTACGTTTAACCCCTTTTTTATGAATGAATTCCCTTCTACTCACTGGATAGAAACAACTCTTCATATAGAGTACTATGTGAGGGCTGAGGTGTAGCCCAGTGATACATACTACGTACAGTGGTAGAACACTTGTTCTCTCAATTTCTCAGGAGGCTCTGAGCTGTTCAGTCAGCTCAGTAGAAAAAAGAACATAACCAGCTGCTAGTAAGTGGACCCACCAGTCTTCAAAAACAGTGTCTTCCATGGCCCATCACCCCATCAAGAACACACCACACCTTTGTGTGTGTGTGATTAGTGGCCTGTAGTGTTGTAGGTGTGATCCTCAAATAGTTTCCACCTCTACATGCTACTCCACCAGTCGAGAGAGCAGAGAAAGCTGTGTGAAATCATACAACAGCTTTTCTAGTTTCCACAGAGGAAGTACCCAGGATTTTTCTTAGCTTCGGCAGGTATAAGAATACCTACCTGTTCACTGCCCTCCTGTCTGTTGCATTTTTACAATTCTCAGGTTGTCTGAGAAAGACAAGGAAGACAGCCACTTGCCCAGTCCCGTGCCACTAAGGGAAGCTATAACATTGCTTCCTTCTGAGCTCCTAATACTACAAGTAGCTATTTCATGTAGGTAACTGAGACCTGTCAGTTGCACATGTAGGATCCAGACCCAGCCAGGCAGTGGTGGCTCACGCCTTTAATCGCAGCACTCGGGAGGCAGAGGCAGGTGGAGCTATGTGAGTTCAAAGCCAGCCTAGTCTACAGAGTGAGTTCCAGGGCTGACTCCAAAGTTATACAGAGAAGCCCTGTCTCGAAAAACCAAAAACAAATAAATAAGTAAATGTAAGTAAAAGATTACACGTGATGGTCGTCATATAAGTAATTATGTATTGAAGATGGCTTTGAGCTAGGCTTTTCATCAATTTGCAATCACCTTTAAATTCTGATAAATTGTATAGATATAGAACTCTGGGCCACATAGGAATTTGAGTTAACGATTTTAGGGAAAAGTTGAACCTGGAGCCACTTAGTGTTTGCTGCCTGGAGATTACATTAGTATTTAATAACAAAACATAAGAATTCTAGTTCAAGTCCCTCCTAAAATAGTGGTTTGTAATTAGTGCAGAAATGTTTGCTTTCCTATTTAGTTGTTTGTTTGTTTGTTTTTGTTTTGGGTTTTTTTTTCTTTCTTCGAGATAGGGTTTCTTTGTTGCTTTGGAACCTGTCCTGGAATCAGCTCTTGTAGACCAGGCTGGCCTCGAACTCACAGAGATCCGCCTGCCTCTGCCTCCCAAGTGCTGGGACTAAAGGTGTGTGCCACCACCACCCGGCTTCCTATTTGTAGACGTGCTCAAGAAAATAGAAACCATTATTACCACGTTTTAGAAACTTTAACAAAACTTTTCTACTTGTTACTATAATTAACCTCTTCATATATATATATATATATACATGAAAAAACTATGTATCTATATACACAGTTGCATTAATTTTTTTCTTTTGAGATAATTGATAGGTTAGTAAGAAGTTATAGGAATTAGTAGAGTGATTGTCATTTGCTCAGTTTCATTGTAGTAACATCTCAATTACTAGTTTAATTCAGAAGCAGGTCGGGAGGCAGAGAAACCCTGTCTCGAAAAACCAAAAAATAAATAAATAAATAAAAAATAAAATAAAAAAAATAATTCAGAAGCAGGGAACTAAATATTTTTATAATTGTAATGTTTCATATTTTGTCTTTTTCGCATGCATATGTATGTAGAGCTTTACCACATTTGTAGATTCTTAACAACTACCACTACAATCAAGATACAGAACTAGGTTAGGTTTATGAGGAACAACAACAAAAAGATACAACTATTCTCTCAACTCAGATTTCTCTGATCTCCATAGTCACACACATCCTTTTTGTCCCTAACTCTTAACAAGCACTAGTCTGTTCTCCATCTCTGCAAATTTGCCCTTTTGAGAATGTGATGTAAATGGAATCCTAGCATCTGTAACTTAGGCTTTTTCTTCAGACTGAAATTTCTTTGCGCGTCATTCAGCTTGCCTTATGTGCCAATAGTTCCTCTGTCACTGGTAGTGTTCCATTGTATGGATGCTCCAGTTGAAGGATAGTCCAGAAAAGTAGTTTCCAGTTGTTGACTGTTAAAATAAAGCAGCTATAAACATTTATGTGCATATTTTTATGTGAACATAAGGCTTCATTTTGGTGGAATAAATGCCCAAAGTGCCATATGGTAAGTACATGTTTAGTTTAAAGGACCTCCTACCCATTTTTATACTTCTTTTGTGTGTGTACATGTGGTGCATACATGTGCATTTGGAGGTCATAGGTCAACACCGTTCTCCACCTTGTTTTCAAGTTGGCCCCCAGGATCCACCTGTCAGCATCTGTGCTGCTGGCATTGGGGTTACAGGCAGGCCCTGTCTTCCACTGTTTTGTTATCTAAACTCAGGCCCTCACACTTGCATAGCAGTCACTTTACCCACTAAGCTGTCTCCCTAGATCACCTCTACGTTCTTCATTTGATTGCAGTCAAGAGGTTTAGAGTGACTGCATCATGCCAAGTTCCTGTATGAGGGGTCCGGATTCCATGCATCTCTCCAGCGTTTGCTGTGAGCACTGTAGTACAGCTCTTCTAATAGATGATACCAGACAGCTAACTCGTTGTGCTGTGATCCTACTAGACTTGGAGGAATAACTGTTTCCCCATCTTCCATCTGCAGCTTGGTGGTAGAAGACCCTTTGCCTTACTTATATGAACAAAGTCCTATGTTCCATCCTGGCATTGAGAAAGTCTCAATTCCCATGATTTCCTTAGATTTACTCTTAGTTGTATTTATTATTCAAAGTTTTTTATTTTGTGGGGGTGTATGTCATTCAAATATTCCTCAATGGGGTCTTACTATGTCAGTTTATGCCACAACACTACCCTTAGTGGTTGGTTTTGTTTTTGTAATGAATTAATAGAGAGCTAGAGAGACAGAGAGAACAATGTTGTAATATGAGTGGCGGGGCTGCATTCCCAGCACCCCGGCCGCCTGGCTTGCTTATACCCCGAAATAATTACACGGACACTATTCATTAAGCACTGCTTGCCCCATTTTTATCTAGCCTCTTCTAGGCTAATTCTCACACCTGGACTAGCCCACTTCTAATTATCTGTGTAGCCCATGAGGTGGCTTACCAGGGAGATTCTAGCCTACGTCCATCCTGGGTCGGAGCTTCATCGCGTGTGCCTCAGAGAGCAGAGCTATCCCCGCGTCCTCCCAGGAGAGGGGAGCATGGTGTCTCTGCTCCAGAGAGCAGAGCTGTTGAGTCTGAGCTCACTTCCTCTTCCTCCCAGCATTCTGTTCTGTTTACTCCTCCCACCTATGTTTTAACCTATGAGGGCCAAGCAGTTTCTTTATTGCATAACCAATGAAATCAACAGATTGATATGACACTCCCACATCAGAACAAGGGTCTTACTATGACCTTGAATACCTGGCAATTCTGCCTCAGCATCCTGAATGTTGGTATTGCCAGTGTTGGCCACTGTGCTTACCTATAGCCATTGAGTGGAATGAAATATCCAGTTTGTCTTCCCAATTGCCCTTTAATAACCTCTTAAAAACAGCTTGTTCAAAGCCGGATCCAAATATGGTTCTTTCCCTGCTATTTAAATCTTTTAATCTATGGGTTTCTCTGCCATCTGTTTTCCTCTCTATTAAATTTGTTGAAGAAATTAAGTTATTTTTTTTCCTTTATATGAGATTTTTGGATGCATCGTGTGTGTGTTATGTATTTGGACTTGTGTGCCTGTGTGTGCAAGTGGGGAGGAAGCCAGAGAGGACGTATTGTGGTGCCCTGCTCCATTGTTTTCCACTTTATTCCTTTGAGTTAGGGTTTTTCACTGTTTGGTTAGGCTGGGTGGCCACCTAACTCTGTCAGTCCTGGGGTTACAGGCATGCATGCTGGGTCACGTGTGACTTTCACAGGGGTGCTAGTGGTCTGAACTCGGAATCTCATGCTTAGGCAGTAAGCTCTCTTACTAAGCCACCTCCTCAGCTCTAGGTGTTTTCTGTAAACTTCCCTGATGTCTGGCTTTTTCTGATTGCATTTCTGTTAGGTCACTTTAGTGTTTGTTTGTTTGTTTGGTCTTACAGTTTCTTTAAATCCATAATTGTAACTTTTTTCATAATTTGATAATTTCATTATTCATAATTTGATCTTTTTTCATGAATGCTTTATAGGTGAATGATACATGTTTTTAAAAGGCAGATGGGAGCTGGAGAAATGACTCAGTGGTTAAGAGCATTGGTTACTCTTTTAGAAAACCCAGGTTCAATTCCCAGCACCCACATGGCGGCTCACAACTAACAGTAATTGGAATCCCAGTGGGTGATCTAACACCAGCTGAGTTCGGTAGTATGTGCCTTTAATCCCAGCACTGGGGAGGTAGAAGCAGGTGGATCTCTTTGAATGCAAGGCCAGTGTGGCCCATACATGTTCTGGTTTCTGGACAGCCAGGGCTAAGTTGAGAGACAATAACCAACGACAACAGCAAAAAAGAATAACTTTCTTTTGTGATGTTAGTGGCCATTTATGGTGGTTGGCTGGTGGTATTAATGCAGTAGGATTGTAAGCTCATATTCTACTTAGAGCTCTTTCTCTTGTTAGCTGGTACTCCTAAGATCTCCTTCCCTGGCTGACTTGGTCATCGTGAGGGCACAGTTCTCTGTTGGAGTACAGCGTGAGTGAGGATGGAGGTGGGAGAACTTTCAACTTCAGTTGTGTGCGTGTTTGTGTGTATCTGTCTGTCCTTTCCTCAGTCTGTCCATCTGTCCGAAACGAGAAGGAAGTTCTCCCCATGGTGAACTGTAGGCTTTTGGTCTGTGGTTGGAAATGTCATGAAAGCCCTTTGCCCATTGCCACCTTGCCTTGGCTTTTGATCTGTGGCAGCCAAGGGAAGCCTTATGAGTTCTATTGCCTGTGAGCCTGTGCCCAGGAGACAAAGTTCACACAGCTTTCACACAGCATTCAGGAACAGTGCTTGTTTTGTTTTCCTTTAAATTAGCCTTAGATTATATTTCCTTGTCTGTGCTGTTTTTAACCTTGTAACAAGTCATTCTTTATTTCAGGGTGATAGAACCCATGGGCAGCCTAGAAAGAATGCCTATAGGAAGTAAAGTTGTTAGGAGTCCCCTTCCCCTCAGACACTTTAAAGGCCACCACTTACACCAATAGAGCAAGGTCTGTGGCAGCAGGGTGGTCTTTGGGGAGCAAGATTCTGAGGAAACTCTGGACCCCAGCCTCTAGGTCCCCAGTCCTAAGTTAGCTTTGGTATCCTCAGGAGCCTGCAGGAGTTCCTTTGGGGAGGCAGCAATCATGGGCAAGATGGCAGTCACACACACTCTTACAGTCTGAAGATATCTTCCTTTTTGTCTCCTTCCCAAGGCATGTGTAGCTCAGTAGATTTTGGAAAGCAGTTTTAGGTTTATGGAAAAAGTGAGTAGAAAGTTCAGTTTCCATGTGCCCCCTGCTCCTGGTTTCCCCATTACTAATGTCTTGAGTGGAGTGAACTTGATGAACCAGTTGCCAAGTACAGTTGTTTGGCAATGGGATTCACTCTTGGTGTTACAGACCAAATGTGTGCCAAAATGGTTCTAGTGCCCATTCTTTAATTCTCGTTTCTCTACCTATTCATTCCCTTTTTTCCAAAACACCTGGCAAACACTAGTTCTTTCTTTGTCTCTAGAGTTTGCCCCACCCCAGGCTGTATTCTAAGTTGTTGTCACTAAGTCCTTCATGTTACCTTTCACTGGCAGCCTGCTTTTGAGAGCCCTTCATGTTTTTCCTGGCTTGGTGAAGCTGATTTCTCTGTAATGTTGAATAACACGATGGATATATCATCTGTTTACCCATTCGTCTTGTTAGTTCCAAGTTTGGCATTTGTGCATTAAGCTGCTGTAAACTTCATGAGCAAGTTTTTATATGGCCACACTTTTAGTATCTTTGAGTAAATACCAGGGAACATGATTGCTACATTATATGGTAAGAATATTTTTTTTGTAAAAATACTGCTGAGGGGTCTTCCAAAGTGGCTGTATCATTTTTCATTCATAAAGCAGAAAATGGGGTTTCTTATTATTTCATGTCTTGCTCCAGGTTATTATTTTGGCTTTCTGCTATTCTAGTAAGTGAGTAGCGATCACAATTTAATTTATGGTTCTCTGATTTCCTTAACAAGTTCATGTGCCTGAAGCACAATCAGAACGCATCAATGTTGAGAGGTAGGGTTCTGTAAAAGATTAGACAGCCAGATTTGGGGAGGCTGAGACAGGAAAGTGTTGAGTTCAAGACCAGTCTGGGGCTCGGCAGTGGTGGCGCACGCCTTTAATCTCAGCACTGGGGAGGCAGAGGCAAGCAGATCATTGTGAGTTCGAGGCCAGCCTGGTCTACAAGAGCTAGTTCCAGGACAGGCTCCAAAGCCACAGAGAAACCCTGTCTTGAAAAAAAAACAAAACAAAACAAAACACCCAAAAACCAGTCTGGGCTTCATAGCAAGACTCTGCCTTTTGAACTTTAGTGCCTCTTGCATGCTAGGCAAGCACTCTGTCACTGACATACATCTCAGTCCAAGGCTCTGTCTTAAGATGAAGCAAATTAATAATAAATGTTGTTACGAGAGTCTTGCCCTCTAGATTGATGTTACTGATCTCTTTTTTCCCTTTCTCCATTTTCATGAGTGTATAGTATGCATGTATGTGTGTATACATGTATGTGGAGGCCTGAGGTTAATTCTGAGAATCAGTTACTCTTCCACATTATTACTGCAGGGTCTCTCCATCGAACCTTAGCGTACTGATGGGGCTGGTCTCACTAGCAGGCGGGCTCTGGGACTCCCTGGCCTCTGGCTCCTGAGGCTGTATTTATAGGCAGGCTTCCATGCCTGTGTGGCAGTTTCATGGCTTCTGAGGCTCTGAACTCTGGTCTTCACATTCGCAGGGCAAGCTCTTACCCACTGAGCTATCCTCTTTAGCTTTCTCACATTGCTGCCTTGAGAGTGGATCTGTTGGACTTTCTTCCTCTCATAGGCTGTTATAACCATAGGGTGGGGGGGCTCAGTCAGGGGAGCAGAGGACTCACCAGATGAGGCAGAGGAGTTCGTTTTTTTACTGTATAGCCCAGGGGCTTCGCACTTCAGTTCTGCCTCAGCACTGGGATTGTAGGCATGTGCTAACACTAAACCTTTATCCTTCCAGCTCATAGAATTATGAGCCAAATACATTTTTATTGCTTATGTGTTTCTGTTATCTTAGACTAAGATAATTTTATTTTTTATGCCACCCTCTGTCCCCTCCACTCCCTGCCACACATACTTACATTTATTAAAAGTATCTGTTCTAGTATTTTGCCCATAATTTGTTTTTTTTTCTTACTGAATTTTAAGAATACTTTGTATATTTTGGATATCAACTTTTTATCAGATAATGGTTTTGCAGATATTTTCTTGCCATCTGTGGTTTATATTACCTCCTCCCCCAAGTCAGTGTAGTCAGGGTTTGTTCTTTTGCTATTATGTCAGAAGGTCATCTCCAAAACCAAGAACACCTAGATTTTTTCTTATCATTTAAGGATTTGTTCTTGACAGTTTGTTTAGAGACTTGACTAGTTTGTTTAGAGACAGGTTGTGCTATTTAGCCCAGGCTAGGTTGGCCTTGAAGCTGCCTCAACCCAAGTGATAGATTACAGGTATGAGACACTGGTTATTTTTGGTTTTTCGAGACAGGGTTTTTCTGTGTAACAGCTCTTGCTGTCTAGGAACTCACTCTGTAGACCAGGCTGGCCTCAACTCACAGAAATCTGCCTGCCTCTACCTCCCAAGTGCTGGGATTAAATCCAGCACGGATTGCTTTTTGGTGGTATCTTTATTGTCCAGGCTAGTCTCTGAATCCTCAAGTAACTTCTCCTTCTCTTCCTGAACCCTAGCAACACTGCCCACAGTTTTGCCTTTTCCAGAATGTCATATAAGTAAACTCATACACGATGTAGTGTATCAGATTGGCTTCTTTCACTTAGCAGGAGGTGTCTTTGCATTAAGTTAGCCTTCCAGTTAAGACCACTGGTATGTGCCAGTGGATTTTATCATTTTTTTGTTTTACATCATGGTCTATGGTTCTTTTTAAGGTTTTGTGTTTAGGTATAGGTATAAGATCTGCATTTAGAATTGAATTTAGAATTTGTTTAGGCTTACTTATTTAATTTTTTATGTATGAGTGTTTTGCTGCATGTATGCATACCTGGTACTGAGGAGGTGAGAAGAGGATGCATATCCGCTGGGACTGGAGTTGTGGATGTTTGTGAGTCGCCACACACAGTATGGGTGCTGGGAATAGAATCCAGGCCTAAGATTGCTCTAAACTGCTGGCCCTTTTCTCCAGCCTCGAGTCTTTTTCCCCCCTCCCCAAGACTTTTTTTTGTAGCTTTGGCTGTCCTGGCACTCACTCTGTATATACCAGGCAGTCTGGCTTTGAATTCACAGAGATTCGCTTGTGTCTGCCTCCTGAGTGCCTGGTTTAAAAGTGTGTACTACCACTACCTGACTGAGTCCTTTGTCTTTTTATATTAATTTTAGAATCAGTTTTTGATATTCAAGCTTTTCTATTTTTACTTTATAGATGAAGCTGGAAAAAATGACTTAATGGCCACATTGAGTTTTCCTTCTTTCTTTTTCTTTTTTAAAAGGAAAACCATCTTTATTTTTGTGAGATGTGCATGTATGCAGGTGTCCTAGTAGGCCGGAAGAGAGTGCTGGGTTTTCTAGAGAGCTAGAGTTACAGGCAGTTGTGAGTCATGCAGTGTGGGTGCTGGGATCCTCTGCTAGTATTGCAAGTGTGACCACGGTGCAGTGCAGTGCTCTTAACTGAGCCATCTCTTTAGCCCCTAAATCCTTGTTTCTTTCAAAGATTTATAGAGTTTTATACAGGTCCTCTACATATTAGATTTTTCTGTCTGAGTGCTTTTATAAATGATACTATAAGCTTCAAATTCTGGACTTATTTCTGACATGAAGTCAACAGTTTTATTTCTTCCTTCCCATTATTTTTCTTACTGCCTTAGCTGGACTTCTAGTATATGACATTGAATAATCTAGTATATGACATTGAATAAGACAGTAGAAATGTACATCTTACCCTTGTTCCTAAGTTATTTTTCTTTTGAGACAGGCTTTTTTTGTGTGTTACAGCTCTGCTGTCCTGGAGCTTGCTCTATAGACCAGGCTGGCCTTAAACGCACAGAGATCCGCGTATCTCTGCCTCCCGAGTGCTGGGATTAAAGGCCTGTACCACCACTGCTTAGCATCTTGTTCTTAACTTCAATGGTGGGAAAACATCTGATTTCTAACTGTTATAATTTGTTAATTTGAGTTTTTTTTAAAAAATCAAGTTGAACTTCCCTTTTCTAGTTGACTGAAGTTTTTTTTGTGTGAAGGTTTATTAGTTACTATAACCCTTTTTGCATATCAATGCGATTATAGAATTTTTCTTTCTTAATTGCTGTAATGGATTTTATTCTTGAAGTTTGAACTAGCCTTGCATATCTAGAGTAAGGTTCTGTCTATTATAAATTGTCTTGCCTTAGCCTCTTAAGTGCAGATATTGCAGGTGTGAGCACCATGTCTAGCATTTGTAGCTATGTCTTCTTATCATTGGAAAGTTTCATCTAGGCTGACAAATCTGTGGGACCAGCGGTGATTATTTGCCTTTTGTTTCTTTTTTATTTTTAAATTGTATGTATATGAGTGTGTTTATATATGGCTTTATGAATATGGGTGTTGTATCCACAGAGTCTAGAAGACGCTGTTGGTTCCCTGGAGCTGGAGTTAAAGGCAGTTGTGAGCCACTTACTTCACCTGGTGCTGGGATCTGAAAGCACCATGTGCTCTTAACTAACTGCTGAGCTGTCTCCAGCCTCCTTTCATTGTTAATAGTAGTAGTTTATTATTTTTATGTGTGTGAATGTTTTGCCTTCAAGCATGTTTGGCACTAGATGGGTGCCTGAGGCCAGAAGAAGGCATTAGGTCTCCTGGAACTGGAGCTACAGGTAAGCAACCATGCAGGAACAGGGAATAGAAAGAACTAGGGTTCTCTGCAAAAGCAACTAGTGCTGTTAAGCACAGATCATTTCTCCAGCCCCTAGTACTAGTAATTTTTATATCCTCTCTTCACTAACCTAGTGAACTAGACATTTATCAGGTTTTTTTTTAAATATTTATTTTTATCTTTTGTGGGCTTTTTTTAATATTTATTTATTTATTATGTATACAATATTCTGTCTGTGTGTATGCCTGCAGGCCAGAAGACGGCACCAGACCCCATTACTGATGGTTGTGAGCCACCATGTGGTTGCTGGGAATTGAACTCAGGACCTTTAGGAAGAGCAGGCAATGCTCTTAACCTCTGAGCCATCTCTCCAGCCCATCAGTTTTTTTTAAATAGTAGCCATTATTATAGTCTATATGATTTGTTTGTGTGTGCATGAATGCATGTATGCCGTACCATGCATTTGAAGATCATAGGACAACTTGTGGGAGTTCATTTTTCTCCTTTAACCATGGGATCTGGGCTTTGAACTTAGGACATCAAGCTTGTACAGCAAGCCCCACTGAGCTAGCTTCTTGGCCTAATTTATGATTTTTTTTTTTAAAGAAATAAGCTTTAGTTTCATCAAAGTTTTCTTCTTCCATGATTTGTATTTGTTTTTAGTTTCATTGCTTTTAAAATTGTTTGTTTGTTTTGGTTTTTTTAAGACAGGGTTTCTCTGTAGTTTTGGAGCCTGGCCTGGAACTAGCTAATGTAAACCAGGTTGGCCTCGAACACAGAGATCTGCCTACCTCTGCCTCCCACATCCTGGGATTAAAGGTGTGCACTACCACCACCCGGCTATAAAACCAGTTCTTCTCCATTTCTCACCAAAATCACCAGCTCATGGCAACCAACTACCAGTCAGTGTTGTTTCTATGGATTTGACTGTTCTGTATATTTCATATTAATGGAGTTGTACTTATTTTTGCCTATGTGTCTAGAGACAGGGTTTCTCTGGAGTTTTTGGTGCCTGTCCTGGAACTAGCTCTTGTAGACTACAGATTTTCAGATCTGTTTATACACTATGTGGTACACTCTTGCTTTCTAGGAGGTGATTGCTGCTCCAGGGAGGACAGGTGTCCTTTCCATAGTAATGTATCATGATGTGTACTTACATGCATGAGCAATGTGCCTTGATGTCTGTACTTACAGATTTTACATTAGTGGTTTATCTCTCTCTTTTTTGTTTGAGAGAGCATGCACACTTGTACCTGTGCCACAGATACATGATTTTGAGGACACGAGGGAATTTGTTTATGTGAACCAACACTTAGATATTTTGGTGTTTTATGATAACTTAATTTGAGAAATAGAGCTACAGAATAGAAGTTTAAAATCCATGTGTTGCCAGGGCCTGGTGGAATTCATGGAGCCCAAAGTGCTTACAAGGGTCAGAATCCTAATGTTTGCCGCTTGTCTTCAAGCCACATGTCTCCATTGCAGGCAGGTTGTTATGTCCATGTGATGAAGAAAAGGAGGCTGAAGGAGATAGAGGGGTCCTTTGGTACAGATGTGTGTCAGAAGCAGGTTCAGAATCTAAGGCCAAGGCTCCTTTTGCAGTGATTCTGGGGCTGCAATCAGTGGTCTTGGTTGTTCCAGGAAGGTGGAGTAGGAATTTGTAAGTGATCATTATGTGGGTGACTCTGGTTCTCATGCATGCATGGCATGTGCTTTACCTATTGAGCTGTCTTCGCAGCCTGATCTTTAACTTGTTAGATAAATCATCAGTGGCATTCAGCACATTTACATCACTATACACTTTTATCTTAACTTTTATTTTATGTGCATGGGTGTTCTCCCTGCGTGTATGTTGTTCACCATGTATGTGCAGTGCCTGCAGAAGGATTGCAGCTATAGATGGTAGTGAGCTGTCATGTGGCTATGGGGAATTAAACCTGGGTCCTCTGGAAGAGTAGCCAGTGCTCTTAAACTGCAAAGCATATATCTAGCCCCCTTGTTATTCAGTTTCACCACTATCTAACTACAATACTTTCTGTCATCTCAAATAGACACCGTAGAATGAATGAACCATATTCCTCTCCAATCCTTTCCTGCTTTCAGTGTTTAAAATTTGCTTATTCTTTGTCATGTAAGTGGGATCAAGTAATGTTTATCCTTTTGTGTTTGGCTTTTCCCACTTAGCATAAATAGAGACGTTAAAGGCTTACTCACGTATAGCATATATCGGAATTTTGTATCTTTTTATGAGTATACTATTTCATTGAAAATTCTTTTCATTGATTTTTTTTTTTGAAGTGCTGTATATTGAACCCTTGCATGTACGAGGCAAGTACCCTACCAAAGCCCCATTATCCATTACTTTTTAAATATTTGGGTTGTTTCTTTTTCCTTTTTTTTTTTTTTTTTTTGAGGCAGGGTTTCTGTGTGTAGCCCAGGCTGTTCTGGAACTCTTTGTAGACCAGGCTGTCCTCTAACTCAGAGATCTACCTGCCTCTGCTCGATTAAAGGTGGGTGCCACCACATCCATCCCACTATTTGGATTGTTTCTACTCGTTGATTATTGTGAATAATGCTAAACATTGATTTACAAATATTTGATACTCTGCTTTCAGCTCCTTTGGGTTTATATCTAGGAATAAAACTGTTGGGTCAGATGGCAATTTTGTGTTCTCAAATTAAGTTTTAATATTTTTATTTTAGATAGGGTCTTTCTTGTCCAGACTAGCCTCAGCTTTGGGTACATGGAGGCATTAAGTACAATCACAATGTTGTGTGGTAGTTGCCACTATCAGTTCCAGAATATTTTTTTGAACTATTTATTTATTATGTATACAATATTCTGTCTGTGTGTATGCCTGCAGGCCAGAAGAGGGCACCAGACCTCATTACAGGTGGTTGTGAGCCACCATGTGGTTGCTGGGAATTGAACTCAAGACCTTTGGAAGAGCAGTAAGTGCTCTTAACCGCTGAGCCATCTCTCCAACCCTCAGTTCCAGAATATTTTATCACCAAGTGAAATTCTGCCCTTTTCTAGCCCCTGGCAACCAAGAATCTGCTCTCTGGATTTCCTTGGTCTTCACATTTCATGTAATAGAATCATACCAGGTGTGGGCTTTTGTGTGTTCAATGTTTATCTGTATTGTAGCATGTCTTTTTTCATATCCATTAGATGGTTATATCACGTTTTATTAATGACAAATCTTGTAGTTAATTACATTAAAAACATTACTATGAAGGGACACTATGACCCATGGCAACTCCTATAAAAGAAAGCAGTTAATTGTGGCTGGTTTACAGCTTCAGAGATTTAGTTTGTGATCTTCATGGTGGGATGCATGGTAGGACAGAGGCAGACATGGTGCTAGAGAGGAGCTGAGTTCTACATCTGGATCCCAGGCATCAGGGGGAGAGAGAGACTGAGCCTGGCTCGAGCATTTGAAACCCCAAGTGACACACTTCCTCCAATAAGGCCACACCTACTCCAACAAGGCCATGCTTCCTAATCCCTGTCAAGTAGTTCCATTCCAGATTAAGAATTGAAATATGAGGCCGGTGATTCTGCTGCAGAAGATGAGAGTCCTTCTGACTGAGGCCCCACCCCAATAGCCACAGGGTTCCCTCCTCCCATAGGATATCCAGCGCTTGTCCCTGTTACCCACTGCACTGATCATGTGTGTTGCACACGTGCCACCATGCCCTTCCTGACGGACACCATAGGGAAGTTATCCAGCTGTTCATCAGACCCGGGGCTGGTGGTTTGGTTTTGGATTTGTGTTGACTGTTGATACATATTTACTGTATAAATATAATTTATCATTTGTATCAAAAAAAGAATTGAAATATGAGTCTGGTTGCTATTCTTATTCAAACCACCACATCTTTTCTATACAAAATTTATTAATCTAACGATTTGAAGCGTACAGTTTATGTTATCCCATTGTCCATCTCCATAATTATCTTCCCAACTGAAGCTCTGTATCAATTAAACACAGCTGTATTCTTTCCTCCATTCTTTTTTTTAAAGATTTATTTATTTATTATGTATACAATATTCTGTCTGTGTATGCCTGCAGGCCAGAAGAGGGCACCAGACCTCATTACAGGTGGTTGTAAGCCACCATGTGGTTGCTGGGAATTGAACTCAGGACCTCTGGAAGAGTAGTCAGTGCTCTTAACCCCTAAGCCATCTCTCCAGCCCTCCCTCCTCCATTCTTGCCCCAGTAGCCATAATTGTCTATTATCTCTGTTACTGAGATTACTCTAGGGACCTCCTATAAATGGGATCAAACAGTATTTATCCTTTGCGTCCTGCTCGTTTCACGTTGCATAGCAGTGTCCACAGGTTTCATTTCATCTTTCATCCATCTGCCATTCATCCAGAGATTGACTTGATGTTGTTCTGCCTGTGCCGCTGTGAACAAAAATACCCCATTTTCAGTTCACTGGGGCTATATGTACCTATGTATTGTCAGTTTTTCTTCAAGAAATTGCCATGATTTTCTAAAGCTGCTATTCCATTTTACATTCCCTGTAGCAGGACACTAGGATTCCAGTTTTGTCACATTCTTTTTGGCACTCTCAAATCAGCTACTAATAAAATTTAAATTCAGATTAAGTCTTAGTGCATAGCTGAATAACAGTACCACTAAAGCTGGGAGAGAAAAGGATGTTGACAGATGTTACTATAGCACTCTGACACCTGCCATCTCCTTCAACTTTCTTTACTCCCAGATATGAAGGCAACACAGTGTAACTTGGTCTGCCACATTACTTCTGAAGACATCCTAGGACCTATGATGGCAGGGGTCAGCAGATGCTCCCTGTAGAGACATAATTACTCTTTATTGGGTCTGTGGGCTCTGTGTCAGCTGCTCCACTCTGGTGTGCTGGGAACAAGCAGACAAAATGGAAAGGAGTGGGGGATTGTACCTTTCTGTCTATCTTCCATGGGACGGTTCACGAGTTGGGCAAGGGACTGGAGATTGAAACACACACACACACACACACACACACACACAGAGAGAGAGAGAGACAGACAGACAGACAGACAGACAGACAGACATAGGTCATCCTTGAAAGAAGAATGTCCCCTTTATTGTGTTCCAGGGCAGCTTATATAGGGCTCTCCTTGACTAATGGCCGTGTCCTAGCTCTTGGGATTTTTCAGCTGCAAGCCCTACAGAAACCACTCCCTTGCCATCAGGAACTCATGAGGGTCTTGTGCTCAGAGCAGCTGCAAACACAAGTTGTTTACTCTGACAGGCAAGGGGTCACAGAAAATTCAGGGTCTGAGGGTCTGCAGTCCCCAGCAGGGGATATTGTTTCTGGGAAAATTATGTATGCTTTAATCTGAATTATATACTTTTCTTTAAAAAAATCTTTTCTAAAGTTTATTTTTACTATTACGTATATTAATGTTTTGCCTGCAGATATGTCTGTGCACCACATTCATGCTTGGTGCTGGAGGAGGATGTGAGCCTAGGAATCGAACCTGGGTCCTTTTCAACAGCAACAGTTCTTATCGACTGAGCCGACTAACCAGGCCAAATTATATATACGTTTCATGCACCCCAGTGTAATTCTGGCTTCTTTTCAACCATTTAAAAATGTAAAAGCACTTTTAACTTGTGGACTGTATGATTTCTGTTATACAAGGATTAGTGGTAAGGGATGTGGTTTGTTAAAACTTTTAATAATTTGTTTTCTGGTTAAGGCAAAGGGCTCAGTACGTAAGTAGTCAAGCTGATGGCATAAAGTGCTAAGTTCAGAGTAGAAGACCCTGGGCTTTTAGATGTGATGTAAAAAAGCTTAAGTGATTGGGCCAAGACCTGACACGGGGCTCAGTACATTGCCTGCCATTAAGTGCCTTGTGAGATATAGATAGGGAGGAGGAGGAGGAAGGCAGTCTGTAAGGACATGGAGGATGGTTGGTGGCTACCATGCTAAATGATTGCCGTTTTGGTGAACCTGTCACTGAGACACACTATCATTACCCTGTGCCTGAGTGAGCCCGGTAAGATCTTTGAGAGCTGAGGTCTGGGAGTCACATCAGGACTTGGAAGTATATGGAGTGACAGGCAGTAGGCGTAGGACTGAAAATGAAGGAAGGTAGTGTCTTGTTTATGCTGTAACAGAACACTTAGAAACAGGGTTATTTCTAAAGAACAGATGTTTCTTTCATTTAGCTCTGGAGCTGAGAAGTCCAGAGTCAAAGGACTGGTGTCAGATATGGAGCTGCTTGGTGCTCTTGTTTTCTAAGCCCCCACTAGAATTGTTCTTAGTGCTGGCTCACAGCAGCTGAAGCATTTTCTAGCTAGTGTCTCCAGCCTCTGCCAGCCCTTCCCCATTACCCAGTTCCAGAAGTGTTTCAGCACCTGTGCAGAGTTATAGCAGCAATACCCACTCTCAGTACCAGATCTGTAGTAGGATTTCCACAGAGGCAGAACCAATAGAATACAGACAGACAGACCAGTCATTTATTAGAAAGTTTAACTTATAAGATTGTGGAGGCTGAGTAACCCCGCATTAGGCTGCCTAGAAGCTGGGGGTGCTGGGATGACAATAATCTGTCACTCTTTAGTCTTTTTCCAGAGGTCTCAGCCTTGGGAATCAATGATGTAGCTGTCAGTTTGAGACCAAAGGCCTTGCAGGCTCAGGTGCCCAGAGAAGCCTAATAGTTGTGTTGCTATGAGGAAATCTCTAAAGATCAGACTAGATACAGGGGACAGGCCCTTGGTCTTGCCTGGAAGTGAAATGTCAGTTTGTTGATTTCCCCATGGGAAGCCTTACCCTTTCTGAGGAAAGGATGAGGGTAAGGGGTACGGTGGGGTGAGAGGAGCAGAGGGAGTGGGAACAGGGATAGTTATGTAAAATGAGAAGATTGTATTTAAAAAGTTCTTAATAAAAAGGGAAAAAATTGACTTTGCAGAGTCTTCCTAATATTAATAGTATTATGGATACATGAACCAGAGAATAGATAAGAGCCCATGTTACTCTCAGAACCAGCATGAGAATTGGGGGTTTGATTCTTCGAGTTTCTTAGTGACTGTATTGAAGTCGAAGAGAAGCCAAATGGTGGATGGAGAGAAGTCAGAATGATGTAATAAAAATAGACCAATACAGAGCCCAAATTTAGATCCCTAAGCTACTATGGATGATAGTGGTTGGTTTTAAGTTAGGATAGTCACAGAGGGTTTTGTTTATGATAGGATAGTTAGGCTGACCTTGAACTCACCATGTAGCTGAGGGTGATCTTGACTTCCTGATATTCCCACCTTATAGAATTGTAGGGGGTATATCCATACCTAGCTATTTAGCATAATTTTGATCATTAGTAAAAATTTTAGCATATAAAGAACAGTCTGCAATATTTATATTTTTTTCGACTAATGAGACTTAATAAGGCCGTTATTATGGGATGTCTTCAGTTTTTTTTAAATATTTATTTATTAATTATGTATACAATATTCTGTCTGTGTGTATGCCTGCAGTCTAGAAGAGGGCACCAGACCTCATTATAGATGGTTGTAAGCTACCATGTGGTTGCTGGGAATTGAACTCAGGACCTTTGGAAGAGCAGGCAATGCTCTTACCCTCTGAGCCATCTCTCCAGCCCTGTCTTCAGTTTTAGTGTTGCAGAATTTTTATAATAAAGCCAGGTGTGGTGGCACATGCTTGTATTCCCAGTACTTGGAAGCTGGGTTTGGTAGTTTGAATGAGAATAGCCTCGAGGCTCATAGGTTTGAATGTTTGGTTCCCAGTTGGTGGATGTTTTAGGAGGTGTGGCACTGGCATGGGCTTTGAAGTTTCTCCCTCCACTTTGACAATAAGATGTAAAGTTCTCAATTATTGCTCTAGTGCCATGCCTGTCTGCCTGCATTGCCTGCCTGCCTCCATGGTGAACATGGCTTCACTCTCTGAAACTGTAAGCAAGCTCCTAATAAATTTTTTCTTCGGTTATGTTGCCTTGATCATGGTGTCTCTTCACAGCAATAGAAGAGTAAGACACTAGGCTACATAAAACCAATCTCTAAAAAATAGAAACTAGATTAAATTAAATATAGCTTCCCCTCCCCCAGTTAGTACACTGTTATTTTTTCATTGTTGTGACCCCAGAACCCAACAGAAAATAACTATAGAGGAAAAGTTTGTTTGGATTTACAGTCCACAGGAGAAGGCATGGCAGAGTTCTGTCAGTGGGGTACATGATGGGGTTCTGTATGTTACGGAGGGTCAGGAAGCAGAGACAGAGTGGGGACCAGGACCTACAAAAGCCTGCCCTAGTAGGAAGGCCCACTCCAAATATTGCCATTACTTATAAGCATTTAAAACATGAGCAAGCTCTAGCAGCTGTCTAGGGAAATGAATCTTTTCCTTTGCCCATGGGTCTTAAAGATCCAAACCTACTTCAGGTTAGAATGACTCTGGCTGTTTTTGTGAGGGTGCTGAGAAGTATCGTTTCATATAGTGTATATGGAATATAGGCACAGCAGACAGTATTGTGTATATTTAGAAAAAATGTCATCCATCTGTTATTTGGTTGTTAAATTTAAAGTATCAGATGTTTTTATTTTGTTTGCCATTTTTGTGTTAATGCTGTCTGAGTTGGGCAGAGGCAGTACATGCCTCCAGAAGCAGCGGTAGTAGTTTTGACGGTAGCCTAGTCTACAGAGTGAGTGATAGGACAGCCAGGGCTACACAGAGAAACCCTGTCTCAAAAAACTTACTAAAAAAAAGGATGCTATCTGATTGAGAATATGAAAGAAAAACTTGATATATTAATGTAGTAGGTTACTGTAGTTTATTTGTGAAATTTCTTTTGGACGTTATAAAAGACGTGTGTAAAGTTCACAGCTTTTCTGCATGTTCACTCATCACATGTAATTAGCAGTGAAGTTGGAAAGGTGAGGAAAGTCCGCAACAAGGCTGGTGAGATGGCTCAGCAGGTTAAGAAACTTGCTTCTGGAGTCCTGTCTTGTCCCTGAGACCACGTGGTAGAAAAGAACTGGCTACTACAACTTCCTCCAAGTAAATGTAATAAAAATTAAAATACCTTTGCAATAGATGACTAATAGTGTATATATAATTACTTTTATGTGTATGAGTGTTTGCCTGCATGCACATATGTACCATGTTGAGTGCTTGGTGCCCATAGAGCTTAGAAGGTAGACGTTTCATTTCCTGGAACTGGAATTACCATGTGGTACTGGCATTGAACCTTCGTTCTCTACAAGAGCAACAAGTACTGTTAGTGACTGAGCCAGTCTCCAAGCCCCAATTTGTTCAAGAACTTTAAAGGATAATTTGAGCCCTAGAGTATGAAATATACAGCCATAGACTGGAAAGAATCCAAGATTTAACCATAAATGAATGTGAATCAGTGTATAAATGTGAGGTTTTCTGTGTGAGTCAAGTTACTCAGATATAGGGAAAGAAACTGACAAAAACAAGCTCACCTGCATGGTGAGCTTTGGATGATTCTTGCCTCAGTGAACCCAAAGGCAGTTCAGGTGCCATGCTGCTTCTGGACTTTCTGGTCTTCGTTGATTTTTTTTGTTTGTTTGTTTTTTGAGACACGGTTTCTCCTGCTGGGATAAAGGCGTGTGTGTGCACCACCATCACCTGGCTAGTTGTTGGTTCTTTAGCTTCTATTTTTTATGACTTATCTCTGCCACAGCCAAGGATTGTTTCACTAATGGACCATCTATGACTATTTATTTCTCCAGCAGATTTTATTGTATAGTCTTGTCACTATCATATTGGCCAGTTGAAAATAGCACTGTTTCCCTAAAGAGTTTAGTAGGGAAGTAGGGGACAGTCCATTGTGTACTGTAAAAGGAACAGTATATGCTCAGTAGCTGAGAAAAAGGTGGAGTACTCTGTATGGGACACTAGACACTTAGCTAGGAAAAAAGATGATAGTTTTCTCCCTTTTCTGAGCTTTCATCTCCCATAAACTGCCAAGATGAAAACATTTACTAAGCTTTTAGTTGTACATTCCTGTGATAACATGTTAAATTTCTCTCTCTGGGCAGGACTTGGACCATGCCTTTGTCCAGTATGTCCATACTGTGCTTACTACTTAAAGATAACCATTTAACTCCAGTTCCAGGGGATCTGATCCCCGTACAGGCAAAACACCAATACACATAAAATAAAAATAAATTGTTAAAAAAAAAACAAAACAAAAAAGAACTGTCTCCTGGCTTACCTTAAACTCAAGATTCCTCTGTCTCCTGAGTTTTGAGATTGTAGGTGCATACCACCATGCCCAGCTCAGTAAAGAAATTTATAGAGAGAGAAGAGGGGGGAGGCACTATATTCACAAAACTCATTTATTAATTGATTTATCATGGGTGTATGGATCTGGGACAAAACTTAAGCGCTTGTCCACAGACATTGGTCAGAAGCAAAGAGACCAGCTATGCCAGGATGTTCCCAGCACACAGCCTTCTTCAGGTCTCCCCCCCCTCCCAAAGACGACGCCCACAAATCAGCAGGAAGCAGTTTTGAGAATTTGCCGCCCCAATTCCTTCAAACTGTGGTGTCTAATCTGCTTTTTATTATAAGGAAGACCTGGGAATGTTATGGTTTTGGTCCCTTTAAGAGACAAGCCACACCCATTCCCCTCCCCATCCGCTGAGGCAGGCTGATCTTCAGCTTCCGGCCTGGGGCCCACTGCCTGCTGCCACATGGCCCGCCACCACTGCTCTGAGACCAGCAGCCGTCTCTGCCTGGGACTGGCTGCTCCCAGGGCCCGCTGTCTGCCGCCACATGGCCCGCCACCATCACTCAGGCCACCGCTCTGGGACTGGCAGCCATTTCTGCCTGGGACTGGCTGCTCCCAGAGCCCGCTGTCTGCCACCACATGGCCCGCTACCACCATTTGGGACCTACAGCATTCTGCTGCCTACTGCCGTGGGGATCTTGCAACATTTTTTAAAAAACAACACCAGGTATCTGCTGGGGTTTTGGAAGGATCCATGAATGGAGTACACTATTGTTTTTCCCTGTCTTTCACAATAATCCCAAGTGAGTGTTAAAGAAAAGAATAATTGGAAGAGAATATGGTTTAAATTTTTTCAGTAGAATTTATATTTATCTTTGCAAAGTTCATAGTAAAATTGATTGGAAAATACAAAAATTTCCTGTATAACCCTGGCCTGCCCCTTCTGAGTCCCTATCATGGCATCCTGTGCCAGAACGGCACATTTGTTCAGTTAGTGAATCTGGGTAGCAAGTGGCTTGTGATATGTATCAGTATTTGCTGGGAACTTTTCACATTCTATGGAACCGATGGATTCACTATTATAGTATCATTGCTTTCATTGCCCAAAGAAGTCTTTGCTCTGTCTTTCAACCCTTGGCAGCCATCAGTCCTTCTTTCCCGGTCTTCAGTTTGATTTTTCCCAAGATGTCTTAGAGTTGGAATCATATTGTATACAGCCTTTCATTTTGGCTTCTTTCACCAGCAGCCAGCAGACCGGTCCCTGGCTTGGTAGCTCGCTTCTTTCCACTGCTGTGTAATGCACCCTTTGTATGGATGTACTAGACTGTACAACTGTCCAGTTACCTGCTGAAAGATGTGAACTGCTTCCAGGCTTGGGCATCCATGAAAAGCTTGCTCAGTATGTCCTGGAGTAGGCTTTTGTGAGCATGTTTTTAGCTCCTTGGATTGCTGGATTATAAGCTTTTGAGCATGTCTGTTCTTTAACTGTGTTTGTCTATTTACCTATTTATTTAAAGACTGAGTCTCACTGAGTAGCTCTAATCTAGAATTTATAGAGAACTGCTGACCTCTGGTGGGATTAAAGGCATGCACCACCACTCCTGGCCTGTGACTTTCCTTCTCATTCTCTTTAATATTTTCTTTTTTCATTCTCCTAAATATTTTTCTTGTATGTTTTATTTTCCTTCATCCCAACCTTTGAAATAAACAAATTTAAAAACAAAAGATTATGGCTGGAGAGATGGCTCAGTGGTTAAGAGCACCGCCTGCTCTTCCAAAGGTCCTGAGTTCAATTCCCAGCAACCATCTGTAATGAGATCTGGTGCCCTCTTCTGGCCTGCAGGCAGAGCACTGAAAATACTGTATGCATAATAAATAAATAAATCTTTAAAAACAAACAAACAAAAAACAAAGATTATGGGAGCTACAACAGTAGCTCAGTTGTTAAGAGCATTAGCCGCTCTTCCAGAAGACCTATGTTCTCCAGCACCTGCTAGGTGGCTCACGGCCATCAATAACTTCAGTCCCCAGAGAGCAGAGATGCCCTCTTCTTCTCTCTGAGTATACTGTATGGATGTAGTACACAGACATGCAAGGAAGAAGGAATAGGACCTGCGGCCCATGGTGCTCAGGCAAAATTCCTCTTCTGAAAACCAACCAACATTCCTTAAGCCATCAGATCAGTATGTAGAGAAAGGTGGGCTCTGGAAGCAGATAAAAGGTGGACTAGAGAAGAAAGTTCTGGGAAAGCTGGGACTGGGAGTAATAGAAGTTTTGGTTCTGGTCCTGTGGCATTTGAGGTGACGGCCTGGCAGAGGTATCTAGCAGCTGATAGCTTGAATTCCATAGCTGTTTAAATATGTTTCTATTTCTACCATGAATTCTGGAGCCTGCTAAAGTCACTCACATTGCTTTGTGATTTTTGTAGGGCTCGATTGGGCAGTTCTCTTAGTGTATTGGTATATTTGAGAAAAATGAAATGTTATAGAAAGTTGTAAGTCCATGACATCAACTGTCAGTTCCACCTTGGAGGAAAGAAAATACCACCAGCAATTGTGGTCATTTTGGAACCTTGGTCTCAAGTTTAAGTCTGTAGAAATGGCACCAGCAGACTCACATTGAACATGCATGAGGCCCACCACAGCTTCTTAATCAGAGGTGTCTGTACCAATGTGCGGTCACTGAGGCCTGGAGTTGGAGTCCTATGTCCCCCCACCGTCTGACCACAGAATCCCTTCTACAGTTGCTCGGGCTCCCTAGTTACACATGTAAAACCTTTTGATCTTCAGGGTAAGATTATTAAAATAATTTGAATTTTTCCCCTGTGTTATTTTTTCTGATATTTCCTTATACAAAGATTTGGTTTTAAAACATACAATGCCATTAACATGTACATTTTGAAAAATTGGTCATAAAAATGTATATTTATATATAATGTATTTATAAAAGTAAATCCCTTCTCTTTGAAGTTACTGACTGCCTAAATTTATTTATTGTTAATAGTAGGTTACAGATGTTGTGGGAACAAGGAAATGCACACATATCCAAGAGAAGCATATACACATACATGTATACACGAATCACCTGGGAACTGTACAGAGACAACACATCTTTTTTTTTTTTAAAGATTTATTTATTTATTATGTATATAGTGCTCTGCCTACATGTGTCCCTGCAGTCCAGAAGAGGGCACAAGATCTCATTACAGGTGGCTGTGAGCCACCATGTGGTTGCTGGGAATTGAACTCATGACCTCTGGAAGAGCAGTCAGTGCTCCTAACCGCTGAGCCACCTCTCCAGCCCCGAGACAACACATCTTATGACTGTTAAATCACTCGTACCCATTCCCTTAACCCTGTGGGCTGTAGCCGGGAGGTGGTGGCGCACGCCTTTAATCCCAGCACTTGGGAGGCAGAGGCAGGCGGATCTCTGTGAGTTCGAGGCCAGCCTGGTCTACAAGAGCTAGTTCCAGGACAGGAACCAAAAGCTACAGAGAAACCCTGTCTCGAAAAATCAAAAAAAAAAACAAAAAACAAAAAACCAAACAAACCCTGTGGGCTGTTTCTGGAAGATAGGAGTAAAGAGGCTGGGAATGATAAGAACCTCTGAGAGGTTGCGGTAATTCATACTCCACCTGCAGTGTGTGTGCTTTTTCCATGTATCCTTTTCAAAAGTGTATGCCTAAGACTTCACTCAGCCTACTTACTAATAGTTCTTGGGTAGATCTGGCCTATGCTTTCATGTAACATGAGGTTCTTTTGTTAAGAAGCCTGGGTGGTGTTTGTATCATACTCTATTTTATTGCAGTGTTTGCCTATTCTGTGCCCTTCTAAAAGGAATGTTATTTTTCACCTACTCTAACTTTTAGAAGGAAAATACTGTTATCTGAATGGATAATAAAGTATTATGTACTTTTTTGTACACTGATGACTGGCTGATGGTGGGCACCCCTTGGGTAGCATCACAGTGAGGATACTCACTGCAAAACCCAGGGTACTACAAGAGAATCAAGCCTTCGTGTTCTACCCTGCCACCTGGACTTCAGGTTGATCATGCCTGCAGGATAAAGCTTTCTGCCCCTCAAAAGGCCTGGGTCTGGCAGAGCTTGCAGACAGAGCACATGGGCTTTCCCCAGAAGGTGAACAAGAGCCAGGAGGGTGCATATATCTCAACTGCACTGGCTCAGAAGCTAGGGAGTTCAGGAGTCTCCAGACCAGCCTGTGCATCTCTGCTTCTGGCCATTTATCCTTTAAAGCAGCTTTAAAGATAATCTAGTAAGTGTGGTTTTGAGTTCTCAGAGCAGATCTAGCACACTACTCTAAGGAAGTGGACACAGGATCCCTGGTTCACAGTCAACAGCCTGGGGTTTACAATTAGGCTGGGGCCTCAGGTGGTAGAGGCTCTGTTGCTATCCCTGGATAAATAATGTCAGAATACAGGTAACCCAGCTAATGTCTGCTAGAGAATCAGTAGCTTGCCTGGATATCAAGTTCAGCGCCTGCCTGAGCTGCATAACAAGACCCTGTGGCAAGGAATGTAGCTCAGTGTTAGAGCTCTTGCCTAGCATGCATAGGGCTCTGGATTCTTTTAGTAATTTAAAGAGTTAAATAAATAGAGTAACTACTAGGAGTAGAAGGGAGAAAATAATTCATGGAATATTAAGTACTTGTGTAGCTTTTTCTTTTGTAGTGCTGGGGATCCAATCCAGGCCTTTGCCTATCATATGCTAGGCAAAAAACCCGGTAAACTGCAGCCTAGCCCAGAGGGAAATCCTGTCTTAAAACTTGTAGAACCCTGAATAACTTCCCTTCAAGTTAATATGTGCTGGCAGAAAGCCCAGAATCCCAGCACTGAAGGCGAATTTTAGAATCTTCTCTACCTTTTCACTATGTTCAGAAATCCCTTTTGTGGGACATTTGCCTTGTGATTATCTAGTTATTTCATGTGTAGTGACGGGGACCCGTGGTCCCTGTCTGAAAGTTGTCTGTTGTGCATCGATGCAGATAGACCACTAGCCTTACAAAACCGGCTTTGATGAGTTTTTTTCTGTGTTTTTGGATAGAGATGGCTCAGGGTAATGCTCGGGTTTGACAGGTTTATCCTATAGCTTGGTGTACACATTCAAAAGTATTTAGAGGGGGCTGGAGAGATGGCTTAGTGGTTAAGAGCACTGACTGCTCTTCCAGAGGACCCGGGTTCGATTCCCAGCACCCACATGGCAGCTCACAACTGTCTGAAAATGCAGTTCCATGAGATCTGACACCTTCACACCAACGAACATAATAAAGTTAAATAAAAAAAAGTTTAAAAAAAAAGTATTTAGAGAACAGGCTTTCTTTTGGCTGGTGACTTCTGACTTAGAACTGAACCAGCAGGTAGACTCAATCTTTTGCTTGCATTTGAATTAGAAAATGTGTAAGGGAGCCTTTCTCCCCACATTGGGTAGGATGCTAGTATTCTGCTTTAGCACTCAGAGCTGCAGATAAACTCATAGTCTGCAGCAGACTGTGAAATGAGCTGAGAACTTCATTTTTGCTGGTAGGCCTGTGTAGAGTAGTAATGCAAGCTTTCCTGTCTTTTGTTGTCTGTAAGCAGTAGACATTGATAACCTACAGAAACAAGCCGAGGAGCACCGGGCTCCTTTGGATAGCTTTCTGGATTCTCTCAGAGCTGGGAGGCTATGGTTCTGTTACAGTTGTGTGCATGCCAATGTACACCTGCGTAAGCCAGATTACAGCTTGCAGAAGTCAGTTCTCTCCACCGTGTGAATCCTAGAGTTTAAACTCAGGACCTCAGATTGTCCGTCTGGGTAGCAAAGACCCTTAATCATGGATTTTTACTATGTAGTTTTAACTGATCTCAAACTTACAGAGATCCACCTGCCTTGGGACTTTTAAAATAAAGACATTACTCAGTATTATGTGGCAGACAGGCAGCATGTGATCATGTTTATCATTCCTTCTGGCTCCTGCTTGGTAGTCTGTCCTGCATATGATGAACAACACATGGATTGGGGAGCATCAGGAACCAGAGCCACATGTTCAGGAGATATAACTGCTCTTGGGTAGAGCCTGAGCTAGAACTCAATTTTTGACATAGTTTTGTTGTTGGTGGTGGGTTTTTGTCTTTTTTTTTTTTTTTAATTTTCGAGAGGGTTTTTCCGTAGTTTTTTGGGTTCCTGTCCTGGAACTAGCTCTTGTAGACCAGGCTAGCCTCGAACTCCCAGAGATCCGCCTGCCTCTGTCTCCCGAGTGCTGGGATTAAAGGCGTGCGCCACCACCGCCTGGCTTGTTTATTTATTTTGAAAAATAAGTTGATCGCTCACTTGGTCACATTTTCATGTCATCATGAAGTCATCAATGTTCTTAAGGTAAAAGCTGTGGCCAGTGAAAGATGCAGCATTTTTTTCTTTTCCAAAAGCCAATTTTGGTTTACTTGAGTTTCTTTCTTCCTGCTCTGGAGCCAAGTGGTCTTTCTAATTGCAGACCCTTGGCCACCTCCAGCTCGTGAGTGCCTCTCTTGAGTCTCCCCACTTCTTCCTCCAGTGTAACTCCCCAAGGTCTCAGGGAGTTGGAAGCAAGGAGTGCTGCTTTCATGCCCTCTGCTGCACAGCATGGGTTCAGTTCTGCCAACCAGCCTACTTTGTCCCTTGGTACTTTCTTCACCCTCAGCTCTCACCTCTGCCTACCTCTCAAGGCCCAGCCAGTCTGTTCATGTACAGTGTTCCTGGAGTTCCTGTCCTACCACCATCCTTAGTGATGCATCTGTTCTAGGCCTTGCCCCACTGTCCATCTCTGATACAGTTGCCAGTTTGATCTTTTTAAATACTGCATGTTGCAGTCAGGGTCTCCCCAACCCTCTTAGTGCCCCAGAGAGCCTGAATTTAATTTCCCTTCCCTTTCTCTCTTCCTATCCCTTCCATTTCTTCTTTCTTTTCTGTTCCTCCCCTTTGTCTTCCTTTCTTTTTACTTGTGGATCTTGGGGATGAACCCAGCCTATTGAACATGACCTCTGAGCCATTCCTGAGACCAGCCAGAACTTCTTAGTTTGCCATTCAAATTGTTCATTATTCAGAGCTGCCTTCCCCTTCAAATGCACCTCTGTATTTCCTTCCAGATGTGCTGTCTACTTGTTGTGCATTTGATTTCATGCCTTGCACACTGTGGTCTCTAGAAGCCTGCAGCTCCTCAGAATCTTGTCTGCTGGCTCTTCTTAAGGCACTCCTGTTATTCACTACCAGCTGGTTCGTTTGACACTCGGTTCGTTAAACAAATGCCATGGAAGTCATACTGTTCTCTCCTAGTGGCGAGCTGAGGTGGTCAGGAAACTGCCTGTTTAGGCTGAGCTCAGGGCTTCCCTTCCTGCTGTTAATATTCTTCAGGAAGCTGGCTTCCTACTGGATTGGCCTGCTCACATTTACTTTCTGCTCTTCCTCCAGTCTGCATGAAGAAATCAGTGACTTTTATGAGTACATGTCTCCCAGGCCCGAGGAGGAGAAGATGCGGATGGAGGTGGTGAGCAGGATCGAGAGTGTGATTAAGGAGCTCTGGCCCAGTGCTGACGTGAGTACTTGTCCTGGGACCTGGGGCTTCAGGCAAAGCCCTTCCACAGAATCAGTCTCACATAAGACCTCACCCACAGTGTAAGTGCTTTTGTAGAGTTAGTCTACCTTATTGTATTCTACTTTGCAACAAGGTCTCACTGTGTTCTACCCCTGATTGATCTTGAACTCATAGAATAGCCTGCCACACCTAGCTTTGGTCGGATTACATTTCAAAGGCCAGCAGTTTCCTGGAGTCATTAGACTTTGGGTTTGGTGCTTGCTTTCTTTCACTCATACCTTCCCCTTAGTTTTTCCTGAGTTCTGAGTAGCACCTACTAAAAGTAGGCTCAATTTAGATGGTTAATGTAAGCCTGATGACAGTAGTTCTTGTTGGATGAGAGCTGTCATGGCCCTGTTCTGTTTGATTCCCTCCTGTCGGCATAAACATTTGCCTAGAACCAAAGGCGTCTCTTTGCTACCTGAAGTTGACTGCTCCGGCGGGTGCCGGTGACTGTGCGCCTCTTCCCCTGGCCAGCTTCTTGTGATCCCCCCGTTAGTGAACAGAGGTTTTTGCCTGGGTCTCTACTTGTATTTTCCTTTTTATGATTTCTTTGCAAGTTTGTTCTAGAATTCTTACCTGTTCAAAGAATAACTCTTAGTGTGACACTGGAGAAGCCAGGATCAGTTTTTCCATTTGGCAAAAGAGATTCAAATGTGATGCTGTAGGTAAAGAAGAAAGGGGAGGGTGTCTCACTGAGCAGCTGCTGTTGACGGTGCTAGGATGGCTTCTCTCCCCATTGGTTGTATTCTCTGGGGCATAAATATTGTGATGGCTCTGACTGGCATGATTTGGCAAGCACTGCTGACATCTAGTGGGTAAATAAGGAAGTTACTAAGTGTGCAGTGAAAGACACAGTCCCTACCTATAGCAAGGAATGATTTGCCCCAGGTTAAGTTGTCCTGATCTTTTAATCTGCATTTTTTTAGGTAGGCAATTCTGTTCAAAAAAAATATGAATGCAATGTTAGGTTCCCAGATTCTTAAAAAACAAAAAACAAAAACAAAAACCCAGAATGTTTTAACATTTTTCCTTGCCTGGACACACATGTAAAATTGGCTGGGTCCCACTGTGCTCTCTGGGCTGAGGTGGAGTTTTTTTCTCAGTTGATGTCAGGATCTTGCAGAAACTGCTCCTGGTATTCTCTTACACTGGCCTGCATACCAGCACATTGCCAACTACTGAAGCATTCTGAATTCATGGGAGGACTCCTTAAATTAATTAAGGATTGTGACCTACCTTATTTTGTAAGGGAATACTAGGCTCTGGAACATTACTTTTGAAGCTTCTCTATTTTAAGTTTTTTATTACTTTTATTATTACTAAATATTGTGTACACACACATGAATATGTGTATGTATATATGTATGTTTAGGCACATATGTGGAGGTCAAAGGACGATTTTGTAGAGTTGATTTTCTTCTACCTTTACATGGGTTCTGGGGATCAGGCTTACATAGTGAGCATCGTTAACTGCTGAACCATCTTGATGACCTCAAGTTCTCTAATTTAGATTATATGCCATGTTCTAAATGACTGCCTGCCTGTGAATCTAGGAAAGCCTAGATTGGGTGTGTGTGTGGAGGAGGTAGCTCCTGCAGTTCTAAAAACCAACAGTAGAGGGCAGAAAGAACATTCATTTCTTTATCAGCACCTTAATGTGATTTTTGTTTTTTTCTTCTTTCGTGTTCCAGGTCCAGATATTTGGAAGTTTTAAAACTGGCCTGTATTTACCAACTAGGTTAGTATTTGTATGAAGCTTTGAAGGGCTTTCTGTACACTTTGTCTCTTGAATGTGTTTGAATAGAAATGGGTTTGTTTATTGTTTTCTTTTGGAGACAGGGTCTTTTTATGTAGTCGTAGCTATTCTGGAGCTTGCTATGTAGGCTAGGCTGGCCTCCTGAGTGCAGGGATTAACAATATATGCCACCACGCCTGACAAAATGAGGATTATTTAGGGAACAAAATTCATCAGAGTTTCTTTTCTTTTTTTTTTAAACATGATCTGGCTGTAGAGTATTTTCTTTTTGCTTTCCTTTTTTCTTTTTCTTTTTTTTGTTTTTTTTAATTAATTTATTTATTTATTATGTATACAATATTCCGTCTGTGTGTATGCCTGCAGGCCAGAAGAGGACAACAAACCTTATTACAGATGGTTGTGAGCCAGCATGTGGTTGCTGGGAATTGAACTCAGGACCTTTGGAAGAGCAGGCAATGCTCTTAACCTCTGTACCATCTCTCCAGCCCCCATCAGAGTTTCTTTACAGTGGAATATTACTTCCAGTCATCTTTTTAGGCTGAGATTTACAGGAAGCATGTAGCAGTGAAATCAGTTAGTTACTTAGTTTAGATATAAAATAAACTAAGTTTAGATATAGATTAGATATAGCCCTGCAGACAGGTACTTATTTAACCTATCACTTAGCCTGGCTAATAGGTGTCAGGATGAACGTCTAGTTCCTATGTGCTATGAGGTGGGAGAGATTTTCTTTTTTAAATGAACTCAGCCTGCTTTGATCTCAGCATCCCACCACAGAATTCAACTTAGAACCCCGACTCCTTCTTAAACCTTCTAATGAAGGCTTGTTTAATACATAGGCTACACCACCACCCCCGTATCCCTGTGGCTGTATAGTCTGCCTTCTGCCTTCCCTCAACTTAAAGTGTGTTATAGTGTTGCAGTGGTTGGATCCATCCTAGCCATATCCGTTCTTCCCAGGGCTGTTTTTGGCTTCTAAAACTCAAAAAATATTATACTTCACTACTTAGGCTCTAAGAGTTAACAAACCTAAAATATTACTCCTTACAAAAGTTATGGCCACGTGTGGTGGTACCCTTAATCCCAGCATTTGGGAGACAGAAGCAGGTAGGTGGATCTTCTGAGAGTAGAGGTCAACCTGGTCTATGTAGCATGTTCAGGCCAGCCAGAGTTACATGGTGAGACTCTATCTCAAAATAATTAAATCAACACACACATATATATGGTTAGAACGGTTATTATAATTTAAATATGGAAAAGGCACAAAAGTAGTGAGATTGGAAGTGTGTGTGTGTATTTAGACATTGGGAGCATTGAGACAACACATCTTAAGTTTAACACCAGAAAGTTTTTTTTTTTTTTTAAATATTATGTATACAATATTCTGTGTGTGTATGCCTGCAGGCCAGAAGAGGGCACCAGACCCCATTACAGATGGAAGTTTTATGGGGGAAAAAACATGCACTGATACTATTATGTTTGAGGTTTTGTTTCTGCCAACATTACCCATGTTTGGAGGCCTGAGTTCTGTGAAATAGCTGAGAGGGTAAGGTTGCTAAAATCAGCACCTCCACTTCCCTCCCTCTGCTTCCTTTTGAAATCCATTGCCATCAGCACATTATCTTCTGAGGCAGAAAGGGAACGGGTTCTCACTGCACCAACTTGAAGTTGGTAAGCGTGATTGTTAGCTAAAATGCTGACGGCTCGATGCTTCTGACCCTCCTCATGCATGTCACTACAATGCAGTGACATCGACCTTGTGGTGTTTGGGAAGTGGGAGAACCTGCCTCTTTGGACCCTGGAAGAAGCCCTTCGGAAACACAAAGTCGCTGACGAGGATTCCGTGAAAGTTCTAGACAAAGCAACGGTAAGTTCTTAGCACTGTGTCTTTGTAACTCTTACCTACACGAGGAACTTAGACTCAGGTCAGTGAATCATTTTGTGAATGTCACAGTGACTGCAAAGTAACTTGTCCTGGCTATACATTTTATTCTTAAAAGAAAAATAGCCAATTTTTTCATGCATTATTCAAGACTTCAGTATAAAAATGTGTAAATAAGCCAGGCGGTGGTGGCGCACGCCTTTAATCCCAGCGCTCGGGAGGCTGTCTCTGGGAGTTCAAGGCCATCCAGGTCTACAGAGCGAGTCCAGGACAGGCCCCAAAACTACAGAGAAAACTTGTCTTGAAAAATCAAAAAACAAAAAATGTAAGTAAAAAGAGGTTTCTGGGAGCTTGAGAGGTGGCTCAGCAGTTAGGAGTTCTTAGAGAGGACCTGGTTCAATCCCCAGCACCCAACATGGCAACTCACAACTGTCTGTAACTCCTGTTTCAGGGGCTTTGACACCCTCACACAGGCATGCATGCAGGAAAAACACGAATCCACGTTAAATAATAATAATAATAAATTCTTTTTAAAGAACCATCTCTATAGCCCCTGAAGTCATGCTTTAAACAGAGATAGACTGGCTTTTAAAGAACTTCCATAGAAGCTCAGATAGAAACAGATACATTCATTTAAAAGGTCTGGAATTTTGCATATTAGGTTTTCTTAAAGCAGAATACTTGTTCTAGTGATTTTAGAGACCCAATTCCAGTTTCTAGTTCACAATGCATGTATAGTGCTTTGTTTAAGAAGTCTTAGTACCAACCAGATGATGGTGGTGCATGCCTTTAATCCCAGCACCCAGTAGGCTGAGGTTGGCCAGTCTCTTAGTTCAAGGATAGCCAGGGCTACACAGAAAAACACTGTCTCAAAAAGACAAACAAAAAGTTGTAATATTATATAATATGCATCAAGTTTTTTATTAAAAACTTTTTCATTGAGGACAGTTGTAGTGGCGCATTCCTTTAATCTCAGCACTTAGAAAGCAGAGGCAGGAGGATCTCAGTGACTTTGAGACCATCCTGATCTATACAGTGAGTTCAGGCTAGCCAGAATTACCTAGAGAGAGAGACTCTGTCGCAAAAAAAACAAACAAAAAAAATTTAAATAAAATTTACTGTATTTATTGCTTTTATTTTTTATTACTTTTTATTCTTTTTATTAATTTATTCTTTACTATTTATGTATATGTGTTTGTGCTCTCAGACATGCACGTTCATGCTCTTTGTAGATATGGGGGGGTCAAAGACAACTCAGAGGAGTTAGTTCTCTCCACCTTGTGAGCTCTGGGAATCAAGTTTGACAACAGCCACTTCTACCCACACACACAGTTGACTGGTACACTTCATGTTTTTTTTGTTTTGTTTTGTTTTTCGAGACAGGGTTTCTCTGTAGCTTTGGTGCCTGTCCTGGAACTAGCTCTTGTAGACCAGGCTGGCCTCGAACTCCCAGAGATCCGCCTGCCTCTGCCTCCCGAGTGCTGGGATTAAAGGCGTGCGCCACCACTGCCCAGCCACTTCATGTTTTTTATGGTTTTATGAGAAGGGTAGAGATCACAGGCCTAACCAGTAACCTTCTACTTTTTATCATTTCATTTGGTAGAATATTTTAAACTTTTCTGTCTTCTTTTTCTAGGTTCCTATTATTAAATTAACAGATTCTTTTACTGAAGTGAAAGTTGATATCAGCTTTAATGTCCAGAATGGTGTGAGAGCAGCGGACCTCATTAAAGACTTTACCAAGGTCAGAGCCATGACAGTCTGTACAGTGAACCTCTTAGGACACTTAAGTCCGTCTTGGGTGTCTGCCATGCTGTGCTCTGTCCCTTGCTCAGCTCTTACGTGTGCATGCTGCTGACAGTTGACTCGTCTAATTTCTTGTGCTTCCTGTTATGGGCTTAGGAAAGGTTGAGGATAAAGACCACCGCTGTTCTAGATCCTTGGGCTGAGTGACATGACCTGAGATGGTGCTGCATGCTTTGATTCTTGTCAGTTCTTCATCCCAAGTTCATTTTAGGCCCTTCCCTCCCTCAAGAGCCTTTTCTCCTAAATTCTTTGTCAGGAGGTGCCTGTGAGTTTTGTTACTTTACCTTGAAGTAACACTAGTTTGTTTCATTTGGTTCCAAAATAAAGAAGCTGCCAGCATCATCTTAAGAACATCTTATATAGGACTGGAAAGATGGCTCAGCAGTTAAGAGCATTGCCTGCTCTTCCAAAGTTCCTGAGTTCAATTCCCAGCAACTACATGGTGGCTCACAACCATCTGTAATGAGGTCTGGTGCCTGCAGTCATACAAGCCGACAGGATATTGTATACATAATAAATATTTAAAAAGAAGAAGAACATCTTATATATCCAGACCACTGCTGCTATTCCTCAGAGCTGAAGGTGTTGGGATCTCTTCTCTGCACTCACGGCTCTTTAGCAGTTCTCCAGTGCCAGTTATTTCTTTTTTATATTTGAGGCAGGATCTCAAGCTTGTAACCCTTCTTCCTGAGTGCTGGGATCACACTTGTGTCCCACCTTGGCTTCCTGCCTGATGAACCTTGCTTCCCTTTCCTTATCAGGCACACAAGAATGTAGAGGATGGAAAGAGAAAACAGTCTCCTTTGGAGGGTTTATGCATATGTGCATAACTTTCATGAAAAGAAAGTTGAAAATTATTTGCTTAATAACTGACAATGGTCGCAGCCACCAACTCTGGGAATTTCTGTGTTCTCTGCCTGGAACATTAAGAGTTCTTGAGATGTGTGTGAGCTTTCTTATTTGTCAGCTCTGAGAGCCCTGCCCCATCTTCTGTAAAGATGGGGGAAGAGAAGGCTTGGGTGGTGATTCTGTCTGTGGATGATGCAGGCAAGGCTGTTTGTGCTCTGGGCTGATGCAGGATGAATTGAGGTACCTTGCTATGCAGTGGAGAGCCACCTACAGACAATTTCCTCCTGGTTTATGTTTAAACATTTTTAAATGTTTAGGGGCTTTGGCCTGTGTGCTGTTTCTGTTGTCGGTTTACAAGGACTGTCCTGTGATTGTGGTTATATGGTTAGATGGTTAGTGTGTCCAGAGAGCATGTGGCTACAATTATTAAATCACCATGAGGAGAAAGCCTTTCATTACTTAGAAAGGTTACTTTTAAAAATTGAATTTATTAGATATATCTACTAAATTTTATAATGTAAGGACCATTTTATGCCCCTGGTGATTCTTTGGGCTATTATAATTAGGAATTCATTGTAATTTTATTTCTCTTTCAGAAATATCCCGTATTGCCATACTTGGTTTTAGTATTGAAACAATTCTTACTACAGAGGGACCTTAATGAAGTATTTACAGGTGGAATTGGTTCTTACAGTCTCTTTTTAATGGCAGTCAGTTTCCTTCAGGTAAGTTGTATGGGTGTGCTATACCAGTGTACACTGAAAAGACGTTTGGGGAGAAAATTTTAAATCAAAAATTTTTAGAATGCTTCTCTTTAAACTGGATACCTTTGTATAATTACAAATTAGTATTTTAAGTGTTCCTAAGAGGATAAGACTTCTCACTGTGTATAATATCATGCTATGTTTTGATTTTTGTAAGGGAATGCTAATATAATAACAATAACAACCCAAAATACAGGGTTGTCTGCAGCTCAATCGCCTGTCAGACTAGCCAATTAGCAAGTTCTGGATTCAGTGAAAGACCTTATTTCGTAATATAAGACGGAAGGTGATTAAGGAGTCCAGTCAATGTCAACACCAGATCTTTGGCCCCCACATGTATCTGCACTTCCACTTGGACATGGCACTTGAACACATATACAGCGCACACACACACACAATGACACACATAAACAGGCTGGAAGATGGCTCAGTCAGGCCCAAACATGCCATGCAAGCATGAGGATCTAAGTTTGGATCCCTAGAGCTCAGATAAAAGGCTAGAGTTCAGCAGGTGCCTTTGATCCCGCACTGGAGGCAGAGACAAGACGATCCCAGGGGCTTGCTGGCCAGTCAGTCTAGCCCATTAAGTGACCTTCAGGGTCAGTGACAGATCATTTCAAAAAGTGAACTAGAAAAGAGTTAGTGATGATATACTTGCCTACTGTCTATAAAGTCTGGGTTTGATTCCCCAGAACTATCACCCAAAAAATAGGTATGGTGGCTAGGATCTCTGAGATCAAGGCCAGCCTGGTCTATATACTGATTTCCAGGACAGCCAGACCTACATAATAAGATCTTTCCCTCACAAAATCCAAAATAAGTTAGCAAATAAATAGGTATTGTGGACACCTATGTAGGAAAACACCTCTCATCATAATTGCTGTCCTTGATATGCATGTGTACAACACGCACCGTGGAAATAAGAATATTTTTTAAAGCAGTTAGTCATATAATTTCATCTATAATGTTGAGGCCTGGTTTTGCTTGTTTGGCAGTGTTTGCCAGTAGCCAGAGGTTTGTACCCATAGGGCATTGTCTGGTTTCCGTAGCAGTAGCATAGCTATCAACTGGAATTGTAAACCAAATAATAGTGCTCATAGAAGTTAGGCTCTTACTTATATCCCCTTCCTCAAAATACAGAGAAAATTCAAAATAATTTTTCTTTTTTTTTCTGTTTTAGTTACATCCCAGGGAAGATGCTTGCATCCCCAATACAAACTATGGTGTTCTCTTAATAGAGTTTTTTGAATTATATGGACGGCACTTCAATTATTTAAAGACTGGCATCCGGATAAAGGATGGTGGTTCCTATGTGGCCAAAGATGAGGTCCAGAAAAATATGCTTGATGGCTACCGGCCATCAATGCTTTATATTGAAGATCCTTTACAACCAGGTATTGAGATGAGGTGAATGTGTGGACGCCAGAGGGGAAGGCATCATAGCCAGGCAGTAATGTGCATACCTTTAATCCCAGCATGTGGGAGGCAGAGGCAGGTGAATGTCTGTGAGTTTGAGGCTAGCCTGGATGAGTTCTAATTATATTTAACTGTTTTGTTCAAAATATTTTCTTACCATACTCAAATAAACAAATACATGGTGAGGACGGGGAGAACAACACTTTGTTGCAGACTCCCATTAAGTTGGGGGTAGAATTCACTTCACCCCTTTAAAGCTAAGTAGAAGAGGAATCTACTTTGAGGGTGGGTTTGTAATACCTGTGGAGTATTATTCCAGCCAGTGGTCAGCAGGGCTTTAAGGGAGGTAAACCTTAGGCAGCAGTGAGCATGGGCAGAAAGGTTCCAGGAGATTGCTGTTTTATTTATATTCTACAGACTGCTTCTTTCTGATTTTTGTGTAGCCCTTCTGTACTTTCCTAGCTTTGGGAGTGGCTTGAAAGAAGTTACATGTATAGGAAGTATATATATAGCTAATGTAGACAGAGAACAACCAAATAAAAACAAGCAGACAGCACCATTGTTTTCAGTTTAGCTTGGCTCTATTTGAAGAGAGAATAGTGAGCTGTTTCTTTGAATATGTGGTAGGAGAATCCTTGTTGCTAACGTGCATGCAGGCAGCTATTGCTCATCAGCATTTGTTCATATTAACCAGCCAGGCTCACATCTCTCTGTACCCATTTTCTTTAAAGGTAATGATGTTGGAAGGAGTTCCTATGGGGCCATGCAGGTGAAACAGGCCTTTGATTATGCCTATGTGGTATTGAGTCATGCTGTATCACCAATTGCAAAGTACTATCCCAACAACGAAACAGAGAGGTAAACGTCTAGCCCATATCAACCCATTGTGTCAAAAGTGGCTGTCACTTCTTGTCTTCAAATTAATGTACATACTTGTTTTGTTTTTTTTTTAACCCTATGCAGCATATTAGGTAGAATAATTAGAGTGACGGATGAAGTCGCCACATATAGAGATTGGATATCAAAACAGTGGGGCTTGAAGAATAGGTCTGAGCCATCATGCAATGGTGAGTAAGACCTTTTCATTGATGATGGAATGGGTCTTAGGGCTTTTTCTGTGTTGTGTGTTTTTAATGGGAAGAAACGTTTTCCAATCTTTTGCCACTTTTTCAGGAAATGGTGTTCCCTTGATAGTAGATACTCAGCAGTTAGATAAGTGTAATAATAATCTGTCTGAAGAAAATGAAGCCCTTGGAAAATGTAGAAGTAAAGCCTCGGAGTCTCTTAGTAAACACTCTTCAAACTCTTCATCAGGTCCAGTGTCCTCCTCCTCTGCCACACAGTCCAGCTCTAGTGACGTGGTAAGTACGACACACGTGGCCCCACGCTTGGATGCCTTGCCTGCTCTCTGTAGGGTTAGTGTCCTTTCCCAACAGAGAAATTTCAGTAGCTTTTACTCTTGTAAATATAGTGACATCTTTAACCATTACATGATCCATTAACATTACTTGCTTGCTAACCCTTTGTTCCTTGATCAGTTTCAGAGAAGATAGCAGGTATTGTTATCTTCACCCTAGCCTCAGCAGTGCTCATCATGAACTGGATCTAGATTATCTGGTTATTCTTTATGTCTGTTTTAAAGGGAATCCTACTCAAATTCTAAGTTTTATCACCCATACTCAATGTTACCCAGAAATATGATAAGATAGAGAATATCCCAATCAGTCCAGGAGATGCTTCATCACCAGCAGTCCCCAGTCTCACCCCCAGAGGATATCCTTATTTAAAGATTTTCTAACAGTATACTTTTTACATGTAGTTCATAGAAATGTGATCACACAGTATATAATATTTGTAAGGCTTTTGTTTGTTGAGACAGGGTTTCACACTGCGCAGCATAAAACATTCTTTTTTTGTTCATTATGGTGTCATGGGCATTCATGTGCAGGATCTCCCTTTGCCTGTGGATTTTGGAATGGTCCTTTGAGAGGGGAGTGGGTGTTACACTAGATAGCCTACAGCAGGGTCCAGAAGAAGAGAGAATAAGGGACTGAGCTCTAACTGACATGTCAGGGAGGGTGCCAGCATAAAGCAGCCAAGAAGATAGGTGGCACTTAGACAAGCCTCATCATCTTAGACTCTCAGATTGAGTCCCTTAAACTTGTCATCTTGTACCAGGCATGGTGGCACAAGCCTTTAATCCCCGCACTCGAGAGGCAAAGGCAGGCAGATCTCTTGAGTTTGAGGCCAGCCTGGTCTACAAAGCAAGTTCCAAGACAGCCAGAGCCACACAGAGAAACCCTATCTTTAAAAACAACAGCAACAAAAAAAAAAACATCAACAGTGAAAATTGTTATTTTGTGTTTAATTGAAGATCCTGGGGCATGCCTGGGTACTAAGCCCCTCCCTCTTTGTTGTGGTCCTCCATGGTTCTGTAATTTGATCACATAAATAAAAGCTCATGTCAGCTAGGATGGAAGTAGCCCATTCACAATTGTGGTCAGTGAGTGAGCCCATGGTAAATAGGTCACTTCAAATGTTTGGAGAAGGGACTGGGGAAATAACTGTGAGAAAGAGTACTTGCTGTATAAGATAGAGGGTCTTAGTTGGAATACCCAGCATCCACTGAAAACCAGGCATGACTGTGTGTGGCTGCAGCTGTAGCATCAGAGACAAGCTTCTGGTGCAGCTAGAGACTCTGTCTTACAAAGTGGGAAGAGATAGAGTCATCATCCTCTGGTCTCTGTATGCTTGGATGCACACACAGCATTTGAAGGAAAGCCTCCTTAGTTCCCAGATGTGTCTGTTTACACTAGATGGTACTTACTGCCTTTCTGAGTACTGAATATGAAAATCACTAATATATTGCTTTATATAATCCATGTAACTCGTATTAGGATTCTGATGCAACGCCATGCAAAACCCCCAAACAACTGCTCTGCCGTCCACCCACTGGCAGCCGGGTAGGCTCACAGGATGTCCCCTTGGAGGTCTCACAGGCAGCTGGAAAAGTGCAGAGCACCCAAACCACTAACACACCCAACAGCACCAACAAATCACAGGTGAGCGGAATTTGTGTTCATCATTGTTAGTGTTCAGTACCAGATAGTCTCTCAGCATTATTTATAATAGGGACGAATATCCTGTGTTGCAAGGAGCAGGGTCCCTTGTTCTGGCCACCCGGCTAGCTTATACCTGGAATAATCACACAGAAACTGTATTAATTAAAACACTGCTTGGCCATTAGCTCTAACCTCCTATTGGCTAACTCTCACATCTTGATTTGACCCATTTTTATTAATCTCTTCACCACGAGGTTGTGCCTTCCCGGGAAAGATTTAGCATGGTGGCTCCCTGACTCTGCTTTCTTCCTCCCAGAATTCGGTTCTGCCTCCCCGCCAACCCTATCTGCCCTATCACCAGGCCCAAAGCAGTTTCTTTATTAACCAATGAAAGCAACCAAATACAGAAGGACCTCCTACACCAATCCTATCCATTCTTGCTGTAGTTAATAAACTACATTGCTTCTCTCTGTGTCTAGAAACTCCAACAGACTCACACATTCCCATGCCTTTACTAAACACTGCTATTTCACGGGTCTAACTTATCAACACTTGTTAGCATATCCTGATGGACGCAGACAGCTCAGATAGCAGTTGTGTTTATATGAATATAAAACCACATAAACTTATCCCAATTAATTAAAATTTAATTCTGCCCTAAGAAGAATAAGTAATGAAACACAACTGGAAAAAGCTGAAATCATAATGATGCAGGATAGCATGCCTTCAGGTTTTTTTTTTTTTTTTTTTTTTTTTGGTTTTTCGAGACAGGGTTTCTCTGTGGCTTTGGAGCCTGTCCTGGAACTAGCTCTGTAGACCAGGCTGGTCTCGAACTCACAGAGATCCGCCTACCTCTGCCTCCCGAGTACTGGGATTAAAGGCGTGCGCCACCATCGCCCGGCGCCTTCAGGTTTTTGATTTTCCTAAATTTTAAATTCCTGCTCATCGGCTATGGGGACTATGGCCTTGAACATTTCATTTAACCCCTCTGTGCTGCTTGTCTCATCTGCAGGATGGATTTAGTTCTATACCTACCTTATCTATAAAATGATAACAAAAATAGTATGTCTTTAAAATTTCTAATGAATATTATGTTAATTATTACAAAATGTTAAAGCACATGTCATATAGTTAGAATTTCTTACATGTGAACAATGGCTACCATGGTCTTTTAAGATCTTGGTGCCAGCCAACCCCCTTCCCCCTTACAGATTAGACATAAAAAAATTACAGTGGGCTGAAGATGTAGCTGAATATAGAGCAGGCTGGTGAATGGCCTGCGTGGCTGTGCTTGAAGTACACTGGCTTGGAATGTCTACAGCATCCCTAGAAACAGTGTGCCCTTTGTTCATATCTGATACTTGTTGCTTATACCTATCATCAGGTAGCTGGGGGACAGGTTTAGTTGGTTAACGTTAGCTTTGACTTAAACAGGCCACAGAGATACTCTGTTAACTATTTTTGTTGCCTAATAGTATGTTTAATTAGCCATAAGTAATGAATCAGGCAAAGGAAAGAAACATTTTTTGTTTGTTTGTGACAGGGTTTCTCTGTAGTTTTGGGGCCTGTCCCAGAACTAGTTCTCGTAGACCAGGCTGTCCTTGAACTCACAGAGCTACCTGCCTCTGTCTCCTGAGTGCTGGGATTAAAGGCGTGCACCACCACTGCCCAACAGAAAGAAGTTTTTTTTTTTTTTTTAAATATTTATTTATTTATTATGTATACAATATTCTGTTTGCATGTATGTCTCCAGGCCAGAAGAGGGCACCAGACCTCATTACAGATGGTTGTGAGCCACCATGTGGTTGCTGGGAATTGAACTCAGGACCTTTGGAAGAGCAGGCAATGCTCTTAACCGCTGAGCCATCTCTCCAGCCCCCCAGAAGTTTTTGATACTGGTTTCTGGCATAAGTTCTCTCTTCATCCTCAAATGTATTGAGACCCCTGAGAAAAGGCCTCTTGATGGTAGAGATGACTGTCACCCATCATTTTGATTTGACTTACCCAGTCCACTCCACAGCCTTAGTATATGGGCACCAAATGCATCTGAGGAATAGTGACAGGACTGACCAAGGGAAGGTCATTAGGAAATCACAGGGGCTGACATTGGGAACAGAAAAGGAAGGAGCAGCCAGCCACTGTCCCTGACCTGCCTGTAAACTGTGGGTCTGACAACCTATTCTGGTAGTGGTGTGAGTGCTATAGCAAGCTTTCATGTTGTATGCATGCTGTCAGGAAGAGAAGTCGGGGGTCTGTGCTTTAGAGATCTCACCTCCGTTTCCAGCCCCTTAAAGAGTCTGTGGTAGCTGAAAGTACTGGCACACCCCTTTAATCCCAGCACTTGGGAGGTAGAGGCAGGCACCTCTCTGAGAGTTCAAGGTCAGCCAGCTGGCAGTTCTACACACAGCCAGGGTGATGGGGAGACTGTCTCGTATTGGCTGCATGAGGTGGGGGTGGAAGGATCTGTGGTAGGTGGTGTGCATGCCCCTGAATTGAGGTTTGCCCGTGGAAAGCTGCTGCATTTCTCACTGCTCTCTTCTTCTGCAGCATGGATCAGCAAGGCTCTTCCGCTCTTCCAGCAAAGGATTTCAAGGTACAGCCCAAACAAGCCATGGTTCCTTGATGACGAGCAAACAGCATCAAGGCAAATCCAATACTCAGTATTACCATGGCAAAAAGAGGAAACACAAGAGGGACGCGCCCCTCTCAGACCTTTGTAGATAGTCGGCGCTGTGCGACGGACTGTCTTCTGTGTGCAATGATCTCGTGCTCAGGACAGTCGCACAGGGACTCCTGGGACGGCAGGAGCCTCACACTGTTCAGACGTTGATTTAGCAACTGCGTTTTTTCCCAGCTCGCCACGGAATGGATCATGAAGATTGACAACTGCAAAAACAAAAAGCAAGCAAAAGGGGGAAAAAGGCTGCTTATTTGATAAGTCATGTGCTACAACAGGGTCATTTTAAGATTTAAAGCTTGAATGTAAAATAAATATATTTCTCATTGGCTTTATGCAGAGTTATAGGGACTAGGACTCAGTGTGGGGAGGGTGATAGGAACAAAAAGCAGTTTCAAGGAGATGGGTGGGAAGGCCAACAAGAGCATCTCATAGGAAGTCAGACTCCAAGAGGGAAAGTGATTTGTGCATGTTTTTTTAAAAATAATTTTGCATATATTTGCCATTTTATTGTGTGTATATATAGAAGACCATATAGGAAATTGATATTTGTAATAGTGGATTTGTTAATACTTTTTACATAACATTACTGTTTGAATTGTAAACAGATTTTTTCTCAGGATTAGTTTGAAGAATAATCTGAATTGTCATTCTAACTCACATGCAGGGAAGTGATTAGCTCTGTTCTTTGGTTTGTTTTCCTCGGCATTGAAATGACTTCATTGAACCCGTGTGACCTGCTGCGAAATTCTTTCCTCTCTAAAGAAAAGGTTTATGGTGGCAAATGATGTTTATTTTATTTTGTAAAAAAGAGAAAAATGTACTGTGTACTTTGTGTATACACTGAACATCCTCTAGTCATCTCTGAGAATCCGCTCAGCTGTCCTCTGCAGTGCTGCTGTCGTCTTGGGCGCTGGGCAGCAGCAGGACTGTGTGTGTGTTTCCTTCGCAGTCTCTTTCCCTCCCTTCTCTTCCTCCTAGGAAACAAAAGGCACCCTGGGCCTGGGCTGTTCCTGTCAGTGCGACCTCTAGCTCCACAGACCTCGCATGCTGGCTCCTCTGACCCTGTGTGCTATGTGCTTGTGGTGTCATCTCTCATTCTTTTTAAGTTCATGCTTACTATTGTGGGAGAGAGTAACTGTAAACAGCTTTAATTAAATCACACTTATAAAAAAACTATTTTCTTATACTCCACTTTATGCTTTTGGTATTGTCGATCTTTAAAAATTAAATGGTCTTTGATAATGGATCGATTTTTGTATTGCCTTATTAAGACCAAATACTTCTGTCATCCCATTCTTTCTCCTCTCTGTTAATGGAATTGCTGTCTTTAATTAAACTATGTAAACACTGGCTTGTTTTAATCACCCTGTAACTTTTGGCTGTGGTCAGCTTTGAGTGCAAACGTATACTCCTGTTACTCATTGCCTGCTGGGTCCGAGACTCTGGTGGGATATTTAACATGATGGATTACATGCACTCATCATCAAAGTGGTTTTTGGAGGTGAAAGCCCTCATTGTCTAGCATCAGTGTGTGTGTGGCTCTGTTCAGTATGGCCATTTCCGAGATGAGATTCCTTTATATGTGTATGTGTGAAGTACTGTTGGCTTTTAGAGATTTCTTTTATATACACTTATGAAATACTGAAGACCAATCAGACCATTAATGGACACTTAGTGCAACTTTCTGTAACAAGAATAATGCTATAAAGTAAGACCAAAACTGGTGTCATTGCTGAAATTAACAATTTTCAATATGTTCATATTTTAATTTACAATGGGAAAATGTGTTCCACAACTGGAAACTCACAGTACATTGTAAACTGTGGAGGATTTTAAATGTGATAGCATTTTGACTGTTTTAAATTTTAGAGTCACATTTTATTCTGATCAGAATTTTTATCAAGATGTTGAAGTTTTGTTGTTTTGAAACTAGTTTGTCATAACATTGTGTGCATAATCACAGTATTTATTTTGTAGGGCTTGTGAATGTGTAGACTTATGTTTACTGCTAAGGGAACAATTATTTATAAAATAATATTAAATCCAGTATTAGCTGCCTATTTCAGACACTTAACACCTGCAGAGATCTGTGTTACATTTACCACACTGAAGTTTTTTTAAAGAGTCACCCTCATTGTTGAAAGTAAATGTACTCTTAGGGTGGGAATATTAGTGTCCAATAAGCATGTGATTATATTAAGGTGGTGGTAGCGGGAAGATAATCTTGATTCCATTGGGAATCTTAGGTTTTCGTAAATTTATTGGGAAAATAGTTTTTCCTGTACTGCTGACGTTTCTTTTTGGTAAACAGTATCTTTCTAAAAGAAAAAGCATGAAGGAGAATTGAGGTGTGTATACATTTCCTCAGATGGCCAGCATTGTATTCGTGAATACTGTGTATCTGGAATGAACAGCATGGAAGCTGTTCATTTTTCAATCTGAAGTAAAATACTTTCAAGAACTTTTAGTTTGCCTGCTCATTTGTTTTGTTCATTTTATCTTTGCATTTGATTCCCATTTGTCTCTTGAATTTGAATACTTTTGATGAAGATTTTGTAGCAATCTCAGAAATGTATCTTAATCATTCTGGTTGGTCCTTCCATGCCCATGGATTGTTAGTGGCGTTCTTTGACATTCTTAGGGGTAAATTTTACAAATACTGCCTCCCTGCAGTGACATTTCTCTGGTGGTCATATTTGAGTGCCTGTCAAAAGGAACATTTAAATACCACTCTGTAGCCGTGCTGGGGAGGGGGGGGGTGGCGGCGAGGTATCCACAGGGAACCCCAGTGCTTTGGGTCAATTGATACTGCAAGTTCCTTTTTCACTGGCGTTACATGTGCCCAGGATGGTCCCTGGTCTTCAGCATCTTTTGTTTGAAGATTCTACACTTAGTCTTCAAATCTAGCTTTCATCTATAGGATCTTCAACTTTAAAAATATTTCTAGAGGATTATATTATATGAGTACCTGCGTGAATTTATGTGTACCCTGTAAGTTCAGGAGCCCACAGAGACCAGAAGAACATGTTGGATGATGCCCTGGAGCTAGAGTGAACCATCATGTGGGTGCTAGGAACTGAATATGGGTCTCCTCTTTTCACTGCTGAGTCATTTTTCTAGTCCTAGATTTTGGGTTCATGTGTGTTCTCTCTCGTCTTAAGCAGTTGACCACAATATATATTTTATATTGGTTCAGCTTGAGGGTATCTTAACCTTAGTTTAAATTAGGAGCCTCTTCACATTTAGGTTGTTGGATTCATCCCAGATATTCCTGGATAATGCCCATGGTTCATGGTTATGTGTTATGGTTCCAGGGGTTGGCGTTAGCTAAGACAGGCTGTAGTCCAGCTGTTCTCAAACGGGAGCTCTTCCTGCCCCCGCCTCCCAGGTGCTAGCAGGAAAGGCGTAGGCTGGCTCTCTGTTTGGGAAGGGCATCTTGAATGAACTCTGCTCTGGAGTTGTCAGTCTCCTTTGATCTCTTCCCATTCCATCCTGTGTGATGAGTGGGGGTTGTGTACATGGATCTTTGGGGCTAGTGCTTGGGACTTTGAGAAAGACGAGAGTCAGAAGAAAGGTGGAACTGGGCAGCACCGGCCCCTGCTGCTGTGACCTGTGTTCACTGGCTCTCCTTCCAGATGTGTGGGGATATACTGAAAGAGTGCTGTCTAGAGATTACCACCATGCTCTGGTTCTGGGTTATTGTGGTTCTGGACTTGTTGGTGAGCTGTTTTGAACTGCCCAGTTCTTTCATCCTGTTTATTTGGTCATTGTGTGTTGCCCAGAAATGAAGAATGTTCATAGACAATTGGTTCTTCTACAATTAACTTTAAGAATAAGCTATTAGATGTCCCTGGTTTCACTGGTAGGTACTGAAATAACATGGTGATCTCCAAGTCCATGACATGTTTTGGGACAGCTTTGATCAGGCTGGCCTCAAACTCAAAAAGATCTGCCTGCCTCTGCTTCTCAGGTGCTGGGTAAGGCTTGAAACAGTCCTTTTGGTTTTGGTTTTGGAGACAGGGTTTTTCTGTGTAGCTCTGGCTGTTCCGGAACTCTGTAGACCAGGTTGGCCTTGAACTCAGAGGCCTCCTGCCTCGGCCTCCCAGTGCTGGGATGAAAGGTTTGCACCACCACTGCCTGGCTACTGAAGCACTTTGTAATAAGAAAGCAACATCCACAGGGAGGAGCTTGTGAGCCAAGGCTTCTGTAAAGCTGCAGTAAGTTTGAGCAGGCTTGTTAGATGTTGCAGCCACTGTTGAAATGCCCGTCAAGTAGCAGCTAGCCAGTGGAGCGCTGAGAAGACAGTGCTCGTGGGAGCAGGCTTCCTTGGGAGTATCGCCATCTTGCCTCGTGTGAACCTCAAGAGCTCCAGAGTCGTTTCCTGCCCTTTTGTCAGAGTGTTCTTGGAGCAAATGCTGAAGCACACACTCGAGGATGCCCTTCGGTGTTTCTCTCCCGGCTTAGGCCTAACACAGTTTCCATGGAAGCCTGCTAAGACCTCCTGGTTATTTAACTCCTTACCTGGTTCGCTCTAATCAGAGGTTTACTGTTTTTGAGTATGTGTTTGGCCTTGACATCCAGTTAAGTGTTGTCTTACTGAGTTTGCTGTGATCCCTAGTCTAAAAGATGGGTGTTGCGTGAGAGAGAGAGAGACAGACAGACAGAGAGAGAGATGGCAGCAACTGGCTGCCCTGGTTAGGCTCAATTATGGCCTTGACTTTGGGGGATAGAGCAGGGGGGTATTTTCTGAGCTTGCGATTGCAGTGGAGTTGTCTATGGGTAGCTGGTAGTTTTATCTTTACATTTCAATTATTTTAAAAGGGGAAATGGGTTTTTATACTTTGAGCCAGACTTACATTTCCATTCAGTTTCTGTCACTCCCTTGGCTCTGTGTTTCTGCTGCTTGATGGAGAAGGTCTCTGTTAGAGAATCTGGAAGACCTTGTTATAAATATTCCTGTGGAGATGGTGGGGCTCATAATAGTTGCTCTGAGGTAGGAATGGGAGGGCCAGAGAAGCATACTGCAGCTAGTACTCACTGGGGTATAGAGCTTGTCTTCTAGAGTTCAGTACCCAATCCTGGGTTGTCAGCCTTTTTCTTAAAGTGCAAACTGCGCTACTCCTTTGGTCCTAGATCAGTTCAACCTTTTTATTTTTTTATGTTTTTTAAAAAATGATTTATTATGTATAGTATTCTGTCTGCATGTGTGTCTACACATCAGAGGAGGGCACCAGATCTCATTACAGGTGGTTGTGAGCCACCATGTGGTTGCTGGAAATGGAACTCAGGACCTCTGCAAGAGCAGCCAGTGCTCTTAACCACTGAGTTATCTCTCCAGCCCAGTCTACCCTTTTACATGGAGCAGCAGTTGATTGTGAAACTTGGTTTCTAAACCTGGCCTCTGGCTTTTTTTATATATATTTATTTATGTATATGAGTGCATGTACAATTTTATACCAGAAGATGGCATCACATCCCACCATAGGTGGTTGTGAGCCCACATGTGGTTGCTGGGAATTGAACTCAGGACCTCTGGAAGAGCAGCCACTGTTCTTAACCTCTGAGCCATCTCTCCAGTCCTTCTCTGGCTTTTAAGATTCCCTCTGTTACATTACACTGAAGTTTTCAAGTCATTGAAAGTCCAGCAATTCTGCGACGCTCCACATTTTACAGACTGCTAAGAAGTGTGGCTTCTGTATGCATTGTTAAAGGGGGAAGGATGTGTAGTGGCCAATCTTGTTTCTGGACATAAGAGTGGGAAAGGGCACTGGCATCAACATTTTTCTCGGGTAGCATATCCTATAGACAGATGCTTAGAAGTCTGGTGAAGTTGGTTTGTGTCTAACCAGCTTTCTGTTTATTTTCTTCTCTGCTAGCATTGCCTTCAGTGTTAAGCAACGCAGATGCCCATGAGGTGCTGGAGGTCTGAGTGTTCAACTCTCCATTCTTGTCTAGTTACCGCTGCAGAGGCACTAAGGAGATTACCAGAAAGAGATTTGATACAAATGCTTTATGAAATCTCGACATTTCCTGAGGCCATGTGACTGGGCACCAGTGATGGAAACTGAGTGGATGTCACAGCTGGAAGCTTTCTTTTTTTAAGCTCACAGTGTCTTCAAAGATGTCCGTTGTTTACCTTGAAAGTTTATAAATTGCACTTGTATGCAAACACAGCCCGTCCCACGGGGCGTATTCACAGTCTGCAGTTCAATAAAGACTGTGTGCTTTCATTTATCCTCACAACCGCCGCTATGAGCTATTTATGCACAACCTGATTAGCTACTTCAGAAAATTCTAAATACAGCCTTGTTTAGAGTGGACATTTCCTTGCTCATACAGTGTGATGGTCAAACTCCTTTTTCTTCTTTAAAGTGTTTCCAATAAAGGGTGTTCGATGCCCTGCCCACATAAACAGCACAAAACTGGAACAGAATTTTGTTATTTGCAAGTAGTAGCCTAGTTTTTTTTGTTTTTTGTTTTTGTTTGTATGTTTGTTTGAGATAGTATCTTACTGTGGAGCCCCAGCTGGCCTGGAACCCACTCCCCAAGTGCTGGGATCAAAGGCATGCCCCAATGTGCCCAGTCTTACCTTGCTTGGTAAACTTACGCTGTAAGGAATTGCAGTACTTTGCTGTAAGTCTTGGTGGAACAAGACACACAGCTTGTTTGGACAAAACAATGAGGAAAGGGGTTGTGGGTGTGACTCAGTGATGGACCACTTTCTAGCATGCCGGTGGCCCAAGGTTTGAGTCTCAGTACAGCTGGAGGGAGGGAGGGTTATCAACCATTTTTAGGATTGTGCAAAGGACCCAGCAGTCCTTCGGCTGCTGAGACCCCAGTGAAAAAACCAAGCTGATTGGCATCAAGTTGCTCAGCAGTGTACTACCTGGGAGAAGTCAACTTTACTAGTAGATCCTTCTGCTCATTTGAGAGCTTCCTGAGAAAGCAAAATTAGAATCCTGTTTAGCTTCCCAGCTGATCTAAACGATAGGATGAGCTAATAACATCCTATTAACAGGGCAATTCTGCCATCCACCTAGACATAGTGAATTTGTGCATACGTATGCTCCATTGTGAAGAAAAATAGGTAAGTATTTAATTAAATCAAGTATCAATTAGCCATTGACTCCCTAGTTCTGCTTAGCCATCCCAGAGCTAAGTTTTAATACTGGATGCAGCCTAAGCTGAGTTTTACGCAATTGCCCATACCAGCGTCTGTTGGGGGGTTTCTTTATTAGAGTTGGTTGTACAGTACCCACAGCTCCCATGTGCACATGTGCACATGTGCAGAGCTAGTCCCTACTGTTTATGGTACTGGCTGCTGGAAGTTGCTTTAGTAAATCAGCACAGTAAATACCCTGACACTAAGACATCAGTGGGCCGCTGGGCAGTTCCCAGAGCTTTCGGCTTACCTTTAGTTTCAGCAAGCTGTGACGACACGCTCGAACTGAGTTTACTGAGACAATAAAAATCTCTGTTTTCTCTACACACAGACTTCCAGTGTAGGCTAGGCTGACTTTGAACTCGGGTCTTGCTGCTTTTTCTCCTCAGGGCCGGGATTACATTCGTTCCAGAGACTATTTGTAAATTGGTAAATTTCTCACCTTTATTTATTTATTTTTTTTAATTTATTTATTATGTGTACAACATTCTGCTTCCCACACACCAGAAGAGGGCGCCAGATCTCATTACAGATGGTTGTGAGCCACCATGTGGTTGCTGGAAATTGAACTCAGGACCTCTGGAAGAGCAGTCAGTGCTCTTAACCTCTGAGCCATCTCTCCAGCTCCCCATTTATTTATTTATTTATTTATTTATTTATTTATTTATTTATTTATTTATTTTAGGCCAGGCTCTTATGTAGCCCAGGCTAGCCTCAAACTTGCTATGTATCAAAAGATGATTCCGTGTGAGTTTGAGGCCAGCCTAGTCTACAAGAACTAGTTGCAGGACAGCGAGGACTTGTTACACAGGGAAACCCTGTCTTGATAAACAAAAACAATAAACAAAAGATGACCGAGTACTTTTGATTCCTTTATCTGCCACTCAAATGCTGGGATTCAGGCGATTGCCACACCCAGTTCACTGGTTGCCGGGGATCAGACCCAGGGCTCTGTGCATGCTAGGCGAGCACTCTACCAGCTGAGCTGTGTCCCCGGCCTGGCTCTTGATTCTTTTCCTAGGAGTTGAATGTCACGGTGCAGCACAGTCATCCAGAAAAGCTCCTGTTCCTTTTGCCATTTTCCACTCGAGCTGGGCGGTGGTGGCGCACACCTTTAATCCCAGCACTCAGGAGGCAGAGGCAGGCGGATCTCTGTGAGTTCGAGGCCAGCCTGCTCTACAAAAGCTAGTTCCAGAACAGGCTCCAAAGCTACAGAGAAACCCTGTCTTGAAAAAGAAGAAGAAGAAGAAGAGGAGGAGGAGGAGGAGGAGGAGAGAAGAAGAAAGAAGAAAGAAGAAGAGGAGGAGGAGGAGGAGGAGGAGGAGGAGAAGAAGAAGAAGAAGAAGAAGAAGAAGAAGAAGAAGAAGAAGAAGAAGAAGAAGAAGAAGAAGAAAGAAGAACCACCTTGATTTGGGCAAAACAGTTCTTTGATCATTTTTGCTACCTACCTGGTAAAACTCAATCTTTTTTTTTTTTTTTTTTTTTGAGACAGGGTGTTTTCTACATAGCCCTGGCTGTACTGGAACTCATCATGTAAACCAGGCAGACTGGCCTCCAACTCACAAGGAATGAGTAGCAGGTGAGGAGAAAGGGCTCCCAGGACAGAATAACTGGGTTCCGATTAATTGGAACAGAGAAGGGCAGAGCTGACCCGAGTTATCTGGGGACAAATCTGGGAAAAAGAATAAAAGCCAACCGGGCTGTAGGGAATCCCAGAGTCATCTCTAAGCTCTAGGTGCCCAACATTATTTGAAAAGATGTTTTCCTTGGATCACGGTCTCGAGTCTTGCGGCTGGAGTCTGTGCTGCAATGCCTCATTCAGCAGTGAGTGAGACAGTCTGGGCTGACCAGCTTAAGTAAGGAATGCAACTTTTTTGGCTTTTAATTGGGAACATTTTGCCTTTGAAGTAAAATGTTTTCAATTCTCTGCTTGTCTAAGAGGACAATTTCAGAACCCAAGGATCTAGGGATTTGAAATAATCCACCTGGGGTGGGAAAGAGAGAGGAGAGAGAGAGATGATTTCAGTCTAAAAGAAGTGTGTGTGTGCATTTAAAGCTGTAAGTAATGCCTTTTTGAAGTTGTGGAATTAAAAGAGGAACTCCCCAAAAGGATGGACACAAATAGAACAGTGCCCTTCTTAGGAAAATAAAGGATGTATTTTTAGTTTTATGTGTATGAATTTTGCCTGCCTGTTTGTCTGTGCACTGTGTGCATGCAATGCTCAAAAAGGCCAGAAGAGGGCATCAGATGTCCAGAATCATTAAAGATAGTTGTGAGTCATCTCTTGGTGTTGAGAATCCAGGTCCCCTGAGAGCCATCTCTTCAGCCCCTACAAAGATGTCTTCATGTTTAATGTTAACATTAAAAGGAAAGGATGGTCTCATTAAAAGGATGAAGTGGCCTCTCTAAGTGGCATCAATTTTCAGAAGCTTGACCACTTAACTTAGGTTGCAGACCAGCTTTGCACTTTGGGCACCAGGGATGTGGTTTTTCTTGAGCACGCTTCAAAATGCCATAAGGAGGATTGCGCCAGCCTCTCTGTTTAAAATCCACTTCAACACAACAGCGTTTCCAAGTTCCAGGCTTGAGGACTCAGGACAGCCCTCCAGGCAAGGAGGCAGGAAAGAGGCAGAGGGCTAGGGAGATGTCCTGGCTCTGCTGAGAAAGTGCCAACAGCTGGGGGCAGAGCATCCATGCCATCAGAACACTGAAGCCTTCTAAATGGCTCCCCTAGCTTCTGGGGTAGCCACTTGCAAAGTCAGGCGAGTCATTTTCAGCCAGGAGCGGGCGAGCGTTGGGCAGCCTCTCCATGACACACTTCCGCCACTTCTCAATTTTTACTTTTGAAATTGTTGACTTTCCAATGTCCTTAAATCTCTGGCCTGTGCCGCCTCCTAGTAGTCTGTAGTGTACAGTGTTTCCGATACTGTGACGATAAATGCTGTTTTTACCAACTGAGCTGTGTGAAAATGTGACGCACAGGAGGTGGGGGCTGGGGATTCAAACCAGGGTGTTGTGCGTGGAATCACATGGTATACTGCTGAGTGAGCTACACCCTCAGCCCTGGTTTCTTTTTCTGAACAAGTGTTTTTATTTTTATTTATTTTTCTCTTTTGTGTTTTTTTTTCCTGGTTTTTCAAAACAGGGTTTTTCTCTTTAGTTTTGGCTGTCCTGGAACTTGCTTTGTAGACCAGGCTGGCCTCGAACTCACTGAGATTGTCACCTGCCCTTGCCTCCCAAATGTTGGGATTAAAGATGTGTGTCACAACCGCCCAGCTAAGTGTTTTTATTTTTCCAGGCATTTTAGTATGATAATTGAGCCTAAGCCCTGTCAGTGTGTGAGACCCCTGCAGATTATTTAGCTGTACCAGGTGTTTGTCACACTCCCCTCAGTCCCCCGAGGCTTGGCCCCAGGTACGCTTGCTGTGATATGCCGGTGTCACTTGGTCTTGCATCCCCCCCTGCACCTGGGACATTGCCTTCACCTGTCCATTCCTCGGCTTATCCTGTTTCTTGGGTTTCCCTTTTCATAAGGTCCTTTGCTGGGTGTCCACCCCTGGCTTCCTGGTGCACACTGCGCAGCTGTAAACATGAGAAACGCGCTCTAGTCCCCAGTTAACAGTTTGGCTGCATACAGAACTCTGGGCTGGGACGCATCTCTCAGAGGCCGAAAGCATCGTTCTCAGTGTCGTTAGGAGTCCTATACCGGTTTGGTAATTTTTTTCTCTTTCAAAATGTTTAGGACCTCCTTTCCCTCAATGCTCTGAAAAAAAATCACTGTATGGAAGTTGAGTTTTTAATCCATTGTGCTGAATACTTTACATGACTGGTGTGTTTCACGTCATGACACACATCCTTCAGATACGGGGAAATCCTGAATTTTCACTTGCTCCCATCGCTTCTGCTTTCCTGGGGGCTCCCCATTTGTTCAATATTGGGCGATGGGGCAGAAAGCCTCTCTCTAGCTGTCTGTTTTGCTTTCCATCCCTTCCATCTCTGGCATTTGGATCTGTATCTCTAACCCTCCTGGGAGGTTTTCATTTCTGCTTTTATATTTTTCCTCAAGTCTTTTCCTCTCATCCCCAGATGTTTCTTGTTAAGAAAATGTATTCGAGACCTAGGATAGAACCAAACACGACTGGTAAAAAAACAAGAATTTTTTTAAAAAAAATCAATGAAATGATTCCCAATGATATTCTGTTCTAATCATAGATTGAGACCTAGCCCAGTGGTCATCAGAGAGGCATCAACTAGTAACTGATGGAACCACTAGGCAGACCTCAGGGAATCATGCAGAGGAGGGGAGTCAGAAGGGTTGTAGGGGTCAGAGGGGTCAAGGGCACCACAAGAAAACCCACAGACTAGACTAACCTGGGCTCATAGAGACTGAACAGACAACCAGAGAGCATGCACGGAACTGACCTAGGCCCTCTGCGTATGTTCCTGACACCCCACCCCTCCATCCCTTAAGTGTTCCACAGCTCACCAAAACAATGCCACCAGCTGGGGACAAAGTACCCTAAACACAAGCCTGTGGGGGACATTTAAGATTATATATTCTTCCCCCAGGTCTCCGTGTGCTCATGGACATCTCATAATGTAAGTAAAATTCAGTACAATATCAAAAGTCCCCACAGTTTTGAATCCCAACACTCTCCAAGAGTCCAAAGTATCTTCTGATATTCATGAAGAACTCCGTGTAAGCCCTTGTAATAATTCCCGTGACGGGTTGTGACAGAGTCTCACTGTGTAGTTCTGGCTGTCCTGGAACTCACTCTGAAGACCTGGCTTAACCTCGAACTCACAGAGATCTGCCTGCATCTGCCTCTAGAGTGTTGAGATCAAAGGCATGTGCCACCATGCCCAACAAGTTACCAAGTTCTCTTTTTAAAAATATGTATTTATTATGTATACAGTGTTCTTCCTGCATGTGTGCTTATACGCCAGAAGAGGGCACCAGGTCTCATTACAGATGGTTGTGATCCACCATGTGGTTGCTGGGAATTGAACTCAAGGACCTTTGGAAGAGCTGGCAACGCTCTTAACCTCTGAGCCATCTCTCCAGCCCCCAGGTTACAAACTTCTAATGTAAAGTGTAACAGGGTAAACGTTTCTATCCCAAAAGGGAATGGGATGATAGCAAGGAAAAACAACCTGAGCTGCCAAGGTGACGTGGCGTAAGCACTTGCCAAACCTCGTGACCTGAGCTTGATCTTCAGAACTCAGAGCAGAAGGAGAGAGCTGACCCCTGAAGCTGTCTCCTGACCTCCATATCCAAATGTGTACATCTGTGCATGTGTCTAGCCGTAAAGGGAAAGCCACAGTTGCTATGGAAATGATGATGCCTGGAACATGGGATGTCTGCTGAGGAAAGTTGTTGGCAGCCAGTAGGGTCAGCCCTAGAGATGGCCGGCCCCCGTGTGTGCCACAGGAGACGGGCCTGCAGATACAGGGATCCTAAAGGACCTGGAGCTCATACGGCTGTAGGGTTTCCCATCTGTCTTACTGGGTTTGGGTGTGTCCTCCCATGCCCACATTTTTCTTGGCATTCTGCTCCTCGGTGCTTCCCCCAGGATGGCCCATTAACCTCTGCTTACAGCTTTCTGGGCTTCTTTATCCTTCAGCTCCTGACTCTTCCACAAAGCAGTCCTGAAGGCTGATGAAAGCCATGGTCAGACTTAGGACACAACAACCCCACTCGCAGCGCCGATTCTCTGGATTAGACGGCTTTCTCAGTTTAGGATCAAGTACCCGACAAAAGCTGCTTAATGGGAGAGGGTTTTGGCTCGTGGTTTCAGTCTAACACAGTGAAGAAGGCACTGCGGAGGGAACAGATCCGTCTATGGTGGGACTTGGGGAGCGGAAACAATGTAGCAGCTCTCCCAGGTCCTACTGGGCCAGTAAGCAAAACACTCAGGCCAGGCTAGAACCAGAAGAGGCTATAACCATCAAAGGCCCACCTCCAGGCTGGACCTCGCTTCTGCCAGGCAGGAGGCCTCACCTCCTAAGTGCTCCGTGGACTCCTAAAACGACATTCCATGCCTGCAGAGGTCAGACGAGGGTGTCACATGCCTTAGAAGTGGAACTTCAGGTGGCTTGTTAGCCTCCATGTAGGTGCTGGGAACCGAACCTGGGTCTTTTGCAAGAGCAGTGGGTACTCTTAACCACAGAGCTATCACTCTAGCTCCAGAGATGAACAAATTCTGCTCGTCCCAGATAGCGTGCCAACAACAGAGCAGAGGAACAATTCAGCTTGGTGAACCTATAAAAGTGTGGGTGACCCCCAAACAGCTGCATTATTAAACAGCTGCACAGGGGATAATCTAAAAACTGCATAGATGGGAGTTCCCCGACTCAGCTAGCCTTCCACCTCCTAATAGCACTTCCCCAGACCACACACAGCCAGGCTGTAGTATAGCTGGGTCTGTGTACTGGGTCTGTGCACCCTGTAACTCCAGCACTGGAGGTGAAGGCGAAGGATACTCATGAGTCCTTGTGGCTCACTGGCCAGCTAATGTAGACAAACAACTCCAGGTTCAGGGAGAGACCCTTTCCTTTCTCTTCTCCTTTCTTTCTTCCTTCATTCTCTTTCTTTCTTTTTCTTTTCTTTTTTTATGGAGTTTTTTTTTAAGATTTGTTTATTTAGTTATGTATACAACATTCTGCCTGCATTTATGCTTGCACACAGAAGAGGGCACCAGATCTCATTACAGACGGCTGTGAGCCACCATGTGGTTGCTGAGAATTGAACTCGGGACCTCTGGAAGAGCAGCCAGTGCTCTTAACCATTGAGCCATCTCTCCAGCCCCTTCTTTTCTTTTTTTGAGACATGTTTTTTCTATGTAGCCCTGCCTGTCATAGAATTCACTCTGTAGATCATGCTGGACTTGAACTCAGAGATCTGTCTGCCTCTGCCTCCTGGGTGCTGAGATTAAAGGAGTTGCTACCTCCACCTGGCTGAGAGACGATTTCTCCAAAAATTAGGTGGAGGGTCTAGAGTGATGACTTGGTACTCAAAAGCACTTGCTGCTCTTGCAGAGGACCTGAGTTCTGTTTCTAGAACCTACTTGGCAACCCACAATTGTAACTCCAGCTCCAGGGGATCTGATACCTTCCTTTGGCCTCTGCAGGCATGTAAACAAATGTTGGGGACTGTGGACTCCCAGACCCTGAATTTCATGTAAACAACTTGCTTGCAGGTGCTCTGAGTAAAACAACTTGTTTTTCTGTGTTTGCAGCTGCTCTGAGCACGAGACAGGGGCGTGGTTTCTGGTGGCTGCAGCTGAAAGATCCCGAGAGCTGGGGCAAGGCCAGAGCTGGGGCATGCCCAGAGCACTATATAAGCTGCCCCTGAACACAATAAAGTTGGCATTCTTGTATCAAGAATGACCCGTGTTCCTGTATCTCGTCTGTGTGCGTATGTGCTTAAATCTCAAGGTCCTTGCCTGAGACTCATGAACAGTCCCATAGTGCAGGCAGTACACTGCAGGCATAGTACCATAGTACACATAGTACAGGCACTACAGGACAGCAGAACACACAATATCATGGAGGTTACAGGTGGAGGCTCCCAGTGAGATCAGGAACTAGGGAGATACTGAGAGATTGCCCTCGGGAATGGTGAGGGTGGATTGAAGATGGGTAGGTGTCTATGTGTGTTTTCATCCCCAGACTCTTGCGTGATAGTGGTTCCAGGTGGTGCAGGTGCCACACAGCAGGAGGTACCGCTGAGGTCAGTGACTAGATGTTCTCTGAGGGATGCCCTCCTGAAGGCTGGCCAGCAGGGAAGTAATAAAGAGGAGGTGAGAGGGTGAATTGAGGGCCTCAAAAAGAATGGAAGATTTAATCCCAGCACTCGGGAGGCAGAGGCAGGCGGATCTCTGTGAGTTCGAGGCCAGCCTGGTCTACAGAGCAAGAATCAGGACAGGCTCCAAAGCCACAGAGAAACCCTGCCTTGAAAAACAAAAACAAAAACAAAAACAAAAAACAAACAAACAAACAAAAAAAAGAATGGAAGAAAAAGTCAGTTTTTAAAGGGACAGAGTACAGACAGTCAGATTAAAAGGAGTAAAAAAATAATAAGCCACGAAAGGATGGAATGTGCACAGAGAATTTGGATCATGTATATTGTGTTTTTTTTTTTTTTTTAACTAGAGAGACATTTGATTCTGGGAACTTCTAAGAAAGGTATCTTGACTTTAAAATACAGGTCTAAGGACTTGTTGCTTTGGAAAAGAGGTTCTGCTTTTGTTTCTACAGAGGATGAGAACCTGTGGATTTCTTCTAGACTAATGTGGTTTGATGCACCAAGACCCCCTGAAGGTCATCGTGAAAAACCCCCAAAGAAACTTCACCCAATAAACAGCAGGAAGTAGTCTGGAGAGAGAATAACGTCCAAATTCCCAAAATTGTTTACTAGAGGTTGTGGGGCCGAGGGGGATGCTGCGGCAGTGTCAGGAACATTGGCAACCACAGCAACAAGTGCTGGAGCTGAGGCGTGCTGGAGCTGAGGCGTGCTGGAGCTGAGGCAAGCTGGAGCAGCCAGACCCCGCTGGGCTGCCTGTCTGCATGTGGCATATGGAGAAGGTGGCGGTGGAGTGAGAGGAAGGCAGTGATGCAGCTCGGTCTGGAGTCCTTTTCTGTCCGTGTCCGTGTTTAAATCTCCAGCTGAGTTCTAGGCTCGCATCCTGTCCAGTAGTGCAGGTGCTACAAGCAATAGAGGCAAAACATCCACACATAGGGACTGGAGAGATGGCTCAGTAGTTAAGAATATTTGTTACTCTTTCAGAAGACCAGAGTTCAGGTCCCAGCATCCACACGTCAGCTCACGACTGTCTGTAACTCCAGCTCCAGGGTGTCTTGACACCCTCGTCTGGCCTCTTCAAGCCCTGAGCTCATGTGGTGTACAGACATGCACACTTACCTATAATAAAATTTTGAAAAAAAAAGTTAGGACCAGGCAGTGGTGGTGCACACCTTTAATCCCAGCACTCGGGAGGCAGAGGCAGGTAGATCTCTGTGAGTTCGAGGCCAGCCTGGTCTACAGAGCGAGTTCCAGGACAGCTAGGGCTGTTACACAGAGAAACCCTGTCTTGACAAACAAAACAAGTTAGAAAGTCAAGTACCCCAGCCACACTGTGCTGAGAATCTCAGGCCCACCCCACCCAGTGAGCGCTTCCGCTGGACCTTTGGGAGATCTAGTGTTGGCCACAGCTTAACCATAACTATCAACCGGGGTGTTAGTCTCCCATCAGGCTACCGCAGGGCTGTCCACAGCAGAGATGAGGACTGTAAAGGCATCCTGTGGGCTGGCAGCATATGCAGAGACAAGCATCCTATTGCGTTCCCTTCCTCCGGTTCTGTTTTCCTGTCTGCTGGCAGATTGGTCACAGGCCTGTGTGCAGATGACATACAAATGCCAAAGACCAAAGTCATAGTATCGTTCCCACACCAAAAGAACCGAGGGCTCCACGCAGTCTTGTTTGTTAGTTCATTTGTTTTCTTTTGGAAAGGCTGGAGGATATGCCATCTCTGCACCAAGTCACCCCCCCCCCCCTATTTTGGAGTTCTGGGACCAATTAGGCAAGCTGTCTGTGTCTTGGTTTCTGTTGATGGAGTGAGGATGCTGGGGTTCTGATGAGGGCTGCCATCTGTCAGAAGGCTCGTCTCTTGGGAACTAAGGCCAGGGCTCTTAGTGAGGGAAAGCCAACAGGCTTCAGTCTAGACAGCAAGGGTCACCTTGGCCATCACTGTGGCCTGCCAGGAGTAATGTCTGGCCAATGTCAGGAAGGCAGGGCAGTCTTGCTGAAGACAGGGGCGTAAGCCTTGACTGCTTCCCACGAGTGGAAATCGGTTACTACCTTCCAGGTGACAGATGATCTCTGGGGTGGGACCCGGGGCTTCTGTGGGAAGCAGTCATGATCCTCTGGCACCTCTTCTCTCTCCTATTCGTAGGGTACCTGGTCCCAGGATCCCACTAGACCAGACAGATTCCTCCCCTCTGCTTGTCCCAGGATCTCCTGTGTGCCCATCAGATGCTCAGGACATCACTGAACAGATCCCATCAAGGTTTTGAGTTGGCCCAGCAATGTGGAAAGCCGGCCGTTCATACACATAAAGATGAGGCACAGAAGGCCTGGGGAGGTCCCAGCTGAACGCCCTGCTGGCTGGCTTCATGGTAACTCAGGGCAGCACCGTCTTGCTTGCCCAGCCTCAGAAACAGGGTAGGTTTTTTTTGAGGGGGAGGGAACTTTTCGAGACAGGGTGTCTCTATGTAGCCCTGGCTGTTCTGGAACTCACTCTGTAGAGCAGTCTGGCCTTGAATTTAGAGCTCTGCCTGCCTCTGCCTCTTGAGTGCTGGGATTAAAGATGTGTGCCGTCACCGGCTGGCCAGGGCAGTTTTTCTTTGTTTTTTCTTTGTTTGTTTTTTTTTGTGTGTGTGTTTTGTTGTTGTTTTGTTTTTCCAACTCTGGTGTTCCACTCCAGGTTATAGGGGCCACCACCAGGCTACACAAACAAATTTTCTTAGGCTGGCTTTTCCCTCCAGGTGAATAGGGTTGTGCCTGTAAGGCAGATGGGTGGGTAGCTCTCCTCTCAGACGGTTCTAAGAAGTCAAGATCTGGGTGACAAAAGATTGGGACATCCACTCAAGGCAGGAGAGCATTAGTTGCAGCCTGGAGCCTTCCAGAAACAGGGGCGTGGCCGGAGGGCAGGCGAGCTCTGGAGGGAGGCGGAGGCGCAGACAACATTGTCTAATAATCTCCTCGGAGGTGGGTATGGACCGGGAGCCGGGAACTACGTGGGAGAGGTACTTTGGGAACCCCGGACATGGGATCTGTCTGGTGACCTAAGGCTGCGGGCGTGGCTCCCTCCTGCAGACTCAGGGACACGGGAGATGGCCGAGCGCTGCTGGTAAGGGAGCCGGAGGTGGCTACTTGAGGACCGGGTGGGGACATTTCCCCGGCCCATGCCCCGCATGGTCAGGACGGCCAGCTGGGGGCGCCCGGGCTCTCACACCCACGGGCGGGAACTCCAGTGTGCCGGGCCCTCGGCGGCGGTGGCGGCAGGTGAGCGCGAACGCGGGCTGGGACGTCAGGGGATTCGGGCGACTGGCGTGGCTGTAGGGGTCCTCGCCTGGGTTCCCGCGGGACAAACGCAAAGGTGGCCACGGGTGGCTTTGCCAGCCCTTCTCCGGCCGGGGCGCGGGATCCAGGCAGGCCGCCTCCGCCCCGCGCTTCCCCTCAGAAGCTTCCTTCCCGGTCTGGGGGAGACGGGGAAGGCACGAGGCTCTGGATCACCCGGGCGCCGGTACCCGCACATCCCTCCCTCGCTTGGATAGCTGTGGGCGCTTGGTGACGGGGAGGGTCTGATGTGTCCCTGGGGGCTAGCCAGGGGTCTAGGTGGTCTGCTTAGAGTGACTAGGGGATACAGCTCATTGAGAGCCACCATCCAGCTGGACCCCCGCTAAGGGGCTGCGCGGGGGTGTGGGGGGGGGTAGCCTAGCGGGGACCTCCACAGACCCCCCACATGCCTTCCACAGGAAGGAAGCGGCAGGGTGCTGAGGACCTGGTTAGCTGCTTGGATGCCTTCCTCTCAGGGTAAAGAGGCCCAGCACAGAGCCTAAGCTGAGAGGACAGTAGGAGCTTAAGTCCTGATGCTGGACGGAGCATTCAACCGGTAGGACTGCCTGGCCTGCTGTGTGGCCCAGGAGACTGGCTGCCCAGCCAGCTCCAGGCCCTCAGAGGGAACTGTTGGAGCAGGGCTGCTTTGACAAGTGGTAGGGGCCTCACGGGGCAGCGCAGCTTGGGCTCCGGTGACTTGAGGTTTGGTTGACAAGAACGGTCAGTCCTCATATCTGTAAGGAGACAGGCCCACTTGGGAGTGGCTGCTGGGCCTATGCAGTCTGGCAAGCAGATTCCCCTAGATGAGTTGGGGGTCATTATCTGTGTGGACCACTTCCTGTGGTGCTGAATTCAGGCTCCCCAGGCACTAGGTCATCTTGGTGTTTCATGTCGTTGGGGTTTTGTGGGTGGATGCTCTTTGGCCTTGTAACCAGTTAACCGTGAATTAGGCAGCCTCACTGACATCTGGGAAAGCAGCGGTCTTTCAAGATAAGTTAGGCCAGGAACTAGGAGCAAGGCTCTATCCTCTGACCTTCTTGTCCCATTCTGACGTAGTTCTGATGTGTCACGCCTGTGAACCGTACTCCTATGCCCAAAGGCAGAGTCTCCAGTGGGCCTAAGATCACCTGTGGAAAGAAAGGCCACACTGCTTGCAGAATGCTACCCCCCTCCCTTCTTCCTGTTGCTCCTGTGGATTTCTCTTCAGTAGCTGGACATAGGGCGTTGGTGGCCTATGTTGGTCCCTGACCAAACCCAGAGGGGGACCTTTCAGTGCCAACCAGTGTCTGGGCAGGCAGATGGGTAAGTTGTTAGTCTCTAGTGGCCCTGCCCTCAAAAGGCCACCGGATGCTAGGACAACAGGGTGTCTTGTCCATGCTACTGAGAACTCAGACTGCAGAGTCTCACTCCCCATCACGGATACTGCGGGCTGAACGTCCGATGCAGTATCACCCACGCCTGTGTCCCCCTCCCAGCCTTGGCTCTAGGACTTTTCCTCTCCCGGTGGGCAACTATCATCTGCTCTGGAAATGGGTCAAGCTGTGGCTACAGTCAGCCTGGTTAGTCTGCCGGTCAGGGAAGTGGCCTGGGGCCCTTGGGGCTTTAGGCTCTGTCTCTTTGGCCTTTTGAACACAGTGACCTAGACTGCTGTGCTGAGAAGAGAACAGGCTGGGGCTGGGGAGCTAACCCAGGCGGTAACACGCTCGAGCCTGGTGGCCTGAGTTTAATCCCCAGAACTCACAGAAAGAAAAAAGCTGGGTGGACCAGGTGTGGTGACACACTTGGGTGGCAGAGGCGGTGGATTTCTGTGTGTTCTGAGCTAGCTAGGTCTACCTAGGAGTTCCAGGACAGCCAGGGCTAAGCAGAGAGACCCTCCACCCCCACCCTGCTCAGTTTTTCACGACAGGGTTTCTCTCCTGGGGCGCACTCTGTAGACCAGACTGGCCTTGAACTCAGAGTTCACGTGCTAGGATTAAAGGCAGCTTCACCACCACCCAGCTGGCCCCATCCCTCCCCAGTCCCCTTTGTCCCCAGTTTGCATACAGGTGGGGAGTATTCTCTGCCCCAGAACACTGTTTATCTTCCAGTGGCTAACTGGGGTCACAGAATGAGGGGGTGGCACTCCGCCAGGGCCATAGCCACCTGTGGGGGCTGAGCAGGACCCCAGGTGGTATGCCCAGATAGGTGCTTGGTAATCACCAGCTGAACGAGGTGTCTACACTCAGCCTCCGCTTGCTCCAGAGGGAGCCCTGCCCTCACCTGCTGATGGTGAGGCTGCTGCTGGCATTCTGAGGTCTGGAGACAGTGCACAGCCTGGAGGGGACCCCTCTTGAGCTTAAACCCCTCTCCCCCCACTCACCTTTCCCTGTAGGGTGACCCTGGGCAGGCGCTTCAGCCTCTCTGGGCCTCAGTTTCTCATCTCTAAAGTGAAGACAATAAGGATTAAAGGCCAAGGACCAGCTCCAGGCTGAAAGATCCACAGGAGACCCGGGAGTGAGCTGCGGCATGGGAGAGGTTACGGGAGCAGTGTTGCTGCAAGTGGAGTGTGGGTGTTTTATCTTTATTTATTTACTTATTTATTTCTTCATTTGTTTGTTTGTTTCTCTAGACAGGGTTTCTATGTGTAGCTTTGGAGCCTGTCCGGGGATTTACTCTGTAGCTCTGTAGACCAGACTGTTCTTGAACTCACAGAGATGCACCTGCCTCTGCCTCCTGAGTGCTGGGATTAAAAGAGTGTGCCACCATCGCTTGGCATGATATGGGTGTTTTATGATAAAAGCAGGGTAATGGGGCTCTTGTCTAGCCTGCGCCAGGCCCTGGGTTCCATACCAGTACTGCAAACACACACACACACACACACACACACACACACACAACTATTAAAGAGATCTATGCAGATAGACAATAAAGAAAACCGAGCAAAACAGGGTAACTACACAAATCCGGAGAAAGAAAATAGGATTCCCTGTTTTAAGACTTTTCTGAAGATTTTTTTCCCTTAATTTTAAAACCCCAAGGGTGGTTGTTGAACTCATGATCTTCTGCTTCACCTGCTGAGTGCTGGGGTTACAGATGTGCCTCAGCATTGCAGCAAAAGCTTTGCAGTAAGGATTGCAGCATTGCAGTAAGGCCTGTCCTACGCGCCTGTGGTCCGAGTGAAATAACCTCCACTTGAACTCAGGAAACACTAGCTATTAGTGTTGTTTTGTTATCACTAGTCCCGGCTAAGTGTGTCTTGTCTCATTGCCAAAATAACCGAGGGACAGGTCTTAACTCTCCATGATGCAGATCACAGCTATTCAAGAGAGGTCACATGGTGAGCTCAAGTCCACACAGCAGACTCCAGGACATCCACAGGAGGAGTTTAGAGTTTTCTTTGTACGATTGCTATCCAGCTTTACACAAAACCGCCAATCTCTAGTTTCTTTTGCCAGCTCAGAAGGTCGGTGTCACTGGCCGTGTTGGGGCATGGAGCTGAGTGGCTTTCTTCACAACCAGGCTTTTGCTTGCCAGCATCCCCTCCTGGCTGGCCTGTTTCACTGGCCAGTGTCTGATGGCCCCTCTGGACTCTGGGCTCGCTGTCCTGGGGGTACGTCGGGAGCTGTCTTCCTTCATCTGCTGGGAGTGGGAGTGGGATGGGTGCTGGGGATGCAGGGCAGGGGGAGGCTGTTGCCTTTATGTCACATTGTATTCCCAGTTCTTCTGCCCTGGCCCCAGCCCTGAACTGTTGCTGGACCCTGGTCCCTCACCGGGGTGAGTGTGGGGCTCGCAGAGGGTCCAGGTTGTGATTTTCTCCCTACCTTTGCTATACAAAGGAAGTGGCCATCTCTTGTATGAACTTCTGTAAAAGTCTCTGTAAAATGGGGACACACATCTGGTGCCTCCATCAAGGACAACTCTGCAAACGGGGACAGAATGGTTCTGGATACAGCCGGTCCTAACAGCCTAGAAACAGGGTCGTTAGGCAGGAAAGGGGCTTATGGGAGGGGCAGTGGCCGTGAGCGTAGTGTATGTGACTCAATGGGTGTGTGGTACAGTTTCTACCTCCTAGAGGAGGGTCCAGGCTCTGTGAAGATGGCAGGAGGGGGGAGTAATTTGGTGGGTGTGGGGTGTGACAGATAGAACTGAGGTTTCATGGGTGATATGACCTCGGGGGTCTTCAACCAGGCCACAGTGTGGTGAGTGGGCGGCCGAGCATCTGCTGCCTGGAGGGCTTGTATCATGGTCCTTATCTTAGGCCGGCTTTCATTACTAAATTCTAGAAACATCCCAATTTGGTATTGAAATGAAAATCAGACACTACAGTGATAATATGGGAAGTAAACCCAACAGCCACCTTTCACTCTCCTCCCTTTGGGGATGGGATTTTTTTTTGAGACAGGATCTTGATACGTATCTCAGGTTAGCCTTGAACTTTTGATCCTCCTGCCTCAGTCTCCCCAAGTACTGGGATTACAGGTGTGCACCACCACACCCTGATTGAGTCTTTAGTCTTTCAAATATAATGTTGGATACAGGGGTATGTCCTTTCAGGCCATTTCTTATTAGCTGTGGCATTTGTACATGTGTGCGTGTATGCACGCATGTGTGTGCACACGCACTCACGTGCGGACACACACACACCTGTCCTGGCTGCTCAAAAAATTGAGGCAGGAGGACCACAAGTTCAAGGGCAGCCTGAACTACAGAGTGGGTTCCAGGACAATCTGAATAACTTGGTGAGACCCTGTCTTGAGTTAAAATCAGAAGCTAGCCTAGAGCTAAAAGGTTGTCACACGTCAGGCGCTTGCTGTGAAACCATGAGGCTGTGACTTGATCTCCCGACCCACATACAAAGCCGGGTCAGTGACACACACTTGCAGTGCCAGCGCTCGGGAGATGGTGGAAACAAAAGGATCTCGGGGTATTCTGGCCATTCAGTCCAGCCAAATTGGTGGGCTCCGTGTTCAGCGAGAGACCCTGTCTCCAAAAAAACTAAAGTGGTAAAGGTGATTGTGGAAGACATCTCAATGCCAACCTTCAGCCCCACATAGGTGGACATATGTGTGTGCATGAAATAACATTAATTAAAACTCAGCTGGCACACGTGCATCCCCGCCCCGCGTGAACTAGTATACTCATATACACAAATCAAACAAAACAATCAAAAACAGGGCTGGGAACGTCATTTAGTGACAGAGTGCTTGCCTCGTGACAAGGCCTGGGCTCAGTGTCCAGTACAGAAGAGGAAGAGAGTAACAGCTTTCTTGACGATCTCGAAGAAGACTGTCATGTGACCCTGCTCTTTGTGGAGTTGGGGGCTGGAGACGAAGGGTTTTCAGACAGAGCAACATTTAACCAGGGGTGTTGACTGGTTTTCCCTGACCTCCGTGGCTGGACATTAAGAGTGTTCTCAGTATTTTTCAATATTTAATTTTTAAAAAATTAGTTTTAATTATGTTTATGTATATGTGGTGGGCGGGGAAGGGGAACCATTGTGCGCGAGAGTGCAGGTGTCTGTGGAGGCATGAGGCAGCTGACCCGTGGAGCTGGAGTTGCAGGGCTTGTGAGCTGTTGACATGTATGCTGAGACCCAAACAGGTCCTCTTCAAGAGCAGCGTGCACCCTTAAACGCTGAACCATCTCTCTGGCCCCCCTTTACAGTAGTTTTGTAGTTACGTCTCTGCACAAACAACCAGCAGCCAAATCCTTGCATGCAGTGGGAAAACCTTTTTAAGCTAAGCTAACACGAGTCCATTTCCTGACATAGTGGTGGCCACAGACAAACATGGATTTGTGTTAAGCTGTGTCTGGGGTGTGGACATGGCAGGCTCTGAGGGCTTTCTGCTACCGGGTAAGCTCCCTTGTGGTCGGGGATGAGACAGGGAGGAGCTCTTTAGAGAGGGCTCTGCCTGGACAGGCATGAGATGCTGTGCGCTCTGGAACCTGGAGTCTGAGTCCCACGGGTGAGGTGCAGGTACACGGGGAAGGTGGCTAGTGTGCTCTGGCTGACAAGTGGCGGGAAGGCAGAGGCCTTGCAGCCTGCTGGACTTCCAGCAAGAGGCTGGGGGAGGCTATATTGCTCTGCCTTCCCTCCTGCTGGGAATGAGGCCCACTGGCTGAGGCCCTAGTGAGCCGTCACACATTCCTCACCTGTAGAAGGTGATGTGACAACAGGTGTCAGGGCTCTGATGGGGACACACTTTGGCTTTTCATTGTGGAAAAACGACCGTGTGCAGAAAGATGTGGTTACACCATAGACTCATCCCCAGCCTACACATCCTGCCTAGCCGCGGGTCATCTCTGCCCAAACACTTCCCCCTCCAGACAACACATCACTTCATCCGTACAAGTTTCAGAAACAGATAATGAGTCTGGAACACACACGTGGCCCTAAAATCTGTTAGAACTGATAAAGGAATGCAATAAACTCCACGGGCAGGATCCGTGTACTGGGCAGCTAGCCGTGTTTCCACACACTCGCAAGGAACTAGCCAGAGAAGAAATAATTCCCATCTCTTCTGGGCATTAGAGCCCAGAAGAGGCTTTAGCAATGCATTTAACCAAAGGAGATGAAAGATTGCAGACTTTCTCTGCAGACTGGTATTTATCAAGTACTGGTGAAAGAAACGGAACAAAAATAAACGGCAATGTAGCCCATATTCATGGCTTGCAAGGATTAATATTGTTGAAATATTCAAATTCCCCGGGTGATCTACAGATTTGAGTGTAATCTCTATAAAAATTCCAATGACAATTTTCACAGAAATAGAAGAAAAACCTGTAAAATTCATGTAAAACCACAAGTGACCCCAAATAGTCAAAGCCATCTCAAGCAAAAAGACTCAGACTGAAGATTCTACACATCTTGGTTTCAAACTATGCTACAAAGCTTATGAAATTAAAATAGTATGGCATTGGCATAAAAATGGAACAGGATAGGGAGAGCCCTGTCTTGTGCATTTATGACTGATTTCCAACCAGATGCCAAAAATACACAAAGGGAAAAGGATAGTAAAAGTAGGTATCCACTTACAAGAGATTAGGCTCCTGTCTCACACATTTTACACACACACCAGTCCAAGAGGACCAAAGGCATACAATCTGAGACTATAAAACTCCTGAGAGAGAAAAAGAGAGAGAGAGATCCCTGTGATACTTTTGTTCTAAAATCTCAGGTTATGGGATTACATCAGACTGAAGTTTCTTCACGGGGAAGGAGGCATCCCAGGAAAGAGAGGGTGTGTGAAGTAGGGGACATATTTGCAAGGTGAGCATCTGATAAGGGGTTAATATCCCAAACATGTGAGCTAGGAAAGTCACAGCAGGGATCTAAAGAGCCCTTATTCAAAATGGGCAAACGGCGTGCGTGGACACGAGGCCTACAAGTGAGCAGCGGACATACAATAACATGCTGTGAGTCATCAGGGAAACACATGCAAAACCACAAGGAGAGGCTACGTAACACCTGTCAGAACGGCTATTAGGAAGTCGATGAGAGATGACTGTTGGCGGCGTGTGGAGATGAGGAGCCCTGGCACAGCGCTGGTGGGAATGGAGTCACCGCAGCCGTTCCCGAAACCGGGAAGAGAGGAGGCTTCTCAAGTAACTAGGAACAGGGCTAACATAGGACCCAGCGCTAGGTTTATAGTTCAAACTCAGAGATGGATTTGCTAGAGAGACCTTGTCAGCACTCCCCTGGCGGTAGCAACTCCTCCTCCACAGCAAAGCAGACAGGCGTCCTCGGGTCCCAACAGCAGAGGCATGGTAGAGAAACTGTGGCGAGTTGCACAGTGAAGTATGATGGAGCCTCTGAAAGGAGGCCATTCTGTTACGACAATACCGATGAGAGGCAGAAATAAAAAAGAGCACAAATCCTGCTTGCTTGCATTCCCGTGTGAGATAGTGAGATATAAGGTCATCAGACTCAGAAGCAGGGGCAGGGGCAAGAGGCAGGCCGAAAGGGGCGAGCTAGTGATTAGATGGAGCACTTTATTCAAGAGCGCAGTGGCCCAGCATGGTGACTATTGTTCGTGACGCCTATGTCCAACTTGTGGGGATTTTCAAATGCTCTGCCAGGAGAGAGGACAAATATGGAGCTGATCGTGGTGTGCGTGCCCAGCACTCAGGAGGCCAAGGCAGGGTTCGGAGGACCAGCTTGTCTCGAATAACAAAATAGCTATTTTTCAGTATTTAAAAAAGACAGATCCATGCCGGGTAGTGGTGGTGCAGACCTTTAATCCCTGCCCTTGGGAGGCAGAGGCAGGTGGATCTCTGTGAATTTGAGGCCAGCCTGCCAGCCTGGTCTACAGAGCTAGTTCCAGGACAGGCTCCAAAGCTACAGAGAAACCCTGTCTCGAAAAACTTTATATATATATATGCACATACATACACATACACACAGAGATCCAGCTAGTGGTGGTGGCGCACACCTTTAATCCCAGCATTCATGATGCAGAGGCAGGTGGATCTCTATGAGTTTGAGGCCAGCCTGATCTACATAGCGAATTTCAGTACTGCCAAGCTACATAATGAGACCTCGTCCAAAAAACAAAAGCAAAACTCCTGATCCAAACGAGTCTCGTGAGGGTCCTGCTGTAGCTCACATTTGTTGCCTATGTGTGGGTGGAACCCATCTCTTGCCCATCTCTCACTTGCAGCTCTTTACATGCTACTGGTCCCCCACTGTGCTTCTGGCCCCCTGAATCTCATCGGTTGGTTGTACCCACAGGCTTATCTAATTCAGCTGGACTGCTCCATACAGTGTGGAGAAGTCAGCAGCACCCGCCTCTGGAAGATATCTGCTGGGCTCTCCTAGTGGAGCGCTGGCAGGCACTTTTCCAGGCTTCCGGTGAGGACAAACCTTCACTTTTAACCAGGTTCCAGCTGCCGAGTGTGGCAGGGTCTGGGGAACCATCCCCCCACCCCCTGTTCAGAGCATCTCTTTATTTTTCCTCTTTTCTTCATAGTTTACCCATGGCGGCTTTTCCTCCTGCTATTTCCTCTCTCTCCTCTTCCCCGTCTCCTTATTTCCGTTCTTCCTCTCCAACACGGAGGCAGGTGCTCTGCTACCAAGCCCCAGCCTTCTCTCATCAGCTGAAACTGGACAAGTAAATCAGAAGTCCTCAGAATGTGCTAGGGGCCGGCCTGCAGCTCAGCTGGTAGAATGCTTGCCTGGTATCCGGGAGGCCCTGGGTTCTATCTACAGCCCAGCATAAATGGTGTGGCGGGGAGGCCCGCAGGTCATACTGGCATGGTAGAGTGTTCAGCCTGGGCTAGAGACCCTTTCTTAAAAAACAGACAGACCCAAAAGGCTACATGCTGTCATGCGATGGTAACTTTTAAAGCCTGCAGTATCTTCTTCCTGATTTTTGTTTTCCTCTGTGATGCTGGGTGTGAAGCCAGGGCCTGGTGCACACAACACTATGCTCCTTGCTTGAGCTGTTTCCCAGGCTCTGCTGGAAGGGATGTGGTCTTCCTCCCTGCCCTCCCAAGGTCATTCCAGGCTGGATACAGGAAAGGACAGGCACTTGGTGCAGCCCCTGCTGCCAAGTCTTTCAAAGGAAATCAGGCATTTGGCTGGCAGGGCCATCGCTTTCACATCTGTTCTTTTAGGATTCTCTGCTGTTACTCAACATACTGTGACCTGGGCTGCCCTCTCTCCTGCAAAAACCCGGCTCGTAGGCCTGGCTAACATCTGGTGACCACAGAACCTGCTCCTGCCTCTGGGCTGGCTGTAGCACTCACAGGTGCAGGTCTCCGTTCTTACCTGAGACTAGGCTAAGCAGGAGGTTGGCATTTCTGCACTGGCAGGGCTGGTGGGGGCTGGATTTGGGGAGGTATGTTGCTTGGTGAGATGGGCATTCAGAATAGCTTTGATACCGGCCAGCAGTTCACCCTCAGGACCGCCAGTGACGCCACGAGACCCTAGCTCTTCCTTAGTTTGTTGTGGCTTGTATGACCCTAGGAGGTCCCTTTCTTCTGGAAATCCTGCTATCCTATGAAATGAAGGTGTGACCAGGACATTGTCTATGTGCCCAGCCAGGACAGGAAGAGATCCCTGTGTGTCCCTGAGCCCAGGCTGGGAAGAGTGGAATCTAAGCATTAGAATGCTCCCCAGATGGCAGGCCATCTGCAGAGAGGCTAAGTGACAGGACCAAAGGGCTGGCAAGGCACCTCTGACTGGCCAGAGTGTGGAAGGGCTGGCGGGTGCCTGGGGGAGTACTGAGGGCAGCCTGCTCTGCCTCTCGAGGAGGCGAACCCCCACAGTGCTTTGCTGCTGGTGGCAGAGTGGGTTCCATGCGTCTGTGCTGCATTGCCTAGGGTGGAACGTGCTATAAATCAATCTGGCAGGAACACCAAGAGGTCCCGAAATCCCTGTTGCTGCAGGAAAACCTTCTCACGGGCTCTGAGGCAAGAGTCGAGAGATGCTTTGGACCCTCCTAAATAGACAGGGCTGCCACATGACAGGGTAGCGAAGACAGGATTGGGGAGGTGTGTTGGACACTCTGCTCCAGCCCAAGGGAAAGGAAGGAAAGAAGGCTTGGAATCAAAGCCGGGGAAGCTATGGTACAAGCCATGCACGGCTGGACCCAGGGGCTCCGGCGGCCAGAAGACTGTCCTAACTCTCCAATTCTTTCATTTTGAGAATCTTCTCAGGCACAGTGCTTGCTCCCTTGTCTGTTGCCATGAAATGATTGATCACTCCAGCTTTCCCTCGGTGTCTGTGGTCAGATCATGTCCTGGTGGCTCTGACTTGTGGTCAACTGAGGTTGTAGCTAGACTGCTTGTGGAGCTGCAAGCCTGAGAGAGGATTGGGGATCTGGCCCTAAAACGGCTTCTCCTAGAGGGGCTAATCCAGGAGAGAAGCCTTGGCGTCTTTCATGACTTCAGAGGTCGCATGATTTCATGAATTCTTTTTCTTTTTTTTTGTTATAATTTACTTATTTTTATTTTATGTGCATTGGTGTTTTGTCTGCATGTGTGTCTGTGTGAAGGTGTCAGATCTTGGAGTTACACTTGTGAACTGATGTGCGGGTGCTGGGAATTGAACCCCGTCCTCTGGAAGAGCAGTTGGTACTCTCTTAATGGCTGAGCCATCTCTCCAGTCCCATGGCTTTTGTTCGTTTGTTTGTTTTGGTTTGTTTCCCATTGGTCACACAAGGAGTTGGGGCTATGTCAATAATATGAATCCTAGGATGCAGGGTCCCTGGAGGCTCATGTGCCAACAGCCTTATGAAAATAGGGACCTGCTCCCGTACAGGTCACTATGATCCACCTAAAAGTCCAATGCTTGCCCCTTCCTTGGCTCTCGTTGGTCACAAGTACACCTGGGGCTGCTTACCCTCAGCACAGACCGGGGGGCTGCACAGGTTAGCACTGCCTCTTCTCTGTGGCGGAACACGTGTGCCATGGGTCTGGGGCCCAGAGGGAGGCTTGCTAGACCTGACTTGACTGGATTCACAGTATTTTGACATGACCAGGAAATGAAAAGGCCTGAGCAGGGGCTGGAAGAATGAGACAGTTGGGTGGTAACATGAGGAAGACAGGGTGGGAAAAGGAATTGAGCCGAGTGTTGGGGTCTGATGGGCCGAGAAAGGGGACTTGATCCTGAGGCACAGGTCAGCCATGTAAAGTCTGTGAGGAGAGTAGGCAGGAAGTAGAGCCAGGCTCTAGAGATTGGCACTGCCAGGATAACCCCAGCCAGCATCCCTGCCTGTCTCTTTAACTGACTGTGAACCTAAGCCCTCAGAGATGCTCAGCCAGTAATGCAGTATTGCCTTGACTTACAGCAGCTCGCTGGAATGCTGTGGCTTGGGTGAGGTCACACACGGAAGCTCCTCCATCTGTAGAGCTTCATCGCCCCAGGTCAGGGAACTGGACTGGTGAGAGTGTCCAGCCAATTGCTCAGACTGTGGTCAGCCCAGTGAGGGTCCTGAGTCCCCAAGGCAGGGGAGGAAGACCATGGTTGTGAGGCTCATGGACAGAGTGAGGGTGGTTTCTTTCCTCACGTCTTTCCTGCCCCTGCAGAAACTGCCCAGGGTTTGGAAGGCAGTGGGGTGCTGTGGGGTTTCTCCATGGGGGTGGGGCTCCACATCTGGCTTGTCAAACTGGGTCATGCTGTTTGCTTAGCATTCAGTCTTATTGGTTGGTTGGCTGACTGACAATTGTGCCTTGTTTGTCCCTGCCTACCCAGCATGTGGTTCCAGCTTCACCTTGGGACCCCTTTGTGTAGAGACCAAATACTTCCTGGCATGGGTGAGGTTATTTTCCTGAGTTTGGGACCCCAGGTCTCATAGTGGAACCTTTTGGGTCAGTGTGCCCGGCTTCTAGAGTGATGGCCTTCACCATGCCCTCTCCTCCTGGCTGAGCATCGAAATCAGTTTTGTGTCTCTGACTCTGGAGAGGAGGCTCGGTGGAGCCCCGAAAGAAAGGCCTGGTGGTGGAACCTGCAGGTACCGGTCTGCCTGTCTTCTGCTTTCAGGCTCGAGGATATCAGATTCTGGGGGAGCTGCAGGAAGAAAGGGAACTGGGGGAAGATGGAGCATCCTCGCAGAAGGCTAGGGAGCCCTGTGGGTCAGGGCTTAGAGGTCCTCAGGACCTATCTGTCCTAAGAAGTTCCTGCCTTACTCCCAAGAAGCAGTTGAGGTACAGCCGTGGAGTCAGGCCGAGGGAACCCTGATTTCCAGTCTTGCTTCTTGAAACTGTGTATACTGGCAAGTGCTGAACCCTCTAAACCGATATCCTCCTCTGAGGAGGGCAGTGGGGCTGGACGATGGGGGACTTAGTGAACTGTGCCTGTGAGGTCGTCATGTTGCCCAGAACTCAGCCAAGTGTCAGATGTGACCACAGGAGCCACCGCCTTCAGTGCTGAGAGGACCTCAGGGGAGGGTGAGGTGTGGGGTGAGGGAGTCAAGTGTGCTGGCATTGTCGTGCTCTCCAAGGAGAGATAGGCAGGAGGCCAGGGGAGAGCGTGAGGCATTTCTGGGTTTGTTATCACTCATCTCCTGCCATCTCTGGGTGCTCCAGCCCTGTGACTCTCCTCCCTCCCACAGCTAGGATCCTCTCCAAAGACCAGGTTTCTGTGTGCTTTCCCCAGTGCTTCTGGAGAAACCTTTCAGAGTTAGCATCGGGGCAGAGGGCTCCTCCTCCATTAGCCTGAGAACTCCCAGGTCCATGGGCCTTCCCTGCCGGATGGGTGGATCCAACCCCAACACACTCTCCCTGCCGCTCACAAGCACCAGTCTGGGCCACGTCTCATGCTGGCAGCATCCGCTTTTTGTTGGGCTTCACTTGAGTCTTGTCCTGTGTAAGCCAGGCCTGTGAGTCTTATAGTGCCCAGCACCAAGCCTCTTGAATAAATGGGCGCCCAGGGATTAATCAGTGACTACGGGAAAAAGATGTGCAATTCAGTCAAGGACTCTGGTTTGAAGGGGGCGGGGGGAAGAGTTACTTCTGCATGCCAGGGTAGCTAACAGCGGAGGGAGATGTAGCTCCCAAAAGGTCCCTTGGGTCCTCTAATCAACAGGCACCCTAGAGGCATTGCCCAGGGAGCCCTAAGGTTCTCACTAGGTCCGTCTGTGGTTACCTCTATCAGCGGCCCGCCTTCTTACTGTGGAGTAGCTTGTGTTGTACAGGTCCGCGAAGGCTTGCATCACTGCTGTGGCAGGCAGGCTGTTTCCAGTTTGCCAATCATGGTTAAAGCCGCACATTTCTTGTGCAAACACCTGAGTTTGGAGTCATGGGGGAAGAGTCTGTGCACACCCTGCAGCTCTCCAGTGTTTCCTGTCAGTAGGATCGAGAACTGGCCTGGCCCCACGTTCTTGTCAACACTTGATATTTTCCTTTAAGTTGAACTGACCTTGTGGTACTGCAGAATCTGTAACACTTTAATTTTCTCCTACTTCATGCTACTAAGTATTCTTTTAGGCACTTATTGGTTGTTTAAGTAGCATCTTTGTTGAAACATCTGCTTAATCTTTTGTCTATTTTATTTATTATTATTGTTTGCTTGTGACAGGGTCTTACGGGGTTGCTCAGGCTGACTTGAAACTCCTGAGCTGAAGCAATCCTCCTGCCTCAGTTCCCTGAGTAGCTAGGACTAAAAGTGTGTCCCATCATGCTTGGCTGGTGCCTGTCTTTTAATTGGACCAATGTCTTTATTATTATTATTATTATATTTTGTGACAGGGTATCACCCTGTAGTTCTGACTGGCCTAGAACTCACTCTGTGGACTAGGCTGGCTTTGAACTTATGAAGCTCAACCTGCCCCTGCCTCTCAAGTGCTGGGATTAAAAGCATGTGCCACTACTCCTGGCCATTTGTCTTTTTGTTACTGATTTGTGGGTAGCCTATTTTTTTTAATGTTTTATTGCATTTTTATTTAGTGTGTGTGTGTTCACATGCATATTCCACCGTACACGTGCGGAGGTCAGAAGACAACCTGTGGGCGTTGGTTCTCTCTTCCTACCACGTGCATCTCCATGGTTGAACTCAGGCTGCCAGGCTTGTCGGCAGGCTCCTTGTCCCGCTGAGCCATCTTGCTGGCTCTGTGGGTGATCCTTGTACAGTCTTCAGGACTCATTTCCAGTTGTGTGTGTTGCAGAGGTCTTTGCCTTTCCTCCTCCTTGGCGACACCGGCTTCTTCTTTGCTTTGGCACACCCATGCCTGGAAGACAGTTGTTCAGTGAAAGGTGTATCAATGTCTGGCTTCTCTGTGAGGTTCCCTCTGCCCTCCTGTAGCTTCTGTGACAATCCAGAATCCTGTGTGACTCAGAGAGCAGACCTGTAGGCCACCTTATACACCCCCCCCCCCCCGCCAGCACAGGGGATTCTGAAATCCTGTCCATGTCCTGGTACTTGGCTAGTGTATTCTGGATGCTGGGCACAAAAGGATGTAGCTCTCAGCAGGGACGTAACCTGTGGTAAGACAGCCTTCAGCGGGAAAGGATAGAGACTGGGGACTACACCAGGAATGTCCCACACTCTGGGAGGGGGAGACATGTCTTGCTCTTAGAAGCTCACATAGAGTTGGGAGGGGACGGCTAGAGAAAAAGATAGAAAGAACCCCAGTACTCTAGGTTCCATGCAGGCGCTGTCTGCAGACTAGGTGGGTGCTCTCTCTGTGTTAGGAGGCTCCTGCCCATTGCCTCCTGGCCCTTTGCAGTGTGCTGTGTTTCTACTGAGCTCTCTGTGACTGCAGGGGAACGTGAGGCCTGGCACGATGGAAGGGAAGCCAGAGTCCTGGGCTCATGATAATCATGGCCGTCGAGGGTCTTCAGGCAGGGTCTCTGCTGGTTTGGAACCAGAATTCTAAGGCTAAGCCTGAACCTTACTTCTGCCCTAGCCCCGACGGGGGACAGATATGGAGTGCAGAAAGATCTGTGACCACTCAAATGGGTACCCCAGGCCACCACATCACTGCCGTGGAACGAATCCAGGGAGGGAAGGGGCCTGTCTGGGAGTGGCTGAGCTGGAGGCTCGTGCCAGGCTGTCAGCTTTAATTGCTCAGTGAGGATGCGTCTGCTCTCTGTTTGGAGCCATCGTCTTGGGGCTTCTAATGGAGATTTTCACTTCTTGTTTCATAATTTTTTTTTTTTCAAAAAAAAAAATTTGTTCCAGCTTCAAGCTTCAAATTTCCATGAAGTCATTGGAGCTGAGAGCCTGGCCTGGCAGCTCCCCCACTCCTGTGGCAGGCTCACAGGCTGGGAGAGGGGGCCTTTCTCACACCCCCACCACAGCAGGAGCCGAGCGAGCGGAGCTGAGGGCCCAGCCTTAGCTAGCCCTCTGCCGTTACCACTGCCGAGCAGGAAGTGGTGGGCCCCAGATGTGACTCACTCTCATTAGGTAGCCGGTGGAGGGAGCCTTCCCATGTGTGAGACTGGACGCCTTCAGAGCAAGGGTACCGAGGGCCCAGCCACCTTCCTACAGGCACCGAGCTTGGCTGGGCGGCTTCAGGGCCCCAGGAGAGCCAGGTAAAGTGTGATTCGGGCATGGGACGGCATCTGTTTTTTTGCCCAGGCCTGAGGGGACAGCAGGACAGGCCTTGGGTCCCAGGCCTGTGGGAAGGAGGTGAGCCCAGGCCTGACTGCTGGTGGGCAGGGCTGACTGGTGGGGAGAAGGGGGCCCCTCCGTTTCCTAGGCAGGCAGTTGGGAGGGCGGCTCCTCACTGGGAAACCCAGACGGTTTGGCCCTGGCTTCTCCCGGTCTGGCGAAACGGTGCTGCCAGAATCTTGGGCAGTGATGCTACTCACTTGGCCCTCTTACCTGAAGTTTGGGGAACTGCATGCTCTTAAATGCCCGTGTTTCTTTCTAGATTGTGATTTTACATTTACACCTACATTTCATTTTTCTCACAGAAAATAAACATTATCAAGGAAACTTACTAAACAAAGCAACCAAAAGTCATTCTGAATGTGGGGCTTGGGGTGTCACTCAGGGGCAGAGTACGTGCTTAGCGTGCCCTAGGCACTGGGTTCCATCCACAGCACCAAAAATAAGAGGGAACAGTTTTAAACAAATACTCTAAAAGCAATACACACCAAAGAGACAGAAAGCCAAGATGCCTCGGGAAATGAGAACGACCCCTTCCCCTCCTTCCCTCTCTTTCAAGGCCCCAGGATCAAGATGGGGCGCTTGGAGGGGGTCCCCAAGCACCCGGCACAGGATGGAACAGGTGCCTCTTCCCCATTCAGGGGCAGACACAGGAGAGTCAATCTCCCTGTTCAGCCTTTGGGTGGCATGGTGTCTGGATGTGGAGCCAAGAAAGATTCAAAGGCTTGGACTGGAGGCCACAGTATGGGCTGGCCCTGCCTAGAAGGCTCTGTGTCACTATGTGTTGTCACCAGCTCTCAGCTCTAAATGTGAGGGTCGGTCTAGACGCAGGGGCCCCAGGGCATGGATCCTTCGTTTGTTGTAGCTCAGGAGGTCTCAGTCTGTGGGTGAATGGACACATTAAAATTTAAGTATTTAATGTTCGAGTGAATTTTGTTAAAAAACAAAACAAAACAGAAACAAGAAAAAACAAACCAAAAAAATGTAGAAAGATACTGAGTCTGGCATGGAATGTGTTATTGTCTTGGAGAGCCGAGAGACCGCAGCGACGAGGGTTGGGCTTCAGAGGAAGTCTGAAGCAAGGCGCACTGCAGGAAGTTCAGGCTTGAGGTCTCTTCGTTTCTCTAGAGTACCTTGCATTCTGGGGCTCCCTGTTCCAGGTGTCTGTGTGGGGAGGGGCTGCAGGAAAGTCCCCCACGGTGGGAGCTAGAAGAAACGCTTGTGTCCTAGTGACCGATTTCCAGGGTTGGAAGTGGCTCTGTAAAGGCCTCCTGCTAGGACTTGGTCCTGGAGCTCTAGGGAGTGGAGGTGGACACGGTAAGGGGGGACGCAGGCAAAGGTATCTCCTAGGAAGGAGGACAGAGGTCCAGCTTGACCCCGTCTGAAGGACTTGTGAGCATTCTTACAATTTGTTACTATCTCTCTCTCTCTTTTTTTTCTCTCAAGACAAGGTTTCTCTGTAGCTTTGGAGCCTGTCCTGGAACTAGCTCTTGTAGACCAGGCTGGCCTCGATTGATCGATCGATCGATCTCACAGGGATCCATCTGCCTCTGCCTCCTGAGTGCTGGGATTAAAGGCGTGCGCCACCACTACCCAGCTTGTTACTATTTCGTTGATGGGGTATGGTCAGAGGCTGGGGGCTGTGCTGTCCTGGGTCAAGTCCTCCCCCTCCAGTTCTCGCCTGTGCGCTGCAAGGGTAGTGGGCTACCGTGCTTGGGGGTGAGAATGGGTGTCAGGATGCCAACTCGGGTCCAAGCCGAGAGCAGGGGCTCTGCTGTGGACTAGTGGGGGGTGCTAATGGTGGTGGCCTCCCTGCCAGCTGGAGAGTCAGTTTCCTCAGAGGTCCTTGTGTGGTGTGACTGCTGTCTTTGGACCCACCGTGGGACGGCTGGGTGACATGGAACTTCCCCGTAAGCCTGACCACCTGAGTCCTTCGCTGACCTGATCCCTCTTGGCTGTGTAGAGAGAGAGCTGTACCAGGACGGCGGATCCTTGCCACCCCACCATTGCTTGGGTCCGCCTGAGTGGCAAGGTGTGGCCTCTGATTCCTTCTGCCCTGGAAGACAAACTGCGGGGTCCTTCCTACTAAGAGATAAGCCACCTGCCCCTGCTGGGTTATCTTAGTTGGTGCTTAGCCCAGCTGGGGAATGATCTTGGTTTTCCTGGAGCAGGCAGAGGAGTCACTGAGCAGGCCCCGGTCATGGCAACCCCTGCTCAAGCTTTTCAGGCCTCAAGGGGAAGCTCTCACTGAACTAGACAGGCCTGTGCAGAACCAGAGCGGGGACTGAGTTTGACTTGCAAGTCAGCCCCATCTGATCAGTGGCCAGAGGAAGGGGTCATCAGGCCACCCATTCCCCCTACTGTAGGGGACCCGCATGGAGTGGAGCCTGTTTCTGCCGTGAAATGGCTTGCTGTTGGTCCTCAGTGCTCCAGAAATGCTGGTCATTAGCATGTCACGACCGTCCTCCCACCTTGGGTGGTAGGCAGAGAGGATGGACAGGGTCAGCAGGCAACTCTAGGGTAGCCGGTGTCCTTTGTGTTAGTCACTTTTTCTCTCTGTCCCTCTGTTTCTCATTGGTGAGATGGGGTTGACGATGCCAGGCAGGTAAATATGAGAGTCAGATGCATGCTGTGATGGCGGCTGGCCGAGCATCCGCTTCCTCTGCCGCTTGGGGAAGGGACACTTCGTGGTCTCTTCTCTTATCCATTGGCCTCCTGTCCTCTGACGCAGGGTGGCACCGCACCTCCAGCTAGCCACAGGCATCCGGCCTGACCTGCTGCTGTGTGGTGTTTCAGCGTTGCGTCATGGCTGGCTTTTGCCAGTCTTGGTTCCGACCCACCCTGGCTGAAGGTCTGTTGTTCCTCGATTCCTTTGCTAGACGGATTAGGTGGTGGGTGGAATGGGAGGCAGCCTGACCCTGAGCTCTCTTTCCCTAGCTGGCCTTCTCTAGGGACACTTAGAACAGGGCCTTCCTGCTGCCACCTGTTGTCCTTGCAGGCTGTGAGTAGTGTGGTCTAGGTGCTGATTCGGTAGAACTGACTTAAACCTGTGTTCAGCACAGGGTCAGGGGTGGCTAGCCTGGATCCAGTAGGAAGTCCACGATGTTGAGATCTCTAGTAGTGTAAGGCCGGGGTCTCCTCTGCAGAGGCAGGTTGTGAGTTCTGTCGGCCTCCCAGGCTTCCCACAAAGCTCATTCTCTTGGGGCTGGAGCGATGGCTCAGCAGTTAAGAACCCTGACTGCTTTTCCAGAGGACCTGGATTCAATTCCCAGCACCCACAGGGCAACTCACAACTGTCTGTAACTCCAGGATCTAACACCCTCACATAGACATATATGCAGGGAAAACACCAATGCATATAAAATAAAGGTCAATTGCATATATATGCACATACATATATCAACACATACGCATATGTATATATGCATGCATGCATGCATGCATGTAGGCCTGTTCTCTCAGTTCAGCACCATCTCTGTCCCTTTGTCCGTCTTCACCAGCCCACTGACTTGCTCCCAGCACTGGCTTGACTCTCTCCTGCTGTTTGCTGTGCAGTCCCGCTACCCACCAGCACGGCCTCCGTACTGCATGCCTGTACTCACTTGGCTACTGTTCCTTTGCGAGGATCTCTTTAAGGAGAACTGGGGTCCACCAAGAAGGAATCCAGTGTGTTTGTCCATCCATGTGGCAACTGCCTCCAGCTTTTGACTCTGGTCAACGCTTTTCCGTTGCAGGCTCCTGTGGTCACTAAACATCTTCCTTATGCCTCTGTGTCTATCCCCTTCCCTCATCCCCACCCATGGCTGCCACTAGAAAGAATTCCCTTCAAAGAGGCAGTTGAGGCCTCTTAGAAGGCCATTGTACCCCATTTCTCAGCAGTGCCTTCAGGACCCCCAGGGCCACCTTCTTTGCTTCCTCCCTGGGCATCAGCACCCAGCTGTTGCTAACAGAGTGGCCATGGCCCTGGGACAGAGGCCTGACTCCTGGAAGGCGCTCATACCACTTTTGCATAATGGCAGGCTGGGATCTGGGGAACATGACATCCCCTGAAGGAGGGAATGGGTGCCAATGGTGCTTCTAGAGCCCTGAGCTTGGATTGTCACCCGGTCCACAAGGCCCTATTTGAAGCCCCTGTCTCCTAGGGTCCCGGCCCAGCTGCCCACGCCGGAAGTGGCTTAGTCTCATGTCTCAGGCTCAGATGACTTACATCAGTGCTTCTCACTGGCTGAGTATGGGGACGCACAGGGTTCTGGAGCACAGGTGGGACACAGGAGGGCCACCAGGCTCTGCAGCGGCTAGGCCAGCGTGCATTTCCCTGGCAAGTACTGCGGGAGAGCACAGCTCTCTCTGTGGGCCTTTCTCCTGGTCTCTTGCTCAGAAGAATAGGGACTTGGGACCCATCTGGTGGGTGTGTCTGTTCTTGTCTCCTGGGCCTCAGTCCACCCATTTCCCATTTCTGCAGCAGCCTGGCTGGCCCTGCTACCAATTACAAGGGGTTGGGGCAGGCAGCCTGGCCCTGCTTCCCACGCCTGTCTTCAGGACCCCATCTGGCTGGGAAGGAGGTGTCCTATGAGGTGGGCTGGAGGTATTGCTCTCATGGGGCCCTGATGAATGGCAGGTGGCCGCTTTTGAAACTCCCAGACTCCCTGGAGCCATCACTCAGCCCTTGGGGAGATGCATGCTGATGCCAAGGGGCTGGGGGAGGGGGCAGGACCAGTATGTCAGGGGAATAAGGGAGAAGAGCAGCTTGGGGGAGGGCTGTCGGGCAGTGAGACGGATACCTCTGGAAGATGTTCCTGGTCCTTCTACATCAAGGTTTCTTAGGCTTCCAACTTTATGTTTAGAGTAGGCTGGCATGATCCTGGGAGATCATGGTGCTAACTGAGTACTCTCTTTTATATGAAGCCACGATAGGTACCATTACCAGTTCATTCTTTGTATCAGGAGACTGAAGCCCAGAGGGGTTAGTAAACACGTCTGAGGCCACACAGCACCTTCCGGGCGGAGTGGGATCCACACCCTGACTTTGAACTCAGAACTTGCACTCTTGAGGCTCTGCTGTTTTTCCACTGTGGGCACAAGTGGCACCTTGTCCACCCTCCCATTTCCTCTCCTCGTTCAGAAAGTTCATCACATGGCTTCCCTCTCCCCAGTGTGTCTCACAGGAACCCTGTGCTATTTTGCGTCTTGTGGTTTCAGCACCTCGTCCTGGGCTGGGTGGAGGTCTCTGGGCAGGAGTCCAGAGAGTAGCTGTGCCGGGGCTGGAGTCCTGGACGGCAGGGTGGACCCCTTCTTTCTTTCAGCATTTGTAGACAGCATTTCTACCCTGGCCCCTGGGTGCCCACTCTAATGCAGTGTGCAGTAGGGTTTGCATGCCTGCTTTCGTAAGGTGCTGGGCAGCTTTGAGGAAATACTTATGGGCGGGGCAGCCCTGGGGAAGCCACCAATTGGTATTGAAGTCAGGTGGGAGGGACCGGGTGGTCTTCCTAAAGGAGCTGACTCAGCAGGGCAGGAGTTGGCCAGATGGCTGTGGTAGGAGGTGGGCAATGGGCAGTGTCTTTGGGTCGCCCAGACCCAGCGATGAAAGGGTGGGTGGGGCTTATTTGGGGAAGCAAAATCAGTCAAACCCTACAACCGTCAGGAAGGCCCAAGAAGTTGCTGAGTTTGGGGCTGGCGTAAGCAAGGGGAATGGGCTTGGTTTTCTTTGTGTTTTGGCCAGGGCTCTAGGAGGATTGTCCCTCAGGGGAGGCCAGGGTTTGGGGAGCAGGGCCTACTGAGAGAGAGCCTCCATGTGTGAGTCTTTAGTGTGCAGCCTACAGCCTAGCTCTGGAAGGTTGGAGTTTAGGGAAGGATCCAGGGACCGGAGGAGGGTGCCCAGGCTACAGGTAGCTACGGAGAGGGCTTCTGAGCCCGTGGGTAGGTGTGGCCCCGGAAGCCAGGCTGTGGTTTAGGGGATACCGAGCCTGCTTTCCCTGAAGGCTAGCACTTCCGGCTCTCAGGCCTGCCCCTCCCCCATTATAGACAGATTCTTTTGGCCTTGATAGGGTCTCAGGAAGCCTGGGAAGTGAGGCTTTCAGGATCTGGGCCTAGGGAGGTCTTTCCACAGCTGGTGTTTGCTGTGTGGGTTGTCAGCCTTCTGAGACAGGTTTCTGTTCGGACAGAGGTCTCACTGGGCTCCCTAGGTTACCTGCTGGGTCTTGGTGGGCCTGGCTGCTCACCCCTACCTATGAGCCCTCTGCTGGAAAAGCAGGACAGAGGCTCAGGAACCCTGTGGTGACCAGGACTGGAGAGGTTAAGAATTGCCTGGGTCCTGGAGCTGGGTAGAGTAAGGTGGAACTGAACTGATTTTTGAGTTTTGTTCCCTGCTCAGTCTGGCAACTGGTACACGTGGGCACTGGGAGCTGTCTTCTTTCTTCCTTTCCCCAGGGAAGAAGGTGTCCCTACCTGGAAACTTCCCGGGGGGACAACTGCTGAGCCCATGAGAGTCATAGAGCCCAGGCCATGGCCCTGACTTCTCTCCCTTTCCTTCACCCAGGAGGGCAAAGTCAGCTTGGTCCCTGGAAGGTCTCTTCACCCTGTCTGATCCAGGCTCAGGTAGAAGTGGGGCCCTAACCTTGAGGCTGCCAGAAACGGGGAGCTGCCAGGGTCTGGAAGATTCCTAATGGGAGTCTGTTAGATCAGTGAAGAGAGAGGCCCTTCAACTAGCTGCTTGCCTGTCGATCACTGACTTGCTCAAATATATAGGGGCTTTAAAGCGAAGAGGATGAGCTGAGCCCAGCAGTGCCTGTGACGGACCCCTGTGGATGTGTGCGTAGCTTTCTGTGTCCGTCTTGCTTGGCACAGTGTACATCAAGGAATGCAAGGGAAAACTTAAGAATGAGCCTGGGGGCTGGAAAGATGGCTCAGCAGTTAAGGGCACCCGTTGCTCTTCCAGAGGTCCTGCATTTGATTTCCAGCTCCCACCTTGTGGCTCACAGCCATCCATCCATAACTCCAGTTCTAGGAGATCTGACACCTGACCTGAAGGCACCGCGTGCGTGTGGTGCACATATATACACTCAGGCAAAACACACGTGCATAAACTAAAATTAATAAATTGAATTTAGGGCTGGTATGTTGCTCAGAAGTTAAGGGCACACACTGGCTGCTCTTCCAGAGGACCCAGATTCAATTCCCAGCACCCACGTCGTGGCTCACAACCATCTGTAACTCCAGCTCCAGGAGATCAGGTGACCTTTTTTGGTCTCCTCAGACCAGGTATACATATGGTGCACATACCACATAAAGGCAAAATACCTATATACATCAAAGTCAAAAACAAGTTATTTAAAAAAACAAACTGAATTTTAAAGAGAGAGAAAGAGAGAGAGAGAGAGAGCTGGGCGGTGGTGGCACATGCCTTTAATCCTAGCACTCGGGAGGCAGAGGCAGACGGATCTCTGTGAGTTCTAGACCAGCCTGGTCTATAAGAGTTAGTTTCAGGACAGGCTCCAAAGCTACAGAGAAACCCTGTCTTGAAAAAATAAAGAAAAAGAAAAAAAGGAAAAAAAAAGAAAGAGAGAGAAGAGAGAGAGAGAGAGAGAGAGAGAGAGAGAGAGAGAGAGAGAATGAATATGAGTGAGCTTGGAATGAGGCGGGCCTGAGTTTGAATTTCGGCCATCCCAGACACCGAGCTTTGGATTGTAGGCTGGGATCCCAGAGGTGTGTGCCAAAGCTAGCCGTGGCTCCTGGAGCGCTAGAGACTCTGAGGAAAGCAGACGGCTTCTTTCATGGCCATGTCCAGAGGCTGCAGAGCACTTTCAGCCCGGGGCAAGCCTGGGAGGCTTAGGGCAGGGTCCAGCACTTTCTGGGTGTCCCCTGCTGGCTCCCTCTGCTCAGATCAGCATCCCAGCCCCTTCCACAGTCACGGTATGGTTACTTCCTCAGGGTCCAGCTCTGCTGCTGTCTGGGACCCCCAAAGGCAGCTTGAGTCCTCCCCAGGGCCAGTACTGTGGGCTTCAGACAGGACTGGGGAGGGAGGAGTTCTTCCTAACTCCCTCCTTTACACGCTCCCGCTCCCGATGCTTTTTGCTGCTGTGGTAACAGCGGTGGATGTCCTCACTCCAGATGCTAACTCGGCACCGTGCCTGCTTGACCCTTCGGAGCCCTCTCTAAGCCTTGTGGTCAGATTGCTTTTCTCCATTTCCAAAAGAGGTAACTGAGGCATAGCACAGTTGTGCAGCTGTGTCTGATGAGCCAGACATTTTATAATGAACATTTTATAATGGCACAGAACTAGACGGTGAGAATGAGAACTGAGCCATTAGGACCAGAGTGGAGTTTTTGGGCAGGGGGAGCATGTTCCACTTTGGTGTGTATCTACCAGGTGTGACATTGGCTCTGTGGAGTTTTCACAGGGAGCTGTGTGTTTTCACGTGGGCGTGTTCTGCCACAAGGATGTGTTGTACCAGCCCAGGGTGAGACACACTTTCAGTCATTTGCTGTCACCACAGTGGGACATGGAATCTTCTGTGTGTCCCTGCACACATGCAGGAGTATGTACACAGTCCATTATTGCAGTAGGTGTCTGTGTGTGTTCGTAGCCGACACACGTGCCGGCCAGGAGCGGTCGTGAGTGCCCATTTCACAGGCTTTATGATGTGTCCTCATCTTTGCCAGTCAGACAGGTAAAATAGTTTTTCATGGTAGTTTTAATTTGCATTTTCTATACTCAGTATAGGTGATGTCATCTTTTTTTTTTTCAAACATTTAAAAGCTATTTGAGTTGACTTTCCTCTGGCCTTTCTATTTGTGATCGTCTCTCGTTCATAGTCTTTTTACTTTGCAAGTGTTCTTCACATGTGAGGGAGATCAGCTCTCAGTGATGCGAGTTGTAATGTATTTCCCTTGTGTATATAGTTCTTCTGTTGATTATTCTTTTGGTAGGTTTTCTTTTTAATCAAGTAGGTAAATTTTGTTTATTTAAATGCTTGAATTTTTCAGCTCTTTATGGCTCTTGAGTTTGAATTGTGTTAGGAAGGCCCTAGCTGGCCTGGCAGTGGTGGTGCACCCCTCCTTTAATCCCAGCACTTGGGAGGGAGCAGAAACAGGTGGATCTCTGAGTTCAAGGCCAGCCTGGTCTACAGAGCGAGTTCTAGGACAACCAGGGCTAAACAGAGAAACCCTGTCTTGAAAGCATTTTGATCCTACTGCACGTACTGGCTTTGTGGGAGCCTAGGCAGTTTGGATGCTCACCTTACTAGACCTGGATGGAGGTGGGTGGTCCTTGGACTTCCCACAGGGCAGGGAACCCTGATTGCTCTTTGGGCTGACGAGGGAGGGGGACTTGATTGGGGGAGGGGGAGGGAAATGGGAGGCGGTGGCGGGGAAGAGACAGAAATCTTTAATAAATAAATAAATTTAAAAAAAGAAAAATATAAATACTAAAAAAAACCCGAAAAACAAAAAAACAAAACAGAAAAGCTTTAGCTCCGCCAGTGTTGACATGGGAGTGCTTGTACAGTTTCCTGCCCTTGTTAAACCCCGTCCTTTGTTGGTTGAGGCTCTGGCCAGGCCTCATTAAAGACTCAGATGCTCAGTTTTGCTCTCCTCTAGATTAGTAGGGAAACAGTTTGCCCCTAGCTTCCATCCATCACAGCGACGGTCTGGGTGAGGCCCTGTGCGGTGAAGCCAGCAGGCAGCTCCTGAACTGCTGTGTGGGCTGGGCCTGGCATCACTGAGGTCCTGAGGCTGGTTAGACTTCCTCTTTCTGTTCTTCCTTATCAAGGGAAAGGGGATCAGAACTCTGCTTCGCGTGGGCGTGAAAGTGTTTCCATTCGAAAGGGTGGAAGGAGCTAGAGGGCAGCTTTTCAAAGAATGAATCATAGTTAGTGAAATTCGGAGGACAAGGTGGGGACGGGGCCAGTGAGATGGCTCAGCTGGTAAAGGCACTTGTCACCAAGACTGGTTTAAAGGCACTAGTCACCAAGCCTGATGATGTAGGTTTAATCCCAGGACCCACGCAGTGAAAGGAAAGAAATGCTCCTGCAAACTGTCCTCTGACCTACAAACATGTGTGACCACCCTCAGAGTGTGAGAAAAAGTGCAGTAAGTGTTAAATAAAAGGAGGTGGGCTCTAGAATGACTTGGTGGTTAAGAGCACTGGCTGCTCTTCCAGAGGACCTGAGTTCAATTCCCAGCACCCACATGGTGGCTCACAGCCATCTGTCATGGGATCCGATGCCCTCTTCTGTCATGCAGGCATGCATGCAATTAGAGCACTCACAGGCATAAATAAATAATTTTTTTTTTTAAAAAAAGGAAGGAAGAGGTGGGGGCAAAGCCAGTGTGCCTTGCGTGTGTGGCCACATGTTAGTTAGCACATGCTTGTCTCCCACGGTAGGCAGAGCTCCCAGACACGATATGGAAGCCCTGAGTCCTCTGCCTTTTGGAGCTCGTCCTGGCAGCTTCTGCGGGCCATGGCCAGATGCCTGCGTACAGGTATTATTATTGTATTTGCTGAGGGATGAGTGAAGGAATGAGGGCCCACCAGCCCTCACCAGATTGCTGGACACGTCTGTTGTTTTGCGTTTAAACAGAGAAGCGGTTCAGGTCCACTCCTGTGATCTCAGCCCTGAGTACTTCGGAGCCTGAGGCAGGAGGATCTGGAGTCTGAATCGGTTTGAGCAACATAGTAAGGCTTTGTCACAAACAGGAGCTGGAGAGATGGCTCAGTGGATAAGGGCCCCTTGCTGTACTGAGGTTCAGTTCCCAGCCCCTGAAACTGGTCGTTTGCAACCACCTTAACTCCAGCTGCAGACAGATCTGCTGCTCTCTTCTGGCCTCCACAGGCACCCCGAACCCTACCCCACTCACACAGAGAAAAGCTACAAAGGTGTGAGAGAGGCTGAGGAGGCAGCCTCCTGCTTGGCGGTGGGAGAAGGGAGGATCGCCGTGCCCAAGACCCCTCTCTCCCTCAGCCCAGGTGTGGTGCCAGCCCGCTCTTGGTTTGGTCTCAGCCTTCAGATTCTTCACTGAGGGAGGCGGTTTTCACCCAAGGCCCAGAAGAGCCCAGGTCAGAGCTGAGACCTCAGAGATCTGGCATACTGCTTTTTTTGAAAGAGGGAAAACTGAGGCCCAACTCAGGCCAGGGCCTTGCCCAGGGTCACACGCAGCAAGATGGTGACTGGAGAGACAGTCTGAACCATGGCTGCGGCCCCTGGCCCAGGTGAAGCCATCACGGAGATAACAGAAGGCTGAAGCGAGTCTCTGATGATTGCTCTGCCTGGGGCTCAGCAAACTGTTAGGAGATGGGGGTTGATTGGCCTGGCCCTGCCACACTTACCCCTCCAGGCTGGGCCTCACTGCTTGGTTTTGGTCCTGAAGGACTTCCTTGGTCTAGGTTGGCCCTTAGCTCCGTTCTTTGGTTTTGCGACCTTGGCCCAGCAGGCTTGTCATTTTGTAGACCCCCTTATCCACCCAGAGGAAGCTAAGGCCCTTGCAGAGTATGAGCAACGCTGTCCCTCCCTAAATCAGCACAGAGCTGACTGAACCCCAACACCCGGGAGCCAGGCCGCAGGCTCCTCTGCTCTCCTAAGGGAAGCCCCTTGTGTTCTCTGTTTTCCCGATCATTCGGAAGCTCTGGTCCCCACTCTGTGTTGTAGGCTTACTTCACAAAGACTAGCTGGGACCAGCTGTAGGACAGACAGAGAACCATCTTGTCTGGGCCCCGTGAGGAGGCTGGTACTGGGGTCTGACCAGCACATACTGAATTGGAAGGAAGTATGGAAGCCATGGCTGTAGGGCCAAGACCAAGCTGGGGAGGGAGGGAGGCACAAGACCAAGCTGGGGAGGGAGGGAGGCACAAGGAGAGAGGCCATAGGGTGGGATCACTAGGTCCTGGGGTTTCCTGGGCGCCCCAACACTTCTAGTAGTGTGTGCATGAAGTTTAGGGTCTTCTGAAAGAGATGGGTTAGTCTGAGACCTTCTCAGCAAACAAGGAGCCTGAAGGCAATGGTGCCGCTCTCCAGTGGCCACTGCTGAGGCCTGGGTCTGTTGTGGGCGTGACAGGACTAGTAGATTGCCAGGCTGGGGTGGGGCCTCTCTTCCTCACAGGCCTACAGAGGGGCCCTCATGCCTTAAGGCCCCCACTTCCCTTTTCTGAGGACACCAGGGCCCCAAGCCTTCTGCAGCTCCATGCTTGCTGAGGAAGCTGGACTGGGGTTCCTGCTGGTTCTGTCTAGGGAAGGAAGTGGGTACAAGGATGGGTGGTTTACAACATGGGGCAGCTGACTCCCCTGGGGGGGCTCCCAGACAGCCTGAAGGCCCAGCCCTGTGCCAATCTGTGATGTGCCAGCCCCCTGCCTTCTGTCACCGGACACCACGGGTCAGGATTGGTGAGGAGATCTCAGCCGTGCCTGAGATACAGGAAAGGAATATGTGTGTGGCTCAGTGGGTACCCTTCCCGGATCCTGCTGCTTGGCCTTGCCCCTGTCCCTGTAGGGAAGAGGGAAGTGTCTGATGACCTCCATTTAGCCACTACTTTTTTTTTGTTATGCCATGTTGTCCTGCTTTATTGGATAGGGATAGGAAAGGGTCAGCATTTTGAGGTATTAGGAGTTTTTAACGAGGGTGAGAAGCAGGGTGAGGAGTGGGCTGTGCGTGGCTTGTGTTCAAATCACAGCTTTCTGTCTCATTAGCTGTGTGACCATGGCGCTGGTGGAGCCTCTCTGTAGCTCATTTCCCATACCCAGGAAATGGGAACAGCGGGCCTACAGGCAGGTGTGCAGACTGAAGGGCAAGGCCTCTCACTGGGCCTGGAGAACTTTTTTCTTTTGACAGGGTTGCTGATCGCAAAGCAGAGATCCACCTGTCTCTGCACGGGGGCCCCAGGGTTGGGTTTTCAGGAGTGTGAAAGACCACACCCAGCTTTTTACATTTAAACTCAGGTCCTCGGGCTCGCTTCGCTTGCAGGTGCACGCTTGCACGGTGCACGCTCTTGCCCACTGAGGCATCTCCTCAGCCCAGCTGCGGAAGCCTTGCTTCCAGCTAAGGGAGTCTCAGATTCCTCTGCTCAGCTAGCTATTCCAGAGCCCTGGGTGGACTGAATCCCTGTGCCCAGTGCATCCTATCATCCACTTCCATCCCCAGCCGCTGTTGCCTGGGAAGTGGTCTAATTAGATCCACAAATAAAAATGTTTACCAGGCCTGGTTTCCCATGGGTTCAGGGGTGGGGGCGCTTGCAACAATGTCTCAGCCTGGCTCTGTGCTTGGGGAGGCGGGTCATGTCTGGGACCAGAGGAGGCATGCGCATGTGTTGGAGCGTGCACGTGCATGCCCTCACACCACACACATGTGTCCTGGTTGCCCACAGCCTGGCTTTGCCTAGAGAAGTGGCTCTGGAGCTGTCTCAACCAGTGGTGTCTGGGGTTTCTCAGTCCAGCAGTCCCTGCCCACTGGTGTTTGGCACTGAGCCAGAGGGCCAGACAGGACTGCAGTTTGTGTGCCTGTGGCATTTGGTTTTGTCCCCTAGAGTGGCAGTGGAGAAGCCTGGGCCCAGGAGCTGTGGTTTGAGTCCAAGCCCTTCTGGCAAGCTCCTCCAGCTGTGTGATTTTAGGCTAGCTACTGTGCCTCTCTGGGCTCAGCTCTGCGGCTGTTAGCAAGGGGCTGGATGTGTGCGTGGTGACTGCAGAGCTGGGCACCACTCAGGATGGGCCTCGTCCTGTCCTGCAGCCCACAGCATAGGGCTGGGCACATACAGCTGGCGCTTAGTCGTCTCTTCCTGTGGATTCCAGAATGGCCTGCCTAGATATAGAGGAGGCGAACTGCCAGCCCGCAGGAGGCAGTATTCTCCTTGCGCTGTCCCCCCTCCCCCCCCAGATGGGTGCTTACTGACACCTGCTTGGGTATAGTCCCAAAATCCTAGGCTTCCCCCTGCTGTGTCTGGGCCTGTGCTAAAGGCAGAGGGAGGCGGAGCTGGAGGAGCCTTCAGGGACTTCCCAAGCAGTGGGCAGGAGTAGGCTCCCTGGGACCCTGTACTTCAGCCACCGAGGGTTTTGTTTCCTCCTGGACGCTTTTCTTTGGAGCATCTACTGGCAGCTGGCTGTTTGTGACCCCTTTGAGTTTTTGTATGTCTAGTAGCCTGCCTACCCTCTACCCTGTCGCTCCAAAGTGAGGCATACTAAAGGGTCACCAGTTCCTGGTACAAGGTGGCTCTTCTATAAGAGGCTTCTATTGCAATAGGGCAGCTGCCTTCAGGTGGAGCCTCTGTGGTTCCTCTGTTTTTATTTCTCCTCTTGGAAGGTCAGCCTGTGTATAAGTTGGGGTTCTCTAAAGCTGTGGTTCTCAACCTGTGGGTCCTGCCCCCTTGGGGTCGAATGACCCTTTCAGAGGGGTTACATATCAAATACCTTGCATATCAGATACATTACATTACAATTCACAACAGTAGCAAAATTATAATAGTTATAATAGTAAGAAGCCTGAGCTACTAGGCCAATCAGTTTATAATTAATGTAGACCTTATAATTATAATGTAGTTTATAATTAATGTGTGTTTATTTGGGACTAAATGGCTGTGGGACCTGATGGGATATAAACCAGGTCCCACAGCCATTTGGCCTAGTCTCTCAGGCTCTTCTTACTAACTAATTCTGGGGACAGAGCACACCATCTCACCTGATATGGCCAGTGGCTCTACTGAAGCCCGGGAAACCACGGAAGGCTGAGCTACAAGCTGTGTGGAGATCACTAGGGAGCCACCTAGAAAAAGAAACGCATGTGGCCCAGCCTCCATCATACAGATGATACTGGGGAGTCTGTCACCAAACAGGAAGTGGCTTAGTCGGGCTTGGAGTGCCCATGTGCTGTGCTGGTCTCCAGGGCGATGAAGGTACTGTGGGTCTGTGCACTGCAGTGCCTGCAAGTTACATGCACCTGTGCCCTTAGTAAGTGACTAGCGTAACAGGGCCGGGAATGTCCTTAGACAGGGTCTTGTTATCCAGCACGGGGTGTCCTCAAACTTACAACCCTCCTGCCTCAGCCTCCTTAGTACCACTACACCTGGCTTCCACAATGCCATTTCTAATGACTCTGAATTCACACATGCCCAGGTACTGTCCGAAAATGGCTCCACCTCCCCTCATGTCCCCTCTTCCCTAATTTGTTCCGTGGACATCAAGTGTTTTTGTTCTGCTTTGTCTCCACAGATCTGAGGACCCGGAAGGTCCTGTCAGCCCATTCCAGACACCCTGAAGACACCAGTGACCAAGACTCAGTGGCTGGAGCCGGTGCTATGTGCCCATGGAGCTACAGGCTCTGGGTGCCTCTGCCCAGTCCTGACTGCTAGCCTCAGAGAAGTCAAAGGCCTGGGCCACATTCAAGAGTGTCTGTAGACAGATGTATCTCAGGCCGTGGGTCTCCTAAGCAGGCCGCTGGACTAGGCCACTGAGGAAGAAGATGCCAGCCAAGGGGCGTTACTTCCTAAATGAAGGTGACGAGGGCCCCAACCAGGCAAAGCTCTATGAGAAGTACCGCCTCACCAGCCAGCATGGGCCACTGCTGCTCTTGCTCCTCTTGGTGGCTGTGGCCGTGTGCATAGCGCTCATCAGCATCACCTTCAGTCATGAGGTAAGGGCCCGGGCTAGGGCACTCTGGCCCTCCTGCTCCGATGGGAAAACTTTGGCACGATGGTCCCTGTCTGAAGCTTCATTTTCTTCTTTTGTGAACTGCTAGGTGGATGAAAAACCAGTCAATTTGAATTTGATCTTGAAGTCTGATTGATTTTAGTTATTATATTAATTGTATGAAATCACCCTCAGTTTTTTTTTCACCATGAAATTCAATTTGTTAAAAGATCTGAGTCAAGGCTTGTATGTTCCTTCCTTCCCTTATCTGACCACAGCAGACATCACCAGTCAATCCCTGTATTCCTTTCTGAATCTGGTTACGATCCTGGAATTTTTTTCCTTTACCTCATCTTCCTTCTCCTTCCCTTACTTCCCCTTCTCCTCCTTTTCCTCTTCTTCCTCCTCCTTGCCATCTTATTTTTCTCTATTTTTATTTTTCTTTTTTAAAGACAGGGCCTCATTATGTAGCCCAGGCTGGCCTTGAATTCATAGCCTCTTAAACGCTGGCATAGGCTCTTTGCCACTGTCAGAGCAGATGGTATCTCTCCTGACCTGTGCCCTTGCTCTACTGCAGCCACTAGCCACGTGCCGTTGTTGGTCACTTGGCATATGACCAAGAGAGAAACTGGTTTTGGTTTTTCTTCATTTTCTTGCTGATTGTTGTAAATGCAGTCAGAAGTTCCTGAAGTGATATCAGAGGCTGCAGGCAGTTCTGTGTTGGCAGCCAGTGCCCTGGTGGAGTGGAAAGGGGACAGCTGGACCTTGCTACAGCACATACGCCCCTTTCCTGTCACTGCCCAGAGGCAGACGGTGCATCTGCCCTAGTGACGCTTAGGGTCTTTGGGGGGACCCAAGATCTTCTGGGTCCATCTGTCGTCTGGATCCTCATCCCCACCTGCACCTCTCCTCTAGTGCTACCTCTGTGTGGGGTGCCTGTGTTGGGACTAATGAGTCCTGGCCTTCAGCAGCTCTTCCCTGTTAGAACCTTCTAATTGAAGTTACTAGAAGCTATGCCTGGCTTAGGGGATCAGAGGATGGGATTTTCGCCTGTTGGCCATTGACTGCAGTGTATTTAAGCCTCCATGGTGCTAATAAAGAGGGGCTTTTTGGTACCGGTGTTGAAAGGTCTGCGAGTTGGTCTGTCTCTTCGTGTGTTTCTTCAACCTCCAGCCCCTTTCCCGGAGCTCGAGAACTGGGGTCTAGCGCATAGAGCGCAGACCGGGGCCGCGGTGTGCGGCATGCCTGCTCTTTGTGTCCCCCCCAAAACCAGTTCTTTAGTCAGCCTCTCCTCCCGGACTTAAGCGAGGCTTTACCTGAGGAAAACTGTGTTCTGGCTCTGTGGTTGCACCTGTCCCCCACAGGGGAGCAGTGGTCTCTTAGGGCAGAGTGGGGGTGCTCAAGCTGCTGCAATGGCTAGGAAAGGCGGTGCTAACAGAAATGGCATTACACACAGGCCTCAGGTTATGGGGAGACCAGTGTCAGGGGAGTCCAGTACTGCTGTGTGGAAGGGGCTGTGGGTAGATTTCTGGAGGAGTGGGCGCTCCACTGGAGAAAGTCAGGGTACTCTCTGTTTGCTCTACCCAGGATTCCCCGAGGCACAAGGCTCTCCTGGGCACTGCATTCTTCCTGCTGACGCTGTTTGTGGCTCTCTACGTGCTGGTGTATGTTGAGTGCCTGGTGCGGCGGTGGCTGCAGGCCTTGGCTCTGTTCACCTGGCTCTGCCTCATGCTGCTCGGCTCCTTGCTGATGTGGGACTCCTGGAAGAACGAAGCCTGTGCGTGGGAGCAGGTAACGGTGGGAGTCACTGGGTTTGGGTGCGGCAGCTTCTGTCCGCTTGTGGCCTTGGGGTTTATGGGAGTATGCTGTGGTCTCCCTGCAGGCTAGGGCACTGGGTTTAAGATGGCCCCAAGCTGACTCTCTTCCCAGAGTGCCCCTTTGGAGATCTGGCATTTTGGATAGAACCTGTTTGATTAAAGATGACCAAATTACAACTCAAGAAGGCAAAAAAGCACCTATGGGGTCAAGTGTCAGGAAGAACCGAGTAGGACCAGCCCTTGCTCCAGTAGCTTGGCCCCTTTGCTCCCGCTCTCCTCTGGGTTACTTTGTTCCTGAGCAGCCTGTCCCCAGCTAGAGGCTGAGATGGCTCTTCACTCAGTAGGACAGCCGTGCCAAGCGCGTGACAGCTGGAGACCTTGGTTGAGCTGCACCAGCCTGGCCTGGTTAGTCACAGTTGCCTTCAAGTGGCATCCTCTGAGCACAGCCTGTGCCATCTTCTGTGATTGGACGAGCTCAGACTGGTGATTAGGCGGGCTCAGGCTGTGATTGGGTGGGCTCAGGCCGTGATTGAGCGGACTCAATCTGTGATTGGGTGAGCTCAGACTGATTTGGCGCATTCAGACTGTGATTGGGTGAGCTCAGGCTGTGATTGGGCGGACTCAGACTGTGGGTAGGCTCAGGCTATGATTGGATGGGCTCAGGCTCATGAAACCATTGGCAGGCAGGGCTGGAGTGGGAGGCAACAAGTGACCCTGCCCCATCCCAGCCTTCCAGTGGTTATCAGGCCAACAGCTGAGCTCAGTGACACAGAAACTCAGTATTCAGGTGATGAACAGGGAGGGCTCTTTAGGTCTCCCTGTTGTGTTGTGTCTGTTCCTGTGCCTCACCATGTAGGGGAGAGATGAAAGATCCCAGGGTTGGGATGTCCCAGGTGCCGAGAGGCTGAGGACCTCTCCTCCTCTGTGGTCCTGGGCCATGTTGACTCTCGGGGTGCACTGTCCTCCAGGTGCCGTTCTTCCTGTTCATCGTCTTTGTGGTATACGCCTTACTGCCCCTCAGCACGCGGGCAGCCATCACAGTGGGGATGGTCTCCACCGTCTCCCACCTCCTGGTGTTTGGAGCTGTGACCGGAACCTCCAAGACGGCCATGTCTGGCTCACAGCTGGGACTGCAGGTGAGGGAGGGCTATGGAGGCTGGGTGGGGGCTGGCTCCAGCCTGGTGGAGGTTGAGCTTGGGGGCTGTGTTTGCAGACCTGTGGTGGCAGGCCCCATCTTGTCTGCCTTAACTGCTCATCTAGGATATTCTAGACTCAGGTCCTAGCTGTGCTCAGGGTCCTGCCCTGAGTGACCCTCCCCTGGACCCTGACCTAGGTTCTTAACAACCTGGTCTTGGTATGTTGACTCTGTTGAGTAAGTGTTGCCCCCAGTTCACATCATTGGGGTGCAGGGAATTGTCTTCTTTCTGACTGGCCTAAATGCCACTTCTGGGGGAGAGGTCAGAGCTCTGGGCAGCCAGCTGGGTTCTTTACCTTCTGTGGCCGGGTTCAGAGCTCAGTGAGGTAGCCAGCATCTCCTTGGAAGTACTTGGCATCCCTGGACTGGTACCATCCAGGGATAACGGATAGAGCATGTTGTCTGGTGGGGCAAAGAAGGCCCAAGTTCTGGTCCTGTGGTCATAGTCATAGCAACTCACTGGGGAATCAACTGCCACCTGGACCTCAGTTTTCTGCCAAAGCCAGAGAAAAACAACAACGGGAAGTGTGTTTGGGTCAGGCAATGGGGGACAAATGCCACCATGTCTGCTGTGGGGGGTCATGCTGAGCAAGTGCGCTGGCTAGACCATGCTGAGCCTTGCTTGCCCTCGGCTGCCCTCAGCTTCTGGCCAACGCCATTATCCTCCTGGGCGGGAACTTCACGGGGGCCTTTCACAAGCACCAGCTGCAGGATGCTTCCCGGGACCTCTTCATCTACACCGTCAAGTGTATCCAGATCCGCCGGAAGCTGCGTGTGGAGAAGTGCCAGCAGGTAGGGACCTACGTCCTCTCTTCCCTTCTCCCCAACTGCTGTGGACCCCATCTTGTCTTGTCCTGCGCATGTGGCCCATGTGGCTGGTGCCTTGAGGGTCTCAGTCCTCGGACAGGTGACAGGGACGGCAGGTGCTCTGTCAGGGCGACCCTGTGTACATATAACCCATCAGGAAACAGGGTCGTCACAGGTAGAGTCCGTGGGAAGAAGTGAGGTGCAGGTGGCTGGCCGGGGCCTGGGGATGCTCTGCCTGCCTCCACTGTCCTCCCACCGGTCTGCCCTTCTGTGCCCAGGAGAACCTGCTGCTCTCGGTGCTGCCAGCCCATATATCCATGGGCATGAAGCTGGCCATCATTGAGCGCCTCAAAGAGGGCGGTGACCGCCGCCACATGCCTGACAACAACTTTCACAGCCTCTACGTCAAGCGGCACCAGAATGTCAGGTGGGCGGGGCTCGGGAAATGGTGTCCTTTGAGAATCCGGCTACCACTCCCCTTTCCCTGGGCAAATAGCGCTCTGTTGGGAGCCTCGGTCCACGCAGATTGGTGGTCAGCTACTTCCTTGGGCCTCAGTTTCTCTTTGTTTCCTTTTTTTTCTTTCTTTCTTTCTTTTTTCCTTTCTTTCTTTACTTTCTTTCCTTCCTTCCCCTTCCCCTTCCTTCCTTCCTTCCTTCCTTCCTTCCTTCCTTCCTTCCTTCCTTCCTTCTTTCTTTCTTTTCTTTTCTTTTTTTCTGGAGTTGAGAACTGAACCCAGGGCCCTGCGCTTGCTAGACAAGCACTCTACCACTGAGCTAAATCCCCAGCCCCTCTCCTTGTTTCTTCATGGGGAGAATCAGATCAAGGCTCTTAAAGGGCTAGGGTGGTATTAGAGGAAGAAGACCCAGTGTTCCCCCAAAATCAGAGCGGGTTACGTGACGTGAATTAGCCGGACAATTGGGTGGGGAGAGAGGGGCATTTCTGATGATTCTCCCTAAAGGAGGTGATACCCCTGAGCTTGGTGACCGGGTGTCCCTGTCCTTACCTGGCCTTACTGATAGGTACAGGATCTCTTGTGGGGTGTACTGTGGCCACTTTGAACTCTACCTGGGTCTCTGCCCAAGGGCCAGCATTATCTCCCAGCAGACATCTTTTAGTACAAGTCAGGGCTATATCTATTGCCTGGGGTCTCACAGGACAAGGAACACAGCAAAGCCTGAGGGCTTTGCCACCTACTGCCCCGGACCTCAGCTTGATTCTTTCAGGGCCTGGGGAGAATAGGAGAGAGGGGGAGTTGTATCCCGGAGTTGAGGTCTCTTGGCTCTCTGGGTTCAGGGGCAGAGAAGAGGGGAGGGTGCTGGGATCTGAGCATAGGTAATGTGCTCTGTCCTGTTGTGGTGAGAGGCCTCTGGAGTTAGGATGGGTCAAGCTGGCCAGGAGCATCTCTTCTGACCTTTGGGACTGATGGGGGCAGAGGCAGGGCAGCCTCTCAGGGATCTGATCCAAGCTCTGTCCACCCGGACTAGCATCCTGTATGCAGACATCGTGGGCTTCACGCGGCTGGCCAGTGACTGCTCCCCCAAGGAGCTGGTGGTGGTGCTCAATGAGCTGTTTGGGAAATTCGACCAGATTGCCAAGGTGAGCCTGGGCATGCTGTCAGCCCGCCGCTGCGGTCACAGGACATCACGTGCTGCATGAGCTGGGAGTGGATGGGAGGCAGGGGCTGAGGGCTACTGTTTGGGTAGGAGGTGATTTCTGTGTATCCCTGTGAGCAGGGTGCCAGGGTACATCCGCCTCAGCAGATGTAGAACAAGGCTGAGTGTGTGCCCGGAGTGTTTATGGGTCCAGAGCAGATGGCGACTTAGACTTGCAATCTGCAAGTGGCTTTTAGTCTGGCAGCCTTGCCTTACCTTTGGGGGTCTGGGAGCAGCCGGAATACCCAGCCTCACTCAGAGTCTCGGCTTGACAAAGTCCCAGGTGAAGTATGCATATAAGAAGCCGGGCAGTGGTGGTGCACACCTTTAATCCCAACAGAAGCAGGTGGATCTCTGTGAGTTTGAGGCCAGCCTGGTCTACAGAGCGAGTGCCAGGACAGCTAGGGCTGTTACACAGAGAAACCCTGCCTTGAAAAACAAAACAAAATGAAACTTTGAGAAGCCTTCCGAAGGAACCCATGGCCTAGTATGATGGTGCACGCCTTCAATCCCAACACTTGGGAGGCAGAACTGGCTGATCTCTGGGAGTTCTGAGGCCAGTGGTGGGGAGGGGGCAGAGAAAGACACTGACTCAGATGCAGGGAGGGAAGAGAAGCCTGTGGGGCAGGGGACAAGGCCTGGAGCAGACACACAACTGTCTCCAGGACGTGAAGAGCTCAGTGTGTGTCGAGTAGAGTATCGGGGAGATAGACAAGGACCTAGTGGCCTAGGCAGAGCAGGGTTTGTCCTTCTGGCACTGAGAAGCCTGGCATACCAAACAGGAATGGGTTTTCTTTCTTTTTTAAAAAAATAATTTTTATTTTATGTGCCTTGGTGTTTTGCTTATATGTATTAGGTGTTAGGGGGCTGGATCCCCTGGAATTGGAACTACAGACAGTTGTGAGCTGCCGTGTGGGTGCTGGGAATTGAACCCAGGTCCTCAGAGCAGTCAGTGCTCTTAACCACTGTGCCATCTCTCCAGTCCTCCAGTGCTCTTCTTCTAGGGCTGTGTTGGCTCTGGTCTCCTGGGCCCTTCCTCCTTCTCCTGGGTAGACCTCCCAGTCACATTGATTTAGTCCCAGCCTTCTGCTTGCATGGTCATTCCGCAGCTGCAGGGTTTGTATCTGTAGCCTACTGTTGTGTCCTAGTACCTGGCCAAGTATACAGTAGGTGCTCAAACATTACATAGGCAAATAAGAAAGACAGTCCCTCCTGCATGGTCCTTACTAAGCCTTGCTTTTATCTGGGTTCCTGGCTGGGTCTCTCCAGGTCCTCTTGCCAGGCTCTGCAGCAGCCTTGAAGGCCATTCACTGCAGGAGGAGCCCAGCTGGCCCAGGCCTGCCCTGAGCATGCCCCTTGCTTGCTTACCCTGCAGGCCAACGAGTGCATGCGGATCAAGATCCTGGGTGACTGCTACTACTGCGTATCGGGCCTGCCTGTGTCGCTGCCCACCCACGCCCGCAACTGCGTGAAGATGGGTCTGGACATATGTGAGGCCATTAAGTAGGTGCAGGGGGGCCAGGGCCCAGGAGCTTGTCCCCCAGCCAAACTCCAAACCGAGGCGGGTGGGGTGTGAGGCTTGCCTGGATTCTCAGCATGCCGTGTGGAGGATGCAGACTCCTTCTCTTGGCCTCCCTTCCTCTGGGCCCACCTGGGGCTTCAAGTTCCAGAAGCATCTGAAAAGCTGGGTTAGGCCAGGCATGGTGGTGCACACCTATAATCCTAGCACTGAGGAGGCTGAGGCAGGTGGATCTCTGAGTTTGAGGCAAGCCTGGTCTACATAGCAAGTTCCAGGACTACATAGAGAGACCCTGACTCAAAAAACAAAACAAAACAAACCAAAATGAATGAAAAGCTGAAAAGGTTCCACACTTCCAAGGACTGAGATTGTAGGAGGAGCCCAGGACAGAAAGCAGAAGGTCTTTCAGAGGCAAGGTCCAGCTCTCAGACGCCATCAGCTTTCGGTTCCTCTGGGAAGCCTCTGGTGCCAGAGGGCATCTTCATCCAGGTAGGCCTGGATCTTCTGGGCCCTTCTGCTGGCATTGGCCTGTTGGTGAGGTGCTCAGGGGTGCGCAAGAAGATTCACGAGGTGGTGGTGGAGGTGGCCTATCTAGGCAGCAGAGGAGGTACTCCATCTGATGCCTCTTTGCCGTACCTCCAGAACTCTCCCCCAAGTGGTAGGCATAGTCCACAGTGCAGACACCCAGGATGCCTTCCGTGGGACCCGGCATGTCCCCATTCTGCATTGTGGTGGACACAGGTGCCGGTGCCTTGGGCCCCTAACCACCAGCTTGCCTGAGGGGTATAGAGCTCTGCTCATGCCTGGGAAATAGGGATGGTGCCACCTCCTGGAAGGCTCCACCTTGGGGCCTCCTTGTGCTGAATAGGGCTTTCATTTCCTGCAGGTGGAGTAGAGAAGCCCCCATAGTTCTTGTCTGAGTGTTGGGTAGGGCTTAGCATCCTCTACACCCTGGCAGCCTTACCAGAACCAACCAGGGCTGCCCGGCAGGGGATACCTGGGACAGAAGGTGGCGCATCAGGATAAATGGCATCCTAAGTCCCTTTCTCTTCTTACACACCCTTGAGTGGGTGTGAGCTTACACACTCCCAAGGATGGAGTTCTTGACCTCTCTGAAGAGGAACCTCTGCCTCCCTCCTTGGTGCGCTGCCATACCCGAGACCTCCAGCGTGTTCCTGAACTGCTGTAGGTGACAGACCGCTCTGCTCCAGGCAGGTGCGTGAGGCCACAGGAGTGGACATCAGCATGCGGGTGGGTATCCACTCCGGCAATGTGCTGTGTGGGGTCATCGGGCTTCGCAAGTGGCAGTATGATGTGTGGTCCCATGACGTGTCCCTGGCCAACAGGATGGAGGCGGCTGGAGTCCCTGGGTGAGTTTCAGCAGGGCAGAGGCCAGGCTGATCAGGGGTGGGTGCCTGGGCCATGCTGCCTTATCTGACTTCCGTCTCCCCAGCCGGGTGCACATCACAGAGGCGACACTGAACCACCTGGACAAGGCATACGAGGTGGAGGATGGAAACGGGCAGCAGCGTGACCCCTATCTGAAAGAGATGAACATCCGGACCTACCTGGTGATAGACCCTCGGGTACAAGGGCTTGGGGGTGGATGGGGGGGGATTGGGCAGCCTGGGAACAAGGTCCCAACTACTAGCAACCCTCAAGGCTGTGGTGAGGGGGCAGAGACTAGGAAGCAGGAGGACACTTCCTTGAATTGGGCACGTTCTAGGACACCAAGGAACAACCTGTTTGTGTTTCTGTAAGGAGGGGAGCAAGGACTGTGGGCATAGAGCGCCATGTTAGTGCAGGCCCACGAAGCTAATTGCAGGAAGGTCTCTTTACCCCTGTGAAGACTCAGGGAAGCAGGAAATGGCCGGGCAGCCTGTTCACCTGGAGCTTGCGGGACTGGGACTCTCAGGTGGCTCAAGATGGCTCCTCTCCTGGAGCCCGGCTTGCTCTGGTGGCCCAACTGGAGAGGCTGCTGGGTTTCTCTGCTGACTGCTCCAAGCTGGCAGTCTGTTGCCTTTTGTTGTCTGTGGACTTAACCTCCTGAATCATCCGTGGAGTTTGCTCCAGAATGGTGGCAGGAGCTTCTTCCTGCTCTTGGCTCTGGCTGTTGGGTATGCCTGGCGGCAGCCTGCAAACACACCTAACTCTCATTGCCTGTCTTTGGCTGCTCTGTGTCCACAGGGCAGCTCCCACATACAGGAAAATGCCTGCTCCTGGCCTTATTGTCCCCATGTAGTCTTATTTATCCTTTTCCTTGTTTGTCATTCATGCTGTCCGAGACCACTGCCCCTCTAGCCCACAGATGGCCCAGCTCTGCTCTGAGCATGTGCTTAGTGGCTTTGAAATGGATGAAGCCCCAACCTAAAAGACATCTGCAGGCATGGTTCCAAAACCCACTCTGAGGGCTGCCAGCCTGAGCCGGCACAATTGCAGGATGCTGGTCAGACTCTGGCCAGGCTTCAGAGAAGCAGCAGTGCATGTGTGTGTGTGTGTGTGTGTGTGTGTGTGTGTTACTGGCAGTGTGGGACTGTCGCTCTGCCTGGTCCCTCTCTCCAGCATGTTCATCCATTTATTTACGTAGCTGGCAGTTGAGAGGGACCCATAGGAGTTCCTCTTCTTCTTGTCTTCAGCCAGCATGTGACCAGGGCAGCCAGCAGGAGAGGAGCCTCAGAGGGTTTAAAGAGGTTCCTATGCTCAGAGACTCTGGAAGTTTCCAGTAAATTTGTCACTGTGCTTTGGCCAGGTCTGGGGCTGTAGGAAGGCTGCTGCCTGTTGGTGTCGGCAGGTCTGAAGAGAAGGGCTCTGGAGGGAGTGTCTGAGATGTGGGGGGCGAGGAAGGGAAGAGCCTCAGCAGACACAAGGTAGCCTATGCTTGTCTGATGATCTTGGGACTTTCTTTTCCTTTCTTGCTTCCTGCCATACCTGGCCGCCCTGACTGGCAAAGGCCCAGGCATGTGTTAAGGGGGCCTTAGGGCCCAGTGATACTGGGACAGGAGGCAGAGCTGGACCTTCCCTGGGCCTGGATAAATCACTGAGGCCCCAGGATGGTGCTGGGCCCAGCAAGTGTGTGGCAGATGGGCCTGGTGCTGAGCTGGGTGTGGAGTGGGCTGGCGCTTTTAGTAGCTGTGTCTCTGAGTTCAGGCCAACACACATCTTCCTCCCATTGCCCTCACTGGAAGGAGCATGTGTGAACCACATGTGGGTGGGCGGGGCAGGGCTCCCGCTTACGATTCCTCAAGGATGGCTGAACTTGAGCTGTGTGGCCATCAGCCTCTTCCTGACTTGGGGCTTCAGCTGGTCCCCAGGGGACCCCATGCTTCAAGAAGAGGCTCAGAAACTTAATACTTTCCCCGTTAGCAGACTAGCCAGTGCTCTAGGTGTGCTCACATGCATGCCAGGGATGCCAGAGAGGGGAACAGGCAGGACAGGTCATGTCTATGTGTTTGCAGAGCCAGCAGCCACCCCCACCCAGCCATCACCTCCCCAAGCCCAAGGGGGATGCGACCCTGAAGATGCGGGCTTCAGTGCGTGTAACCCGTTATCTCGAGTCCTGGGGTGCAGCGCGGCCCTTTGCACACCTCAACCACCGGGAGAGTGTGAGCACCAGTGAGACCCCCATTTCCAATGGAAGGAGGTCAAAGGTAGGTCCCCTCCCATCTGGTTGCTGAGTCAGGAGCCCTCGGAGAAGGGACAGGGAGCAAAAGGCTCTGTCCCGCCCTTCCCTAGCTGCATTGTGGGTAGTCTCTGTCAAGCCTCCCTTCTGGACAGGAGGAAGTATTTGAAGAAGGCTCCAATGGGGCCTGGAATATCCTAGAATCTCCTGGCCCTTTTCCAGTCTGAGGAAAGAAAGGCAGACCCATGGGGGATGAGAGTCAGTGTTCAGGGAGTGCTTACCTTCTCCTCCTCGCCCCTTTCAGGCCTCTTCACTGCGCCGACACCGTGCCCTTGCCAGGTAGGTGCACTGCCCTCTTGCACACTGCTTACAGCCCGTGCTATGCCAGGCTCCTCCTTGCAGGAAGGTGCCCCGACCAGTCTCTATCTGGGACAGCCCCTCCAGGCCCAGCCCAAGCCTCCACGGGTTTGCCAGGTCCCAGGCTCTTTGAATGACTGCTGTGTGCTACCCTAGGGCAGGGGCAGCGGGTTGCTGTGTGTTCTCTGGCTTCTGTGCTTATCTTCACCCCAGCCGAGGTGGCCTTGGTCTAGGGGTTAGGGATGTGTCCTCTGCTTTTTACTGGACTGCTGGCTCTTCCCTTAACCCCTTTTATGAACTCAGGGACCCCACCAGATACCAGTAATCCTACTGGCAAGTCCAGCATCCATAGCCTAGCCTCTGGCCAGGTGGGCCCCTGGAGTGATGTAGCTGCGGCTCTAATTGTAGGAGTGCCTCCCCCAAGGGGCGCTTGGATGACGACTGTGATGACGAGATGCTCTCGGCCATCGAGGGGCTCAGCTCCACCAGGTGAGGCCTGTGATCTCTGCCCTCCTCTCCCTCCCAAGGCAGGGCTGGTCCCTCTGCTAGACATTGAACCCTGGCTGTGGCCTGTAGCTCCTTCCCTTGCCCCGGGGTTGTCGCTAAGAGTGTAGCCCTCTCCTGCCCTGCAGACATTGTGCTGCTGTTCCCCCAGGCCCTGCTGCTCCAAGTCTGATGACTTCCACACCTTTGGTCCCATCTTCCTGGAGAAGGGCTTTGAGCGGGAGGTGAGATTCGGGCAGGTACCACAGAACCTGGTGGGTGGGGCATGAACTGCCAGGTCCAGCAAACGGCACAGGGCGGGGAGATCCATGGGGCGCTCTGAACTGACTGCTGGGTAGACGGGGTTCTGCGCAGTCTCATTTGTGCCCATTCCCGTGGGCCTCCCCTCTTTACCTGACACCACCCTAGAGATTTGTCCCTGAGGTTTGGGGCAAGTGAGTGCTTAAGATTTTCAGGAGGATGCTATCCCAAATCCAGTCTCCTGGTTGCATACCTGTGGGACCTCCTGCCTGACTGCTGTGACACACTTTATACCCTATGGCTCCAGAGGTCTAGAGCAACTCATGGCTCCCTACAGGTCTTGGGTCCATATCAGGATCGACTTTACCTTTTCTCCAGGCAGGTGCCAGATCCAGTTTAGACAGGAGCCTGCAGCTCACAGGTGTTGAAGCAGGTTGTCCTTAGCTTTAGGATGTGGCTGTCCTGACCTTCATGGCCTGATGTCCAATATGAGGGGAGGAATCTTCTCCCTGGGGATCTGAGTAAAGTTACTGGGAAGAAAGTGGAGGGGGCTTCCCTTGGCTGTGGGTCACATGGCCCGAGTCTTGGTTGCTCCTCTACCATGGGAGCATGATGGTGTGGTCACAGAGTAGACACAGGGATCCCTCCCTACCTGTGTGTCCAGGGGCTAGGACCCAGATAAAACTCCTTTGTGAGGGGTGAGGTCAGGCCTACTGACAAACGGCCCCAGGAGCAGGAGTTTGTTGCCTGCGTGGGGCCCGAGAAACGAAAACGAAAGCCTTGCTGGGTGTTAAGTATTGCCCATGCAGAGAGGAACTGTATAGTGTTGGCGGGCCAATGACTGTGTGGAGTAGCACGACTGTGTGGAGTAGCACGGCTGTGTGGAGTAGCACTGCTGTGTGGAGTAGCACGGCTGTGTGGAGTAGCACGGCTGTGTGGAGTAGCACGGCTGTGTGGAGTAGCACGGCTGTGTGGAGTAGCACTGCTGTGTGGAGTAGCACTGCTGTGTGGAGTAGCACAACCTCGAGCTCCCGCAGTGGCGCCACACATTTTATTTTAGGATATGAACTTGGAATGGCCATCATAGGGACTTTGCTGGTTACCGTCTCTCACGGTCATGTCATCTCTCCTCCACCCAGTACCGCCTGGTGCCCATCCCCCGTGCTCGCTACGACTTCGCCTGTGCCAGCCTTGTCTTCGTCTGCATCCTGTTTGTCCATCTTCTTGTGATGCCCAGGTCAGTCTGTTGTGGAGAGGATAGCAAGCCCACTGGGGACCAGCCAGAGGGCTGGTGACCTTGGCAGGACCCAGCAGAAACTGACAGGGTGCTTCGTGGCTAACTGGAAGGGACCAGTGACTTCCGCTCTGCATCCCCCCCCCCACTGGAGCAGGGGTTATAGCCCCAGAGCTGGAGTTACTGGCCCTGCCTTGTGACTGGGAGCAAAACTGACCCAGACTCCACCTGCTGCTAAGTCCTGTTGTCTGTGTGGTCTAGCCTCTGGAGAGAGTGGACACTGTCATTTCTCCTTTTCACGTGGATAGGTGAGATTTACAGAGATCATGGCACCCAGCCTGGACCCAAGAACCCTGAAATTCCTACTTCATGTTCTGGGGTCCTGCTGGCATGGACAGGGATGAGGGACCAGGAGGACCAAAGCTTAGCCACAGATAGCTTCCAGAAGGCAGTCCAAAGAAAGCATGACTGGCCTTGTGGTTTTGGATGTGTTTGACAGACTGCACAGGGCTAGTGAGATGACTCAGTGGGTGAAGGCACCTGCCGGCAAGCCTGACAGCTCGAGTTCGATCCCTGCCGTCCACGTGGTTAAAAGAACTGACTCCAGAGTTATTCTCTAACCTCCACATGCGTGTTATGACGTGTAGGCGCCTACATTCTCTCTCTCTCTCTCTCTCTCTCTCTCTCTCTCTCTCTCTCTCTCACACACACACACACACACACACACACACACACACGCTAGATACCACATATGGTAACCCAGGCCTGTGGTTCCACAGCACTCAGTGGCAGAGACATGAGGATCGCTACAAGTTTGAGACCACACTGGTCTATATAGTAAGTTCCAGGTCAGCCAGAGCTGTAAGACCCTGTATCAAAACCTAAGGCCGGACGGTGGTGATGCATGCTTTTAATCTCAGAACTCCAGAGGCAGAAGCAGGCAGATCTCTTGAGTTCGAGGCTAGCCTGGCCTACAGAGTGAGTTCCAGGACAGTCAGGGCTACACAGAGAAACCCTGTCTTGAAAAATCAAAACAATAACAAGAAGACTGAAAGCAAACAAACCAAGCTAAATAAAAATTATATATGAATGCTTAAATTTTTTTTTAATTGTAGTCAGGTGGTGGTGGCACACACCTTTAATCCCAGCACTCAGAAGGCAGAGGCAGGTGGATCTATGTTGAATTCAAGGCCAGCCTGGTCTACAGAGCAAGTTTCAGAACAGGCTCTAAAGCTGTAGAGAAACCCTGTCTCGAAAAAAACCAAAAAAAAAAAAATTTTTTTTTAATTGTATTTTTGTGACTTTTGCCTACGAGTATGCATTTGTACAACATGTGCTTAGTGCCCGAGGCTGTGAGATGGTGTCTGAACCCCTGGATTGGAATTGTAGGTGGTGGGGAACCACCATGTGGATGCTGGGAATTGAACTTGTATCCTTTTGCAAGACCACAAGTGTTCCTAACTCCTGAGCCATCTCTCCAGCCCCCTTACAGCTGCTTTCATGTTTTCATGGCAGACATGGTTCTAGAGGCTCACGATGTGCTCACCTCTTATAAACTTGGCCTCCAGGGGGCCCTGATGACAACCTTGATCTTTATGATTATTGTTTGTGGGGCATTTGGAGTCATTCTTCATGGTCTCCTTTGCTGGGGAGGGACAGGTTGACTACGAACTAGAGAACGGACTGGTAGAGGGGACCTGGACTCACGTTTTCCCTCCTTTCCAGGATGGCCACTCTGGGCGTGTCCTTTGGACTTGTGGCCTGCCTGCTGGGGCTGGTGCTAAGTCTCTGCTTCGCTACTGAGTTCTCAGTGAGTGGATCCCTGAATCCAGTGCATTTGTTCTCATCCCTGTGGCCTCTCCCTCACCAGTAGTTGGGCAATGGTTGGGTGCCCACTTTACCTCCAGGAGAACTGAGTCCCTGCAGACTGCTCCCAAGTCCTTAGCCTCCCAGGCTGGTTAGGGCCATCCATCCTCCTGAGTAAGGCTGTCCTTCACCCCAGCTGCTGTTTGCATGCCTTGTTCTCTCCATAGAGGTGCCTTCCAGGCCGAGGTACACTCCAGGCCATCTCGGAGAGTGTGGAGACGCAGCCCCTGCTCAGGCTGTCCCTGGTTGTGCTGACTGTTGGCAGCCTACTGACTGTTGCTATCATCAACATGGTGAGTTATGGGGTCAGGCCAGGGGAAAGTGTAGGCGGAGACTGCTCATTTGTTTCCTGATTGCTCAGAGCCGAATAATCCACAGAAACTATATTAATTACAGCACTGCTTGGCCAATAGCTTAGGCATATTCCTAGCTAGCTAAATTAAACCATTTCTATTCCGTGTATTGCCATGAGGCTGTGGCTTACCAGGTAAGGTTCGGAGTCTGTCTCCTTTGGCAGCTATGTGTTATCTCATCTCCCTGACTCCACCTTCTTTTCTCCTCTATCTCTGCTTGGAATTCCTGCCTTGCTCTATTCTGCCCTGCCATAGGCCCAAAGTAGCTTCTTTATTTACCAATGGTAATAAAACCTATTCACAGCATACAGAGGGGAATCCCACATCAGGAAAGGAACCATGATTCTAGAATCCCACTCTTGTTGCCTGAGCAGTTCCATCTGGGGTGACCCCTTCATAGCTCTGCAGCGCTCTGTGGGGTCCCCAAGTGCAGGCTTAGAGCTCTTCACCCCTTCAAGGGAGGGCTTGAGGCACCCAGAAACGCTACAGATACGTGCTGACTGCCAGCTCCTCCTTCCCACTCTTTTGGACTCTTTCCTCAGTAAGGGATAAGACTTGCCCTCTGGTCCAAGTCCCGTGTGGGTAGTTGCCAAGCAGTCTGTAGGAACCCACAGCCCTGCCTTATGCTAGCTCTTTCCTTTAGAACAGAGGCTCCTCCACACTGTTCCTACACTGTAGGCTGCCGTTTTCGGAGTGCACTCTCATGCCTTCCTCTGAGTCCAGGAGAAAAGGGGGCTCTTGAGGGGCCAGTCCTAGCCTTTTCTCATGCTTTCCCTGGGCTGCTGCTGTCAACACATCCTGTTCTGTAGCTCTCCCCACCCCAGGTACTTCATACCTGGTGGGTGCTGTGGACACAGCCGCTTGCTGGGCTCAGCTGAGATCCTAGCACCCAGCATCAGGGCACCTTTGGTTCCTACAGTTGTCACCCGCCTTGGGCCTGGCAGCTCTTCATCCGTGGATCTACTCTAATGGCAACCTGTCTTCCCTCAGCCGCTGATGCTTAACCCAGGCCCAGAGCAGCCTGGAAGCAACGAGACAAGTCCGCTGGCTGCAAGAACTAGAGTTGGGACCCTGTGTGAGCTCCTCCCGGTGAGTACGCTCATCCTGGCTCCCGGCACCACCCAGCCCCTGGCCAGTCCTCTCGTGCTGCTGGACCACTCTGGCCAGAGCACAGCTCATGGTTTGAAGGTCCGAATCTTAAGGCCTTGGAGAGGAAGAAGAAACCCAGTGTCTCCCAGTCTAAGTGGAGAAGGCCAGGTCCAGGCAGCCAAGACTGTTTCCTGCCTACCCCAGTGCTAGGGAAATAGAAGACTGGGTCACTGCTTCTTGATGTAAGCCTTGGGGTGGGCAGGGACTGCAGGCCAGCATCAGTTGCACTAGAGGGTGTCTTTGGGTCATTCTCCCTGTGCAGTCAGAATCTCTGCATCAGAGGTTAATTGAAGCCTTAAAGGAATAAAGGGCTGGGCCCAGGACAGCTGACATAAACCTGGAGAGGCCCAAGTCAAGAGTAGGGGTCATGAGACGTGGGGAGATTAGGGCTGACCTTACACCAGTGCTATGCAGTGCCCTTGCTGATCTGCTGAAAAGGGAAGCCGAGGGCCAAGGATGGTACAGATGCCCGGCCATGGAGCTCCTCAGCAGGAGGGGACTGTTCCAGGCATGCCTCCTGGTGACTGACACAGGACATTGTCTCCACCTGCAGTACTACACCTGCAGCTGCATCCTGGGCTTCATTTCGTGCTCCGTCTTCCTGCGGATAAGCCTGGAAGTGAAGGCCATGCTGCTGACAGTGGCCTTGGTGGCTTACCTGCTGCTCTTCAACCTCTCCCCGTGCTGGCACATCCCAAGCAACAGCACCGACACCAACAGCACACATAGGTGGGGCCCTACTTGCTGGTGTCTCTGTAGCCCACTACTGTAAGTTGGTTTGTTTCAACCTAGCGCTTGGCCAGAGCATGGCACATCTCTGTCCATGGTACTAATGAACCATACTGTGAACAAATGGATTTCTGCTTTCCAGAGGCACCGTGACTGGCCCAGGCTCCAGGTCTCCAGCAGTGAGCTGGGTGTATGGCTTACTAATAGGCTCTTGGGGAGGTCCTGGCGATCTGGCTTCTCCTCTTTCTGGGCCTGTCGAGTGTGAGATGGGAGCCATGAGCCAGTTAAGTCCGACCTGTGGCCAGATCACCAATGTCAGAAGTGGAGATGCCCAGTGTCTTCTGGGTAGTGCACACTCCTGTGGGTTGAAGAGTGCCCTGCAGCCTTCAAGGTTTTGGCTTTGGATTGAGGACCTAGAAAAAATTGTCTGCCTTACTCTGGCCAGGTCCTTATGTTAATCCACAGCCACTGTCGCAGCTCCTCACTCAGCAGATGGGCTTTTTGGAGTGATCCACAAGTCCCCCTTAAGTTCAAGAGCAACTGTTTACTCCCTACCCCTTTAGGACACCTCCACTCCTGCCTGCTGCACGAAGCATGCACAACCACACCCTTGCTCCAGGGGCTCAGGTGACAGCCCCCTTCCCCAGCAGATGCTTAGAGAGAGACCTGAAGACCATGATCAACTTCTACCTGGTCCTGTTCTATGCTACCCTCATCTTGCTGTCTAGACAGGTGTGTAGACTCCTTGTCCAGCTTCTGCTGAGCAGTCGGTGCAGAGAGCAGGGTCTGAGATACCAACACGGCAGAGGCCTGCCATGGAGGTGCTGGTCTTGTTCTGCACAGGGCTGAGCAGGGTGGGCAGCACTGTAGGTAGGCTGGTCCAGTACCCTAGATCCCAGCCCTGGGTGGTATGTCAGGTGACAGCTATGGCACTGGCTCCCTGGTTTGCAGATTGACTATTACTGCCGCTTGGACTGTCTGTGGAAGAAGAAGTTCAAGAAGGAACATGAGGAGTTTGAAACAATGGAGAATGTGAACCGCCTCCTCCTAGAAAATGTGCTGCCAGCCCACGTGGCTGCCCACTTCATTGGAGACAAGGCAGCTGAGGTGTGTGAAGGTGGGGTGCTCTAGGAGTCTGTGGGCAGACTGGGCTACTCAGCAGTATCCCTGGAGCATGCTAGATGCAAAGGCAGGCTTGCAGTCAAGTCAGGGCTCTATGTCCACCAGGGGCTGTGGGTAACATGCCTCCCTGGCCTTGACTTCCACCCTGGGGAACAGATTATGAGGTTCAAACATACTGAATTGTCTGTCATCTAGATGTTCTGTATCGTTAAGAATCTGTACTTCCATGAGGTGCAGAGCCTTTCTGTCACAGGAAACAGGTCCAGAGACAGCTCACTATAAAGTCACCTCCTGACTGGATTCCTGCCCTAGCTGCATTCAAGCTGTCACAGCTCACACAGCCAACCGGCCTGGCCTGGCCCTCCCCACCAGCACCTGAGCCCCTGGGTTAGTGGTCTTAGGGTCCTGTTTCTCTCCTGCCCTGCTGCAGGACTGGTACCATCAGTCTTATGACTGTGTCTGTGTCATGTTTGCATCCGTTCCGGACTTCAAAGTGTTCTACACTGAGTGTGATGTCAACAAAGAAGGGTTGGAGTGCCTGCGCCTGTTGAATGAGATCATTGCTGATTTTGATGAGGTACAACCTGTCTAGTATGCACAGGGGTTGGGGTGTACAGCCTGTCACCTGTGTAGTGGCAAGGCAGGGTGGAGATGTACGCTTAACTATGAGAGGCTCTGGCTCGATCCTTAGTCCTGTAAGAAAAAACAGTAGTCAAACAAAGCACGAGGTCAGTAGGCTGAAACTATATACATTAAATATCAAGAGACACATTTTCTTTAATCAAGCAAGGAAACTTTTATTAAATCTCTACTGGACAGGTGCCAACAGGTTAGGTCCTTCCAGAAAAACTCTGACCCAGGCTGGTTTGTGGAAGACACTGACCCGCCTCTGAGAAAATTATGCTGGGTAGGTTGCTCTTAGAAGGATCAGAGTGCAGAGAAGGGAAGGGATGAGGTGATGGGAGCTGTGTCCTCACCTGCAGTCATGAGCACAGATGGGCAACGATATACACAAGATGTGTTTGCACTGCACATCAGGGGAAGGTGGGTCCTCTCTTCCTTTTCTCAGCACCAAGGCTACAGAGGCTTCTTTTTGTTGTGTAGCTGCTGCTGAAGCCCAAGTTCAGTGGTGTGGAGAAGATTAAGACCATTGGCAGCACCTACATGGCTGCAGCAGGGCTCAGTGTCCCCTCAGGACATGAGAACCAGGTACTCCAGGCCTGTATCCCTAGTCCTAGCACCTTACTAAAGGGTGTGTCGGGGATCCCTGGTGGGAACAGGAACCCTATCCCCACGGGATGTGCGTGCCCTCAGTTAAGGCCATCCATGTCCTGCAGGACCTAGAGAGGAAGCATGTGCACATCGGTGTCTTGGTGGAATTCAGCATGGCCCTGATGAGCAAGCTGGACGGAATCAACAGGCACTCCTTCAATTCCTTTCGCCTTCGAGTTGGTGAGGCTTACAAACGGGCAGCTTAGCCTGTGCACACCCTCTTGTTTGGAGGGTGTCATGGGCCCTCTGCTATGAGGTTTCAGCAGACCTTCTGGTGTTATTAACATTGATCTCCCTTGCATATGCTCATGAAAAATGTGTATTTGTGCATGTATGTATGGAGGCCAGAGGTCAACCTCGGTAGCTGACTATCCTATTTCCTGATTGTCTCCCTGGGATCTGGGATTTGCTAATGAGGTGAGGCTGGCTGGCCCGCCAGTGACTCAAGAGATCTGCCTGTGTCCACATCCCCAACACAAGGATTACAGGTGTCATCACTCTCTCTACACGGGGTGCTGGGGATCCAACTCACATCCCTAATGTTTGTGTGACAAACTGAGCTATCTCTCCGACTTCTTTTTATTAGTAAATTTAAAATGACATTTATTTAGTGTGTGACACACCACAGTGCACATGTGGAGATCAGAGATAACTTATAAGAGCTGGTTCTCTTTCCACTGTGTGGGTTCTGGGAATTCAACTCAGATCACCAGACTTGGTGGCATCTTTACCTGATAAGCCACCTTGGCAGCCAACCTTTGAAAAATTTAATAATATATAACTATAAATTCAGGGCCTCTGGGCGGCGGTGGCGCATATACTGAGTCCCACGACTTCAGAGGCAGAGGCAGGCGGATCTCTGAGTTTGAGGTCAGCCTGGTTTACAAGAGCTAGTTCCAGGACGGGCTTCAAAGCTACAGAGAAACCCTGTCTTGAAAAACAAAACAACAACAACAAAAATCAATTATATCAATATCATGGCTGCAAATATATAATCTTAAAATACAGAAAACAGATTTATTAAGCTTAACCAACCATAATCAGTTTTATAGGTAGGCACTTAAAGCCTATTTATTTGCTGGGCAATGGTAGTGCACCCCTTTGATCCCAGCACTTGGGAGTCCAAGGCAGGTGGATCTCTGTGAGTTCGAGGCCAGCCTGATCTACAAAGTGAGCTAGTTTCAGGAAAGCCAGGGCTACACTGTTTAAAAAGAGAAATTAGCAGATACCAGGGAAGAGCTAATGAGTTTAGGAGTATGGACAAGAGACAGTTGGGGCCTTTCTTATCACAGGGGCACAACCTAAAGGAACAGTTTCAAGGGAACTTGCACCCACTGCCCTGCTAGCCTTTCTGTGGGCTCCCTCAGTGTTACTATAAATGGCTAACTGTAAACCATCCTAAGGTATAAACCACGGGCCTGTGATTGCTGGAGTGATTGGAGCACGCAAGCCTCAGTATGACATCTGGGGAAACACAGTCAATGTTGCCAGCCGAATGGAGAGCACTGGAGAGCTTGGGAAAATTCAGGTAAAAGTCCACTGAGAAGCATCCGCTTGGGGAAAACACATGTCCTGAGGAGGTATCCTGCTCTAGGACACGGCCCATTTCTCACTCGGCTGTGTGGCACTGGCCATCACTGTTAGAACAGACAACAGACAGACACTGCTCTTTTTCATTCCAGGTTACAGAAGAGACATGCAACATCCTCCAGGGACTAGGATATTCCTGTGAGTGCCGAGGGCTGATCAACGTCAAAGGCAAAGGAGAGCTGCGGACTTACTTTGTGTGTACAGACACTGCCAAGTTTCAAGGCCTGGGGCTGAACTGAGGTGTCTGGTAGTCTGTCTCCTTCCCTGAGGGAGCCAAGTATGCAGCCCCATGCCAGCTGCAGATGGCTGTGTGGCTGCTCTGGACTTGCACTACAGGATGGACGGCTCTGACACACGCATCAGATTTTGTTTGAAGCAGCTACGTTGTCCAGAACCTCTGTGCAATTCCTAGCTAGCTAGATCACTGGTCTACTGTGGGCTGTGCTTGTTCCCAGGATGTTGGAAGAGACCTTAATGCATGACCACGACTGACACCACCTTGGTAGCCAGTGAACAGCATAGTTCCAGGAGGCTCAGCCAGGCTGTCTAGCATAGGTTAAAGCCTCCCTCTTCCCATTAGTACCCACCATGGGATGCTAACCTCTCATGCAGGCATTCTGGCAAATGGAGTTGAAAACAGTGGGCATGTTGGCAGGTAGTCTCAATTGACATGTCACTCTTTACCATCTCATTTCTGTCTGAAATGAACGTGTCATTAGTGGAAGTTCTATTGCTACCAACTCTTAGATGCTAGGCAACAATCTCCTTTCTAGTATATTTTCTCAGCCACTGACTACATGTAAACAGGACTGCTGTTCAGTGTCAGTTCATAGGATTAGCTTGGCTGTAGGGTGGAGTTCTGAGAGAGGGGGCTCACACAAGGAGCAGCAAAAACCTTGGATCTGTATCCAGCATTTTTGGAATAAGTCTACTGGGACAAGGTTCAGGAAGCTGAAAGTCTAGAAATGAGGTGTAATGTTTCAGTTCTTCAGTCTGCACTTTATTTATTTTTTTTAGAGACAGAGTCAGCCAAGGCTGGCCTCAAACTTTCAACTCTCCTGCCTCAGTTCCTGAGTGTTTCGAATAGATGTGCACTACCATGGCCAGCTTTTTTTTCTGTGGGAAAGCCTGTGTAGAAAGGGCTTAGACAGCCTGTGTACCTCTTGCCCTTTCTCTAGTCTTCTGAGCTGACTGCTGAGCTGACTGCAGAGCTGCAACTGTGATCTACATGTGCAGGAACATGTGTGGAATTGAGCACCTAAACAAATGCCAAGTTGCTCTCACGAGTCAAGGCAAATTCAGCTCTGTGTGATGGCATCTTACTGTGCTTTAGCTCCAGACCACTCAAGCTGATGACCAACATCCCACTCCTTTTGGAAAGTGACTTCATTGCCACAGAACTTCACTACGTCATGGCATTCTTAGACGTCACCAAGGAACCTATTAAGCACAGAACATCATGCACACAGGAGTCTGCAAATGATGTACGTGCTGTAGGCAGGGTGCCTGACCAGCCAGGTTTACCTGGGACTTCGGTTCAAGATAAGTAGTCAGGGATGCGGAGGGAAGGACAGGACCTACCTGCCAGAACTGTGTCCTGTGGAGCTTTATCAGCCGAGGGAAGAGGGGCTGATTCTAGTCTGCATAAAGGAATCCAGCAGTGGTCAGGGCTTCCCAGCAAGGCTCCCCTGGGGCTAAGAAGGTTCCTGCTAACGCCACAATGCAGTTTACAGGGAGCAGGAATGAGCCTCCCTGAAGCTGACACACTTCTACTCTTCCAACATCCAATAATTCCCCCTTCAACAGAAATCCTAGCTTGAGTTTAAAAACAACTTGCTACTGTTCACACATCTTCAACTGAAGCACTGGGCTAGGAGTATTAAGTTACTACTGTTCAGGTCTTAGGAGCGTAACTGACAAAAACACTTGGGAGTTATGCACATACTTTTTTTTTTTTTTTTTTTTTTTGGTTTTTCGAGACAGAGTTTCTCTGTGGTTTTGGAGCCTGTCCTGGAACTAGCTCTTGTAGACCAGGCTGGTCTCAAACTCACAGAGATCCGCCTGCCTCTGCCTCCCAAGTGTTGGGATTAAAGGCGTGTGCCACCACTGCCCGACCACATACTTGTTTTTGAATTTCCAAGTAATTTCTTCACAAGTGTCTTATTTTATCTTAGGAACTTTTTTAAAACCCTTCTGTGGTTCAAGGATTCATTTCAGGGATCCACTAAGGTGGCCCTCACTAACTACAGAAAGTAATACCCTGTTCTGGCTTACTGAAGGACACTCCCCGACAAAAGATGATTACTGTGTACTTCATGGATAACAGGTCAGTGCTTTGAGCAGGCGCAGGCAAATAACTATGGTGTGTTCTGTATGTGTACTATTTATAGCTTTACTGTAACATCTGTCTCTCAGTGTTTCAGTTTCAGAAATCAGTGCCTGGCTCTTTTATATGTCCTTCAAAAACAAAACAAAAACCTCAATGTCCTAAGGTGTTTTGAATTAAGGTATTTCTGAGTCTTCAGGAACTGACCTGTGAATTATGGGTTATTGTCTAAATATATATATATATAATCTCCGAGGCAAGGTTTCATATAACTCAGACTGTCCTCAAACCTTCCACTCCTAATCTTTCTGTGTCTACTTCTAGAGTGCTAGGATTACAGACATGTGCCACTACAGCCAGTTTTTCTTTTTGTGTACGTATGCATGTTCATGTGTGTGCAGGGCTACATCTGTGGAGATCAGAAGACAACCCTGGGTATTAGTCTTCACCTTCTACCTTGAGAAAGGGTTTTTGTTTTCTCATCCGCTAGCTTCATGCTAGCTGCCCTATGAATGTCCAGGGGTCGTTGATCTCTGGCTTCCATCTTCCTATAGGAGTGCAGATTACAGACATGCACTCCACCGGATCAGAACATGGGTTCTGGGGATCCAAACTCAAGTGGTCAAGCTTGCACAAGCACTTTACTCACTGAGCCACACTTCACTTGCAGCTCATTGTGGCCAATTTATGTGGTGCTAGGGGCTCAGAATTGCTAGCCTTCAAGCACTCTACCAACAGACTCATACCCTTCAGCCCCTAAACTCTATTTTAGAGACTAAAATCAAAATCTAAAAAGACTTGATTAACACTTAAGTTGATTTTTTTATTCTATTAGCATAATAATCTACAAGAGAGTCACACTATAATTTCTTTTTCTTTCCTTTTTTTTTTTTGAGATAGTTTCTCTGTGTAGCTGTGGCTGCATGGAACTCACTTTGTAGACCAGGCTGGCCTTGAACTTATAGAGATCCATCTGCTTCTGCATCTTGAGTACTGGGATTAAAGGCATGTGTACCACCATTCCTGGCTCCCAGAATTTGAAGAATCAGCTTTCCTTTACTGTTCTTGTGCTGGCTTAATGATTTTAAATCAAGAAAAATGGGTATTTCTTCTGGTCTATATTTTTGCAGACAGGCAAAGGGGTTATGTCCACACTGACATTCTATCTATTTTAAAATCATGTGTACGTATGTGTGCATGTGGGTATGTACATACAGTGCCGGTGCTTGCAGAGGTCAGAGGTCAGAGGTTCTATGGAGCTGAAGTTACAGGTGTCTTTGAGCTACCCAATGAGGATGCTGAGTACCTGACTCCAGTCCCCTGAAGAACAGTATGTGCTCTTAACTGCCAAGTCATCTCTCCAGTGCCCCCATCTCCACCTTTTTTTTTTCCTTTTTGAGGCAGGGTTTCAGTATGTATCCCAACCAGACTCAGATTCATGGCAATCTTTTCTCAGCCTGCCAAGTACTGGGATTGTAAGTATGTGCTACCATACACAGCTTGCTGTTCAAACAGGTTATATCTTGACACAGATTTAGAAAAATCATTCATCTCAGCCCAGTGACATGTGATAGAAGGGGACATATCTAATGGTTTCCTACTTAATCTGCTTGGTCACTTGACCTTTGTTATTTCAGATAAAGGGAAATGATCCAAGGGCACAGGTGGCCTTGGAGAAACTGAGCAGAAGCAAGCTCTCCTTTAAGTTCTAGACTCTAATGTATCTAAAAGTGGTTTGGTTCATCTTATTTGTGTGTCCTTTTGCTATAGCTCCAAATAACCTAAAAAAAAAATACACTAGACATATTTTATCACCATGAATCTCCTAGCCCACTGTTTTTTCTTTTTGTATGTGGGGGCAGATGTAGTACTCAATAACCACAAATAAGGAAACCATTCCCATCAGGTACACAGAGGGCAGAACATACCAGGAAACTTTAACACTACCTTGAGAGTGTTCACTTTCATGGTATGATGCTAGAAAACCTCACTGGACAGAACTGCGTTTTGTGTTTACAAAGCTGGGTCCTGGGCCAGTGCGATGGTCCGGTGAGTAAAAAGGTGTTTTAGTCTGGTGACTTAAATTTAATCCCTAGTAACCACAACTCCGAAAAGTTGCCCTCTGACTCTACACATGCACCATGGCATGTGTGCATGTGCCCAATGTGTATATATCACACATCCAATAGTAACAGCAATAATAAAGCTGGGTTTGCTCAGGTAAATCAAACAGTGCTAGTGGCAGTCTGAAAGGCTACCAGGATGGCCTGCTCACAAGATTTTTGGAATGTCATTCAGATGAACTCTGGTAAGACAGATCTTACCAGAGCTTGTAATTACCTGCTTGTAATTTTTTAGTGAGAGTGGAAAATGGGTAATTAATTTATTTTGAGGAGCCACTTCTTTGGAAGATGATCATGAAAAAGGCTAGTGTGTGTTCTAGGCATCTATCCTTAGGCCCACGTCAGACCAAGTCAAAGGGCAACTCAGCTGTCACGCCAGCACCTCACAGTCCCAGGTTCAGTTTTATTTCCTAATACAAGTCCAGTCTCGGGAACACTGAAAGGAACTGTTCCAAAGCTTAATTAAAACTCAATTTACAAATAGTTAATATCTTCTGAAAAGCACCTCCAAGTTCAGAATGAAAAAAATATGTACATAATATAACCAAATACCAGGCTAGCTTCAGCTCCCGTCAGGCCCACACTCAGCAGCACAGGTCTCCTTAGGCTCTTCACACTCTGAAGGAGGAAGACAGCACTCAGCATTTTGTCCCACTGGATTATGAACAAGAAGCTAGTGTTCAGTAGAGGCACTGCTTACCAGCCCTCCATGTCACAGTTACAGCTAGGGAGAAGCCTGGCATTAAGTCATTGCAGCAGCTTTTTGACAAAATGTATCAGATCTATTAATTCTTTAAACAATATGGAAAGAAAACTGAAAGATGCCATGATAAAAACCCATTACTTTGTATGCTAATCTCAAAAATTACACGAAACAAACCAGACAAGGGTTCTTAAGTCATCTTAAATGAAAAAGGGACGAGTTTCCTTTTATTCTTAAAAATCTCCCACCCACAGAAAAAGGGCACCTACCTTCTGTCAAATCTACGAAGCTGTTTCCCATGACAGGAGAAGGAACAGAAATTCCCATTGCTTTACGGACTCCATGTATGCTCACAACATCACCCGGCGTCACTTGCTGTGTGAGTTCTTTAAGGTTATTGGTCACTTGTTCAGCTAGGAAAAATGGGGAGAAAAAAAGCACAAGGTACCAAAGTGGTTCCTTTAGAGTTTTGTTTGCACCCCCCACCCCAGACAGGATTTCTGTGTAGCCTGATTGCCCTGGAACTCACTCTGTAGACCAGGCTGGCCTCGAACTCAGAGATCCTCCTGTCTCTGCCTCCTGAGTGCTGGGATTAAAGGTATGTGCACCAATGCCTGGCCTTTTAGAAATTTTTTCAAAAGTCTTGCTATGTAGCTATTGCTGGCCTTGGATTCACAGAAATCCTTCTGCCTTAGCACCCCAAGGGGTGGAATTTTAAGTGTATGCCGCCTAGACGTGTGCATGCATGACATCTAAAAGTCAATGTGAGTTCTTCAGTCACTGTCCATCTTATTTTCTGAGACACGGTCTCTCACTGAACCTTAAGCACACTGGCGTGGCTAGACTGGTGCCTACTCCCACCTCTTATTAAGGCTGGATGCATGCCACTGCACCTTCACGTACTGGGAAACTGAACTCAGGTCAAAGTGTTTTCGCAGCAAACACTTTGCAGAATGAACCATCTACCTAACCCCTGGTAATTAAAAAACAAAACAAAACCCTACAGAACTGTAAATGTATAAATGCAGAACGACTCCATTCAAGGTTGGCAGTCACTGCAGTTACTTTCTCGTCTGGCACCTGCTGAAAGCCTTTCTTTCCCACACCCAGCCTGCTCTCCTTCCCATCCCTGGGACAAACATACCAAGGTATATTTCTCTGTAAGAAGGACCCAAGAGACAGATCATATTGGGAGGAGGTCTGGTGCTCAGCCGCTCGTTCTGTGCCTCCTGGAGTTCCCTGAGCAATCTTGTAGTCTCATCAAGCTTCCTCTGGAACACCTCAGCCTCTGTGTGGTAAGAAGACAATACTGAAGAAAACAACGCAGCCTGTGTTTGAGTTATGGTCCCAGGCTCTGCTATGGTTAGCTTCTACTCCAATTGAGACCAACAGTTCAGCTACTCTCTACTAGTCTCTAAACCCAGTTGGCCCAGATTTTTCTATAGTAAGCATTAGATTAATTAGCGTTGACGTGACAGCAAGTCTAACTGCCTGTGCTGGACACTTTCCAGCAATCTGTGGTCTCAGACACTCACCTTCAGAGTCAAAGACTTCAGCTGGAGCACCAAAGTTTGTTACTGCTTGTAGTGCTGTGAGCCTGTCCCGACTGCTGGACTCCAAACGCACTGTTGGCTCTATTTGGGCAATCTGCTTCAGCAGGGGGGAAAAAGTTAATTATTTGAGCTTGTGAAACCGTGACAGTGCCAAGGAAAAGTCAGTACGATGGCTTGTGCTTACAAGCAAAGTCATTCCACCTAGTCACCTTACAGTCATAATTTTGATTATGTCTCCCAAGAACTCTTTTAGAAATGTTCTCAAATTCTGGCCAAGAAAGTGTCCATAAATCCACACTTCTCTGTAATGACATGACAGCTTATGAAATCTGTATAATTTGTTTCATATGCCAACTACTCTGATGACAAAGTTCTAAAAGCTTGTTACTGTCTGAACCGTTAAGTGCTTTTAGTGACTATGGTAATGCCTGTTTCAAAGGTTAGTGTTTCAGTACATCTACAGCTTCAGCAGTTCCCTGGATCTTCCTCAAGCCCCAAGGCTACGTCATCAGTATTGCACAAGAGAACAAAGTCGTAAGAGAATTTTTTTTTTTGGAATAAGACTCAGAATTTCCATAATTTCAACATAACACAACTTTTTAAGAATTTATCAATCTGCTGGGCGGTGGTGGCGCATGCCTTTAATCCTAGCACTTGGGAGGGAGAGGTAGGTGGATCTCAGTGAGTTCGAGGCCAGCCTATCTACAAATTGAGTTCCAGGACAGTCAAGAGTTACAGAGAAACCCTGTCTTGAAAAACCAACCAACCAAAAACCAAACAATTCCCCCCAACCAAATACACCCCCTCCCAAATGCATCATTTCAATTAATTGATAAGAACCAAGAGTTCATGGTTCCATTTTTACTTGGGTACTAACTGCGCTCCAAGTGCAGTCAGTCTGAGCACCTGGCAGCCCACACATGGCTGAAGAGTGTGCAGTGCAGGAAAAATATGTACACTGATTTACCATTTCAGCCTGGCCCACACAACCCCACTCAATGGTCTTTTTCTTAACCGATTTCCTTTCCTATTCTTTCACTAAACACAAGACCATGTTGGCTCCTCTATCCATGAAGATGGCATGGCTACTTAAGTACCATCTCCTTTATTTGGACCTCATATCACAAGTTTTCCTTCCTTCAGTTAAAGCTTGGTGTGAGTCTGCCCAATCTTAAAACACCTCTATACAGCTCAGTGTCCTCAAGTTGTGTGACCTACCACGGTCTATCCTTTGCCTCTACTATTTTACTGAGATGCTCTGATGATGGATGATAAACGACACTTGTCAGGGCCCTTCACTGGGCTTATCTATCCCATCTTGCTGAACCTGCTCCATTTCTGCTAACCATCCTTTCATGGGATTCATACATTATTCAACTTTGAACTTCAGGGTTCTATTCAGCCTTTTCCATGCTCTCCCTGAGGAGTCTCAAGTGAGTGGCTGAAATAAAATTAATTTTGAATCACTCCTGTCAGATTCACACCATAGCCCAGACTTTGGACTTCCTGGCTTATACTTCCAGCAATGTCCCAAATTCACTTGGCAAAACAGAAACTCTTGGGGCCTTTTCTCTCAAAAGTTCTTTTCCCTGCATGTCCTATATGAGCTAATAATCACCTATCTCACCCACCAGGTCTTGTCAGTCTTTTATTATGTCTCTCTTTTGTATAGCTGAGGAATCTTCTGGTGCATTTCCCAAATTCAGATTATCTTTATGTTGAATATATATATATACACACACACACACACACACACACACACACAGTTTAAGACAACTCCCACAAGCCTCTTCAAACAAAAAAACTGGGGTCTCTACATAGCCCTATAGTCCTGGGACTTGCTATATAGAACAGACTGGCCTTGAACTCAGACTTCAGCTTGCCTTTGCCTCCTAAGTTTTGGCATTAAAGGTGTGCATCACTATGCCAGCAAGTCTGAGAGCTTTTAAATGGTCCCTCTCTTTATAATTTACCACAGTAGCCCACCTTTTATCTTCTAGGAGAAAATCTCAGCTTTTTAGCACTGCACAGGGAACATCACTGGGTTCCCACCTACATAGGCTCACTACATGTCTTCCTTTTCCTGGGGACCGTGATTCACCTGCCTCCTGAGTTTATGTCCTCTATGCTGGGAGAATGAATGCCTCTTCATCTTCCAGCCCTGTTCTTGCTCCTGAGAGCATGAGCTCCCCAACCCCAAGGGTGCACGCTGGGCAGTTATAATGTGGTAATGCCTTTGAGTTCCCTTCTTTAAATTTTGTCTATGACATGAGCTACTTCTAAACTCCCCAAATTACTGCTTTCACTCCAGATGATACTCAATACATTTTTATAAAATAATCATTGTGTGTGTTTATACATGCCATGGCATAGAATGGTGTTCTGGAAGTTAGAAGAGTTTTTGTGGAGTCATTTCTCTTCTTCCATATTTATATAAATTCCAAGGATTGAACTCCATCCCCAGGCTTGTATGACAAGCATCCACCTGCTGAGCCATCTCACCAGTTCCAAGTAGTATTGTCACCTTAAAATAAATAAAGCCTAATCATCTTAACTTTTCTCCATTTAAGGAATAAAATGTAAGTACCTCTGCTTCTCTTGCTGTGTCCAGTGGTCTGGTCTGGCCTTCATCTTCAGATGAGGACTATATGGATAAAGGAAAAACTTTTTATGTAAGCAGTAAATGCAAATATCAAGCTAAATAGAAAACATAACTTTGTGGCAAGAGAAAAGTATACCACTTATACACTTATAGTATCCTTAAAATATTTTAAGTGATTTATTTTAATTTTATGCGCATTTGTGTTTTGCAGGAATGTATGTCAGTGTGAGGTGTTGAATCACTTGGAGCTGGAGTTACAAGTAGTTGTGAGCTGCCATATGGGTGCTGGGAAATTGAACCTGAGTTCTCTGGAACAGTAGCCAGAGCTCACTGAGTCATCTCTCCAGCCCCAAGAATATATTTTTTAAACCAAAATTAATTAATATAATAATTATTAACATTCTGAGTCTTTGTGAGTTGCTAGTGATGTTAAGATCCATGTCTGATTACACATAGCCAAGTGTGTGGTGCATGCCTATAAACTAGCAATGGGAGACTGAGGCCCTGTATCAAATTTTTTTTCTAGAACACTTTTATATATATGTATATATGTTATGTCTATATAAGAATATATTTGGGAAGTAGTATATAAATATCTAAATATATAGTCTTTTTGACAAGCATTAAAGAAACAACATTCTAGCCAGATGATGGTAGCACATACCTTTAATCCCAGCACTTTTGAGGCAGAGGCAGGTCTATCTCAGTGAGTTCAAGGCCAGCCTGTTCTACAGAGCTAGTTCCAGGAGAGCTATGACTGTTACAGAAAGAAACTTTGTCTCAAAAATCAAAACAAAACCCAACCAATCAAACAAAGAGGCAAAAGAAGCAACATTCTGGCAGTAGAGGCTTACTGTAATACATACAAATGCCACAGAATGTAGATGATCCCACATGATTGTATGCATATTAGTGCAATTCACACATAAAAATGAAACATAGCTAGCTGGATGTGGTGGTGTACACCTTTAATCCCAGCACTCTGCAGGCAGTGAAGGGTGAATCTCTGAGTTTGAGACCAGCCTGGTTTACAGAGTTAGTTCAGGACAGCTAGGGCTGTTACACAGAAAAACCCTGTCTCCGAAAAAACAAAAAGAAACAAACAAAAAGCACATCATGGACATCAAAAAAAGTGTTATCTTTTTTGAAGGTTTATACTCTGATATAGCCCATTTCTAATTTCTAGAAATTGTAAACCAGAAGACAAATTCTGTGGAGTCATTTCTCTTCTTCCACTTTTATACAGAGTCCAAGGATTGAACCCTATCCCCAGACTTGTGTGGCAAGCATCTTTACTGAGCCATCTCACCAGTCCCTAGTAGCAATGTCACTACTTTATATGTGTAACCTTTCTAGGATAAATTCTGAGAGAAGGAACTGCTAGATCACAGGGCAAAAAAACCAAAAAACAAACAAACAAAAAAAAACCAACCAAACCCATATTTAAAACATAGCTAACAAATCGAAGCAATCCGATTCTAGGTAATTACTAATTCTAATTAGTCGAGGGGAAAGATCAAGTACATTTATTTTTGAACAGATGAAAAGGTATAAGGAAAAGAATTCACGTGATATCATTTTGCAGCAGAAGTCACTGAAGTTGAGGCACTGGGTCACAGCAACCATTAAAAGTTATGACTTCTGGAGCTAAGAGCACTTGTTCTTGCAGAGGGCCTGGGTCTGCTGGTCAGCACCCACATGGCAGCTCACAACCATCTCCAGTTCCAGGAGACTTGGCAGGCGTGCATGTGGCATATGCATGCAGGCAGAAAAAGTCATACACATAAAAACAAATAAATATAAACATTAAAAAAGTGACTTCCAAGACTCCTCTAACATGGTGACCAGAACATTGTAGACATCAGTAGGAATGCTTCCTGGCTCTAGTGTCTGAGTCAGGACTGAATAAACTGTTTTGAACTGAACTACAGAGTTCACAAGCGTTGACAAAGAGTCAGTGGTGAAGGTTTTCCTTTCTGAGGCTACTAGTTTGGTGCTATCTCTATCTCTGCACAACAGGGAAAGCACCCCCCCCCCCCCCCCACAGCATCTGTCAGCTTCATTCCCAGCTCAGGCGCTCCACAGCACCTGCTGACTTCTGAACTCTATTTCTGAGTCTTACCAAAATTAGTAGAGTATGGCCATGTTCTAACTCTCTTGGATCCTGGAGCTGACTTATTCCTTTCGGTTCATTGTCCTCCACCCACAGCAGGCTATCCTTTCAGGGGGAATGGAGTTCATCTGTCACACTGGTTAATCCCTGGTCTCATAACATTGAGTGTCTAGGGTTTCAAAGCTATTTATAAACAGCCTGTTTCTTTAGTAGCATGCTTACCACGTCCAAGTCCTGTAGGCTCCTGGAATGTCCTCCTTTTGTTAGAACATCTAGTAAACTATCTGCCATAACATACGGGTAATCTTGGCATGTGGCCAAAAACTCAGAGACACTGAAAATAAAAGTTGAGAAAATCACTTCTACAGAAGTAGTTTCTATGGCTTGCTTGGTCTCTACCACAGTCAACTCTTCCCATTAGATGTCCCGTGGTTTATATATACTTCAAAATGTTCTGTTCACAAACAGCATTGCATCTACATACTTACCAGTCACTAATTTACCATCATGAAAGCACACACACACACACACACACACACACACACACACACACACACACACACACACACTGAAGCAAAAGTGAAATGTTCTGAGGATCCCTGAAGAAAGCAAGGATGTTAAAGATGAGGCTCAAGTAAGTCCTGGGGCTTCTTGCTAATTCCCCTTAATAATCTTATTCAACTCTAGATTTTCCTATGTACCAAAACTTCAAAAAAATCATGATTGTTTGCATAAACAGGTATTGCAAGCTTAAAATACTCCAGACTGAAAAATCAGCTACTTTCCCCAAGTAGTGTTCTGATCTAAAATCATCCCCCTTTCAGTAAACTGCAAGTCTAAAAACCCTGATATCATCCCGACTTCTCTTACCATCCAGTTAAAAACCAGCAACCTACTAATTACTAACCCTCAACACCACAATGGCTGCTTCCCTGGTTTACTGTTCATGTCCTGGTTTCTGCCCTTGAAGCCTATGCTTTGAATACTACTTACTCAAGCAGTCCCCTTCAGAATCACAAGCCAGACTGGGTCACTACTCTATGTGCCACCGACCATCTTCTGACCCACTGAGAACACCAAGTCCTCACAGCAATCTCCCATAGTGACCCTGTGACCACTGCTTTCCCCTCCACCTGTTCTGCTCCTTACAGCATTCCTGAAACTCTTGGCTGGGTCAGGCAAGCCCTCAGTTCAGAGAGAAGCACTGCCGCTTCCCTCTCCTGCCACTGAAACTCAGCATCACCACCTCTACTTGGGCCACTCTGTCTTGTTCCAAAGCTCTGTCACTCTCTTGACAGGAGGGCATGGTTCTGTATGGAATCCTCACTATCTGGAAGAATGTCTGGCACATAGTGGGCACACACTGATAATTTGTGGATTGCCTCAATGAGTAATCTACAACAAATGTGTCCCATTTTGTGCAGTCTGAGGATAAAAACTGTTCAATCTGAAACCACAGCCAGTATCTTAACGTAGGGACCCCGTCTGAAAACACAACACGAGCACGCACATTTAATGTGAGTGATCAGAGTTAAACAACCCCCAACCCAAATATAAATGAACAAAACCCAAAACAACAACAAAACCCCCAAACCAGGGGACTTGTTAGTCTACTGGATTAAATTCTTGAACATAATAAAAATTAACAAAGTACCAGGGCCAAGAAGAGAAAATTCAGGTTCAGTGTCCCATCCTGGGCACAGTCCTGGTAAACTGGGAAAGTATCTCATTAAGCTGATCAGATAACAAGTACTCAGCATCCCGAAGAGGAATACGAAGTTATTGACCCACTGAGACATGTAAAAGGAATGGCTGGGAGTCATTACAATGGTTTGGTTGGAACATGATAGTTAACTGTCCTGTATGTGGGTTGCTTTAGAAATTAAGTCATCATGTCCTACATTTCAAGGCTTAGGGAAAATGCTTTGTTGGTTCTTAAGATGATCAAGTCTGAAACATAACTGACACGAAAAGTTTTATAGAAGAGCAGGTTCTGATGTAAGAAGCTCCCAAACTTGAGTATCAGGAACATTTTTAAAAAGGTATTTCTGTAGCCAGCCAGTGGTAGTACACTGCTAATCCTAGTACTCGGGAGGCAGAGGTAGGCAAAACCCTGAGTATGAGGCCAGCCTGGTCTTATAGAATGAGTTCCAAGACAGAACAACACAGAGAAACCCTGTCTTGAAAAACCAAAATCCAAACCAAATCAAAAAGCTATTTCTGAAGTTGGAGAATTGACTCAGTAGTTAAGAGCACTTGTCGCTATTGCAGAGAACCTGGAATTGACCCACTCAGCAGCTGACAACTATCTGTAACTCTAGTCCCAGGGGATCTGATACTTTCTTCTGACCAACTCCAGCACCAGGTTGGTGTGTATGTGGTGCACATACACACACGAAGGCAAAAGACTCATACACATAATAATAGTGATAATCAAATAAATCTACAAAGGAAAGATATTTCTATTAGAAAATACTACAAATGCCAGTATCAAGAAGATATGTTCTCTCTAGACATTTTCTATCATTTGGATAACTTTATAAGTCTACCTACAAATCACACATTGTATATTAATATTTCAGAAAAAAGAATGTTCAGAGTACTATCAGGTGGCTTACCTGAAATTATTTGGAAGGTCAGAGTCTTCCCCATATGTTGAATAGATTAAATCAGAATCATCTTTGCTGATATTGGCAAATGTGGAGTCGTAATGTGGGGCATAAGAACTATAGGGTCCATAATTCAAGTATAACACTGTTAAAAAAAATTAAATACTACAGTATCGTTTAAACTGTTAATACACCTTTTGGTTTTATTAAAAGACAGTATTTTCTAACTTCACTGACGTGTATATAAATCTAAGAGACACTCCCAATAGGTACAGTCACCCTCAGTATACTTGGGGATTGATTGTTGCCCCCACAGATATATTTGCTTGGAGCTTTAGGCAACTTGAAGAACCCAGTGTGATATAAATAACTGTTATACTGTACTTTTTTAAAAATTGTTTTTATTGAGCTATATATTTTTCTCTGCTCCTCTCTCCTCCCCTTCAACCCTCTCCCATGGCCCCCTTGCTCCCAATTTACTCAGGAGATCTCATCTTTTTCTACTTTCCATGTTATACTGTATTGTTTAAGAGATAAGGATAGTTTCTGTCCTTCTGTCCTATTTCTGCCTGGTTTCTATGAGTTGGTGCTGGATACAGACGGCCACCTGGACTGCAGAGCATTGACACAAATGAGTTATTACCACAAAGAAGGGAGGAAAAAACTCTGCATATTAACAGCCAATTTTTCAGTTTCTTTTGAATCTGATGATAAACTGCTATTGCAAAAATATCAAGAAAGGCAGTGAATGGAGCAATGAATAGCAAATGCACTTTCTTTTCCCAACTCCTGGAAACAGGCAGGAGCCTCACCTGGGGTTACTCTGTTCCTTTTATCCTCCTTGAACCCCTGCAGGGTGTTCACTCCAGACTGCAGTCTTCCAGTAGTCATCCCTAGTCTCACAGGGCAGTAGCCTGGTTCTAGGACAGAAAACCCAGCACAATGAAGGAGGCACACAGAGATTCAGAGATGTTATCAATGCACTATGAAAGAGGTGGGCAGATTTTACTCTACCCATTTCTAAGCTAAGCTAATTTGAATTCAGAAGGTATGTGGCGTAGATCATAAAACCTAGACCTCCATTATTCTCCAATGCTTTGTGGGATTCTCCATCATCATGTTACACTTCATCTAAAAGTAAGATTTTTATAAAATAGCTCCCCCGACATATTGGCACACACTTATAAACCAATACTAAGAAAACAAAGGCTTTTTTAGATAAGATCTCATGTAGCCTAGGTTGGCCTTAACTTGCTATGTAGCCAAGGATGACCTTAAATTCTCGATTTTTGCCACCACGTGTCACGTGCTTGGATTACAGACATTTACCACACCTAGTTTCTATAGTGCTGGGCATGGCTTTGCTCATGCCAGGCAAGCAGTCTATCAACTGAGCTAGTCCTATTATTGGTCACTGAATGCAGGTTCAACCATTAGTCTCCAAATGTATCAAGCAAGCTCTTCCCTTAATTCCAGGATTCTTCCCATGGGTCCCACTGCTATTCCCTGATCATGTAGCTCATTTATGACATCACCTAAATATCATTTCCTTAAGGAAGCTCTCCCTTCCCATCAAATGCTAGGCAGCCACACCCTCCCTCAGCTCCAATTATGGCTGAACTAGTCTTCTGGGGTACTTGTGATTGAAGACAAGTATTTAAGGAGTACCCAGTTCTTGGCAGACATCTCTTTCAGTGATGCTTCATGTGTTCTCACTACCTTACCCTCCAGGGTGTTAGGGTAAGGGACTTGTCTCATTTGCTCCCTTCATACACCTAGTTTCACTTACGCTGGACTCCAAAGACAGTGACTTGCCCACAGCAAATAATGACTACTGGACATTACTTCCTAAATGTAGGAATTCTGTTATTACCCATTTCTACTTTCCTACTATGTTTCTTATGACAGTATGAAAATGTATTATTATATTAGACAAATTAACCTAAGTAGAAGTAGAAGCTAAGCTAGTTGTTCTACGAAACACATAGCATCCAGCAAATTCTTAGCAGCTAACAGTTGGATTTATCATTGCATGTTCCCCCCACCTGTTCTACCTCAGTAGAAGCTTAGAGCCAAAAACTATGGACAGAACCCTCTCAAACTGTGTACCTAAGTAACAATCCTGTGAATTGTTTAGCAGGTATTCCATCAGACTAACACACCACTAATACAGCTCTGCAAATAGTACCAGGTTCACACAGTCTTAAACTGTGATCCTACCTCCAACAACGGGCTCAACAGGATGAAGAAGTCCCAATGTTGTTGTTCCATCTGGTTTTCTTCTTTCAAATTCACACTGAAATGACCGAAGTTATCAGGTGGAATAAAATTTAACACATTCTATATATACAGAACATAGCTATCAAATGAACATATAGGCTATTATTAAATACAGAACACCAACTTTCATAGCCATCTCTGTCTACAGGCACTGATGGGTTAGAGAAATGGAAGATGAAGAAATACAATTTGGAAAAGCTGTGTGGGCCATTAGTTTCCCAAACCATAAAAAAACAAAACAAAACAAAAAAACTATCAGAACTAATATGGACTCACAGACTGCTGGGGGCTGAGGTACAGGAGGGGGCAAAAACTTACCCAAAGCCATGTATAACTCTACTTGGTTGTAAAACCAATGTAATCAATAGGGTAAGTTCAAAAGAGCAGAATGTATGTTGTTAAAAGTCTGCTGCCAAGCATGGCAGCGCACACGTACAGCTCCAGCATTCTGAGAGGCTGAGACAATTAGATTGGGACTTCAAGGACAATCTGGGCTACATAGTGACACCCTATCTCAAGAAACAAAATAAAGTATATTATCCACACCTCTCCCAAAGAAAACCCCCAGTAATAGAGAATAGGATAGTCATACTTGATAGAGTCTCTTGTGCATATGGTAGGGATGGAGAGTTCTATGCAGATAAAAAATTAAAAGTACAGAAGAAACTAAAAAGCTGCTGGTCTCAGAGACAGGAGCCAGTGGGTGGAGGGAAAGAGAGCCCTGACCTGACTGTTTGCCAGCCGTCTCGTTAGCTTGCCTCCTGACTCCTGGACAACGCGCTCAATCTGCTCGTGCTCCTTTTCCGAGTTGCTGCCTCTCCATTTGTCTTCAAGCACGTCTTTATCTTTCCTGAGACACATATTCACACAAAGTTAAAATGAAATGCCTAAATAAGATGAAAAATATTGAAAGCTGAGCACAGTAAGTGGAGACACTTGTCCTACAGCCATCACCACCACTCCCCAGCAACCTGGCAAAGAGTCCCAAGTGTTACTTGTATTACACAATGTTTTTTCTGGGTACAATCATGAAAATAAATTTTAATTCAGGTATTATTTTGAAGAGGAAGTATACAATTTAAACTTTCTTTGAATTATGAGAGCAGAAACCCCAACTGTTGATTCTAACTTTCTGTATGGGTAGCAGTGGGTATCAGTGGTGTGAGTGGGTAGCACAGACGACTGTCCAGCACCATGACCAGCTCTTCAATGGAAAACATGTGCACACCTTAGTGCCAGCCCATGTACACAGGAATCCCTAAATCTTTATGGAGTGAAGTTATATAATACACTATATTAGAGCTATATAATAGTTCTATTGAAACAAACTCCTTAATTTGCTGTAATACAACTAATAAAAATGTCTATTTGGAACTGTTCTGTGAGCTGTTTGGTTAATTTTCACAGTGCTCTGTGTGACAAGAGGGAAGACACTATTAAGACAGATCTTTATGCCAAGAAAGGTAGTACTGATACACGGGGACTTGGTTTGCCCAAGTCAAACTTCATCAATATTCCTGTCTTGCTTTAAAACTGAAGTTTAATACTACTTTTGGTTATATATAAAGGATATTCAATCATACCACAAGGATATGTGCTCAACTATGTTCATAGCAGCACTATTTGTCATAGCCAAAACCATGAAACAACCTAAATGCCCATGGACAGAATAATGGATAAGAAAAATGTGGCACATTTACACAATGGAGTACTACACAGCAGAAAAAATAATGACATCTTGAAATTTGTGGGCAAACGGATGAATTTAGAAAACATCATACTGAGTGAAGTAACCCAGATCCAGAAAGACAAATATAATATGTACTCACTCATAAATGCCTTTTAGACGTAAAGAAAAACCAGCCTACAATTTACAAGCCCAGAGAACCTAGACAACAAAAAGGACCCTTAGAAAGATGTACATGGACCTAATCTACACGGGAAGTAGAAAAAGACAAGATCTCCTGAGTAAACTGGGAACATGGGGATTATGGGAGAGGGTTGAAGGGGAAGGGAGTGGAGAAAAATATATAGCTCAATAAAAATCCTTTAAAAAATAATAAATCCTTTTAAAAAATAAAAATAGGGCAAGTACAAAAACAAAACAAAACAAACCCCACAACTTAACCTTCATATTCCAAGATGCATTACTTTTTATTATCCTTAGTGGGGCTTCTGAAGGCTTGTGTTTCAGCATCTCCAGAGTCTTCCCTCTCTCGTTGCCAGCAGCCACTGTCCTCCCCACTCTGAGAGGCATCTGTTCTATCTTTCTGCTTCCGAGTTTTCTGCAAGTCCGCCATGAAGTCTATACTCTGCTTCAGGCTCTGAATTCTCTCCTGAAAGTATTAAAAAAAACAATACTGTATGGGTGTCACTGAGAAATGCATTTTCTGCCATGAAAGCCTGCACTATTATTAAGGAGGAAAGAGAACACCAAAGGAACCAGACAGTAAGGTCCACTTATCTCAGACCTCTTAATTTCCAATGTAAGCAGAGGTTTTACAACGATACTGTGTCATGAAAAAGTCAATAGAGGACAAAATATGAACTGGGGCTAAGAACGACTGAGGATTTAAGCTCTGGAACACTGAAGGATCTCTATATTCCAGAGTCCTATGGCCATCACATTTTGTTGTGTGAAAACACAGGCTAGGGAAAATAAGTTATTGCTCGAAGACTTTCCTTTCCATAGTGCATAACGTTCTTACTAAACAGAAAAGGCTCGGCTATTTTGTGAAGCATATGCTCAATTTTCCACTGCAATAATGTGCTGGAAAAATTTCACTAGGGGTTTGAGTTTTTTTAGAATAAAGAGAACAATTCTGTTCCCACAGACTACTGTCTTTTAACTAGAGTTTCCACTGGATAAACCAGAAGCACTAGCTCCTGAGTACTGCACTTTACCAGCGTGGAAAGCTTCTGTGCAATAACAGAGACTGGTCACATAACAAAAGAAATGAGTGACTCTCTCTAACACCTACCCTCCAGACCTCTTCCTCTGCACTATGGGGGGAGGGGCGTACATGACAATACCCAACAGCATGACTCCTGCTGTTTTTACTCAACATTTTGTGTTTTTGAGACAGAGTCTCAGATAGCTCAGGGTGGCCCCAAACTCATCATGTAGCTGAAGATGATCCTGATGTTCTGGGCCTCCCTCCCCAACCTTTATGTGGTCCATACTGGGGACTGAATCTATGGCTTCATACATGCTTTGTAAAGTACTCAGCCATCTGAACAGTCTTCAGCCTCTTACTTGCCCTTTGTGATAGTCTGCATAAGAATGGCACCCACAGGCCCATAGGAAGTGGCATTTATTGGAGGTGTGGCCTTGTTGGAGGAAATGTTGGGGGGCGCATCTTCGAGGTTTCAGATGCTCAAGCCAGTCCAGTGTAGCAGTCTCTTCCTGCTGCCTGTGGTTCCAGAAGAACCCTCAGCTCTTTCCCCAGCACCATGTATGTCAGCTTACATGCCTTCATGCCATGATCATAGTGGATTAAACCTCTGAACTGTAAGCAAGCCACAATCCAATGTTTTCCTTTATAAGAATTGTTGTGGTCATGGGGTCTCTTCACAACAATAGAAACTTTAGTTAAGACAGAAATTGGTACAAGAGACTGGGGTATGACTGATAGGCCTGACCATGCTTCTGTTTGGAGGAATGTGAATTTTGGATTAGAAAAGCAGTTAAAGATGGGTGTGGTAGCACGCCTTTAATCCCAGCACTCGGGAGGCAGAGGCAGGCGGATCTCTGTGAGTTGGAGACCAGCCTGGTCCACAGAGCTAGTTCCAGGACATGCTCCAAAGCCACAGAGAAACTCTGTCTCGAAAAACCAAAAAAAGATGGGTGTGGTGATGCCGGGCACGTGTATCAGGGGCATCCCTGCACGGAGACCTAGAGGTCATTGTGTGAAGCTGTGAAGGTGAAGTATGGATTTCCTTGGAGAATCCAAAATATTGGAGATGTCAGAGCTGGGGAATAACTGCTGTATGGTGTCTCTCCACAACAATAGAAACCCTAACTAAGACAGCTTTTAAAGTAATTGTAAAACTATGAAGTGATGTATCAGACTAAAGAAATGAAGACATAGCTTGTTCCCTATCTTCTGGGGAAAAGCAGTACCAGCAGTTACCATTTCAACTCTTTCTTCTGAGCATGGTATACTTTTTAGTGAACTGCACACTCAATATTTGGTAAACAAATTAATAAATTATTTATTAGTAAACAGTAAGTATTTGTCCTCCATATCATTATAGTCTTTAGTATTCTAAAAATTACAATGTATAATAAATAGTTATTTAATTAAAAATATAACTAGCCATTTAGACTCAAATTTCCACTAAACATGGTCAATAAACCTCTCTAGGAGTCTTATTTATTCCGTCAGGGCAAATTTCTGCAGTGGAGGGTGAAGGAATACTTATTGTCAAACTTTCTTCCAGGAAGATTTAATCAGTTTCTAGTATGACAGTTTCTCTGAATCAGTGCCAAACTGAACAGTATTATTAAAATAAAACCAAAAATATACCACTCAGCATGCTTTTTAAAAATGTGCTATTTTACTCCATACTTCTGGACAGTAGTGAATTTGGCTATTCATTGTATGCGTCACTCGGGTCATGCCTATTTATCTGTGGATCTGTAGTACTGACAGTAGACTGATACTGTACCCACTAAATACACAGCTAGACAAACGGGCTCATCTTACAAAATTCTCAGTAATTTTTAAGTTTCCATCCCATTATTTTACAAAGCACAAGCTATAATAAAAATCATTTAGGGACATTGTTAAACATAATGTGCATAATGCTTAAAGCATAAAAATTTTCTAAATTTAGGGATGCCACAGGAAGAAGTTTAGTTTTACTTTGAAAGAAATGCTTTTTGTGTGTGTGTAATTCGTGTCTCCACATAAGCATGCATGCTATTTAACACAGCCTCCCTCCCTTCCAAGATAAGTCTCACTAAATCCTGGGCTCAAGACACCATTTGCTTTAGTGTTCCAACACTTGATGGAGTGCCTGCCTCTGTAGCAGACAACTCCGAGTTAAGCACCAACCCTACCTACAGGAGGAATGCTGAGAAAGGCTGCAGAGCCAGGTCACCTAGCTGCTAAGCAACAGCAGAACTAGACGCGTCCTTAGTCTGATTCCAAGGCCACCGCACTACAAATACTGCTAGGTGTACCAGAAGGTAGTATTCTACTCAAGTATTTGACCATCTTTCCTTTGTTTTACTTTGCCGTTTTAAGACAAGAACCCCATTGTGTAGCCCATACTGGCCCCAAACTCCCAATCCTTCTATTTTCATCTCAAGTGTTGCGATGATATCCCCATGCCTGGCCATCAGTTCTTTCTTTATAAAAATAACACATGTACTAAGTACTAATATTGGGTGTAATGGAAAAAGTGACGACTGTTACCATTTTTCAATGACTACTCATAAGACCTGTCTCTGAAAAGATACCATTCATGGAAAAGCGTGTAGACTTTCTTGGGAGCCTACACTGCTAGACTAAGTAGTGGTAACTCAGAAAGTTAAAATTTAAAGGTTTATAAATCACCATTGTAAGGATCCCTTCCATTTAGAGTGGAAGTCAAAAAGAAGGCTAAACACAAGAAAGTTACAGCTCCAAGACATCTTTAAAAATCAAGACAAAAGAAGAGAAGGAAAAGGGGACAAGCTAACCTTCCTGTTCCCAGTAAACTTTAGAAGACTACGAAATCTTTAGTTATGCTGACTATAGTATTTAGACAAAATAGTGGCAAGTCGGGATTAAAAAGAACAAAACAAAACAACACTAGATTTTTCCTTGAAAATCCATTACACGCTGGGTGGTGATGGCACATACCTTTAATTCCAGCACTTGGGAGGCAGAGGTAGGCCGATCCCTGTGTGTTCAAAGCCATCCTCGTCTACACAGCAAGTTCCAGGATAGCCATAATTATATTATAGTGAGACCTTGCCACAAAACAACAACTACAAAAACCCCAACAAAACACACACACTCGCCCTCCCCTTTCCAACTCTCAAAATTATTTTGGAATGAAGACTGTATTTGCTCAATGAACTTTTATAACAAGCAGGTCTGGGTTTTTAAATGTGGAACATGGCTTCATTCTAGATTCTGATAGTCTTTCTACAAGAAAGGAAACAAACATTTTACATTCGCCTTTACAAATTTTGCTAAACAGATTTTAAATTTTAGAACTGATATCTAAATATTAGGAATGTAAGAATAACCACCAATTCAAATGTTTTCCTTTTCCTAGGTAAGCTGATTTAAGAATCTCTCAGAGCCAGACATCTGCACATGAACTCTTTCTTCAACTGTAGAAATTTAATACAGGTGATGACCAGACAAACCCAGAAAACCTATGTGAATACGGGACTAATTTCTGCCATCCCTTACTTGCTCCAAGCCTGAGCTTAAGCTCTTCATTCTGATTCCTTTCTCCTTCTGTATGTATCTACATTATAATGAAACTCAAGTTTTCTTTGTTTAAAGCCCCCATCTCTAGCTGTTCTTCCTGTCTCTTCCCTATTTTAGCTCTTATTTGGAATTAGACATGTTATGCTGGAAGTCATGTTGGAGACCACAGATAAGGCCTTTTTTTTAAAAATGGGTGAAACTCACTTTCTTGTCACAATCTATGTGCTCTCTCCTGCAACTGGATTATGGCTTGCCTTCTTTATTATGCATTGATTATCATTTCTTCAAGGAAGGGACTTTTCTTGTACAGAGGTAGTTTTGAAAAATTTCAAGTTATTTCTCATTCGTATATTTTGTTTCTTACCAATACAAGTCATGTACTTCACTAGGAAGTGCAGGGCTGATCAGAACATTAGATTCCATCACTAAAGTAAACAGAACTTTTCTCTAAAAGACCTCATACTTCATCCAATTTTATTCTGAAATTCTGACTGCTGCTTCTCCCACAGCAAAATAAATCTATGAAGAGACTTCAGAGAAATAATTACAGTTGATTGTTTGCCTACACATGCATAAAGCCCCAGGTTTGAGTTCCAGCACTGAATAAAATTGGGAGTGGTGGAATAAGCCTCTATCTCAGTACTTAGGAGGTGGAGGTAGGAGGACTATCATCCTTGGCTAAACTGTCCATTCAAGGCTAGCCTTGGCTTGTGAAATGGCTCAGAAGGCTGGCACTTGCCACCAAGTGATGTGGGAAGGTCATCTGTCTATCTGTTGCTTTCATTGGTTAATTAATAAAGAAACTGCTTGGCCTGATGGGTCAGAGCATAGGTGGGTGAAGTTGACAGAACAGAATGCTGGGAAGAAGGGAAGTGAGGGCAGATGCGATGGAGCCAGCCACCAGGTCAGACATGCTGAATCTTTCCCGGTAAGCCACCGTTGGTGCTACACAGATTATTAGAAATGGGTTAATCAAGATGTGAGAATTAGCCGATAAGAGGAAGAACTAACAGGCCAAGCAGTGTTTAAATAAATACAATTTGTGTGTTGTTATTTCTGGTGTTAAGCTAGTCGTGCAGGGAGCCGGGCAGGATGAAAAGCAGGCCTGCTCGCCTCATCACTACAACCAAGCTTGACAATCGAAGTTTAATCTTCAGAATCCATGTATCAGAAGAGAACTGATGCCCTACAAATTGCTCTTTGGCATGTGGGTGAACAGGTGCATTTGCACACATACACAAATAAATGGAATAGCATAACTTTTGAAAAAGAAATGACTGGCTAGGTGGTGATGGTACACACCTTTAATACCAGCATAGGGGAGGGAGAGGCAGGTGAAATCTCTGAGAGTTTGCAGTCTACAGAGTGAGTTCTAGGACAGTCAGGGCTACACAGAGAAACCCTGACTCAAAAAAAAAAAAAAAAAAAGACTATATGTGAGCTTCTTCCTATCTTTTCTTGATAGAAATTTTCTCCTACGTTCTCACTACTTTAACATGATTTGCCAATGAGGAAGATAGTACTTAAGTGAAGATATAGATTTTATAGTGGTTGTTAATTTGTGATAAAGTTTCTTTACCTGACTAAGAATTTTCATCCCTGAGTGCAACAGCTTCTTTGCAGCTTTATAGTAGATGGTCTCTGGCTTATTGTAAATCATTGCATTAGTACACATTAGCTTGAAGTTATCCTAAAAAGAAAGCATCAAGAGGAAAAATGCATTAGAATAAAACTCTTAATTCTTTATCTGAAATCATAGAGACCCTGTAAAAATTTAAAAACCAAAAGAAGACATCTTTTTTTTGTCACCGTTTATTAAATAACAACTACGATTTAAGACCAACAAAATAAATACTTGTAATCTGTTTCTAAATTCTTTAGCATTTTAGTATCTATGTATTAACTTTCAATCTAGAATATAAACCTAAAGATTTTTCAGGCCAGGTGGTGGTGGCATACACCTTTAATTCCAGCACTCAGAAGGCAGAGGCAGGCAGATCTCTTTGAGTTTGAGGCCAGCCTGGTCTACACGAGCTAGTTCCAGGACAGGCTCCAAAGCTACAGAGAAACCCTGTCTTGAAAAAGAAAGTTTTTCAGTACAGTCACACACACAAAAATTTTGGAGGAAATATTTCTAGTTCAAATTTAATAATTCAAGCTGGGTAGTTCATATAATTACAAATATTACCTTCACTTTTTAAGGCAAATTTTAAGTTTGTTATTTATGAGTTAAATATTTCAGTTCAAATTTTAATTAAAAACTGGGACCAGAGCTAAATTATAACAAGTTTTTCTGCCAAATGCAAATAAACTGAGTAAAAATGTTAAAATATTTACACTATGTTAAAATATTTAGACACTACTAGAAATTAAACATAATTTTCAGATATAATAAAATTATGTCAATGCTAAATAAACTATTCAACATCAAGGAGTTGCAACATATAACTGGAATAGCTAAATTATCACTTGGGGCTTTCATTACATCTCAAAGATGTGTATGTACTGAAGCAGAAGCCCTGTACTTTTTCCTGGTGACACATTTTCACATCTGTAATTATGTATAATCGTGCCACTGCCTTACTGTTAAAATGGGAGGAACCTAAACAGAAAAACATCACCCCACAAACCTCCAAGTCCCAACCAAAACCCCTCAAATCTCACTAGTAGTAGTAATGACAGTTTAGAACTTAAAAATAGGGAGATAGACTAAGTTTTTTAAAAAAAAAATTATTAGCAAATTCAAAGTCCACAATAAATTTGCTATCAAGTTAAAATCAAGTGGAAGTGTATATAGATACTGAGCTCTGGTCAAAGGTTTTGCTAAATTCTGGACCTCTCAGAATCTTACAGGAGCTACAGAGGAATGCAAGTGAGGTAAGACATCAGACTGCTATGTACACTCAGGAAACAATCACTTGGCTATAGCTTGACAAGAGAATGATGAGTTTATGAATTGGCAGGAGATGATGACTTTAATGATACTGTGTTGTCTGTTCAAGTAACAAGTTTTATTTTTTGTGATGACTACCTATAACCCCAGTCCAAGGTGACCTTCAGATTCCTTCAATTTTAGCTGTCATGTGGTGAGTAGGCATTACTGCATTCTGTGTGATGGCACTTGACCATTCAAAAAGCTCAATCTATTCACACACTTTCCTTTCTGTGGAAAGCTCCAGAAGGCTAAAATACCCATTTCAAATGCTGAAAAGCTTTGACTTACTTAAACATCTCAGGGGACAAACCCCTACTCTCACCTGTGACCACAGAGAAAGATCAACAACAAGCAAACAAACCAACCCCACCAACTGTAAAACTCTTTTCTACTGAGCAATAAAGTTTCAGACTGATTTTCACTAGATGAAAATATGTCAGAAAAAAAAAGTAAGTAAGTAAGTAAGAAGGTGGAATTCAGGTTTTCCAAGTCAATTATTAAAACTAAAATTGAAGCAAATTAGATGCTGGTAGTCTGCATAAATTTTAGTTGATTAACATGTGAATTAAAAAAGAAAAAGAATAAGTAAAAATGTTTACTGTTCCACTTCTTTCTGCAACTGATTAGCATTCATCTTGCAGGTTGGTTGAACACTACCATATGGGACCTTCCTCTCTGCCAAAAGCCAGTACGTGTGTATGTGTTCTAATGCAAACTTTAACAACACCTAAGGTTAATTTAAGACTTATATGAAAGCACATCCCTGAAATCAACATATACTCAGACCATTTGAAGAGGAAAGAAAACCTAAAACAAGAAACACACATGTTGTCCTGGTGGCTCCTAGACTGTTGTGGGTGTGTGTTTCTGTGTGTAGACGAGAGGTAGATGTCAGTGTATTTCTCTCTCACTGAACCAGGAGCTCAATATTTCAACTAGACTAGCTGGCCAAAAACATCTCAATCAGTCTGTTTCCACAGTGTCTGCCTACAAAATGCTCAGGTAAACAGGTTACCTGCCTTATGTGGGTGTTAGTGACTTAAACTCAAAGTCCTCATGCTTTGTATAGAAAGTATTTTAGTCAATGAACCGTCTACCCAACCTCCTTAGATTATACACATACACACATATATATAATTTTTCAAGACAGGGTTTCTTTGTAGTTTTGGAGCCTGTCCTGGAACTAGCTCTTGTAGACCAGGGTAGCACTGAACTCACAGAGATCCGCCCGCCTCTGTCTCCCAAGTGCTGGGATTAAAGGCATGCGCCACCACCTCCTGGCCCTTCTATATAATTGTTGTTCCTTCTTCCTCCCGCAGACTTGGGATTACGTCCAGCACCTTGTGTATTAGGTAAGAGTTCTCCTCTATCATCAAACCACACACTCTCAGTCCCCTTCTCTTCAAAAGTCGAGAATGCAGTGTGCTGAGATAAATACAGTCAGAGTAAACTCAGAGAACAATTAATTTTCATCAAACTGGAAAATACAATTAAACTTTCCTGTAGTATTTTAATTTAATTTATTAATAAAATAATGTGTTTATGTGTGCAAGTGTGCCATGATGCACGTTTGGCAGTCAGGACAACTCTAGGGAACAGGTCCTCTCCTGAAACCTCATGGGAACTTAGGGATCATGGTTTGTGTACAAATACCTCTACCCACTGATCAACCTTGTCAGCCCAAGAGAAAAATACAGACTTTGGACATTTAAAATAAATAAAATTATTTAAAAATGAAGGTACAAATAAAGACTGAATATCAGATTGCTGGCTGGTAGCAGCAGCACACGCCTTTAATCCCAGCGCATGGGAGGCAGAGGCTGGTGGATCTCTGTTAGCTTGAGGCCAGCCTAGTCTACAGAGTGAGTGCCAAGAAAGCCAAAAGATACACAAACTAAAGAAGAATGTGCATCACCATGACTGGCAACTAAATACAAAAAATAACCTTTATTTACCTATTCTGTACACATACATACAGCATCACATGTAGTACAAGTCAGAGGACAGCTCTGCGGAGTTTGTTTTCCCCGCTATCATGGTGATGCTGGGACTCTAAGACATATTTGTTGATTTTCTATTTTACACAGGATCCAAGAGTTTGACTCTCAGTTAAAATGCATTATACTTTAGTCTGCTTCTCTAATAAAAGCTAATGAGTGACATCTTGTGGCATTCACCTATAATCCTAGTCCCTGATAAGTGAAGGAAGGCAGGAGGATCAGTTCAAGGCCAGGATAGGCTAAAAAAGATCCCATTATAAAACAGAATAAAACTACTAATTACAGTTACCTTTAGTTCTTCTATGGACTGGTAGTCATTATTCTTGATCTTTTCCTTCATGGTACTAAAATCCATTGGGTGTTTAATTATCATGGAGTAGCCAGGAGCAATGAAGTCCGTCACAGGAAATGAAAAGAAAGCACTTGGGTCTTTTCTGTACAGGCACATAAAAGGTAAAGTTATATTTATTTCTATCGCAACCCATTGGTACAGAAGCAAAGTCAGTATAATAAATTCTCATAATCAGAAAAAATGTATATACGCTTTTCATTGAAAAATTGAAAAAATGATTTTCAAGACCAACTAACAATAAGAATCAGAGACTTTAAACAGCAGGGCTCCCCCTCCCACCAGGGTCTTACTGTATAGTTCTAGCGGTCTTAGAACTCACACTGTAGACTAGGCTGGCCTCGAACTCACAGAGACTTACCCTGTCCCTGCCTCCAGAGTGCGGAATTAAAGGCAAGTACCACCACCACCTTGCTAACAGCAGGACTCTTTTTTTTTTTTAAATATTTATTTATTATGTATACAATAGTCTATCTGTGTGTATGCCGAAGGCCAGAAGAGGGCACCATGTGGTTGCTGGGAATTGAACTCAGGACCTTTGGAAGAGCAGGCAATGCTCTTAATCACTGAGCCATCTTTCCAGCCCCTAACAGCAGGACTCTTAAGGCACAGAACCTCTTTTAGAAAAGTAACCTATCAGCAGCACCTTCTATGAGTGATCTAGACTAACTGCCCAGTGACTCAGCCTGGTTTAACTATGAATACACACCTATAAGCTTTCTTTCTGGTTCTGTACCATAAAAGCATACTTTCCCATCAACTAACATATCTGTTATGTAAATGTGGAACCACCTCCCCCAAGACATTTAAAAAGTTCCTATTGGGGGACTGGAGAAATGACTCAGAAGTTACGAGCACTGGCTGCTCTTTCAGATGTCTGGAGTTCAATTCCCAGCAACCACATGGCGGTTCACAACCCTCTATGAGATCTGGTGCCCTTTTCTGGTGTGCAGGCAGAACACGGTATATATTAATAAATAAAATTTTAAAAAAAGAAAAGTTCCTATTGGATTGTGGTGGAAACTGATGGGATATGGGGCAGGGTTGGGACTGGGCATAGGAGAGCCTGTTTAGGTCCACTATGCAGCAACATCCCTCTGGTTGTTCTCTTGTCCATCCGTCTGTCACCCCAAAGCAACCCATCTGGAGGCAGTGACCTTGGAAAGTTAACAGTCTGTGTAATCCTCCTGTGCTGTCATCCTTGTGGTGACTCAGAAGCCCTATGTAGCCTATAGGCCCTGGCCTGCCTGTTTCATCCAGCTGCAGATAGATGCTCAGGACTGAAGAGGTCACAACACACAACAGGATAGGCAAATAGAGGAGGAAATCCTAACCTAATGAAATGTGTACAGCACCTTCAGGGGCTTTAAAAAGCCTCCTGTGTCAGAGTATCTCACCAGAGCAGGCCTATGAATGTTGTATAATTATAATGGAAGAAGGGGTACTGTTTCTTTACTAGATACTGAACAACTGAGTTCAATCCCCAGGACCAACATGGCTGGAGGAGAGAACTGATTCCTAAAAGATACTCACACACATGCTATAGCAAGCACATGCATACCCCACCCCCCCACACCCTTTATATGTAAAAACTAGTGCTTTCTACCACAGGTTCATTCTTAACTCTGGCTGTACATTTCAAGAGTGGGATAGGGAAGGCTAGCCCCAACCTCACTATAGCAAGACTTTCTTATGAAGAAGGCACCAAGTCATTGGTGTATCCAGGGTTCAGTGGCATCCGCATATGGCATTAGTATGTTTAATATTGCCAGGATTGAGTATCCATGCTCTTTGGGACAACTTCTTAAACCGTAGGGTGTGACTTCATACAGAGTTAAATAACTGCCAGTGGGAAGGTGTAAAGAAAAATGTGGCAATAGGCAATTGTGGCACACAATTTTAATCCCAGCACGTGGGAGGCAGAGGCAGGCTGATCTCTCCGAGTTCAAGGCCAGCCTGGTCCACAAATCGAGTTCCAGGACAGCCAGAGATACAACATGGAGGAGATAAATTTCAAGTTGAGCGTAGTGGAGTACATCTTTAATCCCAGCACTCTGAAGGTGGAGGTAGAGGCAGGAGGATTTCTTTGAGTTCCAGGCAGGCCTGGTCTACATAGTAAATTCCAGGACAGCTAGCTATAGAGACCCTCTTTACCAAAAACCAAAAAATAAATAAATGTAATAAATTCCACATTTTAAATGTTTTTATATTTGATCTGTTTATCTACTTTTTGTTATTATACATTTGAGACTACATAAAAATTCCTTGAGTGGAAAGAGGTTACAAGTAGAAAAAATTTAAGCCCTTCTCTACAAAATTAGGCCATTAGACTATTACCCACCCAGCAAACTTGGCATATCAGATTTTGTTAAAGCTTTAACAAATGACTAAAAACAAAATAAGCCACAGCAACAATTTTGAAAACCTGTTTATTATCTTGCCACTGACAGAGCTGGCACATCAGCTGGTGGTTTCCTCACTGGCAGATGATGGCAGAAACTTAGGAGTAAGAATAATTTGTAGCTGGGCAGTGGTGGTACAAGCCTTTAATCCCAGCACTCTGAAGGCAAAGGCAGGAGGATCTTTGAGTTTGGGGCCACCTTGGTCTACACAGAGAGAGTACCAGGACAGCCAGGGTTACACAGAGAAACCTTGCCTCAAAAAATCAAAAAAAGAAAAAAGAAAAAGAGAATAATATATATGTGCTATAAATCTAATAAAAGAGTTGGAACCTGAACTCAGACTGCCTCTAATAGCTAAGCTGCAAAACCAAAAAGTAATGGCAAATTGCAAAAATGTCCAATGTGGAACCCACATGCCGAAGTCCACACAGTACATGGGGTTACTATGAATAACAAGCTTCACCAATGGCTGACCTCTTACCTTTAAGGACAAATTATCTGTTCTTAAAAATCAATCATTTTAATATAGAGACCACCTTATTTTCTGAACAAAAATGGTACCGCCAGAATTGATCAAATACATTTTTAAAAAAATCAGGTTAAACTCTGAACCTCAAGGACGAAGAATCATCCAATCACAATCATATAGTCATATATGACTATACAGTCACAGAATGTGGCCATAGATTCTAATCCTCAAAATGTGCTGGTCACTGTTAGTTTCTCTGACTTTAAATACTTCCTGATGTAGACTTTATTTTTTAGGGTGATATTATTGACAAACAGTCTGCTCTTTTGTTACAAAAAGCAAAACACTTTATAGTCACACCTTCCAACAGGGATACCATAGCAATACTTAACTCTTCTCTGCTGGACTGACAAGCAATAATTTACTGAAATGCAAAGATTAGAGATACCATGTTCTTAGCTATTCCAACACATAAAAAGAGCTAGTCAAAGCCTTGCCTTTAATTCTAGCACTTAGGAGGTAGGCAGATCTCTGTGAGTTTCAGGCAAGCCTGCTCTACAAAGTGAGTTCAAGGACAGTCAGAGCTACATGGTGAAATCTGTCTCAAAAAAAGCAAAGAAGCTAGTAACTATTGACTTTAATTGAGAAGCCAGATGGATGTTGAGAATACAAACTGTATCAGATAACAGGTAACACAGCTAGGAGAAAAGTTCCCTATCAGACTGCAAACCCCACAACCGTCAATCTTCTCAAGTAAAATAAATATCACTGAGTTGGAATTCAAATTGGAATAAAAAGATGCATCAAAATTTTCATTACAGCTGAGCACCTCTTTTCTTTTTATGAACTTAAATTGGTTTATTCTACCTACCAGACTACTTTAGGCAACAATCACTACATTTAAAGGAGCATAAAGCCAGGCACAGTGGCACACACCTACAATCTCAGCATTCAGGAGGCTGAGGCAGGAGGATGATGAATTCCAGGCTAGCCTCAGATTGTGAGAGCACATCTCAAAGACAACATACTCAAATAAGGGTCATAAAACTTACAGCATTTCATTTTATCTTTCAGACTTAATAACTGTTGAACACAGGGGCTAGGTGCTGCATAAACACACAGAAAGGACTGTCCTGTGCTACTAGGAAGAGGGGGGCAGTTATCTGTATTGTTACTGCTAGTTTCAAGTTTTAACATGAGAAACTAATTCAGAAAGGAGAAACTAGACATTTCCTAACACCCTTAAAGTTGCCAGTTGAAACAAACCAAATGAGAGTTCATGTCACCCTCTTGGGACTACTTCTGTTGCCAGGCAAGGTACTTACCATCTACTTTAAAACCAAGTGTGTTTGGGTTTAAGCCCTACAACATGACGTTAGATAACTAGCAACAGAGATGTGGTTTGGACCTCTATCTTCGCCCTTTGAGTTACTATCTTTAGAAAAGCTGGAAAACATTTACCTCTGCAGTTGTCTCATGAGTTGATTCAAAGCTTCCTGAAGGGGTGTCTGTTCTACTTCTAAAGCAAACAGAAAATGTGTGTTAGAAAGATATAAGCTGGCACTTCAGTTTTCTATCTAGATGACTCATCTATGTTTTATTAAACATTTCACACAGGAATTCAATTTATCACAAAAGTGTTAAAGGCTGAGAATAACAAGTCAACACTGAAGCTAACTTAGAGCTCTCATGCAGCAAGAGAAATAAGAGAACTTAGAATAAACTTGTTACAGGTCTCTTAGTTATAATTCAGAAACTAATGCTTGATCCCTTTCCCTCCCAACTCAGGACAGACAGCTCAGGGTAACTCCAACCTTCTTGTCTGGCTAGAGAGCTTGTGAGAGGCTTCTCGGGAGGTAAGTCTAATCTCATAGGGGCATGACACTGGACATCTTTCTCTGCCTCATTCTCCACACGGTCTCGATCCCGCTTTCTTTTATCGTCCTAAATAGAAAAATTGGAAGCAATTTAGAAATATTTCACAATCAACATATTTAAACATATCATTTTGGTTTTGAAGGAAAAAAGGTAGTACTGAAAAGAAGAAATTCTAAATTAAGAAATCTTAGTGTATTTTGCTGCCATCTACTGGACAAAGAGAACATGTTCCTCAAGGAAAAGAAGTGCATTTCTCTATGCCAGAAATAATAGATTAGAAAAATACTACTATTCACACACAAATATATAATATACATCAGAGCAAACCTAAGAATCCCATAACCTTCTGGAAAAATCATGAAACATGAGTGAGCCAACATTAGTGAGCTTTATTCAAGCTGAAGACATGAATAAAGGAGATATACCATGTTAATGAAGTCAGCTCTCTTCAAGCTCATCAAATTCAATGTAATGCCATTCAAAATTGTAAAACAGAATTTTTTATGAAATCTGCAAACCAATTGCATACTTTTTCTTAAAGAGTGAATGATTTAAACCAGGAGAGTTTTGAAAAGGTCACAGTGAGATAATCCGAGGATGTGGATACCTGATAAAGCATTTTCCTGACAGTTGAGAAGGCTTGGTTAGGTTTGATTTCCAGCACCACAAGCAACCAAACAAGCAAGGAAGGAAAGCTACAAAAGACAGTAAGCCTTAATGGCGCTAAGCATTTGTACAGTGAGTGTAAAGACAATGTGGACAGAGGGACAGACGAGCTGAAAGAATGGAATATAAACCCAGAAACCAACCTACACACAAAACTCCAAAAACTTAAGTGTACAGAGCAAAACTTCAGACGTTCAGATAAATGATTCTTGGAGACCCAAGAGTAGGGAATTTTTTCCTTAAGTGAAACACAGAAAGACTGATTCTTAAAAAACAAATTTGATAAATTTGACTTAAAGATGTATATTTTCTGTATACATGTATGCCTGGGTGTATATATGTACACCACATGCATACAGTGCCCATGGAGGCCAGAAGAGAGCCTCATATATCCTGGAACTGGAGTTACAGGTAGTTGGGAGCTGTCTGATATGGGTACTAGGAACAGAACTCAGGTCCCTTAGTAGAGCAAGTGCTCACAACAACTGTCTCTATAGTCCAAATTTGAAACTTATTTATAAATTTTGGTGCCTCAATAAACCCAATAATTCAAGCTAAAATATCTAGCCATAGACTGGGATGAAGTACTTGAAACATAAATAATCATAAAAGGGAGAGCAAGAATAGATACAAAACATTTACAAAACCATGTAAAGAGAGTAAGAACAAAAAGTAAAAAGGACACCACAGGTAATTCACAGAAGGGATGTAAAAACTAGCTCTGGCTTCCTAAGAGTCAGGAACTCTAAACTTAAAAACTAGAAGGCAGGGCTAGAGAGATACCTCAGCAGTTAAGAGGACTGGCTGCTGCTCCAGAGGACCTGGCTTTGATTCACAGGGCGTCTCACACCTCCAGATCCAGGAGATCAATGCCTTCTTCTACCTCTAATGGGCACCAGGCATGTAGTGGCACACACATATATACACAGACAACCCATCCACATTAAAAAATAAAAACTTAGAAGACAGTCATTCTGGTGGGCAAAATTTAAAAGTCTGAACAAGTTTTAATAAAGATGTAGAGAAATAAGACTCAAATACCTTCCAAACAGTGGTTCTCAACCCTCCTAATGCTGCAACCCTTTAATATAGTTCCTCATGTTGTGGTGACCCACAACCATTATTTCCGTGCTATTTCATAAATGTAATTTTGCTACTGTTACGAATCATAATACAAATACCTATGATTTCTGATGGTCTTAGGTGACCTGTGAAAGGGTCAGCAGACCCGAAGGGGTCGTGACCCACAGGTTGAGAACTACTGTGTTCTAGATAGTTGAGTAGGCACAATTAGGAAAGCAGCTATAATTACCTTACAAAGTCTGGAAAAACTTTCCCCCCTAATCTCAGCTATTCCTTTATAAATATCTTAGAGAAACTTCACAACATGATAGAGAACTAGACAAAAGATTATTATTGACTTATGGTTCTCTTTTTATTTTTTCTTTTTTGTTTTTTCAAGACAGGGTTTCTCTGTGTAGTCCTGGCTGTCCTGGAACTCACTATACAGACCAGGCTGGCCTCAAACTTTGGAGTCTGCCCGCTTTTGGCTCCCTAGTGCTAGGATTAAAGGTAAATGCACCATGCCTGGCTTAATGGCATGATGGTTCTTAAGCTGAAATGTGCATTAGAACCATCCAAAGACCTTAAAACACAGGTGGCAAGTCAGGGTCCCCAGAGTTACTGAGCTAATGGTACAAGGTAGAGCTTGAGAACAGACAGAAAGCATTGTATCAGTGACCCCGAAGTGTGATCCCTATGCCAGCAATACCCATGTAACTTGGAAATTTTTATATGCACATTCTTAAGCTCAGAAGAGAAAGTTGAGCTCTTCCTTAAAGAACACAAAACAAGAGGAAAAAAAATAGTTTCAATCTAGGAGTCCAACATCTACATGGTAGAGGTTCTAAAGGAAGAGAAAAAGGAGGAAGAAAATGACCACAGAGATACTTTGAGCAATACCTCAGGATTGAAGGTACAAGTATCTATTATGAAACATTAGGACAATGACAACCAAGGGGACAATCACAAAAATTCCAAGGTCACAAACTAAGAATTAGAATGCAACAGAGTAACTTCTGAATGACAGCCAGAAAATATCTGAAATATGTTTAATTAAAAAAATTTTTTTTCCAAGACAGGGTTTCTCTGTGTAGTTTTGGAGCCTGTCCTGGAACTCTCTCTGTAGATCAGACCTCAAACTCAGAGATCTGCCTGCCTCTGCCTCCTGAGTGCTTGGGATTAAAGGCATGCATCACTACTACCCAGCTAATTTTAAATTTTAAAATGCTTTCAAAATCTGAGAGATGGGGGAATGGAAAGATGACTCAACAATTAAGAACAGTTGTTTTTCCAGAGGACCCAAGTTTGATTCCTATATTGGACAGCTCACAATTGCTTGGAACTCCAGCTAAGGGTGTGACACCCTCTTCTGGGCTCCACAAGCAACTGCATGCACATGCACCAAATTTTAAAATTCGAGAGAAAATACTTTTTAATTTAAATTTCTGTACTGACTCAAACTCTGAGTCTGTATGACAATTCTATCCAAGAGCAAATATTTCTAAACGTGGAAAGCTTACCAAAATCTACCTATACATACTTCCTAGGTTTCTAAACCAGGCAGGGGTGGTGGCATGCATCCACAATCCCAGCAATACGAAGGATGAAAACAGAAAGATCACACTATATATAGTGAGTTCTAGGCCAGCTGCCTACCTGATGTTCAAGTGCCCAAGAAAACAGTCAAGACAAGACGTGTTGAGCCTCACAGGTAAAAACAATTTACAACATGCCCACTTCCAAAGCTCTCAGTTAAAGCAAAGACTCGTGCTTCTGTGGTTTTTGTAATTTAGGAAAAGGTTGTGACTACTGTCATAGTCTACCTAAAGGCAACAAAAACCCGGTCAGAGAGAAATACAATTTTTTCCCTGAATACTTTAAAACATCTTAAAGAGACTATCTCTAAGGCCTGGTTACTCACCAGTGTGTTTACTGACAGGGAATAGGGCATTTTGGCTGTATACAGCAAAAGAATTCTACAACCAAATCATGTCAATTAGTTTTAGGAAGCCATTCAAAGGTAGTAAAAATTTTGTGCAGAATTCTGGGACAATTCCAGACATGGACCGGCTCAACTTTGCAGGGAAAAGTTCTGACTATTCAGCCTACCTTGTAACTTAAGACATCAGCTACTAATTCTTTTTCATTTAGTGAGAAGGGTTGTTTGTACTCTTGGTTTATAATTATTTCAGAAATCTAATCACATTCTCTTCAACCGACTCAAACTCGACTTATTTATTTATTGATTGAGGCAGCTGCATTAAGCAGGACAGGCTGGTCTCAGCCTCCTGAGGGCTGGGATTACAGGCTCGGGCCAACTCGTGGCAGCTGCTGTTTCGGAACAACACCTGAACTCCCGAGGATGGCACTCACTTCTGATGAACGGCTCGGGCTGCCAAACCTCCACGGCTTTCTGGGGAATGACGTCTTATCCTTTCTACATAATTACACAGCGCCCTTTGAAGCAGCTCCTGAAGGCCAGGACTCGCTGCTTACGTGACGTGTGGGGACAGCACAAGTGCTCAAAAGTGTTATAAAGACAGGACTGGCTGAGCTCCTAGGTGACCCAGGCTTCTGGTCTGTCTGACTCCTCTACAAAGCCAGCCGCCTCCCCAGGCGCCCTGGAGTCCCAGTGGAGCTGGTGACGGGGCCATAAGCAACGAAGCCACCTTTACCTTGACCCTTCTCCGCTTCCTCCCCTTCTCTTCCCCCGGTGCCTGTTTCTCTCCTTTCTTCCTCTTTTTCCGTTTTCTGTCCTTGTGTTTGTCATGGTCGCTTCTGTCTTCGAAGAGGCTAGAGTCGTGCCCGGAGCTGCCCGTGGAGAGCTCAGTCACTTCGCTGCCACCCACTTTGAGGACCAGCTTCAGGGGCTTCTCCACGTACTCTGAAACAACAGCAGGGCGCGGGCTGACCGGGGGCAGACCGAGGACGGGCGCCCCACCTCCCAGCGCCCCACGAACACCCGCCGGGACCGGCAGGCCCGGGTCGAACGCCGCCCCGCCGGGGGATCTCCGCGGGTCGGAGCCTTGCGGGCAGAGGCGGCGCGGCTCCGCAGGCAGCCCGGTCGCTCCTCACCCTCGTAGAAGTGGCGGTCCGACTTGTGCTTCTTGTGCTTCTTGCCCATGTCCGACCGGGCCCCAGTGCCCGCCCCCCGCGCCAGACCCAGGCCGTGCGGCGCCGCTTCCGGTCCGGGCCAGGCGAGCGGAGGGCGGGAGCGGGGCCCGCGAGACCCCGCGCCGCGAGGCAGGGGGACGGCGCGCCGGGCGGCGCGAGGCCCCTCACGAGAAGACCAAGCGCGAGACGCGGCCGGAGCGAGAGAGCGGTGGCGGGAGGGCGAGAGGCCGGCACACCGGCGGGAGAGAGGGGCCGCGGGGCGCGCGGGATGCAGGCCGCCGCGCGTGGTGGCTCCTGGCGGCCGGAGGTGGCACTGCAGCCTGCGGTGGAGGGCGGGGCCGCGTCTGGAGGCGGGCTCGGAGGCGGAGCCAGTCTCTCCGACTCACCCCCCCATCTATCCCCCCCCCATTTCCTGACTCCTTTTCACTTTCCTTTGTTTTTGTTTCTTCTCTTTAACAATATTATTAGGCCGGGCGGTGGTGGCGCACACCTTTAATCCCAGCACTCGGGAGGCAGAGGCAGGCGGATCTCTGTGAGTTCGAGGCCAGCCTGGTCTAGAAGAGCTAGTTCCAGGACAGGAACAAAAAAAAAAAAAGCTACGGAGAAACCCTGTCTCGAAAATAAAAATAAACAAACAAACAAAAAAACCCCAATATTATTGAACTCCGAATCTGTACTGGATCTGGAAAACACAAGAACACTCTTCCAACCCCCACGATATTCGTTTGATCTCCAGGACCCACATGGTGGAAGGAGAATTGACTCCTGAAAGATTGTCCTTTGACACCTCTAATGTACCATGGTAGTGCACATCCATACACGTCCCCTACACAAGTAAATGAATATAGAAAGAAGCAAGCAAGCAAGAAAACAAAGCCTTATTGATGATATGGTAAAGCATCTAAGTTAATTAAATCCACCAAGTATGGAACAGGGCTTTTAAAAGTAAAACCTGAGGTGAAGGTGCCATCTGGAGTCAAAGGCTGGAAACACAGAGCATGGCTTAATTTGATTATCTTGGGTGACCAGGACCCAATGACGGTTGATTCTTTTAGGTTCATGCTGATCGCTGTTGTTTAAAACACAATTTACATGCTAAAGTAACTGGAAAGATAAGACAGATAAAAATCGGAAATTAGCTAGAACATCAGTTAGAAAAGGTGACGACGTTGTAGCTATTGACTCCCTAGGGAGGCCCAGACTGACTTTGGAGCCCATGTCTGCCACTCACCTTGTCAATGCCCTTCCTGTTCTCTTATCTCTGGATGCCCAGCCCTCCGGGGCAGTGGCTCACTGACAGTTTTGTCCACTGGCATTCACCCAGGTATGCCACGTTAAGATCTGCTTGTGGTGGGCCTGGTGGTGCGGGACTGTAATCCCAGCACTCAAGTTAAGGCAGGAGGACGAACTGAGTTCCGGGCTAGCCAGGGCTACGCGGTGAGATGTCATCTAAAAATGGCGCTTGCGGTTGCGTGTGCAAGGGTCACACAGCTGTGTCAGTGGTGTGTGAGAGAGAGATAACTTCATACATTGAGAAGGGCAGGTAATATTTGCATTCCCGTTTTATAGACGAGGAAACGGATGCCCGGAGAGGCGAGTTAGGGGCCAGATACAGATTCAAATCCGGGTCTGAATTGGAGTCACGGTCCTTTTCATTAGTATACACAGTGAAAGATGTCTTTACTGAACTTTTAACCTTATACTGCCCTAAATGTTCTGTAAAATAACCTTATAATTTCACTTTTTTCTTCAAGGAGGAATCTGATAGCAATCATTTCTACTGTATTAAGAATCTGCACCTAGAATTGCAGAGATAGAATTAAGAGCACTTGCTGCTCTTGTAGAAGATCTGGGTTCAGTTCCCAGTACCCACAGTCAGCAGCTCACAGTGCCTGCAATTCTAGTTTCAGAGGCCCAATGCTCCTTTTTGGCTCTTTTGGGCACCTTCATGCATCCAGTGTATATGCATACATACAGCCATCCACACATAAATTTAAAAAAGAACCCAAGTTGGACTTCTAGATGGCTTCCTTCAGGAAGATTTGTGTATTTATCTCTGTGCATGGTATACTAGGGATGGAGCCCAGCTCTGTACAGTTTATGTAAATGCTGTACTCCTGAACTACACCCCCAGCCCTGTAGCTTGATCTTGACTTCCAGTGGGGAGAGGATGGGCTGATATTTTAGGAGCTTCGGTTGGAAAGCGATAGAAAACCCAATTTGAATTATTTCAATAAAAAGGGCATTTATTGTCTGGAAGGGGAGGGTGACACAAATTTGGTGCCATTGTCCCCCACCTTCTCGAGCTTCCACCCACCCCTACCACGTATAGCTGGAAACATGGTCACCAACTGTCTCTAGGATCTTGGTATGTCCTGGCAGCTGGGGAAGTGATTATAGCTTCACCCGGAAAAAAAAAATCCCAGGGAAGGACTCTGGTTGGTTCACTTGAGACTTGTTTTATAGTCAGGGAACAGGAGACTGATCCAATCTTGGTACCAAGTCCAGTCTTGTTGCCAAAAGGAAGAGGGTCTGGGACTGGGCCAGGGAAGGTGATGCTTGGAGCTCTAGTGAAGTCAATGCTGCTCTGAGCTCTCATGAAGGTAGCCAGATCTGAGTCTGGTACTTTATAGCCACAGCTTTTTTGGGATCTGCGAAGTTGAAGGCACAGGTGGGAAAACTGGGCATTGTGTGGTCAAAGGAATTCCGCTGCAGTGAAATCAAGCCCCCAGGGCCCTGTGAAGAGAGCTCGGGCCAGCTCCCCAGCTGTTGGGTGCACCTCTTTCTTTGTGACGCCTGTGGCATACCTCTTTCTCCAGGCTGGATTGGGCTTTCCTGGCTGCCCTGTGCTCTGCGTGCTTTCTGAGGGTAGGGATGGGTAGGGATGGGTAGGGATGGGTAGGGATGGTTCCGTTCTCTGGGAGCATGTGCAGCAAGTCAGCCACCACTCTCCCAGGGTTTCTTAGAGGTCTCTCTTCCTCCCTTTCACCTTCCCCTCTGCCCCTATGATGGCCTCATTTGTACTGCAGGGTTAGTAGCTTCTCCGTTTGAGAATGATCCTCCCCAGCCATAGAGGGTTCACATGAGCGAAAATAAGATCGTGAAGCAGAAATCTCTGCTCACAGAAATTTCTACAAAACAAGAACCCCAAGGCATCCATTTTCGAATTCCTAACCCCACCCCTGTATCTGACACATAACATTTGTATTTTTTGTCAAACTGAATTTTCCTGCTTGGAACATATAGATAAGACCTCAGCCCTGGCCAACAGCTCAGTCATAGTCTTGGCCAGACCGCATCTGGGCTCTTAGGGCCTGAACTACTCTGTTGTCTCCCCCACCCACCTGCCATGCCCAGTCATCTCGGCCCCTCCATGCTGGCCTCTGCACTTGTTTCTGCGCCATTCTCTCCCCCCCCCCCCATCATCTCAGCGCCTCCACGCTGGCCTCCCCTCCTCACTTGCCTCTGGCACACTGTCTCTGCTCCCTTAGGCTTTCAACAACCTGTAGATGAGAACCTTCAGGACAGGGACCCTGGGCCTTCTGCAGAACTGGGCAGGAAACAGGCCATTTTTGTTGAATAAATGGATGAGCGAATGAGCATTCCCATGCTGTGGTTGTGAACCCCTCCCTTCTCCCTTGCCTGGGGTCCTTTCTGGGGGAACAGGATATGACTATCTTAGTAAGGGAGCCTGGGAAGGGGAGAGGTACTGCACAGGTGCCACTGGGGGGCGTGGTTTTCCCAGAAAAATCTGTCCAGCTCAGCCTCTACCCTGTGCCCTGCTCCTTGGGGGAAGAGTTGCTGGGCAGTGGTCTGAGGGCTTCAGCTGTGGTACTCCCATGGAGAGAGGGTACCCTTCAGGCCACATATGCTGTCCTGGCATCTAATCCTGAAGTAGACTGTGGCCTCTGTCCCCTGTAGCTGAGACTGAACCCCTTGGCCTGGTTCTGGGAGATCCTATGGAGCCCTCCTGAGTTTTCCTGTACGGCAGGACCCAAAGCTCTGCACCACATGTCCGTCCGCCTCTCTTCCCCCCTCCCCCGTCCTCACCTCTGCCTTGCTTCTTAAAACTTGCTCTAGGGGCAGGAAGGCAGGTGAGGAGCTCTAGAGCTTGGGAGTTCCTGTTCCTAGCTGTGCCTCCTCTCCTCGGTCTGACCTCCGTTTGCTCATCTGAGGTGACACACTTGCGTGTGACCAGCATGAGAGCGGGCTAAAAGAGAAGTGAGCGTCCTCAGCCCTTTCCAGATGTGAGGGGGCAGGATGGGTGGGGATGGCCTGGCTCCTCTGCATACTTTTGTTAAGGAGTCCTATCTCCCAGAGAGGGAGGAAGATAGCATTTTCCAGAGCCCAGGAAATAACCAAGTAGGTGTCCCAGTTTGACAGAATAGGTATGGCAGGGTCTTCTTGGTGCTAGCCTGCCATCTCTGCTGGGAGAGATCCTGGGACTTAGGGGCTAAGGCCAGTTAGTGGGCAGCTCTTTGGAGATGCACCTGTCCGAGGTGACATATGGTGACATGCAGTTGGCTGTGCAGCTGCCAGGGTTTTCAGTCACCGGTAGAGCAGCCAAGCCTCCTGCTTCCTAGTGAGCAGAGAGAAAGCAGCACTCTACATGGGGATCCTGTGCCACCTCTACGGGCTGCTTGGGGGTGGAGTTGTGCCTTGAGCCGGCACACAAATGCTTCTGGCTGCCAACTCGAAGGCCACAGCCAGTCTCAGTGCCTGCCAAAATAGAGATAAACATGGAGCCCTGGACCCAATATGAAAGGCAACACAAGGGACTTCCCTCTCTCCCTCCCCTTCCTCCCGGTGCACCCACCTGGTGTTTACTGCCTATCTCCTAAGTGCCAAGTGCCCCTAGGAGCTAGGAGGATGCTGGGAGAACTTGAATGGCTTTGGCTTCGTGGAGTTTGCAAACCCATGAGGGCCACCTGTGCCTCATGAGTGATGACATTGATCACCAGTGAGCTGCAGATGTTCTGGTTCTTATGTAGAACACAGAGCAGTTAGGATAGGGCTTTGTCCCAGCCTGGGGTTCAGGCAAGGTCTCCTGGGGAAGCCGTCCTTTACATAAAGAGGGTTGGGAGCTTAGAAGGGAGTGCCCTAGAGACAACGAGGGACCAGGAGAAAGTCAAAGCGGAGGGAGAGAAGCAGGCTAAAGTGAAGTGAGATGGGTTCAGCTTAGCTAGGTTCCAAGGTGGCCCAGTGACGGTACGCAGAGAATAAACATCACTGTGGATACCCACACTTCAAGGGACAGGGTTGACTTCTCACAATACCGGTCAGCCAGTGAGGTCGGCCCTGGGTCATCTGCCGTAGAGTTCACTCCGTTGTCCCAGGACAATTCTCCAGAGAAAGTAGTGGCCACGGACCCTTTAGCAGCCAGTACTCCCAGTTACTAGCTATGTCCTTCTGCAAAGTCAGGTACGTGGCGAATCCACCCAGTAAGCAGCAGAGGGCCCCTTGGTGGACACATGCAAGGGAGAAAGGAGGCCAGGCTTGGGGGAAGAGAGTGAGGAGGTCAGTGGAAGAGGCTGGCCTGGGCTGGGAGAGCCTCGGGAGGCACGGCTCAGGTATGGGGCTTTGTAAGAAAACAAGCAGGGGAAGGGGATGCATGTCCAGCTATACAATGTAAGAAATGGTGCTTTGGCCGGGCAGTGGTGGCACATGCCTTTAATCCCAGCACTCAGGAGGCAGAGGCAGGTGGATCTCTGTGAGTTCGAGGCCAGCCTGGTCTGCAAGAGCTAGCTCCTGGACAGGCTCCAAAGCTACAGAGAAACCCTGTCTTGAAAAACAAACAAAAAAAAAAAAGAAAAAAATGGTGCTTTGGAGATGTGGCAGGGGGACCCAGGTTGCTGGTGCAGTCCTGAAGGGGAGTGGGTGGGGAATATGGGCTGGGTGTGATGGGATAATTGAGTCATTTAGGACGGGGCATTTGATGGGGGTAAAGAATGGTCCTAGAACCGATGCTTGGCAGAGAGGCCAGCTAGGCAAACAGGCTAGCATAGAGATAATTCAGGACCTTAGGAGGGGATGAGACTTCAGGAAAAGAGAGGGGAGTGAGCGGAGGAGAAGGGGCTATCGGGAGCTTCTAGACTAACGGGTCAGAGAAGGACAAGGTGTCATCCAGAGAGACCGAGGAAGACCAGTTAGGAGCAGGAAGAGAACTCACAGTGTAAGACCAGGTTTCAGGAAGATGAGAAGCTGCCTAAGAGTCTCCAGGGCTGGTTTAAACAAGCAGAATCATGTATGCTGGGGCACTGAAGCCAGAGGCTGGGCGAGTGGAGGCCTGGGAAAGAGAAGCAGAGGCAGGGTCTGAGCGCTTTGAAGTTAGAGTGTCCAGGATGGACTTCACTGTATAGAATGAGAAAACTCGAACAGTATGGAGTTTAAGTTCGTCCTTGGCTACACAGCAAGATTGAGGATTGCTTGGGCTGCATGTAATCCCGTCTCAGAAAAGAAAATTGTGTGTGTATTTTAGATGGCTTTTCTTGATTTAGTCATTTAGATTTTGTATCGGCGACTTTCACGTGACTGGACCACACTATCTGGAAGAGAGGGCGAAAGAGGGGAGTTACTTTGTCTCATGGTTTCACAGGGTTTATTCCATCATAGTGGGGAAGGCATGGCATGGGAGCCTGTGATGAGGGTTACTCACTGCATGGCAGAAAGAGAGAGGGAAGTAGGGAAGGAGGGAGAGATTGAGAGAGAGACTGACAGAAACAGGGAGAGTGAGCTCAAGACAGGAGCCGTCAAAGCCCCACCTCACCTCCTAAAGGTCTCTGCACCCTCCCAGAGTAGTTCTATACCTCACCTCCTAAAGGTCTCCGCACCCTCCCAGAGTAGTTCTACCAGCTGAGGAGCATCCATTCAAAATGTGAGCTGGGGACAATTTTGATCAAGCTGGAACAGATTTCAGTCTCATCCTAAGCAGTGCACACTCCTTATAAATTTGAAAATGCAGACAAGAAAGAGGAAAAGAATTTAAATTGCTCAGAACCTCACCACTTCTGTAATATTTTGGAATATGTCATTCCAGAGATTTTCCCGTTGTTTCCCCACACTAGAGTTTGGTAGTGATTCTCCTCTTCCTGCCTTGGCAGTATATCCATAATATTCCTTCATGGAATATTCTAGAGTCTGACTTCTACAGACAGGTCTAACGCTGTGGACAGGTCAATCTGCATGTCCTGAGAACTGGGTAATAGGGCCTTCTTCAGAGCTGTGGAACTGGAATCTCCTAGCAATGCACGCATAGGTGTTAAAGTTTGAGAAGTAACATTCTAGAGCATTAGATCACTCCTGACTCTTTCTCGGACAAGACGTGGAGAGTCTTTCTGTAAATTCAGAGCAACTAGACACCCACAGGGGAACTCTGAAGGGCAGACCATCTCAGAGGAGCTTGATCTACTCACAAACTCAAGGAAAGATGGGGAGGATCCAAGAGCCTTTTTCATTTATTTTAAAATACTTCTGATTATTAGAAACAATGATGCTAGCGAGGTGCAGTGGTCCAAACACACAATTCCAGCACTGGAAGCCAGCCTGGGCTGAGACATGGGTTCGATTCCCAGCACCCACTCAGCACCTCACAACTGTCTGGAGCTCTAGTTCCAGGGGAACTTCAAACCAATGCGCAAAAAATTTAAATAAATTATAAATAACGAAAAGAGAAGGGAAAACCGAATCTTCCCACTTCTCAGGAAGAAAAATCTTTGAGGGGGAAGTGAAGGCTGCTTCTGGCTTATCGTTCCAACTTTTCCTCCCTAACACTGTCCCTGATGCCCCATGAGGATGAAATTGTACCTGCCTCTGTCTACCCTTGACGTTGGCTTGGTAAGAGCCACCACGCCATTGTCCCACTGTCCTTGCACTCTGTCCACCACAGTCAGAGTGGTCTGGAAACATCCATCGGAGAAGACCACATCACTGCCTGGTCACTCCCTTCTAGGTCCTCCCGTTTTACTCAGGCCAAGCTCCATCTCTTCCGCAGTCCACAGACCTCTGCGCACCCTGGTTACAGGCCTGGGGCCCCATCAGCATCTTATTTCATAATCTACTTGACATCATCCGTGATTAGACTCCCTCTGACTAATCCTAGTCTTTTGAACAACCCTCCCTTGACAACAGGGCAAGCCTTTTTACAAGCTCCCAGATTCTGGAGGGCTGCTTCTATACTCTTTGTAATTCCAGTTCCTTTCCCTCTTCTACTTTCTTGGGAAGGCATCCTTGCAGCCTGCTCAAGTATGTCCTCTTCTGACTTCTCAGGACTGTGTGCTCTGACCTGGTTCTGCTCTCTTGGCTTCTCCTTTCTGATTTTATTTATGTTTGCAGTGCTGGGGATGGAAGCCAGGCCTTGTCTATGCTAAGCAAGTGATCTACTCGTGGGCATCTTCAGTTCCTCCTGTCTTGTTTTGTTTTTAAACACCACATTGCAGTCTGGTCTCTGCTCTAGCTGCCTGCGCTGTGTCTGTTTTTCTGCTCCCTGCTCCAGATACGTGCGCTGTTATCAGTTTGTCCATTCTGCCCCCTGCTCTAGCTGTCCCACCTGACCCTGGTAGTCTGCACATCCAGCACAGTCAGTCAGTAATGGCAGCCAAACTGCCTGTGACTGACGGGTCTAGGGGTGGCCATGTGACTGAGGTCTGGCCAATGGGACCACCACAGCCTCTGGCTTAATGATCGGTACAGAGATGGCCATGGAGTGAGGCTGGCCCTGGTGGGAACTTGTCGTTTTGTCTTGTAAAAAGTAAGCTGGGTGCATGTCAGCCTGGGCTTCGGAGGCTTTGGAGGAGATGATGCCTGAGAAGAGTCGTGTTGGGAAGCAGCCAAGAGCCCAGGATCAAACCCATCATATTCACTTCTTAATCTTCTCAATCCAGTGAGCCCATAGGTTCCTCTTCTAAGTGTGACTACTTTGCAGTGACTGAATAGAGGCTGACACGTGTACCACCCCCACGTGCACCTTGGTGTTCACTAAGTGCACCCTCCGTCTAGAGGGCAGAGCATGCAGTGGGACCAGGACACAGTTCCCGATCTCAGCAGTTCTAAGAACAGGGACAGCAGCACTATCTTCTTGCTCAGGCGCCTTCTGGAGCAGTGGGACGGTCTCAGCCAGTGCATCATCTGAAAGCCAGTGCCAAGGGGAAGCACACAAAGTCCCTCATTCAAAATGACTGAGAGTAGCCGGGCGGTGGTGGCACACGCCTTTAATCCCAGCACTCGGGAGGCAGAGGCAGGCGGATCTCTGTGAGTTCGAGGCCAGCCTGGTCTACAAGAGCTAGTTCCAGGACAGGAACCAAAAAGGTACAAAGAAACCCTGTCTCGAAAATCAAAATGACCGAGAGTTTAGAGAGGTTTGGAGGCAGAGCACCAGGGCTGGCAAGGACATTCAAGGCCATACTGGCTACAGAGTGACTCCAAGGTTAGACCGAGCAACTTGTCTCAAAACCCAAAACCAAAAATACCCAACCGAACAACCCCCTAAAACAAAAATAAACCAAACAGACACCCTCCCCAGAAGGAAGGGGTTGGAGAGATGACAAGCAAGAATGTTTGCAGCTCTGACAGAAGACTGTAGTTCAGCTCCCAGCATCATGATGGGTAGCTCACAACCATCTGTGACTCTAGCTTCCGGGAACCTGACCTTTTGGTCTCTGTGGGCACTGGACTCACATGCACATACCCACACACTGCATAGCAAAAAATAAATGCTAAAACCTCCTTTTTAAAAAAAAAGAAAGAAAGAAAAAGTAAAAAGAGGGCTGGCGAGAGCTCAGTACACACACACACACACACACACACACACACACACACACACACACACACTGCGTGCGCTTCTCAGTTTTGGGTTGATTAGGCGTATATATGAGAAAGTTATGGTATTAACCGTTATCAAACAGGCCTAAGTGGAAGTACTTTCGGGACTGTGTGCCTTGTCCCTCTCAAATCTCGAATAAAGATTCAGGTGACTGTGGTCTTGAGGGGAGCTGAAAGGGAAGGAGTCCACTATCTTGTGGCTAAAAAGGAGGATGGCTTTGCTAGAAAGAAGAGATTGCTCAGGAACAGAAACACCTCCTGTGGGAGCCCATGGCATGAGGGGGCAGTGGGCAGGGTGCTTGGTGGGCTTCTTGTTTCCAGCTGGGAGCATGTGCGAAAGAGTTCAGTTGGTTAAAGGGATTGGGGGAAAGTGGAGGTAGGCAGAGGGCAGAGGGTACGCAGTCATGGCTCTGTGATGTGGAGCACCCCTCTGTTTACCCAGGAGCTCAGTGACCCCCAGCAAATACTGATGCAGCTGCATGCAACGATACACAGGCGGCGCCATGTAACTTCCAGCAAATTTGCTGTAAGCAATAAATGCAATGTGCCTACGGATTTTCTTTTTTATAAATCATAACAGTACGGCCGCAACCCATAAGTTCTAAAATAAATCTTTTTACATTTCATAGCTCTAAAACTAGATTGAATTTTATAATCTACAGCGTAGCGGAATCTCATTAGCAACTTATCATTTTCTGGGTACATTGTGCAATCAGCGCCACCTCACCCACAGACTGGGTGGAATGAGAATCGGAATGGTTGTCATGGCCATGTCCACTTCCAGAGATGCCACCTTCATCTTCCAGGAACAGAAGTGGTACCTTTTCCTGTGTCTTCAGATCCGGGTACAAAGTTAGGACCTAATCCAGCAGTTCTCAGCCTGTGGATTTTAACCCCTGGGGTTGAATGCCCCTTCCACGGGGATCGCTTAAGACCATTGGAAAACACAGATATTTCCATTACAATTCATAACAGTAGTAAAATTACAGTTATGAATTAGCAAGGAAAATAATTTTATGTTGGGGAGGGGTCACCATAACGTGAGGAACTGTATCAAAGGGTCGCAGCCTTAGGAAGGTTGAGGAACCACTAGTAATTTCTTCTAATTCTGATTAGGGCAAGTGGCTTGGATTGGTTGAAGAGATCTGATTTTGTTTCTGCAGGGCTGGGGCTCCAACCCAGGGCTTCACAAATGCTAGACAAATGCTCCTCCATTGAGTTCCAGACCCAGCCCTGGAAGGGATTTTGCCAAGTCAAACCCAATCCTCTCACCTGCCGATGACCTGAGAGGTTTATGGGTAAGGAATGGTCACTGTATGTACCGGAGCCACCCACCTCCTCACGGTTGCAGGGTGGGCTGCAGGAGCATGCGTGGCCCTTTACATCTTCTCTCCATCTTGCTCTCCCATCCCGCTCCGTGAGCAATTCCATCCACACGTATCCCATCCTCTGGCCTCCGAGATTAGCCCAGGGCTGAACAGACGTGATGAGATTTTGCTCTATGTGGCAGCTGCCGATTGTGCCCTGTTGCAGCCCCTTGACACCTTCCATTTGCATTCATGCTGACTCAATTTCCAGCTGCTCACCCTCAGTCTCTGCCTAAGGGCGCCCTCAGGCACCTGGAGCCGGTTCTGTCCATGCGTGTGACAGGGGAGCAGCCAGAGGAGTTGAAGAGAGTGTAGGATGCCTAGGGTCGAAAAATCTAAGAAATTCTTAGTTCAGGCCTTGGGGTTCCTCTCAATTAAAGGGGGTGGTAGTGAGCCCCTCAATTCCTCCGAGATGCATGTTCTACCTTGGGTCTCCAAGATTCTTTGTGGGGTTAGGCTATTTGTACCCACAGAGACTGTAAACGCTATGCCACTCCTTGCTGGCACCAGACCCTCTCTGGCCCACCCCTTCATCCTGCTGGTGCTCTGTCATCATTTCCCAGGGGGGTGCACTGCTTCATTTCGAGGCTTTGACTCAGGACTTCCAGAGGGGAGCTCTGACAAAGACATGGGCCCCCCTTTTGTTGTCTGTGGTTATGTGATTACCTCCTCTCATTAGCTGTCAGGAGTAAACTCTTGGGGGAACAGAGCCAGAGGTGGCAGGTGGTGGGATTTGGACGCTCTCTAAGGACCACACACCTCTGCTCAGATGCTCAATAGAGTCCTCATCGCTGTGCACCTGTGCTTTTTCTTCTGCAGCCACCATTCCCACCCCTCCAGAAATCCCATTGTTCACAGCTACTCAGCGTGCTCGCAGCTTCTGAGCCTCAGCCAGCCAGCCTCCCTTGGGGTTCTCTGTTTTAGAAGTTGTTCAGCTGCGTATGGGATGTAAAAGAAGAGAAAGAGCTCGTGGATGTAAGTGTGATTGGCTGTGGGTGTCGGAGACATGTGTTTGGGTTTATGCTTCTTGGCTCGACTCATTTCTCAGGTGCGGCCTTGTCTACAGAGAGCGCGTGTAGGAGTCTAAAGAGGACTGGGGCCTCCTTTCTCTCTCATCTCCTCCAGATCTTGTGCTGTCCGCCTCTCTCTGTCTCACCTCTCTGCGTCCTCCTCTTCCTTTTTGTCTCTTTCCTCTGCTTCTTCAGAATCTATCAGAATCATCACTTCAAATGTTCTGACCCCCATTCAAGTTCTCGGCAAAGAACCGGATGGGTTCTGCTCGACTTCCAATAGCTGAACTTCTCTTAAGCCAGGTCCAACCTCTTACCCAGTCAGCTGTGGCCTTGGTGCTCTGGCAGGTGTCTGGGCAGCAGGTCCAGTGAGCTAGCCTCAACATCTCTTATCTAATTCCCGTTGCTCATTGCAGATGGGTGCTCTGTGAGCTAGCTGGCTGGCAGCTTCAGGATGGGAAAGATGACAACAAGGGAGGTAATAAGAACCAAGAGCGATGGAGCACCCCTTTACATCCATGTGACCTCTTTGGGAATGAAGTTCTCTGGCATATAACCAATGCTCCGATATTAAGTACACTCTATTTTTGATCCTCGTGGCAAGTCTACAGTCATTAAGATGTATCTGAACACGTGTGAACACTGAAGAAAGCAACCCACTCGTCCTAGGAATGGTCTAGGATTTGAATCAAGAAGTGCAATGTACCCTGTCTCGAAAAACCAAAAAAAAAAAAAAAAAAAAAAAAAAAAGTAAGAAGTGCAATCTAGAACAGAGTGCCTCATCACTACCGGTCCCTGCCTGGCATGACCCAACTTACCTTCTGGGACAGGAAACTCCCAGTGTCTTCCCTGTGGCTATAGAGAGACAAACCTGGTGCACTGGCTGTCCAAGTGCTAGGATGCCAGGTGGGAGATTTCCCTCCTGCTCCCAGGTCATCGTTGTTCTCACCCCGCCCCCCTTCTATCTTGGCAGCCCCAGCGCAGCTGGAGGCCACCCCTGGGAACTACCAGCGACTTTATGATGTGCAGATGGTGTTTCCGCCGAGCCCCTTGCTTTTCATGTCAGTGGCCTCTGGGAGCTGCGCCAGCCCAGATGTCCCTGATCGTGAGAAAGCCTCCCCTGGCCACGCTGGCATAAGATGCCAGGGATGAGGCCCCAGGCCAGCTCCTCCGGCTTGGTTCTCGAGTGAGAAGACTTGGCTGGAAGCCAGAGGGAAGTGGTCCTGGGTCACCTGTGTCTAGCGTGTGACTGAGGATGGTACATCTCTCTGAGCTCACGCAGATGCTGCACACCCAGCTTCTCCGAGGGATGCGGATGGATGGCTTTTCCCCATACTTGCTAACCTGACTGTGTCACGTTATCTATGAGTACAGGCCACCTCCTCCATCACAGGAGTCTTCTTGTGATAGGAGCAGTTCTACCCCATGGTCAGAGACTGGGCCAGCCTCAGAAACAGTCTTCCCCACCAAGTCAGAAGTTAGCACCATCAGAGATGAAACTGCTGCCTGCTGTCAGACGAGAGCTTTCTTCTGTTAAATCAGTGGTTTCCTTCCTTCCTTCTTTGCTTCCTTCTTTCCTTCCTTCCTTTCTTTCTTCCCTCTTCCCTTCCTTACTTTAAGAAACATTTCAGCTTTGGGTTTAATCAAAACAAGAGCTTCTGTTTCATTTTTTTAAAAATGTTATACTGGAGATTGAACCCAGGGCCTTCTGCATGCTAGCTAGGCAAATGGTTTATTCGTGACCTACAGTCCCAGCCCGAGGATCGTCAGGTTTCAAGACTGAGAATGATGTGCCTGTATCTTCTACCTGCCTTCTATGGATGAACTGAGCATCCTCTCCAGCAGATCAGGAGCTCCCAAAGAGTGGATGGCGGTCCCTCTCTGTCTTCTCCAGAGTGTTCAGATGAGGCTCTGCTCCCGAAGGATGCTGTTTTGGATTGGATATGAAATATACTCACAAAGACTTATGGTTAAAGGCTTGGTTCCCCAGTTGCTGCTGATGCTGAGAGGTGCTTGGGTTGTTCACAGCTGCCTGGGAAATGGGGCCTGGTTAGAGGAAGTGGGGCATTGGGGCATGTCTCTGAAGGGTGTGTCTTGTCCCTGGACCATCTCCTGCTCTCTGCTTCCTGTCTGCCCTCAGATTTGCAGTTGTCCACTATGGCCTTCTGCTGTGATAGTCTACTGAGTCTAATATCCATGGAGCCAACCATGAATCAGAAGTTCTGAAACTGAGCAAAACAAACGTTTTTCTCCCCTCAGGCCTCAAAGGGATTTTGTCACAGCAATGCAAACTGAAAAATAGATGCTTAGCTCAGGGAGAAGTTTGCTGACCATTCCAGAGGGTGAAAGGTTCAGTTCTGAACACCTACTGTGTGCTCCCATACAGAAATGTGTGTCTGCCTGTCCTCAGATGTTAGGCACAGGAAAGATGCCTAAAGGATACCTTACTCACTGGGAACCAGAGAGACCCTCATCTGCTTCCAAAGCAAATCCTGGTCACAGGCCCTGGAGACGACTTATTTATCTCATATTTCCTTGCTCCGGCCTGTCACACTACCAGGGATTGTAAAGACCCCCTTGGGAATCATGGGGATGTAGGGACAGTTCCAGTCAAAGCAGGTGCTGCGGCTACAGGAGAAAGAACCAGCTAAGGGATCACTGGGCACTAGGACGTAGCCTATACTGTCTCCTGCTGTGCAACCCAGCTTGTGGCTGGGAACTCAGACCCCAGAGCTCTGTGGGAGCTCAGGCTGGATGGTCGCCTGGAGAAGTGACTGCCTGACTGAGGGAAAACCGGGGTCCTGTCTTTAAGGTACTCACGTTCTACCAAGGAAGGAATGGAGTTCACATTCCTGGAGTCCCACTGTGTGTACGGTACCGTCTCAGGCTCTTTTAAATATACTACCTTATTTATTGATGGGTACGAATGCTTTATCTGCATGTTTGTCTGTGTACCGTGTGTTCCTGGTGCCCACAGAGTCCAGGAAAGGGCATGGGGTCTCCTGTAACTTGAGTTAGAGACAGTTGTGGGCTACAGTGTGAGTGTGGGAACTGAACCTAGGTCCTCTGCAAGAGCAGGCAGAGCTCTCTGCTCACAGAGCCTTCTTCCCTGCCCCAAACTGGAGATTTATTTAATCTCCAATAACAACCCCAGGAAGATAAATTTTATCATCTTCACTCACAAACAAGGAAAGTAGGGACCAGAGGGGCAAAGCGACCTGCTCAAATGTCACAGCTGATAGATAGACACCTGGTCTAAAGTTTTCTGACTTCCGGACATGCATACTCTTTCTGGAAAAATAGTCTAATCTTTATTTCAGGGGCACGCAAGACAGACGGAGAGGTGGTGTGTGGGCTGAGGGAGAAGGAAACTCAGAAGGGCTTCAGGGGAGTGGTTATTAGGCATAGGTTTTAAAGGGTGAGTAGGAGTTCATCAGACCATGAGGATATGGAAGCCAGCAGAGGAGGGTGGATTATGTATTTGGAAGGTTCCCTGAAGGAACTGGCAGGCTGGGAGCCGCTTCTGCCTGTGCTCTCCAGCCATGCTGTCCCTCAGGGGAGATGACTCTCTTCTCACTGTGGGAGGAAACAGATAGGACCCTAATCTCATGCCAGGAAATGTGCTGTGAGCCTCTCCCCACACCCTATGCCAAGCCAGCTGTGCTTCTGAGAGGAAGGAAGGGTGGTGTGGGCCACCTGTGATGAGAAGCTTCCTCTGGAGGGGGTAAGAGGGTGGGGAGCCCTGCCACTCAGGCGGTGCTTCTGGTCAGAGTGGGGAGGCAAAGAAAAACGGGTGGGCAAGAATGTGGTGATATTTTGTTTGCGATCCAACAAATACAGCTTGTCTGTAGATCAGAGTGCAGAGCTAAGCCACTAGTTAGCCACAGAGGCTAGGGAGTGGGGGCACACACCTTTAATCCCAGCACTTGGGAGAAGGAGGCAGATGGATCTCTGTGAGTTCAAGGCCACCCTGGGCTAGTGAGATTGAATCTGTCTAAAAGAGAAACAGAGCTCATACAAAGGTGATTCCAACACTTGGGATCCCACACCCTTAATCCCAGCACCAGGGAGGTGGAGACAGGAGGGATATGGCTGGGTAGAAAGAGGAATATAAGGCAAGAGGAAACAGGGGCTTAGTGCAGTCTGAGGATTCCTAGAGACAGAGTGGCCCCTTCGGTCTGAGCACTGATAGAGGTAAGCACTCTCTAGTGTCTGACTGTTCTGCTTCTCTGATCTGTCAACTTTCACCCCCTAATATCTGACTCTGGGCTTTTATTATTAAGAACAATTAGAATCCGTGCTACAGGCAAGTTGTCGCTAGGGCCTGTGTGTGACTAGGACTGGTGTCTCTGTTTTGAATGCAGAAGCGCCTCACCACCGCCTCCTGCTGGTGCAGTTCCCTCGGCGTGTCTTTTTAGTGCTAGGTCTCTGAGGACAGACAGGCATCTTTTGCCTGTGTGGGAGTGTGCAGTAGGTCTTCAGTAGATCATTGGAGGTTGAGCAGTGGTCAGGTTTTGTGAATTGACAATTTTGCTAAAATTTGGCAGACTGCAATTCATTTTCCCATCGAGTTCATCAGCATCTGCCTGAACCCCAGGTTTGAGGGGACCCATAAGAAGGACTAGGGGCCTCCAGACCCTCACCTTTTACGTTGTGCATGTATTTGGCTAGTAAAGTCTTAAAATATAGCCAGAAATTGAGTCAGGTGTTCCACATGGAGACGGACAAATCAGCTGAGGTAGGCAGGTGGGGGGACGGGAGTGCTCCCCAGACACCACCTGAGTCCCTTAAGTAGTGCTTAAGGAGCCCTGCTTCTTCCCATTCCAACCCTTGCATTTTCTCACTAGGAGAAATTGCACGGGTGGCGGATATGTGGATGGCGGCCCCGAACTCCTTGGCCTGAAGCTCAGTGCAGGAGGGGCTATTTAGCTGGCTTTTCTGCTGCCGTCTCCAGACTGCTGTCCAAGACAGTTTTTTGTTTGTTTGTTTTTGAAACAGGGTCTTATGTAGTCCAGGCTAGCTGTGTAGCTGACCCTTGAACTCTCCATTCTTCCACCTGTGAAGGGCTGGGCTCACAGGTGTCAACCACCACACTAGCTCCAAGATGGGGACCTTAGGCTGTACACCTAACGCAGTATAAAACCTGATCGAGACAGCACCTTCTCCTTTGAAGGAGCCGGAGCTAAGGCACACAGGAAATGGAATTCTAGCCATAGTGGGTGTGAATGAAGGCCAGTGGGACCTCTGCAGGACCTTTGCCGGGCTCAGTTGGCCGTGAGACTCTCTGTGGGACCCAGCAAATAGGCTTCTGCCCGGCCAGGATCATCCCTGACAAGAGCGCCATGGCATTGCTAACAGGCTGTTAGCTGCAACCGGGGCAGAGGCCTTCCGTGTCTTGCCACTCCCCACCTGCTCAGGACATCCCTGCATCAGCTTCCTGCCTGGGCTCGACTTCAGCTGGCATCAGGTGCCTCTCCTGAGGGGACCGCAGGTGAGGAGGAATCACAGTGAGCGGGCTTCTAGATTCAGTTATTGAGTGATTCAGTTCAAAGCCACCTCGGGGGACCATCAGTCCGTCCCTCAGCCCCCACCAGTTACAGCCAGTCCGCTTGTCAAACTTCAGCCCGGAAGGCTCCATCCACTCCAGTCAGGCCTGCCCGAGATTACCTAGGTGTTCTGGTGACTTCTGAAGGCCTCGCATGAAAGATAACGCCCAAATCAACAAATCTGCCATTGTGGCTTTGAAGAGACTGTTTCAATCACTTTATTTTGTCTTTATGTCAGGTTTGCCAGATGGCGCGGGTCTTTCTGAGGTCCTGTTCCGAGGGGGCGCAGGCAGAGCTGGTGCAGCTTCAAAGCTCTTTTTTAATCTTTAGCAACATCACAGCGGCGGGAAACTGCCTCGGCTCCCTCAAGTCTCTCCCACAAAAGAGGCGCGGCCCAGGCTCTAATGAAAGCCAGATAAAGGGATGGCTGGAATCAGAAACAGAGGGAAAAAGAGCAGTCGTTAGTCTTTCTTGTAGCTGTTTCAAAAGAAATTCTAAGACAAATTATGGCTTTGGGTGTTTTTCTAAAGGACTGAAGCAGGGAGAGGCGCTGGGGGAGGAAGCTTTGACCCCTCAGCACCCTTCCCCTGGCATGAAAGGCAGGGGAGACTGAAGAAAGGCCGGAATACAACAATAAACTTTCTGCGTGTGTGCGTGGGGATGAAAGGCGCGTGGCATAATTAGGGGCGCGGGCTTGGGGCGGGCGGCCGGCCTTACCTTGCCGCCAGCGCTATTAATGAAGAAGCTGTCTCCTTTCTTCTCTGGAAGGGGCGCCTTTGGTTTTCGGGAACAGGGTGGGGTACCAGGCAACGTGACTGACATTGGATGCGGGCTAGGAATAATGTGCCTTGTGCCTCTCTGCCACAGAAGGGCCCGAGTGCCCCCAGGGGACTGCCAATACCCTGTCACAGGTGAGTTGGATGCAGATGTGTTAAGGTTTCCAGGCCCTTGGCTAGAGGCCCTGGGCAGAACTGTCTGACCTGCAATCCCGCCCTCCATCTTGTTGTTGGGAAGGAGGAGAAGAGGAGGAAAAGCCATTAGTTTTAGTTACTGTTTGTCTATCTGGGTTATGTAATGTTCTTTTTTTGGGGGGGGGGTGGTAAGATCTTATTTATTTATTTAACATGTGTGGGCGTTTTGTTTGCATGCATGCCTGTATACCACTTGCATGCAGTACCTGGAATAGACCAGAAGAGGGTGTCAAATCCCCTGGGGTTGGAGTTATAAAAGGTTGTGAGCCACTACGTGGGCACAATGAATCAAAGCTAGGTCGTCTGCAAGAGCAGCCCATGCTTTTAACACCTGAGCTATCTCTCCAGCTCCTGATACAGTAATGTCTGAAAACCAAAATGGCAGGCCGGAGAAACCTAAGAAAGCTCAGGGTCTCTCCTCTTGTGGATTCCTCCCACTTCACTGAAGTCATGGGAATTCCTATGGATAGTTGTCAGGTACTTGGCAAGGATTTGAGGGGACCAGAAAGCTAAGGTTTGATGGCAGACAGGCAAGAGAGGTGACACTTGACAGGAGGGGGCTTCCTGGGGAAGTCAGATGGACAAGATGGTCCCTGAGCATGGTTGTCAGGGCTCTACTGATCGGGGAAATAGGTGAGGGCCACCAATTCCGGGGCTGAGGCTTGCCTCCCACAAGGCTGTAGTCTGGATACTCAGACTGGGGCTCCAGCTGGGAAAGGGTTAATCAAGGTCAGTCAGCTGGTCAGGGAGAAAGAAAGAACCCTGCTGGAGGATCAGATGCTGGGGTGGGGAACTTTGGTGTAAATTGTGGTCAGAGGAAGGGTTATATCCCGTGGGAGAGGTAGATGGAGGGATCTGGCACCCTCCCCCACTTGTCAATTTGCAGGGTCCCGGGGCGCATCGCCTGTTCCCATGATTTAACTCTTTAGGTACCTCATCTCTGTGTGCACCCATGACTGAATGGGGGGCTGTGGAGCTGAGAAGTAGAGGACCCCATGGGGACTGAAGAAGTGAGGCCACCTAGTGGACAGGAGCTGGGAGACTAGGGCTGGGTTCACATCAGGTCCTTTCCCTTGGGGCGGAGGACAGAGCTGGCTGCCCTAGCCAGTCTGCCACAGCTCTAGGCTGTTAGAGCAGAGGAGACTTCAGGCAGGAGGCTGTGACCATGCGGGGAGGCAGATTGTTGCTGCTCTGCTGCCTATCCAGGGCTCATGGGCCTGATCAAGCAGTCCTCGCAGGCGCTACCGTGCAGCAGGAAGCTCGGGTTCTGCCGATGCCTCCTGAGGTTCGAATCCCGGCTCCTCGGCTTCTCATCTGGGAACCTTGAACAAATGAATTGCCCTTCCTTTGTGCCTCGCTTTCCTCATCCACGAAAAGGGATGCTTCCTTAGCGGTTGCCATGGGAATACGCGACTATCTGGGACAGGTATCCAACAGCCAGAGCTGCTTTGATTGTGGTCAGGGGTGTGCCCGGCGGAGCTTTCAGCCTGCAATGTTAGCCAGAACAGGGCTGACAGCCCACCTAAGAGTCTACCCTCAGGCCAGGCTTGAGTGTCGGGAGGGTCCTCTGGCAACACACGGCCATGTTATGAACTTCCTGCCGTTCTAATGTGGGGCTAAGGCTACTGTAACCATGTGACCCTATTCCTTAGCCCACAGTGATTGGCTCAGGAAGATCTGTGGACCATGCCAAGTGAATCCTCCCAGAATTTTGGTGCCAGAGTATTAGAAGAGATGTAGTTCCAAGCTGGTGTGGGGTTGCACGCCTGTCTCCCCAGCAGTCACTGCAGCCAAGAGCATCGGGAGTTCAAGGTCTGTCTGGTCTACGGAGACGGGTGCCACCTTCTCCAGCAGGAACAAATGAGGCCATTGTCTTCTATGAAAGCAGAAAGAGGATGGGGGAGGGGTGAGGAATGAACCAGTGGGGAGGCAGCCATGCCTTGGTTCATGCCCTTGGCAGATCCAAACACCTTTGTCTTGAAGAGGCTCCGGTTGAAATGCTTGCAGTTCGGAGGGTCCTGATCTACGTGGAGACTGGCTCGAGGCCTGAGGATGCTTGCACTGATGCTCTCAATGCTTCCCTACCTAGGAATCACAGTCTCAGGTGAATTGCACTCGAGAGTGGCCTCAGCCATGGGACCCGCCATACTGACGTGTGCTTGGTGTGGCTAGGGTAGTCACTGCATTGAGCTGGTTTATGGGGAATGGATAATGGAGAGGGAGAGCATTCTCAGAAAATGGTGGAACTCTGGCTAAAGATGCCTTCCAAGGGGAGAGACTAGAGAAGCCGTGTAGAGGAATAGTAGCCAGTATTGTTTAGCTGAAATGCCAGCCCGCTGAGTGACGGATAGGTGAATTGGGCAGATGGGTAATGGCAGTACCAGGGCATAAATCTACTGAGTTTCTTGTACCTTGGGTTTTATGGGCTGGACAATGGGTGCCATGGAGGTATCTTTATTATTATTATTTTTTATGTGTATGTGTGTGCGTGTATGATGTGTATGAGTGTGTAGAGGTCAGAGAACCATGGAGTCGGTTCTCTCCTTCCATCTCTGTGTGGGTTTTGAGGACCAAATCCAGGTTGCCAAGCCTGTGCCAGAAACACCTTTACCTACCGGATCATCTCTCAAGGCCAACTTAGTTTGGTTTCAGAGCTGAAGTGAGTCAGGGCTCTTTAGAAGATGTTTAAGATGGGAATGCTGATGTGCAGAACAGGTCAAGTCTTGGTGGTGGGCTTTGAATGGTGGTCTTGGTTGGAGATGGAACCCCAGGAGCTTGTTGTATGTTCATCGAACTTGCTTTTGGGGGGAATCACTCCATTTTCCTTGATGAGCCCCCTCCTTCCACCTCGGTCCACGTGGTTTGTTTTGTGGGACTGGCTCCACACCTACAGAGTCTGGCTTCTGACCATAAAATGAGCTACTTGTAGATCCTCCCTTCCAGCTCAGTGCTTGTTGTAGTGATGGCAATGTGGACGCTTGGACCATGACCGTCAGGTCGGCTGTTTGTGTTAGGTGAGCTATAGAAAATGAATTTTATGCCGGGCGGTGGTGGCACACGCCTTTAATCCCAGCACTCGGGAGGCAGAGGCAGGAGGATCTTTGTGAGTTCGAGGCCAGCCTGGTCTACAAGAGCTAGTTCCAGGACAGGCACCAAAAACTACAGAGAAACCTTGTCTCGAAAATCCAAAAAAACAAAAAAAAAAAAAGAAAGAAAATGAATTTTATGTTCTAGTGGGCATGGGGCCGACAGGAAGTGAGGCTGGGACCTCTGGGACCCTTGCAAGGCACAATCGAGTCTACAGATGAAAACTGGTAGATGAGAGGTGAGACCAAGGCCCGAGGCCCCTGCTGGAACTCCTGAGTTAGGCCTCTCCCTGGGCAGTTCAGGCACCTGAGGCAACGACTCTGAATTGAGCTTTCTGTAGTTTGCTATTAAGAATCCTGAGACTCACGAGGTCATGGGGGAAGAGGAGGTCACAGCCATAAGGGGAAAGGGAGAGCCACAGTCGAAAGAAAGTCTAAGCCTGAGTATCTAAAAGGATTATTTTGCTGGCAGGCATGAGGCTTATGGGAGAAACCATTCTTACCGTAAGTGTGGACTTAACCAGAATCTCATAGCTAGATTCGCCAGTGGTGGCTGTTCCCCATTGTCAGGAGAAAAGCAAATTCCAGGAGACTATGTTGGTCCTGAGGACTTGAGTAGTAGCAAACTCCATCCGGGCTAAATTTCTGACGGAGCCATCCCCCCAACCCTCAGGTCTGGTCGTTTTAATCAGGTTTTGTGATTTCTAGAACTCCACCAGACCAGTGTTCATCCCTTCTGAGGATGACAACAGGTGTAAATCAAAGATTATCACCGAAGGTGCCAGGCAGAGTGGTGGACTGGGAAGTGGGTGGGAACTGGGAATATGTGAGGGAGGGATGAGGGCCAGGGGACAGATTGGTGGGAAAAGAGGTTAGAGAATAGGGTGAGGACAATCTTGGCTTCTGGGACATCACCCTGGTTGGGTAGTCGCCCTCAGGGGCTGACTCTGAGCAAGGATTTTAATGTAACTAATTAATTAATTTTGATTTTTGTGGTGCCAGGGCTTGAACCTAGTATCTTGTGTATTTTTGGCACAACTCTTCAACTGATCTATATTCCCAGTCCTACATTCGCTTTAAATAGAAATATATTTATTTTATTACTTCTATTTGTGAGTGTGCATGTGTGTGTATTCATGTGTGCATGGACATGTATGTGCAGTGCCTGTGGAGGCTGGAAGAAGGCATTGGGTCCTCCAGAGCTGGGGTGACAGGTGGTTGTGAGCTGCCTGGTTTGGGTGCTGGGAGCTGACCTCAGGGCCTCTGCAAAAGCAAGCAACAAGTCCTAATTACGGACCATCTTCCCAGCCCCCTGTCTTTTACTTTTAGTCTGAGGGTCTCACTAATTTATACACCTTGGCCTCAGACTCATTCTGTAGCCCAGGAAGGCCTTGAACTTGTGACCCTCCTGCCTCAGCCTTCCAAATACCCAGGATTTCAGGCCTGCACCATCAGATCCTCTACAATTTGGTAGATAATGCCAGGCAACAGTGATAAGAGATTAGGAAAATGAACAGACATGTGCTTTCTCATTTTCTTTTTATTTATTTATTTATTAAAGATTTCTGTCTCTTCCCCACCACCGCCTCCCATATCCCTCCCCCTCCCCCAATCAACTCCCCCTCTCTCATCAGCTCAAAGAGCAGGCCGGGTTCCCTGCCCTGTGGGGAGTCCAAGGACCTCCCACCTCCTTCCAGGTCTAGTAAGGTGAACATCCAAACAGCCTAGGCTCCCACAAAAACAGCACGTGCAGTAGGATCAAAACCCAGTGCCATTGTTCTTGACTTCTCAGCAGTCCTTATTGTCCGCTATGTTCAGCGAGTCCGGTTTTATCCATGCTTTTTCAGACCCAGTCCAGCTGGCCTTGGTGAGTTCCCGAAAGAACATCCCCATTGTCTCAGTGTCATGATGACTATGTTGCTACCATGTTTGATTTTAAGCTACTGGTGTAGGCTTGCTGAATGAAGAATTAGGAGAAAGGTGGGACATGCCAGTCTGTTTTCTGTGGCTATAACAGAATATTCAAGGCAAGGTACTTTAGAATGCAAAAATTGGTTTAGTTTACAGTTTTGGAGATTGAAGTGTCAACCTCAAGTGGGCCCCGTGTTTGGAATCTGGTGAGGGCCTCAGATAGGTGACAATTGAATGGCAGGAGAGTGTGACAAGGAATACAGGGAGCTTCAAGGGTCAGGTTTGGTCTTAACACATGTGTGTGTGCGTGTGCATGTGTACACATGTACATGTGTGTACATTGATGTCTGCAAGCCGGAGGCTGAAGCTGGTGTATTCTAATATTGCTTTCCATCTTAGCTTTTGAGATAAAGTTTACACTAAACCTGGAGCTTGGCATTTCAGTTAAATTTGCTGGTCAGCAAGTCCCAGGAATCCCCCTGTTTCTGTGACTTCAGTTACAGGTGTGTGCTGGGGTGTGGACTTGGGTTCTCATGCTTGCACGACAAAGAATTCACCCACTGAGCCATCTTCCTAGCTCCAAGGCCTGCTCTTGTTAATAACGTGTTATATCTACTACAAGAGGCCAACATTAATCACTTCTCAGGGTGGAACCCCCATGACATATGCCTTAAATCAGCCTCCTCTCCGTCTCCCTCTTCCTCTCCCTCTCCTTCTCCTCCTTCTTCTTCTCTCTTCCTTCTCCTTCTCCTTCTCCTTCTTCTCCTTCTCCTTCTCCTCCTCCTCCAAAATGTGTTTATTGGGATGGTTCCCACTCATCTTGAATCAGGTGCTTTTCAGTGCTGCTTCCTCCTGAAGGAGCATCCTTCTGTCAGCCTTGCTTTTCTGCCTGTAGACTCACAGAGGACAGTGGAGCAGCCGACACACAAGACTACTGTCTGTGCATGGCTAAAGACCGTGGTGAGTCTATAGCATCCTGGGCACTTCTCATCCATAAAGTAGAAATTGGGGCTCTGCACCAGGAGCTTTTTCTTGTGTTTCCTCTTTTCCTCTTCTGGAGATGGATGAAGGAGATCCTTTGCGAGAGGCATGTTCTCATAGGGAGGTTGCCACTGCCAGAAAGCCAGGCTGCACTTCTTAAAGGCTCCAAAACCTCCCCAACACCACACAGGGACTGAGCTTCTAGCACAAGGGTCTTTGGGGACAGTCCACAGAGCTGGTTCCCACGCACTGGCATTAGCTGACTTTGGCACATCCTGGGAAGTAAGAAAGGGGAGGGAGGACGGCAGTCAGAAAGGGTGCATAACTGAGCCCATCACCTGTGAGCATCTGGGGCTTCATACTGATAGGGAATGGAAGGGACACATACTTAGGTCATTCCACTCATGGGCTGGACTGCAAGTCTTCACTGAGTCCCCCCATGTCAGGGACTGAGGTTCTTCCCCAGGGGTTGCCAGGCCAGGCTAGGGCTATGTTTGTCGGAGAAAAACACCTGGGGGCTCACTGGCAAGCTTGCTCAGAGTGGGAGGAAATGGGGTCCCTGGATTGTGGCCAGCAGCAGGCCAGGCCTTCTTTCTAAGCCCCTCACAGCTACCTCCACCAGATCTGCCTTCCTGTGAGGTGAGAAAGCCTCCTTGGCATTCAGAGGCCATTTTATTGTTCTCTGGGTTTGTGGAGTTTCTTCTAGGTTGCTCAGTTCTGTCTTCTATCTGGGCTATGTAAGGGTAGCAGTGAGGGTCATATTAGGATGGGCTTTGCAGGATTAAATTCCCATGGGCTCTGGAGGAAAATGCTCTTTTCTGTTGTTTTTATGCTTTGCTTGTTTTTTTGAAACTGGATGTCTATATAGCCTAGGCTGGAACTCAGGAGCATCCTGCCTCAGCCTCCAGCCTGCCTCAGCCTCCAGTGCAATGGGATCATGGGTGTGTACTGCCACACTCAGCTCTGTTTTCCTAAAACAAAACAAAAAACTCCATTCACTAGTTGGCGATTGGCTGACTGGTAGCTTGTTGTATAGCAGAGACAATGACCCTCCTGCCTCTGGCTCACTAACATGAAGAGCTATGGTTGTCTGAACTTATTTCTGGACATAGGAGCGTGGCCAGGCTTGATGTGCCAGGGACAGAAATGGCCTTTTGGGTTGAGCTCTAGGAAATGGAGGGTAAATCTTTCTTCCAGGCAGGATGCCCCTCGGGTATGTCTGAGGTGGTAGGAACGGAGGTAGTGTAGGCACCTTCTGCTGCCTTCCTGTGGCTCGTTCTCCTGTGCTTGCTCTGGGCCTGCTCCCCAGAGACCCGCTTCTAGGATTCCTGCTCTTGTTCCAGTGTTCCTCCCAGGCTCCATGTTATGAACAGATCCTCACTTCCCAGGGTTAGTGGTCTTCGGAAGTGGTTTGGAGGTGGTTTGGATTCAACGAGGGCCAAAGAGGCGGAGCACAAGCTGGCAGGTGTGGCTTTAGTCTCAGGTATTTTGTTAAAGCAACAGGAAAAATAATCTGGGCCACAGAGTATGTCATCAGCCCTTTTGGCTTTTAAACTAAATGTCCTACTAGTAGTGCCCTTTGTGCCATCCTTTACCCCCACAAGCATGGTACAGCTTGAAGGGCTTATCAGTTTTGATATCTGGGTGAAGAATCAAAGACTGTAAAAATCCAAATACTGGCAAGCAGGCTGATGGCAGCAAGAAGCCTGCATATCCGCAATTATCTGCATACCCGCAATCATCTGCATACCCGCACATCAGCTGCATAGTTACATATCATCTGCATACCTGCATATCATCTGCATACCTACATATCATCTGCACACCCGCACATCATCTGCATACCTGCATATCATCTGCATATCTGCATCTTATATGCATACCTGCATATCACCTGCACATCTACATATCACTGGCATATTTGCATACAATCTGCATATCTGCATATTCTCTGCACATCATCTGCATATCTGCATACTATCTGCATATAATTTGTGAATCTGCCTATCAGGCTCTTTGTCTCCTGAGTCCCAGTCCTGTGCTTCTATCTGTGAGATGGTTGGTCGTCAGTTCTTGGCTACTTCTCCTGGATGGCTGCTCTGAGGTGTGGAGATTGGCTCTGGCCTCTAATCAACGGCACAGAAGCCTATATTGTTCCAGTGGGAAGTTTTCCCAGAGTTCTCCTCTCATCTCCGGCACCTCTCTGGTGTCATCTCTCACCTCAAGTGTTGGCACTCTGTGGTTCTATGGTTCTAGCTGACTTCAGGAAGCACCTTGATCAAGTGACACCTTGCTGTAGGGCCTTACTTACCTGTGGTTTTCTATTGCTGTGAAGAGGGACCTGCAGGAGCTGGACCCACAGATCTCAGGGACTTGCTATCTAACAGCCTTTCCCACCTGCAGAATCAAACTACGTCTAGTTCTCTGAACCTGAACACTCTTACCTCCAGGCTGCTGTGCAGGCTGTTCCCTCTGTCCCAACATACATCTCCCCCTGGAAAATTCTGTTGTATCTACCCAGATTAGCTTAAATGTGAGTTCCATGGAGCAGTTGTTCTTGAGTCCCATGATCTCCTGAAGCCCCGGGGAATGGCCTCTGCTGGCTGGGATGGGCCTGAATGAGGAATCGTGTCTTTCTGGTGAACGATAAACTCACAGGTCAGGACCATGATTGACGGCCTTTGTGCTACACGCCAGCCATAAAACCTCATACCTCAGCAGCAGTGCCAATGTCTGGGGGGCAAACCAGAGGGCTAAAGGACTTCTCTGGTCCTCCCTTCGGAGGGAACCTAGAGAACTCTGATCCAGAGGAGAAAGAGCTTCTGCTTGGTGGCCTTTGTGCCCTTAGGTCCTTGAGAGACAGAGAGAGAGACAGAGACAGAGAGAGAGACAGAGTGAGACAGAGAGAGAGAGACAGAGAGAGAGACAGAGACAGAGAGAGAGACAGAGAGAGAGAGAGAGAGAGAGAGAGAGAGAGAGAGAGAGAGAGAGAGAGAGAGAGAAATGGCCAGGAGGAGGGAGGGCAAGGCGGGGAGGATAAAGGAGCTGCTCCACGGCCTAGAAGAAACACGCCTGCGAGTCCCTCTCATCTCTTGTCCGAGAGTCACAGACAAGAACTCGGAGTCCCTGTCAAAGTTTCAGGCAGAAACAATAACTTGGTTTTGACCTTGCTCTCTTCAAAAAGCAAGTTGCTGCTGAGCTGCAACATCAAAAAGAATAAATAATTGTTTTTCTTTTTTGTTGTTATGATATGGATCATCTGAGCGGTTAGTGGTAAGCAAGCAGCTTTGATTCCACTCCGGCTCCCTAGCGTTCCAGCCCCTCTTTATGTCAGCAGGCTCCTGTTTCCACCCCAGGACAGCAGAATCCCTTGATTAAATTCATATTTGTTTTAATCTTTCCCTGTGTCTGATCTCCAGCTCAAAGATGGTCAGGAGGAAAAAAAAGCCAGCTGCCCCGCTGCGGCCATGGGAGGGCCCGTGTCAGGCCCCACGCTGTTTCTTCTGCCCGATGTGATAAGGCAGCCAGCCTGTGGTGCCCGGCTGGGCTCATGGTGCCAGCCCCAGGCTGGCACTTCCGGCAGCTTCAGGGACACCTATGGAGCTGCTGGCTGCAGGAGAACAGAGAAGGCCAGGCAGGAAGCCAGCCATGCCGGTGTCAACCTTGGGTTGGACTCCTGTCCTGGACTTAGCATGCCAGAATTCTCTTTAAGATTTTTTTAAGAGTCTTTATTTAAAATTTTATGTTTTTTCCATTTTAAAATGAATTTGTGGCTTGGCCAATTTCACCTGACCAGGCATGTTAAAACTGTACGCAACTCCATTTTTTCTTAATTTTATTTTTCTGCATTGTTGGGGCCTAAACCCACAGCCTCCCACATGCTAGGCAAGGGTTTGAAGTTGAAATTTCAGAACTCGGGTAGACAGAATAGCTTGCTACCCTGCTTGGTTCATCGCCAGGCATTGCCATTTGTCTGCATTCCGTATACATACCATGCTTCTTCCCCTGTTCCCCCAGCCGTCTGGCACATTTGGTGAGCAGCCCTAAGTACACAAGGTGGCTTTGAACATAGATGTGAATGAGTGTTTATTTATTTGAGACAGGATCTCATATAATCCATGTAGACCTCAAATTTGCCTGACAACCTTCAACTTCTGATCCTTCTGCCTCTACTTTCTGAGTACCGAAGCTACAGATGTTTGTCATCACATATGGTCTTATGGAGTGCTAAGAACTCAACCCCTGGCTTCCTCTTTGTTAGGCAAGCACTCTACCAATCAAGGCTTCACCCTTACCTTTTTATATATGGAAGGGGGCAACTGATCCTTTCTAATTCAAGACTTCCTTCAGTACAGCCTCAACCAACCACTGCTGTCATTTAAAAACAAAACAACAGGCGCTGGAGAGAGAGTTCCACAGTGAGGAGTCAGTTGCTGCTCTTCCAGAGGACTGGGGTTCAATTCCCAGCACTCACAAAGCTCTCACAACTGTCTGTAGTCCAGTTCCAGGGCATCTGGTGCCCTCTTCTGGATTTCTTGGGTACTGTATGCATATGGCGCACATACATACATGCAGACAAAACACCCATTCACATAAATGAAAAAGATAAAAATGAAAATTGCTCTTTTGTGGTGCCTCCTAGGCATTGGCTGTGTCAAGGTGAAACCGAATATCTCTCTCGCAACCATCAGCTATCAGAAACTCATTGAAGTGGATGATGAACACAGGCTTTGTACGTTCTATGAGAAACCCATGGCCACAGATGTAGCTGCTGATGAAGTAGCTCTGGGTGAAGAGAGGAATGGTTATGTTGTCTGGATCAGTGATGGGAATCACAAACAAAGTTTTTCCACAAAGCAAGGTGTTTCAACTCATGACAGAGGGACCAGTGCTGAGTAAGGGGATTCTTGCTATAGGACAAGGAGAACCGCAGACAGGAAGTCTGCTCACAGATGCATCATGGATGCTGATCTGAGTGTTCTCAACTTGGCTATTACAATAAATAAATAAACAAGGAGAGAAGGATATGCCTGTATTGACAGATACTACTGTGCTCAGTATTTGGATTGCTCAGTAGTTGGGGCCTAAAAGAACAAGGAGAATCTGTAAGGTTTTCAGCCTTTCTCAAGAAGATGATGTCTGACAATATGTTGTTAGAAAGCTCTTAAACAAAGATGTGGGAGGGGGGGAGACTGTTTATCCTGACCTCTCAGAACTGAAATAATCACAGAAAAACATATAATTTAAACCACTGCTTGGCCATCAGCTCTAGCTTCTTATTGGCTAACTCTTACAACTTAATTTAACCCATTTCTATTAATCTGTGTATTGCCACTTAGCTGTGGCTTACTGGGTAAAGTTCCAGTGTCTGTGTCTGGCAGGGCTACATGGCCTCTCTCTGACTCTGCCTCCTCCCTCCCAGCATTCAGTTTAGTTTTCCCAGCCTACCTCTATTTCCTGTGCAGGCCCAAGATAGTTTTCTTTATTAACCAATGGTATTCACAGCATACAGAGGGGAATTCCACATCACCTCCCTTTTTCTGTTTAAATAAAAAGGAAGGTTTTACTTTAACATAGTAAAATTAGATACACAAAATTGGTATCAAGCAAGAATTATAGTTACAATATTTATATCTATTTTATTTTTGTCATAACTAAGGAAAACTATAACAACCAATTCTTTAACTCCATCAAAGACTCCAGAGGGATATAATATTACCTAGTTAAACAGGAAGTGCATTGTAAGCAATTTCTAAAACTCTAGAAATGACAGAGACACCTCACTGCCTGGACAATTACCCAAAGTTCTTTTGTAAAGTTGGGGCATCCAGTCTTCAGCCTACAGGCCCATAGTATCCAACAGACTTTTCCATGAAGCAAGAGATTTCAAAGACAGTTCCACCTCGCAGTTTGTCAGTCACTTTTTTCTGTGTCCTGCAGAATGTCTTGCAGACTCTTTCATGAAACAGGAACCCCAAAAGATCATCTCACCTTTAGGCAAGTTCAGCAGTCATTTCTCTGTGGGTCCTACATGTCCAGTTCACATAGCATACCATCAAACACTCAGGCAAGAGCAGTTTCTTGCCCAAATGGCTAGCAAACTCTGTAAGTAGCCTCTCAATGCCCATCTTCCTCTTGAAGTAATTGGTGCTGCCAGGAGCAGATGTGTCTCATTGTCATGAAAAGTCTAAGTTATTAAAACATTTTAAGTTCCATATTCTATAGTCTTTGAAAGGTTTGAAGAATGCCTATCCATCTGAAATACATCTCTGTACATCTAGAAAATCTAACTAACATGACTACAAACTTGACTATTATAGATGACTATCTATTAACCTGTATTTCTCAACTACACATTACATTTTTAAATGAGCTGCACAAACACAATACCTTAATCAAGAGCAGAAATACATATACACAGTGTAACAAAATTGACCTTGAATTTGTATCAATAAACCATGATCCATACCAATGCAAATATCTATAGCTTATCTCCCTTTAAATGTAAAGAAATATTTATAAACAATATTTGAGAATATGGACATAGTTCTTCTCCAAACTGCTTCCTGATGTTTATTGGGTGAAGTAATTTTTTGAGGGTTGTTCAAGGCGACCTTTCAGGGGTCTTGGTGCATGAAATCACATTAGCCTGGAATGAATCCACAGATTCTCATTCTTTGTGGAAACAAAAAAGAACCTCTTTTCCAAAGCAACATATCCATAGACTCAAATCTGAAGTCAAGATACCTTTAAAGTATATATGTTGGTTGCTTGGCCCCTTCACAGTCAAAAAAAATTCAAAGAAAACACAATAATCTACATAATCCAGACTCTGTGTATTCTCAATCTTTATGTGGCTTATTTGTTTTAAATCTATTACTTTTTGATATTTATTTTTATTATATTTACTCCTTTAATCTATGACTGTCTGTACTCTGTCTCTTTAAAGACTTTGTTTCATTTTTTTATAAACCACTTACTTCTTTTTATAACTGTCTATATTCTTTTTCTTTTCTTTCCCAAGCTTATGCACATTTATTCAACATTGTGACCCATTTTTTTCTGTCTGAATTTGTCTTTATTGTGTATCTGTAATTATTTTCTGACCAGAAGCACTTCTTAAAATACTAAGCGCTTCTTATGAACTTAAGTTGCACCATTGTTAAGGGAAATACAGCACTGCCTGCTTGCCCCCGCACAGCCCAGCGTGGCGGAGCTGCTGGCCTATGAGAACCATGCACAATGCCCTATCTCTAGGCAGCCGGTCCATGTTGCCACCAAGCAAGCTGTAGCACATTGCTCACAAACCCCATTTAAATGCTCAGTCTCCTGAAAGAGCCAGAGGTTGCATTGGCAGCATGGTCCAGAAAGCTGGCATTTTAAAACTGCAGCCTTTTTCCTGCTACAACTGAATCAGGGAAACCTCTCTTGGAGGAGTCACAGCATGCTGTGAGCAAGCAAAGCCCATTTGGGGAAAATAAATGGGGCTCAACTTTGTCTTTTAGTGTCTAGAATTCCTTTCCAAGCCCTCTAAGGTTTTACGTGGACTTTAGTTGGCCACATCAGTATGCCAATTGGTTGTAAGGAGGCCGCTTGTTTTGTTCTCTGGCTGCTCAGCAGCTCAGACCTGAAATATTCGTACAGAAACATATTATTTAAATCACTGCTTGACTAGCTTCTTATTGTCTAATTCTTACATCTTAATTTAACATACTTCTATTAATCTGTGTATTACCATGTGGCTGTGGCTTACCAGGTAAAGTTCCAGCATCTGTGTCTGGCAGGGTATATGGCTTCTTTCTGACTCTGCCTCCTTTCTTCAAGCATTCAGTTTAGTTTCCCCTGCCTATCTCTATTCCCTGTGCAGGCCCAAGATATTTTCCTTGTTAACCAATGGTATTCACAGCATACAGAAGGGAATCCCACATCACAAAGAAGGTAAGAAACCCAGGACCAAAACACCCAAGATTCAGTATCTCATTACTCCACACTCCCTGAAGCACAAATATTGATGTGTTGCTCTATGGAACTGGAGAGATGGCTCAGTGATTTAGAGCATTAACTATTCTTCCAAGTTCAATTCCCAGCAACCACATGGTGGCTCACACCATCTATAATGAGATCTGGTGCCCTCTTCTGGCCTGCAGTCATACATGCAGACAGAGCACTCATACCTAAAAAATACATAAACAAAAAAAGAAACAAACAAACAAATAAAGAGAAACAACACACTAACATTATATTGGCCAAACAGACTATATTTAGGAAGATATACGCATGTACATGTATGTATGCAATAACAATTAGTAAAAGTGTGGGATGGATTTTTACAAAGACACTGTACCCTGGAAGTCTTCTACACCTGGAAATAGAGCCCAAGAACCAGGGATGCAGTTTAGCCTTGGAGCCCTCACTCAGCGTTACAAGAACTGCTTTCCATCCACCACCAGGAACCCAGGAGTTCTCATGTCCTCCAAAGACTGGCCTCTCCTGTCATCGGAGAGCATAAATTAGTTTTATCCGGTTGTGAACTTGAACTTTATGTAACTGAAATCATCAGTGACTGCTCCCTCCTGTTTTTGTCAACACTGTGTGAGATTTATCTATCCTATTGGCTGCATGTAGCTTTAATGCTCTTACTTTCTCTGCAGAGGAAGTATGCTCTCTCTCTCTCTCTCTCTCTCTCTCTCTCTCTCTCTCTCTCTCTGTCTCTCTGTCTCTCTCTCTCTCTGTCTCTCTCTCTCTCTCTCTCTCTCTCTCACACACACACACACACACACACACACACACACACACACACACACACCCCATTCTAGTCTTTTGGGACATTCTCAAAGATGTTTTATTGTGGCCACACATGTAACTTTCTGTTGGGCACATCTACCTAGGGATGTAGAATAGAGTAGAATAGTTGGGATCCCGAGGGACGTGGCACCTGGGCTTCCCATCAGCTGTGAAGATGACAAGTGTCACGGTCATGTTCAAGCTTCACCAGGTGGCGGGGTCAAAAGAAGTCCTTCTGCTAATTTGGTGGCTCCGATTGGACAGCCCCTTCATTCTCCTGTCTGTGGAGGTGTCTATTGGTCATGAGGATGACCATGTTTATTGAGTTCTTGCTGTACACACACTGCAGGTCCCACACAAAGCTTAGCTGACTTGGGTGGTGGAGTAGCAATAACCCTTTGGTGTAGGTGCCCTGAACATCATTTCATTTTACAGATGTGAGAACTAAAACTCAGAGAGGGGAGCTACTTGCTCAAGGAAACAGAACCAGTGATGTTGTTCTGATAAGAAACCCTGGGCAGCCTGGAATCAGGGCCTCTCTTCTCTGCCTCCTTGACATTAACTTTATTTTTATTTTTATTGGCATTCCTGAGGGTGCCACCCATGGTGCCAAACGCCATGGAGCCAAATCCTCAGTCCTCACCATAACTCTTTCTTCCCTCTCCCTGGACCCTCACAGAAAGGCTCCCTTGGGGTGTCTCATGCCCTTGGTCACTGCGTGGTGCTAATTTGGTCCTGGTATTTCCTCTGACCTCCTCTGAGGTACCTTCTGGAAGGCTGCTGTTCACCGTTCCACAGGAAGACAGCAAGCTGGGGAGATGGCTCAGTGGTTTAGAACACGGTCTGTGTTGGACAGTGGAGGTGCACACCTTTAATCCCAGTGCTTGGAAAGCAGAGGCAGGTGGATCTCTGGGAGTTTGAGGCCTGTCTGGTCTACAAAGTGAGTTCCAGAACTGCCAGGGCTACACAGAGAAATCCTGTCTCAAAAAACCAGAAACCAAACAACAACAACAACAACAACAACACACTGGCTCCTCCTGCAGGAGACAGGGGTTCAAGTTCAAGCACTCACATGGCAGCTCAGAGTGCCTATATGTGCCTGAGCCTTCATCCTGCACTCTTTCATAGGAGGAGCCATCCTGGCCTGTGCCCATGAGCTAGACAGACTTAGGAGAAGCATGGGAGAGCTGAGGCAGCCCTCCCTGAGGTGGGCAGGGTACCTTTCGTAAGTCCCAATTTTGAACTCTATTTGTACGATAGTCACTTTTACTGTCTGAGAAAAGAGGAGTTGAATAGATGACTCAGCACTTTGCTGACCCAGATTTTCCCAACAGAAATTATAGCCTGGACCAGTAGTGTGGACATCCATCGGGTGAAGGCAGCCTTAAGTCCTGGACAAATGGAACGTTGAACTTGAGACGTGATTTATGTAACAGTTTCTCACCTCTTTATTTCACATTCCGATTTTAGGGTTACATTTAAAATCTTAATGCTGTTTTCGGGAACGGTCAATAAAGTGACTGGCCATGCCTCTGTCACCATTGGGAGTCTTGTTTTCCTTTATGAAAACAACTTGAATACAAAGAAATGAGTCATTAAAATGTGAGAAACAGCTAACTCTGTAAAGAAAGAATATTGAGTTTAAATGAACTCGTAATTTAATACTTCAAAAATGTCATTGACCATAAATGGCAGTTCTTGAAATAAGTTTTAAAAGTTATAAAACAAAAAAAAAAATAAAAAGAGCAGCCATTGGTTACAGATATATCATTAAAATATCCGTTCCCACTGAGTTTATCTCAGCTGCCCTGGTTAGCACTGGGCGCAGTTTGAAGCTGTGGCTGCATTGGGTGGCCCCTGGGGCAGTCAAGGAGAGTGGCTGGAAAGAAGTTTCAAAGGAAAACTTTTCCTATTTTTTATTTTATTTTTGGAGACAAGGTTTCTCTGTAATTTTGGAGCTTGCCCTGGAACTAGCTCTGTAGACCAGGCTGGCCCCGAACTCACAGAGATCCTCCTGCCTCTGCCTCCCAAGTGATGGGATTAAAGGCGTGCACCACCACTGCCCAGCTCAGATGGAAACTTGTAGAAATGATCAGAAAGTGGCTGAGCGAAATTAATGAGAGAATGTGCACTTAGCCTGTGCGAGGCTCTGGGTTCAGTCTCGCCACAGAAAAAGGGAGAGAAAACTGACAAGCACGTTTTGAAAAAGTTGTATGATTGCAGAGTTTGGAGAAGACAAAAGTCGCCCAAATCGTGGCAACAGGCTAAAACAAACGTACAGTGGCTAAATGTCCCAATCCTGGAAGAACTGAGTCCTGGGCTACTGTGGAAAGTGGAGAGAAGCAGGGACTGGCTCTGACGATGGCACTCGGAGCTGCATCTAGCTTGAGCTGATCGACGAGGGATCTGGGTCCCCAGCCTCTGCCGCCCTTCAGTGTGGTCAGGCTCATCCTCTGAGCTCTCTGTCCTACCTACTTCTGGTCTGGATTTTCTGAACAGAGAACTATAGTTTAGCTTTTGCTCTGCTTTTTCCTTAGGATTTGCATTTCTGTGGAGTCAAGTAGCCCCAGTCGTGGAGAGGAAGCCCTTCTGGTTATATGAAGGAATGAGGCAATTAGAAACTGTTGAGGTGGTTTTTTTTGTTTTGTTTTGTTTTTTTTCTGAGATGTGGTTTCTCTCATCTTGGCTGTCCCGGAATTCACTCTGTAGCCCTGACTGACTTTGAACTCAAAGATCCACCTGCCTCTGCCTCCCAAGTGCTGGGATTAAAGATGTGTACCACCAATGCCCAGCTTAGAAACTGCCTGTTTTTAACTATCAATGAAATAAGTGACCCAGGCCAGGGTCATCATGAGTGTCGGGAGTATCAGACGGAAGGCTGATCGTGAGCTACGCTTGTGTACCGTGTCAAGTTATCAGTCCCACAGTCTGCTCATCAAAGGACGTGTGCCATTGCTGATTGACACATCCGGTTCTGGCCAATGACTCCAGAATCAAAGTTAGCTTTAGCGGTAGTGGGGAATCCGGGCCCTTCTGATGAGATGCTTCACTTGGGAGGTTTTCTTGCTAATGACACTGAATCTGTCAATTTAGCCTTGATTCTGGCTCACGTAAAATGACATTGGATCTGTCAATTTAGCCTTGATTCTGGCTCACGTAAAAGACAGAAGACTGCGGGATGAAATGCAAAAGAGCGAGATAGGCAATAGTCAAATATAAGATGTTGTCTTTGATTAGTTCCTAGTTAAATCTACCATAAAAGAGATTTTGGAACTGAATGAGAATTACATATGGACAGAGTATTGAATAACAAGTTAGCACTGTTTAGATTTGAGAAAGCAATTATGAAAATAGAGTATTATTTTACATGTCGAAGTATCATGATATCTACATGTCTACAACTTACTCTTACTTATTTGTGTGTCTGTGGATGGTGGAAGGGGCTGTGGGTGCCACAGCGTCTGTTGGTGGTCAGAGGATATTTTTGGGAGTCATTTCTCAACTTCTACCTTGTTTTGAGGCAGGGTCTCTCTTGTTTCTACTGCGGTGATGCCAATCCCATCCACGCTAGCAGGTTCACACGTGTCCAGGCGATTCTTCTGCATCTGCCTGCCATAAATGTAAGAGTGCTGGGATTGTGAGCACACACACGTGGGTCTCACTTACGTGGGTTCCAGGGATCTAAACTCAGGTCATCAGGCTTGTATTGCAAGCATGCTTGCCATATGATCCGTTTCCCTGGGTCCTGACATTTCCTTTAAGTGGTTCGGCCAAAATACAATCAACCAAAACAAAGAATCAAACACAGATGATGCAACTATGTCAACAAAAGATGAAAGGTCATTTTTTTCTCTTCTATTTTTCAGTCTATTTTTTTAACATATCTTCAAAAAACTTAAAAATGAGACTGTTTCAGTGTTCCTACAAACTTTTAAAATCTGTCAATACTCTGGTCACAAAAAGCAAAACCGTGAGAGTAGCGACTGACACAGGGAAGAAAAATGTACCATGGTATAAAATGCTGACTTTATGGCCCCACAGCAACAGTAACCTGAGGGAGGTGTGGGTAGGTTTGGGGCTGTGGCTTTGTCTCAGCGCATGAACCCCTCTGTGCTGGTGGCTCACAGCTCCTGCGGGAATTGTTGCCAGATTTATGGTTGGGCTAACAAAAGTCATTCAGCACTCTGGCATTTGCATGAGAGATGGAGGGCATGCAGTGAGGATGCCCAGGAAAGTCCTCATGAGACAAAACCAAACAAGGAAGAAACGTCCAGGCTGCAAACCCTCTGGGGTCCACTGCTGCCCTGCTCCCCACTGTGTTCTCCCTTCCCGAGGCTGAGGCTGAACATGGCTTCCTCAGGTCCAGACCTGTGACTCTTGACCTTGGCTACTAAGAGAGGCCTGTACGTTTTTTGTTTGTTTGTTTTGGTTTTTCAAGACAGGGTTTCTCTGCAGCTTTGGAACCTGTCGTGGAACTAGGTCTTGTAGACCAGGCTGGCCCCAAACTCACAGAGACCCACTTGTCTCTGCCTCCCGAGTACTGGGATTAAAGGTGTACACCACCAACACCTCGCGAGGCCGGTAAGGCTTTGAACAAGTTGTTTGTGTCCTGGGATATTAGAAACATAAACAAACATTTTAAAACGATCATGCCAGTAGCATTTGACTTGTCCCAATGCTGGGCCACCATCACCACTGCCCATGTGCGTCTCTCGCTCACGTTTCCTACTGAAAGTCTGCACCCACGAAACAATCACTTCCCACTCACCTCTCACCTGGCCCTGGCAACTCCCTCTCTAGTCTGTGCCCCGTGGATTTACCCGTTTTGGATGTTTCATATAAATGGTATTACACAGCATGTGACTTTTGTGCCAGGCACCTGTACTTTAGCATAATATTTTCAAGGCTCATCCATGTGTTGGGCTGTCAACACTTCATTTCCTTTTATGGATGAATCAAGCACTCACAGATACAATACTCCACGTTCGCTTTGAGGTTTCGGTGACCCGAGGTCAGCTGTGATCCGAACGTATTAGAAAGAAAACATCAGAAACAATTCTGAAATTTTAAATAACTTCTCAAAAGTTGTGAGCTTCTGTTACTGGCATACTGTGCCTGAAGAATAAGCCAGACTTTATCACAAGAAATGTATGGATAGGAAAAAGCGGTTAATAGATAGACCTTGGGAATGCCGGTATGGGGCATGCAGAAGAGCCTTGAGCACATCCCTGTGGATAAGGGATGGATGCTGAGCCTCACTTTGCTCATCACCTGGGATGGATATTTGGGTTGTGTTTCTAGCTTTGCACCGTCCCCAGCAACACTGTTATGGGCATACATGTGCAACTGTTTGAGTTCCTGTTTTTGATCCTTTTTGCTGTGCTCTTAGGGTAGGAATTGTTGGATCGTAAGGTAATTCTAGGCGTGTTTGAGTAACTGCCGAGACTGTTTTCCACAGCAGCAGAGCCCTTCTACATGTCCATCAGCAAATTTTGAGGGCTGTGATTTCTCAACATCTGAACCAACACTGTTATTTTCCATTTTTTAGTACCAAGCGGCATCTCTGGTTTTGATCTGCTTTTCCCTAATGACTACCCACACTGAACTTCTTTTGAGTCTACTTAATTGGCCATTTGTGTGTCTCCTTTGGACCACTGTCTGTTCAAACCCTATTGTCCTTGTTTGACCTGGCTCTTTCTGCTGTTGTTACACCAGATCTTTATAGGATTCTGGATATTCGTCTCTTAGCATATCTACAATAGAAATATTTTAGATCAGTGATGTGTTCCTTTTCACTCTTTGGATCATGGTTTTGTTTTGTTTTTTGGGTGCACATAGGGTTTAGTCTCGATGAAGCCCATTTGATCTGATTTCTTTCCCTTTCTTCCTTTCTTCCTTTCTTCCTTTCTTCCTTTCTTCCTTTCTTCCTTTCTTCCTTTCTTCCTTCCTTCCTTCCTTCCTTCCTTCCTTCCTTCCTTCTTTCTTTCTTTCTTTCTTTCTTTCTTTCTTTCTTTCTTTCTTTCTTTCTTTCTTTCTTTCTTTCTTTTGTTTTTCAAGACAGGGTTTCTCTGTGTAGCTATGGAGCCTGTCCTGAAACTCACTCTGTAGACCAGGCTGGGCTCGAACTCACAGAGATCCGCCTACCTCTGCCTCCCAAGTGCTAGGATTAAAGGTGTGCGCCACCACTGCCCGGCCTTGATTTTTCCTTTATTGCCATATTTAAGAAACCATTGTCAAATTTTAATGTCAGGAAGACTTTCTCCTATATTTCCTTTAAACAGTGTTATAGTTTTCATTCAGAGTCTATCTATCATCTATTTATCTATCATCTATCTGTCTATCAGTTTATCTATCAATCACCTATTTATCTATCTACCATCTATCTTCTGTCTATCATCTGTCTGTCTTATCTATCATCTATCAGTCTAAATCTATTTATCTATCATCTATCTATTTACCATCTATCTATTTGCTATCTTTTATCTATCATCTGTCTGTCATTTATGTATCTATCTATCTATCTATCTATCTATCTATCTATCTATCTATCTATTTATCTATATCTTTTATCTATTTATCTATCATCTGTCTATTGTCTATTTGTCTATCATCTATCTATCTATCTATCTATCTATCTATCTATCTATCTATCTATCTATCTATGATTTAACAGAGGCTGGGAGGATCTCCAAAGTCCCATCACTATCAATTTTAAGCTGGTGCCGGTTGTTTTCAGAAGTCAGTAGCTATAGGAGCTACAGAAAAAAAAATTAGCCAGGTCCAATACAGCATGAAAAGATGATTGCTATTATATATGAAATTACTTTGTTAATCTTTTGGGATTATTGACTGTTAGTGTACAACAGTGATGCTGATTTTTGTGTAATGATTTAACATCTTACAGCTTTACTGAATTTATTAGCTCTTCTAGATTTTATTTTGTGTAATTTAGAGTTTTTTTTTACTATGAAATAGTCCTAAGGATAGACAAGTTATTTCTTCTTTTCCATTCTGGATGTTCTTTAATTATGTTTCTTTCCGAGTGGTTTTGGACTGAACAGGCTATGTTGCACAAAAGTGGTGAAGGTGGGTGTCCTTGTTCAGGCATCTACTGAAGGTCACAGCCGGTGACTCACTTCTGACTGTTTGGACTCAGAATCATGGCTGAAGCTATCTGGTCATTTCCCCTAGGTGTTCATTTGATGTTGCCAGCAATCTGAGCACAATGGACCTGGTTAATACTCATTCAGATATGCTTCTAATACCATAAGTACACGGGAGTAGAGCCCTGTCGTTCAGGGTTGGTGGGCCTGGTCCTGTGGCATGGTGTTAGGTGCCAACTGGAGACATCTGCCTTGGATTGTGAGTAGTAGCTGCTATGGTGGGTCACAGCCCTTTACTGACCTGCGTTATCCTGAAACGCATGTGAGAAATGAATGTTTGTTTTGTCAAAGCACAGGCGCTTTAGTGCGATTTGTCACAGCAGCAGAACTTATCCTATCCTGAAGAGTGATGAACAGTGTTTCTGTCTTGTGGGTGAGAAACTGGGCCGCAGGAGATAGACAAATGTCGAGCAGCTGATGTAGTTTTATAATCAGGGATGGAATGCACAGTCCCAAGCCCCTAGAGTAGACTCTGACCTAGTGGCTGCTGACAGAGTGTGTAGCATTCTGCCAGGGTCTTCTCTGACCCTGTAGAGGATCTGTAGGTAGTGTTAGGAGGTTTTCTTTATTAGAGTAACTGTCATTTTGCCTGGAAATGGCTATTAGTTTGATTTTTTTTTGAGACAGGGTTTCTCTGTGTCCTCCTGGCTGTCCTGGAACTCGCTCTCTAGACCGGGCTGGCCTTGAACTCACAGAGATCTACTTGCTGCTGCCCCCTGAGTGCTGGGATGAAAGGTGTGTGCCGCCACTGCCCTGCTATTAGTGTACATTTTAAAAGCCCCATTCCTTACTGTGATGCAACCCTTTTGCTATGGGCTGGGCATCTGGTGGCTGTGGGTGCATTCTGACTTAGTCTATCAGAGACCTCTCTTCTCCTTGCCAGGGTTTCAGAAGCCACAGGTTTTCTGGTAGTGCTTTATGAGAAGCAAGAGAATATGTATGGTCTCATGGTTTTATGTCAGGGAGGCCTGAAATCCAAATCTAGCTTGGTTTTCATGGATGAGCTTTGTAACATTAGTTCTGTTAACTTTGTTAAGCCTCAGTTTTCTTAGCTATAAAATGAGGCAGGCAAGGAAGAGGCCATATTAAGCTTGGATATGGCGTTGCATGCTTTTAATCCCAGTGCCTGGAAGGCAGAGGCAGACAGATCTCTGAGTTTAAGGCTGGCCAGGGCTACAGCGTGTGAGACCCTGTCTTGATAAGTGGCTGTAGTGAGTTGGGAAAGACATATAAAACTGCTCAGCAGAAATAAAAGCCACTAGCACCAGGGGAACATTGGCTATCTGACTGTGGGATCTTGTAGGTGATGGCAAGGCTTAGGCACAGAAGAAGATTTTCAGTTGAGACACTGGAGTGCCGTAGACGGTGGATAGCAAAAAGGTTAGGAGATAAGTGAAAAGCAGTTCTTCAAGAAGTGGGCATGGCTGCAGGTCTCGAAGACATGAGCGCAGAGGCTGAGGGAGAAGGACAGAGCTGACTGGTGGTCATGATTCCCATCCCAGCACATCACAGTCACCATGGGTCCAGTGTCCGAATCTCGTCCTTCTGCAGTGACGGGCCCAGACTCTGCCCTGAGTTCTGTGTATCCTCCTGGGCATCTGGACCCGCTGGTGGGCTAAGTGTGTTGGGCTGTCCAGGCATGTGATTAGCTGCTGGCTGGGAGGAGCTAATGGCCACACCTTCTCAGCTCGCTCTTTCCATTGCAGTCTTGAGCATGGCCATCTCTTCCAAGTGACACAGAAAGGAAAAATGTTCTGGGACCTTTCCAAATGCCACAGGCAGGGGCTAGTGGCTGAAGCCATGCCTACCATTGGCTCGTCACCTTAAAAGTGAAGCCACTGGCTTCTGACACACTGGTCCTGAATCTTCTGAAGTCACCGTCTTGCTTCTTTGGAGCCAAAGCTGCCCCGGCCCCTTTTTCCAACTCAGCTGAAAACTTTCTAATCTCTTTGCAAAGTGTCAAGTATCTCCCAATGCCTTGAAAGGTGCTTTTCTAAAAGCAGATCAAACAGTTTTGACATTTGCTGCAGAGCCATTTAAAGCCCGATTCCTGGCCCACTGCTGGCGAGGCGGCGCATCTGGCTGCAGATAAGGGCCAGAGTGGCGCGTCTTGTCACAGACGCACGGAGCCAGCTCCTGGGAGCAACATCCCAGGGCAAAACGTTGCCCATAAAAGTTAATCTGCTGCTCCATCCATCTGACAGCTCATTCTCTCATGAAAGCTAGCCTCAGGCCCCCGGATGAATTCTGCACACACATTTTTTTAATTTGCTGGGATTTGCAAAAACACATCAGTGTCTCTTCTGTCTTTGGGTTTTTTACGTTTAGCAAAAATAATCTCACGGCATCACGTTGAAAGGGCTCTCAGCATCATGCTTGCCCCAACTGTACTCTGGCTTCCCAAAGAGAGAGCCTCATCATGCCCGAGACCTGGTGTGCAGTGTGTGACTGGTCGCCCATTCGCCGTGCAGGGAAGACCACAACCAGGCAGGCCTGGCCAGGATGGGAGTCAAGGATGGCCAGAATGAAGGCTGTCAACTCAGATGCCTCAAAGATCAGGCAAATAAAAGGAATGAGCCAAGTGGGCTGGCTAGGGATATCAAGGAGTGTGGAGACTGAGGCAGACTGGAGTCTGCCAGCCATGTTGAAACCAGGCAGCTGGTCTCAGTGCCTGATAATTGTCACCGAGTGGGAATGTGGGCTCCACGCCACCAGAGCTTCCCATTTTCCAAAAGGAGCAAAGCATTTGGCATTTTTAGATGTGAAATCTCTCCATTTTTAAATGTTGGCCCTAATTCCCTGAAAACACACTTGTGGGCCAAACCAAACATTTCTGAAGGCTGAATCCAGCTCAGGGCCGCCAGTTTGCAACTTCAGCTCAAGGAGCAGAGATAAGGAGAGGAGGGCAGGTTCACCCTCCCTGTCCTCAATCTTCATGGCCATCCAGCCCAATAACCTTTCACAGAGGGCAAAACTGAGGGCCTCCACCCAGAGAGCTCCATGACCTGAATCTTCCACCTATACTTTCTCCCCCTAAGTCTTGAAAATGTCAGCCCCTAAGACAAGACACAGGCAAGGCATCTCTTGGGACTCGCATGAGGTTTGAGACCTTCAAACCCTCTTAACTCAAAGAAATGGCTGCTTTGATGGTGCGGTTTCAGACCAAGTGAAAGCACCTGGGGCTTTCTACAAGTCCCTCCCTTGCCAAGCACCACGGCCAGGTCTCTTCCCATTCCACGATATCTCGGATGGGTTCTGCTCTCCTATAGCTTGCTGGGGCTTCATTGGTTGCAGGGATTTGGAATTCCCAGACGGTGGGTCTACCATGAAGTGCATGCGTTTGGTGCTGGCTGGCAGGGCTGTCGGGACCTCCCTCAGCATTCAGCGGGCGCATCCAAGCTGTCTGGGGCTCAATCTAGCATCCACCAGAGCAGGAGGGATCTACCATAAAGGGCTGGCTTCTTGGTCTTCTTGCCCTGCTGACATGGAGTCAGGCGGTCCGAAAGTACTCCCTTGTGTCCGAGCCTCCACCCATGTCCCCGTCCCGCTCCCACACCTCTTCACGTTCAGGTCGTCATAGCACTGACCACCAAATTAGCCCTTTGTGATTTTACATGGCTTTTATTGGCTCAAGCTGGGTGTGGGTGATGGAGCCAGATGTGAGTCCATGGGACCACTTGAAAGGCCAGCTAATTGGCTGCATCTGCCCTCGCCTTCTTATCCTGACAGGCAGACACACAGAGCAGTGACCTGGGAGCTGGGAGGCAGCTGCCTTCTCCACATAAATGAGGCAGAGGCCAAAGGGGGGAATGTGCTCCGCCTGGAATGGCATGGTCTGCGTGTGTGTGTGTGCATGCATATGTGTGTGATATGTATGTGTGTGTGCATGCATGTGTGTGTGTGATATGTATGTGTGTGTGCATGCATGTGTGTGTGATATGTATGTGTGTGTGCATGCATGTGTGCGTGATATGCATGTGTATGTATGCGTGCATCTGTGTGTGCATGAGCGTGTGTGTGATATATGTGTGCATATACACATACATGTGAATGCATGTGCATTGAAGATTATGCCCTGAAGCCATGGCTCTTTTTGTCCCATACTCAGAACTGCCTGTGACTTTTACATCTGTAGAGGGTGAGCTAGTTTTATTTTTAAATTGAGCAGCAGCTAATAGGCGACGAAATATCTTTAGCTTGAGTCTTCATAAATGGGTAAAATTTGCATAGCCACATCTCTCAGAAGACATTTTTGTCTCCATGGTCCTGTCTAGTCAATCCTGTCCACTCCCCAGTTTAAGCAACTTACTTCCTATGCCTGTTGCCACAGTTTTGCGTGTTCTTAAAAAATTATGTAAATTGAACCATAGACTACATGGACGGGACAGATGGGCTTGCTGTTTAAGCCTGAGAACCTGAGTTCAGATCCCCAATATGGATGTAAACATTTAGTATGGTGGTATATGTCTGTAACCCTATTGCTGAGGGGAGGTGGAGGCGGGAGGATTGATGGAGCTTGCTGGCCAAGCAGCCTCACGAAAATATCAAGTTCTAGGTTCAGTGAGCGAGCTTGTCTAAAAATTGTCCAGTAATCAGTGGCTGGGGAAGTCATCCGGGGTGGCTCTCTGGCATCCATGTCCATACACATGTATAGATATGTTGTTTGCCTGTGCACACATGCGCACACACCCACACACAGAATTATAACCACAGACTTCCAAGCTTCTTGGGTCTGGCTTCTTCTGTTCAATGTTTTAAATACTCATCTGGATTATTCCATATATTGGTGGGTGCTGTGGTTTGACTAGGAAGTGTCCCCTAAGGGCTCTGTATTGTTGAATTGTAGACCACGGTATGGGGACATTGCAGACTGTCTCTAGCTCCTCTTGAGTCGATTGACATTTTGGATGTTACCAATAAAGCAGGACCTGAGTTTTCTAAATGTATTAGAAATTACCATAAAGGTAGTGGCTTAAAACCACACCCACTTCTGTAATCTCACTGTTTCTGGGGTCTGGGTATATCGCTAGACTTAAATAAAGGTGTCATCTTTGCTATGATCTCACCAGAGGCCGAGGGGGTGTTCTTCTGCTAAATTAACAAAGTTGTTAGCGGCATTCAGTTTGTAGCAAGCAAAGGCTGAGGCCTTCAGCTTCTGCAGGTCACCTGCCACTCCCTCTGCTGTCTGCCCGATGACAGAGGCTGTGGGTACTGCTTCCCAGTTCCGCATCTTCCGCCACTAATCTCTGAACTCTCTCCTAAGGTGCTGGTCAGATTAGGCCAGGCCCACCCAGAATAATCTATGTCCACTGATCGGGTCCAAGGGACACCTTCACACTTCTTGCACCATTGCATATGAAGTGACCTTGTTGCAGGGGGTCACAGCATCACAGTAACACTCCACGTGCGACTTTGTATCGCTGTCAACAAGAACCAGGTGCAATTAGCTTATAAAGAAAAAAAGGTTTATTTTGGCTTATGGTTTTGAAGGCTCCGGTCTTGACTTTGCATTTTTGGGCCTGTGGTGAGGTGGAACATTTCGGCAGTGAGCAAGAACAGAGCAAAACCACTTGCTTTGTAACTGGGAAGGGAAGAGAGAAGGAAGGGGGTGGGAATCTAAAATCATTTGAAAGTTTCCAATGGACCATTCTCTTCAAGGTTCACACGCCTCCAGACCGCGCTCTTGGTGGGGGCAGGCAGTATAGATCCAAACAGTACACCATAGGGTCCATTGGGGTCTTGGGGTCATCTTGGAATTCCTTCATAGGCAGCTGTGAACATTCTGGAGCTATTTTGTCATTTAAGTATGTGAACCCAAATAGCATTAGCTACTTGAAAAAGCAATGACCTCTGATGACCTTTTATACCTAATCCATATTTTAATTTTCTCTTGTCTCAACAGTGGACTTCAGCCGGCTCATCAACAGCAGGCCACGGCCAGGGCTTCTGGGTACTGTGTCCCTTCAAGACATTCTGCCTAGTGTTCTGTCTTTTGCTGTGGTTGGTAGAAAAGGGGAGATCTGTCTTCCTGCTGAAAATTCCACAGTATGAATTAATGGGACACTGGCTTTTGTGCCTGTTTAGCTTGCTTCTGGGTTCCCTTTGTGTCTTGTGAGCTGTGAGTCAAACAGAAGTTTGGCAGATTCCAGAACAACCACAGGTAACTCCGAGAGTGTCAAACTACATCACTTTGGGAGACGCAGAGCGTCTGGTTGGCCCACTGAAGTTTGCACAATCAGGGTAGTGACAGGCTGATCCTCTCAATTCTGTTTCTATTGGACCAGAAGGAAGTCTGTGACTCTACTTTGTCCCTTCAAATGTTCAGCTTTGGTTTTATTTTGTTTTTGTTGTTGTTGTTTTGTTGTTTGCTTTGATTTTGGTTTGTCTGAAAGTACACCTACACACCAGAAGAGGGCACCCCCTCTCATTATAGATGGTTGTGAGCCACCATGTGAGTGCTGGGAATTAAACTTAGGCTCTCTGGAAGAGCAGCCAGTGCTCTTAACCTCTGGGCCATCTCTCCTCAAATGTCCAGTTTCGCAGTGAATGTTTACCTAAGGAATGGTTTGCTATGGTCTGAATATTTGTGTCCTTCCCTGATCCATGTGCCGGCATCAAATCTCCCGTACAGCCGTATTAAGACGGAGGCCTTGCTGGGCAGTGGTGGCCCATGCCTTTAATCCCAGCACTTGGGAGGCAGAGTCAGATAGATCTCTGTATAAGTTCAATGCCAGCCTGGTCTACAGAGCGAGTTCCAGGACAGCTAGAGCTACATAGAGAAATCCTGTCTTGAACCTCCCCACCCCCCCAACAAAAAAGGCGGGGACTTTGGGATTCTGCTCTTAGTGGTGTAACTAGAGCTTGTTTAAATGAGGCTGGCAGGAGTGTCTTAACCTCTTCTGGCCTTTCCACTATTTGAAGCAGCTGAAGGGACAACAGACGCCTTGTTTCCTGGCGGGCCTCCAGAGCAGTAGGAATACATTTTGTTCACAAATAACCTGGCATAAGGAGTTTGGCTATAGCAGCTGGGATGGCCCAGGTGTGGTTCAACACATTAATTGATAACTCTTGCTTGAGCCAGTTTTTAAAAATCAGGTCCAAAGCAGGATTTTAAAAAAGATTTATTTTATTTTTTCATTGTGTGTGTGTGTGTGCGTGTGTATGTATGTGTGCGTGAGTAGTGTGTGTATATGTATGTGTGTATGTGCGTGTGTGCACATGTGTGTATATGTGTGCATATGTATGTGTATACGTGTGTGTGCATGTGTAAGTATGTGTATGTGTGTGTGCATGTGTGCATATGTGTGTGTGTATGTGCATGTGTGTGTGTCAGTGTGTGTGTAGTAGGGGTGGAGTATGTGCATATGAGTGCAGGAACCTGTAGAGGCCAGAAGAGGGTGTCAGAGCCCCTGGTGCTGATGTTGTAGGTGACTGTAAGCCACCTGATATGGCCGCTGGGATCTGAATGATTTGGATACTGATCAGGTCCCTGGCAAGACCAGTATATGCACTTAACTGCTGGGCTGTCTCTCCAGCCTCCCTGGTGGAGTTTTGATCCAGCACCTCCTCCACTCTGCAAAGCTAGGGCATCGTCTGAAATCTTCCTGGGTTTGGTGTTTGGGGCCTGACTTCCTCTGAGGTCAGACCCATCTGATTTCGGGCTCTCTTCACCAGGCAGGGGTGATCTGAGTTCGGAAGGGGTTGGGACACCTTGTTTCATGTGCAAGACGAGCTTCGTTGATTGCTTGATTGAAACCTGCAGGGGCCAGGCGATGTTTCTGATGAGTCATGTGATGACCCTCACTAACGTCTCCAAAATAGTTTAGATGTGGTTTGTCCGCAAGGATGTGCATAATTGACACTTGGTCTCTGACAGGCCATGTTTCTTGTCTTGGCATTGTGATGGCATCTGCCTTCAGTGGAGCCAAACAGAAACTGACATCACACTCCTTTTCTTCTTCTTCTTCTTCTTCTTCTTCTTCTTCTTCTTCTTCTTCTTCTTCTTCTTCTTCTTCTTCTTCTTCTTCTTCTTCTTCTTCTTCTTCCTTCTTCTCTCTCTCTCTCTCTCTCTCTCTCTCTCTCTCTCTCTCTCTAACAAATTAACCAGTCATCGGCATTTTGCTAGTGATTAAACAAGATTCACACATGTATGTACGTATACACAGATAGTGAATGAGGAAATGCTTACCTCCCCCTGACCTTAGCTCTTGGTTTCCTAAGACCCACATGTGGGCTTCGGCTACACCATTTCTCCTTCAGGCCAGTGGTGTAGCTGAGGTCTTACTGTGTGCTGTGAGACCTCTCAGTGGTTTTGTTTGTTTGTTTGTTTTTAATGGGAACTTGCTCCCTTGGAGTAGTTGGCCACGATGCACTGAAGGCCTTGAATCCAGCCAGGGCCCTGGGGCATATATGGTCTGCAACTGTATCTTTAAGTCAGCGGTGAGTTAGGACAGCTCTGTCTGCCTGCTAGTGGGCCCCGCCAAACTGCATTTTGAAAGGCGGTCATGCAATGCTGGCACCTCCTCCCATTCATTCATGCAGCGCGCCTCGCCTCAGCCGGCCAGAGGCAAGACACTCAGGGAGTGTGAGTGGGGTGCGACACTCCCTCTGTCCTGGCTCCCTCTCGGAAAATGGCTGGGCTCTGACTCCAAGCCAGCTGCCCCCTCCACCCCTGCAGAGGAATCTGCCTTTCATTTAGCAGTTCTATTTCTTTCTCTCTGGAAAAGTCTTTGTGGTACCAATTAAAGGACTCTTTTATCCCCTCCCGTTTGAGGAATTTGAGGACTGCCTGCGAAGCGCCTCTTTCCTGGTTCATTCCCAAGACAGAGAGAGCAGCTCCCTCTTGGAAAGGGTACATGGCAGGAGGCTCTGGAGAGTCCTCCTGGGGACTCTGAGGTTGATATTAGTGGAGGGCCAGAGATGAGTCAGGCGTGGTGCCCAGTATGCTCACGGGTGACCTCGGGGCATCTTGATGGGACCATCCTAGTCACATGTTAGGGACATCACACAATTCCCACGGTGTTAAACTTGATTGTGGGGAATGTCTTCCACTGTGTTCTTTGCTGACTTTATCACCTGTTTCCCTATAACTCCCTCCATTCCGAAGCTTCAGGTTTGAATTCTGAGGGCATCCTGGCAGCCCCCACCATAAAGTCTACCCAAGTCCCCATCAGTCTGTCTGAGTTACTTCTCCATTGCTGCGATAAAACACCATGACCAAGGCAACTTACAAAAAAAAAAGTGTTGGATTTCAGCCTACAGTTTCTAAGAACTTCATCTTCGTTTGCTCATTGAGACAGGGTGTCTTTGTGTAGCTCTCGCTGTCTTATCCTGGAACTCATTCTGTAGACCAGGCTGGCCTTGACCTCAGAGATCCACCTGCCTCTGGCTGCTGAGTGCTGGGTCTAAAGGCATGTACCACCAGTTGGGCATGAGAGCCTACACCTTGCTCTGCAGGTTAGAGGCAGAGGCTGGGAGATACTGGGAATGGCATGAGGCTTTTGACATCCCACCCACCGACTGTGAACTTCCTCCAAAGCCACACCTCCTAATTTTTCCCAAACTCTTCTACCTATGGGGACCAAGAACTTAAACATACGAGCCTATAGGGGTCATTTTGCTCATCATCACAAGTCTTTCCTTTCCTTAAGCAAGCCCAGCACGCTGGTCATCCTGTGCGTTGATGTTAGTTACTGGCTGATGCTAGAGGAAGCAGAACTGGCTACATCTTGACAAGCACGTAAGACAAAAGCCTTTGCACCGCTTTTGAGTCCTCCATTCTCCCTGACTTGGTAATCAACCTCTGTCAGCCTTCCATTGTCTGTCTCAGTGCAGGGACAGTGCGACAGTCAGCAACACCCCCAGAATGTTGGGTCATCCTGCCACTCAGTGCTTTCTTCTCCTGCCCCTTGCCTCAGTGAGACCTTACTAATTGCATCACTTCTGCCTGGCAGGTGCTTTCTATATTCTACCAACAACCAGAGACTAAGTCCTGAATGCTAACTGCTTAGCAGAGTCTTGTCCGGGACCTCGGATGATCCTGTGGGGCCCCCTGGAGGAGGAGCAGCCCTTCTGAACTGTTTGACTCAAGGAAGAGACTAAGGGCCTTCTCACCTCTGCCCTGACCTGTCCTTTACCGTGGGCTCCCCTGTGAGAATGTGCCACCATAGGCAGGGCTGCTGTGTCCAGTAAAGACCGTCAGTAGAGGAAATCAGCTATGAGCCATCCAACAGCCCTTCTGGGAGATGGAGGAAAGAGCTAGTATCCCTGTCCTGAGGAGAAATCTGGCCGCACATAACGATCTCCACTGTAGAGGGTCTGTTTCCCATTCCCTTCCTCTAACAGAGAATACCTTAGTGCCTGTGCACAGTGCCCCCACTCTGCCTGCTATGCAGTGTATGTAGAGCACAGCAGTGTGTGCGCAGAAGGTTGGGGTGTGCAGGGAAGAGCTTAGAGCCCAGAGTAGGCCACTTGTGCTGCAGCTACTGGGGGCTAAGCTACTCCATGGACTTTGCCCCTTCCCACTGTTCCTGAGCGCTGGAGGATCAATCACTTCCTCCAACCTGAGAGAGTTTCTGTGCACTCGAAGTGTTGCAGGTAGGGCGCATGCCTTGCCATCTTTGTTCTATAAAACCAGAAGGAGAGGCTGCTCATACCTGTCAGACTGTCACACTGTGGTCAGACATATGTGAGGAAGCATCGTATCACATCCCGCCCATCCCATCCTGTCTCGTCCCATCCCATCTCACCGCTTCCTGTTTGCCAGCAGCTGGGCATCTTTTCTCAACCTCCCTGGTCCTTTGTTTCCTCCCTCTATGGCTTTCTGACCACTTCATTGTACTCTGTAAAGTTGTTTGTCCTTGACCTGTGGGACTCATTGCTTTGCTCCCTGGACTGTGCCTGTTTCTCTCGTTATGGCTCTCCCCTGCCTACATACCAAGTGGAGCTTTTAACTCTTTTCATGTTTAATCTAGATAGGTGCATTTGAGTGTCAGCATTCAAGTCATATGCTGGCACCTAGCTGTAAGGGAGTCCACGATGAGTTTCCAGTCCTTTTAGCATCTGCAGTGGGAGATAAATTAACTTCTCCCTAAGCGGTGTGACTCAAGAACAATGGCAGTGGGTTTTTGATCCTACTGCACGTACTGGCTTTGGGGGAGCCTAGGCAGTTTGGATGTAGAGGTGGGCGGTCCTTGGGCATCCCACAGGTCAGGGAACCCTGATTGCTCTTCGAGCTGATGAGGGAGGGGGACTTGATCGGGGGAGGGGGAGGGAAAGGGGAGGCGGTGGTGGGGAGGAGGCAGAAATCCTTAATAAATAAATAAATTTTAAAAAAGAAAAGGTGCCAGATTTGGGGCTCTCTAGTCCAAACAGCAACAGTATCTATCTTGGTGCTGATGCACTTCACTGTACATAGTTGTGGAGGGTTGTAAAGCCACAGAATGCACAATGACACTGGCAGGTGCTCAGGAAGATTAGTCACACCCGCTTTCTAGGCTTTCCTGGGTCAGATGTCCAGGGTATGGATAGCAAATTCAGTGTGTTTGCTCCATGGCTCTTGAAATCAGGCACATTGGGCACTCTGGACAGGGTGTTAAGGCTGAGGGGCTCTTACGGCTGATTTGATGGCACTGAATGTCAATGATTGATTTGACCTGAGAGCCTCAAGGAGAAAGCAGGCTGCCTTTCCCTCTCTCCCCTGCCTCTGAGTGACTCTCATGGTTTTCCTTTTCTTTTTTTTTCTTGAGATTCAAAATCTGACCGTTTATTTCTTACTCTTACAGATTCTTACTATTTATGTTTGTTTTTTGAGACAGGGTGTCTCTGTGTAACAGCCCTGGATGTTCTGGGACTCGCGTTGTAGACCAGGTTGGCCTCAGACTCTCAGAGATCCGCCTGCCTCTGCCTCCAGAGTTCTGGGATTAAAGGTGTGCGCTACCACCATCCGTAAGATTTTTTTTTTTTTTACTGGGCTCCGAAGTGGAAGCTCTTGGTGAAAGCAGTCTACATCTCTTGGCAATCTGTTCCTGGCATTTTCCAAAAGTTGATGATCATGTTCCGCAGCTTCCTCCTTACTTTCCTTGGTGTGTTATTTTCAGAGCCGTGTGCCAGCTTTTGTGTTGCAGGACATGGGGAGCAACCAGATGCTCAGTGTTGGCTGCTTTGGCACTGGGCTGCTGCCCTTCCTTTTTTTTTTTTAAGGGCTTTATTTCTTTCTTCCTTTCTCTTTTAAAGATTTGTTTATTTATGTATTTGTTGTATGTGGGTGTTTTGTCTGCATGTACATCTGCATCTCAGAAGGGAGTATCAGATCCCAGGTGACCACAGTTATAGATGGTTGTGAGCAGCCATGTGGTTGCTGGGAATTGAACTCAGGACCTCTGGAAGAGCAGCTAGTGCCCTTAACTGCTGAGTCATCTCTCTAGCTCATCAAAGCGCTTTCTAACAACATATTGCATATAATTTTCTATAAACACTGAAAAGTTTGGGAATTCTGCTAGCTCTTTTGAGACCCAGTGACCAATGCACAATAGTGTTTGTCAGTCCAGGAATATCCTTTTTTTCTTCTTTTTTTAAAAAAGTAACCATGTTGAGAACAGACAGCTTTATGTCCACAGTGTATATTGAACAGACCTGTGCTTCCTCTCTCAGAGTCTCCTTGGTTTCTACCAAGAATATCTCTTAGTCAATCACGTGTTCTGCTTTGAGTCAAGATGCTTTGCTTCATGAAAAAAATGTATTTGTTGTTCCCATCACTGATCTGGAATATATAACCTTTGAGATTGTCACCCAGGAAATCAGCAGCAATATCTGTGGCCATTTGCTTCTCATAGAAAGCATTTCTATCAAAAATAAAGTTTGCTGTAGGCAGACTTTTCTGTCCTGTCAGCCTGTTCCCAAATAACCACGCAGAGACTTATCAATTTTAAATGCTCAGCAAATAGCTCAGGCTTATTACTAGTTAACGATTACATTTTAAATCAACTCGTATTTCTTATCTATACTCTGCTATGTGGTTCAGGACCTTTGCTCAGTGCGGCAAGTTTATCTCCTGCTTCGTCTGCATCTCCTTGTGACTCCCCGGACTCCTCCTCTTCTTTTTCACGCTCACTTTTTGTCTGCCAGTCCTGCCTAACCTCTACCTGTCCAACTATTGGCCAGTCAACTTTATTAAACCAATCACAGTGACATGTGACATATACTCAAACAATGTAAAGGAATATTCCACAGTTTGCATTCATTGTCTATTTCAGTAAGTTTCTGACCACCAGTGGCTGGGAGACAGATAGGGAAAAGAGGCCTGATTTCCACTCTGTGACTCCCTTTTGAAGTAAGGCAACACCACACCCCTCAGCCTCTTGGCAGCCCATTGCTCAGTGCTCAACCAACACAGCAACCTACAGCAAGGCTGGAGGAACACTGCCAAGCTGGAAGACCTTATGCCTTAGGAGTCCAGGCTTCAACCAGCCATGGCAGAGTATACCTTTAATCCCAGAACTCATGAGGCAGGGGCATGTTGGTAGAGGCGGCTTGTTCATTTCTTGACTGCCCAGAACCTGAAATAATCACTCAGAAACTATATTATTTGCAATATTGTTTGGCCAATAGCTTGAGTGTATTGCTAGCTAGCCCTTACATTTAGAATTAACCCATTTCCATTAATTTATATTTTACCACGAGGTTTGTGGCCTACCAGCAAAGTTCCAGTTGACAGCTTGTGTCTTTCCCCTTTGGTGGCTCCATGGCGTCTCCTGACTTTGCCTTCTTTCTCCCAGCATTCAGTTTAGTTTATCCCACCTAGCTCTATTCTACCCTATCACAGGCCAAGCCAGCTTCTTTATTGATTTACCAATAAAAGCAACACATATACAGAAGTACTTATTACACAATTTCCCCTTTTCTTTTTGCATATTAAAATTACATATAACAAAACAGGTATCAAGCAAGAATTACAGTTACAATACTTATATTTACTTTATCTTTTATCATAACTAAGAAAAACTACAATTATAACTATCTATTCTTCAACTCCATCAAAGACTCCAGAAGGATATAATATTACCTAAATAAACAAGAAGTACATTGTAAGCAACTTCCAATACTCTAGAGTTGACAGAGACATCTTGCTGCCTGGACAGTTACTCAAAGTTCTTCTGTAACATTGGAGCATCCGTCTTCAGCCTACAGGTCCATAGTATCCAGCAGACTTTTCTATGAAGCAGGGACTTTCAAAGACAATTTTGCCTATATTGGTAGTTTGTCAGTAACTTCCTTTTGTGTCCTGCAGAATGTCTTGTAGACTCTTTCATTAAGCATGAACCCCTAGGGACTTTCTCATCTTTAAACAAGTTCAGCAGTCATCTCTGTGTGTCCTCCATGTCTAGTTCATACAGCACAACATCAAGCAGTCCAGGCAAAAGCAGTTTCTTGCCAAAATGGCTAACAAACTCCATAAGGAGCCTCTTTGATGCCCATCATCCTCTTGAAGTATATTGGTGCTACCAGGAGCAGAAGTGTCTCATGTCAACAGAACCCTAAGTTATTTAAATGTCATATTCTGCAGCTCTTTGAAGTGGTTGAAGATCTATGCAGAATACAATCTCTATGTATCTAAAGAACCTGATTAGTCTAACTGTAAGTGTGATAAACATGGATGACTATTGACCTAAAATTTTTAATACCTATATAGCTTAAAGACTAAGATTTCATATTAGAATATCAATCAATCTTTAAACAACTGTGTAAAAGATTAGGACAATGACCTCAAAATGTAAACAATGTATTAGTATCTTGATCAGAGGTCAAAATATACAGTGCAATATAATACATATATCCTAAAATTGTATCACTATACAAAATGTCTTAAGCAGAGGCAGAAACATGCATGCATACAATATGACAAAATAGCTTTGCTTGGTGTACAAATAATATTATAGACAAAAACAGGAGCATATTCAATGTAATTTGAATTTGTATCAATTTACAAGAATCTATACCAATGTAAATTGCCTATAAATAATAGCTCACTCTAATACTCACTATTATTATTAGTGTGAGTAAGCTCACACTAATCTAATCTATTCCGGCCAATTTCCCTTCTTTTTTTTTTCAAAGAGATCCCTGAGCCTACATAATTTCCACCCTAACCCCCAACCCTATACCAATTATAATCAGCCTCTAATTGATGTCCCTACCCCTGAGGACAAACTTTGTTGAGAGAGGGGATGTCGTCTTCTAGAATTACTTCCAGCTGTCATGGGGGCCATGTTCTTTCTATGGGATCCCGTGAGAATAAAATGATGGTTATACCAGGGGCATTCTCTCTGTGAGTTCAGGGCCAGCTTAGTCTAGACTTTAGAGATTTCCAAGGGTAATCTTTAATCTTATACAGTTTTCCTTTGATTTGGAATTTTAGATCAATTTTCTGCAAAAGAGGCAGCTCGCGGCAGAAGTCAGAAGTCTCGTTTCAAACGCTGCGCACAGGTGATCGATTGTAATGGCCTGCTGAGTTCAGAAGAGGGATTGATACCTGAACAGCAATGTCTGCTAAGGCGACAGGGGTGGGTGAGTGATCTCTGGTGTTGGGTCTTGGGATCTCTGATCTCTGCTTTTTAGATCTGTGGTGAATCTAAAAGAAAAGGCCCCCCAAAGGGAGTGGTACTATTAGGAGGTGTGGCCTTGTTGGAGGAAGTATGTCATTGTGGGGGCAGACCTTGAGGTCTCTTTTCTCAAGCTTCCCTCAGTGTGACAGTCAGTCGACTTCCTGTTGCCTGCAAGGTGTAGCACTCTCAGCTCCAGCACCACGCCTGCCTGCGCATGGCCACGATCATAAGGGACCAAACCACTGCAACTGTAATGCAGTCACCCCAATTAAGTGCTCTCCTTTATAAGAGTTGTCATGGTCATGGTGTCTCTTCACAGCAATACAAACCCAAACTAAGACAAGATCTGAAGGTTGGCTCTTGACGTTTCTCTTATAGAATTGTTTCCTCTTGCTCTTCAATAGCTCACATCTCTATCATGTAGGAGCATTAGAGGAGCAGGGAGTCCTTACGAAGAGCCCTGGGCACAAACGCATTTTGTCTACTGTGAATGTGAGCCATGCAGAGATTCCCAGAGTCTGGTGACTCAAGGGTGTGTAAGAAAGTTGGGGTTGGGTCCCACTAAGCTAAGGATAGACAGCCTGGAGAACTCACCTGGGACTGTGTACTGACCCACTGGGGAAATAAAAAGCTCCTGGAAAATGGGTGGTGTGTGATAAAATGTATTTAGCTTTACCCCCATTCTGGCACACATCTCCCATAACCCTTGGCATTTCTTCCAGGGTAGGAATGGGTAATTCAGGGTGGGCTCCAAGCAGCCTAGGGGTGGTGAAAAACCAGTGCAACAAAGGGGTGGAGCTACCAGTCCCACCCCGACACCTGGAGCTGAGGGGAGGACTGAGCTATTAAAAGTCTGGAGGTAAGACATCTCAGAGACATCAGTGCAGACCTGGAGGGGCCCGTGAGGGTGGGGAGTGGCGTGTCCTTCTTGCCCCACACCCTGCTACTAGCTCTTCCTGAGTTGTGTCCTTTCTAGTGTACCAGCAACTGTAAGTACACTTTCTAGGGTTCTGTGAGTCATGCTAGTGAATTACACCCCGGGATGGGCTTGTGGGAATCTGGCAGAGGTGTGGCTGGGCTGAAGTGAGCAGTCTGTAGGACCCAGGCCTGAGCCTATGGAGTCTGATGCTCACCTTGGGAGCCCGGGTTGGAATCACATGACTTGTGGGACACCTGGCTGGCCCTAGGGGTTGTGGAATGGGTGTCAGGTGGCACCAGCTGTGGCCCTCCACTGGTACTTGCTGAATGAACAAAGGAAAATGGCCAGTGTGAATTAGGTACCACACTCCCTGCCAGGGCTCACTTTCGCTCGGTCAGGAAGTTCCTCTGGAGGGGTCTGCGCCTCAGCTGGGCTTGGGCCTGGTACACCTGTGAGCAATCACTCCACACTTTCAGAGCTTCCGCATGTCACTCGGTGGGATCACAGTTTCCAGCAATCCTCACTTACTAACAGGCAAGTTCCCACTACGTGTCAGGCCCTGCCATGGGAGGCAGTGGTGAGGTAAATGGCAACCCCCCATAGGCTGCATTTTGCAGCAGGCTCAGAGAGGTTGATTGCCTTTTTACAAAGTCACAGAGCCAGAAGAATGAGACTCAATCTAAGTCCGGCCCAATAGACATTATTGCTTGTACTCTTACCTGCTGGGCAAGGCTGTGCCTGAGCCTTGATAGTGGATAAATCCCGTGACTTACCTTGCTGAGCAATTTAGAGACTTCTAGGTCAGTCACACAAGTCCCCCTCTTTTGACCTTCTACCCCTTCCCCTCTTCTGTGGTATGCAGAACTTCTAAGGAGCCTGGTGGGGTTCCTGAGGGATATCCCAAGGGTCATAATGCATATCGTGCACAAAACCCTGTGTTCAGCAAATTGCTGAGACCAAGACCCTCTCTGGTTACCTGCCACATCTGAAGTATGTTCTGTGGGCTGCCAAGCAAAGCAGAGAATAATACTGCTGAGAATTTAGCCATATGTAGAAAAAGCACCTTTCCTGGCAGGCACTGCTGAGTGGAACCAGACAGAACAAAGCAGGAACCCTCACCAAGCTGGCTACTCTCTGGCCTGGGTGGGTCTCCTGAACCCAGAGCCACCTTGTCAAGACTGTCACCTGGCCAAGGTCACTGGCCGCTGGAGAGGCGGCTCTAGAGTTTCTATGCCCTGGGTTGGAACTTAACACGGGGATCTGCCTGCTGGTAGGTTCTGTGGATGGCGCAGGGGCTTTGTGAAACAGATGCTAACACAGAGAGTGGGGTGTGCTAACACAGAGAGTGGGGTGTGCTAACACAAGAGTGGGGTGTGCTAACACAGAGAGTGGGGTGTGCTAACACAGAGGAGAGTGGGGTGTGCTGACACAGAGAGTGGGGTGCGCTAACACAGAGAGTGGTGTGTGCTAACACAGAGAGTGGGGTGCGCTGACACAGAGAATGGGGTGCGCTGACACAGAGAGTGGGGTTTGCTAACACAGAGAGTGGGGTGTGCTAACACAGAGGAGAGTGGGGTGTGCTGACACAGAGAGTGGGGTGCGCTAACACAGAGAGTGGGGTGCGCTGACACAGAGAGTGGGGTGTGCTAACACAGAGAGTGGGGTGTGCTAACACAGAGAGTGGGGTGTGCTAACACAGAGAGTGGGGTGTGCTAACACAGAGAGTGGGGTGTGCTGACACAGAGAGTGGGGTGTGCTAACACAGAGAGTGGGGTGCGCTGACACAGAGAGTGGGGTGTGCTGACACAGAGAGTGGGGTGTGCTAACACAGAGAGTGGGGTTTGCTAACACAGAGAGTGGGGTTTGCTAACACAGAGAGTGGGGTGTGCTAACACAGAGAGTGGGGTGTGCTAACACAGAGAGTGGGGTGTGCTAACACAGAGAGTGGGGTGCGCTGACACAGAGAGTGGGGTTTGCTAACACAGAGAGTGGGGTTTGCTAACACAGAGAGTGGGGTGTGCTAACACAGAGAGTGGGGTGTGCTAACACAGAGAGTGGGGTTTGCTAACACAGAGAGTGGGGTGTGCTAACACAGAGAGTGGGGTGTGCTAACACAGAGAGTGGGGTGTGCTAACACAGAGAGTGGGGTGTGCTAACACAGAGGAGAGTGGGGTGTGCTAACACAGAGAGTGGGGTGCGCTGACACAGAGAGTGGGGTGCGCTGACACAGAGGAGAGTGGGGTGTGCTAACACAGAGAGTGGGGTGTGCTAACACAGAGAGTGGGGTGTGCTAACACAGAGAGTGGGGTGTGCTAACACAGAGAGTGGGGTGTGCTAACACAGAGAGTGGGGTGTGCTAACACAGAGAGTGGGGTGTGCTAACACAGAGAGTGGGGTTTGCTAACACAGAGAGTGGGGTGTGCTAACACAGAGAGTGGGGTGCGCTGACACAGAGGAGAGTGGGGTTTGCTAACACAGAGAGTGGGGTTTGCTAACACAGAGAGTGGGGTGTGCTAACACAGAGAGTGGGGTGCGCTGACACAGAGAGTGGGGTGTGCTGACACAGAGAGTGGGGTGTGCTGACACAGAGAGTGGGGTGTGCTAACACAGAGAGTGGGGTGCGCTGACACAGAGAGTGGGGTGTGCTAACACAGAGAGTGGGGTGTGCTGATACAGAGAGTGGGGTGTGCTGACACAGAGAGTGGGGTGTGCTAACACAGAGAGTGGGGTGTGCTAACACAGAGAGTGGGGTGTGCTAACACAGAGAGTGGGGTGTGCTGACACAGAGAGTGGGGTGTGCTGACACAGAGGAGAGTGGGGTGTGCTAACACAGAGAGTGGGGTGTGCTAACACAGAGAGTGGGGTGTGCTGACACAGAGAGTGGGGTGTGCTAACACAGAGAGTGGGGTGTGCTGACACAGAGAGTGGGGTGTGCTAACACAGAGAGTGGGGTGTGCTGACACAGAGAGTGGGGTGTGCTAACACAGAGAGTGGGGTGTGCTGACACAGAGAGTGGGGTGTGCTAACACAGAGAGTGGGGTGTGCTGACACAGAGAGTGGGGTGTGCTGACACAGAGAGTGGGGTGTGCTGACACAGAGAGTGGGGTGTGCTGACACAGAGAGTGGGGTGTGCTGACACAGAGAGTGGGGTGTGCTAACACAGAGAGTGGGGTGTGCTAACACAGAGAGTGGGGTGTGCTGACACAGAGAGTGGGGTGTGCTAACACAGAGAGTGGGGTGTGCTGACACAGAGAGTGGGGTGTGCTGACACAGAGAGTGGGGTGTGCTGACACAGAGAGTGGGGTGTGCTGACACAGAGAGTGGGGTGTGCTAACACAGAGAGTGGGGTGTGCTGACACAGAGAGTGGGGTGTGCTGACACAGAGAGTGGGGTGTGCTGACACAGAGAGTGGGGTGTGCTGATACAGAGAGTGGGGTGTGCTGACACAGAGGAGAGTGGGGTGTGCTAACACAGAGAGTGGGGTGTGCTGACACAGAGAGTGGGGTGCGCTAACACAGAGAGTGGGGTGTGCTAACACAGAGAGTGGGGTGTGCTAACACAGAGAGTGGGGTGTGCTAACACAGAGAGTGGGGTGTGCTAACACAGAGAGTGGGGTGTGCTAACACAGAGGAGAGTGGGGTGTGCTAACACAGAGAGTGGGGTGTGCTAACACAGAGAGTGGGGTGTGCTGACACAGAGAGTGGGGTGTGCTGACACAGAGAGTGGGGTGTGCTAACACAGAGGAGAGTGGGGTGTGCTAACACAGAGAGTGGGGTGTGCTGACACAGAGAGTGGGGTGCGCTAACACAGAGAGTGGGGTGTGCTAACACAGAGAGTGGGGTGTGCTAACACAGAGAGTGGGGTGTGCTAACACAGAGAGTGGGGTGTGCTAACACAGACAGTGGGGTGTGCTAACACAGAGAGTGGGGTGTGCTGACACAGAGAGTGGGGTGCGCTAACACAGAGAGTGGGGTGTGCTAACACAGAGAGTGGGGTGTGCTAACACAGAGAGTGGGGTGTGCTAACACAGAGAGTGGGGTGTGCTAACACAGACAGTGGGGTGTGCTAACACAGAGAGTGGGGTGTGCTAACACAGAGGAGAGTGGGGTGTGCTAACACAGAGAGTGGGGTGTGCTGACACAGAGAGTGGGGTGCGCTAACACAGAGAGTGGGGTGTGCTAACACAGAGAGTGGGGTGTGCTAACACAGAGAGTGGGGTGCGCTAACACAGAGAGTGGGGTGTGCTAACACAGAGAGTGGGGTGTGCTAACACAGAGAGTGGGGTGTGCTAACACAGAGAGTGGGGTGTGCTGACACAGAGAGTGGGGTGTGCTAACACAGAGGAGAGTGGTGTGCTGACACAGAGAGTGGGGTGTGCTGACACAGAGAGTGGGGTGTGCTAACACAGAGGAGAGTGGTGTGCTGACACAGAGAGTGGGGTGTGCTGACACAGAGAGTGGGGTGTGCTAACACAGAGAGTGGGGTGTGCTAACACAGAGAGTGGGGTGTGCTAACACAGAGAGTGGGGTGTGCTAACACAGAGAGTGGGGTTTGCTGACACAGAGAGTGGGGTGTGCTGACACAGAGAGTGGGGTGTGCTAACACAGAGAGTGGGGTGTGCTAACACAGAGAGTGGGGTGTGCTGACACAGAGAGTGGGGTGTGCTGACACAGAGGAGAGTGGTGTGCTAACACAGAGAGTGGGGTGTGCTGACACAGAGGAGAGTGGTGTGCTAACACAGAGAGTGGGGTGTGCTAACACAGAGAGTGGGGTGTGCTAACACAGAGAGTGGGGTGCGCTGACACAGAGAGTGGGGTGTGCTAACACAGAGAGTGGGGTGTGCTAACACAGAGGAGAGTGGGGTGTGCTAACACAGAGAGTGGGGTGTGCTGACACAGAGAGTGGGTGTGGTAACACAGAGGAGAGTGGGGTGTGCTAACACAGAGAGTGGGGTGTGCTGACACAGAGAGTGGGGTGTGCTAACACAGAGAGTGGGGTGTGCTAACACAGAGAGTGGGGTGTGCTAACACAGAGAGTGGGGTGTGCTGACACAGAGAGTGGGGTGTGCTAACACAGAGAGTGGGGTGTGCTGACACAGAGAGTGGGGTGTGCTAACACAGAGAGTGGGGTGTGCTAACACAGAGGAGAGTGGGGTGTGCTAACACAGAGAGTGGGGTGTGCTGACACAGAGAGTGGGTGTGGTAACACAGAGGAGAGTGGTGTGCTAACACAGAGAGTGGGGTGTTTTGACACAGAGAGTGGGGTGTGCTAACACAGAGAGTGGGGTGTGCTAACACAGAGAGTGGGGTGTGCTAACACAGAGAGTGGGGTGTGCTAACACAGAGAGTGGGGTGTGCTGACACAGAGAGTGGGGTGTGCTAACACAGAGGAGAGTGGGGTGTGCTAACACAGAGAGTGGGGTGTGCTGACACAGAGAGTGGGGTGTGCTAACACAGAGAGTGGGGTGTGCTAACACAGAGAGTGGGGTGTGCTAACACAGAGAGTGGGGTGTGCTGACACAGAGAGTGGGGTGTGCTAACACAGAGAGTGGGGTGTGCTAACACAGAGAGTGGGGTGTGCTAACACAGAGAGTGGGGTGTGCTGACACAGAGAGTGGGGTGTGCTAACACAGAGAGTGGGGTGTGCTAACACAGAGAGTGGGGTGTGCTAACACAGAGAGTGGGGTGTGCTAACACAGAGAGTGGGGTGTGCTAACACAGAGGAGAGTGGGGTGTGCTAACACAGAGAGTGGGGTGTGCTAACACAGAGGAGAGTGGGGTGTGCTAACACAGAGGAGAGTGGGGTGTGCTAACACAGAGAGTGGGGTGTGCTGACACAGAGAGTGGGGTGTGCTGACACAGAGAGTGGGTGTGGTAACACAGAGGAGAGTGGTGTGCTGACACAGAGAGTGGGGTGTGCTAACACAGAGAGTGGGGTGTGCTAACACAGAGAGTGGGGTGTGCTAACACAGAGAGTGGGATGTGCTGACACAGAGAGTGGGGTGTGCTGACACAGAGAGTGGGTGTGGTAACACAGAGGAGAGTGGTGTGCTGACACAGAGAGTGGGGTGTGCTAACACAGAGAGTGGGGTGTTGTGGTAGCATAGGCCTGCATTTGTCCCATCACTTGAAGGCTGAGGCAGGGTGCTCATGCGTTGTGGGATATTTGCATACTGTGTGAATACAGCTATTGCTGTGATTGGTGTAATAAAAAGCTGAATGGCCAATAGCTAGGCAGGAGGCATAGATGGGACTTCCAGACACACATAGAGAGAGAACCCTGAGGAAGAAAGACGCAGTCACCAGTGAGACACAGAGAGGAAACAGGAGGTGCAAGATGGAAGAGAGGTAATCCCACGTGACAGAATGTAGATTAATATAAGTGGATTAATTTAAGCTATAAGAGTTAGTTGAGACAAGACTAAGCTAAAGGCCAATCTTTCATAATTAATAAGTTTCTGTGTCATTATTGTGAGCTGGTGACTGATGAAAAAGCTTGCTACAATCATGAGTTTAAGGCTGGACTGGGCTACATAGCAAGGAGCAAGAGTCTGTAAAAATAAAAAAAAAGCCATAGAGAACTTGGGGTGACTTTGACTTCACCTTACTGGGGATGGTAACCTTCATATCTGCCTTGGTGAGGACTGTTAAGTCTATATGAGAAAAAAATCAGAGTGCCCCTTGGACTGTCCTGCTGGCCATGAGCTCAAAGTCTCGCAGTATCTGGGCAAATATGCTAGGTGTCACCAGGAGACGACAAGAGGAGACCCATGACTTCCGTCCGTAGAGATTACAGGCCAGCAGAGTGATGGACACTTGAGCGGGGTCCCAGTGACAAAGGCAGCTCTGAGAGGCCATAGGAGGCTTCCTCTGGGTAGGGAAAACAGGGAAACACTCTCTTGGGGAGGTTGCTTCAAGACTTGAGACATGAGGAGAGCTCAGAAGCCAGGGCTGTATAATGGGCAGGAACAGCTGGACATCCACCCGCAGGAAAACAAACCTGGACCAGATCAAACGCCCTTCCCAAACAGGAATGCAAAATGGACTGTAGATCTGGTGTAAACCACAAAATTATATCATTCCTGGAAGACAACAGGGCATGCAGGCGACCCTGAGTTAGGCCTTGACTTCTCAGACAACTTGGAAAGAAAGGATGATCTATGAAAGAAAGACTGGGTAAGCTAAGATCATGCCATTTAGAAACCTCAGCGGGGAAAGACAGTGCCAAAAGATGAGCCCCAGATGGAGGGGGAATATTTGCCCAAGACTTGCCTGCTAAGTGTTATCCAAAACATTCAAGGAACTCTTGAAACTCAACAGTAAGTAAACATGCAATCCAGTGAAAACAGGGGCAGACATTGACACCATCAAAGATGGGCAGATGGTATGACCAGGGGCGGTGGCGCACACCTTTAACCCCAGCACTCAGGAGGTGAAGGCAGTCGGAGCTTATGAGTTCGGGGACATCCTGGTCTACAAATTGAGTTTCAGGACAGGCAGGGCTGTTACACAGAGAAATCCTGTTTCGGAAAACAAAACAAATCTCAGATGGGGAAAGAGCTCATTAAAAGATATTCTTGGAAACTCCCATCATGTGTCCTGGGGAAATGTAAACAAGATAGCCGTGAGCTGCCAATGTGAACCCGTGGGAATGGCTAAACCCCAAACATGATACCACCAAATGCTAGCATAGCTGTGGAACATGGGACTACCATGCATTGCTGGAGAGGTGAAGCCACAGCACTCGGGAAGACATGGGGTGGTATCCCACAAAACACACCTGCTCTCCCCTGCGCGCCAGCTGTTGCCTTCTTTGGTGTTTGTCCAAAGTAGTTGAAAACGTATGTCCGTACCAAAGCCTGCACGTGGACGCTCATAGCCGTTTCACTCATAACTGCTCCCACTTGGTGCTATGGGAGGAGCAACCTTCCTTCAGTAGGCGTGAAAATAAATTCCAGAGAGGTGGAATGTAGCTTGGAATGTTACTTGGTGTTAAAGAAAAAAAAGACACGAGTCTCCGAAACACAGAAAGACTCGGAGGAAACTTAAATGCACACCACCAAGAGAAGGCACATGGTATGCTGCCAAGAATGAGGTTCCTGAAAAAGCGGGACCAGGGAAAGGATGAGTGGCTACCAGGGACTGAGACAGGCATGGCTAAGTGAGGCGGAGACGTTTTAGGACAGTGAAATGCCGCTGGACTATGCTGATGAATGCATGCTATAAATTTGTTCAAATCTGTGGATAGATAACACGCAGAAGGAGCACCCATATATGATATATGGTCACACTGTGCCGGTGTAGACCCACTGCTGGTAATGGATGTACCTCTCTGCCGGAGATGTTGCTAATGGAAGAGGGTGTGCATCTTGGGGCAGGGGACGTGGGACATCTATGTGGTTTCTATATACTGCTGTGAGACTAGAACTTCTCTAAGCATTTGAAAACAATGGGAAAGTCACGAAGGTAAGGGAGGGAGGAGCTACCTAGACAACGCCATTGCAAAGGCCCAGTAGCAAGGGGGAAGCCTGCTTCCAAGGACCTGAGACAGGTTGGGCAGCCAAATGCAGAGCGACAAGACCTTAGAGGCGATGCTAAAGGTCTGGTTTGGAGCTGAGTCTTCTGGGGCTTTTTAGGACAAGTTCAGAGTTTTGTCTTTCACTCAAGGTAGTGAAAATGAGAAACATTTTTAGCCAAGAGCTGACTTAATTGATGCTTAAAATCTTTATTGTTCAGATTCATTTACTTTATGTGTATGAATGTTGGCCTGCACGTGTTTATATGTACCATATGGATGCCTGGGTCAGAAGATATCAGAATAGGAAACTGGAATTATGGATAGTTATGGACCACCATGTGGGTCCTGGGAACCCCCAATCCTAGTCTTTTTCTAGAGTAACAAATACTCCAAACTGCTGAACCATCTCTCTGGCCCCATGATTGGTATATTAGTAAAGCCTACTTGGTAAAGAATAGCACATAGGAGCCTGGAGTCAAGCCAGGAAGCCCCCAGGAGGTTTTTACCGTAGTGGGGACCTGAGGGTCGGGAGAGGTGGGCAGATTTAAAGGCAGCAGCTTTGCTGTGAGGGAGGGCTGGGGAGCTGGTTACTCTTGTCCCACTATAACCAGAATGCCTGAGAGAACACCAGAAGGAAGGGATTGCTTATCTGGGCACGTGATTTCAATTTCATACATTTCAGCCCATGGTCACTTAGTCCCATGTGCTTGGGCAAATGTCATGGCTGCAGGAACATGTGGCGTAGGAGAGTTGTTACCTCATGGCTAGCCAGGGCAGATATGTCCCTGAAACCTGCCCTCCCAGTAACCTACCTCTTGTAACCAAGTCCCATCTCCTATGTTCTGAAGCCTCCCTAAATATAAATAGGGCTGAATATAGCACAAGCTGAGATGTCATAAATTCAGCTCTTTAGGCCAGCCCCTCATGACCCAGTTGTCTCAAGGAAGGCCCTCGCAGACACACCTGGAGATGTGCCTCTCTAATCTCCCAGGTGACTCTCAATTTAGTCAAGTTGACAGTAGGAGACAGAAATCAAAGCGATCTGTCCTAGCCTTTCTCACTTCCTGGACAGTGAACTTGTCACGTGACTTTTCCTCCTAAAAGTCACCAAAGTCTAAGACAGCTTGAGCTATATTCAGCCTCCCACGCCCCCACCCCCAGCTCAGTGTCAGTTGCCCAGCAAGGACAAGCCCAGCACGGGAGGCCACACCTGCTGCCTTTCTCTTTCTGGCATGGAGCTTAGGCCTTCACACCCCCACTCAGTCAGTCCTGACGTCTGCAATGCCAGTACAGTGTCCTTACCGCTGGGCTTGAAATCAGACAGACTTAGGTCTGGGTCCAGGCTCAGCTTGGCACTACAGCTTGCAGAGAGGGCCAAGTTATCAACTTTTCTGTGCATCAGTTCCCTTATGAGTAATATGGGGGGAGGCACCTATAAAGTCATGAGAATTATAATTAGTCATTTCAGACAAAGCAGAAGGGTGGTAGATACACAGTTGTAGTAGGAGACTGCTTGTTCATCCTGGCCACCCAGAACTGAAATAACCACACAGAAACTGTATTAATTAAATCACTGCTTGGTCCATTCGCTCTAGCTTCTTATTAGCTAACTCTTACATATTAATTTCACCCATTTCTAGTAATCTGTGTATCGCCACATAGCTGTGGCTTACCTGATAAAGTTCCCGCATCTGTCTCTGGTGGGGCTACATAGCTTCTCTCTGACTCTGCCTTCTTTCTCCCAGCATTCAGTTTAGTTTCCCCCACCTACCTATATTCTGCCTTTTGCAGGCCTAAGACAGTTTCTTTATTAACCAATGGTATTCACAGCAGACAGAGGGGAATCCCACATCACACAGTTGGTGCTCAGTATTAGACATTATGGATGGAAATAACGATCAGAGGAGGAGGCGATGTGTGCACGGTACAGCTGCCACTGCACACTGTACACAGACACTCCAGATGTCATTGCTGCTGGCTCAGGTGGGAACAGTGTGAGAAGCTGACAACAGAAAGCATGTGAGTCAAGGTAACTCATCCATATGACTCAGGGGGAAAAGTGCTATTTATTTGCTTGGTTGTAGGGACAGGGTCTTGCCCAGGCTGCCCTGTCCTATAACTCAGGCATTTCCTGCCTTAGCGCCCCAAGTGCTAATGTTATACGCATGTGCCACCACACCCAGCAGGAAGGGGCATTTGAAAGTACAGATCGTGTTTCTTTGTGATCATTGCTTTGCTGGGCATGGTGGCATACACTCTTAATCCCAACACTTAGGAAGAAGCAGGCAGAACGCTGTGAGTTCAAGCCCAGCCTGGTTGGCTTACAGATGTAGGGTGAGGTTTCCAACTTCAAATGACCCATTCAGAAAATGCCCCATCGGTGTGCCCAGCTGCTTATTAACTCCGCATGTAGTCAAACTGATAACTCAAACTAGTCATCAGAAATGAGTAAAGACCAAGAGAGAAGGAGCGAAGTGAAGGCGGGAGGGGAGAGGAATAAGCAGGAATAGCAGAGAAAGGAATAAGCAGGCATGGGGCTGGGTTTATGGGAGGACGTGGAAGCCCCCGTGACCAGGACTTGCTGACCTTAGGTACTGGTTATGGGAGGACACGGACTCCAGCATGACCAGGGCTTGCTGGCCGTAGGGGTAGGTACTGTTCTTGGGCCTTTCTTTCCTTCTCAACCAATTCCCTCTGCTCTTCTCTCCTTAGACCATAACCAACTGCAGAGTTCACCCGAATGCCTCATCTTCCTGACTGCCTTAGCTTCCTCCATGTTGCTATAACAAAATATTTGAGGCTGGGTACTTTATAAAATATTGAGGTTTATCACGTGGCCTGTGATCCTGGTGCCCAAGCACCATGGAGAGGGACTAGTGAAGGACTAGTGAGGGCCCTAGCTAAGTCACAGCATGGCAGCTAAATAGAGAGAAAACTGGCTGTGCAGCCGGGTCAGTCACCTGAGCTGGGTCCCCCTTCTATAATAACAATCTACTCCTGAGAGATCAAGTATTACTCTTGAGGGGCCGCCCTTGACCTAACTACCCTGAACCAGTGCCTACCTTTGAAAAGACCCACTGCTCAACAACACTACACGGTGGACCAAGCATCCAGCACATGAGCCTCTGGGGATGCCCTGAAATCACACCCACACTTACCATGCTGTGTGGGTTTTGTAACCCAACCTCTCTAAGTGAGCTTTGAAAGGTGGGGTGCACACATGCTCAGTGTGGAAAAGCAGCAGGATGAAGCAGACTTGGGGCTGTCTGAATCCCCTCAGGGCCACCTTCTTCCTCCACAAATCAGCCCAGCGCAAGGCTTGGAGACATAGAACTAGAGAGAGGAACCATTCCAGTCATCCAGTCAGCCCAGCCTGGAGCCCTCTGGATGTGCTGCCGCCGTGGGGGCTGAGGTGCCAGGCCTAGAGAGGGGAGGTCCGCTAAGGGAGGCCAGAGCTGCCCTAGCTCCTGCAGGAAGCTGAGCGATTCCACCCATAAACCTTTCACCTCTGCACCTCTGAAAGAAGCCATTCAGAGGGGGAAACCTGACCATGGATGTTTTACGCAAAGTCTGCCTCTGCCAGCAGCAGCCTTGGGTCTCCAGGGAAGGATTATTTTTACCTGGTGTGCACAGGAGGGGGTTGGGGGCCTGCTGGAAGTATACTGATCACCCACCTGTCCACTGCCCTCACCCAAGAACCCCATTTCTTGCTGGGTATCTATAGGCAGTGGTAACCAGTCTGAAGCCAGCACTGGGGCCACTCACTGCCTGGAACCATGTTTCCCCTCCCACCAGAGCTCGGAGGAGTACGTTGTACAGCCACACAAGCAATAAGCGTTGTCCTGAACCTGCGTGCCCCAAGCCCCAGGGACATTACTCCTTCAGGATCGCCTATAGGAGCTTCAGTAATGCTGCGTGCTTGGGAGGGGAGTGCACACACCCCAACACTGGATAACACTCCTTTGTTGCTATAATTGCTGGACAACAAAGTCTGGCTGCTGGCATGACAGGTCAGATACACATGTACATACATGTACACACACATGCTTCCTACAGACAGTGTCCCCTCTCTGGAGAGTCCATCTCAGGATACTTTCGGTATTCTAGGTCATAGCATCTGTCAAGGGTCTGGTCTTTCTTCATCCCGTCTGCCTGCCTTGCTTCCACCCAGGTTTCCGCTGCAGAGCGTCTGCACCTGTGATTTTCATACATTTCTTCTTAACCCGTGCAGCCCTTTAGGTGTGTGGACTCCCATGGGCTTCGTTCTTTCTATAGTCAAGCCCAGGCGCAGCATAGATTCATTCTCTGTACAGGTCTAGGCCTCTGATCTGGTAAGAGCCAACCTCACAGCTAAGAGAACTCTATTTCTTGTCTCCCCACAGCTCGGGGACTTCTCTTTCCTCTATCCCCACAGCTCGGGGACTTCTCTTTCCTCTATCCCCACAGCTCGGGGACTTCTTTCCTCTATCCCCACAGCTCGGGGAGTTCTTCCCGTGTTCCCATCATCGGGTGAACAACTTGACATTGCAGTGTGCAGTGATGGAGGTGCCTTGCGCAGCCACAGCTTAGGTGGAGAGGTTAGGGGAGGGAGGGAGAGAGAAGATAGCATCTATTCAGAGGCTACTTGCTGTCCCAGGGCCTGTGTCCAGGGTGCTGACCCTGACCCAAGACTCCTGCTCAGCACAGGACTTCCCAACTGTGGCTCTCTGGGGCTTCTTTGCTTCCCTGTGTGTAGGACCAGCTTACAAGACTGGTTATAAGTGCTCAGTAAAGGGGCAGGCCTGGTTCTTGTTGATAACATTTTGAATTCTCTGTCCCACTTGGCCTATGCCCATGGCACACTCAGAACCTGGTTGGTTCGCAATGCTTACTGTTGGGATATGTCCTTGAGCATCCTCCTGAGTGAGAGGCAAGGCCTTCGTTCAGAGCATCAGAGGCTTCAGACCAGTGAGGAGCATCTACTGAGCCATGACTTCACAGAGGAATGACCAACACGGAGTGCTGGTGGAGGCCTTGTTAGTCCTGTTCTTGCCGGGCTCTCATTAGAAGGAATTCAGTAAAAGGACTTGCTTAAGCAAACCTTTGGGGGTCCAGGGATACTTTGGCCATTTCTTCTTTGAGCTCTATATGTTGGCCAAGTCAAAGTAGAAGCCAGGTAGCTGAGGAAAGAGGGCTAGGGTAGCATCCGAGGCCAATAGGTGAGTGACTAGCTCGTATTCATCCAAATCATTCAGGAGGAGATGGGTGGAAGGATGCTCACACTGACTTTAGGGGCCGCTGGAGCTTCCCATGGAGTCTCTCTTTCCAACTCCAAGACTTTGTGAGAAATCTGAGGCTCAGAACAAGAGACCAGCTGCTCTCTGTCACTCAGCCCAGGAGCAGAGGCCCTGGATCTTCATGCTGCCACGTACTTGGTCCCCTGTGCTTTCTTCTCTACACTGCAAGTCCTCTGCTGTTGTTGCCAGACATGCATTAGTCCCTAAATTCTGAGGAGGGTAGTGTCCTTTTCAACAGTGCCCTGCCTGGCCCACGATGAGACCCCGGTACAGGGTGACTATCCAAACACTCATTGCCCACCTTAGAACTAAGCTAATGCAGGTGCAGGCAGGTTGAGGGACTCCCTGCCTCATGCCACCTGGCTAGTTGGTAGCAGTGTTGGCTCTCTGCTGAGGAGGACAGCCCTGGCCACCCAAGATGCTCCCTGGACCCATCCTTCGGCTTCTCAGGGTCTGCTCTGGCTCTTTAGCTCTTTAGCTGTTAGTACAGTTGGAACGCTGCCGCTCAGAGGTGACCCATGTGCCCAGTTAGAGGCATTCAAACCGCTGTTTGTTTATCGTTAACCTAAGCCTAGTTGATCATGAAAGATGGAGCTCGAACTGTTCCACAAAACCACTGCCGTCCCTCAGCTGCACCAAATCTGCCTTTGATCTGCTAATCCTCAGATAGAAGGTTAGGGAATAAGCAGGCAGAACAAAATTCTTTTCTCTTTTGGTCCATACAAATGCCAACGGAACCATCATAGAAACCTCTGCCCCAGGCCCGTGTGCCTGAATAATTGAGGGGATGTCTGAAGGGGGCCTACATCATGGAGCACAGGCCACCTGGGGTGGTAGACACTCCCTGCTGATCTGATGCTTCTCTTCCTCTCCCTTCTCCTTCCTCTCCTCTTCTCCTTCTTCCTTCTCTCCCTCCTTCTTCTTCTCCCTCCTCCTCCTGACCCTTTCCCCTCCCTCCTCATTTTCATCATCCTCCTCTTTCTCTTCTCTCTCTTCCTTGAACCAGACTCTTTGTGTTGACTTGAAGTCTTGGAAAGACACAAAACCAGCCCAGCTGGTGACCCCACTGAGCTGTTCCCCCTTTTTTTCATACACAAATGTACCCCTTCAGCATGTGTCCCGCTTTGGTGTCACTCTGAGGAGGAGGTGACTCAGCTACATTAGGCCCACACTGGCAGGAGGATTCCGGCAAAAGAGAATGAGACCCATTTGGCAGTGTTCAGAGGGAAATGGGGACATTGGTCAGGTGCTCTTTCAGGGACCTATGGTTGCTATTCAAGCCACAGGCTGTCAAGAGCCACAGAGAGAGCCTAGTAGGGCAGGGGAGGCCAGAGTTGCTCTCAAATGGACAAGGCGCAAGTCCATGGTTCAACCTGACCCCTGGTGTGGGAGAGACGAACCTGGTGTGCAGGAGTCTCGGCCTGTTCCATGTGTTCTCAGCTGCAGAGGGTTTGGGGTAGAGAGAGGCCCGGCTGAGCTGGAAGGGAGAGGCTGAACACAGACTCGTGGGGGCCAGGTGGGAGGTGGGAGGCCAGGACCCTGTTCTGAGCACCTGCAGACCATTTCCTGTCCGCTCCAGTGGAGGGTGTTGTCTGGCCCTATGCCTGCCTTTGTCTTTGAACTTGGAGTTCCTTTGTGCAGCCACCTGTCCACCGAGTTGCCCCACTCAAGAGACATGGGCAGAGGACTGGGCTGCACCTTCTCCCGGCACCTCTGCTCCAGCTGTTTGTACCAACCGCACACCGGCAATGTCAAATGGAAAATTCCAGAAAAAAAGAATTTTTAATAGTTATAATTCTGTTATTGGTGATGGGAAGCTCTTCCCAGGTCTAACTTATGAGTTATGGGGGTGCGTGTGTGGGAAAGCCTGCAGGTGTGTACTGGTTGGTACTGTCTGAAGTGCCAGGCACCTGTGGAGGTATTGCATGCATCTTCTGTGGCTAAGGGTCAGGGCACTCTATGTGAATCTTTGCAGGGATGAGATGAGAACTCTCCTGAGATTTCTAGTGACTATCTCACTTCAGCTCTCCTCCTGCCTGCCAGCCCTTCCCATCTCTCCTTGCGACCGCTGCCTTACCCATTCTGAACCAGCCCCAAAGCGGATGCAAGTTCTTTCCCGCTACAACTTGGTGGACTTGGTTGAGGGCTGGCAGTTGTAGAGGAAGGAAGGTCACCTTCCAAAGGGGAAGTTAAAATTTGCCACCTTTCTCTAGAAACCCTCCCCCGTGTGGAAACTCTTCTCAAGTAGGTTCCTTCCCATGTTGTCTCCTCAAACGGTTATCTGAGCCAAGCTGGAAAAACTTGAAGGCAGGTTTGCAGGTGAGGGTGGTAGTCATCTGACCTGCGAACCTGCCTTCAAGTTCCCACCTTCACATGCAACGTGGCCACAGGGAGGGACTTCTTTCCCTAAAAGATACCTCGGGAGCAACTGTGAAAAAGCATCAGCCCCTGGCCCGGCACAGACACCAGGCAGTGCTTTATCTGTCTGTGTCTGCTTTCCCTCATTTGTGAATCGGGGGTGGGGGTCACTACTTCTACCTTCCGTTCTCATGAGCCTCAGAAGGAAATAATGCAAAAGGGCCACATGAGCGTTCAAATCCTCGCTGTCATAAATATTCCATGACAATCAAAATGGCACCGTAAAACTTTGCAAAAACTTCAGTTTCTCCGGCTTGGATCTCCAAGTAAGAAGTTTTTGACCTCGCTAACAAAATAGCTGTTTGCTCTCCCCACTGCTGAGATTTGTCAAACGAAGTAAAGATGGGGCAGGGACACAGTCGCTCCCGTTAGGAAGAGAGGTGCTCCCTTCTGTCCCTCCCTCCCTCAGCGGGGCCTCCTTCATTCGCTCTGTTTTGTTCTGCCTTTTCTTTTGTTTTTACCGTATGCAAATCTTCCTCTTGGCTTCCCTCGCAGCTTGATAGATGATTGGTTCTCACTTTCAACATCAATAGCGAGGCATATACTTTTTTACTTATTCGCAATTCCATGTCTAAGTTCTGCGGCACTGAGAGAAAACAATATGGTCCCCCCGCAGGAGGTAGACTGTGTAAATATATATTAGTTTGGGGAGAAGGAATGAGGGCTGATAAAATATTCAGAAAGCGGGCTGCTCCTGAGGGATGTTATTCTGCACAGCCAGGGAGCAGATTAATGACATCGTTTGCGAGGAAGAAGAACGGTCCCATAAAATATGTATCAGTTGGTGGTGGGGTAGGCGATTGCCTGGAGTCCTACGTGTGGGTATTGGCCTCAGAATCTTTACCCATCCATGGTCTTCCTCATCAGAGTCCCCAACAGCCCTGGAGGGTGAACAGTCCATTGCAGGGTGTGCTGGCCTTATCTTGCCAGGGATATAAAATGACAAGAGGGTTAGAGTCAGGAGGCCTGGCCCTGCTTTTAACCTTTGTGGTCGAAGCTAGTCACTGAACCTCCCTGAGACTCTGTGTCTTCTAGGGTGAAGTAGAGATTCAAGGAAGTTCAAAGAGCAAGTGAGTAGAAGACTCGGGGATCACTGGAAGTGAAGCAAGGTGGAAAATACGTAATATTTGCTTTAAGGGAGTGAGTGCCTGTAACTGGAAGAGATTCCTTGAGATACCAACTGGAATAGAGGAGACGCCCAAGTCTCAAGGCCCAGGGTGGTGGCACACACCCTTAATCCTAACCCTCAGGAGGCAGAAACTGGTGGATATCTGAGTTTGAGGCCAGCCCAGTCTACATAGTGAGTTATAGGACAGCTAAAGCTACATAGAGAATCCCTGTCTTGAAAACTCAAAAACAAGCAAACATAAAAGTACAATGAGTACCAAGGGGGATCCAGGGGTAACCTTTCTGGGTGGACAGTTTTCGTTGGGTCACATCGCTAGCAAGTTTGGGGCAGAGCTGCACTACTTGGAGGATAGGAGTGAACAGAGGCTGGGGTCAACGAACAAAGACAAGAGAGAGTGAATGGGGGCTCGAGAGATGACTCTGAGCATAGAGGGTTTGCTGGGCAAGACCGTCCTGGGTTCAGGTCCTCAGGGCCCATGTTCTAACTGTGCACAGTAACACAAGCCCATGACCCCCGGCACATGTGTATTGGGAGATGGAGGCGGAGCCAGAAGAATCCATCCGCACTTGGAGGCCAGCTAGCCTGGTGAACACAGGCAGGGGAAAAAAGAGACCCTATATTTCAATCGGAATGGAAGGCGAGAATCAACTCTACGTGTGTGCACACACTGAGCGAAATTCAACAGTCTACAAATATGAAAATATGTTAATAAACCCATTAGTTTCTGTGCTACTAGGATAACAGTAATAATTTTTAGAAGTAAATAAAAAATTTCATTTTTAGCAGCCTGCCAAGAGGCCTTCTTGAGGCCCCCACATCAGAAGTCCCTTCTACCTCAGACACCACAGGGTTCTTTACATCATCCTTGGCTGTCTGTGACTGACTCCCTGGGCCACAAGCTGCAGAAGAGTTGCTGCACAGACAGCCTCCAGATCTCACACAGCAAGTGTGCAAAGTTTACACACTTGACTTGTGCTGCAGGCATTGGCGCATTTCACCCCCAGAGCAATGCTGCCTGCCCAGGAAGCTCTCCTTGGCCCTGACTTTAGGACCAACTGGTGGTTTTTACAGAGGGAGCCTGCGGGGAGCACACAAACCCCATCATTTCACTTGTGTAAGGGGTACGGTATGGTGGGGATTCTGCTGCAATTTCCCTGTCCTGCTTTTTCTCAGGCTGACCCAGAGCTTCCAGCAAAGTCTGTAGATCCTTCTAGATGCTTGCCTTGGCAGCAAAAATGTAGGGGAGCTGCCATCCCCGGGGGAGGTCACCAACCAATGCCTGTGGGCTTTCTTGCCTCTCTGCTGGGATAGCATTCATTGCCACCACCCAACCAGTCACTCAGGAATTAAACCCCCGGGACCACAGCACCTCTCCTCCTTTCTTCTCCTTTTCCCTGCACTGGGGTCTCACGTGTGTCAGACAGTCATGCTATCAGTGAGCTATGTCCTCTTTTTACTTAAATTGCCCAGGTTGGTTTTGAATTCACTGTGTAGTCCAGGCTAACCTTGAACTCCCAACCCTTTTGCCTTGGGCTCTTGAGTAGCTGGGATGACAGGCTTGTACCACCAAGGTTGACTTGTCTGTTCATTTATAAAAATCATTTTTATTTTTTTGGATTTTTCGAGACAGGGTTCTCCGTAGCTTTTGATTCCTGTCCTGGAACTAGCTCTTGTAGACCAGGCTGGCCTTGAACTCACAGAGATCCGCCTGCCTCTGCCTCCCGAGTGCTGGGATTAAAGGCGTGTGCCACCACCGCCCAGCTATAAAAATCATTTTTAAATATTAATTAATTAATTATTTTTTATTTTGGTTTTTCAAGATAGGGTTTCTCTATAGCTTTGGAGCCTGCCCTGGAACTCACTCTGTAGACTAGGCTGGCCTCGAACTCACAGAGATCTGCCTGTCTCTGCCTCCTGAGTGCTGGGATTAAAGGCATGCGCTACCACTGCCTAGCACTTGTTTTTATTTTTATGTGTATTGGTATTATGCCTGCATGTATCTGTGTATCATGTATGTGTCTGGTGCCCTCAGAAACTAGAGGAGGGTATCAGATTCCCTGGAACTGGAGTTACAAATGGTTAGGAGCCACCGTGTGGGTAAACCTGAGACCTCTAGAAGAGAAGCCAGTGCTTGCAACTGCTGGGCAACCTCTGCACCCCATCGGCTCACTCCGAATGTAGTCCCAGGTCTCCTTCCCTTTCTGTTTCCTTCCTACCTGTGCTCCCTAGGTCCAGCTCCTCATAAGCTCAGTGCTATGCCCCTGTTCAAGCACACTTCTGGGGAGATACATTAGGACTAAACCCTCCCAAGGCCAGAAGCTCAGGACCCCTCTGGTCAGCCCAATGCTCCAGCTCGGAGCCCTCCACCGTTTTTAGTTCACTTGTGATAAAACCACTTACCCACTACACACCACGCAGACGACCTCACTAGCTGTTTCCGCGTGTTTTTGACAGTTCACGTGTGTTTTTGACTGTCCTCATCTATATTTTAGGGATAAAGAAGGCTAGATTTGCTTGGGTTCACCTAGCTTCCATTACCTCAACCCCAGCCTGCATTATGTTGTTGCAAGAAGGAAGAACTCTGTGAGCGTTGGGACCGGGAGATGGTTCTGAGAAGCCAAGACAGCAAGGGAAAGGAGGGTCCTCGCCTCTTTTGATGGAGACTGAGTTCATGCTTTGAGAGTCTGCAGCTACTTTGGGCCAGTGTGACCGGGGAGGGGGGGTTTAAGTCTGGGGATTGTTACTGCCAGTAATTTCTCCTGTGATTAAGACGGGAATACAATGAGATCCCAGATGTTGGGGATGACGTATGCCTTGTCACACTGGTTACCACAGGAGGCCGCTGGAGCTTTTCGTCACACAGGGAACTCTGGGGCCGTGTAGAACACATAGCTCTGAGGTGCCCAATGTCCCTTCATCAACTCTTGTCAGTCACAGGCTCAGGGCTGTTCCCTGTGGGTGTCACCGTTTTGGTCTTCGTGGCATAAGGATGGGAAAGGAACTGACCCTCACGAAATGATCCAATGGTATCTGTCATGCTCTCCTCCAAACTTGTCCTTCCCCGACACCAACCTCAGCCCTGACCCTCCGAGGCCCTTAACCATTGTTCTTACCATCTGATTACCCTCAGCCCTCACCTACTAACCTTTTGATAGCTGGCCCCAGACTCTTTGTCCTCATTTTCCCTGTCTGGGAATCCTTACCCTCCCCTCCACACCTAGCCTCGTCTGCTTCTACCTTCTGCACACATGGCCTGAGTTAGTTTCTCAAAGGTCGTTGGGAGCCCCAGCTCCCTGTAGAACCCACTTTGTGCAAAGCAGGGCCCGGTGTGGTTGTTGTCCTCTAGTCCGGCATGCAGCTGCATCTCTCTAGAGCCTTGGTTCCCCGCCTTCCTAACGCTGCAACCCTTCAATACAGATTCTCATGTCGTGGTGGCCCCCCAACCATAAAATCAATCTTGTTACTGCTTCATAACTGTGATTTTACTACTGTTATGAGGAATAATGCAAGTGTCTGTGTTTTCCAATGGTCTTAGGCAATCCCGTGAGAGGACTTGTGACCCATAGGTTGAGAATCACTTCTCTAGAGACCACCAATTTGTGTCCCACTCAGCTCTGAGCCTTAGCAGCTGCTGGCAGGCACAGTTGCTCTCCTGTTACATCCTGGCTTCAACCTGCCGAGGGTGGAAAATAGAAATATTTGCTTCTGTGCTGACCTTGTTACTGTTCCCTCAGCCAGGGCTTCTTGATGTTTGTCTACTTGTGACTCTTTTCCTCCTGAGAAAATTCACGCAACCCCAGACTTATAGCAAGAATTTACTGATAGTAAGTCATAAGAAATTTATTTTAAAATAATTGTTTGGTACACAGACCACCCGTTAAAGACAAAAGCAACTTTGTACCCTGGTGGGAAGGCTGTGTTTCCTTATTTTGACATAAAGAATAAAATCTTATCCGACCATTTGTTACTAGAGGACACAGAGTATCCAACATATTTGGATATACTAATGTATATTATATACAGAGTTGACCAATATTTACATTTTATAACCTTCAATGTATAATACATATTATAAAATATCAAAAACATGTTTAGTACCATTTCAGAAATGATTGAAAATTCTGTTTTAATTCCAGGCCAAAATTTATTTAACAATTTGTGTGTGTGTGTGTGTGTGTGGTATATGCATGTGCTCTGTGTGTATGTGTGTGGTATACATATGTGCTCTGTGTGTGTATATGTCTGTGTGTGTGGTATATGTATGTGCTGTTTGTGTGGTATATGCATGTGCTCTGTGTGTGTATATGTGGTATACATATATGCTCTCTCTGTGTGTATGTATATGTGTGATATACACATGTGCTCTGTGTGTGTGTGGTATATGCATGTACTCTGTGTATGTTCGTGTGTGTGTTATAAGCATGTGCTCTGTGTATGTGTGTGTTATATGAATGTGCTCTATGTGTGTATGTGTGTAACATACACATGTGCTCTCTCTCTCTTTGTGTGTGTGTGGTATATGCATGCATTTTGTATGTATGTGGTGTATGCATGTACTCTGTGTGTGTATATGTGTATGTGTGTAACATACACATGTGCTCTCTCTCTTTGTGTGTGTGTGGTATATGCATGCATTTTGTATGTGTGTGGTGTATGCATGTATACATGTATGCATGTATATGTGTATGTGTGTAACATACACATGTGCTCTCTCTCTCTTTGTGTGTGTGGTATATGCATGCGTTTTGTATGTGTGTGGTATATGCATGTGGCTCTGTGTGTGTGTGGTATATGCATGTGCTGTGTGTGTATATGTGTATGTGTTATACGCATGTGCTCTGCATGTGTGTGTGGTATATGCATGTGTTATTTGTGTGTGTGCATATGTATGTGCATGCGTGTGTGTATTGAGTCCAGCCACCTGAGCCAGGTGTCTTCTCATCTCTCTGCTCCTTATTTTCTGGGCTAGGGTCTCTCCCTGAACCTGGATTTCACTGGTCAGTTAGACTGGTGGCCATCAGATTCCCAGGATCCTCTTGTCTCCATCCCAGCACTAAATGACAGATGCATGTTGTCACGCCTAGTGGGGGGGGGGTTGAACTAGAACGGCCCCAGAGGCTCAGATATGTGCATGTGCTTCCCAGTTGGCAGACTGTTTAGAAAGGATTAGGAGGAGTGGCCTTGTTGGAGTAGGTGTGTCACATGAGGTCCAAAAGCCCATGCCAGGCCCAGTATCTCTCTCTTTCTTTGCCTGCTGCCTGCAGATCAGAATGTAAGCTCTTTGCACCTGCTCCAGGGCCATGCCTGCCTGCTTCCATGTTCCTCACTCTGATGATCATGGGCTTCCCCTCTGAAACTGTAACCAAGCTCCCAATTAGACACTTACTTTTCAAGGAAGTTGTTTGGTGTTTGGTTTTGTTTTTCAAACAGGGTTTCTCTGTGTGACCCTGGACGTCCTGGAACTCACTCTGTAGACCAGGCTGGCCTTAAACTCACAAAGATCCACCTGCCTATGCTTCCCAAGTGCTGGGATTGAAGGCGTGCACCACCACTGCCCAAACAATGCTTACTTCTCCAAGCAACATGGTTATGGTCTCTTTTCAAAGCAATAGAAAAGTAGCAAAGACACCTAAATTTTTTGTTGTTGTTGTTTTGTTTATTACAAGGGTGCTGGGGTCCTTATGTTTCAACAAGAAACATTTTAACCACTGAGTGTCTCTTCCTTTGGGCCCCATTTAGTGATTTTTTTTTAAATGAAGCTCAACTAAGCACCTTCAATAGCAATTTAAAAAAATCAAACATTCCGACATAATACAATCCAAAGATAGGCTAATCTGATGCATGCTGAGGAATAACAGTGGGAGATATTCTTTGTTCTCCACAATAAAAAACCATTCTATTTCTACGAAAGCAGAAAACTCCGTATGTATAGTAAAAACACTTCCGTTAGTGGCACACAGTCATGGCAGATCTGAACCAAGGTGTTTCAGGCAGTGTATGTCGGTGTTGTGTGGCATGATGACCCACGCAAGACAGATTATGCCTTTCGTGGGTTAAGAACCAAGGTCGTAGTGAGATCGCATGCTGCAAGAAACACCTCAGATTGTTCGTTGTACTTTTGAAAGACTCAGCTATGTGTTGTATGCACATGTGTGTGCAGTTGTGCCCATCCACACCAGCACGTGTGGAAGTCATCGGGGTGTCTTTTTCAATTACTCTGTACCTTACTTTTTGAGGCAGGGGTGTAGTAATAAGAGCGGCGGGGCTGCTTCCCCAGCACCCCGGCCCCCTGGCTAGCTCATACCCCGAAATAATTACACGGACACTGTATTCTTTTAAACACCGCCCATTTCTATCTAGCCTCTTCTAGGCTAACTCTCGCACCTGGACTAGCCCATTTCTAATATTCTATGTAGCACAGTTAGGTGCGCTTACCGGGAAGATTCTAGCCTACGTCCATCCTGGGTCGGAGCTTCATCGCATGTGTCTGCCCAGGAGCCAGGAGCATGGCGTCTCTCTGAGGCGTCTTACCTCACTTCCTCTTCCTCCCAGCATTCTGTTCTGTTTACTCCACCCACCTATGTTCTAAGCTATGAGCCCAAGCAGTTTGTTTATTACTTAACCAATGAAATCAAAAGATTGATATATGACACTCCCACATCACAGGCGTTCTCACTGACTCTACAGCTTGCTGGTCAGCAAGCCCCCTGGATCGACCCATTTTGACCACTAGCTCTGGAGTGACCAATGCATGCTCTCATGCCTAGCTTTTTACCTGGGTGCTAGGGATCTGAACTCAGGTCCTCATGTGCAGGAACTTTACCTACCCAGTCCCTCACCTGAACATTTGATTCAGCATTAATTTTTGGGTCATGTATCAACCTTTTACTGTTGCTAGGATTTTTTCTTGTAGCCCCTACATTTAGCTCTGTGACCGTGTATCGGTCTCAGCGCCCGGTTTAAGAAGCCAACTCTAAACAATGCAGCTATTTTCTTAGTGCTTACGTTACACCAGGTGTCACAAGTCGTCCAGAGCTGAGTGCACACCTCTAGAGGATGTGTGTAGGGTCTGCACGGTACGATGGAACCTGGGCATCAGCAGATTTGGTATCCAGACAGGTCCTGGAAGGAGCCCTATGGGTATAGAAGGTGACAGCTCATGGAGCCCAACACATGCTGACCGCGCTGCGTGGCGAAAGTTACCCCACCCCACCCACCCGACCAAGCCCCCTCTCCGGCCTTCTTGCTGCTTGAGGCTCAATGGCTGTCTCTTTCCACAGCTCACATAATCCTTGTTTTCTTTTTCTTTTTTAATTTTTTTAAATGATTTATTTAACTTTATTCTATGTGCATTGGTGTGAAGGTGTCAGATCTCGTGGAACTGCATTTTCAGACAGTTGTGAGCTGCCATATGGGTGCTGGGAATTGAACCCGAGTCCCCTGGAAGAGCAGTCAGTGCTCTTAACTGCTGAGCCATCTCTCCAGCCCCAACAATCCCTGTTTTCATTGGTAAATCTTCCTTTCCCCACTCAGACCTCAGCTACAGGGCTTTCCCACCTCCTTTGTGGTAATGTGCCGTCATGGGAATTAGACTTCACAGAGTGTCAGGAGACTTTCCTCCTGCCCCGTCCAGTTGTGCTGCTGACCTTACACCAGTCTGACTCGAGCTAGAGTCATTTGGGAAAAAGGAACCTTGATTGAGAAAATGCTCCCTGTAAACTGGCCCGTGGGCAAGGCTCTGGTGCACTTTCTTGATTGATGGTTGACTTGGGAGAGGCAGGCTCAATGTAGGAGGTGCCAGCCAGCCCTGGGCTGGTGGTCCTGCAAGTCTGGTAAGCTATGATCCTCCATGGTCTCTGCTTTAGTTCCTGTCTCCAGGCTCCTGCCCGCTTGAGTTCTTGCCCTGACTTCTTCCCTTGATAATGAACTGTGATGTCAAATATCACCCTCCCCCCACAGGTTGCTTTTGGTCACGGTATTTTATCACATCAATGGAGACCTTAACTAATACACTCTTGAACAATTCAATAGACTCCAAAAGTTTCAAGTTTTTAAATCTTTGGGTGAAAAAAAGGGAAGGGACCCGAAAGGAACCACAGTCAGCTGTGCCGGGAGTCTACCCAGAGGTCTCTTCATTGGGCTGTCTTTAGTGTGTTGAGCTGAAGTCTTAGGGTGCCAGAGCATTCTGCCCAAAGTGAGCAGTGTTAATCTTTACAATGAGAATGCCTGTATAGTGGACTGTGCCTACCCTCGGGACAGAACCTGTTTAGAAGATGCTCGGTGAATGGCTCCCCGTTCTTTGTAGGAGACGCCAGGACATTCCTGCAGTAAGGAATAATGTCTACAATATGCCGTGTGCGATAGCTGGTCTTGATTGCCAGCTTGATGAAATTTAGAATCACCTAGGAGACAGACATCTGAGCTCATCTGTGAGGGGCAATGCTTTCCAGTGAGTGACCTGGATATGAAGCCTGCTTTCCCTTCTTCCTGAGCAAGTATGTCTGTTGCTGCTGCCGCTGCCGCCGCTACCACCCTCCATCTGACATCAGATTCCAGTCTCACCGGCCTTCTGCTATGGATTTGGTAGCAGCAAGTGTTCAGGAAGCCCCAAGCCTTCTGGGATATCCATCTGCATGGACTGCCTAGCTCCCTAGTTTTCAGTCTCTCCGGCACGAAGATGGCCCTTGCTAGACAGCCCAGTCTCCATCCTTAAACCTTTTACAGTACATATACATCCTTCAGGATTTTCTCCACTAGAGAATCCTGCCACAGATCCGGAAACGTCAGGTGGTCCCTAATTCAAAAGGAAGGGACACAGGCCATTCGGCAGGAATGGCTGTGACTCCATATATGCCCTCAGCTGAGGTACACTGGAATCTGAGAGCTGGCCTGGGCCTGAGCCACTTCCTGGCTGACATTTCTGCCTCTCCTCACGTGGTACTTCTTTGTCAAACTCTGGCCTCCATTGAAGACTTCAGCAAGACTTCAGGGAACCACAGAATCCCCCACTTCAGCCCGGAGCTCTCCAGCGGGTCTCTAAGTGTCAGTGAGAACCAAGCATTCGCCAGGCTCACCCCACAAAGTCCCCTCCGAGTTCTCTCGTGACTGCCATTTCAAAGGGAACCTTGGAGAGGTTAATTAAGGCCCCACAAGGAAGAGGCTAATAAAAACTGGGTGTGGTGCTGATATATACCCCCAGTTCTAGCTGCTTCTGAGATTGAGGAGGGAGGACTGGCTACCTGAGTCTGTGAGTTTAAGAATTCAAGGCCAGCCTAAGCAACAGAGCAGATCCCCCTCCACTGTCCCCCAACCAAAAAGAATAGAACAGTGGGTGGGGCCAGCAGCTGGAGCAGGCTGGGTGGGTCATGTGACAAGGGGCACTGGTCATGCCTGACCTTGACATATTCATCCTGGACGCGTGCCAGAGTCTGCTCCCTTTTGCTTTCAGGGCAGGAAGCCCCCTCCAGGCCTATCTCCACTTTTCTCAAAGCCTGGCCACCCTCCCTGTCCCCATGCTGGCGGCTAGATCTTTCATTCAAGTGGAACTGAGTGCGGGCTTTTGTAGTGCTCATTTCCATGTATGCCAACAAGCAGAAGCGGGCACCAACCTTGGAACACTTTCAAAGGCGGGTAATTCCTCTGCAATAGGTCTTCCGAAAGCTTTATCTTGTCCTTTCTCTCTCTCTCTTTTTTGTTGTTAATCTTGGAGCCCCTTAGCATGTCAAAGCGATTTTTTCTAATGTCACATCTCCTAGACGTTAGCATGAAAGGGCTCTAAGAGATGATTTGAAAAGGAAAAAAAGCGTCGAGCGAGTGTTTATTACAGCCCTCCGGGCCACATTTGCATGCCGCTGTTTGTGCCAGCGCCCAGGAAGCAAGCTGATCTGGAAGCGGTGGAGTCCAAATGGCCTGGTGCTTGCACCTGCTCTCCCTCTCTCTCTAGTCATGTGGGAAAGAGGAAGCCCCATTGGGCTGATGGCGGTGGTGGGTGCCACTAGCAGAGCTAGGTGAATCGCAGACATGGATTTCCTATCGGGGATGAGCCAGCAATCAGCAGGCCATGCTCAAGTGGAGAAGCCCCGAGCTCCCGAATCCTCTGGGTTTCAGAGCTGTTAGCTGTGCCCTGACTGCTTCAGGCAGGTGTTCACCTGGCCCTGCTCAGGTGTCCAGTGCAGCGCCAGCACCCACCCTGCCACAAGGGTTGGGATTTTGCTCCAAATTTGTCACTTCCCTGAGACCCCACGTACATGTAGTGGACACATGACCATGCCTGCCAGCATCTCCTGGGGGTGGGCAGGAGCACTGCACAGGATATAGACGGAAGGGTTTCCAGGGATGCCCAGCACATTGCAAGTGCACAATGTATCGATTGGACTGTTTTCTTGATAGTCTAAAGCTTTTTGAATGATTTGTTTATATTTTTATTTTATGTGTATGAGAGTTTTGCCTGCTTATATACGCCTGTATCTTGTGTATGCCTGGTGCCTGCAGAGGTCAGAAGAGGACACCCCTGGATTCCCTGGGATGGTTGTGGGTGCTGGGAATTGAACCCGGGTCTTCTGCATGAGCAGTCGGTGTTCTTAACTGCTGAGCCATCTCTCTAGCCCTTTCTTGGCATTTGCCTACAGAACTTAACCAGAGTTCTCAAGAGGTCAGGACACTCCTGGTTTGGGGCACTGTGGATGTTTCTGTCTCTGTGCCTGAGGACACTTCCTTTGTGGATGGAGTGGGCTTAGGAGTGGGTGGGGGTCCCAGTGGCTGCTTCACTTTGTATGGGGGAAAAAGGGAGACATTAACACCCAAAGACCAGGGTTCCTGCTTAAGCACCAGGTGAGCATATCTCTCACTCCTTGTCCCTGGAGTTCTCTTTGCCAGAAGAGATGAAAGTCCCCACAAGCCATCCCCGTCAGAACACACACTCCACAGATCGCTCAGTCCATTAAATTCTGTTTCTCAAGCTGGGTTTTCAAAGCAACCGCACCTGTTTTCCAACACACCTTTAAGCAAGGATCGAATCGGTGCCAACGCCAGGGACAGGTGTCCAGAGTACCCTGGCAGGCCCTGATTTCCAGGCCTTTTGAAGAACAGGACAAAGACTCCGGCAAACTAGCTCACCCTCCTTCCTCCGTCCATTTCACAGGTGAGGGAAATCGAGCTTTGCTTGCCTCTTAGTCACTTGGGTCCAGGCAAATGATGCTGAACTCTCTTGGCCACCCAGATGGTCTCCTAGACCCAAGCTTATCCTGCTACTCTACTGTGGCCCTGCCTCTCCTGCCCTTCTTGGAGCTGGAGTGGGTTGTTTTTTTTTCCAGAACTCTCTTCAGGGTCAGCCCTACTCAATTGTTGGCTGGTTGCCCTTCACCTTTCTCCTGTGCTGCAGGCTCAGAACCCTGCCTGGGATGGCAGCTCCCATCCCTGTAACACACTCCCTGGACTTGGCAGGGTCCCTCACTCCTTGTCCTGTATCCTTGACTGTTATCAGGTAGCGGTAGCTGTCCTGTCTCTGGAGCAAGTTCCGGACTGCGGGGACTACTGAGGATATTCCTGCAAGTTGAACACCAGTCCTTCAACGTGCAGATGCCAGACAAGGCCATGAGGAGGCAGTAGGGTAGAATTTGAATCTGGTTCAGGCTGATCTGCAGCAGTGACATCACCAAGTGACATCGATGCTGACACCTCCCAGTCTTGCCTGGTCTTTGAGTCTGCTGAGGGCAGAGACTGCCCTGCTAGCTCCCTTCCCCTGCAGCCTTTGAGTGCAAGGCCAAGGGCCCTCGGTTCCGCAGCGCAGACTCCCCTACTTGTATGAGCAGGTTGGCTTTACTCCACATTTCTCACCCCAAGGGATCTGATCCCGAGACACTGCTCTGTGCCTACAGGGAGGACCGGGACACAAGGCAAATGGCATGTAATATCTCACTAAATGTCTTCTATCACTAACTGGCGGTGTGACTCTGGGCAGGTTACTTACCTTCCCTGAGCTTCCATCTCCTCCCTCAAATGGAGAACACTGGGTGAAGTCAGATACCAGGTTCAGCGTAGGGCATGGAGACCTAATTCTTATGAAGGACAGCGTTATGACCACCCTGCAGTTATCTCTGCAAATGGGCCGACTTTTATCCTTCTGGGCCACTGCTCCAACCCCGGGCTCAGAGACAGCTTATGCATGCCAGCCTTGTGCCCTCCCCCTACTTTGGGGCATTTTCTCCTGAGGATTGAGTAAGGCCCCCAGGTCTTCCCAGAAATGAAATGCAGGAATTAGAAAAATACATACTCAGCACTGCCCAGTCTTGTTGTGGGGCCCAAAGCAAGTAGCTACCTATCCCTGGGCCTCAGTTTCCAATTTCCTGTAGAACTGAGTTGGGCTGGGGTTAGAAAGGTGACTTAGGGACTCAACACTGGCTGCTTTTGCAGAGGACCAGCGCCATACCTCCAACATCCTCGTCCAGTTCCAGGGGATCCACCCTCTCCCCCACTCCTTTTTTAACCTCCTTGGGCACCAGGCACACAGGTGGTGCACATACGCAAATGCAGGCAAAACACTCCTTCATACAACAACAACAAAATCTAGAAAGATCCTGAGCTGACGGCCTAGGTAGCTTCCTACTTAACCCAGTCTCAGAGGTCCGGTGCCAGGAGAACTTGCCTCTCAGAGCTGAGATACTCATCAGCTACTCAGAGGGCAGACCTGCCTGGGCTCCCAGCAGGCTGCACCTGCCGGCCCAGCTGAGGTGCTGAACGCAAGGGGCCACTTCAAAATGCATCGTAAATTGTGGCCAGGGAGGGAGAAAAAGAGCCGGGGAGGGAGGGTGAAAGTGAGGGAGAGAGGGAGAGAGAGGCAGGGAGGGTGGGAGGACGAGAGAGCCCCCACTTCAAGGCCTGCTCCCTCCCTGGCAGGAGACCTGTGTATAGGAGGATGAAGGCAAAATGGAGACTGGCAAAGCTGGCCTTCTGATGGAGCGTGTGGTGCCCACTTTGAACGTGTGGCCTTTGTACCTGCCTATTCAGGGCAGCCTCAGGACGCTGGGGGGCAGGCACGCAGGGGAGGACAATGACGGGACTCGCTGCTTTGCGTTCTCTTTGAAGTGGTTCTGCCCTGGCCCCCTGCGGGCTCCAAAAAGAATGCTTTTGTTGCCCGCTCCAAAGATGCCGTAAGATTCTGGGGAAAAGTAACCGGAGGGGATCTGCCCGATTAAAACAAAATTAAAGATAAGAAACAAATCAAGCCGGCCATGCGGGGGCTGGCGGCAGCTTTGAACGACCGGTAGAAGGGACACTCTGTGATCCAACCCTTTCTCTCCCTGGGGAAGTGACCAGCTTGGGGGAGGGGAGAAGAGGGGGCAGAAGCCTGGAAGCCAGAAGGGGAAATCATGGCCTGCTGGGGTCTCCCAGGAGGGACACCAAAGAGGGAAGGGGCGAGGGGGAGGCGGCGGGGGGGGGGGGAGCGGGACGTGACGACTCCGAAGTCAAAGTCCACTCCAGTGCTAGTGTTTGGGCAGAAAAATGCTGGAGGCAGAATCAAAATAACTACTGTTTACAGAGTTTGGTGCCAGGGGTGGGGCTCTGTGCTGGTTCCAGTAGTGGCCGAGTGGGGAGTTGAGAGTCCTTCACTGCCGTGAAAAGAATATGAGCATGCAAACGCCATTACATGCTCCATTCTTCTGCTAAGGAGGTCGTGGCTCAGAAAAGGGGCATCACCGCCGCCTCCCCACAGAGTTGGCAAGTGGTGAGGTCAGATTTCGAAGTGATTTGGGGGCTTTCAAAACATGGTCTGTCTTGGTTTTGAGAGGAAAAGGGGCCATGTGGGCCCAGGCAGCCTTTTAGAACTAACCCGAACTCTCCTTACAATGCTATACCCTGGACCGCCCAAGGGGGCGCTTTTCAGACCGTTCCGAGAAATGGGGATCAAAGGAGAGCTTTTCCCTTCTTTCTCTGTGTAGCTCTGGCTGTCCTGAAACTCACTCTGTAGACCAGGCTGGCCTCGAACTCAGAAATCTGCCTGCCTCTGCCTCCCTAGTGCTGGGATTAAAGGTGTGAGACACCACTGCCCAACAAAAGAGAGGCTTTTAGATTGGCCATGGGCGTGGCAATACCGCTCCTAGTCCAGACTCCCCACCCCTCTTGTTTTGCCTTCTTGAAAGAGATCTTGTTGCACATTCCTGGCTGGCCTCCAGTTGGTGAGCCTCCTGCCTCGACATCCTCAGTGCTGGGATGGCAGGTGCATGCTGTCACCATGGGTTCCCCCACACCCTCCATTTCTGAACACCCAGTTCTGCTTCCTGAATATGGGGCCGAGGGTCAGCACAGGCCAGTCGTAGCTGGATTTCCTGAGATCTTGCAGTCCCATTTGTCCACACTACAGTCTGAGGGCCTTCCTAGCACAAGCCCAACCCCTCTCCTTCATCCAGTATGGGACAAGTGGATCTCCAGAGAGTCTGAAGGGTCATCAGGGTCTGCCACACATCTTCCGGGTCTAGGCTCACATCAGAATGGCCCTGCCTTACTCCGGACCTTCTCTGTCCTAGCCAGTCTCTCCTGGGAGCACAAGCCAGCAGGGCCTTCGGGCTCTCACTTCATCCTTTGAGCCTGGGGGTCCAGACCTAAGGCAATTGCATCCAGATGAACATCCTGTTCTAAAGAGCCTTGGCTCTATCTGGTGTGGCTTCTGGCTATGCAGTTAGAGGAGTAAGTGCCCAGTGTGTTTGAGAACAAGCAGGAAGAGGTATACTTACTCTGCCTTCCCATGGTCCCTTCCTGTAGGGAGCCCTACCGTTGAGCTTAGCTACTAGGTGGCTCATTCAGGAAGTACCTGATCCCAAATCAGGGGCCTCCTCCTTACCCTCCACAACCCTTACTATCCATAACCCATTCCCTAGCACCTCATCTCCCAGGTTCCTTCTTGCCATCTCACAGGTTGACCAAGGAACCAAGGGACACTGTAAGCTGATAGGAAGCAGTGGACAGAGAGGAAGTGGCCCTAGGGTCCTGTGCTTGTTTACCTGGCTGTCTGCCACACTTGTGGGCAACCAGCCCTTTTCATATTCCTGCTCAGTCTGGCCACATGCCTGCCCACCTCCCAGAGAGATGTCCTAGCCTCATTCCCTAGGGTGGTCCCTTAGAGCTCTAGGGCTCTAAGAAGTTCCCGTGGGTGCTCAAGGTTGGAAGGGATAGCTATTACCAGCTCTGGACAGGTGACCCAACCTCTTGTCCCTCATGTTGCTTGAGTCAAAAGCTCTATCCTTAGGAACCTCCTTCAACCTGGGGTCTGCAGCTGGCATAACTGGCCTACCCAGCCTCAGCTTGCATTGGGTGCAGCAAGGACCAGCAGATGTGTCCCTGGCTATGGAGATGTCACTACAGGAGGAGGAAGAGCCCTACCCAGTTCCCTGCACCTGGAACAAGGACCCAGGCTGTAGCTGTGGTCTGCCTCAGCAGGTGGAAGCCCATGGCTAGTTTACTGAGTTGGGTAAAACCCAGCAGAAGGAGGAAAGCCAGGAGGGCAGCCCAGGCCAGTTCATGAGGCTTTGGTTTCTACCGGCGTAGGGTTCCACAGAGAGCGGAGCATCCACTGGCATTATAGATGGTTGTGAGCCATCGTGTGGATGCTGGGAATCAAACCCAGGTTCTCTCCAAGAGCAACAAGTGTTTTAAAGCACTGAGCCATCCGTCCCCTCACTATAAACTGTCATTTCCTCACAACCCAACAGGACAGATTTTTGAGATGAGAAAATGGAGGCTCACAGAAGCTTCAAGAGTCACACGGTGCTGATAGGCTCCAGGCAGAGCTACCAATCTGTGGGAACACGACGACCTTCTTAAGAAATAAGTCGCTACCATTTAAGGTGGAACCTTTTGAACTGGATTGATGTAGAATGAGCAGGAGTTTGTCCAGGTCAGAGGGAGGGGGTTCAGGCAAAGAAAAGAGCTAAGTCTTGGAGATGAAACTTAAGAGAGGACAAACTTGTCAGGGGGTGGCAATGATTGGGGATAGAGACCGAGGGGAATGAATTGGTGGGCAGGATGCCGCTCAGGATGGTTTGCAGAAGAATGGAGACCTTCTGGGAGTATGCGGACGCAGCAGGCAAAGGCTTGTGAGCCGAAAGAGCCAGGCTTCCCGAGCCTAGCAGGACGCTAGGCACGCACTAGCACTCGATACCAGCGTGCGCAGTTCGGGGGGGCGCCGCGGCGAGAGCGAAGTCTGCAAGTGGCGTCGCTAGGGCACCGCGGTCCCCCGCCCGCCGCCGGCGCTCTAACGCGGAGCAGATGGCCAGCGGACCGCGCGCCTCCAGCCGCCGCGCCGCTCTTTGAAGTGGCCGCTGCCGCCCTCGGCCGCCGGAGCCCCGCCGGCCGAGGCTGCGCATGTTTACCCAGGTGCTCCGCCGGCCGGGGCCTCGGCCGGTCGGCGTGGGGCAGCTGAGCTGCAGAGCCACCGAGCAAGCCGCAGCTCCTCCGGCGCCACCCGGTCTCCCGCTCAGCGCCCGCTCATATGCTTAGGAGCTCAGGCTCAGAGAGGCCAAGGCTTGTCTAATCGAAGGCTCGCGAGCCACCAGGCCCGGGACTGCTCTGCTGTCTGCGTTGCCCCTCCTGCTGGGCCTGTTTCCCTTGACGCTGGCATCTCCCGCCCTCCCCCCACTCCGGTTAAGGCACCTGGCACTTCCCCCTGCGCCGCTGGACAAGGACAGTTCATGTCTGAGGTTTATTACGTGAGGCTGTCTCTGCCTGAGCAGCGCTCAGTCTGCACAGGGCCCTGTGTCATAGGTGTACCCATCGCTGTCCTCTGTCCTCGCTTAGAGAAGACAAAAAGCTTGTCCAAGGCCACCGCTGGTAAAGCTAGAGCCAAAAATTGAAGCCAGGCAGGGCCAGTTGAGGCCAGAGTTTCCGCTGGGCGGGCATGATTCTGCTCCACCCTCGTTGAAGAGCTCTCCAGGCCACCCCCACCCCACCTGCCCAAGGCTTTCCCATGAACAGGTAGTACCAGGGAGCTCAGGGGTCTCTTGCATTTGCACCCAGGGATCCCAGCATCCGGTTTGAAGATTTTCTTTCGGGCCTGTCTCCTGACCTCCAGAAGAGACCTGTTTTCAAACATCCTAAGGCTTAGATAGAATCTGGAGGGCGGTTAGCTAAAAGCCTGCTCTTTTGCGACTGCGCCTCCCTGACAGCCTGGGAGCAACTCAGGCCTCAGCCTTTTCTATCCCATCAGAATAGGGTCCTGTGCGTTAAGAGCCATGTTTCCTCAGGAGCCTAGGACCCTCACTAGGACCCCTGTGGGTCACAACGGCCAGGGAGTGTGGCAACATACCCTATCATCCTACTTCGGAATAGAGGCTCACGTCCAGCTTCCCCTAGCCAGTGGGACCCTGGGTCACCATCAGGATGTCACCTGGGTGATGCAGAAGCGGGAGTGGGGTGGGAGGGGTGAGATTCTTTCTGGCCCCAGTGAGCCTACAAGGGTCCTGCCGGAACGAGTATGGGGCAGACATTTGTCCCTGTGTGTCATTCCGGCGCTATGGCCACAGGATGTCCCTGGAGGGATCAGGAGAGGCAGTAGTTTGCAGGCTCTGTCCTGAAGCCCCTGGTCATTGTGGTTGTGTTAAGGGCACGGTCCTGGCAAGTCTCCCTCTGCCCAGAGACCAGGCAGGTTACTTGTCGCGGTGCGCTCAGGCCAGGCGCCCCCACCGCCGCTCCCCGCAGCCTGACCCCTCACACATCCGGCGGGGATGAATCGGCCGCGTCGCAGCCGCTGCCTGCACACTCTGATCCCGGTCACTTTGTTCTCTCTTTAAAGCCAGTGGGCCGGTGGGGGAGGGGCCGTCTCTCTTCTCTTCCCCTTCTCCCTCAGTCTCCTCGGTACTTGCAGGCCTAGGCTGTGATGGTACTTGAAAGGACCGCGACACTCAGTTATCTGGCCAGGGAAGTCCGGTCTGAGAGTTATCTGTGCTGACTGGCTGAGTGGACGGAAGGCTGTGCGCCTGAGTGAGCCGCCACACACACACCTGCTCTTGTGGACTTAGGGACGTGCCAATATAACTACCTTATAACTACCGTAGCTTTTTGATTTATTTAGATCCTTAGTAGGACAGGACTGAGCCCTTCACACCCCCTACACAAACATCTTCTGTTCCTGTTGAACAGTTTTTCGAGGATTCAGAAGATTCATGCTTAGGAATACACATGCCCAACAAAATTCGGGTCTAAACGTGGACCCAAGGGAACATCCCTAAATTGGAGCTACACAGTGCTTAGGGTCAGGAAACAAGTAAATGCACGAGGTAGCCCATGTTTTGGGGTAGCACGCTGCGGTGGGTGTGAGCTACTAGTGGTTCAGGTGGTAGTGTGGATGGGTTGAGGAATAGACGTTAGGCACAAAAAATATGTAAGGGTCAGTGAGGAGATGTCAAGTAAGATGGAGGCCTAAAGAATGACTGAGGTTAAAGAGGGAAGTGGCTGCAGGGGGTCAGGGGGACTCTGCGGGCAGCGTTCTCTGTCTAAATCTGCTTTAGGGTTCTTTAAGTATACCCCCTTGCAAGGAGTACTTGTCCTGAGCATCTGTCCTGTGCACCTCTTGACTGCGTACAACAAACTCACCTGAAAGTTCAACATCTTACGTTCTGCTTCCCTTGTGTTATAGCCTCTGTAGTTTTGTGTTTTTGTTTTCTAATTCTGTTAGGGAGTCTTGGTTGGGATTCTGTAGCATTATAGATTTGTTCAGGAAGACTTGCCTGTTTTATAACATTATTTATGTTTCCTCCATGGACATGGTATACCTCCATATCTCTTCATCTATCTATCTATCTATCTATCTATCCATCCATCTATTATCTATCTATCTATGTATGTATCCATCTATATATCTATCTATGTAGCTATCTGTGTATCTATCTATCTATCCATCCATCTATTATCTATCTATCTATGTATGTATCTATCTATATATCTATCTATGTAGCTATTTGTGTATCTACCTATCTATGTATCTATCTACTATCTATCTATCTATCTATCTATCTATCTATCTATCTATCTATGTATCTGTGTATTTATCTATCTATCTTCTATCTTTCTATTTATTTTGGTGTTTTGAGACAGGATTTCTCTGTGTAGCCCTGGCTATCTTGGAACCTACTCTGTAGACCAGGACCAGGCTGACCTCAGACTCAGAGATCTGCCTGACTTTGTGTCTTATTTAGGGCTGTTATTGCTGTGAAGAGACACCATGACCACAGAAACTCTTTTTAAAAAAAAATTTATATATTTATTATGTATACCGTGTTCTGCCTGCACGTATGTTTGCACACCAGAAGAGGGCAGCAGATCTCATTACAGATGGTTCTGTGCCACCATATGGTTGCTGGGAATTGAACTCAGGACTTCTGGAAGAGCAGCCAATAATCTTAAACTCTGAGCCAACTCGCAAGCCTGAGCACAGCAATTCTTGTAAGAAAAACATTTAGTAGGAGCTGGCTTATAGTTCAGAAGTTTAGTCCATTGTCATGGTGGGAAGCCTGGTAGCACACAGGCAGACATGGTGCTGGAGAGGTAGCCGAGAGTTCTGCATCTGGATCCACAGGCAGCAAGAAGCCACAGTGATACACTGGCCCGCCTTGAGCCTCTGAAACCTCAGAGTCCACCACCTTGTGGCATACCTCCTCCAACAAAGCCATACGTTCTCCAACAAGGCCACATCCCCTAATAGCAGCACTCCCTATGGGCCAAAGGGGCCATTTTTATTCAAACTACCACACTCTGTCTCCCAAATACTGGAATTAAAGGCATCAGCATCTTAAGACAGGGAAGCCATGCTCAGAGAGGTTAAGAAGCTTGTCCAAAGTCACGGCAGAGACAGGGTCAGGACTTTTGGGGAGCACACTTGCATGGACATTATGTATTATTAATTTATTATTAACCACTTATTGTGATTGTTTATTTTTGACCCCCTGAGATAGAGTTTCACTATTTAGTCAACAGTGAAGCTGCTGGAACTCGCTATGTAGGCGGGGACTTGCTATGTAGCCCAGGTTAGCTTCAAACTCATGATCCTCCTGCCTCAGCCTCCTGAGTGCTGGGATTAGGCATGAGCCATCAAACCTGGCTTTCATCATGGGCATTGGACCTGCAGGCTATTGCTTGTCTATGGGGCTGTTTCTGAGTCCCTAGGAGGCAGTCAATAGGGAAGTAAGTCTTCTGGGACCAAAGCGCAGGCCTATGCTGGTAGGGCTGCCCACCCTGCATGCATCCTGGATGTGGGCTGCAGTGGGAGAAGCTGGTGAGCTTTTTGACCTTGGCCCAGGGTCTTGAGCTGGTGTAGAGATTCAGAAAGGGCCAGAGAAGCTGTGTTCTGTTCCCAGCTTTGAGGGCAACAAGCAGTTTGGTGTAGTGCTGCCTGGGAGCCTGGTGCCCTGAGCTCACTCCCAGAATAACATTCACCAATGCCGTTTAACCTCTGCCTTCTTAGTCTCATACAAGATGTTGATTTTGGCCATCTTACATGAGCTCAGAAGCTCACAGAAGTTCTGGGAGGATGTGGTTCTAGCTCAGCTAAGTTGTGCCGTGCTAAAACTACCGAGACACTGGAAGGTAAAGTGGAACTCAGGCTATGGCCAAGAAGTTGTCCTCACAGTTGGGTCAGAGTAGGTAGGAAGGGGATGAAGCAGGGATATGGTAGCACACACAGTGACTTCAAGCTAGTCAGGTGAAATAAATTGTGTGAGGTGGAGTCTGTGGCAAACAGAGCTGCCTGAGAGGGGCACCCCCTCCAACTCTAGTTATTATTGCCCCTTGGGAACATGGGCACGGTGTGAACAGAGAGCTGGACAATTTATTTTTCATTATTGCTAGTGACTGTGAATCTGGTGTGTGTTTGCGCACACGTGCGCGTGCACGCACGTGCATGTGTGTGTAAAATCTGCCACTTGAAAACGTTAGCAGCCAAGTTTCTATCTATTACACGCAAGCCAAACAAATCCTTACCTGTGGCTTTTCCCGGTTCTCAGCTTCTGACCTTTGACTTTGGAGGCTTCTAGGGGTCCTTCTTATCCCACAGACCCTCTGCAGAATGCCTTCACCCTGAGCAGTGGCTCCAGGTATAATCCCAAGAACTTTCTGTCCTCCATGTTTCTAGCCACCTTCCAATGCTGGAGTCCCTGGGGACACAAAGGCTGTCCTGGTTCGAGTCAGGACTGGATTTTCTCTTCTGCTCCTAGTTCTTTAGGGCTGGATGCCCTCGCTTCAGGAGAACGGGGTGGAGTAGATTTGCTCTCCAGCTTTTATTTTCTAGGGTGAAGATTTCCGGTTAGCCCCTGAACACTGACAGATGCAGCCCTTGCACCCTCCCAGCAAGTTAGATTTATGCGCCATCCCGTTTCCTGCACGCTGCACTTTTGGAGGGTCTTTTCATCATCATAGAGGTTTCCCAAGTGGCATCTCTGGATGCTTGCCTGTACACCATTTCCTCCTTATGCCCCCTCTGTCCTTTCTCCTCGCTGCCTGATGGGTGTTCTCAGGGACACTGCTTGGTCAGTCATTTCCTGCTGACTGACACCCACTCTTTTCACTAATTAAAGGAGCAAAGGTTACATTGGCCTGTGGGGAGGCTTTGACATTAGGGCACAGGATGGCACGATGGGATGTCTGTCTGCCCCTGTCCAGTGTACTGAGTGGGGTCCTGGGCTGGTCTCTTTGGGTCTGACTTGAAGCTGGTCTTTCTTTTCCAAGTGAAGGGGAAGAGGGAGAAAAGGCACTGTGTGTCCTGGACACTTGTCACTTCTTCCCCAGTGCGTTTGCACAGTCTTGCGGTCCTCATCAAACAACCAGGAAGTCGGCTTCTGTCATATTTCCTTGTAACTTTCTTTTGTCACGAGGAAAACTGATATAATCAGATCCCTTATAATGTACCCTCAGGGTGCAGTGGTTTAATTTCTTTCACAGAGATTTCCAGGACTAGAATTAGTGGGTCCAAAAATATTTTAAGTGCAATATATAAAAATATATATAAATATACATAAATATACTGTTCAGATTCGTGTTAAGCTGCTCAGGCTGGTCTTGAACTAGTGACTTTCCAGCCTGAACCTACTAAGTGCAGGATTTGCAGTCACATAGCATCATGTCCACCTTGCAAAACTTATATTTTAAATGCAAAAATTAAAGGAACTCTTTAATTGAAGTTGCTGGACTGCTTTTTGGTCTGAAGGAACTTAATTGTAGTGATGGCTCTTAAGCTGAATGGAGCTTCTTTGGTGCCCACCAGCCTTCGTGATCCTGTCCCTAAATGCCTTCCTCTGATGGCCCTGGCTATCGCTAGGGCACCTTTTCCTTTGCCCGGGGGCATTTAGCTTCCTGCTTTTATGGATCACCTCTTCATGTTCTTTGCCACAATTCCCACCGGGTGTTTGTCCTTTTCTTTCCAATTTGAAAGAGCTTTTTGTAGATTACCGATCTTAACCCTTTGCTCTCTGAATGACAAAGATGCCTTCTTAGATTTACTTCTTGTCTGCAGCTTTTGCCGGTGGTATCTGCTGACTTACACAAGACTGGATTTGTGTGTGTGTGTGTGTGTGTTGCGTGAGTCTGTCTTTTCTATGGCTACACGGGATCTCTGCTCCTGGCTTGGCAGCTGATACCTGGGAAGTGGCTCTGGCTTCGAGCCACCCGTGGGACCTTGGTTGAAAACTGTTTGTCCTCTTTGTCCTCAGCTGCCACATCTGAAGTAATGGGGAGTTACTGGCCCTGCCAACTTCCTGGAGCGCTGGGAAATTGTGGAAGCATCTGGTACTTGGGAAGGGAACCCTAAACAGACATGGAGTCATGGTAACAATATGGTAACAATGTGGCAGCTCACAACTTCCAGTCAAGTAGCTGGCATGACCGTGGAGGCCCTGAGGAAGAGGAACAGGATTAGGCTCTCACTGGGCTGGGGCCTAGGCTCCTGGTAGGTGGACAGCCTGGTCATCATACAACACCGCTTTCACAGACTCAAAACCAGCAAGGGCTGTGGCAGGCATTGTGCCTGCTTTCCTCACAGTTCTTCCTCTTTCCTGGCTGACAAAGTCCCAAGAAAGTGACCCTTTCAGACGGCTCTCACTGTGCAGAATTGCATCATGGGTCCTTTCCTTCCCAAGAAAATGACATTGTTGTGTACATTGGTTTCGCTAGTTAAGGATGACTGGCATGACGGGGAGAAGTACATTTACCTGGAAACACAGCCACTTGGTCCCCCACCCAGGCAGAAGTAGGTCACAAGGCAAAGGATGGGGGAAGGCCGGAAGTGTGAGTGGTGGTTTGGATGAGAGTGCCCCCCCCATAGGCTCATATATTTGAATACCTGGCCACAGTTGGTGGAACTGTTTGGGAAGGATAAGGAAGTGTGGCCTTGTTAGAGAATGTGTTACTAGGGGTGAGTTTTGAGGTTGCAAAAACCCACACCACTCCCAGTTAGCTCTGTCTCCCTGTCTCATGCTAGTGGGTCAGATGTAAGCTCTCAGCTATTTCTCCATCCCCATGCCTGATTCCCTGCTATCATGCTCCCCACTGTGATGGTCATGAGCTTTAGCCCCTGAAACCATGAGCCCCAAATTAAATTTATAGGTAGCCTCAGTCATGGTGTTTATAGCAATAGAAAAGTAGTTGACACAATGTGCCTCGCCTAACACACTGGAAAAAGCAAGACTCCAGGGGAAGCCCTTGGGAAGGAGTCCAGGGAAAGGGGACAGATAACCAATGCCTGAGTGGGGACCAAGAAAAAGTGGGGGCCTCAGGGCTGGGCCATGGAGGCAGTGTAGTGTGTGTGCACATCTGGGGTTTGCCGTTTGGTAAGTGATTCCCCCTTAGCCCTTGAGAGTGCCCAAAGCTGATGTTCACAAGCTCTGTGTGAGGGAGGCCAGTGGAGAACGTTTAGCTTGTGTGGGAGAAGATGTTACTAAGTGGGGTCTAAGAGGCGGCATTCTTTGCACAGAATTTGTGCTGTTTAGGTTTTTTTGTTTGTTTGTTTCTTTTTGGTCAGTTTCACACTAGATATCTCTAGTGTTAGAGTTATCTGGGAAGAGGAAACTCAATGGAGAAAATGTCTCCATCAGATTAGCCTGTAGTAAAGTCTATGAGGATATTTTCTTCATTAATGATTTATGTAGGAGGGCCCAGTCATTGCTGACAGGAAGTCTTGGGAGGCAAAAGAAGCTGAGGGGCTGGAGAGAGGGTTTAGTGGGTAAGAGAACTGGTTGCTCTTCCAGAGGCCGTGAGTTCAAGTCCCAGAACACATGGGGTGACTCACAATTGTCTGTAACTCCAGTCCCAGGGGATCAAATGCCCCCTGCTGGCCCCCATAGACACCAGGCCCATACGTGGTACAAGACATCCAAGAGTAGGCAAAACACTCATATACGTATAATAATAAAATAAGCTTTAAAGAAAAGAAAAGAAAGGAAAAGAAAAGAAACTGAACACGAGCCTGGAGAGCAAGCCGGTAAGCAGAGTTCCTCCATGACTTATCCTTCCATTCCTGCCTCCAGGTTCCTGCCTTGTGAACCCGCTTTCCTCCACGGACTGTGACCTGGGATCTGTAGATCAAATATTTTTTTGCTCCTAAAGTTGCTTTTGGTCATGATCTTTATTACAGCATTAGGAAGTGTCTTTGACCTTCCAGTCTGTGAGGATATGGGGAGGAGACGCTGTCTATGCCCCGGATATGAGCCTCACAGACACCAAACTTCTTGCAGCCTCACCGGCATTAGAGAATGGTGAGCAATAAACTTCTGATGTTTATAAATCGCCCAACCTTCGGTATTGTATCACCCTAGGGAGACTAAGGTAGTTATAAAAAAATCTTGAGCCGGCCATGGTGGTGCATGCCTTTAACCCCAGCACTTGGGAGACAGAGGCAGGCGGATCTCTGTGAGTTTGAGGCCAGCCTGGTCTATAAGAGCTAGTTCCAGTACAGGCCCCAAAGCTCCAGAGAAACCCTGGAGATGTCTAGTTTTATTGAACTTTTATTTAGTGAGATACCCCAGACTACTGCAGGAGATGGGGCTCAGTTAGGAGCGTGCTTGCCTAGTCCTGAATTTACCATTCAACACTGCATAAAACCCATCATGCTGGAACACACCCGTAACCCCGGCACTCAGATGGAGGTGAAGGTAGGAAGACCAGAACTTCAAGGTCACCCTCAGCTACGAAGAGTTTGAACCCAGCCTTGGTTACACGAGACAGAGACTGGGGCTGGGGATCAGAGGAAAGAGCCACAAATTCACATTTAATTTGCCGTGCCTGGCAGTTGGAATAACTGACTTCAACGTCAGCAAGCACAGACCAGAACGTGACCCTCTTTTCTGTTGGTGGTAAATTAGCATTGGTCATACAGAGGGCAGCAAGGAAATGTGACTGAAGACGCAAGATGTGCCTGCCCTTTGCCCCAGCGGCCCCACTTGGTAAAGTTGGGACAATAAGAGTCCCTGTTTCCACAGGCTTCTGAAAGGCTCAAATGAACTAACCCATGACAGCCTCCACTCTCAGTGCCTGTCAGAAGGGCTAGAGAGATCGGGAGAGATCAGGATGGCTACTGCCACAGAACCACCTGCGTGTGGAATGGCCAGGTACAGGGAATGCTCTCTGCAATAGCAGAATAGGGGAGCAGCTGACCACTCACCCAGAGAGGAGGAGACTAATTCCTGGGGCCCCACATCCTTCTGTTAACACAGCATCACCTCCACATCTACCCAAAGCCCCTTAGTGGTGAGCAGAGCTTCCTCTTCCTTGGCTATCAGCTGCCATTAACTATGTATCGCTCCAACCTTTTATTGTTAATGCTGCGTCTCTTCATTTATTCAATATTTGATCCAATGCAAAATAGTTTTTGAAATACAAGGGTGCTCATTCATATAAAATAACACAAGTGGGGGTGGGCGGGGGGGTGAGATGTCGGCTCAGAGATGGGTAAAGTCAGAGGGGAGTCTTCGAGAGTCACCAGAGCTTGGTGTCGGAGAAGCAAAGACTGGGAGTCTGCTACGCTGTGGGAAAGTGAGAAGAGTTGGTTGGGAACCTCATCCACACTCGCATAGTGGTGAACCCTTGAATCCTGGCACTTGGGAGGCTGAGGCAGGGGCATTGCTGCAAGCTCAAGTCCTGACTGGGCTACAGAGTGTCACAAACAAGCAACAAACAAGCAGAAAAATCTCACAGCATGCACAAAGGTTGAAAGACTCCCGAGGCTGAGGAGCAGGTTCAGTTCAAAGTCCTGTAACAGAATCTAATTAGCCTTGTCAGTCCCATGACCCAGGTTAGACCAATCGCTGTATGTACTAAGCCTTCCCTAGTGGGCCACCAGGCTGCCACTCGCTCCTCAGGGAAGGTAACAGTGAGTGGAATGATGGAAAATGGATGGTAGTACTGCCACAGGTGTGTGCTGGGCCTGGGGTTGGTGCCAGATCGTGGGGTTTCCTTGACGACAGGAGCTAGGGAGAGCTCTCAGTACAAGTGGTTTATATGTAACCTGTATTTTTATTTTGAACCAACATTGTTATTGGGTGGAGTGTGACCCTTCAATGTCTATGTACAATGTGCAATGTCAGGTCAGGGTCCCTTGCTGTCACCTCCGATATGTCATTTCTTTGTGTAGGGGATATTCCTTTACTTCACTGTAGGCTGTTCTGAATTCGTCAGTGAATTGTTGTCATTTGCCATTATCCTTCTTTGGCACAGCCAGCTGAAGTCATAGTCCCTGTATTCACCAGCCGCCCCCCTCTCCCCCTCTCTGGTCGCTACTATTCTGCTCCATTTCTCTGGGGTCACACTTTTGTTTTCACACAAAGGTGAGAACTTGTGGCGTTTGTCCTCTGTCCCTGACTTATTTTCCTTAACACACCGTCCTCTGGTTCTCTCCACACTGCTCAGAACGTCATTCTTTTCAATTCTTTTCATGGATCCATAATATTCTATTATGTATACATGCCACATTAAACAAATCTGCTTGCCCGCCCTGGATGCGTAGGTGGGTTCTGCATCTGGCTACCATGGACGGTACTTCAGTAAACGTGGATCTATTTCCTATAGCAAGATTTTGGGGTTGTATGGTAGTTCTTTACCAAGTTGTCTGAGGAGGGTCCTTGCTGTTTTCAGTGGTGGTTGTACTAGTTTACATTCCCACCAGTAATACCCAAGTTCTTTTCTCCACCTCCTTGGCAGCAGTCATCCTCTTTGGGATTCGATACCAGGTTCCATGGTTTTGACTTGTGTTGCCCTGATGATTGACAATGCGGGGCCCTTCCCTACACATCTCCTGACCTTCCGTGTGTCCTCTTTTTGAAAAGTATCTCGCCAGCCATTTCTCTTTTGCCTCTTTGCTATTAACTTTAATTCCTTATGTATTCTGGAGCCGACTTCCTTGCCACATGCTCGGCTGGCAACACTGCTTGCCGCGCGGTGGCTGCCTCTGCCTTCTGTGGATTTTTCTTCTGCTGTGCAGAAGCACATACACTGGCTGCATCCCTGTTTGTCACATTTCGGTTTGTTGTTTGTGAGCCTCTCCAGTGCTTCTTTTCCCAGCCGGTGTCGTGAAGTGTGTCCGCAATGTTTTCCTCCAGTGGTTTCATCCAGCAGGCCCATGGCTCTGGCTTCTGAAGACGGGAGGAGAGGAGAGAGTGGCTGCCCTCCTCCCTCGAGGGCTGTGGGGACCCAGCTCTGCTGGAGCCTCCTCTAGAAGGCTGAATCAGAAGAGCTGGGCGTGGAGTGCACACACAGACACACAGTTAATTACAGCAGCACACTTGGCGCCACCCTAATTAAGGCTGGTCCCCATAGAAGCCAAGATTTAAAGTTCTCTTTCTTACAGTGTTTGACAGGGTCCCCTCCCTCTGCTCTATCTCCTTCAGTTTGGAGGGTGAGTGGCGGGAAGCACTTGAGGAAGGCTGTCATTGTCCCTTTGGAGGAATGTAGCCACCCTTCCAGGGCTGGGAACAGGGCAGTTTGAGGGTGGAAATGTCAGCCCTGGGCCTTTTTACTGGAAAGATAGGGCTGTAGGGTCTCACTATAATGGAAGGGTTGGGATTATCTTGACTTGGGACCTTTCAGAGAGTGAGAAGTGGCTCTCAGAGAGACACAAATGACCTAACTGGTCTAATGTTCTGAGGGACTGAAAACCTTGTATCTTCAGCCATGTTCCTGGTATCCTTGGGGCGCACCATGGCTTGGCCTATGCTGACACACGTAGGACATGGAAGACTTATTTACAGCTGAAAAACATATTTAACGGCCAGAGAATTTCCCTTGAGATTATTGGTCTGCAATGTGGACTGGTCCACTTCTGTATCCTATAGTGATGTTAAGGGTTCAATGGATCAGAGCTGCGGGGACATAAAAAAATCATTTCATATTACAGGTAAAAGAAGTTGAGGCCAGGAGAGAATCCCTAAGATCCCAGAGTGTGTTAGATCAATGTAATTATAAACTGGTGAGGGGCTCTGCCCTGGAGTGTCAGTGCCGAGTGAGTAAAGTGCTCAGATGGAATGGAAAGTGGTTCTGAGGTCTTTATCATGCTCAGAGGGGAACGGGCACTCCGTGGGTAGGCAGTGTTTGCCAGGGTACTGGAGGGCACAGGGTGGTGCATGTGCCAAGACTGTTGTTATCCACAAATAGACGTCAGAGGAGCCTTGGGAAGCAGGTGATTTGAGGAGGTTTGGGATGGCCGAAGAGATAAAAGTCATAGCAAGCTTTTGGAGAGAGGGAAGAAATCTAGAAGTTCCTCAGTGAACTGCTGTGGGGTCCCTGCAGGGTGACAGACAGAAGGGGAATTCCTGCCGGCGTTCATGTTAAGCCCTTTCCTGACGCGCTGGCTGGGTGTGCTGGCTAGGATTGTGCCGAACTGACACAAACTAGAGTCATTGGAAAGAAACAGTTCATTGAGAAAATGCCTCCACACGTTCCAGTTGTAAGGCATTTTTTAAATTAGTGATTGATGGGGGAGGGCCCGGCACATTGTGGGTGATGCCATTCCTGTTAGTCCTAGGTTCTATAAAAAAGCAGGCTGAACTAAGCCAGGGGAAGCAAGCCAGTAAGCAGCACTCCTCCATGGCCTCTGCATCAGCTCCTGCCTTGAGGTTCCTATCCTGTTTGAGTTCCTGTCCTGACTTCCTTTAGTGATGAACACCAATGCTGAAGTGTAAGCCAAATAAACCCTTTCCTCCCCAACTTGCTTGTCGGTCATGGTGTTCTCGACAGAGCAACAGAAATCCTAACTAAGACACTAGGGTTGTGTCTCTGTTGCTTTTTCCTATCCCTTAGATCTGTGAGGTCCCAAACCCGTTGTCCTTGGGGCTCGGGCTAATGGTCTTGGTGATAGATCTGATAACCCTGGCAAGAACTGGATATGTGAGCAGAAGTTATGACTGTGGGGTCTCAAGTGCCCGAGATAAAAGGTCACACTCAGAAGCCTGGGTGTGAGGGCATCTAGTTCCTTTCTGGTCACTGCCAACATGGTTCCTCCTTCAGTGAGTCCCATCACACAATGGTCTCAGGGCCTACAAGCTTCCTCACTTAGCCTCTTGATTCGGTTTTTAAAAGATTGTGGTAAATTATACTTTTTATAAAAATTAATAGTTCAGGCAGGTATGGTGGTCTAGCCTGTAATCCTAGCACTCTTGAGGCACAAGAATTGAAGGCTAGTCAGAGGTATGTAGCAAAACCAACGAACATAAACATAATCCCTGGGCAGTGGTGGCGCATGCCTTTAGCACTCCCAGCACTTGGGAGGCAGAAGCAGGAGGATCTCTGTGAGTTCCAGGCCACTCTGGTCTATAGAACTAGGTCCAGGACAGCTAGGGCTGTTACACAGAGAAATCCTGTTTCAACAAACAAACAAACAACAAACACATAAACATAATCATAATTTAACCATTTTTTAAAATCTTTTCAAGACGGGGTCTCCAGCCCAAGCTAGCCTTCAACTCCCTACATATCCACGGGTGACTTTGAACCTCACAAGTGCTGGGCTTACAGATGTGCACCATCACGTCCGTGGTGCTAGGGATCTGACCCAGGTGTGGCGCATTGTAGGGAAGCTCTCTGTCACCTGAAACACAGCCCAGCTCCCACTTAGCCGTTCTAAAGCCCGCCACTGTGGTATAAATGACTTCACACTGAGGTGCAATCTTGCCTCTCCAGTCCAGAACAGTTCTTCCCTAAGGGAAACTCTTCACCTACTAAACAATGACCACTCCAGGCCCCAGGTGACCATTGCTGTGGTGTAAATGGGGAGTTACCCCCGTCCCCTCCTGGGGGATCTTTAAGGGGGTCCCTCCAACATGACCACAGAAACTACAGTCAGAGAGGCCTATGGTGATAAGGTGTCTACTGTACTTACTGGTTCTCAGGAGTGAAGGGTGGCGCTCCTCTTTGGGGGTGTACTGTAGAGGTGATGAAGCTGGTTCAACTAAAGAGGTGCATGGGCGGGTAGGCATTGAGGAGAGAGAGAGAGAGAGAGAGAGAGAGAGAGAGAGAGAGAGGGCTCCTGGGCAAGGACTTTGTGAGGCTCAAGGAGGAAACACTGACAAAGGGCTTGAGAGAATGCCACTAGGTCCCCGTCAGACCACACTGTGTACCTGGCCTTCTTGGGGAGATGCTTACTGCCTAGGGTTGGGGATATTGAATGCAAGGTATTAAAGGTTTTTTATTATTTATTTATTTATTAATTTTTTTTTTTACAGAGTATTTGACTTTCTATCACTGAGAGTGGTCACTCTGGGTACCATATGTAAATGGAATCCTACGACATTTGTGTCTTCGTGTCTGGCATAATTCACTCAACATAATGTCCTCAAAATTCATCCACTTGTAGCTTGTGTTGGGATTTCAAGACAAGCTCTTGCTCAGACTAGCGTTTAACTTGCTACCTAGTGGAGAATGACAGGGCAACCAGGGCTTCCTCCCATGAGTTTTCTCACTCATGGGAGGTGGGCCACAGCCATCGCCAGCCCTTGTCCCCATGGGGATTGATACTGCAAGCATGGCATGTCCATTTCTGCTTTAATCTCTGCTTTCATTTCTTCAGATGTCTGGGTGTGAACGTGGAATGGTGGCGTCACTTCATGAATCTGTGTCACCTCTGATGAATCTCTGTGGTGTCTTTTCAAGCCCCTGCCCAACTGTGCTCTCAGTGACAACGGCTCTTCACCAGCCTCGGAGTCTGGTGTTTGACAAGAGCTACGTTCACGAGGGTGATGTGATCCTCATAGTTCCAGTTTGCATTTTGCCCAAGGTGATTGACAGTGACCTCTTTCCATGTATCTATTGAACATGCGTATATTGTCTGGAGTCTTTGTCCATTTTAAGACTATCTTTCATTTCTTTCTTGACAATTTCGCACTTGTATACAATGCGCCTTGATCATATCTACCCTGCTACCCACTTCCGGAGTCCAGTTGCCTGCTGGAGTGTTCACTGATTTGTATCGTCTTGATCTTGTGTGTGTGTGGGGGGAGTGGCTACTGTGAGTTCATGAGTACAGTAGCCACATCATGGCTTGAATTCCCAGCATTCCTTTGCATATCCAGGTCTTACATTCCCTTACCTCTGTTGAGATGTTCCCTGAGTCTTGGGATTGGGTTGTTAATATAAATGTCTGGTTTATGGCTGAGCACTCAACGGTCACTTATTCTCGTGATTTTGACTGGTTGTGGGTCTTTGCATTAACTACTGCCTACTGCAGAAGAAGCTTGTCTGGCCCAGGCTGAAAACAGCAGTAATCCATAGTACAAACATAAATATTTAGAAGACAGTCTTTCAACACGTCCATTTAGCATGATAGAAGTAGTGCATTCCCCTTTAGGGCTTATGACCTGCTGAACTTTTGACCAAGTGTTTAGTATTAGGTACGAATTCCCACCCACGGAGCAGGCCTCATAGCCTCACAAACTGGTGGTTACTCCCATAACCTTCATGCCACTATCGTACCAGTGGGCATGTCTTACCTGGCAGGGATTATTGCATGCAAGGATCACCTCTGAGTAAGATCCCTGGTCATTTTCTCTCCCAGACATCTGCACAGTACCTACTGAGACTATGAGAACTCACAAGCAGGGAATTTTCAGGTCAACTCCAGCTTAATCTCTTCTCTATGTCCTGCAACCACAGTGTGTTGTGTCTTCAGCAAAAGGGATTTACCATCTAATCCTGCTGAGCAAACAAGAGCAGTGGCAAGAACTTGTATTATTTGGGAAGGGCCTGGGGTCTCTGTGACCAATAACCCACAGGGAGGTATCCCATACCGACACTTGGAGTTTGATTTAATAACCCTGGCTTCTGGGGCATCATTAACAAACTCAGGGTACCTGTGCTCCAATTTCCTTCTTTGTTTTATCAATTACACTCTTTAAAATTAGCTTAAATCTTAGTTTTCGCTGACCTGCCACCACTTCCTCCTCTGGTTTCTTTCTGTGTCCTCACCCTTACTCAGACCTTTAGCCCCTAATACCCCCCCACACACAATCTCTACTTCTATATCATGTATTTACTTTTCCCTCACACCATTAAGGCTTCTTCCACTCCCCCTCTCATGGATCAGCCCTTTTTAGCTTCTTAGCCTCTACAGACCCTCCAAATTAAACACCAAATTCTTTTTTTTTAATAGTGGGTTGAATTTATTTATTTATTTATTTTTAAATTTATTTATTTATTAAAGATTTCTGCCTCCTCCCCGCCACTGCCTCCCATTTCCCTCCCCCTCCCCCGATCAAGTCCCCCTCCTTCATCAGCTTGAAGAGCAATCAGGGTTCCTTGACCTGTGGGAAGTCCAAGGACCACCCACCTCCATCCAGGTCTAGTAAGGTGAGCATCCAAACTGCCTAGGCTCCCCCAAAGCCAGTACGTGCAGTAGGATCAAAAACCCATTGCCATTGTTCTTGAGTTCTCAGTAGTTCTCATTGTCCGCTATGTTCAGCAAGTCCGTAAACACCAAATTCTAAAAGTCAAAACTGAATACAGTTACCCACAAAACCCAGAAGGAGGCATTGGATCCCTTGAAGTTGGAGTTACAGGCATCTGTGATTCCCAACGAGGGCGCTGGGATCTGAGTTCCGATCCTCTGATGAGCAGTAAGTCCTCCTAACCGCTGAGCCATCTCTCCAGCCCCACTGATATCTATACCTTGAAGTGTTCTCATACTTTCCCCTCTAGCAGCTTCAGAGTTTAGGGTCTCATGCTGGAGCCTTTGATCTATTCGGAGTTGACTTACAGAGGGCAACAGACAAGGATCAAGTTTAGCTTTTCTAAATGTAGATGTCCAGTTTGCCCAGCGGTGTTTATTGATGCCGCTGTCTTTTCTCCAATGTGTATTTTTGGTATCTTTGTCAAAAATCAAGTAGCTGTAATTGGATGGCTTTTGATCTGGGTCCCCTATTCTGTTCCACTGACTGATCTTTGTGTCCATTTTTGTGCCAATTGTGCTATTTTAGTCATTGTGGTTCTGTGGTATAACCTGAAACCAGGCACGCGGACACCTTTGGAAGTGTTCCGTTCACTCGGGATTGCTTTGGCTTCTGGGGTCTCTTGTGCTTCCCTATGGATTTTAAGATTTTTTTCTACTTCTATAAAGAAACTCTAATGTTTCTATAAAGATGTTTCTAGTGTTTCTTTATAGAGATCTATAAATGATCTACACACACACACACACCACCCCTTGGAATAAACCTAATGAAGAATGTGAAAAATCTCTATAATGAAAATTACAAAACACTGTAAAAAAAAAAAGAGAGAGAGAGATTGAGGAAGACATTAGAAGATGGAAAGACATTCCATGTTCCCGTGTAAACTCACATGCAGGCTCTACTTTCTGGGGACTCCAGACTAAAGCATCCCTAAGCTGGCAGGAGATCTTTGAACCATGATATTATGGATGCCTGGCTAGCCTATGGTATAGTTCCTTCTATCAGGTGACTGGCTCTTTGATTTTGTTCTCTGAGACAGTGTTCCACTGTGTATCACAGGCTGGCCTTGAAGTTGCCACTCTTCTGTCTCAGCTTCCCAAGTACTGGCCTTACAGATGTGCACCACACCTGGTTGGGTGACTGATGCTTGATTGTCCAGAGATAAGATGGGACAGACGTTAACCACCTAGCCTTCACGGACACATTGTCACCTCTTCCTTCAGCAGGGAATTGACCTCTCAGGACTGGATCTTCCAGTGTCACTGGGGGGGCCTACTCTTTGATGGACATCCATTAGGTACTGTGGTTTGTATGGCTTACTCCCCGATATTCTTGTGCTGGAGGCTTGGTTGTAGTGTTGATTGACATGACAGCACCTTCAGGAGGTGGGACCTCATAAAGGTTGGAATTACTTTTCCCCCTTTTCTTTTCTTTTTCTTTGTTCTTTTTTTGGTTTTTCAAGACAGGATTTCTCTGTGTAGCCCTGACTGTCCTGGAACTCACTCTGTAGACCAGGTTAGCCTGGAACTCACAGAGATCTGCCTGCCTCTGCCTCTTGAGTACTGGGATTAAAGGTGTGGGACACCATTACCCTCTGGCTGTCTCTTGATTAATGCTGATGTCTTGAAGAAGGTTAGCTCCTGCAGGAATTAAGCAATCTTGGCTTTCCTGGCTCACCGTATTGCTCTTTGGTGGACATATGGCCCCTCTCTCTTCCATGCACCCCTACAGTAATACCATCCCCCAAATGGTGCCACCAGAGCCAAGCAGATGCCTCCCCCCAAATGAGCTAAGTAAACCCTTTTACTACATACATTACCCAGGACTAGGTATGTTGTTATAGCAACAGAAAACAGACTAAGACACTAAGCATAGGAGCAGGATTGGGTCAAGTTGTCTATCCAGTGAGGCCCCATCTCTTTTTATGGCTTTGCAGGGAATTCCACCATTGGTGAAGGCAAATGCTCTCAGTCATTCCTGTTTACCCTTACGTTCTCAGAGAGTGAATTTTGGATGTTGTAAGGGCATTATAATGGCTAACAATTGAGTCTGGGCACAGGATACAGTTTGTTCCTTCATCTTAAATAGAAGCCTCATTATCAGACCGGGGAAAGATCCCCAGAGGAAACGGCTCCTGCTGAGCTATACGTGGTCATCTGAAAATCCTGCACCTGTAGTGTGACATTGTTGTCACAGGCCCGGAGAACTGGTCTACCCATGTTAGCTTTGTCTGAAGTACTTCACAGCCTTACTCGATGGAACCTAGGAAAAAATGGGTCTCTGAAAGCCTTATGTTATGATTTGGACCTTACGTAACTCCAAAGGCTCACTTGCTATGGGGTACTTATCACTTCTGGCTCTACTGGTGAGTAATGGAAACTTGAGGAGGGGAGCCTTGTGGGAGGAAGAAAGGTTATTGGGAGTGTACCCTTGAAGGGGATGTCAGGACCCTGGCCCCTCCCTCTTTCTCTCTTCTTGGTACCATGAAGTGAGCAACTCTTTCCTCTGTGAGATTCCACTGTGATGTCCTGGGCCACCACTGGCCCTGAGAAAAGTGACTAGGTGACCACGGACTGAATGCTCTCCAACTGTGAGCCAAGTGAACTCTTCCCTCCCTTGACGTGGGCTATCTCAGGGACTTGTCACAGTGGTAGAATGACAGGTGACTAACATTTTCCTAGCTTCGTGGTATTTAACTCCTCTATAGAATGGACATAAAATAGACTGACTTCATAAGGCTTCAGTGAGGCAAATACCTGCTATCTACATGACACAGCGCATCACAGTGCCCAGCACTCAGGAACTGATGGGCAGGTGTTGGTGGTTATTTAGTTCCCCTTTAAAAATGGACCTTAGGGAGATGGGATTGAATTAAACGTAAGCTTTGGCATGTGACATACCACTTCTCAGTTAGTTAAGATAACAAACGCCTGTGAGCCTGTTGCTTAGTTGAACTGTTGTCAATAGCCAAGACTAACCTGGCCAAGCCCTTCCTCTGCACGGTCCCCAGTCTGCTTATCATTACTGTGTGCGGGTATGCATTATCACATATAAATGTTCATCTGAACAACATACTGCTTTGTTTTGCCTGCCTTTGAGCTTTATGAAAAGCACACGTGCTGCATGGGCTTCTGGGAAGTTTCTTTGTGCACACACATTTTTCAGGTTCCCTGGTCCTCACACATGAAGGCAATGTGATCTCGCAGTGCATTCTTGAATGGAGGAAGGGAGGTGGCTTTTAACAGACAAGAAATGCACGTTAGCCCTTTCCTTTTTGCTCAGTTCTTGGGCTCACTTCGTGGAGTTGTGCTAGCCCTTCTAACTGCTTCCAGAAACACCTTTGGTTTGGATCAATGTGGAGGGGCTTCATGCCCTCTGGCCCGACTGCCCTCCTGGACACAGCATTCAGGTGCAAGGGCCCAGGAAATATCACCACTTAGAGGCTGGCCTGTGTGAAGAGGCTGCAGCCCCCGTGGAATTTTTCTGATGCTTTTGAATCCCCACTGAGAAGCATTTTCCCTTTTCCATCCCAAATATGGGCTGGTGTTCTGGGTAGCATGGGAGAAGGAGTCTGGGGATAGTGTAAACAATTCCATGCCAGCAGAGCCCTGGCCAGCAGGAATTCCAGGCCATCTCAGAATTCTGCCAACCTAGAGTTGGTCTTTAGCTGGGCACTCAGTGGAGCTACTTTTAGCTAGGGACATATTTTCACAGGGTAGAAGGAGAGCCCCACACTGCCCAGGGGCATGTCTGCATTGAGTTGGCTGATCGGTCACATGTCTGCTTCTCTTCTTTTCCTGGGGCTCTAGAACCTGCCTACCTGTAAATACAGAGTCCCTATTGACTTAGACCAATGGCCTTTCAGTTTCCCATCTGCAACATGGAGAAAATAGTAACACTCACCTCTTAGGTTATGATGAACTTTAAATAAAAGTCCTTGTACAACAGAGACTCATAATTTGTCAAAGCACTGAGAATAAGTGACAGATGAACACCCAGCTATCTATGTGATGTCTCTATTATCCCCTCCAAGTCTCAGAGAAACATTACAAAATCAGGAGTGAGGGCTGGCTAGACAGCTCAGTGGATAAAGGGTACTTATCGTAAAGCCTGGAGTCTTTGTTAGGATTTCTACTGCTGCAATGATACACATAACCAAAAACAAGTTGAGGAGGAATTTTTTTTGTCTCAGTTAGGGTTTTTTATTGCTGTGAAGAGACAACATGACCATAGCAATTCTTTTTTTATTGTTTTTATTGAGCTATACATTTTTCCACTCCTCTGCCTTCCTCCCCTCTCCCCTTCTATCCTCTATTGTGATCCCCGTGCTCCCAATTTACTCAGGAAATCTTGTGTTTTTCACCTTCCTATGTAGATTCATGGATGTCTCTCTTAGGTCGGTCCTCTTTGTTGTCTAGGTTCTCTGGGGTTGTGAATTGTATATGCTGGTTTTTCTTTGCTTTATGTCTAAAAGTCACTTATGAGTGAGTACATATTATTTGTCTTTCTGGGTCTGGGTTACCTCATTCAATATGTTTTTTTTTCTAGATCCATCCATTTGCCTGCAAATTTCAAGATGAGCAACTCTTATACAGAAAACATTTAATCGGGGTGGTTCATTTACAGTTTCAGAGGTTCAGTCCGTTATCACCATGAAGGGGAGCATGGTTACATGCAGGCAGATATGGCGCTGAGGCTAAGAATCCTACATCTTGCAGGTAACAGGAAGTTGCCTGTAATACTGGGCAGTATCCTAAGTGTAGGAAACTTCACACTTCCTTCAGCAAGGCCATATCTACTCCAGCAAAGCCACACCTCCTAATAGGGCTACTGCTTATGAGCTGGTGGGGACCAATTACATTCAAACTACCATAGGCTTATTTGGCTTATACTTCCACACTGCACACCATCATTGAAGAAAGATAGGAACTCAGTCAGGGCAGGTACTGGAGGCAGGAGCTGATGCAGAGGCCATGGAGAGGTGCTACTTACTAGCTTGCTCCTTGTGGCTCTTTTTTTTATAGAACCCAGGACCTAGGGATGACCCCACCCATAAGGGCTGGGCCCTCCCCCATCAATCACTAATTAAGAAAATGCTCTAGGACAACCTATCGTATGGAGGTGTTTTCTCATTGTGGGTTCCCTCCTCTCAGATGACTCTAGCCTCTGTCAAATTAGCCGGCACACCTGGCAGCCCGAGTTTGCGCCCGGGAACCCACACAGTGAAGGGAAGAACTGACTCCAAAATATTCTCTGTCCTCTAACCGCCACATGCATCCAAAAATAAACAAATAATTGTATTTTTTTAAAAAAAGAAGCTTTAAAAGAATGAGCGGGAAGAAGTGGGGAGGTGGTGTGGAATAGTGGTCATGACGTGGTTGCTGCACCCTTGAGCTCATGGCAGCTGTGAGTCCCAGCACGAGGCTGGTCCCTTTAACAGTCAGTCAGGAAAGGAGGAGGGGCTCATGGGACCCTGTCCCACTCTGAAGATTTTCAGGCTCCTAATGGTTAATGGGGAGAGGTCACACACACACCTGCATGTGTGTGTATGTGTGTGTGTGAGAGAGAGGGAGGGAGGGAGGGAGGGAGGGAGGGAGAGAGGGAGAGAGAGAGAGAGAGAGAGAGAGAGAGAGAGAGAGAGAGAGAGAGAGGAAGGGAGAGGGAGAGAGAGAGAGAGAGAGGTCTAGCTACTGGTAAAACGATCATGCTCACATCAACAAACCTTCACCAATGCTCATGTATGTAACCCTACTCAGTGCCCCCCCCCCAAAAAAAAATAAGAAAGAAAGGAAAGGAAGAACATGAAAGTAAAAGGGAGAGAGCTGGAATGATTGATCCGAGTGTTCCTTTGCACAACTATCTGTAACTTCAGCCCCAGGACATCTGATCCGACTTCTGGCCTCCATAGGGCCCAGGCACATACGCAATGCACAGGCAAAAGATGCACATAAAATACAATAAAAAATTTATTAAAAAAAAACCAAGAAAATAGAAGGGAAGGTGGTTAGTTGAAAAAAAATTAGTGGGAGGGGAGGACACAAGATAGGGTAATATGATCAAAATATACTATGAAATGTCATAATGAAACCTATTGTCATGTATGATTATATATGATTAATATATGATCATGAAAATATGTTTAAATGGGAAGATAAGAATGAATTGATTCAACAACCATAAAAAAAAGTTCTTGCAAAAGACAGTGTTTGTACCAGCCAGTCCAACTAAGGCTGTATATATACCACAGCAGCGAACATCCCTCAGTACTTAGCACAACAAACATTTAATTTTTCTTCTCATTTGCTGCGAGACCATAGCTCTCCTCAGGTAGCTTTTCTTCATGAATGATAATGGTCCAGAGGATTGTATTCTGGCTTCATTTCAACAGAAAGCCTTTATACTCGCTGTGGCAGGTGAAATAAACTAAGGAATTTACCAGAACGCTTCAGAACACTTCTGCTCGATTAACTGGCCCACTCCAGACCCACATCCGAACAAAAGACGAAGGGTGAGTCTCGATGTTCTGGGAGGGACAGAAGGGCCCGGGTATTGGGGAGCCCACATAATATATGCCACAAACTTCAGCAAACAGTCACTTTCTGCTTTTGTTTACTGCGCTCAAAGAACTGGGAAGCTATTCAAGGCGATGCGAGGTCCGCAGATAAAACAGTCAGCATGTTTGTCGACTCCTTAGAAGCAGGCATCCTCTGCACCCAGCGGAGGTCTTTTGGTCCCGTTTCGGCAGCTCTCTGGTGAATGCTTCTCCTGTTTAAACCCAGGATAGCAGTAGGAAATTCATAAGTGGGCCTGGGAGACAGCTGGCACACACATGTGAACCTCCGTAGAACGCTAACGGCACGCAGCCTCTGAGGAGAATGTCCCTTAGCGGTCCTTTAGCGATAGACAGACAGCGGTAGCCTCCTGTCTGTGGACTGCTTCTTATGCACCAGGCATTGGCTGAGTCCTTTGCGCTGTCAGCTGTGTAGCTGCCGTTGACACACGGCTTTACCAGTGAGGACGCTGATTCAGAGTTGGATAACCCACGGAAGTTGTGGGCGACGATGAGGAAAGGAGAAGCACCATTTCTGTCTCCAAGAATGGGTCCGAAGTACGGGGTCTTCCCTCGTATTACAGTTGAAAAGGAAAGCAGAGTGGGCTACTGGCAAAACACCACATGGGACAGTGTACCATGGGCCTTTGCAAAAATCCGTGGTGCCTGTAGCAATTTCTCAAGAATGAAAAAAAAAAAAACCTCACTTCCAAAGTGAGAACAGCTATTTTGTTTTGTGCTTTGTTTTCGCTTTTTTTTCCCTCCTATGCTGTACTGAGGATGATACTTGGGGTCCCAGTCCTAGTTGCTATGCAAATTTACTCCCAGGCTCGCCTCCTGAACCTAGGAGAGTTGGGAAGTGGGGAGGAGAGAGGGTAAGTCCTCCAGGTGGGCATTTTAAGTCAACCAGGGTCAGGACCAAAGTCCTTGTACGGTGGGACGTTGAGATCTGGAAAAGGGGAAAAGTTTATTCAGGGTCCCATTATAGAGAGTGGTCCGTGTAGGAGAGAGAGCCACAGAGAGAGAGCAGGCCGTGTAGGAGAGAGAGAGAGAGAGAAAGAGAGAGAGAGAGAGAGAGAGAGAGAGAGAGAGAGAGAGAGAGCAGTCCATGTAGGACAGAGCCATCCCCCTCACACACACCCTTAGTCATTCCACTGCTTCCTTTGGAGCAGAACAGGGAGGTCTGTGTGCTTGAAGTCAACAGCAGCTTCTATGAGCTCTAGGTGTTAGGTGGTGGCTTTGTATCGGTGGGCATACTGTCCCCAATCTAATGGCCTGGGCCGGCAATGAAGGAAGAGGGGAAGTGATCCCACAGCACTTCAGTTTCTCAGAGCGTCTCATTTCCATAAAGGGGATGGTGAATATGTTGTCATAGCATTTACTAAGATTGTAAGATTAAAAAAAAAATCGGGACCGACCCTCACCTAAACAAGGTAGACAAACAGGGGTCCTTTTGTATGCAGCTCCTCTTTAACCCTCTCCCGACATCCACATTGGTCCTCCTTCTCCACAGCGTGGGGGTGACCTGCTACCCAAGCCCAGCCCTTGTTTCTGCAGAAACTGAGGTTTGTAATTTCAAACCCCAATGGGCAGGTGCAAGTGGAGGCAGGGACAAGCTCCTAACTCTGGATGTACACACCATGGGTGGTACAGGCAGGGATGCTGTGGGGTGTCTCACATGCTCACTGCTCTCTTTGCTCCTCGGGAACCTGCTCCGTGAGTAGACTAACTTGAGTCCCACATTTGCATCCTTTTCACTGGCTTGACTTCCATGACCTCCATCTTCTGCTTGGATTTGACCAACAGGGGGCACCAATGGGAGGCCAGGTAGTAGAAGACAAAGTCCCTTTCAAAGCCAGACCATAGCTGGCTGCTGAGCCCACCCCCCTGCTTCCCTAAGTCTCTGTTCTCCAAAGGCCACCTGCTCTGGGTCCAGTACCTGCCTGGCTCTGCTTTTTGTCTCTCAGGGCTTGAGATGCTGACAATTTTCCAAGCAGTGCGGATCCCTTGTGTCCTCCGTCCTGTGACTAGCCTGCATTAAGCTCTCCTCAGCCACCTTTGGGACCCTCCATTTCTTGCCTGGCTGGACTCACACAAAGAGGAAAGCTGGGTCGTTGACTTCCTGGATCTCCCCTTTCCAAGATGCCAGGATTCCGGAATCTCTGGCGGATGCCTGACGGTCCTGGTGCGGCCACCAGCCTGTTCCCTCTGCATGCCCGGCCCGCTCCAAGCTCCTGCAGCCTTATTTATTTATTGAACAACATACGAGCACAGTTTCCTCTTGTGTTTAATGTGTCAGCGTTTCAGTGGATTCGGACTTCAAGGCTTGGATTTTGTTGACAATAATGAGATCACCCAGACAATTATCGTTTGATTTTTCAGTTTGCTGGAAGATTAAAGAAAGTTAAGAAGCTTTGGCTGTTTCCTGTTATCCATTTGCTGGGGGGCAGGGCCTGGGTGAGGTACTGGGAGGAACAGATCTTACTGCTTCAACCGTCCCCATCAGGCACTGCTTCCAGAGCCTGGGCAACTTCCTGTGCACCTAATGGTATCTCTGTAGAGGACCCTCATGCACCTCAAAGGTCCAGGTGGGGCTGAAAGTGTGTGCCCCAGCATCTGAGGCTTCAGCTGACATCATCAGGACGGAGAGATGAAGACTGAAATCCGACACTACAGTCATTAGGATTATTGCTGTTTTCACCCAGCCATGGATTTGTTGATGTGGGAAGGCAGCTAGCTTCCCTTAGGCCTCAGTTTTCCCAACTGCAGAGAGAAGGATGATTTATTCAGATGATCCAACTGTTTTTGGTCCTGGCTCCTAGATCTGCCTTAGCTTGCAGGGTGGGACTTATGAGACCGTGTAGAGGTCCAGACTAGGTGGGGGTCAAAAGGTGCTGAGGAGAGGAGGTGAGAGGCAGACGTCGGTGCCAGAACCCCCTTGGCTTCTGACATACAGCGACTGGAACAGGTCAGTGGCGGAGGGAACAGACAATTCCTAGAGTCCCTGAGGGCCACAGGGGAGAAGCAGAAGCGCAACAGATCAGAGGGGTGTCGCAGAACTCTGATTCCTCTCCCATCCCTCTGTCTGGGCGTCCCAACTGGGAAGTCCTGAGTGATAACAGGATACTACTTCTATGCCCAGAAGAACCACCCAGAAACCATGTGTCGCGCTACCACTTACTACCTTTTGCTCGTTCTAGGCCATCACAGAACTCTCCCCCAGCCAGGACCAGCCTCCGACCTCTCCTCTCTGCTTAGACCCACCTGCCCTCCTCCCACCCTGGTTCCTCCACCAGACCAGTGACTAAGGGCAGATTCTCACCTTTGCCACTAACTTTTGATTCTTCTTTTGCTATTGTCTGGTTTCTGCTGGTTTTGTTTTTGAAAAAGAGTCTCTCCAAGTAGCCCTGTTTGTTCTGGAACTTGCCATGTGGACTAGGCTGGCTTCTGTCTTACAGAGATTCTCCAGCCTCCACCTCCTGAATGCTGGGATTAAAGGCGTGCACCACTGCACTTGGGCATTGTTTGGTTTTTTCTTTTATGATGAGAATAACTCTTATGACTTCCTCCAATAAATATCTCCTTAGCAGACAAATTGCTCGGCAATTGCTCGTCAGGTAAAGAAAGACACCTAGGGAAGAGCAGGGATGCCTCTAGTGTTGTGTCAGTCTGACACAAGCTGGACTCCTTTGGGAAGAGACTCACGATTGGGAAAAGGTCTGTGTGAGATCGGCCCATAGGCAAGCCGGTCAAGCATTTTCTCGGTCAGTGGTTGGCATGGCATGGTACAGCTCACTTTGGGTAGTGCCACCACTGGTCCTGGATTGTCTCAGAAAGCCGGTTGAGGAAGCCCTGGGGAGCGAGCAAGCTAGTAAGCAGCGTGCCTCTATGGCCTCTGCTTCAGTTCTTGCCTCCAGGTTCCTGCCCTGATTTCTCTCCGTGGTGCGTATGACCTGAGATAAACCCTTTCCTTCCCAAGATGCTTCTGCTCGTGGTGTTTTATCATAGCAGCAGAACCCTGACTAAGACAGACTCCTTCCCAGAAGGAAAGGGCAAGTAGGATCTTTCCCTTCAGTATTCAGGTCACTCTGAGGCACAGTTGCTATGGTAAGGACGAGCTTTTCACAGCACAGATGTCAGATGCCCGTGGCTTTGAGAAAACAGTTTTTGCATTAGGGACTAAATCTGCATGCTCAGGGCTCCCCTTTCCTCCCTTCCCGGTGGCCTGCATGAGAGCTTGTGGGGTGAGTGGCAGTAATGTGGAGAGCCAGCCCCTTGGGCACGAGGTGTGCACCAGGCCTGGAGGATGCTGCTGAGTCCTTCTGGACCGCTTCTCTCTTCATGCTGTTTGCCTCTAAACAGAGATGAGACTCCTCACTGTCTCCAATGACCTGAAATGGTTTCCTAAGCAACCTGGGCAGCCCCCAGGGTCCACAGGGTATTCAGGGGCCCTGGGCCTCTGGGGCTGGAGGCCTGTCTGCCTTGGCCTGGCTGTCACAGATTCCAGAAGGGCAGCAGGCGCCCGATGCTGAGAGCTGGGGGAAGCGAGTGTGTGTCAGTGTGGGGGAGGGCTGGGGAGGAAGCAAGGGGCCCTCCTGGCCCCGGGGTATTGTCTGTAGGGGCAGGGAGGAGGAAGAGGGACAGAGATGAACAGACAGAATGGGGTTATTCTTCCAGAAAGCTGAGTGCTCAGATCCGGGGTACCTCCCTGGGGCTGGTGGCCTGGGGACAGTGCCAGAACACAGCTCAGGGTTTAAGGCCTAGGAGGCTGGCCCAGTGATCATCAAGATGGGGAGACAGAGGACCAGAGAGGACCACGCACTTTCCTGAGCTCCTTTAGTGAGCGAGTGGCAGAGTTGGGACCTTAATGCAGGTGACTGTGGAGACACAGGGTTTGAGTCAGAATTAGCCTTTGGTAGCCGTCTTTGAGAACAGAGGGGACCACAGCTTCTCTAACTGAAACAACAACAAAACCCAAAACGGAGTGCATTTGTCATTGTCTGGTTACTATAGGGAGATGCCAGAGCCAGGCCACCCTGTACGAGAGGAAGTTTACTTAGCACACAATTTCGGAGACTGAAAGGCAGTTCCTGGTGAGGGTCCCTTTTGTCTGAGTGGCGTCGGTGACAGGAACATGTGTGTATGTGTTTCTCTCCAGGTGGTGTCTCTCCCTCGCCTGATGAAGTCACCTGGGCTCAATCAAAGGCCTCTCCCTTAGTGGCCTAATCTAATCTAATCACTCTGTAAAGGTCCCATCTCTAAACAGCGTGGGGATTAAGTTTCTACCCTCTTAATCCATTAAGATAAAACTGTGGGAATAGGCTTCTGCAAGGCTTTTGGGAGGATGGGTAAGAACAAGGATAGCACGGAGAAGAAACGGCCTAAGGAGCTGATATTGGAGGTAGGCTCGATCTAACGTGGTAAAGGCCTTGTTAGCATGTGTACAGCTGACCCCTGAGACTAGGTTCTGCCACCAAGCTTGGCACATGACAGTTATGTAAGCCTCAGAAAGCCCGACAATACTGATGGCATTTGTTCCCATTTCACAGGAGGAATTTGGTGCCCAAGTTGCAGCGCCTGCTTCCTTTAGGAGCTACTGCATTAGCCTAACTTGAGTGTTTCATGCCTAGGGACTGCCCTAGACTGTGCGCCTCAGGAGCAGCGCCTGGGTGCCCTCTCCCACGGGGCTGAGCATTTACGTTTACATACTGCCTCGTAGCCTCACCGAGGCCACAGGAGATCCTGGAGGGCTGGATATTTTACACATGAGGGATTTGGAGAGAAGATTCGGGAGGTTTTATTTGTGAGTTGTACTGCTGGCATACACTGCTCCCCTCAGACACCTTACACGGCCTCAGACTTGAAGTCACCCTCTGGCTGGAGGGAAATGACCAGATACTGTTTTCCTCTCGTATGCAGAATGGCATGTATTAAAGCAGAAATGAAGCTGGAGCGGGAAAGGAAGCCCAGACATTGCGTATGGTCTCCTGCGCAGACCCTAGGTCTGAACATATGGGGATGTCAATACATATTTTTGTCACAGATATGGAGGATGAGAAAGAGGAAGAAGGAATGTTTGGGGGGAGGATGGGGTCCCCTGAGAAGAGGAGGGGGGCCGGGCGGTGGTGGTGCACGCCTTTAATCCCAGCACTCGGGAGGCAGAGGCAGGCGGATCTCTGTGAGTTCGAGACCAGCCTGGTCTACAAGAGCTAGTTCCAGGATAGGCTCCAAAACCACAGAGAAACCCTGTCTCGAAAAACCAAAAAAAAAAAAAGAGAGAGAGAGAGAGAGAGAAGAGGAGGGGGACAAGAGGAGAGAAGTATGTATGAGCTAATCGCAATGATACCCAAGCGTTGTTTTGTATATTAGGGAAAACTTTTAAAAATAAATTACAATGAAAACAAAACCTAAAAATTTAAGGAAACCATTTTTACACTCTCACTACCACTGAGAGGGTTCTAGCCTGCTTGTTAGAACATGATCCCGTCCTGTTTTCTGGGCTGAATACAGCGACCGAGTGTCTATGTGCTGGTATGATTCCCCCATACACGGTTGTTTCCTTTCTTAATGTGCTGGTGGGCATAGAGATTGACCCTGTATCTCAGCTGTGGTGAAAGTTGCGTTTAGGAACGCAGCAGTCTAGAGATCTCTGTAAGAGATGGGTTTCATCCCTTCTTAGATGCAGAAGTGGGGGCTGCTAGAGCATCACATGCATTTAATGCTATGGAACTTTTCATTGACAGCTTCTATTGCTTTCTGTTCTAGATGGGTCATTTCTGATCGTATTTTCTTTCTCTGATAACCCTGGTTTCTTCTTTAAAAAGCTCTTTAAGGAAAAAAAATAGGTTATTTGAGAACTTTTTTTTTCTTTTTCTCTTCTTGATTTTTGAGACAGGGTTTCTGTGTTGCCCTGGCTGTCTTGGAGCTCACTCTGAAGACCAGGCTGACCTCAAACTCATAGAGATCCGCCTGCTTCTGCCTCCTGAGCACTGGGATTAAAGGCATGTGCCACCACCGCCAGCTGCCTTTCCTTTCCTTAGTGGAAGCGTTTGTTGCTGTAAATAGCCCTCTTTAAATTCTCCCTCCATTCTAGAGGGTACTTAGCGCTTATATTTTAGTTTATCTCAAGATTTTTTTTTCTTTTTTTTGTAGTTTGATTATTTTTCTTTGACTTACTGGTTAGACATGTGTTTGTTAATTTCCATGTTTGTATGACTTTTCCAAGTTGTTTTTTTTATTTATTCATTTATAGTTTCATAGCATTGTGGTTTGAAAGGATATTTGATATGATTTTAAGCTGCTAAATATCTGAAGATTTCTTTTATGGGTGAACATGACCTATAATTGTTTTGCATGCATGAAAAGAATGTGTCCTCTGAAACTGTCAGGAGGAATTTATTGCTTGCCAGGACTTTTCAAGTCTGTGGTTCCATGATGGTTTTCTACTCAAAGATATTGGTGAAAATGGGGGTATTAGCTGGGTGTGGTGGCACACACCTTTAGTTCCAGCACTCAGGAGGCAGAGGCAGGCAGATCGCTGAGTTCGAGGCCAGCCTGGTCTAGAGAGAGAGTTTCAGGACAGCCAGGGTTACACAAGGAAACCCTGTCATGAACAAAAAGAAAAGAAAAGAAAAAACTTGCTCTTTAAGTTTTGTTAATGTTTGCTGCATCTATTTAGGTGCTTCTCCACTGGGTCCATGCAGATCTGTAACTGCTATGTCCTGCTGATGGAGTTATATAGTGAAGGAGACACAGTGGGCTCAGCTCCTTATGATACTTTTAGCTGGAAGTCTGGTTTGTCTGATGGAAGTGCAGGTGCTGGAGTAGTCACTTTTCTTGTTTCAAATTGTGACAAATGCCTGACAAAAACAGCTTAAGAAGAAAGATTTATTTTGACCCAGAGTATAAAGGTCATGACAGGGAAGGCATGGGGACAGGAACCAGAGGTAGCTTGTCATAGTGTTTTAGTTAGGGTTCCTATTGCTGTGAAGAGACACCATAACCACGGCAACTCTTCTAAAGGAAACATTTAATTGGGTGGCTTACAGTTTAGAGGTTTAGTCCATTATCATCATGGTACAACATGGGTGACATGCAGGCAGACATGGTGCTGGAGAAGGAGCTGAGAGTCCTGCATCTGTCTCAAAGGCAACAGGAAGTGGTCTGAGACACTAGGTGTGGCTTGAGTATACATGAGACATCAAACCCCGCCTCCACAGTGACACACTTCCTCCAACAAGGCCACATCTCCCAATAGTGCCACTCCCTACGAGCTTAGGGGAGCAACTTCATTCCCACTAACTCTGTGTGTGTGTGTGTGTGTGTGTGTGTGTGTGTGAGAGAGAGAGAGAGAGAGAGAGAGAGAGAGAGAGAGAGAGAGAGAGAGAGAGAGATGGAGGACTGCCTCTGCTTATTTCTTTTTTTTCTTTTTCCTTTTATTCAGTTTCGGATTCCAGATTGGTGTAACCCTTAACTAACCCAGTCTAGAAACTCTCCTGCAGACAAGCCCAAGGTTTGCCTCCTAGGTGAATCTAGATTCTGTTGAATTGACAAGCAGTATTAACCCTCACAAGCCTACCCCTAGTCAATGTGATACCCAAACAACACTTTTTAAAATTACTTAAAAATTTTCAACTGTATATGTCTGTGTGTGGGCTTGTGCATGTGTGCATGCAGGTGTGTATGGAGTCCATAAGAGGGCGCTGGATCCCTGGAGCTGGAGACCATTGTGAGCCATACAACATGGGTTCTGGGAGCCAAACCCCAGTCCTTTGCAAGAACAGTATACACTCGTAACCACTGAACCATCTCTCCAGTTCCCCAAATATACTACTTTTAAGCATAACCTTCCACCTCTTGTCCCCAGAGGCTCATAGCCATCTCAAAATGCAAGTTCATTTATTGGAACTTCATAAGTCCTCAGAGTGTTTTACAGGTCAGACACGGTTTGAAAAGTCCCAGTCTTCTGAGTGAGTGTCTATAAAATCTAAAATAAAATAAAATAAAGCAAGTTACATACTTATAGTATACAGTGACCCAGAAGAAACACTTCCATTTCAACAGAAAAGACTGGGGGCACAGCAAGGAAGTATCAGATCAGAGAAAGAATGAATCCCGGGCTTGGGGAAGTGTGACTGGGTAACACAAGCAGGTCTAAGCCAGCCTCTTCCGTGTGCCACCTAAGTTCTGCGCTCTGTTGTCTGTGTTCCGCGGTGCCAGTGAGGCATTTTCACGTGGGGACTGTTGTTGGCCCTTTGGTCCTGTGAGGCAAGGGCTCCTGAAGCTCCCCCCTATTTCTGACAAAACCGGGGTGACTTAGGCGTCTCTTCCCAACGCACTCTTTGGTAAGCCATTTCGCCTCAGTTTCCCCACGCCCAAAGCAAGACTATAAACCCCCACCTCAGAGGCCTTTTGGGAAATCCAGAATAGGAGAATAACCGAAGATCCTTGACCGAGGTGCCCAAGTCCTTTAGCAGGTTTCAGCCGCGAGCAGGTTCACAGTTGCAGAAGTTTGACCCGCTACCAAAACAGTCTGCACAGCTTCAGAAGTGGCCAGCGGAGTCTGAGGATGACAGCTGGCTTGTGATAATCTGCAATGGGCAGACAGGGGTGGCTCAAACTCACCGCCGGCTCTGGCTACCATCAAAAGTTTTTTGTTTTTTTAAAAAAAGTTTTCTTTTTCATTCATATTTACTTTGTGTTTATGAGAGTTTTGCCTGCATGCATGTATGTGGGTCGCCTGGGTGTCTGGTGTCCGAGGTGGTCAGAAGAGGGAATCAGATGTCCTGGAACCAGAGTTACAGATGGTTGTAGCCACCAAGTTGATTCTGGACCTGTGTAACAAATGCCCTTAAAGGCTGAACCATCTTCAGGCCCCAGGAAAGCTTTTCCATTGTAACCGTGATCTGAGTGGTAGAAACTGTGGCCCGATGCTGAGGCCCTATTGGTTGTGTGGCACACTGTACCCAGAGGTCTTTGGTTATGCACAGATTTTGGTTTTCCCAAAAGGCCTCTGGGGTGGGAATTTATACTCTTGCTTTGGACATAAGAGAAACTGAGGTTAAATGACTTGCCTAAGAGTGAGCTGCCAAGGCAAAATCAGGTTTTGAACCCAGGTCTGTCTGGGGTGTTCTCACGGAGCCCAGTGCAATGCCAGGAGCACAAGGTTTCTCAAACAACCCTACTTCATTGGCAGTACAGGGGGGCATCTTAGGCAATTTTTTTTTCTGTGAAGAGACACCATGACCACGGCAAGTCTTATAAAGGAAAGCATTTGGTTGAGGCTGGCTACAGTTCAGAGGTTTAATTCTTTATTGTCATGGTAGGAAGCATGGTGGCATGCAGGCAGACATGGTGCTGGAGAGGTAATTGAGAGTCTTACATCTGAATCCACAGTCAGCAGGAAGAGAAAGAGAGCCTCTGGGCCTGGTTTGAGCACTTGAACCCGAAAGCCCACCTCCAATGACACACTTCCTCCATCAAGGACACACCTCCTACTTCCTGTCAAGTAGTGCCCACATCCTAATGACCAAGCATTCAGATAGATGAGCCTTTGGGGGTCATTCCTATTCAAACCACCACAAGGGTGTCAAAGGCAAGAGCTGGAGGGGACATTTGATGCAGTCTAGGAATCCTGATCAGGTTTATTTTCTCTGTCAGCTAAAGGATTAGAAGGCAGGAAAAACCTGAAGCACAACAGGTGGTCGCAGAGAATCTCAGGCATCGCGGACAGAATCAGCAGTGGAGAAAGGTGTTGACTGAGGATGAGGAAACACACACACAATAGACACCACAGAGAAAAAGACCCTCTGCGAAGCAGAACAGGACTTAGGGGCTGAAAGAGGCAAGTCTCTTCCTGAGGGCTGAGGGTTTTGAAGCCTCCGAAGAGTCTTCCTCCCCTACTTGTAGGATGGCTGACCAGCCCACAACTGTTGTGTGACGTATCCTGAACTGGCCTTGAGCTTGTGGAGCCAGTCCGCTAGTGGGAGACAAAAGCTGCCAGGATTTGTCTCAAGTCAAGAGGGTGAGGAAGAAGCCAGCCATCTTAGAAATCCGCCATCTTTATTACTTAGCGGTGGCCTTCCCTGTCTATCTACATAATGGGGGAGTCTAACTGCTTGTCTGTCATTCAGGAAGAACCGACTAGAAGAGCGGAGACCTCCATCCTTGACAACACTAGAGCGTGCTTTTCTCTCTGCTCTCGTCTTCATCCTCAAAGCTTTATCATCCCATGGCCTGGGACAGGTCTGCCCCCTCTGCTGTGGCTTCCCGTAGTTGGACACCAAACTCTGAAACTTGGCCTGTGAGTCTACCGCCAGTCCAAGGGATAGAAGGGGTGACACATAGGCTGAAGGACTGGTGTCATAACCCCGGAGGCTCTGAGGAGCCCTCTGTGCAAGGTCAGCTCATTGTAAACCCAGTATAGAGTCACTAGTGAGGGTTTTGAGCTGAACAGAACTGGCTACTGTGTTACCCTTTGTTGGTCCTTCAGTCTCTAAAGCCTTGAGTGTCTCCATTGTATAATGTAAATTAAGGGGCACTGTCTACGTCTATCCAGCCCCTTACATTTAGTATCTCCAGTGTGAACATCACAGTTCCTGAGGTCCCAGAAGCAGTACTGAGCTTTCCTTTTCCAAGCTAGTGTGATTGACCGCTTTTATCAAACCACAGAAGATAAACAAACCCTAATGACTTCTGTCTTGCACTTCTTGTTCCAAGTCCATCATTAACCTTTGTGTGATCTAAGGTCAATTATCTGAATGTTACGGGGCTTCAGTTTTCCTCTCTGCAGAAGGGCTCGTTCATCATCTCCAGCATGGAGGAGGAAAGTTGGCGGGGGTGGGGGCTGTGCAGTGGGGGGGGGGGTACCAAAAAAGGACCTTCCAGAGAATCAATAGTTTACAGTTCTAGTCAAAAGCAAGTCAATAATCCCTCCTCCATGTTGAAGTTAAATACTTTAAAGAGTTGACTCAAAAGAGAAATTAAAAAGGAAATGTTCCATTTCTTTAAGAAATAGTCAAGTATCTGATACATTTTCTTAACCTTTCAAAAATGTTTTAATGTGTGAATTATTATTTAAATAAAAATTATTATAGGGTCAAATAATATATGTTCCCTGGGCCCAGGCTAAGACCTGTCCCCCTTAACCTTAAGGGCTTCACTCTGAAAGCTGTTGCCCACTCTCAGGCTGGTCCAAGCCTCAGACCAGGCCACAGAATTCCTGTCCCCGCACCCCCCTATCCCCCTGCCTGGTGCCAGGGATGACTTCAGCTGAGAGACAAAGGGGCCTTCATGTTCAAAGGCCGGCAAGACGTTCATCCTCCCTTCTCCACAAACAAACAGGGCGGCTTTGATCTGAGTGGGGGTGGAGGCGGCCGCTCCAATTAGGAGATCAGCCCGTGACTGGGCTAAAGAATGTTTGCAATAAAATAAAAGATCTAAGTGGTCGTAATGAAGGGTAATAGAAAAACAGTGTCATTCTGGATTCCCTCTGAGTTGCTCCATTTGAAGTGGATTAATCAATTGGTGTGGGAGAAGGGACAGGGCCAGTATCCAGACTCCTCCTCGTTCCCCCACTCTGGGGTGACATGCTGCCCTGTGTACACACAGAGGGGCCACCGGAAAAGGCGGCAATGCCATTTGCTGCAGCGCGACCCCTCCCTCACTTTTGCGGATGTAGCCACCTGCACCACAGTGGCCCTTCTTGATCTGGTGCAGGGTTTTCCTCAAAGATCTTCCCTTGGAAGATGTCTCTGCACTTCTCTGCCTTCTGTTCCGAGAACTACTGTGACCTTTGCAGTCTGCCTGTTGGAGTCCAGGACTGCAGAATAGAAGACCTGGCCTACTTCCTGCTAGAACCGTTAGGAGAATGAGCAGGTATCTTCCGCATGCTGGCTGCTTTATGATCTTCTTCAGGGCTGTTCAGATTGTGTATTGAATGACCACAGGAAGCATCATAGACAGCCTTGGGGATGGTTTTTCCCATACTTCCATTTTTCTTCATGATAAAACTATAAGACGAGCATTTCAGCTTCCAAATGAGCAATCTTGGGCTCTAGGAGGATTAGATGTCATCACCCAAACAAGCTGCTTGCACCCGGGAAGTGAAGCTGGGCACTTTACTCTGTGTCACCAGCTCAGGACATAGCACTGCCAAGGTCTTTAGGACTAAGGGAGGATCCAGCAACCCTGTGGGGGCTTTGTGGGGTTTGCAGTCCAGTCTTCGCGCATCCTGTGGGTGCCGTTCCAGGTAGCATAACCTGCTTGATGTGGAGTCAATGAGGCCCAGGCACACTTGGAAGGCAGAGCTGTACATCTCTGAGCTTGAGTTAAGCTGGTCCCCAAAGTACACCATGTCAACCATGCATCTGCCATCATCCCCTGCCTCACCTCCACTACCTGGTCTGACATTCTTCCTATCCATAAACTGGTGACTCTACTCACCTGAGAAGGCCTGCAAAAACAGTTTATGCTGTTTCAGGTCATGTTAGACCCACCTAAGCAGACAGGGACGTCTCAGTAGGAACTTGTGGAACAGTAGGTCCTTCCTCCTGGTATCGCCATTGTCTGGCACGTCTGCTCTTGGGGGCCATCTGCAGTGTGTGTGTTGGGAGACTTGGTTCTAGGGACAACAGGTACCCTTCCACTTTCTCTTTCTTCCTTCAAGGAGCCCTGCTTCTGGGGCACCTGCCCATGAGTACTGTGGGTGTACTGGTGACGTAGGAATCAAGGCTGCTCTTTCTTTGGCAGGGATTCTTTCGTCTAAGTTTTCCTAAGGGTGAGTTTCCACCTGTTTCTTATGTTTCTCCACCCGTTTCTTCTGATTTGTGCTGACCAGAACTATCTGATGCGCTAGCCTTGTTTCTCTTTGCTCCTTTACGTGAGAAATAACTCATTATTTTGAGATGGAGTCTCACTAATAAGCCCAGAATGGCCTTGAACACCTGATCCTCTTGCCTCAGCTTCCTAAGTGCTAGGATTACAAGCACACACCACAACAGCTAGCTGAGATAATGTTTATTTTTTATTTATTTATTTATTTTTCAAGACAGGGTTTCTTTGTGTGGTCTTGGCTGTCCTGGAACTCACTCTGTAGACCAGACAGTCTCGAACTCATAGAGCTCTGCCTGCTTCTGCTTCTCCAGTGCTAGGATTAAAGGCATGTACCATCACCGCCCAGTGAATAACTTGTTTTTTTTTTTAAGCAGGAAAGACATCTAACAGTCATTGTATTGGGGTTTCTATTGCTGTGATGAAAACACCATGACCAAAAAGCAAGCTGGGGAAGAAAGGGTTTATTCAGCTCACACTTCCACATTGCTGTTCATCAATAAGGAAGTCAGGACAGGAACTCAAACAGGGCAGGAACCTGGAGGCAGGAGCTGATGCAGAGACCAGGGATTGGTGATGCTTACTGGCTTGCTCAGCATGGCTTGCTCAACCTGCTTTCTTATAGAACCCAGGACCACCAGTCGAGGTGGCACCACCCACAGTGGATTGGGCCCTCCTCCATCGATCACTAATTAAGAAAATGCCCTACAGCTGGAACTTTTGGATGCCTCTTCTCATTGAGATTTCCTTTCATCTCCTTTCAGATGACATACTTTGTGTCAAGTTGACAGAACTAGCCAGCTCAACCATGTTGCCCTCTCTGAGCATCTGGGGAAGGTGGGGTCTCTGGGAGGTGGTTCTGGTCCTGGGGTTCTCTCATTCAACCCTTTCAACAAACACTGGTCACACTCATCACACACTGGGAAGTGTCAGCTCAGTTCTTCTCTGAGCAAAGGCACGTAAATCTAGGAGGCCATCCTGGAGGCAAACACACACACACACACACACACACACACACACCTTTTTCTTTGCACTGCTCACGGACTTCTAAAAGCCGTGATGGCTGGCTTTGTGACCAGTTCTGAGTTTGGTCTCTGTGACTGCCCCCCAAGGACAGTGGATGTGTGAGACGGTGATCAGAGGACTGAGGAAGGTAGGCACTGGTGAGGGGCATAGTGTGTGCGGGTGACATTTGGGTGCGTGGTTCCTCTAAGGTGACTCAGGTCACAGAGTCTGCACTGGGCTGGTGAGGAGCCACACAGGTGATAGTTGAATGAATCCATTCCCAGGCTCTTGGCGTGGCCCCACATGCTTCAGCTTCAGCCTGTACCTTGCAGACCTCACACACTCATGGTGGGTCAGCCCCATCACTCCTGAGAGACTGGGGAGGGGAGTTAATGTCCTCCTGTGAGTTAGTACTCTGGCTAGAGGGGTCAGCAGGCTGAACTCAGCCATTTCCAGCTGTGTGTCCTGCTGGCGCTCAAGCCCACAAGCAAAGCTTTTTCTCTCTGCACAAGGAGAGGCATGGCTGGCTGGCTGGAGGCTGTTTCCAAACACTGGCCTTCCACGCCAACATCTGCCCCTGGCCTTGGCAAACGAGCAGCCCGCGGACAATGTGGAGTTGTTTGGGACTCTAAACGGGCTTATTTTAAAGGGCGTCCTTTCTTCGGAGATGACGTCCTTCTGCTGTTTGATATTCAAATATCACTTTAAATATCAAATGAGTGAGTTCTGTGTGTGCGTGTGCATGCGTGTGTGTTTGTGTGTGTGTGTGTGTGTGTGTGTGTGTGTGTGTGTGTGCGCGCGTGTGCACTTGCGTGTGCTGGTGACAAGAGGAAGCACAGAGCCTGCCACACTTACTAAAGTGTGGCCCGGAGGACCCTGAAACCCTTCCAGCGCTCTCTAAAGTCAAAGTATTTTCCTATAATAGTAAGATGTCATTGGTCTTCCTCGGCAGTTGACATTTGCACAGATGGTGCATGGACAATGGCGGGCACACCTGCCAGCGTGTGTGCAATGCCTGTCAGGCGGAGATGCATTTGCGGTCACACAAAAACCAGCTGAGGAGACGGAATCACTCCCAAGGTCCCCAGAGTAGGAACTTTTGTTAATGTTTTTTCCTCTGCCCTCGAGGACAATCTGTTTTAACATTCAATGCAACTGAGCAGAAGTGCTCCCCCAGGGCTCTGCCTGCCTCTGAGCAGGAGTGCTCCCCCAGTGCTCTGCCTGCTTCTGAGCAGGAGTGCTCCCCCAGTGCTCTGCCTGCTTCTGAGCAGGAGTGCTCCCCCAGGGCTCTGCCTGCCTCTGAGCAGGAGTGCTCCCCCAGGGCTCTGCCTGCCTCTGAGCAGGAGTGCTCCCCCAGTGCTCTGCCTGCCTCTGAGCAGGAGTGCTCCCCCAGTGCTCTGCCTGCCTCTGAGCAGGAGTGCTCCCCCAGTGCTCTGCCTGCCTCTGAGCAGGAGTGCTCCCCCAGGGCTCTGCCTGCCTCTGAGCAGGAGTGCTCCCCCAGGGCTCTGCCTGCCTCTGAGCAGGAGTGCTCCCCCAGGGCTCTGCCTGCCTCTGAGCAGGAGTGCTCCCCCAGTGCTCTGCCTGCCTCTGAGCAGGAGTGCTCCCCCAGTGCTTTGCCTGCCTCTGAGCAGGAGTGCTCCCCCAGTGCTCTGCCAGCCTCTGAGCAGGAGTGCTCCCCCAGGGCTCTGCCTGCCTCTGAAGCCGATTGTCATAAGCAAATCATTTGTGCTGCTGTGATGGGAGCTGACACCCCAACACCATTTTACCTCAGGTGAAGGGGAGGGATCGAGAGGAATCCTGGTTTTCAGACCTGAGCAGATGTTTTCTCAAAAATGAACAAAGTGCCTGTCACTTCCAGAAAAATAATGTTTGCTTTTGATAATGGCACGATAGCTTTTAATATAGCACTTCCAAATGACTAAAGTGGAGAGGCGCGTCCACCAAGTGCAGTGCTGTCGTTCCGGTTCTATCCTTTCTCCCCCTACTGTCTACTTGGTGCAGGTTGGCTTTTTGGCTTGGTCGGGGAAGGCCTTTGAGAACTAGGCATGAGGTGGGAGAGAAAGCAGCTGCTGGGGACGGGTAAGCTACTGTGGCAAAGTCTCCTGCAAGTGACATATTTTGGTTTTTGAGACAAGGTTTCTCTGTAGCCTTTGGGAGCCTGTCCTAGACTTGCTTTGTAGACCAGGCTGGCCTTGAACTTACAGAGATCCACCTGCCTCTGCCTCCCGAGTGCTGGGATTAAAGGTGCATGCCACTATTGCCCGGCAGTTCTAAATTTTGTATGAAGTTCCAAGTGAGGAGCCGGGAGGATCATAGGAGTTCATATTGCAGGACAAAGACTTTTAAGAGCTTCCTGACCTTGCTCTCTGCCCAGCTCAGAATAGAGCTGGGGTTTACTCTGTACAATAAGGTGGAAGACCTAGAAGGCAGCACAGCTCACACTGCTCAGGGCCATTCGCGCAGGGCCTTGGCTATTTTTCTGTTGTTGTGCTAAATGAAACAGCATGGCCAAGACCACTTGTAGAAGAGTTTATTTGGACTTACAGCCAGTTCCAGAGGATTAGCGTTTGTGATGGTGGGGACAGCGCGTGGTGGCCGGTGGTGGCAGGGCAGAAGGATCAGGAAGTAAACACAGAACAGATTTGGTGGATCGAGAGCGGCAGGAGGATTTTGGCTCCGAAAGCCCACCTCCAGCAACACACTCCTTTCAGCAAAGTTGCACCTCCTAAACCTCCCTAAGCAATCTCACCAGATAGGGACCAGGTATTCACATATGAGGGGACACTAGGGGACGTTCTCATTCACTCATCCCTGCTAGTGAGACCAAAAGGTGTGACCTCACCATGGGGCCGACCATTACCAGACAAGAATCAGACACGACTGGTTGTTGGCAACATCGTCCTCCAGGAGAGGCGCAGGAGCTTAAGGAACTGGAAGAACAGGAACGCGGCACCCATGGGCTCTCAAGTCTCAGCAGTGTTCACAGGCTGACAGTCACTTGGACACTTCCCATCCAGCCAGGGTGCAGCCATCTAGGCCAGGCAGGTGTCCTCAGGGTCTTTCAAACAACCAAACCCATGAGATCTAGCTGACCTTAGCGAGTCTTCTCTCTCACCCAGCGGACGCAATAGAATCAGAGTCGGGGTGCAGCTAAAACCAAGGTCTCCCCCACCCCGGGCTCCAGCTTCCCACGGCACTATCTAGTTGTCTCTATGATGATGTAGCAGGTCAGTTTCTATCTGGAAGAATCAGGTGACGCTGGGTAGGGTGTTCGCCTTGACAATGGCTGTGCTCCGGCACCAGAAGCAGCAGAAGACTGTGACTTCTAGAAGGTTACCCGGCCTTCTTCATTCATATGTCACTGGTGAACCTTTTGGCCACTTCTGGTACTAACTTCTCCACCGTTGGTGGTGTCTCTTCAACAGTGAGGAGTACAGGCTGGGGAAAATCTGAGTCCTTGGGGCTTTTGTTGGAGGGAATCCCAGGAATGGAGGAAAGGGCCGAGGGTCAGATCTGAGGTTCCTGCCAGAGCCAGAGGCAGAGTGTTCTGCCTCCCGCTCTGAGGATCCCAGAGAAGTCACAATCAGTCTCTAAGTCTCTGTGCCAGGACTGGGCTTGGGGGAAAAAAGTCTGACTGCATGCTTATCCTGTTGGATTGGAAAAGAAAACCAGTTCTGAGTGAGGTGGGGTTGGGAGTACAACAAGTGAAGTCAGCACCCATGCCTGGGGTCCCCACGCCGTTATTCAGGCCTGTTTAGTTGATCAGGCTTGGGGTTGTCTTTTCTATCTGCAGCACTGGGGACTGAGGATTGAACTCACACATCGCCAAGCTTACCGTGTTGGCCCTGGATTGTGCTTTGTATCCCAAGTTTAAACTCAGGAAAAAAATGTGTATAGGCCTTATGGGCAATGTGTTTCTAAAGGGGAGGTCGTGCATACAGCCTCACCCCAATACCATTAACTGCATGGCCTCAAGCAAGCTACACAGCTTCTCAGAGACTGTTTCCTCATCTTTGAAGCTGGGATCAAGACTCCTTATAGGGTGGATGAGTTAGTTAAAACAGCAAGCGTGTGAAGGGTCTAGGAGCCGAGTGAGCTCTGCATTAGTAAGCATGAATTTTTTTTTTCTTTTTCAAGACAGGGTTTCTCTGTGTAGCTTTGGAGCATGTCCTGGAACTTGCTCTGAAGACCAGGCTGGCCTTGAACTCACAGAGATCCCCCTGCCTCTGTCTCCTGCGTGCTGGGATTAAAGGCATGCGGCATCACCGCCCAGCAAGCATGGGGATTGTTAAGCATCTATGTTTTCTTCCCTTTCTCTCTTAGGTTAAGTCCCCGAGAGGAGGAGATGTACTGCGGGTGAGAAAGTGTGATGGGAAGAGGCCAGGCGGAGTCCCACTGAGGGGAAAACTCACAGTTTGGGGGTGCATGAGCAAGGAACAAATGACCTGAGGTATTGGTAGCCCCCCACGTTAGCCTTTGGCTGAGGTCCCTGGAATGTGGACGATGGGAAACAAGGCCTATCAAGAGTGAGAGAAAGGCACTCTGGAGACATGCCTGCAGCACCCGGCTCTATCACCTCTACAGATCTGAGGTGAAGGGAAAGACTCTTGTGACAGAGTTAGGGCTAAGCAGGAACAGAAGCACAGTTAGGCAGTCTCGCCCCTGCTGCCAGAGCTCACCACTGGGGCTCCAGGGTGCCCTCCTTGGAGGGAGGGCTGGAAATCCAGGTGCTAAAGGCTGAAGCTCAAAAACAGGAATGTTTTCTGAAATCCCAGCCCAAGACAAGTCAGAGGTGCACACACCTTTAATTCCAGCACTTGGGAGGCAGAGGTAGATGAATCTCTGTGAGTTCGAAGACAGCCCAGTCTACTAGTAAAGTTCCAGGACAGCCAAGGCTATACAAAAAAAAACCCTGTCTCATCCCCCACCCCTCCAAAAGAAGAGAAAGAAATCCCAGTCCAAAGCTGGCGTGGTAGTGCATGCCTGTAATCCCAGCACTCAGAAGGTGAGGCGGGAGGATTGTGAGTTCCAGGTCACCCAGGGCTCCATCTGATATTTTTAAAAGAAAGAGAACAACCAGCGGGGGCCTTTTCCTGGAGAAGAATATTCCTCCACATCAGCATTCCTTAGTTGCCCTTTGTCTGGGTTTAGGTCCCCTGAAATCTCCCCTTTCCATGTTAGCATGCCTGTTGGCACCATCTTGTTCAGGTCTTGCTTAGGCAGCCATGTTGATGAGACTTCATGGGTATAGCTTCTGACATTTCTAGGAGACACAATCTCAGAACAAACTTCCTGTTCCTCTGGTTCTTAACTCTTTCCGTCCTGCGGCTGTGATCCCTGAGCCTTAGATGCAGGAGATGTGTTGTAGATGTATCAGTTGGGGCTGGGCTCCGCAAGGTCACTTGCTCTCTGTATTAATCTGCTGTGGTCTCTGCAGTGGTCTCCGTGTGTTGCAAAGAGACATTTCTTAGATGAGGGGTGAGAACTACACCTGTCAGTGGTGCTAGGGCAAACATTTGGAATGTACTTAGGGATTATGCGGGTTTAGTAAGGGATGGTGGCAGGTTCTCCGAGACCCAAAACTAGTCCCGGGGAGTTGGCTCTTTCCTAAGTAGTCTCCCTGAAACTGTATAATAAACTTGGTCCCTACCAAGTGACCCTTCTCAGGACATACAGTGAGAAGGGTTTTGTTTTTTTTTTTAATTTTTCTCTTTTCAAACAGCTGAGCTAAGTAATGAACGCGACTAGAATTGGTGGAGCACGGGTCTAGGGTGGGGGCTGGGTTTGGAGTTGTTCTGTATGTTTCTCATTTTGGGAGCCAGGCTGCCTGAGCAAAGCCTTTCATGAGAAATAGCAAAAATGCAAGAGGAAGGTGTGGAAGTGTGCGTTGTCTCTTAAGTCCTTGGCTTGGAACTGGCACTGTGTCATTTCTGATTGCACTCATTTGAGCAAATGAATCACGCGCGTGAGTCAAACACACGGGCGTAGAGGAATCCCTCTGCCCACAGGGAGTCATGAAACAGGTAGAGGAGAAATGCCCTCATCTGCCACACTGGGGTGTTTACTGCAGTGATGCCCGGGTCCAAGCCTCTGAGCAGTTGCCTGCATTCTACAAGCTGCCCTGATGTGTGTATTCCCACACACAAAAGACTGTGGTAGGACAGTGGGACTGGAGGCTTCGGGCAGAAGAATAACATGACCAGTACTGGACTTGCAGGATGGCTGGGAAGTAGGTGTCTGTGGAGCCTGGGAACTTGAACCTTTATCTCCAGCTATGTGACAAACTTCCATAAAATTTGGTAGCTTAAGACACCAACTCATTGTCATCTCTGCTGACCTCAGGCAGGAGTCATTCAGCAGGGCAGCTGTGTACCGTGTGATAGTCTCTCAGATGCAGCCACCTCGAGACTTGCTGGTGCTCAAAATCCAAGGTGACAGGTGCCCATGAAGAGCAGCTGCTGCTGGCTGGCAGAGGGGCTCGGCTGGAGCTAGTGGATGGCAGCCACACATGACCAAACCTAGCTTGGGTGTGCAGAATGGCAGCTGGGTTCTCAGAGGGGATGCACAGTAAGTGAGCGTTCACCGACGGAGAAAACAAGAGCGGTGCATCCTCCTGCAGGCTGGACCCAGGCTTTTGCCCAGCCTCACTCCTACCTCCTCTCCCTCAGCCCCCTTCCTGGTCAGAGACAAGGCGGTAGATGAAGGAACCTCGACTTTATTCTTAATCCACTTCCACCTGCTTTACGCCTGTTTCGGTGGGCACTCATCCAGCTGGGCTGCTCTCAGTCCCTCAATCCCAACTTCGTTTAATCACCAATAAAAGTACTCGTTTTTCTGTTTTCCTTTTGTTTGTGTGTTTGTTTTTTTTTTTTTTTTGAGATGAGTGAAAATCTTCAAACTGTTCGTGTGACATCCGCTGTCCCCCAGGTCTCACTTCCTGAATTCTGTGCTCACAGGGTCATCACTGACCCAAGGGATTCCTGGGCAGCGGTGGGTAATTTGCTTTAGCTGTTTTAATCAGCCACAGCTGGGCAAGGCAGTGCAGTGGGAGGGGCTGCAGCCTCAGGGGAGATTCAGTCAAAGCGGACATAGTCATTATACTTGGATCTTTAATATCTCCCTGGAGCAGTGGTTCTCAACCTTCCTAATTCTAAGATGCTTTGATACAGTTCCGCACGTTGTGGTGACCCCCAACCATAAAATTATTTTGTTGCTACTTCATAACTAATTTTGCCTCTGTTATAAGTCATAATGTAAATATCTGATATGCAAGATGTCTGATATGCAGCCTTCAAAGGGGTCTCAACCCACTTCCCTAGAGCATATGCATTAAAGTCTTGATCCTAACACATAGTGCTACAGGAAAGAGGTGAACCTTCAGGAACTGACCCCTATTGGGAGGAGCTGGGCCACTAGATGCATTCTTCCAACTCACGTTCCTGTAATGGCGCTTTCTTGGGACCATCAGCTCCTGAATAATGACGGAGACTTTTTATTAAATATGAAAGTTTAGCCTTAGCTCAGGCTTATTCCCAAGTAGCTTTTAAAACTTAAATTAGCCTGTTTATGTTAATCTGCGTTCTGCCATGTGGTTCATTACCTCTCCTCTGTACTGTACGCCTGACTTCCTCTGCATCTTATTGGCGAATCCCTGGCACCTCCATTTCTTCCCAGAGTTCCTAGCTCTGCCCAGAAGTGCCACTTATCCTCCTGTTTGTCTCTTTATTAAGCCCGTCAGAAGATGCCTTAGGCAGGCAAGGAAGGACAGAGACACATTTTCGCACAGTGTGATCCAATATCTGGCAACATGCTCCAGTGACCTACTTCCTCGACCTGGACCCCTATCTCGGAAACTTCCCCAGAAGGGGGATATTGGGATACTGGCTCCTCCTTTCTTTTTGCTTCCGGGCCACTATGAGGTGAGCAAACAGTTTCCTTCACATAGGCTTCTACCAGGGTGCTCTGCCTCATCATAGGCCCAAAGACAACAGAACTAAGTGACTAAAGCCCCTGGAAGAGCAGGCTCTAATACGTCTTTTCTTCTCAGAAGTTGATTTTCTCAGGTACACATTTTGTTACACCAAGGGAAAGTTCACTCTTCAGTTTCCAGGACTGTGACTTCTGTTTGGTGTCTGTGTGAACCCTTGGGGGAAAGGTGGGTTACAGTGACTCCAGGGGCATCAGGTCAGCAGAGGAGCTGTGTCCCTCACTCAACACTCATGAGGAGACGAAGGATAGACAAGGAGACAGAGGAGGAAGACTTCTCCTGAGAGAGCAGAGAACGGATGATGTGGGACATCCTTCTGTATATGCTGCTTTGTTGGTTGATGAATAAAGCTGTTTTGGCCAATGTCAGCAGAGTGAAGCCAGGTGAGAAATCAGAACAGAGGTAAAGAAAGAGAGAAAGTGGAGCAAGGGAGACACCAAGTATCTGCTGAAGGAGATGGACCTGCCAGAACCTTATGAACCTTACTGGTAGGTCACAACCTTGTGGTGATACACAGATCGAAAGAAATGGGTTAATTTAACATTCAAGAGCTAGCTAGGAATACGCTAGAGTCATTGGCCACACAGTGTTATAATTGATATAGTTTCTGTGTGATTATTCGGGTCTGAGCAGTCGGGAAATGAATGAGCAGTCTCCATTTACAAACCGAGCTACAGACTAAGCCAGGGTGAAATGGGATGTGAATAGTCAGGGGGATGTGTAGGGATGGCTCCCATCATCCCCAGACCATTTGCTATCAAAGACTGAATCTCTCTGGAACAGTGGATTTTGTACAGGTAGGACATGCCTTGATTGTACCATCCCTTCAAGGTTTCCTTTGGTTCTGAGAGACTCTGGGCCATGAACTCAGATGTTATGTTCACAGGGACAGAATCCCAAGTCACCATTCTGAAGTCCACTGACCTGGCCTTGGAAGGCAGTCACAGTGTCATACAAATGGTACCAGCTTTGGGGTTAAAGTGACCACTGTCTTACTAAGCTGGCATCCCTTCAGATCTCAGTTTTATTGTCACCATTACCTAAGGATGGCTAACGCCTGGTTTCACCAGGTCAGGGACTGGCAGAGGCAGTCAGCGGCATGTGTAGGAAAGTCTGCATCCAGTTCAGGCTATTCTTCTCTTCTCAGAAGGGTAGCTCTCGGGCATAGGTGGAAGTCAACACTTCTAGACTGAGTTCCAAGGTCACCATTATGTCACATGATGTCACAAGCTACTTGGAAGCTTCAAGACTCATTTTTCCTATCTGTAAAGTGGGCCAAGTCAAGCTGTGGGGCTATCCCACCACACTCCCCATGCTACCCCTTTGCTTAGGTCACTTTCTCCTTCCCAACTCATACTTGGCTGCGGTGAGACTGCCTATCAGTCTGGTCATAGGGCTGGGTATCTGGCTCAAGCTGGACCAATTAAATTACTATGGTGATTGGTTCAGGAATGAGCATACAATTCAAACTGGACCAGTCAGAGTTCTTTCCCAGGGTTTCTCTCACAGATGCTGGGGCAGAAGAGTTCTCTTATGCTCAGTGTGTTGGTGCAGGCCTGAAATTCCAACTCTCAGGGGACAGAGGCAGGAGGGTTTGTAATTCAAGGCTAGCCTGGGCTACATGAGACCCCCACCTCAAAAACAAACAAATAAACAAGCCCCAAAAGATCTCGGTTTACACTCTTCCCCAGGTTGTTAGTCTGAAGCTCTCCATCACCTGTCACCCAACACTTGGTCATGTGATCCTATAAAGTTCCTTTTTGCTTGAGCTTGTCTCACTTCACTCAAATCTCTTTACCTTACAACCAACAGCTCTCAAAGAAAACATTATTTTTTGATGCTAAATATGATAATAAAGGAATAAGAGTCACTTTTGCTGCAGGCCTGCTGTTTGCCTGGCTCCGTGCCAAGTGCTGGCAGACATCGACTCCTGATATCAATCCATCTTTCATGTGTGTGCATAGGGGCACTCCCTTTATACCCTATCTCCTTCAGGTAGGATTTGTCTCGGCATTGTCTGGTGAATCTCTGGGTACCTGCAGAAGATGCATGGATGCCCAATGACAGCCCCTCAGTGAGACACCTTACAGTGAAGCGTGTGGCATCCACTGGGAACTGAGTGGGGGGTCAGTGCAGGACTATCCCCCTCCCCCTTGCACCTGTTATTCTTTAAATTAAAAAAAATATATATTTATGTGCATGAGCATTTTGATTGTATGTCTGTCTGTGCACCACATGTGTGCAGTGCCTGTAAAGGCAGAAGAGAATGTAGGAGCTCCTGGAAGTGGAGTTACAGATGGTTGTGAACTGCCTTGTGGATGGTAGGAATTGAACTCGGATCTTCGGGAAGAGCAGCCAGTGCTCTTAACTGCCGAGCCATCTCTCCAGCCCCTAATGTGATCTTAACAATTTTTTTTACATTACATTTTTACTACTTGGTGTGGGGGGTAGGGTGGGGCATGCCTTAGTGCTAATGGAGGCCAGAGGACAATTTTATGGAGTCAGTTTTCTTTTTCTACCATGTAGGTCCTGGTGACTGAATTCGGGTGGTCATGCTTACTCAAGCATCTTTACCCACTGAGCCGTCTCACCTATTGCTACTGTTATAGCTAGCTCCAGAGTCTCTTCCTGTGTGTGGAGGGAGGGAGGGAGTGATGGGGAGCTTTCTGCTTCTGCTGAGACACCTGGAGTGGCGGTGAGGCCTCCTCTGGGATCCCACTGGCTGGTGCAGAAAGAAGGGACAGGTGTGTCTGAGGGTGGTCAGGAGCCAGGAGCTGGAGTAGCTGAGGAAGAATGGCGGAGAAAGAACTCAGACTCGGGAGTCAGGCACTGACCTCAGGGAGATTCTATTATCTCAAAATAAATAAATAAAAATAAGAGGGAAAATAGAAAAATGAGTACTTTTATTGGTGATTAAGGAAAGTGGGGATTGAGGGGCTGAGAGTAGCTCAGTTGGACGAGTGCCTGCCTAAGCCAACCACAAACAGGTGGAAGTGGATTAAGATAAAGTTGAGGCTCCTTTGCCTACTGCCTGGTTTCTGACCAGGGAAGTTGGTGAAGAAGAAGTGGCCTCGTCCCATGCATCATTCAAGGTAGTCAGTTCGGCTTCGTGGATAAGGGGACTGGCTTCAGAAAGCAAAGGGAAGAGAAGAGATGGAGTGGGGGTTGGGCCAAACACTCTTGCCACTCGCCCCTCAGAGTAGTCAAAGATGCTACTGGATGCTCTAGGATCTCAGGGGCACAGGAGGCTCTGGGGCAGTGGAGCTCAGCAAAGGTCCCTGGCCTCACAGAACACCTGTGGTCCAGAAACACCCATGCTCCAGCGGTCAGCTCAGGGGCTTTGAGTCCTGAGACAGTATGTCCATCAGTGATCTCTAGTCCAGGAGGAGAGAATTTCAGTTCTGACATTTTATTGTTTGTTTATTTCAGTGTCTTGTGCAGCCCAGGCTACCTTAAACTTACTCTGTAGATGAAGATGACCTTGGACATTAGATTCCCCTGCATCTACTTCCTGCGTGCTGAGACAACAGGTGTATGCTACCACACTCAGTTTGCGTGGCGCTGACAGCCTTGGGTGACGCATGCGACAAGGCCATCTTTACCTCAGCAACCTCCCTGGTTGGAAACCAGGCAGTAGATGAAGGAGCCTTGGCCTTTAACCTTAAGCCACTTCAACCTGCTTAAGGCCTAGCAGCCAGCAGGCAGTGCCAACCCATCTCATGTCATGGTGTCTGGGAGTGTGCCACTTCGCTTCTGTGTCACAAATGCTACCAGAAAAGTCGGCTATGCTGCCAGTGAGCTCTGGAAGAAGCTGGTCTGATACCCGAAGAAAGACAGAGCTACTGAGGGTCGGGGATGGGCATGTATGGGAGAGATGGGCTTGGCACTATTGCAAGTCATGGGAAGTATAATGATGTGCCAACGGTAAGGTTGCTAGCTCCTACTGTGGCCTGCTGAGCAGGTCGTGGGGGATGCTTCAGATAAAGTGAGTGTACTGCACAGCTTGGGAGTGAGGACAGGCACACGGGCAGCAGTCCCGGGGATGCTCAGTTCATAGCCTAGCAGTAAATCTGGGAAGATGACTGTAGAGTTCCACTCACAACTGAGGAGACTGAGGGCCAATGAATGAGCGACAAGTGCTACTATCTCTCACCTTCTCTGTATCTAACATCCATGGCAGGAAGGTCTGGGCAAGTGAGGAATACATTTTCTGTGTTAGGAAGAGGGATGGCCGGGGCACCTCTCCTTTCTGGACTAAGCCCAGGCTTTGTGCTTACCTTGATAAATGCTCAATTTGTTGTAATCTGTCTGTTCTGCCACAGGGTTGGCAGCTCTGGTTCTGTAGAGCACATATCGTATAAATTCCAGGAGTTAGATGCCACAAACCTGGCCGTGCTAATTAGCTCTTACATCATATTTGAAAATAAAATAAATAAGAATTAAAGCAGGAGATTCATTTGGCTCATGATTCAAAAGGCTTAGATCTATGATGACTTGGCTCTGTTGTCTCCGAATCCGCTGTGAAACAGGACACCATGGTGCAGAGGGTGTGGAAGAGGAACTGCAGTCCTGGTGGCCAGGAAGGATGCACAGTAGAGAGATCCCCCAAGAGCACACTGTTGGTGACCTACTGCCCTCCGACAGTTGAGTACCTTGCCTTTAAGATTTGAACCTTGGGAGCACCCCATATGCTACCAGAACACAGGGTACCTGGCTTTTCAACCCAGGACAGTAGACAGTGGCGGCCAACCACAGGCTCGGCCAGCTAACAGTGGGGTTGAAGTCTGCTCTTGGCTACTTTCCTCAGACATCCCATCATTTACCCCTCACCCATTTCCTCATCCACAAAACAGAGGGGGTACTATCGTCTCATCTCTCGTGGGGTTTCCTTGATCACCATCCACGTGCAGACCACTGGACAGGACCTCCATGCCTGGAGAGGCAGCTTCCCATGCTTCCATCTCCATATCGGATTCATTACCCTCCGTGTTCAGCTCTTCCTGGCACATGGGACCAGGTGCCATCTGCCAAGGGCCCGGTAGGGTCATTCTGAGGACAGCAAGGACTCCTGGGAGATGGGTAAGCAGGCAGTTGTTTCTTTCCTCTGTGGTTTTCTGCTCCATCCCTCCTGGTCCTCATGTTTTTCCATTGGGATGAGCTCAGGGAGGAGCTGGTGACCACGGACCATGCAGCGGGCCACAGGGATCATTGTCTTTCACCACTGATTCCTTTTCTTTTAAGACAGGGTTTTTTACTTTATAGCCCGGGCTGGTCTTGACTTTATGATTCTCCTAACTTAGACTTCCAAGTGCTAAATTACAGGCATCACCATACCTGATCACATTTTAAAGAAATTTAGTCACCAAAAGTTTTTTAATTTGCAAATTGTACCTGTAAAGTGTGGCAGTGCCATCCCCTTATGCTGGGCATGACTCTTATTTGCCCCAAGTCTACTTGGTTCCTCTCCTAGGGTGAACCCAGGCTAGACCTGCTGATGGCTGCCTCACTGGCTGGGCAGTTAATAAATGTGTCAGGCAGGCTTTGCCTCTGCAATGGGCGCCCGTCACCAGTCTAAAGAGTGCCCCCTCCATGTGCACACTGGAGTACCATCTCCAGACTTTCTCTTTCTTGCTTCCCTGAGCCAGCCAGGCTGCTGCCCTGCTTTGGGACGCAAACATACACGTTATTAGAAGCCCAGATCAAAGGCGGCACCCCACTGCCTGCCTCTCAATGGACCCTTTGTGCAGAAGGAAGCCAGTGAGTGTTAGGATCCAAGGAGACAGGGAGGGGTGGAGGGGCTCTGCACAAAGATACTTGTCACTCGGAGAAGTCTTCGGAAGATGATGTTAAAAAGGCGCCAGGTGGAGGCCGGGCGGCTTGCTGCTGGGAGGTGCAGATGGACGGTCCTTGCCTCTGGTCCCTTAGGGTTTCCCAGGCGAGAGATGACCGTGCTCTGGAGCAGGAGCGTCAGCCTCCATCTGCTCTCCTGCCCTCGCTGAGCCGCTGTGACAGCAGTCCAGGCTGCTTGCAGTTCCAGGATGGCACAGTCAGATGAAGCAAAGTGATGGTGGAGGAGACTGGAGATGCTGAGGGGCAAGAGTGCCTGGCATCTCCTCTGGCCAGGTGGGCTTTTCCTTTCTGCCATTCATTCCATGGCAAAACCACTCTGTGCATGGCCAGACATGGTGTGAGGTGGGTGCAGAGGGGATGAGGCTGGATCAGGACCCCCATGGCAGTAGGATGCTGGGTATCACAGGGAGCTGCCCTCCTCCCCATCTGTCCCTTGCCAAATGCTGAGGTCACACACAGGTTCTCATCTATCTCTATGGAGGACAGAACAAAGCATTGCTTTGAGAGCTCAGCTCTTCTTAGAGCTTGTCTGCCAAGGATGCTGAGGAGGCCGGGGGGGGGGGGGTGTGGAGAGCAGGTTTGGGAAGGGTCACCAGGATTGGACTCCGTAAGGACCGAGGGAGGGCTGAGAAGCTGCCGTGTGTGCCAAGGCTAGGAGATGGGAAGAATGGATGAGAGGGTGAGCAGTGACTTGCAGCCCCAGGTTCTGTTCCTGGCTGCCTTTTCTCCGTCCCTGTCCACTCACTCCCCAGGGATCTCTACAGGCGAGGGTCTTGCTTTATGACACCTGCTAGCAGCAGGCAAGGTGGCTTGCACCTGAACTCTGTAGTCCCAGCTGTCTGTCTGTCGATCCCTGGACTCAGACACCTCCTAGTTCTCTCAGAATAGTTTGCTCCTAACAGACCCCTCCTCAGTCTGAGCCTGCTACCGGCTCCACTGTGCACATGCCATCCATCACTCACTGGCAACCCCATTCATCCAGTTGCTCAGTCTCTAACTTTTGAATCTTCCTTAATACTTTTCTCCTCTTTCTCTCTCCCCAGGTCTTTTACGTTAGTTGATCTTGTGGCCTCTAACTTCCCAGAATGTTTAGCATCCCATTTCTTCTATCTCCATGGCTATCGCTTTGGTCTAAGCTACCATCGCCTTTGGGCCTGACCTCTTGCTGTCACCCCTCAATCTAACTCCTCTCAAGTGGCTGCTGTCTTGTTGGAGTAAAGCTAACGTCCTTGCTGTGGCCCGTAAATGTCTTGTGATCTTCCTCTGTCCCCTTCAATTTTGTATTCCTGACTTCAGAGCCTGTGCCCCCTCTTTGTTAGTTATCCCCAAGTGTTCCCTGTCTGTTGTGACTTCAGGGCCTTTGTATGTGTTGAAATCTGGTTTCTCAATCTCTTGTCCTCTGTTGGGCACAGAATTAGAGGAGACAATGAGATGCATATAGGGAGGCTTAGGGGAAGCCAGGGGATGCCATGGGATAGAGGATGGTGTCCTCTTTAAGCACGGAAGCTTTATAAATACGTATTCATCCATCATTATTCTGTGGGATCATCAGGGTTGTGCGACTACTGTTTTACTCACCAAGATATCCCACTGGCCTAAGGGTCTGATTTTTTTTTTTGCCCACTTTGACCTGTCTACATAGACTCATGAGGCATGTCCTGGCATGACTTCTTTTTTCTCACCTGATTTTTCCCCCCACTTTATATTTCACTGAGTTACCTGGTCATGATGCCTTCCTCAAGCCAGTGAGCTTCGTGAAGACAAACAATTCCATCCACGCCGTACATACGCAATTCCGGTAGAACTGAGGCATTCAGTTATCCTCACTGCACAGTGGAATTAGGGAAAGAGAAGTGCATGCGTCTCTTGGTCTGTTATAAGATCCCAGATGAATGTGAGGTTCCAGAAAGGTGAACCATCTACAGGGGCCTCAGACCATGCCTCTCTGTGAGTGGAAGCACGACTGGGAGTGTGACGGAGGCAGGAAGGGACCCCACTAGTACAAGATCTTAATAAGGCCTCAGGACACGGGGCACATGTCCCATACAAGAAACCTCAGTGTTTGACGTCAGTCTAACGAAGAATGACTGACAGGCTTGTAGGGGCTTAAGATCAGAACACAGGTAAGATGGGGGACCATGACAGTCATCTGTGCGTCTGTCTCCACATGTCTCCACCTATGTTAGTCAGCCTTCAGTCACCATGACAGAATATTGGACAGAAGCAACTTAACACAAAGAAAGATTTATTTTGTCTCATGGTTTCTGAGATTTTATTTCCATGATTATTTGACTCTAAGTTTCTGGGCTTATGAGGGCCAGAATGGTATGGTAGGGGAAGCTGCTTACCATGGGGCATGCAGAAGCAGACAGGAAGAGCTGGTCCCTTCAGAGGCACAACCCCAGTAACCATCCCTCACATCCTATGTCTTCCAACTAGGCCCTCCTTCCCCTCCAGTCATGAGTGCAACTATGTACCTAATCACTTCTCAAGAGCACCACCAGAGACCATGTCTTTGACATGTGAGCATCTTTTAGGGGGCCACATCATAGCTAAACCCCAATATCATCTCTGTTCCTATCCCTGCTTCCTCTCTATGCTGTGCCCCCCCACCCCGTCAGTCAGCCTACATGGTACCCAGACTGCTGTTGCTGTCCCTGGGCCTTTCTATGCAGATACCGTAAAAAGATCTCCATTGGTCAGGCTCATGGGTGAGACGTCCAGTCAGCTATGTCCAAGGACTGAAGAGTTAGATGGAGTCAACATGGGGGCAGGGGTCATCCAAACCCCTGACTGTGAAATGGAAGGAGGAAGAAACTGAGCCAGGAGGGAGAGCTGGTGGTTCGCCCTCACCCCTCCCCACCATAGGCTCATAAATTAGAATACTTGGTTCTGAGTTGGAGAAACTGTCCGAGAAGGAGAAGGAGGTGTGTTGTTGGCGGAGGTGTGTCCCTAGGAGTGGACTCGAGGCTTCAAAAGCCTCCCACCATTTCCAGGATGCTTTCTCTGCCTGCTGCTTGTGGATCAAGATGTTAGCCCTCAGCTGCTGCTCCAACACCATGCCTGCTGCCATGCTCCCCACCATGATGGTCATGAATTTCCATCCCTCTGGAGTGATAAGCCCCAAACTTCCTTTCGTAAGTCGCCTTGGTCATGGTATTTTATCACAGCAAGGGAAAAAAAAACCCCACCCTCCTCAAGCTGAGCCCTTAAGATGCCCATGTGCCAACATAGAGCTTCAGATAGTGTCCAGGCTTTCAGAGGCTGTGTGTGCATGATCAAGAATGTCCCAAGATAACACTGACTCAATATGCGTGGATTCCTGACCCCAGGAACCCTTTCTGTACTGCCTGTCTCCAGTAACCTACCCCCACACTCGCAGTTTACCTTGGGATGTGGAGCCTGGACAGAGAATTAGAACTTATGGTGTCCAGCATGACCCAGAAATACTATTTTACACTGATACTTCTCAAAGGGGTCCTTGGTCTTGGTCTGGCAAGTTCAGGAGACTCTGTTTATGAGGCCTTTCTCTTAGAGAACTGCAAAACTTGACTGCTCATTGAAGGCTCCCCGCCCCCCCCATAAGCCCGGCAGGAAAAAAAATAACAACAACAACAAAAACAAAAACCTGTGGAACTGGGGAGAGAGCACAATTCGTAAAGTGCTTCCTATGTAAGAATGAGGACCTGTTTTCACTCCAGAAACTATGCTTAAAAAACAAAAATAAAAATGCAAAAGCAAAAACCAAGCAAACAAAACAACAACAAAACAAACATCAACCACCACCACCACCACCACCACCACCACCACCGCAGCAGCCGCCACCAAAACAGGTGCAAAGGTATGCACTCCTGTAACCCCAAAGCTGAGAAAGAGGAGGCAGGTGGAGCCCTGGGGCTTGCAGACCACACAAGAGTCTAGGAGAATTGGTGAGCACCAGGTTCACTGAGGGATCCTTTCTCAATAAAGTGGAAAGTGATGGAGGAAGACACCTACACTGGTCGCTGCCCATCCGCATGCATGAGTACACATGCACACCCCTACCAATCACACCCACCACGTGCGCATAAGTACACAAAAGAGAACTGTTGAGCTGGCCTGTGCTTCCTTCCGGCTCATGGGCAGGGAGAACAGGTGTGGGGGTTGAGCCCATGTTGGCTGCATTTGACGGAAAATGAACAAAACCCAAAGACTCTCTCTCTCTCTTGTAAAAGAAAAGACTGGAGAGCTTCTGCTTGGGACACAGGGGTCCATGCCCTGAACTTGGGACAACGTTCTAGACCAGGAGGAGTTTCTGCCACAAATATTGCATTCAGTCAGCATTTGCAGGAGATGGGTGCCTAACTTCTGGCCTCTTTATTTTAAAGTCCAAATACAGTTCTGGGGAGCCCATTTTATCCCATTGCATTTCCCAGAGTCAGCGCTGGGACTGTGCAGCTCCTCGCTGCCTCTTTCCCAATCCTTCTGTCAGCCAACTGGCTTCCTGGATTATAGCGGTGGTGGTGTCCCATGGCTGAGCTGTGTCGCTGGCTCAGGGATGTGGAGAGAGTTCACCTAGGCTTTAGAGCAGTGGGAAGGCTAGAGCCCAGGTTCAAGCAAGTGACAGCTGCCATCTGCCCTCGACACCAGACTAGCTACTTCCTCACTTACCCGGATGTGCACCTTTACTGGTCTCCAATTACCATTCTTGTTTTAGGCTCTTAGTCTTGAGACCTCCATCCTTCCTCCTGGGTTACACCCACATCCCCCCACCTCACAACCAGGTCTCCCAGACCCAGCAGGGAACATAGAATTGCCACAAGGCAGGGGCTTGCAAGGAACCCGGGGGAGCTGGGAGTTAGTTCTTTCCCCTGATCCTAGTCTCGTTGTATAGCCCAGGTTGGCCTCCAGCTCACAACGCCTTAGTCTCCTGATTGCTGGGATTTCAAGCCTGAGCCAGCACGCCTGGCCCCAGATCATGTTTTTACCTCTTATAGATTATAACTCACCCCAGGGCTGAGGCTCCATATCGCAGATGGAACTGTGTTAGGGACTGCACCAGGAGGGGTAAGAGGTGAGAGCCTAGTGGGAGTCACAGGAGGAAAAACAGCCTATTTATTAAAAATGGAGTACCAACTAGATGCAGAGGGGTAGGTGCCTGGCTGTTTAGAGACTGTGCCTTGAGTATGGAAGGCCAAGGAGGGTTTTTATCCTAGGAAGTGGCGTTTGACAGGAGCCAGATCAGATAGCTTAACTTGGGATATGGGCAGCCAACCAGGGTGATGGGGTTTTTGAAAAGAAAAAAAATCCTGCCCTTCATCTGACAGATTTCCTCGAATCAGCCTCATGCGATCTGCAGCCCCATGCAGACGGTGGTTCTAACCTCTTTCTCTTATCTCTTCATGGCCTTCCTCTCCTACTCTCCTCCCCCAAAGGAAGGGAAATCTTCAAAGAAAGAGATGTGTCACTGTAAGTATACAGCCCAAGAAAATGGGCTAGATAAATTATTAAAACAGAAAAAGACAGCAAGTGATGGGGTGGGGGAGCCCGCAGAGGGCAAAGAGCCACTCGAGGTAGGTGGTGCCCTGGTGGCAACTAGGGAATTCATCCTGAGAATCCTAGACAAGTGGTCCTGGCCCCACCTGGCCCACTTTCTGGCTTCTCATGCCAGGGTCAGGGGAGGGCGTAGGTGGAAGTGGTGAGGGTCCAGCAGCAGCAAAGTCCCAGGCGCCTGGCGGGGCCCTGTGTCTGGCCAGACACTTGGGATTTACTTCCCCTAAGACTCAAGCTGGTAACTACAGAGTTTTAGTCCTTGCTTTTATCTCTTTTTGAACTGCAAAGAGACATTCCCAAGGGGCAGAGGGGATACTGTTTTCTCATGAAAGAAGAAAGCCATGACAGGTTTAAGGAAGTCACCATCATTCTAAGCTCTGTGAGAAAGAGCTTCGCTTTGATTTCGGAGCCCCTGGCACTGGTGTGGGTGTGGGTGAGAAAGACAGGCAGGGACCCCACAGGAACTTCACGTCTGTAGCAAGGGCTCTGCAGGATGTTCTCTGTCAGCTCAGGACTTAGGACCTGGGCGCTCTCTCCTAGTTCCTGGGTCTGCTCTTCTATTTCCTCACAGCTCACATGCCTCTCCCTAGACATCTGGGTCTGGTGGTTCTGGGGGTGTCCTGGGCATAATAGGCCTTTGGCAGTCTCCCTGACTGGCTTGGACAATATTAACCCTTTCCTGGATGCATGCTGCCGTGTGCCATTTACCATGGCTGTTGTTTCATGTCTCTCTTCCTCCACCTGGGACATGGGGCAGGGGCAGGCGCATGAAAGGGCACTATCCATTTTACTTAGATGCATATTTAAAGTGTTAGAGCAAGGTTTACCACATAGCTGGTACTTACTGTTTCTTTCCAGATCTCAGGCTTGGAATGTGCTGGAAACCTGGGGTAGTGAAAAATGAGTGCCATTGAAGGAGCAGTTTGAGGTTGGTTCTTGACGAGGTCACTAATCAGCTGTGTGATGGGTAACTCCTTGGGCAGGTAACCCCACCTCTCTGAGCCTACCCAACAGGGTCTGTCGTTTCCACAAGTACAAAAGTCTGCATCAAGAGTGACTGTGAGAGCAGGGTGGTGGTGGTTCACACCTTTAATCTCAGCACTCGGGAGGCAGAGACTGGCGGATCTCTGTGAGTTCGAGGCCAGCCTGGTCTAAAGAGAGGCCCAGGACAGGCTTCCAAAGCTACAGAGAAGCCCTGTCTCAAACAAACAAAACCCAACCCCAAAAACAAAACATGTGATTGTGAGGGTGATGGGCACAGAAATACGATAGGCACTAAAGATATGACAACATACAACCGACAGCCGACCAAGTGTGGTAGCTTACATCTGCTGCAATCCCAGCGCACAGGAGGCTAAAGCAAGAACACTGTTGCTATTTCAAGACCAGCCTGGACTACAATGTGAGCCCTTGACTCAAAACTAGCTAAAAACCAAAAAAAAAAAAATCAACTGTACTAGTTTGCTGTTTTATGAGGTCCCAGCCATGCTTGAAGGAGCACATCCTGCAAGAGATTTAGGTGTGCGCTTAGAGGAGCTTTCATTTCCTCCAAACAGGGTGTGAAAGCATGTAGAGGGATGAAGATTCTGGAGGGTCACACCGCTCTGGGTTCTCTTGAGACAGGTAGATGCTAAGAGTTGTATTTCACAGTTACAGTAGGCATGAGCTACATGCAAAGCCACTTGCAGCAGTGTGACTCTTCTGCTTGAGATGTGTATAAGTGTAAAATGCACACCAGACTTTAAAGACAGTGAAAAAAGAAGAATGTGACAACTTATTAAGTATTGATGCTATTTTGGCTATAGTGGGTCAAACTAATTTCACTTGTTTCTTTTTTAATTTTTAAATCACACTGATTTATTTAGTATGTGAGTTTGTATGTGGACACTTAAGTGCCACAGCACTCATGTGGAGGTCAGAGGACAATTTTGCAGCAGCTGGGTCTCTCCTGTGACCACATGATCTCTGGGGATGGGACAGATCCCCAGGCTTGGTGGCAAGCACCTTTACCAGCTGAACCATCTGGCTGAAACACCTGTTTCTTTTAACTTTTCAAAAATTGTGGTGCCTAGGGCTGAAGACATAGCCCAATAGCTGAGTGCTTGCACATCAAGCATGACCAAAATTTTGGGTTTGAGTCCCAGAGCTCCTTCTACAAGGTGACTACTTGTAAGTCTAAAATGACAAACGTAGCTCACCTGTTTCTATTGAGTAGCGCTGCACAGGGAACAAGCAAAAAAGGGTAGAACTAAGTATCCATTGTACAGATCATAAAACTGAGGCCAGCAGCCTAGTCTAGCTTTAATAGCAGAACTGGTTCTTTCCCACGCTCACATGCCAGATACCAGGATGAGCCTTAGCGCAGGGCCCCGGTGTGGCCAGCAGAGACAGCATTCTCAGGACCACAAAGGTGGGATGGAAGCCTTCAAGTCGCCCTCCCCTTTGCAGAGACCTCCCCAGACAAAACAAACAGGCCCTTGGGGTCTGGAGAACTGCAGGGGGGAGGGGGAACGGAAACTTAGAAAGATCAAAGACCGGGCGGTTCACCGCTCCCGGCCTCACAGCTTGGCAGCTCGCCCCGACTCCAGTTGGGCACTCACGAGCCCATGGGCGAGGAGTTGCTAGCGACTGGAGGACAGCTCGGGGCATCTGGACACTTGTCGTTAACAGGAGTGGATTGAACCCGCACTGGCCTGCGAGATGTCTTGGTGATTTCTACCTGACTCCCAAATGAAAGAAAAACAATAACCTTAAAACCTAGAGGAGTCAAAAAAAAGGGGGGGGGTACGCGGCTGGAAATACGGACCACTTTCTGCAGAAGGCCAGGCACGGGAAGTCTGGGAAGAGACACCGTGGGAGAGCGGCAGACGCGTGCGCCCGTGCAGCTAAGGTCACCGGTTGCGACCTCAGTTTCCCCAACTGTGATCTCGAGCTATCTAGTCTCACTCTAACGGCTCCGAGGAAACGCAGAGAAGAGGGAAGTCGCAGTACCACCAGCGAGGGCAGCGCTGCTCCACCACCCAGCAGGCAAAGCCTCCGCCCGGTCCCCATTCCCGCCCCTGGGTCCGCGTAGGGGGCTTGGGGCAAAGCCCCTCCCCACCAAGGCCCCGCCCCACCCACAGACCACGCCCTCTATGGGCCCGCCCCTCGGCAGGCCCCTACTCGCAGGCCCCGCCTCTACCCGCCCCGCAGCGTCCGCCTCGCCTTTGATGGGCCGCGGCCGGCCAATGGGCGCTTGGGGAGGCGCGGGGCCGCGGCGGCGGGCAGGGGGCTCGGCGCGCCCGGGCGTCAGTCCGGCCGCGGCGACGGCGGCAGGAGGGTGTCCCGGCGCCGCCTGGGGCTGCGCTCGGCGCGGGGACTGTGAGGAGGAGGCGAGCGAGGCTGGCGCGGGGTCGGCGGCCGGACGCATGGCTTAGGACGCCCCGCCGCCGCGCCCCAGCATGGGGAAACTTCACTCGAAGCCGGGTCAGTGTCCCCCGCCCGCTCGCCGGCCGCGGCCCCGCGTCCTCCCGCCGGTGCTAACTCTCCCTCTCCTTTCTTTCCGGCTCCCGCCGCCGCCGCCGCGCGCGATGTTCCCGCAGCCGCTGTGTGCAAGCGCAGGGAGAGCCCGGAAGGTAGGAGCGCGGGCCACCGGCCCGGGGTGGGGGGGCTCGAGGGAGGTGGCGCTGCCGGCCCAGCCGCTGGATCTCATTACCAGGACTGCCCCAGCCCCCAGCCCCGCCCCGGGAATGCTCTTTGGGGCCCCTCTGTCCCTTTACTCGTTCCCCATAGCCCAGTGCTCTCACTACTGACCCTAACCCCATCCACTTTGGTGGCGTCTTCTCTTTAGACCCTCAATATCTTGCACCTTCCTTCTGGTCGCCAGCCCCTTCTCTGGAGAACTTGGCCTCTGCGCCCACTGCACCCCCTCTCCTGACCCTCAGCTCTTTTCTCCACAGTCCTGACTCCCGCGCTCCTTCCTCCGATCCCCTAACTCCTTCACTCAGGATACTGCGTACTCCTTTTCACCCTCTGAATCCTTGCACTTAGGATCTCGCCGAGCCCCCTTTCTTGGCTACCGTCCTCTTTTAGATTCTGCTCCGTCCGGCGCTTGACCCTCCTGCCAAGTCTTTACTCTCCGGGTTGTGCCTCTCTGTCTCCTTCCCTTCATTCTCAGGTAACTTTTTGCCAGCTGCGGGGGGGCCCAGACTCAAGGTCTTCGTGTTCTTCCCGCCTCAGGTGACAGCTTTGCTGTGAGCGCTGCTTGGGCAAGGAAAGGCATCGAGGAGTGGATCGGGAGGCAGCGCTGTCCAGGCAGCGTCTCAGGACCCCGACAACTGAGATTGGCAGGCACTGTTGGTCGAAGCACTCGGGTATGGCCCCCACTTTGGTCCACCCTTTCAGTTTTGGAGAGGGTCTGCGAACCGCTTCCCCCCCACAACTTTCAGCATCCTGTTGGCACATTGTCTAGGTCCCCAAATCCCTTCTCAGTGTGTCCCACCAGCCCTACTTGTACCCCATACTTTGGAGGATTCTTGTCGATCAATCTGGCACCCATCTCCCACCCAGTTGGGCACAGAGAGTTGCTTGGGGAGGAAGTGCCAGGGAGGAGGTGATACAGGTCCAGTGGGTGGGGAAGCTGTGCTTTGTTGTGTGTGTGCGTGGGGGGAGGCCTCCTCTGCTTTGCTTTTATGGCCAGCTTTTCCACAGGGAGGGGTTAGGACTAGAGTCAGGCAGGAGTGTCTGGGTAGAGGGCAGAGCTGTGCTGGCCCAGGATCTGTGGCCACCTCCAACTGTGTCTGTGGCATTCATCAGTGCCATCTGCCATCCGAGTGTAGAGTTTGGAGGCACTGAGACCTGGCTGTTCCCTTAGTGTGGCCCTTAGAGGCGGGAGGGGCGGAGGGTGGGGGATTTCGTATGGTGGTCTGGGTACACCTCTTTCTAGAGTTGTTCTGTGGGAGCAAGTGGGATGGGGGAGTGAGTGAGTCCAGCCCCTGTGTCTGGCCTGGGACTGGTGTTCACAGATGTCCTGTGAGCTCCAGCACTCTGCACAGTGCTCTCAGATGGTCTGCGTGGAACTCTTGCAAGCCGAGGATCAAAGGATGAATCAACTTTTTGATGTGACATTTAATTTTTTTTTTTTAAACTTGGAGAGGGAACAGATCGAGCCTCAGGTCTGGTTAGTTCTTTGGTCTTGTTCTTTGGGTGAGGCTGGTGGAGTCTTTGTGCGTGCGTGTGTGTGTGTGTGTGTGTGTGTGTGTGTGTGTGTGTGTGTGTGTGTGCTCGTGCGTGCGTGTGTTTGGGTGGTGGCATCTGGCAGTATCATTGCAGGGAGATGGCGTGTGTGTGTGGTTGGGTGGTGGCACCTGGCAGCACCATTGCAGGGAGGTGGCATGCTTGTCACCATGTGCGTGTGCTAGCGTGTGTGCGTGCGTGTGCGTGTTCATGCATGTGTATGTGGTGTGTTAAATGCCCTCTCTCTCTGGGATAAGCTCCCTCTCTACTGTGTAGCTCAGGCTTTCTCTTCACGGCCCTCCAATTTGCTGGCTGACTGGGACTGGGGCTGCTACCCTAGTAGAAAGGTCAGAACTGGGCCCAGGGGGTGGAGGCACTGCATTTAGAGCCTTTTAACAGAACCACAAACTTCTCCTTCCCCCACCATTCCTAGTTTTTGATGTACTTATTTATCTAAGGACCAATGAAAACAATCCAATTTAGACATATGAGCAGATGCATTTGCAGCTCAATACAGACCAACAGAGAGGATTTCCATTAATCAGGTTTTGTGTTTTTTTTTTTCAGCCTGTTTATTTTCATAAAGTATTCTTGCAGAATGACATTTATTTAGGCTCTGTCGCTCTCCTCTTTCTCTCCTCTCTCTCTTTTTTTTTTTTCCTAAACTGCCAGGCAGCTTTTACTCCATGCTAGAGGGGAAACTTGAAATACAGCGAGGGCTTGCTTCAATTGACTTTTATCTTCAAAGCCATAACAAATGTTACCCGCATGTTTTTGGTGGGTCTCCTTGGCATCCAGGCTGGGAGGATGGGAGGGAGGGGGAAGAAGGAGAGGAAAACAAAAGTCTGTCGTTTTTAATTAAATAGTAGTGTTCCCAGCAAGAGGAATGCAAGCCAGTAAAAGTTGCCATTGGGGGAAATGAAGAGGGGGGGAGGGGGCCCCTGCTTAAGCCTGTGGCTTTGCTGAAGTCACGGAATTTCGTTGCCTGGTTTCTTCCCCCAGCTGAGGACAGCATGGGATGGATGGTGCTTGCTCGCCTTCCTGGCTCACCCCCCTCTCTGAAAAGGAGGGGTCATTAATATTTGTTCAAAGTCCTTTTGAAGATGTGGGGCATAGAGCCATCAGTGTGACATGTGTTGGATAGTTAAGAGGGTGGGCCCAGCCATCAAAGATGTTGAGTGGGGGGGGGAGGTCTCTGCTTCCTTGAGAGTGGATCTTAATAACAGATCTGGATGCCTGGGTTCCAACCTGTGGTGGTCACCGTAGTGGGGCCAGGCATCAGCCCTAGAAAAGGAGCGGGCCGAGCCAGAGTGTGGGGTCGCGCTGGTGGTGGCCTGTGAAGCACTTCAGGTGGTCTTTAGGGGGAATGTCTTTAATCTTTATAGGTATCTATCTTTTTTAATCAGAGAAAAAATAACTAGGACATCAAACACATGATTTCATGGATGTTATCACTTAAGATGAATCAGAGTTGAAAGAGGGAGGTGAGTTCAAAGCCAATACAGGGAAAAATACTGGGTTCAAGTGGTCGTAGTTGGGGGGGGTAAGAATGAGTGCTGAAATGGCGGGGACAGTGAGGGTGCTGGGCAGGCCAGTGGTGAGTCCATTTCAGTTCTCTCGCTTCCCTGAGTCCCACTGGCATGGGAGGGGTGGCTGGCAGGTCCTTCCATGATATCATCAGGATGTTGATGGGTGTGGACTCCAGCAGTCTGCAGGCTTCCAGGGCTGGCAGCTTCCTATAGCCAGTACCAGGCCTATCTTGGTGAAGGCCTCTGTGTCCGCTTCTCTACTTGTCCTGCCACCAAAGTGGCTGGGGACACATTACTGACTTATCCAACTGACAACATTATTATTGCTGTGAAGTCTACTGTTGCCTGAGTGCCTGTATGTGCCAAGCACATTGCTTCTATTACCTTAATCTCCCCATAACCCTCTGGAGTTGCAGCCAGCTGGGGTAGACTAAGTTCTCTCCCTTTCTAGAGTCATTGCCTGATTCCCAGCGAGGGGCACAGACAGTTGCCACCATGTCCACATGAACCAGTTGCAGGGGAGGAAGAAGCAAGAGCCCTCCTGCCCCATATCTGGGGCAGGATCCGGGTTGCATGCATCGCCCTAGGGTGTGAGGGTAGCCACGCAAGTGCTCAGCTCAGCCTACCCCCCAACATATCGAAATGACTGAGGTCAGGCTCTGCACTGTAGCTCGTCACCTTGTGCAAGTCACTTTAACTCTCTTTATCTTGATAAGCACATCTGTAAAATGGGCCCAGCCATGTTCTCCTCCATGTCAGTGGAGGTAGATAAATCTTGGAAAAGCGTAGAGCCCAGGCTGAGAGGGTGATACTTGTGGAGGAGCCCTGATGTTTGTGCTCTTCCCCCTACATCCTTCCACTTTCGGCTCACCTGGTGAGACCCAGGTTAAGGTCTGGGCTTTTGCCTCTCTGGGGATGTTTGATGAGGTACAAGGGACTATAAACTCAAAGGAGAGAGGTGGTGAATGACAGGAAACATAAAGGCACTGTTAACGAAGAACAGTAGACGGAGCCAGTGCATGCCTGAGACGCATGTACTGAGCAGAATTAGAGGCTAAAGCACATTCATCTCCAAGAGACAGCAGGCAGTAAGAGACCAACCAGTGGAAATCCTAGGTGAGCGGTGGCTGGACGATGAAGCTCCCTAGGTACCTCTGTCCATACTGTGAGCGTGGGCACACATGCGTGTGTGCATGTGTGTAACTAGATTCAAAACAACCTTTACTCCGTGCACTATGATCCTTTTGTTCTTTTACAGCAAACTGCTTGCAGAAATAGGTTGGGGGCTTGGGGCCAAGCCAGCCCCCCTGGAGATCAAAGGCGGCTGCCAGGCACTTTGGTAATTTGATTAGGGGGCACCTAGCACATTTTGATATTTAGGGAAGATTAGGAGGGTGCAGGCATGCTGCATGGGGCCCTGGTGGGGTTGGGTGATGAGATTGGGGGCTGATCCAGCTGCTGCCTGAATTCTGGATTCCAGGGGAATTACCCTTGAATGATACCAGTTGGCACAATTAAAAGGCCCCATGTCTTCACCATATGGAAAGTGTTAGGCCTCCTTACGTGGTTTCAAAGCTATGTGTTGGGAGGTGGACTTGACATTTGAGGTACAGCATAAATTAAATACTTGGTGTTTAGGAATTAAAAGATGATTTGCTTTGAGGCTGGTCAGGGTTTCAGGGAGGCAGCATTGTGCCTTCTTCACGCACAGGCTTCTTGGAGTGGTCTAGGGGAGGGTCTCCTTAGCTGATCCCACTTCACAGCCCTAAGAACTACCTGGACCTGGGAGAGCCAGCAAGGAGTAGCCTGGAAAGCCTGAGCTGTCCCATGCCAGACATCACTGCTGGTTGCTCCCAGTCTTGCCAAGCGGTGTCATCTGTGAGATGGGAATTCTTGGAGGCCCTTTAACTAGCACCTTTTCTCCCTTTCAAAGTCTTTAAGAAGGAGCCTGGGTTTCCTTGAGCCAGGCCATATGTGCTGTCTGTTCCCTAGAAGCCAGGGGAACCCATTCACAAGCTAGGCAGCCTTGCCTGCACGTGGTAGGAGTAGAACCGGGGGCTGCTACTTCCTTGCTTAGTGGAAGGAGGAGAGGAGATGGGCTGGTGAGCGCGTGCACCCCTGTTTCTTCCAGGAAGCTCACTTCCCCCATCAGTGACCACCTGTCTTCTTGGACACTTGGTCAAAGTTGAACTGTCAGCAACAAAGAAGTCACTGCAAAATGTGACTTCTTTCTTGAGGTACATAGCAGGCACTCACTGTGGATGAATACAGAAAGAAAGTTTGCTCACTGTTTTGTCCTTGCTGCCTCCTTCCTCCAGCCAACTTCTCAGACCATCTTTCCCAGTCCACTGTTCTTAGTGAACTTGTAGAGCCAAGCCTTTCTTATAGGCGCTTAGTTGACTAATCACTATTGACAATGTATTGTTAATATACATTGTGTCACACATTGGGAAATGGTGGGAAGAGGCATGGTCTTCGCCCTTGGGTAACGTCAGAGTAATGAAGGAAGCAAAAGCCTCTGAGCGAGCAGGCGGAGGACTGGAGGACTGCCGGGATGTGTTGCGGAAGGGATGGCCGGCACCCTAGGCAGGACTTCACTGCTGTCGCTGTAAGATGGGTTAGAGTGTGACATGCTCGAACACCTGTCCAGGGACAGGTGTATGAGGCTACTACTTTTTCCTTGGAGTTGATCTGTAGTTTGAGGATGGAACATTGCCCTGCGGTCAAATGGGTTGGTGGCCTCTGGAGCCAGGTCATAGGTGGAGATCCGTGTAAGAGTCAGAAGCTTAGCTGTGTGGTTAGGGAACTGAGGGATGGATGATATTGGTCGCTGAGAGACAGAGAATATCAACTCAAGGGCTTTGGGGAAAGAAGCTGCTGACAGCCAACCCCAGAGCTAGTGCATGGTGCCATGAGGTGCAGTGATGCCCAGGCTTTCCAAAAGGCAAGGGGACCCTGGGCTCAGGGATGGAACCCTTGGGGAGGTCTATAATGTTGAAGAGTCAAGTGCTCAGGGCTATAAACTCACACGCTGTACAAACTTTGGGGACTATCTGACTGCTTGTTGGACCCAGGCACTTCCTGTAGCTGCCTCCAGGCTTCCTCTTTCTGGTTCCCACATTCCTCCTGCAGCTCCCCGCTCTCACATTCTCCTCCTGTTTTCTTCCCCTTGTTTTCTCCTTTAGCCCTCTCTTCCCGAGAAAGGAAAGAATCCAGTTCCTCATAAACGAAATATCTGCCCTGTCAGAGGGAAGTGAGGCAGGAGCCCAGAACACCCTGGACGAAGGGCCAGAGAGAGCTGAAGGCTTCACTTGTTGGATCTGGAAGCTGGGCTTTGATGTCACCCTGCTCCGTTTATCCTGGGATGCTGCCTGCCTCCTTGTGGCCTCAGCCTCTCTGCTGGACAGGGGCAAGCTCTCAGGTTGGAGTAGAAGAGAGGCATGCCCACTCCAGGAAGGGTAGCCCTCTCCAAAGGGTAGCCCAAGAGTCCAGCCAGGCCGCACCCTGCCAAGCCCAGGTGGGTGGGGAGCCTTTTCTAAACACGCACTTCCAGAGACATAAGTAATTCTTTGATAGATGCCTGGGCAAGCCGAGAGGGATGTTTATCCATGTGGGCACCAGCCACAAGGCTCAGGAGGAAAGCTGTAGGCCCCTCGGCTGAAGTCATCCTCAGCTTCAGCAGGGCATGCAGGAACCCTGCCCAGCCAGTGTGACTCTGTCCGAGGGGCCTGGCCAGGGCCATGTTTGCTTAGTAGCCTTGAGGAATTAGTTTGGGCGACACTGTTCTGGCTTGCTGAGCCATATTGGCTATGGCATGTGACCCTGTGTGCGGCTGATGGTTATTTGAGGGCCTCAGGGCAGGGTGGGCTTTCCTGGAGCATGACATCAATGGAAAGGCCTTTCCCTCTTTTGAACTTTGACTTCTCTTGCTGAGAAGTGAGATGACGTCATTCTAATTTAGTGTGCGTCCAGTGCCTTCTGTCCCACTGTCCGTGTATTTGCGGTGGATGTGGGATGCACTTCATCTGCTCCATGCACTGGCCATAAGTCATTGTCATGAGGCTTCCAGCCTGGGAGAAGGCAAACGAAGCCCGGAGCTCGTGTGGGTGGTTCTTCATTCCACACTGGCAGTTCCTTCTGCTTAGGCTGCTGTGGAAACCGAGGAACAGATTGGCCTTCCCTCAGAGAATGTTTCCTGAGTTCTGTTGGGTAAGAGTGAGGTGTTGTTCTTGAGTTCTCAGTAGTCCTCATTGTCCGCTATGTTCAGCAAGTCCGGTTTTATCCCATGCTTTTTCAGACCCAGGCCAGCCGGCCTTGGTGAATTCCCGATAGAACATCCCCATTGTCTTGGTGTGTGGGTGTACCCCTCGCGGTCCTGAGTTCCTTGCTCGTGCTCCCTCTCCTTCTGCTCCTGATTTGGACCTTGAGATTTCTGTCCGGTGCTCCAATGTGGGTCTCTGTCTCCTTTCATCGCCTGACAATGGGTTTTTGATCCTACTGCACGTACTGGCTTAGGGGGAGCCTAAGCAGTTTGGATGCTCACCTTACTAAACCTGGATGGAGGTGGGCGGTCCTTGGACTTCCCACAGGTCAGGGAACCCTGATTGCTCTTCTAGATGATGAGGGAGAGGGACTTGATCGGGGGAGGGGGAGGGAACTGGGAGGCGGTGGCTTGGAGGAGGCAGAAATCCTTAATAAATAAATAAATTTAAAAAAAAGAAATGCAAAGAGAAAAAAAAAGAGTGAGGTGTTGTGTGTTGTTTCTTTTGGCTAACGTAACTTGCTTTGACTCCTGGTTCTCTAATATTGAGTAGGAGTAATCATTCAGTTTTATCAAATGTTGGAGTGTTGATGGAATGCATCACTTACTGGTGTGATGTACAATTTGGGTTTTTGGTGGTGTTATGTGACAGGATCTTTCTGTGTAGGTTAGACTGGTCTAGAAATCACCATCCTCCTGCCTCAGCTTCTTGATTACTGAAATTACAGTGAACGCCACCACACCTGGCTGGTGTATTATTATTTGTATAGTAATCCATATTACTAAACTCCCTAGTGTTCAACTTCTTTGTACTTCTGAAGTAAGTCCGTTTATCAAGTGAGCATATTATCAATGTGGGCTCTGCATCTATGGAGTCAGCCAACTGAAAATGGAAAATATTTTAAAACAATGCATCCAAGCTGATGAGGCTTCGTTTCTTGTCACCATCCTTTTAAACACGACACCCTGATGACTACATAGCCTTTTATTATATTAGGTCTGTTAGCTACTTTTCTGTTGCTCTGATAGGATACCCTCACCAAGGCAACTTGTGATTCGGGCTTACGATTTCAGAAGATTAGAATCCATGGTGGCAGAGCAAGGGCGTGTCAGCAGAATCAGCTGAGAGCTCACACCTTGATCCACAAGTAGGAGGCAGAGAGAACTAACTCAAAATGGCATGGGCATTTGAAATCTCAAAGCCTGCTCCCAGTGGCACACCTCTTCCAAAAAGGCCACACCTCCCAAACAGCCCTACCAACTGGGGACCAAGCATTCAAACGTAGGAGCCATTCTCGTTCAAACCATCAGTTAGGATTTATAAACAATATGAACTTGAGTAGAAGTATACCATGCATGTATCTACCATATATGTATAGTCCTTTGTTATATAAGGGACTTGAGCACTGTAAATTTTGGTATTCATGGGTGAGTATAGGAGTGCCCTATACTGTTCCCTATAATACCAAGAGATACAACTGTATTCTTTTTAAATGCAGTTGTACTTGCTATGCAGATGCTATACTGTGAGCTTTTGAAAATGCATATGGGTTTTCTATGCAGATGCTATGTTCTGGGTCTTTTGCACGGGTGCTTCTAAGTTAGATTGGCTCATGCTTAGAAAGTAGATGTTGAGCAGTGAGGATATTCAAGGAAGGTTAGGGGCAGCCTGGAGGCTCTGAGTCTAGAACAGGAACTATCGGGGTGTGAGCTAAGCACCAGAGGTGAGTTGGGGATAGGAGCAGAGAAGGAATGTCAGAGTGGTTGCATGCTTGCTAAGTGTCAGGTAGGAAGCTACAGAGCAGTGGACCGTTTGTTGGAGCTGTTGATGGAGGTCAGTGCTGCCCTGGTCACCTTCTGTGTGTGCTAGATTTAAAGCACGAGCCATCATACCCAGCCCTGGCTACCTTCCCACTTGTATTATGGATAAGGTCTTTGTGCAGAGGGGGAACATGAGGGAGCCTGTGTGAGGTCAGCGTGATGAAAGGAGTCTGTGATGTATGCGGTGGAGGGGGAAGGATGTGAATCCCCGCTGTAAAAATACTTTGAAGGTGAAGAGGAATCAAGTAACAGAACATTTCACGGGCTCTGTGAGGATCCACAGGTCCACATGGGGATTGGTACAGCACTTGGTTCTCTGGGGGCCGTCCAGGGGACTCTTGAAGAGGCTGCAGGCAGGCAAGGGGCCAGGAGAAACAGAACAGGATGCAGGGTGAGCAGGGGCTGTGGAGGCCCACAGTCTGGGTTCTGATTCTGCCTGCACGCTTTGTCCTTGAGACTTCGGGTTCTAAGCCAGGCCTCTGGGCCAACCAGTGAATGTGGTGGGAACAGGTGCGGTGTAGATAGTTTAAGTAAGAATTCCTGAGGTCCCAGAGTTGCGAGCAAGGATGGGAGAGACCTGTTGGCTGTCGAAACAAATGGGGTCTGGCACCCCCTGCTGCTAAGGCACAGGTAATGGTAAAGGTTGTAGGCATGGTGATTAACTGAGGTCAGAGTCATAGTATGGGGTGGTGAAGGGTGGGAGGAGCTACTTCACTTCCTCTCTACCTTCCAGGTCCTTCTCTTGGCTGAATTCAGAGGCCATCAGGCAGGGGAGCCCTAGGGAACTGGTGCCTAGAGGTTGGCTTCCCTAGTATGCCACAGAGAAGGCGGGGAGTATGTGAACATGCTGTAGCAATAGAGGAAGCATCTCTGGGCCTCAGTTTCCACAACAGGGTCTGGGGCAGTAGTGCTGTGTGCCCCCTAGCATGGTTGGGAAGAATCCCGTTGTATACGGGTCTCTTTAAGGGCAGGGGTCTGACTAGAAGTGTGATTGGAGGAGGAGGCGCATGAAGGGGGCTTTGTGGAATGCTGATACTAAGCTCTCAGGGACCCACGGAGCCGGAGAAATCACAGGAGTAGGTCACACAGCAGGCTGGGTAGAAGGCCTTGGTGATTGAATGAACACACACCCTGCCTGAAGAGGGCAGTGCCACTTAGGGCCAACCAACACTTAGCCTCTGGGGAACTCGGTCCTGAGGCTGTCATCTGGTGGTTTAGAGAATTTAGTATCTGGATTTTTATGCAGAACCTTCTGAATTTAAAACATTGTGGGCATGGTGGCACACATTTGTGATGCCAGCACCAAGGAGGCTGAGGCAGAGAGGATTGTAAGCTTGAGGTCATCTTGGTTACATATGAGAGCTTGTTTCTAAAAAGCCAGTCAACTAGAGAAAATTTTTGGGAACCCTTCCTGTGGATGAGCAGGTAGCTGGATTTGGCCTGTGTACCGTGCTTGTGATGACTTCCGAATCGGCCCTGTGGGTATAGGGAGTAGAGGATAAGATGCTGCGCAGACTGGATGAGGCTTGGAGTTGAGCTCATTGCTTGCAGCCCCTTGTGAGGTCTTTGTGCTTACACCCTGAAGACACTTTCATCATGTGGACAAGGGACCCATTCCTAAGCTGAAAATGCTGACCTGACAGGAAAACCTGGGTTTGGATACAAACAGAACAGAGCAGGTAACCCTCTGAACTGGGAAGCCACGGCTTGTTTCTGTGGCAGGACCGCGGGATGGCAGACAGTGAGTGCAGTGGAGATGTGGATTGGCTGTTGTTGCTGAGGGCCAGCAATGGCTCATCTCAGCTCCTCTGTCTTCACATCCGTGGGCTGTCTAAATAACTGTTCCCACCACATGGAGTTCTCTGAGGGGGAAGTAAGATCGTGTCAGCAAGTAGAAAGTGGAGCAGATACCCCTCCTCTCAAAGCTTTCTAGAATGTTCACTCATGATCAAACAGATACATGCCAAGCGCGTGGGTATTGGAGTGTGTTGCAGAACAGGAAAGGAAAGTCGGGGGCTAATTCTTCAGGTTAGGGGGTGTTACTGAAGCTACAGAACTCCAAGGAACAAGTAGGAGGTGGCCAGGTGATGGATGAGGGCTTGGTGCAAACCGTCCTTCCAGGTGCGTGGTGGGGGGGGGGGGTTGGTGAGGGTGTCGCACAAAGTCCTTAGCCTCCTCCTCGAGTCTGATTCTGGTCTCCTAGATGTTAGGTCAGGAGTGTGAACCTACAGTTGGTTCTGTGGGACAATCAGGCTTCTGCTGCCAGACCTTCCTGACTCCAGCATCTGCCTGTTCCGGCCACGTGGAAGATCAGGGGGAAGACTCTCACTGCATCCCTCCTGTCTCCTCTTTCTGAGGCTGTGTGAGCATCCACTCTTAACTGTGGAGTTGGGTTAGTCAGCCCTCAGGCTGTGGAAGGGCTCTCCTTTGACTAACTTCAGAAGGTTGGGCAGAATGCCTCATTCAGAGGCCTGTCTTATAGGGGCGCCAACAAGTGGATTTGAGGTGTTGGTTAGGGTCCATACCTGAGTGCCACAGCTGTCTTGTTATAGGCCTGTTTTTGACCTTGAATTTTTGTTGATTTGCCCTCTTTCTCCCTGTGGGTTAGACAGTCGCGAGGGTGAAAAGAGGACTAAAGGAAACCTTGGGTTGCCTGGGAGCACAGTTGCCATGTCTAGGGGTGCTGGGGCCAGCTTCTTGCACCGTCTGTGGTTGTGTGTGTCTGGGGTAGTCCTGAGCAATGCCTCTTCTGATGTTCCATGGCTGCTGCCTACATGCATAGCCTCGTGGTCAGCTCAGGTGCCCACCAAGAGGAGGTGGTTGCAGCTTAACTTCTGCCTACAGAGCCGAGGATGTCAGGCCTTGGGCCATGCCACCCATGTCCCCACCGCTTAGTTTGTGCACCCTGATGAAGTAGGTGCTGCTGTGTCCTCTGCCTTGGTCACTTTTCTGGTCGCTGTGACAGAATGCTAGAGGAGACTAACAAGGGAGGAAGGTTTATTTCTTTTGCAGTTTCAGAGGGTGCAGATCCTCAGGGCTGGAGACTGAGGGGCAGAGTAGCTCCTGTTGGACAGGAAGCAGACAAGATATCCCCAAACACCTTCCCCTTCAGGACCTAGTCCTTGCTAGACCCTTCTTTCTTAAGGTTTCAGTGCCTTCCCAAGATAGAGCCACTTCCTAGGGACTGCGACTGTAGAACTTGAGCCACTGGAGACAGCATCTCATATTTGAACAGTTGCATTCCCTCTTCATCTAGTGCCGCTGTTTTCAACCTGTGGGTCACGACCCTCTAGGTGGGGGTCATATATCAGACATCTTGCATATCAGATATTAACAATACAATTCATAACAGTAGCAAAATTACAGTTATGAAGCAGCAATGAAATCACTTTATGGTTGGGGGTCGCTACAGCATGAGGAACTGTGTTAGAGGGTCACAGCACTGATCTGCCGGAAAGACTGAAGCTGAAAGAGCTGGGCCACTTTGCTGACTTGCTTCCGCTCACCTGTCAGGAAAGTAGGACCTCGACTGGAACAAAACTCAGAATCAGGCTGGTAAACTGTAGAGTTGTCTTAGAGACGTGTCAGTGGGTTCAAAGCTGTGTTACAACTCCATTCCCGAAATCAACTGGTGGCCAGAAAATGAAATAGAAAATTATAAAAATAAAAAAACATACCACTTATAGTAAGACTGCTGTTTTGTGTTACTTTTTGTGTTGGTTTAGATAAATATATTTATGCCTATATATACATAAGCCTGTTATAATGTAATTCTTACTGTAGATCGTGACCTAAGTGTTGGAAAAACACTGGTGTTTGGTCATTGCTCTAGATTCTAAACGTGGATACCTAGGTTCAAGCCTCAGCTCAGCTCTTACAAACTGTGTGGCCTTGGGTGAGTTCCTTGACCCCTCTTTGTGCCTCTAGTTTCTTTCTTGGCTTCAGAGCCTTTGATTAGATGGGTTCTTTTTGTCTGAGCTCCTCAGGATTGAGTGAGAGCCTTCATGCTGACCCACTCCCTTTTCACTGGAGTTGGAGACAATGAGGGATCCCATGGACCTGTGTTTGAGAGGTCACCGTCTGAGCTTGAAGACATGTCTGCCCGGGGAAGCCAGCCTCCTGTTGCTTAGCAGCCTCAGGTATCCATTGGCAATTATTTGACTTCCCTGAGAGTGCTTTTCCAGGGTAATAGTTCAGGCCTAGAGCTGATGCTCTACCTCAGATTTAAGGGAAGGGACCATGGGGACCTGAACACTGGAAATGAGATCTCTGTCAGGGTGCGTTATGGTCTACCATAGAAGAGTGTGTGAGAGGGAAAGCTGCGGATAGGCAACTTTTTAAAGAAGCTTGTGTGTGGAGGGTAATGTCCATGAGATGGGGGGGGGGCAGTGTCCATGAGGTGCAGTGGAGTGGGGCAGTGTTTGTGGAACAGTGTCTGTGAGATGTAGGGGGATCAGCGTGTGTGAGGTGTAGTGAGGGTCAGTGTTCATGGAGCAGTGTCCGTGAGGTGCAGTGGGGGTTACTCTCTGTGAGGATGGTTCACTTGCTTCTGAGCATCCTGGGTGCTGACTAAAGCACAGAGTCCAGCGGCTGTGGCACACATATGTGCACTTGGGAGACTGAGGCAGGAGAAGCGTGAGTCCAGAGCTAGCCTGGGCAAGACCAAATGAGGAGAGAGGCCGGTGCTGAGCGTAGGGGACCCAGTGGGTGGTCCTATGGGTCTCTGTTGATGGGTCCATCTTCCTCTCCCTGCTCCTGTGGCAGCCTCTTCCGTTTTGATACTTGGCTACTCTGAAGGGCAGCCAGGTCTCTGAACTGGGATGAAGGGAATGTTAAAAGGGCGAGTCGGCAGTGCCATTTATTCTGATGGCTTTCCTTGTGTTTAGCGTGCTCTAGGTTATGTGTACTGTGTGCGAATATTGTCCAGCTCCTGAGCTCTAATAAGATGTGCTTGATTTGAGAGAACTGACATGCAAAGTTATAGAGCCCCCAGAAGCTAATGCTGCTGCCTGCATTGCTCAGCTCTGATCTGAGGGGCAAGACCTACGCTGTGGTGCATCTGGCTGAACTTCACCTTGCATCTCCCTGCCCCATCTTCCCCTCTCCCCCCTGTAAGATATATTCGCAGCAGAAGGTGGTGGAAGGAACGTTCTATGCACCATCGAAAGGGAGCCCTGGTCCACTCTTCTGTGGACCATCACAGACATGAGAGGCATGGGTGTGCTGTAGCAGGAGAAGCCAGCCTCATTGGCCAATGGTAGCCATCGTCATGGTTTTCAGTGATCCTGGGCTTCTTTCTAGAAGGGTAGAAGGGAACACTGTGCCTTACGTATAAACACCTAACTCTGGAGCTCCTGCATGCTACTTCTTGTGCAGCTCTGAAGTGAGGCTTCTTCCAAGTGTGGACTGGGTGGGCACCTGGCACAGGTTTTGCTGTGGGGTGCTGGATGACAAGCCCCTGTCTGGGCTGGAGCAGCAGCCCCCCTAACTGGGCGGGCATTTACCGAAGGTTAGCCAGGGGCTTTCAGATTCCCAAAGCCTTGCTCACAGTGATATTGCTCACCGTTAATTGGCCAGGATTATTTGCATGGGGAAACTAAGCTCATACTTCAGATTCCATGGGCAGTTCTCTGGGGGCTGGGCACTGCGTGGCAGGTGGTGGATACTCAAGAACTTCTGGGGCTTGGAGGATCCCCGTAGCTGGGAGAGGAGGTCAGATGTGCAGGGGGCTAGGACTCAGGCTCTGTGCCCTTCAGTGTCAGCTGCTGCTCTGGGTCTTTGTAGAGAGCTTTTACTTGCTTCTCCCTTGTGCTGTGAACAGAGCCTCACCGTTCGCCTAAACCATGTCTGTAACTAAAGAAAATATAAATAAAAAATAAGGAGAAAGAAGAGGCAAACTCCCAGAAAGTGACTCATCTTGAGTTCAGATCGCCCACCCCAGTGAAGGGTGGCAGCATCTATCTCTGCCTACTTTGGGTTGTCTTCGTTTTTAGATTGTCTCCCTCTGGTCAGTGCAGGTTTCCTTCCCCAGCAGTTCAGCCTTCTATCTTCAACTGAAAGGTCTAGGAAATTCCAGGCTAGAATTCTACTTTTTTGACCTGGGCCATCTACTTTCCTGCAGAGTTGAGTCACCCCAATCCTTTGTCTCAGCTGAGCCCCTAGGGTGTGTCCATAAGAGAAGTCACCCATGGGAAGGGCTGCACATACTGGTGGATGGGCAGAAGCCTCATCAAGCAAAGAGATGGCTAGCAGCTGAGGTCATGGCTATCAGGTAAAGTAGCTGAGCTTTGAGAAGAAATATGGCTGGCCATTGGGTTTCAGAAAAGCCTGAGTGGTTTGCCGTTTCCTCTACACAGCCCACAGGAGCCTCCTTCTTTCCCAGCTCCCTGCCTCCGCATGGGTTCCCAGGGAGTTCCTCCCACCCTGAGTACTGATAGCAGCACTCTGAGGTCCATGTGTCCTCCTCCTTGGATATGTGCTCTTCGTCTTTACTGTAATGCCAGTGTAGCCAGAGTTCTCGGGTCAGAAACTCCGCCTTGATTTCCATGGGATAGAAAAGGCCAAGGATGCATCTTAGTGGTGGAGGGCTTGCCTGGCGTGTGCTAGTCCTGGATTTGATTCCCGGCACTGCCAGCAACACACCCGAGCAAGAAGTGATTTTAATCATGACATTTTCATATATGCATTTATAATTATTTGAGCCAGGCATGGTAGCACATGCCTTTAATTCCCATACTTGGGAGGCCAAGGAAGGTGGATTTATGAGTTGGAGGCCAATCTGGTCCACATAGCAAGTTCTGACCAGCCAAGGCTACATAGTGAGACCCTATCTAAATAAATAGAAAATAAAATATTAATAATAAAATAATGCTTTGAGTATTCCCTTCATTACCCTCTCTGGACACCCCCCCCATTATGTCATTTAACTCTTGCCTCCCTGTGTGTGGATCTGCCAGTTCAAGGGGATACAGAGCTTCAGGTGCCTGCAACTTTGGGCTGGGGTTTACACTGTTTCTTTTGGGTAGTGGGGGCAGCCTCCATTTTGTTTCTAGGATTTAGTTAGGTAATATCTATGTCCACATATACTGGAAAATTTCCAGTAAGCTCACCTCTATCCCTTGGGTCTGAAACAACACTTGCAAGGGTCTTGACTAGTGTGTGATACAGGCTCAGAGACTGAGAGGAACCTGTTGTCTGGGCTCTGTTTCTCTAGCGTGTGTCTTCTACATTGTGCTCCATGCCTTACCTAGTGTCTTAACTTGAGTTAGGTTAACTGCTTTTACACTGACCTAAGAACCCCTAACTTATTTTATAAGGTTCACCGCCTCTATGACAAAGGCCAGGCTACAGAGGGCAACTTGCCTGTGTATTATTTCCACCTCAGGGGTTCTCTGCTCTCCAGAATCCTTCCAGGCTCCTGAGCCCAGCCACGGTTCTGCTGCCCACTTGGCTGCCCTCTGTACTAGGGTGGTGGGTATTGTTCCAGCAGAAATGTGAACTGGTGTTTTGCTTTGGGTGTATTAAGACACAAAGTCCCTGTGGTTAACAGCAAATTAATCACCATGCCCAGGAGGACTGCCTGGGGTAGACATGACTTCATGAGCTTGTCATAACGTCTGCCTTGGCCGTATTTCATTCTCCAAGGTTTCTGACTTTCAGAAAAGGAGCCGCAGATAGAGTTACCAAGTTTTACAGAAATATTTGTACTGGGCAGAGTATTGCTTTATGGTGAGAGCCAGTTATTTCAGGAGACGAGCAAAGAGCCCTTTATTCTCACGTTCTGTGGGAGGAAAATATTATGTTGGAGAGCTTGCTTCTTGGATGGGCCACTGGGGGGGCCGCATTTCTAGAGTGGGAGTGAGTGCCAGGAGATGGCATGGGTTGTGGAGGGAGAAGGAGGGTGAACATACACCCGTGTTCTCTTCTCCCTTCTGGGGCTTTAGGGCTATGCAATGCAAGGGTGTTGGGCAAGGATGGAGATAGGCAGAGCTGGCAGGTGGAACCAGAAACCTGGGGAGGGTGTAGCGGCAGGGAGGCCCCAGATTGAGATCTGGAGGCCTGGTCAGAGCTGGTGCTGCCTTTGTTGGCCATGGACTCTGACTTATCTGTCATCTGAAGACAGCAGCAGTACCTGCCTTGTGGTGTGTCCGCAGGGCTGAGTGTGGCCATCCTTGTGTGTTGCTTTCTTCTTTATTCCACCCACGATGCTGAGGGCAGTGGTTGGAAGGCAGGGGCTGACTTCAACTACCCACACTACTGAGCCAGCTCACCCCTCCTCTTTTCATTGCCAGGGCCCAAGCAGTGGGAGATTTGAACTCTGGGCTAGCCACCCTTCAGATGTGGAGGCTCACAGTCCTCATTCTGTTCTCCAAGCTAGTTAGTGTCCTGGTTCCCAGAAGGGGCTTTCTCTGTCAGAAATTTGGGGGAAGATCAGCCTGCCATGTACTCAGGATGGCTTTGAGCCCGTGCATGAAGACTGCTTGCTCCCCTTCCCATGCGGAAGAGGGGTGCCTGCCAAGAGTTTTGTTTGTGTCTGGAGCAGCCTTGTGCCTGATAAGGACACGGCATCTTTGCTCCCTCCTTGCCCTGGACCATAATGCCTTTCAAGTTGGGCAGTGGAGAGGCTTGATTTCTTTCCTTCTCCTCCCCACCTCCTCCTCGTTAGTTAGAATGTGAGCGAGAGTTTATCTGCTTTTCCGGGTGATCTGTGTCTTCAGCTCTGGAATCTCATCCAAGTTTACAGAATGGAGTCTGTGCCCAGAGCCTTCTGGTAAATATTTTGGGAAGTTGGATTCAACTGGCATCATGGCTGAGGAGTGGGCAGTGGGTGCTGTTCAGGACGAGGTGGTTGAATTTGGACCCTCTCACAGTGCCTGTGCATAGGCATCTGTCTCAGCTCCACCGTGCCTGCTTCTGTCTGGCTCCAAGAACCCCGCACTGTACAGGACACGCCTGGTCCGTGTTTTCTGAGCATGTGTGCCCTGCCTTATCCTGGGAGCTGCTTCCTTCTTCCTTCCTAGGCCACTGGCATGCCATGTTCCTCCCCCTTCTGGAAGCGTTCCCTCAGCTGCCCTCTCCACTCCAGGGAGCTTTCTGAATGCTCTGCTCATGTGTTCGTGGGTTGTCCAAGTCAAAGGGATATGTGTGAGATACATGCCCTCCCAGCCCTCAGTTTCCCCATCAGGAAAATGAAGAGTCATCAGAACTCATCTCTTAATAGTGAGGATAAAAAAAGAAAAGGGAAGTAGGGAGCCTCAGGGCCTGGGGATCAGTAGCTTTTAGTAAGTACAGCCTTCCTGTGGCATTGGTCCCTGGGTGTCTCCTCAAGTCCCTTATGCAAAATGACAAGATGTACCTGTGACTTAGGCACACCCTCCTATTCTTTAGCCAGCCCTGATGGTTTGTTACACTCGAGACAAAGGAAATGCCTGAAGCAGTTGTTGCACTGTGTTTAGGGAATAATGATAAAAAGCAGCGTGTACACGCTCTCTGGAAAGCAGTTTCCCCAGCGTCTTCCTGGGTTGGGGTCTGGCTGCATTTCAGTTTCTCTCTTCCCTGCAGAGTGACGCTGTACATTGCAGAGATGCCTTGCATTCCCTGCATCCCCCAGGATGCTCCTCACGTCCCCCCAGGACATGCCAGTTGGGGTTGATGGAGACTCTGTCCAAGGCTCTTGGGTGGCAAAGGTCCCTTAGAATTTGTCTATAGAGAGTTCTGGGGTAGACACACAGCCTAGCTTCAGTAGAGTGGCTGGAACCTGTGGGCCCTGCTCACCACAGAGGCCTCCTCTGTCTCCTAGGGGCTGACAGGCATGGATACATGACTGGCATGGGGTGCAGAGGTGTCCCAAAGCTTTTTTTTTTTTTTGAGAAAGGAAAGATGAGAATTCCTGGTAACAATTTTAAAAAGATTGACTTTTACTGTTTTAATTGTGTGTGTATTCATATGAAGGCAGATGTTCCTGGAGACCCAGTGGCTTCAGAGGGTGCTGGGAACTGAACTCATGTCCTCTGTAAGTAAGAGTTGTATGCTATGTATCCTTAACCACCGAGCCTTCTCTCTAGCCCCTCTCCTCTAGTAACATTTTTTAAAATCACTTTTTCTATAGAGTGACACTTTTTAAATGCAAATATCTGGATACACTGGCTTTAATGACATCACCATTAATTTCACTTTAAAAAATGTAGCCTCTAGGGATTTGAACTTACATCCCCTGTGCTCTCCTGGACAGGACTGCTCTCTACTATAAATGACTCTGCAAGGGGCAGTGGAGGTTGCTTCTTCAGACTTTAAAACTCTTAAACTGTACAACACGGCTCTCCATGCCATCAGTAAACAGATAGGCTATTGTCTGCGGCATTGACGTTTTGTTGGGGGCGAGGGGCTGAATGGTCCTTGTGTGGGGGAGTGTGGGCAGGGAAAAGCACTGCTCACCACTGTGCCAGCCACCAGCCTCTGTCCCCTGGAGGGCTCCTCTCTGCCTGTCTGCGTTCCAGCCAGGCCATGTTTACAGTACAGAAAGGCATCAGGTCCTCCTGTGTCTTGGATCTCTCCATTGACTTGAGTGAAGAGATCCAACAGGGCCTGCTGCTGTCCTGCCCCTCCCCCGCAGCTCTGCCCCAGCCATGCTGGTTCCACCTGTGCGCCTTTACACACGCTCTTGTCTTCTTGAGATGCCTCCTGATTTACTTGCCCTGGCCTTTTCTTAATCATCCTGGGGTTTAGGAAGAGCAGCACCCCCAAAGCCCGAGAAAAGTTCCTCCTCGCTAGATCCTTTCCATACCCGTTTCTCTGCGTCTGTGTGATCGTCACCACTGGCCACGGGTGGCTTCTCCATAGGACAGCTCAGTTACTGCTCACCTGAAGGACTGTCCACTGTGGTGCTGACAGATTATTGCCACAAGGGGCAGGAGAATGCTGGGTGTGTAACAGGCATGGCTTTGAACTTAGGGAATGAAGTTGCTTTGTTGTCTTACGTAAGCGCCATTCCCTCTCTGTGTTCCTGACTGTGAAATATGATGCAAGTAGCTTTTGATATTTCTATGGAATGCTCTTGGGGCTGGCTGTAGCTGAATGGGGAATTGTTTCCCACACCCCATCTTTTGTGTTCTAGCTGAGTAGAAGATGGGTGTCAAGGATCAGTTGGTTGATCTAGGAGAATGGAGACATTTGGCGGGCACCAATGAGTCCACCCTCAAGAAAGCCCCTGGCTCTTCACTGACATGGATGAATTAAAACCATGCTTTGATAGCTTGGATGTATTAGAACCATGCTATGATACTGGGGAAGAAGTGGGGAAGAGGCTGACCTGCCCACACGGAATAAGCAGAGAGGACTCTACACTTGCATGTATTTAAACCCAGAGCTTGCTGCCTACTAATAGTGCAAGCTTAGGCAGCTTTACTGTCTTGAGGTCTCAGTTTTCCCATTTGTGAAATGGGGCTGTCAGTGGACCTCTTACTGTGGACACTGATAATGTAAAGTTACTCAGATGGTCATGTAAGCCCCAGGTGCTCAGCAATGTGCCTTTGCCCTATAAACCGTGTTGTTGGCGCAGAAAGATTGATTCTGCTCCGTGGCATTATTCTGAGCTTTGTCGGGTCACACCAGAACTCTTCTGGTCTCTGCCCCAAGCCCTCCTTGACAGCTCCACATGGCCATCCTGAGGGCTTTACAGATGGGCAGTCTCCTGGGCATTCATGGTGGGGTTCAGTTCATGGTAGCTGCAGGGGGTGGAGGAAACTACTCACATCAGCATAGACAAGGAGGAGGAACTAGTCGGGAACCAGAATGGTGTAATCTGCGAAGGCCTGGCCCAGTGACCTACTTTCTCTATCCAGGCTCCACTCCTAAAGGTTCCACAGCCTCTTCTAAAGTGCTCCCAGCTGAGGAACAAGTGTTTGAAACATGAGCTGTAGGGGAACACTTCAGATTCAAGTTATGACACCCCTCCTGGTGGAGGCAATGGTCCAGGGCCCTTCCTATCCTCTGCTGCTCTGTGGGGGTTCACGGGAAAGGGGGACCATCCAAAGGAACAGCAGGGCACTGTTGCCACCAGGCAGGGTAGGGTGAGCAGACACAAACAATGGGTATATGTGCTGTATGTCTGGAGAGGTCCTGGGAGACAGCCTTAAAACAGAGACACAGTGCACAGACACATGTGTACAAAGTGTGTGTGTGTGGCTGGGTGATGGCTGGGTCACTACTGTGCTTTCTAAGCCAGCATGAAGACCCGCATTTGAATCCTCAGCGTCCATGTAAAACAACAAAAGGCTAGAGAGACCCCAGGAGTCTTGCTGAATTGCTGAGGTGTGTCTGAAAATAAAATGGGGAGCAATAGAGGAAGAGACTGGAACTCAGGCCTGCACATGCGTGTGTTCACATGTACCATCCCCACAACGAGCATCCACATACCACACGAACAGAGAAGCGAAAGGCATTTACGGTCACCCACCCTTTATTTTGTGTATACATTTATTACACAAAGACGTGTTTTTTCACGCTGTTCTGAAGTAGGCCTTCTCACTCCCACTCTGCTCTCTGTGGCAGATGGTCTCCTTCCCGGTCATGCGGGGAGTCAGTGGTAGCCCCTGGTCAGGTGTGAACCCTGGGCTGCCAGTGCCCCTTCTGTCTCACTGCTGCTACTTGGGGGTCATCGTTTCCTCAGCTGGCAAATGGGTAGACTTGCCCAGCCTGGGTGGACCGCACCTGGAGATAAAGGCGGAGGATAGGAAAGCCGTGTGAGCCACCTGCAAGTCTCGGGTGGGCCAGAAGTGTCCTGGGCCTCCCTAGCTGGACACGCACAGCCATCTTTCCTGAGAGACTACATTTAGGAATCCTCGGGGCCTGGCAGACCTTGTCTTGTTTTTAGAGAGGCTCCATTTTGTTTCTGCTGCTACTGTTGCTGCTGCTGCTGCTGCTGCTGCTGCTGCTGCTGCTGGTCACAGCTCGGTGATAGCCTGGTCTCTGCTCTCCAGAACTGTTGATCTTCTCAGAGCTAATTAGGAGCTGGCCTCGCAGGCCTGGCCTTCCCTGGACGGGAGGAACTTGAAGAGGTGTGCCAGGAGCCCCCCCCCCCCCATCTCTGCCTCCTCAGCAGAGGCCCTTGGAGGGAGGCGCTAGGGTTTTCTTTGGCACTCAGTGAGCAAATGGCTCCATCTCCCTTTTCTTCTTAGCCCTGTAAAAATAAAAAGTTAAAAGACCTAAAGTTTGAACTGTAAAACCAAATACATGAAACCAAGCTGTTTCCATGTGGGAGCCACGGACTACGAACACCCAAGTTTGAAACTTCCTCTCCTCTGGATTTATGGAGGCCTCGGAAACTTTTCCCTTTTTCCTTTAAACATCAGATCGGCTCAGGGTGCACTTGAAAAGCATAACCCGGCGTGTCTCACAGCTTGATTTAATGCAGCTGGGTACTGTGAGGACTTCTGAGGGCTGTGATTCAGAGGCCTGCAAAGCTGCTCCACCACTCAGTAAGTGGGGTGTGTGTGTGTGTGTGTGTGTGTGTGTGTGTATGTGTATTCCTTAGCCAAGCTGTTCCACCACTCAGTAAGTGGGGTGTGTGTGTGTTCCTTAGCCAAGCTATTCTACCACTCAGTAAGTAGTGTGTGTATGTGTGTGCGTGTGTGTTCCTTAGCCAAGAAACGTATTCTGAGATGTATTAGACTCTCACTGCCCCCCTGCTAGTAACCCAGATTCAGGCGCTGCAGCTTAGAGATGAGGAGACGGGTTTTCCTGAAGGAGACCTGTCTACACCAAAACATTCATGTGCTTATGGGCCAGAATCAGTTGCTCTACAGAGTGGCCCTGGCCCATACCTGCTGTGGGACATCAGCAGGAGGAGGTCGAGTTGGAGAAGACCAGAAGCAGGGCCAGGCTACTGGCCAGTGAGCCCCAGGAATCCACCTGTCTGCTTTACGAGAACCAGGGTTGCATGCCTGTGCCACAGTGCTTTTTTACTTGGCTGCTTGGGGTTGAATTTTGGTCCTTATGCTCCTGCAGCAAAGGCTCTACAACTGAGCCGTCTCCGCTGCTCCTGGAAGTCACTTTTGATCAAGGCAGGCAGAACTGAGCCCTGGGGTTTGGGAAGGCTGCATGGAGGAGGTGGGGGCTAATTTTATCTAGCAGAGTTTTCTTTTGCTGCTTTTTGCCTTGAAGTTGTCTCTCCTACTGAGGACTTGTCTCTTCACTGGTGATGTGTTTCTTTCCTCTTGCTCCTGGTTTAGATGAACTAACTAGCACAAATTAACTTTGGCATTACATTGCCCCAATACATTAGGGTTTTATCATGCACCAGTCCTAAGCAAGTGTGTGGATTGGAAGGTAGCTTTTGGCCTCCGTGACTTCCATTTTATGGCTCGTTCTGCCTGCTTTTAGCTGCCTGTGTTCTCCCATCTGCTGGGATTCCTGGCTGCCGGGTGCAGGTCTCACTTCTACCCAGGTTCCCTTAGTAGGAATTAATCCCAGCCTCACTTTGATCCAAGAGCTGCTGGGAGACGATGGTCCATCCGAGCTGTCATCTCACGTGAGGGAGCAGTGGTCTTGGGGCTGCAGTTATTTCTTCTCAAGATCCAGCTTGGTACTTTCTCCTTTGAAGATATCTGGACCTCCTCTGTGGCTTCCTTGGATGCCTGTCTAGCTCTACATTGTAGGAGATTCTGCCGGTTACCACACGGGGTGACATTGCCACTGAGGCCTGCTGATGCTTTTCTGTGGGACTCAAACTTACACTTTGGACGCCCTTACTGGGCACACCATTAGCACGGTGTTTCAGCACCCGTGACATGGCAAGCCAGAGCCTCGCTGTTAGTTTGAGCCATTACTTTGGTTATGCCTCATCTTGTTAGGAACCGTGTTGATGTCTGGAAATGTAGATACCACTGTGACTCCCTAGGAAATTTCTCTATATCCATGGCTTCATATTTAAGATTAAACAGCTGGGCACGACGGCACGTGCCTATAATCCCAGCAGTAGGAAGACTGAGCCAGAAAGATGGAGAGTTTGACTCAGGCTGACATGAACGACATGGTGATACCCTGTCTCCCAATGGGATGGAGTAGAGTCTTCTAAACCCTGGCCATTCAGAACACTGGCCACTGAGAAGTCCTCCCAGGTCTTCCCTGCTCTCCAACCACCTGACTACAGGCAGACTGTGTGTGGTGGTGCTGCCGGCAATGGACTCTCCGAATTTTGTGTGTGTTGAGTTGGGAACAAATCTTGTTGCTGAAAAGGTGTGACAGTGACACTGTGACCCATTGCGGTGATGTACTGGCCATCAGTATGAACCACTCACCTGAGACAGTGACACTGTGACCCATTGCGGTGATGTACTGGCCATCAGTATGAACCACTCACCTGAGACAGTGACACTGTGACCCATTGCGGTGATGTACTGGCCGTCAGTATGCACCACTCACCTGAGACAGTGACACTGTGACCCATTGCAGTGATGTACTGGCCGTCAGTATGAACCACTCACCTGAGACAGTGACACTGTGACCCATTGCGGTGATGTACTGGCCGTCAGTATGCACCACTCACCTGAGACAGTGACACTGTGACCCATTGTGGTGATGTACTGGCCGTCAGTATGCACCACTCACCTGAGACAGTGACACTGTGACCCACTGCGGTGATGTACTGGCCGTCAGTATGCACCACTCACCTGAGACAGTGACACTGTGACCCACTGCGGTGATGTACTGGCCGTCAGTATGCACCACTCACCTGACTTGCCCCTTCCCATGCGTGCTAGAGAGAGCGTGGTACTGGGGTCACATGCTTAGAGACAGACTAGTGTTTGCGGAATCGAAGGAGGATAGCTGTGTATAGGCACAGTGTAGCAGCCGAGGGCAGGCATGCCCTGGCTCAGCAGCACTGTTTCCCAGGGCGTCCCCTGGCCAGCAGACTTGATGACAGCACCCATTACTGAGCATCACTGTGTCCTGTTCGGCAGAGCTTGCAACCTGCTGGGTTTTACTGTCCCTGGGAAGGTTCCGTTTGCTCCACAGTTTAGATTTATTTACTTTATGTGTGAGTGTTTTGCCTACATGTATGTCTGTGTTTTGTGTGCATGCCTGGTACCCACAGAGGTCAGAAGAGGGTATCTGATCCCCAGGAGCTGGAGTTATGGATGGTTGTGAGTCACCATGTGTGTCCTGGGAATCATAGCCTGGTCCTCCGCAAGAGCGACAAGTGCTCTTAGCCACAGAGTCACCTCTCCAGCGCCCTGACCCGCATTTTAAAGTGTGGAGTTTAACTTAGAAGTCTGAATTTCGGACTTCTGTGCAAAAACAAGAAAGCTGGTGTCTCTGGCCTTAACAATGGTTTCTCTACCCTCTCCTTCCTGCTACCTTGCTTGAACAGAACCCAGAGCTTGTGCGTGCTAGCCAAGTATTCTCTCACTGAGCTGTATCCCCAGCCTTAGGTGTCTCAGCACATAGCCCAGGTTGACCTTGAATTAGTGACTCTTCTACCTCAGCCTCCTGAGTTTGCACCACACACCCTAATCCCTTAAGCTGGTTCGATTTAACTGGAGCTGAGGGCAGCTATGCCTCTGGGCAGGCCTGTGTCCCCAGAGGCCATAGTGCCCAGCAGTGTGCTGTTCCACTATTTCTCTCTCTCTCTCCTCTCTCTTTCTCTCTCTCTGCTTCTTTTATTTTCCTTCCTCTTTTTTTTTTTGTGATTGTGATGATTCACACTGGTTATTTGTTTTCAGAGAAATGAGAATGTCTTTCTCCATGGAGCTGAAGAATGCTCTCATGTGCTTCCTGTGCAAACACTGAAAAGCTCCCACCTCGTGTGTTTGTGTAACCTGGCTCCTGTATGATTCAAGGGGAACTCGTCTCATCTGCCCTGTTCCCTAGACACTCTGTCTTGAATACATGATCCCATTAGTCTCTGTGGAAAAGCAGATTCTGTGTGGAAGTAAGTTGGGAAAGATTAGATACAACGATGAACTCAAGTCTCTACTGCAGGACTTCTCAGGGCCTGTACTGTGCCAGTGTGTGTGTTGTGAATCTCAGACGTGGGCTTTGGTTCAAACTCAGTGTTGCTCCTATTTAAGCGACTCATTTTCCAAGCTTATCTGGCCTGAGACCCCCTGAAGTAGTTCTGTAGGGTCAGAGTACTCTCCTTTGGGCCCTGCGTTACTCAACATGCACCCGTATACTCCGGAGTGCACCTGCTGTGGTACCAGATGCACCGAGAGCTTTGCACCAGGTTCAGCTCTGCTGACCCTTCGCCTTCTGTCATCGTGCAACTGAGGTTTCTAGTTCTCATCTTATGGGATCTCTGCCACCAACTCAGAGCAATTGGATTGAGAGCGGGGCAAACAGCAAGTACTTGCCCTCTGAGTTTGTGACTCTGGGTACTATTGGGCTACACAGAGCTATTGAGTCTTTTCAATTTTATAAAGCCTTCTTTATTTTATGTGTTTGAATATTTGATTGTGTGTATGTGTACTGTGTGCCCACAGAAGTTGGAAGGTGTTGACTTCCCTGGAAATGGAGGGACAGATAGTTATGAACCTCCATGTGGGTGCTGGGAATTGAACCCAGGTCCTCTCAAGAGTAACCAGTGCTCTTAACCACTAAGCCATCTCTCCAGTCGGATGAATCATTTTCTACTTCACGATGATGTGATGGCTCTTAGTGACTGTGAGCCTATAGGGATGAATTGGGACCTGGAAAGACAGATTCATTATGTGTTGGTGTGAACTCCTTATCCCACCCACATTAATTTGGAGAGGACTGGGTAGAGCAGAAGGTAGGAGGCATGCCTCTCACTTCCCAGCACTCAGATGCTGCAGAACTAATGCCCAGGGTGGCCGTGGTAGCGGCGGCAACAGGATTGCCTGGTGATTATGCAACATATCTGCCCGGCTATTTGGCCGAATCCTAGCCTTGATGTGCATAGCTCCCTGATATGTTTCTGGAAGGCCAGAGTGCATTGCCTGCCCAAGGACGTCTCAGCTAATTAGCCCATTAGAGCCGATGGGTCTCAGATCTCACACTTGGAGCCGTCTGCTAATTATGCCTTGATTGTGATTATAGTTAACTGATGGTGAGCTCTTCCAGGCTGCTCAGTGTGGCCATTCTCAGCTGTGTCCGGAGCCCAGCCAATAGGCAAGCCATTTTTGTTCTGGTAGAGAGAGCCTTGCCCTAGGTTCTTAAGGAGTCCAGACCTCGAAGTGCCCATTTCCAAATTGAGGTCTTGACAAAGAGCACAGCAGCACATTGTCTTTAGACACCTGTGTGTGGTCGGGGTGGGGGGCTTACTGTTATTCATTGTGCACACATTCATTCTGGAGGGTTCTGGCAGCTATGCTGAGTGGCTGAGGCCACTCGCTTCATCTTGGGTCAGATGGAAATGTACCAGTTACTCTCTAAATTGAATATGCTCTGGACTTGATGCAAGCTTGCTGCCCGGTGAAGATCAGGGGACAGAGTGTCCCACTACTGTGCATCAGGACCCAGGCTGCAGTGACCTGAGGCTAGGCTAAATGCCTAGGCCAGAGATGTGGGTGATGAGCTTGCTGTCCATGGAAGAGTGTCCTCTCTTATTTTGAACCTGGGCCTCCTGGAACTACTTTAACCAGTAGCAGAAAGTGGAAAAGGGATGCCTGGGGAGACTTGGCAGCATTCTCTTTCATGATCCTGAAGTTCATATGAGAAGTTGAGTGGCCATGTGAGGAGTTGAGGCATCTTGCTAGAAGAGCTATGTGGAGGGACTCCAAGGCTGAATGCAGCAGGGTTTCAAAGCTCAATTATCTCAACCTTTTAGCAATCCCTGTAGTGAGCCAGAAGCAGAGTGGACCACTGTGGGGTGCCAGTCAAGCTGAGCTCCCAGTGGCTCTCCTGTAACCTGGAGAATTCCTCAGCAGAGCCCAGTAACCTGGAACACCCAGAGATGGCTACAGGGTCAGGGGAAGCCTCTGAGTTTGAAGTGGATATTGTACAGCAGATCCAAAGAGAGGGTGGCTTCAGGTCAGCAGGGCATGGGAGAAGATGTGTGTGCTGTCACCTGTCCTGTGCTACAGCATTGCCTCATGAGTAACTGAGAGGACAAGCACGATCCATGCTTCTACTGCAGGGCTGTGCCACATGTGACAGGCAAACAGATGTGTGCCAGGGTTAAAGGTCGCCTTTTCTCGTGGTATACACATAGGCAGGATGCAACGGTCTCTGTGATTCAGTGAACATATCTTTTAAGTAGGAGATGCTTTAACATCTGTAATCTGAAGATCTGAAATTAAAAATGCTTCAAAATCTAAAACTCTGTGTGTGTGTGTGTGTGTGTGTGTGTGTGTGTGTGTGTGTGTGTGTGGACTGGGTAGAGGGAAGAGAGAGAGAATAGGCCAGAGGTTGACCTCAAGTGCTAGTCCTTGGGTACTGTCCAGGTTCATTTGTTTATTTATTTATTTCCTGTCTGTCTGTCTACCTATCTATTGTTTATTTTTAAGACAGGTTATTCCAGTGACCTGGAGCTGACCAAGCAAGCCAGCAGTAAGCTTCAGGGCCTCTCTCTGTCTCCTGCTCCCCAAAACTGGGACTCCAGGTGTGGACCACCATTCCTGGCTTTTCTTTTTAATGTGGGCTTTAGGGGTTGAACTTGGTTTTCATATTTGTGGGGCAAGTAATTTATTAACCACGCTTTCTCCTTATCCCTGAAACTTTTTGAGCACGAACATAATGCCACAATGGAAAATTTCACACCATGTGGGCAAGTTATACTTAAAACATGGGTACCCTAAGAATATTGGATTATAATCCCTTTAGACTATGTATAGAACATGTATAAGACAAATGAGCTTTGTGTTTAGATGTGGGCCCCCTTCCCAAAATATCTACCTACGTGGATGTAGATATTGCAAATAAAGAAATAAAAGAGTAAAAAAAATGATAAGTTGAGCTGGAGAGATGGCTCAGCGGTGAAGAGCCCTGACTGTTCTTCAGTAGATCCTGAGTTCAATTCCCAGCAACCATATGGTGCTTACAACCATCACTACCATCTGTGGTGAGATCTGGTGCCCTCTTCTGGCCTGCAGGCTTACATGCAGAACACTGTATACAAAATACATAAATTTTTTTTTTTTATTTTTAAGTCTCTTTGAGCTGGAGAGATGGCCCAGCAGTTAAGAATGCTTGTTGCCCACACTGAGTGGCTGAAAACCACTTGTGACTCCAGCTCCAGGGAATCCTCTTCTGTCCTCTTTGGGCACACACACACACACACACACACACACACACACACACACACGTACATACACAAGTTAAAAATATTTAAGAATAAAAAGGTTTCCAACATGCTGGTTCCACTCATTTCAAGTAAGGGATACGCGTTCTATAGTGACTGTTTATCCCGTGGCTTTCAGGAAAGTTTTTCCGTTGTTTCTTGGCCTTTTGGCTGAGATCAACTGAAAGAGCTTTTCTCCTCTGTCAGAAGAGAATGGTCGCTGTAGCTGGTGCAGCTCTTAATTGTTATGTGATAGGTTGTCCCAGCATTTAGTGCTTTCCCACCATTTGTTCTCCCTCGCGTGTACAGCCTGGCTGGGGCAGTGTCATCAATCTAGGTTGTGCTGATGTGGGCTGGTCTGGGCCGCACAGGTCTGATCCAAACTAGAAGAACAATTGTAGATTGGTCTAAATTGAGCTGGGCTCCTCCGGATTGGGCTAAACTGATTTGGATTGATTAGGGTTGGTCTGATCTAGCCTGGGCTGTACTCGTTGATCTGGTTTGGACTGAGCTGGGTTGGTTAGGTCTGGGTTGAACCCATCTGAGCAGAACTGATCATGCTTGGGCTGAGCTGCGCTGAACTAGATTGGATTTATTTCCCTTCTGAGGACAGTTGGTAAGCTGGCTGCCTGCTAGCTGGGTTAGAATAGAACCGACCTAGCAAGTTCCCTCTTCTTCCTGTGTGTTCCAGAAGCATTTCTCATCGCAGTAAGGTCCCAGGTTCTTTAGCAAGTTTGTATTACTTCTATTCCTGTCCCAATGGCAGGTCGTGTGTTTAAGCAAAGACCCAGATGTGAGGACCCGGCAAAGCAAGTGGAGTCAAAATGTGAGCAAGTGAGGCCACTGACATAGGAGTCACCCCAGGCCTTGGCGCTGGGCAGAATCTTGTTTTGGCAACTTTCCAAATGTGACTGTGGAAAGTTTATCTGGCTCTCCATTTTCTTCTCTCTAAAACTGGTACAGTCGAGGTGGAGAGATGGCTCTGCATTTGAGAGCACTTGTTAATCTCCCACAGGACCAGGGTTCGATTCCCAGCACCTACATGGCAGCTCACAGCCATCTGTAACTCCAGTTCCAGGGATCCAGTGCCCTCTTCTGGTCTCCATGAATGCCAAGCATGCATATGTTACACAGATATATAAGCAAGGCAAAACATTTATAATATAACATTTGAAACAAAACAGAAAACCCACACTGGTGTAATCATAGAATCCGGGATGTTGCAAGGGTTTCATAAGAAGGCAGGGGTAAGGCATGCAGCAGTGTCTGGCCAGATGAGCGTGTGGCAGATGGGAGCAATTATTCAAACACCAGCCATCGGAGAAGCCATTGTAGGTCACAGGCACATGGATGCATGGTCTCTTCTGGGGCTGCTTGGTGTCTTTTTCCTTCATGGATAAGCAAAGGTCTGTACTGTCTTAGGTGACTCTGCTGAGTCCTCTGGGACTGGACAGCAAGGACCATCAGTATCTTCTCTTCTGAACACATTGTGTCATAGCCAAGTATCTGAGGGCTGAACTGGTACTGAGCCCCAAATGCCTCGGGACATAGATGAGTCCAGATGTCTCCCTTCATGGGATTCCTTTTCAGGCCTTGGAGAGAGTCCCAGTGGGTAGATGGTGAGACCAGTCACCAGTAAGATCCCACCAGTGACGCTAAGGACCAATAAGAGTCGCTGAAGTCTAGGTGCTATTACTGAATATTGGGCAGGGGCTGGGTTGGGCTGGTCTTCTCAGGTTGTCTTCTTAGGAGTTGTGTGGAGGGCAGGAGGAGAAAGGAGTGGTACCCAGCAGCTGGGGTCTGTCAGCGTGGATAGCTGGCCAAAGAATTCTGGCCTGTGCCTGAGAGGAGGCTGCCTTGGAAGTATATCCAGGCCTGGAAGGAGCTGAGAGCGCTGGCCAGCAGGCCTGCCCGGGGACTTGGGTCTGGAATGCTGGGAATGGAAAGCTGGCCTGACTTCTGAGACTGCGGAGCTGGCTCTCTGGAGGCCTCCCTGCCTCCAGAATCCAGCAGCCAAACGTTTACACAGCCAGGCCTGCCCCTTGCCCTCAAGTGCACACCCTGGGCTCTGTGCTCAGCTGGACCCGGACACTGGGCTTTGTGGTTTAGCCCAGCCTTGATGTGAGATGTTTGGCTTTGCAGCTCTGCCTGCCAGGATGTTGGGGTCTGGGACTCTGGAAGTTTTCTTTTGCATGTTCTCTCTCTCTCTCTCTCTCTCTCTCTCTCTCTCTCTCTCTCTCTCTCTCTCTCTCTCTCTCTCTCTCTCTCTCTCTCTGTGTGTGTGTGTGTGTGTGTTGTGTTTGAGGCAGGGTTTGCCATGTCCAGGCTGGCCTGTAAGCCCCACATGCTGAGGGTCTAGCATGTGCTCTCATGTTGGAAGTATTGCTTCCCTTCATTTAGAACTGGTACTCACAGGAGGAGGAACAACAGTGGTAGCAGCTGCCATCAATGGAGACTTGCTTATGCAGCAGACCTTAACCACCCTTCTTTATTGGAGCACACCCCTATTCGAAACCACCCTTTAGTCCCTTCCAGCTTGGCAGAGGTGAGGTGCCTACAGACTGGCACACACTCCCGCCACATCCCTACAGTGATGCAGGTCATCTTCGACTGGACAGATGCTGAGGCTGCCAGGCTACCCTGTGGAGCTAGACTCATCTGTGGCTGGCCCTGCCTCAGCCTTGCTACCTCCATGCAAACCTCCCACAGCCGTGTAGAATGTCCCTGCTTCCGACCTCTTCAAAGACTGATCCCTGTTGGAGTACCGGAATTGCAGTGAATTGCTGAAGATGCCAGCAAGTGGGGCTGCTCAGCCTTGGCCACTCAGTTTAAGAATAGTAGACCCCTGAACCTTGGGCCTGTAGACTTACTGGGCCCCAACTCAGGGATCTGGATGGTGTTTGGGCTGAAGTGTTAAAGATAGACCCCCACCATCTGCTGAAACTTCTAAGGCTGTGGATGCTCTTGAGCTGGCGCAGTTCAAAGCCATCTTTTAATCACCTTTGTGTTGCCTCTGGCCTCATCTCAGTGATACAGAGTTTTCCTGCCTTTGGACTGGAGAGGAAAGCCTAACCCATTAAACTTACTCCTTGATGAGCTAGGAATTGCTTCCCATGTATCCTAAACAGCCTTTGCTTGAATACCTCCTGTGGCAGAGAACTCACCACTTGACCATTCTTTCCTTGTTGGACTTTCCTGGTCCCTAGAGCTAGGATAGAGAGTTTGGGTCCCTCCTCCCACTAATCTTCCTTTACCTCAAGAGACATTGAAAATTGATCTTCTCCCTCTTTAGAGAGTGATCCTGTCCTGTGGAGAAGCAGACTACTGGCTGTTTCCACTCTGTTCATTGGGTTGTCCAGATGATCCTTGGGTCCCCATCTTCATCTTTCTGCCAGCTCTGTGCTCTGGAGGCAGTTATTTAGCCTCCCGGAGTCTTTGCTTCTTCATCTGTGAGATAGAGATGGCGGCTGGGCATGGTGACATACACTTGTAACCTCAACACTGGAGAGGCAGAGGCAGGAGGATCAGGAGTTTGAAGCCAGCCTCTGCTCCTTAGTTTAAGGCAGCCTGGTCTACAAGAAACAGTGTTTCAGACAACAGTGAATGAGTGAATGAATGAATGGCGATAGCTACAGTTCCAACCCTACACTTTCTGTGACCATCAAATAGGCTAAGACATGTAAAGTGCTTTCATGCATTAAATTAAGATTGACACATGCTAGGTGTAAGAATCTCAGCTCTTCCCTAGACCAGGGCTTCCCAAATTGGAGTGTGCTTATGAGTCACACGAGGGTTCCGAAAAGAGATTCTGACTTAGTAAGTCAGGTGGAGCTTGACAGGTTCCTTGACTGGAGACTGTTAGGCCTCAGACCACACTGAGAGAACAGTGTGCCTTTCTTGGGTATGAGGTTTTACTTTCCAGGTGATGTCTCTAATCCCATGGTAGGAGAAGAATCACCTCCTATGCTAGTGCTGTGATAATCTCTGTGTGTGTGCGCGCTCATGCAAATGTGTGCAACGTCACATGCATGTGGGTGGATGTGTGTGTGGGTGTGCATGCACATGTTTGCATGAGTATGTGGAGGCCCAAAGTTGACATCGGATGTTTGCCCAAATTGCTTTTTATTTATAGAGGATCTTGCTGAACCCAGAGCTCACTATACTTATTTTAATACAGCTTAGCGTGTATTGCTTAGGGGACTAAATTATTGATATTAAAGTAATTTTTATCCCTTTTCCAAGTTGGAAGCAGTCATTTATAGACAGCTGTTCTGCAGTGTGCATGTCTTGATAGATCTGAAAGAGAGTCTCTATAAGGAGAGACATCTTACTACTTTCCCTGGATCGCCTTAATTGCCACTTGACAGAGCCTAGTTATCTGAGGGGGTCAGCTGAGGAGTCACCTATTTCAGCTTGTCTGCGGGGGATTGTCTTGATTTTTTAATTAACTGGAGGGGGGAGCTCACTGTCACTAGCACCATTCCTGGGCAAGTGGTCCTGGGCCGCTTAGCAAATGCTAGTTAAGTGTAAGGCAGAGAGTAAGCCTGCGAGCAGCATTTCCCCGTGGTCTCTGCTTCCAGCTCCTTCCTCAGGTGTCTGGCTGGCTTACCTCAGTGGAGGATTGTGACCCGTGTGAGCCAAATAAACCTTTCCCTTCCAGTTTGCTTTAGGCCGTAGTGTTTTTATCACAGTGGCAGAATCTAACTAGAACTATTTCCTTCTGCAGGACCTGGGATGAGTCATGTGACTCAGAGCAGATGGGATCCTAAGGGTCCTGAAGGGTGGTACACTTTCTCAGGGATGGGAAGGAAAACGTCTGCAGGGGAGAAATTCCTGTGAGTGGGTTAGGCTGAGCACTCCAGCATGGGCTGGGAAAGGCACCTTAATATCAGGGGTTATCCCACCTCCTGGGTGCCCTGTCTCAGTGCTGACCCTAGCTCCCCAGTTGTTTCTGGGATCATGGGGCCGCTTTAGCTATACCGGCACTCAGTTCCCAAGGCAGCAGTGCACAGCCTCAGGAAGGCCCTGTGCGACTGCCACTGCTGAGCCACTTGAGGTTTTCAGCTGCTCTCAATCTGGGTTTTCTGTTTCTGGTATCCATGACAAAGTTTAGGACAGATGCTATTAATGCCTACGACCTTTGAGCCTGTCCCCATGTGCTGTGACCTCACTGCCAAAAAGAAATCTAAAACTAGCCACTCAGTCTGAGACAGAAGAATTGTGAGTTCAGGGCTAGCCTGGGGAGCTCTGACCTCAAGCATTTCGGAAGCAGGATTCTCAGCCTTGTCTGCTCTCCTCTTCAGTCTGCAGAGGAGTGCAGGGGTCCTGCTAGTGCAGAGGGGAGCATCCACCTGACTCGGCTAGGAGCAAGGAGCTGGTCTCAGGCTGTAGCTCTGCCAAACCAGGAAACAGGCTAGCTCAAAGGACTTGGGAGTGGAACCTAGGCTTGGGATGCTGGTCTCCATCAGTGGTCTCTGCACCTGTGTTGTTTGCATTCTGAGCAGTGAATTGGCTGCTGCAAGGGACTGAGCTGCTGGAGGCTGGTGGCATCGCCAGCATCGCTGGCCTGTGTTTTGAGTAGGAGCCAGGACTAGATACTGGCAGAAGCCAGCTGGTGCCTGTCCCTGGCTTCAGGTTAGTGAAAGCTGTCGGAGGGCCAGTGCCTTGTCTCTGCTGCCCTCCCCTGCTATACCCACCCTGACTCGTGAAGCCTGGTCCCCAATTTTTGCCTCTGTCTGGCAAGTTACTGAGGATGGTTTCCTGAACACATAGAGAAAATTCCGTCTTCTGGAGGAAGAAAAGGGTGCTGTCTCCACTGCGTGCTGTGTGTATGCGTGCCTAGGTGTGTGTTTGTGCATGGTGTGACAGGCTTGTGAGTCTTGAGGGCTTTAGGCGCTGGGAGGGAGGGAGTATATAAAGAGACTGGGCTTTCCAGAACAGAGGGCTTCAGAGGGACCATGCCCCGACTCCAGGACAGCTTCTCTGGAAGTCTGCAGGAATAAATCAGGAGGTGGCGAGAGGAGAAAGGAAGCTTTTGTACAGAGGGCGGTGATGGAAGTGAGAAGGACAGGCAGATGAGGTGGCGGTGCCAGCCCAGGAAAGGGCCAAAAGTGGCCGACAGCCCATCCCTAGGTCAGATACCTACGTGCCAGTCGCTCTTGTGTTCCTATTCCTGTTCATAGCACCTTTCACTGTTGAAGGTGTTCTGCTTAGGGCAGTATAATCATAGGGACTCCTGCCGTGGCTGGGCCGAGTAAAGAAGACCCATGTGCCGGAGGCTGGATCCCCAGGGCAGCCTCGTTCACTAGCAGGAGTGTGAGAACATGAAGGTCATTGGTAACTATGCTCTAGGAGGGAACCTCAGGACCTTAGCCCCCACCCCAACTCACGAGGCTAATGTATTGTTCCCCACTGTTGCCGTCCGCACCTATCAGAGGCTTCGGAATGATGTGGCCCCCTCACCACAGTCTGGACTCTCTACCAGACACGTCCTGCCTACACGATGTCATTCACAGAGTTCATGCTCAAGAACTGTTCAATCAAGTATGCCCCCCCCGAAAAAATAGAAAAAGATTGACAATGTTTTAAGAAAGTTTATGACTTTGCTAGGTACATTTGTGGCTACCCTTGGCTGAATGTCGTCCACGACAGTGAGCTGGATGCACCAATGAGCCATGAACCCTAATAAGCATCTTGCCTTTGTGCTGGGTTGTACTGGGCATTTATGACAGTGATGGGAGGTAATGGGTGTGTGTGTTTACAGCAGTGGAGGCCGAGGCTGAGACTTCAGGCCCTGAAGTGAGGATAGCCGGGGCTGGATGGGAGCTGAGCCCTTCTGCCTGGAAAGCTGAGGCTTTCCCGCCACCCACAGTGAAGGGAAAACTTGGGAGTTCTGGGGTAGTACATCGTGGGCCTGGCAATGTATTGGGAGGGTACAGAAAAACAGAACTCAGCAACCAGGATGGAAAACAAGCTCAAATTGGTTTAAGCAGGAAGAGGGAGATTAGCGGTTCACATTATTGAGATGTCTAAGGGGACCTAGCTTCAGGCATGGTTTGATCCAGGGGCTCAGATGGTGTTGGAACCTGTTTTTTCTTGCTTCACTGAACCCTGATTTCCTGTGTTCATTTTTTGCTCAGTAAGGATCTTCCTGTAAGGAAGCAAGTGTTTCCAGCAGTTGAAAATTCCAAGCTCATTATTGCAGATGTCCTGAGAATGCACTGGGCCTCCTTGGTCTGGCTTGGAATACTGCACAGTTCTCATTGGTTAGGCCGCATCATGATCGGGGGAAGAAGTCATCCCTGACCACCAGGTGGACAGGGTGGGGGTGGGGGATTAGGATTTCCTTGTTACATGTGTTCAGATGGAGACACAGAACTCTTGTTTTAAATCTGTTCCAAATCTTGCATGGGAAAGCCTCACACTAAGCAGTTACATGTTGTGTCTGAGATGCCCAGCACACTAGGTGGGATCTGGACAGCCCAGGATAGCCATCCAAAGACCGTCAGTAACTCTGGGGACAGGGTACAGACACTGGGAGAGGCTGGACAGGAGCTTCCGACTCACAGATGCTACAATACGTACAGTTAAAAAGAGAGACAAAGCTATGCTTCAGCCTGGGATCCCCCAAAGAATGGCCTGAAGTCCACCCTAGACTTGCAGATGGATGATCTGAGAGAGAAGCCCTGGGAATGATGTACTCAGGAAGGGCTGGCCATGTTTAAATGAGGTCCCTAAAGATGAAGGAGGAAGTGTTCCTTCCCGTCTGCCAGCAGAGACTGAGGCCTGGTTTAAGACCCTGCACTTTGCTGTGTAGACTGGCCTTGCTGTGACTTCTGTGCCTGGACGCATTCTGTCTGGTTTGTATGAGCCCCAGCAGCTGGCCTTCCAGTGGCCTGTCCACTGCCTGGGAAGTCACCACATGGGGTTAGAGCTCCCCAACTCCACAGATAATTCAGTGGGAACTCCTCTTAGGCCAGGCATTCCAGAAGCAGAACCTGAGGTGAGGATTGTGTCTCTGGTTTCTTAAGGATGTCCCGAGACAGTCACATGAAGGAAGGAAGAGGCAAAGGTGCCATTTCTGGGTAGATTCTGGGCTCTGGCTTGGTCCTGTAAGAACTTCTAGACTGTGACATCTCTCTAGAATTTGCCCAGACTCACCATGGGCAGCAGCCTCCTGTACCTTTCCCGGGCCACCCAGTTCCAAGCCTTCAGACGAGGTACCAGGGGTGGCTCCTGAGGAAACCTCGCAGGGATGGATGCTGGGAGGCCTCACAGAGTCCCATGTACCAAGCCCTCTAGGGTGGGAGGCCAGTCATCCTACCAAAGGCTCTCTCTATCTAGGCCCTGCTGCAGAGGTGTAAGAAGTTCCACGCGGGGGACCTCTGGATACTTTACATGATCTTTCTGTTGGTTGGGTCTGAACTGGCTGCATGCAGAACCTGCTCATGTCTGTGGATAAGTTGGGGAACTCTTGCCCCTACTTTGGGTCTTTGGGGTTCTGATGGTGGCTCCACTGCTGGAAAGTTGTCTCTTTGAGGCCTATTTTCCCATCTGTCCTCAGGTTTCTCATCCAAGTCCACAAATAGACTGGTAGTGGGAGGGTCACAAAACCCATGTACACGGCACACCACTGTCTGGGGGCGTCCCTAATGGGTCTCCCATTCTGCCTGCTCTGATGCCAGCCTGTGACAAGAGGCTGTGTGGACCTGTGTTGCAGTCTCCCCTAGGTCACTCTGGTCCTCAGGGGCCTGGCCTACACAGAAGGGTGTGGTCCTTCCCAGGTGCACCTCTTTCTTGCTTCCCTTGCAGATCCTTAGTAAAGGGGGTCATACTTGCTTATTGGTCTCTCTAGGTTACTAGGGTTAAGAGGTGATGGCTGAAGCTACAGTTGTGAATCTCTTCTGTCCCTGAACCTAAGCAGCCTCCTTCCTTCTCTGCTGGCCACACAGCCTTTGCCAGACTTAGGCCACCAATGGCATGGGACCCTGAGATCCATACAAGGGCAAACAGTGACCTCTTATAACCCAGGGTGTTCTTCTCTCTTTGGGTTGCCTAGAATGTGACAATGAAATCTGGTGTGTGGTGGTGACTACGCCCTCCTCTTTCTTCACATGCTCCCAGTGATAGCTCAGTTGACATGCTCCATTGGTCTCCTGCAAACCTCTGGAATCGAAGCACTAGTATAGTTAATGGACCAGCAGTCAGTCCCTACATTGCTAAGCAGGCGGGGTCTTCAGGACCTCCAGGTGGCCCAGTGCGCGGAAGCATTCTGCACTGTGTGGTAGCTGGAGACCCTGTCACCTTGAGCTCATCACTCTTCCAGTTGATTCCTGTAAACCCCACTAGCCACGCAGGTATTAGCCATACAGGTTTCTGGCACAGCGCCTTGCCTTTTCTCTGCCACTGGTGGTGTACATCAGGTGGCCTGCGTGCCAACTGGCACAGCCTCAGAAAGCATTTTTGGTGCCGTCTCTGTAACCTTGATGTATGGGAACATGTGGATAATTTTAGCAGAGGCACTCATGTTCTCTGGGCTCTTGGGCCACTGCTTTTTTCTTGGAGAAAATGTAAAGAATGTTTTCTCAGCCTGTAAACAGAGCTGCGTGGGTTGCTCAGCACGTGCCTGGTGCATGCCTCCTGTCAGGCCTGGTGTAGTATTGCAGATGGTGGTGAGTCCCAGAGAAGACTAAGGAAGCGAGTGGGTTCATGCTTGGGAGGGGCTGCGTTTTAAAATAAATTTAATAGTAAATTAATAGTAAAACACTGGAGGGAAGGGCTTTCTAGAGAAAGAGCAAGCCCAGAAAGAGGATGCTGTAGGTGCAGAGAGGCCCAAGTAGGCGATGTGCCACACACCAGAATAACAAGGAGGGGTGTCTACCATGATTGCAGCGGACAGCGAATGGGGATCAGTGGATGATGTACCATGGGTGGTGCCTGGATAAAGTAGTGGTGGGGAGCAAAGTGCAGAGAACGGTCTCTGTCGTCCTGGTGTCAGTGCTGGGACACACTGGGGATGTGACGGAGGGGAGAGTGTGTGGTGTCAGCCTGTGGCTGGAGGGTGGGGCCTACAGTCTGTGCTGATGGATGGAAGGAAGGAAAAGCTGTAGAAGCCTCAAGCTCACTGCCTGGTCTGACCTGGGCAGCCGTGGAGACTGCTGTATTTGAGCACAGGGAAGACCAGGGAAGATGGGCTTGGAGAAGCTGTGGGTTGGTGTGGAATGCATAGGCTTATGGTGCGTCTGACAGAAGCCACATCTTTGTTAATAATAATGAAACTAAAAAAATTAACATTTTAGTGTAAAGGCAGTGCATGATCCGAGAGTGGGGTGAGGGTAGTAACAGTTCTCACAGTACAGAACGTGGAAATGGAGGCACCAGGTGCTCCTGTCTGCTGGGACACATGGGCAATTGCTACGCTGCCCACTCGTCCCATAGCAGGAAGGGCTCCAGACTGGGTCTCACGTGGGCTCCCTGGCAGCCGGTCTCTCATGTTCACCTCTGCGTGATCCTTGTGCACCTGTATGTCAGGCTGCGTAGGCTCTGGGATTCAGATCAGTCCTCAGGCTGAACCTCTTGATTCTGCCCAAATGTGGGAAACTGAGGTATACGCCCCCCACTAGTGGAAGGGTGTGAGACGACCCTTACCAAGGGCAGAGAGCTCTGGGTAGCCCAGCACAGATGGGTTGGGCTCATTGGCTTGTGGGGAAGCAAAAAGAATCCCGCCCCCCCCCCCCCCCCCCCCGTCTCTGTCTCTCTCTCCTTTTGTGACGAAGTTTTTCTATATAGCGCTGTCTGTCCTGGAACTCACTACGTAGACCAACCTGGCATCAAACTCATAGAGATCTGCCTGCACTCGCTCCAGCTGTGGGGTGGTCAGAAGTGCTCAAGAGCCCTTGGCCACTCCTGTCATCAGGTGTCAGCCATGCAGCAGCAGGCCAGTGACTGGCCAAGTGAGCAGTGTGACAGGCAGTGGCCTGGCAGTGTCAGTGGAACTTAGGATGTGGGAAGGCAACAGCCTGACCAGGTGCCTTTTGGGACAGCACAGATGCCTGATCCCTGAAGACCTCAGAGAAGAGAGGACAGTGGAGCGACAGTGAAGGCCCCAGCCAGGAACTGAGAGGGACAGTCCGTGCTCCAGATGAGCTCATTGCTTTATGCACAACTCATTTGCCCGTTACAGCAGTTGGAGACACGGATGAGCAGGCCGAACCTCAGTATCCACAGGGTTCATTTTGGGACAGCATCAGGTCTCAGACCTGGCACTGTGGAGGGTTTAGCTAGAGAGGTACCAGACTCTGCATATCACTAGACGGCTGTCACACTCGGTTTGTGTTAGTTCCTAGCATCACTGTGGTCTTGGTCTTATGGTGCTTGTACCCCCATGCCCCAGTGAGCTCCAGGGCTCTGCTGTAGAAATGTCTCTGAACTTTGGCTATGCCCATGCCCTGGCTGTTCTGCACAGCCTCTCCTGCCCCAGGACTCCTGTTTCAAACCCTGGGATTCAACACAAGAAAATATACACACTACCAGTCCTATTGGTTTGGGCTTATTTTCCCCCCAGCCTTCTTTTCTCCATCCATAGAAATCATATTCTAAGTGTAACTGCTATTTTATGGGAAGAGCCTGGGAGTCCCTGCTGTGTGCCTTGCTCCGTCCCTTCTCTCCCTCCCCTCCTGTTCGAGTGAGCCTTGCCATAGGGGTGGGACTGCGCCATGTGCTCTTCACATTCTTCCTCTCTCACAGCCCGCCTGTTATTCTTCTGTGGGGTGGGGCTGGAGACGGTAGAGTAGTGGACATCTGGCATTTTAATGACTGTGTCTGTTCAATGTGAAATGCCCCTCAAAAGCCTCAACTATAACGAGGACTCACATCCATGTTTTCACTGATCTCATTGCAAGGCCGAGGAGAGGAGGAGGGGGAGAGGATGAGGATATTTAACATACTTCAAGACGTTTGAATATTAGCCAGCTGCACACCTGTAACTGCAGCTATTCAATAGCCAAGGCAGGGGGATCACAAGTTTAAGGCTAGCCTGGCAATTGAGACTCTGTCTTAAAGTAAAAGGTATAAATATAAAAAGAAGACTGGGAAGCTCAGTGGCAGAGTGCTTGCCTAGCATGTAGAAGCCCTAGGTTCTATCTGTAGCACCTCAGTGCTCCATTGGGTAGGAGAAGAATAATAAGAGGCTTAGGTAGGAACTGTCTTGAAGGAAGTTTTCTGATAGTGGCATATAGATTCCAAAGCACACAGATTCCACAGCTTGCAGAGTGACAGCCTGGGCAGGAGACTTTGTTGATCTGAGCTATGACTGGCTGATGCCAGAAGTGTGCAGAGCCATCTCTGGGGATCGTTTGTGTCCTGTGGGGTCCTCCCAGATGTCTGATGTCCATCTCCCTAGCAGCAAACTAGGCATCCAGGCTGCATGCTTAGTTGTGGGGGCCAGCTGGGGGCGCCGCAAGGAGCACTCTGATTACATCCTAGGCAGATAAAAATAGGAGCAATGCAAGGAATTTTAATCACTACTCCATGTCTTTGGAGCCACGGAGGCTGTTCCTTGTGAGCCTAGGCAGAAGGCCAGACCTGCCAGTGCCTCAGAGCTACCTTCCTCCTCTGAGCAGCACAGTTGGGCCAGCTGGGGAAACTGGAGGGGCACGGGCAAGGGTGGCTCAAGCAAGCCTCCCACGGCTCCTGAGCTTGGCCAGAATCTTGGATTCTAGTTATAGTAGGCTCTGGCTTGGTCCTAGGTCTATAAGAGTCAGGATTCTATAACAAGGGACGAGTTTAGCCTGAGTGCTGTTGCAAGAGAAGAGATTAATGTGATGGTGGTGGTCACCCTCCCAGGTTGTGATGCCTGGAGGTGAGGTAGGGGCAGTGTTCCTGGTGCTAAAGTCTATCCAGAAGACATTTATCACATTTGTTCAGCACCTGACGGATGTGTCCAGCCCATGGCCCACAAGATGTAGGCACCCCAGGAAGCTATGAATGCAACTTAACACAAAATGATAAACTTACCTAGAATGCCTAGTTTTTCGCAGGGTTTTTGTTAATACTGTGTTGAGATGTTCAAAGGTTGGACACATATATAATGAATGTAGCAGGTACTATTCCAAGACCAATCAGCCAGGTCCCATCATGTGGAGTTTGCTTTCAGAGAGATGGTTCACAGCCTTTTGTTCACTGGCCTCTCTCTGTGACCTCCGTTTGGGCTAAAGTAGTAGACTTTGGGAGCTGGAGCTGAGGCAAGACACAGCCAGAGAGGCAGGTGTCTTTCCCAGCTCCTGAGAGACCCAGGCACTGCGGGAGGCCTGAGTCTGGCAGACTGCTAGAGGAGCTGAGGGCTCTCTGCCTTGCATTCTTGTCTACTTGAGGAGAGAAGCTGCCAGGCTTTGGGAGCAGCCTGCTGAGATCTTGGTTCTGATACTGTTCTAGGGCCCAGTGAGCTTGTGTTCCTCTTACCCCTGGGGAGAGAGTGCTCCAACTTTCTGTCACGGGAGCCAGTGCTTCTGGGAGCCCTGTCTGTTCCCTCAGTCCTTGGATGGCGACTGACTTTGTATCCTGGCCCCTCTGCGTTGCTCATTGTTGACCTGGGTGGGGAGTTCCCAGCACCTATGGCCTGTGGTGCTCATGAGTAGGATGGGTTGAGACTAGAGAAGTCTGGGGAGCTGAGAGGGCAGAGGTCCAGATTCATGGTGTGTGCTAGACACAGAGAGAGAGAGGTCCGGGTGGTGAGCAGCCTTGGTTCCCCATCTCTTGTTCCCTGGACGTGCCACAGAAGAGCAATCAGCTGCTGATGGTGTTGGCGGCTAGATGCCCCATGAGTCCTGTAACCAGGAGGTCATAGCCTCCTAGGCCTGGAGGACCCCAGCCTTCTCTGCCGTTTCTTCTCTGTGATCTCTTGGACCCTTCTCTCCATCTGTCTGAACTCCAGGTCCCTCTTCTGTGAAGTGGGCCATCATCTGCGGTCTTGTGAAGTCAGGATCTCATTGCCCGGGCGACACGTGGATGTGCAGCTGGCCTTCTGTGGCTGTGGGTTCTACGCCCACCCATTCATTCTGGAGAAGATACACATGGGAAAAACAACCTTTGTATTGAACAAGTACAGACTCTCTTCTTGGCTGTCACTCTCTAAACAGAGCCGTGTGACAGCTGCTTACACAGCTGCACTTGTTGAAACTGAGAGCCGTCCAGAGATGGCTTAGAGACTTCGAGGGAGGTATGGGGCTCCACAGATACTGTGCTGCTCTATCTAAGCCCTCAGAGCCCTGGATGTGGATGCCTTTGGAATCAGCCCCTATGGAGCCCAAGGGACCACTGTCTCATCTCTGAGCGCTCGAAGGATTCTCTCAAGGCTAGGTGTTTGACTGAGGTTCTGTGTCTCCTTCCCCTCCCAGTGAGTGGCCAGGGCTGTTCCATACCCTCTCTGGCCTCTTGTGTGCCACACAGTCCCTTATACCGTCACTGTTTTGTAGGTGCAGACATGTGTTCCCGTGCTTCTCTGTGGGCTGTGCTCCACGTGGCAAGCAGAGGAGTCCACCACCCCACAGTGAAGACCCACACTATATATATTGGTGGCATTGGGGAATCTCTTGGCCCTAGATGTCAGTGAACTTAAATGGGCGCTCAGAGGGGGTAGAGCTGCTGGGAACTAGGTGACTGATTATCAGGATGGACATTTGAGAGCACACACGAGAAGAGGCTATGGCAGAAAAATGGGAGAGACTGAGATCCAGGTTCTTAACTTTGTATCAGATGCCACCTGGACATTTTGACCCCTTCTCCTTGCCTCCTCTTTGACATAAAAAAAAATCTCCCATTTTACAAAGTAGGAAAATGGAGCTGTCAAGTTCAGTGACACTTTTATTGCCACTCAGCTGTGGGGAGGGCTGAACCCGAGCTGGGCCCACCTGGGCACTGGAGCATGGACTAGCCCTGCCCTGCCTCTGACAGCAGAAGGTGGGGTGTGCTATTAGTGAGGCTGGGCTGTGTCTGCAGAGTTCGTGGAAGAAAGAGTTTGCTGTGCTTTCCTAACTAGGACAGGCTGCCTGGATCTGAGGGTTCTGGGGTGGCCTGGGCTGTGCCCCTCTTCCTGGAATGTCTCAGTCCTATGCATTCCTGAGTCCACATGGTACCGAGTTCTGTGGGCACCAAGAGTTTGCTTAAAAAATGTGTGGCACCCACATCTGTTACCTCTTAGAGAACAGAAAGATTGACAGAGACCTGCTGGGGCCTTGCGTGGGGGAGACTGAGTTCAGGAGCATGAAGCCCCAACAACAAAGAGGAAAATCCCTAGCCTGCGCCAACACTCCCCAAGGCCCCACTTTGATGTGGTTTTCCGTCCCGGAGGCCTTATAAGGCAGTGTGCCTGTGCCTCTTAGCTCAGGACTAGGCGGGCTGTACACCAGTGACCGGAGAAGTTGCTCTTCCTGGGGCCCAGGGAGGGGTAGAGGCTGGGCTCCCAGGGGCAACAGAGGGACAGAACTGGGACTTTAAAGGCCACGTGTCCTGACAAAATACCAAGCCAGGCCTCTAGTCTTAGTCAGAACTTGGAGTAAGTCTGAGGCCCACAGTCCTGGACCAGAGGAGATGGGGCCTAGGCCCTGGGTCCTAGGAATTAGATAGTCCTTTGTCTAAGCCCCAGATACAGGCCTCCTACAGGGAGGTGCAGTGGTAAGGGTTGGCCTCTCTCTGGCGTGTAAGAGCTATAACCTTCACAAGTCTCGAGACTGCTCTGCCTTGGTTTTCTCATCTATAGAGTGGGTATAATAACAGCATACCTCACAGTGGTTGCCATGGGAGGCCAGCTGAGGCTGGTCAGCCCCAGCATTTCTAGCATGTGCTGATAGTTGTTTGTTGGTGAAGACAGAGGAAGCAATGAGCAGTCACTGCTGGTTGATCTTCCAGCATGGAGGTGAACCCTCCCTTGCTCCTCAAAGTCACTCTGAAACTGTCCTATGGGTCGAATCTGTGGAGGGAGAGCCAAGGCACATGGGAGGCTGAGCTGCACCTTCTAGACTTAGCTTGTGCAGCGAGCTGTGTTTGCACCACCCCTGACTGCCCGAGCCCAGTCCTGTGCCCTCTGTGCCGCAGGCCCTATGGGGTTCACTACAGCTGTGAGGTCTGAGTGCGCAGCTTCCGTAGCACCTATCTGCCCCCTGCAGGAGGAGGCTCCAGGCCCGTGGCCGTGTGGAATGAGCTTATGGCCAGGCTGGACCCAGGACCAAGCCCAAACCACAGAGAAGGAGGAGCTAGCTGCGCTGCTCTGAGTCCCACTGGGTAGATCAGAACCCTTAATCTCTGAGCCACCAGAGCTGATGGCCAGACCCTGTTTTATGCATTGTTTGTTTGAGATAAGGTGTAGCCCAGGCTGGCCTCAAACTTACAGTAGAGAGGGTTCCACTCCCTTCCTTTCTCCTTCCCTTCCAATCCCCTTCCCTTTTGCATTGCTGTGAGTGGAGCCCAGGGCCTTGCACAGGCTGGACATGCCAGACAAGCACTCTGAGTACTCTCACTGCCTGCCAGATGGGCAGAGCAGGACTGTTTTGATGGCCAGAGGAGGCTCTACCACACGGCAGCACTGCCTTTCGTGAAGGAAGTGTCCAGTGAGTGTTCGCTGTCTCTCCATAGTGTAAGTCCACCCGAGTCCAAATGCTAGGAGAGCCCAGAAGTCAGGGCATGACCCAGGGCTAGCTCCCCATGTTGCATTTCCTGGGTCGAAAGACCATGAACAGTTTTATGCCGAGACCCTGGGGTGACCCAGGGAACACTGCAGTGTGTTGCAGAGCATAGACTGGGTGTGAGCTCACCCTCTGCAGGTGTGCAGGACCCGTCATTCACAGTGCTGATGGTGGATGTGCAGTGTCAGCAGATAGCTCCATGGCTGCACTGTTGGGGTGATATGGTAGTAACACCAGTAGAAAGTCACAGGACCTCAAAGACTTGTCATTGCCAGCATCCTTGCTGTGGTGCTGTCAGGGCTACTGGGGTCAGTGCCGAGCCCACTCTTTCCTAGAGGACCCAGCTTGAAGGCCTTTGTCCCCTTCAAGCCTGCTGGTGCTCCTGTCACAAGCACTGCCTGCTAGCCTTTCAGGGCTGAAGAGATGGCAGCATTCTTTGTCGCATGAAAGTGGGGCTTTAATTGGCTGCTGGGGTGTCCCCGCCATCTGATGATGCCACCTGTGTGCGTACCTTGCCTGTCACTGCCTCCAGACTCCCTGTCAACTCTGACTCTGTTATCACAAACAGCCAGGTTACAAGCCTGGGAAATGTTCAGTGATTACGATAATTGGCAAGAAGGGGAGTGAAGGAAGCCACCAGGGTTTGAAGTAAATGGAACACAAGAGCAGGAACAGTCACGTTTCAGCCTCCTTGAAGGAGTGCCTAGAAAGGCCTAGGCTGCATGCACACAGAGAGCTGTTTGTCTCTAAAGTAAAAGATTAGAAGCCCCGCTGTGGCTCTATCCAGTGAGCACCCACTGTACACAGCATTCTTTGCTATGCCGTGTCAAGGCGGGCCTGGGTGTTCTTTAAGCATCTGAAGTGCCGAGTTTGGGTGGTTGGTATTCTCTGCTGGTGTTGCCAAGGCAGAGGTTTTTGTGGTCACAATGAGGCATCGGTAGCAGCTGGTGTGTTTGGGCTTTTCCAGTGTTTGTCATTGCTGGACTTTAGAGGCATCATCAGACCAACCATTGTGACATGAAGAGAGGGAATATGGTGTACCCCTCTCTGACCTCCTCTTTCTTCAAGAGGAGTATTTTCCAGACTGGGCCCTTGGGATGTGTGCCCCACACTGCAATATATAGAACAGAGATTCCTATGTTGATAACTGTGGTGAAGGCCCTGAGAAGTCTCACATTAAAAGCTCTTGTTTAGCTTTATCTAAATAATCTTAGGTTTCAAAATTCCTGGCTGAGTACCAATAAATAGAGAAGCCATTTTGCAAGATACAGTCTAATCTTTCTGTATCTCTCGCCTGCTGGGGTGAGTCAGACATCTGGGGCTTTAGTCTCTCCACATCTCAGACTTTTCCTAGCCTGTAGGACAGCGAAATTCCCTTTGCCAATATGACAGTCTGCAAATGGCAGCTCGAAAAGGCTGCTAGGAAAGACCCCTGCCACAGTGGTTCCAGACATCATCAGTTTATGGAGGGGGCAGATCAGGCATGCGCCAAGGCCAGGCTAGTGGGAAAACAGGACCATGGGCAAGACGTGGAAGCCCCAGCGAGGATCGCTGGAGTCATGGCATACAAGCCCAGGGCATTAGCCAATGTGTTGGCACTAGATTTGGCCTTGAGGGGAACCGGGATTTACCAGAGAAGAGGGCAGAGAGGGTCCCACGTTGTCTGGAGGAAGAATCTAGACCGAATGCTTTCTGAGTCTGGCTGTGAGGCTGGCTAGACGGGGAGGAGGCCGCGCAAGGGACGCTGACCTTACCTGACATTCCAGTGGGAGAGTGGGCTTGGTCTCTAGAAAAGGTGGGTCCTATGGGTCCTGGGCAGTTTTCCCCAGGGTGCTGTAAACTGAGAAGCCACTTGTGCTATCACATGACTAGGTCTATATCCAGTCGCGTTGGTACTTTGTGCTCAGTGTTACCTGTCCAGTCTAGCCAGGTGGGTTCCTGCTGGGCCCTACTGTCTGGTAACCCATTGCTCTGTCTTCCCCAGGAGCTCGTGGGTGACACTTCCAGAGAGGCGCTTGGTGAGGAGGACGAGGACGACTTCCAGCTAGAAGGTATGTGGGTCTTAGTAGGCTGTCTGTGGTACTAGGGTGGGGCAAAGGCCCACCGAACCCAGAAGGGGTGGGCAGTGAATATGAAAACCTTCCCAGTACCCAGCTCCTGTACTCAGGAGCTGCCAGACTTCTGGCAGGCCATCGCAGGCCTACCCGCCTATGGCGGTGTCAGTGATAATGAGTGAGTGTCCGTTTGGATTCTGCACATGACAGCTCTTTCCCCAAGTCCATCTATGTGGTGCTCTAGCATAGTCATACCCAGCCTGCCTCTGGCCTCTTGCCTCTCTCCTCTGGTCCCTTATGCAAGACCCCTCCTTCCTCTAGTAGAAGTGCCATGCTGTTGAGCTAATGACAGTGGCATGGACCCAGCCTCTAGCCTGCTGGTTTTATTTATTTATTTATTTGGCAATGCCTGTGTCCCTATCTGTAAGAGTGGGAGCTAATGCCTGTTGCTATGGACTGCCCACGTGGCTTAGCTGACTTCCCATGACTATGGCAGGCAAAAGCAGAGAAGGCTTCCCTCTGCTTGTCACTCCTTATGGGAAGAGCGCCTTGCCAGTGTTGAGCAGCCCAGGAAAACAAGGACCCTGTTTGAGACCCTTGGAAAAATCCTGGACCCATTGCCCGCTTGGGGCTCTCTGGCTACTCCTGTTGTAATGGCCCAAGCCCGCCCTAGGGCAGGGATGTGACTGGGCATGGCACACTGTCAAGGACAGAGGCCCCTGAGTCCTGGCCACACAGCGATACACCTGCTGGATCTGGGGCCATGGTATCCCTCTGTGCTCCTGGCTAGGGGAGAAAACTGGTTCCTGAATGTCGTCTTTGTTTTTCTGTTGGCCAAGCTCATTGCCTCTTGGCTGCTAGAGAGCTGTTTAAGGGAGAAAAAGGGCCATGTGAGGCGTGAAGATGAAAAGGAGTCTCTGGCCATCCCCGGAGAGGAGGGCTTTGGCTCCTGGGTTGTTCTGTAAAGCTGCCCCTAATCCTGAGTCTTAGCCGCCTTAACTGGCCAGCTGGGAGCGAAGCAGGAGATTAAGGCTGGCTTGGTGTGCAGGGCTGTGAGCTCCTTTTGAACTTGGGAAAGAACAAAGTAAACATCAGAGGTTCCAAGCTGACTGCAGGCCTGTGTGGCAGGGTGTGGAAAGGAGAGGGACCCTCCTTCTGGGGCTCCAGCAGCAGCCTGGGATGTGAGGGGCAGCCCCTCATTCACTTCCAGCACCCACATGGCCTCTCAGGTTTGTGCCCTGGGTGCAGGTCAGTGCTGGCCTGGAAGACAGGCCCATAATGCTTCCAAGGGTGGTCTGCCATCTTGTGCTCCCCCTGATTTACATATGTCTCCTATCCCAGGATCTTCCTGTTGCCTCTCACCTGAAGCTGCCCCTACCCATCCCAGCCTGCTGGCTCACTTCTGTCTCTGGGCTCCAAGCAGTTTTTCTACCAACCCAGTGCCCACTTGGCATCTGCTGTAGAAAATTAGTCTTGCAGAACCTGAAAGTCCATTGGTTCTTTACCACCTAGTGAGGTGGTCAAGACTATGAAAGTCTGTGACCCCCCAAAACAGAACCCACAGGAGCTTGGTATCTGGGTAAAGATAAAGAGAAGCCTGGGTGATGGGGAGACACTGGGTGCAAGGCGTTTGGTTAGGGATGCCAAATTGAAAACCCTGCTGGCCATCCAAGTGGAGGTACTGAGGTGGTCAATCCACCTGGCTGCTGGGGCCTGGAGTTAAGGGCCAGTGTACTAGAAGGTACGGGTAAGGGCTTCTCAAGAGGCAGTTCCACTCACCCGTCCAGGGCAGGTCCATCTACAAGGCTGGCTGACAGTGCCTGATGTCTGAGGAGGCCTCTGGGGAGCAGCAGGCAGCCACTCTGGCTCCTCTTCCCGCTTGAGTTTCCCCGTAGGCTCAGCAGTCACTCTCCAGCCCCAGCATCTCTAAGCTGTTTCCACAGAGTGAACCTGACCTGGTGTCTTCCCATCTGCTCTCCGTGAAAGTGTGGCATGGACAGTGGAGAGTCTGCCTCTGCTGTGCCAGGGAGGTTTAGCTGTATCTTCAGGGACCGGGTTTGAAAGCTAATCTCCTTCATGGACTTACACATGGGGGAAGGGGTGACGGGCAGCACGAATGGACCATAGCAGCCTCTTACCACTCTCGTTGTACAGCGTCCCTGCCTGTACCCATGATGTCCCCTCAGTTCTGTTCAGGCCTCAGAGCGTGAAGACCCGACAGTACTTGCAGACAGTTGCCTGCTTTCCCCATTGCCTTTTCCCCTCAGTCACAAGTATCTCTAAAGTAGAATCAGTGCTGGCATATGGGCCCAGCGGTGGCATGTAGGAGGAGAGTATGCACGTTTGGAGGGAAGCCAGGGAGCGCTTGGGGCTCCGCTGGGCAGATCACTGCTGCTGGGAGGTGGTAGTGGTTCCCTGAAAAGTAAAGGTTCGCAGTGAAGCTCCTCAATCCAGAACCCTAGGTTCTTTGGGAAGCTCAACCAAACTTGCTTGAACTTGAAGCTTTTAAAATCAAAAATTCCCAGGATAAGATTGCATAAAAATCTAAACGCTAAAAACCTAAAAGCTGGACTTAGGAATGCAGACAGCACCACCGGCATGAGGAAATACACACACACACACACACACACACACACACACACACACACACACACACACACCTCTTCTCTGTCCCTCCAAGTCTGAGATGGGTTTTAGGGGAGCATCAGGAACATCTATTCATGAAAGGGTAAGTTAGGGACACCCCCAGTTTCTTTCCCTCAGTTCCTAAACGGTCCTCAGAGAGAGAGGACCACTTGGCCCAACGCTCCTCCTATCCAAATTTGAGCAATGAAACAAAACTCCATCTGTAAGCTGTCTATCCTATGATTGTGGAATGTGCAGTGCTTTCTCAAGTAAGTCATGGCTTCTGAGTCACAGAATCCTGTGTAGAAACAACTCTCATTTTCCTAACCCAGGGAAGCTCCAGGTGTGTGAGATTTAGCTCTAGTTCTGTGGTGGGGGTAGGGAGAGGCCATCAAGAGCGCTCTCTTCTCTTCTCTTCTCTTCTCTTCTCTTCTCTTCTCTTCTCTTCTCTTCTCTTCTCTTCTCTTCTCTTCTCTTCTCTTCTCTTCTATCTCTTTTCTGTACAGGGTCCTGCTCCAGTAGCCTGGCGGGGTGGGGGTGGGAGAGCTCAAACACAGAATCCTGCCATAGCCTCCCGAGACAGGCATTGCCGCCTTGCCCAGCTTTCAGTTCTGCTTTTTAAGCTTCACTCCCAGTGTTGTGAAATGCAAATGGGGACACTCCTACATTGTGTTAGTAAGGACTTAATGAGACAACATGTGTACCCGCCAACCTGACCAGCAGTGCCAGGCTGGCACATCTGTGCATCTCTAGAGCCCTTTCCCTCGTGAGGCCTGTGCCAGTCATCCAAGAAACCATTTGGCCTGGAATGCACACACGATCTTTCTCCTCACGACCGCAGATTTACCCTCCTAATTATTTTTGGCATAGGCTAATATTAAAATCCATGTGCATTCCCCCTGACAGCTGCTGCTGGAGGTTTGGAGGCCCAGAAACATCCTGGCAAAGCCACCCTTAGAGCAGAATATTTGTCACAGATATCTTTGTGCGGACAATCGCAGGGAGTCACGAGCACGGCAGGGCGTGTGTCCAAACTTCAGCACGGAAGCTCCAGCTTGTGCTCAGTTTTCTGTTGTGTCTGCCTGAAAATGTGTTCTCTGTCCAGGTGGAGAGACGCGTGCCACACTCTTGATGGTCATCTCCTCACTGCCTTGCTCATAACCTGCTTTCCAATTTGTCTCTTTTATCCAAGCTTGCTGTTAACTGGGCTTTTGTAGACTGTGTTGAAATAAACTAGCACTGTCACCTGAGTTTGGATTTGTGCCCATTTTTCAACCATCTTTCTCCACACCAAGCCTCCATGTTGCTCAAGCCAGGATGGACAGCACCTGTCTGTCCTTACCTGTGCCTGTGTTTAGGACACGGCACAGCTGGGCTCATGCCTATGAAAACTCCCTCCTCTGCAAAGGTGCATAGATGCACCAGCTCCTGTGGGCAATACAGAGGCAGCAGCTACCAGGACCAGCCTCCAGGAAGTTAGTGTTCTGTCTGTGCAGATACAGAGCCTGCTGTGAGGTTGTCAGAGGGCCCCATATGGGACTCTATAGAATGAGTTGCCAGATTGAATGGAAGCAGACCACGCCCTGTCGGCTCCGATGCATTTGTACCAATTAAGAGACAGCACTCAGCGCTCCTCCTTCCACACCTGCCTGCCTTTTGCTTAAGAAATGTCAGAAGTAGTACGCTGTGCACGTCTCTAGTGTCATGTGCACGACACTTCTGGAATGGAGCAATACACAGCCTGCTTCTCAAAGTGTCTCCCAGCAACCCCACATGACCTCTGTAGCCCCAGCCACAGGGCAGGAGCCCTAGGTAAGCATGCCCCCTTGCAGCTTAGGAGGGAGCTACTGCACAAGGAGGGCCCACTTGGTTTCCTAGCCCTCTTCTCCCCCTGCTGTTTGGGTGGCGCCAGCTGTCAGCGCTCAGGCTGGGTGGGCTGTGCCAGGCTGCTCTCTGGGTCACTGCTGTTTGCCAGGGTAAACAGTCCCCAGAAAGTGATGGGGAACTCTCCCAGCATGTGATCCCAGGGGTGCCTCCTGTTGGCCCTGAGGAAGGCCCTAATTACAGCTGCCACCTTTCCCTGGTTCCTAAGTCTCTTCCCTTTCTCTTCTTCCTCCTCCTTCCCTCTTTTAAACTGGGGGAGGGGAGAGGGAAAGAGGCTGTCTTTGATCTCAGTGGAGGAAAGAAGTCTGTTCTGTTCGGGCTTTTGGCTAACACAACAAACAGTGTTTAAAATTTAACTTTGCTTAATTAATTAGTAATTCTGTTTAATGCTGTCTGATCTCCCTCCAAAAGGTATTTTGAAGCTTGAGAAGGGAACTTCAAAGGGAGCCGGGTGAAGATGGTCAAGTAATGCATTTAATCTGGCAGTTGCTGGGGGTGGAGTGCGGCCAGGCTGGAGCTGATGCGTAGAGAGAACGAACCATCATCTGCAGAATCAGCCAGCCAGCTCTGGTGGCCATGGCCTCCATGTGAGAAGGACAGAAAGCAGCTTCCAAAGAGAAGGAGCCCCACAAACAGCCCCCATGTCCTTCTGGGCTAAGAAGCAATTTTAAGAAAGTAGAAATGTCTTTTTTTTTTCCTCTTCTGTGGCTACAGTGAATGATTGAACAGGTTGGGTACCACACAGGATTTCCAGTTGGCCAAACAGTAAGTCACAGGTAACTCCAGGCTGTGTCCTATTTAACAGGCATATGCCCTGGAAGAGATAGAGAACCGTCTTCACCTAAAGCAGTAATACCGAAAGGTCCAGAGAGGACCAGATAGCTCCTATCTTAAGCTGTGTGGAGCATGAGGACTCTTAGGATGTGACTCAGCTCTCGTGTGTGCAGAGCAGCAGCCAGAGACTAGTGAGTGTGGTCTATCTCATTAAGCTTTGCCTAGGAAGCCAGGCTCAGGCCCAGTGGCTCACAACACACAGTTGGCACCCTGCTCCGTATCACCCAAACATGCTGTTTTTGCCCACCTTTCTCCTGCCGCATTGACAGTGTGCCCTGCTGTGACTCTCCCTGGCAGTCGGAATATGCCCAGAGTGCCTCTAAGAGATGTGTCTGGATCAAGAGGCAGAGAGAGGTCTTGGGCACTAGAGTCCTTTTTGGCAGCTTAGTATCATCCCTGTGTATGTGACTTGGGCGGCCTGCTGTGAGCAGAGTTTGCTGCTGCCTGGCCCTTGTGGCAATGGCGGTAGCCAAGTAGAGATGCTCTGATTAGCTACCTGGGCACAATACCCTTTGCCTTGGTTTGGTTTCAGAGGGGTCATCTGCGAATCCCATGCCAGTTGTCGAAATCCTAGCCCCTCCCTCTGACCCTGGGCCTGCATGGTTTTCTGTGGGTTCTCTGCCTCCTCTTCTGGCACTTGATCAGGGGACAGGAGGTGAGAGGTCTTCTTTGGTAGGGCACAGAGTGTCGAGGAGTCTTACTGGTCTCACAACCCTGGGGCAGCATGTCTCCAGGGCCTGCTGTTCATTTCTGCCCTGCCCAGGATGGGAGGCTCTGCACACTCACTGACATGACCACCTGGGGCTACCCTGGAGGCTTGTTGGGCTAGGACAGCATGAGGGACCTGCTGGGGAAGAAAAGACAGCCTACGCCTGCCTCTCTGGTCTCTAGGGAGGACACATGAGGATAAAAGGGGGTGCTTTCCACTCCAGGTGGGGAAAAAGAAAGGGGCAGGGAGGTCCCAAAGGAAGACATGCTTTCTAGCATGGCAGCAAGGGCACTCCAGAGAGAATGGAACAGCGGTTCCTTGTCTTTGGGCTTATCAAGTGGAACATGAAAGGCGACATTGAACCTGGAGGTGCTTGTCTGATAACTTCCCTTTGAACTTGAAGTCGGGTTTCGATAAGCCTGGCCAGCTCGCATCAGCGGGACCTCTGCAGAGCCAGGCAGTGGCTTTGAAGATGGAACTCGGCTTTGTTTTGCTTTCTGCTTCCTCTTCTCTCTCTGGGAGGGGGAGGAGCAGGGTTCTGCAGGCTGTGATGTCTCTATAGTTCCTGCAAAGGGGCAGGTTGGGGCAAAGGAGACAGTTCGGACCTGAGCTACCAGCTGGGACTAGGCACAGTCAGCGCTTACCGAGCACCTACCGTGGTGTCTGACCAACAGTGTCCTCACAGTTCTCTCCTGGAACTGGCTTGAGGATGCTGTCTGCTGAGGACCAGCATCCCTGGCTCACCAGGAAGGGTGAGGAGACACCACCCTTCCCCCACTGTACAGACTTTCTTAAAGCTGCCAGGGTTGGAAAAGGAGAAGCACCAAATGCCACTCACCTGAGGTGCTCCTGCACAGCCCAGCGGTGTCTGCTGGAGACTTTGGTAGCACCTGAAGCTAAGGCTCAGCAGAGCTCCCTTCTTCAAGGGGTAGCAAGAGGGCCACCTGTCCCGGAGCCTGAATGGCATGGCCATACTGCGTGCCCTGCCTGGACTCAGGATAGCATCTGTGGCCCAGTGGGCACTGGATAGACTGAGTAGCTGGTGCTTGACTGTCTCTGAGTCCCTGGTGAGTCTCCAGCCTGGTCTTCCTGGATTCAGGTCCTCTGGAGGAGAATATCTGACCAATAAGATCAGGATGGGACTATTAAGGATGGAATCCAAATTAGTGGGCCAGTGGCCTGCTTGGCATACAGGAAGCATGCTGGGCCCCTGGAGCCTCTGAGGAGGTGGCCATTCTAGTTTTGTGCTCCTTTGGCTTTACTCTGTGGTAACAGAGTGTCTCCACAGGCAGCAGTTGTGATGGCTTTAGAGGGTTGTTGGCTCTCGGGACACTAACGGCTGGAGGCCCCTGTGGATAGTGGCTGCGCCAAGGCAGGGAGAGAGAAAAGAGAGGTTCCCAGGGGACACAACACTGCTGCAGGCCAGTTTGTAGTTGGCTGTGGTGTCTGAGAGCCTGGAGTATTCTTATGCCGTGGTTTTCCTATCTGGTAAATGGAATTAATAACAGTAACCGCCTCACAAGGTCCCAGTGAAGAGAGTCGGTGAATGGCCAGTGCTGAGGGCGGTGGGGCCCGGTTACTATGAGAGTCCATTGCCCATGCGTTGATGCTGGTTCCGTGGTACTGTGTGGACTGCTGCAAATAGATACCAGGAAGAGAGCCCTGACTTGGAAAGTAGGAACAAAGCAAGGGTTATGTGCCCCTCCCCACTGCACCCTCTTCTCGCTGTTGTGCTTAGGTGCTCATTGCAACACTGGGATATGCGAATTGAGCGGGGTATGGGCAGAGCCCCAATTTCCTGACCTGTACCTCATTTTGCCATGATCATGACATCCCCAAAAGGTTCAACTGGAACTATCGGTCAAGCTGAGCCATCTCGGCTGCCCTCCGGCAACCTAGCCTTCTTAGGTCAGGAGCCGTACTCAGTTTGTTCCCTTCAAAGTACAGCAGAGTTACTGTATCAGGACATTGGGGAACTTTGGGGAGGGAAAAGATGGGAGCATCTTCTAGAAAAGTAAACTGAAGCCCCCTGTGTCACATGGAAAGGGTCAGAGGACTCCTATGGGGCATTCTGTTACATGGTGAAACCTGTAGTCTGGGTTCTGGGTCTAAGGTGGTGGTGGTGCCAGTGGGCCACAAATTTCACATTCTCTCTCTGCTCCTGAGAGTCAGATGCACAGAAGACCATGCCCTTTTGCAGACAGAAGGGCCCCAGGTGAGCAGAGGCCAAGGGCAAGGGTCAGAGTGAGTGCAATCCCTGAAGAGGCCATTGTGTGGTACATGGTATCCTTCACCACATATACATATACCCTTCTTCAAACTGTGTTAACTCAGTTCCCATCTCTCTGCCCTGCCCACTATAGCATCTTTGAGGATCCCACTGTGTCAGTATAGGAAGCAGTGAATACAGAAGGCTAAGGTCCCACACCTTATCCAGTCCCCTAAACACCTCTCCAGGCCCAGCCCTGCTAAGTGGCCAGTTGTCTCTACCAGGTACTCAGTCTGCAGGCTGCTTATCCAGGCTGTAAAGTTGGGACGGAGTAGGAGTCTGAGAGGCTACAGGGAAACCTGAGTAACTGGTGTGGCTACACCACAGAGGCGTTCTCTGGGGCAGCCTGTGGCATCATCAGGGCCAAAGAATCAAAGGACGTGGAACACAGCCAAGAGGCAGGGCAGGAGGGGCCTGGCACTCTTGGCCTGAGGACAGGGCATAGCCACCCTGATCTTGATTTTCCTCCCCTTTCCCTCTGCCTCCCCACAGTGGCCCTGCCGCCCGAGAAGACCGACAGCCTGGGCAGTGGAGATGAGAAGAGAATGGAGAAAGTGAATGACCCTGTTCCCGGCTCCAAGAAGCAGCTGAAGTTTGAAGTAAGTTTGCTTTGGAGGGTTGTGAGTCATGGCGGTGCTCTAGAAGGGGTAAACCGAGGCCCATCTAGAAGGGATGACTCTTATGTGGATAGTTGCTTCTGTGGGAGATCCTTGCTGCTGCCTCTGGGCCATAGTATCTCAGTGATGGCCTCCCCACATGGGTGGTGGCAAATACACAATAATAGGACCCTACGACAAGGTGGGATTGTACATGGGGAGACAGGGCTCTGGTCCTTGGGCCTGTTGTCCTCTTACAGGATCCTCAAATTCTTCAAGCCTTCCATTTCACCCCCAGAGGTTAACTTGAGACATATGGGGGCCTCCTCTGGTATGAAGGAATCTAAGACTGGAGGTTCTGGGCAGGGCCCTAATTCTTTCTGGACTTCTGTTTCTAATCCACGTGGACAACACAAAGGATACCCCCCTCACACACACACACGATATTGCCCATCCTCCTGCCCTTCTCTGGCCCCAGCAGTGCAGCAGAATGGGCAGCTGAGTTCCAGGCACCAAGCACAGAGCGAGAGCTCACATTGAGGCTGCGATCGGTGGAGGTTGCTGGCATCCCTCACATCAATGCCTCACTGCTTCCCTGTCCCTCCCTTCCTGAGACCACAGGGCACAGCTCTACTGTTGGCACGAAGCTGTGAGTTCAGGCCAAGACCCTTTACGTTTCAGGCTCCCTGGACGGTGGGGTTAGTGAGGATCTGCAGGGTTCTGGAAGCTTTCGGTGCTTCCACCCCACAGAGTGTTCCTTGCTCAGAATACTGGGGCCTCCTTCTTTACCCTAGGGCTCATGGAGCCCTGCTGCTCACCAGGAGACCAACAGTGAAATGGATATGGTTTCTGATTCCTGCCCTTGCTGATCAAGCAGTGTGGTCAAGGTGACGTGCTAGTCACTATGACAAGTGGTATAGCTGGCGAACCAGTGTGGCACATATGTGCAGGTGTGTATGTGTGCCGTGTGTTGTATCACATCAAGTACTTCCTCAGGAGTAGAATGGGCACTTGGCAGGTGTCCAATTAGCATGTCATGGATGAGGGAAGGCCGGCTTTGGACTCAGCATGACCTACTCAAGAACCAGAGAGGGAAGCCAGCTTCAGGCAGCAGCGGCTGCAAGTAGAACACCTTGCCTGCCACGCACACTCCAGTTAGCAGGCATTTCCCCTGGTGGTGGTGAGGCCACGCACACTCCAAAGAGCAGGCATTTCCCCTGATGGTGGTGAGGCCACGCACACTCCAGAGAGCAGGCATTTCCTCTTGTGGTGAGGCCACGCACACTCCAGTTAGCAGGCATTTCCCCTGTGGTGAGGCCACGCACACTCCAGAGAGCAGGCATTTCCCCTGTGGTGAGGCCACGCACACTCCAGTTAGCAGGCATTTCCCCTGGTGGTGGTGAGGCCACGCACACTCCAGTTAGCAGGCATTTCCCCTGGTGGTGGTGAGGCCACGCACACTCCAAAGAGCAGGCATTTCCCCTGATGGTGGTGAGGCCACGCACACTCCAGAGAGCAGGCATTTCCCCTGATGGTGGTGAGGCCACGCACACTCCAGAGAGCAGGCATTTCCTCTTGTGGTGAGGCCACGCACACTCCAGTTAGCAGGCATTTCCCCTGTGGTGAGGCCACGCACACTCCAGAGAGCAGGCATTTCCCCTGTGGTGAGGCCACGCACACTCCAGTTAGCAGGCATTTCCCCTGGTGGTGGTGAGGCCACGCACACTCCAGTTAGCAGGCATTTCCCCTGGTGGTGGTGAGGCCACGCACACTCCAAAGAGCAGGCATTTCCCCTGATGGTGGTGAGGCCACGCACACTCCAAAGAGCAGGCATTTCCCCTGATGGTGGTGAGGCCACACACACTCCAGTTAGCAGGCATTTCCCCTGTGGTGAGGCCACGCACACTCCAGAGAGCAGGCATTTCCCCTGTGGTGAGGCCACGCACACTCCAGTTAGCAGGCATTTCCCCTGTGGTGAGGCCTGTCTCCGTGCTGTCTGAGCTGGGGCACGGAGTCTGCCATCCTATTGATCAGGTCACCTCTGGGTCTTTGAAGCCTGGCCCTGTAGAGCTGCTCTTGGCAGAGAAGCAGGATAGTTGAGGTGGAAGTATGACAACTGTCCCCATAGCGGCAGGGGACCTGGGAACTCTGCGCTGATGGAGGGCCACATGGGAAGGGACTTAGTGTTCTGACAAACTTACAGAACAGAGGACAGATACAATCATTTTCTGTATTTTATATGAAAGGAAACATAGCGACCTGTCCAGGATGGTACAACTGTTGGGGCCGTGCCAGGAGGAGTCTGGGCAGACTAGAGTTTCACCTCTTCACGTCCAGCCTGCTGCTGCCCAGTTCAGTTGCCCGTCCTGGGATCTTGCCTGGCTTCCTAGTCATTGGTCACTATTTCCTTCCAGAAACTTCTCTCACCTTTGGTTGAAGTGTAGAGCCTTGTAAGGCCACAGTCTCCTGTCAGAGTGCTTGTGTTTCCTTTGTCTTTGAACATTAGAGGTTGTTGGTGCCCTGAGACCTGTATGCCCTGCTTAGGCTCTGGCCTCTTTCCCTGCCTGTCATGTCTTAGCCATTGTTCTTCTGCCTTTCCCAGTGTCAGGGAATAGCCAGGTGCCCAAGGCCTTAACCACTGATCCCAAGGTAAGGTGATTATGTAGTTGATAAGTAAACAAGCCACTGTCTTTCTGTAGGAGCTTCAGTGTGATGTTTCTGTGGAGGAGGACAGCCGACAGGAATGGACTTTCACTCTGTATGACTTCGACAACAATGGCAAAGTCACCCGTGAGGTAAGTGTGCTTGCTGCCACTTGGCAGCCCTCAGGCATAGGAGCTGGACTCAGCCTGAGTCTGCTGCCCCCTCCTCCTGCCTGGTGGGGGTAGGGCTAGGGAAGGCTGCTGGGAGTATCCTGAAGGGTGTCTGTGAGGATAAGGGCCAGAAAGAGTACAGCTGAGCACCTCACAGTCCAGGGTTGGGGGTACCCCACTGGGGAGAGGTGGGAGACAGCGACACAGTTCAAGGCTTTCCCAGAGAGGAATCCCAGGTTCCAACAATCTGTCCCTACTTCCTTCCTCTTGCCGTTCCCAAGCTCTAGCAGCTACCCTTGATTGCTTCAGTGGGCCTCAAAGGCCACACAGGACAAGAGCAAGCAGTGGCTGTGACTGGTCTCAGTCCTGCCACCATTGAGAGCCTCCTACAACTTCTCCCAAGTTCTTCTCACCTTCTCCATGCCTCTGTCTCTGCAACAGCTGTGTTCCAGGCTAAGCACTCAGCAGGGGAGACACAGTCTCAGTTCTCCATGTGTTGCTCTGACAACCCGATGAAGCAGAAAACACCAACGGGACAAGAGGGAGCAGCTTCTTGGAGGGACAGCCCAGTGCTAAGCTGGCTCAGCCATGCAGCACGCTGGCCTGGGAGTGTGCCTGCCTAGCTGATCTCTGGTTAAGAACTGAAGGAGATTAGCCCTTGGCCCCTTTGCAGAGTAGTGGGTCTTAGGCCCTGCAAGCAACCCAGATTTCATTCCAGGGGCCAGGAAAGCCAAGGTGGGCTCAGGCTCAGCATCCTTCCCTCTTCCTCCCAGGCCTGCCTGCACTTTGAGGAGGGGTCTGTTAGAGATGGTGCTTGGCACCTGTGTGGAGATGTAAGACCAGGTGGGTGGGCTTTGTGTGGGCTTCAGTGTCTCCAGAGTAATGAAAGCTTGGCCTCCATATCTCCTTATCCCAGTCAGGTTGGGACAAGTATTAGCTTTTCCACAGCATCTGCAGGAAGTCACCTTTAAGCTCTCTGAGGGGTATGTGGCTTTACAAAGCCCGCCTCTATCCCAAACTGTACCTTGGAGGCCTGAGAACCAGGTGGGAGGAGGAGGCTAACTAATGTTTAACTATGCATGCAGGATCCTAGCTCATCCTGTTGCAGCTAACAGCAACAGGAATGCATTGACTCATTCACCTGTAATTCAGTTCTGGGGGCTTCCTTTAAGTATGCATAGGACAGGCCTTACTCATACCATAGCTGTTCTTCTCCTACTGTACACTCTCTCCATGGCACTGAATGCTCCCAGTTCTAGCCTGGATCCCTCCCTCTCAGGAATTTCTCCCTCTCAAAATTTCCATACCCAGCCCAGAGTCAAATCTCACTGGCTTCTCAGCCAGCCTAGATGGCTAGGCCATCTGTGACGTCTTTGTCATACACGCCACAGTGAAGGTGGCCAGCTCTTGGTGACTGCTGTCTTCCTTTCTCCCTGTTGTATACACGTGAGGCACCTCCTGTGCATAGACCCTCCTTCAGAGTCCTTGCAAGAAGCTACAGGGGCAGATGCTCCTTTCTCCTTTCTTACCTCATGTCCTTGGTGATGAGAGGAAGAAGCCACAAGGAAGGCAGGTGGCCCAGCATAGCCTGAAGCAAGCCTCTGGGCTGTGTCTTCTGAGGAGCTAGGATGCTGACTTTGGGTCGAGAACCCTGCCTGGCGCCTCTTCCGTCTCTAGCCACAAAGCTCCCCTTTACACCTGCTGCACAAAGCTCTCCCACTCTTCTTCCTAGTGCGAGCACACGGATTTTGGTGCGTCCCGGAAAACAGGCTCCTGCCTCGCTGCATCTGCTGCCTGGAGCCTGGGTGTGGGCTGAACATGGGAACCTTTGGGCTCTCAATCCTAGGAAGCAGTTAGGTCACCTGTGTCAGCAGCTTTCTGCCACTGTACCAAATACTGAGCTACTCAGCTTTAAAAGGCAACAGGCTTACTCCAGTGCACAATGGTTGGTTCTGTTGTTTTGAGCCTGTGGCAAGGCAGCATATTCTGGCAGGTGTGCATGGAAAAACAAAACTGCTCACTTCAGTTGAAAGGAAGAGGAGAGAGAGAGAGAAGAAAGGACCAGGTCCCCTTTAGGAGCATGTCTTCAATGGCCTGAAGGCTTTCTACAAGGTCTTATGCCCTAAAAACTCCGCCAGCTCCCCATATGCCGCCCTGAGACCGCACATTTACTGTATTGTCTTTATATAGTATAGTAGCAGCCTGTTCCTGTGTGCCATACTCTGGCTTTTAAGATGGTGGCAAAGCAGCTTCTTCAGCTCGGTGCTGAAGGCACCAAACAGGACCTCCATCATGGCTTTGGAAGATGGTGTAGCTCTAGAGCATGTAGCAGAGCTGTGCAGGGAGCCATGGGAAGGACAGGAAGAGGGGTTCTGTGTGACCTCACCAGAGGAGCTGAGACAGCTGAGCATGCCAGGAGGGAGCAGCTGGAATCTGAGTCTCAAACTGACCCCCCCCCCCAGTTTGTCCTGCACATATTCTGGTCTGGTCTTTCCCAAGCTTTTGTTAAGAATTAAGTTAGTTGTCGATGTTGACGATTTGGGATATTTCTCCGAAGATTCTGGATTTCTGGCTTCTCTGAGTGGCCTCAGAGTCAGCCTAGCGGCATGTCAACCATGTTTCACGGGGATGCCTATGCCATGATAGACCGTTCATGCCTGGCTACAGCATCGCTAAGGTCATTCGTCTCTGCCCCAGCCTAAGGGAGAAGAGAGGAGAAGGCCAAGTCTCTCGGGGTCATGAAGAATTGCTGGGCAGTAGCTGAGCGTGTCTGGTGGAGAGTGTTTTTAAAGCAAGCAGCTGTTCCCCAGACAGCTGACCACAGATAACCGGAGCACAGAAGTCCCAGTAAGGGGTACTCTTCCCGACTCCAGTCAGAAGTCTCTGAGATCCTCCTCATAGAACACCGCTGGGATCCCCATTCAGGCCATAAATATTTGGTTAGGTTTCTCACCGATCAGTTTGTCCCCAGGGACACTTACCTCATGCTTCAGCAACAGAAACTGATCTTCCTCCATTCTGGAGGCTGGAGTTTAGGGCTGAGGCAGCAGCCCCCATGGTTCTGGTGAACACTCCCTTCCTAGTCTGTGGACAGCTGCCTTCTTCCAGGCAGAGGACAAGTGAGCTGCAAGACACAGAACAGCAGCATCTGTTCCCACACACCTCTCTTCCATCACCTCCATCACTCACTGATCCAGCCACAATGTCCATGGGGATGACTTCGGCAGAGGAATGTTGGGGCCATAATCCAGTCCAGTGTATGGACAGAATCACATTTATGGGTTTCCCTCTAAGAACAGGGGTGTGTAGCATCACTAGGTGCCTGTCACCTAGGAGGGTTGAGATCTGGTTTTTAAACTCTCCTCCTCCCGGATGAGGCTACTCTGAGAGGTTTCACATCCTGCTGAGGACCGCAGTGGCTCACAGTCACTCTGAGCTCTGACTTCCCTTCCATTTGCTCTCTTACTTCTTATTCTCTCCCTGAATCCACCATTCTGCCTCCAGCTCTGTGGGAAGGAGCTGGGGGCCTTCAGCATAGTGGTGGCCACCAACTCTCAGGTTGCTGGTGGCTGTACATTGCGGCTGAAGTACATGGGGTGTCTGCTTCCTCTCAAACAGGACATCACCAGCTTGCTGCACACCATCTATGAGGTGGTTGACTCCTCTGTGAACCATTCCCCCACATCAAGCAAGACACTGCGGGTGAAGCTCACTGTGGCCCCCGATGGGAGCCAGAGCAAGAGGAGTGTCCTTTTCAACCATACTGGTGAGAGGTGACAGAGTGGGTACCCACTTTGGGAAAGACAGGAAGGACCCAAGTCAGCCTGGGAGGGTGGGAGGAGTCCCAGCTTCCCTGGACAGTTGCTTAGTGTAGTTAAGGCTTCTGTGGGCCCTTGAAGGAGAAGGCCCCGGACTGGGGTGGGAGGGTTGCAGATGGAAGGCCCTGTGTAAGCAAAGGCATAGAGATGAGACTGTAGCAAGAAGCTACAGGGACATGTTGTACAGAAGATGGCAGTCCAGGCCTTGGAGGGCAGCTTATGAATCTGGAGAGGTCAGTGGGACAGGCACCTAGCTTGATCTTCACTGGGCAAGCCCACCCAAAGTTCACCACAAAGCTATGGTGAAGCATGTTTGTTGTTCTTGTTGTTGTTGTTGTTGTTTGTTTGTTTGTTTGAGGGCATAGTGCTAGGCAGTCCCAGGCAGAGAAGGAGTAGGTACTGACAAGTATTTCTTGGGCTTCTGGGATTCAGACCTACAGAGCACGAGGCCCCGAGCAGACACCAAGCCTGCTGAGGAACTTCGTGGCTGGGAGAAGAAGCAGCGAGCCCCTCTCAGGTACGACTTGCACAGGCAGAGGCGGCAACCTTAGGCCCATGAACATATATTGAGCACCATCTGGATACATACATCTGAAAGACTTTGAGTAGCAGGCTCTATTTTGGGTCTTTTGCAGGGGCCTGGATCTATTTCAGAAGCACAGATTTACAAATAAGACTCTAAATTTAAAAATAAAACACAGGAAAACAAACAACAACAACAAATAAACCCCTAGCTATAGTCCTTCACTGTATTCCATATAAAAATCCTTCAGATTTTCTGCATGTGATTTGGATTAGCATATATTGGCTGTTCCTGACATGTTATGGACTCTAGATGGGGTTAGGACAGCACCTCGGGACCTAGCACAACTGGTGTTTCTACCAGGTACTACGTACACATTCCTTCACAACAGTGAGACAAAAACCTCCCATCCCTTAGGATGGCCTGGCTCTTCAGTGGGCTCGGAAAACCTTCATTTGCAGGCTTCTTTCAGAATCGTAGGTAAGGGCTTATAGATCTGCAGTTATCTGTCCTTTGGTCGCGTCTGCATGAACAGAGGGAAGGCGGGCTGCTCAGGCAAGAGTAGGGATCGTTCACATCTGGCACTAAAGGATGTAGTTGGAGAAGGACCGGTCCTTGATGTGAACTTGGAACAGACAGAACATTCTAGGATGCTGTTGGGTGGGCAGTGGACTGAGTGGAAGGCTGGCTTGAGATGGGTGGGACTGGGGTACAGATGGGACAGGTGGTGGGCATCAGGGAAACGAAGGCATAGACCAGGGGGTTTCTGTGTCGGACCCCTTCTCCCAAGTCACAGGGCAGAATGAGCTGTGTGTTGGACCTGTGCCTTCCCAGTCAACATACTTTTTGTCACAGGTTCCAGGGTGACAGCCACCTGGAGCAGCCGGGCTGCTACCACCATTGCGTGGATGAGAACATTGAGAGGAGAAACCACTACCTAGACCTGGCGGGGATAGAGAACTACGCGTCTCAGTTTGGGCCTGGTAAGGGACCGCTGGGCGGGGTGTCCACCGAAAACACAGTGCTGGGTAGCGGCCTTTGTTCCCTGAGGACTGGGGAGATGTGGAACTTTTTACTGGACATATCAGAGGCTCTTCTCAGAGACAGTTGCATTAAAGATGTTTCCAAAATGAAAGTAGTAGTTGGACAAAGTTGGGCTAAACCCAGGAGAACGAGGGGGCTTCAAATCCAGCCAAAGCAGTGGTCCCACCTAGGCCATCCCCGCTCTGGCCCCGCATCAGCCACAGCTCCGGTACCCACTTGGTCCACGACAGTGCTGCACTGCCAGCCTCTGTGGCCCTGGACCTTGTTTCACCCCTGTTCCCTCTGTGTGGAGTGCTTTCTCTGTTCCCTATGCACTTCCCTTTATACACGTAGGATGCATTTGTTCCATCCCTCATCATCTGGCCTCTCCTCAGCAGATGGGAGGGTTCCCTGTCCTGTGGAGGAGTGTCGATAGCTCAGACAGAGAGGTGGTGGCACCCGGGGACCCCGGGGCAGCCCAGTGCACACAGTGGGCACTCATGAAGTATCTGTTGGATTGGTTCCTAGGCTCCCCTTCGGTGGCCCAGAAGTCAGAGCTGCCCCCTCGAATCTCCAACCCCACTCGCTCTCGCTCCCACGAGCCAGAAGCTGCCCACATCCCACACCGGAGGCCCCAAGGTGTGGACCCCGGCTCTTTCCACCTTCTTGATACCCCATTTGCCAAGGCATCAGAGCTCCAGCAACGGCTTCGGGGTACTCAGGATGGGAGCAAGCACTTTGTGAGGTCCCCCAAGGCCCAGGGCAAGAACATGGGAATGGGCCACGGGGCCAGAGGTGCAAGAAGCAAGCCCCCACTTGTGCCCACCACCCACACTGTGTCCCCCTCTGCCCACTTGGCCACCAGCCCAGCCCTCCTCCCCACCCTGGCACCCCTGGGGCACAAGAAGCACAAGCATCGACCCAAGGAGAACCAGGCCAGCTGCCGGGGCCTGCAGGCCCCACTGGCTGCAGGAGGCGCCACGGTCATGGGTCGGGAGCAGGTCAGGGAGCTACCTGCTGTGGTGGTGTATGAGAGCCAGGCTGGGCAGGCCGTCCAGAGACATGAGCACCACCACCATCACGAACATCACCACCACTACCACCACTTCTACCAGCCCTAAGCCCCAGCAGGCCACCACATGAAGGACCCACCCCCACGCCTCGAGGCATTATTATTCTATTAATTATTGTTATTATGACAATTATTGTTATTAATAATTATTGTTACTCCACTAATATTTAGCTAGCCTTCATGTAGAAGATATATGGAAACACAGAACTAAACTTTTATTTATATGTTGTGGGGATTATATAGCTCACCCAAGAAGTGACTCTGGGTTTGGAAGGGTCCTTGGGCTACCCCAGCTGCAGGGTCCACGCAGATCTTCCCAAACCACAGGAGCCCTCGGCCCAGCTGCCCCACTTCTGCTCTTCCGGGAGCGCACCCTTGCCTGGCCAAGCTTCAGAGACCCTCAAGAGCTCCGGAGGACAACAGCTGCTACCTCTCAGTGTTATTCCGGTCTGACTTCACCCTTAACCGACTGTCACGTGCTCCGGGGGCTTTTGGTGGACTGCATCGCAGTGCCCTCCCTGCCCTCGTGTTTCCACACCTCAGCCCAGACCCTTAGCTGTGCTTTCTGGAGTTGCTGCCTCACCTTGGCCCACGCCAGCCCCATCCTTTTTTTTTTTCTGCCATGCACAATGTGGAAGTGCCCCTCTCCCCTCGTGCACCCCCCTTTGCTTTTAAAGGATGCACCTGTATTTAAGGATTGTCCTTGGAGCCAGCCTTCTCCTTTTGGAAACTGCTACAGAGAGAAGCAGCCACATAAAGAAGCATGGTTTCCCAAGATGGCACCATTGTATGACGGAGGGTATGAAACCTGAGTTTGCCATCAGCAGATACACTTTGTGGCTCTCTGGCAACCTTTGTAACTATAGGTAGATGCTGCCTGTCCGTGTCTCTGTATCTTTCTATAAATACACTCTCAGGTATCTTTGCTGGTGTGCAGAAATCACTGCGCTGCTCTGTGGAAGCTCCTGCAACCCAGATGTGCCCCGTGTGCTTCGTGTAAGGTCGCTCGTCCATCAGACGCAGGCAACTGCCTCCCTTTTATAAGAGGTCATTTCTTTGGGTTTGAAGTCTGCAGTTTTGGAGAATCCTGCTTGGGTGTAGAAGCTTAGAGTAGAATAGGGATATCATATGAGACCGTAGGGGCAGCGTCCTTCATAGAGCAGGATTTTATCAGACAAGAGCTAGAGAAACCAGGAAAGGACCACTGTCAACGCTGGAGCAAAGGCTGAGGGGCAGTGGAACCCAGAATGGCACTAAGCTACCCCTACACCTGAAAGGTGAGGGTTGAAAGGCACCTGGAAGCTGTGACCTTCGTTCAGGGAATGTAAGGGAATGTGCGGAACCCCCAGGGGTGGAAGTCCTGACTCTCTCCCCTGCCTCTTCCACATCCTTCTGTAGTGGCATCTGGTGACGGTCTTGGGAGCAGGGAGGAATCTGGGTATGGTCCCCGAGAGAGTCTGACCCCAGAAGGAAATGATCGCAGCTGTCTGCCCTGCCCCTTCGTCTCCCTAGTTTAGCATGGTTGGTAAGCATGGACTTCTGGGGATAGTCAGCATTAGTTGTTTTTATGGTGTTCATTTTCCTGGTTGCTGGTCTGCTTGGGACTGGTTGATGCAATCCTCAAGACATCACTCTGAGGAAACAGGAAATAGAAGTCCAGGGCCTGCATCTGAGGCTCAGAGAGGTCGAGAACCTGCGGGAGTCACATGGTAGGTGGCAGCGTTGTGTCCTAGTCGTCAGCATCCCTAACACTGTGAAGGGTGTGAGCCCTGGCTTTTGCTCACATGTAGTTGTTTCTGTTTGATTAGAATCCAACTCACAGGAAGTGACTGTAGCCAAACCAAATGGGCAAGGCATTGTGGGAGCTGGCTTTGAGACGACAGGCTCCAATATGAATGAACCAGGGTTTTTGTTCCTGAGTTACTCCGTGTCAGCAGGCCTGAGCTACTGACATTCTGGGTCCAGGACCAGGAGAAAAGAATTTCTAGGAAACAAAAGCCTGATGAGGAGTTGTGAAAGGCTGGGTTTAGATCAGGTAGTCACCCCTGGACCAATCACCATGCCCCACCTGGTATGTGACCACTTGCCACAGGAGGCAGGGTCAGCACTGATAACAGCTGGGGCAGGGAGGAGGGAGAGACAGCCAGAAAACAAAACAAGGAAAAAATAAAAACCCAGTGGACTCCAGGTCCAAAGTTGCCATGAGCAACTCTGCCTAGGGAGTGGGAGCTGCTGGCTTTAGAACATGGATCCTCAGCCTAGGGAGGGAGGGCCCCCCTTCCTACTAACTTAAAAGTCATCTTATAAAAATAGTACCGTGTTCACCTGTAAAAGCCCATAGAAGCTTAGAGTAAAAGGGGACTCACGAGGCTCCATGCCAGCATCCAGGTCCAGATGCCCTGCAGGACCGTGGGTACAGTATGGTGACTGGGGCAGAGACAGGCCAGGCTGCAGGGACTCAAGGCCCGACTCCCTTTCCTCAGCACGCATTGTAAGTGAAATGCTGCTCCCTCGTGAGCACAGTCCAGATGCTGGCTGTCTTCGTTACTAGAATAAATGCATTCTATAGAATATATCAAATTTAAATTTTGTTAATTTAAAAAAAAATCAGAGTTTGAAGCAGTTGTGTAACGGTAACCTTGAACTCCCCACCCAGAAGTTTCAAATACTGACATTTTGCACTATTTCTTTCTGATCTATTTTTATGAGAGAAAACCCGGCAGTTATGTTCAGTCCCCTCCCCACCTTGTTCTTTTATTTTTATCCAAGGACCAGCATAGCGTTCATTCTTAGGCTCTTTTCTCTGCAGCCCAGTGCGCTTGGGGACCTCCTCCCGAGTCACTGAACTCTCTCCCCCTAACAGCTGCTCAGCCCTCTCTTGCTCAGGGGCACTGTCACCTCCCGGCAGGCCTGTGGGTTGTCTCTCATCCTTCGCCGTGACATACTGCACAGAGGGTCCTTGTACGTAACTTGTCTCGCTGTCTACTCTTGAGACAGAAAGTGGCAGAAGGTGTCAATACAGAGCTGCTGGTTTCAATAGCAAGTGTGGTGTCCGTTTTGAAGCTATTGTAGGTGACCCCTTAAAGGTGGTTATAGCAAATAATTAGGAGGAGCCAGAAGGAGAAAGGAGAGAGGGAGGAAGGTAGAGGAGATGAAGTTGGATCCTTTGTGTAGATGTGACCCAGTTCCCGGGCGCAGCTGCTGCTTCTCTGGCCCCTGAGCTCTGAGCACCCAGCATCCCTGGAGCCTAGAGAAGTATCTCGGTTTGTTTGTTTGTTTGATTGATTCAAGGCATCATGGCCTTGAAGCTTCGAGCAGACTGCACTAGCTGCTTGGTGGGAGGGCGGATAGCCACTGTGCTCTCATCTCCCCTTCTCAGGAACACCGCATATCCGGCCATGCCAATTAGGCATTTTGGCAAAGGGCATAGCCAGGACCTGTTTGACCTTCTCCTTTGCCCTGCATTCACATCTCAGATTTCTCCGGTTGCTGCTGGGCCTGAGGATCAAAAGCCAGAGAGGAGAAGAGAGGAGCTACCTGTCAAAAATCATTCTAACGAGCAGCCCCTGTGTCCCTTGACCTGGGCTATAGATGCCACCCAGCAGCCTCAGCTCTGTGTGAAGGTGTGGGCTGCCAGCCACACCCTAGGGGATTGCACACTCCAAATTCTCCAAAGCAACCTTGCCCTTTACCCAGGTTCACTCTAGCAACCAATTTCCTGGTGTTGGCCTTGGTTTCCTACCATTCCCAGTGCGGCAGCAGGGCTGTGTCTGTAGAGACGGTGGAGATGCATCAGTTACCTGCCTTACTGATACTAGACGCAGGCACAGGCCACCCTTCCCATCATTAAACTCCCCCCGCCTCACCCCAGATTTCCCCTTCATTTGGGGCTCTGATCTGCTCTGAGGCAGCAGAACCTTGAAGCCAACCCCTGTTTTTCCCAATATATTTTCTTTTGGAGGGATCCCAGTGCCCAGTATGTGGTCCCAGGGAGTGACAGGGTTTAACTTAAACGCCCGGCTTCCAGCTGACCCAGTCTGCCCTTTGCTCTCTCCCAGCCTTCCAAACAATCCTGCTACATGGAGCCCATCAACCTGGCAGCTAAGAGTTAACTCATTGAGGCCCAAGCCCCTCCTGGTGTGACTTGAGAACAGGCCAGCCTGTCAGTGGATGGAAGCTGCATTCAGAACCACCTGGAGGAAGTTACAGAGGCCAGTCTCTTGGTCCCATCTCTGACGATGCTGATTTTGGAAGTCTGGGATGTAGCCTGACCATTAAGAGCTCAGGATCCCAGATAGTATCCTATACAGCCGAGGTGATACTCTAGAGTCTTGCAACATCCCCTAGATAACTTCTGACGGTCTTTTGAGAGAAATATTTGAATCCCAGGACTGAAGAAGCATGTTAAATATAGACTCCCAGGCCCAATCCTCTGGATTAGCGGGGATAGGTGAATTAGGGTTAAGGTACAGGGACAGTGGTTTTTAACAAGCTCCCACCCCTAGAAGTGGTGTATCTGGCCCACAGGCCATCCTGAGAAATCTGAGAGCCTGTGTTTTGGCCCTGCCTCAAGGAGTATGTGTATTGAGATAGGAGGGAGATAAGGAGAGACACCCCCTCCTGTGCTGTAGTAGGGACCCAAAAATTCCACAGAACTTAGAATAAGTGACCATAACCTAGGCAAAGGACCAGGCTGGAGGGCTCAGTACCTCTATTAGTATGGGTAAAGTTTCTCTCCTAGCTGTGCTGCCATTGGCTCTGACGAGCCCGTCTACACCATTGCCACAAAGCCACAAACCTTCCAGAGATCTAGTGGCCCCAGCTGGAGTGGTCCACGTGGTACTGACATGGACACAGACTTCACCCTCCACTTAAGAGGAGATCTGGCGTTGATACGATAGGCATTCACATTTTTAAACCCCTTTTCCTGATTCCTGCACTTGGCCTTGGAGCCCTGGGCCCAGGTTGACTTGGCAACATCGAACTCGGTGTGACCACCACTTTGTTTACAAGGTGCCAGGTCACTGTGAGAGCCAGCTTTGGCAGACCCCCTCTCCCCAAGTAGAAAGGTGGATGGAGAAACCATTTGGGGCTTAGCTCTCAGAGTGAGAAGCAGAGACGGCCAAAGATCTTAAAGGTTCCCAGGTTGACAGGGTTGTTCCTCACCTCCACCGGCGTTTTGATACCCTATGTTAACTAGTGTTTCTCTGCTCGATATTTCTGAAAACAAAATTCTGGACGCATTCATCAAAGCAGACCACAAAATCTGTTCATCCTTTCCCAACCAGGCTGTTCTTCCTGGAGCCTTAGCAAGTCCAGCAGAGGGCAGCAAGCAATGCGTGCCTTCAAACTCTATCCCGAGTTTCTGTCTTGTCTGCAACCCCCAAGTGGGGTTCTTCGGGGGGCCCCGTGTGTCTGTAGGTGGTTAGTGAATAGGAGAGAGAGCATGTTGGTGAAAGAAATAAGGCACCTGCTGCAAGACAACAGGGAAGTTTATGGCCTCATGTCAATCATAGCATCCTCCCTGACGGTGTCCTAGGGATAAAAGTGTGCATAGCAACGGCATTGCTATCTTTTGACTTTGTTTTGAAAAACATACTTAAGATGTAGCTCAGTGCTAGAGCTCTTGCATAGCTTATGTTTGGCCTTGGGTTTGCCCTCTAGAGCAACAGCAACAACAAAAAGCCAATAAAACAACACAGCAAAAGCAATAATTTAGCTTATTTAAAAAGAAACAAACCATTACTATGTTGTCTTTGTTTTTTTCTGGTTGGTTGATTGGTTGGTTCCTGCCTCCCCCAGAACCAGTGACAATTTAGTCAAATGTTCTTTGTGGTTTTGAACAATTGATGGTGATTGGACGAGAAGGATCTTTCAACCATAGACACAGGAGAACGGAGAGACTTCAGTAGGCAAACTTGTCCAGACACTTGTCCTCAGAAGCCAACCCCAGACCAACTCGAGGCCTTTTTCCTACCTGAGGCACTTGCTGTCTACACAAAGGCATAGATTCCTTCCAGATACCCAGTACCTGGAACCTGGGGAGGGGCCGGACAATTCAGTAGTAAGCACTGGACCATGTGCCCATCTGGTATGTGGGAGAGGGCAGATAGAGCAGGGATAAGCCCAAGTTCCCCAGAGCTCTAGCCCACTCTCCCCCTTCCACTCAGTCTTCTCAGCTCCTATGCTAACCCCCAACAGCTGGGCCAGTCCTAGAAAGGCCCAGCATGTCTTGTTTGACTCATTTCAGAGTTTCAAAGACTTTGAATGAATGTCCAAAATCTAAAGTTTTCACTTAAAAAAAATCAAGGCTTGTTTTTTCATGAGAATGAGAAACTCAAAATCACCCTCCTCCATGCAGCAATCTGTGGGAGCTGAGTAGTGTCTGACCCTTCAAGTAATGTACAAGTCTCCCAGGGCCTGGGACCCATCCCTGGCCAAGGCTTCCCATCCTGGCCTAGCTGCCTTAGAGCTCATGGTACATGGTCTCTCATACTGCCCCTCTCGCGGGGAGCTGAGCTGGATCTGGGTGAGGGTGTGTTCCAGGCATGAGATGTCATTCACAGGAAGGTGTCAGGGGGCTCCCCGGTGGCCTTCACCACATAACACATTACTCAAGTGAACAAGGCTGGCCATGGCAAAGCCCCAGAGGTGCGATTGCCCCAAACCTTGATTGCTTTGTCAAGTAGCCTGACAAAATCTACTCAGCTTTAAGCTCCCGGATCTGTGGAGCTTCCAGCAAGGCAGGAGATGGAAAAGGGGTGCCTTCCACATGGAGCTGCTTGGACTGATCCCCAGGAACGGGAGCAGAAAGACTGCTGGCTGGCCTGGAGAGCTCAGCGTGGGCAGGGGACCCCAATGCTGCCTGTCCTGCTGCAGCTTCTGTAGGTTCAGGAGACCGCCCCAGTTGGCATGATTGACGGTACACTGCTCAGTGACACTGAGCAAGTGACCTGACTACTGATACCTTGGTTTCCTGCTTTCTAACGGGCTCATTAGTTCCCACCTCACAGACCTCCTGTGAAGATAAGTGGACCCACGGCTGTAAAGCTTCAGCACAGAGCATTGCATGTACGAGGCCTATCATAAACAGAAGCTCCTGTTAGGAGAATATGGCCCCAGGAGACTGTGGGTGCTATCCTGCCCTCATCCCAATTGCAGAGGTCCTTTTGCCACATTCTTGAGAGTCACCCTACCTGGCCTGTTGCTTTTCTTGACCACATCCCATGGGGTTGTTCTTTCCCTCTATGCCTGGCTTGTGGGGACTCGGAAGAGCCACCGTGCATCACCATGAGTCTGTCCCAACCCTGGTCTCAGAGAGTGACAACTCTGAGCCTACAGAAGTGGATAGGACTGGACGCTGGCAGCCTGTGGGGCCCTTCAGAGAAATAGCAGCCTTCTAAAGCTTTTGACTGAATGGCCAGCAGGCATTGACCGAGACTAGCCAGGACCACGCCTTCTCCACGGGCCACCGTCACTGTCACTAGTTCAGGTAGTTTGAAAGAGAAAGAGTTCTGGAGACCTTCCAGGCTTACCAAGGGCCCTGAAGCTCGTGGATCCTGCGGTCCCTTCCTTCTCAGTGTTGATCGGCGTTTGTGGCTAGTTTGTGCTCAGTCATCTCTGCAGTTCGTCTGCCAGGTTGCCTTGGACACTCCCTGTGTGAGTACTTACCTGCTGTTTCTAGGGAGGTAGAGAATGAGGTTCCCGCCAGCCTGCCGTGACGTGACACTGCCATCAGCCAGCCTGTGCGCATTGCCCCGTGCAGTCACTTAGTTCCTGGATACTGATACTCACTTTGAGTGTGACTATAGGACTACATCTCCAGCCTGGCATTGACTCCTCGAGACAATCCCAGCTTCCCCATGCTTGGGAACTGGGCAGGTCCTTCTGCTCTGGGCCCAGGGACTATTTTAAACAGTGAAATCCCCAGCACAGAGCAAAGCCCAGAAATTGTGACAAGGACATGTAAGAGGAGAGCTAGAACCAGAGACCACAGTATTGTCCTGTTTTTCCCCAGCTGGGCATGAGCAGCTAGGCAGCCAGCAGCCAGCCATTTCAATGCTTTTCCATGTTCGCGAATGACCGTGAAAATGCCCTAGATAATAACTTTGGAGTTGCACACGAAGATACACAGGTTGCTAAAAGCATAGTACAGCACCCATCAAGGATGGAACCCTCTTTTCAGATCTGTTTATGTCAGTTATGTGGTTTCCACCAAATCTCTGTTCACCAGAGACCAAGTACCCGGTTGAGTGCTAGTGAGAGGCCTGTACAGTGACTAAAGGATTCATACTCCTAGGCTCTTGCACAGCCTCCAGCCAGACCCAGCATGTGCCCGATACCAGCCTGAGAAGCATCTCTGGTGATTGACTTAGAAGCACAAGTAGGTAGTGGCATTGCTGTGCCAGGATCCTGCTGTCCAGCTCCTGTAGCATGCTTGTTCTGTGTCCAGGAAGTTGGCACAGGCTGAAAACTGGGAGTCTAGTATGAATGTTTTGGGGTGCAGAAGAGAGGAACAGTGGGGTTCATGTTACAGGGGCCCTGGGTGACCTGAGAGCCTGGGTGTGGTGTCCTAACTGAGGTCACTTGGTCCAACATCTCCTGACTCTGACCACAAAGTGCAGCATCTGATTGTGATGTGGTTGGTCCTGAGATTCCATGCCCAACCTTTCCAAGGCTGGCTTCCTTCCTTCCCCTTCCCTGAGCGTTGGCCTGTACATGCTACAGATGTCTTGCTATGGTTTCCTTATAACTCATCAGTCTGTGGTTACAAGGAGCTGCCAAACTTGAGCAGGGTTTGAGATGGATTTGGGCAGAGCACAGAGTTGGGCCTCACCACTCAGAGATGACCATCTCAGACTCAGCTGGCCATTCCCTGGACCACACCCATTCCACGTTTATCTCCAGAGTTCTCTGCCCATGCTTTTCTAGTATGTAGTAATCAACAATTGTGTCAGGAAGTGTTCAAGTCAATCAAAAGTGCTCACGAGAACCAAAGCAGGGGTTTCATAGAACTCACAGGCCAGTGGGGTGGGGGCAGCTGTCACACAGTGGCATCGCTACAGGCTGGGATACCTTCTGTGGGGACATGGAGGTCTAAAGGTGCATAACAGACTGAGGGTGTGAGAGAGTTAAAACCATATGTAGGTGAGACTGCAAGATTGATGAGGAATTGGCCAGGTAGCAATCCAGCCAGGACCCTGAGGCATTGGGTGAATGGCTGGAGGCCAGTGTGGGTGAGTGGCAAGGGAATCAGCCAGGGTTGGTAGGGTCTGGAAGGGATCCTGGTGGATGGTGTCCTCTGGAACCTAAGAAACATCAAAAAGCTGTAAGCTCAGCGGTGTGAGATAGCATACGCCACAGGCTAGGGCATGGTGAAAGGATTGGAAACCACCCTGCACGGGGAGCCTCACTGTAAGGCACATGGTGACTCAGCACCACCTACTGTGGGTGTCTGTGGCATGCTTCCCCATGAAGGTGCTCAGGATACACTAGTCTGTCTCCATCTTGGATGGGAACTGCTGCTCCTGGTGTGCAGGGGTGCTGCCGCTCCAGATGTGCAAGGGCGCGCTGCTCCAGATGTGCAGGGGCGCTGCTGCTCCAGATGTGCAGGGGCACTGCTGCTCCTGATGTGCAGGGTGGTGTTGCTCCTGATATGCAGGGGTGCTGCTGCTCCAGATGTGCAGGGGTGCTGCCGCTCCAGATGTGCAGGGGTGCTGCCGCTCCAGATGTACAGGAGTGCTGCTGCTCCAGATGTGCAGGGTGGTGCTGCTCCAGATGTGCAGGGGTGGTGCTGCTCCAGATGTGCAGGGGTGCTGCCGCTCCAGATGTGCAGGGGTGCTGCCGCTCCAGATGTACAGGAGTGCTGCTGCTCCAGATGTGCAGGGGTGCTGCTGCTCCAGATGTGCAGGGGTGGTGCTGCTCCAGATGTGCAGGGGGAGTCTTTAAGTGCAGGAAGGAACATAAAGCAAGGATGGAGGCAGAAGAGATAAAGAGAGGAGGGAGAGTGGGGAAGGTTAAGCAAAAGTAAACTAGAGGTGTATGGAGAAGCTCATGAAAACCCATTGCTTTGTAAGATAATTCAAAATAAATGTTTTGAAAAAGGAGTTTGAACAGAGGTACCGTGTATGGTGGAGAATGTCATTCCCAGAAGCCATAATTTAACCAAAGATCCCAGTGCCAGGCTTGGAATACCTTCATCCGTTGTTGGTCAGGGAGGCCCCAGAGGTGCCCTCAAATACAGCTATGGCCATTGCGTTTGAGTGTCATCATACCTGGATAGTAAGACCCTACTCTTGAAGAGACAAGATGCTTTAAATTCGAGACACAGAGAAGTCAAGCTAGAACTGACCTGAAAACTTCCTTCCTAATGACTAGCTTTCATAGTGCCTATTCAGACTGCTGGGGGAAGAGGAGTCATCGTATTACCGAGCAGTGAACAGGGTGCTTCAACACTGACCTTCCAGGAAGATGTGCCCACCGCTACAACAGCGGCACGAAGTTACAAGGATAACCAAGCATTTTCAGATGGCATCTGAGGTCTGCTCCACGAGAGGGAATGCATGGCTGGTACTGTAAATCCAGTCAAAAGCCTGGGAGGTCATAGCCTGGAGGGGGAATACTGTTGTCTTGCTAAATGGATATACTGTCAAGCTACCTTGTAGGTTTAGATGGTGGGTTAGTGCTGCTCTCATCCCTGGTTGGGAAGCTCCATTTTGCAGTGGTCAGTGGTTAATGAAGACTCGTAACTGGTCAGTACCCTGAAAATAAGTGACTGTTGAGTGTTCCATCCATATCAAGTCCCTGCCCCCAAGGCTCCAGAAACATTTCAGAAGAGGGGACAGAAAAACAAAGCTAAGAGCCAGAGAATGGGGACAAGTGTCTTCTGGACATGATGTGGCCACTGCTCCTACAAACACCGAGCGGCTGTGGTGGCGTGCATGAGACTGAGCACATATGTGAAGCAGGTTAGGAAACCCCGTGCCTACGCAAGGAGTCGTTGGAAGTTAATGATTGCTGGGGGAGGGGAAGTGATTTTTCTTCAAGGACATAGCAGGTGGTAAGTCGCCCATGGTCCAGTGAACAGCTCATATCCATGCAACCATCCAAATCAAGTTCAGTGGTTTATCAGGAAGAAGAGGTCCAAGGGGAGTGGGAGAGGAAAAGAATTGGGAGATGGAGCTGAATCTGGTCAAAACACATTATATACATATATGAAATTGTCAAAGAACAAACTCTTTTTAAAAGAAGGGGGTGTGAGGCATGCAAGGATAGACATCTGGAGCCTGCGAGTCCCTCTGGTAATTGCTGAACTGGTGGCAGGAGGCAAGAAGGGAAGAACGGACTTGCGCCCCTCTGCCGGCAAAGTGGGGGGAGGGGGGAGGGACAATATTGACTTTAACGTGGGGGATTTTAAAAGCCCCCGTGTTCCCACTTTGTGCTTTGCTTCTCACAGGCAACCCAGGACCTTTGAAGTCGGCCTGGCCCAGTGGGGAGCAGCTTCTGCAGAGAGAGATGCGGGAGGGGGGAGGGCTTCTGAGGAGAGGAGATGTGGGAGGGGCGGGGTCCAGCTTTTGTGGAAAGGAGCTGCTGAGAAAGGCCAAAGGGGCGGGCTTCTGTGAAGAAGAGGTGCGGGGAGGAGCTGGGGGCGGGGTTCCGTGCGGGGGTGGGGGCAGGAGGGCTGAGGGGCAGGCGGGATTCTATGAAGAGGCTGTGCTCAGGGGGGTGAGAAAGGGGCCAGGGGCGGCGGAAACTATTAGGCACGCTCCAGCAAAAAGGCCGCAAATCCAATGATAATGTACATCTGTTCTAGGACTTTATAAGCTTTGAACATTTTTTATGGGCAGATAAGTGGGTCGTTTTCTTACCATAACTTAGAACTTCAAAGCGGAATGTGTGGATGATGCAAATTGCTGAAATATGAGATTTTCCTACAAAGAGGCTTCCAGAAAAGACAGGAGGAAAGGATGGGAGGGACCGGAGGCTAATTGATGCCACCGCCTTTTATGTACACTGCAAAAACGGGACAGAAATTGATTTTTATGAAAGGTTGATGGGAGATGTGTGTGTGTGTGGGGGGGGTGACTTTGCCCCTCCTGTGGGGTCTGAGGTGGCAGTCCGAGGCTGCCCAGGCTGAGGTCAGCCCTGCTGACATAGCCTCTTCTTCCAAGTGTCACAGCAATGGGGACAGCTAGGACATTTCTAGGCCAGCCAAGGATGTGTCAACACAAGTCCTAGAACACCCACGGGGCTCACAGGCGGGAAACATTTGGGGGAGCCTTGGAAGAGGCACTTTGTGGGAGCAGCATGAGCCTGCACCCCCCATATAGTTGTGTTGTTTTTGTCTGCCCCCCTTCTGCTCTAGCGTTTGGGGGTGGCTCCTAAGAGGAGCTCAGTACCAGTGAATGAACCAGATGAGAAAGAGGAGCTTCTTGGCAGGAAGGGTCAACCAGCTGCTTTTTTTTTTTTTTAATTATGAACCCACTATGGACAGCTCATTCTGAAAAGATGATAAGTCTGGCTTATAAGGTTGACTCCGACACCCTTTCTGTCCATAAGTGTGTAGCCTAAACTAGCCTGGACAAAGCGATCAGTTTTGCCAAGGGTCGGTTTGGGTGAAGTCATGTGGCTGGAGTGTGGCCTATGAGATGGCAAGGGGCAACCCACGAGGAACTCGTAAAATGTTAAGGCTGCAGCCTTCTGGCCAGCTGCCAGAGACTAGTAGGGTGTGGGGCCCAGAGGCCACCACGGAGTTAAGGCTCTCCTAGTACCTGGCAACCATCCAGTTATGTGGCTTTTCTCCAGAGAGGATTTCAAGACAATAATTTGGATACATGTTTATTTTGAAGTAAAACACCAGGAGGGGAGGGAGGAATCCAAACCGAGGGGAGGGAGCAGCGAAGGGACACACACTGTCGTAATCTTGTTCTCCAGGAGAGTGTGGGGAGCTTCCAGTAGGCACACACCCCCCTGCTGCCCACCCTTACAGAGCCAAGGAGCTGAGAGATATCCACTCACTCCTGTCAGTCACTTGTTGAGGGCAGCTTAGCTCACCAGGCGCAGGAAGAGCTGTGCTGACACAGAGAGGCTTAAACAGAGCAGCAAGTGCGGGCTGGGCCATGGAAATGGTGCTACCGCTCTGATGATTCCTGACCGGGCAGAGCCTATGACTTAGGCTTGCTGAAGGATCCCAATCTTTGCTTCCTAGGAGCTCAGAGGACCGGGTGAGGTTGGGGAAGGGAAAGTCTGTCTCCTGGGAGCCCATCCAGGTCTAGGAGAGGCAGGCGTCATAGTAACCCTGAGAAGGTTAAAGTGTATTCAGCGGTAGCTGGATTGCTGGGGTGAGCTGGAGAATCTTGTCCCCCACCCATCGACATCCTGGACCTCAGGTCTCAGTTTTGTGGCATATGCCCCTTCTCTCTTCCTGTCACTACCCACTCCTGGGCCCCACTCTGGAGCCACCAACGAAGACAGGAAGTCCTCCATCTCCCACAGCTCCTGTTAAGTCCCCTGACTGCTACCCTGTGCTGGCCACCTTCCTTTTTGTCTGTTTGTTGTCTTCTCCTGGAGTCTTTGGGGTCTACGTTAGCATTCTCTGTTTAGGAATTCTCACCTCCATGACCTCCCCTAAAGAATACGGTGCTCACAGTCCTGGGCTCTCAGGTCAGATAGACAATGCTCATCGTCTCTGCCACCTTGCTATGGATTTTCTTGTCTTGGAACCCGTGAGACTGTTCTGTAACAGGTTTCCTGGTTGGTCTCATGGAAGTTTGTCAGGGTGCAGAGCGCAGCTCCCCTTAGGCCCCACAAAGGTGCCCACCTGCTCCCTGTCTCCCTTCTCCTCTGTATTCCTTGGGAATGCAGCCTTTTGGTTCTGAGTTCAAGAATAAAAACAGTTCTCGGCCTGTCTCACATTAAATGTCCTGACTAACTTCTGGTCAATATGTAGCTCCTGGGACCCTTCCTTAGAGATGGCTTACTATATGCTTATCGCCTTTCTACCCTGCCTCTCCCTCCTCCGTTTAGCGATATGGAAAGCAGAAGTTATGGCTACAATTTTAGGTACCAAAATGGATCGTGAGGACAAAGTCTATACCCTAGAGATGCTGGAGTGGCAAGAAGAAGGTTGTGTCCCTAAGGACGTGGAGGAGCAAAGTCTCTATGCCGGAGTAGATGTCTGTGTTTACTATTCTGTGAAAAGACATCAACTCCGCTCTTGTTTGACCACTCTGACTTGCAGCCAGACCCAGTCTCAACTGAGATTGCTTTCCTGATGTCATAACCTGTTCCGTCTCGTCCAGATTTACCTAACCTTCCTTATAAAACGATATCATACACGGGTGCGTGGGACCTGTCTGAGATATCTTTGCTGCTTCCTGTACCCATATAATTATTTACAGATTAAAAAACTATTAGAATAGGAAATTATTCAGACTTCAGTCCTGGCCCCCTTCTCTTTCCCTCAGACTCCCTGGGTCTCATCTGTTCCATGGCTTCAGGGACCATCTTTATATTTAGACTAAGAGAGTTCTAATGACATCTGCCTTGAACTCAGTCCCTCACCCTAAAACTTGTTCTCTGTTTAGCAAACAACGACAAAGACAGAGTCCCAGTAGCCCATCCGCGATTCCTCCCTTGTCTCCCCGCCTTGGTACAGCTACTTTAGGGGCTCGCTCCCCTTCTGTTGGTTCCTAACCACAGACAGAAAGCATGCTCACACACCAGTATGATCAAGTTTTCCCACACAGACTCATCCCATGGCTATAGGGACAAGGGCTCAGCTTTGCACATGACACTCTGACCCTCAGAGTGATTCCCTTGCCCATTTCCCGTATCAGTTGTTCCACCTGCACCTTCTGGCTGCCTGTGGTACTGTTCATCCTGTAGGCATGTGCCAGGTAACACCCCACCTGCATGGAGGCCCTACGTGGCCATCCATTTGCTCTGTCGTCCTGGGTGGACCCTTTTCATCTTCTGCAAATCTCAGCATATTTCTCTCGACCATGCATTGGTGATAGCGTCTAAGTCACTGGCCAGCCCGAGCAGGGAGGGCCTTCACACTGCCATCAGCAAGAATGGAGGTGTCCACCGTCCACACTGATGCCAAAGGCCACGCATGACCTCGGGGGTTCCTCCCTGTCTTCTAACACCTGTTGACCTAGATCCACTTCTTTCTGACCTGGGGACCAGACTGACCCGGACTAGGCATAGCAGCTGCCAGCTCTTTTCTGAAGAAAGTAAGTGTGGGGAGGGGGCGTGGGGAGATGGCAGGACAGACAAGCACCCCCTAAACCGTCTGCAAGCATCCTATGCTAGCAGCTGGCAGCATCAGATATGGGGATTAGGAATTGAGAATCACAGTTTACTGATAAAATAGAAGAGGCAATTAAGCTAATGAAGGATCACTTTGTTGATTTGCATGCTGTAATTAATAAGCATTCATTGTCTGTTTTGAAGGCTAGCATGACACAGGTTCAGGCGCCAGCGTCAAACACAGTGACAGTCTAAGCACTGCCCAACAGCTGCCCAGATGTTGCTCAAAGCCCGACAGGAGCCTGGCGAGGGACTGATGCTACAAGGAGAGACACCACTTGTTGCTCTGCTCGTCCTTTTGAGACGTCCCTTGGGAGATGGGACACTTGGTGTCTGTGTTTTCATCCTTGCTTAGATAGATGCAGCCCCTCCTCATTTTAACCAGCAACCCATGGACTTTCTCGTGGTGTCTGTGGTGGCCTTGCTTGTCCCGTGGTAGGTTTTCCAACCACATCTGTGTATGAACAGACATCAGAGCTAGCCCTGTGTGAGTCCTGGGATACAAGATTCCTTAGGTGGCTCTCCTGGGACCAAGTGAACTGGGAGGGCAGGCCTGAGTTGCCTCCCTAGTTACCACCTAGTTATCTAGTTACCTGGCTGGAAGCAAGGCAGCTAAGCTTTGTGGTCCTAAGGCTTCTTGCTTGTGGAAACCTTGAAAGTCTGAAGAAGGGCTTGGAGAGGTGGCTTAGACATTAAGAGCACCGGCTGTTTTCCCAGAGCTCCTGAGTTCAGTTCCCAGCAACCACATGGTAACTCACAACCATCTGTAATGAGGTCTAATGCCCTCTTATGACAGGCAAAACACTGTATATGTAATAAATAAATCTTAAAAGGAAGAGAGACAGACAGACTGAAAGTCTGAAGGAAGCACTGCAGAGTTCACCTCTCCAGGGACGGGGAGGAGGAGCCATTGTCTAGCTAGATGCAGAAATAACTGTGCTCAGATCCCACGGCCCCCACCTACGTGAGAGTCTCTTGTCTCTGTCAGCTGTACTCTGTGAGCCTCTTCCTGTTCCCATTATACAGACAAGAACATTGAGGCTGTTTTGATGAGTGAGAGCTGACCGTGTGGCAGGAGGAATGAAGGGGCTGTTAACAAAAGTCAGGGGACCACCTGTGGCATTTCAGTGAGGATCTGCCTGGCCCTCTCCCTCCCCACTGTGAGTTCCTTAAGGATTGGGACCATGAGGTGTGGTGACTCAGGTTTGTAATCCCAGCCCTTGGTGGGAGGCTGAAGCAAGAGGATCAAGAGTTTGAGGCTAGCTTGCTCAACAGAACCAGAGCCTGCCCCCCCCCCCCATGTAAACACAAGCCCACAATAGCAGCAAGGGCCCTGGCTTCCCGGGAGGATGGACTGCATCTGAAAAGCGGTAAACTGAGACCCTTGCCTCCCACAGGCTGCTCGGGTTAGTGTTTACTCGCAGCCATAGAGAAGCATGCTGCAACAGTAAGTGCCCATTTGGTCGTGGGCCCAGTTTTCAAATATGGTGTCTCAGTTGATTCCAGACCCTGTCAAGCTGACAACCAAGACTTACCATCATACCTGAGATAGTGGGCTTTAAAGTCACAACCTGCCATAAATTACAATCACCTGAGTAGGCAGCTGCACCTGAAGAATTGAACTGTCCTGATTGCTTTTGGTGCTGTGGGAAGACACACACACACACACACTACATACACACATTGTAGGTGGCCCCTTCTGGTAGCAATCCAGACAAAAAAGCAGAAGGAAGCTACAGCTAGGCCTCCCTCTTGCCCTGGAGCTGACTTACCCCATTGCTATTGCTGTTGCTGATTTCGTCACTGACATCGGGTTTCCGCCATGGAGTAGGGACCAGTGGCTCTCCAGAAACTTCCAGGTTTCTAACTCCAGCGTGGGACTGCTGAGGCACCCAGTTTTATAGCCTGAGCTACTAACTGGTTGTCAGCCTCCCCAGGGAGAGACAGCCGCTATAGAACCCTGACACACCTCGGGATAGGCCTATGAGGAAAGGCTCAGGAAGGGTTTTCTGAAGAAACTCCCGACACACACACACCTCCAGTGGCTGTCACCCTCCCACAGGTCACGTGGACAGAAAAGTCTGTGGGACAATGTAGTGCTGCCTGACTTTACCCTTTCCTGAGAGCCACACATTGTCACCACCGCTCGGGCGGCTGCCATCCTTTGCTGACGTCAGAACTCAGTGAAGGCCAGCTGCTCTCCGGGAATCCTCCCCACCAGACTGGGGCTACGGAAGCAATCCAGCTTTGTGGATCAGACAGCTAGCATGCTTTCATCCTCTCCAGTGTGTAGACGGTTGTGGGACTTCTCAGACCCTATTCGTGTAAGCCAAGTGGAGGTCCCTTTTAGTATATATGCATTGAATTTAATGTTTATATGATATGTAATAATGAAAATAATATCACACATGATATGCCTCTGTCCCTCCCTTTCTCTCTCACACACACACATATATACACACAAACACACATACTGAGTTCTTTTTGTCTAGGGAAACTTGCCTAAAATAGTAGGGGCATCAAATGTCTCTGCTACCTCTGTATCTGCACCCGCAAAATTGGACTGTCATATTCAAGAGAGACAGAAGCAGTCACTGGGCTTCAAGGACTTCCAGTCTACTCCCCGGGGCTCATTCCAAGGGAAGACTTCAAGACTGAAACAACTGCACAGGGGTGGCCCCTGCCAGGAGCTTACCCTGTGGCGCCAACCTGAGCAGGCCTCAGATTCCCTCTCTAGACATGCCCTTGCCAGCAGAGATTTGTGAAAGTCACTTTGATTTATTTGTGTGTTTATGTGCACACACACCGCACATGAGCCGCAGCCCCTGTGGAGGTCAGAGGACAATTTACTGGGGTCACTTCTTTCTGCCATGTGGATCCTGGGTTTTCAAGCTTGCTCAACCACACCCTTGCCCTCCGAGTTGTCTTGATGGTCTTTGGGGGAGAGAGGGCAAGTCTTACTATGTAGTCCAGGCTGGCCCTAAATGTGCGATTCTTCTGCTTTAGCCTTCCTTGCGATAGGAATACAGGCTTGTACCACCATGTCCAGCTACACAGGCTCTACCGTGTGGGTGTGTGACACGCTCAGAGGGGCTGAAGATGACTTCTGGAAATGTAGATCGATGGGTGGAACCATTTGCTAAGTTCTTAGGGAACTTACAGAATGCAGATGCTGTAGGAGTGTGGCGCCTTGGATGCTCACGTGATAAAAGATCATGAAATGGCTGTTGTTGTTTTACAACTGCAAACAGGAGAAATCACAATGGCCTAAGCAAACAAACAAATGAGGAAACTAGCAATCAGGTGCAGCTTGATCTAGGTGCTAAAATCAACAAAACTCATTGTCTGTCTCGCACCGTTTAGGGCTCTGTTTCCTTAGTTCTTCTTGGACAAGCTCCCTGGGAGCTCCAATCTTGCCTTATCATGCCAAGATCAGCAAGAAGCACTTCTCTTTGGTTCTGATGAGGTCACATGCTCACTCCAAAATTAATCATTATGGTCAGAAGTATGCAATGACAGGCAGGTTCTGAATTACACACAGTCTCAGAGCTACAGTAGAATCTACAGTGCTTGAGGCTGCGTTCCATACAACCCACTAAGATGCTTTGCCTGGAGGATGCAAGATACTGGTAGCTCAGCCACCTGATGTCAGCTCCTGGAGCCTGCCAGGTTGGGATACCCTTCTCTGTATCTGTGGCAGCCTCCACCCTTACATTCGCACCACTCCCCAAGTCCTAAATGCTACCCAGTCCCTGTCTCTTTCCTCCAGGCAAAAGGAAAGGGGTGGTGCCCCTGTTATCTCATTAGTCTCTCTGACATCTTTTGTCACCTATCAGGGGGAACAAGCAACCCCTTTGATCACAGCAAAAGGAGAGAACATTTAACACGCAGCCCAGGAAGATTCCCCTGGCAGAGGCTGCCAAGACAGTCACTGGCAGGCCCTGGGTGGAAACATGATTTTGTAACTGTAGACTTGCTTATCTGAGCTCTGATATCGAGAGTGGGTCCCTCACCTGCCAACCCTGGTTAATCAGACCAGGGATGGCTTCCAGCCAAAGGGATTTCCGTAATGACAGAAGTCACAGCCTTTGATGCACCAGGGATGACAGCCTGGAAAGGCTGCATCTCGTGGGAATAGAACCCTGAGCTGGGAGTCGGAAATCTCATGTGCTGTGGAATAATCCTTCTGTACACTGTGAATGTGTATTACTCTCATTGGTTAATAAAGAAGCTGATCGGCCTATAGCAAGGCAGGATAAAATTAGGCGAGACAATCAAACTGAGGATACTGGAATGAAGAAGGGCAGAGTGAGAAAGTTCCTGGAAGATGCAGAGAGAGCAAGATGGACATGCTGTAGTGAGAAAAGGTACCAAGTCACATGGCAAAGCAGAGATTAAAAAATATGGGTTAATTTAAGTGTAAGAGTTAGCTAGTAACAAGCCTGAGCGATTGGCTGAGCATTTGTAATTAGTATTGAGTCACCATGTTGGAGAAAGGATGCAGCAACAGATCTTCAGCAAACTTTAGTTCACTCAAGAATAAGAATAGGGGCTGGAGAGAGGGTTCATAAGAGCACTGGTTGCTCTTCCAGAGGTCCTGGGTTCAACTCCCAGCACCTATATGGCAGCCCGCAACTGTCTGTAACTCCAGTTCTAGTGGATCTGACACCTTCACATCAATGCACATAAAATAAAGTTAAATAAATTATAAAAAACGGATTAAGAATAGAGGGCCACTCTTCCTCCTGACAGCTCCTTTGAGGGAGCCCAACAGATCTCTAATGCTAAGAGTTCACAGCTGTGCATTAGCTCTTTCGTAACAACCCTACAAATCTGTGGCTGGGAACACATCACCTTTGGCTTAGGGAACTTGGGAATGAGGGGTCAGCGCATGTGGCTGAAAGGGTGTCACACATGCTGTGGCGATTTGAATGAGATGTTTCCAGTCTCTGGCATTTGAATACTCGGTCCACAGTTGGCACTATTTCCAGGAGGCTTAGGAGGTGTGGCCTTATTGGAGGAACTGTGTCACTGGGAATCAGCTTTGGAGTTTCCAAAGCCACAGTTAGCTCTCAGCTGGCTGCTCCACTCACCTGCTTGCTGCCACACTTCCCTACCGTGATGGTGGCGGACTCTTGCCCAATGCCGCCTTAAGCCCAAATAAACCCTTTCTTCTAAGTTGCTTTGACCATGGTGTTTTATCACAACAGAAAAGTGACGATCATATACTCTGGCCTGGATTGGTCCCTGGGCAGAGGCTTCATGCTCATCCAGGCAGCCCTCTTCCTCATCACCATCTTGGTCCTGAGACATCTTAGACAGAGAGGAGCCTCAGGGTCAAACTCCAGCTCTGACCACCAGGGTACCCAAAGCCTCTGTCATTAGCGTTCCGTTTCTGTAAGAAATCCTTCAGACAATCAGCTTACAAAGAGGGCAGGAGTTAGGCATGATAGCACAAACCACATTACTCAGGAGATGGAGGAAGGGGGACCACTGGCTAGGAGTCAGCAAGGTCATGTTTCAAGGGGAAAAATAGACAAAAAAAAAACGAAGTAACAACAAAAGGAAAAATTTATTTATTTTGGCTCATAATTTTGGAGGTTTCAGCCCGTGGTTAATTTCCTCTGGTACTTTGAGGTTCATCATGGTGACTGTGGCAAAACCCTTCACCTCATGGATGAAATGAAAGAGGATGGCTGAAGTCCCAGTATTCTCTCCAGAGGCACACCCCAGTGACCTCATTTCTTTCCCCTAGGCCCCACCCTTTTATTTTAAGTTTCATTTACTTTTATTTTATATGTATGCGTATGTGCCTGCACATATGTATGTACACCATGGCTGGCCAGAAGAGGGTGTCGGGTCCCCTAGAACTTGACTTACAGACGGGTGTGAGCCATATCTCGTCGATGCTGGGAACTGAACCTGGGTCCTCTGCAAAAATCAGCAGGCACTCTTAACCACTGAGCCATCTCTCCAGGCCTAGGCCCCACCAATGAAAGCTTCTACCGTCTCCCAGGTGTGCTGGGGACCACAAGGCCCTTGGGAACCTTTTCTGAACCAAATCACATTCTCTGCATCCATCTGTACACCCGGAGGAAAGTGCACAAAACCCAAAAGCACATCTTGGCAAACTGTTACTTCAAAGATACTCCTTGGACAGATCTCCTAAGACTAAGAGGCAGAACATCCCTTCAGCAGATTATCTGGGACCCCCCCCACACACACATACCATGTCTTCTTGAGAAGCACCTCACTCCCCAGAACAGAAAACCATCACCTGGACTTCAAATGTTAGGCTTTTCTCATTTCTCCTTAGAATTTGCGGTGGCTGACTTTATAGGTCTACTTGCTCAAGACATGGTGTGCCCAGATAGCTAGCTAATCTGTGTCTCTGAGGGTCATCTTAGAAGAAACAGCAGAGCTTTGTGAGTTATGGGAAGAAGGCGGTGGCATTATCCAATCCTGCTAGAGACTAACAGCAAAGGGCAGAGAAGACTGGACTGGTCTCCCTCTGCCTGACTGCTGAGCAGTGCACCTATCTTTCCCTGCCTTGAATGTGTCCTGTTTCCAGGCCTTCGCTTTGCTGCAGAGGCTGTGGGACATCTTAGCCACCATAAGCTCATGAATTCAATGCCTTTGGATAAATCTCTTTACAGAACTTTGTCCCTGTACCCTGTTCCTTGGGGTTGCCGCTGGCTCCATTGTTTACCTCTGTACAGCCCCCTGCAGCTGGGTCTCACAGAGTAGTTTGCTTCTCAGAAAGCTTCACTTGCCCTCTTGAGTTCCTGCCCTGGGGGTGACAAAGACTGTGTGTCTAGAGATGTGAGACCTGCCAGTTGTATTTTATCAAGATGTCTATCTGCATGGCTGTGAAATATATCGGTGACAGATAGGGTGCCCTTTACTTGGCTGTTGGCTCTGAATGGACATCTGGGTGCTCTCCAGGGGGACATGGCTGGAGACTGTAATGCTAGACAGTTCCCGTTGGTCTCCTGGAGAGTCCCTTGGACTTTCCTTACTGTCTGCCCCTCCGGTAGGATTTTGGTCCTTGCCACACATTGTGTTCATCCTTACAGGGAAAGGTCTAGGTGCATCTTTAAAAGTTGCCTAACCAGTGAGGAAGGACCCCTCCCCCAAATCCTTCTCTCTCTGTTTTTTTTCCTCTGTATTTTGAGACAGGGTTTCTCTGTGTAACAGTCCTGGCTGTCCTGAAACTCACTCTGTAGACCAGACTGGCCTCAAACTCACAGAGATTTGCTTACCTCTGCCTCCCAAGTGCTGGGATTAAAGGTGTGCACCACCATAGCCTGGCTTCCCATTTCTTTTTCTTTAACTTCTTTTTTATTTATTCTTTGTGTCTTTTAAATCATGCGTGTCCATCCCATTCATTTCCTGTTTCTGCATATCCACCCTCTACCCTTGCAGCCCCATAAATTTAAGAGAAGAAAAAAAAGGGGGGTGATCTCTCATCGTGGAAGCTATAGCGTGACACAGTGAGTCACATAGTGAACCCTTTGTCCAGATGTCTTTACTAACAAGTGTTCATTGCAGAGTCATTGGTCTGTTTCAGGCCTCTGGTTTCTGCTACGCTATTGATGCTGGGCCCTCACTGGAACTCCTCTTGGTTATCCTGATGTTGCTCTGTGTTGTGGAGATCTTGCAGCTTTGGGTCTGTAAGACCAGTCCCTTCCCATACTCCCGCAGATCACAGATGGGGTGGATATTGGAGTGGGACAACCCATAACTCAGGTTCTGGGCTGGGGCAGTTGCAGGGTTGGTCAGCTCTCCCTTGTCCTCACCGTCAGGTGAGCTCTCTCTCGCCTTTGCAGTGCAGAGATGAGTAAGAGGCGGGGCCAGTTCTCCCGCTTTCATGTCCTCAGGGTCAGATCTCCCAAACCTACACCTTCAGGGCCAGCTCTACTGTGATACCCAGGCATACATAGGGTCTGCGCTCCCGAGAGTGGCAGCAGATGAGGGGCGGAGCTAGCTCTCCCAATCTTATAACCTCAGGGCCAGCTGTCCCACCTGCCTCAGGTATTGATGGGCAGGACACACACACACACACACACACACACACACACACACACACACACACACACACTTTCTCTTTCTCTGTCTCTCTTTCTCTCACACACACTTCTGTTTCATTCACGTTCATGCCACCACACAACAGGTGAGCTCTTCCATGGTCACAATATCGGTGCTGGCTCACCCACACTTCTGCCAATGGGGTTGGCTCTATTGTGCTGCCCAAGCGAGGTGCAGGGTCTGCTCACCCGGGGGTTGCAGCTGGACAGGGCCAGCTCTCCCATCTGCTTCAGGCATTGATGGGAGTGTTGGGGATGGCATCTCACCCTACCCATGACTCCACATGACAGATAAGTAATTGGGGACAGCTCTCCCATGCTCACAACTTTGGGGCTGGCTCACCCACCCCTCTGCCGACAGGATTGGCTCTATTGTGTTGCCCAGGGGAGGTGCAGAGTGTTGCAGCTGGTGGCGGGCAGGGCAGCTCTCCCGCCCTGCTGATCTCAGGCCCTCTTTCCATTTCTGAGTGGAGGGGACAGTGTCTGGAGTGGGCCCTGAGAAGTCAGGTGTACCTTCCTGGGAGCACAAACTCTTTCCTTTCCCCAAGGCAGAGCCACTGGTGGGAGGAGTACATGGGAGGAGGAGCCTGCACCCAGTCCTTCATCTTGGAGTGGGCATGAGCTGACTCCTGGTTGTGTAGAATCAGGAAAGGGTTTTCTGACATAGGAATGGGGGAGGGGTGGTTGAACAGGCAATTGGGCATTAGGCCTCCAGGAAAACATCCTGTAACTGCCTTTCTGTAGGAAGATTCAGGTTCCCCTTGTGGGAGGGGGAAGATGGAGAACTGAAAGAGTTCTGAAGTCCTAATCACAAATGGAATTCCCCTGGGGAACCCCAAAAAACTCGGGTGATAGTGACGGAGGCAGCGCAGCAACCTTTTTTTGTCTCTTCTGAAAGCTTTGCCAAGTTGCGTTTTCCTGGAGAAATGCTGGTTTTTAGCTTGGGCTCGTTCAGCGCCGAGTGCTGGGTGTTGCGCGCCCTCTGCTGACCATCTTGTGACTGGCCGGATCAAGTCTGTGATCTCCCTAAGGGAGAGTCCCAGGAAAGGAACCTAGTTTGAACTTAAGGCTAGCTTGACAGTGCTGTAGTAGATACAGGAATAGAGAGTTCTCACGTTTACCAGGTGGAAGAGTATTAGCACTGCCTTTCTGAGAAGAAATAAAAACATTGCAAGCGTGAATGCTTCATAAACAGAAACTTTGGTCAACGTAAAATAAAAGGCAATGTCTAAATTCTAGAGAAGTGTTTAGAAACTCAGAAATACCGCTGTGAGAGAGCGATGGGAGGGTGCCCCAGTCTACTAAAGGAATATGAACCATAGTAAACATGGCAAACTGTGGCAGCTACATCAGCATGTAGGAAACCATGAGAACCAGAGCATGAGGGTGTTCTACACTGCAGACAAAGGCGAGTTAAGCACAATTGTGTTCTACAAAGTCGATCACAAAACAGCATGCTTGGAGAACTCTCTGCTCAAGCCTGCCCAGGTGGATGCCCATGCTAGCTGTGGTTGTACACTGTGTGTCTGAGGTGTCCCCTCGGGGTCCCTCGGGAAGGGACAGGTGTGTGCTTTCCACAGATCCTGTGTGCGAAGACCACACAAGAAGCCTGCAAGAGAGAGTTATCTGGAGCTGCCAAGAAAAGAGCATGTGACCTTGGAGGGTTGTCTGTCCTCTTGTCACTGAGCAAGAAAGCAAAGCAGAGGAAGCAGAACAGAGTGGTATACAAGTGTGTGTGTGCGCAAGTGCACACATGCGCATGTGCCTGTCTATGTGCATACGTGTGTCTGTGTGCCTGTGTGTGTCTCTGTATGTGTCAGCGTCTGTTGTGTGTTTGTCTGTATGTGTGTGTGTGTGTGTGTGCATGTTTATGTCCATGTGTGCGTGCATGCGTGGTGAGATTGGATCCAGTTTGGCCGGCAGCCAGTCCACTTCTGGGATCGTCAGACAGTAGGTTCTTTTCGTGTCAGGTTAACTTGGGGTTTTGTGTGTGGAACTCATGAAAGGCTCCACACGCACCAAGAACAAGCTCCTCAGCTCATTGACTTTCACTGAGCCGGCTGCTAGCAATGTCTTTCTATCTGCTGGTACCTGATGTCAGGTTCTGGCCTGACATTGACATTCGGCTTTCCCTCACTTGGGCTCCATGCTGGCTCTTTTGCACCCTCGGAGACGCAACGCTTCCTCTGAGAACTCTTCTCCAGCCATCTGGCTGAGGGACACTGCAGGCCCACGTTTCATACGAGATATTTGCAACTAGGTTCTCTGGCCTTGCTTAGTTTCCAAGGGCAGCTGCTATCCGGCCAGACACCTGTAGCCACCTAACAAAAGGCTCAGGATGGACCGCTCCTTCTCTTTGTTATTATGTAGATCGCCTGGGAAGAGGTGTGGATTCCAAGCTGGTGACTGAGTTGCAGGTGTGAAGGTACTCCCTCGTCCCCGGAAAGAGAATATTAATGAGTTTCCACCTTGGTTTATCTGGGGGAATAAAAGGTGTTTGTATAATAAACGCAGGTGATCTTCAGGAATGAATGAAGCCTGAGATGCCCTTCCGATATTGCTGTGTGAACCGTGTCTCATTATTTCCTGCGCCTCCGTGTTGGTCCAGTTAGGGAAAAGTAGTTATCTGTTGGGACGTCGGACCCGACAGGACGCCATGCTGTCAGAGCTTCTGTTTGCTCTGAGTGCTTGTCATGCTGGCATAAGCACGTCCCAGCCTCCAGCTTGTCATTCTGCTCCCAGCGGCTCCAAGACATAAAAGTGCCTTGACTTTCCCTGTTCTGAGAAGACATGCACAGGTACATGGCAGGCAAGATGGCCCGTGTGAGTCTGATGGAGGCTGGTCCCTGGGGCAGAGGGCGTTTCGTCTCATTGTTTTTCCTCTCAGCAAGGCTAGCTGCACCACGATCTCCTTCAGAGGACACACTGCAGGGTCAGGCTTTGGCCAGCTCGGATCACTTCCTCCAAGAATGGGTGCTGTTATCTGGAATTAGCTTGAAGTCGGGCACTAAAGCTTGAATACCAGCTCCTAACACGACTTTGCTGCTCAAGGTCATGCAATCAAAGTCAGAGCGGACACAAGCCTTTGGAGACAGTAAACAGGGCTGAGACCAGTGCTCAGGAATGAACAGTAGGTGATGAAGTCTATGGCTTGCTTGGACCAGACAGGTGACTTGGGTTTATGTGGGTCAGACGCAGATGGCTTAGGACAGCGCTGGCAGGAGGGGACCACACGGTGGACACTCTTCTCCATTGAGCAGTGCTCGCCGGTCCCCAGAGTCCATCAGCACAGATGGGACTTAGCAGCGGAGGCCTGCCACCTGCCTCGGGCAAGGCCTGTTCGTCACATTGAGGGCGGCAGGTGTCACCATGTTTATTGTTAGAGTCACCTTCTAATGAGGGCAAGGGATTCTGACTTTCCACTTGGAGTTATAGTTACATTTTGCAAATAGATTTGCAAAATTAAAACAGACCGCTAAAAGAAAAAAGCACATTAAAACCTACAGTGGCCTAACAGGACCCAAGAGGAAAGGCTGAGAGTGACCATCCGTGCAGCCCAGCTTTTGTCCAGGTCATTTCCAGCAGGGACAGATGGGCCTTTGGGACATTCTGGGTTAGCAGGGGAAACCAGCCCTAGGAGCTCCAAAGCAGAGAGGCACAGGAACCTCATGAGGGGTGGGGAGCACAGCTGAGCAGACCCTCTACCCCCTGCAGCCTGGAAGCTAGGCGTCCTTGACCCTGAGCCCCCCAAGTCCAGCTAGGTGACCACCAAGGGCATCTAGAATCTGAAACGAGGATTCCTCCATCTGCCTTACCCCTGGGAGCATTTCGCCATGCGGTGGGCAGCCCAGGTCTGGTCCAGACATCTTACAGTGCCCCTGCGCACTTTCCACATCTGTAAACAGAGGGGTGGCACGGCCTCAAAGAGCTCTCTGGGTGAGGGATCCCGGGGCAGCCACCCTCCATCCTCCAGTGATGGAGGTGAGGATGTGGGGGTCACACAGCCTAAGTTTCTCTTCCTGCTCTACTGAATAGGAGTCATGTGACCCTGGGAAAGTCACTTTAACACCCCAGGGTGCTTGTTCCTCAGCTGTAAGTGGTAGGAGAGTGTGGCCTGGACAGGGTTGGGCTGGCAGTATGAGGAGAGAAGCCTGTCACATAGCCATCCATGGACTCAGAGTATAATGGGGTTGCCTGTCTCTACCTAGACGGCTAACATGGGAGCCTAGTCCCCAGGCTTTGGGGCTAACATCCAGAGCAAGCTCATGGGCATGGCTGTGAGCCTCGTGCTGCCACTGTGACTGTCTCACTTGTGAACACCCGAGAGAAACAAATTAAGGAAGGAAAAACTGGTTTGGGCTCCGGGTTTCAGAGGCCAGGGTCTGTGTGTCTCTTTGGGTGAGGGTGGGCATCCCATTGGGCCCCGTGTCCATGGGTGTTGTATGGTGGGTCTCTCTCCTGGCACTGCCGGCCTATGGCATTCCGGTTCTACTTCTGGGCTGTGGTAAGGATGCCGTGGTGGAGAGGGTGTGGCAGAGCAAACCGCTCTCCTCACATGCTGCTGTGTCCCTCCTTGAGCGCCAAGGGCAGGCACACTGTGTTCCTCCTTGGGAGCCAGTTTGGGAAAGGGAGACCTAGTCCTGGTTGCCACTATTCTCAATGTTCTGTGGAGCAAGGACTAGGTCACTGTGGTGGGAGGTGGTCTTGGAAACAGGGAAGTGGAGCATTCCATGGGGTCACAGGGTCATGGCAAGAGTAGGCCAAGGGGAAGCTCCCTGGAGGGGTCGCCTACAAACTCGAGGGCCTCTTCCAGGAGTGCAGGAAACAGAGGTCTCTGACTCCAAGTGCTGGGAGGGGTGGCCAGTGTGGCAGTTATCATAGGCCTTTGAACTATCATCATGGCCGAACACAGAGTGTGTGAGCAGCAGACACTACAGTGGCCGAGGAGAAGGCTGTTGGGAGACCCAGGCATGTGCTGCAGATCACTGTCCTCCGAGCAGAAAGGCCATTCTCACGGCCATCAGAGCAGCGGTGACCATAGCGACAGCCCCTCTCGAGCTGCCTGTGGGCCTCCCCTCGTAGAATGAGGGGTAGGAAGGGTGTAGAGATGCTCACCCGGGGTTCCAGCCACTCCTCCCTAGGCCTCCCTCCCAGCTGTATGTAATTCTTACAGACCGTGAGAGGTTAAGTGAAGGGGGATTCCATCTGTGCAGCCATGGGGAAGTCAGCATCTCTGCTAGAGCAAGGCCTTCTGTGGTGCCAGTGCTTTGGGGGTCACACATGCACACACCCTATAAACAACACCTCCCCTGTGTGCTGCACGCAAGCTCAGTAGATGCATGCTTCACCCAACAGAACTCAGGCGGCACCAAACTTTGTTCTGTCGCTGAAGCTCCAGGTGCAACAGATGTTATTCAAATTTCTCCAGATGACAAGTTCACCACGCAACAGGAGAGCAGCGTACAGCACCGTCAGGGAGAGGTGTGCGGAGATCCTGCAGCTGCTTTGGCCTCTCTCAGGCCAACAGCACAAGTCCTTGCCTGCACGCTGTGTAGGACGACTGGTCCTTCTTCAGGTGCACTGAGGGAGACCCTGTTACATGATGCTGTAGCTACTCCCAGTGTTCCCACGTGATGTTCCTCTACACTCTCACATCCACACAGCCACTCTACACTCTCACATCCACACACAGTTACTCACACTCGCTCCCAACACACGGCCCGTTCACAGTCTGGAGACGCACATTTTAGTGCCGAACACTCTTCTCTTTTTCAATAAGATTCCTTTTCTTTCCCTTACAATGCCAAGGATATGTCCATCAGAGAGCACTGAAGCCCAGCCTCTCTGCTTAAGCTATGTTAGCCCAAACTGTGATTAATCAGCCCCGGGTGTGGGTGAGTGCTAGTTGGAGTCCAGATTTCCAGATGTTTTCCACCTTGGCCACATCACCATTGTCCTTAGTCACAGGGTGGAACGCATAGGAGTCTTGGTCCATTTTCTGTTCAGCAGCCAGGTACCATAGACTGCAGAATTCATAAAGAACAGAGGCTTCTTCAGCTCTTTGTTCTGGAGGTCCAAAGTCAAGAGGGCTGCTTCTGATAAGGGACTTCTAAGTGGTGGGACTCTGCAGAGTCCCAAGGCTGCGTGGGGAATCACAAGGACAGACAGAACAGGCAGGCACCTTTGATGAGGTCACCCGTGCGATTGCAGAGGCCTGTCCTTATGCTCCGGTCTAGTATCAATTACTTTCCAAAACTGCCACCTCCAGACGCCATATTTGGATACGTTTCCAACCCCTTCTTTAGACATGCACGCCCGGCTGGCCTGGAACTTAATAGCCCAAGCCAAGGTGGAATTTACTACATCTCCCAGGCTGCCCTGGAATACACAATCCTCCTGCCTCAGCCTCCTGAGTGGTGGGATTACAGGCATGCGCCACCACATCAATTTCTACCCTCTTACTATTTCACAGTTAGAGTTCACAGGGGGGGGGGGGCATTCAAACCATGGCAGAAGTTTGGCTCAACATTGGTTGAGCCTTACAATGAGAATCCGGTTGGTTCTTTGGTTATTCAGCTATTTTTCCCCTAGAATTTCCTGTTGGGCACTGTTTTCTCTGTTGTGTTTTATTGAGTACATTTTAGACTTGAAGAAATAGCTTACAGAATCACCAGGACAAACAGACACAGCTTTTATTTTGCCACTGAGTACTTTAATTTCCCCAAAGTCCAGTATTTCCACTTGCAGTGTCTTCCTGGAAAAAGTGTTTGAAGGAAGACTTTCTCTCTGCTTCATTCTAAAGGCCTGCACGGGCCCATTGCGGTAGTTGCCATAAGACGTCCATATTGAACAAGATTTGGGTGCAGTTTTGTGAATCCTATCTTGGAAGAACTAACTCTTCCTACATCGGTGTGGTGCCTTGGTCTCTTGGCTCATTCACTCTGAATGCAGCAGCTGGTTAAGGCTTCAAGCCAGACGGTTCCATGAGCTCAGCTCGTTAGTCCCATGAGGTCCGAGGTCGTCATGCAAACTTCTTCCCTGGCTGCTTACAAAAAAACCGAGTGCTTTTTTTTCTTTTATTGTAGTATTGGGGATTGAAACGAAGGAGTCTCATATGTTCGGCAAGCATTCGGGTATTGAGCTACATCCTCAGAACTCTGTATTTTGAGACAGTCTCACCAAATTGCCTAAGCTGGCCTTGAACTCATTCTCTGCGGAAGGCAGTTCATCCCATCCCCAGATGGTAAGGCCCACAGTACTTGCAAAGTTTTGACAGCTAAGCCTGTGGGCTCAGGGTTCAAAGAACCTTGCACCCAAGGGGCACAAGATGACTCTTCCAGGGATCTCAGGAGCCCCTCTGCTTAGCAGACATAGTAAAGAGGTTCTTGTCTAAAGTTGTCCAGCAAAACCCACCCGCGATAGCCCCAAGCAGCCAGCCAGCGATAGTGACCCAGGTCTTTGTCCGCAGTCTGGATGCCAGGGCACCAGCCAGGCCGGCTCAGGACAGATACTCTCGCACCGTGAGCTCCTTCAGGGTGAAGCCCCTGTGCGTGGGACTCCGGAGCTGGCTGTCATCCAGCCTGCCCTGCAGCGACGCGAAGTCTTTGCCCAGCGCGTAGGCCAAGCGCACCATGGCGTCCAGCAGCGGCGCGTAGTAGCGGTGGCTCTCGCGGGCCCGCAGGCGCTGCAGCGCGCGCTCGCCCACCGCGAAGGCCTCGGCCGGCCGCTCCAGGTCGCGCAGGCAGACGAGCGTGGCGCAGAGCGCGGGCACCGCGGCGGTCGGGCAGTGCGCCGTCAGCTTCTCCTGCAGCGGCAGCACGCGTCCCAGCAGGTCGAGCGAGCGTGCGTACTGGCCGGCGCGCAGGCAGCCGAAGGCCTCGCGCAGCTCGGGCCGCGTCAGGAAGTCGACGAACTCGCGCGAGCGGCGCACGGCGCGCACGGCGTACAGCAGCCGCAGGTAGTCGCGCAGCTCCAGGCGGCGCTCGCAGATGGTCTCGGCCGACAGGTTCCCCGTCAGGCGCTTCCGCGGGAAGGCAACGTCCTCCAGCTCCGGCCCGAAGCGCTTCAGGAGGGCCTTGTGCAGCCTCTCGAAGTCCGAGTAGCGCCGCTCCACCACCGCCATGTCGCTGTCGAAGCTCCCTGTCTGGACGACTACGACCTGATACATCTGCAGGCAGAGGGAGAGGCTAGGCACGGGACACCCCCAATGCACTCAGTGTGTGTGTGTAGTCTTGGGACACCCCCAATGCACGCAATATGTGTGTGTGTGTGTGTGTGTGTGTGTAGCCTCGGGACACCCCCAATGCATGCAGTGTGTGTGTAGTCTTGGGACACTCTGAATGCACATGCTATGTACATGTGCAACGGGACACCCCTAATGCACCCAGTTTGTGTGTATGTACACATACGGAGAGGCTAGCCTCGGGACACTCCGAGTGCACACGCTGTGTGCGTGTGCATGTGTGTGTATAAGGACAACTTGTGGGAATTGGTTCTCACCTTCCACCTTGTCTTTCTGGGTGGTCAAGCTGGGCAGCAAGTGCTTTTACTGGCTGAGCCATCTGGCGGGCCCTCTGCTATTTTGTGTATGCATGTAACATACTTGGAGACTCGTACACCCCCCCCCCCCCATGCTGTATTCGCTATCAGTAAAGGTTGCATGGCAAATGTTGGTCCTAGATGAACAGTGCTTAGAAGCATCGTGGAAGAAAAAGAGCGCAGGAACTTGGTCTTGGATCTGAGGTCTCTTCTTGGCTTTTTATCATAAAAATGAGGGCTCAAAGTTCTGAATTAGGAAGCGTGGGCTGGAACTGGGAGGGCTTGTGTGGATCACCTGGGCATTTGTTTCTGGTATAATACATTTAGCCACATTAGTCTTTGGTAATTTAACCTCTTTGAGCTTCCCCTTCGCTAACTTGAGTATAGGAATAGTCTCTGTTTTCTCCATGGGGATTAAACCAGTGAGGGAACTCACTGATAGGAGGGAGAGCTGTGCCCGGCACGCACTGGTGGCTATTGCAACTGTGCTGGACCCAGTGAGAAGGAGGGACGGGGCGGCCTGCTCCCGGAGAGGTGGGAATTACTGAGGTTGGTGTGACTCTTCTATCTTCTAGAACATGCTGATCTCCCAGCGCTTCCCACAACCACGACCAGCAGCTAGAATTTAATAAGAGTTCAGCTTTCTTTTGTGTTTGCTTTTGCAATTGGTTTTCCTTCGTGTTGTGGGAAACCGATCTTTTACTGAAATGTAGTTATATTTTTTTAAGCCATTTGAATAAAAACCAAGCACGTAGTTTGGATGATAGCACAGAATCAGTGAAGGGCTACAGCTAACTGACACCTGACATCACGGGGTCAGTCACGTGATCACACATCTCTAATCTTCGTGGGACCCTGCATGCGGAGCCATGCATGAAACCTCCATTTCTCGGAAGACAGTGAGTTAGTGTGTCACGTCCTGGCTGGAAAGTTGAAGTCTCCCGAGACCTCCCTGGGAGCATGCGGGAGGTGACTGACAGGGGCTTCCTCACATCTACGTTCTGCTTACCACAAACTTGGAGACTCTCCTCTCCTCGATGCGGGCTGAAGCAATCTCAAAGAGCAGCTTGACGTGTCGCCAGCGGCTCTTCTCCTTCTGCCAGTGTTCCTGTAGCTCCCTGGTGGTCATGCTGGAGTTGGAGCTAGGACCGTCCTGGGTTTCTGGAAGGACAGTGCGGTTAAGGAATCTGCAGTAGGCAGTGCTCTCTAGGCGGGGGCTGGGGGAAGATGACTGGGTCCGCTTGGCTTGGGCTGTCAGAGTTCTGGAAGGGCCTACCCTTCCTCTCACCCTCACTGCTGGGGCATCAGCCAGGCCCCTGTCAATCATGTAGTGTGCTGACCTCAAATAATGTAGCACTCGACTGCTTCTTGTTAGGAAGTGCACTGTGGGAGAGTTGCACCACCCACTTCCAGCCCGCTGATGGACCATTCTGTAACCACGTGCCCTGGTAAACAAGGACGTGTTCATGTTTGCTTCTGTATTCCCTACAGCATCGACTCCAGGGAGCCATGGAACCCATGAGTGCACATCAGTGTGGTGAGGAAGCCCTGAGGGGGTCATATTTCAGCCTCAACTGTGGGGCGGGGAGGGACTTACTAGACTAACAACACTTTCAGGGTACACCTGCCACTCTCTGCTTTGAAACCAGTTCTCCTGTTTCCTTGCCTGGAGACCAATAGTGTTTTGTATTTTTTATTATTGTTTCAAGACAGATTTTTCTGTGTAACTCTGACTATCCTGGAACTCTGTAGACCAGGCTAGGCTCCAACTCACAGCGATCTCTAAGCCTTTACCTACGAAGTGCTGGGATTAAAGGTGTGTACCACCACTGTCCAGCTTTTGACAGTGTTTCTTAAGCCTCACTTGAGCCCCATACCCTTTTGAGAATCTGCGTAGTTTCTTCCAACACTATCGCATAAATAATTGTGCAGTTATTGCAAGAGGTGCAGGCTGGGAAATCCTTATCTTGTGTCACGTGACTCGCGTGTCACTATCTCCCCTCCATACTGGAGTAAGTGCCTCCTCTTTTGTTCCAGTAGCTTCTTTGTGACGTTTCTAATTATTTTTCACTAATGGAGACTGAGCTTGAAGGCTAAGAGGGTGATCAGTTTTACTTTCCAAGCCCGACACCTGTCAAGCTTCTGCAGATCCATCTTGAATGGGTGTAAAGAGAGATTGGTCCAGGAGATGGCACTATTGCAGGTATCGTCAGTGCCAGGCTAGGACCCATTGGCAGCCACTGTTCTGGGAAGCCTCTCAACTTAGAATCCTGGGGCCTCTCTAGGACCACAGCAACATGCTTGGGCCAGCGTTTGCAGGAAGGGATGGTGGACAATCACTGACTTCTTTGTCCCTTGGATGCACAACTTAGTTATGTTCCTTACACCTTCCCATGGACCCTCATCCAGACTGAGTCCCAGGCACCCACTCAGTCATGGGATCATCCACCCCCTACAGAGGATGCTGCTCTTGTTTCCAGTCCCCGCTCTGCCTCCGACATCAGGAGCCTGCACCAAATCCTTGTCTTGGGGCTTCTCAGGGGTGACCCCAGTTAAGACAGTTACCCAGCTTCTTGGTGCAGTCACTGAAGAGCTTCAGATGTCTTTGAACTAACTTCTGCCCCCTGGCACTGAACCCCAAGATCTCAAGTTTACCTAAGTGTTCTTCTGGTCCTGAACGTGGCAGGTCTGGGCCGGAGGGCAGTACGTCTTGTCTGGCTGTTGGTGTGCACTGGTGTATGGGTCCTGTCCAGCCAGGGCTCCCAGGATGCTCGAGATTTGCCATGCTCCAAGGTTTCTAGAGGTATAAAAGAGAGTTGTGAGAGCCAACTCGTGTTGGGGCTCCTGCAAGATCCTGGGGTGCTTGGGATTCTGGTTGTGATCTGTGCTGACAGGCATGGAGGAATATCAGTGATCACTGTGCTTGATTCTCTGCTGCCCACCCAGCCAGATCAAACCTAGCCTTCCCCTCTGATGGACAGACAGACCCTGAGCTGGGGTTGTGATCCATGGAGTGTACAGTTGCTTTGGATTCCACATGGAGTCATGTCAAGTGACAGCAGTAACTTTGGAAATTACCTGAGAGAAAGATGCTGGCTAGTCTAGATAAATGTCCCACCACCCAGTTTTATATTACAGTGCACCCTGTGTATCTACTTTAAAGCAAATATTCAATATGCCTAGTTCATCTCAACTGGTTCTTCAGACTTACTTTTTTTTTTGAGACAGGGTTTCTCTGCATAGCCCAGGCTAGCCTACAGCTCACAGAGATCTGCTTTCCTCTGCCTCCTGAGTGCTGGGATTAAAGGTGTATACCACCACCGCCTGCTCACCCTTCCTTTTTAATAGAACACCCACAAAACTTTGCTACTCCTGCCTAATAACAGATACGGAAACAGGTCTAACCCAAAGTCTGTGGTTGGTGAGTGTACGAAGAAGCAAGATGGAACTGCCACCACAGACACACTGTGAATTTGTCTTCACGGTCTCAATCTCACTTCCCTCCTCTACAGGGACTGTTTATGTTTTCATTTTGTGCCGAGGCTCTGAGATGCAGGGCTGGGACAGAAGCCCAAGTTGGCTGACGACATGATCTTTGCTCTTACCCAAGTGGACAGGAGGTAGACAGCAGGCCGGCAGGCTTCTAGTGTCCAGTGTGTGCACATACGGATGGGTGACTTGGCAGCTGTCAGCCACCTAGCTGCCCTGTGCCCCGGTGTCTTATAAAATGGGTACAGTATCAGAACCCACCTTCACAGGCTGGGCTGAGGGTCAAGCTAGGTCTACCCCATAGAGCTTAGACTCAGCATCCTTCACACACCAGGGACGGCACAGTCCTTTCTGTTACTAGGATCTGATGTGCGTTAGGTGCGTGAGCAATAGTAATGAAACGGCTCTAGAAGTGTACGCTTTTGACAGATAGCTAGCTGCAAATTAGAAGAGTCATAAAAGCCTCCTCTCAGATGCACAGATGGCCGGGTACCCTTTTAGGCACATGTAGATTTTCTTCTCATCACTGACAACGCCTGAGATGAACAACTGACAGAGGAAGGGCTTCCTATGCTCAGTTTCAGATTCCAGCTCCTCATAGCGGGGAGGGCATGGGCAGAACACAGCCGCTCACCTCCTGGTGTCCAGGAAGCAGAGAGGAGGGAGGAAGGGGAGAGAAAGGGAAAGGGGGAGACTATGCCTACATTAATAGAGGCTTTCCCCACTTCTTGTTAAAACATGTATGTATGTGTGTACCTGTGTGTGTACATGTGCATGCATGTGAGTACATACACGTGTGTGCTCACACACGCACACGAAGAGTATGGAGGTCATATGACAGCTTGCAAGGGTGGGTTCTCTCCTACCACATGGGTCATGGGGCTTGAGTTCAAGTCATCAGTCTTAGCAGCAAACACCTTTACCTGCTAAGCCACCTCACTGAACCACACTTTCCTCTTTTCCTCCTAGTCTTTGGGATAGTGCTACCCACATTCAAGTGTGGGTCCTTCCCCCTTACTTAGTCATCTGTGGAAACACCCCACAGACACACCTAGAGGTGCACTTCTCTTGGCTCCCAGGGGATGGTAAATCCAGCTAAGTTGGCAAGATTAACCACCATAGTACAGGAATTCAAGGCGGGGGTGTAATGATGACATCACCTCTCCAGGACTCTTGGCCTGGCCTATGGGAGGCTAGCTGGGCTTGAGTCTATGCCTCAGGGGGCTATTCTTGATAGGACATGGAAGGAACCCTGAGCTGTTTTCTAAGCAGTGATCTAATAAGTGCCTTCAAGGACCCTCCATCAGGCCTGACATTTATAGGTGGGCAAACTGAGGCACAGAGCAGGGGCCTAACTGACCCAGGGCTGTAAATGCTTGTGTACTCAACAGACTGTGTGCCTTGCCAAACTCTCAGCCCTATGGAGGAGTCAGGAGATGGCCTCCATCCCGACTGACTAAGGCCCTGGGGCAAGTTATTCACTACCTTCTGTTTTCCATTTTCCCATTTCCCTCTGGGAAGGAAAGACAGCCTTGTCCCACTGTTAGGACATGGTGATGAGATGGGTCCCTCTTGTTCTGCTAAGTCAGCGGTTCTCAACCTTCCTAATGCTCTGACCCCTTAATATAGTTTCTCATATTGTGGGGACACCACCATAAAATTATTTCATTGCCACTTCTTATCTGTAATTTTCTACTGTTACTAATCATAAAGTAAACACCTGATATGCAGAGTCTGTGACCCACGGGTTGAAAAGCACTGTGCTAAGTGCTAGCTATAGGTGGTCCACATGCTGTCATTTGTAGTGGAAGTTTCTGGAGACAGTGCCACACTATTTAGCCCAGACTGCCTGGAACTCATAATCTTCCTGCCTCTGCCCCCCAAGTGCTGGGACTGCAGGTGTGGTCACCACACCTGACTTATCGAATGGGGACTTAGTGTGTTCTGTGGCCACTCTGCGCCTTTCTCTATCATTTTGTCTGTGAAGTGAATAGGGGCGTGTGCAGTTGGCCTTAGTGGTCAGTGAATGGGGGTGTGTGTGTGCAGCTGGCCTTAGTGGTCAGTGAATGGGGGCGTGTGCAGCTGGCCTTAGTGGTCAGTGAATGGGGGTGTGTGTGCGCAGCTGGCCTTAGTGGTCAGTGAATGGGGGTGTGTGTGTGCAGTTGGCCTTAGTGGTCAGTGAATAGGGGTGTGTGTGTGCAGCTGGCCTTAGTGGTCAGTGAATGGGGGGTGTGTGGAGCTGGCCTTAGTGGTCAGTGAATGGGTGCGTGTGCAGCTGGCCTTAGTGGTCCAGGTCTTTCCAGATCTGTTTTCTCGATTTGAGGCCTTGGAAGACCTCAGAAATATGCCTTCTTCCCCACCCCAGCTCCTGTGCATGACAATCATTCTTCCCATCTTCTTGGTGCCTTGCTACCTGCTTTTAAGGCTCCTGCCTCTTCAGTGCTCCTGGGGTACACAGGCCACCTTTCTTGGGGGTTGAAGAGGGGACGAGCATCTAATAGAATGTGCTAAAAGCCCTTGCTATTCCCCGCAAGAAAGAAGAATTGAGAAGCAAAGAGAAGAAGGAAGGAAATGCCAGGAGTGGCAGTTGAGTTTTATTTTATGCCCCTTTCTTTCTTGGGCAGGTTTCCCAGGTCTTCCTTGGAGTGTCATCTGCGGTATCCCCACCTGCCTGCAGAGAAGGGTGAGCGCCATGGGACCCCTGGTGCCTCCTTATGAAGTCCATTGCTAGAAGGGAAGAGCTCTCAAACGTGGGTGTGCATCAGAATCCCCACTGGGGTCGGGGAGAGGAAGTGCTCAGGGCTCTAAAAAAACAGGCAGGCTGTCAACCTCACAACACCCAGACAGCCTTGGGGTGGGCTCTGGATTCTGTACTCTGTTTCAGGGTCATTAGTTCTAGTCTTTGAGAAACACAAGTCTAGACCTGTTCCCCAGAACAGGAATGGTGCCTGGCATTTCAAAAGGAACCAGGACTAGAGGTTGAAGGGGGTATGTCCAGTTTGCCCCCAGGTTTCTAAGGAAAGCCCTACTGTAGAGGCTCTCACCAGCCTCCATCCCTCCCGCTCTGTCCCCAGCAAGTTCCCAGAGGATGTCTCAATGAGGTCAGAGTCTCAGTGGTCAGAAGCCAGCTGAGCTTGGGGTCAAACACTGACTGACCTGGGATCTTCAGGCTCTGTGGGTCCAGGGTTCCAGGAGAGTCACATGCCCCACTCCGATCTCTGTTCTAAGGCCCGGCGAGACTAAGGTCTGACGAGACGAGAGGAGACGAGATGGTTGAGTGTCTGCTGCTGAGTTCTCTGTTTGAAAACAGGAAATAGGCTGAGCGATCTGCCTCAGAGGCCCCAGCTTATTGGCTGCTGAAAGATGTTCACGGAACCCCATAGACGGGTGTTTGCAGTACCTCAGATAGGCCACCCACAGGAGTGCAGTTTGACCTCACTTCCTAGCAGCCTTCAGACACCTGAACCATCTCTGGCATGTGGAGCGTCAATCCCACAGTCCTTCATCTTAGTTCTTTTCCGTGGCAATGACTAAAGACCACAGACTGGAAAAAATTACACACAAACATTTTATTTAGCTCATAGTTCTGGACATGGAAGAGCACAGTGGCAGTGCCTGGTGGGGCTCTCCTGCTGCCCGTGACATGACATGGCAGAAGGACAGGCAAGAGGGAGCCTACTTTATATACCCCAGTTTCACTGTTACGGCATGAACCTTTTATGAAGACTGCCCTCATGAAGTCACTCTCAGAAGGCTCCACCTCCCAAACCCGTGGTGTTGGGGTTCACAGTCTAACACAAGGATTTGGAAACACATCCTTTTAGTAGTTATCGTCCTAGCTATGAGCTAGGCACAACGGGGACCCTCATGTTGTATTGACAGACCAGAGGACTGAAGTCTGGAACACTGGATTGGTAGAATGCAGAGCCAGAGTCTGACATGGAAGGACATACAATGGCCTCCGTGCTCCCATTTGGAGTTAAGCTGTGTCCATGATTAGTTGACAGAAAGACTTTAGCATAGGGATGTCACTTATGACCACCAGTGTGTGTGGCCTTAGGAGCAAGAGGCTAGAGGAGGGCGAGAATTAGAACCTTTTTGTCTAGTGTCATTCTAGCCAAGCTCTTCTCTCCTGGGCACAAGCGGCTGTGGCCCTTCTGTCCCTCTGTCTTCATAAACTTGACCCTAGGAATAGGTCTGTGACTCTTGAGTCTCATTTTACTTCCCTTTGAATTTTATATGCATCGGTCCATGAACACTGCTTGAGCTCTTTGATGTCTTGTTTCTTTCCTTCAGTATTCACGTGTGTAGGAGTAAAATGGTGTGTGTGTGTGTGTGTGTGTGTGTGTTTGTTCCTGAGTTTTATAGTTTCCTCTTGCTCCATTGTCACCTTATTTGAGCATGTCACTATTTTTCCTTTCTGGAGCTGTGATGCCCATTTTCACGGTTTCTAGAGTATCGCCATAATTACTGCGTTAGCTCCATTCTTAGGCGTTTAACCAAATCTATGTGACTGTCCGAGGGTACTCTTGGGGTCTTTGGGGAAGAGGGTCTCGACAGGACTGGGCCAGGCCACTGCCGGGGGTAGTCATCTTGCACCTTCCCAGTTGCTAATAGGCCAGGCTGCACCTTCTCCATCCTTGACACGGTTAGTACTTCTTGTAGCCATACTACAGTGGTGTCAATGATGTCACCTCATAGCTTACACTGTGTCTCCCAGAGATTAATCTTTTGGACGTCTCTTCACGGGCATGTTTCCCACCTGTCTCCTCTCTAAGTCCATTGTCTGTCTTTTATTGAATTACTTTAATGGCCGGAGAGAGACCGTTCATGTTCCTTTGGGTACGCGTGCTTCTTAATACCCTCTCCCTCCTGAGGCTCGCAGTTGCACTTAATGGATCGTGTGATAAATAGACATCGTCAGCCGTGCTCGACTAGATCAATCTTGCTTTCCACAGTCACGGAGGTTTCGCCCTTATTTGCATCCGCTTCAGCCCCGTAGGCCCTCAGGAAGCTTCAGATGAGTCAGGATGTGCTGAGCATGCGATGGTGTCGTGCTGAGCCTGTGAGGGCTGGCAATCAATGCCACGCTGGAATCTTCAGTTTGCCTTTCTTCTCGGGGCTCTTACTGCACCTCCTTACCTGTCGGTTTGCTTGTGAAAGTGCCACCGAACCCTGTCTCTCTGCACTGCCATCACCATCATAGCAAGAACACCCATATCCATTAGAATTTGTTCCTGGCATGGGCTCTAGAGAACTACCGTGCACGTTGTGTCTCTGCTTTGCTAGTCCTGGCGGCAAGGGCCATGTCTCATTTGCCTCTGCCTCACATTGCCTGGAAGAAGGCCCAGTGTGGCAAGGAGACATGGGGTTGCCCCTCCTCTTCCCTCCATGCAGCTGTCCAGTTTCTTGCCCAATCTCTGCCCAGGCTTGAAATCTGTGAGATGCCTCAGCAGGCTCTGCATCCTTCTCCACACCCTATGAGCTCATCGTAGCAGTTAGCAGCCACAGGGGACTAGTGCGACAGTCTCTGCTTCCTCTTTTGGAGCCGGGAGCCCATTTTTTGGAAACCACCTGACATGGAGGTTCTATTGGAGGAACACAACTGGGTGGGTGTGACCAGAAGACTTTGTCACTTGCTGGGTGTTGATTGTTCCCTGCAGCCCGGAGCCTGGTGTGGGAGGGGAGAGACAGACAAGGGCTATGTCTTGTCCACTTGGACTGCTCTAACAGAAGGCCCTATGCTATGTGGTTTAACCAACAAATGTGTGTCCTACAGCTCTGGGGCCTGGGAAAGTTCAAGATCCTGGCGATGGCAGATTCAGTGTCTGGTGAGAGCCTGTTTCCTGGTTTGTGGATGGCTATCTTTTTGTTGTGACCACTCATATTCAGCAGAGGGCTAGAGAGTTCTCAGGGGTCTCCTTCTTAAGGGACATAGTCCCAGGTCTTCACCCCATGACATGGTCACCTCCTAAGGCTCCACTTCTCAGGGCCATCAGATTAGGTGTTAGAATTTTAATACCAAAGTCTGAGACATATTCAGTCTGTAAGAGACGATTGTGGTGGTCCAGGACAGAACAGCAGGCATTCCTTGTGGCAATACCAGGGCCAGATGAGGAAAAAGGGGCACTATGGAGTCAAGAAGGGGAGATTCTGGCATCTAGGAGTCAGATGCCAAAGTCAGAGGGTGTCTCCTCTGCTCTGACCTTTTGGTAATGTCCCACCACATTCAGAACCAATCCAGACTCTATCCACCCTCCTCCCTTCCCAGCGGCACTGCTATGTTCATTCCCAGCATTCCTTGCTCCTCTTAGCAGAGCCAAGCTGGAGCATGGTGGAGGTGCAAAGACTCACCTATCCAGGAGTTTCCTTTCTGGAAATACCCTTCTTTAGGTTCTTTCCATGTGGGCTTTTCCTTCCCCTGGCTTGTAGCTTCCCGTCTGTCTTCCTGTCGCTCCTGTGGGCAGCCTGCTCTTGACCTCATGCCATCTACCACTGTTGGCATAGCTGTGGACTTACTGTCTCAAATACCACACCATCAGGGAGCCGTGAACATGTTGGTGGGCTGCCCCCAGCCGGCACTCAGCATAGCGCTGTACTTACTGGCTGCTCAGTGGGTCACTGCTGTGTGACAGGGCTCACGAGCAAGCAAGTGAATGGTGAGGAAATGCAGAAAAGGAACTGGGCTGTGGCTCCAGCTCAGGGTCAACCATCATGCCTCTCTGGGTGCCAGGGAGATTAAGCCAGTCCTTTTTATGTGCAGGTACTCTCCCCGATGCCTCAAAAATAGAAAATGAATAAATAAATTGCTGCTCACCACCACTCCAGAGATCGAGCGTACTTGAGACTACAATACTGAAACTTCCTTTTGAGAAATTAAAAGGAATGATCCCCGGGGAGGATCTCTCCAGGTCTGCAAAGAAACCTGAGCTGGCAAGGTGTTTTGCAAGTGACCCCAGACCTGGTAATGTCGCTCTCATCTTTTTGCAGCTGTGCATACACGATGAGCCTTTTTGACGATTTCAAAGATTGTTATTTCTGCAGGACTTCAAATTGGGGCCACGGCCCAAGTGTGTTGCTGACTGATTTTGTGACTGCATTGAGATACAATGGGAAGGATGAGGGTGCTGGCCTCATTTCTGCCCTGCAGACTTGCCCGTTGCTGTGCCGAGCCTCCTAGTCTCCCCTCAACCCCAGGATGGTCAGGCTTCTGATCTATGTCAGGATTTACTGTGGAGTGGAGACAATAGAGCTTTTCTCATGGGGCCTGTTATGTGATGAGGACATGGTGCGTGCTTGGGGGCAGGCAGAAGTGGTCTGAGATCTGGGTGCTCAGCTGTTTTTCTAGGTCACACAGATACTACCCCCTTGAGGAAAGTTGTGCAAGGTAGAGGCTGAGGAACTATTCTTTTTTTTTTTTTTTTTTTTGGTTTTTGAGATAGGGTCTCACTATGTAGTCTTGACTGTCCTGGAACTTGCTCTGTAGACCAGGCTGGCCTTGAACTTACAGAGATCTGTCTGCCTCTGCCTCCCAAGGGCTAGGATTAAGTGCACTATCATGCCTGGCAAGGAACTATTTTTTTTTATCAAACACTCTGTTGGGTGGTGTAATATTTACTTTGCCAAAATGGGATTTATAAACAGAGTTGGTTCCAGAAGCATTATGGGACAATGAAGAAGGAGGCTCTCATCAAGGAGTCAGTGGGGGAATGTGGGTGGGAGAGCTGTCTTCTATTTGGTGTCTGATGTTCTTAGGCTAACCTTTGTAGATGGAGGGTGTTCGTTCCTGGCCTCTCAGACCTGAATCACACAAAAACTATATTATTTGCAATACTGTTTGGCCAATAGCTTAAGTGTATTTCTAGCTAGCTCTCCTATTCTAAACTAACCCATCTCCATTAATCTGCGCATCACCATGAGGTAGTGGTTTACCGGCAAAGTTTTGGCAGGTTTCTGTGGAGGCGTCTGTCTCCCATAGTGTCTACATGGCTTATCAATGACTGTCTTCTTTCCTCCTCCATCTTCTTGGAATTCCCACCTTGTTCTATTCTGCTAAGCCACTGGCCAAAACAGCTTTATTCATTAACCAATAAAAGCAATACATATACAGAAGGACTTCCCATACCAATCCCTGTTGCTATAACAAAATACCACAGACCATCTGGCTTATTTAAGTTTATTTCTTATGGTTCTAGAGGCTGGTGAGTCTAAGGTCAGGACTCCTGCAGATTGGGTGTCTGCAGAGGGTTCATGGCAGATGGCTGTACCCCATGACTATCTTGCCATCATGGGAATCCCTGGGTCTGCTTCATAGGGGCACTAATCCATTCTTGAGGGTCTGACCTCCCAAGCCCTCAGGGGTTAGGATTTCACTGTGTAAAACTGAGGAGAATTCAGACATTCAGACCAGGTCACATCTGGTCAGCAAAACCTTCCCAGTTCACTGATGAGCTCAGGGATGACTTAGTCCGGGAGGTGGGGTGCTATCAGGATGCGGGCTCTCATTCTGAGGTAGGAATGGAGTGAGGACAGAGGCCCGGGACACCCAGACATACTGAGCCCTCCAGTTTGAGGCAGCTCAGTGGTATGTGCCTAGCCGAACTTGTCCATCTTTCAGTGAAGCTTGGGTCATGCCTGTGCCAAAGGCAGAGGTGAGCAATGACCACTGGGGGCTTTGATCCTCCAGAACCCTCAGTCGGGTAGGAGAGGAGGACATGCAAGGAACATGATCTGGGATAGAAAGCCAGCTAGGCTGATGGTGTATGACATGTGTTCGGCTGCTCCTCACAGCTTAGAGCACAAGGAGACTCCCACGGGGAACTGTAGGCTGTGGCCACTGAGGGACCTGTAAGGACCCCGTTAAAGGGGCAGAGAAGGGTAGGGACTTGATCAGTGGTGCCTGCTGTGGGTAGTTGGCCCACCGTAGGAAGCCAGTGGCCTCTGGGAACCTCTGTTTCTTTACCTTAAGAGTGCGAGCCAGAGCAAGAGACCATGAAGGACCCATCTCCAGTGATCATCTGGCTGCTATGGTTCTACCCTAGTAGGTGATACTGGCCCTAATTAGGGTAGGTCTTTCCCACTCTATTTGCCAGGCTTCTCTGTAAACTCCAACAAAGACCCCCAGAACTCTGCTTTGTCCATTTTCTGGATGATTGTAGTTCAGTCGAGTTGACGCCCAACATTAGCCGTCACAGACTGGTTATGAGACACTGGACATGTCGGCAGTTACCCTCATTTGAAAATCGGCATGATTTGATTTTTTTGAAGGAGACTCGCTAGGGCTGCTCCATGAAGGAAATGCTGCTGGCAATACGGAGAACGGTCAGCAGTGCCTGCCTAACCTAGGTCAGTGATGAAGATCTGGGCTCAGGTAGCCATGGTGGCTCTCCTTGTGTGACGCTATTTGGGGGAGATGTGAACAAACATCTCCTCTGCAGTGATATTTTTGTTTTAACAAATAAAGCCTACCAGAAGATCAGAGTGCAGAGCTAAGCCACTAGAGGTCAGGCCGTGGTGGCACACACCTTTAATCCCAGGACTCGGGGACAGATGAATTCCTGTTAGTTCAAGACTACCCTGGGCTACAGGAAATTAACTCAGTCTAAAAGGGAAACAGAGCTCACACAAAGGTGATCCCAACATTTGGGATCACGCGCCCTTAATCCCAGCACTAGGGAGGTAGAGACAGGAGTCATATGGCTGGGCAGAGAGAGAAATATAAGGTGGGAGGAGACAGGAGCTCAATGCAGTCTGAGGAGGCATCCGAAAACAGGATCACCCCTTTGGTCTGAGCATTGGTAGAGGTAAGAACTCTCTGGTGGCCGGCTGTTCCACTTCTCTGATCCTCCCACTTTCATCCCCTGATAACTGACTCTGAGTTTTTATTATTAAGACTAATTAGAACTTATGCTACACTCCTTACTCAGAGAATCAATGACAGAAAGTAAGGATACCACCAAAATTCAGTTTAATGAACCAGTAAATGTATGTGGCTGCTTATAGCAGCAGAAATGGCCCACAGACAGCTGCATCACCAAAGCCCACTCCAGCATGTGTGACAGCTCAGGAAAGCCAATGCAGAGGTGGAAGATGGAGGATCGGGTCTTCAAATTCATCCTCAGTTTTAGCACCTTCTGGTCCACCCAGGCTAGACTGTACGCCATCTCCAAACAATGTAAGAAACGGTGAGGCAGATGCAATGGCTCGGTGGCTAGAAGTGCTTGCTGCCAAGTCCGACAACATGAATTTGGTCCTCAGGGACCCACATGGTGAAACGAGAGAACTGGACTCCTGCAAGGTCCTGTGATCTCCACTCATGTGTCACACATATGTGCACCATACAAAATACTCGCAGACAATAAGTCAATGAATAAATGTAAACATTTTAAATTTAAAAAATTGCCAAAAAAAAAACCCCCACAACCATTCCCCATTCAAAGAAGTTTGCTATTGCTGCCTGCACAGGCTTCAATCAGTATCATGTTGAACACCTCATAGACAGCACAGAATACCACTGGGACCTCTCCCTAGTGATGGCCACCTCTTTCAATGAAGCAGATGCCACCTCAGCTGCCGGGCACTTATTTGGAAGTAGTGCAAAGTAGTGGTTAGCGCACAGTCTTTGGTACTTGAGGCCTGGGACATATCCTGAGGACACTTTCACTGTGTGGACAGGCCAGAGAGCCTTCCTGAGACACATCCTGTGGGCACTTTCACTGTGTGGACAGGCCAGTGAACTTCCTGAGACATATCCTAAGGGCGCTGTCACTGTGTGGACAGGCCAGAGAGCCTTCCTGAGACACATCCTGCGGGCACTTTCACTGTGTGGACAGACAGTGAACTGCCCTGTGTTTCACTTTCTTCATGCAGAAATTAGGGACAGGAACAGTACTCTGCGGGGGTGGGGGTTGGGGGTGTAAGGGAGCTACTGTGAGCACAAGCCAGTACACACTGTCAGGTTAAAAAAAACTCCAGACAAATGGCTGGCTATCTGCCCCAACTACCATGCTGGCCTCCAGACTCACTCGGTATCTGTAGGTCTCCTCACCCCACCCTCTACCCTAAACTTCTCCAGCTCCTGGGCTTCCCTCCCCCAACTTCTCATTCCTGTGTAACCCTGCCATTTAGGCCATGTCCTCTCTTGGCTCATCCTCTTTTGTCTTCCTCTCTTGGTCCCTTCTCTCTTGGTTGTCTCTTTCTCTTCCTCTCTTGCTCCACCCCAGCCCCAGCCCCCAATGACCCAGGCCCCATCTGCTGGCCATGTTCAAGCTACTACTTTCTCATCCTGCTCTGAACTCTTCCAGATGCCTCTGGTTGTACTTTTCTTCCTATCGACAATAAAAACCATACCTCAACCACACCTTGGGGCATCATGTCCTCATTTCATACACAAACCTCCTGTGTCAGTGTCAATTATTCTCTTTATTTATTTTTGAGGCTTCACATTCAAGCGTTTAAAAAATAACATTAAGAATAGGAAGTTACAAAATCGAATGAATGCAATAGAAACATTACAGTGCAATTGAATGCTGATTGGGACGGTGGTAGCGCCCAGGCTCGGGGGCTGTGTGGGAGGCACCCTGTGACTTCTCTCCTCAGCTTGCGCGGGACCGACAGCCAAGGGGGAAAGAGTAACTTTAAATGTCCTAACAAGTCTCCACCAGCACAGTCATCTGGGAATGCAGCCATTAAGACTGTGGCTAAGGGTTTACAACTCCTGGGAGCGGGGCATCGGTTCCTGCTGGCAGCGGAGGCTTTCCTAGCTCTTGTTCCCGGAACTCTATGGTTCCCTCCTGATTGGAGGGTGGCCCAGAAAGTGGGCCACATAAAGGCAGGACTCACAGCACCGCAGGCAGTCCTCTTCCTCCGCAGTCTCACGGATCCCTGGAGGGAAATCAGGAGAGGTGTGGCCGCCCTTCGGAGTCCGCCAGAGTGGGCGGGGTCTCCAGCTAAGTGGGAGGGGCGACGGGCGGGGCGAGATCACTGAGAGAGTCCTGGAGCCTCCCGGGCGGAGGAACCCCGCGCTGCAACTGGCGGTGAGTGCTTGCCTGCTGGTTCTGTGGTCTGCGGGTGCTTGGGGGTGGGTGGGTGTGTGGAAAGAGGGTTTTCTGGGGCAGACTGAGGGCTCCGGGCGACTGCACTCGCTGTGGTGAAGACCACGAGCACCTAACGTCCCATCCTCGGAACGCTGGTCACTGCCTCTGGAGCTGGCCTGGCTGCGCTTCTGGAAGGCACCCTGTTTCCCCTGGAAGCATCAGCAGAGTAGATAGGCTGTAGAAGGAAAGCTTGGGGTCTCAAGGGGCAGACTGTGGTCACTGGGGATGAAGAGGTCTAGGATATGGGAAGCACATCGAATCCCCCAAGGTCCTTTGAAGTCTGAGGGGAGGCTGTGATTTGGAGGTGACTGGGCCAGTGGAGGGAAAATTTGCAGGTGAGGACCTCACCTAGAGGAGGAAATCTTGCTTTGGGTCACAACAGGAGCTATTCCTGGCCCAGTTGTCCCTTCTCTGTGTGCCTCAGTTTCTCTGTCTTTAGTCTTCTTTCTAACCCCAGCTGCTGCTCCATGGTCCTTGCCATTGTTTCCTGCCTGTCCTTACTCATTTGTAAAGGTGGGAGCTGGGGTCAAACTCTATTTCTGCCCAATGCCAGCCCAGCACTCAGCCTTCAGGCTTGGTCCTCTTCTTTGCTTCCCAAGCCATTGGTGCCGTCTATGTCTGGACAAGCTAGCTCCCAAGCCTCTGGGTAGGTCGGTAGCTGGCTGAAGCTCTGATTTCCATGTCTCTCTCAGAGCCTGCAGGGTCCTGGCTTGGAACAAGAGTGTTAGCTTTTCTGCGGGGTATGATCTCCCCCAGGGTTGATGTTCTGTAGGGGAAAAGCTGGCCCTATCAGCCCCCTCTGCCCTCTTGGTGAAAGACCAAAGTGACAGCTCAGTTGCCTCTCTTCTGGTTGGTCTGTTATGAGGTGATTGGAGCCCCTGCTCTCTTGGCCATTCCATGTCAGTTGGCCTCCACGGGCAGCACCACACTGGCACTGGCTCCATCTTGCCCCTCTCACCCAGGTCAACACTCGGTGTGGCCCAGTAAACAGGTTCTTACTACTAGCAAGGTGGCTTCTATGCCCCTTTAGTTAAAGTCTGCGTCTTGCAATGGCTACTCTCTGGTTCCACGGGGCTACCTCCCCAAGCTGTGTGAAATATGCAGATTCTCATTCATCCAAACCCCATCTCTATGCACTGGGCAAAGCACAGGGTCTAGAGAGGAGCTCCAGCAGAGTGTTATGCTAAGATAACAGGAAGGACTGGGGGAGAAAAAGCTGGGACACGGCTTGGGGACCACAGTTTCATATAGCCTATATAGACCCCTCTGAGACAGTGAACACTGAACAAAGTCTTTAGGAGGCATGTGGCAAGTCATGTGACTATCTGTGGGACAGAGTGCCTTGTGAGCAAAAACCTTATGCAGAGGTAGGAGCATGGCAGACTGGACAGGCTCCCCCTGTTCTGAGAATGAGGAGGCAGGCAAGTTGCTAGAGCAGGGTGGGAAGGAAGGAGCAGTTGGGGGCTAGAAGGAGGAGGGCAGGAGTTGAAGTCTCTTGTATTGGGCTTGAGGTTGCTATAAAGGCTTTTGGCTTTCGCTTTGACTATGCTGAGAGCCACTGGTGTGCTGGGCTGTGAACAGATAAGGCCTCAGCTCTGACTTAGGGTCTGGCAGGTTCGTCTAGTTGTGAGGCTGAGATTGGCCTACCGAGGGGGGGGGGGCGGTCACGGCAGATGAGGGAACCATGAGGAGGCTTTAGGGCTTACATCATGGTATATAGAGAGGTGGAGAACCTGTGGCTTTCAGATGTGGGGTCTGTGGAAGGTTGGGTGGATAGTCTGTGGTGCTCGAGGGTGGCAGAGTCAAGGATGACTCTGGAGTGTGTGGCCACTTTCACTTGAGCGAGGAGCTGTTCCAAGGAAGGCTTCGTGATGGATTTTGTCTGTTTGGAGATGCTGGTGGGCACCATGTGATGTTGAATGGTGTCCCGAGCTGGCAGTGGATTTCAGGCACTACCAGCACACAGTTGGGAATTAAGCCTGAGGGGAGGTGGGCTTATGCAGGGAGAGAGTGACTCAGAGAAGAAGCGGCAGTGATTCAGATCTGGGGAGGGGGTGCTGGCCTTGGAGGTAGAATGGATAGAAAGAGCAGCTCCTACCCCGGGAGGAAGGTCAGAAATATTCCTCACAGCCTTGAAAGGAGTGCTCCCAGGAGGAGAGTGAGCAGGTAGTACAAATGCCATTGACAGAAAGGGAGGCCAAGAACAGAAGGCCAAGAGCTGGAAGTCAGGGTTTGTATTCTCCTTGCTTGTGGGTGTGGGAGGGGGAGAAGGAGACAGGCAGGACTTGGGGATGGCCATTCAGGCCCGCACGAGGGAGGGTAGAAATAAAGGACAAATTAGTCCATTCTATGATGGGAACTTGTCTCCTGGGGAGCAACTCAGAGGGCGAGGGAGGGTGAGGTTAGTGTCCCAGGGAAAGCCTGGCCAGCCAGGACTGGACAGCTCAGAAGCTGTATTCTGCACTCCTCTGGGTACCTCCCTTCCTCTCCTATCTGCAGAGGCCTGGGGGGACTTCAAGGAGAGCTCAGCCCTCAAAGAACTTCAGGAAAACCAGGCTCCCCATGATCCTGGGAAGGAAGGAGGTGCTAGGCATGTGTATGTGGCAGGAGGGTGGGGGGTCGGGATGAGAGAGGCCTTCGTAGATGCCCTTGACCCTCTGTTTCAGTGAGGAGGTGCCCCCTTTGTTTGGATTCATCTTTCAGAGTCTAAGAGTCATTCTAAGGTGGCACCAGCTGGATAGCGAAGACAAGGCAGGGCAGACAGAGCAGCGTGTTTAACCTGGAGAGGGTGAGTCTGACTGGGTAGGAAGAAGGTGCAGGAACAGGATTCTAGGGCCAGCTTAAAAGTGGTGACAAGAGCGATGACCCTTTTGCTTTCCTCTTCCAATCTTAGCTGAACGAGATAAACTAACAAAGATAAACTAAGATAAACAGTCCATCAGGAGAACAGTAGCAAACCCGGGATTGGATCTTTTCCAACTGCTTAAGAGTAGATGGGAAGATGGCCTACTCAGAGGCAGGGGACTGGCAGAATTGGCCTTCAGGGCTATGCCTTGCTTTGTGGTCTGCAGGAGACTGGCAAGATGGGACTTTCCAACTGCAGGTGGGAGGCAGAGCACCAAGCCACAGGCTTTCCTGCCTCACCCTGCCTGTGTCCACATGGTTGACGTCATTGTTTGGGCATGTATGGTTCGGGCATCCGGCTGGCTCTTGGCATATCTGGAGAGAGTTTCTGCTCTCTCCCAGTTGTTTCTCTCTGGGCAAGCACATTTGTTGGAGACATTTCTCATCCCCAGGGTCTTTGAGTGAAAGCCAGTGTAGATGTCCCAGGCTGTGTGCCAGGACTGCCAAGAACCAGCAAGTTCTGGGGCTCGCCGCCAGCTCAGGCTTCCTGCTCAGCTTCTGGGATTTCCCCTAGGGTGGGTCGGCTGGATCGGGGACTGCCTGTGCAATGTCTCTGGGCTTCTGACTCATGTGCTCTGCCCAGTATCCTGTGGGTAAAGTGAGCCAGGCATCCCTGTTAGTCTCACGACCCTCCAGACTTCCCAGCTGCACTTCGGGCCTCAGGCCAGAGTGCTGCCCTGGCCTCTGTGTTGTTCTCAGAGTAGGAAGGGTCAGTGGTTCTTTCCTCAGGACCCGAGCAGGGCTGGCAGGATAGCTGGTGCCCCAACTCTGGGTGGTTTGTACAATTGAGAGGCACCCCACGACTTAGTCACAGATCACACTGCTCCTTGCTGTTGTTCCCCTCTCCCTGTTCTCGGCTCCTCTGCTTGGACTGAGCACAGGACACAGTTGATCTGCTTGGCCAGTGAGAACTCTCAGCTCCTGGCTAACGGTAGCCTCCATAGTAGGGGTACCATTTCTCCTAAGCTGCTGGATGCTCAGGTAGCTTCCCTATCTCACTTTCCCTGTCTGGCCAGCCGGAGGTTGCCGGGCTGCACGTTAGTAATGTGGTGCTGAGTTAGAGATTGAAGATAGACCCATAGCATTCCCGCCCCAGGCTTCCCTGGGTGCACTTAGAGTCAGCATCCCCAGGACTTCTGTCGAGCACAGAGCCGGGCAAAGCTCTGGGGTGTCAGAATGAGGGAGGTCTAGCCTGCAGTTGGAGCCTGCCATAGAGTGGAGATAATCACTATCTAACAGAAAAGGCCGGGACTCCCCAGACCATTTCCAGCTGCCCCCTCTGCGCTCCAGGAGCGTCTTAGAGTGTCCCAGATTGCGAAAGGAAGCCTTCCTTCCTCTTCCTCCTCTTCTGTACTCTTTCACTTTCGTTTTCTCTCTGGGCACTGCCCCAGCCCTTATCTTGGACAGTGGCAATGACGAATTGGCCCACTGAAGCTTTCTGATTTTTCTTTGCGGTTCAGCGATCTCTGTGCTCGGAGCTCCTGGTGGTCCCTTCCTCGCAGAGCCCCAGCACTTGGGACTGAAGGCTGAACTCAGTACCAGCTCCTGAGAAGAGCGATAGCAAGGCAGCAAGTAGTGTGTGCTGCTGAGTGCACAGCAGGGAGCAAGGACCGTAGAGGTGTGTGTGTGTTTATGTGTGTGTGTGTGTGCGCGCGCGTGCATGTGTGTGTGTGCATGCGTGTGTGTTGTTGTCGGGGTAGCATACCAGTAGGCTTCAAGATACCCCATTTCACCAGACACCCCTTTGCACCTGACTCGGCATCTTTGCAGCCAACTCCAGCTCTGCCCATGGAGCCGTAATGGGTTATGTGCAGTCGGCAGGGCTGGGGACCTGTAGGGATACCAAAGGTAAGAGAAAAAGGTTTGCCCCAGCAAGAGACCCACTGCTTGGGTTCCAGTCCCAGCCCTGTCTTTCCCAGCTATGACAAATAATACAAAATCCCTTGCCTGCGTGCCTCAGTTTCCCTCTCTGTAGATGGGGCTGGCCACAACCCCCGCTTTCTAGAAGCTGAGAGTGGGAAATGAAATATTTCGTTAAGGCCCTTAGGATGCACTTGACTGATCCAGTGGTTCCAAAGCTGTAGGACTGAGTGTGGCCTGCGTAGAAGGGAGCTGATCCGCAGGGGGCTACTTCTCCTGCCAGCTCTGCTTTGTGAAACTTGCTAGGGTGGAGAGAGCAAGCATGGTTATGGTAACCAAGGGCTCCTTGTCTGGCTGCTTTAAACTCATGGGACCTACAGCTAGTTTCTTGATATCCTGGGGCCTCACCTTGGGGGAACTTAAGACTGGAGAATGTCCAAGTACACCTGTAGCCCACTTGGACTTGAGGTAGGTCGCTGCCTAATAGCCTGGCTTCTAGAGAAGTCATTCCCTGACCTCTGACCTCTACAACTTGACTTCTCAAGAAACCGTTTCCTGACCTCTGAGCACCCCAGCCTGACTCCTGACCTCTCACCTTCCCTGCTCTCTTACAGGCTGTGACATGTGCTCACAGGAAGACTTCCAGGCACGGAGGAGCCAGCTGGTGGCACTGTTGGTCTCGGGGTCCTTGGAGGGCTTTGAGAGCATCTTGGACTGGTTGCTGTCCTGGGATGTGCTGTCCTGGGAGGACTATGAGGGTCTCCGTCTCCCTGGCCAACCTCTCTCCCATTCTGCCAGGCGCCTACTGGACACAGTCTGGAACAAGGGTGATTGGGGCTGTCAGAAGCTTCTTGAAGCTATCCAGGAGGCCCAGGCCAACAGTCACACCCTTGAACTGCATGACAGCTGGGACACTCACTCCCTTCATCCCACTAGAGACCTGCAGAGTCACCGGCCAGCCATTGTCAGGGAACTCTACAACCACGTAGAAGCCGTGCTGGAGCTGGCAAGGGAGAGGGGATTCCTGAGTCAGTACGAATGTGACGAGATCAGGCTGCCAATCTTCACGTCATCGCAGAGGGTAAGCCGTGGCCTGTGCCAGCAGAACCCGCAGGAGCACGCTGCTCAGTCACCAAGACCATTGCTCTTGTGCTTTCAAGCCCACGAAATAGCACGGTTGGTGGGGTCTGCCATGCAGAGTTGGCCAGGGGGGTCAAAGTCGCTCTTGGTTGTGCCAGCATGTCAGTTTTGGAGGGGGTAGTTGTGGCATGGCAGTGCAGGGCTTGGACTCAGCAGCCAGAATGATGCAAGCTCAAAAGCATCATTGTGTGACTGGATGGTTCCATATAGAAGCTCTCCAGCTACTCCTCCCACTTTTTTCCTTTTTTCTTCTTCTTGTTGGCAGTGCTGGGGCCTTTCACTCCGCCCCAGCCTTAGCCTCTACCCTTCATTTCTCCCATCTCCGTCTCCTCATCCGCAGGACACTCTTAACCTCAGGAATGCACAGGGGTTCAGGGCGAACTCACTGAGTTAACCCTATGCATCAATTAGAGACGTGTCTGGGAAGCCCATCGTCCCTGGCTGCTGTCATTTCTGCGGAGTGGCTCTCTGTACTTGCAGACTTTTATTTGCTATCTGCTTCAAAGCAACAGCTCAACGGAGAATAATTCCGCATTATGCTAAATCTGAATTTAATAGTATAGGTCTCTGTGTGCCAATATCGTTTAAAGGCACACCTAGGATTTTAGATATGAAATTGCATTAGAACTGGAGATAACTGCCCCCGAAATGCAATGATTCAACAGAAACCACAAGGGCAGCAAAGTATCATTGAGTATTTCTAAAACGTCTATTATCCTGTAAGTGGTGGTCTTCAGGCTGCCTGGGAAGCATGAAAATAGAAATACTCTACAGTTTTGAGAAGTCTGCAATAGTGAAGGAAAGGTCAGGGGTGGATTCTGGCCTTGACCCATTCATTCAGCTGGAATCTATGAGGCTTACCGCATGCCTGGCTGTGTTAGAGCTGGCTGTGCTGAGAGCATTGCATGTGATAGGTGTTTAGTCAGCACTTGTTAAGTTATTAGGACTACATTTCAGTGCGAGGACGGGCAAGCTGGACTTCAGGTGAGTTTGGCTAAGCGAAGGCTGAGGTGGATGAAGCAAGTGTCTCTGTTTCCGGTGTCGCTTTCAAGCTGCTCAAGGTGGCTAAATCTTCACAAAACACACATGACCTGGGCCTTCTCACTACTGCGCACAGGGCCTAAAGGCATGCCCCAGTGTGCCTTTCGTTAGCATTCAAAAGCACCTATTTCTTGTCCTTCCTTGGTGCCTCCTGTGACCGGTTGTGGGGACAGAATCAGTTCATGTAGAAGTTACCAGATTTGACCTAGTGCTCAGCAGTGTAACCAGGGAGAGAGTCTCTGAAGGGTTTAAAGAATACCACCAGATGCTTAGGCCCCAGAGGAGATGGGAGCAGGAATACCAAAAGCATGGAGACTATCCAAGAAAAGAAAATGAGAAAACTTCCAGGCCAAAGAAGCGATCCGTGGATGCCTATAGATACCCAGAGAGAAACAGAAAGGAGCGCATGGTCTTACCTAAATCCATGGGATGCAGCAGAACAGAGGGACCTTTAACCTACTAAACAGGAGAAAGGCAGGATTTCAGTGAGCAAAGACTCCATCCCAAGAAAGAAGTAAGTGGGGCCAGCCACCTTAGATCCCAGCCCTCGGTGAGTTTCAGGCCAGCTAAGTCTACATGGTTAGATCCTGTGTCAAAAGAAAGGAAGGAAGGAAGGACTAAGTGGACCACAAAAGCCAACACTGAGGACGAGGGATTTGGCTGAGGGATGTGACAGTGGAAAGAACAGCGAATAGCAGATCTGAGGATTTGGAGGCGGCAAAGAGGATCCCACGGCCTGAAGTTAAATGCTTATCATCCACTTTTCCTTAGTTCCCTTCAGCGCTGCCATTCCGGGATCTCTGGCTTTCTTTCCCTCCGTAGCTCAATTTCTGACTCAGTGTAGGTAGCACGGTATTTCCAGCTAACATGTGTCTAGCATTAACCCCTTCATTTCTTTAGAGAGGTGGCTATCACTGGTTGAAGGTTGAGAACGGAAAATGGATTGTGGAATAAAGCAGAACGCCCTGTTTCCCTGAGCAGGTGCAGAGAGAGTGTGCACCAGGCCCAGGACCAGCCTTCTTTCTAGCAGTCCACTTAAGCCCTGCCCTGGTCCATCCTCCCGGCGATGGAAAGTGTGTTTGTTGAGAACGAAGAACAAGTTGCCCGTTCGCGAAGGGCTAACTAGAAATGGAGCCCAGACCTGCCTCTTTCCAGGGAGTGCATACTTCCCTTTGTGTCAGAAGATGTGGAAGCGTTCTGGAGTTTTGCTCAGCTGGGGATAACAGTTGTTGGGGAACCTCAGGCTGGCAATGCCAACTGTGATACCAGCTGTCTGCATGACTCATGCAGATGCTAAAGCCAACTGGGCTGAGGTGACAGACTGAGCTATAACTTGCTTGCTCCTGTCACAGTACCTACTTCCACCGTTGCAAATTGGGAAATGTGCCATACCTACAAAATAGCACGTTTCATATGTCTACATCCAGACGAAGAAGTTGCATGTTTATTGGGACCTTGCCCTTCAGGTGCAACCGGTAGAGGCAATCAATGATCTGATTTGTCTGTTAATCATCCCTTTGCTATTTTTTTCAGTTTCCGTGTCTTTTGTTAGAAATTTACAAACTGTCTGTTTTATTTTAAAAAAATGAAGTGGCAAGCTACACATACGATGCCAAGAAACAGCAACATTGCCTTTTCTTCTTAGATGAAGGCTCCCAGGTCAGAGTAACTTACCAGGGTCTTTGGATGCAGCCTGACCTCTGCTTCCTTGGTAGTCTACTAGGAACCCTCTAGTAGGTCAGTGACAAGGTCATTGGTGAGTACATTAATCCTGGGCTCGTTCAAGCTGGAGTATCTGGTAGAGGAGGTAGGAGGCATGTGGGAAGGATCCCGGGAATGTGGTCCGAGGAAGTGGGCTGTGCTGCCCAGTCTGCTCTGAGCTCATTATAGCCCATTCTGACTTCCAGGAACAAGTTGGCACGTCTGTTGATGTCACCATTGTCCTCAGCTGCCATCGGCTGGTTTCCTCCATTTTGGTAGACGATATATCCCCTAGTCTATTTTTCCTAACAGACTGTTTAGAAATAGAACTCTCCCAGTGTCTAAAGCTTCCCTCATAGTTGGTTGACGGCACGACTGGGGATGAAGTCCCTTGTGGCACCTCTGTAATCCCAGCGACTTGGGAGGCTGGCGGGAGAGGAGCCTCTGTAAGGACTGTGTGCACTGCAGAGTGAGCCGGTTTAAGGATGGGCCGGTCAATTTGGTGAGACCCTGTCTCAGAGTTAAAAGAGCTCGGGAGCTACGCCTGAGTAGAAGAAAGTTACCGTGTGGCACCCCAGGTTTAATCCCCAGCACGAAAGCAAACAAACATTCTGGCCATCCTTTTCCTTTGGAATTTTGATGGCATTCCTTCATTATCTTCCCTGTTTAGTGCTGTCATGAGAACTTCAGAGAGCATTTTCTCTTTCTTAAACTAGTCCCAAGAAGCCAGTACAAGCAGTAGAGATGAATCCTGGTGCCACTGCCAATGGCCCTGCAGTCTGCCCCACCCATGCAACTGTCACCCACATCCAGAGGGACTAGTTTGGGACCTATGCTTGCTCCTTCCCAGTCCGGCTGGAGTTGGTGAGCTCAGAGGCATCACTATCCCTGACATCAAGCTCTATTTTAGAGCTACAGTAATGAAAACAGCTTGGTATTGGCATAAAAACAGAATGGAATTGATTCAAAGACCTGTATATTAATCTACACACCTATGAACCCAATTTTTGACAAAGAAGCTAAAATTATACAATGGAAAAAAAGAAAGCATCTTTAACAAATGGTGCTGGCATAACTGGATGTCAATATATAGAAGAATGAAAATAGATCCATATCTATCCCCATGCACAAAACTCAAGTCCAAATGGATCAAAGACCTCAATATAAATCCACCCACACTGAACCTGATAGAATAGAAAGTGGAAAGTAGCCTTCAATACATGAGCACAGCAGACCACTTCCTAAATATATGTAACTTCCTAAATATGTATATGTCAGTAGCACAGACACTGAGAGCAACAATAAATACATGGGACCTTCTGAAATTTAGAAGCTTCTGTAAAGCAAAAGACACAGTCAATAAGACAAAAAGGCAGCTTACTGAATGGGAAAAGATCTTCACCAACCCCACATTAGACAGAGGACTGATCTCCAAAATACATAAAGAATTCAAGAAATTTGATATCAAAATTCCAAACAACCCAATTAAAAATGGGGTACAGAACTAAACAGGGAGTTCTCAACAGAAGAATCTCAAATGGCCAAAAGACACTTAAGAAAATGTTCAACATCCTTAGCCATCACGGAAATGCAAATCAAAACAATTCTGAGATACCATCTTACACCAGTTAGATAAAAAAAAAAAACACCAATGATAGCTTATGCTGGAGACGATGTGGAGTAAAGGGAACACTCATCCATTGCTGGTGGAATGCAAACTTGTACAAGCACTTTGGAAATCAGTATGGTGGTTTTTCAGAAAATTAGGAATCAACCTCCTATATACCCAAGAGAAGCTAAATCATACTACAAGAACATTTGTTCAACTATGTTCATAGCAGCATTATTTGTAATAGCCAGAACCTGGAAACAACCTAGATGCCTCTCAACCGAAGAATGGATAAAGTAAATGTGACACATTTACACATTAGAGTACTACTCAGTGGTAAAAAAAACAATGACACCTTGAAATTTGCAATCAAATGAATGGAACTAGAAAAAACCATCCTGAGTGAGGTAACCTAGACCTAGAAAGATGAACATGGTATGTACTCTCTCATAAGTGGATACTGGCTGTAAAGCAAAGGATAATGAACCTATAGTTCATGATCCTAGAGAAGCTAAGTAACAAGGTGAACCCTAAGAAAAACATACATAGATCCACCTGGAAGGGGGAAATAGACAAGATCGCCTGACAAAATTGGAAACATGGGGGTCGAGAGAGAAGAGAGGGCAGAGGGGAAAAGAGAGGTGAAGGGGAAGGGCAAGGAGAACTTGAGGGAATGGGATAGTAGAGATGGAAGAAGGACAGAGATATGAGAACAAGGAAAGAGATATTTTGATTGAGGGAGCCATTGTGGGTGTAGCAAGAAACCTGGAACTAGAGAAATTCCCAGGAATTCACAAGGATGACTCCAGCTAAGACCCTAAGCAATAGAGGAGAGGATGTCAGAACTGGCCTTGCCCTGTAGTCAGACTGATGAATATCCTAAATATCACCATAGAACCTTCTTCCAGCAGCTGATGGAAACAGGCAGAGACCCTCAGTGAAGCACTGGGCTGAGCTCCCAAAGTCCAGTTGAAGAGTGGGAGGAGTGAGAATACAGCCAAGAGGTGGAGATCATGATGGGGACACCTTACCTGAGCTTTTCTTCTCTTTTTATGCAACTGCAGCTGCTTGAATGCTGGAATTTCTAGATGAATCCTCTAGTTTTCTTCTGTTTTTCATTGCTGTGGGTTTTTTTTTCTGTTATTTTTGAAAAAGGATCTTACACTATAGCCCAGGCTGGCCTGGAACTATTACATAGCACAGGTTGGCCTCAAATTTGGGGCAATCCTCATTCTTTAGCTGCCCAAGTACTGGGATTACAGGAACAAGCCACCACAGCCAGCTCTGTGCTGTTTTCTGCATGGTACTTTCAACTGCAGACTCTCGAGTTCCCATCTTCTCATTTGCAGTGTGTAGGGCTCTTTTTACTGTTCCCTTATTACAGTGTCTTGATGTGGGAGTGTCATATATCAATCTGTTGATTTCATTGGCTAAGCAATAAAGAAACTGCTAGGCCCATTGGATAGGCCCACCCTTAGGTGGGTGGAGTAAACAGAACAGAATGCCGGGAGGAAGAGGAAGTGAGGTCAGACTCCGCAGCTCTCCTCTCCGGAGCAGACGCAAGAGAGACGCCATGCTACCTGCTCCAGGGAAGACGCACACCATGCCCCAGCTCCGACCCAGGATGGACTTAGGCTAGAATCTTCCCGGTAAGCGCACCTAGGGGCGCTACATAGATTATTAGAAATGGGCCAGAGCAGTGTTTAAAAGAATACAGTGTCTGTGTAATTATTTCGGGGCATAAGCTAGCCGAGCCGAGCCGGCGGCTGGGGTGTTGGGGGACGCAGCCCCGCCGCCGCTCCCTATTACTACAGGATGGCGCCCAACGTGGGGCTCGAACCCACGACCCTGAGATTAAGAGTCTCATGCTCTACCGACTGAGCTAGCCGGGCAGGGCAGGCGGCTGGGGTGTTTGGGGACGCAGCCCCGCCGCCGCCCCCTATTACTACAGTGTCTTGTTCTTGTTTTAGGGCTGTAATCTTTTATACAGACATAATGATATTAACAGTTGGGTCTTTGTTTGCATGGTTGGTGGGATTGTTTTTATTCATGCTACACACATTTCTGTGTTAGGGATGAAGCCAAGAGCTTTGCACAGGCTAAGCAATTGCTCTACTGCTGTGTGACATTGTTCATTCCCTGCATAAACCTTTGAACCTTCGAGCTGTTTTTCCTTTTTCACTAATGTGGCTCTGACCTCCCATATTTGACACTTTCTCTGGGTATGGGCAAACCTTGACTGTCTGTCTTCTTATTAAAATGACAGATTTTTGAAACTCACCCAGCAAGCAGGTGAAGCCTCCTGCTGTGACTTCTACAGTAGATGGTCAGGAAATGGCAGTTTCTATCCCTAGACCTTTCCTCCTGGGTTTACTGAGCCTTCTATTTGGGGTAAAGGTCTGTTTGTAGAGGCCTGGGAATCAGGAGGGTGAGTGCTTTGGGTAGTGGTAAGGTAACCTTGGCATTCATTTTGCACGTGTTCATTTGAACCCTGGCTGTGGTGCTGGGGATGGGTGGCAGGCAGGGGCAGAGCAGTCATAGGCAGCTATGTAGGTTTTCAGGTGAGCCACAGCATGTCTCGGAGCAGGACAGCAGTAGGGCCACGTGTGCAGGGCTCAGTAGCTTGGGGACATCAGCTTCTGGGTGGCTGCTGAGGACTGCCACACAGCTGGGCCACACCATGAATCGAAATGTTGAAGCTGTGGAAGACTTAAAAGAAAAGCAACACACTTAACTATTTTTTTGTTTTCTTACATTGATGATGTGTTGAAATGGCAATATCTTGGATGTTGTGGTTAAGTATGAACTGTGGCTAAGCTTGAGTGCGCCTACTGCCACTGAAGAATGTGGGTGTCTGAAGGCTCCGTTGCACACTCATAACTTCCTGGTATGCCACGGGCCCTGTTTCTGTTGAACGACCTGATTCCAGTCCTTTGAAGGTGGAGGTCGCAGGATGTGCTGATGGAAGTCAGAGAAGGGCCTTCAAGGTGACTTCAAACATTGGGCTGGAAAGCTAGGAGGATGGCGGAGACTTGAGCAGGGATGGGGAAGGCTGTGGTCTGGACCTACATGCCTAGCGTGTGTGCCAGTGTATGTGTGCAATTATGACACAAGTAAGTGGAGGAGACAAATGGGCAGTTGAGTGTGCAGGCCCCAAACTCAGGGGCAGCTGAGGTTGGAGGAGTGGGTTCTGTGCAGAGAGACAGCTCAAACATTCAGGCCCCAGGACTTGGTGAGGCCCTGCCTTCCAAGTGCTCTACAGCGTCCAGAATCATTTTCTGATTTTGTCGGTTGGTGGGCTTATGCATTTATTTATTTGGTCTTGTTTTATTTTGTTTTTGGCTCTTCATTATTTCGGTGGGTTTTGGGAAGGAGCCAGGCTGCCTGTGTGCATGTCTCACCAACCTTGACTACATATCTTTGTCTGCTGAATGCAGGCTGTGCTGCAGTTGTTCTTCTGGGCTCTCATTATGATAGAAGAGGACCTTGTATAAAATTGTATTATTGGTGAAGTTTCTTTTGTCTTAAATGCTTGATACCAGAAGTATTTCAGATATTTTTGGGATTTTAGAATATTTCCATAAACAATGAATATGTTGGCAGTTTGGTCCATGTCTAAGCACACGAGTTATTTATATCTCATAGAGATGTGGCCTGAAGGCCCCTTTCCCACAGCGTTTCAATTTCCCATTTGTGACATCATGTCGGCACTCAAAAGGTTTTGGATTTAAGAGCATTTGGAGGTCTTCTGATGTCTAACTTTTAATAGAAACCTTCCCACACGCCTCCTCCCCCTCCATCAGTATTCTTGAAAAAAGTGGTAATGGCCTTTTCTTTTCTTGGTCTGTAGGCAAGAAGGCTGCTTGATCTTGCCACAGTGAAGGCAAATGGACTGGCTGCCTTCCTTCTGCAGCACATCAAGAAATTACCTTCACTGCCCCTGACTTCCGAAGGTAAGTATTTGTCCCTTTAGGGTAACAGAAAAGAAAAGGAAGTCAGCTGAGATTCCTGGTTAAAGAGCAAAGCACACGTCAGTGAACGCCCATGCATTGGTGCGTTATTCCCTCAGGCTCAGTTCCTCCATTTGAAGCCTAGGGGTTACCTGAGTCCCTGGGCAGCAGGGGAGATTGAAAGCGTGTCAGCACAGTGACTCTCCCCCTTTCCTTGCTCCCCGAACTACCGTGCTCACTGCATCCATGGCTTGTGGAGGGCTAGCGGTGGGTATACATCAGGCAGAGATAGGCCTGGGATCTCTTGATTCACAAAACGCAGTTTCTCATGATCTGGAACGCATCACCAGGAAAGTTTAGGGAATATAGTCTCACCCATGTCTATGCTCAGCAGCCGAGTAGTGCGAGAGGCCTGGGTGGCACGGCCGAGACACGCTTCTTGGGGGCATTCTCTACCATCTACCCACAGTCCCGAGACGTGAATATTGCTATGTCCCATTCTCCAGATGGGAAAACTGAGACTTGAGTGGCAGGGAACAGGAAGTGGGGCTGACTGTAGTGTCCCTACCTTCCCTCCTTGGGAGAAGAAAGCATGAGTTTCAGAGAGGATCCAAGCCCGGTCGTCTCCCAGTCTTGTTCCCATGTAACTGAGAAGAAAGCTCGTGTGGACTGAAAGTCCATGAAGTATGTGCCTGGAGCTAACAGATGGGCTCAGCTTTCTGGCCTTGCCCTCTGGGCAGGAGAAAGCTGTGGGCAGGATGGCTGGAGGTCTGTGCTTGGTACTCAGGTGTAGACTACTTTGTACAGGAGCAGGAGGTGGGCATAGCTGTATGGTAGCCAGTATGGCCCTTCGCGAGCAATTGCTGACAATGTTATCAAGTGTAGCGGCCATAGAGGCATTATACAGCTCCTGATATGAGATGCTTCTAAAGATGACAGCTGAGCAGGTGGACATGGTTGCGGACACCTGTGTGTAGAGGCAGAAAGATCAGGAGTTCAAGGTTGCGTGTGTGTGTGTGTGTGTGTGTGTGTGTGTGTGTGTGTGTGTGTGTAGAGGCAGAAAGATCAGGAGTTCAAGGTCATCTTCCATTACGGAAACAAGCTGGAAGCTATGAGACCCTGTCTTAAAAAAAAAAAAATCTCTCTCTCTCTCTCTCTCCCTCTCCCCCCCCCTCTCTCTCTCTGTGTGTGTGTGTGTGTACACATGTATGTGAATGCCCCATAGCATGCATGTGGAGGTCAGAAGACAACCTGCTCTGCTTGGCTGTCTCCCTCCACTGTGTGGATTTTGGGGATCAAACTCAGGTCATCAGGCTTGGGGACAGGTGCTTTTGCCCCACATTGGGCCATCTTTGCCAGACCTAGGTTTGCTTTAAGCTTTTAGACGCTAGAGACTGGTGTTGTCAGTCAGGAAATTGGAAAGGAGGCTGTGTATCTTTTGGTATCTGGTCAGTGCTCCTTATATAGCCGAAGAGTAGAAAGAGCTACAAGGATCCTCACCTTGGGGAACAAGAGGCTTTGAATACTGGGTGTGGAGGCCCAACCTCTAATCCCAGATCCTAGGGAGGCTTAAGCAGAAAGAGTGCTAGTTTGAGGCTAGTCTGGGCTCCATAGTGAGGCCCGTATCAAAGAAGAAAACAGAGAGAAGGGATGTCAGCATGGGGCGCCTGCGTGGCTCTGCAGGTGCTTCTATGGGCTAAGAGCTCGCTGACAAGAATCTGCTTCTGAGCTAAGGACAAATGAACTGGTGCTTTCCTGGGGCCATTGAGGCCATGGTGGGTGAAGATGCTGACGTCCTAGGACGTCCATCCTATGACGTCCTGCCAGTCTGGGCCTCTGATCATCCCTTCCCTATTTCCCGAAAGAGGAACTGAGCTCTCGGGAGGAAGTAGGGCCCTGGGTACAGAGGGTTAGGAGGAAGAAGGGGCAGGAAGGAAGGATAGATCTTGTTGATGACTCGGCACAGGCACCAGTGACCCTGAGTTCTCGGAGTCAGCCTCTGCTTCCGGCCAGTCCTTTTGGCCATATAAGGCAACAGAGGCGTGGGTTTCAGGAATCGGATCCCGACACTGCCCGTGGCCACTTTTCTTGTCGTGGTATGGAATACCTGACTGGATTAACTCATCGCTTTAGGACTGTCTGTTGTGGTCAGGAGGACTGGTGGTGGGTGCAGCTTGGCCCAGGGAGTGGTAACAGGAGAGGCGGATTCCATCACAGCCACAGACAGGAAGCAGAGAGCTCAGGTGGAAGTGGGCCAGGCTGTAACCTTTGAGTCCCACCCCCCCAAGAGACTGTGTCAGCCGGCTAGCCCTGTGTCCTAAGTGTTCCATACCTATCAAAACAGTACTGACAGCTGGGGACCAAACATGCAAACCACATAAGCCGGTGGGGACATTTCACATTAAGAAGAAAACTGGTTTAGCAAGGTCAAGTAGCTTGCCAAGCAGGTGGTGGGCCCAGGTGTCAGACCTCGTCAGTTGGACACCTAAGCCCCGTCCCCTATTTTCCCTCAGAAACTGGCAGCGGAGACTGAATGGTAACTCAGACCACGCAACAGGAACAGACAGGATGTGGATCCTGCGAGTCATACCTTCCCTGGCATGTTCAGGTGTACATATTTAGTATGGCAGTGGCCAATGTCTTGTGTTGGACACTATACTTACCAGGTGGCATGCATCATCCCTGTTTGCCCATGTCAACGTTCCCTGACATTTTCCTGCTTTGCAGGGAAGAGCCAGGCTTAGGAAGCTTCTGTGGCTGCCCCAAATCCCGCAGCTTATAAGTGGCCAAGGCAGGATAGGTGCCCACTAGCTCTCTGAGCCATGTATCACACCCCTAGTGTAGGTGACTCTCTGTGTAGGTCCCGTTATGACCACGATCCCAGCCTCATTTTCCTATTCTGTACCCCAGCTGCTGAGCGCCAAAGGTTCATCTCGAAGCTGAGGACCATGGTGTCAGCTCAGTCTCGCTTCCTCAGTACTTACGATGGGTCAGAGAATCTTTGCCTGGAGGATATATACACGGAGAACATCTTGGAGCTGCGGACAGAGGTGGGCACGGCTGGGGCCCCGCAGAAGAGTCCCACCATCCTGGGCCTGGAGGAACTCTTTGGTACCCATGACCATCTGAACAAGGATGCAGACACCGTACTGGTGGTGGGCGAAGCAGGCAGTGGCAAGAGTACCCTCTTGCAGCGGCTGCACTTGTTGTGGGCCACGGGGCAGAACTTCCAGCAGTTTCTCTTCGTTTTCCCATTCAGCTGCCGGCAGCTGCAATGCATGGCCAAACCGCTGTCTCTAAGGACGCTGCTCTTTGAGCACTGCTGTTGGCCCGATGTTGCCCAGCAGGATGTCTTCCAGTTCCTCCTTGACCATCCTGACCATGTCCTGTTAACCTTCGACGGCTTGGATGAGTTCAAGTTCCGGTTTACCGACCGGGAGCGTCACTGCTCCCCAACCGACCCCACCTCAGTCCAGACCCTGCTCTTCAACCTCCTTCAGGGGAACCTGTTGAAGAACGCCTGCAAGGTGCTGACCAGTCGTCCAGACGCCGTGTCAGCGCTCCTCAGGAAGTTCGTCCGGACCGAATGCCACCTCAAGGGCTTCTCCGAAGAAGGCATCGAACTGTACCTGAGGAAGCACCACCGGGAACCCGGAGTGGCAGACCGCCTCATCCGCCTGCTCCAAGCCACATCAGCCCTGCACGGTTTGTGCCACCTCCCTGTCTTCTCATGGATGGTGTCCAGATGCCACCAGGAACTGTTGCTGCAGAATGGGGAGTTCCCAACAACCAGCACAGACATGTATCTCCTGATCCTACAGCATTTCCTGCTGCACGCCTCCCCCCCAGATTCCTACCCCCTCGGTCTGGGACCTCGGCTCCTTCAAAGCCGGCTCTCCACGCTGCTGCACCTTGGCCACCTGGCTCTCCGGGGCCTGGCCCTGAGCTGCTATGTGTTCTCAGTCCGGCAGCTCCAGGCAGCACAGGTTGACTCTGAGGACATTGCTCTTGGCTTCCTGGTACGTGCCCAAAGCGTTGTGCCCGGGAGCAAGGCACCCCTGGAATTCCTGCACATTACCTTCCAGTGCTTTTTCGCCGCGTTCTACCTGGCAGTCAGTGCGGACACAGCGGCAGCCTCCCTCAGGCACCTCTTCGGCTGTGGCCGGCTGGGCAGCTCACCGCTGGTTAGGCTACTGCCCACTCTGTGTATCCAGGGCTCCAGAGTCAAGAAGGGCAGCGAAGTGGCTCTCCTACAGAAAGCTGAGCCACACAACTTACAGATCACAGCAGCCTTCCTAGCGGGCCTGTTGTCCAAGGAGCATCGGGACCTGCTGGTCGCATGCCAGATCCCTAAGAGGGTGCTACTCCAGCGCCACACATGCGCCCGCTCATGTCTGGCCCAAAGCCTTCGGGAACACTTCCACAACATCCCACCTGCTGTGCCCGGTGAGGCCAAAAGCATGCATGCCATGCCTGGCTTCATTTGGCTTATCCGGTGCTTGTATGAGATGCAGGAGGAGCAGTTGGCACAGGAGGCTGTGCGTCGCTTGGACATTGGGCACCTGAAGTTAACATTTTGCAGAGTGGGCCCTGCAGAGTGTGCTGCTCTGGCCTTTGTGCTGCGGCACCTCCAGCGTCCTGTGGCCCTGCAGCTGGACCACAACTCTGTTGGAGATGTTGGCGTGGAGCAGCTGCTGCCTTGCCTTGGTGTCTGCACAGCACTGTAGTGAGTGTGACAAGTGTTATCATTTTATAAAACTGGGTGACCCAAGGCCAAGGTGGGTCCCATCCCGTTGCAGATAGGAGACCAGGAGACCGACCTTGGTGGGTGAGAGATAGATATGCTATGCAGAGAGAGTTTGGGTGTAGAGTTTATTTAGTGGGTTATGGAGGGAGAAGGAAAGGGGAGAAGAGGAAAAAGGGAGAAGAGAGAGATGCAGAAACCTCTTCTCTAGAAGAGGGGACAGAGAGAGAACCCACTGGAGAGGAGGTGGGAAGGGGGAGATTGGGAGTGGGTGGGGCTTGTCTCTTAAAGGGACAGGGTACACAGGTGACAGACCCTGCCAGCAAATTATAACATTCCTGCCTTTCTCTTACAATAAAAAGGCTGGGAGTTAGGGATGCATGGCAGGTTGAGGGAAATGGGACAGCGGGTTTTCAAGACAGCTTCCTGCTTATTTGTGGGCACTGAATCTTACTTGGGGGGGGGCTGAGAAAGCTGGGTGCTGGTTATATCCTGGGGTAGCTGGTTGCATCACTCCTGTCCAGGATTTATGGTATGAAACTGTCCAGTGTCTGTTGGACCTGGCAAGGTGTTGGCAGAGCAGAGGATAAGGTTAGGTTTAGGAAGAAAAAAATTTCAGGATTTGAGAGAGGTGTATCTGACCTGTTTAAGGCGAATCCTTCTATTTGACTCCCTGGAACTCGCAAGAATTTTTTGAGTTTGTAAGACATAAATTTTAGACACATGCATTGTTTAAACAGCAGCATATTTATGTCAGAATGACTGTGACAGATGAAAAATATCTTTAGAGTAGTACTCTGCCAGAGTTAGATTAATAGATTAAGGCTATAAAAGGCAGCTTGAGAGAGAAATTTGATAACTTTCATTTGTCCTCACACCTTAATAACCTGCATTTGTGATTCTTAAAGCACCTTTTATTTAGAACATGTTAAGAAGTTGTACTGAAATTTGTCTGGTGAGGTTGTCATTTTAAACTGACGAAACTTCTCAGCTGTCAAATTGCATCAGAGATCTTTGAGAAGGATAAAATACTTGAGTTATTGATTAAAAAATGACAGATAACTTACTCGATTGGCCTACAGCCATTCCTTAGTATCTTCCATGATCATTGAGGGCAGGGACATCAAGACTGTGTTTGCCTTCTGCTGTTTAGCTCAGGGCCTGCCAGGTTTTAGAAGATTCCGTGGATTAAGAAATCTGTAGGAAGACAAATCTACCTTGCACTGAGTAGCGTCGATTCTAATTTTTCTTTATCCACTGTCTGGAGATCTTCAGGAGTTTAGTTGAAAGGTAGTTTTTCCCAATGGTCAGCGCTTGATGCAAATTGCGGATGGACGTTGTTCTGTGCCCGTTTGTCTTCTGTCTTCTTTGGAGGAAATAGAGTGCTGCTGCTAGGAGCCAACCTGTCTCTTTGTTATGAAAAGCCTTTTAATAATTAAATATTTAAATGCCATTTTTCCTAGATCTCTGAGCACTGGAGGGCTGTTTGTGGGGTATAGATAAGTTCTAACTACAGTGTAGGATCCGCCTGGAGAGCTGAGACCAAGCTTGACTGTACTGGTCTCTAACGTAACAGGTGAGAGACTTATACAGGTGAGAGACAAAGAAGAGAAAACTGTTTGCAATAAAAGCTTAGCGGTAGAACTGACGAGAGTGGAGAATGGCTCACAGGAAAGGCTGTAGGCTAGCTTCGAAAACATCTTTTCACAGTAAGTACATGTGCAGATAGACATAGTTGAATTTAAGTTTTATACACAGACACATGGAGTTAAAGCTAACTTATGTTCATACATAAAGTTAACTCTAAAGCCACATGCATGCACACACACATATTAAATAGGGGCTGGGTGAAGTGGATGCTTTGGCGGGCCCTACAAAAGCATGGCACTGTAAAAACACACATGTAACAGAGTCAGTAAGAGGAATTTAGAGACACAAACGTAAGTGAACCGCAAGACTAGGCAAGGAATACCTCAGTAAAGATGGCGACTTAGTTACCTAACCTGCCCTTAGTTGGACCTGTGGCAAATGCTACTGTCAAGTTAAGATGTAGAAGCCTAACACAGTGTTGAAATCCAGGTCTGCCACCCTCCGTACATCAGCCAGACCCTTTCCTCTTCGGGACCTTAGTTTCAGAACAGACAATGACAACCATTGCCCTAGCTTGCTTTCTGTTGCTGTGGTATGATATTCCAACCGAAAGCAACTTAAGGAGGAAAGGGTTTATTTTATCATCTGTGGAGCCAGGGCAGGTGGGTGAAGAAGAAACTACGGAGGAATGCAGCTTATTGACTAGCTTCTTCTGGCTTGCTCGACTAGCTTCTTTATACACCCCAGGTCCACCTGCCTAGAAACGGTATCGCCCACAGTGCGCTGGGTCCACCTACGTCAATGAGCAATCAAGAAAATGACCCGTAGACAAGCCCACAGGCCCATCTGATGGAGGCGGTTCCTCAGTTGTTCCCTTTCCCCACGTGTGTCAGGTTGACAATCAAGACTGCCCATCACAGCCATACTTGAAGTTTTGTGTTAAACACTGTGCCACACTTTCCAGAAATCACCTCGTCTATTCCCACAACTGCGCTGGGCTATTAGCACCCCCATGACTCTTTACTTGAGGTTCACTGAAGTCAAGTAACTCATCCAAGTCAGGCCCCCCCCCTTCGAGAGATGCCCCTTTGCCTTTCTAGTATTGTGTCTCTGCCAGCTGAGCCTAGCAGGGAGGCTGAGGCCGCCTGATGCCATCTTAGGGTATCTGCTTCCCAGCATCAAGAGCTAAGAGAGGAGCATGGTTCTGACCAGGAAAATCATAGCGAAAACAAGTATGGCTTTCACAAGTCAAGTCTTTCTGGTTCCAAATTTCCTAGTCCGTGCCTGTGGGTGCACTTCCAATGCACTGGGAAAGTCTTGAGGGCCCATGGAAAGTTTTATGTCTTTGTTGGGGACCACTTCAAATCAGAAAGGATTCGAACTCCATTAGAGTCTTTAAAATCTCACCAAGATGGGAATTTCAGGTCTTGAGAGAAAGCGGGTGGAGGACTTTCCATTACCCGTGTTGCTTTCTGTTCCGTGACTGAACGTCTGTGCTCTTGAATGCGTGGCATCTTTCCGTGCCTGGGGTCAGACAAAGGCAGAGGGTCCGCCCAGGCCTGCCAACCAGCGTGGCTGCAGCTCCCAGCTCTTTTGTCCTTTGTCTTGAGAGGGACCTTCTGCTATTTTTTTTTAAAGAGCCTATCAGAAAGAGGAAGTTGTACATTACAGTTAAGATCTAGAAACAGCCTCCTGGGGCGTTGGTTCTCCTCGTAGATAACCTTAGTTGAACTGAGCAAAAGGCAAGATTTCCATGTGTATTAGGATGGCTTATCTGCTCTGAGACAAAGCCACAATACAGACACCAGTGTGAGGCTGTGGGTACTTGACTATCCCTTACACGGGGACCATGGTTGCATGTTTAGAACACATGTGCAGCATATGGAGTTAATATTACTGCTCTAGTGTGTACAATAACTATATGCTAGAAATATGAATAGTTCCATCTGGGCCTTGAGGAAACAGATGTTGCCCTTAAGTTGGGAAGCAGGAAGAAAGTCTACGGAAGCAACTGCAGAATTGTGGATGGGAATTAGGAAGGGCGCTAGGCAAGGGAGGATTTACTGGCTGAGAGAAGACCTGGAGAGGGTCTTTAGGAAGGGATGCATCTGAGGTTAGAAAGCCCTGCCCCTTCTCTCTGCCCCTTTGCCTTGCTAGCTGAGCCTAGCAGGGAGGCTAAGGCCGCCTGATACCATCTTAGGGTATCTGCTTCCCAGCATCAAGAGCTAAGAGACGAGCATGGTTCTGACCAGGAAAATGAGTGGACATGGCCTGTATTTAATGTGCCATTTCCTCAGGAAGGGAGCAACATGGTTCCTTGACTGGGAATTTGCACACCTGGGTGCTGAAGCTGCTCTGGTAGAAATCTGAGTGTGTACCTTCCTTGACAGTGAGACCATACTTTTAAACCACGAACCTCAGAAGACCAGCGACACTGGCCTGGATAATCTTCAGAGAAAGTCATCTCTGAATTTTTTTTTTAATGAGGCCTCAGCCAATCCAGGCTGATCTCAAACCTAAGATCTTTTTGCCCCTAACTTCTCGGTACCGGAGTTACAGTCTACTAGGCTCAGCCCTTATCTCCGGAATGTTTAAATGGTCCTCTCTCCATGATTAAGAATGATCATGTTATTCATATGATCCTGTGGCATGCTGATGGGTCTGGGAGGCTATTGTATCATGAAAAGATACTTGTTGAATAAGAGATTCCCAGGCCACGGTAATTCCTGTCTGGGAGGCTTAGGCTTGGGGCCTGGCAAACTGTAACAAGCATCCTCAGATGCCAGAAATCTTACCCTGTGAGAATATGCAGGAGTCAGCTTCTTTTACTTTGAGCTCTTGCCATGTATGGATGTATGCTTCTGGGGGAATCCATGTGTTGGGAAGTGTAATCTTTAAGGAGTGGGGCATTGTGGGACGTCTAGGTTATCGGAGGTGTGTCCTCGTAGGGTTACAGGAGTCCAGTTCATTCCTTTACATTTTATTCCCTGGCTGGAGATGTATACTCTTTCCCTCCTTCACCTTCCAGTCATGATACGATGCCTTGACACAGGCCCCAAAGCAATAAGGCTATCTAATGGACTGACAGCTCCAAAGTGCGTGTCCAAATGAACCTTCTCACTTTATGCGTCAATCACCTTGGGGATTTACGTTAGGAAGAGAAAGAGGGTTTGCACACAGTAGTTAAGGCCCTTGGCCAAGCTCTACCGTTCTTAACCTACGTACAACTGAGAAGTGGTTGGCATTTTGTGTGTGTGTGTGTTTGTGTGTGTGTGTGTGTGTAACGCAGCCACAAAGAGGGAGGAAAGAAAGTGGAAGGGAAGAAGGGGCAGGCTTCTTTCTCTCCCACAGTGTGAGTCTGCATCTTCTTCACTGGAAGGGTTTCCATGCCAACTGAAATCCTCGTCTCTAAGAAACCCTACACGCAAAGTGCTCCTATGCAGGTTTCTGCAGACTCTGCTCTCTCTGCCTCGAGGCTGATGGTTTCGGTTTTCTGTTTCACTCAGAGAGAACGCACGGGCACATAGAACCGAAACAAGAGCTTGGGGGAACGACTTCCCTTATTAGCTCTGACTTTCTCTGCTTTTTAAAAAAATAATTTATTTTTATTTTGTTTAATGTACATTGGTGCTTTCGCCTGTATATATATCTGTGTGAAAGTGTTGGGGTCCCTGGAACTAGAGTTATAAATAGTTGTGAGCTGCTGTGTGGGTGTTGGGAATTGAACCCCAGTCCTCTGGAAGGGCAGCCAGTACTCTTAACTGCTGATCCATCTCTCCAGCCCCTCACTCTACTTTCTTTCATTTGTTCTACTTCAGCTCTTAAATCTTGCTCAGGACCTTCAGAATTGTCTGTGGGACTCACTAAGAGGTCATAAGACCTGCAGCTCAAAAACCATTTCTCTGAGAGCCTGAGACAAGCCTTGGGGGAACCCTAAGCACTGTGCAACCTCAGCAAAGTCAGGTCACTTATTTGTGCCTCATGTTCTCTCTGTTGAGGACATAACAATATCATCTATTGCATGGGCTTGGGGTGAGCACAGTGTTACTGTTGGGGCGTATATAGAGCAATGCCTGGCACATGGGTGTACTTGTGATTTCAGGTGGCTCTCGCCAGGTATGGTGCTCAGGGGGCTGTATGGGCACAGTTTACTGAGGGTGGTCTTTTCTTTTTTGCAGATGAAGGGAACTGCAGCTAGCAATTCTAATTGGTCCCCATTTAGCAGTGAAGTTTGGAGAAGTTAGGAGGTACAGCCTTGCTGGCAAGGATCATGTCACCGAGATCCTTTGAGAGTTTAAAGACTCTTGCCACTTGGAGATCACTCTCTCTTTGTTCTTACCATTGACGATATTAGCTCTCATGCTCTGGCCTTTGTGCCTACCCGATGCTGGGCCTGCCTGCCATGATAGACTCCTATCCTTCTAGAACCATAAGGCAAAATAAATTAGTGCTTCCATTAAGTTGTTCCTGGTTCATGGTGTTTTATCATAGCCATAGGAAGCAAGCTAGGACAGTTGATGTCAAGGTCGGGACATCCCGCCGAGGGGGACTAGCACCTGGGCTTGTAGCCATCGAGGCAGGACCACCTAAGTTTGCTTGAAGGTGAAGAATAGTGGGCATGGTTGTTAACATACACAGGTGTCTGATTTTACCTAGCACAGATTCCTGGGCTGCCAGTTCCATGCAGGGGAACTTTCAGATGCCCTTGTGATCCAGGGTCCTGAAGGAGCTGGAGAGGCTTGCCAACGTGCAGGGGCTTTGATGGGCAAAGAGAGGTGAGCAGTGCTCACAAACTCAGGAATATTTCCAAGGTTTGAGCCACTGTCTACCTAACTGGTATTGCCATCCGCTTGCTAGGTAGTTATGTCCTGTTCTGGCTGCTTCCCCCACAGGTTGACTCCTTTCCACCTCACAGCCTTATGTGGGGTGATTGTCACGGTCACTGTCCTGCAAAGATGTGCACTGGAATTAACGCCGTGGCCTCTCAAAGACCCCAGTGTTCTTTAGTCAGCCCTCAAAGTCCCCACCCCTTGGACTGTCTCCTACCATCAGCTCCCCTGGCCAGGGATTTGGGAGGGAGGGGCATGGGCCATGCTCTGTCCTTCCTGTTCCCAGAAGCACGGTGAGGCTGTCATTTGGGAGATGAGTGTCTCCTTGGGGGTTTTCTCCCATCAGCTCCACTTTTAACTGAACCAATGATGTCTTTTTCAGTTTGCGAGATAACAACATCTCAGACCGAGGTCTCTGCACACTGATTGAGTATGCCCTTCACTGTGAGCAGCTGCAGAAGCTCGCGTGAGTTGGGCTGGGCATGGCCACTGAGGCAGCTATGAGTGGGTGATGGGGTGGGCCAGGTGTGGCCTGGCTGGAGGAGGCAGGGTGGCTCCTGGGAAGAGAGGAAGACACCCTGGTTAGCTTGCTGGTCATGTGATTTGTTCCCATCTTTCCCGGAACCCAGCAGTCTCTTCAACAACAAGCTCACAGACAGCTCTGCCTACTCCATGGCCAAGCTCCTCGCACGTAGGCAGAACTTCTTGTCACTGAGGTGAGCGCTGCTTCCCCTTACTCTCTGAATTCGATGCTCCTCACAGCGGAGTTCAGGTGATCCGGGCTGGACTATGGTGTGACCCACAGTGGCCGGTGACCCTGAACTGCATCCAGGAAAGGGTCTCACTTTGAACTTGTTTCTCAGATGCCATGGTCTGCTCTGCTCTACGGAGGCTGAGGACCTCCTCTTTTGGATGTTTGGTCCCCAGGGTAGAGATTTTCTAGGCCTTTACCCCCAGTGTCTATGAAGATTGCAAGTTCTTTCTGATGCACACCAAACCTGTGCTTGCTACCACAGCCGTGGTACCCAGTTGCTGGGTTGTGCCCCAAACCTTTCTCAGCACTCATTTGAAAGATTTGAAATGCCACCTGATATTCCTATTAGAGATCAACAAGTATGCCCCAAGTCCCTAGTGCCTCTCTCTCTCTCTCTCTCTCTCTCTCTCTCTCTGTCTGTCTCTCTCTCTCTCACACACACACTCTCTCTCTCATAATGCCTCTTATAATTTGTGAAGCAACAGCAAAGAGAGCACCATCTATTATTATTATCATTATTAATAGCTAGCTGCCTTTGGGGATGAGGGATGCCGTTTTAAGATTTGGTCATTGAGCTCACCTCAGACATGGCTACAAAGACCAAGGCCACACGCCCGACTTTACACAGAAAGCTCTGTTCTCTCACTGCCGCCTGTTCACCATACTCACCTGGTCCAGCCATCTAGGGAAGTCAGTGGGTAGCATGGGCTGTGGAACTCAGAACTGGAGACCTAGGTTTGCGGCCAGCGCATGGGACTGTCATTGTGGCTGAACGCAGGGGCTCTGGAGCTAAGCTGCCCCTGGTTCAACTCTAGAAACCCAGAGATTTGAACCTTTATTCACTGCATGGCCTTGGGTCAGATAATGAATGTTTTTGTTCTCGCCTTTCCTTAAAAACGAGGATTGTACCCAGAGCCATCTGAAAGGCCGTCACGATAGAGTTAACACACACAAAGAGCTGGTACAGTACATGCTTTATATAGTAAGCTCGGAGACTGAAGGATCGTGGGTAAATTATGTAAGCTTCCAGCTTGTGCGTCCTTATGTTAGTTAGTTCAGTCCTCAAAGAAGGGAATATATGAGCAGAAAATGCCCACGGGTGGGAAAACGGGGAGGGAGCTGGGGAGGCTGGGGACTGACCCTGCTTGAAGGAGATGGATGGGAGGAGGTATTCTGGATTTCAGAGCAGCTCTGAGGGAGTTCAGGAAGCCAATGGGGTGCTCCCAAGCCTAATCTGTCCAGCAGAGGTCTTGGGTTGTTTTCTTGGTACACATACTTTTTGGAATGAGATGGTCATATCTGCCCTATAAGATTGTAGTGAGCCACAGTGGCTTAAAGTGCCTTGAAAAGATGAAATGTATTGTAGTTATTCTAGAAAGCTTGTCTTGGGTGGCAACTCTGAACTGGTGGTGGTGGTGAGGTAGATTCTGCTATGCCAGAGCCTTTTTGGGGTCTTGCCTTGCTGATTTCTGACACCCCTTTGGCTCTGCTTTCTCCCCTCCTGCAGTATCCTTGGTGTTGTCAGAGAACCTTCAGATTCCTCTTCTTTCCAGCCCTTTCAGAATAGGCCAGTAGCACCCCGTGGCGACAGTGGGTTTGAAGTCATGGGGAGGGGTGTCCTGGGGTGTAGACTGAGGATAGCTGAAACTAGGAAGACAATTCCTAGGGAAACCAGTTCCCAGAACAGCTTTCTACTGTGACTCCTGCCCAGGACTTGGAAAAACCAAGTCCGAGTGGGCAGGAACCATGGTGGGAATCAAGATGTCAGTAGGCTCTGCAGGAGAGCATGTCACTGCCACACCCCAGGAGAGGCTGGGGACCAGCGTGCTGTACTTTCTTTGAACTTCTGTGTCTTCCTTTCAGGGTGGGCAACAATCACATCACAGGTGCTGGAGCTCAGGTGCTGGCCCAGGGACTCAAGAACAACACCTCTCTGAAGTTCCTGGGGTAGGTTTGGTTCCGAGACGGAGCCCCCCTCCCCCACCCGGGAACGAATGTGTGACTTTCAAAGATGTCAAGGCAGGCGAGCGCTTCACTTGAAGAGCCTACAGGCAGCCTTGGCTCCACATGGAAGGGTGGGCTGGGGTGAGCGTGGGTGTTGCTAGGCTGCTTTGGAGCAGCCTCTGTGCTCACCTCCTCACCTGGTAAGTAGGAAATTCATGGTACAGCGATTAGGGAGAGGGCTGTGCCTTGAACTGAGGTCCTCAGGGATGCGCAGGACTGGGCTGCCTTCACAAATACGCTGTGCTTTTCAAGAACAACAGGGACAAAAATGGACCTGTCTAATGATGTACTTCCAAGGGAGGGGTCAGTTGTCAAGAACTGGGGATTGTGGAACCCACGACGTAGGAAGAGAGTAACTATGGAGCCCAGATGTTTCAACCCATGGCTCTGGTAGGCTAGTTGCCCATAACAGTGTGAGCCAGGAAGAAGACTGCTCATTCAAAGTCAGCACCCTTTCCAGCTGGGTTAGCAGCAACAGAGTATACACAAAATGAGGCCTTAAACCTGTGGAGCTCCCTTCTGCCTGAGGTCTCATTTATGTCCCATTTAAAGTTTTTTTTTTTTTTAAGACACCTGTCTGGGCCAGGGATTGTATCAGGAACTGAAACACTCTCATAGGAAACTATGAGAAACATAGCAAACTTTTCTGGAAGCCCGGCCCCTCCTCTTGCTTCACAACGTAGTATGGGCATCTTTCAGACTACCGGTATGACCTCATTGCACAGCCTCCCACTGGTTGGATGGTTTTAGCGCATCTACTTGACAGTCACCTGTTGTGTGCACTTTGGATGTTTCCAGGTTTGTTTGTTTCCCTATGGCAGTGCCCTGTGCCCAGAGTGGTGTTTTTATACAGCCACACCTCAGACCATACTTAATCTAATGTATTAGTTAACTTTTGTTGCCAGTACTAAAATACCAGATACAGACAGCTTTAGGGAAGTTATGTTTATTTTTTGACTTACGGTTCCAGAGGGTTTAGCCCGTTACTGTTCAGCCCCTGAAGGTTGTGCCGAACATTGTGGTGGCAGGAACTTGTGGGAAAGAATAGCTGGTCACTCCATGGCTGATTGTTGTCTGAGGTTTCTGTCCTGCCCAGTTCCCACAGTCATTATGTCTCAAAGAAAATCACACAGAGGTCTACATTAGTTATAAACTGATTGGCCCATTAGCTCAGGCTCTTATAATTAACCCATTATTCTTACCTGTGTTAGCCACATGACCCGGTACCTTTTTCAGTGGGGTAGTCACATCTTTCTTCTTCTGTGTCTGAGGCAGGACTGCAGAGGAATGGGCTTTCCTCTTCCCAGAATTCTCCTGTTTTCATTGACCGGCTTCTACTTCCTGTCTGATTGTCCCGCCTATACTTCCTGCCTGGCTACTGGCAAATCACTGTTTATTTAAAACATAATTGACAGAATATATACAATTGTCCCTCACCAGCTGATCAGCAAGTGGAGGCAGGATGTAGGAAGAGACCCAGTACATGGCCCCAAGGACATACCCCAGGTGCCTACTTCTTCCATGGGCCATACTCCTATTTTACCACCTCCCAGCAATGCCATATTATGAATCCATCAAGGCAATTATTTATTGGTGAGGTCATAGCCTTCAAGCCATCTGATTGTTGCTGGGAGCACTCTCACCGACACCTGCAGTGGTGGGCTTTATCTCTTAAACATTTCTCAGCCTACTGAAGTTGGCCATCAGAACAAACTATTTCACATAGTGAACGAAAGCGCTGTGCCGCCCAGTGCAGCTGTCTTCGCTTATCTGTACATATACACAGTCCAGGGCAAGTCTCTGAATGTACAGGCCTGGGTCAGAATGTGGGGACTGAGCCCAAGCTGCAGTGGGTCAGAAGGTAAAGGAGTTGGACAGCATAGAAATAGAGAGGATTGAGAACGAGCAAGAGATGAAAAGCTGGCTGGTCCAGGAAGAGTTAGCATTGTTCTGGGTAATCTCTGAGAATAGTTACAGACTTGTGGGTGAAAGCTACCAGGAAGCAAATGTCAGGAAGGAAAACTATCACGACCATGTGACCTACTACTGAGGGTGAGTTCCCCATCACCAAGGGTTGGGTCCACGAGTCTTCAGTACTGAGGGTGAGTTCCCCATCACCAAGGGGTGGGTCCAGGAGTCTTCAGTACTGAGGGTGAGTTCCCATCACCAAGGGGCGGGTCTACGAGCCTTCAGTACTGAGGGTGAGTTCCCCATCACCAAGGGGTGGGTCCACGAGTCTTCAGTACTGAGGGTGAGTTCCCATCACCAAGGGGCGGGTCTACGAGCCTTCAGTACTGAGGGCAAGTTCCCCATCACTGGGTGTGGGGTTGGGCGTGGGTCCATGAGCCTTCACTACTGAGGGTGAGTTCCCCATCACTGACAGGTAGGACCACAAGCCTTCAGTAGCGCAAATGAATTTCCCATCACTGAGAGGTGGGTCTACAAGCCTTTATTAAGTCTGTAAGGTCACTGAAAAGTCTGAGTGAAGTTTGGTCATCTCATCAAAAGGCTGTGGTAGATCCACTCTGCTGGGATGACTGAGACTTCCTTGGGGTAGAGTAGCACCACACGGGCACATTGGCACATACCTGAAGCGCACCCTATTGTCTTCTCAGGTTCTGGGGCAACAGTGTGGGCGATAAGGGTGCCCAAGCTCTAGCCGAAGCTGTGGCTGATCACCAGAGTATGACGTGGCTCAGGTAAGCTGCAAGGTGTGTCCTGTCTTTGTCAAAGGGGAGCTCAGTGGTTGGGACAGTTTTGAAGGTCACTGAACTCTGTATACACCCACTTGTATTAGGCAACGGAGTAAGGAAAAAACACATTGAGTTTGGGATCAGGAACTTGAGGAGCTGGGGGTCATTTTGGAGGTGATTCTGCTCCTTTTAGGGTCATGATTTTCTCTTGGCAGATTGAAGATTGCGAGTTGAACCCCCTCATATTTATCTTAAGGACCATCATATTTATTTTAGTCTACTGGAAATGACTGCCCAATTGGAGAGGGTTTGGAGGCTGCTCCTGGCCTTAAGAGGCACTGCAATCAATTTGTATGTCTACACGACACACTATTAGGGTGCGTCATTTGCCCCTCATAGGTCAGTTTGTCTCTGAGGTCCCTCTCTATGCTGATTAATTTTTATTCCATGATTCCGTCCAGCCTGGTGGGGAACAACATTGGCAGCAAGGGTGCCCAGGCCCTAGCACTGATGCTAGAGAGGAACAAGGCACTGGAGGAGCTCTGGTGAGTTGGGAGGACTCCCCGCTCCTGGGAGGCAGAGTTGGGAGGACTTCCCCACTCCTGGGAGGTGGGTATTCAAGGCACTAGAGGAACCCTGGTGAGTTGGGAGGATCCCCACCCCCACCCCCACTCTGGGAGGCAGGTACTAGTCTTTATTGATCGCCTAGCCTCATCCATGGGAGGTTGTGTGGGTAAGCTAATGATTTTAGCTTTGAATTGTGTGAAGCTCGCAGAGCCTGGTTTCACTGCTAATTCTTTTTTATCTATGTGGATATGTTGGTTTGCTGCTTTACTTATTGCCTGCATATGCCTTAGTGGTGAAGACCCGCAGACCCTGGAATCTAGCGGGTACATTAAAGTAATCCCTAGAGTACTGGAAGCATGAATGTTCCAGCTCTAGAAAGGTGCTTTTAAGAATTAAGGAAGGTAGTGCTGGTAGAGCACTTAATATAGTGCCTACCACATGTACAAGTTTAATATAGTGTCTACCATATGTAAGGGCTTAATACAGTGCCTGCCATATGTGTACGTGTTTCGTAAATGCTACATTGTAGCGGCGAGGTTACTGCTACTATTGCAGCTGCCCACAACTGCAGCAATAGTACCGGGAGTACTAATGTTTGTGAAGTTCAGTATTTCAAGATGAGTTGGAGTTCTTCAGAACACTGGCTATTAGTGTTAGGATTCAGGCATTATGCTGGCCTACTCTGTCATCTGACAGGATGTACCAGGCTGTACCCTGGACTGGGTCCCGGTTTGTATGCAGGTGCAAAGGTTCCTTTAGGAGACAAACTCCACCCACTCTTGGTTTCTCTTTCCTGTTGTTTCTCTGAAGGGAGAGGCAGGACTCCTTTACCTCAAATAAACTTCACATTCAAACTCTGTCTGTATGGCATATTTGTCTGTCCCTCATCCGCGTGGTCCTCACCTGTCATGGGACCTGCCAAGGTTCCAAATTTGTGCCTAAACAACAATCAGAGTTAAGGTTCACCTCAGAAGGTGAATGGAGTTTGGGATCATTGAAAGAAGAGCTACCAAGTATGCTTATGCCACAGACCTGAGGCAGATAGATCTCAAATTATCTATCCTGCAGATGCGCAGGCAGATCTCAAATTATCTGTCCTGTAGATGTGCAGACAGATCTCAAATTTATCTATCCTGTAGATGCTGCCAGAGCCGTCAACCCCAGGGGTGCCTCTGCAGTTACAGATTTAGCAGCGGGAGAAAATGCTGAGTGATTGACTTCTCCAGAAAACAGCAAAGCAAGGATACTCAGACGATTGCCACAGACACAGAGTGGAGGTGTTGTGTGACCAAATATTTTCTGGGGATCTGTAACACACATGTCTAGTACCCCATGTAACACACATGTCTAGTGACCCCAGAAAGGGAGCCCATGACAGACCAAAGTCCAACTTGGTGAACCATGAGCATTACTCTGGTTACTTGCAGGATGAGGGTTACTTACAGGGACAGAAATGACTCAAAGACAGCTGCATCACCAAAGCCCACTCCAGCATGGGTGAGAATTCTCAAAGCTGGGACCTTGGGCACACTGCACTAACCCTCTTCCAGGCAGCTCAGCTGGCTTCTGATTCTTCCTGGTAGCTGATCTGGTCTTGGAGTGTTTTGCTTCTCTGAGAGGGACTTTTCAGCTTTTGTGGTTTGCACTGGTGTGTGGTGGGTGTGGTTGGTGAATCTGGTCAGTTTTAGGGACTTCCTGAAGCTATTTTGAGTTGTTTACAAGGAGCCTCCCTGTAGGACAGGATGTTTTAACCTTGGAAAACACCATTACACAACGCTCCACGTTTGTTTTTAGCTCTGCATTCTTTCTGCCCCCTCTTTCGCAATGGTCTTTGAGCCTGGGAGGAGGTGATAGATGTCCTTCTATGGCTAAGAACCAGGTCACCATGCCACAGTAGCAGTCGCGTGTTCTTTGGAGCTTCACCAGGGGTTATGAGTTGAGACTGACAACGGCAGTGATCTATAGGTACAAACACACGTTTAAAAGATCATTGGACAGGCACACCGCAGCCATCTAGAAAAACCATAGAAGTTGTCTTCCCATTGGAACCCACGACACCCTCAGCCATACTGGCTCACAGTACCAGATGTGAACTCCCTCTTGTGGAGTGGGCCTGAACCCCAACTGGGAGGCTGTTGGGCTTACCCATGAGCGCTGAGCACGAGCAGGCACGTGCTGCCCAGCATGTTGGCATTTCAGCATGCAGGATCCACAGCCAAGTAGGAACGCTGGTGGCAGTTTCCCATCAACAGCCTATACTGCTCCCTTAGGCAGTATGAAAGCCAGCCAGCAGGGTGAGAGTTTCCAGTTCAGTCCCAGCTTAATGTCTCCATGTCCCAGTCAAGCATGAACAGGCAGTGTTTTCAGCAGTGGGGTCTTGCTGTCTGGTCTTGGCTACAACAACAGCAGCAATATTTTCATCTGTTCCTGGGCGACAAGTCAAGGAATGGATGAACCCACCTCTGCACTGAGGCTTTTATTCAATAACATTACAGCCTCCTCCTCCTCTCTCTCTCTCTCTCTCTCTCTCTCTCTCTCTCTCTCTCTCTCTCTCTCTCTCTCTCCCTCTCTCCTTTCCTCTTGTAGGATATCTTTTGGATGTAAATGCTTTAGCTGTTGGGATGTTTAATTACTGGGCAATGCTCAGTGGCTTTAAAGGACCCGGGTCTGACGCCAGCCTGTGTGACATTGGTACTAGGGCTTGTAGACACCATGTTCCACTGTTGCAAGTATGTATGTTGCTTCTGTAGAGTTTGATTTTGTGCCACCCCCGAAAGCAGTTTGGTCAGGAGGCCTTCAGTTCAGCCCTTCATTGGGTAAGGTGTTTCAACAGTCACTGAGGTGGATCCAGTTATGGATTTCACCTCTTATGGTTGCTCTTCAAGCGTTGTATACAGAGCTTTTGCTTCTTTTTATGACTGACACCAGAACTCGATGGAACCATTTGTTCAGGTGGTTTTTGCCATTGCCACCAGCTATAGCCTTTTGAACTCTTGGCGGTTTCTAACTGGAAGGGACACTGGAGTAGTAGGGCACACACTGGTTAGCCTGTCCTACAAGGATCTTAAGTCTGCTCAAAAGCCCTTTGAGCCTCTCAGTCCCAATCCCATATAACACTTTATCAAGTTATATTATGCAGAAAACAGGCATCTTAGGCAAGATGGGGTATGAAAATCTGCCAAAATCACTGGGCATGGTGGTACATGCCTTTAATCCAAGAACTCAGGAGACAGAGGCAGAGTTGGTGGCCAGCCTGGTCTATAGAATGAGTTCCAGGACAGCCAGGGCTACACAGAGAAACCCTGTCTCAAAAAACCAAAACAACAACAAAAAGAAAGAATGAAAGAAAAAGAAAATGAATAAAAAAAAAAGAAAACCTGCCAATGTCCCAAGAGTCTCCAGGATGCCTGTAGCTTCTTTACATGTATAGGCACTGGCTGTTGTAGGATTTTGTCAGTAACATTGTCAGGTATACTATACATCCTGCCAGACCATATTACCACAAGAATTTTATAGCTGTGCTGGGCCCTTGCACCTTGTGCAGACTGAGCTCCCGTCCTTGTTCCTTTAGATGTACCTGTATGACCCTCTAATGGCTTTTCAAACCTGTAAAACACTCAGGGCTTAGCACTATGTCATCTATATAGCAAGACCTTTCCAGAGGATGGGCGGGGCAAGGCAACATCCTGAGGCACCATCCCATAGCAAACAGGTTACAAAGATACCTGCTGAAGCACCCAGAAAGTCTGTTGTCACCTGTTCTCAGCAAGCGTCAGGTGATCCCGGCAGTTCCTAACTAGGAAGATACTAAAGTCGAGCAGAAGCAAGGGCTAATAGAACCTGGAAAAGGTTCCACCCATTTGTATCAGTTGCTTCCCCCACAGATCAAGGTGGGGTGCAGAGCATGGATAGGAGGCTCTGACCTCATTAGCTCTGCGAAACCCTCAGTCATTCTCTCTGAGCTGTTAGGTTTTCATCTGGAGCTCTTTCCCGGAGCCTCCCCATGTTTCTCTGCACCAGAGGAACTAAGATGGGCCTGACTTAATCTGCTCATATCTCTGTGGGGTCAAAGGTGAGAGTAGCCCTGGTCTCCTCTGCTGTACCTGCTGGCTCCCTGGGCCAGAGTGGCCCTGGGTTGTCACTGTGGTTGGAGCAGTAGCTGTTGCCTCTCCATTCATCGCAGCTTGGCTGGGCAAACCATTTCCACCCTTAGCATAACCTTTGCACTGGAGGGAAAGGTATTCTCCTTACTCTGGGAGGGCGATTACCCATCCTGGAGCAGGCTTGATCATCTTCACCTGTATGGTTTCCTCACAAGTGTCTTCTGTGAACTGCTCCTTGGGTTCCAAAGCCTCCCAGCTTCTCCTTAGCTTAGTTTGGATTCTTACTAATTTTTTCCTTAGAAACCCCAGCTTAGCCAGGCGATGGTGGCGCACGCCTTTAATCCCAGCACTCGGGAGGCAGAGACAAACGTATCTCTGTGAGTTCGAGACCAGCCTGGTCTACAGAGCTAGTTCCAGTACAGGCTCCAAAGCCACAGAGAAACCCTGCCTCGAAAAACCAACAAAAAAAAAAAAAAAAAGAGAGAAACCCCAGCTTGATACAAATCTTGTCACATTAGTTTTTGAATAACCCTGACAGATTTCTTCCCTTCCCTCTCTTCCTTCCTTCCTTCCTTCCTTCCTTCCTTCCTTCCTTCCTCCCTCCCTCTTTTCTTTCTTTCTTTCTTTCTTTCTTTCTTTCTTTCTTTCTTTCTTTCTTTCTTCCTTTCTTTGTTTCTCTCTATCTCCCTATCCATTCTCCTTTAGTTTGTTCTCTTACCTTACAGACTCTCTATATGCTGGTCTAGGTCACTGAGATCTGCCAAAGCCTTTGTCCTACTTATAAAGATCTTATCACACTAAAGGGCTCAGCAGAGCCACTAAAGCTCCATACTAGCCTCAAAGTCCCTGCTGGAACATTCTTTTCTTTATCTCCTCTGTGAACACAGCTCTGGATGGCCCGGTGAACTGGGGTTCAACACAGCTTCTCTTCTTCCAAGTTCCCCCAATATTATTTGCCCCTCCTCTGTGGTCCTCGATTTAATATGTTTCAGTCTGGGAGGAAACCATTGCACAACAGCAAGGGTCTGGGATCTGAAGATGTAGTGTTGATTATATGCCGATTGGGAATTGCCCTCATCAGTTCTTGTTAGAGAAGCACCTCATTGAGAGTTATTGCTTATGATTATGATTGGTTGCTATAGCAGAGAGTAGGGAATGCCATATGTTTGTTTGCTCCAAGCACATAGCTTCCCACAACAAAATGAGGTTTCTTAGCATTTCTTTTTTTTATGATTTATTTATCTTTATTTTTTATGTGCATTGGTGTGAAGGTGTCAGATCCCCTGGAACTGGATTTTCAGACAGTTGTGAGCTGCCATGTGGGTGCTGGGAATTGAACCCAGGTCCTCTAGAAGAGCAGTCAGTGCTCTTAACCGCTGAGCCATTTCTCCAGCCCCAAAATGAGGTTTCTTGTTAATATAGGAAAGACCATGTGTATTGGCTAGCTGGGCATAAAGGAACTTTAGTTTAGATAAGGCAGATTTAGCAGAATTTATATGAGCGGAGACTGATGAATGAACAGAATGGCACTTGGAACATGGAGGGGTTCAGAAAGCTCCATCCAGCCCCGAGGGCTGCAGTATTTACAGGAAAAAGAAGCAATACACAGAAACACGTGTTGGCAACAACTCTTCACTCCCCTCCTGTAGATGTGGTGCAGTGAGTTGCCAGCCTTTGACCCACTGAAGCGCGGCCGTTGGGATCATCTGAAACCAAGCTCTTCGCTGCACGAATATATTGTTAGGTTTCAATTCATTTGCATACTAAATTAAGTTGCAGTTTGCTGCAAGGAACTCAGAAGTTTGGAGGCAAACTCAGGCCAAATTTAGTGTAAGTTAATTCTACCACACGATAGAAAGCCTCCATCTGTGAGGCTTAAGCCAGCAAAGTTTATTATCTTGTGTCTGGGGAATCTGGGAAAGGAGGGCAGTTTAGCGCTGTAGTGGTGTCTGTAGCAGACTAGCCAGGGCCTCAACTGTTTCTATGTCTTCCTGTCCCAGCAGGCTTACTGTGTGTCTTCTTTGTCACATATCAGGATAACTGCTCCATCTGCAGCGCTGACGTTTGTATTCCAGGATTCAGGCTCTGTATTGTACAAGGGCAAATGGCAGGCAGAGCGCCTTCCTTTCAGAAGCATTCCTGGAAGCTCCCATCTGTCAACTTTCCCTGTGTATCCGTGACTCGTGTGTGTGTCACTTGGCCAATTCTGGTTCAGTGGAAAGCCGGAGATGCACTTCGTTCGTGCATAGCTCCTCACGTCAAAATAAAGTTTCTTGTTAATCTAGGAAAGAAAAAGATAAGAGTATTCATAGCTTCGAATGATGGGGACTTTTATATATAGTGGCCCTGTGGAGTGAGTTCCCTTGCAAAGTTATCCTTGGAATTGAGACTCCCTCACCCCTCTTGTCTATTCTTATTCTTGCTGAATAGTGGGATTCTGTAAATGGGGTGAGGGTATAGGTTAATCCTTCCTGACATCCTTCTCCACAGTCACCGTCACCAGGACAACTTGTCTTCCTTTCTGTTCTCGGCAGCCTGGAGGAAAACCATATCTGTGACGAAGGGGTGTGTTCTCTTGCAGAAGGACTGAAGAGAAATTCAAGTTTAAAAATCTTGAAGTAAGTTCCTTGTGATGGTACAATAATGCCCCGCCTGAGGACGGCGGAGAGGGGTGTTAGGGTCAGAGGTCAGGCTCTGGCCAGCTCTGGGAGTCTCACTGAGGTATCTGGTGGGGAAAGCTTGCCTTAGTCTGGGCAGGTGAGGCTGCCAGTGCTCATTGCTTCCCTGGCATGAGGTGTGGTTGCCGCCATTTGGACAAGGCCTTTCGGAAGGTGGGATTTGACTTCAGAGTGGAAAGGCTCCCGTTGCCCTGGAGCCTGGGAGAAATACATCCAGTGCACGGAACAGCAAGTGCTGCTGGAGCACTTGGGGACACTTGGTGTGTCATTGATCGGGTGTGGAGGTGGTAGCGGGCTTGTCTTCCTCATTGCCACCCTTTGCCTCACTCGATCCTAAAGGAGGTCAGGCAGTGGAGGGAGTGGGGAGAGGCCTGTGTTACTTGTTGCCAGACAAGCATTCCGTGTAGCAATAAGTACCGTTCCTCATAGTATCTATAGATGTGAGGAGATAAAGAGAAACAGGATGGAGATAGGTAGGTAGGTAGACAGATAGAGAGAGAGAGAGAGAGAGAGAGAGAAAGAGAGAAAGAGAAAGTGCCTGTCTCTTTCGTTTTCCGCTGTCTTCTCTGCCAAGTGTTGGTTGGAGTCCAGGCTTCACAGACAGACGGTCTCTCCTTGGACAGAAGCCCTCGTTGCCTCAAGTGTAAAGGGATAGTAATTGGCCTCCGCATGGGTTCTAAGCCTGCACTGACGTAACAGGCAGAGAGCTGGCACACAGGGAAAGCTCAGCACATGCTGATATTGTTCTCAGCATTGCTTTGAAGGCAGATGTGCAGCAAGCCAGTGCTAGGGAGGAAGACAGATGGGGTAGCAGTTCCTAGAAAGCAAGGCTAGGAACCCACGTTTCCAATGCGGATCAGCTCCTGTCTCAGCCTCTGTCCCTAACCTGTGTCCCCGTGCATCACTCTTTGTGAGGTCCTCTCTACCAGTAAGGCGCTGTACCAAGAGCTCTTGCTGTGTTGTTTCCTGTTCAGTTTTACTCTCTGTGAGGCAGACACTTCCTTATTCAGACAAATTTGCTGAACAGCAAATGGTAGAGGCTGGATCTGAACCCTCGGAAGCCTGGCACTGAACTGTGGGGCTCAGCCCTTATGTCCTTCCCAATGTGTGACCAGTTCGGTGAGTGGAAGAGGGACTGTCTTCACAAGAACGTTGGCCTTCGTAGATGATCTCACTGGGCTTATATGCTAGGCTTCCTGAGACCAGACAGGCTCAACAGAAGACCAAGTGTTACAGTAGCGCATCTTGTCTACTTCTTTTCCAGGCTGTCCAACAATGGCATTACTTACCGGGGTGCAGAAGCCCTCCTGCAGGCCCTCAGCAGGAATAGTACCATTCTGGAAGTTTGGTAAGGCCACTGGAGAAATTTCTTTGCTTTTCCAAACCTTGGTTTTCATATCTGGGAGATGGGGTGATAGGAGAAATGAATGGTGGAATTTTGAAGACCAGTTTTGTTCAACATTTGCTATTATTCTGTACACAATAGATTTAGATCTCTGGCTGTAAAGGAAGTCAGTGTCTCTAAGGAGGGGCCAGTTCTGTTCAAAATCAGGGTGTGGTGGTGTGTAACTGTAATCCCAATGCTCAAGAGGCTGAGACAGGAGGATTTTTGTTTTGTTTTGTTTTGTTTTTCTAGACAGGGTTTCTCTGTGTAGTCTTGGCTGTCCTGGAACTCACTCTGTAGACCAGGCTGGTCTTGAACTCACAGTGATCCACTTGCCTCTGCCTCTGGAGTGCTAAAGGCGTGCACCACCACCACCTGGCAAGGCAAGAGGATTTTGAGTTTTAAGTCGGCCTAGGTTACAGAGTAAAATCCTGTCTCAGAAAGACGGACAGACAGACTGAACAAACAAAAGACAGACAGACAGACAAAAAGGAAGGAAGGAAATAAAGAAAGAAATCAGGAGTATTTATTCTGAGACTTTGGTCTTCTAAGCTACAAAGTAGGAATGGGGTGTGGTTAGATAATTAAAACAAGAACCCCATTATTCACGTCTGGCCATGACATCAGCTCTTACAGATTGAGGATGCTATGTGAGCTCCTCTGCACCTTTGATTTCTGAAGATTACACAGGGTGGGGACCGCAGCACGGCATGGCCACATCTGTATCATTAAAAGCCACGGTCATCCATGTGTTTGAAAAAGGAATTCAGATACAACTTGATTCAGGCTCCTGTTTCTCATGTAGAAACAGACAGGAAGGCTCTGGTTTAACACATAATGAGTGAAAATTAGGATTTGCGTGTTTCAGGCACTAGTCTAGATTTCAATACTTTAAAACTAAGAGAGCTCTGTAAGGGTCTGTACTTCAGATCAGGTATGTATGGTGAGGCATGCCCGTGGTCCTGGTGCTTAGGAGACTGAGGCGGGATTGTGAGTTCCAGCAAGTCTGGGCAAGAGCATTATATCCAAACAAAACAAGCACACTTTTCAGTATTTCCTCAAAAATGCTGTCCACACTAGGACTGTATTTCCTCTGTCTTCCTGCTCACCCATCCCCACTCCCCACCTCAGACAGAATCTCATGTGGCCCAGGCTGGCTTCAAACTCACTGTGTAGCCAAGAATAAACTTCCAATTCTTCTGCCTCCACCTCCCAAGTGCTGGGATTACCGGTGTGCACCACCATGCCTGACTTGGAGCTCCGTTGTCAAAGCCAGACATTTAACCAGAGAGGAGGAAAAGTTGGCCCTTCTTAGGTGGGCTGACTCTCAGAGCTGGCTGCAGTCCCACACAACTTATTACCTAGACAGGACCCATCGGCACTTGTGTTTCATGCAGTAGCAAACAGATTTCAAATAGCGAAATTGAAACCAAAGCGGAAACCTGGGCTGGACACACTTTGCTTCTTGTGTGGCTGTGAAGTTTCATTGCCGGGGAGGTCAGGTAGTCTAGCATTTGAAACAGTATGCTTTTTGTTGTTGTTGTTTTATTGTTGCTGTTTTACATCATTGCACAGGCCTCAGAAGTGTCACATTCTGTTGCCAAGGAGTAGGCCAGCCTCGGGCTGCTTCTTAAGGGTTCCGATGCCCCTCGCTGCTTATTGATGAAGCTGTGTGGGCATGAATTTTGCTCACTTCATTCTTAACAGATGTGATTATTGCCTGAAAAAGAATAGCTGGCTCCGGGAGTCTGTAGCTGGCGTGGTTCGATGTTGCTCATTCTGTGGGGTGGTCCTGATAGCCCTGGGTGGCAGATGCTAAAAACAGAACCCCTTACATCTGGTAAGCCCGAGGCTGGGACTGGGCATGAACCCCTCCCAGGCACGGGTTCGAGGGTGGCCACTTTCCTTGCAAGCCTCCACTCAGATCTCCCTTTCATCCCCGCAGGCTCCGAGGGAACACCTTTTCCCTGGAGGAAGTCGAAGCACTCAGCTCCAGTGACAGCAGACTCCTGCTATGACCTCTCAGCCTTGGAGGCGTGGACTCTGGAGGCTGAAGAGCTTCAGGCAACATCCCCGTGCTACTCAGGGCTGGACTTTTCTCCTGGGAGCACTATAGTCACCTTCTGATAGCAGAAAAAGATGCTCCAGTGCCCTCCAGAACTGACTTCTCCCAAGGGTGCATGTTGGTTCGCCTTAGTTAACTGAACTGGATTAAGAGACACGTGGGACGAGAGGACCACACTTCTGTGGGGTGTCTAGAGAGGATCATCATGTAGGACAGTGGCTGAGAGGGGAAGGAACCTGACTGAATGCGGGTAACACAATCCACTGGGCACCCCGTGGGAGGAAGCTGAAGGAGGAGGAAGATAGCGTGTACTTGCATCCGTGAGCCCCTCTTCTTCCCGAGTGAGATCGGCTATGGCTGCTGCCATCACCTTTGCACAGAATACTCCAGCTTCTTTGGCTTTCAACACGGACCCATTGCCAGCATCACTTCAGGGAGCTTCCAGGCTTCGAGTTGGATGGAACTGCTGAAGTGTCCAGTCTTTTCCTTGGCCAGGGCAGTGACCAGATTCTCTGCCTCTCCAGACGGCTGTTGTTGGACTACCCAGCCCCAATGGATGGTGAATTTGAGAAGTTCCCTTTCCTTCTCTTTCCTTTCTCCCTCCCTCCCTCCCTCCCTCCCTCCCTCCCTCCCTCCCTCCCTCTTCCTTCTTTTTCTCCCTCCTCCCACCCACCTTGCTGGTTCTGTTCCTCAGAGGAACTCCGGTTAATGCACCTGCTTTTGCTTTCTTGTTTATTTCCAGACTCTAAGCATGAGATGAACACAAGAGGATCCCTCCGACAGTATGTGGCCAGCCTCTAGCGGAATGGCCAGCGTTCTAACGGGGGTCAGTCAGGACCATGGATGTCAACTTGGCCTGTTGGTATGGAGACTTAGACCTACATGCAAGACACCCCCCTCCTCTTCTCTCTCTCTCGGAGAGGAATATTCAGGAAACAGCTCTTAGTTATGTCTGGACTCTGCTCACACTCTAAAGCCATCCCACTCTGGTCCCGTCCCTCACTCTGCATGAGGCCCAATAGGACCTCAACCCAGACAGCAGACACAACACCTATCCTGCTCTCCTTTCTTAACGCAAACAACAGCCATTTGCCCCCACCCCCCACTCCCATGATATTCTAGATTTACAAGAAAAGACATGGCCATACCCCGGCTGGGATCACAGGTGGACTTTGGTTTCCAGTAGCATCAATTACTCTGTAGCCGCTGCCGCGCCTTTGGCGTCAGTTCCTGGCCCAACTGCAGCTTTTTAGAGCTAATCTGGGCCAGAATTTCAAGCAGCTCCAGCAGGGCCTCGAGCTGGTGCCTGTGGACTGAGCGCTGACAATGGACTTCTGAAACATCCCTAACAGGCAGCCCCATTTGATCTGTGACAGATGTTTTAGGATGTAGAGTCAGGGGTTGGAGGTTTGCAGGGGACGAAACCTGGCCCCGCCTTTTTTTTTCTAGGCAAGATCTTTTTGTGTTGTTTTTTTTTTTTCAAAACATCACCTTTGTAATTTGTTAACTATACCGATTTACTGCCTTCCATATCATTACGCGTGAAAACAGGTGAATATTTATGAACTGTATGGTTTTATTTTTATGCTGGTATTTTTATAGAAAATGTGATCATGAACTTTCTGCTATAAATAACCACAGAGGTGAAAACTCTGGAGTTACCAAGGCTGTGTTCATTGTGATGAAACACTTAAAAATATCCCCCAAACCTGTCAAAATCTCAGAGTTCCGTGTCCCACAATGGGGGGGGGGGCGATGTTGTTTTCTATTGAACAATTTATTGCTTAACGCAAAAGCAGTTCTTAGAAATTGCTGGCAGTCCAAACACATTTGGCTTCAACTTAGTGGAGCCTAACCCAGCGTGAAATCAGAAGCTATTCTGGAGCCTTCTAGGGTGCATAGGGACAGCCCTCTGGGCCTTCTTAGTTCTTTCCACGTGGCCGTAGGAGCGGAAGTCTTTTACCAGTAGGAAGGTAAAGAAGGAAGGGATGTGGTGTTCCTCCTCCAGCAGCCTGCTGCACTGACTTGCCCGGCACAAGACTTAGCCATTCTCTGTGAGCATGCGCATGTTGCCTGGCACAAGACTTAGCCATTCTCTGTGAGCATGCGCACGTTGGCTGCTGGCTGTGATGGGGTCCTGCTTCCTTAGAGGTCTTCTGTGTGTCTGGTTTGCTAAATGTTGGGGCATTTCCGTGTGTGTGTCCGTCCACGGTCTCTCTCTTTGTTCCTGGGGCTCTGCCCTGCCTGGGTTGGTGGTGCGGATGATGAGGGGAAGTAGGGATGGGGCCACCTTCTCTAAGGAGGGAATATAGTGGCTATTTTCGCAGCACCATGTCGGATGGTAAGCTCATCTTCGGTAATAATTCATTAGCTAGTTACGTCCGAACAAATGCTACTGTCCTTGTCCTCAAAGCAGGGTGAGGGCAGAGGGAAAGGCAGACAGAAAGCAAGTCCATTAAAAGTACATGTAGACAATAATACTTTCCTATTAAAGTACTAGGAAGGGAGTTGCTATAGCTGGGATTTAAATGTTCCTCAGAGGCCCATATGCTGATGGCTCGGTGCCTGGCTTCTGATGCTATTGGAGGTAAAAACTGGAGGAAGTCGGGCCTGATAGAGGGAAGCAAAGTCATCAGGAGTCATGCCCTTCCCAGGGACATCAGGACCTCCCATCCTTTCTGATCTCGTCTACCATGAGGTGAACAGATTCTGTTACCGTGTTTCTGCTGCCATAGACACACTACTGTCCTAGGCCCACAGCAGCAAGGCCAAGAGACCAGTGAGACCTTTCCACCTCAGATGCCCTTCACCTCGGGTATCCCTCTCCTCCTCGGAGGAATGCCAAGATCCTGAGAAACAAACAGACGGCAGGGCCAGGGCGCTTTTTTCTGATGCGCTAAGAAAGCTGTGTGCTCATGGGAAGGAGCTGGCCAGGCCGCCAGAGAGAGGGCAGAGGGGCTTTCAGTGCCATGGAGCTAGCTGCACAGAGACTGTTCAGACAAGATCCTTGGTGTGCAGTGAGCTGAGTAATGGTCCCCAAAGACGTCAGGTTCTAGCTCCCAGGACCTTTCTTAGCAGAAGGGACTTTGTAGGGTTTTTTGGAATAAGAATGGTGGTAGCCATGGATTGTCCAGTTGGCCTTGCACAGTTATTTGTGTCCTTATGAGAGACAGGTATGGGGGAATGGCATGGTACAGAAGAAGGCCCCATGACAGCTGAAGGAGATGCCATGCCACTGGCCTTGAAGGTAGAAGGGGGGGTAAAGAACTAACGACTGGCCGGGCGGTGGTGGCATACGCCTTTAATCCCAGCACTTGGGAGGCAGAGGCAGGCGGATCTCTGTGAGTTTGAGGCCAGCCTGGTCTACAAGAGCTAGTTCCAGGACAGGCACCAAAGCTACAGAGAAACCCTGTCTCGAAAATCAAAAAAAAAAAAAAAAAAAAAAAAAAAAAAGAACTAACGACTGCAGGTCTGGAAGCTAGGAATGACAGGGAAGCAGACCCCCCCACCTCGCCTTGGAGGGAGCACAGTCCACTTTGAACTTACAGATGATGGTCTTATTTATGTCACTTTCAGACCCTGTGCTTATGATGGTTTGCTGCAACTGCAGGAAATGAACACACTCTGCTTGCCGCGAGCCAAGGGCAGGGTGCCACTAGATGGCCCATCAAGGGGCAGTTCTGGATGGACATGACCAAGAATTTGGTCTTGACCTTGGAATAAAGGCAGATATTGTGGCACCTGCCTGTAATCCCAGCACTTGTGAGGCTCAATGGGAGGATTTAGCATCTGAGGCCAGCCTGGGCTATGAGTTGTTAGGGTCCTAGAGTAGTCCCACAAAAAAACCACTGTCCAGTATGTAATCATCAAGAGTGTTTATTTTCTCAAGAGTAAAGATTCCAGTTCGCAGGGGGTCAGCCATGTGATGCAAAGACAAAATGGCGTCAATGAGAAGAGCATTCAGGCTCCTTAAGCAAAGCTAGGGGAATTTCAGGGACAGGAACATCATCTCAAATGTAATTGGTTAGGTAAGCATCGGTCACATTAGTACATTTCAAATTGGCTGTGGTTACAGTTTCACCATTTTGGGGCATACCTGGGCATATAGGGTATATTTTAGGGAGATTATAGGAACTGTCCTTTTTGGTCATTGGTTTGAGGTACTGTGGGGACCGACTCGGGCCTGGTGTGTATTATCCCCCTCATCCCTGTGTGCATGCTATCTCTCCCTTTGTCCTTTTAGCAAACTGAAATTCTGGTCCAGTTGTAAAATGGGGAAAGTTCAGACCTTTCGTAGTGAGAATCTATATCAAAAAACCTAAACCTAAATAAATAAAATAAGGTCAAGTCATTGGGATGTTCTAAGCCAGGGAGATATGATCCATTTTTTTTTTTAACAAAGAACTTCGCTCCTGGGTGGAGATGTGACCCAAATTCGTAGGGGTAGGAATGAGAGAGAAGAAAGTGGGAAGGCGGCTGAGGAACTAGTGCAGGCTGGGTATTGGTGGGGAGGTGGAGCTAGGTGGATAGACCCCAGAGACCCTGTGGAGGTGAGTGCCAGGGGCTTACAGGTAGAAAGGAAAGCTCCCAGGGAAAGGGAAGAATCTAGAATGACAGATTTTAGTTCCAAGCACGGGGGTGGGAGGGGCGTGGGGGGGGGTTCGTGGATAGCAAGCTGGAAATAAGCTGGGAAGGGAAAGGCTTCTGTTTCAGATGGTCGAGTTTGCTATGCCTAGGAGAAGTCAAGTTACACTGTATCAGTCTGGAGGCCGGAGAGGGCACTGCCAGGGAGAGAGTGAGGTGGGTGGCTTCAGCCTCAAAATGAGGAGTTCTTAGACCTGGGTGGCAGAATCCAGGAGAGACCGAGAAGAAATAAGGGGTCAGAGCCAAGTGTGGTGGTGCACACTAGTAATTCCAGTGCTTGGGAGGTAGAAACAAAACAGTTTGGGTCATCTTTGACTACGTACTGAGTTGGGGTCAATCTGGACTACGTGTGACTCCATCTCAAAGAAAAACAACATCATCAGTCGATCAATCAAAAATTTAAAAAGGAAAACAATAACAAAACAAAAAGGGAAATGAAGTATTACAAAGACCCAGACAAGGACAAGAAGGACACCCAGAACTTGGTAGGAAATCACTGGCAGAGTCAGTTTAACTTTCTGGACTTTGAAAAGCCCAGCAGGCGACACCAAAGGGACTCGGACCTGAGCAGGTACCCAGTGAACTCAGGTTCTTAGTCTTAAATTTCTTTGAAAAGTTATTGGAGAACAAGTGCATGTGTAGCCCTTGGCTCAGGCTGGTCCTCGCAGACATCCCACGTGGCCAAAAGTACCTAATTCTTGCGTGCAAAACAAAAAGTACCAGGGCAGGAGACTTTTCTAGGTTTTAGTTTAGGAAACTTTTTAGATTTTAGCAATCTTTGTCACGATCCTAGGAGAAAGTGGTCACTGAGTATTTCCCTTACCCCTGCCTCAGCCGCCTCCACAATCAGGCAACAAGATACTGAAATGAACGTGCGGCATTGAAATAGGATCGAAAAGGCTGGGGGTGGAGCTCAGCGGGGAAGCACTTGCCTAGCACTGTGCGGTCCAGGGTTGAGTCTCCAATACCAAGAAGAAGAAGAAGAAACGTCCCAGCGGAACCGGGAACCATGTCTGAAGTGGGCCGAATCTCGGCCAGCGTTCTGACGCTTTACTTCAACAGCGCATGGTCGAGACATCGCCTCCCACGCAGTTGGCACAGTGTGGTGGGCTAAGCTCTGGAATTGCTCATGCTCAGCCTCGGGTTTGGGATAGTGGCTACAGGTCATCCGGGACATGGGGACTGAGCTGAGCAATTTCCTGTTTGAGTGTTACATCCAAACAGACTACAGCAGTGTAGACGGAAAACCCAAACTCCCCGGAGGCTCCTGTTGTTTTGACTCTAAATCTCATCACAATCTATAACTATTTTCCCCAACAAGCCACCATCCAATCCTCTGGGCACAGCTCTCCCCTGTCACTCATCCTGTCAGCTTTTGTTCTAAGGAACAATCATTTGTCCCCCAAATCGGAGTCACTTTCTTCCTTTATTGTTCTCTTTCCAAACTTCTCTTTACCCTATTTTTTTTTTTGACATTTTGTTATGATGCCCAGGCTGGCTTCGAACTTGAGATCTTTTTGCCTCTGCCTCCTCCCTACTGTTGGGGTGACAAGTGTGTACCCCCAGGCCTAGCTGTCTTCTATTTGGCATCCTCATTCCATGTGCCCTCATCTCTACCACTTCTTGTTCAGTACTTCCATTGCCAGGACACAGGGGTCCCTTGCTGATGGCAGCCTGGCTGGGCTCCTTGCTTCTGCCCCTGGCCTGCAGATTGATCTAGTAGGACCAGCACAAGTCAGATTAGCTACTGCTCGGCTCTAAGCCCTCTTTGACTTCCCACTTAGCACAGAGTAAAGTCAGAGTCTTCTGCTGACCATCCTGTGTCTGGAGTTCCCTTTGCCACTGACGCCGTGTTCTCTGCTGCTTTGCTGAGGGCTTTTCTCCTTTCAGACCTGCGCACCTGCCTGATCATTCTTTTTTTTTTAAATTTTATTATTTTTTCTATTGTTTATATTGAGCTATACATTTTTCTCCACTCCCCTTCCATTTTCCTCCTCTCCTTCTCCCTTCTCCCGTGACCCCCATGCTCCCAGTTTACTCAGGATCATTCTTAAGGTGCCACCGTTTCCTGTGCTAGGCTTGTGCCTACTTCCTTATGCCCCCCCTCCCAGTCGCCTCCTTGAGGGAGTTCTTCCCTGATTGGTCTGCCCATTTCCAATCCTCCTGCCTCGGGGCCTTCTCAGTGTTGACTCCTTGTGTGCATTTGCCCCATTCTTCTTGACAGAGTTTGGATCTTGATATCCCTCAAAGTCCTGTGTTTTGAAGAACTAATTGGCAATATGTGATTCTATTGGGACGCTGTGGAGCCTTTGACAGTTGGAGTTTAATAGGAGGTCTTCTGTCATTTGGGATTGTGCCGCTGAGGGAGATAGTGGGACTCTGGTTCTCCCTCATGTCTCTTTTAGGCTTCTCAACTACCTCAAGGTTAGCGACTGCCACCCTACGATAGTTCAATACCATAGGCTCAAAGCCACTGGCCAAAGCAACGGGGGAAACCCCTGAGCCAAAAGAAACCCTTCTTCTTTCCAAGCTAGTTTTCTCGGGGATTTTGTCACAGCAGCAGGCTTTAGCAAAGGCTGACGTACTTTCCCCGGAATGCCAGCTGCTTGGGAGCAGAGGCGAAGCTCCCTCCAGTGCCCTCAGCCTGGGAAGGTACGCAGCACATGTTAGGCACTCAATCTTTTTTTTTTTTTAAAAAAAAAAAAAACTAAGCGAAGAGCTCACTTAATGAACTGTATTTAATGGGAGCAGAAGCCGAAGCTGGCACAGATGAGAAGAATGAATCTCCTTGCCCAGGGCACCGCTAGAGCATCCTTCCCAAGGAAGGATGGCTATACCAGACACGAGGCACACTCAGTGCATGCGCTACCCCAAATGGTCTCAGTGTGGCACAAATGTGTCAGAGGAGAGCACCGAGCCTCTTCTTCTGTGTGCTTTAGAGTCGCCCACAGAAATCACTCATCACTACTAAGTACTGATAGCAGCTCCAAGAGGGGAGCAGGGGCTCAGCTGGATTAGCTTAAAGACGTTTAATGCAATCCCTTTTATCTCATTGAAAGGAGCTCTTCGGTGGCCAGCACAACAGCTTCCAGATAGAGTGCTCAGGTCTGCCACAAGGCCCCTCCTCAGAGATAGATGTCTCTGTGACAGAGGATACTCAGCTCCCCGGGAAGACACCATGCTGGGCTTCTGTGGAGAAAGCGATGGTGCCCTATCCTCATCTGCAAGGATACCTGGTCTAGGTGGCTTCTTGGCTCAGAGCTCATTCTGGTTCAGAGCCGTGTTCACTAGGTTGGTGGGAACACAGCTAGAACCAGGGAGGCTGAGGGTGTGGCAGGAAGTCACCCGTTCATTGTGGTGGTGGGGTACGGTAGTATCGCAGTGGGGCAGGACCACCATTCACTTTAGGTTGTGTTAAATACAGATATGCATGAAATAAGCACTGTGGGTACTTACTGAGTTTTTAATGAGGCATGGGGGAGACATAGTGCAGGGTCTATGTCGTGGCCATGCCAGCACTACTAAGAGATGTTTCCTTCAGTCCCCACGGTGTGTCTGAAATAGCTCCTAAAAAGTTACCTGGATTTGCCAACGTCTAGAGGGGGTTACATTCAGCTCACTGGCCATGCATTAGGGATCCTGCACACGCCTTAAGAGAATTGGGTAAGACAGTTTAGAATCGCATTCACTACCAGATTAAAAACCCTCCAGGGAGTCGCACTGCCCTGGGAATGAGGCCCTGCCTGGCCCTGATGAAGTGTGCCACCCTGTCAGAGCCTTCTCAGTTCCTTCAGTATCTCATGCACTTTCTGTTCCCTTTGGGTTGCTCACTCAGCTCTTGTGACATTCGTCATTGCTCTCTTATTTTGCAGGAGCCTTTTCAGGCTGCCTCTGAGCTCACCCCTCCCTTCTTAGAGTACTTCTCAGACTGTTCTCCTAACTCTGACTGAGCTGTCAACGGGGACAGCAGGGGGCTGCCCCGTGCTCTGTGCTCCCTGCTGGGGGCAGGCACTCATTCCTCCCGTCCACCGATTTGACTCCTACCAGCTCCTCAGCAGCTCAACCTAACCCGAGTGGAGCCAAGGGCAGGATGGGTGGGGCAGGCTGAGGGTAGGGAAGCAAGAGGTGAGCAGGCTCTGAAAAGACTGTTGGTAGAGTTTGGACCTAGGCTGGGTCCCTCGAGAAGGGAAGCTTGGAGGGATGATAACCTCTCAGTCAGAGAAACCATTTAAACACAAGTGGGGAGACAGCGTCTGTGCGACTGAGGGAATCCATTTTTTTTTTTTTTTTACCTCTGGACCTTACTCTCCCTTCTGTAAAATGAGAGGCTGGAAGATAAAGAATTGCAAATAATATATAGGGTGATGACACCGTCTGCTCTCCTGTTTGAGATCATGGCAGGCATCTCTTGAGCATCGCGTCAGCTCAGTTCTAGCAGGGACGGTGACTAAGAGGAGCCTGGATGTAAGGCTTGGCTTAGCTGATGACGAGGGCAGGCCCTAACCCCGATTCGGTGAGCATGTGACAAGAGGAGGGCTAAATAAGATGTGTGGCCACTGTGGCCAGGAGTGACAACCCAGCAAGGAGCACAGGGGAGAGGAGATCTGAGGAGAGAAAACAATGGGGGAGGGATTTGGCAAGATGGAGAAACTAAGAGTGCTCGCCTCATTAAAAGATTCCCCAAGTTCACTTCCTTGACTCCTTTCTCTTCCTTGTTGGTTGGAGGGAAGCAAATCCAGTTTCCAGGCTGAAATGTTCTTCCACACAGCCAGATTGGATCTCCGGGTCCCGCCGGTGTCATGGGAGAATCAGATCTTTCAGGGATAATGTTGCGTAAGGCCACTCACTGCACGTCACGGTTGATCCCTATCATGTTGCTTCTTGCTAGAGCTCAGGAAGGTGGGAACAGGATGTATGTGTACCAGTGATTGAGGCTTAGGTTTACAAGTGATGTCAGTTTCACCGTGGGTGATTTCGGCAGAGAGAGATGGGGTGAGTTTATACTGTTGGTAATCACCCATGTGTCTGCCTGCTTTTAACTTCTCATTGGTTTCAGAAACATGCCACTTTCCACTGGGGGAATTTGTGTCACGATTAACAATCACACACACACACACACACATACACACACACACACACACACACCCCTCCTTCTTTCTCAGTATTAATCACCTTCTCCCATAATTAGTAGTTAAAATGTCAAAGGAGAAGGAATTAATTAAGAGGACTATCCAGCGAAGCAAGGCATGTACTGCCAGGCTCTGGGACTGAATATAAAAAGAGTTTCCTTAAATATTGTGAGCACTTTTGGGAGTCAGAAGCCTCTCTTCTAATCGAAAGATCCTTAACTCTACCCCAAATCTGGCTGGTGGCCAGGGGTGCCGGCCTGGGTAAGGTGGAGAGTGGAAATCCCTTCTCTATCCTTAGGAGACTCTCTCCAACTTGAGACAGGTGCCCCCAGAGGTTCAGAAACAGCAGGCGTTCCGGACCCCATCCGAGGGCAGGAAGCGCCTCAACTTTTCCCGAGCGCCTACTGTTAGGGGATACGGCGTGGCATTTTACAAGAATTTACTAACACCTTCGTTCTACAGATGAGGAAATGGAGGCTCAGCATAGTCGGGAGTTCCCCATGCCACACGCGAATAACTGAGAAAGAAAACATTGACTCTTAGGTGCGATTCTAAGCTTCGATCTTTCATGGAATTCTGAAAAACTATTCTCAGCTCTCCGCTTCCCACCCTAGTTTTGACAGCTAGAGCAAGAACCCAGACTCTCGCAAGGGAGGTGGAGCTGGGAGCCCAGCGCCCCGCCCAGGTCTTGTTTCAGCCAATGGTGACGCGGCACCCACAGCCTTTGGTCCAATCAGCCTTCGCTCTTCGCCCCCATCCTTTCTCTTCTGTCCCTTCTGCCCCGCCCCTTCGCTTTCCCTTTGGCTCCACCGAGCTTGACCGAGCGGAAAGTCCCTTCGGCCGGCGCCGCGCCGGCTGCCATTGGAGGAAGAGCTGCTACAGGAAGACCCAATCAGAGAGCGCGCAGACACGAATCTCTGGATGCGATTGGCTGGCGCGGCGTCTGCCCTCTCCGCCCCCGTTCCTCCCTCCCCGCGGGCGGTTCGGAGGCGGGGCAGGTGGGGGCGGGCCCAGGTAGCAGGTTCGGCTGCGCGGGGGCCCGCGAGCCTGAGGTAAATACTGGGGTGGTGGGTGTGGGGTTCCGGGCCGGCCCCGGATACGCCGGCTATGAAGCCGGGGCCGGGGCGTTGAGCGGCGGCCGAGAAGGGTGAGTGAGTGCGGCCGAGCGGCAAAGGCACGGTCCTCGGCGTTGCTTCTGTGCCTCGGGGCTCCCTGAGCTGCAGAGGCGACCGTCGGGCCTCAGCGCCCGCCCGTTAGCTGCCCCGGGCAGCCCACCTCCGGCCTCCCGGGGGACTTCGAGTCGCGGGACTCCCGGACCAGAGGGCTTGGGGAGGAGCAGCGCAGCACTCAGTCTTCCTCTTTGGCCCGCCGTCGTTGACAGATGGGGAAACTGAGGCCGGGACCTGGCTGGTCCCCCAGCGGGTTGCAAGAGGCACGGAGAGCCCCGGGTTGTGGTACTTCATGCCTGTGCCGTTTTGGGGGCTCTTGGAGACTCCTCTCCCGGAAGAGCAGTCCGGCCTCGCTAATGGCGTGTTCTGCTTTTTTTCTTTCAGTTTCCCTGGTCTGGGGTGGCGTGAGAAAGGGGAGGGAGGAGAATGGTTTTGCACAGTTGTGTAGTTGGAAGGTGTGCCCTGTTGAGACGGGTACCTCTCTTTCCTTTTATTGCCCATAGTCAGCTTTGGAGAATCGCGAAGTCGTGAATGAAGATCACGGTCTTGAGCTGCGTTCAGCTGGGTCAGCTGCCGGGTTGTTCATGTCCTTGGCATCTTTTTCTGTTCCAGCCCTTGGCATTTGCATGTTTTAAGGGTTTGTCATCTAGCCATCAAGCCTTGCAATCTCCCAACCCCCCTATTCTCTCCACCATCCTCTCTCTTCTTTTTCTTGGAAGTTGTCTCCTTAGAGGAGCATTCATTCATACCTTGTTTTTGTTTTTATTTTAGTTGGGGCTAATTAGGGAATCTTAATAAGATTGTTCGTTTTTGTAATCATTGGCTCCAGAGAAGAATGCAGGCCTCAAGGGGGCGTGCATTCAGGCGTCAGTCTCCTGCACACCCCCTCACACCTCAAGTAGGTTGAGTGGCCCCAAGAATTTAGCCTGCTGCTCCCCACTGGGTAGTGGGTGGATTTGCACTAGAACAGTATTAAGAGAAAATGACTTGCTGGAAATTCTTAGTGAGGTTCCTGTAATTTGAATGTTGACAGTACCCGAACATTCTCTAATGTTCTGCTGCAAAATCCTAAGGTATTCTTTCAAAGAAATCCTTGTTTGGAGTGGTGGTTAACTTTCGAGATGAGCCAATAAGGCCAGGAACTTGTTATATAAAATACCATCGAACAGCAGATAGCTAAACTGTGGTTAAGTGATTTAAGGAAATCTTCAATACACGAAGAGCAAGCACAGTAATTTATCCTGCTCCTCTAACTATCCTAGTATCTTGTTCCTGGCTTGTATACTATCATCTTAAATTTCTTTCTTTTTTTTTTTAAGTATATTATACGTGGTGTGAGGCTAGGAAGCCAGTGTCAAATGAAGCTCAGAACAGCTTGGTTTCTTTTTTTTCTTTCTTTTTTTTTTTTTGCCTAGAAAATACTAATGGATTTTATTTAACGTTTGAGATGTTGATGAGTCTGTAAGTCTTAGCAAAGGCAATTAACAGACTTCTCATAAAACCTTTTGCAACCATTTGAAGTAAGAGCAACACAATTAAATTTGAGTGTAAATTGTACAAACACTTTTACAATATGAGGTAAAAGGTTCATTTCCTTAAGTAAAAAGATTTTTTTACAAGCTTGTAGTAAAACAAGATTTTACCCACCACCCAAAATGGCTGATGCCTCTTATCAAGCAATATGCAGAGAACAGAAAAGAAATTTAATAAGTATATGGAAATTTGAGCCATCTCACTGGTAATCACAGTGCTCAAAGCACCAAAACGAAGATGCTGTGTGTAGGATGTATCATCAAATATCAAGGACTTATGTTTACTGTCTAGGCATCTTTTGACTTAGAATGTAGAGTGTTGAACCCTGCTAACGATCTCCCCCTCCTCTCCTCCCTCCCCTATTTCTTCTTTTTTTTTCTCTCCCTTCTCTCTGTTGAAGATGACCCCAGCCATGGAGCCGCAGGAGATAGATGCTGGGAACTTTACCCAGTAAGCCACAGCCACGTGGTGATATACAGATTAATAGAAATGGGTTAAATTAATATAAGAGTTAATTAATAAAAAGCTAGAGCTAATGGGCCAAGCAGTGATTTAATTAATAGAGTTTCTGTGTGATTATTTAGGGTCTAAACAGCTTGATTTCTTAAGTGTAACATTTCTCCCTGTTTATACTTATATGTGTAGCAGTATAGTCTAAAACTGATTGTGATTTCTTTTATCCAAAGAGTCAATGGTATTTTAGGCAAAAGTCATTTTCCTTTTTCTTGATTTTATATTTTAAAGTAGTAGAAACTTGAGTCACTTAAAAGGACAAAGAAATAGTGTTTTGACTTTCACTGTTACCTCCTAAGCTAATGAAGTTTCCCAGCCTAGGCCCTGGGAAGACAAGGAGTGGGGCGGTCATCCTCCTGATGTGACTGTGTGTAGGAACCAGACTTGGTCTTTTTTTAAACCTTGTAAGACCCACTTGTTTTAGGGACTGTATCCTTGTGTTGTAAGTTATCCTGGTCTTGAAATCTCTGTATTTCTGTGTACTGTTTAGGCATATAACAACTTGTTCTTTTAGCGAGGGCTGTTTTTTCTTAAACCGATAGTCATCCTAGCTGTCTTGAAGCATTTGGGAAAAGATGTGTTTCTTTTCTTGAGGATCCATGCCAGCCTGCTTACCTCTTTACCATTTATGGTTTGGGCAGTATTTAGTATTTCAATTTCTATGCTGATTTAGAAAACTTCCTGTGTTGTTTTAGAATAGGGAGGCTGCCTCAGAAGATGTCGGAAGTTCCTGATTGACACCTGTTTTTGTGAGCCTCTTAGATGGTGCAACCTGATCTCTTGAACTGATATCAAGATATCTAATAGTCTAGAAAAGTTAGCAGTCACCATTTCTGTGTAACTGATGGCCATTTGTACTGTGTGTTTTAGAAGTCTGATTTGTGCTAGGACTTATATCTTGATCATCTTTTCATTTCATTCATTGGAAATTGATCAACATTTCTATTTTCAACCCTCATTTAGTTTAATAGTTATTGTAATATAATGAAACCCTCCTTTACTCAACATTCAGGTCATCACCAAGCTCATATAAACAGATTTGATTTCAAATCCCTGTGATTCTTTACTGTTCCCTTGTCTCCAGTGTCCTCAAAAATAGAAAAGAAGAAGCCTGTTCATCCTTGTTTCAGGCTGAACAGTTTGAGGCTATACTGCTGTGTTCCAGCTCTTTGATACACTTCTTTGAATACTTCATTAATTTTCAAAATATACAAGATCACTGTTACCCAGTCTAACCTGAGATAGCGTTTAAATGAGTTGTTCTTGAGATATACTCACTTTCACAGTGATTCCATTTGCCAAGTAACAACAGAGTACAATTGAAAATTTCTCCCTTCATCTAACCCCATCCTCTTGACCATGGCCTTTGTGAGACCTATCTTCCTTCTATTACAGAAGTCATGACCTTTATTTAAAGCAGCAACTGAGTAGGTGGAAAGCAGGCGTCATACTTAAAGTTGTGGATTTCAGTGTCTAACCCTGACTGTATCTGAATACTCCCCCTGACCTGGAAAGAACTCACAATGTGATTTTGATGTTTCTCTTTCTACAAAGAGAGAAGTCTTGAGGCTGTTCTTATTGCTTGGGGTTATAAAGCTTTATTTAACTACTATGAATCCCAGTGGAATGAGAATGTTAACATTATATTTATTACGATAGTGGGAAGAAAGACAGCGCATTTCTTTTGTAATGCTGATATCTTGAGACAATAAGTGATCATTTTGGTTTATCGTCAAGTGTATATAGAAAGAACCATAAAGTTCTTCATCCAACTTTATTATTTGTAATAAAGGAAATTAGCTGTAATGTGTTTCAAACCTATTCTTAATATATTTCATGTAAAGAGGGAAGGTCACACGTGTTTCTTATATTTGGATAATACCTTGAAAAGTATTTTGTAATGTTTGCTTTGACTATTCTGGTTGTGACCTATCCCATTATTGAGGATAAACTCAGGTTCACTTGTGCAACAAGTTGGCTGACTTCATCACTCTCTGCTAGTTCACTTTAAAAATGGTGTTTTAAAATTTCTGTTTCCAGGAACCCTTTTACTAACCAAGAAGCTATCTTTTTCCTTTTTTTTAAACTGTGGACTACCTCCATTAATGAGTTGCAAAAGGCAATTTTGTAAACAAATTCATTTAAAATATAATATTGTAAAACAAATAATGATTTGTTTTGATTTGATAATGCTTCATTATCACTTATATTTTTATTTCAAGTTGCAGCATTAGTTGTTAAGTTAGAGAATCAATAGAACAGACAGTTTCCAGCTTACTATTTAAAGATACCTGGTTTTAGAAAAAATTACTTTAAAAATAAAATAGCTGTGAAATGGTTTTGGCCAAAAATTTTGCATTTTAAAGAGATCCTCAAACAATAAGTCACTGCTTTTTGACTGCCTCAACCTCTGGGACCAGTCTCAAGAATATCTTTGTAATAAGGCTTTATGCACCTTATTTTTCAAGACCCTTCTAGAATTTGTCTGTTCCTTTTGTTTTTGTTGCTTTGCTTTTTCAGACACAGAAACATACCTCCTCACCTCACTTCTTAGAACTGATTGGAAATAGTAAATTTGAAAGCAAGGAGGCCACAAAAAGAGTCAAAGACAGACAGACTGCAGGAAACCACAGAAAATGGCTGATTGCGAGAGGGACAGTATAGTATAGAGTATGATTTGTAGAAAACAGGAAAGGGACTCAGAGGCTAGGATGGAAAGCTTTTTAATCAAATAATAAACAGACATATATTTTGAGACTCACTAATAATAATTTATATTCCTAATGATTCTTAGCGATTGAGAAAAAAGTAATTTCCTTTCTTGAAAAATGCTGACATATTAATAGCATTTTAGTCAAACAAAAAAAAAAAAAAAACAAAACAACAACAAAAGACCAAACACTTTATCTTGGTTCCTCAGAGGCACACAGCCACATTAAAGGGTTGTGTAGCTTCTTTGGTGCTTTTTTTGAGGGATTTTGTTTATGTGGGGCTAAGACTGAGGTGTCCACAGAGGTGTTGTGTAAGTGGCAGTTATAGATTGATTCCGTTTCTGTTGAAGTAGACAGTGCCCTCAAGTGGAGTTAAAGACACATTACAAAAGGAAGCAGAAAGAGGAGCTGCTCAAGCTGCCATGGCCTTCATCCATCTTTACCAAATATCGCACAGAGGCTTTAAGTGATGGTGGATTGGAGGAGTGCTGACTTTAGCCTGTCTCGGGTGATTTGTGTCTCTCATTTGGGCTTACAGAGGGACAGACTTGTGAAAATGTTACCGTGATGGGACACTTCATCACCTAAAAGTGTTTTCTAAGAGAACTGTTACTGTGTGTTGAATTGCCAGGTTGCTTAATCATTGAGTCAAATAATACAGTTTGATGCTTTAGTTTTAAGTTTATTTGATTTGAATTACAAGAATAAAATGCTTACATAGTATAATGTTATTAATTTCTGCCTATAAGCACAGGGCTGGAGAAGAATTTCTCTGTCTCCAAAGAAGGATGAAACAAACATGAACTGTATTTGGGAATCAAGTAGCTATATTCTTATGGCAGAGATACATGGAAACCATTCTTTTCATGGAGATAATTAAATAAGTCCTTAATTTTAAGGAATGGAATTGAGTTTTTAAAATTTTTCTTTGGCAGTTAGCCTCTATGCCATGGGTTTCTGAACTGGTTTATAGTACCTGGCATGGATTCCCTCTACCAGAGCAGGCCTCACACTCAATAGAGCATGGTTGACTGAGTCCATCACAGTCTTGCCTGCTTGGTTAGTATTGTAGTCCATAGGATTCCCAGCTGGCCAAGACCACTGATGTCCCACTCTGCCTACGCAGCCTGCTTAGTTAGCACCCTTCAGCACTGTGAAAGCTAGCCAGAGGAGGACGTGTCCATCCAAGCTCTAGCTTCGTTTCTTGGTTTCTCTGTATCTTACAGCTAAGGAATGTGGTGTCTTAAGTAACAGAATCTCATCATCTAGTTCTGGTGGGCAACCAAGAGGACTGGCAAGAGTCTGGACTGTCTTGGGGGCATTTGGAAGCTCCCTGCCTAACAATTCCTAAGGAGGTATTCCTACATCTGGCACTGGGTGGGATTTTCGTTTAATAACCATGACTTCCAGGGGTAGCATTATTTAGTCAAGCAGGATATCTCCCTTATAAAGCTAATTTTCTTTTAACTTATATTTCTAAATTGGCTTATGAAAGAGGATATATTTGACTGGAAAAGTGGCGTAGCCGGTAAAGGCTTGCTGCCAAGCCTGATGACCTGAATTCGATTCCTGGAGCTTACATGGTGGACAGAGAGAACCAATCCCTCTGTTGTCCTTGTACCTTTACATATGAACTGTGGTATTTGTGTGTAACAAGAGTGGACAACTTTGCCTTGCTCCTGATTTAGTGGGATAGCTTCAAACTTTTCTCCATTTAGCCTGGTGTTGACAATGGGCATGTCATTTACAGCACTTGAAGTTATGTTGTTTTAAGTCATTAGTTAAAGTTATCTTTTAAAATGAGGCTACAAATTGTAAAATTATTTTTCTAACAGTTTTAAATGCATGTTAGAGCTGGAAAATAATCACTTGTATGTTCTTCCCTTTATATATAGTTAAAATTGTGGTATAAAGCCCACAATTTATAGATATAAGCATCTACAATTCAGTATAATTTATAGACATAAACATCAAAATTAGATTGGACTAAATATCTTAGAGCAATGTAATAGAGTCATATGTCATTATTCCATTGTCCAACTTTTGATGCTACAAATCATTTCCTAACATATATATGTGTATATATGTATATATACTCAAGATTATATTTAATGCTTGTGATTGTAAGAAATTAAATAGTAGTTATAATTAGTATAGTTAATATCTTCTTGTCTAAGCACCAAAGTTATATGAAAATGGAATTGAGGGGCTAAAGAGATTGGTCAGCAGTTAAAAGTGTGTACTGCTCTTCCAGAGGACCTGAATTCAGTTCTCTTCACCCATGGTGGGTGGCTCACAACTGCCTATAACTCCAGTTGAAGAGGATCTAACAGCCCCCTTTTGGCCTCTGGGAGTACACACATGTGCCATACAGTCACAGAGATACAACACATATATGTAAATAAAAATAAAATTGAGGAGATAATGTTCCATTACCAGAATGAAGCATATAGATAAATGAATTGTGGATAAAGTTTCAGAATGTAATATTGTCATATTTAAGTGATAAATGATGTTCGATACTGTAATGTGTTACTTTCTAAGTTACATGTTTAGAAATAGCCTTTTTAATTTATAAGATTATGTGCATTTTCTCAAATATTGTATCTTATTCATTCATGTTAGACAGAAATGCTACTTTGTAAAGTTTAAAAAAGTCTCAGAGTCTGTATATTAGGGTAATCTTAAAGTTTTTGTTAGATTCTATCTAATTTTATAATTTTGGAAAAGTTGTTATTGTTTTTAAGGATGCCTTGTAGCTGGAGTTCTTTAAAAATGCAGTTACAGTGGACACAAGTCATATGGGTCGTTTAGCTCATTGAGATATTTATATAGTCAAATGAGATTTTAAAACATCTTTAGTTTTATTTTAAGATTGTATTGAGTAGAGTCTAAAGTTTGTTTTGCTTGTTTGCCAGGCACTTTGAATTGCTGTCTTTTTACAGCATGGACACCAGGTTGTTAACAACTTGCTTTGGGACTTCCAGTAACTTCATTTTTGGGGATTTTATGACAGATTTGCTAGTGGCTCCTTTTTGTGAGTTGATGTTCTGAAGTTACTGTCACAATGAGTTCAGGCCTATGGAGCCAAGAGAAGGTTACTTCACCTTACTGGGAAGAACGGATTTTTTATCTGCTTCTTCAAGAATGCAGTGTAACAGACAAACAGACACAGAAACTCCTAAAAGTACCCAAAGGAAGTATAGGACAGTACATCCAAGACCGTTCTGTGGGGCATTCAAGAGTTCCTTCTGCAAAAGGCAAGAAAAATCAGATTGGATTAAAAATCTTAGAGCAACCGCACGCAGTTCTATTTGTTGATGAAAAGGATGTTGTAGAAATCACTGAGAAATTTACAGAGTTACTGTTGGCAATTACCAACTGTGAGGAGAGGCTCAGCCTATTTAGAAACAGAATTCGACTAACTAAAGGCCTCCAGGTAGATGTGGGCAGCCCTGTGAAAGTACAGCTGCGATCTGGGGAAGAGAAATTTCCAGGAGTTGTGCGCTTCAGAGGACCGTTATTAGCGGACAGGACAGTGTCGGGGATTTTCTTTGGAGTAGAATTGCTGGTAAGTTTGCTAGGCCATTTGAGAGAGAGAAGGAGAGAGAGCGAATGTATGAGAAAGCGAGTGTGCGCGTGAGCGAGAGACCACGAGCACATATTTTCCCCTTTATAAGATTTGTGTTTTATGTTTGTTTGTTTTTAGTACAGTTCTCAGGATGGACCTCAGGACCCTCTGCCTCTGAGCTATAGTTCAGCCCCCAAATTTATTTAATGATAAATTGAGAGGATATAAAGACAATTCTTGGAAACTTAAAAAAATTATCTTTTACGGTAGAAACTTACAAGTCATTATTCTGGACTTTATATCTTAGGAGATTTTATGTTTCCTATATTAAAAGTTAACACTGCCAATTGTAATTATAAACACTTAAAAAATTGTCAACTATCTTGTGATAGTGCCCACAAGATTCCCAGTTCTTAGTGTATGCTACTAAGTATAACTGTTTATAGGTAAAATTTTTGAAGTGTGTTGCAGCAATTTCAATTTGCTCATGCTTATCCCCGGAATGTATAAACTGCCTTGGAACTTACGTGCTTTGGCAATATTTCTAAGAATTCTATATTTCAAACTGACTATTGGTTCACATTTGGACACTCTCAGGAGTAGAGAGAGGTCGTGCTTTACTTGCTTCTTGATTTGGCTTTTCAAGCAGTGAAATAATTAGGCTGTGACTGCCAGCTATGGTATGTACTAGCAGGGTTGCCAGCTACTTAACCTACATCAAGTTCTCCTAACGTGTTCCTCATCTGTGACGTGCTTAGAGCACACATGACTTATAGTAGTTGTACGGTGGATGGCTGTAGATGGTTACAGTTTGTTCTCAGTAAATGGAGCTGATGCTGCTGTTTGGTTAAAGTTGAATGCCTGTTCATGACAAAAGTCATGGTAGAAGTATGTTGTAAATTTAATCCTCACTCTTTCTCAAAAGAATTATGATCTGAAATTATGAGTTAGTTTGATCATCAGATACAGCTTCTTTATTCTTTAAACACCCTAAACCCAACAGCAGCTGCTAGTCATATTTCATATTATGGATATAATTTAGAGTTTTTCCAAAGTAATTTCCTGAAATCCCTTTAATGGATAATCTTTTTGTATCTCTTTTTTAAAAAAACTTTGAAAACTAGGAAGAAGGTCGTGGCCAAGGTTTCACTGATGGGGTATATCAAGGGAAACAGCTTTTTCAGTGTGATGAAGATTGTGGCGTGTTTGTGGCATTGGACAAGCTGGAGCCCATAGACGACGATGACAATGGATTGGAAAGTGATTTTGCAGCCCCGGGGGATACAATGCAGGCTGAACCTCCCCCTTTGGAAATAAACTCCAGAGTATCTCTGAAGGTCGGAGAAAGTATAGAATCTGGAACAGTGATATTCTGTGATGTTTTGCCAGGAAAAGAGAGTCTAGGATATTTTGTTGGTGTGGACATGGTAAGGATTTTTTGAGTTTTATTATTGTGAATATATATATTAATTTTATTATCAATTTAGGAATAAACTGAACACTTTGTATTCTTCAAATGGACTAATTTACAGTATTTTAAAGAAGATATTCCAGTTTGTCTTTGGTACAGGAACATTACAGTAGGAATATGAGCAGAAACAATACGTTTCCCACATTTTTTCGTGTTTTAATAAACTGGGATAATACTCTCAGTCTTTAAATTCTGCTTATTTTAATTGACCCGTAGACAAAAACAAAAACCAAACCAAAACAATAAAACAAACTGACATTTCTCTGCTAAGTCCAAATATATTGTATGATACTGTATTTTACTTTAATTTAAAAATACTTTTGATACTTTTTTGTATATTTGCTAAAGTTTAATTAATTTTCTCACAATAATGAATGTAGAAAGTTATTAATAGAAAATACTCAGGAAAAGAACCATACTGCTTTTTGAGTTGACAGAGTATTCCCACAGGATTTTTACTGTCTAAAAACTGTTTTCTTCTTGTGACAAACTATGTATAAGAAAGGTTCCAGTGCACTAACAGTTCAAATCATTTGGCATATTCTAATCATGGCCTCTCCACTGTCTGTCTACAGAACTTTTTCATCATCCTGTGCTGTGCTCTGTTTCTATTAAATAAATTCTGCCCAGTTTGCCCATGCCTGGTAACTACAGACTGGGTGTTTGCCTGCTGTAGGTACCTCAGAAGTGAGGTCATATGGTATAATATGACTCCTTTTGTTTGTGTCACTCATTTTATTACTGAATAACCATACTCGCTAACAATGGATGCCTTCCAGTGCACATAGTGAATTAACGTGGCCCTAAGAGAATGAGGAGAAAGAAGTTGAGAACATTTTTATCTTAGACTGAAAGTATAGGCAAAAGTTCATTATGGATAAAGGAGATTCCTTCATAATTGTTCTTATCAGGGTGTGTTGGGAGAGGATTATGAGCAGCAGACTCACACAGTGAATATTTTTAATAATCATTTTTATTTATTCATAAATGCTCTACAGAGATGGTTGGGTATGAATGTTCCAGTGTTGCCTTGTACTTAGAAATTGTGTAAGATGGCTCATTAGTTAGGTACAAAATAAGAATTTGCCAGACTCTCGCTATGTGAAATTAGAGCCAGAGTAAGACCCGTGGGTCTCTCAGAATCGTTAATAATTAAGAACAAGAATTCTCTAAATGAGAGTCTAGTGTTTCAGAGGAGTTGTAGACTGGGTAGAGAGAATGTTGGAGAAAGAAGGCCATTAGTTTTTGGACTTAGTCTCCCCTTGCTATAGGTTTCTTGGGCCAGGCTTTAGATGTTACAGGAACTGTTTGGGTCCTCTCCCTTCTTAATGGTGACCTAGGAGGTCATCTTATTTAGCCCAGGCAGGCTGTCTTGAGACTTGCCTGCCAGCTCCACACAAGTTCTGTCCATTGTTTGATTTATGTGAGCATCAGTTCCAAACAGTCCGGTTAGACTTCTTGATAAGAAAGTTCGTCGATCCCAACTTTTCTCATGGCTGTCTGTTTCCAGAGACACGCTAGCATTCCACACTCGTTCTCAGGGCAGTTGTTTCATGGCCATCTGCTTGTGCCTCACGAATAACTCCTGTGGCTGGTGACACAGTAGAGAATAACTTAGAAAATCAAGACTTTCCCCATTTTTTGAGGAAAGTCTTGTATACCCACAGATAACAAGAGAATTCTGAAGTAACTGCTCTTCTGTTTATAAAAAGACACACAGTAATACAGTGAGCAAAGTGCCCAGGGGATGCAGATGTGTGATTAACTTTAAGGGTAGGTTTCTGGGTAAAATAATGCAATCCTAGTAAGTTTTCTTTTGCAGACAATGTCTCTTTAAACCTCAGCTGGTGTTATTACTGCAGACTAAAGTATGAAAAACGCTTTTGATTCATTATTTTGTGTGTTTGCTGTAAGTTGATTCTTATTATTTTTATTGTAAAATGTTGTTACTTTTGCAGATATTTCTAATATAGCCTTTCTTTTGGGCAAAATAGTTAACATTTTTCTATGAAAGATATCTTAGGTAATACTTTCGAAAGAAATGTTGGTGTTCACATTTATATTGATTGACAAAGGTATATAAAGGTTTACTTTTTTGGCATTTCAAGGATAACCCTATTGGCAACTGGGATGGAAGGTTTGATGGAGTACAACTTTGTAGCTTTGCAAGTGTTGAAAGTACAATTCTTCTGCACATCAATGATATCATTCCAGGTATGTCTCCTTTATGTATTCAGAAGATAGTTTCTAACATGTATTTTGTTATGAGAATGCAAATATATACTAAAGATTGATCTTTTGAAGTTGGCTTTATATTGTAGAATTGTCGTTATATAGACTAACCTTTCTTTTCTCCTGAACCAAGGCAATAAATGTTATTTCTAAAAGTATGTAAGTATAGTGAAGTTTATACATTATCTCTTACATTGTCTTCTCCTAGACATTTAATAGAGAAAGAAATCCTGTCTTGTAATTGGAAGGTTCAAAAATACAAAAATGCTGTCTCTTGGAGTAAGAGATGAAGCTAGAAGCTTAAAAAAATTGTTTATCTCATCTAAACTCCACAGAGGATTCAGGATTCATATTAAATGATGGCTGAAGTTTCTTTTTTTGTTGTTTTTAATTATTTTTTTATTTATTTTACATCCTGATCTCAGTTTTCCCTCCCTCCTCTCCTCTTGTTCCCTCCCCCGCCCCTGGCCCTGGTTGCTTCCCCTTTGTTTCTGTTCAGAGAGGGGCAGGCCTGCCATGGGTATTAAAGGATGACATATCCAGTTGAGGTAGGACTAAGCTCCTCCCTTTCTACTAAGACTGGGCAAGGCAACCCAATATGATGAATAGGTTTCCAAAACTTAGCTTTAGAGTTAAGGATCCCAGTGTTAGGAGTCCCACAAGTAGATCAAGCTACACAACTGTCACACATATGAAGAGGGTTTAGGTCAGTCCATGCAGGATCCTTCACTATTGGTCCAGAGTCTATGAGCTCCTAAGATCCCAAACTCATAATTTCTTTTCGTATCCTTCCTTCTCAGTTTTTTTTCTTTGTGTTGCATGTCTTCATAGTTTATAACCTTTTAAAAAGGTAACAGTTTTTTTAGCAATATAATTGATATAATTGATAATATAGCCATAGACCAGTACATCTCAACCCTAAGAAAAGCTTCTTCCTGCAGAAGATGTCAACACAGAGACCTTCAACTGGTTCAGGTGCAAGAATAAGAGACTGTGGGTCTGCAGCCTTAAGTGGGCACGTACATTTGCACTCCTCCCACCAAGGCTCAGGGACTTTGCAGAAGAGAGGGCAGAAAGTTCTTAAGAGGCAGAGGTAGAGGTCAACTTCAAGAAAACAGAATTTTCTGGATGCAGCAGGGCAGTTGTATATATAATCTTAAAGGAATTGTGATGATGTGTTCACGAGCTGTGCAGCTTCAGTCCAGACAAAATCCCAGCCTGTAGGGAGTGGGGAGTAGGTATGAAACCCCACCACCAGCTGAGACTGTGGCTTCTGAAAGGAACTTGATCTACCCACACAGGGTACCACTATTTACAGTAAGATTTTAGAGAAACAGCTATACTGTTTTACAGCATGAGTTTTTCCACATCCTCAGCAGCATATTCTCAGATCTGTAAAGGCACCTGAGGATCAGGGTACCTGTACCAGTCAGGGATATCTAAATTAGACATATATAAGTTAAATTTGGACATATAGTTTACCCAAACAGTTACAGCTTACCAATGTTAGTAGAGGCAAGAAGATTAGAAGGAATATCTAATTTTTTAGCTGTGGTTCTAAGACAGAAAGTATAATCCTAATCTGTAGAAGGCAGAACCAAGTTTTAACATTGTAAACAATTTAGTATTATAAATCAATATCAGGCGGTTTACTCTTAAGTTAAAAAATCTGACTGCTGGGGACTGGAGAGATGGCTCAGAGGTTAAGAGCACTGACTGCTCTTTTAGAGGTCCTGAGTTCAATTCCCAGCAACCACATAGTGGCTCACAACCATTTGTAATATCTGGTGCCCTCTTCTGGCCAGCAAACATACAGACAGATAGAGCACTATACATAATAAATAAATAAATCTTTTAAAAAAAATAAAAAGAAAAATAAAAAATCTGACTGCTAGCAACATGTGTTCTTGTACATGAATGTAGAGGTGAAGCCTTAATATCTCAGTAAATTTGCGTTGTTATAAACCTTGTTTTTTATGAACAGGACAGGAATTATACAGAAATACATTGTAAGTCAAAGCATGTGGGAGAGGAATATTTCCTTGGTGGGACCAGCGCATGTGGGTACCCTTAATAAGGATGGGACTGAGGTTTTGAACTTAACCAAAATAGTGGTTATCTATGCGTTTGTACTTTTTCAGAGCAGTTGTAATCCGGAGTTACAAGTTTTACAGATTTTAAATGCGCACAAACACACACAGGCATAAAGCAAGCATACTGTGACCACATTATTTACATGTATTTATTAATAGATGAACAAAATTTTTCCAGGAAACTGTGTCAGCTGACCAACTTAAAAATCCTGGAGTAGGCTGCAGGAGCCAGGCAAGCACACAGGTGGTCCCGTTGAGGGCTAGATCAGCAGATGCTATAAGGAAGAACAGAAATCCAACATAGGACAGAACACCTATGCAAGTCAGAGTAGTAGGGCAGGGGGAACAGATTCGTGGCAGGGAGAATCCCAGCATGACCAGATCACATGCCAGGGATGAGAGACAGGAGTGCAGAGATACAGACAAACTGCAAGAGAAGTGTGTGTGTGTGTGTGTGTGTGTGTGTGTGTGTGTGTGCACGTGCATGCGCGTGCAGTGGCCAGTGTCTCCAGCAGCATGGTCAGGGCAGAACTTTCAGGATTCCGATTCCCAGATAAGCGGGAGTTTGCAGGTGCCATGACCCTGGTAACTAAGACAGGTGCTGTGAGACACTGACCACTGAGGGGAGGAAGGGTGGGATTGCAGTAACCAGAAACCATGGGCATATGGGAGTTCTGTCCGACATTGGTGTCAGCCAGCCCCAATTTAAAAAGATTTGTAAAAGGCAGTCCAATGGTGTTTGGGGATCAGGCTTTGAATTGCAGGTGCCCATTTCGCAAGTCTGTGCCGGGACCCAAAGCCGAGTGCAGTGCATCCACTCTGGTAAGCGTTGGATCAAAAATAGGGGGTGTGGGAAATTCCCTTGGACAGAACATCTTCTGAAAAAGGGGTCCCACAGGATAAAACAGGTTCTTGTCCCGGTAACAGGTCAGGAGCCTGGCACAGCCATGTCTTTGGCAGGATACCCTGAGAATCGCAAGAGGCCCTGGGCCTCTAAGACAGTGACTTGGAAAGGACAGCTTACCCAGTTGAAAGCTGATCTTAGCTGGCTGAGAGCAGGAGCAGGGGAGAAGGGTCTTTCCCACCATGAGGCCCCGGGCAGTGAGAAAAACAGCCCTTTGGTGGAACCTCCAGATACAAAGTTTCTGCACCCCATAAGCCTTTCCACTGACACAATAATCCAAATCAGACCAAATCAAAACGAATTAGAAAAAGCCCAGGTTTATTAGATACCATGCTCCCGGATGGCTTTCTAGTCCTCCAGAGAGGAGAAGGGAAAGAAAGACTAGAACACCACATGTTTGTTATCTGGGGAGCAGTTTAAAAACCCTGTGAGAATGGTCTTGAGCATCTTTGGGGAGGGGTCATCGTTTGATGGACTTTCTCGGGTGGAGCCTGGTCTGAGGCAATTGGAGGGGGAGGCTCGGGGTAGAGCTTCCATCTGAACATTCCAGACTCTTTGGATATATGGATGCTAGGGGCTGGGATGAAGCTTCCATTCAAACAGACCCTATCCCCTAAAGTCTTTGGTGGAGGGTAACTACAGTTTTCACACTCCTAGAACTTGGAGCATCACCTCCAGCATCACTAGCAGAGCTGGTATCATGCCTCATCCTTTTGGGGATAATTTGCTTGGCCATCCTGACAGAGTACAAAGGGAGGACCCCTGACTGCATTTGTTATTATGACTGAACCTGGGTAATATACATATATTGTGGTATCCATATGGTTGTGCTCTCTTTTCAAATGGAGTTACACACTCTTAGTTACAATTGACAGTGGGCATTAGTAATCTTTAGTCAGCTTATATGCTCTAATTAGGAAACTTCCTCCAGTGATGGTTATTTTTTCTACAAAAACTGTCATAGATAACATTTGTAAATATCTGAATGGTAATGTCATAAAACATTTATAGTATTTCTTTCATTGTATCATTTTTAAACTTATGGTTAGTCAGTATATTTTTAATTGAAATGACATCTCAGTATTCTATTTGATCATATTTTGAAGTGTTTAAGATATATAGTTTAATATATATTTTCCTCCTCCTCCAGTCATGATAAAAAGATATCAAGCATTATTTACATGTTGTTAAGTCAGTATGACTCTTTTATTTTGTTACCTTTTATATTTAAAACATAAAAATTTTCTTATTTTTTCTTTTTGTCCTCAAAATTCCACTGTGTGTGATACTGTTTTGGCTGATAACAGCTTTATCAGGTATGGGCTCAGCAATTGTATTGCACTTCATGGATGTGCTGTTAAACTTCCTGAGGGGAAGCCTTTCATCTTGACTCTTCTGTTTTTATTTGATCAGTGTTATGAGTGTCGGATGAGTGTTACCAGGTTTTAATATTTAGGAAGATCTTTGAATTTAAAAGAAGTTTGCCAGAATTTTTTGTTACCTGTGCTTTGAAGTCAAACTTGGAATGCTTCCTTCAAAAAATTTAGTTCTGTATCTCTGGCTATCTGTATTATTGATTTGTGTGTAATTCTCTGCTTTTCCTGTTTGCATTTGTTTGTATACATATCTGTTATTCTTAATGCATGTTATGTTTAAAGGTGGAAACATACTTAGTACTGAGTGCATTCCTAACTCTGATTTGTATCCTACCTAGGTTTTTATCAAGCTGTGTTCTGTGAAATACACTGATCCAGCATACTTGGGTGGCTGAGAAAGTTTTATCAAGTCAGTTTAGTGCAGCACATTGGTTAGAGGTTGTCCAGGCACGTGGGCATGTAAAGGCTCCGGTTTTTACAGTAAACAGATTGTCCATGTTTATCTTGGCACACTCCATAAACGCTTGAGTGTAAAACGCTGTAATGTGTAGGGTTGTGCTGGGCATGCTGATCTGGAAAATGTAGCGAAAATTATGAATAAGGTTTTCTCTAAAGCTTTTTAAAACTTCAAATAAAATTGACTGCATCTGACTAACTTTTCAAAAATTAAAGCATTTTGATAACTGATGATTATATTTTCTTACAGAAATTATATTTTTAAGTACAGTGTTGATTTTTTTTCACCTGAGAAATTACTTTTCAGTACTGTGGAGTCTTTAAAGAGAATCTATAAGACTATAAAGATTGTGCTTTTTTTGTTGGAAAGGATTTCTTTGTTTTTTATGCTAAACTATGTTTCTTCCATATATATTTAAAAAGTATGTTTACTATTTCAGAGAGCATGACACCGGAAAGGAGGCCTCCCAAACTAGCATTTATGTCAAGAGGTGTTGGTGACAAAGGTTCATCTAGTCATATTAAACCAAAGGTTACAGGTATGGAGGCCATTCTTGGTAGTTTACATGATAATATGATTCTCCAAGATGTTAAATAAGCTATATGTTGTTGTGTGTGTGTATATATATATGTATATATGTAAATATATAATTTGTTCCTACACTTTATGTAAACTAAAATTTTATGTACATGATTTTAAGTGAGGATGTAGTAAAGAAACCACCGAAATGGCCAGCCTATGAGCTGTGGAGGGAGCTTTTTATTTGGATAAGAGAGAGAACAGCTGGCGGTGTTACACGCCTACAATCCCAGCTCTCAGGAGGCAAAGGCAGGTGGATCTCTGTGTTTGAGGCCAGCCTGGTTGACAGAGCAAGTTCCAGCGAAAAACCCTAGAGTGGGAGAGAGAGAGGGAGGGAGGGAGCTTCTAATACACACCAGAAAAAGTTTCGACCTGTGTTCTGCTTGTTCTACTGAGCTTTGTCTAAATGAACCTTTAGGAGCTGACTTCCATGCATTCACACGGAGTATCCACAGTTTCACTTGGGAAGAACAAGTCTCCGAGGATGGTGTCATGTACAGCTGCCAGGGTGCAGCTGTTGGGTGCTTTTGCTTATTTTTTTGTACAGCTTTTCTGAGTTGGCTTGGGCAGAATCTTCTTTGAGCAGTGAAGACTGCATGGTTGCCACTAAACTTTTTCTCTAATTCATGAACCAGTCAGACTTGGATTTTCTGGAAAGATTTCTGCTGAGAAACTGGTGCTAAAATAAGGATTGCTTTCTGACCATCACCAGCTTCCTTGGCTGTGGTGGGTGATACTAAGTTTCCAAGCTGTGCCTTGAGATCTGAGTTCATCTCCAGCTCAAGCAGTGCATGAGAGATGCTAAACTCGAAGTCATGTCTTCTTGTCATCAGGCTTCCTAGTCTTGTTGCTTGAGCTGATCCTGGCCTTCTCCTGAAAGGAGGAAAGTACCACTGGTCATATGGGTCGTGGACTACATTGTCCGCCATTGACAGGCACAGGCCGAATATTCCACCACATCCCTAACGAGGGCACAGAGCCTCGGAGGTCCATCCTCCTAAACTACAAAGAACAAGAAATTGTGTTAATAAAATTCTAAGATGTTTATATTGTAAATCTAAAAAAATTAAATTATTTCTTTTGTAATGTTGGGGATCAAAGTCAACAGAACCTTATAAGCTAGGTAAGTACTTTTTTACTCAGGTATTGTTCCAGACACTGAGATTATTTTTTATTTTTTTTGGTGCTTGCCTCATATCTGGCATCTTACACAAACTAATATAGGACTCTACTCCTGAGCCATATACCCACCCTAAACCTGAATGTTTTTTTAACTTAATTTGTTCATCAGCTTGTATTATCACATTTGAAGTATGAAGGGAAATTATAATGATGAGCCACTTATTAATGGGATGAGTTCTGAGAAGTGCATCATTCGGCAGTTTGTTTTTGTGTGTGACTTTTTTTTTTATGAGACCTCTTGTTTGTTCCCAGCTGCTCAGCCCCAAAATAATCACACAGAAACCATATTATTTGCAATACTGTTTGGCCAATAGCTTAAGCATATTTCTGGCTAACTCATCTTAAATTAACCCATCTCCATTAATCTGTGTATTGCCACGAGGCTGTGGCTTACCGGGTAAAGTTCTGGCATCTCCTGTGGGGCTATATGGCTTCTCTCTGACTCTGCCCTTCTTTCTCCCAGCATTCAGTTTTCCCAACTAGCTCTGTTCAACTCTATCAGTCCAAACCAATTTCTTTATTAACCAATGGTATTCACAGCATGCGGAGGGGAATCCCACATCATGTGACCATCATAGAATGCACTTCACAGCCTTTGGTGAAAGAACTTTGTGTATGTCTAGGGTCTATAACACTGCTGGATGTTCTTTTGTTGACTGCAACGGGGTTTCATCCTGTGGATCGTGACCCCTTTGGGGTTTGAATGACCCTTTTATTGGGGTCGTTTAAGACCATTGGAAAAGAAAGATATTTATATTACAGTTCATAACAGTGGCAAAATTGCAGTTATAAAGTAACAATGAAAATAATTTTCTGGTTGGGGTTTGCCACAGTTTGAGGTATTGTATTAAAGGATGGCAGAATTAGGAAGGTGGAAAACCACTGTTATATGGTATGAATGATAGAGGTGAAATTCGTGAGCCAGTAATTTCATCAAAATAGGGGTGACATAGAAAAATAGACTACATGGAATGATTTTTTTTTGTCCAGATTTCTTTAGATAGTCTGTAGTGTCCTGGAACTTGCTCAATAGACCAGGATGGCCTCAAACTCAGATGTGCCTGCCTCTACTAAGTGCTGGGATTAAAGGCTCGTGTCACCACTGACCACCAAAATGGTTTCTTAGAGCTTTAATATAAACGGCTATCTTTTATATTAATTTTATAACTCCTACTCTCTTCTGTGTTGACTAATTACCAAACTTTTAAAGCCGAAGACAATACAATATTATGTATATGTATATTAGTTGTGTGAGCAGTTGTTATACCATACGCATGTTAATTTATTTATAAAATTTCTTTTTGTAACTATTGGTTTTTTTAAAAAGGAACTTTTCTTGTTCCATAGGATCTACCTCAGACCCTGGAAGTAGAAACAGATCTGAATTATTTTATACCTTAAATGGGTCATCTGTTGACTCACAACAACAATCCAAATCCAAAAATTCATGGTATATTGATGAAGGTAATCTATAATTTTAGTCATCTTTATAATGGTACCCTCTGTTTAATATGTAAGGGGAAGTGACTTTTTCATCAATATTTGTTAATTTTGGAAACAGTGAATAGATCATAGCTAATATGACAATATTGCTGAACTAAAATATTAAACATAGTTTGAACTACACTTTTATTAGGGTTGAGGATACATTTGAAATATGTTAGTAGTCTGGGTTTTGTTTTGCTTTGTTTTTTTTTTTCTACCCGAGACTCGGTTTCTCTATATAAAAAGTCCTGGCTGTCCTAGAACTTGCTCTGTTGAGCAGACTGGCCTCGAACTCACCGAGACTCACCTGCTTCTGGTTCCTGAGTGTTGAGATTAAAAGTGTACACTACTATGCCCAGCAGTTCGTTCTGATCTCTTAAAACATCTGCTTAGAATCAACTGTTTCTAGAAATGAAGTGACTCATTTAAAGACTTGCCTATCTTACTTTCTTTAAAACACACTACCTTTCATTGTTTCCTAGATATCATTCTCCTTTCTTGTATTTATTTCCTTCATCTGTGCAGGTTAATTACCTGGAAATCCTTCTAGTTCCTCCAGTTCAATGGTCTGGCTCACTGCTCTTCACCTCTTAAACTGAAACCTTTCCTTGTGCTGTACTCACTCACTCTCTTAGGTTAGGTTAAGTGTCCCCGAAGTGGTTTTGGTTATTTGCCTGTATTTTCTGTAAGTTCCTAGTGCTTCTACACTGCTTTGTATTCAGTAGATTCAGTAAACTAAATGAAAATATAGTGTTCTAAGTCTCTATGATGACTGCTTATGACATGGATTCAGTTATAAGCTAAAACACACAGTAAAATCTACAGTTGCATACTCTAGGTTACATATATACTTACACAGAAAGTGACCTGAGTGGATATTTGCGACATCTGATTCTCGCCCTGAGTGGGGTTTTGTGAGCATAGGCAGCATGACCTGCCTCTCTCTAGAATTCATTCATCCTGGGCCGGAGAGATGGCTCAGAGATTAAGAGCACTGACTGTTCTTCCAGAGGTTATTTAGAATTATTATTTAATTTTTATATCTCTTCATACTAATTTCTAATTTAATCATATTATGGGAAAGAATATAATCTATGTGATACTGACTAGACTTAGATGACCAATGCCAGATTACTGAGACAGGAAACTGTGGAGGTCGAGAAGAGGAGCAAGAACCTTTATTCAGAGCCTATGAGTTTACAGTGCTTTCAAGCAGACTTGGAAAGGGATCATGTGATCAGTTAGACTAGAACTTTGTATTGTTTTTAGAAGATGCAGTTATATTTAATGTTCTTGAACAGCCTTTTCTAATTAAGGACAATTTTTCATAGTTGCAGAAGACCCTGCAAAGTCACTTACAGAGCTGTCTCCAGACTTTGGACATTCATCACCTCCACCACAACCTCCTTCCATGAACTCCTTATCCAGCGAGAACAGATTCCACTCTCTACCGTTCAGCCTGACCAAGATGCCCAATACTAACGGCAGCATTGCTCACAGCCCACTGTCACTGTCAGTGCAGTCTGTAATGGGCGAGCTGAACAGCACGCCTGTCCAGGAGAGTCCACCTGTGCCCATCTCTTCTGGTAATGCATACGGCCTAGAGGTGGGCTCACTGGCTGAAGTGAAAGAGAATCCCCCGTTCTATGGGGTTATCCGTTGGATTGGCCAGCCGCCTGGGCTCAGTGACGTGCTAGCTGGGCTGGAACTGGTAATTTATTTTGGCTTGAAATCTACACCTCTTCTTAATGAGTTTTAAAACTAGGTTTTCCTCTATTAGATAATTTCTTGGGAAGTTATTTTTTCTCAAAAAAAATCTAGTAGTAGAGGAAATATAGTATTGCTTACCTTCACCCTTTGCCATTCCTCAGGCTTCTGGCCCACTTATTCCTCATGTTTGTTTGTGATCAAGGAATAGATTGATTTTTAGGCTAGAACATATAGTCTCCACATACAAACAGAATGCAGCAAAGAAAGCAGTTCAGTGACCAGTTTTCCTTCTTATTCTTTAGCCTCCTCCCATTGCAGTCAGTTCAGGGATATGACTGACTTTAAAATTAATCATGTTTGGAGTCTTTGGGAGAAGGGAAGGTTTTATTTTTGGCTCTAAAAAAAGTATATTGTCTGATATTTCATAACCAGGAGGGAGAACTTGAATAAATTTAGCCATTACTTAAATATAGTTTTTAACTTTTTTTTCACTTGTCTTCTTGCTGGTGAGGAACTAGGTAATTTATCTACTCCTGCCCATTGTTAATACTTTTGAAATGGCTCAGGGAAACTCAGTAAACCAAGGAATCTAAGCATGTATTTTGAAAGAAAATGCATCAAATACTTCCCGGAGGGCTAAAGAATTATTTTCTTAAACCACCAGCTGAGGGCCAAAGCACCAGTTAGTCAGTCCCTTTTCCTTCGTGCTGATCTGTTCAGAAAAGATTTAAAAAAGAAATTCAGAAACAGTGAAAACTCCATAGCTTTTCCCTGTGTAACACATACCAAAACCTTTCTTTTTCAGGAGGATGAATGTGCGGGCTGTACAGATGGCACGTTCAGGGGCACGCGCTATTTCACCTGCGCCGTGAAGAAGGCCCTGTTCGTGAAACTGAAGAGCTGCAGACCCGACTCTAGGTTTGCGTCCCTGCAGCCTGTTTCTAATCAGATTGAAAGGTGTAATTCTTTAGGTAATTGGATACTTTTAATTTATTTACCCATCTGGAATGACTGTTTCTTGCTACTTTTTAGCATCTGAGGGTGACAGTGTTTAAATGTTTTATTTACTTGCCAGTGTTCATCAAGTTTCGAAGTTGGTAAAGATTCTTACTTGGTGCATAAGAGAGTTGTCCTAAGAGGAGATATGTTGAAAGAAGAGTTAGGAAAAATGTTTAGGATCTAAAGACTGAAAGGCAGTGTTTTTTCTTCTCTTTTATTGTTTATAGACATTAAATTTTTGGAGTGTGTGTGGTAGAAATGAAAATATGGCCGCTTTAACAAAAACTTGCCCCTCCGCATCTATTTAAGTACCTCATTCCGGATGTCCTTAAGAAGAAATCTGATACAGTCTGGGGATGCAGTTGGCTTGACAGATGGAGGACAATTCTTTTCATTGTCACTAGCGTGCTGATGCTGGCCTTTCCCTTACGAATAGTGAGAGTCAAGCAGGGGGAAATAGGGAAAACATCTTTATGAAAAACATTTTTTCTTAATGTTGAAGAGTATTTTGGAAACTTGTTTTCTTTTTGTACTTGAAAATGAAACATTTTGAACAAGTAACAAAATATTCTTTGTCAGATGCTTAATTGACTTAATTTTCTAAACTCTATATGACAGGAATGATGTTGAAAGTGAATAATCGCATTTTTATAAGTCCAGATAAATATCTGTTAACTAAAGTAAAAAAAATGCAGAGGATGCCAAAATATACTTTAAATGATGTATATGTACATGTATATGTATATAAACTGTCGTGATTTATAAGAATTATTTTTATTTTTTTATCTTTTCAGCATTTGGAGGCTACTTAAGTGAAGTAGTAGAAGAAAATACTCCACCAAAGATGGAAAAAGAAGGTTTAGAGATAATGATTGGAAAGAAGAAAGGCATCCAGGGCCATTACAATTCTTGTTACTTGGACTCAACTCTATTCTGGTAAGTTCCCATTTTCTGCAGTAAGTGTAAATAGTGCTGTGTGGGGGAGAGGGGAGACAGGTATGTGTGTGTGTATATGAAAGAAGGTGCCAGATGCCTTTGAGTAGAGAAACTGTCAGAGTTAGGAAGTTCGTGAGATTTGGTCCTTAGTGACTAAAGAATTTCATATCCTATTCCTAGATCCAAAGCACTAATATAAAAATACTGCAGTGAATAATGAGTGAACAGACACTCTGAGGACATCTGCCTCCAGTGTAGATGATGGCACGTGTGCCAAGTAACCTGCAGCAAGCTATTGGCATTGCGTGCTGCATGTGTTCTGGAATATCGAGATGATCATAAAAATTCTTAATATTAAAAATTACTTTCCATGGGATCACTGTTGCCCTCCTTTGTGTAGTTTTCCCTAAAGTGGATCAAGTTGAACAGCAAGGATCATTAGGCTATGAAGATTGAATCTGTAGCCGTAAGGGTTGTGCACTGCCAGTTAAGTGGATCTGCCACTCCGTAGGCTGTGCCACAAGAGTTAGGAAGTTAGTATGGAAGTTAGAATTTTAAAGGAGAGAGCAGAATAAAGGTGGGTCTTTTCATTGGTGGAATACTTTTGATTAAACAAGCAAGCAAGCATTACTATAATATTCCTTAGATTTGCTGATAAAAATTTATTTTAACTAAATTGATTTTCTTTGATGCCAGCAAATTTTTATTGCTAATCACTCACAAGTTATTATAAGGAAATGCCTGTCTTATGATAATGAGATAAATTTGTCCTGACTAGTCTGATCTGGTCTTGACCAGTCTCTGACTTTCTCCCTATGTTGTCTGTGTGTGTGTGACCGATTTCCAGGCCTCTCTTGGTTTATGTAAACAAGCTTCTTTCATAATGTTCTCTGGCGTGTTTTCAACCTTCACGTGTATGGTGCAGTTTTGGTGTTTCTGGTCCTGATCTGCAGGGTCTCCGGGTACTGAGCACAGGGCCTGTGTGGCCTGTCCATGAGTTCTTAAACCAGTGGTTCCTTACACTTTATTCCTTTCCCTCTTTCTACTCCTTTAAGAATCATTCTCAAATATTATTGTTTTTATAACATGAGGAAAATATTCTTTTATTTCACAGCTTATTTGCTTTTAGTTCTGTACTGGATACTGTGTTGCTCAGACCCAAAGAAAAGAATGATGTAGAGTATTATAGTGAGACCCAGGAGCTACTGAGGACAGAAATAGTTAATCCTCTGAGAATGTAAGTAGAAGACATGTATTTTGTCTTTAGTTGGTGTTCTGTTTACTGTTTTCTTGTATAGTAATTAATTTATGCTCTGGACTCATGTAGTAAAAAAAAAAGAAGTTAGTTCTCATGAAATACTGACTTTTTAAAACCTTTATTTTTCGTCCTCTGTTTATGTGTTTTTTAGTCTGGGCAGTGCGTTCTGTAAAATGATGGGATTCCAAATGAGTCATTCTCAGAACAATGACTCTATACATTTTCTAGTGCAGTGACATTGCACTAGAATCAAGTGAGGTATATTAAAGTGACATGGTGTTTTGTTTGTTTAAAAGAATTTATTTAGGTCTTCTTTTACTCCTTTACTAAGATAGTTGTAAATGTGCAGAAGACCATGTAGGAAGACTTTGATACATGATGGTGATGTGTGATGACTTCACAAGGCGTTTATGTGATGAAGAGTTAGGTTAGCCAGTGATCAGGAAACAGATAGCTCATGGACATAGAGAACAAACTATGCAATTTAAAGTCCAACTGTGATCAATTTAAACTTTGTGATACACTTTTCTTAACAGTGAAAATAAAAATTAATGTAATATATTTAAAAATAACAAAATATGAAACTATAAGGAGTATTCCAAATTGCGTACTGTGTCATCTAGCTAAGAAAGTAAATTAAAAGTGAAACAGATTTCTCTAGATACTTGTTTGCCTTACTTTTCTAATCATCTTATCCTTTAATTATGTGCTTTGATTTTAATATTAATTATTTTGTCTTACACAAATTTTAAACTCTCCGCTTTTTCTTTCCCTATGTAAATGACACTAGAACAGCACAGGTCAAATCTTAACTACAAGGCATATTATCACAACCTTCCTTCTTTTGAAAATACTGTCAATCCATCAGGAAACGTTTTTTTGCATATGATTGCCCAACTAGTCCAGAATCATAGTTATTCTAATTTTGTCACCAGTCTATAGAAAACACTTGCCGCATGGCCTATGAGACCAAGGTGCATCTTTTCAGGCATGGTGGGATATACCTGTAATCCCAGCACTTGATAGCTCAAGAGGCTAAGGCAAGATCAGTAGCTCAGAAATTTGAGATATATTTCTTGTGTCTGCAAATGTCATATCTGTTGTTTGGACAGAGGTTTTGCTTTCTGTATTGGAAGCGCCCACAGGCAGAGATCCTGTTTTGTTTATTTGGTTTTTTTGTTGTTGTTAGGTTTCTTTAATCTCTTTTTGTATTTTTGGTGCCCTACATTTAGCATTACACAAGTGGTAGGTGTTTAGTGTTTGCTGATTGCAAAGAGCTACCAAGTAAGTGGATAGTCGCTCTAAAAAGCAGGTACACAGTATGATTAGCTGGCTCTGACTTGTTCTTGTAAGCCCATGGTCTCCTATAGTCAAACAAAGAGAATGTCATAATTATGTTGACTGTTTGATTTCAGACTCTAGATTTTTAGTATCTCATCAGTTCCCTTTTCCATGTCTCTTATCCTGTGTATAAGAAGGGCTTTCTCAAATTTGGATATCCTATTTTATAAAATAAGTGTTTTAATATAATAAGCAAATGCCATTTAGAAATTGCTTTACCCAGGCTTCATAAAAAGTTAAGAATTGTATGAGTACATGGTAGTTATTTTTAAGGTGTTTACTAGTATCTGGAAATAATTCTGATTCTCAGACTTTCACTTTTCAAACTTCTGTAGAAGCCTACAGCTGTTTCTTAAAAATAAATGCCTTGTCTATTGTTTTTGTAACATGTTAAAATTGATGAAAAGTACTTGATTATTAAGATGTGTCATATGACTCACTGTGCCAGTGTCAGTTAATTCATTTTTATCAACAGATATGGATATGTGTGTGCCACAAAAATTATGAAACTGAGGAAAATACTTGAAAAAGTTGAGGCAGCATCAGGATTTACCTCTGAAGAAAAAGGTGACCCTTTTAATTTATAATATATGCATTGAAAATAACTTGAAAGTTTATCATCTAGTAATATGCTAAATTATTTTCTGAAATATACCTATTTAGTTTAAAGGATTAAATTTAAGTTAGAATTATTTGAGAGGGCTAGGAGTATACTCAGTGGTGGAGTATGTAAGAGGCCTTGGGTTTGATTCCCAGCACTGTAAAAATATGAAAAGTTTCTTTTCTATGTGACATGCATATTTCTCCTGATTTTGTGATTCTTCTGAAGTGATGTGATGTGGAAGAAGTCTTTAAGAGGCCAGCCGGCTGGCTCTAGAGAAGATGACTAAGTAAAGAGCTGTCCTTGTCCCCAGCAGTGCTGTTCGGAGCTGCTTCTCTTCCTGGGATAGGGAGCGTCCCCAGCACTCAGTTTCTCACTGTGCTCCCTGTTGAAAGGGGCTGTGGAGCAGTTGGCCAGCACTTCTGTCTGCTCACAACTGAAGAATTTGCTCAGATTCAACTCCTGAATTAGTTTGTTAACAGTATACTATAACCAGCTGTGGCATTTATATACATGGCTATTACTAAAATAGAAGAAAAAATAGGACATATACCAGGTATATTATACTGAAATTCCCAAAAGACATAAAAATGATTTCACTGTGTGTGAATGAGTATATTCTGTTAAATAGGGCACCATGACAACAAATGAAAAAGTAATATTTTATTATAAGTTTTCCCTTGTCAGGAGAACCTGAAAGAGCTAAACTTTTAATTAATATGTCTCTCTTAAAGAATAGAATGGTTTTTAAATTTTCTCTGTGATTCACTTAGGTTTTTTTTTTTTGTTTTGTTTTCTCCTAGATCCTGAAGAATTTCTAAATATCCTGTTTCATGATATTTTAAGGGTTGAGCCATTGTTAAAAATAAGGTAGGTCTCAAGCTGTCTAGAAGCATTTCAGAAGTAGACCTTCTTTTACACTGCCATTGCTCAGTAGCTAAATGTTGCTAGCATAGATGTGGGTTTCACTAGCTGCTGTCCTCTCTCTGAGCTACATTTAACTTCCAGGGCACAAGTGAACCTGTCTTTTAATTAGCCCTAGTGACAGATGTGCCCACAATTTAATTACTTATGAAATTGCATGTTAATATTTTTGAAAGTTCAATTAGTGAACTTTAGAAAGGAATCTTATTCTAACTGAATTTAAAAAAAACGAAAAAAAACAGGGAGAGCAATGTTTTTGGCTTCCCATAACTTATAGTTAGCCTTAAGTTAGCTCTTTCGTTCTCAGTTTAGATCTTCCTTCTCCCCATGTTGAAAGAATACCTGAGTTTACTGCGATACAGTTCTTAGTGGGATGTTTGAAATGTCTGTGCTTCCCAGGTCATTTGAATGGTGGGTCCCTCTTGATTTCAGTCTTGGTTTCTCTGGTGAAAATCTTAGGAGTGTGCTGCCTACTTCCTTAAGAACCCACACTGATGAGTTCTCTTTCCTCTTGTGTCTAAGCAATGCAGTTTGAACCAGGGTTAAACTGATTGTGGGAGCAAGGAAAGTATCACAGTTAAAGTTTGGTTCTCTTCAGAAATCTAGTGAACTGGCATGATGCATAAGCATTGGGTGTACATACTTATTAGCAAGTCCAAGTTGGGAATCGCTTTCTATGTACCTAGAAAATCCTAGAGAATTATCTACAAAGATTTAAGAAAAGAATTTATTATAGTCTAGCCATGTAAAAATTAATCATGGAAAATCAACAACATTTTTTTATTCCTTCAAGCATATAGAAAAAGGAATATTTTATGTTTAAGAAAGAAAAATAAGCAATCATTGTTTTCAAAGATAGAGTTAAAAAAAGATTTATGCTGAGCTACAAGGCAGATTTGATTAATTAGTGAGAAAGAGTAAATAATTAAATATGTTAATTTTTTGGTTTGTTTTATTCTTTTGATGATTTTTACATTCCAACTCCAGTTTCCCCTCCTTCCTCTCTTCCTAGTCCTTTCCTCCCACCTTCTCCCTCTTCCCTCATCCTCTCCTCCTTCATTTCTATTCAGAAAAGGGCAGGCTTCCCATCTCCATAAAGGAAACATGGAACATCAAGTTGCATATCAAGACTAGACACCTCCCTTGTATTAAGGCTGGAAAAGGCAATCCAATAGAGTTCCCAAAACTGGCAGAAGAGTTAGAGACAGCCCCTACTCCCACTGATAGGAATGTATATTGACAGAATCTTAATCTATTGTCTTTACTTTTTCTAAAAACTCAAAACAATGATTTTAGAGTTTTCTACAAAATGAAGTGGGTAAAAATGTTGGCGGGTTCTTTTATTTAAAAAAAGAATTCTACTGTAACTTGTAAAGGCAAAGCAATAAACATTAAAACAGTATATAATTAGAAGTATTTATCAGTAGACTTGAGTAGAAAACTCAATAGCATTGAAAGAAAAAAATAGCATGATATAGGATATATGGTAGTTAGTTTGGGAAGAAAAGGTCGGGTTTTTGAGGTTGGTTTCTTTTTCTTTTCTTTTTTTTTCTTCTTAGTTTTGTTGTGAGATAAACCTCTAAACATATCTGTAAAAAGTTTTCTGATTGGGTTGAGGCTGAGAGTGTGAGGTGCAGTTGTAGTGGGACTGTACCTCAGCCGGTGTCCCTGCCTCTGCAAGGGAAGCAGATGGAGATGAATGCAGGTGCTCAGCTCACTTTCTCCTTCTCATTCTGGGGCCCAAACTTGTGAAATTGTGCTGCCCACATTTAGGGTGGATCTTCTCACCTCAACCCAATCAGAAAACTTTTTACAGTTATGTTTAGAGGTTTATCTCATAGATGATCCCAGATCCTGTCAAGTTAACAATGTTAACATCACAAGACCACTTATTGTCAACTTGATACCCAAATATGTCATTTAAAAATACATTTAATTTTATTTTTAATTGTGTGTATGAGTTCAGTGCCAACAGAGGCCAGAAGAGGATGTCAGATTTCCTTAAGCTGGAGTTACAGGCAGTTGCGAACTACCTGTTGTGGGTTCTGGGGACTGAGCTTTGGTCCTCTGTAAGGGCAGTGTGCTGTCTTAACCTTTTGATAGCTGAGACATTTCCTACCACTTTTGGTTATGAGCCTTAGTTTTTTATTATTTTTTTTAATGGCTGAACTCTCTCTCTCTCTTAGACCCCAAGTTTTTTGAGACAGGATTTCTTTGTGTAACAGTCTTGGCTACTGGCTGTCCTGGAATTCACTTTGTAGACCAGACTGACCTCAAACTCACAGAGATCCATTTGCCTCTGTCTCCTGAGTGCTCAAATTATAAGTGCATGCTTCACCACACCCGACTTAAACATATGATTTCAAAGCTATTACTTTCTACTCTTGGTCATCTTTAATGCAGAATACATTCATTCTAACTTCAGAAGTTTCCATAATTTTTAATGTTCCATCACTGTTCAAAAATAGTCTTTTTAACCATGAGTTCCTGAAAAACCAATAAACAAGTTTTATACTTCCAGCTTACAGTGGCACAGGGTTGGTTCTCATCCCAAAAGAAAGGAGTTGGGGGCAAAGCAAGCAAAGAATGGTCAGACCAAAGCAAGAGTAACAAGAGCATCAAGGCAGAAGTCACAAGCTTCACAAGCTCATCATGGAGCTGCAGGATTTTGGAATGAGTATAGGACCTCAGGACTCACCTATTATGGTCCAAACCACACCAATCCATGAATGTTTTTATATTCATGTTTGTAAAATGTCAATACCCACTTTTTAAAATTTATCAAATTTGTATTCTTGTGCCCTTGGATTGTCCGTGGTGGAAAATACAACCCAACTAGCATGGCTTGGTACAGTTTCATAACTTGGTTATGATTCTGTAGGTTTCCAAACTTCTAAAACACTAGCCGTGGGGGTATTTAATTATTTTTATCATTTTTTAAAATTTTTATAAACCCCATATTGTATATTGAGTATGTTTCCCCTGTACCTCCATACTTTCTATCCCTTTCCATGTCTCCCTCCTCATAGTTCCTTTGTTCCTTAGGCAGCATCATGTCTACTTTAATGTCATATACAAATTAATGCTTTTTGTCTCTCTGTAGAAGATCGAGGAGCCATAAATGGGAGAAAACATACATTGTTTCTCTTTATGGAACTGGTTGAATTTGTTTAGTATGTTTATTTCCAATTGTATCCATTTTTTATACTGACATACTTTGTTCTTTATGGTTAAAAGGACTCACCTGTGCATATGATTTGAGGAGTGATTTTTGTTGTTTTGTTTTTCGTTTTAGGTTTGGTTTGATTTTTTGAGACAGGTTTCTCTATATAGCCGTGACTGTCCTGAAACTTGCTTTGTAGATCAGGCTGGCCTCGAACTTACAGAGATCCACCTGCCTCTGTCTCCTGAGTGCTGGGATTAAAAGTGTGCACCACCATGCCTGGACCTGGAAGTGAGTTTTGAGTGGCTGTTGTTCCTCCCAGTTTTCTGCTACAGTGTTAGGACACTATGTATCTCTTCCTCCATTAACTAGGTTCCATGCCTCCTCCTGGCCATCCTTGATTTTTCTGGGTGTGATTTTTTTTTTACCTCCATTATTTTTGTTTTCTCTTCTATGCTATTTTTAACTATGAATGTTTTCTATGACTTTTTTCTATGAGTTTTTCTATGATTTTTTGTAGTCATCAACAACCAATTAAGATGTTATTCTAGAATAACTGCTAGTTTCTTGAATTATAATCTGTTCTTATTAGCTTTGAGTTCTCAAGAGCGCTGTAGCTAGTTACCAGATTTTATGTTTTGTAAATTCAGGACATAATTTGCTTGGGGCACCTGAAGATCACAATAGGCTGCTCCCTGAATTACAGAAGTTTTGTGATAAGAACTGCTGATAGTTTTTTTTTTCTAAAACTCTTGAAATCTAGACATACATTTAAATAATCTGATTCTAAACCCAGACACTTGGCTAAAAAAGATAAGCGGTAAGCTGAAAGATGAAAAACAATTTTCTCAGTAGAGTTAGTTTTAATGGTTACTAGTAAGCTGGTAAGGGAAGGGAGATGTTGGACACCTCATGTTTCACCGTAACCATTTACCTGGTGTTTGTCAAGATGGTGGGTGAGCATCTAAAGAGCTGCTGGTAGCTGAAAGCCTAGAGGATAGTTGTTAGGGTTCCTGGGAGTCACACCTTGCCCTGCTTTGACTTGCTAGAAAATTATCCCTCCCTCCCTCCCAGGGCTTTTATTTTAGGAAGTAAAGAAGTTTGATTTAGAAGGTCTAAGAGTCCGTCACTGAGGCATTGTAGCATTTGCTCTAGTCAGTAAAAGCAGTGCTCACATCTGTCTGTAAGTTCAGTTCCTGGGGACCTGACATCCGTGGTAAAACACCAATGTACATAAAATAAAAATTAATTTTTTTAAAAAAGTAGCTGCTACTTTCTAGATTTGGAGGGAGAAGAACTGATTATTGTTCATATAGTGTTTCTTGTCTGGAATATTATTCTACATTTTTCTTGTGATGGCAAGAGAAATTTCGAATAATTTATAAAGAAGGCAGAAGAAATAATTTATGAGATCTTATGCATAAGCACATTTAATTATCTCTCTGAATCATTGTCTTTCACCTGGTGTGTGGACAATCTAAAGCTGGACATGAGCATTATGATGCTGTGTCCTCAGGCCTGTCAGACGCTTCATACTCGATTCAGGCATTTGGTAGATGGCTTATATGCATTTCTTCCTGTGTGCTCCCAGATCAGCAGGTCAGAAAGTCCAAGACTGCAACTTCTATCAGATCTTTATGGAAAAAAATGAGAAAGTTGGAGTTCCTACAATTCAACAGTTACTAGAATGGTCTTTTATCAACAGCAACCTGAAATTTGCAGAGGTTAGTGATTCTAACTGGACTTGTACTACTACTTTATTTTGTTTCTTATCAATGCTAGATATGAAACTCGGGCCTTTTGTACACACTACCCCAAGTGATGCCCCACTGAACCACACCTAACTATCACTGTGCTTTAACCAAGAATAGTTTGAAGAAATAGTTAAGAAGACACTTTTTTTGTTTTTTAAAAAAAAAAGGTATTCTAACTTTGTTCTTTTTAAAGATAGCCGCTTAGCTGAAGTTGGAATGTTTTGGATTTGGGTTGCAAAGGGAACAAAAGCTAATTTTTAAGTTTAAAGTAGCTTAATGCAAAGATATGTGTGCATACATGTTTATGTTTTCAGTTGTCATTTTTCCCATGCATAGTATCTAAACATGTCAAAGGTAATGTTATTTTTTCTCCCTCTGTTAAGAGATAAAATACCAATAAATTCTTGTGTATGGGTTTGCTAATGAATGCAATAGAAACGTCTCTTTGACTGTCAGAATGTGTGATCTCTGCAGTGCATGCCGTGGTCTGTTTTATCATGTTCATCTCTGGGGGAGTCTGGAAAATCTGTAGCTTATTGCTGCTCTGCATCCACACTGCACATTCACAAGTGGGCTCTGCTTCATGGGCCAACAGCCCTGCTGAAACCACTACTGGGTTTGACAGCTATGACTATTTCAGTTTCATAGGGAACCTTGTTAGTACAGGGGTTAGGACTCAAGGCTTTGGACATGCTAAGTAAGTACTATATTGAGCTAAGTCCCCAGCTCCTTAGGACTTTGGTTTCTAAAACGATGTGTCTTTTTTTTTTCTTTTTTTAGGCACCATCATGCTTGATTATTCAGATGCCTCGGTTTGGAAAAGACTTCAAAATGTTCAAAAAAATTTTCCCTTCTCTAGAATTAAATATAACGGATTTGCTTGAAGACAGTAAGTATATAGTCCTTTCTTTGTTTTTTGTTTTGTTTTGTTTTAGAAATAGTTGGCTTGGACTTTTCATTAGTTATGGGTATAGTACTTCTGACAGGTAATTCAGTATTTGAAGAGCTTAGACATACTAGCTCAATAATTTGACTGCTAGAATTTATTCTAAAAAAAAGAGGTAAAAATAAATAATTTAAATACAAATTTACTTACTATCTGACAAGAAATTAGAGACAAGAAATGTTAATAAGAGGGAAGTGGTTAACTGGATTATATGTCTAAACAATAGACCTATGTGAAAACAGTGTGTGGTAGTTATAGTGGAAGGGAAAGCATCGAGAGACTAGATGACAGAAGCTTGAGATACATGTGTACCTGGGTGCACATACTTACATAAATATTCAGACATAAAATTGTTACAGAAAGTTCATAATGGCAGTGATTGTTACTTACTGACTTAAGGTCATATGTGCTATTAGTCTTCAATACTTACTTTATATCTTTGAACATTTCATGACCAGAAGAACAATTCTAGAATAGGTTAACAAAAATGGCTATATGAAAAAAAAAGTCCTTAAAAATACTACAGATACAAAAAAAATATCCAAATGAAATTTTAAGAGGGTCAGAAAGGACTAGGCCTTTCTTCTCCCCAACCCCCAAGCATTCTTGTTTTCAAAGTATAGCTTTTACTTTTATCGACAGAATGTCTTTTAAAAAGGCTTCTTCCTTCCCTCTTTGCGTAGCTCCCAGGGAGTGTCGCATCTGTGGAGGACTCGCAATGTTTGAGTGCAGAGACTGCTATGAAGACCCCGACATCGCAGCAGGGAAGATCAAGCAGTTCTGTAAGACCTGCTGCACTCAGGTAATCCACACTCACTGCACCAGTCAGAGACAAAGGGCATTTTAAACATTCACAGTAAATGTTATTGCTCATGTCTCTTCTGCCTGTGTGTGTGTGTGTGTGTGTGTGTGTGTGTGTGTGTGTGTGTGTAGAACTTGGCTGTGGTGGTCAATGAAAGTGATTAGAGTCTGCCCTTGAAACATGGCATTTAGCTCACTTGTATTTTCTTCATGGTCCATTTTAGGTTCACCTCCATCCCAAGAGAATGAATCATACCTATCACCCAGTATCACTTCCCAAAGACTTGCCTGACTGGGACTGGAGACACGGCTGCATCCCCTGCCAGAAGATGGAGTTATTTGCTGTTCTCTGCATAGAAACGAGCCACTATGTTGCTTTTGTGAAGTATGGGAAGGATGATTCAGCCTGGCTCTTCTTTGACAGCATGGCTGATCGAGATGGTATTTAAAACTTGTCTTTTGGAGGGAGATGCTTCCTAATGAGAGCACGTGTTTGTGGTAATAGGGTATTTTGTGAGCAGATTCTTGAAAGGATACCACAGTGTGATGGACTTTATTCTTCAAAGGGTATTACTAATTCTGCTCCTCAAACTAAGGAGCGATAATGTTGTGCCATCTTGGTCCTTACGTGGGTTTGTTAAAGAATCCTAGCCATAATCCCAGACTTGGGAAGTAGAGGATTGTGAATCAGAGGTCAGTTTGTATTGCATAGTGAGAACCTGTTTCAATTTGTCCCACCTCAAAAGAAAAAAAAATCCTAAAATTTATTTAGAGCTGATTTTACCCTCTTCTTCTTTGCATTTTTTATATACAGTAGAGTAGCCATTTATTGAGGACATAAATGCCAAACTCTGTGGAAATCCTTTGGTCATGGAAATCATGCCTGTTTTTCTATTGTCTAAGCTAACATTAAAGGTGGTGAAGGTTGCATGGTTTGTATTTAACTCAGTCTTCCTGATCTCATGCATTTTATTTCAGAAAGAAACCTTTACTCATTGGGATGTTTTTAGGAAGCTTAGTCATTACTTAGTACACACTTGAGTGACAGGGGTCTTGGTAGTAAGGTACTTGTCACAGTACCTGTCCATACCCCATTTACTCTACAGCTCTTCTTCCAAGCCCTAGTTCCCCAGGCCTTCAGGTGTGACACTTTAATAACCAGAGGCACCGAGTGATGGCTTCTTGACCAGAGGCCCAAGCTGTAGACCAACAGTTCTTCATTTCTGCATAGCTCTGATGCCTGAGGGCACAGACCACCCCTGTGTGTGCTTCACTCAGCATTAGCAGCATGACTTTTGGGAACGCACCTGGGAGAGCAAATCTGATCATCAGAGCACATGCGCCTTCTGATGATTAGTATCTAAATCAGCCGTGCTAGAGGTATGCAAGTATGTTCTTAAAACATAGGGAAACAGTAGCGCTCACAATTGGCTTCTTGTGGAAAAGAGTCAGGCTGCTAGTGTCTGGGAAGGACAGAAAAGTCTGAGGGGCCTAGAGTAGCAGCCTGCAAATCGGGACTGCAGCTTTTCCTAAGAGTGTGTCCTTTTACCAGGTTGGTTTTTTTTTTTTCACTTTTCTCTGCTTGAGCCCTCTCAGAAGCCAATAAAAGGAGACCATAAATCTAGAAACTGAAAGTCAAACAAAGTTTTGTTTGTTTGTTTTGTTTTGTTTTTGATTCTGGGAGTCAGTCTTCACTAAATTCTAGGATAGTAAAATTGTTCTGGTGGGACAGGCTGCCAAGAGGACTTAGAAATTTGCTGCCCTAATGAGAGCTCTCTCTCTCTCCCTAGGGGGTCAGAATGGCTTCAACATTCCACAAGTGACACCCTGCCCCGAAGTGGGAGAGTACTTGAAGATGTCTCTGGAGGAGTTGCACTCCTTGGATTCTAGAAGGATTCAAGGCTGTGCACGCAGACTTCTTTGTGATGCGTACATGTGCATGTACCAGAGTCCAACCATGAGCTTGTACAAATAACATGTCATCTGAAAGGGGCAGAGGCCAAGCACAAAGCTTAATACCATGTTTGTTCCAGCTGGCACCCATTGCCGGCAATGGGTGTCTTTTGTGTTGATGGCCCTTTAGCAAAGGATTTCTGTGTTTTTAAACAAATTACTTTTGTGTTCTTGAAGTATTTAATAAGCATTTTGCACTCTAGGAAGTATGTTTTGTTGGTTTTTTAAAAGTTTAAATGAAGTTTAGTTTAAATGAAGTTAAGTTTTGTTTTCTTTAAGTTTATTGAGTTTATTGCATTGATAATATAATATTTTTGGAAAGATACAATTTTAATTGTGATGTCTAAAATCTTTTAGTTTATTGAGGATGTAAGTAAATATTTCTTCTTATGGACCAAGGATATTAAATCATTCTTCTTTTTTATTGCCTTGAGGAAGAAATAATATGGTTTTACTGAGTCTGCCTTTATTCCAGTTTTTGAAGGTGTGCTGAGTTTGTTAATTTTTCCTATATAGTGCTGATTTCCTGCATGTCTGTATTTTGCGGAGTTTCTGTGTTCCTGCAGCAGTGGTCAGAACATGCTGAAATTCCTTTCATGGTGTTATTTTCTATTTGTTCTGGTTTTGAGACAAATGAGTAACTTTGTTATAAAATGTCCATTTTTGGTGTCAACTTGGAGGATTAGGGTAGAGAGCAATTGGAACATCTCAGTGATAACTGTCACCAGGCAGGTTTCCTATAGGAGCCTTAAGTATTTATGGAGCAAGGCACGGTGACTTATGTGACTGGAGTGGTAATAGATAATGTATTCTTATACAGATCACAGTACAGAGAAAATAAAGTTGGCTTAGAGATATTACTAATATTTTCCTGAAGAGATCTATTAGGTTTGAAGGCTTAAAAGACAACTTCTCTTTGTGTTAATATGGGATCAAACAATGCTACTGTCTGTAGCAGTCATTCTATTTAAGTGTGAATAAGTGGATATTGACTCTGTGTTTATCTTTGTTTACATATGAACTTATATATTAAGTACATTTGGTATGTGTACCTCAGCGCCCTATTCTTAGAGGAATTAGCAGTCTTTGGAATGTGCATAAATCTTAGAGGGTATTTGATGGTACTTACTTGGATATTTCCTTCCACCCTATTTCTAAAGAAATAGAGGCTTTGGGAGCCAAAGAAATAGACAAAATTCTCATGTTGAAGGGGAAAAATAAATCACTGAATTGATTTCTCTCTACTACTTAATAAAATTTAACTTCTGAGAAGATTTTTCCTGTACCACCACACTACCAGATGACAGGTCTTTATGTCAGAAGTAGGATATCCTTCTCAGAGTAGATAGGTGATGAGACCTCTGTTTAAAAACAAGACTGCCCTCCTTGGGCTTGGTGATTCCGGCACCACTCCCAGTGCTTCACCAGGGAGATGGTTGTTTAGTTCCCTAATGCAGCTGGGATAGGCGGAGAAGATGCAATGGTGGAAACTGGTGAGCAGAAAGGGGCCGGAGGAGGCAGTGAGCCGCCCATCACAGCAGAGGGCAGGACTTGTGGAGGCAAACTTCTGTGGCTTTGGGCCTTGGCCCTCTTATCAAGATGTCAAAGTGTGACTTCCTGGCAAGGAATTAGGCTCCTGTGTGAGCTGTTGTCAGTTGTGTCAGGTGGGGGACTGGCTGGAGTTGTTGAGGATCTATGCTTTGTCTTATTCTAGAGCCTAAAGGGTTTCTCTTGGGCCCAAGCTGAGCAGCAGAGATGGCCAGGAGTAGTGAACAGTGGGAATACGGGGGATAAACCCTTGCTGGTGGGTGGCCTTAAATGGCATTACTTTATCCTCAAGAGCACCGCAGGGTCCTGGCCACTGTCCTGGCAGTGCTGACAGTTTAGTGTCATCAGATTTTGGTCCTCATTTTCTTCCTAACGGATTTGAGGGAGAAGGGCTGTTGATGTAGGGCTGGTCCTTCCAGGCACCGTAGGCCTCTGCACAGTTCTCTAGTGCTTTTCAATACTGTCGATGTTCAATAATTATTCATTCTAAAGGGATTATGCACGAGACGCAGCTGTCTTTGGTTTTATATTATGAAATAGCCTTGTATTGTGGGGTGTTAACTCTGGAGAGTCGCCCTCATACTCAAAGTATTCATGAAAAAAAAATCCCCTGATACTCCCTAGGGGTGTGTGGCTATTATCAGGCTGACCCAAAGGAACACATTTTGTATTCCATTTCCTTTACTGGTATCTTGTTAAAAATTTTTTGCCTGAAGAATATTCTTTTGTTTATGAAAACATGAATAACATTGTATAAAACAGTCCCTTTCTATCAGAATGCTCCAATGTAGCCTTAATTTTGTTAAACGAGACGATTGAAGTGCTGCTATGGAAAGAAATGTCCCATGTACTATTTCTGTATCATTAAAACACAGTTTTTATGGTTCTTTCTCTTTGATTTCTTTAGGGGAAGGGTCTTGGGTTGGGCGAACATAGAAGTTGGTTCTTCATCAAGCTTCCAGGCACACATTGTGTCTAGGGCATGTTTTAGGGTGTCGCCATTTGACTCTGGGTCATGGCATGGCCTCTACCCACTCTGGATATGTGCTGGCTATGGCTCATCACCACCATCTCTAAGCCTCCAGACACAGATTACTCCTCCCAAGATGCCGTTTCACCTGCAGGTATGTGGCCAGAGCTGTGTGTTTCACAGGGTGCGTGCTGGGCCTAAGAACTGCCAAGGACGTGGCTGCTTCTCTGTAATGCCCAGGGAATGAGCCCATGACATTTTAGGAACTGAATTTTTACTCCAGGCTTCTTTTAGATAATAAAATGCATGAGAAGTCCGGCTTCCTTGGAGACTAAGCCCCTCACTGCTTACAGGAAGGGACACTAGACTGATCTGAGTTTTATTGCTGCTGTAGTATGTCAAGGTTTCTGTTTAGAAAACCCACAGCTTACAACATGACCGTGCTGGTAACAGCATGCCGCAGCTCTACTTTTTCCTGCTGAATTCAGAGGTTGGCAAACACTTTCAGAGATTTTCCTCTTGCATTTGGGCCTAGTGATGGGACTGGCATTGCTGCCCACCTGTGTATACGAACAGTCAAGTGAAGATCCAGTCTTTGCTGAGGAAAGCTGACCTAGCCAGAGGAACTCCGATCCTACCCTTGACCCCTGGCCAGGCTCCCTGACACAGTCTGAAGGATGGGACGCACTGTCAGTAAGGGTTTTCCATCCTGGCTAGAGGTCGGGTCTGCACAAGGATGTTTTCCCATGGTGCTCACGGCTGGACGTAGGCCCATGGGAAAATCCGAAGGTGACTCAGAGGTATTTGTCCCGTGTGCAGCCAAGTAGGAACCACTTATGGACAGAGTTTTTTAAGGGAAGCAATCCTCACATCATCCCTTCTGGGAACCTTCTGCTCCAGTGGAAGATAGGCTGTGGGTGAAAGTTCCAGAGGGGAAGTAGAAAAGTATGGGAAAGCTGCTGACTCAGCCTTTGAAGAAAGGTAGGGGACGTGTGTGTTGGATGTAGGAGATTGAGTTTAGATGCAAGGTGGGAGAAGGTTTGAATAAAGAACACTGATGGGGCAGGAGAGATGGTTCAGTGGTTAAGAGCACTGGCTGCTCTTCCCCAGGACCTGAGTTCAAACCCCCTACACCCACATGGTGGCTCACAGCCATTGGAAGTTCCAGTCCCAGAGGAATTTTCTGGACTCTGAAGGCCACATCGGTGCACAGAAATACATGCAGGCAAACACCTATGCACATAAAAGCAAAGATTAAAAAATTTAGAATACTAATATAGGCACTGTGAGGATGCTATGTGTTTTGTTTGGGAAACATTCCAAAGTGTGTGTGAATTTCATGTGTTGTTTCTGATGTCATTCAAAAGAACAACCCACCGGTTATGGGGAACAACAGTTGGGGACAGTTTCATGCCTGTCTTCACCTGTTGGTGAACAGCAGGTCTCGGTGGCCTGCCAGCCATGGTGGGGAACAGCTTTACAGTGTTCAGTTTTGATGGTAGGGGTTGTTTCTGGGATCTGATTACAGCCGGGAGGTGATTGAAGACTGACCTGCAAATTATGGGAACTGGGCGATTTCTCTTAGCAAGGAGCTCTTGTTACAAAGAGCGACTAAAATCTGCAAGGATTTTATCATTCGACACTACCGCTTCTCAAGACTGTATGTCAGTGTGGTGGGCTCTGCTTGGTGGCCGGTTGGTCTCACCAGCCTGTGGAATAAACGCTTCCCAGCTCTGTGCTCCACTAGCCACAGAAGACCAAGGCTGCTAGGGGTTGTCATGAGGGGTGACACAGCAGGCAGACCTGCTAAGTCAGAGGTTCCCCCAGAGAAGCATTAGGGGAGGTCTTGAAGACAGCGACTGCAGGCCTGGAGGATGGGAAGCTGAGCGCAGAGTGTGGGGGACATGGGAGCAACCCTGATGGTTTCCTCTGCTTGTTTTGTGGCAGACTCCTTACCATGGCCATTGCAAGCTATCAGAGCTCAGCAGCTGGAACTGGAAAGGGGCACAGAAGTGTTCTTCAGAAAAGTGCAGAGCATGTCCACTCCAAATGCTAGAATCCAGACCAAGTCTCTGCGCACTGCCTGGGAACCTGGCCTAGCCCAATACCGTTTTCCCAAGTGGCAGTGTGGTGGGGCACAGTCATAACCACTCACCTATTCTGCTTGGGTCTGGCAACAGCCGAATTGTGGAACTTTTACAGAAAACTTGAGGCCTGCACAGCCTAAAGTATTTACTCTCTGGCTAGTTCCAGAAAAGTCTACCCGCTACTGTTATGGCTTTATAAGACAAATATGTAAAGGAAGGGTTGAGTCTCTAAAGGTTGGTCTTCTTGTACATGTAATTAATTATGTATCTCTCTCCTCTGTTCTTCCTCCTCCCTCTCTTCCTTGCTCTCTCTCTCTCTCTCTCTCTCTCTCTCTCTCTCTCTCTCTCTCTCTCTCTCTCTCTCTCGGTGAACTGGAATTTGCCATAATCCTCCTGCCTCGATTTTCTGAGTACTGGGACTACAGGTGTGAATCAACTCTCCTGCTCGGTTTAAGACATAGCCCACTGCTGTCCATCCCTGAATATTTAACTCTTGCTTCTCAGGGGCCCCTTGCGTGCATGCTTGTTTACCACGGACTCCTCCAATGCCCTGCACGGACCGTTCTCCCTGCCCTCTTCACCCTCCTAGAACATTTGCTCTGACCTGTTGTTTGCTGCGGTCTCAGAACTGGCAGCAGGGCCTTCTCTGGTTCTATGGTCCCTGTCCTGCGAGCCTGACACATAGCAGACGCTCAGAGGCTTGACTGGGGGCACGGAGCTGTTAGCCCCTTATCCAGATAAGCCGTTCTATTCACTACTGTGGACACTGTCAGAACCGGATCACTTTCAGTCCTTTTGAGAAAGTACAAGAGGCTCCCATCGCCAGCTGCCCCATGACACATGTTCTTGGAGACATCGCAGATCTTCCCCAGAATGCTTTCCGCAGATGTCGAATGAAGCCATGTTTATAAAGTTCTTGATCGCGATGCCTGGTGCTTAGAAATTCCTCACGAGTAGCAGCCGAAGCGGCAACATAGTGGAAATACAATTCCGAACTTAGCCTTGCAAGACTATTTTACCCCCCCCCCCCCTTCAGCCTCACTGCCTCAGCAAGTCTTCATGCTGCTTGGTAAAATTCGGATTCCCTAAGCATCTTGTCCGGCGGCAGCAGCACCATCTTGTGGTTACATTAGGTTATGACAAAATACATGACCGCTCCCAAGTAGTCAGCCCCCGTCAGACTGTATGTGTGGAGGGAGCAGGTGATGTTGGAAGCAAACCTGGCCTTGGGGGCTATGTGACACATCCTAAATGACACGCAGGAGGTCTTAAGCTTCCCCCGTGTGACTTAAAGACAGATGGTGGTTCTGGCCGTTTCTGCTGCCACTGTCCTCTTTTCTAATTGGCTCTGCCCTAGTTCTGACTCCAGCTTGAGTTTTCTGGCGCCTCTAAAGCCGCATTTGAAATGAGTTACTGCCATCTACTGGGAGAACACAGGAAGACAGGTTGGGGAGTCCCAGCCCAGGTCTGAAGAATGAATCTTGTAAAGAGGGAAGGTCACGCGTGTTTCTTATATTTGGATAATACCTTAAAAAGTATTTTGTTATGTTTGCTTTGACTATTCTAGTTGTGACCTATCCCATTACTGAGTATAAACTCAGGTTCACTTGTGCAACAAGTTGGCTGACTTCATCACTCTCTGCTAGTTCACTTTAAAAATGGTGTTTTAAAACTTCTGTTTCCAGGAACCTTTTTACTAACCAAGAAGCTATCTTTTTCCTTTTTTTTAAACTGTGGATTACCTCCATTAATGAGTTGCAAAAGGCAATTTTGTAAACAAATTCATTTAAAATATAATATCGTAAAACAAATAAAATGATTTGTTTTGATTTGATAATGCTTCATTAACACTTATATTTTTTATTTGAAGTTGCAGCATTAGTTGTTAAGTTAGAGAATCAATAGAACAGGCAGTTTCCAGCTTACTATTTAAACATATCTGGTTTTAGAAAAAATTATTTTAAAAATAAAATAGCTGTGAAATGGTTTTGGCCAAAAATTTTGCATTTTAAAGAGATCCTTAAACAATGTCACTGCTTTTTGACTGCCTCAACCTCTGGGACCAGTCTCAAGAATATCTTTGTAATAAGGCTTTATGCACCTTATTTTTCAAGACCCTTCTAGAATTTGTCTGTTCCTTTTGTTTTTGTTGCTTTGCTTTTTCAGACACAGAAACATACCTCATCACCTCACTTCTTAGAACTGATTGGAAATAGTAAATTGGAAAGCAAGGAGGCCACAAAAAGAGTCAAAGACAGACTGCAGGAAACCACAGAAAATGGCTGACTGCAAGAGGGACAGTATAGGCCAGAGTGCGGCGCGCGTTCCGGAGCGCGCACGTAAAGCGCGCAGCTCCTCCGTCGGCGGGCGGGCCGTGGCGGCGAGCGGAAGTGCCTGGGAGCGCCCGTGTGTGTGTGTGTGTGTGTGTGTGTGTGTGTGTGTGTGTGTTCGAGTGGACAAGATGGCGAAGATCGCCAAGACTCACGAAGATATTGAAGCACAGATTCGAGAAATTCAAGGCAAGAAGGCAGCTCTTGATGAAGCCCAAGGAGCGGGCCTTGATTCCACAGGTTATTATGACCAAGAAATTTATGACGGAAGTGATAGCAGATTTGCTGGATATGTGACATCAATTGCTGCAACTGAACTTGAAGATGATGACGATGACTACTCATCCTCGACCAGTCTGCTCGGTCAGAAGAAGCCTGGGTACCATGCCCCCGTGGCACTGCTTAACGACATACCGCAGTCGACAGAGCAGTCCGATCCATTTGCTGAGCACCGTCCTCCGAAGATCGCAGACCGGGAGGATGAGTACAAGAAGCACAGGCGGACCATGATAATCTCCCCAGAGCGTCTTGATCCCTTTGCAGATGGAGGGAAGACCCCTGACCCTAAAATGAATGCGAGAACTTACATGGATGTTATGCGGGAACAGCATTTGACTAAGGAAGAGAGAGAAATTAGGCAACAACTAGCAGAAAAAGCTAAAGCTGGGGAGCTTAAAGTCGTGAACGGAGCAGCAGCATCCCAGCCCGCTGGAGCAACCCCAGGCTCAAAAATATGGGATCCTACACCTAGTCACACACCTGCGGGAGCTGCTACTCCTGGACGAGGCGATACCCCAGGCCATGCAACCCCAGGCCACGGTGGTGCAACTTCCAGTGCTCGTAAGAACAGATGGGATGTGACCCCAAAACAGAAAGAGATACTCCTGGGCATGGAAGTGGATGGGCTGAGACGCCTCGAACAGATCGAGGTGGAGACTCTATCGGTGAGACACCAACTCCTGGAGCAAGCAAAAGAAAGTCTCGTTGGGATGAAACGCCAGCTAGTCAGATGGGTGGAAGCACTCCTGTTCTGACTCCAGGAAAGACACCAATTGGCACGCCAGCCATGAACATGGCTACCCCCACGCCAGGTCACATAATGAACATGACTCCTGAGCAGCTTCAGGCATGGCGGTGGGAGAGAGAAATTGATGAGCGGAACCGCCCACTTTCTGATGAAGAATTAGATGCTATGTTTCCAGAAGGATACAAGGTCCTTCCCCCTCCAGCCGGTTATGTCCCTATCCGGACCCCAGCTCGGAAACTGACCGCAACCCCCACGCCTTTGGGCGGCATGACTGGGTTCCACATGCAGACTGAGGATAGAACTATGAAGAGTGTGAGCGACCAGCCGTCCGGGAACCTTCTGTTTCTGAAACCCGATGACATCCAGTACTTTGATAAGCTGTTGGTTGATGTCGACGAATCAACACTTAGTCCAGAGGAGCAAAAGGAGAGAAAAATAATGAAGTTGCTTTTAAAAATTAAGAATGGTACACCTCCAATGAGAAAGGCTGCCTTACGTCAGATTACTGATAAAGCTCGAGAATTTGGGGCTGGACCTTTGTTTAACCAGATTCTTTCTTTGTTGATGTCTCCTACACTTGAGGATCAAGAGCGTCATTTACTTGTGAAAGTTATTGATAGAATATTGTATAAACTTGATGACTTAGTGCGGCCATATGTGCACAAGATTCTTGTGGTTATTGAACCACTGCTGATTGATGAAGATTACTATGCTAGAGTGGAAGGCAGAGAAATTATTTCTAATTTGGCAAAGGCCGCTGGTCTGGCTACTATGATTTCCACCATGAGACCTGACATAGATAACATGGATGAATATGTCCGAAACACAACGGCTAGAGCTTTTTCTGTTGTAGCCTCTGCCCTGGGCATTCCTTCTCTATTGCCCTTCTTAAAAGCTGTGTGCAAAAGCAAGAAGTCTTGACAAGCGAGGCACACTGGCATTAAGATTGTACAGCAGATAGCTATTCTTATGGGCTGTGCTATCTTGCTGCATCTCAGAAGCTTAGTTGAAATCATCGAACATGGGCTTGTGGATGAGCAGCAGAAAGTCCGGACCATCAGTGCTTTGGCCATTGCTGCTTTGGCTGAAGCAGCAACTCCTTACGGTATCGAATCTTTTGATTCTGTGCTCAAACCTCTATGGAAGGGCATCCGCCAACACAGAGGAAAGGGTTTGGCCGCTTTCTTAAAGGCTATTGGGTATCTTATTCCTCTTATGGATGCAGAATATGCCAACTACTATACTAGAGAAGTGATGTTGATCCTTATGCAAGAGTTCCAGTCTCCAGATGAAGAAATGAAGAAAATTGTATTGAAGGTGGTGAAGCAGTGCTGCGGAACGGATGGTGTGGAAGCGAACTACATTAAGACAGAGATCCTCCCTCCTTTCTTCAAACACTTCTGGCAGCACAGAATGGCTTTGGATAGAAGAAATTACCGACAGTTAGTTGATACAACTGTGGAGTTGGCAAACAAAGTAGGAGCAGCAGAGATAATATCTAGGATTGTGGATGATCTGAAAGATGAAGCTGAGCAGTACAGGAAGATGGTGATGGAAACAATTGAGAAAATTATGGGCAACCTGGGTGCAGCAGATATTGATCACAAACTCGAAGAGCAGCTGATTGATGGCATTCTCTATGCGTTCCAGGAACAGACCACAGAGGATTCGGTAATGTTGAACGGCTTTGGCACAGTAGTTAATGCTCTTGGCAAACGAGTCAAACCGTACTTGCCTCAGATCTGTGGTACTGTTTTGTGGCGGTTAAATAACAAATCAGCAAAGGTTCGGCAACAGGCAGCTGACTTGATTTCCCGCACTGCTGTTGTAATGAAGACTTGTCAAGAGGAAAAACTGATGGGGCACTTGGGTGTGGTGCTGTATGAATACTTGGGTGAAGAATACCCTGAAGTATTGGGGTGCATTTTCGGAGCACTGAAGGCTATTGTTAACGTTATAGGTATGCACAAGATGACACCACCAATTAAAGATCTGCTGCCTAGACTCACCCCCATCTTAAAGAACAGGCATGAAAAAGTACAGGAGAATTGTATCCATCTCGTTGGACGCATTGCTGACAGGGAAGCAGAATATGTATCTGCAAGAGAGTGGATGAGGATTTGCTTTGAACTTTTAGAGCTCCTAAAAGCACACAAAAAGTCCATTTGAAGAGCTACTGTCAACACTTTCGGGTACATTGCGAAGGCCGTCGGCCCTCATGACGTATTGGCTACGCTTTTAAACAACCTCAAAGTTCAGGAAAGGCAGAACAGAGTTTGCACCACTGTGGCCATCGCCATTGTTGCTGAGACATGCTCCCCCTTCACAGTGCTCCCCCCCTTAATGAATGAGTACAGAGTTCCTGAACTTAACGTCCAAAACGGAGTGCTGAAATCCCTGTCCTTCTTGTTTGAGTACATCGGCGAAATGGGGAAAGACTACATCTACGCGGTAACGCCTTTACTCGAGGACGCGTTAATGGACAGGGACCTGGTGCACAGGCAGACAGCTAGCGCAGTGGTACAACACATGTCACTTGGTGTCTATGGCTTTGGCTGTGAAGACTCTCTGAATCACTTACTGAACTATGTATGGCCGAATGTGTTTGAGACATCGCCCCCCGTGATCCAGGCCGTCATGGGAGCTCTGGAGGGCCTGAGAGTTGCTATTGGACCCTGCAGAATGTTGCAGTACTGCTTACAGGGTCTGTTTCACCCAGCTCGGAAAGTCAGAGATGTGTACTGGAAGATTTACAACTCCATCTACATCGGCTCCCAGGACGCTCTCATAGCACATTACCCGAGGATCTACAACGACGATAAGAACACCTATATTCGTTACGAACTTGACTTGTAATTTTATCTTGTGTCCAATGCACAGCTCTTTCACACCTTAAACTTGCTTCTGTCTGATATAAACTTGTAAAACATTGCAGATCCGTGTAGAGCTGGTCATAGAGGTAGGTAGAAATCCAGTAGCATGATTTTGAAATAACTTTGTTTTTGATGTTAAACAGTAAACGCCAGTAGTGACCAAGGACGCAGTGATTACACACTATACTGGAGGGATTGTCATTTTTTATTCATCTTTATGAAGATTTAGAATTCATTCCTTGTGTTTAAAGGGAACGTTAAATTGAGAAATAAACATTCGTGTACAAAAAAAAAAGAGAGACAGTATAGTATAGAGTATGATTTGTAGAACACAGGAAAGGGACTCAGAGGCTAGGATGGAAAGCTTTTTAATCAAATAATAAACAGACATATATTTTGAGGCTCACTAATAATAATTTATATTCCTAATGATTCTTAGCGATTGAGAAAAAAGTAATTTCCTTTCTTGAAAAATGCTGACATATTAATAGCATTTTAGTCAAACAAAACAAAACAAAACAACAACAAAAGACCAAACACTTTATCTTGGTTCCTCAGAGGCACACAGCCACATTAAAGGGTTGTATAGCTTCTTTGGTGCTTTTTTTGAGGGATTTTGTTTATGTGGGGCTAAGATTGAGGTGTCCACAGGTGTGTTATGTAAGTGCCAGCTCTAGATTGATTCCATTTCTGTTGACGTAGACAGTGCCCTCAAGTGGAGTTAAAGACACATTACAAAAGGAAGCAGAAAGAGGAGCTGCTCAAGCTGCCATGGCCTTCATCCATCTTTACCAAATATCGCACAGAGGCTTTAAGTGATGGTGGATTGGAGGAGTGCTGACTTTAGCCTGTCTCGGGTGATTTGTGTCTCTCATTTGGGCTTACAGAGGGACAGACTTGTGAAAATGTTACCGTGATGGGACACTTCATCACCTAAAAGTGTTTTCTAAGAGAACTGTTACTGTGTGTTGAATTGCCAGGTTGCTTAATCATTGAGTCAAATAATACAGTTTGATGCTTTAGTTTTAAGTTTATTTGATTTGAATTACAAGAATAAAATGCTTACATAGTATAATGTTATTAATTTCTGCCTATAAGCACAGGGCTGGAGAAGAATTTCTCTGTCTCCAAAGAAGGATGAAACAAACATGAACTGTATTTGGGAATCAAGTAGCTATATTCTTATGGCAGAGATACATGGAAACCATTCTTTTCATTGAGATAATTAAATAAGTCCTTAATTTTAAGGAATGGAATTGAGTTTTTAAAATTTTTCTTTGGCAGTTAGCCTCTATGCCATGGGTTTCTGAACTGGTTTATAGTACCTGGCATGGATTCCCTCTACCAGAGCAGGCCTCACACTCAATAGAGCATGGTTGACTGAGTCCATCACAGTCTTGCCTGCTTGGTTAGTATTGTAGTCCATAGGATTCCCAGCTGGCCAAGACCACTGATGTCCCACTCTGCCTACGCAGCCTGCTTAGTTAGCACCCTTCAGCACTGTGAAAGCTAGCCAAAGGAGGACGTGTCCATCCCAGCTCTAGCTTCGTTTCTTGGTTTCTCTGTATCTTACAGCTAAGGAATGTGGTGTCTTAAGTAACAGAATCTCATCATCTAGTTCTGGTGGGCAACCAAGAGGACTGGCAAGAGTCTGGACTGTCTTGGGGGCATTTGGAAGCTCCCTGCCTAACAATTCCTAAGGAGGTATTCCTACATCTGGCACTGGGTGGGATTTTCGTTTAATAACCATGACTTCCAGGGGTAGCATTATTTAGTCAAGCAGGATATCTCCCTTATAAAGCTAATTTTCTTTTAACTTATATTTCTAAATTGGCTTATGAAAGAGGATATATTTGACTGGAAAAGTGGCGTAGCCGGTAAAGGTGCTTGCTGCCAAGCCTGATGACCTGAATTCGATTCCTGGAGCTTACATGGTGGACAGAGAGAACCAATCCCTCTGTTGTCCTTGTACCTTTACATATGAACTGTGGTATTTGTGTGTAACAAGAGTGGACAACTTTGCCTTGCTCCTGATTTAGTGGGATAGCTTCAAACTTTTCTCCATTTAGCCTGGTGTTGACAATGGGCATGTCATTTACAGCACTTGAGGTTATGTTGTTTTAAGTCATTAGTTAAAGTTGTCTTTAAAAACGAGGCTACAAATTGTAAAATTATTTTTCTAACAGTTTTAAATGCATGTTAGAGCTGGAAAATAATCACTTGTGTGTTCAACCCTTTATACATAATTAAAATTGTGGTATAAAGCCCACAATTTATAGATAAAAGCATCTATAATTCAGTATAATTTATAGACATAAACATCAAAATCAGATTGGACTAAATATCTTAGAGCAATGTAATAGAGTCATATGTCATTATTCCATTGTCCAACTTTTGATGCTACAAATCATTTCCTAACATATATATGTGTATATATGTATATATACTCAAGATTATATTTAATGCTTGTGATTGTAAGAAATTAAATAGTAGTTATAATTAGTATAGTTAATATCTCCTTGTCTAAGCACCAAAGTTATATGAAAATGAAATTGAGGGGCTAAAGAGATTGGTCAGCAGTTAAAAGTGTGTACTGCTCTTCCAGAGGACCTGAATTCAGTTCTCTTCACCCATGGTGGGTGGCTCACAACTGCCTATAACTCCAGTTGAAGAGGATCTAACAGCCCCCTTTTGGCCTCTGGGAGTACACACATGTGCCATACAGTCACAGAGATACAACACATATATGTAAATAAAAATAAAATTGAGGAGATAATGTTCCATTACCAGAATGAAGCATATAGATAAATGAATTGTGGATAAAGTTTCAGAATGTAATATTGTCGTATTTTTAAGTTAGAAAAGATATTCGATACTGTAATGTGTTACTTTCTAAGTTACATGTTTAGAAATAGCCTTTTTAATTTATAAGATTATGTGCATTTTCTCAAATATTGTATCTTATTCATTCATGTTAGACAGAAATGCTACTTTGTAAAGTTTAAAAAAGTCTCAGAGTCTGTATATTAGGGTAATCTTATAGTTTTTGTTGGATTCTATCTAATTTTATAATTTTGGAAAAGTTGTTACTGTTTTTAAGGATGCCTTGTAGCTGGAGTTCTTTAAAAATGCAGTTACAGTGGACACAAGTCATATGGGTCATTTAGCTCATTGAGATATTTATATAGTCAAATGATATTTTAAAACATCTTTAGTTTTATTTTAAGATTGTATTGAGTAGAGTCTAAAGTTTGTTTTGCTTGTTTGCCAGGCACTTTGAATTGCTGTCTTTTTACAGCATAGACACCAGGTTGTTAACAACTTGCTTTGGGACTTCCAGTAACTTCATTTTTGGGGATTTTATGACAGATTTGCTAGTGGCTCCTTTTTGTGAGTTGATGTTCTGAAGTTACTGTCACAATGAGTTCAGGCCTATGGAGCCAAGAGAAGGTTACTTCACCTTACTGGGAAGAACGGATTTTTTATCTGCTTCTTCAAGAATGCAGTGTAACAGACAAACAGACACAGAAACTCCTAAAAGTACCCAAAGGAAGTATAGGACAGTACATCCAAGACCGTTCTGTGGGGCATTCAAGAGTTCCTTCTGCAAAAGGCAAGAAAAATCAGATTGGATTAAAAATCTTAGAGCAACCGCACGCAGTTCTATTTGTTGATGAAAAGGATGTTGTAGAAATCACTGAGAAATTTACAGAGTTACTGTTGGCAATTACCAACTGTGAGGAGAGGCTCAGCCTATTTAGAAACAGAATTCGACTAACTAAAGGCCTCCAGGTAGATGTGGGCAGCCCTGTGAAAGTACAGCTGCGATCTGGGGAAGAGAAATTTCCAGGAGTTGTGCGCTTCAGAGGACCGTTATTAGCGGACAGGACAGTGTCGGGGATTTTCTTTGGAGTAGAATTGCTGGTAAGTTTGCTAGGCCATTTGAGAGAGAGAAGGAGAGAGAGAGAGAGCGTATGAGAAAGCGAGTGTGCACGTGAGCGAGAGACCACGAGCACATATTTTCCCCTTTATAAGATTTGTGTTTTATGTTTGTTTGTTTTTAGTACAGTTCTCAGGATGGACCTCAGGACCCTCTGCCTCTGAGCTATAGTTCAGCCCCCAAATTTATTTAATGATAAATTGAGAGAATATAAAGACAATTCTTGAAAACTTTAAAAAATTATCTCTTACGGTAGAAACTTACAAGTCATTATTCTGGACGTCATATCTTAGAAGATTTTAAGCTTCCCATATTAAAAGTTAACATGGCCAATTGTAATTATAAACACTTAAAAAATTGTCAACTATCTTGTGATAGTGCCCACAAGATTCCCAGTTCTTAGTGTATGCTACTAAGTATTACAGTTTAGAGGTAAAATTTTTGAAGTGTGTTGCAGCAATTTCAGTTTGCTCATGCTTATCCCGGAATGTATAAACTGCCTTGGAACTTATGTGCCGTGGCAACATAGCTAAGAATTCTATATTCCAAACTGACTATTGGTTCACATTTGGACACTCTCAGGAGTAGAGAGAGGTTGTGCTTTAGGTGCTTCTTGATTTGGCTTTTCAAGCAGTGAAATAATTAGGCTGTGACTGCCAGCTATGGTATGTATTAGCAGGGTTGCCAGCTACTTAACCTACATCAAGTTCTCCTAACGTGTTCCTCATCTGTGACGTGCTTAGAGCACACATGACTTATAGTAGTTGTATGGTGGATGGCTGTAGATGGTTACAGTTTGTTCTCAGTAAATGGAGCTGATGCTGCTGTTTGGTTAAAGTTGAATGCCTGTTCATGACAAAAGTCGTGGTAGAAGTATGTTGTAAATTTAATCCTCACTCTTTCTCAAAAGAATTATGATCTGAAATTATGAGTTAGTTTGATCATCAGATACAGCTTCTTTATTCTTTAAACACCCTAAACCCAACAGCAGCTGCTAGTCATATTTCATATTATGGATATAATTTAGAGTTTTTCCAAAGTAATTTCCTCAAATCCCTTTAATGGATAATCTTTTTTATATCTCTTTTTTAAAAAACTTTGAAAACTAGGAAGAGCGTCGTGGCCAAGGTTTCACTGATGATATAGATCAATGTGATGAAGATTGTGGCGTGTTTGTGGCATTGGACAAGCTGGAGCCCATAGACAATGATGACAACGGCTTGGGAAGTGATTTTGCAGCCCTGGGGGATATGATGGTGGCTGAACCTTCCCCTTTCGAAATAAACTCCAGAGTATCTCTGAAGGTCGGAGAAAGTATAGAATCTGGAACAGTAATATTCTGTGATGTTTTGCCAGAAATAGAGAATCTAGGATATTTTGTTGGTGTGGACATGGTAAGGATTTTTTGAGTTTTATTATTGTGAATATATATATTAATTTTATTATCAATTTAGGAATAAACTGAACACTTTGTATTCTTCAAATGGACTAATTTACAGTATTTTAAAGAAGATATTCCAGTTTGTCTTTGGTACAGGAACATTACAGTAGGAATATGAGCAGAAACAATACGTTTCCCACATTTTTTCGTGTTTTAATAAACTGGGATAATACTCTCAGTCTTTAAATTCTGCTTATTTTAACTGACCAGTAGACAAAAACAAAAACCAAACCAAAACAATAAAACAAACTGACATTTCTCTGCTAAGTCCAAATATATTGTATGATACTGTGTTTTCCTTTAATTTAAAAATACTTTTGATACTTTTTTGTATATTTGCTAAAGTTTAATTAATTTTCTCATAATAATGAATGTAGAATGTTATTAATAGAAAATACTCAGGAAAAGAACCATACTGCTTTTTGAGTTGACAGAGTATTCCCACAGGATTTTCACCGTCTAAAAACTGTTTTCTTATTGCGGCAAACTGTGTATAAGAAAGGTTCCAGTGTAACCATGGTTACACTAACAGTTCAAATCATTTGGCATATTCTAATCATGGCCTCTCCACTGTCTGTCTACAGAACTTTTCCATCATCCTGTGCTGTGCTCTGTTTCTATTAAATAAATTCTGCCCACTTTGCCCATGCCTGGTAACTACAGACTGGGTGTTTGCCTGCTGTAGGTACCTCAGAAGTGAGGTCATATGGTATAATATGACTCCTTTTGTTTGTGTCACTCATTTTATTACTGAATAACCATACTCGCTAACAATGGATGCCTTCCAGTGCACATAGTGAATTAACGTGGCCCTAAGAGAATGAGGAGAAAGAAGTTGAGAACATTTTTATCTTAGACTGAAAGTATAGGCAAAAGTTCATTATGGATAAAGGAGATTCCTTCATAATTGTTCTTACCAGGGTGTGTTGGGAGAGGATTATGAGCAGCAGACTCACACAGTGAATATTTTTAATAATCATTTTTATTTATTCATAAATGCTCTACAGAGATGGTTGGGTATGAATGTTCCAGTGTTGCCTTGTACTTAGAAATTGTGTAAGATGGCTCATTAGTTAGGTACAAAATAAGAATTTGCCAGACTCTCGCTATGTGAAATTAGAGCCAGAGTAAGACCCGTGGGTCTCTCAGAATCTTTAATAATTAAGAACAAGAATTCTCTAAATGAGAGTCTAGTGTTTCAGAGGAGTTGTAGACTGGGTAGAGAGAATGTTGGAGAAAGAAGGCCATTAGTTTTTGGACTTAGTCTCCCCTTGCTATAGGTTTCTTGGGCCAGGCTTTAGATGTTACAGGAACTGTTTGGGTCCTCTCCCTTCTTAATGGTGACCTAGGAGGTCATCTTATTTAGCCCAGGCAGGCTGTCTTGAGACTTGCCTGCCAGCTCCACACAAGTTCTGTCCATTGTTTGATTTATGTGAGCATCAGTTCCAAACAGTCCGGTTAGACTTCTTGATAAGAAAGTTCGTCGATCCCAACTTTTCTCATGGCTGTCTGTTTCCAGAGACACGCTAGCATTCCACACTCATTCTCAGGGCAGTTGTTTCATGGCCATCTGCTTGTGCCTCACGAATAACTCCTGTGGCTGGTGACATAGTAGAGAATAACTTAGAAAATCAAGACTTTCCCCATTTTTTGAGGAAAGTCTTGTATACCCACAGATAACAAGAGAATTCTGAAGTAACTGCTCTTCTGTTTATAAAAAGACACACAGTAATACAGTGAGCAAAGTGCCCAGGGGATGCAGATGTGTGATTAACTTTAAGGGTAGGTTTCTGGGTAAAATAATGCAATCCTAGTAAGTTTTCTTTTGCAGACAATGTCTCTTTAAACCTCAGCTGGTGTTATTACTGCAGACTAAAGTATGAAAAATGCTTTTGATTCATTATTTTGTGTGTTTGCTGTAAGTTGATTCTTATTATTTTTATTGTAAAATGTTGTTACTTTTGCAGATATTTCTAATATAGCCTTTCTTTTGGGCAAAATAGTTAACATTTTTCTATGAAAGATATCTTAGGTAATACTTTCGAAAGAAATGTTGGTGTTCACATTTATATTGATTGACAAAGGTATATAAAGGTTTACTTTTTTGGCATTTCAAGGATAACCCTATTGGCAACTGGGATGGAAGGTTTGATGGAGTACAACTTTGTAGCCTTGCAAGTGTTGAAAGTACAATTCTTCTGCACATCAATGATATCATTCCAGGTATGTCTCCTTTATGTATTCAGAAGATAGTTTCTAACATGTATTTTGTTATGAGAATGCAAATATATACTAAAGATGGATCTTTTGAAGTTGGCTTTATATTGTAGAATTGTCGTTATATAGACTAACCTTTCTTTTCTCCTGAACCAAGGCAATAAAGGTTATTTCTAAAAGTATGTAAGTATAGTGAAGTTTATACATTGTCTCTTACATTGTCTTCTCCTAGACATTCTAATAGAGAAAGAAATCCTGTCTTGTAATTGGAAGGTTCAAAAATACAAAAAATGCTGTCTCTTGGAGTAAGAGATGAAGGTAGAAGCTTTAAAAAAATTGTTTATCTCATCTAAACTCCACAGAGGATTCAGGATTCTTATTAAATAATGGCTGAAGTTCCTTTTTTGTTGTTTTTAATTATTTTTTTATTTATTTTACATCCTGATCTCAGTTTTCCCTCCCTCCTCTCCTCTTGTTCCCTCCCCCGCCCCTGGCCCTGGTTGCTTCCCCTTTGTTTCTGTTCAGAGAGGGGCAGGCCTGCCATGGGTATTAAAGGATGACATATCCAGTTGAGGTAGGACTAAGCTCCTCCCTTTCTATTAAGACTGGGCAAGGCAACCCAATATGATGAATAGGTTCCCAAAACTTAGCTTTAGAGTTAAGGATCCCAGTGTTAGGAGTCCCACAAGTAGATCAAGCTACACAACTGCCACACATATGAAGAGGGTTTAGGTCAGTCCATGCAGGATCCTTCACTTTAGGTCCAGAGTCTTGAGCTCCTATGAGCCCAGGTTAGTTGTTTCTGTGGGTTACTCCCTTTCTTCAACAGGATACTTGGAGTTTGGCCCAGTGCTTGGGTATGGTTCTCTGCCTCTGTTTCCATCAGTTACTGGATGAAGATGCTCTAATGACAATTAAGGTAGTCATCAATCTGAATATAATAGATGTCCAGTTCAGGGACCCTCTCTACTATTGCTAGGAGTCTTCGCTGGGACCATCCTTGTGAATTCTCTAATTTCCCTGACATGAGGTTTCTTCCTGACCCTGAAGTGCAACCTCATCGGGACAACTGTTTCATCATTCTCCCCCTCCAAGTTCTTTTTGTTTTAAGATGGTATTATGATCATGCTTCATAACTGTAGTCAGAAACTATTACATAGTTTTATTATATCTGTTATTCTTAGTATTTTACTACATATATTATTTATTACAAAATAATAATTAGGGCCAACAAGATGGCTCAGTGGGTAAAGGCACTTGCGCGCGCGCGCGCGCGCACACACACACACACACTGCTGGGTATGTAACACAGAGTGTTTTACATTGTTATAATTGGTACAGTGGTAAAACACTTAACCTTTGAGCTACAGCACAGCCCCTGAACTTAAAAAATAAATGAAAATAAAAACACCACCCAAAAATGAAAAACAAAAAACAACCCCCCCCCAAACTTAAGAACCTTTTGTTTTGCCTCAAATAAAGTATCTTCTTTGGCTGCTATGAGGTGATTGACAATGGTAGTAACACCAGCCACTGCTGTTAGAATTCCCAGTGATAGGGTAGTGCATTGAAGCCAATAGAGGAATTCAGAAATAGGGATGTCCACAAGCCATAACCAGGGATGTGCCAGGCTTGGAATGAGATGGTTTATGCTATCTCTATGTCCTGAACAGATTTATAAGATAGGTATATATATATATATCTGATTAAAAATACAAAACAGGGAGGTTGGAGAGATTGCTCAGTAGTTATGACACTGACTGCTTTTCCAGAGGTCCTAAGTCCAATTCTCATGGTAACTTACAGCCATCTGTAGGGGGATCTGATGCCCTCTTTTGGCACAAAGTCATACATGCAGATAGAACACTCACATACATAAAATAAATAAATAAATATTAAAAATATATAAAGCAGAATAAACAGCAAACGCAACAAAAGCAAAACAAAATAAAAAACTTGGGGCTCAAATCAGACTTAAATTATCTATGATGAAAGTGAGTGGCAGAACCAAAGTCCAAAACTCATCTGATTATGAACCTGTGTTCTCTTTAGTCCCCAACAAATCTCATATCCTACGAGTACTCTTGCATTGTGAACAGCTGCATAAAAACCTGTATTTCTTAGTGTCACATACTAGGGGATATTATTTTCATGGAGATGGAGATGTCTTTCATTTCTGCTTCTATAAAAGATGATTTTACTGTAACAAGAATTATAAGTGAGCAACACACTGTACTTTTTCTTCTAGTGTTTTCCCATTATTGGTAATGTTGACAACAAAATGCTTTTGAATTTATTTTTATAGCTTATTTTAGGCCCTGAATTCCTTATTTCATAGAAATGGAAACTGAAGGCTCCTAACCTGCATTCTACCCTTCCTGTCTGCCTGTTGGTGTCAAGTCATAAATTGTTCTACAATTTGAAAATGCTTCCCACGCAGCTTTTAGTTTTGTAGCAGGAGGCATGAGGTTCATATGACAGATCTACTCTGAAAAAGTCTGACATACTTTACTTTTGATTTCTTTTAAGATATATTTGTTATTGAAAATTTTCATACATGCATATAATGTATTTTGATTATAATACCCCCCAACTCCTCCTGGGTCTCCCACTCCTAATTCCCTTTCTTACTTTTTGGAAACAAATGGTTTATATTCAGGGAAAACATATGTGTCCTTATTTTATGTAGTTGTGTTTACTTTTCATCCATGCTTTGTAGACAGCACAGTTTGGGATGTTTGTGAACTAAAATTCTTTTGTTTAATGTTACAACGAGTGCTTATTGTTTAAAATACAGCAGTGTAAAAGCACCATTCATTCAGATAGTAGAAGGCCCTCACGTAGACTTCTTTAGATGTGGATATTTAGGAGGCAAAGCACATAAGCATTCTTGGGGTTGAGACTGTAGCTCCATGGTTAGCATACTTCAATGAAGCTGTAAGTTCCAGTCTCCGCACTGAACAAAAGTAATGATTAGGGGTAGCAAGATGGCTCAGGGGTAAGGGCACTTGCCCTCAAGACTGATTCCTGGAACTCACGGGGTAGGAGGAGACAATAACTCCTGCAGATTGTCATCTGATATATGCATGCATGCTGTGGCACATGGGTGCATGTGAGGACACACACACAGAGTGATAAATTAACTAAAAATTTTTAAAATAAAGTAATTCCTATGTAGAACGTTCATTTAATAAGTTGAGATAGATAGGAAATGAACAGAATCTGTGGCCAGTAAGATGGTGATGAGGCTGGAGAATGGTCAAACAAGGGGGAAAGAGGATGGGGAGCTGTCCTGTCACATTCGTGTGCTCCCACAGACCTCTGCAGGAGACATTTGAGCAGCACACACAAGAAATTATTTGGGAGCTGAATTAAGAAGGCCTGTTCTAAAAGTTGGAGAGTTATGCTGACTTTATAATGCTAACTTGCTGAATGGCTGGGAAGAAGCCCTTGTAATTCTTTCTTTTATTTATGAGTTTTTTTTTCCACAGGAGCCAATTCAGAGTAAACTGCTTCTCTATAGTCATGTCTCACTGATTTCACAATATCCCACAAACTCCACTTTAGTTAGCAAACAAGTATATTTGGGCATTTTTTAAAGGATTTTTTTTCCAGGGAACTGTCCAATGGTGCTTTTGAAACCTGAAAACCTGCGACAATTTTTTTAAACATTTATTTACTTTATTATGTATACAATATTCTGTCTGTGTGTATTCCTGCAGGCCAGAAGAGGGCACCAGACCTCATTACAGATGGTTGTGAGCCACCATGTGGTTGCTGGGAATTGAACTCAGGACCTTTGGAAGAGCAGTATGTGCTCTTAACTGCTGAGCCATCTCTCCAGCCCAACCTGCGAAATTTTTTGTGTGAATGTAATTGTCAATTTTTAGCTATCTTAATTGCATTGTCTTGGGTTTTACATTTTATAGCTGAATGAAGTATGTTTTGGGATTGGGAATATCATTGTTAGTATAACCATTCAAGAAGGAAGAAGAGGGGCTGGAGAGATGGCTCAGTGATTAAGAGCACTGCCTACTGTTCTAAAGGTCCTGAGTTCAATTCCCAACAACCACATGGTGGCTCACAACCATCTGAAATGAGATCTGATGCTCTCTTCTGGCCTACAGGCAGACACACAGACAGAATATTTATACATAATAAATAAATAAAATATTAAAAAAAGAAGGAATAAGATTCCTGAGCTGTGAAGCTCAGGGATGCAGAGTTGATTGTGTGTTTTCAGTCTTCTGTAAATTAAAGATTGATGTGTTCCCAGCTTTCTTTCTTTATATATGTATGTATATGACTAATATATGTTTATATTGCAACTCTAAATTTGTTTGAACTGTAAATTGTCTTAGATTCTGCAGTAGCACATAATAAATAGAAAAAAGAAAAGTAAAACTGTTTTGGAATTGAACTGTAACCTTACAAGGAAATTTTTTTAGCAGTACCCACCATAAAAACATTTAAATTATCTTCTATTTCAACACTGGTATAGAATTAAAATAACCAAAAACAAAACAAAACATGAGATTCATGACTTGGGAGTCCGTTGTCAAGATCTTCAAGATTCCTGCTTGTCATTGATGTTATTGCTGGTTTAGAGCAGTTGTAAGAAAGGAAGAGAATGCTTTTTCTCTTTCATAGCTATTGATATTCATAAACCTTGAATAGTATATAATTAAGAACGATACTGCTTTTATACACATAAATTACACGTAGTTGCCAACAAAATAAAACTTGCAAATAGACTTTTAAAAAGTAAAATTACTTAAATGAAAATTAATTTGGTATATTTGAATAAGCCTTCATCTATATTATGTATCATTAACATTCTTTTCTTGAGGGGAAAAAGCGTGACAGTGTCTCCTTTAGTTCCTTAGTTTATTTATTTTTTCTTGCCCAATTACATCCATTTGTGGGACAGAATTAAAATTTCTAGCACGTAGCAAAGATTGTTTTTGGAGCAGCTGAACAGTTGGTGAGATTTGGGAAGAATTCTCCCCAGTGAAATATTTCTTCCTGTTGGTATCTGTAAACCTTTGCTTCACCTGCTGTAAAAGTGCCCCTCTTTGCACTGCTGTTTCTGATGGTCCACAGGATCAAAGCTGCTGGGACAGCACATCCAGGTTTGTAAAGTTGTAATGAAGTATGCCAATTTGTGACACTCCCAAAGTATGCATTTCTTTGAGTATCAAAGTAATGCATTGAGCTGTGTCTGTCGCTGTGAAGCTTAAGAGTATAATGCAACTATCAACAACAACTCAGACTACACAGTATGTGCACATCCACAGAAATTTGAAAAGGAAGTCATTTAGTGGGACCCTTTCCTCCTGAGGCTGATCCCAAACTCATAATTTCTTTTTGTATCCTTCCCGATCAGTTTTTTGTTTGTGTTGCATGTCTTCATAGTTTATAACCTTTTAAAAAGGTAAGAGTTTTGTAGCAATATAATTGATATAATTGATAATATAGCCATAGACCAGTACATCTCAACCCTAAGAAAAGCTTCTTCCTGCAGAAGATGTCAACACATAGACCTTCAACTGGTTCAGGTGCAAGAATAAGAGACTGTGGAGTCTGCAGCCTTAAGTGGGCACGTACATTTGCACTCCTCCCACCAAGGCTCAGGGACTTTGCAGGAGAGAGGGCAGAAAGTTCTTAAGAGGCAGAGGTAGAGGTCAACTTCAAGAAAACAGAATTTTCTGGATGCAGCAGGGCAGTTGTATATATAATCTTACAGGAATTGTGATGATGTGTTCACGAGCTGTGCAGCTTCAGTCCAGACAAAATCCCAGCCTGTAGAGAGTGGGGAGTAGGTATGAAACACCACCACCAGCTGAGTCTAAAAAAAAAATAAATCATTTCTTTTGTAATTTTGGGAACAAAGTCAACAGAACCCTATAAGCTAGGTAAGTACTTTTTTACTCAGGTATTGTTCCAGACACTGAGATTACTTTTTTATTTTTATTTTTTGGTGCTTGCATCAAATCTGGCATTTTACACAAACTAATATGGGATTCTACTCCTGAGCCATATAACAAAAATTATGAATAAGGTTTTCTTTAAAGCTTTTTAAAACTTCAAATAAAATCGACTGCATCTGACTAACTTTTCAAAAATTAAAGCATTTTAATAACTGATAATTATATTTTCTTACAGAAATTATATTTTTAAGTACAGTGTTGATTTTTTCACCTGAGGAATTACCTTTCAGTACTGTGGAGTCTTTAAAGAGAATCTGTAAGACTATAAAGATTGTGCTTTTTTTGTTGGAAAGGATTTCTTTGTTTTTTATGCTAAACTATGTTTCTTCCATATATAGTTAAAAAGTATGTTTACTATTTCAGAGAGCATGACACCGGAAAGGATGCCTCCGGAACTTGCCTTTATGTCAAGAGGTGTTGGTGACAACGCTTTATCTAGTCATAATGAACCGAAGGTTACAAGTATGGAGGCCATTCTTGATAGTTTACATGATAATATGATTCTCCAAGATGTTAAATAAGCTATATGTTATTGTGTGTGTATATATATATATATATGTATATATATGTATACATATAATTTGTTCCTACACTTTATGTAAACTAAAATTTTATGTACATGATTTTAAGTGAGGATGTAGTAAAGAAACCACCGAAATGGCCAGCCTATGAGCGGTGGAGGGAGCTTTTTATTTGGATAAGAGAGAGAACAGCTGGCGGTGTTACATGCCTTCAATCCCAGCTCTCAGGAGGCAAAGGCAGGTGGATCTCTGTGTTTGAGGCCAGCCTGGTTGACAGAGCAAGTTCCAGCAAAAAACCCTAGAGGGGGAGAGAGAGAGGGAGGGAGGGAGCTTCTAATACACACCAGAAAAAGTTTCGACCTGTGTTCTGCTTGTTCTACTGAGCTTTGTCTAAATGAACCTTTAGGAGCTGACTGCCATGCATTCACACGGAGTATCCACAGTTTCACTTGGGAAGAACAAGTCCCCGAGGATGGTGTCATGTACAGCTGCCAGGGTGCAGCTGTTGGGTGCTTTTGCTTATTTTTTTGTACAGCTTTTCTGAGTTGGCTTGGGCAGAATTTTCTTTGAGCAGTGAAGACTGCATGGTTGCCACTAAACTTTTTCTCTAATTCATGAACCAGCCAGACTTGGATTTTCTGGAAAGATTTCTGCTGAGAAACTGGTGCTAAAATAAGGATTGCTTTCTGACCATCACCAGCTTCCTTGGCTGTGGTGGGTGATACTAAGTTTCCAAGCTGTGCCTTGAGATCTGAGTTCATCTCCAGCTCAAGCAGTGCATGAGAGATGCTAGACTCGAAGTCATGTCTTCTTGTCATCAGGCTTCCTAGTCTTGTTGCTTGAGCTGATGCTGGCCTTCTCCTGAAAGGAGGAAAGTACCACTGGTCATATGGGTCGTGGACTACATTGTCCGCCATTGACAGGCACAGGCCGAATATTCCACCACATCCCTAACGAGGGCACAGAGCCTCGGAGGTCCATCCTCCTAAACTACAAAGTGCAAAAAATTGTGTTAATAAAATTCTAAGATGTTTATATTGTAAATGTAAAAAAAATAAATTATTTCTTTTGTAATTTTGGGATCAAAGTCAACAGAACCTTATAAGCTAGGTAAGTACTTTTTTACTCAGGTATTGTTCCAGACACTGAGATTACTTTTTTATTTTTATTTCTTTTTTGGTGCTTGCATCAAGTCTGGCATCTTACACAAACTAATATAAGACTCTACTCCTGAGCCATATATGCACCCAAAACCTGAATGTTTTTTAACTTAAATTGTTCATCAGCTTGTATGATCACATTTGAAGTTTATGAAGGGAAATTATAATGATGAGCCACTTATTACTGGGATGAGTTCTGAGAAGTGCATCATTCGGCAGTTTGTTTTTGTGTGTGACTTTTTTTATGAGACCTCTTGCTTGTTCCCAGCTGCTCAGCCCCAAAATAATCACACAGAAACCCTATTATTTGCAATACGGTTTGGCCAATAGCTTAAGCATATTTCTGGCTAACTCATCTTAAATTAACCCATCTCCATTAATCTGTGTATTGCCACGAGGCTGTGGCTTACCAGGTAAAGTTCTGGCATCTCCTGTGGGGCTATATGGCTTCTCACTGACTCTGCCCTTCTTCCTCCCAGCATTCAGTTTTCCCCACCTAGCTCTGTTCAACTCTATCAGGCCAAACCAATTTCTTTATTAACCAATGGTATTCACAGCATGCGGAGGGGAATCCCACATCATGTGACCATCATAGAATGCACTTCACAGTCCTTGGTGAAAGAACTTTGTGTATGTCTAGGCTCTATAACACTGCTGGATGTTCTTTTGTTGACTGCAACGGGGTTTCATCCTGTGGATCGTGACCCCTTTGGGGTTTGAATGACCCTTTTATTGGGGTCGTTTAAGACCATTGGAAAAGAAAGATATTTATATTACAATTCATAAAGGTGGTAAAATTGCAGTTATAAAGTAACAATGAAAATAATTTTCTGGTTGGGGTTTGCCACAGTTTGAGGTATTGTATTAAAGGGTGGCAGAATTAGGAAGGTGGAAAACCACTGTTATATGGTATGAATGATAGAGGTGAAACTCGTGAGCCAGTAATGTCATCAAAGTAGAGGTGACATTGAAAAATAGACTACATGGAATGATTTTTTTTTTGTCCAGATTTCTTTAGATAGTCTGTAGTGTCCTGGAACTTGCTCAATAGACCAGGATGGCCTCAAACTCAGATGTGCCTGCCTCTACTAAGTGCTGGGATTAAAGGCTCTTGTCACCACTGACCACCAGAATGGTTTCTTAGAGCTTTAATATAAACGGCTAACTTTTATATTAATTTTATAACTCCTACTCTCTTCTGTGTTGACTAATTACCAAACTTTTAAAGCCAAAGCCAATACAATATTATGTATATGTATATTAGTTGTGTGAGCAGTTGTTATACCATACACATGTTAATTTATTTATAAAAGTTCTTTTTATAACATATTGGCTTTTTAAAAAGGAACTTTTCTTGTTCCATAGGATCTACCTCAGACCCTGGAAGTATAAGCAGTTCTGGATTATTTCATACCTTACGTGCGTCATCTGTTGACTCAAAACAACCATCCAAATCCAAAAATTCATGGTATATTGATGAAGGTAATCTATAATTTTAGTCCTCTTTATAATGGTACCCTCTGTTTAATGTGTAAGGGGAAATGACTTTTTCATCAATATTTGTTAAGTTTGGAAACAGTGAATAGATCATAGCTCATATGACAATATTGCTGAACTAAAATATTAAACATAGTTTGATCTACACTGTTATTAGGGTTGAGGATACATTTGAAATATGTTAGTAGTCTGGGTTTTGTTTTGCTTTGTTTTTTTTTCCCGAGACAGAGTTTCTCTGTATAAAAAGTCCTTGCTGTCCTAGAACTTGCATTATTGATTTGTGTGTAATTCTCTGCTTTTCCTGTTTGCATTTGTTTGTATACATATTTGTTATTCTTAATGCATGTTATGTTGAAAGGTGGAAACATACTTAGTAGTGAGTGCATTCCTAACTCTGATTTGTCTCCTACCCAGGTTTTTATCAAGCTGTGTTCTGTGAAATACACTGATCCAGCATACTTGGGTGGCTGAGAAAGTTTTATCAAGTCAGTTTAGTGCAGCACATTGGTTAGAGGTTGTCCAGGCACGTGGGCATGTAAAGGCTCCGGTTTTTACAGTAAACAGATTGTCCATGTTTATCTTGGCGCACTCCATAAACGCTTGAGTGTAAAACGCTGTAATGTGTAGGGTTATGCTGGGCATGCTGATCTGGAAAATGGAACAAAAATTATGAATAAGGTTTTTTTTAAAGCTTTTTAAAACTTCAAATAAAATCGACTGCATCTGACTAACTTTTCAAAAATTAAAGCATTTTGATAACTGATGATTATATTTTCTTACAGAAATTATATTTTTAAGTACAGTGTTGATTTTTTTCACCTGAGGAATTACCTTTCAGTACTGTGGAGTCTTTAAAGAGAATCTGTAAGACTATAAAGATTGTGCTTTTTTTGTTGGAAAGGATCTCTTTGTTTTTTATGCTAAACTATGTTTCTTCCATATATAGTTAAAAAGTATGTTTACTATTTCAGAGAGCATGACACCGGAAAGGATGCCTCCGGAACTTGCCTTTATGTCAAGAGGTGTTGGTGACAACGCTTCATCTAGTCATAATGAACCGAAGGTTACAAGTATGGAGGCCATTCTTGATAGTTTACATGATAATATGATTCTCCAAGATGTTAAATAAGCTATATGTTATTGTGTGTGTATATATATATATGTATATATATGTATACATATAATTTGTTCCTACACTTTATGTAAACTAAAATTTTATGTACATGATTTTAAGTGAGGATGTAGTAAAGAAACCACCGAAATGGCCAGCCTATGAGCGGTGGAGGGAGCTTTTTATTTGGATAAGAGAGAGAACAGCTGGCGGTGTTACATGCCTTCAATCCCAGCTCTCAGGAGGCAAAGGCAGGTGGATCTCTGTGTTTGAGGCCAGCCTGGTTGACAGAGCAAGTTCCAGCAAAAAACCCTAGAGGGGGAGAGAGAGAGGGAGGGAGGGAGCTTCTAATACACACCAGAAAAAGTTTCGACCTGTGTTCTGCTTGTTCTACTGAGCTTTGTCTAAATGAACCTTTAGGAGCTGACTGCCATGCATTCACACGGAGTATCCACAGTTTCACTTGGGAAGAACAAGTCCCCGAGGATGGTGTCATGTACAGCTGCCAGGGTGCAGCTGTTGGGTGCTTTTGCTTATTTTTTTGTACAGCTTTTCTGAGTTGGCTTGGGCAGAATTTTCTTTGAGCAGTGAAGACTGCATGGTTGCCACTAAACTTTTTCTCTAATTCATGAACCAGCCAGACTTGGATTTTCTGGAAAGATTTCTGCTGAGAAACTGGTGCTAAAATAAGGATTGCTTTCTGACCATCACCAGCTTCCTTGGCTGTGGTGGGTGATACTAAGTTTCCAAGCTGTGCCTTGAGATCTGAGTTCATCTCCAGCTCAAGCAGTGCATGAGAGATGCTAGACTCGAAGTCATGTCTTCTTGTCATCAGGCTTCCTAGTCTTGTTGCTTGAGCTGATGCTGGCCTTCTCCTGAAAGGAGGAAAGTACCACTGGTCATATGGGTCGTGGACTACATTGTCCGCCATTGACAGGCACAGGCCGAATATTCCACCACATCCCTAACGAGGGCACAGAGCCTCGGAGGTCCATCCTCCTAAACTACAAAGTGCAAAAAATTGTGTTAATAAAATTCTAAGATGTTTATATTGTAAATGTAAAAAAAATAAATTATTTCTTTTGTAATTTTGGGATCAAAGTCAACAGAACCTTATAAGCTAGGTAAGTACTTTTTTACTCAGGTATTGTTCCAGACACTGAGATTACTTTTTTATTTTTATTTCTTTTTTGGTGCTTGCATCAAGTCTGGCATCTTACACAAACTAATATAAGAATCTACTCCTGAGCCATATATGCACCCAAAACCTGAATGTTTTTTAACTTAAATTGTTCATCAGCTTGTATGATCACATTTGAAGTTTATGAAGGGAAATTATAATGATGAGCCACTTATTACTGGGATGAGTTCTGAGAAGTGCATCATTCGGCAGTTTGTTTTTGTGTGTGACTTTTTTTATGAGACCTCTTGCTTGTTCCCAGCTGCTCAGCCCCAAAATAATCACACAGAAACCCTATTATTTGCAATACGGTTTGGCCAATAGCTTAAGCATATTTCTGGCTAACTCATCTTAAATTAACCCATCTCCATTAATCTGTGTATTGCCACGAGGCTGTGGCTTACCAGGTAAAGTTCTGGCATCTCCTGTGGGGCTATATGGCTTCTCACTGACTCTGCCCTTCTTCCTCCCAGCATTCAGTTTTCCCCACCTAGCTCTGTTCAACTCTATCAGGCCAAACCAATTTCTTTATTAACCAATGGTATTCACAGCATGCGGAGGGGAATCCCACATCATGTGACCATCATAGAATGCACTTCACAGTCCTTGGTGAAAGAACTTTGTGTATGTCTAGGCTCTATAACACTGCTGGATGTTCTTTTGTTGACTGCAACGGGGTTTCATCCTGTGGATCGTGACCCCTTTGGGGTTTGAATGACCCTTTTATTGGGGTCGTTTAAGACCATTGGAAAAGAAAGATATTTATATTACAATTCATAAAGGTGGTAAAATTGCAGTTATAAAGTAACAATGAAAATAATTTTCTGGTTGGGGTTTGCCACAGTTTGAGGTATTGTATTAAAGGGTGGCAGAATTAGGAAGGTGGAAAACCACTGTTATATGGTATGAATGATAGAGGTGAAACTCGTGAGCCAGTAATGTCATCAAAGTAGAGGTGACATTGAAAAATAGACTACATGGAATGATTTTTTTTTTTGTCCAGATTTCTTTAGATAGTCTGTAGTGTCCTGGAACTTGCTCAATAGACCAGGATGGCCTCAAACTCAGATGTGCCTGCCTCTACTAAGTGCTGGGATTAAAGGCTCGTGTCACCACTGACCACCAGAATGGTTTCTTAGAGCTTTAATATAAACGGCTAACTTTTATATTAATTTTATAACTCCTACTCTCTTCTGTGTTGACTAATTACCAAACTTTTAAAGCCAAAGCCAATACAATATTATGTATATGTATATTAGTTGTGTGAGCAGTTGTTATACCATACGCATGTTAATTTATTTATAAAAGTTCTTTTTATAACATATTGGCTTTTTAAAAAGGAACTTTTCTTGTTCCATAGGATCTACCTCAGACCCTGGAAGTATAAGCAGTTCTGGATTATTTCATACCTTACGTGCGTCATCTGTTGACTCAAAACAACCATCCAAATCCAAAAATTCATGGTATATTGATGAAGGTAATCTATAATTTTAGTCCTCTTTATAATGGTACCCTCTGTTTAATGTGTAAGGGGAAATGACTTTTTCATCAATATTTGTTAAGTTTGGAAACAGTGAATAGATCATAGCTCATATGACAATATTGCTGAACTAAAATATTAAACATAGTTTGATCTACACTGTTATTAGGGTTGAGGATACATTTGAAATATGTTAGTAGTCTGGGTTTTGTTTTGCTTTGTTTTTTTTTCCCGAGACAGAGTTTCTCTGTATAAAAAGTCCTTGCTGTCCTAGAACTTGCATTATTGATTTGTGTGTAATTCTCTGCTTTTCCTGTTTGCATTTGTTTGTATACATATTTGTTATTCTTAATGCATGTTATGTTGAAAGGTGGAAACATACTTAGTAGTGAGTGCATTCCTAACTCTGATTTGTCTCCTACCCAGGTTTTTATCAAGCTGTGTTCTGTGAAATACACTGATCCAGCATACTTGGGTGGCTGAGAAAGTTTTATCAAGTCAGTTTAGTGCAGCACATTGGTTAGAGGTTGTCCAGGCACGTGGGCATGTAAAGGCTCCGGTTTTTACAGTAAACAGATTGTCCATGTTTATCTTGGCGCACTCCATAAACGCTTGAGTGTAAAACGCTGTAATGTGTAGGGTTATGCTGGGCATGCTGATCTGGAAAATGGAACAAAAATTATGAATAAGGTTTTTTTTAAAGCTTTTTAAAACTTCAAATAAAATCGACTGCATCTGACTAACTTTTCAAAAATTAAAGCATTTTGATAACTGATGATTATATTTTCTTACAGAAATTATATTTTTAAGTACAGTGTTGATTTTTTTCACCTGAGGAATTACCTTTCAGTACTGTGGAGTCTTTAAAGAGAATCTGTAAGACTATAAAGATTGTGCTTTTTTTGTTGGAAAGGATCTCTTTGTTTTTTATGCTAAACTATGTTTCTTCCATATATAGTTAAAAAGTATGTTTACTATTTCAGAGAGCATGACACCGGAAAGGATGCCTCCGGAACTTGCCTTTATGTCAAGAGGTGTTGGTGACAACGCTTCATCTAGTCATAATGAACCGAAGGTTACAAGTATGGAGGCCATTCTTGATAGTTTACATGATAATATGATTCTCCAAGATGTTAAATAAGCTATATGTTATTGTGTGTGTATATATATATATATGTATATATATGTATACATATAATTTGTTCCTACACTTTATGTAAACTAAAATTTTATGTACATGATTTTAAGTGAGGATGTAGTAAAGAAACCACCGAAATGGCCAGCCTATGAGCGGTGGAGGGAGCTTTTTATTTGGATAAGAGAGAGAACAGCTGGCGGTGTTACATGCCTTCAATCCCAGCTCTCAGGAGGCAAAGGCAGGTGGATCTCTGTGTTTGAGGCCAGCCTTGTTGACAGAGCAAGTTCCAGCAAAAAACCCTAGAGGGGGAGAGAGAGAGGGACGGAAGGAGCTTCTAATACACACCAGAAAAAAGTTTCGACCTGTGTTCTGCTTGTTCTACTGAGCTTTGTCTAAATGAACCTTTAGGAGCTGACTGCCATGCATTCACACGGAGTATCCACAGTTTCACTTGGGAAGAACAAGTCCCCGAGGATGGTGTCATGTACAGCTGCCAGGGTGCAGCTGTTGGGTGCTTTTGCTTATTTTTTTGTACAGCTTTTCTGAGTTGGCTTGGGCAGAATCTTCTTTGAGCAGTGAAGACTGCATGGTTGCCACTAAACTTTTTCTCTAATTCATGAACCAGCCAGACTTGGATTTTCTGGAAAGATTTCTGCTGAGAAACTGGTGCTAAAATAAGGATTGCTTTCTGACCATCACCAGCTTCCTTGGCTGTGGTGGGTGATACTAAGTTTCCAAGCTGTGCCTTGAGATCTGAGTTCATCTCCAGCTCAAGCAGTGCATGAGAGATGCTAGACTCGAAGTCATGTCTTCTTGTCATCAGGCTTCCTAGTCTTGTTGCTTGAGCTGATGCTGGCCTTCTCCTGAAAGGAGGAAAGTACCACTGGTCATATGGGTCGTGGACTACATTGTCCGCCATTGACAGGCACAGGCCGAATATTCCACCACATCCCTAACGAGGGCACAGAGCCTCGGAGGTCCATCCTCCTAAACTACAAAGTGCAAAAAATTGTGTTAATAAAATTCTAAGATGTTTATATTGTAAATGTAAAAAAAATAAATTATTTCTTTTGTAATTTTGGGATCAAAGTCAACAGAACCTTATAAGCTAGGTAAGTACTTTTTTACTCAGGTATTGTTCCAGACACTGAGATTACTTTTTTATTTTTATTTCTTTTTTGGTGCTTGCATCAAGTCTGGCATCTTACACAAACTAATATAAGACTCTACTCCTGAGCCATATATGCACCCAAAACCTGAATGTTTTTTAACTTAAATTGTTCATCAGCTTGTATGATCACATTTGAAGTTTATGAAGGGAAATTATAATGATGAGCCACTTATTACTGGGATGAGTTCTGAGAAGTGCATCATTCGGCAGTTTGTTTTTGTGTGTGACTTTTTTTATGAGACCTCTTGCTTGTTCCCAGCTGCTCAGCCCCAAAATAATCACACAGAAACCCTATTATTTGCAATACTGTTTGGCCAATAGCTTAAGCATATTTCTGGCTAACTCATCTTAAATTAACCCATCTCCATTAATCTGTGTATTGCCACGAGGCTGTGGCTTACCAGGTAAAGTTCTGGCATCTCCTGTGGGGCTATATGGCTTCTCACTGACTCTGCCCTTCTTCCTCCCAGCATTCAGTTTTCCCCACCTAGCTCTGTTCAACTCTATCAGGCCAAACCAATTTCTTTATTAACCAATGGTATTCACAGCATGCGGAGGGGAATCCCACATCATGTGACCATCATAGAATGCACTTCACAGTCCTTGGTGAAAGAACTTTGTGTATGTCTAGGCTCTATAACACTGCTGGATGTTCTTTTGTTGACTGCAACGGGGTTTCATCCTGTGGATCGTGACCCCTTTGGGGTTTGAATGACCCTTTTATTGGGGTCGTTTAAGACCATTGGAAAAGAAAGATATTTATATTACAATTCATAAAGGTGGTAAAATTGCAGTTATAAAGTAACAATGAAAATAATTTTCTGGTTGGGGTTTGCCACAGTTTGAGGTATTGTATTAAAGGGTGGCAGAATTAGGAAGGTGGAAAACCACTGTTATATGGTATGAATGATAGAGGTGAAATTCGTGAGCCAGTAATGTCATCAAAGTAGAGGTGACATTGAAAAATAGACTACATGGAATGATTTTTTTTGTCCAGATTTCTTTAGATAGTCTGTAGTGTCCTGGAACTTGCTCAATAGACCAGGATGGCCTCAAACTCAGATGTGCCTGCCTCTACTAAGTGCTGGGATTAAAGGCTCGTGTCACCACTGACCACCAGAATGGTTTCTTAGAGCTTTAATATAAACGGCTAACTTTTATATTAATTTTATAACTCCTACTCTCTTCTGTGTTGACTAATTACCAAACTTTTAAAGCCAAAGCCAATACAATATTATGTATATGTATATTAGTTGTGTGAGCAGTTGTTATACCATACGCATGTTAATTTATTTATAAAAGTTCTTTTTATAACATATTGGCTTTTTAAAAAGGAACTTTTCTTGTTCCATAGGATCTACCTCAGACCCTGGAAGTATAAGCAGTTCTGGATTATTTCATACCTTACGTGCGTCATCTGTTGACTCAAAACAACCATCCAAATCCAAAAATTCATGGTATATTGATGAAGGTAATCTATAATTTTAGTCCTCTTTATAATGGTACCCTCTGTTTAATGTGTAAGGGGAAATGACTTTTTCATCAATATTTGTTAAGTTTGGAAACAGTGAATAGATCATAGCTCATATGACAATATTGCTGAACTAAAATATTAAACATAGTTTGATCTACACTGTTATTAGGGTTGAGGATACATTTGAAATATGTTAGTAGTCTGGGTTTTGTTTTGCTTTGTTTTTTTTTCCCGAGACAGAGTTTCTCTGTATAAAAAGTCCTTGCTGTCCTAGAACTTGCATTATTGATTTGTGTGTAATTCTCTGCTTTTCCTGTTTGCATTTGTTTGTATACATATTTGTTATTCTTAATGCATGTTATGTTGAAAGGTGGAAACATACTTAGTAGTGAGTGCATTCCTAACTCTGATTTGTCTCCTACCCAGGTTTTTATCAAGCTGTGTTCTGTGAAATACACTGATCCAGCATACTTGGGTGGCTGAGAAAGTTTTATCAAGTCAGTTTAGTGCAGCACATTGGTTAGAGGTTGTCCAGGCACGTGGGCATGTAAAGGCTCCGGTTTTTACAGTAAACAGATTGTCCATGTTTATCTTGGCGCACTCCATAAACGCTTGAGTGTAAAACGCTGTAATGTGTAGGGTTATGCTGGGCATGCTGATCTGGAAAATGGAACAAAAATTATGAATAAGGTTTTTTTTAAAGCTTTTTAAAACTTCAAATAAAATCGACTGCATCTGACTAACTTTTCAAAAATTAAAGCATTTTGATAACTGATGATTATATTTTCTTACAGAAATTATATTTTTAAGTACAGTGTTGATTTTTTTCACCTGAGGAATTACCTTTCAGTACTGTGGAGTCTTTAAAGAGAATCTGTAAGACTATAAAGATTGTGCTTTTTTTGTTGGAAAGGATCTCTTTGTTTTTTATGCTAAACTATGTTTCTTCCATATATAGTTAAAAAGTATGTTTACTATTTCAGAGAGCATGACACCGGAAAGGATGCCTCCGGAACTTGCCTTTATGTCAAGAGGTGTTGGTGACAACGCTTCATCTAGTCATAATGAACCGAAGGTTACAAGTATGGAGGCCATTCTTGATAGTTTACATGATAATATGATTCTCCAAGATGTTAAATAAGCTATATGTTATTGTGTGTGTGTATATATATATATGTATATATATGTATACATATAATTTGTTCCTACACTTTATGTAAACTAAAATTTTATGTACATGATTTTAAGTGAGGATGTAGTAAAGAAACCACCGAAATGGCCAGCCTATGAGCGGTGGAGGGAGCTTTTTATTTGGATAAGAGAGAGAACAGCTGGCGGTGTTACATGCCTTCAATCCCAGCTCTCAGGAGGCAAAGGCAGGTGGATCTCTGTGTTTGAGGCCAGCCTTGTTGACAGAGCAAGTTCCAGCAAAAAACCCTAGAGGGGGAGAGAGAGAGGGACGGAAGGAGCTTCTAATACACACCAGAAAAAAGTTTCGACCTGTGTTCTGCTTGTTCTACTGAGCTTTGTCTAAATGAACCTTTAGGAGCTGACTGCCATGCATTCACACGGAGTATCCACAGTTTCACTTGGGAAGAACAAGTCCCCGAGGATGGTGTCATGTACAGCTGCCAGGGTGCAGCTGTTGGGTGCTTTTGCTTATTTTTTTGTACAGCTTTTCTGAGTTGGTTTGGGCAGAATTTTCTTTGAGCAGTGAAGACTGCATGGTTGCCACTAAACTTTTTCTCTAATTCATGAACCAGCCAGACTTGGATTTTCTGGAAAGATTTCTGCTGAGAAACTGGTGCTAAAATAAGGATTGCTTTCTGACCATCACCAGCTTCCTTGGCTGTGGTGGGTGATACTAAGTTTCCAAGCTGTGCCTTGAGATCTGAGTTCATCTCCAGCTCAAGCAGTGCATGAGAGATGCTAGACTCGAAGTCATGTCTTCTTGTCATCAGGCTTCCTAGTCTTGTTGCTTGAGCTGATGCTGGCCTTCTCCTGAAAGGAGGAAAGTACCACTGGTCATATGGGTCGTGGACTACATTGTCCGCCATTGACAGGCACAGGCCGAATATTCCACCACATCCCTAACGAGGGCACAGAGCCTCGGAGGTCCATCCTCCTAAACTACAAAGTGCAAAAAATTGTGTTAATAAAATTCTAAGATGTTTATATTGTAAATGTAAAAAAAATAAATTATTTCTTTTGTAATTTTGGGATCAAAGTCAACAGAACCTTATAAGCTAGGTAAGTACTTTTTTACTCAGGTATTGTTCCAGACACTGAGATTACTTTTTTATTTTTATTTCTTTTTTGGTGCTTGCATCAAGTCTGGCATCTTACACAAACTAATATAAGACTCTACTCCTGAGCCATATATGCATCCAAAACCTGAATGTTTTTTAACTTAAATTGTTCATCAGCTTGTATGATCACATTTGAAGTTTATGAAGGGAAATTATAATGATGAGCCACTTATTACTGGGATGAGTTCTGAGAAGTGCATCATTCGGCAGTTTGTTTTTGTGTGTGACTTTTTTTATGAGACCTCTTGCTTGTTCCCAGCTGCTCAGCCCCAAAATAATCACACAGAAACCCTATTATTTGCAATACTGTTTGGCCAATAGCTTAAGCATATTTCTGGCTAACTCATCTTAAATTAACCCATCTCCATTAATCTGTGTATTGCCACGAGGCTGTGGCTTACCAGGTAAAGTTCTGGCATCTCCTGTGGGGCTATATGGCATCTCAATGACTCTGCCCTTCTTCCTCCCAGCATTCAGTTTTCCCCACCTAGCTCTGTTCAACTCTATCAGGCCAAACCAATTTCTTTATTAACCAATGGTATTCACAGCATGCGGAGGGGAATCCCACATCATGTGACCATCATAGAATGCACTTCACAGCCCTTGGTGAAAGAACTTTGTGTATGTCTAGGCTCTATAACACTGCTGGATGTTCTTTTGTTGACTGCAACGGGGTTTCATCCTGTGGATCGTGACCCCTTTGGGGTTTGAATGACCCTTTTATTGGGGTCGTTTAAGACCATTGGAAAAGAAAGATATTTATATTACAATTCATAAAGGTGGTAAAATTGCAGTTATAAAGTAACAATGAAAATAATTTTCTGGTTGGGGTTTGCCACAGTTTGAGGTATTGTATTAAAGGGTGGCAGAATTAGGAAGGTGGAAAACCACTGTTATATGGTATGAATGATAGAGGTGAAATTCGTGAGCCAGTAATGTCATCAAAGTAGAGGTGACATTGAAAAATAGACTACATGGAATGATTTTTTTTGTCCAGATTTCTTTAGATAGTCTGTAGTGTCCTGGAACTTGCTCAATAGACCAGGATGGCCTCAAACTCAGATGTGCCTGCCTCTACTAAGTCCTGGGATTAAAGGCTCTTGTCACCACTGACCACCAGAATGGTTTCTTAGAGCTTTAATATAAACGGCTAACTTTTATATTAATTTTATAACTCCTACTCTCTTCTGTGTTGACTAATTACCAAACTTTTAAAGCCAAAGCCAATACAATATTATGTATATGTATATTAGTTGTGTGAGCAGTTGTTATACCATACGCATGTTAATTTATTTATAAAAGTTCTTTTTATAACATATTGGCTTTTTAAAAAGGAACTTTTCTTGTTCCATAGGATCTACCTCAGACCCTGGAAGTATAAGCAGTTCTGGATTATTTCATACCTTACGTGCGTCATCTGTTGACTCAAAACAACCATCCAAATCCAAAAATTCATGGTATATTGATGAAGGTAATCTATAATTTTAGTCCTCTTTATAATGGTACCCTCTGTTTAATGTGTAAGGGGAAATGACTTTTTCATCAATATTTGTTAAGTTTGGAAACAGTGAATAGATCATAGCTCATATGACAATATTGCTGAACTAAAATATTAAACATAGTTTGATCTACACTGTTATTAGGGTTGAGGATACATTTGAAATATGTTAGTAGTCTGGGTTTTGTTTTGCTTTGTTTTTTTTTCCCGAGACAGAGTTTCTCTGTATAAAAAGTCCTTGCTGTCCTAGAACTTGCATTATTGATTTGTGTGTAATTCTCTGCTTTTCCTGTTTGCATTTGTTTGTATACATATTTGTTATTCTTAATGCATGTTATGTTTAAAGGTGGAAACATACTTAGTAGTGAGTGCATTCCTAACTCTGATTTGTCTCCTACCCAGGTTTTTATCAAGCTGTGTTCTGTGAAATACACTGATCCAGCATACTTGGGTGGCTGAGAAAGTTTTATCAAGTCAGTTTAGTGCAGCACATTGGTTAGAGGTTGTCCAGGCACGTGGGCATGTAAAGGCTCCGGTTTTTACAGTAAACAGATTGTCCATGTTTATCTTGGCGCACTCCATAAACGCTTGAGTGTAAAACGCTGTAATGTGTAGGGTTATGCTGGGCATGCTGATCTGGAAAATGGAACAAAAATTATGAATAAGGTTTTTTTTAAAGCTTTTTAAAACTTCAAATAAAATCGACTGCATCTGACTAACTTTTCAAAAATTAAAGCATTTTGATAACTGATGATTATATTTTCTTACAGAAATTATATTTTTAAGTACAGTGTTGATTTTTTTCACCTGAGGAATTACCTTTCAGTACTGTGGAGTCTTTAAAGAGAATCTGTAAGACTATAAAGATTGTGCTTTTTTTGTTGGAAAGGATCTCTTTGTTTTTTATGCTAAACTATGTTTCTTCCATATATAGTTAAAAAGTATGTTTACTATTTCAGAGAGCATGACACCGGAAAGGATGCCTCCGGAACTTGCCTTTATGTCAAGAGGTGTTGGTGACAACGCTTCATCTAGTCATAATGAACCGAAGGTTACAAGTATGGAGGCCATTCTTGATAGTTTACATGATAATATGATTCTCCAAGATGTTAAATAAGCTATATGTTATTGTGTGTGTGTATATATATATATGTATATATATATGTATACATATAATTTGTTCCTACACTTTATGTAAACTAAAATTTTATGTACATGATTTTAAGTGAGGATGTAGTAAAGAAACCACCGAAATGGCCAGCCTATGAGCGGTGGAGGGAGCTTTTTATTTGGATAAGAGAGAGAACAGCTGGCGGTGTTACATGCCTTCAATCCCAGCTCTCAGGAGGCAAAGGCAGGTGGATCTCTGTGTTTGAGGCCAGCCTTGTTGACAGAGCAAGTTCCAGCAAAAAACCCTAGAGGGGGAGAGAGAGAGGGACGGAAGGAGCTTCTAATACACACCAGAAAAAAGTTTCGACCTGTGTTCTGCTTGTTCTACTGAGCTTTGTCTAAATGAACCTTTAGGAGCTGACTGCCATGCATTCACACGGAGTATGCACAGTTTCACTTGGGAAGAACAAGTCCCCGAGGATGGTGTCATGTACAGCTGCCAGGGTGCAGCTGTTGGGTGCTTTTGCTTATTTTTTTGTACAGCTTTTCTGAGTTGGCTTGGGCAGAATTTTCTTTGAGCAGTGAAGACTGCATGGTTGCCACTAAACTTTTTCTCTAATTCATGAACCAGCCAGACTTGGATTTTCTGGAAAGATTTCTGCTGAGAAACTGGTGCTAAAATAAGGATTGCTTTCTGACCATCACCAGCTTCCTTGGCTGTGGTGGGTGATACTAAGTTTCCAAGCTGTGCCTTGAGATCTGAGTTCATCTCCAGCTCAAGCAGTGCATGAGAGATGCTAGACTCGAAGTCATGTCTTCTTGTCATCAGGCTTCCTAGTCTTGTTGCTTGAGCTGATGCTGGCCTTCTCCTGAAAGGAGGAAAGTACCACTGGTCATATGGGTCGTGGACTACATTGTCCGCCATTGACAGGCACAGGCCGAATATTCCACCACATCCCTAACGAGGGCACAGAGCCTCGGAGGTCCATCCTCCTAAACTACAAAGTGCAAAAAATTGTGTTAATAAAATTCTAAGATGTTTATATTGTAAATGTAAAAAAAATAAATTATTTCTTTTGTAATTTTGGGATCAAAGTCAACAGAACCTTATAAGCTAGGTAAGTACTTTTTTACTCAGGTATTGTTCCAGACACTGAGATTACTTTTTTATTTTTATTTTTTATTTTTTGGTGCTTGCATCAAGTCTGGCATCTTACACAAACTAATATAAGACTCTACTCCTGAGCCATATATGCACCCAAAACCTGAATGTTTTTTAACTTAAATTGTTCATCAGCTTGTATGATCACATTTGAAGTTTATGAAGGGAAATTATAATGATGAGCCACTTATTACTGGGATGAGTTCTGAGAAGTGCATCATTCGGCAGTTTGTTTTTGTGTGTGACTTTTTTTATGAGACCTCTTGCTTGTTCCCAGCTGCTCAGCCCCAAAATAATCACACAGAAACCCTATTATTTGCAATACTGTTTGGCCAATAGCTTAAGCATATTTCTGGCTAACTCATCTTAAATTAACCCATCTCCATTAATCTGTGTATTGCCACGAGGCTGTGGCTTACCAGGTAAAGTTCTGGCATCTCCTGTGGGGCTATATGGCATCTCAATGACTCTGCCCTTCTTCCTCCCAGCATTCAGTTTTCCCCACCTAGCTCTGTTCAACTCTATCAGGCCAAACCAATTTCTTTATTAACCAATGGTATTCACAGCATGCGGAGGGGAATCCCACATCATGTGACCATCATAGAATGCACTTCACAGCCCTTGGTGAAAGAACTTTGTGTATGTCTAGGCTCTATAACACTGCTGGATGTTCTTTTGTTGACTGCAACGGGGTTTCATCCTGTGGATCGTGACCCCTTTGGGGTTTGAATGACCCTTTTATTGGGGTCGTTTAAGACCATTGGAAAAGAAAGATATTTATATTACAATTCATAAAGGTGGTAAAATTGCAGTTATAAAGTAACAATGAAAATAATTTTCTGGTTGGGGTTTGCCACAGTTTGAGGTATTGTATTAAAGGGTGGCAGAATTAGGAAGGTGGAAAACCACTGTTATATGGTATGAATGATAGAGGTGAAATTCGTGAGCCAGTAATGTCATCAAAGTAGAGGTGACATTGAAAAATAGACTACATGGAATGATTTTTTTTGTCCAGATTTCTTTAGATAGTCTGTAGTGTCCTGGAACTTGCTCAATAGACCAGGATGGCCTCAAACTCAGATGTGCCTGCTTCTACTAAGTGCTGGGATTAAAGGCTCGTGTCACCACTGACCACCAGAATGGTTTCTTAGAGCTTTAATATAAACGGCTAACTTTTATATTAATTTTATAACTCCTACTCTCTTCTGTGTTGACTAATTACCAAACTTTTAAAGCCAAAGCCAATACAATATTATGTATATGTATATTAGTTGTGTGAGCAGTTGTTATACCATACGCATGTTAATTTATTTATAAAAGTTCTTTTTATAACATATTGGCTTTTTAAAAAGGAACTTTTCTTGTTCCATAGGATCTACCTCAGACCCTGGAAGTATAAGCAGTTCTGGATTATTTCATACCTTACGTGCGTCATCTGTTGACTCAAAACAACCATCCAAATCCAAAAATTCATGGTATATTGATGAAGGTAATCTATAATTTTAGTCCTCTTTATAATGGTACCCTCTGTTTAATGTGTAAGGGGAAATGACTTTTTCATCAATATTTGTTAAGTTTGGAAACAGTGAATAGATCATAGCTCATATGACAATATTGCTGAACTAAAATATTAAACATCGTTTGATCTACACTGTTATTAGGGTTGAGGATACATTTGAAATATGTTAGTAGTCTGGGTTTTGTTTTGCTTTGTTTTTTTTTCCCGAGACAGAGTTTCTCTGTATAAAAAGTCCTTGCTGTCCTAGAACTTGCATTATTGATTTGTGTGTAATTCTCTGCTTTTCCTGTTTGCATTTGTTTGTATACATATTTGTTATTCTTAATGCATGTTATGTTGAAAGGTGGAAACATACTTAGTAGTGAGTGCATTCCTAACTCTGATTTGTCTCCTACCCAGGTTTTTATCAAGCTGTGTTCTGTGAAATACACTGATCCAGCATACTTGGGTGGCTGAGAAAGTTTTATCAAGTCAGTTTAGTGCAGCACATTGGTTAGAGGTTGTCCAGGCACGTGGGCATGTAAAGGCTCCGGTTTTTACAGTAAACAGATTGTCCATGTTTATCTTGGCGCACTCCATAAATGCTTGAGTGTAAAACGCTGTAATGTGTAGGGTTATGCTGGGCATGCTGATCTGGAAAATGGAACAAAAATTATGAATAAGGTTTTTTTTAAAGCTTTTTAAAACTTCAAATAAAATCGACTGCATCTGACTAACTTTTCAAAAATTAAAGCATTTTGATAACTGATGATTATATTTTCTTACAGAAATTATATTTTTAAGTACAGTGTTGATTTTTTTCACCTGAGGAATTACCTTTCAGTACTGTGGAGTCTTTAAAGAGAATCTGTAAGACTATAAAGATTGTGCTTTTTTTGTTGGAAAGGATCTCTTTGTTTTTTATGCTAAACTATGTTTCTTCCATATATAGTTAAAAAGTATGTTTACTATTTCAGAGAGCATGACACCGGAAAGGATGCCTCCGGAACTTGCCTTTATGTCAAGAGGTGTTGGTGACAACGCTTCATCTAGTCATAATGAACCGAAGGTTACAAGTATGGAGGCCATTCTTGATAGTTTACATGATAATATGATTCTCCAAGATGTTAAATAAGCTATATGTTATTGTGTGTGTATATATATATATATGTATATATATGTATACATATAATTTGTTCCTACACTTTATGTAAACTAAAATTTTATGTACATGATTTTAAGTGAGGATGTAGTAAAGAAACCACCGAAATGGCCAGCCTATGAGCGGTGGAGGGAGCTTTTTATTTGGATAAGAGAGAGAACAGCTGGCGGTGTTACATGCCTTCAATCCCAGCTCTCAGGAGGCAAAGGCAGGTGGATCTCTGTGTTTGAGGCCAGCCTTGTTGACAGAGCAAGTTCCAGCAAAAAACCCTAGAGGGGGAGAGAGAGAGGGACGGAAGGAGCTTCTAATACACACCAGAAAAAAGTTTCGACCTGTGTTCTGCTTGTTCTACTGAGCTTTGTCTAAATGAACCTTTAGGAGCTGACTGCCATGCATTCACACGGAGTATCCACAGTTTCACTTGGGAAGAACAAGTCCCCGAGGATGGTGTCATGTACAGCTGCCAGGGTGCAGCTGTTGGGTGCTTTTGCTTATTTTTTTGTACAGCTTTTCTGAGTTGGCTTGGGCAGAATCTTCTTTGAGCAGTGAAGACTGCATGGTTGCCACTAAACTTTTTCTCTAATTCATGAACCAGCCAGACTTGGATTTTCTGGAAAGATTTCTGCTGAGAAACTGGTGCTAAAATAAGGATTGCTTTCTGACCATCACCAGCTTCCTTGGCTGTGGTGGGTGATACTAAGTTTCCAAGCTGTGCCTTGAGATCTGAGTTCATCTCCAGCTCAAGCAGTGCATGAGAGATGCTAGACTCGAAGTCATGTCTTCTTGTCATCAGGCTTCCTAGTCTTGTTGCTTGAGCTGATGCTGGCCTTCTCCTGAAAGGAGGAAAGTACCACTGGTCATATGGGTCGTGGACTACATTGTCCGCCATTGACAGGCACAGGCCGAATATTCCACCACATCCCTAACGAGGGCACAGAGCCTCGGAGGTCCATCCTCCTAAACTACAAAGTGCAAAAAATTGTGTTAATAAAATTCTAAGATGTTTATATTGTAAATGTAAAAAAAATAAATTATTTCTTTTGTAATTTTGGGATCAAAGTCAACAGAACCTTATAAGCTAGGTAAGTACTTTTTTACTCAGGTATTGTTCCAGACACTGAGATTACTTTTTTATTTTTATTTTTTATTTTTTGGTGCTTGCGTCAAGTCTGGCATCTTACACAAACTAATATAAGACTCTACTCCTGAGCCATATATGCACCCAAAACCTGAATGTTTTTTAACTTAAATTGTTCATCAGCTTGTATGATCACATTTGAAGTTTATGAAGGGAAATTATAATGATGAGCCACTTATTACTGGGATGAGTTCTGAGAAGTGCATCATTCGGCAGTTTGTTTTTGTGTGTGACTTTTTTTATGAGACCTCTTGCTTGTTCCCAGCTGCTCAGCCCCAAAATAATCACACAGAAACCCTATTATTTGCAATACTGTTTGGCCAATAGCTTAAGCATATTTCTGGCTAACTCATCTTAAATTAACCCATCTCCATTAATCTGTGTATTGCCACGAGGCTGTGGCTTACCAGGTAAAGTTCTGGCATCTCCTGTGGGGCTATATGGCATCTCAATGACTCTGCCCTTCTTCCTCCCAGCATTCAGTTTTCCCCACCTAGCTCTGTTCAACTCTATCAGGCCAAACCAATTTCTTTATTAACCAATGGTATTCACAGCATGCGGAGGGGAATCCCACATCATGTGACCATCATAGAATGCACTTCACAGCCCTTGGTGAAAGAACTTTGTGTATGTCTAGGCTCTATAACACTGCTGGATGTTCTTTTGTTGACTGCAACGGGGTTTCATCCTGTGGATCGTGACCCCTTTGGGGTTTGAATGACCCTTTTATTGGGGTCGTTTAAGACCATTGGAAAAGAAAGATATTTATATTACAATTCATAAAGGTGGTAAAATTGCAGTTATAAAGTAACAATGAAAATAATTTTCTGGTTGGGGTTTGCCACAGTTTGAGGTATTGTATTAAAGGGTGGCAGAATTAGGAAGGTGGAAAACCACTGTTATATGGTATGAATGATAGAGGTGAAATTCGTGAGCCAGTAATGTCATCAAAGTAGAGGTGACATTGAAAAATAGACTACATGGAATGATTTTTTTTGTCCAGATTTCTTTAGATAGTCTGTAGTGTCCTGGAACTTGCTCAATAGACCAGGATGGCCTCAAACTCAGATGTGCCTGCCTCTACTAAGTGCTGGGATTAAAGGCTCGTGTCACCACTGACCACCAGAATGGTTTCTTAGAGCTTTAATATAAACGGCTAACTTTTATATTAATTTTATAACTCCTACTCTCTTCTGTGTTGACTAATTACCAAACTTTTAAAGCCAAAGCCAATACAATATTATGTATATGTATATTAGTTGTGTGAGCAGTTGTTATACCATACGCATGTTAATTTATTTATAAAAGTTCTTTTTATAACATATTGGCTTTTTAAAAAGGAACTTTTCTTGTTCCATAGGATCTACCTCAGACCCTGGAAGTATAAGCAGTTCTGGATTATTTCATACCTTACGTGCGTCATCTGTTGACTCAAAACAACCATCCAAATCCAAAAATTCATGGTATATTGATGAAGGTAATCTATAATTTTAGTCCTCTTTATAATGGTACCCTCTGTTTAATGTGTAAGGGGAAATGACTTTTTCATCAATATTTGTTAAGTTTGGAAACAGTGAATAGATCATAGCTCATATGACAATATTGCTGAACTAAAATATTAAACATAGTTTGATCTACACTGTTATTAGGGTTGAGGATACATTTGAAATATGTTAGTAGTCTGGGTTTTGTTTTGCTTTGTTTTTTTTTCCCGAGACAGAGTTTCTCTGTATAAAAAGTCCTTGCTGTCCTAGAACTTGCATTATTGATTTGTGTGTAATTCTCTGCTTTTCCTGTTTGCATTTGTTTGTATACATATTTGTTATTCTTAATGCATGTTATGTTTAAAGGTGGAAACATACTTAGTAGTGAGTGCATTCCTAACTCTGATTTGTCTCCTACCCAGGTTTTTATCAAGCTGTGTTCTGTGAAATACACTGATCCAGCATACTTGGGTGGCTGAGAAAATTTTATCAAGTCAGTTTAGTGCAGCACATTGGTTAGAGGTTGTCCAGGCACGTGGGCATGTAAAGGCTCCGGTTTTTACAGTAAACAGATTGTCCATGTTTATCTTGGCGCACTCCATAAACGCTTGAGTGTAAAACGCTGTAATGTGTAGGGTTATGCTGGGCATGCTGATCTGGAAAATGGAACAAAAATTATGAATAAGGTTTTTTTTAAAGCTTTTTAAAACTTCAAATAAAATCGACTGCATCTGACTAACTTTTCAAAAATTAAAGCATTTTGATAACTGATGATTATATCTTCTTACAGAAATTATATTTTTAAGTACAGTGTTGATTTTTTTCACCTGAGGAATTACCTTTCAGTACTGTGGAGTCTTTAAAGAGAATCTGTAAGACTATAAAGATTGTGCTTTTTTTGTTGGAAAGGATCTCTTTGTTTTTTATGCTAAACTATGTTTCTTCCATATATAGTTAAAAAGTATGTTTACTATTTCAGAGAGCATGACACCGGAAAGGATGCCTCCGGAACTTGCCTTTATGTCAAGAGGTGTTGGTGACAACGCTTCATCTAGTCATAATGAACCGAAGGTTACAAGTATGGAGGCCATTCTTGATAGTTTACATGATAATATGATTCTCCAAGATGTTAAATAAGCTATATGTTATTTTGTGTGTATATATATATATATGTATATATATGTATACATATAATTTGTTCCTACACTTTATGTAAACTAAAATTTTATGTACATGATTTTAAGTGAGGATGTAGTAAAGAAACCACCGAAATGGCCAGCCTATGAGCGGTGGAGGGAGCTTTTTATTTGGATAAGAGAGAGAACAGCTGGCGGTGTTACATGCCTTCAATCCCAGCTCTCAGGAGGCAAAGGCAGGTGGATCTCTGTGTTTGAGGCCAGCCTTGTTGACAGAGCAAGTTCCAGCAAAAAACCCTAGAGGGGGAGAGAGAGAGGGACGGAAGGAGCTTCTAATACACACCAGAAAAAAGTTTCGACCTGTGTTCTGCTTGTTCTACTGAGCTTTGTCTAAATGAACCTTTAGGAGCTGACTGCCATGCATTCACACGGAGTATCCACAGTTTCACTTGGGAAGAACAAGTCCCCGAGGATGGTGTCATGTACAGCTGCCAGGGTGCAGCTGTTGGGTGCTTTTGCTTATTTTTTTGTACAGCTTTTCTGAGTTGGCTTGGGCAGAATCTTCTTTGAGCAGTGAAGACTGCATGGTTGCCACTAAACTTTTTCTCTAATTCATGAACCAGCCAGACTTGGATTTTCTGGAAAGATTTCTGCTGAGAAACTGGTGCTAAAATAAGGATTGCTTTCTGACCATCACCAGCTTCCTTGGCTGTGGTGGGTGATACTAAGTTTCCAAGCTGTGCCTTGAGATCTGAGTTCATCTCCAGCTCAAGCAGTGCATGAGAGATGCTAGACTCGAAGTCATGTCTTCTTGTCATCAGGCTTCCTAGTCTTGTTGCTTGAGCTGATGCTGGCCTTCTCCTGAAAGGAGGAAAGTACCACTGGTCATATGGGTCGTGGACTACATTGTCCGCCATTGACAGGCACAGGCCGAATATTCCACCACATCCCTAACGAGGGCACAGAGCCTCGGAGGTCCATCCTCCTAAACTACAAAGTGCAAAAAATTGTGTTAATAAAATTCTAAGATGTTTATATTGTAAATGTAAAAAAAATAAATTATTTCTTTTGTAATTTTGGGATCAAAGTCAACAGAACCTTATAAGCTAGGTAAGTACTTTTTTACTCAGGTATTGTTCCAGACACTGAGATTACTTTTTTATTTTTATTTTTTATTTTTTGGTGCTTGCGTCAAGTCTGGCATCTTACACAAACTAATATAAGACTCTACTCCTGAGCCATATATGCACCCAAAACCTGAATGTTTTTTAACTTAAATTGTTCATCAGCTTGTATGATCACATTTGAAGTTTATGAAGGGAAATTATAATGATGAGCCACTTATTACTGGGATGAGTTCTGAGAAGTGCATCATTCGGCAGTTTGTTTTTGTGTGTGACTTTTTTTATGAGACCTCTTGCTTGTTCCCAGCTGCTCAGCCCCAAAATAATCACACAGAAACCCTATTATTTGCAATACTGTTTGGCCAATAGCTTAAGCATATTTCTGGCTAACTCATCTTAAATTAACCCATCTCCATTAATCTGTGTATTGCCACGAGGCTGTGGCTTACCAGGTAAAGTTCTGGCATCTCCTGTGGGGCTATATGGCATCTCAATGACTCTGCCCTTCTTCCTCCCAGCATTCAGTTTTCCCCACCTAGCTCTGTTCAACTCTATCAGGCCAAACCAATTTCTTTATTAACCAATGGTATTCACAGCATGCGGAGGGGAATCCCACATCATGTGACCATCATAGAATGCACTTCACAGCCCTTGGTGAAAGAACTTTGTGTATGTCTAGGCTCTATAACACTGCTGGATGTTCTTTTGTTGACTGCAACGGGGTTTCATCCTGTGGATCGTGACCCCTTTGGGGTTTGAATGACCCTTTTATTGGGGTTGTTTAAGACCATTGGAAAAGAAAGATATTTATATTACAATTCATAAAGGTGGTAAAATTGCAGTTATAAAGTAACAATGAAAATAATTTTCTGGTTGGGGTTTGCCACAGTTTGAGGTATTGTATTAAAGGGTGGCAGAATTAGGAAGGTGGAAAACCACTGTTATATGGTATGAATGATAGAGGTGAAATTCGTGAGCCAGTAATGTCATCAAAGTAGAGGTGACATTGAAAAATAGACTACATGGAATGATTTTTTTTGTCCAGATTTCTTTAGATAGTCTGTAGTGTCCTGGAACTTGCTCAATAGACCAGGATGGCCTCAAACTCAGATGTGCCTGCCTCTACTAAGTGCTGGGATTAAAGGCTCGTGTCACCACTGACCACCAGAATGGTTTCTTAGAGCTTTAATATAAACGGCTCACTTTTATATTAATTTTATAACTCCTACTCTCTTCTGTGTTGACTAATTACCAAACTTTTAAAGCCAAAGCCAATACAATATTATGTATATGTATATTAGTTGTGTGAGCAGTTGTTATACCATACGCATGTTAATTTATTTATAAAAGTTCTTTTTATAACATATTGGCTTTTTAAAAAGGAACTTTTCTTGTTCCATAGGATCTACCTCAGACCCTGGAAGTATAAGCAGTTCTGGATTATTTCATACCTTACGTGCGTCATCTGTTGACTCAAAACAACCATCCAAATCCAAAAATTCATGGTATATTGATGAAGGTAATCTATAATTTTAGTCCTCTTTATAATGGTACCCTCTGTTTAATGTGTAAGGGGAAATGACTTTTTCATCAATATTTGTTAAGTTTGGAAACAGTGAATAGATCATAGCTCATATGACAATATTGCTGAACTAAAATATTAAACATAGTTTGATCTACACTGTTATTAGGGTTGAGGATACATTTGAAATATGTTAGTAGTCTGGGTTTTGTTTTGCTTTGTTTTTTTTTCCCGAGACAGAGTTTCTCTGTATAAAAAGTCCTTGCTGTCCTAGAACTTGCATTATTGATTTGTGTGTAATTCTCTGCTTTTCCTGTTTGCATTTGTTTGTATACATATTTGTTATTCTTAATGCATGTTATGTTTAAAGGTGGAAACATACTTAGTAGTGAGTGCATTCCTAACTCTGATTTGTCTCCTACCCAGGTTTTTATCAAGCTGTGTTCTGTGAAATACACTGATCCAGCATACTTGGGTGGCTGAGAAAATTTTATCAAGTCAGTTTAGTGCAGCACATTGGTTAGAGGTTGTCCAGGCACGTGGGCATGTAAAGGCTCCGGTTTTTACAGTAAACAGATTGTCCATGTTTATCTTGGCGCACTCCATAAACGCTTGAGTGTAAAACGCTGTAATGTGTAGGGTTATGCTGGGCATGCTGATCTGGAAAATGGAACAAAAATTATGAATAAGGTTTTTTTTAAAGCTTTTTAAAACTTCAAATAAAATCGACTGCATCTGACTAACTTTTCAAAAATTAAAGCATTTTGATAACTGATGATTATATCTTCTTACAGAAATTATATTTTTAAGTACAGTGTTGATTTTTTTCACCTGAGGAATTACCTTTCAGTACTGTGGAGTCTTTAAAGAGAATCTGTAAGACTATAAAGATTGTGCTTTTTTTGTTGGAAAGGATCTCTTTGTTTTTTATGCTAAACTATGTTTCTTCCATATATAGTTAAAAAGTATGTTTACTATTTCAGAGAGCATGACACCGGAAAGGATGCCTCCGGAACTTGCCTTTATGTCAAGAGGTGTTGGTGACAACGCTTCATCTAGTCATAATGAACCGAAGGTTACAAGTATGGAGGCCATTCTTGATAGTTTACATGATAATATGATTCTCCAAGATGTTAAATAAGCTATATGTTATTGTGTGTGTATATATATATATATGTATATATATGTATACATATAATTTGTTCCTACACTTTATGTAAACTAAAATTTTATGTACATGATTTTAAGTGAGGATGTAGTAAAGAAACCACCGAAATGGCCAGCCTATGAGCGGTGGAGGGAGCTTTTTATTTGGATAAGAGAGAGAACAGCTGGCGGTGTTACATGCCTTCAATCCCAGCTCTCAGGAGGCAAAGGCAGGTGGATCTCTGTGTTTGAGGCCAGCCTTGTTGACAGAGCAAGTTCCAGCAAAAAACCCTAGAGGGGGAGAGAGAGAGGGACGGAAGGAGCTTCTAATACACACCAGAAAAAAGTTTCGACCTGTGTTCTGCTTGTTCTACTGAGCTTTGTCTAAATGAACCTTTAGGAGCTGACTGCCATGCATTCACACGGAGTATCCACAGTTTCACTTGGGAAGAACAAGTCCCCGAGGATGGTGTCATGTACAGCTGCCAGGGTGCAGCTGTTGGGTGCTTTTGCTTATTTTTTTGTACAGCTTTTCTGAGTTGGCTTGGGCAGAATTTTCTTTGAGCAGTGAAGACTGCATGGTTGCCACTAAACTTTTTCTCTAATTCATGAACCAGCCAGACTTGGATTTTCTGGAAAGATTTCTGCTGAGAAACTGGTGCTAAAATAAGGATTGCTTTCTGACCATCACCAGCTTCCTTGGCTGTGGTGGGTGATACTAAGTTTCCAAGCTGTGCCTTGAGATCTGAGTTCATCTCCAGCTCAAGCAGTGCATGAGAGATGCTAGACTCGAAGTCATGTCTTCTTGTCATCAGGCTTCCTAGTCTTGTTGCTTGAGCTGATGCTGGCCTTCTCCTGAAAGGAGGAAAGTACCACTGGTCATATGGGTCGTGGACTACATTGTCCGCCAATGACAGGCACAGGCCGAATATTCCACCACATCCCTAACGAGGGCACAGAGCCTCGGAGGTCCATCCTCCTAAACTACAAAGTGCAAAAAATTGTGTTAATAAAATTCTAAGATGTTTATATTGTAAATGTAAAAAAAATAAATTATTTCTTTTGTAATTTTGGGATCAAAGTCAACAGAACCTTATAAGCTAGGTAAGTACTTTTTTACTCAGGTATTGTTCCAGACACTGAGATTACTTTTTTATTTTTATTTTTTATTTTTTGGTGCTTGCATCAAGTCTGGCATCTTACACAAACTAATATAAGACTCTACTCCTGAGCCATATATGCACCCAAAACCTGAATGTTTTTTAACTTAAATTGTTCATCAGCTTGTATGATCACATTTGAAGTTTATGAAGGGAAATTATAATGATGAGCCACTTATTACTGGGATGAGTTCTGAGAAGTGCATCATTCGGCAGTTTGTTTTTGTGTGTGACTTTTTTTATGAGACCTCTTGCTTGTTCCCAGCTGCTCAGCCCCAAAATAATCACACAGAAACCCTATTATTTGCAATACTGTTTGGCCAATAGCTTAAGCATATTTCTGGCTAACTCATCTTAAATTAACCCATCTCCATTAATCTGTGTATTGCCACGAGGCTGTGGCTTACCAGGTAAAGTTCTGGCATCTCCTGTGGGGCTATATGGCATCTCAATGACTCTGCCCTTCTTCCTCCCAGCATTCAGTTTTCCCCACCTAGCTCTGTTCAACTCTATCAGGCCAAACCAATTTCTTTATTAACCAATGGTATTCACAGCATGCGGAGGGGAATCCCACATCATGTGACCATCATAGAATGCACTTCACAGCCCTTGGTGAAAGAACTTTGTGTATGTCTAGGCTCTATAACACTGCTGGATGTTCTTTTGTTGACTGCAACGGGGTTTCATCCTGTGGATCGTGACCCCTTTGGGGTTTGAATGACTCTTTTATTGGGGTTGTTTAAGACCATTGGAAAAGAAAGATATTTATATTACAATTCATAAAGGTGGTAAAATTGCAGTTATAAAGTAACAATGAAAATAATTTTCTGGTTGGGGTTTGCCACAGTTTGAGGTATTGTATTAAAGGGTGGCAGAATTAGGAAGGTGGAAAACCACTGTTATATGGTATGAATGATAGAGGTGAAATTCGTGAGCCAGTAATGTCATCAAAGTAGAGGTGACATTGAAAAATAGACTACATGGAATGATTTTTTTTGTCCAGATTTCTTTAGATAGTCTGTAGTGTCCTGGAACTTGCTCAATAGACCAGGATGGCCTCAAACTCAGATGTGCCTGCCTCTACTAAGTGCTGGGATTAAAGGCTCGTGTCACCACTGACCACCAGAATGGTTTCTTAGAGCTTTAATATAAACGGCTCACTTTTATATTAATTTTATAACTCCTACTCTCTTCTGTGTTGACTAATTACCAAACTTTTAAAGCCAAAGCCAATACAATATTATGTATATGTATATTAGTTGTGTGAGCAGTTGTTATACCATACGCATGTTAATTTATTTATAAAAGTTCTTTTTATAACATATTGGCTTTTTAAAAAGGAACTTTTCTTGTTCCATAGGATCTACCTCAGACCCTGGAAGTATAAGCAGTTCTGGATTATTTCATACCTTACGTGCGTCATCTGTTGACTCAAAACAACCATCCAAATCCAAAAATTCATGGTATATTGATGAAGGTAATCTATAATTTTAGTCCTCTTTATAATGGTACCCTCTGTTTAATGTGTAAGGGGAAATGACTTTTTCATCAATATTTGTTAAGTTTGGAAACAGTGAATAGATCATAGCTCATATGACAATATTGCTGAACTAAAATATTAAACATAGTTTGATCTACACTGTTATTAGGGTTGAGGATACATTTGAAATATGTTAGTAGTCTGGGTTTTGTTTTGCTTTGTTTTTTTTTCCCGAGACAGAGTTTCTCTGTATAAAAAGTCCTTGCTGTCCTAGAACTTGCATTATTGATTTGTGTGTAATTCTCTGCTTTTCCTGTTTGCATTTGTTTGTATACATATTTGTTATTCTTAATGCATGTTATGTTTAAAGGTGGAAACATACTTAGTAGTGAGTGCATTCCTAACTCTGATTTGTCTCCTACCCAGGTTTTTATCAAGCTGTGTTCTGTGAAATACACTGATCCAGCATACTTGGGTGGCTGAGAAAATTTTATCAAGTCAGTTTAGTGCAGCACATTGGTTAGAGGTTGTCCAGGCACGTGGGCATGTAAAGGCTCCGGTTTTTACAGTAAACAGATTGTCCATGTTTATCTTGGCGCACTCCATAAACGCTTGAGTGTAAAACGCTGTAATGTGTAGGGTTATGCTGGGCATGCTGATCTGGAAAATGGAACAAAAATTATGAATAAGGTTTTTTTTAAAGCTTTTTAAAACTTCAAATAAAATCGACTGCATCTGACTAACTTTTCAAAAATTAAAGCATTTTGATAACTGATGATTATATCTTCTTACAGAAATTATATTTTTAAGTACAGTGTTGATTTTTTTCACCTGAGGAATTACCTTTCAGTACTGTGGAGTCTTTAAAGAGAATCTGTAAGACTATAAAGATTGTGCTTTTTTTGTTGGAAAGGATCTCTTTGTTTTTTATGCTAAACTATGTTTCTTCCATATATAGTTAAAAAGTATGTTTACTATTTCAGAGAGCATGACACCGGAAAGGATGCCTCCGGAACTTGCCTTTATGTCAAGAGGTGTTGGTGACAACGCTTCATCTAGTCATAATGAACCGAAGGTTACAAGTATGGAGGCCATTCTTGATAGTTTACATGATAATATGATTCTCCAAGATGTTAAATAAGCTATATGTTATTGTGTGTGTATATATATATATGTATATATATGTATACATATAATTTGTTCCTACACTTTATGTAAACTAAAATTTTATGTACATGATTTTAAGTGAGGATGTAGTAAAGAAACCACCGAAATGGCCAGCCTATGAGCGGTGGAGGGAGCTTTTTATTTGGATAAGAGAGAGAACAGCTGGCGGTGTTACATGCCTTCAATCCCAGCTCTCAGGAGGCAAAGGCAGGTGGATCTCTGTGTTTGAGGCCAGCCTTGTTGACAGAGCAAGTTCCAGCAAAAAACCCTAGAGGGGGAGAGAGAGAGGGACGGAAGGAGCTTCTAATACACACCAGAAAAAAGTTTCGACCTGTGTTCTGCTTGTTCTACTGAGCTTTGTCTAAATGAACCTTTAGGAGCTGACTGCCATGCATTCACACGGAGTATCCACAGTTTCACTTGGGAAGAACAAGTCCCCGAGGATGGTGTCATGTACAGCTGCCAGGGTGCAGCTGTTGGGTGCTTTTGCTTATTTTTTTGTACAGCTTTTCTGAGTTGGCTTGGGCAGAATTTTCTTTGAGCAGTGAAGACTGCATGGTTGCCACTAAACTTTTTCTCTAATTCATGAACCAGCCAGACTTGGATTTTCTGGAAAGATTTCTGCTGAGAAACTGGTGCTAAAATAAGGATTGCTTTCTGACCATCACCAGCTTCCTTGGCTGTGGTGGGTGATACTAAGTTTCCAAGCTGTGCCTTGAGATCTGAGTTCATCTCCAGCTCAAGCAGTGCATGAGAGATGCTAGACTCGAAGTCATGTCTTCTTGTCATCAGGCTTCCTAGTCTTGTTGCTTGAGCTGATGCTGGCCTTCTCCTGAAAGGAGGAAAGTACCACTGGTCATATGGGTCGTGGACTACATTGTCCGCCAATGACAGGCACAGGCCGAATATTCCACCACATCCCTAACGAGGGCACAGAGCCTCGGAGGTCCATCCTCCTAAACTACAAAGTGCAAAAAATTGTGTTAATAAAATTCTAAGATGTTTATATTGTAAATGTAAAAAAAATAAATTATTTCTTTTGTAATTTTGGGATCAAAGTCAACAGAACCTTATAAGCTAGGTAAGTACTTTTTTACTCAGGTATTGTTCCAGACACTGAGATTACTTTTTTATTTTTATTTTTTATTTTTTGGTGCTTGCATCAAGTCTGGCATCTTACACAAACTAATATAAGACTCTACTCCTGAGCCATATATGCACCCAAAACCTGAATGTTTTTTAACTTAAATTGTTCATCAGCTTGTATGATCACATTTGAAGTTTATGAAGGGAAATTATAATGATGAGCCACTTATTACTGGGATGAGTTCTGAGAAGTGCATCATTCGGCAGTTTGTTTTTGTGTGTGACTTTTTTTATGAGACCTCTTGCTTGTTCCCAGCTGCTCAGCCCCAAAATAATCACACAGAAACCCTATTATTTGCAATACTGTTTGGCCAATAGCTTAAGCATATTTCTGGCTAACTCATCTTAAATTAACCCATCTCCATTAATCTGTGTATTGCCACGAGGCTGTGGCTTACCAGGTAAAGTTCTGGCATCTCCTGTGGGGCTATATGGCATCTCAATGACTCTGCCCTTCTTCCTCCCAGCATTCAGTTTTCCCCACCTAGCTCTGTTCAACTCTATCAGGCCAAACCAATTTCTTTATTAACCAATGGTATTCACAGCATGCGGAGGGGAATCCCACATCATGTGACCATCATAGAATGCACTTCACAGCCCTTGGTGAAAGAACTTTGTGTATGTCTAGGCTCTATAACACTGCTGGATGTTCTTTTGTTGACTGCAACGGGGTTTCATCCTGTGGATCGTGACCCCTTTGGGGTTTGAATGACTCTTTTATTGGGGTCGTTTAAGACCATTGGAAAAGAAAGATATTTATATTACAATTCATAAAGGTGGTAAAATTGCAGTTATAAAGTAACAATGAAAATAATTTTCTGGTTGGGGTTTGCCACAGTTTGAGGTATTGTATTAAAGGGTGGCAGAATTAGGAAGGTGGAAAACCACTGTTATATGGTATGAATGATAGAGGTGAAATTCGTGAGCCAGTAATGTCATCAAAGTAGAGGTGACATTGAAAAATAGACTACATGGAATGATTTTTTTTGTCCAGATTTCTTTAGATAGTCTGTAGTGTCCTGGAACTTGCTCAATAGACCAGGATGGCCTCAAACTCAGATGTGCCTGCCTCTACTAAGTGCTGGGATTAAAGGCTCGTGTCACCACTGACCACCAGAATGGTTTCTTAGAGCTTTAATATAAACGGCTAACTTTTATATTAATTTTATAACTCCTACTCTCTTCTGTGTTGACTAATTACCAAACTTATAAAGCCAAAGCCAATACAATATTATGTATATGTATATTAGTTGTGTGAGCAGTTGTTATACCATACGCATGTTAATTTATTTATAAAAGTACTTTTTATAACATATTGGCTTTTTAAAAAGGAACTTTTCTTGTTCCATAGGATCTACCTCAGACCCTGGAAGTATAAGCAGTTCTGGATTATTTCATACCTTACGTGCGTCATCTGTTGACTCAAAACAACCATCCAAATCCAAAAATTCATGGTATATTGATGAAGGTAATCTATAATTTTAGTCCTCTTTATAATGGTACCCTCTGTTTAATGTGTAAGGGGTAATGACTTTTTCATCAATATTTGTTAAGTTTGGAAACAGTGAATAGATCATAGCTCATATGACAATATTGCTGAACTAAAATATTAAACATAGTTTGATCTACACTGTTATTAGGGTTGAGGATACATTTGAAATATGTTAGTAGTCTGGGTTTTGTTTTGCTTTGTTTTTTTTTCCCGAGACAGAGTTTCTCTGTATAAAAAGTCCTTGCTGTCCTAGAACTTGCATTATTGATTTGTGTGTAATTCTCTGCTTTTCCTGTTTGCATTTGTTTGTATACATATTTGTTATTCTTAATGCATGTTATGTTTAAAGGTGGAAACATACTTAGTAGTGAGTGCATTCCTAACTCTGATTTGTCTCCTACCCAGGTTTTTATCAAGCTGTGTTCTGTGAAATACACTGATCCAGCATACTTGGGTGGCTGAGAAAGTTTTATCAAGTCAGTTTAGTGCAGCACATTGGTTAGAGGTTGTCCAGGCACGTGGGCATGTAAAGGCTCCGGTTTTTACAGTAAACAGATTGTCCATGTTTATCTTGGCGCACTCCATAAACGCTTGAGTGTAAAACGCTGTAATGTGTAGGGTTATGCTGGGCATGCTGATCTGGAAAATGGAACAAAAATTATGAATAAGGTTTTTTTTAAAGCTTTTTAAAACTTCAAATAAAATCGACTGCATCTGACTAACTTTTCAAAAATTAAAGCATTTTGATAACTGATGATTATATTTTCTTACAGAAATTATATTTTTAAGTACAGTGTTGATTTTTTTCACCTGAGGAATTACCTTTCAGTACTGTGGAGTCTTTAAAGAGAATCTGTAAGACTATAAAGATTGTGCTTTTTTTGTTGGAAAGGATCTCTTTGTTTTTTATGCTAAACTATGTTTCTTCCATATATAGTTAAAAAGTATGTTTACTATTTCAGAGAGCATGACACCGGAAAGGATGCCTCCGGAACTTGCCTTTATGTCAAGAGGTGTTGGTGACAACGCTTCATCTAGTCATAATGAACCGAAGGTTACAAGTATGGAGGCCATTCTTGATAGTTTACATGATAATATGATTCTCCAAGATGTTAAATAAGCTATATGTTATTGTGTGTGTATATATATATATATGTATATATATGTATACATATAATTTGTTCCTACACTTTATGTAAACTAAAATTTTATGTACATGATTTTAAGTGAGGATGTAGTAAAGAAACCACCGAAATGGCCAGCCTATGAGCGGTGGAGGGAGCTTTTTATTTGGATAAGAGAGAGAACAGCTGGCGGTGTTACATGCCTTCAATCCCAGCTCTCAGGAGGCAAAGGCAGGTGGATCTCTGTGTTTGAGGCCAGCCTGGTTGACAGAACAAGTTCCAGCGAAAAACCCTAGAGTGGGAGAGAGAGAGGGAGGGAGGGAGCTTCTAATACACACCAGAAAAAGTTTCGACCTGTGTTCTGCTTGTTCTACTGAGCTTTGTCTAAATGAACCTTTTGGAGCTGACTGCCATGCATTCACACGGAGTATCCACAGTTTCACTTGGGAAGAACAAGTCCCCAAGGATGGTGTTATGTACAGCTGCCAGGGTGCTGTTTTGGGTGCTTCTGTTTATTTTTTGTACTGCTTTACTGAGTTGGCATTGGCAGAATCTTCTTTGAGCAGTGAAGACTGCATGGTTGCCACTAAACTTTTTCTCTAATTCATGAACCAGCCAGACTTGGATTTTCTGGAAAGATTTCTGCTGAGAAACTGGTGCTAAAATAAGGATTGCTTTCTGACCATCACCAGTTTCCTTGGCTGTGGTGGGTGAAACTGAGTTTCCAAGCTGTGCCTTGAGATCTGAGTTCATCTCCAGCTCAAGCAGTGCATGAGAGATGCTAGACTCGAAGTCATGTCTTCTTGTCATCAGGCTTCCTAGTCTTGTTGCTTGAGCTGATGCTGGCCTTCTCCTGAAAGGAGGAAAGTACCACTGGTCATATGGGTCGTGGACTACATTGTCCGCCAATGACAGGCACAGGCCGAATATTCCACCACATCCCTAACGAGGGCACAGAGCCTCGGAGGTCCATCCTCCTAAACTACAAAGTGCAAAAAATTGTGTTAATAAAATTCTAAGATGTTTATATTGTAAATGTAAAAAAAATAAATTATTTCTTTTGTGATTTTGGGATCAAAGTCAACAGAACCTTATAAGCTAGGTAAGTACTTTTTTACTCAGGTATTGTTCCAGACACTGAGATTACTTTTTTATTTTTATTTTTTATTTTTTGGTGCTTGCATCAAGTCTGGCATCTTACGCAAAGTAATATAAGACTCCACTCCTGAGCCACATATCCACCCAAAACCTGAATGTTTTTTAACTTAATTAGTTCATCAGCTTGTATGATCACATTTGAAGTTTATGAAGGGAAATTATAATGATAAGCCACTTATTCCTGGGATGAGTTCTGAGAAGTGCATCATTCGGCAGTTTGTTTTTGTGTGTGACTTTTTTTATGAGACCTCTTGTTTGTTCCCAGCTGCTCAGCCCCAAAATAATCACACAGAAACCCTATTATTTGCAATACTGTTTGGCCAATAGCTTAAGCATATTTCTGGCTAACTCATCTTAAATTAACCCATCTCCATTAATCTGTGTATTGCCACGAGGCTGTGGCTTACCAGGTAAAGTTCTGGCATCTCCTGTGGGGCTATATGGCTTCTCACTGTCTCTGCCCTTCTTCCTCCCAGCATTCAGTTTTCCCCACCTAGCTCTGTTCAACTCTATCAGGCCAAACCAATTTCTTTATTAACCAATGGTATTCACAGCATGCGGAGGGGAATCCCACATCATGTGACCATCATAGAATGCACTTCACAGCCCTTGGTGAAAGAACTTTGTGTATGTCTAGGCTCTATAACACTGCTGGATGTTCTTTTGTTGACTGCAATGGGGTGTCATCCTGTGGATCGTGACCCCTTTGGGGTTTGAATGACCCTTTTATTGGGGTCGTTTAAGACCATTGGAAAAGAAAGATATTTATATTACAACTCATAAAGGTGGTAAAATTGCAGTTATAAAGTAACAATGAAAATAATTTTCTGGTTGGGGTTTGCCACAGTTTGAGGTATTGTATTAAAGGGTGGCAGAATTAGGAAGGTGGAAAACCACTGTTATATGGTATGAATGATAGAGGTGAAATTCTTGAGCCAGTAATTTCATCAAAGTAGAGGTGACATTGAAAAAGAGACTACATGGAATGATTTTTTTGTCCAGATTTCTTTAGATAGTCTGTAGTGTCCTGGAACTTGCTCAATAGACCAGGATGGCCTCAAACTCAGATGTGCCTGCCTCTACTAAGTGCTGGGATTAAAGGCTCGTGTCACCACTGACCACCAGAATGGTTTCTTAGAGCTTTAATATAAACGGCTCACTTTTATATTAATTTTATAACTCCTATTCTCTTCTGTGTTGACTAATTACCAAACTTTTAAAGCCGAAGATAATACAATACTATGTATATTAGTTGTGTGAGCAGTTGTTATACCATACGCATGTTAATTTATTTATAAAAGTTCTTTTTATAACATATTGGCTTTTTAAAAAGGAACTTTTCTTGTTCCATAGGATCTACCTCAGACCCAGGAAGTATAAGCAGTTCTGAATTATATTATACCTTAAGTGAGTCATCTGTTGACTCACAACAACCATCCAAATCCAAAAATTCATGGTATATTGATGAAGGTAATCTATAATTTTAGTCCTCTTTATAATGGTACCCTCTGTTTAATATGTAAGGGGAAGTGACTTTTTCGTCAATATTTGTTAATTTTGGAAACAGTGAATAGATCATAGCTAATATGACAATATTGCTGAACTAAAATATTAAACATAGTTTGAACTACACTGTTATTAGGGTTGAGGATACATTTGAAATATGTTAGTAGTCTGGGTTTTGTTTTGCTTTGTTTTTTTTTCCCGAGACAGAGTTTCTCTGTATAAAAAGTCCTTGCTGTCCTAGAACTTGCATTATTGATTTGTGTGTAATTCTCTGCTTTTCCTGTTTGCATTTGTTTGTATACATATTTGTTATTCTTAATGCATGTTATGTTTAAAGGTGGAAACATACTTAGTAGTGAGTGCATTCCTAACTCTGATTTGTCTCCTACCCAGGTTTTTATCAAGCTGTGTTCTGTGAAATACACTGATCCAGCATACTTGGGTGGCTGAGAAAGTTTTATCAAGTCAGTTTAGTGCAGCACATTGGTTAGAGGTTGTCCAGGCACGTGGGCATGTAAAGGCTCCGGTTTTTACAGTAAACAGATTGTCCATGTTTATCTTGGCGCACTCCATAAACGCTTGAGTGTAAAACGCTGTAATGTGTAGGGTTATGCTGGGCATGCTGATCTGGAAAATGGAACAAAAATTATGAATAAGGTTTTTTTTAAAGCTTTTTAAAACTTCAAATAAAATCGACTGCATCTGACTAACTTTTCAAAAATTAAAGCATTTTGATAACTGATGATTATATTTTCTTACAGAAATTATATTTTTAAGTACAGTGTTGATTTTTTTCACCTGAGGAATTACCTTTCAGTACTGTGGAGTCTTTAAAGAGAATCTGTAAGACTATAAAGATTGTGCTTTTTTTGTTGGAAAGGATCTCTTTGTTTTTTATGCTAAACTATGTTTCTTCCATATATAGTTAAAAAGTATGTTTACTATTTCAGAGAGTATGACACCGGAAAGGATGCCTCCGGAACTTGCCTTTATGTCAAGAGGTGTTGGTGACAACGCTTCATCTAGTCATAATGAACCGAAGGTTACAAGTATGGAGGCCATTCTTGATAGTTTACATGATAATATGATTCTCCAAGATGTTAAATAAGCTATATGTTATTGTGTGTGTATATATATATATGTATATATATGTATACATATAATTTGTTCCTACACTTTATGTAAACTAAAATTTTATGTACATGATTTTAAGTGAGGATGTAGTAAAGAAACCACCGAAATGGCCAGCCTATGAGCGGTGGAGGGAGCTTTTTATTTGGATAAGAGAGAGAACAGCTGGCGGTGTTACATGACTTCAATCCCAGCTCTCAGGAGGCAAAGGCAGGTGGATCTCTGTGTTTGAGGCCAGCCTGGTTGACAGAGCAAGTTCCAGCGAAAAACCCTAGAGTGGGAGAGAGAGAGGGAGGGAGGGAGCTTCTAATACACACCAGAAAAAGTTTCGACCTGTGTTCTGCTTGTTCTGCTGAGCTTTGTCTAAATGAACCTTTTGGAGCTGACTGCCATGCATTCACACGGAGTATCCACAGTTTCACTTGGGAAGAACAAGTCCCCAAGGATGGTGTTATGTACAGCTGCCAGGGTGCTGTTTTGGGTGCTTCTGTTTATTTTTTGTACTGCTTTACTGAGTTGGCATTGGCAGAATCTTCTTTGAGCAGTGAAGACTGCATGGTTGCCACTAAACTTTTTCTCTAATTCATGAACCAGCCAGACTTGGATTTTCTGGAAAGATTTCTGCTGAGAAACTGGTGCTAAAATAAGGATTGCTTTCTGACCATCACCAGTTTCCTTGGCTGTGGTGGGTGAAACTGAGTTTCCAAGCTGTGCCTTGAGATCTGAGTTCATCTCCAGCTCAAGCAGTGCATGAGAGATGCTAGACTCGAAGTCATGTCTTCTTGTCATCAGGCTTCCTAGTCTTGTTGCTTGAGCTGATGCTGGCCTTCTCCTGAAAGGAGGAAAGTACCACTGGTCATATGGGTCGTGGACTACATTGTCCGCCATTGACAGGCACAGGCCGAATATTCCACCACATCCCTAACGAGGGCACAGAGCCTCGGAGGTCCATCCTCCTAAACTACAAAGTGCAAAAAATTGTGTTAATAAAAATCTAAGATGTTTATATTGTAAATGTAAAAAAAATAAATTATTTCTTTTGTGATTTTGGGATCAAAGTCAACAGAACCTTATAAGCTAGGTAAGTACTTTTTTACTCAGGTATTGTTCCAGACACTGAGATTACTTTTTTATTTTTATTTTTTATTTTTTGGTGCTTGCATCAAGTCTGGCATCTTACGCAAAGTAATATAAGACTCCACTCCTGAGCCACATATCCACCCAAAACCTGAATGTTTTTTAACTTAATTAGTTCATCAGCTTGTATGATCACATTTGAAGTTTATGAAGGGAAATTATAATGATAAGCCACTTATTCCTGGGATGAGTTCTGAGAAGTGCATCATTCGGCAGTTTGTTTTTGTGTGTGACTTTTTTTATGAGACCTCTTGTTTGTTCCCAGCTGCTCAGCCCCAAAATAATCACACAGAAACCCTATTATTTGCAATACTGTTTGGCCAATAGCTTAAGCATATTTCTGGCTAACTCATCTTAAATTAACCCATCTCCATTAATCTGTGTATTGCCACGAGGCTGTGGCTTACCAGGTAAAGTTCTGGCATCTCCTGTGGGGCTATATGGCTTCTCACTGTCTCTGCCCTTCTTCCTCCCAGCATTCAGTTTTCCCCACCTAGCTCTGTTCAACTCTATCAGGCCAAACCAATTTCTTTATTAACCAATGGTATTCACAGCATGCGGAGGGGAATCCCACATCATGTGACCATCATAGAATGCACTTCACAGCCCTTGGTGAAAGAACTTTGTGTATGTCTAGGCTCTATAACACTGCTGGATGTTCTTTTGTTGACTGCAATGGGGTGTCATCCTGTGGATCGTGACCCCTTTGGGGTTTGAATGACCCTTTTATTGGGGTCGTTTAAGACCATTGGAAAAGAAAGATATTTATATTACAACTCATAAAGGTGGTAAAATTGCAGTTATAAAGTAACAATGAAAATAATTTTCTGGTTGGGGTTTGCCACAGTTTGAGGTATTGTATTAAAGGGTGGCAGAATTAGGAAGGTGGAAAACCACTGTTATATGGTATGAATGATAGAGGTGAAATTCTTGAGCCAGTAATGTCATCAAAGTAGAGGTGACATTGAAAAATAGACTACATGGAATGATTTTTTTGTCCAGATTTCTTTAGATAGTCTGTAGTGTCCTGGAACTTGCTCAATAGACCAGGATGGCCTCAAACTCAGATGTGCCTGCCTCTACTAAGTGCTGGGATTAAAGGCTCGTGTCACCACTGACCACCAGAATGGTTTCTTAGAGCTTTAATATAAACGGCTCACTTTTATATTAATTTTATAACTCCTATTCTCTTCTGTGTTGACTAATTACCAAACTTTTAAAGCCGAAGAAAATACAATACTATGTATATTAGTTGTGTGAGCAGTTGTTATACCATACGCATGTTAATTTATTTATAAAAGTTCTTTTTATAACATATTGGCTTTTTAAAAAGGAACTTTTCTTGTTCCATAGGATCTACCTCAGACCCAGGAAGTATAAGCAGTTCTGAATTATATTATACCTTAAGTGAGTCATCTGTTGACTCACAACAACCATCCAAATCCAAAAATTCATGGTATATTGATGAAGGTAATCTATAATTTTAGTCCTCTTTATAATGGTACCCTCTGTTTAATATGTAAGGGGAAATGACTTTTTCGTCAATATTTGTTAATTTTGGAAACAGTGAATAGATCATAGCTAATATGACAATATTGCTGAACTAAAATATTAAACATAGTTTGAACTACACTGTTATTAGGGTTGAGGATACATTTGAAATATGTTAGTAGTCTGGGTTTTGTTTTGCTTTTTTTTTTCTCGAGACAGAGTTTCTCTGTATAAAAAGTCCTTGCTGTCCTAGAACTTGCATTATTGATTTGTGTGTAATTCTCTGCTTTTCCTGTTTGCATTTGTTTGTATACATATTTGTTATTCTTAATGCATGTTATGTTTAAAGGTGGAAACATACTTAGTAGTGAGTGCATTCCTAACTCTGATTTGTCTCCTACCCAGGTTTTTATCAAGCTGTGTTCTGTGAAATACACTGATCCAGCATACTTGGGTGGCTGAGAAAGTTTTATCAAGTCAGTTTAGTGCAGCACATTGGTTAGAGGTTGTCCAGGCACGTGGGCATGTAAAGGCTCCGGTTTTTACAGTAAACAGATTGTCCATGTTTATCTTGGCACACTCCATAAACGCTTGAGTGTAAAACGCAGTAATGTGTAGGGTTGTGCTGGGCATGCTGATCTGGAAAATGGAACAAAAATTATGAATAAGGTTTTCTTTAAAGCTTTTTAAAACTTCAAATAAAATTGACTGCATCTGATTAACTTTTCAAAAATTAAAGCATTTTGATAACTGATGATTACATTTTCTTACAGAAATTATATTTTTAAGTACAGTGTTGATTTTTTTCACCTGAGGAATTACCTTTCAGTACTGTGGAGTCTTTAACGTGAATCTGTAAGACTATAAAGATTGTGCTTTTTTTGTTGGAAAGGATTTCTTTGTTTTTTATGCTAAACTATGTTTCTTCCATATATAGTTAAAAAGCATGTTTACTATTTCAGAGAGCATGACACCGGAAAGGAGGTCTCCAGAACTTGCCTTTTTGTCAAGAGGTGTTGGTGACAACGCTTTATCTAGTCATAATGAACCAAACGGTACAGGTATGGAGGCCATTCTTGATAGTTTACATGATAATATGATTCTCCAAGATGTTAAATAAGCTATATGTTATTGTGTGTGTATATATATATATATATATATGTATATATATGTATACATATAATTTGTTCCTACACTTTATGTAAACTAAAATTTTATGTACATGATTTTAAGTGAGGATGTAGTAAAGAAACCACCGAAATGGCCAGCCTATGAGCGGTGGAGGGAGCTTTTTATTTGGATAAGAGAGAGAACAGCTGGCGGTGTTACATGCCTTCAATCCCAGCTCTCAGGAGGCAAAGGCAGGTGGATCTCTGTGTTTGAGGCCAGCCTGGTTGACAGAGCAAGTTCCAGCGAAAAACCCTAAAGTGGGAGAGAGAGAGGGAGGGAGGGAGCTTCTAATACACACCAGAAAAAGTTTCGACCTGTGTTCTGCTTGTTCTGCTGAGCTTTGTCTAAATGAACCTTTTGGAGCTGACTGCCATGCATTCACACGGAGTATCCACAGTTTCACTTGGGAAGAACAAGTCCCCAAGGATGGTGTTATGTACAGCTGCCAGGGTGCAGCTTTTGGGAGCTTTTGTTTATTTTTTGTACTGCTTTACTGAGTTGGCATTGGCAGAATCTTCTTTGAGCAGTGAAGACTGCATGGTTGCCACTAAACTTTTTCTCTAATTCATGAACCAGCCAGACTTGGATTTTCTGGAAAGATTTCTGCTGAGAAACTGGTGCTAAAATAAGGATTGCTTTCTGACCATCACCAGCTTCCTTGGCTGTGGTGGGTGATACTGAGTTTCCAAGCTGTGCCTTGAGATCTGAGTTCATCTCCAGCTCAAGCAGTGCATGAGAGATGCTAGACTCGAAGTCATGTCTTCTTGTCATCAGGCTTCCTAGTCTTGTTGCTTGAGCTGATGCTGGCCTTCTCCTGAAAGGAGGAAAGTACCACTGGTCATATGGGTCGTGGACTACATTGTCCGCCAATGACAGGCACAGGCCGAATATTCCACCACATCCCTAATGAGGGCACAGAGCCTCAGAATTCCATCCTCCTAAACTACAAAGTGCAAAAAATTGTGTTAATAAAATTCTAAGATGTTTATATTGTAAATGTAAAAAAAATAAATTATTTCTTTTGTAATTTTGGGATCAAAGTGAACAGAACCTTATAAGCTAGGTAAGTACTTTTTTACTCAGGTATTGTTCCAGACACTGAGATTACTTTTTTATTTTTTATTTTTTGGTGCTTGCATCAAGTCTGGCATCTTACACAAAGTAATATAAGACTCCACTCCTGAGCCACATATCCACCCAAAACCTGAATGTTTTTTAACTTAATTAGTTCATCAGCTTGTATGATCACATTTGAAGTTTATGAAGGGAAATTATAATGATGAGCAACTTATTCCTTGGATGAGTTCTGAGAAGTGCATCATTCGGCAGTTTGTTTTTGTGTGTGACTTTTTTAATGAGACCTCTTGCTTGTTCCCAGCTGCTCAGCCCCAAAATAATCACACAGAAACCCTATTATTTGCAATACTGTTTGGCCAATAGCTTAAGCATATTTCTGGCTAACTCATCTTAAATTAACCCATCTTCATTAATCTGTGTATTGTCACGAGGCTGTGGCTTACCAGGTAGAGTTCTGGCATCTCCTGTGGGGCTATATGGCTTCTCACTGACTCTGCCCTTCTTCCTCCCAGCATTCAGTTTTCCCCACCTAGCTCTGTTCAACTCTATCAGGCCAAACCAATTTCTTTATTAACCAATGGTATTCACAGCATGCGGAGGGGAATCCCACATCATGTGACCATCATAGAATGCACTTCACAGCCCTTGGTGAAAGAACTTTGTGTATGTCTAGGCTCTATAACACTGCTGCATGTTCTTTTGTTGACTGCAATGGGGTGTCATCCTGTGGATCGGGACCCCTTTAGGGTTTGAATGACCCTTTTATTGGGGTCGTTTAAGACCATTGGAAAAGAAAGATATTTATATTACAACTCATAAAGGTGGTAAAATTGCAGTTATAAAGTAACAATGAAAATAATTTTCTGGTTGGGGTTTGCCACAGTTTGAGGTATTGTATTAAAGGGTGGCAGAATTAGGAAGGTGGAAAACCACTGTTATATGGTATGAATGATAGAGGTGAAATTCTTGAGCCAGTAATTTCATCAAAGTAGAGGTGACATTGAAAAATAGACTACATGGAATGATTTTTTTTTGTCCAGATTTCTTTAGATAGTCTGTAGTGTCCTGGAACTTGCTCAATAGACCAGGATGGCCTCAAACTCAGATGTGCCTGCCTCTACTAAGTGCTGGGATTAAAGGCTCGTGTCACCACTGACCACCAGAATGGTTTCTTAGAGCTTTAATATAAAAGGCTCACTTTTATATTAATTTTATAACTCCTACTCTCTTCTGTGTTGACTAATTACCAAACTTTTAAAGCCAAAGAAAATACAATACTATGTATATTAGTTGTGTGAGCAGTTGTTATACCATACGCATGTTAATTTATTTAAAAAATTTCTTTTTATAACATATTGGCTTTTTAAAAAGGAACTTTTCTTGTTCCATAGGATCTACCTCAGACCCAGGAAGTATAAGCAGTTCTGAATTATATTATACCTTAAGTGAGTCATCGGTTGACTCACAACAACAATCCAAATCCAAAAATTCATGGTATATTGATGAAGGTAACCTATAATTTTAGTCCTTTTTATAATGGTACCCTCTGTTTAATATGTAAGGGGAAATGACTTTTTCGTCAATATTTGTTAATTTTGGAAACAGTGAATAGATCATAGCTAATATGACAATATTGCTGAACTAAAATATTAAACATAGTTTGAACTACACTGTTATTAGGGTTGAGGATACATTTGAAATATGTTAGTAGTCTGGGTTTTGTTTTGCTTTTTTTTTTTCTCGAGACAGAGTTTCTCTGTATAAAAAGTCCTTGCTGTCTTAGAACTTGCATTATTGATTTGTGTGTAATTCTCTGCTTTTCCTGTTTGCATTTGTTTGTATACATATTTGTTATTCTTAATGCATGCTATGTTTAAAGGTGGAAACATACTTAGTAGTGAGTGCATTCCTAACTCTGATTTGTCTCCTACCCAGGTTTTTATCAAGCTGTGTTCTGTGAAATACACTGATCCAGCATACTTGGGTGGCTGAGAAAGTTTTATCAAGTCAGTTTAGTGCAGCACATTGGTTAGAGGTTGTCCAGGCACGTGGGCATGCAAAGGCTCCGGTTTCTACAGTAAACAGATTGTCCATGTTTATCTTGGCACACTCCATAAACGCTTGAGTGTAAAACGCAGTAATGTGTAGGCTTGTGCTGGGCATGCTGAACTGGAAAATGTAACAAAAATTATGAATAAGGTTTTCTTTAAAGCTTTTTAAAACTTCAAATAAAATCGACTGCATCTGACTGACTTTTCAAAAATTAAAGCATTTTGATAACTGATGATTACATTTTCTTACAGAAATTATATTTTTAAGTACAGTGTTGATTTTTTTCACCTGAGGAATTACCTTTCAGTACTGTGGTGTCTTTAACCTAATCTGTAAGACTATAAAGATTGTGCTTTTTTTGTTGGAAAGGATTTCTTTGTTTTTTATGCTAAACTATGATTCTTCCATATATAGTTAAAAAGCATGTTTACTATTTCAGAGAGCATGACACCGGAAAGGAGGTCTCCAGAACTTGCCTTTTTGTCAAGAGGTGTTGGTGACAACGCTTTATCTAGTCATAATGAACCAAACGTTACAGGTATGGAGGCCATTCTTGATAGTTTACATGATAATATGATTCTCCAAGATGTTAAATAAGCTATATGTTATTGTGTGTGTGTATATATATATATGTATATATATATACACATATAATTTGTTCTTACAGTTTATGTAAACTAAAATTTTATGTACATGATTTTAAGTGAGGATGTAGTAAAGAAACCACCAAAATGGCCAGCCTATGAGCTGTGGAGGGAGCTTTGTATTTGGATAAGAAAGAGAACAGCTGGCGGTGTTACATGCCTTTAATCCCAGCTCTCAGGAGGCAAAGGCAGGTGGATCTCTGTGTTTGAGGCCAGCCTGGTTGACAGAGCAAGTTCCAGCGAAAAACCCTAGAGTGGGAGAGAGAGAGGGAGGGAGGGAGCTTCTAATACACACCAGAAAAAGTTTCGACCTGTGTTCTGCTTGTTCTGCTGAGCTTTGTCTAAATGAACCTTTAGGAGCTGACTGCCATGCATTCACACGGAGTATCCACAGTTTCACTTGGGAAGAACAAGTCCCCAAGGATGGTGTTATGTACAGCTGCCAGGGTGCAGCTTTTGGGAGCTTTTGTTTATTTTTTGTACTGCTTTACTGAGTTGGCATTGGCAGAATCTTCTTTGAGCAGTGAAGACTGCATGGTTGCCACTAAACTTTTTCTCTAATTCATGAACCAGCCAGACTTGGATTTTCTGGAAAGATTTCTGCTGAGAAACTGGTGCTAAAATAAGGATTGCTTTCTGACCATCACCAGCTTCCTTGGCTGTGGTGGGTGATACTAAGTTTCCAAGCTGTGCCTTGAGATCTGAGTTCATCTCCTGCTCAAGCAGTGCATGAGAGATACTAGACTCGAAGTCATGTCTTCTTGTCATCAGGCTTCCTAGTCTTGTTGCTTGAGCTGATGCTGGCCTTCTCCTGAAAGGAGGAAAGTACCACTGGTCATATGGGTCGTGGACTACATTGTCCGCCAATGACAGGCACAGGCCGAATATTCCACCACATCCCTAACGAGGGCACAGAGCCTCGGAGGTCCATCCTCCTAAACTACAAAGTGCAAAAAATTGTGTTAATAAAATTCTAAGATGTTTATATTGTAAATGTAAAAAAAATAAATTATTTCTTTTGTAATTTTGGGATCAAAGTCAACAGAACCTTATAAGCTAGGTAAGTACTTTTTTACTCAGGTATTGTTCCAGACACTGAGATTACTTTTTTATTTTTATTTCTTTTTTGGTGCTTGCATCAAGTCTGGCATCTTACACAAAGTAATATAAGACTCCACACCTGAGCCACATATCCACCCAAAACCTGAATGTTTTTTAACTTAATTAGTTCATCAGCTTGTATGATCACATTTGAAGTTTATGAAGAGAAATTATAATGTTGAGCCACTTATTCCTTGGATGAGTTCTGAGAAGTGCATCATTCGGCAGTTTGTTTTTGTGTGTGACTTTTTTTATGAGACCTCTTGTTTGTTCCCAGCTGCTCAGCCCCAAAATAATCACACAGAAACCCTATTATTTGCAATACTGTTTGGCCAATAGTTTAAGCATATTTCTGGCTAACTCATCTTAAATTAACCCATCTCCTTTAATCTGTGTATTGCCACGAGGCTGTGGCTTACCAGGTAAAGTTCTGGCATCTCCTGTGGGGCTATATGGCTTCTCACTGACTCTGCCCTTCTTCCTCCCAGCATTCAGTTTTCCCCACCAGCTCTGTTCAACTCTATCAGGCCAAACCAATTTCTTTATTAACCAATGGTATTCACAGCATGCGGAGGGGAATCCCACATCATGTGACCATCATAGAATGCACTTCACAGTCCTTGGTGAAAGAACTTTGTGTATGTCTAGGCTCTATAACACTGCTGCATGTTCTTTTGTTGACTGCAATGGGGTGTCATCCTGTGGATCGGGACCCCTTTAGGGTTTGAATGACCCTTTTATTGGGGTCGTTTAAGACCATTGGAAAAGAAAAATATTTATATTACAACTCATAAAGGTGGTAAAATTGCAGTTATAAACTAACAATGAAAATAATTTTCTGGTTGGGGTTTGCCACAGTTTGAGGTATTGTATTAAAGGGTGGCAGAATTAGGAAGGTGGAAAACCACTGTTATATGGTATGAATGATAGAGGTGAAATTCTTGAGCCAGTAATTTCATCAAAGTAGAGGTGACATTGAAAAATAGACTACATGGAATGATTTTTTTTTGTCCAGATTTCTTTAGATAGTCTGTAGTGTCCTGGAACTTGCTCAATAGACCAGGATGGCCTCAAACTCAGATGTGCCTGCCTCTACTAAGTGCTGGGATTAAAGGCTCGTGTCACCACTGACCACCAGAATGGTTTCTTAGAGCTTTAATATAAAAGGCTCACTTTTATATTAATTTTATAACTCCTACTCTCTTCTGTGTTGACTAATTACCAAACTTTTAAAGCCGAAGATAATACAATATTATGTATATTATTGGTGTGAGCAGTTGTTATACCATACGCATGTTAATTTATTTATAAAAGTTCTTTTTATAACGTATTGGCTTTTTAAAAAGGAACTGTTCTTGTTCCATAGGATCTACCTCAGACCCTGGAAGTATAAGCAGTTCTGGATTATTTCATACCTTACGTGCGTCATCTGTTGACTCACAACAACAATCCAAATCCAAAAATTCATGGTATATTGATGAAGGTAATCTATAATTTTAGTCCTCTTTATAATGGTACCCTCTGTTTAATATATAAGGGGAAATGACTTTTTCATCAATATTTGTTAATTTTGGACAGTGAATAGATCATAGCTAATATGACAATATTGCTGAACTAAAATATTAAACATAGTTTGAACTACACTGTTATTAGGGTTGAGGATACATTTGAAATATGTTAGTAGTCTGGGTTTTGTTTTGCTTTTTTTTTTTCTCGAGACAGAGTTTCTCTGTATAAAAAGTCCTTGCTGTCCTAGAACTTGCATTATTGATTTGTGTGTAATTCTCTGCTTTTCCTGTTTGCATTTGTTTGTATACATATTTGTTATTCTTAATGCATGTTATGTTGAAAGGTGGAAACATACTTAGTAGTGAGTGCATTCCTAACTCTGATTTGTCTCCTACCCAGGTTTTTATCAAGCTGTGTTCTGTGAAATACACTGATCCAGCATACTTGGGTGGCTGAGAAAGTTTTATCAAGTCAGTTTAGTGCAGCACATTGGTTAGAGGTTGTCCATGCACGTGGGCATGTAAAGGCTCCGGTTTTTACAGTAAACAGATTGTCCATGTTTATCTTGGCGCACTCCATAAACGCTTGAGTGTAAAACGCTGTAATGTGTAGGGTTGTGCTGGGCATGCTGATCTGAAAAATGTAACAAAAATTATGAATAAGGTTTTCTTTAAAGCTTTTTAAAACTTCAAATAAAATTGACTGCATCTGATTAACTTTTCAAAAATTAAAGCATTTTGATAACTGATGATTACATTTTCTTACAGAAATTATATTTTTAAGTACAGTGTTGATTTTTTTTCACCTGAGGAATTACCTTTCAGTACTGTGGAGTCTTTAACGTGAATCTGTAAGACTATAAAGATTGTGCTTTTTTTGTTGGAAAGGATTTCTTTGTTTTTTATGCTAAACTATGTTTCTTCCATATATAGTTAAAAAGCATGTTTACTATTTCAGAGAGCATGACACCGGAAAGGAGGTCTCCAGAACTTGCCTTTTTGTCAAGAGGTGTTGGTGACAACGCTTTATCTAGTCATAATGAACCAAACGTTACAGGTATGGAGGCCATTCTTGATAGTTTACATGATAATATGATTCTCCAAGATGTTAAATAAGCTATATGTTATTGTGTGTGTATATATATATATATGTATATATATGTATACATATAATTTGTTCCTACACTTTATGTAAACTAAAATTTTATGTACATGATTTTAAGTGAGGATGTAGTAAAGAAACCACCGAAATGGCCAGCCTATGAGCGGTGGAGGGAGCTTTTTATTTGGATAAGAGAGAGAACAGCTGGCGGTGTTACATGCCTTCAATCCCAGCTCTCAGGAGGCAAAGGCAGGTGGATCTCTGTGTTTGAGGCCAGCCTGGTTGACAGAGCAAGTTCCAGCGAAAAACCCTAGAGTGGGAGAGAGAGAGGGAGGGAGGGAGCTTCTAATACACACCAGAAAAAGTTTCGACCTGTGTTCTGCTTGTTCTGCTGAGCTTTGTCTAAATGAACCTTTAGGAGCTGACTGCCATGCATTCACACGGAGTATCCACAGTTTCACTTGGGAAGAACAAGTCCCCAAGGATGGTGTTATGTACAGCTGCCAGGGTGCAGCTTTTGGGTGCTTTTGTTTATTTTTTGTACTGCTTTACTGAGTTGGCATTGGCAGAATCTTCTTTGAGCAGTGAAGACTGCATGGTTGCCACTAAACTTTTTCTCTAATTCATGAACCAGCCAGACTTGGATTTTCTGGAAAGATTTCTGCTGAGAAACTGGTGCTAAAATAAGGATTGCTTTCTGACCATCACCAGTTTCCTTGGCTGTGGTGGGTGATACTGAGTTTCCAAGCTGTGCCTTGAGATCTGAGTTCATCTCCAGCTCAAGCAGTGCATGAGAGATGCTAGACTCGAAGTCATGTCTTCTTGTCATCAGGCTTCTTAGTCTTGTTGCTTGAGCTGATGCTGGCCTTCTCCTGAAAGGAGGAAAGTACCACTGGTCATATGGGTCGTGGACTACATTGTCCGCCAATGACAGGCACAGGCCGAATATTCCACCACATCCCTAACGAGGGCACAGAGCCTCGGAGGTCCATCCTCCTAAACTACAAAGTGCAAAAAATTGTGTTAATAAAATTCTAAGATGTTTATATTGTAAATGTAAAAAAAATAAATTATTTCTTTTGTGATTTTGGGATCAAAGTCAACAGAACCTTATAAGCTAGGTAAGTACTTTTTTACTCAGGTATTGTTCCAGACACTGAGATTACTTTTTTATTTTTATTTTTTATTTTTTGGTGCTTGCATCAAGTCTGGCATCTTACACAAAGTAATATAAGACTCCACTCCTGAGCGACATATCCACCCAAAACCTGAATGTTTTTTAACTTAATTAGTTCATCAGCTTGTATGATCACATTTGAAGTTTATGAAGGGAAATTATAATGATGAGCCACTTATTCCTGGGATGAGTTCTGAGAAGTGCATCATTCGGCAGTTTATTTTTGTGTGTGACTTTTTTTATGAGACCTCTTGTTTGTTTCCAGCTGCTCAGCCCCAAAATAATCACACAGAAACCCTATTATTTGCAATACTGTTTGGCCAATAGCTTAAGCATATTTCTGGCTAACTCATCTTAAATTAACCCATCTCCATTAATCTGTGTATTGCCACGAGGCTGTGGCTTACCAGGTAAAGTTCTGGCATCTCCTGTGGGGCTATATGGCTTCTCACTGACTCTGCCCTTCCTCCTCCCAGCATTCAGTTTTCCCCACCTAGCTCTGTTCAACTCTATCAGGCCAAACCAATTTCTTTATTAACCAATGGTATTCACAGCATGCGGAGGGGAATCCCACATCATGTGACCATCATAGAATGCACTTCACAGCCCTTGGTGAAAGAATTTTGTGTATGTCTAGGCTCTATAACACTGCTGCATGTTCTTTTGTTGACTGCAATGGGGTGTCATCCTGTGGATCGGGACCCCTTTAGGGTTTGAATGACCCTTTTATTGGGGTCGTTTAAGACCATTGGAAAAGAAAGATATTCATATTACAACTCATAAAGGTGGTAAAATTGCAGTTATAAAGTAACAATGAAAATAATTTTCTGGTTGGGGTTTGCCACAGTTTGAGGTATTGTATTAAAGGGTGGCAGAATTAGGAAGGTGGAAAACCACTGTTATATGGTATGAATGATAGAGGTGAAATTTGTGAGCCAGTAATGTCATCAAAGTAGAGGTGACATTGAAAAATAGACTACATGGAATGATTTTTTTTTTGTCCAGATTTCTTTAGATAGTCTGTAGTGTCCTGGAACTTGCTCAATAGACCAGGATGGCCTCAAACTCAGATGTGCCTGCCTCTACTAAGTGCTGGGATTAAAGGCTCGTGTCACCACTGACCACCAGAATGGTTTCTTAGAGCTTTAATATAAAAGGCTCACTTTTATATTAATTTTATAACTCCTACTCTCTTCTGTGTTGACTAATTACCAAACTTTTAAAGCCGAAGATAATACAATACTATGTATATTAGTTGTGTGAGAAGTTGTTATACCATACGTATGTTAATTTATTTATAAAATTTCTTTTTATAACATATTGGCTTTTTAAAAAGGAACTTTTCTTGTTCCATAGGATCTACCTCAGACCCAGGAAGTATAAGCAGTTCTGGATTATTTCATACCTTATGTGCGTCATCTGTTGACTCACAACAACCATCCAAATCCAAAAATTCATGGTATATTGATGAAGGTAATCTATAATTTTAGTCCTCTTTATAATGGTACCCTCTGTTTAATATGTAAGGGGAAGTGACTTTTTCGTCAATATTTGTTAATTTTGGAAACAGTGAATAGATCATAGCTAATATGACAATATTGCTGAACTAAAATATTAAACATAGTTTGAACTACACTGTTATTAGTGTTGAGGATACATTTGAAATATGTTATTAGTCTGGGTTTTGTTTTGCTTTGTTTTTTTTTAACCCGAGACTGAGTTTCTCTGTATAAAAAGTCCTTGCTTTCCTAGAACTAGCTCTGTTGACCAGACTGGCCTCGAACTCACAGAGACTCACCTGCTTCTGGTTCCTGAGTGTTGAGATTAAAAGTGTACACCACTATGCCCAGCAGTTTTTTCTTATGTCTTAATACATCTGCTTAGGATCAACTTTTTCTAGAAATGAAGTGACTCATTTAAAGTCTTGCCTATCTTACTTTCTTTAAAACACACTAACTTTCCTTGTTTCCTAGATATCATTCTCCTTTCATGTATTTATTTCCTTCATCTGTGCAGGTTAATTACCTGGAAATCCTTCTAGTTCCTCCAGTTCAATGGTCTGGCTCACTGCTCTTCACCTCTTAAACTGAAACCTTTCCTTGTGCTGTACTCACTCACTCTCTTAGGTTAGGTTAAGTGTCCCTGATGTGGTTTTGGTTATTTGCCTGTATTTTCTGTAAGTTCCTAGTGCTTCTACACTGCTTTGTATTCAGTAGATTCAGTAAACTAAATGAAAATATAGTGTTCTAAGTCTCTATGATGACTGCTTATGACATGGATTCAGTTATAAGCTAAAACACACAGTAAAATCTACAGTTGCATACTCTAGATTACATATATACTTACACAGAAAGTGACCTGAGTGGGTATTTGCCACATCTGATTCTCGCCCTGAGTGGGGTTTTGTGAGCATAGGCAACATGACCTGCCTCTCTCTAGAATTCATTCATCCTGGGCCGGAGAGATGGCTCAGAGATTAAGAGCACTGACTGTTCTTCCAGAGGTAATTTAGAATTATTATTTAATTTTTATATCTCTTCATACTAATTTCTAACTTAATTATATAATGGGAAAGAATATAATCCATGTGATACTGACTAGACTTAGATGACCAATGCCAGATTACTGAGACAGGAAACTGTGGAGGTCGAGAAGAGGAGCAAGAACATTATTCAGAGCCAATGAATTTACAGTGCTTTCAAGCAGACTTGGAAAGGGATCATGTGATCAGTTAGACTAGAACTTTGTATTGTTTTTAGAAGATGCAGTCATATTTAATGTTCTTGAACAGCCTTTTCTAATTAAGGACATTTTTTCATAGTTGCAGAAGACCCTGCAAAGTCACTTACAGAGCTGTCTCCAGACTTTGGACATTCATCACCTCCACCACAACCTCCTTCCATGAACTCCTTATCCAGCGAGAACAGATTCCACTCTCTACCGTTCAGCCTGACCAAGATGCCCAATACTAACGGCAGCATTGCTCACAGCCCACTGTCACTGTCAGTGCAGTCTGTGACCGGCGAGATGAACAGCACGCCTGTCCAGGAGAGTCCACCTTTGCCCATTTCTTCTGTTAATGCATACGGCCTAGAGGTGGGCTCACTGGCTGAAGTGAAAGAGAATCCCCCGTTCTATGGGGTTATCCGTTGGATTGGCCAGCCGCCTGGGCTCAGTGACGTGCTAGCTGGGCTGGAACTGGTAATTTATTTTGGCTTGAAATCTACAACTTTTCTTCATGGGTTTTAAAACTAGGTTTTCCTCTATTAGATAATTTCTTGGCAAGTTATTTTTTCTCAAAAAAAATCCAGTAGTAGAGGAAATATAGTATTGCTTACCTTCACCCTTTGCATTGCTAAGGCTTCTCACCCACTTATTCCTCATGTTTGTTTGTGATCAAGGAATAGATTGATTTTTAGGCTAGAACATGTAGTCTCCACATACAAACAGAATGCAGCAAAGAAAGCAGTTCAGTGACCAGTTTTCCTTCTTATTCTTTAGCCTCCTCCCATTGCAGTCAGTTCAGGGATATGACTGACTTTAAAATTAATCATGTTTGGAGTCTTTGGGAGAAGGGAAGGTTTTATTTTTGGCTCTAAAAAAGTATATTGTGTGATATTTCATAACCAGGAGGGAGAACTTGAATAAATTTAGCCATTACCTAAATATAGTTTTTAACTTTTTTTCACTTGTCTTCTTGCTGGTGAGGAACTAGGTAATTTATCTACTCCTGCCCATTGTTAATACTTTTGAAATGGCTCAGGGAAACTCAGTAAACCAAGGAAGCTCTAAGCATGTATTTTGAAAGGAAATGCATCAAATACTTCCCGGAGGGCTAAAGAATTATTTTCTTAAACCACCAGCTGAGGGCCAAAGCACCAGTTAGTCAGTCCCTTTTCCTTCGTGCTGATCTGTTCAGAAAAGATTTGAAAAAGAAATTCAGAAAAAGTGAAAACTCCACAGCTCTTCCCGGTGTAACACATACCAAAACCTTTCTTTTTCAGGAGGATGAATGTGCGGGCTGTACAGATGGCACGTTCAGGGGCACGCGCTATTTCACCTGCGACTTGAAGAAGGCCCTGTTCGTGAAACTTAACAGCTGCAGACCCGACTCTAGGTTTGAGTTCCTGGAGCCTGTTTACAATCAGATTGAAAGGTGTAATTCTTTAGGTAATTGGATACTTTTAATTTATTTACCCATCTGGAATGACTGTTTCTTGCTACTTTTTAGCATCTGAGGGTGACAGTGTTTAAATGTTTTATTTACTTGCCAGTGTTCATCAAGTTTCGAAGTTGGAAAAGATTCTTACTTGGTGCATAAGAGAGTTGTCCTAAGAGGAGATATGTTGAAAGAAGAGTTAGGAAAAGTGTTTAGGGTCTAAAGACTGAAAGACGGTGTTTTTTCTTCTCTTTTATTGATTATAGACATTAAATTTTTGGCAGTGTGGGTGGTAGAAATGAAAATGTGGTCCCTTTAGCAATAACTTGCCCCTCCGCATCTTTTTAAGTACCTCATTTCGGATGTCCTTATGAAGAAATCTGATACAGTCTGGGGATGCAGTTGGCTTGACAGATGGAGGACAATTCTTTTCATTGTCACTAGCTTGCTGATGCTGGCCTTTCCCTTAACAATAGTGAGAGTCAAGCAGGGGAAAATAGGGAAAACATCTTCATGAAAAACATTTTTCTTAATGTTGAAGAATATTTTGGAAACTTGTTTTTTTTTTATACTTGAAAATGAAACATTTTGGACAAGTAACAAAATATGCTTTGACAGATGCTTAATTGACTTAATTTTCTAAACTCTATATGACAGGAATGATGTTGAAAGTGAATAATCACATTTTTATAAGTCCAGATAAATATCAGTTAACTAAAGTAAAAAAATGCAGAGGATGCCAAAATATACTTTAAATGATATATATGTACATGCATATGAATATATACGGTCATGATTTAAAAGAATTATTTTTATTTTTTATCTTTTCAGCATTTGGAGGCTACTTAAGTGAAGTAGTAGACGAAAATACTCCACCAAAGATGGAAAAAGAAGGTTTAAAGATAATGATTGGAAAGAAGAAAGGCATCCAGGGCCATTACAATTCTTGTTACTTGGACTCAACTCTATTCTGGTAAGTTCCTATTTTCTGCAGTAAGTGTAAATAGTGCTGTGTGGGGGAGAGGGGAGACAGGTATGTGTGTGTGTGTATATGAAAGAAGGTGCCAGATGCCTTTGATGTAGAGAAACTGACAGTTAGGAAAGATCATGAGATTTGGTCCTGAGTGACTAAAGAATTTCATATCCTATTCCTAGATCCAAAGCACTAATATAAAAATACTGCAGTGAATAATGAGTGAACAGATACTTTGAGGACATCTGCCTTCAGTGTAGATGATGGCACTTGTGCCAAGTAACCTGCAGCAAGCTATTGGCATTGCGTGCTGCATGTGTTCTGGAATATCGAGATGATCATAAAAATTCTTAATATTAAAAATTACTTTCCATGGGATCACTGTTGCCCTCCTTTGTGTAGTTTTCCCTAAAGTGGATCAAGTTGAACAGCAAGGATCATTAGGCTATGAAGATTGAATCTGTAGCCGTAAGGGTTGTGCACTGCCAGTTAAGTGGATCTGCCACTCCGTAGGCTGTGCCACAAGAGTTAGGAAGTTAGTATGGAAGTTAGGATTTTAAAGGAGAGAGCAGAATAAAGGTGGGTCTTTTCATTGGTGGAATACTTTTGATTAAACAAGCAAGCAAGCATTGCTATAATATTCCTTAGATTTGCTGATAAAAATTTATTTTAACTAAATTGATTTTCTTTGATGCCAGCAAATTTTTATTGCTAATCACTCACAAGTTATTATAAGGAAATGCCTATCTTATGATAATGAGATGAATTTGTCCTGACTAGTCTGATCTGGTCTTGACCAGTCTCTGACTTTCTCCCTATGTTGTCTGTGTGTGTGTGACTGATTTCCAGGCCTCTCTTCATTTATGTAAACCAGCTTCTTTCATAATGTTCTCTGGCGTGTTTTCAACCTTCACGTGTATGGTGCAGTCTTGGTGTTTCTGGTCCTGATCTGCAGGGTCTCCGGGTACTGAGCACAGGGCCTGTGTGGTCTGTCCATGAGTTCTTAGACCAGTGGTATCCCTTTGCCTCTTTCTACACCTTTAAGAATCTTTCTCAAATATTATTGTTTTTATAACATGAGGAAAATATTCTTTTATTTTGCAGCTTATTTGCTTTTAGTTCTGTCCTGGATACGGTTTTGATCAGACCCAAAGAAAAAACTGATATAGAGTATTATAGTGAGACCCAGGAGCTACTGAGGACAGCAATAGTTAATCCTCTGAGAATGTAAGTAGAAGACATGTGTTTTGTCTTTAGTTGGTGTTCTGTTTACTGTTTTCTTGTATAGTAATTAATTTATGCTCTGGACTCATGTAGTAAAAAAAAAAGAAGTTAGTTCTCATGGAATACTGACTTTTTAAAACCTTTATGTTTCGTCCTCTGTTTATGTGTTGTTTATTCTGGGCAGTGCATTCTGTAAAATGATGGGATTCATTTGGAGTCATGCACTACAAGGTAGCAATGACATTGCACTAGAATCAAGTGAGGTATATTAAAGTGACATGGTATTTTGTTTGTTTAAAAGAATTTATTTGGGTCTTCTTTTACTCCTTTCCTAAGGTAGTTGTAAATGTGCAGAAGACCATGTAGGAAGACTTTGATGCATGATGGTGATGTGTGATGACTTCACAAGGCGTTTATGTGATGAAGAGTTAGGTTAGCCAGTGATCAGGAAACAGATAGCTCAGGGACATAGAGAACAAACTATGCAATTTAAAGTCCAACTGTGATCAATTTAAACTTTGTGATACACTTTTCTTAACAGTGAAAATAAAGATTAACATAATATATTTAAAATAACAAAATATGAAACTATAAGGAGTATTCCAAATTGCGTACTGTGTCATCTAGCTAAGAAAGTAAATTAAAAGTGAAACAAATTTCTCTAGATACTTGTTTGCCTTACTTTTCTAATCATCTTATCCTTTAATTATGTGCTTTGATTTTAATATTAATTATTTTGTCTTACACAAATTTTAAACTCCCCGATTTTTCTTTCCCTATGTAAATGACACTAGAACAGCACAGGTCAAATCTTAACTACAAGGCACATTGTCACACCCTTCCTTCTTTTGAAAATACTGTCAATCCATCAGGAAACGTTTTTTGCATATGATTGCCCAACTAGTCCAGAATCATAGTTATTCTAATTTTGTCACCAGTCTATAGAAAACACTTGCTGCATGGCCTATGAGACCAAGGTGCATCTTTTCAGGCATGGTGGGATATACCTGTAATCCCAGCACTTGATAGCTCAAGAGGCTAAGGCAAGATCAGTAGCTCAGAAATTTGAGATATATTTCTTGTGTCTGCAAATGTCATATCTGTTGTTGGGACAGAGGTTTTGCTTTCTGTATTGGAAGCGCCCACACACAGAGATCATGTTTTGTTTATTTGTTTTTTTGTTGTTGTTAGGTTTCTTTAATCTCCTTTTGTATTTTTGGTGCCCTACATATAGCATTATACAAGTGGTAGGTGTTTAGTGTTTGCTGATTGCAAAGAGCTACCAAGTAAGTGGATAGTCGCTCTAAAAAGCAGGTACACAGTATGATTAGCTGGCTCTGACTTGTTCTTGTAAGCCCATGGTCTCCTATAGTCAAACAAAGAGAATGTCATAATTATGTTGACTGTTTGATTTCAGACTCTAGATTTTTAGTATCTCATCAGTTCCCTTTTCCATGTCTCTTATCCTGTGTATAAGAAGGGCTTTCTCAAATTTGGATATCCTATTTTATAAAATAAGTGTTTTAATATAATAAGCAAATGCCATTTAGAAATTGCTTTACCCAGGCTTCATAAAAAGTTCAGAATTGTATTAGTACATGGTAGTTATTTTTAAGGTGTTTACTAGTATCTGGAAATAATTCTGATTCTCAGACTTTCACTTTTCAAACTTCTGTAGAAGCCTACAGCTGTTTCTTAAAAATAAATGCCTTGTCTATTGTTTTTGTAACATGTTAGAATTGATGAAAAGTACTTGATTATTAAGATGTGCCAGTGTCAGTTAATTCATTTTTATCAACAGATATGGATATGTGAGTGCCACAAAAACTATGAAACTGAGGAAAATATTTGAAAAAGTTGATGCTTTGTCAGGATTTACCTGCGAAGAAAAAGGTGACTCTTTTAATTTATAATATATGCATTGAAAATAACTTGAAAGTTTATCATCTAGTAATATGCTAAATTATTTCCTGAAACATACCTATTTAGTTTAGATGATTAAATTTAAGTTAGAATTATTTGAGAGGGCTAGGAGTATACTCAGTGGTGGAGTATGTAAGAGGCCTTGGGTTTGATTCCCAGCACTGTAAAAATATGAAAAGTTTCTTTTCTATGTGACATGCATATTTCTCCTGATTTTGTGATTCTTCTGAAGTGATGTGATGTGGAAGAAGTCTTTAAGAGGCCAGCCGGCTGGCTCTAGAGAAGATGACCAAGTAAAGAGCTGTCCTTGTCCCCAGCAGTGCTGTTCGGAGCTGCTTCTCTTTCTGTGATAGAGAGCGTCCCCAGCACTCAGTTTCTCACTGTGCTCCCTGTTGAAAGGGGCTGTGGAGCAGTTGGCCAGCACTTCTGTCTGCTCACAACTGAAGAATTTGCTCAGATTCAACTCCTGAATTAGTTTGTTAACTATATATTATAACCAGCTGTGGCATTTATATACATGGCTATTACTAAAATAGAAGAAAAAATAGGACATATACCAGGTATATTATACTGAAATTCCCAAAAGACATAAAAATGATTTCACTGTGTGTGAATGAGTATATTCTGTTAAATAGGGCACCATGACAACAAATGAAAAAGTAATATTTTATTATAAGTTTTCCCTTGTCAGGAGAACCTGAAAGAGCTAAACTTTTAGTTAATATGTCTCTCTTAAAGAATAGAATGGTTTTTAAATTTTCTCTGTGATTCACTTAGGTTTTTTTTTGTTTTGTTTTCTCCTAGATCCTGAAGAATTTCTAACTATCCTGTTTCATGATATTTTAAGGGTTGAGCCATTGTTAAAAATAAGGTAGGTCTCAAGCTGTCTAGAAGCATTTCAGAAATAGACCTTCTTTTACACTGCCATTGCCCAGTAGCTAAATGTTGCTAGCATAGATGTGGGTTTCACTAGCTGCTGTCCTCTCTCTGAGCTACACTTAACTTCCAGGGCACAAGTGAACCTGTCCTTTTAATTAGCCGTAGTGACAGATGTGCCCACAATTCAATTACTTATGAAATTGCATGTTAATATTTTTGAAAGTTCAGTTAGTGAACTTTAGAAAGGAATCTTATTCTAACTGAATTTAAAAAAAAGAAAGAAAAAACAGGGAGAGCATTGTTTGTGGCTTCCCATAACTTATAGTTAGCCTTAAGTTAGCTCTTTCATTCTCAGTTTAGATCTTCCTTCTCCCCATGTTGAAAGAATACCTGAGTTTACTGCGATATAGTTCTTAGTGGGATGTTTGAAATGTCTGTGCTTCCCAGGTCATTTGAATGGTGGGTCCCTCTTGATTTCAGTCTTGGTTTCTCTGGTGAAAATCTTAGGAGTGTGCTGCCTACTTCCTTAAGAACCCACACTGATGAGTTCTCTTTCCTCTTGTGTCTAAGCAATGCAGTTTGAACCAGGGTTAAACTGATTGTGGGAGCAAGGAAAGTATCACAGTTAAAGTTTGGTTCTCTTCAGAAATCTCTAACTAGTGAACTGGCATGATGCATAAGCATTGGGTGTACATACTTATTAGCAAGTCCAAGTTGGGAATCGCTTTCTATGTACCTAGAAAATCCTAGAGAATTATTTACAAAGATTTAAGAAAAGAATTTATTATAGTCTAGCCATGTAAAAATTAATCATGGAAAATCAACAACATTTTTTTATTCCTTCAAGCATATAGAAAAAGGAATATTTTATGTTTAAGAAAGAAAAATAAGCAATCATTGTTTTCAAAGATAGAGTTAAAAAAGATTTATGCTGAGCTACAAGGCAGATTTGATTAATTAGTGAGAAAGAGTAAATAATTAAATATGTTAATATTTTAGTTTGTTTTATTCTTTTGATGATTTTTACATTCCAACTCCAGTTTCCCCTCCTTCCTCTCTTCCTAGTCCTTTCCTCCCACCTTCTCCCTCTTCCCTCATCCTCTCCTCCTTCATTTCTATTCAGAAAAGGGCAGGCTTCCCATCTCCATAAAGGAAACATGGAACATCAAGTTGCATATCAAGACTAGACACCTCCCTTGTATTAAGGCTGGAAAAGGCAATCCAATAGAGTTCCCAAAACTGGCAGAAGAGTTAGAGACAGCCCCTACTCCCACTGATAGGAATGTATATTGACAGAATCTTAATCTATTGTCTTTACTTTTTCTAAAAACTCAAAACAATGATTTTAGAGTTTTCTACAAAATGAAGTGGGTAAAAATGTTGGCGGGTTCTTTTATTTAAAAAAAGAATTCTACTGTAACTTGTAAAGGCAAAGCAATAAACATTAAAACAGTATATAATTAGAAGTGTTTATCAGTAGACTTGAGTAGAAAACTCAATAGCATTGAAAGAAAAAAATAGCATGATATAGGATATATGGTAGTTAGTTTGGGAAGAAAAGGTCGGGTTTTTTGAGGTTGGTTTCTTTTTCTTTTCTTTTTTTTTCTTCTTAGTTTTGTTGTGAGATAAACCTCTAAACATATCTGTAAAAAGTTTTCTGATTGGGTTGAGGCTGAGAGTGTGAGGTGCAGTTGTAGTGGGACTGTACCTCAGCCGGTGTCCCTGCCTCTGCAAGGGAAGCAGATGGAGATGAATGCAGGTGCTCAGCTCACTTTCTCCTTCTCATTCTGGGGCCCAAACTTGTGAAATTGTGCTGCCCACATTTAGGGTGGATCTTCTCACCTCAACCCAATCAGAAAACTTTTTACAGTTATGTTTAGAGGTTTATCTCATAGATGATCCCAGATCCTGTCAAGTTAACAATGTTAACATCACAAGACCACTTATTGTCAACTTGATACCCAAATATGTCATTTAAAAATACATTTAATTTTATTTTTAATTGTGTGTATGAGTTCAGTGCCAACAGAGGCCAGAAGAGGATGTCAGATTTCCTTAAGCTGGAGTTACAGGCAGTTGCGAACTACCTGTTGTGGGTTCTGGGGACTGAGCTTTGGTCCTCTGTAAGGGCAGTGTCCTGTCTTAACCTCTTGATAGCTGAGACATTTCCTACCACTTTTGGTTATGAGCCTTAGTTTTTTATTTTTTTTTTTTAATGGCTGAACTCTCTCTCTCTCTTAGGCCCCAAGTTTTTTTAGACAGGATTTCTTTGTGTAACAGTCTTGGCTACTGGCTGTCCTGGAATTCACTTTGTAGACCAGACTGACCTCAAACTCATAGAGATCCACTTGCCTCTGTCTCCTGAGTGCTCAAATTAAGTGCATGATTCACCACACCCGAATTAAACATATGATTTTAAAGCTATTACTTTCTACTCTTTGTCCCGATAGGTTCTTGGTCATCTTTAATGCAGAATACATTCATTCTAACTTCAGAAGTTTCCATAATTTTTAATGTTCCAACACTGTTCAAAAATAGTCTTTTTAACCATGAGTTCCTGAAAAACCAATAAACAAGTTTTATACTTCCAGCTTACAGTGGCACAGGGTTGGTTCTCATCCCAAAAGAAAGGAGTTGGGGGCAAAGCAAGCAAAGAATGGTCAGACCAAAGCAAGAGTAACAAGAGCATCAAGGCAGAAGTCACAAGCTTCACAAGCTCATCATGGAGCTGCAGGATTTTGGAATGAGTTTAGGACCTCAGGACTCACCTATTATGGTCCAAACCACACCAATCCATGAATGTTTTTATATTCATGTTTGTAAAATGTCAATATCCACTTTTTAAAATTTATCAAATTTGTATTCTTGTGCCCTTGGATTGTCCGTGGTGGAAAATACAACCCAACTAGCATGGCTTGGTACAGTTTCATAACTTGGTTATGATTCTGTAGGTTTCCAAACTTCTAAAACACTAGCCGTGGGGGTATTTAATTATTTTTATCATTTTTTAAAATTTTTATAAACCCCATATTGTATATTGAGTATGTTTCCCCTGTACCTCCATACTTTCTATCCCTTTCCATGTCTCCCTCCTCATAGTTCCTTTGTTCCTTAGGCAGCATCATGTCTACTTTAATGTCATATACAAATTAATGCTTTTTGTCTCTCTGTAGAAGATCGAGGAGCCATAAATGGGAGAAAACATTCTCTTTATGGAACTGGTTGAATATGTTTAGTATGTTTATTTCCAATTGTATCCATTTTTTATACTGACATACTTTGTTCTTTATGGTTAAAAGGACTCACCTGTGCATATGATTTGAGGAGTGATTTTTGTTGTTTTGTTTTTCGTTTTAGGATGTTTGATTTTTTGAGACAGGTTTCTCTATATAGCTGTGACTGTCCTGAAACTTGCTTTGTAGATCAGGCTGGCCTCGAACTTACAGAGATCCACCTGCCTCTGTCTCCTGAGTGCTGGGATTAAAAGTGTGCACCACCATGCCTGGACCTGGAAGTGAGTTTTGAATGGCTGTTGTTCCTCCCAGTTTTCTGCTACAGTGTTAGGACACTATGTATCTCTTCCTCCATTAACTAGCTGCCATGCCTCCTCCTGGCCATCCTTGATTTTTCTGGGTGTGATTTTTTTTTACCTCTGTTATTTTTGTTTTCCCTTCTATGCTATTTTTAACTATGAATGTTTTCTATGACTTTTTTCTATGAGTTTTTCTATGATTTTTTGTAGTCATCAACAACCAATTAAGATGTTATTCTAGAATAACTGCTAGTTTCTTGAATTATAATCTGTTCTTATTAGCTTTGAGTTCTCAAGAGTGCTGTAGCTAGTTACCAGATTTTATGTTTTGTAAATTCAGGACATAATTTGCTTGGGGCACCTGAAGATCACAATAGGCTGCTCCCTGAATTACAGAAGTTTTGTGATAAGAACTGCTGATAGTTTTTTTCTTCTAAAACTCTTGAAATCTAGACATACATTTAAATAATCTGATTCTAAACCCAGACACTTGGCTAAAAAAGATAAGCGGTAAGCTGAAAGATGAAAAACAATTTCCTCAGTAGAGTTAGTTTTAATGGTTACTAGTAAGCTGGTAAGGGAAGGGAGATGTTGGACACCTCATGTTTCACCGTAACCATTTACCTGGTGTTTGTCAAGATGGTGGGTGAGCATCTAAAGAGCTGCTGGTAGCTGAAAGCCTAGAGGATAGTTGTTAGGGTTCCTGGGAGTCACACCTTGCCCTGCTTTGACTTGCTAGAAAATTATCCCTCCCTCCCTCCCAGGGCTTTTATATTAGGAAGTAAAGAAGTTTGATTTAGAAGGTCTAAGAGTCCGTCACTGAGGCATTGTAGCATTTGCTCTAGTCAGTAAAAGCAGTGCTCACATCTGTCTGTAAGTTCAGTTCCTGGGGACCTGACATCCGTGGTAAAACACCAATGTACATAAAATAAAAATTAATTTTTTTAAAAAAGTAGCTGCTACTTTCTAGATTTGGAGGGAGAAGAACTGATTATTGTTCATATAGTGTTTCTTGTCTGGAATATTATTCTTCATTTTTCTTGTGATGGCAAGAGAACTTTCGAATAATTTATAAAGAAGGCAGGAGAAATAATTTATGAGATCTTATGCATAAGCACATTTAATTATCTCTCTGAATCATTGTCTTTCACCTGGTGTGTGGACAATCTAAAGCTGGACATGAGCATTATGATGCTGTGTCCTCAGGTCTGTCAGACGCTTCATACTCGATTCAGGCATTTGGTAGATGGCTTATATGCATTTCTTCCTGTGTGCTCCCAGATCAGCAGGTCAGAAAGTCCAAGACTGCAACTTCTATCAGATCTTTGTGGAAAAAAATGAGAAAATTGGTGTTCCTACAGTTCAACAGTTACTAGAATGGTCTTTTATCAACAGTAACCTTAAATTTGCAGAGGTTAGTGATTCTAACTGGACTTGTACTACTACTTTATTTTGTTTCTAATCAATGCTAGATATTAAACTCAGGCCTTTTGTACACACTACCCCAAGTGATGCCCCACTGAACCACACCTAACTGTCACTGTGCTTTAACCAAGAATAGTTTGAAGAAATAGTTAAGAAGACACTTTTTTTGTTTTTTTAAAAAAAAAAGGTATTCTAACTTTGTTCTTTTTAAAGATAGCCGCTTAGCTGAAGTTGGAATGTTTTGGATTTGGGTTGCAAGGGGAACAAAAGCTAATTTTTAAGTTTATAGTAGCTTAATGCAAAGATATGTGTGCATACATGTTTATGTTTTCAGTTGTCATTTTTCCCATGCATAGTATCTAAACATGTCAAAGGTAATGTTATTTTTTCTCCCTCTGTTAAGAGATAAAATACCAATAAATTCTTGTGTATGGGTTTGCTAATGAATGCAATAGAAATGTCTCTTTGACTGTCAGAATGTGTGATCTCTGCAGTGCATGCCGTGGTCTGTTTTATCATGTTCGTCTCTGGGGGAGTCTGGAAAATCTGTAGCTTATTGCTGCTCTGCATCCACACTGCACATTCACAAGTGGGCTCTGCTTCATGGGCCAACAGCCCTGCTGAAACCACTACTGGGTTTGACAGCTATGACTATTGCAGTTTCATAGGGAACCTCGTTAGTACAGGGGTTAGGACTCAAGGCTTTGGACATGCTAAGTAAGCGCTATATTGAGCTAAGTCCCCAGCTCCTTAGGACTTTGGTTTCTAAAACGATGTGTCTTTTTTTTTTCTTTTTTTAGGCACCATCATGCTTGCTTATTCAGATGCCTCGTTTTGGAAGAGACTTCAAAATGTTCAAAAAAATTTTCCCTTCTCTAGAATTAAATATAACGGATTTGCTTGAAGACAGTAAGTATATAGTCCTTTCTTTGTTTTTTGTTTTGTTTTGTTTTAGAAATAATTGGCTTGGACTTTTCATTAGTTATGGGTAATGGGTATAGTACTTCTGACAGGTAATTCAGTATTTGAAGAGCTTAGACATACTAACTCAATAATTTGACTGCTAGAATTTATTCTAAAAAAAGAGGTAAAAATAAATAATTTAAATGCAAATTTATTTACTATCTGACAAGAAATTAGAGACAAGAAATGTTAATAAGAGGGAAGTGGTTAACTGGATTATATGTCTAAACAATAGACCTATGTGAAAACAGTGTGTGGTAGTTATAGTGGAAGGGAAAGCATCGAGAGGCTAGATGAGAGAAGCTTGAGATACACATGTACCTGGGTGCACATACTTATATAAATATTCAGACATAAAATTGTTACAGAAAGTTCATAATGGCAGTGATTGTTACTTACTGACTTAAGATCATATGTGCTATTAGTCTTCAATACTTACTTTATATCTTTGAACATTTCATGACCAGAAGAACAATTCTAGAATAGGTTAACAAAAATGGCTATATGAAAAAAAAGTCCTTAAAAAATACTACAGATACAAAAAAAATCCAAATGAAATTTTAAGAGGGTCAGAAAGGACAAGGCCTTTCTTCTCCCCAACCCCTAAGCATTCTTGTTTTCAAAGTATAGCTTTTACTTTTATCGACAGAATGTCTTTTAAAAAGGCTTCTTCCTTCCCTCTTTGCGTAGCTCCCAGGGAGTGTCGCATCTGTGGAGGACTCGCAATATTCGAGTGCAGAGACTGCTATGAAGACCCCGACATCATAGTAGGGAAGATCAAGCAGTTCTGTAAGACCTGCTGCACTCAGGTAATCCACACTCACTGCACCAGTCAGAGACAAAGGGCATTTTAAACATTCACAGTAAATGTTATTGCTCATGTCTCTTCTGCCTGTGTGTGTGTGTGTGTGTGTGTGTGTGTGTGTGTGTGTAGAACTTGGCTGTGGTGGTCAATGAAAGTGATTAGAGTCTGCCCTTGAAACATGGCATTTCGCTCACTTGTATTTTCTTCATGGTCCATTTTAGGTTCACCTCCATCCGAAAAGAATGAATCATACCTATCACCCAGTATCACTTCCCAAAGACTTGACTGACTGGGACTGGAGACACGGCCGCATCCCCTGCCAGAAGATGGAGTTATTTGCTGTTCTCTGCATAGAAACGAGCCACTATGTTGCTTTTGTGAAGTATGGGAAGGATGATTCAGCCTGGCTCTTCTTTGACAGCATGGCTGATCGAGATGGTATTTAAAACTTGTCTTTTGGAGGGAGATGCTTCCTAGTGAGAGCACGTGTTTGTGGTAATAGGGTATTTTGTGAGCAGATTCTTGAAAGGATACCACAGTGTGATGGACTTTATTCTTCAAAGGGTATTACTAATTCTGCTCCTCAAACTAAGGAGCGATAATGTTGTGCCATCTTGGTCCTTATGTGGGTTTGTTAAAGAATCCTAGCCATAATCCCAGACTTGGGAAGTAGAGGATTGTGAATCAGAGGTCAGTTTGTATTGCATAGTGAGAACCTGTTTCAATTTGTCCCACCTCAAAAGAAAAAAAATCCTAAAATTTATTTAGAGCTGATTTTACCTTCTTCTTCTTTGCATTTTTATATACAGTAGAGTAGCCATTTATTGAGGACATAAATGCCAAACTGTGGAAATCCTTTGGTCATGGAAATCATGCCTGTTTTTCTATTGTCTAAGCTAATATTAAAGGTGGTGAAGGTTGCATGGTTTGTATTTAACTCAGTCTTCCTGATCTCATGCATTTTATTTCAGAAAGAAACCTTTACTCATTGGGATGTTTTTAGGAAGCTTAGTCATTACTTAGTACACACTTGAGTGACAGGGGTCTTGGTAGTAAGGTACTTGTCACAGTACCTGCCCATACCCCATTTACTCTACAGCTCTTCTTCCAAGCCCTAGTTCCCCAGGTCTTCAGGTGTAACACTTTAATAACCAGAGGCACCGAGTGATGGCTTCTTGACCAGAGGCCCAAGCTGTAGACCAACAGTTCTTCATTTCTGCATAGCTCTGATGCCTGAGGGCACAGACCATCCCTGTGTGTGCTTCACTCAGCATTAGCAGCATGACTTTTGGGAACGCACCTGGGAGAGCAAATCTGATCATCAGAGCACATGCGTGTTCTGATGATTAGTATCTAAATCAGCCGTGCTAGAGGTATGCAAGTATGTTCTTAAAACATAGGGAAACAGTAGCGCTCACAATTGGCTTCTTGTGGAAAAGAGTCAGGCTGCTAGTGTCTGGGAAGGACAGAAAAGTCTGAGGGGCCTAGAGTAGCAGCCTGCAAATCGGGACTGCAGCTTTTCCTAAGTGTGTGTCCTTTTACCAGGTTGTTTCTTTTTTTTTTTTTCACTTTTCTCTGCTTGAGCCCTCTCAGAAGCCAATAAAAGGAGACCATAAATCTAGAAACTGAAAGTCAAACAAAGTTTTGTTTGTTTGTTTGTTTTGTTTTGTTTTTGATTCTGGGAGTCAGTCTTCACTAAATTCTAGGATAGTAAAATTGTTCTGGTGGGACAGGCTGCCAAGAGGACTTAGAAATTTGCTGCCCTAATGAGAGCTCTCTCTCTCTCCCTAGGGGGTCAGAATGGCTTCAACATTCCACAAGTGACACCCTGCCCCGAAGTGGGAGAGTACTTGAAGATGTCTCTTGAAGAGCTGCACTCTTTGGATTCCAGAAAGATTCAAGGCCGTGCACGCAGACTTCTTTGTGATGCGTACATGTGCATGTACCAGAGTCCAACCATGAGCTTGTACAAATAACATGTCATCTGAAAGGGGCAGAGGCCAAGCACAAAGCTTAATACATGTTTGTTCCAGCTGGCACCCATTGCCGGCAATGGGTGTCTTTTGTGTTGATGGCCCTTTAGCAAAGGATTCCTGTGTTTTTAAACAAATTACTTTTATGTTCTTGAAGTATTTAATAAGCATTTTGCACTCTAGGAAGCATGTTTTGTTGGTTTTTTAAAAGTTTAAATGAAGTTTAGTTTAAATGAAGTTAAGTTTTGTTTTCTTTAAGTTTATTGAGTTTATTGCATTGATAATATAATATTTTTGGAAAGATACAATTTTAATTGTGACGTCTAAAATCTTGAAGTCCATTGAGGATGTAAGTAAATATTTCTTCTTATGGACCAATGATATCCTTCTCAGAGTAGATAGGTCATGAGACCTCTGTTTAAAAACAAGACTGCCCTCCTTGGGCTTGGTGATTCCGGCACCACTCCCAGTGCTTCACCAGGGAGATGGTTGTTTAGTTCCCTAATGCAGCTGGGATAGGCGGAGAAGATGCAATGGTGGAAACTGGTGAGCAGAAAGGGGCCGGAGGAGGCAGTGAGCCGCCCATCACAGCAGAGGGCAGGACTTGTGGAGGCAAACTTCTGTGGCTTTGGCCCTTGGCCCTCTTATCAAGATGTCAAAGTGTGACTTCCTGGTAAGGAATTAGGCTCCTGTGTGAGCTGTTGTCAGTTGTGTCAGGTGGGGGACTGGCTGCAGTTGTTGAGGGTCTATGTTTTGTCTTATTCTAGATCCTAAAGGGTTTCTCTTGGGCCCAAGCTGAGCGGCAGAGATGGTGAGGAATAGTGAACAGTGGGAATACTGGGGATAAACCCTTGCTGGTGGGTGGCCTTAAATGGCATTACTTTATCCTCAAGAGCACCGCAGGGTCCTGGCCACTGTCCTGGCAGTGCTGACAGTTTAGTGTCATCAGATTTTGGTCCTCATTTTCTTCCTAACGGATTTGAGGGAGAAGGGCTGTTGATGTAGGGCTGGTCCTTCCAGGCACCGTAGGCCTCTGCACAGTTCTCTAGTGCTTTTCAATACTGTCGATGTTCAATAATTATTCATTCTAAAGGGATTATGCACGAGACGTAGCTGTCTTTGGTTTTATATTATGAAATAGCCTTGTATTGTGGGGTGTTAACTCTGGAGAGTCGCCCTCATACTCAAAGTATTCATTAAAAAAAATATCCTGAGGTGGGGGTTCCTTGTACCTCCCACAGGACAGGGAACCCTGATTGCTTTTTGGGCTGGGGGGGGACTTAATTGGGGGAGGGGGGAAATTGCATTATAAAGATATATAATTAAAATCTCAACATTATAGATTCAAAGAGAACTTACATTAAAGAACATCAAATTGCTAATGATTTCAATGTTAGAGATAATTAAACTTATAAAGAAAAAAAATTAAAAAAAATAAAAATATCACAAGAGGGACAGATTGCAATTCTCAAAAAAAAAAAAAATCTCCTGATACTCCCTAGAGGTGTGTGGCTATTATCAGGCTGACCCAAAGGAACACATTTTGTATTCCATTTCCTTTACTGGTATCTTGTTAAAAATTTTTTGCCTGAAGAATATTCTTTTGTTTATGGAAACATGAATAACATTGTATAAAACAGTCCCTTTCTGTCAGAATGCTCCAATGTAGCCTTAATTTTGTTAAACGAGACAATTGAAGTGCTAATATGGAAAGAGATGTCCCATGTACCATTTCTGTATCATTAAAACACAGTTTTTATGGTTCTTTCTCTTTGATTTCTTTAGGGGAAGGGTCTTGGGTTGGGCGAACATAGAAGTTGGTTCTTCATCAAGCTTCCAGGCACACATTGTGTCTAGGGCATGTTTTAGGGTGTTGCCATTTGACTCTGGGTCATGGCATGGCCTCTACCCACTCTGGATATGTGCTGGCTATGGCTCATCACCACCATCTCTAAGCCTCCAAACACAGCTTAATCCTCCCAAGTTGCTATTTCACCTGCAGGTATGTGGCCAGAGCTGTGTGTTTCACAGGGTGCGTGCTGGGCCTAAGAACTGCCAAGGACGTGGCTGCTTCTCTGTAATGCCCAGGGAATGATCCCATGACATTTTAGGAACTGAATTTTTACTCCAGGCTTCTTTTAGATAATAAAATGCATGAGAAGTCCGGCTTCCTTGGAGACTAAGCCCCTCACTGCTTATAGGAAGGGACACTAGACTGATCTGAGTTTTATTGCTGCTGTAGTATGTCAAGGTTTCTGTTTAGAAAACCCACAGCTTACAACATGACCGTGCTGGTAACAGCATGCCGCAGCTCTACTTTTTCCTGCTGAATTCAGAAGTTGGCAAACACTTCCAGAGATTTTCCTCTTGCATTTGGGCCTAGTGATGGGACTGGCATTACTGCCCACCTGTGTATACGAACAGTCAAGTGAAGATCCAGTCTTTGCTGAGGAAAGCTGACCTAGCCAGAGGAACTCCGATCCTACCCTTGACCCCTGGCCAGGCTCCCTGACACAGTCTGAAGGATGGGACGCACTGTCAGTAAGGGTTTTCCATCCTGGCTAGAGGTCGGGTCTGCACAAGGATGTTTTCCCATGGTGCTCACGGCTGGACGTAGGCCCATGGGAATATCCGAAGGTGACTCAGAGGTATTTGTCCCTAGTGCAGCCAAGTAAGAACCACTTATGGACTGAGTTTTTTTAAGGGAAGCAATCCTCACATCATCCCTACTGGGAACCTTCTGCTCCAGTGGAAGATAGGCTGTGGGTGAAAGTTCCAGAGGGGAAGTAGAAAAGTATGGGAAAGCTGCTGACTCAGCCTTTGAAGAAAGGTAGGGGACGTGTGTGTTGGATGTAGGAGATTGAGTTTAGATGCAAGGTGGGAGAAGGTTTGAATAAAGAACACTGATGGGGCAGGAGAGATGGTTCAGTGGTTAAGAGCACTGGCTGCTCTTCCCCAGGACCTGAGTTCAAACCCCCTACACCCACATGGTGGCTCACAGCCATTGGAAGTTCCATTTCCAGAGGAATTTTCTGGACTCTGAAGGCAACATCGGTGCACAGAAATACATGCAGGCAAACACCTATGCACATAAAAGCAAAGATTAAAAAATTTAGAAAGAATACTAATATAGGCACTGTGAGGATGCTATGTGTTTTGTTTGGGAAACGTTCCAAAGTGTGTGTGAATTTCATGTGTTGTTTCTGATGTCATTCAAAAGAACAACCCACCAGTTATGGGGAACAACAGTTTGTGACAGTTCCCTGCTTGTCTTCACCTGTTGGTGAACAGCAGATCTCAGTGGCCTGCCAGCCACGGTGGGGGACAGCTTTTTCAGTGCTCAGTTTTGATGGAAGGGGTTGTTTCTGGGATCTGATTACAGCCGGGAGGTGATTGAAGACTGACCTGCAAATTATGGGAACTGGGCGATTTCTCTTAGCAAGGAGCTCTTGTTACAAGAGGAACTAAAATCTGCAAGGATTTTATCATTCGACACTACCGCTTCTCAAGACTGTATGTCAGTGTGGTGGGCTCTGCTTGGTGGCCGGTTGGTCTCACCAGCCTGTGGAATAAACACTTCCCAGCTCTGTGCTCCACTAGCCACAGAGGACCAAGGCTGCTAGGGGTTGTCATGAGGGGTGACACAGCAGGCAGACCTGCTAAGTCAGGGGTTCCCCCAGAGAAGCATTAGGGGAGGTCTTGAAGACAGCAACTGGGGGCCTGGAGGATGGGAAGCTGAGCGCAGAGTGTGGGGGACATGGGAGCAACCCTGATGGTTTCCTCTGCTTGTTTTGTGGCAGACTCCTTACCATGGCCATTGCAAGCTATCAGAACTCAGCAGCTGGAACTGGAAAGGGGCACAGAAGTGTTCTTCAGAAAAGTGCAGAGCATGTCCACTCCAAATGCTAGAGTCCGGACCAGGGCTCTGCGCACTGCCTGGGAACCGGGCCTAGCCCAATACCGTTTTCCCAAGTGGCAGTGTGGTGGGACACGATCATACCCACTCACCTATTCTGCGTGGGTCTGGCAACAGCCGAATTGTGGAACTGTGACAGAAAACTTGAGGCCTGCACAGCCTAAAGTAATTACTCTCTGGCTAAGTGCAGAAAAAGTCTACCCGCTGCTGTTACGGCTGTGGTAAGACAGATACGTAAAGGAAGGGTTGAGTCTCTAAAGGTTGGTCTTCTTGTACATGTAATTAATTATGTATCTCTCTCCTCTGTTCTTCCTCCTCCCTCTCTTCCTTGCTCTCTCTCTCTCTTTCTCTCTCTCTCTCTCTCTCTCTCTCTCTCTCTCTCTCTCTCTCTCTCTCTTTCTCTCTCTCTCGCGCGCGGTGAACTGGAATTTGCCATAATCCTCCTGCCTCGGTTTTCTGAGTACTGGGGCTACAGGTGTGAATCAACTCTCCTGCTCAGTTTAACTTCCATAACGGATGTGTTTAAGACGTAGCCCACTGCTGTCTATCCCTGAATATTTAACTCTTGCTTCTCAGGGGCCCCGTGCGTGCATGCTTGTTTACCACGGACTCCTCCAATGCCCTGCACGGACCGTTCTCCCTGCCCTCTTCACCCTCCTAGAACATTTGCTCTGACCTGTTGTTTGCTGCGGTCTCAGAACTGGCAGCAGGGCCTTCTCTGGTTCTATGGTCCCTGTCCTGCGAGCCTGACACAAAGCAGGCGCTCAGATGCTTGACTGGGGGCACGGAGCTGTTAGCCCCTTATCCAGATAAGCCGTTCTATTCACTACTGTGGACACAGTCAGAACCGGATCCCTTTCAGTCCTTTTGAGAAAGTACAAGAGGCTCCCATCGCCAGCTGCCCCATGACACATGTTCTTGGAGACATGGCATAGCTTCCCCAGAAGGCTTTCCACAGATGTTGAATGTTTATAAAGTGCTTGATCGCAATGCCTGGCGCTCAGAAATTCCTCACTAGTAGCAGCCGAAGTGGCAGCATAGTGGAAATACAATCACGAATTTAGCCTTGCAAGACTATTTAACCCCCCCCCCCCCCTTCAGCCTCACTGCCTCAGCAAGTCTTCATGCTGCTTGGTAAAATTCGGATTCCCTAAGCATCTTGTCCTGCGTGCAGCAGCACCATCTTGTGGTTACATTAGGTTATGACAAAATACATGACCGCTCCCAAGTAGTCAGCCCCCGTCAGACTGTATGTGTGGAGGGAGCAGGTGATGTTGGAAGCAAACCTGGCCTTGGGGGCTATGTGACACATCCTAAATGACACGCAGGAGGTCTTAAGCTTCCCCCGTGTGACTTAAAGGCAGATGGTGGTTCTGGCCGTTTCTGCTGCCACTGTCCTCTTTCCTAATTGGCTCTGCCCTAGTTCTGACTCCAGCTTGAGTTTTCTGGCGCCTCTAAAGACGCATTTGAAATGAGTTACTGCCATCTACTGGGAGAACACAGGAAGACAGGTTGGGGAGTCCCAGCCCAGGTCTGAAGAATGAATCTTGTTTTATTTGAAGACGGATGGAAACGAGCAGGGTCAGATGTCACACCCCCTGCATTGGTGTGCACGCCTCGACTTCAGCCTGAAGCTATCAGTTGCACTAATGTCCCCACAGTGTACTTCATCAGAGTCTAGAGTAGTCTGTGGGCCACCTGCCCCTGAGAGATTACGGAAGGCAGGCGTGAGGTCCCTCGCAGAACTGACAGACGGAACCAGCCCTCTCCTCCTCACCAGGTGGGCTGTGTGCTAGCTAATTCCTGCTAGGATGGAGAATACTTTTTATCTCCCAAGAAACCCAAAGTTTCGACGCGGGAAAGACGCTGAGGCACTGCTTTCTGTGTGTGTGTGGGAACAGGCAGCCCTTGGAGAGCCACGGTGCTCCTCCGTGTTCATTTTATGACATGCATCAAGTGATAAGTGACCCTTGGGTCAGGCTTGACATGCCACAGGAGTTCCTACAGGTAACGGCTGCTCCAGTCCCTGTGTTTGGCCACCATGGACTGCCCAGTTTGCGCCAGCCTCCTCCCTTTCCTCCCTTGGGGGACTGGAAAGGATAGCATGCAGCTCCATTTGTGGGGGCCCTGAGCAGGGCTCACTATAAACAAAAGACAGGGCTTTGCTGGAAAAATCCTCTCACGATCTCACGCCCTTCCTCATGGCTTCTCCCAGAGCATCTGTACACACCCTGCACACGGGAACTGGACCACATTCTGCACTGTCCCGTCCAGTTCTGGCATTGGAGGTCTCCATTTGTGAGCTCCAGGTACCTCTCTGGTGGCTTGGGGGGTCTAGTTCTCCTCGGGCTGCTGGCTTTTCTGTGTTTTGATTCTTCTTCAGCTCCCTGCTCCTAGATAATAGTTCACAAAGTGGGAGTCACGGATCAAAGGTCTTCGTATCCTGCAAACTTTGTCGTCAGCAAGTATATCACTAAGAACCCTTTTGAGGGGATTGGCGGTTACACATCTGCCCTAAGGTAGGATGGAAACCCTGGTAACATTGTTTATAATGAGAACTTGGAGAAGTTTGCATGTTCAAGATCTGGATACTTTATGGTAGAAGTAGACCCTGGAGTATGGTGCAGTGTCTGATGATTCTTCTGGGGTGTGTGTGTGTGTGTGTGTGTGTGTGTGTAGCTCAGAGGTTGACTCTGAGTGTCTTGGCTAGGCTGACTGCAGCAAGCCACAAGGATCCTCCTGTCTCCGCCTCCCCGGCGCTGGAATTACAGGGGTGCATCTCCATACCCAGCTTGTTATTTTTGTACAGGGTACGCTTTACCAACTGAGCCATCTCCCCAGCCTATGGACAGTTATTCTGAAGGATACAAGCCAAGGTTCATAATATATTCAGTGAAAGAAGTGGGTTATAAAAGCTCACATATCACAATGGGCGTCATATTGCTTATAAGAATGTGTGTGTGTGTGTGTGTGCACGCTTGCACATGCACGCATGTGTGTCGAATAGGCCTCTGACACCACACTGTCTTCAGAGCTCTCATTGGCTGTGGATGGTGTGTGAGCTTGCTCTTCTCTCATCCGGCTCATCTGAACTGAGCAGTAGGAGTTCGGGGAGTGTGGCAGGGTGTGGCAGCGGAGGTAACAGAAACCTTGTCAACTGTAGATCACATGCTACATGATACTCTAGATGCTGGGGAATGTGCGACAGGAATTCTGGAGGCCACTGGGATGGCAAGGCCTGGGCACGTTTCCCTCAGGTTTCCAGCAAGCCCTCAGGTTTGCAACGAAAGAGGCCCATGCCCGTGAAAAGCAACAGTGGGATGGAGGGTGGGTTGTGTGGCCTTGTGGAGAGGAGAAGTCCGTTGACCTCATGTGTGTGGTGCCAGGACTCTGGGCTACTGTCACTGTGACTGAAACCATCCATAGACCAAGAGGGTCAGTCTGTGGCCACATTTATCTGGGAGCCTGGAGAGGAGATACTGTGGGTCTGCTGCCTTAGCTAAATGTCTTTCTCTTTCCCAGCCAGCGGTGTTGGGGTTCTGGAGAGAAGGTCGACATGGACAAGGGGTACCCAGGAGGAGCAGAACGAGGCTGAGCACACTGTGTGGATAGCGGAAGTGCTGAGACACAGACAGTGTGGGCGGAAAAAGGACGCCTGTGCATAGACATGTATAACCTGGACACCTGAGATAGGGACAGATAGGGACAGGGAAGGACTGACCAGATAGACACACTAGGGATTCAGGATATGTGCTTGGGGGGGGGGGGTTGTTGTTGTTGTTGTTGTTGTTTGAGACAGGGTTTCTCTGTTTTGGAGCCTGTCCTGGAACTAACTCTTGTAGACTAGGCTGGCCTCAAACTCACAGAGATCTGCCTGTCTCTGCCTCCTGAGTGCTGGAATTAAAGGCCTGTGCCACCACCGCCTGGCTAGGCTACATGTTTTGAAGGATGCTAAGGATGAAGGAGCTAGGGCAAAAGCTGACAGAGGAGAAGCAAATGAGAAAGCAGGGGAAAACATCAGTCTCTGGCTCAAGCTCTCGTCCCCTTTTCTCAGATGGGGATACAGAGGCATTGACAGAGCCATGAGACTTGAACTTGGCTCTAGAGGCTTGGCCTTGACTCTAAAATAGGAGAGAAGTGCTTGGTCATGGTGGTTTTGGCAGGATCTACTTGTAGAAAGGCCATGGGAAGGGAAGGCCCCTTGTGTGGCTCCAGCTCTTGGGCCACAGGGACACACAGGGTGGTTTTGTCTCTTCTCTGTTAATGACATGTCACTGGCCAGAGAAAGTCTTCTATATGGGGTTTCTGCATCCCCTTGTCCTGAATTCAGGTCACACGGCATCCTGGGGACATCCACTCTGAGACCAGGTTCCTTTGCTCCTGCAGGCGAGTGTCAACCCCAGCACACCACAACCACCATTCTGGCTCCTGTCACCACCAAATGTATGGAATGTGTGGAAGTCTGTGGTCTTGCACGCTGAGGTGGAGTCTGTGGTTGTCACTGGACTGGTCACATTCTGCCAGAAGCTCTCCTTCCTTGCTGGCAGGGCTCTGTTGAACAGGCACCCCTTCACCTGGGGTGAGCACACCCAGGACCTCGGGTGAGTCAGAGGCAGGGCTGGAGCAGGATTTAGTAGGTGAGCCCTCCCACCTTGGGTTTGCAGAGAAGCATAGGGATTGCTGTGAAGCTCAGACTCTGAGGCTCCTCCCCCCAGGTGGACTTCTTCCTGGGGTGCATGCTGGGTGTTGCCTGAGTGACAGGGCTAGGCTGGCCACATGCTGACCTTCCGCTGTTAAGAAACGCATCCTAGCTCATGACTCTTAAACTTCGGGTGCCCGTGAGGGCCAGGCTGATGCTGTAGTGAAGGAACGGGGTTTGTGCAGTTAGAGGGAGCAAGCAGGAGGTACAGTCTGCTCTGCTTTTCCAAATACAGTTTTCCAGAGAGTTCCCCATTTGTCAGGTTCCGACAGTCATTTTCTCCTGAACTGATGGACCAGCGATGTGTGATCTCCACACGCTCTCTGCCACTCTGAGAGGTCACATCTCCTATCCAGGCCCAGACTGGTGGCAGCAGGGTGTGAAATCTAGACCCATGCAGGTTAGAGTTCTGCCTGTGTGTCACCCTCCTGGCTTGCCAGCTGTCATGTCACCGGGACTCTTTGTGAGTTGACTGGAGGCCAGCATAGCATATGCATTTTTGATCAGGTTGCCTTTTGAATGAGTTAACTGTCATGAATAACAGAGCAAAGGGCACCAGCATTGTCTTTAACTATAACTGCTCCAATTAATTATGGTTTAATTAGCATACATCAAGAGCAGCCCTGAAAATAATACTTCATGGGTTACAGATGCCCTGGCAGCTGGAACATGAAGTGTGATCCAGGCTGGGGGAGAGATAGTTATTAATAAATTACTCCCATTGTCAGAGACCCTTATTTATACAAATTAGCAGGGGATACATAATCAACTTTAACTGTATAATTTATAATAATTGATTTCATTTTGACTGACCACTAGTCGCTTACCAAATACCCTTGGAAGAAAAATTGCCCTATTAGGGTAAGTTTAATCCTAAACATAGCTAATGAATCCTATTACTTTAAGGTCATATTTGAAGCTTTTGTTAATTGTCAGAACCATTTTAAATTGATTAGAGTTAAATTAAATCAATGTAATGTTTAGAAAAACAATATTTCTAATGGATGAGGCCAGGCTGACCTCGAATAAACATATTTATCAACCGATTCCTGGTGACGAGAGAGGGAGCAGCTGGGCCCATAACTCACATTTGTCTATAATATGGGAAATGTCACCAGGCAATTAGTTATGTCAGGTAATGAATAGGAGGCATGGGGACTCCCCTCTGGCAGCTGGGTTGGTGGGATTGCATGTCCCGGGCAGTGGCAAGTGGCTGCTCACCTGTGGGTGACTCCCCTGTTCCCCCAACTTCAGCACAGAGAGCCCTGGCTCCTCTGTCTGTCCATTCCTTACTGCTCACCTGGACCACCAATGATGACGACTTTTCCTGCCCCTCTTCCCTTCTCTCCCCACTCCCCCTAGATTTGGTACCTGCCCTTCTTCTGGGTCAGGATGCTGACCACTGCTTATGTCCCACTCTTCTTCTCTAGTCTTAGATGGCACAGGTGCCACCCAGACCCCAAGGGAGCATTCCAAGGCCACACTCCGGCACTCTCCAGGGAAGGACTCTCAGTCCAAAGGTTCTCAGCTTTGTAGCTCTGAGACAAACGATTACCAGATCCCACACCTGGCTGCAGATTCCGCTGTAGCATGACTACTGATTTCACTCGGCGATGAGTCTCAGAGCCTGGCCCACGACAGGAGACTCCAGAAGAATGAAGGAATGGATGACTGTGAGTTGATATGTGGTACCTTCTAAAACCTTGGCTGAGAGGAGACCAACTGCCACCTCACACACACTGCTCACTTACCAAAGGCCAAGTGTATTGCATTCATTTAATGTACATTCAAATGCCCCCAAGAGGTGGACAGACATTAGTGTCACCATCTTGAAGGGAAGTGGTTCTCCCAGGATATCTTAGCTGAGCTGTGATGGAGCCAGGAACCAAACTCTGGTCTAAGAGGATCCAGAACCCTCTCTATACCCTTCATCTGGTCAGCAAGGATTTCTGTAGGAGTTGGTGTAGGGTCTGGGAAAGACCTGGGTGTCCACAGAGGTCTTGGTGGTTGCTCTGAGCTTCTTCTCTGATTACAAGACCTGGTGGGAGAGCAGGTGTAGAGGAAAGGAAAGAGATGGCTCCCTCCAGAGGTCTTCTGCTTCTCCCTCCGACTTCCTGCTCAGAAAGACGGCAAAGGATCCGAGAGTGTGTTTTGCATACTCCACCCATCCTTCGTGTTTGCAGTTCAGTGGGAAAAGTTATGATAACAGTTAATTTCCTAAGTCAACCTTAGTGGGCTAATGAGTGTTCAGATTCAATACTGGTGGAGGGAGACAATATGTGTCTGCTGTTTGATAAGATCACATCTGAACTCAGCAGGGTAGAGTCCCCTCAACCCCCAGCGTTGGCCTGCACCGCTCAATCCTTCAGAGGCACATAGGTCACAGCAGCTCCTGTCATGGTGGGCATGAAGGCAAGGGCATAGAGGAAAGGGTCTGGGGTGATACAGCCCTGAATATGCCATCATATCGGGGGCGTATTCATTCACTAGGTCAGAAACTTTATGATGTCATTGTCTCCAGAGATGGCTTCCCAGACACCCCTAGAAGTATGCCTCACTAATTTTCTGGTTATTTCTTGATCCATTCGAGGTGAGAATAAGAATTAGCCAGTACTAGTTGGGGCATCTTCTTCCATCCTCTCCTGCGTCAAGCTGATATTTACATCACACACCCTCCTGGTTCTCAGGCCTTGGGTTCTGTGGACAGTCTTCCTTTTCATCTCTTTAGTTATATATCTGTCTGTCTATCTATCTATCTATCTATCTATCTATCTATCTATCTATCTATCTATCTATCTATCATCTATTTTATCTATCTACCCCCCTCCATTGGTTCTATGTCTCTGGAGATCCTAGACCAATACATCAGTGTTTTTAAAAGCATTTTTTTTTGTAAAATTGGCGCCTCCAGCTTTTCTCAGAAAACTAGAGGAGTTGGAAGATCAGGGTCTGTTTTCTGGAAGAGCAGTTGGGAAGCAGAGGACCCCAAGTGCAGAGTTCTGCTACCCCGCACAGTAACCAAAGGCTGCCCTGTGCCTGAGTGCCAGCCGTTCCTAGGTCTGAACTAAAGGTGGGAGATTCAGGACAAACCAATGGTCCCTAGCCCTGGACCTCACGAGTCAGAACGGTTCCATTGTTGGCATCAAAGTAAGGGGGCTGGGCTGATGGGGAGGAGATGGGACAGCCCTCTTTGCTCCTCAGTCATCCCAAATGACTGGTCCTTTACCTCGCCTCATTTATCTCATTCACTGAATCCTATGTAGACGATGATAAATTATGTCATTCAGAAAATGACAAATCAAAGTGTCTCAGCTTTGAGGAGGCTCCAGGCCTATGCGTGGGGTTGCCTGAGGGAAGATGGACTTCCCCAGTGATAAAAAAATACCTTTCTTTAGGAGGTGAGATCCAAAAGTCATGTGTCAGAAGTCAGATCTTCCCATGACTGGAGCGATGGCTCATGGGTAGAGTCCCTGCTCTACGGTCATGAGAACTGGGGGCCAGAGCTTGGATTCCAGCACCCACACAAGCTGTAATCCTAGCACTGAGCAGGGTGGAGGCAGGGGGATTGCTAGGGCTTGCTGACTGATGGCCAAGGTAAAAAAAAATACAAATGAGCTCAGCAAGAGGCCCTGCCTCAAAGGAATGAGGTAGAGAGTGACAGAGGATGCTGGACACGCTTCCTGTTTCTGCACACATGTTAGAAAGTACATGTGCGCATCCACACCTCATTCAAGCACACACACACGTGTACACATACCACACACACATACACACAATCCACAAACACCGCACACCAACCACCCACCCCACAGACCACCCCCACACACCATACACACACACATACACATAACCCCCCCACATACACACACATGTACACATGCATACCACACACACCACACATACACTACACACACACCACACAATACACTATACACACACCGCACACACATACACACAACCCCCCACACCATACACACCACACACATCACACACATATACACCACACACACATGCACACACACATACACACGCAGACTACACACATGCACACATACACACACACACCACACAAACACAGACACACAGACACACACTGCACACACACAGGGTAGGGGAGTCTTGCTCTGGATATGAGAGTCAAATGGAGATTAATCTACTGGCCAGTGGGTTGGAGGGAGGAAAATCTGATGCTCCTCAGACCCGTTCGCTCACAGCAGGGACGGGGTACCTGAACAGCGTCTCCCCAAAACTCTCCAGCCTACCCTCCAAAGTGACCCTATTAGGAGCAGAGTCTTTGCAGATGTAGGGGTCCCACCTGGGTCAGGCTAGGCCCTCAATCGAAGGGCGAGGGTCTCCAGAAGAGACAGAAAGGCCCACATGCTGCAGAGAAGGGGGTATGGAAATGGGGACCAAGGCAGAAGTGACTTTAGCGGAAGAATGCAGGAAGGTCTCAACAGTCCCAGAAGCTGGAAGGGACAGAGTAGATTCCCCTCAGCGTCTTAGGAGAGGTGTGACCCTGGCACCTCTGCATGTGGCACGTTCCATCTCCAGACTGTGAGAAGACCCATTCTGCACCGTGCTGGATCAGGCTAACAGGACCTGCAGCCAACAAGGGAATGAACCACCTGGTCACAGTGTTCACTGAACCGAGAGCTGTTAAAAAATATCACCATGGTTTCTGTGCCACCTTTACCACAACATATCTTATAGGCAGGGAAAATCCTAGGTCAAAGGTTGGGTGGCTGAGTGGGTATTCCTATCCCTCCACTGAAGTCTTACGTGTTTACAGGGGGTGGCCAGTGTAGTAGGCGCCACATCCCCTATTGCTAGGAGTCTTAGCTGGGGTCACCCTCGTAGACTCCTGGGAGTTTCCATCCCAATAGGCTTCTTTCTTTCTTTCTTTCTTTCTTTCTTTCTTTCTTTCTTTCTTTCTTTCTTTCTTTCTTTCTCTGTCTCTCCTTCCTTCCTTTCTTTCTTTTCCCTCTGATTTTAATCGTTTGGCTAGGAATGTGCTGTACATTTCCCCCCACTCCCTTCCTTCCCTCTCCCCTTCTACCCTCTCCCCTGTATCCCACACTTTTCCTCTTCCTAGGCGGATCATGTATGTTTCTCTTAGGGTCCTCTTTGTTTCCTAAATTCTCTGGGGCTGTAACCTGTAGGCTGGTTCTTCTTTGCTTTATATCTAATATCCACTTATGAGTGAGTACATACTATATTTCTCTTTCTGGGTCTGGGTTACCTCACTCGGGGTGACTTTTTCTAGCTCTGTTCATTTGTCTGCAAATTTCAAGATGTCATTGCTTTTTACTGCTGGGTAGCATTCCACCGTGCAAATGCACCACATGTACTAGGTCTCTGCCGTACTCTAGATGCCCCCTTTTCCAGTTGGCTCTTCCAATCCGCCCACCCCAACCTGATCTCTCCTTGTGACTTAGTTTCTCTGGGTCTGTGGTTGGTAGCATGGTTATCCTTGACTTGACAGCTAATACGTGAGTATACGTGAATATGTATATGTATATATACCAAGCTTGTCTTTCTAGGTCTGGGTTACCTCACTCAAGGTAATTTTTTCTAGTTCCAATGCAGAAATTGTGGAAGTGGCTGACGAATGATTGGTCCAGCCTGAGACCCATGCCACAAGAGGGAACCCACCCCTGACATTGCCTGGTGCCCCAGAACCCAGAGACTAGATAATCCAGAGACCTAGGATAGAATCAAACATGACTGACAAAAAGAAAAGTCAATATAATGATGTCTAATGATATTCTGCGGTGCCTAGTCCAATCGTCATCAGAGAGGCATTATCCAGCAACTGATGGAAACAAATGCAAAGATCCACAGCCAAACATTAGACCAAGCTTAGAGAATTCTGCGGAAGAGGGGGAGGAAGGATTATAGGAGCCAGAGGGGTCAAGGACACCGCAAGAAAACCCACAGAATGAGCCTTAGGGGCTCAGAGACTGGACCGACAACCAGAGAGCCTGCATGGGACTGACCTAGGCCCTCTGCATATATACTACAGTTGTGTAGCTTGGTCTTCCTGTGGACTCCTAACAGTGGGAGCAGGGGGCTGTCTCTGACTCTTTGGCTGCCTTTTGGGACCCTATTCTCATCCTGGGTTGCATTGTCCTGCTTTAACGAGGGGAGGTGTTGGGAGCAGTGAGACCCCAGATCCTGAATTTCTTGGAATCCCCTGATCTGAGTGCCTACAACTGCTCTGAGCACGAGACCTTCGGGAGTTCCTGATGGCAGGAGAGTGGTTTCTGGTGGGTTTGGCTGGGGCATGGCTATCTTTATATAATCTGCCCCTGAACACACTAAAGGGGCATTCTTGGAGAATTCAAGGATGACCTGTGTCGCTGTCTCTCTGTCTCTGTGTGTCTGTGTATTTTAACCTCCAGCCCCCTTGCCTGAAGCTCGCGAACTGGGTACCAGGGCACAAAGCGCAGACACAGGGGCGTGGTGCGCGGCAGGGAGGTGCCTAAATCTTATTGCAACTTGATATGCCATGTTTGGTTGATGTCCATTGGAGTTCTGCCCTTTTATGAATAGAAATGGAGGAGTGGATGGGGTGTATGTGTGGAGAGGTGTGGGGAAGAGAGGAGGGGGAGGTTCAAAGTCATCATCATCATCATCATCATCATCAAAAAAACCCCCACATACCATGGGCTAGGCACCATGGTGGTGAGTATCCCAGTACACTGGGGAATTACATTTGAGATCAGCCTGGGCCACAAAGTGAGATCCTGTCAAAAACAAAAAAAAAAAAGAAAAAAAGAAAAAAGAAAAGAAAAGAAAATACAGAAAAAAATCATAATGCAAACAGTAGAGAGGCTGGAGTGAGGGGGGATACGAGAACCACAGCAAAGCCTCACAAGAGGTCTCTTGTCCTCCTTGCAGTCCCCGCCCCGGCACGCCCCTCCAATGCCTGGGCCCCTCTTCTGCTAAGCTCCTCCGGACTGTGACAGTTTCAGACCCTTTGGTGTCGAGAGGACACGAAGAGGATAGCTTTGCTGGGAGGCTTGGAGGTGTGGAGCAGGGTAGAGAGCTGGATGGGGAATGAACAGAATGGGAGGTTGGGAGGAGGGCAAGAAGGTATCTGGAGCCCAGAAGACAGGCTGTTGCCCAGGCTGAGTGGGATGTCGGACCAGGAGCTCACTGGGGCTTCTATAGAGTGCCTTGTACTGATAGAGTGGACCCCTCAGCTCCTATCTACAAGTGAGTACTTGTAGATACATGAGTACTCACTTGTAGATAGGGTTATAGACCTGAAATGCCACCATGTCCCCCAATCCCTGGGAGAGCCGGGACACAGGTTATGAACCAGTATTCTGACTTCTTAGAGACTGCAACCATGATGCAGGTTGGCTACCCCAAAATCCGTCTCCAGGTGAAGCGGGGTGGTGGTGGTTCAGGGCCTCACCCCAGCAGGCTGAGCACTGTACCCCTGAGCTACCCCAGCCTCCAAGTTCACCTTTTCAAAGGCTGAGTTGGTAAAGGTGACTCTGACGGTATCCGAACGCACAGGTGGAGATTTCTGGCACACTTTTCTAGTTTTCAAAATCGTCTTGTTCACAACTATTTCCACAACAAATTTTTAAACCAGATTATAACCACCTCCTCCTCCACGGATCTTTGGTTTTATTTTACTGTGGTTTCGGTTACCCATAGTCAACTGCAGTCTGAAAAATCCCAGAAATGAGGGATTTGTAAGTTATAGATAACTCTCCTTGCAGCCTCTTACTAGAATAGTTCTAGTTTATATGTAATTATGGTTAGTCTCACAGTGTGCCTTATTTACAAATTAAAATATAATAGATGTATATTCATGACAGCCAAGATGTGGAGTCAGCCCAAATGTCTGCCAGCAGATAAATGGTAAAGAAACTGTAGCCTGCGTGTGCCTGGGATTTTATTCAGCTGTAAAGAATGAAGTGTCATTTGCAGGAAAACGGATGCAATTGGAGATAATTATGTTAAGTAAAACAAGCCAGACTTAAATGGGGCTCGGAACAGAAGAAAGCTAGTGCGAGACCGGAGGATTATGGGACGGAATCTGAAGAATGCACCCCACGGCCCTGTGGGCTCTGGCTGGAAGGCAGATTCTGACTTGGTGGTTGAAGGAGGGTGGGAGGTTCTGAGGAATGGGGCGGGGGCAGTAAGCACCAAGTCCACCACGCAGCCAGTGTTCTGCAGGGGGGAGGGAGGACTTGAATTAGCACAACAGGCACCATGGTGAGGCTGGGAGGGAGTGATGAAGTCCTGAAGAGGGGTTAGGTCCTCACCGGAGTACAAGCACCGAGCACCGTGTCATGAAGTAGGCTCTCTCGTGGTTGCCTTCCTTTTGTGTGTGTGTTCATGGACTTTCACCTTCTTGCACGCTGTAAGACCCTCAGAGATGCCAACCATTTCTGTGGTCTTTTCCTACAGCCGCGGAAAGGGGCAAAGACAGGGGACCCATGCACGGGGTTGGCTTCTGCGCGCCTACCCTTTTGGCATTCACTGATTTCAGGTCTGGTCTCAGAACCACGTGGAAAATCACGAAGTAAGCGTTAGTAATTTCATGAAAATAGTTCTGCTCAGAGTCTGGTGCGTGGGCAAAGCATCTCAAACGTTTCGTGTTTGCCAGGTTTATTGAGGCCTACGGCGTTAAACACCACTTTGAAAGTACAGTGAGGGGCTGCAGTTTGGAGGCAGTGTGCCTGCTTCTCACACGTGAAGCCGTGGTTGGGCCCCATGTCTAGGTCATTGAACTGTCTGTCCACTTTCTTTTTTTTTCACTGTTGGGGATTAGACCTCACGGACTCTCACAGGCTGGAGCCCACGGAGCCGCATCCCCAAGTCCTGGCTCCGTGAGTTCTGATGAGTTCTGAAGCTCCGTGAGAGCTTCAGCCAAGAGCTACGGTCTACGTATTTCCTCATCTCCTTTCTGTCAGTGTCCTCTCTGCACCACTGCGTACAGGGAAGTCACTGATCTGATTTCTGTTCTTGTGAAGCATGGCATTCCCTTAACTACCACATCAATGTTAAAATTGAGTCTGCCTTCTTCTTACCATAATGCTTTTGGGAGTTATTCGTGTTGTTCTTTTTTATTGCCAAAAAGTAGTGTAGGACGTCCACACAGAGCGCCGCTAGTGTGGCTCAGCGCTAATGTAGCCACCGTCTGTGCGTGTAGGACTTTGTGTGGACGCTGTTTTCATTTCTCTGGAGTAAAAACCCATGGGACTGCTGGGGCACAAGGTAACTTGCCCATAGCTTTACTGAAAGTTGACTTGGAGTTTTTCAAGAAGCCCCAGTGCGTCCCATGGATCACCAGTATTTTAAACATTTCTCCTTCGAGCGCGTGGTGGTTTTAATCAGCATATTTGGAAAACTAATTCTTTCAAACACTATTTTGTGTATTTTCTTGCTGTTCATTCTTGGTATAAGAGCTGTTTATATTTTTGTTCCTTTTTTGGCATGTGTCTGTGTATGTGGTGTTGGTGTATGTATGTATATGAGTGTATGTTTGTCTGTGGACTGTGGAATGAGAGGGGAGCCAGCATGCTCACCCACTTGGGTACTGGTGTGATCAACTCACTGAGTCATCTCCTCAGACACTTTCATCAAAACTCTGAAGTTAGATTCTTGGTCTTACTGTGTTGTAAGCAAGCTCACATCTTCACTTACTGTTACTCAACAGGTTGTTTTTCCAGTACTGGAAATCAACTCCAGGGCTCCACTTGTGTTAGGCAAGCCCTCAGCCATTGGCATGCACCCCTAGCCCTTCTCTCAATATAGTTTTAAAAAAAATCCATTTATTTATTTATTGGGGGAGGAGCATGTCATCTGTTTGAGGTCAGAGGTCAACCTGGGGAAGGCTAGCCCCTTATTTTTGCCACATGGGTCCTGGGAAGTTGAAGTTGGGTCATCAGGCTTTGGCAGGTGTCTTTATCCCTGAGCCATCTTGCTAGCCCCCAATATACTTTTTATTATTGCTCCACCAAAAGCCTTACTTTTTCCTAATGTCTTCCCACCCTATGGTTATGTGCATGTGTGTGCTCACGCACGTGCATATACACACACCTATTTGTTCTGTCTTTTTTTTTTGTGAGAAGCCTAACTAATCCACTTCCCCACCATTTCTGTAGGTTCAAAATTTCACCTGAAATTCTGTGGAAATTTTCCATTTGTTTCTTAATTTCCATAGAACAGGAAGGATTTAGGATAAACAAAACAGAAAGTTGGAGCACTCATATTAATTTTAGACTTATAAAATATATGCGATAAGCGAGATGCCATGATATTTACATAATTGCGGTAGTATAGATCAATGGAACAAAACCAGAGGTCTAAAAATAGACTCATGTCTACATAATCAACTGATTTTTGACAAGTGCCGTGGTAGTAGAATGGGAGCACGATGCTATTTTCAACAAAGAAAATTGGGATTTTAGTTCAGGAGGAAAGGGATTTTGCCCTTATTTTGTACCACACACAAACAACTTGAAATGGACCACAGATTTCAATGTAAGAACTAAAAGTACTTTTTAATCTAGAAGAAAGAAGGTAAAAAAGGCCTGTGTGCTCACTTTAGACCAACATGCACGCATGCATGCCTGTGTGTGTGTGTGCCTGTGCCTGTGTGCGTGTGTGTGCCTGTGTGTGTGTGTGTGTGTGTTGCATTGGTTTATGTGATCATAGAGACTGGCACGTTCACACTTGTAGTGTGATCTGTCTGGTAGGCTCAGGGCCCGGGAGAGCCCTTGCTGGTCAAGCTCCAGAAGATGTTGGCTTGCAGTTCTCTTAAGGGTCTCTGCTGGATGGATTAGACCCACCTGCATGTGGAGGGCTTTTACACAAAGCCTACCAAGTTACCTAGCGGGGGAGCGCGATTTCTCTACATTCATTTGGACTTGATTTGTTTCCTTTAACTGTGTTTTATGGTTTTCAATACACAAATTCTCATAGAAGATATTACTATTCATACTATACATCTATAACTGTTTTATGTTTTTCAGCTATTATAAATATTCTTTGTAAAGTCTTTTTGTTTATTTTTAGTGGGGGACAGTACTTTGACACATAGTCTCCTATAATCTAGGTTGGACTTGAATGTTGCTGAGGATGACCTTGAACTCTGACCCTCCGCCATTACCTCCCCAGAGAGGGGGTTATAGGCCTTGGGCCACCATACCCAAAGTTAGAATTTTGATTTTTAATTTTTCATTTATGATTTTTGAGTTTTATTCTTGAGCCCTATTTAACACTAAAGTAACATGTTAGTCTAGTAGCTTTCTGGTGAATTTTATTGGAGTTGTGAAAAAGGTGTATATCATCATACTGGTCAAGTAATGCCCTTACTTCTTCCGCATATTTATTAGTATGCATATATATACATTGTGTGTGTGTGTGTGTGTGTGTGTGTGTGTGTGTGTGTGTGTGTCCTCATGGCACTGGCGAGGACTGTTAGTGCTTTACTTAACTAAGTGAGAGCTATTTAGTACAGCTTCACTGGTATTGTGTCTGTGAGTGGCTACTCCCTGAAGAAAACATCTCTCCCACCCCATCATCATTACCTACATACAGCCTTTTAGGGAGGGGTGGAGTGTCTTGATCCCCTTCCCTTCCTTGATGGGATGTTGACAGGAGCAAATGGTGTCTTACTTGAAGCCTGGAAGTTCCCCTGTCGGCTTTGGTTCCCACTGGGTTCTAGCTCACTGAATGCAGATCTGATCTGGTTTCTTTGCTGCAGTCTCTCCACATGCTGCTTTCAAGAGTGCACTTCACAGAGGGTCTCAGGCCACTGAGCTACCATAGCAGCTGGGTCTTGCTTCTGCTGAGTTGGTTGCTAGTGCTGAACACTCAGAGCCCGGAGGTGGGGTCCTCTCTGACTCTCTTTCTGCTATAGCTGCTTCCTCCCTGGGTGTAGCTTTTATTCTACTAGTTCAGCGTGTTCATTGCTTTTCTGGTGGCTGACTTTCGGCTTTCCCCTAGAGACCCTGAGACTCTAGCAGACCATGCTTGAGTATTTATTGTCTATCTTAAAAATTTCTCGTATGTTTGTCTACTCTCATTTTACAGCGCTGGGTGCATGCTAGGTGAGCTGCATCCCCAGCCCAGCTCCATTTATGGTTTTTCTATCAGTGCAAGCTTATTTTTGAAGTGAGTTCAAAGTACATATTCTCTTCTCTGTAGGTGTACAGGATTTTTCCTTAAGCTCTCAGCAGAATCCACCAGAGAAGTCATCTGGGCTAAAGTTATGGTTGAAGCTATGAATCAAATTTCTGTAGTGGTTAGGTGGAAAGTTTATCTATTTCTTATGAAATAAGCATTAGAGATTTATATCTTTTTTTATTTAAAAGTAGTATTTTTATTCTTTGAAAATTTCATATTTATACAATATATTTTGATCATACTTGGATTAATATTTTATTTGCAGCAGACTTAGGACTTTTGGTTTTGCTAGTTTGCTATTTGTGTTAATGATGACTACATTATATATATTATATATATTTATTGATTTTTATTGAGCTCTACATTAGAAGTTTGTATCTTTTAAGACATTTTTCAATTTAATCATATCTTGGTTATCAAGTTTAATGGCACAATCATACTTTATTTTTAAATTTTGTACAAGTATACATTGTATAGTAAGGATATACCCCTCATTAATGTTATATATCCAACCTTTTAATTTCTGTAAGATCTGTAGTTATGCCTCTGCTTTCATCATTACCATTGGAGATTTGTGTTTCCTCTTTTTTTCCTTGATGATTTCACCCAAAAGTTTATTGGTTATGATAATCTTTCCAAAAGAGTCAAAACATTGTGTCCTTGGGTTTCTTTTCTGTTTTTCTATTATTATTATTATTACATTGCTTTCTGCCCTCATCTATTATTTCCCTTCATCTGCTTTGCTTATTTATTTAGTCTTGTTTCTAATTTATCAAGGTATAATTAAATTAAATCTTTTTTCTAAACCAGAGCCTCTTGAGTCCCAGGGTTACATTTCAGAACTGACAGCACAACCTGGCCCTGCTGCAGAGCCCTTTCTTGCCTTGGGTCTCTTGAGACCATTGTCTCTCCACATAGCTTCTGAAAGGGCAGGAGCAGCTTCCCATGTGTAGGCATACACATCTTCCAATCCAAGCAGGTCTGCAGAGAATCAGGCTCCTCCCCTGGGGTGAGTTTTACAGTCTGGTGGTACTTTATTTTGGAGAGGTTTTTCCATTGCTTCAGACCACTTTGCTGATGCATGCCCCTGAATCTTTAAAAATCCACTTTTGGGGGTGCATACATCTTAGCAAGGCTTCCAGAAGACTTGTTCCTTCTTGCTTATATGACTTGGTTAACAAAATGCCACCAATATAGTGAAATGATGCTGGGTGCTTTGAGAAATGTCCAGATAGTTGATACCAGTTTGGACTGATTTACTTTTATCCACCGGACATAATTGCAAAGTTTTCAACTTCCCATTCATGGTTAGGTTGATGCTGCCCACTAAATATATGTGTACTTGAATGTACAAATATGACTGCGGTGGTTTGAATATTAATGTCTCCTATAGGCCCATATGTTTGAATGTTAAGTCATCAGAGAGCGGTACTATGTGAGAAGGATTAGGATGTATAGACTAGCTGGGGTAGGTGTGGCCTTTGGAGTATATGTGGCCTTGTTGGAGAAAGTATGTCATTGGAGAGCTTTGAGGTTTCTAAAACCCACGCTAAAGCCAGTGTGGCTCTCTCTTCCTGATGTCTGAGGATCCAAATGTAGAATTCTCAACTGCTTCTCGAGCACCATGTTTGCCTATGTGCCATCACGTTCCCTGCCATGATGAGAATGGATTCAAGCTCTGAAACTATAAGCCAGCCCCAATTAAATGCTTTCTTTTGTCAATGGTAATGATGTTTCTCTTCGCAGCAATACTGATGTAGGAAGGTCATTGGCTAATAAAGGAACTGCCTTGGCCCATTATTGGTTAGGACATAGGTAGGTGGAGTAAACAGAACAGAATGCCGGGAGGAAGAGGAAGTGAGTTCAGACTCAACACCTCTGCTCTTCAGAGCAGATGCCTCAGAGAGATGCCATGCTCCCCGCTCCAGGGAAGATGCACGCTATGAAGCTCCGACCCAGGATGGACTTAGGCTAGAATCTTCCCGGTAAGACCGGTGCTATACAGATGATAAGAAATGGGCTAGTCCAGGTGCGAGAGTTAGCCTAGAAGAGGCTAGATAGGAATGGGCCAAAGCAGTGTTTAAATGAATACAGTTTGTGTGTTGTTATTTCGGGGCAAAACCTAGCCAAGCAGGCGGCTGGGGTGTTGGGGACGCAGCCCCGCCGCCGCTCCATATTACTACACAATACAACACTGATCAAGACAATGATCTTACTTAAAATGAGACCTTTTGAAGACACAATATGTCAGAGCCATCTTGGATTAGGGTGGACCCAACTATGTCCTTAGAAGAGAAGAGAAGACCCACTGTGGGGAGGAAAGGGGCAGTAGAGACTGAAGTATGTCTGCCACCAAGAAGGTGAAGGGTTTCTGGTTGTCATAGAAACTGGGAGATGCAGGAATATCTACAAGGAGCATGGTCTGCCCATGCCCTTTGTGTCGGACTCTTCCAGGACTATAAAGAATAAATCTCTGCTATACTAAACCAATCCATTTGTGGGAATTTGTTATAGTAGTGTTAAGAAACTGACATGGTATGGATAAGGACACATTTATCAGACCAGACCCAAAGCTGCACACTGATAATTGGCTCTGGTAAATATATAGTATTGATTTATAGTTGATTATAAATATAGATTTATTATTAATTATAAATATTGGTTATAAATATAAATTATTGACATAAGTATTGATTAAATATCAGTATGGATTATTTATTCTTATTAATTTCAAAATCATTACAATATTGCTTGTCAGTCTTCCAATATTCTTCAGACTTTTAATTATCCATATTCCTCACTGCCCTTAGAGAGAGTTGTATGCTTCTTGTTTTGCTAAATGTAAAAGGGAGAGATGCGGAGAGCTGACAGCATACAGTAGGTGACAACTAGTGTTCAGCTTTTTTGGGAAACCTCACCTGGAAAGGCCATGGAGCTACTAATTGTAAATGGACGGTTGCTCCTGTCTATAGTTTCTCTCATATGCCACTTCATTTCTTCCCTAAGAATTGTCATTCCCTCCCTAGCAACAGCCATGGATGCTTTTCCCACTGCTTTTGTTTATCTTGTGTTTATCTCATGAAAATATTCTACCCTTGGGCACATATATAGCTGTGGATGGTCAGGAAGATGATTTCTGCTTAATCTATATAATTTTGATGACTAGAAATAATATTAAGGTATCTTTCATTATTCAGACTGACATAGGAAAGTAATAGTTTTCTCAGTCACAAAGACAACTAATTTTAAACTTCAGAACAAATTCAGGGGCAGACTAGCTGACCCTGCAGAGAATACACAAGAGTGAATTCCTACGTGTTTATTGCTGGTTCAGGTCAGGCTAGATGCGACTTTGGTAGACATAACCCTCTACAGTAATTGTCTTTTTTCATGTAGTTCCAGCTTCAGTTTATGTTACAGGTTCAGGTTTCAGCCAACTGTTTACTTTCTGTCTGAGAACCCTAGCCATTTAGGTTATGTGCATGGCCAAGTGTTACTCACTGGCTGGCCAATGAAGAGAAACTCTGTGACTTACCTTGTGTCGTGAGAAGGGGTTGGGCCCTGAAAATGTTACATGTAATTGTCCAGGGTTTGGCAGGGTTTGGCAGTGCAAGGAAGGCAGCTGTGAAGAGCTATGTAGAGGAGAAAGAGAGATTTTCAAAGAGGATTTTTTTTCAAGATGAAGTAAAAGAGAAAGTTACCATCAGAAATTGTATATGGTTTCCTTATTTTCCCCTTAGATAGATAATAAGTTTTCCTAAGCCATTGCCCCATTTGTGGATTTTTTTGCATTCCCTGGTGCTGACTGGAATCTGGCTCCCCCACTTAGCTATAGACACAGACCAGACCCAAAGCTACACACTGAGAGCTGGCTCTGGTAAATATCCTATCTGTTATGGCTAGTGTTTTGTCAAGCTGATAAAAGCTAGAGTCATTTGTGAAGGGAGAGCCTCAGATGAGAAACTGCTCCTACCAGATTAGCCTGAGGGCAGGTCTGTAGGGCATTTTGTTGGTTGATGAGGTTGATGATTGACATGGGAGGGCCAACTTGCTGTGGGCAGGGCCACCCTGGGCAGGTGGTCCTGGATTGTATGAGGAAGAGGGCTGAGCAGAGCAGCATTCCGTGGCCTCTGCTTCAGTTCCAGCCTCCAGGTCTCCATCTTGAGTTCCTGCCCTGACTTCCCTTCATGATGGACTATGAGCGGAGAAGAGAAAACACTCCTTCCTTCCCCAGTTGGTTTTGGTCAGTGTTCTATGCGAGCAACAGAGAAGTCATGAAGACGCCATCCTTGGCTCAGTTGAACATTTCCTCCACGGCACGGGAAGTGCTAGCAACTTTGTCCTTTTAATGAGCTGTCCCATCTCTCAAGCCCCTAAGGGACACTCCACCCTGCAACCTTTCCTGGGGTTTCAAGTCCTGTATCAGCCAATGCTTCCTTATGCAGGGTCCCATTCTGTCTCCTTAACCCAGCATCCTCAGGAGCCACTTGGCAGTCTCCCGCAGCCCTGCCGATGCCTGCTTACCAGGATCTGGAGAGACTTTTTCTTAAAAAGACTCCTATCCTGCTACAGCCCCACCACAGTTGTCTCATGGTGAGATTTGGTCCTAAGCTAAGACTGACCACTCCTTTTGTTCTCGACCGCAGTGGTCTCTGCAATGGTGCAAGGTGTTTTGCTCTCTTTCTCACTGTGGTGACAGAATAGCACAGAGCTACACAGAGGGAAGAATTACAGCTTTTGGCTCATGGTTTCAGAGCCCACAGTGAGGCAGAGTATCATGGCAGTGGGAACATGGAGGAGGAAGTCATTCATCTGCTGGTAGACAGGACGTAGAGTGGAGTAGGAACAGGAAGAGGCCAAGCAGACTATCCCCAGAGCAAAAGCCCTCAGTGAACACTTCCTCCAGTGGGCCCTGCCTTCTGCAGAGCTACCTCCTCAATGGCCTATCGAGATTTTGAAACCATCAATGGACTAAGCCTCTCATTAGGTCAGAGACTGAATGATCTCATTGTCTCTGGAAACACCTTCATAGACAGATCCAGGGGTTTGCTTTCTTAAGCTCCCGTGTGCTTCTCCTTCTCATGAAGTTGATAGATTAGCCACCACAGGCTCTTGGACACTCATGCCTCATTGCTCGCTGTGACTCATCTGAGCTGAATTTTCCTTATTTTAGGGCACTGACGCTGTTTGTTGATGGTCATCCGATTCCAGTGTTTGGAAAACCTTTTAGGTTACGCCTCTCAGGCATCAAAGCTCCCGCAAAAGGCAGTGTACCCCTGTCACCTATACCCCTGACCCCGTGGCCCAGGTGAAAGTTTCAGCACTTTGAACATTCCTCCACGGCACGGGAAGTGCTAGCAACTTTGTCCTTTTAATGAGCCGTCCCATCTCTCAAGCCCCTAAGGGACAATAGCACTGTTCAAATGCAGTGCTATTGCATGGCGCTACCACAAATCTGAAATTCTAGCCATACGGCTTTCTCAGTGTTAGAAATTTTTCCTAACCGAGCCACTCCACCCACACAAAATAATCCCAATCAAACCAAATCAGACCATATTAAAATATATCCAGGTTTAATTAGACACCTGTGCTCCCAGGTGGCCCCGAGGGGAAATGGGAAGCTGCCAATGGGACAGCCACCTGTTTATTTTGGGGGGGAGCAGTTTAAATAGCCTGTGGGAGTGGTTTTGACCTTTCCTGGGGAGGGGTCAAGGTTCGAAGGGCACAGGGAAGGGGCCTCCAAAGATGGAGGCCAGAGGCTGGGATTTCATTCCAGACTGTTTGTATAAGGGGTGACATTGATCCATGAGGTTGTTTTCAGAAATAAATCTTCTCAGGGAAAAAAGTAAGCAGAATAAGAAAAGGAAAATGGTAGAAAGGGAGGAAAAGCAAAGTCCAGTCATGGCTATGGCTATAACTATGGGAGGGGCCATGGGAGAAGCCCTGGCTGAGGGACCGACCATGGCTGTGGGAGGGGCTGTAGCTATGGGGGGCTGCGGTCCCTGGCTATGGGTGAGACTGTGGTGGTGGGAGGGGCTGTGTCTGTGGGAGGAGCCACGGCTGTGGTCATGGGAGGAGCTGACTGTGGGTGGGACTGTAGCTGTGGGAGGGGCTTAGCTGTGGGGGGCTGTGGCCATGGAGGGGCTAAAGCTGTGTGTGGGAGGGCTGTGACTGTTGTGATGGAGAGGGGTCATCGTTGGGAGAGGGGTCATCGTTGTTGGGGGGATATCTGAAACATGAATTGTACTGTAGTCATCTTTTGATTGAGACCAATGTCTTGCCTGTAGGCTGCACTTGCTGAAGTGACGTTTAGCTTCTAAGGCCTGTGTGCTTCTCGTTAGCCGACTACAGTGCTCCAGAGAAGGGAGCTATTATCTGCCTAGTACACTCAGCTTAGGTCCATACAGAGGATCTGAGAAGGCAGCCAACATTATCCAAAGTTAACGCTATCCGGGCTAACTTCTGTGTGAGGGGTAGGTGGATGGGTGTTCTCCGCGCTTGGGCACATCTGTAAGACAGTAAGGGGTTTTCTCAGCAGCCTTTCTGACTCTTTAAAGAGCAGCTAGCCCTAAAGTATCTGCTCGCTGGTGGTCTTTGGGCTTCAAGACAGGTATATTCCCTCTCTTCTGTGATCTAGAGTCACTGACTTAGAAGTGTCTGTAGGGTGAACATATGTGTTTTAATATAAAAAAAAATAGGTTTTGTTATGAAAAGGTTTTTTTTAACAAATATTTGAAATCACAAGATTGATTACTATTTAAGACAACTTGAATTTGTCACCAAACACATTGTAGGAAGCGGTGATGGAGAAGGACAGCTCAGTCACAGAGTCAACTGTAAAACAAAGTAGAACTGTAGAATTAAAGCTGTCTCCGGAAGGACAGCACGTGCTCTCAACCACTGAGCCATCTCTCCAGTCCCAGAATTTAAAAAGTTCTTGAAGGGGTTGTTTCCTTAATCTTGCTTGGTTGTAAGACATCACAGCTTCCCAATGCACACGCACAGTGTTCTCTTCTAACGTCTTTCCGGATTTGTCTTTCAGGCTCGGCTTCTTTTTTTAAACACAATTCTTTGGGAATTTCACATCATGCACCCCAGTCCTGCTACCGATGCCGCTAAGCTGAATGTTGGAAAGATGGAGGAGCGAGGTGATTTTTGTTTGTTTTGTTGTTAATTAATTTGGGAGGGGCATGCTGCAATTGTGTGGGGGGGAGATATGGAAGGACTGGGAGGTGTCATATAGTGTACCCTTTTGTCCCATCAGCCCCACCCACAAGATGCTCATTGCAATGAGTCGTTGGTCTGGCTCAATGCCTCTGACACACCGTCATCACCGACCCTCGCTGAAACTCCTCTCAGATGTCCTGCTGTCGCCCTGAGAGTCATGGAGATCTGTGGCTGTCGTTCTGCAGGACCAGTCCCCTCCTACACTCTGGCAGGTCATAGATGGGGTAGATGTTAGGGTGGGCACACCCAAGGCCCAGGATATGAGCTGGTAGGTCCCTGCCACTGGGACTGCCTCCTCAGGTGAAAGGCAGAGCCAGCTCTCCTAGGCCCATGCATTGGGGCCAGCTCTGCCATGCCTGTGGTGAAGGGTGGAGTCAGCTCTCCTGCTGCGGGGTCCAATGAGGGGCAGGCTCAGCTTTCCCAGGGCCAGTGAGGGGCGGGACTGACTGGGTATGGCCCTCGGATTTCAACACACATGGTTACCCCCTGTGATAATATGGGCCATGGGCATCATCACAGACCCCAGCTGTAGCAGGAGCACAGACCCAGACGTGCCCTTGGCAGCAGTTTAGGCTCAGATGTCACCCTGGCCCTGGTGGCAGCACAGGCCCTCAGACACCAACATGATTTCAGGTGGATGTTCAGACCCTGGGCATCTGCTCTGCCCCAGGTGGCAACAACAGGACATGAACATCAACCTAGACCCTGACAGCTGCTGGGCTGCCTGGTCCGTGGCTGCACAGGCTTAGCTTCCTAATCCATCGTGTTTGTACTGTGAGCTGGACAGGGGAATTCGCCACTTTCTATTCTCTGAATCGAAGGCCACATGCTATGTTTGCTCTTTCTAATCTGCTTCTTCTGGATTTTCAGCCTAAACCAATCGACGTCATGGTCCTTTAAACCTCTATTGTCCGTTTCCATATCTACTACATCATATGCACAAATCATTTTCTTTCTTTTACAGTTTTTGGCTATTCTCGTACATTTTCTTTTTCAAGTAAGTTTTAGCATCTGCCTGTCCAGTTGCTCGCTCTCTCTCTCTCTCTCTCTCTCTCTCTCTCTCTCTCTCACACACACACACACACACACACACACACACATGTGCCTTGAAGGACAGTGACTGGGGTGGCATTGAATTTATAGCTTAATTCAAGGGCGTCTGACATCTTTACAACATGGAGTGTTTCCATCCAGGTCCGTGGTTACACCTTTCATTTATTCAGGCCTTCCTTTATGTTCCTCAGTAAAGTTTTATGATTTCCTTCACATAGGTCCTGAACATTTCTCCGTAGGTTTATTCCTAGGTATTTTATGTGTTTTTGTTGTTGTTTTCACGGTGAATGAGCCTGGAGGGTTTCTGGGGTTGCGTTTACTTCAGGACACGACTCTTTCGCCTGAGATGACAAACAAAATGTCTCTAGGACTCTTGTTCTCGGACAGAGACTCCTGCCCTTCCCTGCAGTGTGAGCCAGGGGGCAAATGGAGTTCGCTCTCCTTAGTGTGCAGCCCTTGGGGCTTGACCTGGAGCTTAGGCAGCTTCCAGTTTGGGCACAGGGGCAGGTGTCAGCTCCACTGGTTCCAGTGAAAACCAACCTGACAAGCTCTTGATTTCTCTGCTAATTCTCCGTTGCTCCTCGTAGCACCTAGCTCCTTTGGATGTCTCTACTTCCTCGGCAGCTCTGCTTGTGGTTTCCTTCCGGTCTGCCAACCCAACCCCATGTGTCTCATAGCTTTCAGGAACTGTGAACAAAGCAAGTCTTTGGTTACCCCAAAATGCAACCATTTTCCCTTTTCAGTCTGGCTTTTCTCTGGAGAAATTCGGAGCGGTGCTGATAGAAGGGCATGTCTCAATTGTATTACTGACTCAAGCCACTTTCTTGCTAATTCTTGGGTGGAGGGTGTGTTCGTTTCTATGGAGATGCGGCTGCCAGCAAAGGAGAAAGATACCGGAGAAGCAGGAAGGAAATGACAACTGGGTCAGGAGGGCCTTCAGGAGCAGGGGGTAAGTTCAAGGTCGATAGATAGTGGTAACTTTGGATAGACAGGAGAGGCCAAGGCCCGGCCCAGATGTGGATGCGGCAGGTGTGTGGCTGTGAGCACAGCTGTGCCCCCAGCACTCCACCCCTCCTGTGTTGTGTGAGTGAGGGTTCTCTGGACACACAACTGATAGGACGTTGCATGTTGAAGGACCAGAGAGGATGCTTGTGGTTATGGAAGCTGAAAGGTCCCACGACAGGCTACCTGCATACTAAACCCCAGCTCTCTGGGGTCACTGACCTGGGGGTAGGGTGCTGGAAGTAGTTCATCGCAGCTGGCATGAAGGAGAGAATGCTGGAAATGGGGCGGGGTGGCAGAGGGTGGCTACACCATTGTGTATCTGGCTGGGATACTTCTAGATGGTTCACTCTTGGCTAGTTACAGAAAAACACCGTAGAGTTAAAATCTAGGCAGGGAGCAATTGCCCTGGGGAAAATGCTGTCCTCTGGGTAAATTAGGGAGCCCCTTCTTCTGTCACTTTGGGGCCCTTCCCCCTAGTCTTGGCGTTCTCTTGGTCCCCATTTCTTTCCCTTTCTTGCACAGATGAGGTCTGGGGAGCAGCCATCCGCATGGGTTAGAGTAGCGTCTCCGACACTTGAGTCTGGAAGGGACGAGGTGGTTTTCTTGCTGCTATTTTGGACTTTCCTCCTGTTCCCCAGACATCGCTTCCACATGGAAAGCTCTTGGAGCCAGGTTCCCTGATTGGAACAGCTGAGTTCATTCTACCCCAAGCAGAAGGCCATGGTCCTGGCCATCTGTATGTCCTGAGGAGAATGCATAGATTTACCCAGTGGGTGAGTCAGGCAACCGCAGCCTGCACTTACCCCTGATAGCTCAAGGAACTGGTTGGGGTGTTCAGGCTTGGCCTGAGGTACTCACAATGGCAGGTGAGAATCCTCCCATGGCATTCAAAGCCTTACCCACTGGAACTTTTGTTGGCCAGCCCCCAAATTCCAGAATTGATTTTCCTGAGGGACCCTGAGTATTGCTGGCTGAGTCGTCTCTGCTCCTGGGAAGAAGTTCGGATGGAAGTTGGTGTGTTCAGAAGAGGAGTGCTTCCGGGGGCCCCGTCTGCAGTTCTGGCTGCCTGGGCCGTGTCTGCCATTTGTTCTGACCATGCCATCCATGATGGGATGCTTCAGAGGGTCCTAAGTAGGAAGCTCAAAGGAGTCTGGTGCTGGGGGGGGGAGCGTGGAGGGGAACTTCAGTGTGTGACTCATCTCACCCACCCCCCAAAAATTTTCCTCTTTTCCCCTTATTTAATTTTTTCCCCCAGAAAACCGTGTGATTTTATATGCTTTTCTCTGCATGTATTAAACTAATCGCACAGCTGAATAGCTGTTCTTAAAACCTGGACATTCACCAAGAAGAAGTTTGCCAGCACAGACAATTAAAGCTTTCTTCTTTGAACAATGGCGTGACTGACTGGCACATTTGAAATGCGAGCGTGTTTTTTTTTCATTCCACTCTTCATCCTTCAAGCTGATAAACAGCCACAATGGGAAACAGCTGGGACAGGAAAACATTTGAGTTGGTATTTTCAAAGCAAGCGAAAGAAACCCGTCAGTGCGGGCCAGATCCCGTCTTCCGCCCGAGGGCCAGCCGGCATTTGGGGAGGGAAAAAAATACTATACATATTTCTAATCAAACATTACATATTTATTAATGTGCAGCTGGTGCATTGTATTCCGAGGGTTGCTTGGGGGGGGGGGTCTTTCCCCCACCCCCGTGCCACCCGCCTTGTTCCTCTAACGTGTCTTGTCTGGCGGGCTGGCATTGTTCTGTAACTGACATTACTTTATAAGAATCCAGAGCTGAGCACATTCAATACAAGTCATAGAGACAGTTGCTCTCTGCGAGGCTGTGTGACATAAGTGCCATCTGAGCCTTAGTTTCTGTTTTGGGGAGCAGCAGAGGTGTCTTTAGGCAGGTGCATCTGGGGAAGCCCCTAGTGCCGTTCCCACAAGGCGTCCTGGGTTCTTTCTCTGGAGCCATAGCTCCTTCCCTGCTGGCTGTACTCTTCCTAAACACGGGAGCAGATTTATTACAATGTTTATTGAGATTAAACTTTCCGAGCACTGCGTCGGAGCGTGGGGCTGGAGCTGTTCATTAGGTGGGGAGGCCCACCTTGTCAATTTCCATCCAGCGCGGGAAGGAGCGATCACTTTATCATCGTTTGTCAACGGCCTGACAGGTTTGACTCCGTCCTGCCTCCTCCTGGGCCCGCTGTCATAACTACATTGGTTTTATGGCTGCAGCTGATTTCCCTTTGGTGACTGTCAAATGAATCTACTTTGACTTCATATTGGTAACACACTAAACATAGAAGACCGGAGAGACAGAAGTGTGAACCACCAGGCACGAGGCTTCCTCCACCTCTCTGGGATCCATCGCCCCCCTCCATCTTTGAAAATCCTGAGTGAGGGAGGAATGGGTCTCCTAGAACTTTTAAAAATCAGAATCAAGCCGGGCGGTGGTGGCGCACGCCTTTAATCCCAGCACTCGGGAGGCAGAGGCAGGCAGATCTCTGGGAGTTCGAGGCCAGCCTGGTCTACAAGAGCTAGTTCCAGGACAGGCACCAAAGCTACAGAGAAACCCTGTCTCGAAAAGCCAAAAAAAAAAAAAAAATCAGAATCAAGACTTTAGTCTTCCTAGAATGAGAGTTTAGGGAGGGCTCTAGGCCAGGGAGAGGGGACACACGGGTGTTAGAATCACGATGGGTCAGGTTTTTCCCCTGGACCTCAGTTTCCCATGGGCTTATTGGGAGGAGTCAGCAGGAACTGAATGTCTCCTGTTGGTTCACAGCAGGGCAGCTGTGGAGGTGGCTGAGAGGGCTGGGAAGTGACTGTAGCCAACTGGAGGGCTCACACTTCCTTGTAGCCACCACTCATGGGCAGCCAAATGAGAAAGCAGAGTTCTAAATTTTTACGTCAACTGTTTTAATTTCTACAACAGCTATTGAATTAAAAACAACAACAACAACACTTGTTGGAAAAATAAAATGTCTGTTGGCTCTGCCATTCTGGTGGCCATTAGCACAGCCACTGTCTTTGGGTATTCCACACAGGTCCCACTGTTAGGATGAGGCTAGAAAGCTAGGCCTATCCTGGGTCATAGGAAAGGAGCTAAACGTAAGAAGGGAAACCAACCCTAGGACGTTCTCTCTGCCGCAGCTGATCAGGTAATTGACCTCCAGAAGCCTTGAGATCTGCTGACAGGAGACCTTGGCCTTCCTGGAAAATATGGCTCGCGCTTGAAGGCAGGTCTAGAAAATGCCGAGACATTTCAGTGTTTCGTCTAGAGGTAAGTTTGTGCTACCCTTGAGAAACACACCCTATTTCTGGGAATTTCCCACTTCTGTCACTCCGCGTTCCAAACTTAGAGGTTTTCCTCAGTAAGGAGAACATACGGATGTTGATTACTAATAGGGCAGAAGTGAGGGGGACATCGAGGGCTCTCCTGCTGGCCACTGCGGCTTGTCTTGAGTCCTGCTTTCTGCCTCCGGCTTCCCAGGCTGTGGAAGAAAGTGAGCTCGTGTCTCTGTTCCCAGCACAGTCCTTTAGCCTCGTGATTGCACATTTATCCAAAGCTGATTAGGGTTTTGATAATCATCTGTGGCATAAATGTTTGGTGAGTTAAGCATCCCAGCAGAGGGTGATTTGAAGACAGCTTTATTCCTTCTTGGCCGTGTGTTTCTGTTGTTGCTGTCATTTTTCTCTCTCACAAACCAGCACTTCTATGGGGTTTGACACATGTAATTCAATGCGTTGTGTCCACTCATGGCCCAACACACATCGACGGAACGCTTAAATAGGGCTCGTGTGTTACACAACTTACCTTTTCCATCGTACACACTGATCACACGTGGCTTGAGCTGCACGTGGCTCAACATGCATACATGTGCTCACATCATGAGATTCAGACATTCCTCTAGGGTTGGGATTCGTGGCTGCATCACCAAATGGCTCCTGTGTCTGCCCAGGCTGAGAAGTGAAGAACGGACCCAGGATGTGCAGCTGCCTCGGTGGCTGGCAGACACACCGGGAGGTGGTAGGCCATGGTCACTGGTCAACAGAACTCTCCCTCAGGGTCCTTCAGCTGTGCGCACGCGGTCCATCAGTGAGGACCAGCCAGGCTGGTGGGTGCGCAGAGGAAGACATGGGGCTTTGGGCTTAAGTTCAGCTGCACAGTCAGTCCCGAAGATGTGAGCTGAGTGTTCCTGCCAGGAAAGCAGTGGAGGCTGATAGCTCTGATAGGACTACACCCATAAGTGAAGGGAGAAGACCCATTTCCCCCGCAGCTGCCTAGGGCAATGTACCCTCTGCTGGCTTATCCTGAATCCAGAGGCTCCTAAAGGCTACTCTTTTGGAGATGTGGGAGGGACCTTTCATTTCCCTGGGGGAGCCTTTGGAGTTCAGCCTTGTGGAAAGGGGGCTAGTGTTCTTTCATCCAATGCATATTTTTTTCCTGGGGGTGCTTTGTGGACCAAGAAGGCAGGGTCTGTTGGATGGGGCAGCTGGGAGGAGGGTCCTGCCTCTCCAGCTCACTACGGGGAGAAGTGGAAGGAGGGGATGGTGAGGAAAGGAGAGCAATTGAGGGTGGTGGGGGTAATAACACGCATTCACAGTGTAATCCCCGTGCTTACCCACAGACATTCCTGCACTGGTGCGCTTCTCACAGCCTCTCCACGTGACATTGGCCACGAGATGCTGTTTTGAAAATCCAGGTCTGTTTCTCAGGTAACGTAGCCCAGACGTAGGATTAATGATTAGTTTTGAATGCTTGGGCTACTAAATCCTAATATCCGCTCCCCCCTCCCACTCAGAAAACACTCACCTGCCCAACTTCCCAGCTTCACGCCTGGACACAGAATTTGCCTCTCTTATTTGCAGATTCTGAAAGTTGGCAGACAGGGGTGGCCAGCCTATTGCTCTCAAGCCCTTGAGCCAGAACTGTTCCTCTTGGGCTGGGGGAGGGGGTGGGGGTGCAGTCTAGACTTTCAGGGAAGGAAGAATTTGGACGCGGGTCCCAGCCCACTGTCCCGCTCAAGGTCATCAGCTTAGCAGCAGCCTCCTGCAGGGCAGGATGCAGAAGCTGGCAGCAGATAAGGGTCTGCTGGTGCGGCTAGATGTACCTGCATTATCACAGCTTCCTTAAGCCAGGATGAATATGTAAATCTTTCCCGCAGCCTCCTGGATTTCAGGAGCGCCGACTGCCTCCTCCGTAGCAATTCCGAGGGTAAAATTGATTAATATTTGTTTTCAAAATGACATGCAGTGATGTATGAGCCCTTTTACAACTTAAATTAATACTTTAAAGAGATGAATGGTCTCTACAGAGGGTGTTAAAGTTCAAGCCCGGGGAATTTGCATATTTATATTACAGCCAACTGATAGTAATTGTGGGACCAGTCTGTAATGCTGTTCGTTTGTCATTTTCAGGGGGTTTGCTTCTGCCAGGGACCTCATTAAGTCCCCAAGCCTCAGCCCCTCCCACTGGCGGGACCTGAGCCTGTGGACAGGGCGCAATTCTGCCTCCTGGTCTCCAGGAGACCAAAGCCTACTTGGGAGTGAGCACCTTTTTGGTGGGAGCAGATGCCTAGAGACTGTTGGTCTACAAAGCCCTTCCAATGCCTCAAGGACTCCAAAGCTTCCTAGTATTTGCAGGGTTAGCCCTCAGGCTAGAAGTGACTTGGACATAAAGGGTGCAGGCTAACTTCTTTTGTTGAGAGGTGTCCCCATAAGCAATTTCAGAGGGGAAAGACAGCAAAGTAGCCATTGTTTAAGCAGGTGACTGCTACAGGCAACGGGGATGCAGCCCTGAGGGGCCACCTGGGGCCACATTGTGGAGTACCTTTGGGATTGGCCCATGCTAGGTGATGGCATCATTCTATGTATCATGGGCTGAGGGTTGCTCCCTGGGACAGTAATTCCCAGCACCCTGAGATTTGTCTTCAAAAGGCACCAAGAGAATAACCAGGTGTTGCCATTGATACCCTTGGCCCATCCAAGCAAGGTGAGTGCGTGAGGGGAGGCTAGCTGCCCTGGCTCAGGCTTGCACATGCAGACAGATTTGCAGGCAGGTGATTTTTAATGGTAGATGATTAGTTTTGCTTTTTCACGGACTTAAAGCAGACTTTCTAGGGCTGAAGAGATGACTTAGCGGTTAAGAGAACTTAGTTTCTGCAGAAGACCTGGGTTCAGTTCCCACATGGCATCTCACAGCTCTTCATAGCTGCAGTTCTAGGGGATCTGATGCTCTCTTTTGACCTCTGCAGGCACCAGTCATGGGCGTAGTGTCCAGATAGACACACTAGGAAAACACTTCGAGGAGTCTAAAAACGAAAAAAAATCAGAGAAGCAGGATTTATTTCTCACGTGTATTCTGTTCTGACAGCCCATGCTTGCAGACATGCACACAGAGATTCATACCCATGTGGTTTTGCAGATTAGCTGCAGGACTGGCCCCCGCTCCCTTCTGCTCTTCCTCAGCTGTGAACCATATGATACTCAGTTTCCCCTGGGGTGCTGGAGTCCCTTACTGCCTTACGTCGTGAACTTGTGAGTTGCCTTGGCTGTACTCTGGCTTTCTCCAGGCATTTTGTGTCTGCCAAGAGGATAAGCCTCTATTACCTTGCTGGGGAAGGAGGGTCACTCAGCGGTGGACAATCCACAGAGGAATTCTGGGCAAGGTCCCGGGAGGAAACCAGGTGAGATGGGGGAACAGCCGCCTACAGATGTATTGTGGAGTCCTCTGTGCCTGGCTCAGATCAGAACTTCTCGGTTGATTTGTAGACTTGTGCACAGCAGTAAGTCCCTTAGATAAGCCACTGCATTGGGGGCTGTTTGTTACATATCCTTGTGGCACTGGGGAGGTGATGGATGACTTAAACTGAACTAGGCCGCTGTCTACACATTAGCAAATGTAAGCAAGCCCCCAATTAAATACTTTCTCTTTCACAAGTTGTCTTGGTCGTGGTGTTTTGTCATGACAATAAAAAAGTAACCAAGACATGGCCACATATCTATGAGTCACACTGAGCTACCCCAGATCCCTCTAAGATAGTGAGCTGAGAAGGGATCAGGAACAAGAGGACAAGCTGATTTTATGGCCATCTGGAAAGAGGCATGGAGACAGTGTGCTGTGGTCCCTTCTACCTGCAGGGGAGGGTGTGTTTCCCGCTCAAGGGACTGGGGCACTTCACCCAGGGAGAGTGGGTATCATTGGAGGCTGGTGAGGTAGAGAAAGAAGACAGTCTGTCTGGAGAGCTGGTAGGAAGCGGGAGAAAAAGGCGGACTAGGGCAGGACCTACACCCAAGGTGATATCCCTCAACACGCTCTTGGGATATTGTGGATAAAATATGGCAAATCCATAAAGGGGAGTCTGGGGGCAAGGACTGCTCACATCACCAGCTGGGTGGCAGACCCCCCCCGGGCACTCACATGGAGGAGCAGACAGACGACAGCTGTGTGATATGGGGAGACGGAGCAGTGAACAGCAGCACCAGCATTGACCAGCCACGTCTGTGTTCTGTCTCTGCAGGGGGATGGTCCTGTCTGTGTTATGTACGGGCTTCTGGGAGGAAGCACAGGCCCTTCACCCACAGACTTCGAGGGACATCTGAGAATAGGACTTTCTCTTCCTTTCCACACAGTGTGAGGGTCCCGGTCAGGAAAACTATCACAGAGATGCTGCCTCATCCTGCGTAAATGGCCACACTTGGCCATGTGTCTCAGGACAGGCCTGGATGGCTTGTATCTGGATTAGATAAGTGAGTTCACAGAATATACATGGACAGTACCAGCAGTGGCGTTTCTGATAGGTATTAGGTAGTTTGCTAAGTATTTATGTCTCCCTGCTTGGAAGATTGAAGACCAAATGTACTTTCTACTCCCCCTACCCCTGCTACTGAAGGTGGAGCAGATAACTATTGAACTAAAACCTTATTTGGAGAAACTATAGTGTCACTTCCTAACTGGATTATTTAGAGGCACAGTTAAGAATGCCCACAGCTGCTCTTCTTTCTGAGATAGCAACATGTGATGTCTTGGGTAGTGGCTGCTTTCCATGCTTGGGTCTTTACATAATAAGCAGGGCCACTTCCTCCCCTTCTTCCCATGCCAACCTGCAGGAACCATGGTATGAGCGATAAATACATCTGGCTTGTTTTGAGCCACTAAGACTGGGGGTTGTTACAGCAGCAGCACCTGGCCCATCCTACTTAACATGGCGCCATGTGAATGTCAGACATCACTGTAGTAATAAGGGCGGCAGGGCTGCGTCCCCAGCACCCCGGCTGCCTGGCTAGCTTATGCCCGAAATAACAACACACAAATTGTATTCATTTAAACACTGCTTGGCCCTTTAGCTCTAGCCCTTACTGGCTAATTCTGATATCCAGATCAACCCATCTCTAATAATCTGTGAGCACTGGTCTTACCAGGAAGATTCTAGCCTATGTCCATCCTGGGTCGGAGCTTCATCGCATGTGTCTGCCCAGGAGCCGAGAGCATGGCGTCTCTCTGAGGCGTCTGCTCCCGAGAGGAGAGCTGTGGAGTCTGAGCTCACTTCCTCTTCCTCCCAGTGTTCTGTTCTGTTTACTCCTCCCACCTATCTTCTAACCAATGAGGACCAAGCAGTTTCTTTTTATTTAACCAATGACCTTCCTCCATCACATCACCAGTGTCATCCTTGATGTTTTCACTATCATTTCTCATGTCTGTCTCACTCAGAAACTTATTTGTGAATGTTTCTGGGGATTAAACCCAGGGCCTTGCCCATGCAAAGCACATTCTTCCACTAAATGCCACCCAGCCTGTCTCCAAAGCTTATCGCTAATGTACTGATGATATCTCTAAAGTACATCTGATGACTTGTTCAGGCTCTACCCCCGCCATGTGTTTGTCAATGTATGTGTGCAGGTGCATATGACTGTGTGTCTGTGCATGTAGAGGCCAGAGGAAGATGTTGGGTGTCTTCTTCTATAGCTCTATACTTTAGTCCCTTGAGACAGTCCCTCCCCAGATCTGGAGTTGCTTGTCTTTTGGCTAGACTGGTAGCCAGCAGACCCAGAGATCATCCTATCTCTGTCCTAACCCTCACCAGAACTGGGTACAAGTTTGTATGAGCAAGACCAGTCTGATGCTTCATACGGATCTGAGGATCCAAACTCAGGTCCTCATGCATAGCACTTGAACCTGCTTTCTCCAGTGGTCACTGCAGTCCTGAGGTTCCACCTCTGGGACAGTTACAAAGCTGATGCTGGCTCAGTCAATGACTGCTTAATGCCATTGGAGAAATCTGAGTTATGAGTGTCCCTAAGTGGTTTGCATTTGATTTCAGCATTTGTAATGGCACAAACAATACTGTAGCAACAACCGTAAAAATAGAGGCAGAAAGAAAAAAAACCTAGCTAATTATGCTTCCTCTAAAATTAAGGCCGTGTCCAGGCTTCATACATCTGTCTTCATGAGCGGGGGCTCTGCAAACAGCTTTCATCTAATGCTTTTTATTGTTTTCTCCTCTGAAGATGTACTCAGGAGGACCCATTTCAACTGAATATACGAGGCCTTTGCTGTAAATATTCCAATTCACATTGAAGCCCCATAACTTCAAGTATTTGGTCATTTGAACATACTTTGCTGTTTTGGTAAAAACTGTCATGGGCATCTCTGTTCAGGGGGGGTTGTCTCCTTTTACTCTTGCCACGTGCAGAAGGGAAGGTTCTTAGACTTTCAGATGCCCCAGTAAGAAGAAAACAGCATTCTGACCTATTTGTCACCCTCCATATACACATCCAGAGAAGAGAAGAGCGCTGTGGTGGTTTGAATGGATGCCCTGGGAAGACTCTGGGATTTGAGTACTTAGTCCCAGTTGGTGGCCCTTTGGGATAGGTGATGAGGCGTGGCCTTGCTGGAGGAAGTATGTCACTAGGGGTGGCAGGCTTTGAGGTTTAAAAAGACTTGTGCCATTCTGAGCTAGCTTTCTGTGCTTCCTATTTGTGGTTCCAGATGTGAGCTCTCACCTGCAGCTCCAGCTGTTTGCCACCTGCTACCTCCATTTTGCTGTCATGGGCTCTAACCCTCTGGAACCACGAGCCCCTGGTAGTGTCTTCCTTCCATCACAGAAGCAGAGAAGTAACTAGTACAGCGAGGACAACGACAGCTTCAGTCACGGTCTTAGTGTTTGTTTCTGTTGCTGTCATTAACACATGGCCAAAAGCACCTGGAGGAGGGAAGGGTTTATTTGGCTTATAGTTCTGTATCACAGTCCATCACTGAAGGAAGTCAGGACAGGAACTCAAACAGGGCAGGAACCTGGAGGCAGGAACTGATGCAGAGGCCATGGAGGGGTGCTGCTTACTGGCCTGCTCCTCCTGGCTTTCCCAGCCTGCCTTCTTATAGAACTCAGGACCCCAGCCCAGGGATGGCCTCACTCACCATGGGCTAACCCCTTCCACATCAAACAAGGAAATGCCCCGTTGGCTTGCTCGTGGAAAGTTGAGACATTTGCTTAGTTAAGATTCCTTATTCTTAGATATGTCTAGGTTTGTATCTAGGTGACAGAACACAGTCATCACAGCCACTAAATAACATAGCTCCAGTCGGTCCTTTCTGGTTGGAAGTTGTCTTTGTCATTTGTGCCCCCTGTGAATGCGGGCTTTGAGTCTTGCTTTGGAGCCATTGCAGAAGCAGCCTTGTTATTTGCCTTTCCTTGCTCTTCTCTGGGGACCTGATGCACTTCCTCCCATTTCCCTGATCCTGCTGCCTTTCTCCCTGTTACACCAGCACTGGGACATTTTGCTGTGGGGACACAGACTTTACAACTTTCCACAACAATGTTCCTATCTGGATAAATGGACACCGAAGACCCAGGAAATCCACGCTGCTCCCTCCCCAGATGGGTGAGGCAGGAGGCTCTTGTCCACCTTTGTCCATGACTACTTTTCCAGTGGAAGGTGGCACCAAGCTCCCCTGTAAGTTCAGAGTAAAGTGCACCTTGGGAATGGGCTGTCTGTGTCCATTATAGAAGTGAGGACTTTGGGTTTAGGGCCCGTGTCCCTCCTGCACAAGGCCTGGCCTACAGGATATGCTTGATGAGTGCTAAATGAGTCACAGATGGACAGAAGAAGGTTCTAGAAAGATTGGGGGCTACATGAGGTTTTGCCAGGTGAAGCCTATGGAAGGTAGAGGGGAGATGAGGAGAGAAATGATGCTCAGAGGGCAGGGCTCTGTTCAGCTCACTGTGGGTGTCTTTCTTGGTTTTCGTTCCACTTTGAATTATGTGGAAAGGTCATTTATTCATTCATTCATTCTTCTATTCATCCATCCATCCATCCATTATCCATCTATCCAACATCTATCCATCTATCCATCCATCATCCATCTATCCATTTATCATCCATCCATCCATCCATCCATCATCCACCCATCATCCATCCATCATTTATCCATCCATCCATCCATCATCCATCTATCCATTATCCACCCATCCATCATCCATCCATCCATCCATCCATCATCTATCCAACATCCATCTATCCTTCCATCATCCATATATCCATCCAACATCCATCCATCCATCCATCCATCCATCCATCTATCCATCCAACATCCATCTATCCTTCCATCATCCATATATCCATCCATTCATCTATCCATCCATTGAATCCATTTATTCATTCAATGGGTTTAATTGGGTGGCTTATATGGACCTGGCTTTGGGCTAGGCACAAATTTCAGTCACCTACAGCTACAATTTTAGTGTGGAAAAGATACTCAAACTGTCTTCTAGTGTGTTGAGGGCTAAGAAGTGGCCTGTGGAAGGGGGTGGGTACCACTGCGACTGTGTCAAGCATGCCAGTCTTGTTTTTGCACCGTGTCATGAGGATCCCTGTCCCACATCAGAACCCTCTTGTGAAGTGCTGTAGAGAGTCAGGATGTCCTGAAGTTGACTTAACTGCACCCCCTATCCCCAGGGGTGATCTGCAGTCAAGGATGCAACAAACCTGTTCAGCATCCCCTGATCTTGGCAAGATTTGTTTAGCAACTGCACAGCTCCATTTTCCTTCTGATGGGCATCTCCTGATCAAAGCCAGTAGCTCATCACCATGAATAAGCATCCAGCAAGCACCCATGTGTTGTAGGATGAGCTGGCTGTGTCCTGCCACCTGGCTAGCTTAACCTCAGAAATAACCACACAGAAATTGTATTAATTAAATTACTGCCTGGCCCATTAGTTCTAGCCCCTTATTGGCTAACTCTCACATCTTGATTCAACCCATTTCTAATAATCTGTATGTCGCCACGAGGTCATGGCTTACCTGGAAAGATTCAGTGTCTCTGACCTGGTGACTTCATGGTGGCTCTCCCTGCCTGTCTTCTTTCTCCCAGCATTCAGTTCTCTTTTCTCTGCCTATCTAAGTTCTGCCCTATCAAAAGGCCAAGGCAGTTTCTTTAATAACCAATGAAAGCAACACAAATACAGAAGGACCTCTCCACCACCCGTGCATAGCTTCTCTTTACTAGATACATTTCTGGGAGATGGTATCAATTCAAATCACATAAATATTAACACTTCCAAGGTCACAACATTTAGAGCAAGAACACTCATTTCCCCATCTTCTTGTTGGACATTACATTTTTAATTGATTTTTATTGAGCTCTACATTTTTCTCTGCTTCTAACCCTGCCTCTCCCCTCTCCTTCAACCTTCTCCTAAAGTCTCCATGCTCCCAATTTACTTAGGAGATCTTGTCTTTTTCTACTTCCCAAGTAGATTAGATCTATGTATATTTCTCTTAGTGTCCTCATTGTTGTCTAAGTTCTCTGGGATTGTGATTTGTGGGTTGGTTTTCTTTGCTTTATGTTTAAAAACCACTTATAAGAGAGTACATGTGATAATTGTCTTTCTGTGTCTGGGTTACTTCACTCAAAATGATGTTTTCTAGCTCCATCCATTTGTCTGCAAAATTCAAGATGTTATTTTTTTCTGCTGTGTAGTACTTCATTGTGTAAATGTACCACATTTTCCTTATCCATTCTTTGGTCAAGGGGCATTTAGGTTGTTTCCAGGTTCTGGCTATGACAAACAGTGTTGCTATGAACATAGTTGAGCACATGCCCTTGTGGCACGATTGAGCATCCTTTGGATATATACCCAAAAGTGGTATTGCTGGGTCTTGAGGAAGGTTGTTTCCTAATTTTCTGAGAAATAGCCACACTGACATCCAAAGAGGCTGTACCAGCTTGCATTCCATTTTTTACCAGTCTGAGGGATAAAAATGTATTCTATGGCTATTCTCATGGGCATGATCTATGTTTGATTGCTGTTTTCTGTTTTTGATTTTTCAATTGGTTCTCCTACAGACATGTTTAGTCGTGTTCTTAGCTCAACTTCCTAGTAACACTCGCCTACCTATTTGTGTGGGTTTTCTTGGGGAGAAATGAGCAAACGTTTATGTACTCCAGATAGAGCTCTGCAAGCTGCCAACAAAAGAAGTCCACCCAAGCCAGGAGCACAGGTGAAGGGTGACTCAGAAGCAGATTCAGCCTGGAAAGCCAACCCTAATGTGAATGAGGATTCATGAAAGCCCAGACCCTGGAGTTCCCCGTGAGGATTGGCAGGCAGTCCCACTGGAGAGAGTCCCTCTGTCCCAGCAATAGCGCCCTGTTTATATATTTTGCGGAGAAGCTTTGGAACTTTCTAAGCTTTGCCATCTTGTGAGATTTACTCCTGAGCCCTATAAACTCAGTAGCTGAGACTCAACCTCCCTTCTCAGCTCAGGAGGGAAGGATTTTACCAGAAGGAGGTGGCTGGCTGCACAATCACGTGTCTAGTAGTAACCGCCATCTTGCTAGCTTGGGCCTTCCTACTGTTTGCCAGTGTCTGTTGCTGGGACATGTTTGTATCATGTTCCTGATCCACCAGCTCACTCTCTGAAGTGGATTTTTGTTTATAAAACAGAAAATAACCAGGTGCAGAGAGTATAAATCACATTCCCTAGCTGGCGCAACAGGTGCAGGGCAGAGCTGGCTCAGTGTTCACTCCTGTGCAGGACAGTCCATGCTTATAACTGCTGGACATTTAGTGAGAGAGGAAGGGAGGGAATCTGCTCGGCTTCACACTACTTGCGTGGCACACAAACCTGTTGGTAGGGAGAGGAATGCAGGGCCACTCAGCAAGGACTGATTGGAAAGAGCTGCCTTTCCAGGGAACACAAATGCTGCCTAGGACAAGGGGCTCTGCTAACTCTAAGACACTTGCCCCATGGGGATAGAGAGTAGGCAGGCCTCTTGTTCCACCATCCAGCCTCAGCCTCAGCAACCACAGCTTGAAACCTGGTAGAAGTAGAACGGGGCTGTGTTTGTTCTTCTGTTCCTGGATTCTTTTTAACTTATACATGTCCAGCTTTCTTCTTCTTCTTCTTCTTCTTCTTCTTCTTCTTCTTCTTCTTCTTCTTCTTCTTCTTCTTCTTCTTCTTCTTCTTCTTCTTCTTCTTCTTCTTCTTCTTCTTCTTCTTCTTCTTCTTCTTCTTCTTCTTCTTCTTCTTCTTCTTCTTCTTCTTCTTCTTCTTCTTCTTCTTCTTCTTCTTCTTTTTGATTTTCGAGACAGGGTTTCTCTGTAGCTTTTTGGTTCCTGTCCTGGAACTAGCTCTTCTAGATCAGGCTGGCCTCGAACTCACAGAGATCCGCCTGCCTCTGCCTCCCGAGTGCTGAGATTAAAGGCGTGCACCACCACCGCCCGGCTAGCTTTATTCTTCTTAAAGGCTGAGAATTGCATTGCTGGCCTCATTTTAAAAGTCCACCCAGTGATCATGGACACTGGAGTGGCTTCCACCTTGTGGCCACTGTGCTTACTGCAGCTGTACACAGGTCCCCACTTTGAGTTCTTTGGGGTTTGGACCCAGAGGAAGAATTGTTGGCTCATTATGGTAATGCGATCTGGAACCTAGATGGTGTTTCCCACAGTAGCTGATCAAGCATTTCCTGGCAACACACAGGGTTCTGCCCTCCCCCGTGCTGCTTTCTAATAATAGCCCCTGCGGCGAGAGTGGCGCTGTATGCCAATGTGACAGCGTAGGTTTTAATGGTTTTGTGTACATCATAGGGCTCAGTGTAATGTGACAAGTCGTGGTAAAATGTGAGGCTGGGTCACCTGGATCGCCCCGGCTGCTCTCTTAAAGGCCAGACCCCCCGAGGAACCCCTTCTGCCCCGCGGTATAAGGGAACCTCGGATCTAAGGACCGAGGTAAAGAAATGGCGTAGGTGTTGTCCTGCGTGGGCCTAGACTCATCTACTGCTCCAGTATGTGCCCGCCGGGCGATGCTGGCTGTGGCTGAGCCTCTGCTGGGCACAGTTACTGGAACACCTATGTTCTTTGTTCCTGTTGGGCTCCTTTGCAGCACGGCAGCTGGACTCCTCGGAGGGAAGCGGGGTGGGGCGAGGCTTTGGAGGATGGCCGGGTCTTGTGGCTGAGGTGGTGGCTGGGGCTCTGTGTGGAGGACTGGCCGAACTGAAGGTCTCCTGGGCTGGGCAGGCGCTCCGTGTGATGGCTGGGGGACGTGGTGGGCATGAGGAGACACAGTGGAGGCCATGAAGCTATGAAGCTAAACTGGGACAATGTCCTGCTGGGGCACTGGAGAGCCATCACAGGTGGAAGAGCAGGGTTGGCCCCGACATGTTTTCCTGTTCCAGAGAGGTAGTTTCAGGGTAGGAGAGAGCAACCGAGATTAACCCCTGGAAGGTCTAAAGTTAAACTAAGTCTCTGTACATGTCCCTCTGTCCCTCCGGGGTCCAGAAAATCTTCGGTCTGCTTTAGATATGGATCCCATTACCTCCTGGTAAGTTTCACCTGGCCTTCTGTTCTCCATACACCGTGTGCTCCCGCCATGACCCTCAAGCTGGCATCTTCTAACTGCAGTTCACACCCCAGGAGCTGTAAACCCCCCTGGGACTGGCACCCAGTGGCCCAGCCATGGCTGACCCTGCCTTCTCTCTTTAAATTCTCTCCCAGCTTAAGAACCTGACTCAGGAAGTGACTTTCAGCTGCGTGTTCCTTGTGGGCTCCCTCTCTTTCTCGGGGGACAATATACGTGAGGTATATTGTCTGAAGATTTGCCTGTATGTCTAGGGCAGACCATGTGACTCCAGGGGGTTAATCAAGAAGCCTCTGGCTGTCTAGAAACGGTGATTGGTCAGAAGCGCACATGTGATTGAAGGGCTGCCTAATGTGATTGGTCAGAAGCGCACATGTGATTGAAGGACTGCCCAATGTTCCCTTGTGGGTCTTGCTAGGATGGAGGAGCTTCTGAAACCAGAGGTGGTGAGAGACACGTGGTTTGAATGTGAACTGTCCCCTAGAGACTCCTGTGTTTGGATGCTTGGACCCCAATTGGTGGTGCTGTTTGGGAAAGCTATAGGTGAAGCTTCTGTGGAGACAGTGAATGGCTCAGGGTGAGATCCTTGAGGTTTTATAGCGCGGTCCTTCTTTCTGTTTGCTTTTAGACCTCGGACATCACGTGACCAAGCAGCTCATGTTGACCCTCCCGCCTTCTCCACCAGGGCAGCTTGTACCCCCAGACCTGTAAGCCGAAATCAACCCTTCCTCGGGCTGATAACTTCTCAGGTGTTTGTTCGTATCGACAGGAAAAGCAGCTGGCGCAAAGACCACAGATGTCATCCTTCCGGTACGTTGCCCAAGCCGCCTGCTTGCGATTGGTGGGATTCAGACCAGAGAGCAACAGAACGGAGTGGTTGCTGGACTGTCTGTGTCTTCACACAATGGGAAATGGTGCAGGGCTCTCACTTACCTGAGGCAGTCAACCTCCTTTGCTTTGGGCCAGTGTCAGTCCGGAGTCCTGACGGCCCTAGGCCACATTTGGTGCCTCTCCCGCCGCACAGTTTCTGGCCCTCCTTTTCCTAATCCAGTGTTTTTCTGCATCCTGTTGCTTGGCTTTGGTAGAAGGTTTTTCATTTGCTTCCTTCTGGTGGCCACAGAGTCTGAGAGGGGCTGGGGGGACAGAGTGGGTGTCATGAAAGTTCAGGGAGCCTGAGGACCAAGGACCCCACCAAAACATCCTAAAAGCAAGCCCAGACCCAACTGGCCTGTTTATTTTAAAGAAGAGAAAAACAGGCACAGAGAACTTAGGTGATTCGTTCAAGCTGCACAGTTAGGAAGTGGCTGAGCTCAACTGGGATCTGAGTCCTTTGTAAAATCGACGATTAGTAGACCTACTCACAAAACCTTGCCTGTCAGGAGGGAAGGGCTGGCTGTGACAAAGACTTGGCTCAAGGGATGGGAGACTAGGCCCTTGCTCTGCAGTAGAGTAGTGATGATGGGGTGCATGCACACATGTGAGGGTGCACACACAGAGACACGCTCACCCCCATTCCCACTCTCGGTCCTCATCCTGGCCCATTGTTGCTGAGGTCAGATAAGGGGCGATTAAAACCATTCTGGGTCACAGGGCTGGGTGCGTTCGATGCCTGGTCAGGCGCATAGACGAAGGCTCTTTGATAGAATGCTTTTGTAAAAAGAAAGGCTCTATGTGGCTCCCACTGCCGCCCAGGGCTGCTCCCCAGGGGCCTGGGGTTCACTTTAGCCCAACATCTTCTAACCACCCCCCACTCCCAGTAATGCCTGTCTGCTGCCAGAACCTCCCAGTTCATCACTTTGGGGGGCGGGAGAGACTGTTAGCTTTGTGCTGAGATCCATGGAGACGTAGCTCTGGCTCTCACCCTGGCCAGACTCCTCTACCAGGGTTTTCGGGGCCTTTGAGGATTAGTTCTAACTCAGAGGTTGTTGGAAGCATCTCCTGCAGTTCGGAGCCATTCGGGGTAAAAAAAAAATTCTTTTCTAGGACCTTTCTGTGCCCACAGTTCCGCAAGTCTCCCTAGGGACCAGCCAGCTAGCATGGTCATAGGCCCAGGAAACGCTCATCCCATCGCTGTCCCTTCTCTGAGGTTCTGTATCAACCCCAGGCATCGCCATGTCCTGCAATACCCATCCATAACTTGCTCCCCACCCCCACCCAGCATTTCACTGTATAGCTCAGGCTCATCTCCAACTCATAAAGATCCTCCTGCTTCAGCAACCTGGGTGCTGAGATTTCAGGTCTGTGTGACTAGAACAGCTTTCCTGTCTGTCCTGTGGCTTCTGGAATCCCAGGGGCTAGCTGTTTCTGAGGTCCCCTCTCTTCTCCCATCACCATTTGAAAATAGCAATGGCTTGTAGCTGCTGGTCTACCCTCATGCTATCGTCTGTCTTCACCCTGTTATTGTAAAGAGAGGAAAGTAATCAGGATATGGTGGTAGAGGCCTATCTGTAGACCTAGGACTTAGGAAGTAGGGGCCAGATGATCAGAACCATCTCTGGCTACGTAAGTCAGTTGGAGAACGGCCTGGGCTGTATGCAACCCTGTGTCAAAGCAAAACAGCAAAACAAACAAAGGGGGAGGAACAGCCTATGCAGAACCATCACACACCCACGCTAGTGTCAGCAGCCGCAATCCAGGCAGCCTGGCAGTCTGCAGACACTCAGCGCCCTCCCCTATACCTTGAAAGTCTGAACAATGAGGCCTTTTGGGGGCTGGTCTCTTCTGCTGGGCCCTCTGAGTCACCACATATTTTTGTGTGTGCAGTCACACACGGTGTGACTCATTCTCCCACCTGGGGCATTTGGGGACTTGTTCTGTTTTACTTACAATTGCTGGGAAAAAAAATCAGATATTACAGAGGTGACAAAAAGAAATACAGCAAAGTCATACAACCAAACTCTGCATGTCCCAGGCTGGTGGGAAAAGCGCAGGCCTGAGGTCATTGCCAATGGCTTCTGGATGTGGGGGTTGGGCCAAACTTGGCCCACTTTTGCTAAGGCCGCGTAAGAAGAAGGTGAACCATGTAAGAAAATCCATGGGAAAGGCAGAGACAGTAGCTTTCTCGGAGAGCCAGCCAGGGCCCAGAAGAGCACTTCCCAGTGGGGCTGCTCTCCTTCTAGACTACCATGGTAGTGGCCGGAAAGTGGAGTGTGTGGAGTTTCTTTTTACTCACATGGACCATGACTTCCAGTCTGCTGTCCCTCCAGAGCCGGGTCTCTGGGACTTGGGGGCTAAAAAATCATGGAGAAACCAAGTCACAGCTGAAAGGCTCCAGAGAGGTTCCCTACATGTTATGAGGCCAATCCTAGACAGAAGTGGGCATCCCCTTCTCCCACTTGCAGGCCCGGTGACTCTGTGGTCTCAGTGCTACACACCTTGGACAAATTGCTTCAACACTGCGGCCCTGGACTCTGCTGCTGCGGCCTTGATCTAGCCGATTTACCGGGGCCCATTCAGCCCAGATTCTGTGTCTTTTGTACCTGTGTCTTGTGGAGACTCTGGGTCTTGAAGGACAGGATCCCAGTTCCAAGACTGCAGGCCAGCGGAGGTGGGGGTGGGGGGGTGCAGGCGTGGCCAGGTACTGGGGCTTCACGGAATTGCATTCGGAGCACGTGTCTCCTCTCGGAGCTGCGGGGCCTGTCTCTTTCTATTAGTTTAACAAGCCCTGGTATTAATGAGATTGCTCTATAATTGAACCTTTTCACGGGTCCCTCGGTAATGAAATTATGCTAATTTGCATTCAGCACCACCAGGCATCCATCACGCGGGATCAGCCGGGAGCGGCCGGTGAGGCGGCGTGAATGCACCGCTAATTATCACCGAAATGAACAAACCCGGCAGGATTATGATTTCATCTTCTGCCCTTCTCACTACTGGCTCCGCCCCCGTCTACATGCGTCTTTTCATGGAGATGGCTGTTGGTGGAAGGGGCTCAGGAGGCAGCCGCCATTGGCTGAGTGGCGCCTCTGCAGGCACCTGCAGACCGGATGGTCAAGTTGAGTGAGCGGTGTGGGAGCCGGCTGCCTGCCTCTAAACTTACAGTCTGTTGTTGTTGTTGTGTGTGTATGGGGGGGTGTTGTTGGATGGTGGGGTAGTGTGAGTGTGTGGCTGGGTGTCGGGGTGTGAACCTATGTGTGTGTGTGTCCCTGCTGAGTGGCTGCAAACACTGTCTATGTGAAAGTGTGTATCTCACTCACTCTCTGGGCGGAGGGTGGCGCTGTGTGTCTGATGAGTGTTTGAGCTTATGTGTATGGCTTTGAGCCTGTGTGCTTGCCTGTTGGGCACCTCGGCAGATATCTGAACCGCTGGCAGTGCATCTGTACTTCTGGTTGTGTGTGTGTGTGTGTGTGTGTGTGTGTGTGTGTGTGTATGCCCGGCGTGTGCGCCCTCTGTCTTGGGTGGGTTTATGGCTCTGCCACTGTCTGATGTGTTGAAGTGTGTGGGGTCTGTACCAATGTGGGTAATTGCCAGAGTGCACACATCCGTATTAATACTGTATGGTAACATTTGTGCCTGCCTTTGGCCATATACTAGGGAGTGCTGTACTGCCCTGGTTACCCGGTGGCTCATGAATGGTGTCTTCTGCTCCATTCAGAGACCCACTATGAAGCTGTAGGGTCACCACAATGGGACAGTGCGAGGGTTCCCTCTTCCCATTGCCTGATCCTCAAGGCTTCTACCCAGCTCTTGGGGAGCTAAGGACAGTTGAGACTACTTTTCTGACCAGAACTGCAAGAAGAGGGCTTGGAAGGGATTCATGTGACTTGGGGTGAATAGTACAATATTCTATGCTAAGCTGGGTGTAGGCAGTGAGTCATACGTCTTACCTGGAACAACATTTGCTGATATTCTTCTGTGTCAGGCTCTGTGGATGCTTAGGAACTGTGGGTGTGTGTGGTGGGACAAGGCCAGTGAGGTCCTCTCAGCATCCCCTGGGGCTGAGATGAAGCTCCTAGTGAGAACATGTGCCACCCATGCCTCTGGTCAGACATAGGCTTTGAACAGCATGCTTGCCTTCTCTGGCTTCTGTCCCCCAGATATGAATCAGGCGTATGAGAGTCATTGACTACTGTGCTTTCTAGGAGGCTTGCACCAGTGTGTGGAAAGTCAGGGTACTGGGAGCTGTATGTTGGTAAGGTTCGCTGGAGCTATGGTGGATAAAAGACTGTGTTTTGCACACACACACACACACACACACACTTCTAAGCTTCCGTTTCTCTGTGTGAAACACATGTAGCAATCTGTGTTATGACATGTTGGTGTTGAAAAGGAGACAGTAATATGAAAATGTACAACAGCTGACTTGGCAAAAAATATTGTAGTGCATACTACAAAATCAATAATTTACAAACACAAGGAATATAGCAGTTTACACAATCCTGTCTGACACTTGTACGTTCCATACAGTCAACTGGTTCTCCCAAGATGTTTGCTGGCTTCTGCCACTTTTCTGCCCACAGACAGGCCGTGGTGGCAGCTGATGAATGGGTACAGTTCTGAAGTCAAGTTTGTTGGTCTTTCATTTTCATAAATGAGGCTATCAGAAAGGGAAACATCTCAATCATATGCTGAAGCTGCCTGTTTTCAGTGGTGTGAGAGGGTTCTTGTTGACTCGAGTAAAGGGTTTTGATTATCAGGAAAACACTTTCTGAATGCCTTGCTCTGCTTAAGAGTACGATGACTTCGGATGCCACGCACTTCAGTTTGAGAGGCATTGCTGGTATTTTTACTTTTTAAGCCTAGGCAATCAATAAACAATAAATTGGGTCCTGATTAGTGATGCAGGCTGATTTACTCCTATAGTGACTGATTTTGAACTAGGAATGTGGTGCCATTGAACTAGGCAGTGACATACGATAGCATGCAAGAGAACGGTGACAACATGGCTTCATCTGGAGCACTCTCCACAGGTTCACAGTCTGGATGCTAAGTCTCCAGCTTTCTGATGCTGTCTTGAGGGCGGTCAGACCTTTAGGAGGTAGGGCCTGGCTCATGGAAGTTGCTCTCAGGGGCTAGGAAGGATCCACCCATCCCTGGTTCCACTTGCCTTTTCTCTGCCTTCTCTCTGCCACCATGTGGAGCATCTCTGCCACACATTCCTGTAACCATGGATGAAGCTGCCACCATCTCTCATTTACTTGGAGTAAATCCTTTTCTGCATGGGTTGCTTCTGTCCAGTGTTTTGGCTCAGGGGTGAGAAGAGTAGCTCACACACGGTTCTGACCACAAAGATATTCTAGGTTAGTAACAGTGACGGTGCAGATAACAAAATATGCAATTAGGAAGTGATAATGGGGATATTTTCAAGTTTGTTTTTAATATGATCTTTTAACTATAAATTTATTATGTAATTTAGCTTTGAATAGAGAGCAATTAAGAGCCCACGTGTATTTTCTCGGTAAATTTAACTGATCTTGTGAGCTGGATGTGCTGTCTCTAGTCAAAGAGCTTAGTAAGGTAACGTAACGCAGGGCCTTGTATGCTCTGGCCACTCAACATAAAGCAGTAAATGTTCTTATTTACTCTTGCTAGTCGCGGTGCTGGAGAAATCTCTTCAGCAGGATGAGAAAGGCCACTTCTGACCCACGAGCCCTTGTTTGTCACCCGTGAAGCAGCTCGTGCTCCATCATTTCCTAGGAGTCCGAGGAGGTGAAATGTACGGAAGCATGGGGAAGGCTGTTTGTCTCGGAAACTGAGCAGGCTCTGAAATATCTTACACAGGTGGTAAACTCCCACCTTGAGTGTGGGAGGGGCTTGACAAACGTTTTCAAACACTGAAGTAAGATGTCAAACACTGCAGGGTACAAATCTCAAACCTGCACTTTGGGTTTGAACAGGGTCCCCCTAAGGCCCCCTAAGTGAAGGTAGATGGATAGCTCCCTGGCACTCTCTCCCAGTTCACCCCCAGCATGTACCATGGGTGACTGGTGTTCTGTTATCTATCAGGGTGGAGTCATTTGCCCCTGTTAAGCTTCCTGTAATGAGACATGCGTGTGTAGTCTTGTGTGGTTGGCGTCCTCTGCTGACATGAGGGTGAGGTCCATATTTACTGTAGACTAGAGGTCTATTCATCTTACTTGCAGGCATGTTATCATGTGCTTATGATTCTTTGTTTATGGCCATATGAGAGGGTTCTGCTCAGGGCTGTTGTAATTTCCAGGAGCATAAGTATGTAGAGGCTTGTAGCTGGGTCCGGGCACTGGACTCCGGTAGGCACTGCTACCGCAGACACCTGTCTCCAATGCCAGCCCTGCTAGATAAAAGGGCACCACGGGAGCACAGAAGGAGCTGGAAACGAACTCCTGGAGACTGGCTCTGCTTGGGGAGTTGCAACGTCTGTTGACCTACAGCCCTTGTAGGCCCTGAAGGGAAGAGCAAGTCTTCTAGTCTGGAGAGGATCTTCCTCAGGAGACAGCAATCACAGCTTGTTGTGATTCAAGCATTTCTTGGGTCTGTGGTGTGTGTGTGTGTGTGTGTGTGTGTGTGTGTGTGTGTGTGTGTAGTGTGAATGTATGTGTGGTATGTGTTGTATGTGTGTGTGGTGTGAGTATATGTATGTGGTGTCAGTGTGCGTATGTGTGTGTATGTACGTGTGTATATGTTTGTGTGTGGTATGAGTGTATGTATATGGTATGTTGTGTGTTGTATGTATTGTATGTGTGTTAACGTGCATGCTGAGCTTGCAGCTTCAACAGGCAGGGAAACTGCAAGGCTGTAGTAGACTTACTGATCAAGGCTCTGTCTAGAGAAGAGAGGCAGCCAGAGGGTCTGTGATCTAACATATTAGCTTACAATCCCACCGACCAAAGGTTCCTTGCCATTGTTTGGCGAAGTCTTTTTAACGGCAGCTTGTATGATGGGGCCATGCAACCATCTCACGTGTGGTCTGAATTTGTGGTTTTAAAGTCTGATTGGTCTGAAGTTCAGTGCTGCTGAGCCCTTGTGTGTGTAGGCAGTCCATGTATGTTGCTTTGTGGTGTCGGCTCAGACTTTTGTGCCTGCTGTTTATCGGGCTGCTTGTATCTGTATTATTGGATTGTTGATGATGTTCTTTATATCACAACAATGAGTTCTTTATCAAGTGTAGACTTTACAGCCTTTTCCTACAGTCCATGAATAATGATGTCTTTTAAGGGCCAGATTTTAACATTTTGAGATATTCTCTCCCTCCATCTCTCTTTCTATCCTTCATCCCTCCCTCCATCTCTCCCTCCCTTCTTCCCTCCATCCTTTCTTTCTGTCTGTATCTTGTCTAATAAATTGTTGCCAACCCCAAGTAGAGATCTCTTAGATGTTTGTGGTGTTTGAATGTCCCCATAGGCTCATATGTTTGAATACTTGGTCCCCAGTAGGTTGCATTGCTTGGAGAGTCTTAGGACATATGGCCTTGCTGAAAGAAATGCCTCTGGGGGGTTGCTTTGAGGTTCCAAGTCCTCAAGCCGTGGCCTTGCTAAAAGAAATGTCTCTAGGGGCTTGCTTTGAGTTACCAAGTCCTCAAGCTGTTCCCAGTTCACCTTCTTCTGATGCTTGTTGTGGTTTAGGATGGAAATTGCTGCTCCTGCCATAGGCCCGCACATGCCTGCCGCATCCCCATGATGGTGCTGGACTCTCACCCCTCTGGTCTCATAAGCCCCAGTCAGCTCATGTCAGAAGCCTTTCCCTCTGGAAGCTGCTCTGGATGGCCATGGTGTTTTACTGCGGCAATACAAAATTGGCGATGGATGAGCTTATTACCATGGCATTCTCTTTCTTCACTATATTGTCTTGATGGCTTTATTGAGAGCCAAGTTCTTACAAGTGAATGAGGCATGTCTGGGGGCTCTGCTCACTCAGTGAGCACTGTCTGAGGTTTCTGTAGCTGCGCCAAGCACCGAGACCAAAAGCAACTTGGTGGAGGTCCCAGTCCATCACAGGAGAGGAACTGATGCAGAGGCCTTGGAGACATGCTGCTTGCTGGCTTGCTCCTCATGGCTTGCTCAGCCTGCTTCCTTGCAGCACGCATAACCACCTACCCAGGGATGGCACCGCCCACAGAGAGCTGGACTGTCCTACATCAATCGTTAGTCAAGAAAATGTCCCCAAAGTCTTGTCTTAGACAGGTTTTCTCTGTAGCTTTGGAGCCTATTCTGGAATTAGCTCTTGTAGACCAGGCTGGCCTCGAACTCACAGAGATCCTCCTGCCTCTGCCTCCCCAGTGCTGGGATTAAAGGTGTGTGCCACCACTGCCCAGCAGCCTCTTATGGAGGTAGTTTTTCTGCTGAGGTTCCCTTTTTTCTGCTGACCCTAGCTTGGGACAACTTGACAAAATCCAGGACAGGTACCTTGACAGGGAGACTTCACTTACCTTATTCCACCCAGATGTAATCACCTCGTACAGCCTTGCCTTCTAATATTATCACATTGAAGTTAAGGGCTTCAACACATGAATCTGGGGAAGGCATAAACATAACAGTCATGTAATCTGTATATAAATGCAGCTTCTTCTCTCCTATATTTATGTCTTTCTAGTCTATTTCTTACCTTATTACGATAATAAATGGCTTTAAAATGATATTAAGGAGAAATGTTGACAGCAGCCACCCTTGCCTTATCAATCATGGAGGAAATATTAATAATTTACCTGAAATATGGTATGCTTGTTGTTCTCAAGAAAGGTTCCCTTTTTCTGAAAAGTTCCCTTATGTTTCTACTCTGCTTCACGTTTTTGAATGGGGGTTAAATTTGTCAAATGCTTTTTATGAACCTGTGCAGATGATTATAACTTCCTTTTGAGTTTGCTAATGCAAGTTATATTGTTTGCCTTTCAAATATTACATCAATTGCACACACAGAGCTGGGTCCCACTTTGCTGACATGCATTATCCTTTTATACATTGCTAGATTACATGTTAGCATTTTGTCATTTACTTTGGCATTCATGAGCATGAAGGATATGATGCTCATGTTGTGCGATTTTCTATCACTGTGGTATCTGTGTCTGGAGCTGTCTGTGGCTCCTTCCCACTTATTTTCTTTCTTTCATACTGGGGATTGAATCTAGAGCTTTCTGCGTGCTAGGTAAGTGTTGCACCAGTGAGCCAGAACTCCAGTCCTTGTGGCTCTGTGTGTGTGTGTGTGTGTGGTGTGTCTGTGTGTATCTGTGTATGTGGTGTGTATGTGTCTGTGTGTGATCTGTGTGGTGTGTCTGTGTGTGTGGTATGTGTCTGTATGTATCTATGTGTGTATCTGTTTGTGGGAATATGTGTGTATCTGTCTGTGGGTGTGTGTGGGTGTGTCTGTGTATGTGTGTGTCATGTGTGTATCTATGTGTGTGACTGTGTGTGTTTATATGTGCATCTGTGTGTGATTGAGTATGTGTGTGTCTGTGTGTGTGATGTCTGCCTCTGTGTGTGTCCGTGTGTGTCTATGTGTGTATCCGTGTATGATTGATTATATGTGTATGTACACATGTGTTTTTGTGTGTGTCTCTCTGTGTGTATTTATGTCTGTGTCTGTGTGTGCGTATCTGTCTGTGTGTGTATGTATCTATGCGTGTGTATGTCTGTATATGTGTTGACTACATATAATACATTGTTACCATTTTGGATGCTTTAAGGAATGGTTTAGCAGCAGTTAGCACAGGCTGTGTTTCTAGTTACTACTGTTGTCTGATTCTAGAATGTTTCATCACCTCTAAACCCCCATTTTTTTCTGCCTCCTTCCCCTAGAAACCAGTGGTCTCTGTGTCTGTGAACTTCCTTACACTTGGTTTTGCCTATTTCTAGATTTTTATAAAAGTTAGTTGTACAATATGTGACTTTTGCACCTGGCTTCTCCCATTTAGCACAGCAATCAAAGCATCCATCACTCTGTAGCAGGCACAAGAACCTCATTCTGTTTTAAGACTGAACTCCATTCCATACATACATAAACCATATTTTGAATACCAATTAATTATTTTGTGATTGTTTTAACAGTCATGCCTTCATAGCCATCATGAAAAGGACTTCTGTGAGCATTTGATCACAAGCCTTTGCTTGCTGGGTGTCTTGGTCACTGTTCTATTACAGTGAAGAGACACCATGGCCACCACAATCCTTATAAACGGAATAATTTATCTGGGGGCTGGTTTACAGTTTCAGAGGTTTAGTCCGACATCATCATGGCCCGGAGCATGGTGGTCATGGGGCTGGAGAAGTAGTTGAGAGCTGTATCCTGATCTTCAGGCTGATGGAGACACTGGGCCTGGTATATGTCTTTGAAACCTCAAACATCCCTCCTCAGACCCCACCCCCAAGGTACATTCCTCCAATAAGGCCACACCTCCTAATCCTTTTCAAAAAGTGCCACTCCCTGATGCCTAAGCATTTGCATATAGTAGACCATGGGGGCCATTCTTACTTAAACCATGACACTGGGGCACCGACTTTAAGTTTTCTTGAGTATTTGTCTGAGAGAATTGTTGGGTCATATATTAATAGCAGGTTTAACTTGCTGGAGGAGCTACCAAACTATTTTCCAAAGCAGACCACCATTGGATGTTCCCAGCATGTCTACAGGCACCAATCTTTGGCATGTCTTCATTGATATGTTATTTTCCATTTGTTTTATTGTATTTATTAGGTTATACTGCTATAGGTTGTTGGTTTGACTTGCATTTTCTGTATGAAAAGTGCTGTTAAATATGATTTTACATGCTTGTTGAGAGTTTTGTGTATTCATCTATATTTTAATTGAATTATTTGTCTTCTGGCCATTTCATAAAAACAGACATTAGATTTCCAAATCTTAGCAGATAATATTATTTATAAACATTTTCTTAGATTTTGCAGAATCTTTGCTCACTCTCTTGATAATGCTATCAGTGAAATAAACTATTCATTTTTTATTCCTTGAGCTTTTGGTATCATAACTAAGAAATAATGCCAAGGTCAAGGCCATGAGAATTTTGCTATTTGATATCCCTCATTTAAATCTTTGGCCCATTTTTAGTATATATATATATATGTACACACACACACACACACACACACACACACACACACACATATATATATATATTGAAGCAAGGATCCATCACTGACCACAGCACTAGGGTTATACTGACCACAGCACTGGGGTTATACTGACCCCCACAGCACTGGGGTTATACTGACCCCCACAGCACTGGGGTTATACTGACCCTCACAGCACTGGGGTTATACTGACCCTCACAACACTGGGGTTATACTGACCCTCACAGCACTGGGGTTATACTGACCCTCACAGCACTGGGGTTATACTGACCTTCACAGCACTGGGGTTATACTGACCCTCACAGCACTGGGGTTATACTGACCTTCACAGCACTGGGGTTATACTGACCTTCACAGCACTGGGGTTATACTGATCCCCACAGCACTGGGGTTACACTGACCCCAGCACTGGGGTTACACTGACCCCAGCACTGGGGTTATACTGACCACAGCACTGGGGTTGTACTGACCCCAGCACTGGGGTTATAGTGACCCCCACAGCACTGGGGTTATGCTAATCCCCACAGCACTGGAGTTATACTGACCCCCACCCCCATAGTCAACTCTTTTTTACATGGGTTCTGGAATTGAACTTGTTCTCGCACTTGCATGGCAAGAGCCTTATCAGTTGAACTACCGTCCCAGACCTCCATGTTTATGATTGCAAACAATTCATGGCTCTATTCTATTTATCTCTAGACTCTCTCTGCAGAAATATCTGCCGTTAATTTCCAGCTCTATAGCTTCATGTTGAAATCTGGAGACTGAGCATTCCAAAGTTACCTCTTTTTTGAGATTGTTTTGGTCATTTGGGGGTTTTTGCAGTTACCCACAATTTTTTAACTCACATTTAAGGGTTTTTTTTGTTGCATAAAAGGACACTGGGATATTGACTGAATCTGTAAGTTACTTCAGATGTGATGATATTGTGTCTTATCCTACAAGTGCAAGATGGCTTCCCACTTATTTAAGACCGTTCTTATTTTCAGCCATGATTTATTGTTGGTTTCAATGCTCCTCTTGATTTATTTACCACAGAACACTTTATTTTTTTATGCTACTAGGAATGGGCTTATCTCTTATTTTTCTTTCCCAGTTGTTGATTCATTCAGTGTACAGAAACACTACTTTTTTGTATCTTGATCTTTTTTAACCACATGTTGTAGAATTTTATTTTTTAGATATTTTTAAAATTATATATGTGTGTGCATGTATACATGCATGCGCATGAGTTCAGATGCCTCTGTGTGTGTGTGTGTGTGTGTGTGTGTGTGTGTGTGTGTGCGTGCACATGAGAGCAAGTGCCTGTGGAGGATAGCAGATGGCGTGGTTTCCCCTGAGCTAAGGTTATAAGCAGTTGTGTGCTGAGCAATGTGGGTGCTGGAACCCACGTGGGTCCTCTGGAAGAGCAGTATCTGTTGCTAAATTAAAAAAAAAAACTGCCATTTCGTATTCTCGTTAGAAGCTTTCTGTGTAAGACAATGCCATCTACAGATAGATATTTTTACTCCTTTTCCCCCAATGTAGATGGTTTTGTCCTATTTTTTTTTTCATTAGTTCTCATAGACCTGTTTAGAAGCTAACAGAAAAGGCGAAAGTGAAATCCCGACTTGCCCTCTGGTCTTCTGAGGAAACCCCTCAGCCGCCTTGGCTTTTGCCGTCTTGCCACAGCTGACATCTTTGGGTGCCCTTGGATAGGTGGAGCTCTTCTTATTTTGAATTATGAAAGGATGTTGGGTTAAACCAAACGCTTTGTTCTGCACCTGTTAAGACCACTGTGTATTCCAGCAATATTGGAAACCAACAATGCAATCTGCTACCCTGACAGAGTGAAGGGGAAACAAATATGAGTGGTCTCATATTTGTTGAGGGTATTTTCATCTACATTCATAAGAACTCTCAGCCTGGCATTTGGCTTTCTTGTGATTTCTTGGTCTGGTTGTAGCAGTAGAGCAGTATTAGCCTCATAGAATAAATAAGGAAGTGTAACCGCCGTATCCAAAGTCTCCAAGAGATGTATTGAGAAATACCAGAGCAAATTCCTGGTGGTATTCCCCAGTGGATCCATCTGGTTCTGACTGACATTTGTTGGTTTATTTTTAGTAATGATAATTTCTTAATTTTTCATGGACCTTTGTGTCATCCATCTATATCTATCTATCTATCTATCTATCTATCTATCTATCTATCTATCTATCTATCTTATCTATCTGTCATCTATCTACTTAACTATCTATCTATCTATCATCTGTCTATCTGTCTATCTATCTATCTATCTATCTATCTATCTATCTATCTATCTATCATCTATCTACCTACCTGTCTATCATCTATCTCTATCTGTTTTGTTTGTTTGAGTAATTTCAGGCTGCTATGTGCTGGTCCATTTGTCCAGGTTACTTGTTGACATACAATTGTTTTCCTTTCACGTATTTTAGCTCATTTCTCTGAAGTCATTAGTGAGAGTCCCATTTCATTTTTATTTTACTTCATGTTTTCTTTGTTATTTCATTTGTCAGCCTAAGGTTTTCAATTTTGCTTTATTTTTATAAGAATCAGTTTTTGGTTTTTCATTGTTTTTTCAAAGCTCTCTTCTATTTGTCTTGTTCTGATTTTAGATCCACTTCCTTTTGGTGTCATCTCTATGCCTGTTTTCTCCTCCTTTCTGCCTCCAGTGAGGAGGTTAAGATGGTGGTTTGGCAAGTCCATTTTGTTTAGCCTAGGCATCATTCACTATATGTTTCCCTTGAGCCTGTTTCACTGTGTCTCACAAATTTTGATGTTGTTCCATATAGTTGTGTGTGTGTTCAATTTTACAAATTCTCCAACTTTCCTTCATTAATTATTTCCAGATTTTTTTGAGGAGGGGTGGCTTTTTGTTTGTTTGTTTTCTTTTTTTTTTTTTTGAGTCAGGGTTTCTATTTGTAGCTTTGGATCCTGTCCTGGAACTTGCTCTCTAGACCAGGATGGTCTTGAATTCAAAGATCTTCCTCCTCTGCCTCCGGAGAGCTGGAATTAAAGGTGTGCATCACCACTACCCTGTCTGATTCCCAGTTTTATTCCATGTGGTTGAGGGTACTTATAACTTTGATCTTATTTGTTTATATTGATTTCTTTTTTTTCTTTTGATTTCAATCTTTTTTAAATGGTTGTTGCTGCTGAATCTTTGCATAGCTCCATGGATAGACCTCACTGGGAGGCAAGGGTATGAAACGAAGACAGACAGATGGATACTCAGAAATAGATGAGACTGGCTTGCCTGGGCTCTCTGATGGAGAAAACCCAGCACCCCAGAAATTTAATGTGTTTATTATATACAGTTGAACAGAGAGGAGGGGTTATTATATACAGATGGACAAAGATGTGGGGTCTATGGTATACAGCTGGATCAGGGAGATGGGTTTAGTTCATCTTGGTCAGAACAGTCTCTGCAGGGGAGTATATAGGCAGAGGCTGCTTGTTTGTTTCCTCGTTGCCCAGACCTGAAATATTTACACAGAAACTATGTTAATTACAACACTGTTTGATCAATAGCTTATGCATATTTCTAGCTAACTCTTACATCTTAAATTAACCCATTTCTATTATTTTGTATTTTACCATGAGGCTCGTAGTTTACTGGTAAGGTTCCTGGATGTCTGTCTCCTTCAGCAGCTACATGGTGTCTCTTTGACTCTGCCTACTCTCTCTCTCTCTATCTCTGTTTGAATTTTACACCTAGATTTACTCTGTTAAGCTATTGGCTGAAAGCAGATTCTTTATTAACCAATGGCAATAGAACATATTCACAGCATAAAGAGGGGAATCATACATCAGGAATGAATTCAGACCATATATACTAGGGCACAGAAAGCTATGCTGAACATTTTCTGCACACACTGTCAACATTTACACTTGGGCCAGAGGAAGTTTGTGCCATCCTGGGAGTTTTGCTGTTTTCTCATGAGTCTGAGGCTTTGAGGTCCTTGACATGGCTGTGCCCATGTCAACAGCACATATTCACCCAGGACTTTATAGTCAGGGCTTTCTTCATTCCCTACATGTTTCAGTATCTAAAGTGTTCCTTTTGTAAGAACAGACTTGACCTTGCTTGTCTGACTCACAATATCAGCGTCAATTTTTTGACAGGAGTGTTTAGAACATTTACATTTAGTGTAATTATTGATATGTGTGGGTTTAAACCTGTCATTTTTATTTTTCTGTTTGATCCACCATTTCTTCATTCTGCCTTCCCTTTCTGCTTTACTTTGGATATGTGGAAAACTTTCATATTCTATCCAATTTCCTGTCTTTTTATTTGTAGCTATCATGTTAATAATCTCTACTCCTAATTTATATTTTACTAATCCACCTAAAATTTAGAAGGCTAGAACACTTCCATTTTCTCTGTTCTTTGTGCTCTTTCATGTGTATTATTTCTGCATATGCAAGAATCCTGTAAAGACAATGCTATTATCTTTGGTTTAAATAATTTGTTTTCTATTAACAGAACTGAAGAGAAGGAAAAAAGTTTTTTTAATCTCAAAAACACTGTTATCATTTCCAGTGTACTCATTCTTTTTAACATATTTGAATTTTCATCTATTTTAATTACTCCTTCACCAAAAGAATTTTTTCATTGTATTTATTTTTTAAGTCTTTGAGGGGCAAGACTGTTGACAACAAATAATTTGAGTTTTGTTTATCTGAAACTGTATCTATTTTGTTCTTTCTAATAAGCCAGATCTTGCTGCATCCTGAAATTCTTAAGCTAGCCTACAACTCTCAATTCTCCTGCCTCAGCTTCCTACTCCCCCTTATTTTCTATATACAATTCTGAACATGTAATTTGTAATTACAATTGTATATACAATTCTCGTTAGAGCTCTGTTCTCTATCTCCATTTTTGGACATCAGTATTCCCCTGTATGTATTGTATCTTTGTCTCTGACTATTTTTATAGAGCTGTATTTCATCTTTTTTGAAAGTTAGCATATAGCTATGAATACATGGGTGTATTTTTAAATACTGATTATATTTGCTCTTTGAGTAGGTTGAGCTCAGCTGTGCTGGTTAGGCTTTTGTCAGCTTGACAGGAACCTAGACATATTTAAAAAGAGGAACCTCAGTTGAAAACATGCCTCCATCAACCTCTTCTGTGGGCATGTCTGTAGGATATTTTCTTAATTAATGATTGATGTGGGAGGGCCACGTCCACACGGGTGTTGTCAGCCCTAGGCCGGTGGCCCTGGGTTCTATAAGAAATCAGGTTGAGCAAGCCGTGTGGAGTGGCCAGTAAGCAGTATTCCTCCATGGTCTCTGCTCCAGCTACTGCCTCCAGGTTCTTGCTTTGACTTACTTCAGTGATAGAGTGTGTCTCAGGGTTTCTATTGCAGTGAAGAGACGCCATGGCCATGGCAACTCTTATAGAAGAAAACATCAAATTGTACTGACCTACCAGTTCAAAGATTTAGTCCATTATTATCTTGGTGAGAAGCATAGTGGTGTGCAGGCAGACATGGTTCTGGAGAAAGAGCCAAGAGTTCTACATCTGAATCTGAATGCAGTAGGAAGAGAGAAAGGGAGAGAGAGAGACAGACAGACAGACAGACAGACAGAGGAATGGAACATAACTTGAGCATCTAAAACTTCAAAGCCCAACCCCAATGACACACTTTCTTCAACAAGGCCACATCTGCTCCAATAAGACCATATCTACTCCAACAAGATAGCATCTACTTCAACAAGGCCACACCTTCTCCAAGACCACACCTACTTCAACAAGGCCACACCACTCCAACAAGGCCACACCTCCAGTAATGCCACTCCCTATAAATCTATGGGGCCATTTTCATTCAAACCACCACATTGTGTGACCTGAGAGTTCTAAGACGAAACAAACCCTTTCCTCTCCATGTTGTTTTTGGCCATGGTGTTTATCACACTGAAGGAAACCCTAATTTCTATGAAATTTTGTAAGTATTCTTCAAATACATTTTTTTTCTGCACTATTCTCTCTTCCTTCTCCATCTGGGATTCTAATACTGAGCATGTTGGCCTACTAAATATTGCCTGACAGTTGCTGAGCTCCTGCCTATTTTTTAAAGCTTTTACTTCCTCTCTGGGCTCTTTCAGCAGGTGCATCTCCCAGTTCGCTGGTTTTTCTTTTCTTTTCTTTTCCAACAGCATCGAGCCTGACTTCAAAGACACCTAGTGACTATTTCAGACATAATACCAGTTCTTGAATTTCTATTTTGTTCTCTTGTATTCTATGTTTCAGAGTCTTTGTATTTTCCCTCTTTGGCTCTGTGTTATAAATTTCCTTAACATATTAATGGAAACGGTTTCAAAATCTGTGGATGTTAACCCCAACTTCTGACCCTCAATATCATCAGCTCTTTTTTGGTTTTTGAATTTTTTTTCTTTTTGGTCTGTGTACTAACCTTTTATTCTATTCTGACTTTTTGTTACCCTTTAGTGGCGTTGAGCCTTGTTCTGGCAAGAGTGGAATTCCTTGTGGTTTGTTTTGGTTATCCTGGGCGACATCCGGTTATACTAGGCTGTGTCTTGTTATATTAGGCTGTGTCTGGTTAATCTAGGCTATGTGTGGTTATACTAGGCTGTGTCTGGTTATACTAGGCTGTGTTTGGTTATACTAGACTGTGTCTGGTTATATTAGGCTGTGTCTAGTTGTACTAGGCTGTGTTTGGTTATACTAGGCTGTGCCTGGTTATACTAGGCTGTGTCTGGTTATACTAGGCTGTGTTTGATTATACTAGGCTGTGTCTGGTTACATTAGACTGTGTCTGATTGTACTAGGTTGTGTTTGATTATATTTGGCTGTGTTTGGTTATACTAGACTGTGTCTGGTTATATTGGGCTATGTATTTAGTGTATGTACACCTTTCTCATCATTGTAACCAATATCTGACAAGAAGCAACATAAGGGAACAGAGATTTGGCGGGGGGGGGGCGCTAGAGGTTAAAGAAACACAGTCTATATAGTTGGGAGGTCGCGGGGGCAGGAGTAACTCAAAGCTGTGGTGGCAGGACCATGAGGCTGCTTGTGCACATCTTGGTAGAACAGGACGCAGAGAAGGTAGAATTCCAGCACCCAACCATCTTTCTGCTTTTTACCATTTTCTTTACTCTGGGCGTCCCAGTTTATGAAATAGTGCTGGCCACATTAAGGGTAATTTTTTTGGATCATGTAATCCTCTCTTGAAATGACATCATAGGTAACCCAGAGGTATTCCTCATTGATGTCCTGTGAAGTCAGGGATGTCTCTTCATTCTGGCTGGATCAACACTTTCACCATGTGTAACTTCTTGAATTATCAGCAGCAGTGGGAGCAGCAGCAGCAGTGGTGGCGGCAGAGACAGTGGCAGCAGCGGTGGCCGCAGCAGCAGTGCAGTCCCTCTTTGTCAGCCCTGTGCACAGCACATCTGTTGGGCAAGGATGCTCAGTGGGTTGATTCCAGAGATGTCTAAGTCCTACTAACCATTGAAGGTCTCCTCTACTTCAGAGTCTGCCCTGAAAGCCTAAAGGGGTTGGTGCTGGTGGAGAACCCACAGAAGATCTTGGAAAAGGAGAGGCATTAATTGCAACAGGCTCCCCAGATGTGTGGTCAGGATTGCTCATTTCTTCTTGCATTAGTTGCATTATTTGAAAAATGCACATAATCATAGTTTCTCATGGATAGGGTCATAACGAGAATTAAAGAAGAGAATCCATGCAGTGCCTCACACACAGTGTGTGCTGTTGGAAAATAAGGCAATTCAGTGGGAAAGAACACTTGCTGCATAAGCAGAAGGACATGAGTTGTATGCCTAGTTCCCATGTAAAATCTAGGCATGGCAACACATGCCTACAACCCAAGCACTGCAGAGCACAGATAGACCCCAGGGCTTTCTAGGTAGCCAGCCTAACAGAGGCAGGGGGTTTGCAGTTAGTCTCGACGCAATAAGGTAGGAAGATAGAGGAAGACACTTGATCCCCTGCCCTGGCCTCTGCAGGCATACCTACCTACTCATGGAAACAAGCAGGCAGTCAAGCTACTGCTTTTCCCCTTGGCCCCCAGAGTTTGTCTGAAACTTATCTCTAGTATTTGAGAACGGGGCTCTGTGAAAAGAGACTTCTCCAAACTTCATGAGGAGTTCTCTGGTTATCTGTCAGTTAGAACGATGTCTTTGTCTGTGCTGCTGTAACAGAATGCCCAAGCCTGGGTGCTTTAGACAGCATAAATATGGCAAAAGTGGGAGGCCAGGCAGAAGGTTTGCAGTCTTGGAGACTCTGGCCTATGATTTAGGATGACTTCTTGCACTCCGCATTTTCCAGGGGCTATGAGTGCTGGGTCCTCACCAAAGAAACAACAGCAGCAAGGACTGACTTCCCCATCGGAGTAAAGAGGCATATAGTGTGTGTATCTTTTAAGGGTTGTGTCTCCAACGTGGAGGCACTGGAGATTAAACTTCAACATGCCTCTTGGGAAGGAACAAAAACACTCAAACTTTGATAGACGGAACCTTATCCTGGAAGAATTCTGCTGTATGATTGGGCTCCTCCAGACCCAGTGAGGTGACTATCTTCTAGACAGACTACAACTGGCCCTAAAGCTCTCCTCAGGGTCACTACTTTCAAGAAATCCTCTCTGATTTCATCAGTCCGGCATGGAGAGGTAAGGGTCAGGCCCTTCCCAGTTCTAGCAATGGAGGAGTTTTCCCCTTACTTCTGTCCTCTCCAGCATACTCTGACATTAGTGTTTTCGATCTTAGCCATTCTGACAGGTGTGAGATGGTATCTCAGAGTTGTTTTCATTTGCATTTCCCTGATGGCTAAGGATGTTGAAGGATATTCTTTAAGTGTCTATTGGCTGTTATATATTCTGCTGTTGAGAATTCTCTATTTACGTCTGTACCCCATTTTTAAATAGGATTATTTGTTATTTTGATGTCTAGTTTCTTGAGTTCTTTATATATTTTGGAGATCAGCCTTCTGTCAGATGTGGGGTTGGTGAAGATCTTTTCCCATTTTGTAGGCTACTGTTTTGTCTCATTGACTGTGTCCCTTGCCTTTAGAAGCTTTTCCATTTCAGGAGGGTCCATTTGTTGATCTCAGTGTCTGTGGTACTGGTACCGTTCTATTCAGGAAGCTGTGTGGTGTGCCAATGCATTCAAGGCTTCTTCCTACTTTCTCTTATATCATGTTCAGTGGAATTGGATTTATGTTGAGGTCTTTGATCCATTTGGACTTGAGTTTTGTGTAGGGCAATCGATAGGGTCTATTTGCATTCTTCTACATGCTGACACCCAGTTATGTCAGCACCATTTGTTGGAAATGCTTTTTTTTCTATATAATTTGGACTTTTTTTTGTCAAAAATCAGGTTCTCATAGGTGTGTAGATTTACATCAGGGTCTTTGATTCAATTCCATTATCCACCTATCTGTTTTTATACCAATATCGTGATGTTTTTATCGCTATAGCTCAATAGTAGACCTTGAAATCAGGGTTGGTGATGCAGGATTGTTGTAGCTACCCTGTTTTTTTTTTCTTTTTTGTTTTTTCAAATGAAGTTGAGTATTGTTCTTTTGATATCTCCGAAGAATTGTGTTGTAATTTTGATGGGGATCCTGTATTATCTTCTCTTCTGTATGCTTGCAGGAGCAGGTTCTACTTCTGTAGGGGTGTGGGTGTACGTATGTATGTATGCATGTGTGTGTGCATATGTGTAAAGGTATACATATGGATATGCATGTTTATGTATGCATGTGTGTGAGGGTGTGTGTGTGAGGATGTGTGTGTGTGTTTATAGGTATGCATGTGGGTGTGGGAGTGTGTGTAGATATGAATGTGCATGTGTGTGGGGTACACATGTGAACATGGATAAGTATGCATGTGTGTGGGGTGTATATGTGAGTATGCATGCATGAGGGGCTATGCATGTGAGTATGGATGTGTATGCATAAATGAGAGACAATGCATGTGGGTGTGGGTGTGCATGTGGCAACAGATGTGCATGTGTATATGTGTGTTGCATGCATGTGTTTTGGTTTAACCTTTCATTTTTTTAAAATTGAAAATAGTTTCTTATACAATATGTTTTGACTATGGTTTCTACTCCCCCAATTCCTAAATCACCCCAACTCCCCACACCTATATCCACATCACTTTCCTTATTTCTCTTTAGAATACAAATAGGCATCTAAACATAATATAAGGTAAAATAACATGAAATAAAAATAAACAAGCCAGAATAGGACAAAGCAAACTACCAGGAAAAAAAAGAACAAGAGAAAAGCACAGAAACACAGAAATGCAGAACCACACACATTTGCACATGCAGAAATCCCATAAAAACACAATGCTTGAAACCATAATATGTACACAAAATACCTGTAAAGACAAAAGAAAGAAAATGGACATAGAAAAGTAAACAAAAAAGAAACAAAACAAACAAAAACAACACCCTGACAAGGCAGTATGAGATCAGGAACCTCCAAAAAGCACCACTGAGTTTGTCTTGTGTTGGTTATCACCTGCTAGGTATGGGCCTTGCCTTCAGGAGGCATCCTGTGTACCCAGTGAGACTCTGCGGGAGAACTCCTTTGTGAGTGGCTATCAAGAGGAGACAGTTTTGGGGCTAGGGATGGAAGCTTGCATGCACCTCTCTTGGCTCTGGGACTCCACCTGGCTCAGACACAGGGAGGCCTGTGCATGCCACCGCAGGCATACGTGTGTCAATTCTGCTGTGTCTCAAAGGCCTTGTTTCCTTGGTGTCCTTCATTACCTATGGCTCTTACAATTTTTCTTCCTCCTCTTCTACAGGATTCCCTGAGCCCCAAAGGGAAGGATTTGATGGAGATAGCCTATTTAGGACTGAGTGTGCCAAGGTCTTTCTTGGTCTGCACATTGTCCAGCTGTTTGTCTCAGTATTCATTACCATATTATTCAGGAGCAAGTATCTGTGATGATGACTGAGTAAGAGACTGATAAATGAGTATCGCGGAATGTCACTAGGAGTCATTTTATTGCTCCATCCCCTCAGCACCTTAGTAGCATTTGATTTCCTCTTAGGTCCCTGGCCTGTCTAGTCTCAGGTTCTTGGCTACCCAAGCAGGGTCAGTTATGGGTTCCCTCTCATGAAACAAGCCTTAAATCAAATCAAAAGAGTGGTTGGTTACTCCCACAAACTTTGTGCCACTATTGCATCAATGTCTTGCAGGAAGGTTACCATTGTAGACTGAAGGGTTTGGTGTTTACCTTTCCCCTCTGGTAGCGTGCAGAGCATCTTCTAGTGCCACAAACACTAGTTAGTAGAGGTGAAAACACTAAGAAGGCACCAACTTGACTTTGTGTTCAGTGAACTGTGTAGGTGTCTTCAGCCATAGGACCTTGCCGTCAGTTTGTGGAGAGCATTCAGTAACCTTGGCAATAGCCTGGTTGTTTATGAGTGTCCATGGGGCCACTTTAGCTAACAATGAAATGAGGTGTAACCCATTCCTAGAACTGAAAGTATTATTTGGTGATGAGAGATATTTAGCTGGGGCTTTACCTTTTATTTGGTGAAAAGAAGCTTCTATTGGATTGGGTTTCCATGTGACCTCTGAAATGGCCCTTAGTTTTAACTATATTTCCTTCCTTACCCCCTTTTTTCTCTCCTCCATCTGATCCTCTTGGTCCTTGCCTTTGCCTTCTCCATAACTATCCCTTTTCCTTCCCCCCTTTGTCACTTACTCTATACCTAACCATTGTGGGTATACAGATTATGGCCTGTTTACTGAAGACTTAACAGCTATCACTCACATATAAGCAAATACGTACCACCCTGACTATCAAATACATACCACTCAGGTTGATTTTTTTCTAGATTCATCCATTTACCATTTTAAAATTTTCATATTTTAACAGTTGAATATTTCCTTGTATAAATATATCACATTTTCTTTATCCATTCCTCCACTGATAGACATCGAGGCTGTTTCCAATACGTAGCTATTATGAATGGAGCAGTAATGAACATAGTTGAGCAAATGTCTCTGCAGTAGGATGGATGTAGAGTCCTTTGGGAAGACGCACAAGAGTGGATAGCTAGATCTTGAGGTCAGCCTGTTCCCGGCTTCCTGAGCAACAGCCACACTGATTTCCGTAGTGACTGTACAAGTCTGTACTTTCGCCAGCAATGGATGAGTTTTCGTCTTACTTCACATCCTTGCCAGCCTGAGCCGTCACTTGCTTTATTGATCTTGGCCATTCTGACTGGTGTGAGATGAAATCTCAGAGTAGCTTGATTTACATTTCCTTGATGCCTAAGGATGTTGAACATTTCTTAATGTTTCTCAGATACTTGTGTTTCACCTTTTGAGAATTCACTCTTTAGATCTGTACCCCGTTTTTAAGTTGGGTTATTTGTTTTCTTGATGTTCTGTTTTTTGAGTTCTTTATATATGTTATATATTAGCATTCCTTTGGATGTGGAATTGGTAAAAAAAAAAATCTTTCCATTCTACAGGCTGCCACCTGAACAATGGTGCCACCTGAACAATGGTGCCACCTGAACAATGGTGCCACCTGAGCAATGGTGCCACCTGAGCAATGGTGCCACCTGAGCAATGGTGTCACCTGAGCAATGGTGCCACCTGAACAATGGTGCCACCTGAGCAATGGTGCCACCTGAGCAATGGTGCCACCTGAGCAATGGTGCCACCTGAGCAATGGTGCCACCTCAACAATGGTGCCACCTCAACAATGGTGCCACGTCAACAATGGTGCCACCTCAACAATGGTGTCCTTTGCCACATAGCAGCTTTTCAGTGTCATGAAGCCCTGTTTATTAATTGTGGATCTTAGTGCCTGTGCTAATGGTGTTCTGTTCAGGAAGTTTTTCCTTCGTCAGTGAGTTCAGGGTTATTCCGTACATACTTGTCTGTCAGGCTCAGGGTGTCTTGCCTTATGTTGAGGTCTTTGATCCGTTTGCAGGTGTGTTTTGTGCAGGGTCTTAAGTATGGGTCTTTTTGGATTCTTCCACATTCAGTCACCCAGTTTGACCATTTATTGAAGATGCTGTCTTTTTCCAGTATGTATTGCTGGGTTCTTTATCAAAACTCAGGTGTCTATAAGTGTTTATGTCTGGGTCTTCAATTTTGATCCTATTAATCAGTGCTTCTATTTTTGTGCCAATACAATGCTGTTTTTATTGCTATAGTTCTGTAGTACAGTTTGACTTCAGAGATGGTGATACCTCTAGCAGTTTTATTATAAGGATTGCTTTAGTTACCTTATGTGTGTGTGTGTGTGTGTGTGTGTGTGTGTGTGTGTTTTCATATGAAACGGAAAATTGTCCTTTCAAGTTTTGTGAAGAATTGTGTTGGAATTTTGATGGAAATTGTGCTGAATCTGCAGATTGCTTTTGGTTGGATGGCCATTTTTACTTTATTAGTCCTACCAATCCATGAACATGGGAGATCTTTTTATCTTCTGATATCTTCTTCAATTTCTTCCTACACCATCTTTAAGTTTTTATTATACAGGTCTTTCACTTGCTTGGTTAGAGTCGTCCCAAGATATGTATTTCTTGAGGCTATTGTGAAATAACCTTTCATTTTTAGTACATGGTCCCCTGTTGGCTGGTGAGAGCAAGGAACGCTTGACAAGTGTCTTTTGTTCTTCAGCTAGGACTTCACACCTAGTGGGCCTAGACATCTCTCTGTAGGGAAGTAAGCCTCAAGTTTTGCTTTCCCTCACACTTCAGTAGCCCCAGAATGCCAGCTGTGGAGTGAGCCTCCGCAAAACTGAGCGGAGAGCCAGAGGCCCTTGGAGGTCATTGTGTCTAACACTCTCCTGTTAGCAAGTGGTTAAACTGAGGCCCTGACACCACGCTGGGCAGAGTCATCAATTGTTTGGCTGTCCTGGGCTTAGGGCTCCCTGGGAAGCTGCATTCCGGGTCAGTGGAAGATTCTGAGCCCGACTTGTGAAAGCAGAGCCTGTGGAATGGGACTCGATATCTTCCCAAGTGGCTCTCGCAATGGTGGCAGAGGGATCTCAGAGGGGGGTGCCCAGCACCAAGGCCTTTCTCCTTCCACAAAGCAGCTGCTGCATCTGTCTGGTTTACTGTTCCTTGCTTCTGTTTGGATCATCCACATCCCTTGGGGGGCTCATGTGAGGAAGGAGAGTCTCCAGCAAATAGCACTGTTGGGAGGTGGTGAGCCTCTAAGACCATTGGGGTGTGATCTCAAAGGCGCCATCCTGTCTCTGATTCCTGTCACTGTGAAGTGAGCAGCTTTGCTCTGCAAAGACTCTGTCCACCATGCCCTTCCTGACTGCAGCCTAAAGCAGCAGGCCGACCGACCATCTCTGAGATGTGGGCCTAGCCAAGCTTCCTTTCCCCATTTGAAGTAATTGTCTCAGTATCGTGAGGCAAAACCGACACACTCATAAAAATACCACCTGCTTGGTGAAACAGGGCCCCGCGGCTTCTCAGCTTCCCAGGAGGAGAAAAAAGTGCCTGCTGCAGCGCCAACACACATGGGACCACGGGTACCCAGTCCCGCCTGCCTCTGGCGCTGAGTGCCAAGTCTTCAGCCCCGCCAGCCCGCTTTCTCTCTGCGCATGCGCATCTGGCTCCTGCATCCTGCTGCTTGCTCTAGGCGCTGTGGGTTATCCAGCATGGCTGGTGGTCACTGGGCTATTTGGTATTAAGATAATGTAGGGGACTGTGAGCTGGGGAGGGGAGAGCAACTGACGTCTAATTAGCCTTCATTTGAATCTCCACGCAGCAATTACGACTTCTGAGCAGCGGGCGTTGTTATGGAGGGTCGCCTAATTATTATAATCACCGTACGCCTAATGATGCTAATGGGGCGCAGTGTGGCTGCACGCCCCGGTCAGTGGCAGGCCACAGAGGGCGGACAAGGAAGCTACTAGAAGGGACAGGCTGCAGCAATGGCCTTTACAGAGGACTTGAATACACAGGTCACCTCGCCTGCCGCCCTTCCAAAGCCCCCCCCCCTCCAGCAAGTGATTCCATCATGGCTGCCTTCTCGCTGAGTCTTGGGCTGTAGGATGCTGTGACTGAGAAGGAAATGCCTGGCCAAGGAGGCCCAGCTGAGACACTGCAGAGCCAAGATTAGTATTCAAGCAGCTTGACACTCTCTCTGCAGGCTTCCTCTCTTCCTTTCTCCCTCCTCCCTTTCTTTCCTGACCAATATTTATCAACTGGCACATGTCGGGCACAGGCCACTGAAGATCACACTCCAACTGGGGGAGGCCAAGCAAAATCAAATGAGTGGCCATGCATGCACACATACACTCACTCATTCACACACACACACACACACACACACACACACACACACACACACACACACAGATATGAATGCACTCACACTTATAGAGGGCTCACAATGGACCAAACACTTTCCTGATTCCATTTAATTTTGCATTTAATATGAGCCACAGCAAGGTTTCTTGTGGGAGAGCAGGGTGGGGAGATGGACCGGAGAAGGCTGAGAGAGGGAGGGATCTATTAGAAGAACAGGTGGACGTATCAATCCCATACAGGACGAGCAGATTTGACTGGAGCCAGAGGAGGCGCTATGGGGGACTTTCCAGACACTGTTGTGGGAACTAATGCCCTGCTGATGCCATCACAAGGGAATTGTAGGCAGTGTTCAAAAGATGGCGCAGTGGAGAGGGCAGAGAGATGGGGCAGGTGAGCAGGAGAGGACGAGGCAAGGGGAGGCCAGAGCCATGGCTGGGGACAGGGTCCTGTAAGGTTTGTCGTGGCAGTCAGTGTCTTGGCGTTTTATTCCAAATGTGTTGGGAAGCCATAGGAGAGTAAGACGGTGTGAGGAGATGGTGCGACCCCTGCCCCATTATCTGGACCAGATATTAGTGTGGCGGATCCCATCAGGGCCCCAACAGAGGGCTGCTTCCTGCGATGCTCTGTGGCTCTGTCCAGGGATGACCTGTGGCACCTGAACCCCTCTCTCACCACCATGCCAGGGGTGCCCTAACTCTATAATGTCTCACTGAAGCCCCCAGCAGAACAAACTCAGAGCCTCTGTGGACAGACACACTGTGCTGATCTGCATGACTCTGGAGAGGGATTCTGATAGGCTCATTTTGGGCTAGGTGACTCCTCCCCTTCTACAAGGTCCAATCAGTGAAGGCTGAAAGTTGAGCCCAGCTAGTGAGCCAACTCTTCTCCACCGTAGGTGGGACTCCTGCTCCCGGTGACCCCATCTAGTTTCTATAGGTCCTCCTTCATTCGTCGAGGTTCTGACTTGACTGTCCAGTACTTAAGCTGTGCCTGGTAGCCTGGGTGCTTAGCAGAAGTGTAACTCAGATGACCTCGGTGGCTGTCTACTCCTCCACCTGTCAGATGGACGGCCGGGTGAACCACCTGGTTCTCTGTCCTCGTCCAATCTGCACGAGAACAATAAACTATTCTCCTGCACTTGGCAGGAGGAGGCATCCCATTGACGACCAGACAACAGGAGGCTGGTATACTGAGCCCCTAGGAAGAGACAGTGCCTGTCCCATCACCTACCTTCTGGTACCATGGGCTGTTCTCCACGCTGTCACCCCTGTCGATTGTCAGGAGCCAGTTCTCACCCGGTCACTTGCTCCTTTCTTGTCCCTGGGGCTGGAGCTTGGTGGTGGGACATTAACTTAGCTTGTACAAGTCCCTGGGTTCCAGCCCCAGAATCACAAAGACACAAAGCCCGACCCCTGACATTTATTTAAAATTTTTTGTTTTCATTTCTGTTTTTTTGAGAAAGGGTTTCTTTTTGTAACTTTGGACTGCCCTGGAGCTAACTCTGTAGGTCAAACTGGCCTCGAACTCACAGAGACTCACCTGCCTCTGCCCTCCTGAGTGCTGGGATTAAAGGCATATGCCACCACTGCCCGCCTCCTCTCTCTCTCTCTCTCTCATTCTTAAATGGATTTTTGTTTTGTTTTGAAATACTAGATTTTTCAAGGCTGGTCTTGTAGTGTAACCCTTGGTGAGGGCAGTCCCCTGTGGAGGAACAATGGCTTCTCCATTCTCCACATGCCCCACTGGTCCCTATTGCTTCCTTCTCTGCTCTGTACCTTGTGGGTCTGTATAGGCCTACGAATTTGTGACATCTGAGGGCAAGTGCCCTGGGGGTGAAGGGAGCAAGGTCTGGCTTCGGGGAGCTGTGGGTGAGTTCCCTCCCTGCTGTCTCTTCCTGCACTTGGCTCCCAGGCTGCCTGCTGCGGCGGCATCTCAGCAGGGGAGACCAAGGCAGGGCACCCGTGGGGACGCTTCGAGGAAATAGAAAATATTTTCCCAGACAAAGTCAACACTGCTATTTGTTTTAGTTGCTTAAATTATATGTGTTATTTATTTTTTTAAGTGGTCTGTCATTATTGGTGAATGGGGAAGGCACCGGTCTCACAATGCAACCAAAATTCTCAATATTGCTATGTAGTCATTAACGAATGAACATCTCATCTTTGCTAAAGGCGCTGTGCGTGAGACCCTGGAGCTGGGAGTCTTGTTATTGGCTAATTACAGCCATGAAGAGGGCGTGGCTCGGGAACAGGCTTGGGATGTTGCTGTGTTTGCTGTACCTTGTCTCCCCGGTCCATTTGTGTTCATATGGTCATTCAAAAATATACCTAAGCACCGAGGGAGCTTTGGCAGTATGTGCACCCAGCCTGTGCGAGGCTCTGGGCCCTGTGCATCCTACATTACAATAAGTTACAACTTATGTGCCTGTGGAAATGTCACACTGATGCCTCCTGCTTTGCACTACTCAAACATAACAACATCTTCAGAAAACAGCATGTATCATGTCCTCATCGGGAAGTGCTAGTCCAGACAGAACTGAGAGCAATAAAATGAACAGGGAGAACGAAGCACTTCCAAGATGCTTGCTGTATAACAGGCACTGGTAATGGGGCGCTGTGTCGGTCAGCTCATCCCTCCAGACAGCCCTGAGATGCTGAATTAGCCCTAGTCTGTAGATGTGGAAACTGAGGCACAGAGGCACACAATATGCAGACTTCCAGTAAGAATGAAAAGTCTCTTTCTTAGAAAGAAGCAGGTCAGAGGTACAAGGTAAACAGGGCCTGAAGGAGGACAGCAACAACTGGCTGGATGACCAGGAAATGCCGCCGAATGCATCACAGAAAAGTCCTAGGAAGAGAGTAGCATGTGTCAAGGCCCTGAGGTAGAAATGAGCGTGGTGGAGAGAGGTGGTAAGGGATAGGAAAATGGGGAAGGGGGATGGGTGGGTGAGTGGGCCTTTTCTGTAGATCCTGACTGAGCTGTAACTCCAGTGCTCCCCAATGGAGGTTGGCAGGGGTTGAGGGTAGGGTAGGTGGTCCCCTTAGATGCTTGAATTTAATCTTGTGTGTGGATGAATGGCTAAAGAAGTGTTTGGATGGAGGCTGGGTTTCTCAAAACAGAGGTGAAGCCGCCATCCCTTGCTTCCTACTTTCATGCACACACAGATGCCAGAAGTTTGGTCCCCAGCTGGCGTCACTATCTGGGGAGGCGGGGCCTAGTTGGAGGGAATAGGACACTGATGGCATGCCTGTAAGGGTCATCCCAGATCCCAGTCCCCTCCTGTCTCTTGGCTTCCTCCTCCATAGACTTCTGCCACCGCTGAAGCACTCCGCCCAAGCATATCCAGCCACACCTCCATGCAATGATTTCTGAAAGCAAGAGTAGCAATAATCTTTCCTCCTCTACAGCATTTCCGTGGACACAGTGGTCATGGAGAGGACAAGATAAACCAAGGAGCAGAGATTCCCATGTCTTTATAATGGTGAGTGCCCGGGTGTGGAGCCATAGGGTTCCAGTGCCAGTGGGAGTCACAGGATGCAGCAGCAAGGAGAAGCTGGGTGGTGACCTTTAATCCCAGCACTCGGGAGTCAGAGACACGAGGATCTCTGTGAATTCGAGACCAGCCTGGTCTACAGAGAGATATAGCTGAAATAACCACACAGAAATTGTATTAATTAAATCACTGCCTGGCTCATTAGCTCTAGCCTCTTCTTGGCTAACTCTCACATCTTGATTAACCCATTTCTATTAAATCTGTGTATCACCACGTGACTGTGGCTTACCGGCAAGAGTCTAACCTACGTCCATCTCAGGCCAGAGAGTCATGGCGTCTGCCACACTTCCTTTCTTCCCAGCATTCTGTTTTGTCTATCCGCCCACCTAAGGGCTGCCCTATCAAAAGGCCAAGGCAGTTTCTTTATTCAACCAATGAATGCAACGCAAATACAGAAGGACCTCCTACACCAATCAGGAAGATTTTAGTTCAACACACATGAAGGAGTTTGTAAAGGCGGGGTTGACTGACAGCTAGTGAAGGAGATGCGCATGAGGTGGACAGGACAGGGTCTTGCTTCTTGGTCATCAAAGCGAGGATGAGGTGAGTTGATTCACGGAAAGCACCCAGAAGCCTGCTGGCTGACGCACGCTCAATGTCACCTTTGCTCTCTATGTTCTTCGCACTCACACGGAAAGTACTCAGCCAATCCAGGCTGGGAAACTCCTGCAGTGACAGAACTGACGCCAGTGCTCTCTGATGTTGACTTGAGGAGCCTTGAAAACTACCCTGAAGCTCTGGTCACATTGGTCTGCCATTGGCTTAGGATGAAGAGGCAATGTCTCTAGCCTGGGGTCACTCAGTGCTCTGTCATAGCAGTGTGTGTGTGTGTGTATGTATGTGTGTGTACATGTGTGTGTATGCGTGTGTATGTATGTGTGTACGATTGTGTGTCTTACTCCATGATCTCTCTAAGGAACACATTTAGACTGTTTTCGTCCATGAGCACAGCTGAAGCCAGTCCTGTCTCCGGAGACATTGGGGTGATGACTTGACCAAGTGTTGAGGATATCAGTGAAGCACATTTGTTGGAAGCCAAGCACCTAGCATTGGCCCAGTATATGAGTGTCCAATGGGTCTCCAGATGAGGAAAAGCCCGCGGGGACCTTCTCACTCAGCAAGGACCAGTGACAGCTGGAACTGCATGGCCTACATGCTCTTTTCTCTTTTAGTGATTGATGATTCTCTTTGCGATTTTAGTGTCATTTTCTCAGTCATACAATGGACAGATGTGATCATTCCAGGAAAGCCCCCCCTTTTTATCTACCCCTAAAATTCTTTAGGAGCTGATGCTTCTCAGGTTTTTTGTCTGGGGATGTCAGCTGTCACTTCAGGCCCGGGGAGCTGTTCTGATGCAGTGCAGGCAGGATTGGAGGCAAATCACCCCGATATCTGTAAATATGTTTTGAACGGGATTGTTGTTATTGAAAATGTGTGCCTATGTAATTCACCTTCTAGTTTTGTAAAGACAGGATAGACCTGGATCAATATTTGGCCAAGCTAACAAAATGGAGTGTTGTTTTTGGTTAAAGATGTTTTGATGTAAAATCTGGGAGAAAACATATTTGACATATTTGTTTTTGCCTGAAGTTAACATTGGAGGATGGGGAAAACTTGTTTGTTAGTATGAAAAACCATGCTTGTTTTTGATGTATAAATAGAGACAGGGCACTTGTATGAAACTTATCTGGGGGATAATCATTTCTTTGTGCCCACGCTGCTTCCCAGTCTCAGGACCTGAACCCAGGCTCCGGCAGGATCAGGACACATGTTCCTGGGTGTGCCTGATGGGGAATTCAGAGATCCAGATCATGAAGGAGCTGTCCTGACTAATGGTTCAAACTGTGATGAGACCTGAGCAGGCTACTGGGAGCTAGTGGATGGAAGAGGAAGCTGGCTGGAATAAACGGGTCACTAGGGGTCTGTTGTTGAAGGGCAGATCAGGCTCTACCCTCCCTCTTACTATCTCTCTTTCCCTTTGCTTCCTGTCCCCGTGAAGTGAGTAGCTTTGCTCCCTCATGCCTGTCAGCCACAAGGCTCTGCCTCACCACAGCCCAGAAACGATGGCTCCAGCTGAGCATTGACTGAAATCTCTGAACATGTGAGTCAAAGTAAGCCCCCCCTTCCTTAGGCTACTGTTCTCCTGCATTTGTCACTGTGGAGGTAGAATCAAACACATCTTTATCAGACACTGTGGCAGGAAAATGCTGATGCTGGAAGAGGAGGAGGACCAGGAGCAGGAGGAGGAAGAGGTGGAGAAAAAGGAGAAGCAGGAAGAGGAGGTGGAGGAGCAGGAGGAGAAGGAGATGGAGGAGGATCAGAAGCAGGAGGAGGAGGAGGTGGTGGTGGTGGTGGAGGAGGAGCAGGGGGAGGTGGAGGACGAGCAGGAGGAGAAGAAGGTGGAGGAGGAGCAGGAGGAGGAAGAGGAGGAGCAGGAGGAGGTGGAAGAGGAGGAGCAGGAGGAGGAAGGGGTGGAGGAGGAAGGGATCTTAAGGACGACAGCCATCACTTCTGGCACTTCTCCCTCTCTGGGACATCACAGCTTGAGAGGCAGCCATAATCCATGACTCCCTTTATCCCAGCTCACCCTTGGCGTCCTGCAAATTAAGGACAGCCGTTTTCAGTCTGTTGAGAGAAATGAGACTTCTAGAGCTCCGTGCTCAAGACAACCACAGAAGCAGGAGGTGGAGCCAGGTCAGGCGCCCCTCCCCCAGCCAGCCAGTCACTGCCCACACACTGCTGCTCCACTGGGTAGGTAAGACTGGCCTTGAGGACAGAGGACAGACTGGAGCGTGTGCTTGGTGCCAACACAGTGAGACGGAGCCTAAGCATTGAGACACTCCACGTGAAATGTCCTTTTCTTCCCCGAGGTCACACTGCTATGTTCTTGGTAACTCCCCCTTTCTCAGTGCTGGACCATGAGGTGGTGATAACCACTGGATTTCAGCTGAGATCAGTTGTGTTTTTTTTTCCTTTATTTTCTTTTTTGTCCCCCCCCCCCCCCCGTTCCCAACTGGGCTCTCCCTTGAGACCCCAGTGTTAATGAAATCAAACAAAATGAAAATGGGTAAATTATTGCAAGGCTCAGAACACCTCCGAGGGCCATGGCTCACTAGTTCCCAATAGCACCTCATTTGGGAGGCTGCGGCAGAAGCCAAAGCAATTCGGTCCCATGGGCAAGGTGGTGGAAGGAAGGGGACAAAAGAGACAAGACATTGCAATCAGGGGGTCAGTGACCCAGGCTTTTGTATAATTATAGAATTTCATTTCGGGCCAACCGGACTGACGCTGGGACTTGTTGGCAAATTAGTGGTGAAAAATAAAGCGATTTTTAGCAATCCTTGAAAGAGTCTCAACCCGTCTGGGCGCCAGTAGCCCAGAGAGTGAGGAATGAGCAGGTGGGGAAGCGTGTCCCTGGCCGAAGGTGGCCAGTTGGTTTCATTTATATAGCAGGAAAGATTTTTATCTGGGATCTGGGACCGTGTGTTCCATGCTGGCCTTCCTCAGAATGTCTTCAAAATTAAAGATGCTAGGGCAAGATTGTGGCCCACATCAGCCTCTTCCTAGAGGGCAGGGGATTCCCTTTTCCCAGGCAGCAGCCAGTCCAGCTCACCGGATGTGCCTGGCTTCCTTTTGGCCCCTTTGCTTTGCTCATCCCGGTTTTCCGTAACATTCATCTCTTGAGAGTATCGCCAACCCCGTCTGTCACTGACGATAACTCTGTGTAGCTGAGTGAGATGCCGTGCTCCCTGCTATTATTATTCTCACCAAGCTTGCGTGATGAATATTGCTTTTAATTTTTCACAGATAGACTTGAAAATAGATTTTGCTCTCTGTGTTGCTTTCATCTGTTTCATTTTACTTATTTTCTTGTCCTGTCTTCCCGTGTATTAACTGTGCAGTTGTGGGTTTTGACAGTTTTTAGATTTTCCTATCTTATTTTATTTCACTTAGATACTCTTCCTGGTTTTATGTCAAACAAGCAAACAAATGCAGATTTAGTGTGCCCATTACATGTTTTCCAAAGCAGGTAGAAATGATCCGCTATCATCTAAACTAATGCCTATTGCATTTTCTCGGGTGTCACTCAAACCCAGTGGCAGAGGGATTTTACCCTACGTGGGTCTGATGGTCCACACGTCCAGGCACCATGGGTTTTCCACGTGAGACTAGTGTGTGGCCTCCAGTGTGTGCTATGTGCAAGGCAAATGGTTCTGCATCCTGCTGCGAGCAGCGAGTCCACTGCTCGTGCACCTGGCTGCTGTGGCAATTCTAATTCTTATCCCCTAAATGTTCCCCTTCCGTTTCTGAACTGTTCTGCCACAAATCTTTTCAGAAACTCTGGACCAACGCTATCTCAGCTAGTTGGGCAAACCCTCTGGGGAGCATTGATCTTGTGGGGTAAGGGTCATAAGAAGAGCCAATAGATCCTGTCCACACTGCTTTGTGGTTCCTTTGCTTTGGTCTGCCCATCTGTAAAATGGGTTGGTTGAGGTGACGCCACCTCAACGATCCAGCCTGCTGGCACTCTCTTGCATCAAGGACCCAGCTCTTCTTGGAAGCCTGTTGTTGAGGCACTTATTGTAAGGGATGAGCGAAACAGCCCATGAAGCCAGTTCACTGCATCAGGGGGAAGATAACACAGCGAAGATTTGTGAGATATTTACGGAAGTTTCCTGGCCGCTCCCAGAAAAGGCAGGGGGAAGATGGAAGCTTCCTTCTAGCCCATGGCAGTCTCGGGGCAGCAGTGTCAAACCCAGGACTCCTTAGGACAGCTGGGCAGGTGGTGAAATATGTAAAGGTTCTTCTCCCTATCCTACATGCCAGCTCTCCACTCAGCAACTGTAGGGTTAGGCGTCTGGTCATCCGAGAGTGAAGGTGAAGGGTGCTGAGCTGAGTGTGATGGCAAACCCAGGAGGCTGGGTTAGGGGGATAGCTCAGGGCTAGCCTGGGTTACATGATGTATTCCAGGTCAGCCTAGCCAGGGCAGCAGCACCCTGTTACAGGAGAAAACACATGAAGGATGCTGGATTTTGCCTGTGAAAGTCAAGTTCAAAACCTCCTTGGAAACTTGGCTTAGTGGGCTGATAGAAATGGAAGATGGTGGCGGTCCTGCTCTTTAGAGAAAACCCTCCTGAGATTGGACTGGGATAAGACTCACCTTCGGACACCTAGCCAGGTGGTGAGAGCCCCAGGGCACGATACTGGAAGGAAGGGAGAAGTTAGAAAGTCAGGTGACCTGGGGCCTCTCTGGAAGAGGCAGGACTTGATCAGAGATTTGAGCAAAGGTCCTTCAGCCAGGTGCAAAGACCAGAAAGTCATTTTCAACCTGGTTAAATGAGAGAGAGGATTCTTCTTGTCGTTATTAATAATTTGCTCCTGGGAGATACAGCTTACTGTCCTGAGTGCTCCGGCTTGATCGGTGCACTGAATCTTTGTATGCGTTTCTCAGCTTTGCATCCCTCTGGGCTGCGTGGTTTATTGAGCATGCTCCATAGAGAGCTGGCATTTCCAGCTTCAAGGTCCTGGCATCCTGCATCTCAAAGGGGGGGCATTTAGCTTGTGAAGTTGCTGAGTTGTGAATGCAGAGGCGATCGCCGTGGAAGAAAAGTTCCGATTGTCTTTCCTACAGTTCTTACAATGGCATGGGGACATGCTACACTGTGCAGGATCCTTGGGAAAGCCCTGTGTTGGTCTCAGTCAGGAGTACCAACAGGAGAGCCTAGGCTAGAGCTTTTCTTAGGGTCTCCAGGGGAAAAGCAAGACATGGTGCAAGAGGAAGCATAAGTATCTGAAGCTGAGGATTTTCTAGTTTGGATCATTCTGGTGACTTTGGGTTGGGGGCTCACCTAGTATTTGGGGAGAAAATTGGTGGAAGGTGAAAGTTTGATGAAGGAGACACACAGAACTGGCTGACTTGCATGTGGTAGAAATGGACAAGTTCTCTCTGGTCTCTAGAGGCTCACTAGTCCTGGCGGGAGCATGTCTGAGTTTCATCACATAGCATAGATACACAGCCCCAGCATCAATCAGAATATGTGCTGGGGACATAGCTCATCTGTCCTGGGCACCACAAACAAAACACTAAAACAAAATCAATGAAAATCTTAGAAAATCCACCACCACAAGAAACAAACAAACAAAAACAAACAACCCCAGAACAGAAAACGAAAGTCAAGAAAAAGTATATCCAATGTCATTGGCCTGCTGAATGGAAGCTAAACAGGTGAATAAGGAATCTCTAAAGACACAGGACACCCTGTGAATGACTCTTCCTTGAGTGCTCTGGCAGGGCAGAAACCTCTAGTTGGTTTCCTGAGACGTGTGCTCTGCCAGTCAAGCCAAGCATCCCCCAGGAGATGCAGGAGCAAGTAACCATAGCAACCATAAGATAGGCAGAATGGTGCTCTGCTCCATGTGGAGTCAGAAAGAAAGTTTCTACTTGGGACAGAACATAAGGTACCTTGGAGCCGGGGTAGAGGAGGCAGCCCTCACCCAGAACTGCTTCTGATTCTTGTCCCCCATTCTTTGCTTCCCAGCCTTAGTTTTCCTGAGAACACTGGTGACTGACTCATTCCTAGGTGTTGAAGTGTCAGCTTGGGTTCTGTGAAAGTCCATCTGCAGCAAAGTCTTCCCTTTGCTGATCCCAGACTGACGGGATCAAATGCACATGGGAGGGTAGTACACTGTCTGTCTCTGTACCCCACCTTTCATCCTTGTTCACTGCTGCTGGGAGTCCTGTCTTCTGTGTATGGAGCTCCAGATAGGAAGACGCCATAACCAATGGGCTGATTATAGGGTAAGCACAGGTGCTATCTGACAGTGGTATTTAGTTGATTTTGATGGACATTGTGGCTCCCCCAGGAGGGGCCTCTGCTTGATCAAGTTTCTGGATATGAGCTGTGTCGTCTCTGCCTGACCCCAAGACTCTGTGGGGGTTTGAATAAGAATGGCCTCCATAAGCTCATATATCTGAATGCATAGTTACCAGGGTGTGGAGCCATTTGAAAGGATTAGAAGGATTAGGGGGTGTGGTCTTGTTGGAACAGGTGTGGCTTTGTTAAAGGAGGTGTGTGGCTGAGGCCCTGAATCTTTCTCTTCCTGCTGCCTGTGGATCTGGATGTAAAACTCCCAGCTACTTCTCCAACACCATGTCTGACTATGTGCCACCATGATTCCTGCCATGATGACAATGGACTAAGCCTTTGAAATTGTAAGCAAATCCCCTCCATGAATTGCCTTGGTCATGGTGTGTCTGCACAATAATAGAACACTAACTGAGACAGACTCCTCTTCCTTACAGAACACCACAAAACTGACAGAAATAACATCTACAAAGAACCTTGTAATGGCCCCCTCCCTTGACTTGTACCTGACTCAGAAGACACTCTTTGTTACACTGAGCTGAGATAGGATGTTCTGCCTTCTGCTGCCCTGTCTCCACACTTGGAGGTAGAAGGTGGTCCAGCCTGCCTGTCTCAGTTTGTCCTGGGCAGAGATAGCCCTGAGCCTGTGTGTATGCATACACGATTGCAGGCATATTCCTAGCCTATAAAACACCCCCAGGGTGTTTTATGAATTCTGTTGTAATAGGAGCAGCGGGGCTGCATCCCCAGCACCCCTGCCACCTGCTAGGTTATGCCCCGAAATAACAACACACAAATTGTATTCATTTAAACACTGCTTGGCCCATTATATCTAGCCTCTTCTCGATTAACTCTTGCACCTGGACTAGCCCATTTCTAATCATCTGTGTAGCCCACGAGGTGGCTTACCAGGGAGATTCTAGCCTACGTCCATCCTGGGTCGGAGCTTCATCGCGTGTGCCTCAGAGAGCAGAGCTATCCCTGCGTCTGCCCAGGAGAGAGGAGCATGGCGTCTCCTCCCAGCTACTTCTCCAACACCATGTCTGACTACGTGCCACCATGATTCCTGCCATGATGACAATGGACTAAGCCTTTGAAATTGTAAGCAAATCCCCTCTATGAATTGCCTTGGTCATGGTGTGTCTGCACAATAATAGAACACTAACTGAGACAGACTCCTCTTCCTTACAGAACACCACAAAACTGACAGAAATAACATCTTGCTTCCTGAAGATTCCCTTTGTGCTAATGGTTTAGCTCCCAGTGGCAGGGGAGTTGACACCACTGGGAGGAGCTCTCGACCAAAGATAGACAGAAATTGAAGGATTACCTGCCAGCACCCTTGCCTACAGGTAGGATAAGATGCTTGTATGGTACCCATGGGACCTCCTATCTGAGATGGTGTCCTGCAGATCCTTTGTAATGTATTCAGGACCTTAAACCCTGTGCCGTGAGAGGTTCGGCTCAGAACTTGAAAGACCCCAAGTTCCAGGTGTAACTGATACACAGACCTCGCAATTCCACTTCCCGGCAAATACCAAACAGCCAGTGTGGCATAGATAAACACATGTACAAGGGTGTCTGTAAAGCAGTGTTGTTCCTAATACAGCAAAACCAGAAAGACACCAACGTCTACAAAGAGTAAAAGAGATTATTAAAGTGTTGTTATGCAGTGGGTTACTACACTGTAGTGAAAATATGTGAATGCCATGTGACAATATGGATGGAGCTCACAGGCATGAAGTTGTGCCAAAAAAGACATACAAAGGAACACGTGCTGTGTGGCTCAATTGGCATTATGTTCAAAACCAAGTAGCGTTATCCGGTGACACAGAAGCCAAGCTAGTACTTAATCTTGCAGGGAAGGGAGTGATGGAGAAATACCACAAGGAAGCTTCTAGAAAGCTGGTCATGTTCCATTTCTTGGTCTGGATGATGGCTGGGTGTGTTCACACCATGAGAATGAATGCATCTGTACAACCTGGAATTTGCGTATCTTCTTATATACAACAAGCTTCAGTTCCTTTATAAATATGTCAACACCATCCCAGTATAAACCTGCTGGGGGCAATGGGGGGAGGGAAGATATCATGTTCTGAGGGGTGTATTAGCAAGCATGTGCTAGCGGGAGCCAGAGAGGAACCCGAGGATAGGATTTCTAGAGTGTCTGGTCAGGGGGAACACAATTTATGATTGAGCAAGCAAGCGTTCATTATGGGCACTCTCCTGGAACAGAGGGACTTTGGCAAGGGCCTACTCAGTCACTGTTGAGGCTCTTAAAATCTTAAAGAGAGCAAGGGTCTACATGAAGACGGAGCAGCGCTCTTGCAACAGATGGCAGAAGAAAGAAACTGGAGATGAAAGTGGACAAGGAGTCATGAAGTCAGGAGAGTCATCGGAGGATGACGGTTTTAGTGAGAAATGCATACGTGGCTGGTCACTGACGATACTGGGAACGCACCAGGGAAGGGCACCATGCATTCTCATGCTTTCAGGGCTTTCTTTGCCTTGTGTTCAAGGCTGATGGAAAGAAAAGTGTCAGTGGAATGGGGCTCACTAGCACATCTGGAAATAAATCAGAAGCTGTACTGATTGCTGCGACTGGCAAAACCATGTGACTTGATCTGAAGGGAGGCCCTAAGATGAGTCAGGGATCCTGGTGTTCCTGAGGCAACTTTAGTCAGCGGATAAGAAGGAGAGGAATAGCTCTGAACTTCTGGCCCCAGACAAGATACAGCAGTAAGTTTGAGATTTTCTCGTGGCTGGTATCTGTTGGCTTCTGAGACGCCAGAGCCAGGATGTGATGGAATTAAAGAGATTAGCTGAGGATGAGTGGGGCTCTGCTCCTGCCTAGCAAATCCCAAAAGCATCAGCCCCAGAGAAGCAAACTGCACCCCACAACTTAACTGAAACAAAACTAAGGAATGTAAAGAGCCCGCTGCATAGCAAAGCTGATATTTCTGCTGGGCTGGGGAGGGAGCGTAGGGGGTGAGTGCTTCCACAGCATACACCAAGACCTCTGCTCAATCGCAGGAGCCCCCCAACTCCCCAGATCTGTGTGATATAAAAACCATGAAAACAGTTCTCACCATGGGGAAATGAACCTGTCAAAGGAAGCCAACCTGAACAAAGAAGTTAGTGTTGGTAGGCAAGGTCAGTAGCTTGTCATTCTATTTATAGTCTTCGCATTTAAGTGTTTAGCAACTGTAAGGCAAACACGAAGAGGGACCAACTTGGACTTCTGTGTCTCACAGAGTGTGAGATGAAAATGCATTGCGTGGGAAGAATGCTAGGCTGTGTATTGCAGAGGAAAGACCAGCTTTTCCCCTTAACCAGAGGTTTTTCTGTATTGATTACCTATGACTAACTGTGGCTTAAAGGCATAAGTGAAAAACTTGCAGAGATGGATTGGATTAAAGGATACTGTTACTGTTTTCCAATTTCATTTTTGGAAATAAGCTGTACATCTCTCCTGCGACGGTTTTGCAAGTTGGGCTTCATACAGGTACAGGTATGCATTAAAACCACGGCATGCTTCACCGTGCAGAGGATCCTCAGGGGTCCTAGCATGTGGACCCCGTGAGTGAAGGAGGGATCCCACAGAGACCCTGAAGACACAATGATAGAAGACATCTAAATTGAAGCACATTGGAAAGAACAGGGACAAAAAACAGCACCAGGAATCTGAGGGACATCAGGTGACCAAGGACATGCGCTCCCAAAGGAGAGAAGACATAGAAAGGGATTTAAGTAATTTTTTGAAGAAATAAGGAATGAGATGTTTTTCAAATATGATAAACTCAGAAGCTCACAATGCTCAACCAAATTTAGCAAAACCCAAGAACCAGGTAGACGTCGATGCCAAGAATGCTGGCTGGCCACGCTTGACTAGTAAGATGAAAATTTGAAATAGAGAGGAAAAGTAAAGGAGGGAAAACTAGGTGATTTTTTTTGTATAAATAAGGACAATGGGGGATTTCTTCTTAGATACAATGTAAGAAGGGAGATGGGGGCATTTTACGAAATCAAAATGGGGTTGGGACTGTGAGCTTAGAAACATTCTGAAAACTTATTTGAAGTCTTGGGCAGAGCCAGTGGGCAGCGCTCTGTAAGGAGAGGGCTGCAGAAAGGAGGATGGACTAGAGACCCAAGGGGACACATGAAACAGCAAACACCCTGAACACATCTCAGAGACTTCCCAGCCAGGAAATCCCACCCCAGCAGGGGACTGAGCACCAGAGTGGATGGGATGACTCTGTAATCACCCTTTACTCCTGACCACCAAGTAGAGGGGGTCAGTTGCCTGGGCACAATGTCACGACTGTGGAGATGAAGGCTGGTACAGGTTCTCTCTCAGGAACTACTACTACAGAAGGGCACTTTAGTTACTGCTGCCCCTGGAAGCCTGGCTGGCTAGCACTGAGCTCCATGACGGCACTATTCTTCTAGAAATCAATGTGCTACAGGCGGGCAGTTGTCTGTAGCAGGTCCCTTCTGGAAAGACCAGAGGTTCCCTTATAGGAGTAGATTCCCATTAGAATGTGAGTCTGCTGTTTCTGGGTGCCTCAGACACTAGATGCCCAGGAACAGTGGGCAAGGAGAGTGCTGTGGTGGCAGAGCTAGTTGATCACAGCTCAGAAAGGGCTCTGGCTACTGTTGCATGGTAGGGGTGCAGGGAAACATGGGTGGGAGTGGGTAATGTATCTTCCTGCCACTCCCTTGCCCTACTGTATCTGAGAGGAAAACCATAGAAGCCCAAACATGCATGGTGGTCAGTGGCCCTGACTCTTCAGTAGTAAAGGGTTTGCTTGTGGCACCAAACAAGCCCCAAACATTGACAAGCTGGGGGTACACATGAACAAAAGTGGAAGGAGAGAACTCGGGAGGTGACTTGATGGTTAGGGTGCTTTTTGCACAACCACAAGGACCTAAGTGTGGCTCTCAGACCCATGTAAATTTCAGGTGGAAACACGGGATCCCCAGAGCAAGCCAGCTATTGAGACTGGTTCCATCCGTAAGCTCCGGGTTTCCGGCTTTGAGTGAATAAATGAGTAAGATAAGATAGATGAGCAAGCTGGTACAATTGCTGACATTAACCTTAGACCGCCACATTCATGGGTGCACATGCGTGCATGTATGCACACACACACACACACACACACACACACCCACACACACCACATTCATGAGTTACATTTTATGTTGCTGTAAGAAAATATCTCACAGAAGCAGCTGGTAATAGGAAGTTTATTTTGGCTCCCAACTTCAGAGAATTGCAGTCTGTCGTAGCGGAGAAAGAACAATAGAACAGCCCTGGGCTTGATCAGTGAGTGGTTTTAGAAGTGTGCAGCGGAATTTGTTCATGCAGTAGCTGGCCACGAAGTCATGCATGCAGACTGGGACCAATGGATTTATAACTATCACAGGTTGACCTCTTGGGGCTGCTTCCTCCAGTCACGCCCCTCTTCCTAAAGGCACAGTCTTCAAAATAGCCCTGCAAGCTGGGCTCATCAGGTGCTTAATACAATAGCCCATGGGTACATTCCAGATTCAGAGCACAGCCTAGAGGAACCCAGCCAGCTAGTGAAGCTTGCTTTTTCCTGAGAGGGGATGCCTTTGTCACTGTTGTCACCTGTGGGCACTAGCTGTAGCTCACCCTGGTGACTATGCAGGTTTTCTAGATCTCAGCCTTGGTCTAGAGAGCATTCCTCATTTGGGGCATCCAGCTTCTTGGGCTGGGCTGCCAGTGTTTGGCTCTCCATCTTGTAGAAGGCCATGGTGGGACCGCCCGGCCTCGCATTGCGCGAGCAAGCTATGCATTCTCTTTTATAACTATATACACCTTGTTAGCTCAGTTCTTCAGAGATTTTCAGCTCAGCTCCCCATCTTCCCTTTCTTTTTCTCTCCTTTCTCAGGCATATCAGGCACGCACTTGGACCTGAAGGTTTGGCTCCCATCCTCCTGTTCCTTTCTTTGTGAACACCCCCCCCCCCCGTGCGCCATAAGCTCCCACCCATCCTCTCTTGGCTTAACTATCTTTCTGCCTCTTGGGAGAGCAGAATTGCCACACTTTTTTTGCCTGGTGCCCTCCACACCCTCCCTTCTTCCCTTACCTCAGGTTTCTCTTATGCCTCTGGTTCTAATTAATGATCCTTTGTATTTGGGTTATCTGTGTGTGGTCTGCATCTCTCCGTGGACTCTAAACTTGTTCAGATTGGGTGCTGTGCAGAGTTCCTGTCCCGTCTGCTGTTCTGCCATGCCCACTATCTGGCACAGGACAGATCATCACTGACACGTCCTAAATAAATGTTCAGGAAGCAGGGGAAAATTGAGGAAGCTGCAAACATCTGGAAACGCTGATGAGAAAGCCGATGCTCTGCCCTTCAGAGGTGTGGACTGAAGACCTGCTGTTGCCTCCACGTGGAGTCCTGAGACTCTCCACGGCTGTCTGGAATACATGCCAGGTTCCAGCATGGCGATGCCGCCAAGCTGGGGTGGGCGGGTAGGGCCAAATCCCCTCGGTGGATACTACCAGAACTGGTGCAGGGTGTGCAGTCAGGGGCAGAGCTGCCTCTTCCTGCAGTGGGTGCCGCAGCAGCAGTACCTGGAGTATGGCCCTGAACTGAATGCCTAGTGAAGTGTTTGCCCAGAGTGAGGAATTCATGACGGGCTGCCCTTCACCAGCAGGGGCGGGGACCAGACAGTGATGGGTGTTGTCTTCAAAGATGAAAGTCATCAGACTTCAATGGAAATCTAGGAAGCAGCATCCCACTGACAGCGAGATTTAACCTACTACATTGCAGGGCAGAGCAAACAATTGAGAGCCTGATTGATAATAATTTGATGGCAGTAATTGTGGAGGGGGAACTTGAAAATAGTTAGGTCAGCAGGAAGCAGGCGTCAATGCATCAATGGCATCTCTGGTGGGGCCAAATTTTCTTGTGCAAATCTTTTTGACTTTTTGTTGTTGCTGCCACTGTTTTGTCTTTTCCCAGGGGAACCCTGAAATCTCTGGGAGTGGTGTTGTTGGGAGGCTGCTCCTTCTTTTCTGGCTGTCCAGACCTGAAATAATCACTCAGAAACTGTATGATTTGTAATACTGTTTGGCCAATAGCTTACGCATATTTCTAGCTAGCTCTTATATTTTAAACTAACCCATCTCCATTAATCTGTGCATCACCATGAGGTTGTGTCCTACCGGCAAAGCTTTGGTGGACTCCGGTGGAGGCGTCTGTCTCCTGTACTGACTACATGGCTTCTCCCTGACTCTGCTTTTTTTCTCCCAGCATTCAGTTTAGTTTTCCCACCTAGCTCTACTCTGCCCTATTCCAGGCCAAAGTAACTTCTTTATTCATTAACCCAATAAAAGCAACACATATACAGAAGGACTTCCCGCATCAGAGTGGGCCATCCTAGAACAAGTGTATCATGGAACCACACAAAAGACCAGGGAAGCACAGCCTGAGGCTCCTTTGGGTGAGCCCTATGACTGCAGCTCCTGTCCGGCTGAGGATGAATAGTTTGCTGATGTCCAGGGCGCTGGCAGACTTGCAGCACTTGCCTGCTCTCTCAGGGATGGTTTGGTGCATAGCATGAGCTTCCTGAGGCAAGTGTGTCTCCCTCCTTACCTGCCCAACAGTCTTTATCAGCACAGAAGGGCTCATCACCCCTGCTTCCTGACTGAATACCCAGTGTGACCTCATGTTCCTGCCACCAAGATAGACTGTACCCTAGAACCGTGAGCAATAACAACTGCCCCCAAGGTAGACCTGCCAGACAGTTAACACTGCCACGGAACAGATAGATAAGCCCTCACCGTCCTTTCATCTCAAGTGGATAAGCACCAAGGTGTCCTCTATGGACTGAATCTCCAAAGGTCTCCAGCAAGCAGGCCTGAGCTCTGGCTGCCCACTGCTTGTGGACATGCCCACCTTGTCTACCTTCCTCAGCTATTTTCCTCCTGCTCACTGTGGAGTGTGATGATTGAAGTGATTGAGACTCACCCTGCAAACAAATCTTTGGGCATATATGGGAGAGATTATCTAGATTAGGTAAGTGGGGTGGGGAGACCCACTGTACACATAGGCAGCATCTACGTGGGCAAGGAGCCTGGACTGAATAAAAAAGGGTGGGAGAGACATGAGAGCACATCCCCCTCCTCCGTCAGCTTCCTGACAGCGGTGCAGTGTGACCAGCGGCCTGAAGCTCTTGCCTCCATGGTGGACTGGAATCTGGAACCGGGAGCAAAATAACTCTTCACTCATTAAGTTGGCTTTGCCAGGTAGCAATGTGTAAAATGACTGACACTAAGGGGCCTCTACCCAGACCTCTGCTCCCATGAGACTACCATGTGCGGGTTCTGGGTCATTTTGCAGAATCTTAACCAATTGTTTGGCTGGGTGCTGAGCCATCTGATAAAATGCTGACCACCACGGCAGGTTTTCCTGACCTCCATCAGTCCTGTGGGAAGGCACAGAGGGGCCGTGTTGGTCAGTTGGCATAGAGGGGACATGCTGGTCAGTTGGCACAGAGGGGCCATGTTGTTCAGTTGGCACAGAGGTTGCCACAGGGGGACCATGTTGGTCAGTTGGCACACAGAGTGGCCATGTTGGTCAGTTGGCACACAGAGTGGCCATGTTGGTCAGTTGGCACAGAGGGGCCGTGTTGGTCAGTTGGCACAGAGGGGCCATGTTGGTCAGTTGGCACAGAGGGGCCGTGTTGGTCAGTTGACACAGAGGGGCCATGTTGGTCAGTTGGCACAGAGGGGCCGTGTTGGTCAGTTGACACAGAGGGGCCGTGTTGGTCAGTTGACACAGAGGGGCCATGTTGGTCAGTTGGCACAGAGGGGCCGTGTTGGTCAGTTGGCACAGAGGGGCCGTGTTGGTCAGTTGGCACAGAGGGGCCATGTTGGTCAGTTGGCACAGAGGGGCCGTGTTGGTCAGTTGGCACAGAGGGGCCGTGTTGGTCAGTTGGCACAGAGTGGCCATGTTGGTCAGTTGGCACAGAGTGGCCATGTTGGTCAGTTGGCACAGAGTGGCCATGTTGGTCAGTTGGCACAGAGGGGCCGTGTTGGTCAGTTGACACAGAGGGGCCATGTTGGTCAGTTGGCACAGTGGGGCCATGTTGGCCAGTTGGCACAGAGGGGCCATGTTGGTCAGTTGACACAGGGGGGCCATGTTGGTCAGTTGACACAGGGGGGCCATGTTGGTCAGTTGACACAGAGGGGCCATGTTGGTCAGTTGACACAGAGGGGCCATGTTGGTCAGTTGGCACACAGAGTGGCCATGTTGGTCAATTGGCACAGAGGGGCCGTGTTGGTCAGTTGACACAGAGGGGCCATGTTGGTCAGTTGACACAGGGGGGCCATGTTGGTCAGTTGGCACAGTGGGGCCATGTTGGCCAGTTTTTCATTGCTGTGACAAAAACCCCAAGAAAAACGCCTGGAGAGAGGAAAGATTTATTTGGCTCGTGGTTTTAGGGTATCATGGCAAGCAGAACAGCTCACCTAAGGGCAGCCATGAAGCAGAGAGAATGTCCAGGTTTGGGGATTTTGTCTTCTCCCCCTTTATTCTACTCCGCACCCCGCCCCCAGCCTGGGGTCTCACCTACACTCAGCTTGGGTCTTCCCCCTCAGTTATCTCTCACAGATACGTTCAAAAGAGGGCTTTACTAATCGACTAGGCCCTCTCCACCCAGCCAGTTTGACAGCAAAGATCAAACAGCAGGGGTACGGAAATCCCAACCCAGCTACCTGAAAGTGCCACACCTCATGGTGGGCATCAGGGATGCAGAGGGGGCATGGGGCACTGGCAGAGGAGAAGGCTCGGGTGTGTCAAATAGAATTCTGCTAGCCTCTTGTCTGCTAGAGCTACGTTGTGATTGCTGCCCGCCTATCAACCTTGAAGATTTGAAATGTATAAAACTCACCCCAGTAGTTTCAGGGTGAGGAGGGACAGGAGTAAAACCGGCCCAGCGTAAACCAAGATTAGTCTGCTGGAGGACATAGCTCAGAGGCAGAATGCTTGACTGACATGAGTGGGGTCTCAGGTTCAATCCTTAGTAGGGACAAATACGCAGATCCTTTAACTGTGGAGTTGAGGGTGCATTGGCAATTCTTTGAGAGGACCTTAAATGGGGAGGGGCCATGGTGGGGTTGCCTCAAGGGGTGGGAATGGAGAGTTGGGAGTGGATACATTGAGCACACGTAGAATTGACAAAGAACGAATAAAAGATTTAAAAGAAGGCCAGAGGCCCTGTGGCCTTCCAGGTTCCCTTTGACCAGCAGTGGGACTTTGTTCTCGAAAGGAACATCCCGCACAAGCTGAAGGACGGTTAGCTGCCACGGTGGGTGTTGGGGTTCACTGAGTGTGGGTTACAGAGACAGGACTGCCCCTGGATTCCTGGAAGAGGTGACCATCACTTACTCTGACCAGCAACATGCCATAGGATGTGGGCCTGGTGGTGCTTGCTCTTCTTTTCCAACTCTTCTGTGATGTGTTCGAGTTAGGATGTCTACAATTGCTGAGAGGCCGTGGGCCATGTGTGCCGGTGAGGACCGTGCATTTGGGTGGGGGCCATACATGTCCGTGGGGACCAGGCGTGCCCATGGGGACTATGTATTCTGGTGTGCTCCAATGAGCAGTCTGAAGACAGTCTCCAGTGATGACTGCCCCACAGACCCCTCCCTTACCCAATGTCTTCCTTTCAGAAATTCTCTTCCTGTTCCTGGTTCGTACCTTGTCTCCCATTTCTGGTTCTTTTCTTTTCGTTTGAAAAAAGATGTATTTATTTTTATTTTTCATGTATGAGTGTTTGCCCGCATGTATGTATATGCATCGTGTGCATGGCTGTGTCTGTAAAGGGTTGAGGTTGGCATCAGATCCCCTGGAAACGGAGTTACAGACAGTTGTGAGCTGCCATGTGGTGATGGGGAACCAAACCTGGGTCTTAACCACTGAGCCTTCTCTCTGAGGGAACCCGCTTTCCCTCAACTCTCAGTTCACGCCCTGGCTGCTTTTGAAATCCCCAGCATGTGGAGGAAGTTATGTCCCAGGGGCTTGAGTGGCTTCTGCAGACCCTGATGCTGTAGGGTCAGAAGCTGAAGAAGGGGCTGGGGGCATGCATGACTTGGGGAACTGTAAAGCCAACTTGAAGGAAAGTGCATGTGGCCCATGGCCCTGTGGTTGGTGTGTGTGTGCCAAGTGCGTGACTAGGCTGGAGAAGGTGGAGGAGTGGCAGGGGACAATGGGAAGGTGGCCGACAGTTACCTTAAGATGTCTAAAGGGAGAGGCCCCTTTTCTTTTTCAACTCAAAACCAAGACAAGAAGTGGATGGGAGCAGTATGGCTTGCTGTCTGGCCTTAAATATTTCCCCACTGACAGAATGTGATGGGTTTGCAGTTTAAACTGGCTTAGGCAGCAAAGAGGTCTTGGTTCACAATAGCCCAGGGTCTGCAGACCTCAGGAATGGCTGGACCTAGGTGCTCAGCTGCAGTACGGTCTTCTCTCCTCAGCTCAGATCTGTTCTCTCTAGGCCACTCAGCATTGGTGGGCTTTCTTCCCGGGGCAGTGTAATGGTGGCGAATGACCCAGGACACGTGTCCTTACGGTTTCCATCATCTCTTCAGGAACATCTCTCACAGAAGTACCAGAAGTGAATCCTCTCAGAGGCAGGTCTCTGGATCCAGGGAATGGTGTGCATGACTGGGCAGGCTTAGAGTGTGTACTCACCTCCGGGAAACCCCTGGATTGAGAAGGGGGAAAGGATGGCTGGTGTGATGGAGGAGGGTCATCTGTCTATGTGTTCCTCTCATTGGTTAATAAACTAACTGCCTTGGCCTTTGATAGGACAGCAGCTTAGATAGGCGGAGTAGACAGAACAGAATGCTGGGAAGAAGGGAAGTGAGGCAGATGCTATAGCTCTCCTCTCCAAGATGGACACAGGTTAAGATCCTTCCCGGTAAGCCATCACCTTGTGGTGCTACACAGATTACTAAATATGGGTTAAAGCAAGATGTGAGAATTAGCCAATAAGAGGCTGAAACTAATGGGCCAGGCAGTGTTTAAAAGAATACAGTTTCCATGTAATTATTTTGGGGCAAAAGCTAGCTGGTGGCTGGGAGCTGGGTGGCGGGAAGTGGCTCACAGCTCCTTCTACACTGGTGAAAGAAAGGAAAACTGGAATGTCATTCTCAGAAGGTAGGATGAGGGCCTGGGAGCCTCAGGACCCAGCACACCCACTGCAAGAGTAAAGTTCATTACAGAGACCCAGGAACCGGCCAGTGCTCACCTGTGACCTGGTCCCTGGATCTCACAGAGAGCTATCACTTTAAGCTGACTTGTGTGTCTGCCTCTTCCACTCTTTTTAAGTATCTTAAGCTTTTCTGTGAACACCATGATGTACGCTTGCATATAGCATGTTACAGTCATTGCATTGTTGACTTTGCTTGTGTTTACACTACTGGGAATGGGAACCAGGAACTCAAGCATTTTCAGTAAACAGTCTACCACGGGGCAACACCCAGCCTCAGTAGCTCTTTTTCTTTATTTTTCTTTTCTTTTTCTTTTTTTAAAGAACCAGAAATAAAAAAAAAAAAGAACCAGAAACCCAGGCTGGTCTTGAAGTTGTGACCCTTTTGCCTCAGTTGCCTCTGAGTGCTGAGGTTATAGGCCTTTGCCAACATGTCTGACCTAATGTTGTCTCTCTCTCTCTCTCTCTCTCTCTCTCTCTCTCTCTCTCTCTCTCTCTCTCTCTCATATATATATATTTGGTTTTTTGAGACAGGGTTTCTCTGTGAAACAATCCTGACTATCTGACTATCCTGTAACTCACTCTATAGACCAGACCGACCTCAGACTCACTGAGAACCACTTGCCTCTGTCTCCTGAGTGCTGGGATTAAAGGCGTGTGCCGTGATGACCTTTGGGTCACAGCTCGGGCTGCACAGTCACTTGTTCGGGGCACCCTGGAGGAACACCTGCCCTGAGGAAGGAGCTGAGACCTTCTAAGGACAGGTGATGGTGGTGGGACCTTTTCCCTGGCCACCATGCACAGAGCTCCGGGAGGACTCCTCCAGGCAATCTGGGGGACGCCTGCTCTTGTCCCTGCCTGCTCTTGTCATCCCTGCCTGGCAGGTGCCCAGCTTGGCAGCACCTGGCATAAGGAAATCCTCAGTGCCAGAGTTGCCTCTTGAGAAGCCTCCCAGGCCATTCGCTCCTTTCTCGTCAAACAGGGCCTCTGAACTCATGGGCGAGTTTTGCTTCTCCCCAGTTCAAGTGAGGGCCGCAGCCTGAGTGGAGACTTTTAGCCTAAACGAAGAGGCAGGCTCTTTCACAATCTTCTGATCTGAGGGAAACTTCAGGGGTGAAATGTCCTGACTCATACCCTTTGATGGGGTTAACCCCATTTCCTCAGGTTTCAGAGCTCCCACAAATTTTTGCATGCCAAGCGGTTTGTAATTTTAGGGGACAATAATCAATTCCAAAAGAGGGACCAGTCCAAGAATGACAAATAGGGCTCATTATGTGCGTTGATTCTGACTATGTGCCTAGAGTGCAGTGCTAAGACAGATCCTGAGGCTACATCTGGGTCAAGGGAAATTAGAAGCAGGATTGATTAGTAATGCCTGCCACAGTCTCAAGATCCACAAGCACCTTTGTTCTTGTTGAGGATTCAGAATTCGTGGGGGGTTCACACTTTTCTCCTTGCCCCCTAGTCAGTGTTCAAGCTCTGCTTTCATCATCTCTAGAAATTCGTCATCTCTAGAAATTCCATCCAGTCATCTCGGTAACTGGCGGGAGCTGAGGACACCGTGACAAGAGTACATGACTGCAGTTCTCACACAGCCCGAGCATCCCCTTGGGACCCCGAGGACCCGCAGCTTTCAGCGCGCCGCCGCGAAGGCCACACTCACTCTGCCCTGTGCTGACCTCTCTTCCTGCTGGAGTTCTTTCACTTGACTCTAGTTTTACTTCGACCGATTCACTTCCCACAAGATCTTCCAGGGCTGGAGGGCAGCTCGGAGGAAGGATGCCTGCCGCCGAGCACACACACAAGGCTCTCAGTTCAGTCCCAGAAATTTTAGGAAAAACCAGCTAACCATCCAAACAAACAAACAAAAACACTCAAACGGAGAGGAGAGTCGTTGAGTTACTATAAAAAGCAACAAATCATTCTTCCTCCACTAGACATAAATAACAGGAGGAAAGCTATGTAGCCCCAAGCAGAACACACATTCAGAACTTAAAACAGACAGCCAGGCCTACAACCTGCGCGACTTTGGGGCCGCCCTGACTGGAGCAACAAGGAATGAAGAAAGGACAGACACACAGACACGTGTGTAGATAAACTGGGATTGGGTGGGCTTTGTGCTTTGATGGACATAACAGAAGCGGCACCCTGGAGATTCAGTGTTTACTTCATATGTCTGAACCAAGGAGGCAGGTGTATGGTATACGGTTGAGTAAGAAAGGGGGTTTGTGCACAACAGGGCAGCTTTAGTTCACTAGGTAGGAGTTCTCCCCAGCAGAGCAGATCTCGGCTGCTACATGCTTGGGGAGGAAGCCACAGTCAAGCCCCCTTTTTGTACTCATTGTGAGTATCTACACATGGACCAGGGAGAGGTGTTGCCAATTCCCTGAACCTGACTTGGGGAAGGCTTTGCCATTCTGGAATCCTTGGCATGGCTGTACCCATGTCAACAATACACATCACCTCAGAACATCATGTGCTCCCCCACATGACAATGTAAGAGGGAAGTAGGCATGTTCCTGACCCTTCTGTCACGACAGACTGTGAACCTGAGGGCTAGTGTGCAGGCTAACCCGCAGCCCTGGCCACAGGGATGAAACCATGTCTTGGCTTTGCAGGCAGCGCTAATGGCAGTGGTCGAGAGGTCCCATGAGCACAGGAAGTCCCGCCCTCAGAGGAAGTCTGGAGCTTCCTGTAAGTGCTAGAAGGTACCATGCGGGCTCAAGGAAGCCGTTCTCAACCTGTGGGTTGTGACCCCACTGGTGGAGGGGGGTCACATATCAGATATTTACACTGCAATTTATAACAGTAGCAACATTACAGTTATGAAATAGCAAGGAAATAATTTTATGGTTGGGGGTTGCCACAGCATGAGGAACCGTATTAGAGGGTCGTAGTGTAGAAAGATTGAGAACCACTGTCTTAGGGAGAGACAGGAGACTTCTCTACCTGCCATGGTTTGGATATGAAGTGTTTCTCAAAGACTTTATCACACTTTTAAGGATTGGTCCCCACCTGGGGCCACCATTGAGAGGTGACATGGTCATCAGGCATTAAGCTCATCAGTGGATTAATCTACCGAGGGGCTGTCCTGTCAGGAGGTGGGGCCGGGTGAAGGAAGGTTACTGGGAGTGGAGGGCTTGTCTCTGAAGGGCGTTTGGGACCCTGAACCTCTCTGCCTTTGAAGTTGTATCAGTTACTTTGCTTCAGCAGAGAAGGGCTGATTAACATCTATCCTACGAGGTCAGCACCCACTGTGTGGTCAAGTTTATATGCCCGTGGCATGGAGTGGAACAGGGCTTAGCAGCTCCTCCAGCTTTTACTTAGGAGGGCCCTTAGGACTTATGGAGAAGCGTGGTGCTGTTAAGTGTAAGGGGTGGCGTCTGGGCTAACTACCACCCACTTCAGCAGGGTCCATTTGCCCCTGTTCAGAGATAACACACAACCCTCTTGATTCAGTTCCTCCATGGCTCAGAGGCATATAGATGCAGGAAAATTCAAATGCGTGCACAAGCTAGACTCCCCAGCAGGCATTTTGTCCCTAAGTGTCATCGTCCTTGCCCTTGCTTCCTGTTTTGGGGGTGTATCCCAGAGGAACAGGGCTCAAAGCAGGCTGTGGATGCGATTCTAGGGGTGTCTGATCCGTCCACAGGCAGTTCTCTGAAAGGTGAGGGTCCCCTGCTTTCCCAGTGAGCCCCGTGGAGCTCTGTACCGCCTGGTTTGGACCACGAGTATTGCTAGGTGCTCATCCAATGAAGACAACTGATTCCCATCATTTGAGAGCTGGGTGAGGGACAGGTGTGTACCCCAAAGTTGCGATCCGTGTGCACGGCCCAGGCCCCTTTTCAGAACCTTTTTCTTTCCTGGCGGCCTCTCACACTGGGCACAAGAGTGGCTTTGTCTCGAGACTGCAATTAGTTGGCCTGTGAGTTTGGGCGGCCCTAGTTCCTCATTGGTCCAGTGTATTAGCTAGGTTATTGCCTGCAGACTCAAGAGCCCATGGGCTGGGTAGGTCACCTAGACTAGAGAAAGCAGGACTAGGCTGGGCAGTGTGCGGAGACCTGAGCTGTCTTCAGAGATGCTGCCACAGAACTGTACAACCACTGTGGCTTGGCCTTCTAAAGCGTTGAAAGAATTGTACTTTTGATATAAAATCTCGTTAACAATTTGTTGGCAGATAATTTAAAAATTCTGCCAGTGGACTGTGATTTGAGGCCGAGGACCTAGAGTTCTTGAAGTCAGAGGTCTTGGGATGTGTTCTTAGGCTTGTGGCTCTTGTTTCGCCCTGCAGATCCCCATTCCCACTGGAGCGCTGTGGTCCCAACCCATGCTGTCGAATTCAGGCAGAGTGTTAACGTGGCTTTCTTTGGCCAATCGAATGGGAGATGAAGGCTGTGCCATGGGCAGGCAGACGCATGCTGAGCTAGCAGAAGTGTCCCTGGGCTCTCTGGATGCCACCAGACTACTGCTCCAGATGCCGGCTGTTCTGTCCACCTGGCTCCCAGGGGACGGCAATGCAGACCTACAGAATGAGAAGCAACGGGAGCGCACGTGCGTGTTACAGCTGCAGCGCTTGGCTGATGCTGACCCTCACTGTGCCCTTTCATCCCATCACTGGGCTCGCAGCCAGCCTGCCAGAGCTTCGCGACTACTAAACAGCAGAGCAGACGCGAGAGACAGCTTCGGATTTGGGTTGTTTGGATCTCTTGTTGTGGCTCCGTTGTGTAGCATGGGGCTCAGCAGGATACAGTAGGTACTCAGTATTTGTTGGATGGAGTGATTGGCACATCAGGTATGGGAGGGGAGGGGGCTCAGGCACCTGAGTGGGTAGCCCTAAGGTCCAAGAGAAATGCGAATCTTGCCCACTTTCCTTTTGGGTGAAGCTTGGCCAGGTCCTTGCCGGTCTTTATTTGGTTTTAAATGTCTCCCAGGATGCTGAGACAAACAGACCCTGACGGGAGTCTGTGCTCTTCACCCACAGCAGTGAGGGAAACCAGAGAGGGCCTTGTGGGGATTCTAGGGCAGGTGCCATTCTTGGCATGCTGAGAAGCTGGGGCAAGTCCCCTGGACCTTCTAGTTCCTGTGTCCTTGTGCCGACCGCCACCCAGTCATCCCTGCGCTGCCTTCAGAGATGTTGTCACACGGACGCGTCACCTCTATGGTGATTCACGCCAGGCTGTTTTCTTCCTCGTCCTTTCTCTCTGGGCTGCGCGACGCCTGTAATCACACTGTAATAAGTCTATAGACAGGAGGCAGTCTATCATCCGTAGGCCCTCGGCTTCCCGTATTTGCCACGTGCGATGTCAGTTCTGCCAGTGTGACTTCAGAAACACATCCCTACTTTGTGTTTGTCTCACGGTCCCCATACTGGGCCACGACAGTCACCGTCCCTATGTTTCCTGGCTTCTCTCTGCCAGGCGGGCTTCCCCTAGATCCTGGGTCACTCCTCGTCTGACCGCAGTGTCTGAGGTAGGTAGGTCCCAAGTCTCAGCTCTGTTGCTGCTACCTGCAACCCCCGTGTTCACCATCAAGGCTTCTCAGCATCAGCCCCATCCACATTTGGCGGGGGTAGAGAATTCTGTGTTGTGAGGAATCATCTTGTGTCCCAAAGGACCTCTCTCAGATTCCCTGACTTATTCCATGAGGTGCCAGCAGGACACCTCTCCTAATCGTGAGTACTGAAAATGTCCCCTTGCAGGACGTGTGGTCAAACGCACCCTTGGTGACTGAGAACCCCTGCTGTGGAGGGTGAAGGCCCTCCTGGGAAGGCCTCAGCACCGCACAACTAGGGTCAGGAAGGTCTTCCATATGTAATCCACGAACTGACTGTGGCAGAAATCGTCACAACAGAGAGGTGAATTTGTATTCCGGGGCCACTTCTTGATATGCACGCAGTCAGGGGTCAGGTGGCACCCGGCCTAAAGGAGTGTGGGATTCTCCCCGGCCAGGGTCTCTTAGGAGAGCCTGTAGGCACAAGAAGGGAGACTGTAAGCGCCCTGACAGGCTGTCAGCTTTTAATGCAAACCTGGAGGAAAAGTTTGCAGCTCCACCACCACGCACAGGCTGAAGGAGATAAATCACAGTTACTCACAGTTGGCTGACAGCAGTTTAAGCCACTGCAATCACCAGGCTCCGAGGGGGAAGCGCCTTTTATCTTACTAAATGCAAAAAGTAGAGCTGAAATTGGCAATATCTCGGCCCGCTCCGCGGCCCGGCTTTTTCCATAAATATCAGCAAGCGGTAAGTAAATTCTGTTGACGAAATGTAATAAAACAAAGACTGTTTCGAATATGACCATTCCCCGATGCATTCCGCAGCCTCTCCCACTCACTCACGGCTCGCTGCTGAGATTATAAGGTTTGCTTTTATCTGTCAGAAATCAATATTTCAAACATCGGATAAAAGAGGAAATTGAACTGGGAATAGGCTGAAGTGCTGTAAAAAACTACAAAGCACAATTATCAAAAAGCACTTAAAGTGCTTAATAGGACATACATATAAAAATGCTCAAATTAATGTCAGGGAGCCATAATGAGAACTTTTCCTATGCTTTTTTCCTCCCTCCCGGTGTAATTTGAAAGCTGGCCAGTCCATCAATATGGTTTTCAATTTCTACGATGCCCCGAGGACCCTGAGCTGTGCATCTGTTGGAAATGAACCATTACATATGATTGGTTAATATTTCAGTTTATTGAAGATACATTATTTTGTATGGAGTGTTTAAGCTGTTGAGGTTTAACCATTACAAACAGTTATGACAAAAATAGATCTTGGAGTAAACAGCCTCCACAGTCGTGCTTTTAATAAGCAGCGCCATAACTAGGAAATTGGATTTCCAGGAGCTGGGAGATGGAGGGTGGGAAGTTGCAGGAGAGTGAACCGAAGTAGGGAGCCCCCTCCCCATTCTTCTCCACACCAGAGCACGTTGGAAATTGAGGATAGGGTTTCTTTTTCTTTTTCCTCTGGCGACAGAGTCTCTCTCTGGCTTTGGCCTTGAACTCCTGGATGCAGGTGATCTGTCTGTCTTACACTGTCCAGCTGTCAGTCTCTCTCTCTCTCTCTCTCTCTCTCTCTCTCTCTCTCTCTCTCTCTCTCTCTCTGTGTGTGTGTGTGTGTGTGTGTGTGTGTTTCTAGGAGCTCACTGAGCTATATCCTCAGACTTTTTTTTTTTGAGACAGGGTCTTACTAAGTTGCCCCAAGTGTTCTTGAACTTGCAATTCTCCAGGCAACTGTGATTGCAGGTCTCTGCAACCAAACCCTATCTCTTTCAAAAAACAAATAATAAAAACCCACACAAACCCTGCCATAATATTCTTTATTTTTAATATTTTGGTTTGATTAATTTATTTGCTTGTGTACCTGTGTGGACATATATTCACTGGTATACATGTGTACATGCGTGTGTGCATGCATACATCCCTGCAGGTACATGAGGGCCAGAGAGTGTTGGATCCCTCGGAGATTGAGTTACAGGCATTGTGGGACACCACTGAGATTGTTATGCATAGATTCGAACCCCAGGCCTCATGACTGTGCATCTCTCCAGCCCCTTTGGTTTTTATTGTTGTTTTTCTTCCAGTTGAGAGAAGCTTTATTTTCCCCAGGGTGTTCACAGATATACTTGCTTCTCCGCCTCCCTTCCTGAGGCAGCTGGGGATCAAATCCAAGGCTCTAGGAATTCTAGACAAGCCTTTTCTAAGTGACGCCCCCCAGCCCTTATATTTGCCCTTTTCTAGATAATAATTGCTTATTTGGAGTTCTAAATTGGGAATCAGCAGCCTTTTCCTGATGAGCCAGGCGTGTTACAGAATGTTGCAGAATCTGCAGAGGCTAGTTGCTGGAACTTTTGGAACCATCTGAGCCTGTCCCAGCTGGTGGCTGCAGGAAACCTGGGCACCTTTTGCACCCCTTCACAGGGCAGAAGGCATGTCTACATGACTTACCCAGTTATGTGTTCTGAGGTCCCTGTGGAGGCTGAGAATAAAATCCACAACCTCTTGGTTTGCCTGGCTTATGACAGGCGAAGGCACCAAGGCTTCACGCCCTATGCCCATCTTGTTTGGCACTCCAGCCCCAGGTCCCCTCACCCTTCTGTTTTCTGTCTGTGACTTGCATATGCTTCTCCTCTCTCCTGGAATACTCTCCCTGTCTGCTGGAACTTGTCCTTGGTTATAATGCCTCTTCTTAGGAGCTGCCAACACACACACACACACACACATAATACATACCACACATAATTCATACCACACACATATAACACACACTGCACATACACACCACACACAAACATAATACATATCACATACATATACCACACACACCACGTATAACACACCACACACACATAACACACAGCACAAATGTACAACACACAACACATATAACACACATACATACCATACATAAACCACAAACACACCACACACATAATACATACCACACATATACACTACACATAACATACACCACACGCACATAACACACGTTACATATACACTCTGCACATACACCACACAACACATATGACACATACCACACATACACACCGCATAACATACACTACAATATACACCACACACACACACACACACACACACGCACACTCTACTGGCTTCTCTTCAGCCTCCAGGTACTCTGTTCTCAAGATTTTCTGGGTCTTGTTTCTCATTTCTTTTCCACGCATGTCCCCGGGGACAAGAGCACCTGATGGACTTTTCAGTGGGCTCAGCAAGAACAAAATAGATCTAAACGCAGCTCCCAACTTTCCATGGGCCTCAAGGCTCTTTCACAGGTTTGGAGCACATGTTTGGATGAGTGGGTTAATGAAACCACCAATGGAAAGCTTCTGCTTCCCTGAGAAGCTGGTTCCCGCAGTCAAAAGATCATTTTTTTCCCACATCCTGCACTCCGTGTTTCCCCCGAAGAAGCTAACCTTCATTTTGCTTATGCTGTTCCTTCAGCCTGGGCTACCCTCTTCCCTTACTCTCCTATCCTTCATCCACAACTGCTCGCTGTGCCTGACAGAGCTAAGTGTACACTCCTCTAGGAAGCCCTCCTTGATCTGCAGGTCATGTTGGCGCCAGCCCTTAGAGCAACTGAGCCACACACTCCTGATTGGGCTTGACTGGGACAGGCCCCACTCGCCTCTGTCCTGAGATGTGAGCATGCCCCAGCCAGCACCAGTCACTACACAGCCACTTCATGGTGATCTCCAGAGTCAGGACCTGACCTCAAGTGGGGTCTTTAAATTTAAACAGACGTGTCTGGTACAGTGGCTCTTGATCCTGTGCCACTCCACAGTCCTCAGTCCCTGGCGGCTCCCTGAGAGAGGTAGATCTACATAGGAGAGGGAGGAACATTCGGTAGAGCAAGAGAGTTGCGGGGGAGGGAGGGAGGCTGTGAAGAATGTGTGTGGGGGAGGGGGTAGCTCCATCCTCTTGACTATCCAGCCTTCCCTATTGCTCAGCTCAGTAAGGTTTGGGGGCAAGCCTCAAATACACTGGTGCTCAGGACAGTGGGAACAGGCCATTGCCTTCCACTATTTCCACAGTGCAACCAGAACTTGCTAGGTGCCCTCCGCATAGCTGGGTCCCTGCTATAATTTGAACGTGTTCGAGTACACGTTGAACACGGTGAACAGTCAGCCTAGATATGTTCACTTTTTGGCTCCTTCCTTCGTGGCCAGGGGTTTCCCCTTTGTGTATTCAGGACTGAAGAAAACCAACAGTTCACAACTGTAGAATATTCTGTGCTCCCAGACTGTCTTAAGGCTCCTGTTATGATAAAATAGCACAGTCAAAGGCAGCTTGGGAGGAAAGAAGGTTTATTTCGGCTTAAACCCTTGGGTCTCACTCCTTCATCGTGGGAATCTAGAAAGAGGAACTGAAGCAGAAGCTCAATGGCTTGCTTCTCCAGACTAGCTTGGTTTATCTTCTGGTATAAACCCGAAGCCTCTTGCCCTGGCATAACACCACCCACAACTGTCTAGGCTCTTCCACACCAAACTTTTAATCAAGAAAACTCCCGCAAAGACTTGACCCCAGGACAGTCTTGTAGAGGCATTCTCTCCATTGAGGCTTCCCCCTCTCTGATGACTCTAGCTTGTTTCAAGTTGACATAAGACTAGCCATGACAGTTGACCCCTTGTCAACTGGAAATGCAAACACATCACTGTTTCATCGCGACCTTTCCTTTCTCGTTTGTCCCCAAGATGTCATATTAACATCGTGATATGAAACTTAATATAATTTTAAAAGTTCCACAGTCTTTAAAAAATAAAATCAAACACTCTTTAAGTTTGGTCTCTTTAAAAGATCCAAGGTCTCTCTAAAATACACAAATAAGACGCCAAAATCTCTCTAATGCTCTAAATCTCTCTAAAATTCTAGTTTCTCTAAACTCTTCAAGGCCTATTAACTGTGTGCTCCTATAAAATTAAAAAAAAATAAGTTATGTACTTCTTATTTCTAAACCGAAGAGTCAGGGCACAGCTACAATCGCATCAAAGCAAAACGGAACCCACCAGTGTAAAACATTCAGAGCTTGACATCTGGGCCCTATTTGTGGTACTCTGGGCTCCAGGGGTCTCAGACGGCTTTGCTTCTCTGCCTCTACTATCTCCAGCACATGGATCTTGTCTCGTGGGCTCAGGCTGCCTCCACGCCACACCTGCTGCCGTCCGTGGTTGCCCCATGGTACCGGGATCTCTACTATGCTGGGGGCTTCTACTGCAACCGAGATGGCACCTTCAACCAGTGGCCTCCCCTAGCCTCTCCACAGGGCCAAGCTGCTCTCCACGATCCCCTCAAGTCTTCAAAACCAGTACCACCTGAGAAGTTCTTACTCATGACCAAAGTCAGCTGCCAGCACAAGGTACCTCCTTGGTCCCTGGTACAAATGTCTGTCACGGGGTTTATAGTACTGTGATAAAACACCCTGAGGAAAGGAAATTTGGGGAGGGAAAGATTTGTTTCAGCTCATAACTCTCAGGCCACACTCCATCACTGAGAGAAGTAAGGGAGAACTCAAAACTCATACCTGAAAGCTGGAACCAAAGCAGCTACCATGGAAGGATGCATCTTACTGGCTTACTTCTCCTGGGTTGTTCAGTTTATTTTCTTATTGCCTTAGTCCCTTTCCTATTTCTGTGATAAAACACCATGGCAAAGGCAGTTCATAGAAGAAAGTGTTTAATTTAACTGTCTGTTTCAGAGGGTTAGAGCCCATGATGGCAGAGCAAAGGGACTTGTCTGTGTTACCTGTGAAGAGACACCATGACCATGGCAACTCTTATAAAGGAAACCATTTAATTGGGGTGGCTTACAGTTTCAGAGGTTTAGTCCATTATCATCATATTGATGGGACATGGCAGCGTGGAGACAGACCTGGTGCTGGAGAAGGAGCTGAGAGCTCTATATCTTGATCAACAGGCAGCAGGAGACTGTGCGTCCTACATTGGGCGTGGCTTGAGCTTATGAAGCCACAAAGCCAACCCCACAGTGTCCCACTTCCTCCACCAAGGCTGTATCTACTCCAGCAAGGCCACACCTCCTAATAGCAGCATTCCCTGTGGGCTAAGCGTTCAAACACATGAGTCTATGGGGACCGTACCTTTCAAAGCACTACAGAACTGTTGAGGTCTTTATCTACATCTTTATCTACAACCACAAGGCAGAGAAGAGCTGGTCTTTTGAGACCTCAAAGCCCACCCCCAGTGGCCACACCTCCTCCAACAAGGCCACGCCTCCTAATCTCGCCTAAACAGTTCTACCAACTGGAGACCAAGTATTCAAGCATATGAGCCTAGGAAAGCCATTCTCACCCAAATCATGTTTATATATCCCAGGACCACCTGCCCAAGCATAGCAACACCCGCAATGGGTTGGGTCCATCCATGCCAATGATTAATCAAGAAAATGCCCCACAGGCTAATCTTACAGAGGCAGTTCCTCAATTGAGGTTCCCTCTTCTCAGATGACTCTAGTTTATGTCAAGTTGACCAAAAAAATTAACCGTGCTAAATCCAAATATTATACGTACATGGTTAGACCAATCATCGAGGAAGAGTAGGAAATCATGAAACATAGACAATGAACTGAATTCTCTTCTCCACCTTTGTAGATGTAAACCGTGAAGAGAATGATTTGTCCAAGACTTCACTGGGAGAGCTGTGATTTGAACTCAACTCATCGTGGGTGGGCAGGGTTGTGTTGGGGTTTGGAGTTGGGCATGAGGGGCTCCTAGAGGAAGAAATTCTGGTGTCAGCTGAGGAAATGGGGGAGGGTCATCTTGGTTGAGGCTGGGAGGGGTAGGATTCAGCTTCGAGTGGGTCAGAACAAAAGTGAGTGTGTTCCTGAGAGCCAGGGGGTCATGGCTTGTCTTCCACGTGGGTGACCCCCTGAGCTCCATGTCCACCCAGGATTAGAGGCAGTGTACTGGAGATGTGGGGCTAGAGGGTGGTTCAAAGTCACTGTGCCCCACTGCCGAGCGGGGAGAGAGTGGCCCACGGAGACCGGTGAATCACGCCTTTCAGAGTGGTAAAGTGCCTCTCTGCGCAGAGAGGATGAGAGAGAGGAGACGTCTTCTCCCCACAAAGGAGGCACATTACTCTAAGTAGAGGATTTTGTAATTATATTCATTTGAAATAACGGAGCATTTTCACCTATTAAGGGAGTCGGAAGGAGGTGCCGGGAGCAAGGCGGCCCCTTCCCTGGACCGCTCCCTTTGTTCCTGCGGAGAAGACGGGGCTGCTATACAGATTAGTCTCTTCTGTGAAAGAAGACAGCGAACAGAGGGACAGGCTCGCCTGGGTCACTGTGCCCTGTCAGCTTGTTGACTGCAACAGGCCAGGTACTTGGAGGAAAGGGACAGTGGGGTCCTGTGGGGAAACTTGGAACATGGCTGTCTTGGGGCACTTCCTGTGGTAATGGCCATGCCCCGTGCCTAGTCTCTAGGCACGTGTGGCTATTGGGCTCTTGGAATTGGGGGAAAGTTTCCAAGGACCTAAATTTTTGTTATGTTTCATTTTAATTCATTTAAAATTAAATTCTGGCAGGCACCTGTGGCTAGCGACTTGTCCCTTGGACAGCGCAGGGGCAGTCTCCCTCAGGGTATGGACTAGGTAGCTGACAAGCCTTGCATTTTTTTCTTGCAACACATTGACCTCTTAGACCAGCAGTGGCCTTTCCATCATTTGAGACCATCAGATAAGCGGTAACCCTGGATCTCTGAGTGGTGGCCCCAGGGCTGGGGACACCACAGGAGAGGTAGAGGCTCACACGTGAACAAACAAAGCTTCTGTGTGGGCCAGTCTGGAACAAAAGGCCACCATGCAACCTTTGACACGGTCTGCTTTTTGTGTCTTTCAGACGAAGAGCATGAGGGTCAGGGTGGGTCAGAGACCTGAGCAAAGAAAGCAAAATTGAGTCCTCTGGGGACGCAAACCAGATTTGTCCTCAACCAAGATCAGAGATCAAGAGTTGAGCATTGTTGCATCCCTGGAGCTGTGGTTTCTTTCATGGCCTCAGAAACTCCAAGGACTACGGAGTGTGCCTAGGTGTGAGGTGCAGGCAGGCACCTGGCTCTGAGTCGGGACCTGGACTTCTGGTACAGCCTGGGTTTTCTCTCCAGCAACAACTAAGGGCCCTTCCTCAGGATTGCCTTTTGGATCAACAACACCATAATGAGAAGAACAAAATGGAACATGACCCTGACTTGAGTACTTCTAACCTCTGGGGCCCTCTGTACCTTTGTTTCTTCCTCTGGAAACTGGGGTTGTGATTCCCTTCACAGGGGGTGAATAACTCAGCACGTGGGAGCAGCTGGTGCAGCAGGTGTCCACAAATGTCAGAGGGCACGGCTTTCACGGAGCCCATCTGCAGAGGCGCTGTGTGTTTCTAGCTGATCCCGTGTGTAGAACTTCTTTTAGAATTTATTTTTACTTTAGTGTATGTGTGCACACCTCTCTCTCTCTCTCTCTCTCTCTCTCTCTCTCTCTCTCTCTCTCTCTCTCATTCTCCCCCCCCATTCTCTCTCTCTCTCTCTCTGTACGTACATGCATGTGTGTGTGTGTGTGTGTGTGCGCACGTGTGTGTGTGTGCATGCATGTGTGTGTGTGCATATGGGTTCCTGTGGTGGCCAGAAGAGGATGTTATCTCCCTGAAGCTAGGGTTGTGAACCTTCTGATATGGGTGCTGGAAACTGAACTGAGGTCCTATGCAAGAGCAGCAAACTAAGTCAGTTTAACCAACGAACCATCTCTACAGCCCCTAGACCCTCTTCTTACATTGTAAGATTTCCCTCCAAGTGAAGCTTGGCGGACAGATCCCACATGCCCTGGAGTGGCCAACCTTGCCCTGTCCACAGTGAGGAGCAGAGGTGTGTGACCTAATCCTGACCAATGATCTGCATTTGCCCTGCATTCAGGTTGGAGCCAGGATGGAAGGGAACACAAGGTGGACTGTCCCCACAGCGTCTATGGCCTAGGCTGGTACCAGATGCAGCAGCAAAGACTGCACACTACCCAGCTGTGCCATAGGAGAGCATCTTCTACGCTTGTTGCAACCCTGGTCCTCTGAGGGAGTCTTGTCTGTAACAATGTGCTCTCTCAAGTTCTCTACTGCTTGAAGTGATTGGTCAATTCTGCCTGCTGTATCTAGGGTAGGTACCAGGGGACACCTTTCCTTCCAGGTTCATTCCAAGCAGCCTTGTCCAGGTCAAGGAAGTCCCCACACATGAAAGTCTACCACCCAGCTCTCACAGTTCCCAAGATGCAAGACAAACCAGTATCATTTAGACACACGGAGACACATCAGTTAGTCCACCCTTTGTGGCATTATTTCCTCCCCCCTGAAAAGCCTGGTCTTCTCATCACCATTGACACACATTTATTAAAGCATAAATTATATTGTTCACAGCAATAGCTGATCTCTATAAAGGCACAGTATCTCATGATGTCTATGGAAGTGACATGGGAGAAGCCTTATTACCCATGACAAGTCACTGGCAACTGGTAATCTGCTGAAAGAAGAAACAATTGTCAAGGGTGATGGGCTAAGTGCTTCAGTATTTGATGTTCAATAATTGATCGCCAAATCTTTAAATGGCAGAGACAGAAATAGCTTTGGGAAAGGGATGTAGATTTTGAGTAGTTTGTCTGGATCCTGGGCTCAGTGCTATGGAGACTCTCCCATCAGTGGAGAGATGAATGCTACTGTTAAAATATTTGGGACATAAAAACATAAAATACTTGAAAAATAAAAACAGCAACAAATCAATACTTGACCCTTTCTTCTAAGAATTAACACCATTGTAGTCCTTGCTGTATTTTCTTCCATAAAACATAAGATGACGTTGTTTTTAAAATGTTTAGCTTTGGTTTCAAGATAAGGCCCACTCCAATGATTCACTTCCTAACAACTAGGAAATGCTGGCTCAGTAGCCCAGGCCAGGGGAGGCCCTGGGAAAGAGTGTCTGTGCCCAGCCTGTCAGTGCTGCACTCAGCACACCTGTGGATGGGTTCCTCAGTCGCTTGTGAGTCCCTGGTTCGTGATATTTTCCCCAACAACAGTACCCGGTGGAATAGCCGCTCTGCCCACACAGTACAAGATCTCACTGGGGCTCTGTTGCAGCCTTGCCCCACCCAACGCCTGTCCCTGATGGGCAGGAGTTCTAGGCCTCAGCATCTGGCCCGCCGTCCATCACAGGTGGGAACTGGGCAGAATGGCCACAGCTGCTCGGCTGCCCCCAACCGCCCAGGGATTCTGGTCACCACGGCTGCTCTAATTGCTTTTTCCTCTAGCCTCCTTCCCGGGCTTTCTGCATGCTGATAGTGTAGGCCTGGTCTCCACTGGATTGCAGTGGTATTTTTTTAGCGTCCCAACCAGTGTGTCCGGTTGACTGAGACATTTCGGGGAAGAAGCAGGTGCATTTACTTTTCAAGTATTATTTTACTAATCAATTGAAAAATTACCTTCATGAATGACAGAAGTGCAGAGCCGGGGAGCATTTCATTAACGGGCGCAAACATTAATTACGGCTCCAGCCCGACCTTGCACACACGGAAATTATGGGACTGATCTATTTTCTCTGTGCTTAATTGCAGCCAGTGACTAGTTCTTTAAATCATTATCTGATAGGCCTCCAGTGAGAAGAGGATTTATGGGGTGGTACCCCGAGGCCTTGCTGGGTCCTCTGCTGTTCTGTAGGGGGTAAATGGAGCCGGCCACATCAGAGGACCCTCAGGCATGTGCCACTGCCTTGCAAGTGAAGAAGAAGGGGACATTTTACAAAACTGAATCTTGAGTAGCCTTTCTAAACTGGTGCCTCATAAGCAGGCCAGGCTGCTGCTCCATCAGACCAGTTACATCACTTGCTAAATGCTATCACGACGCAGTGCGCAGGGGGACCTGCTGTGGGTGGCACCGCCTGTACAGCTACGCACAAAGGCCCGAGGCAGGTGTCCATTGAGTCATATCCTGGCTATCTCTTTCTGATGATTTCTGTCGTGGCTCTGGTCCCAGGCCTTGTTTAGTTGACCCACGGGTGGGCAAAGGTCCCTGGGCATTTGGCCATTCAGGCCTTATCCTTGGTGGCATGTCCTGCTCTCTAAGGCCATGGCTCATGGCTCAGAGCACATAGCTCTTGGGACCGTACACTTGCATCTTCTTGGCTACTATGGCTCCTGCCTTCTTTGGAAGTATGAAGCCCCCGCACTGGGCACACAGAGCACTAACTCTGACAGGACATCCCAGGGGAGGAGACATAGAGACAGCGATGATACAGGGGTCTTTCCCCAGCGTTTGGGTGGGCTAGGACTTCTGGACTGCAGCCAACCTCAGCTCTGTAAGGCAGGCATGGGTGTGTCTGTCATTCTAAGAGGGAGAGATAGACAGGAGCTCCTGGAAAGGCCTCCCACAGCCCTTTCTCCCTAAATGCAGCAGTATGTAACTGGCTGTCTTCTTCGTCCCCTCCAACTCCTGCCTGCGGACCACTTGGGCTGTACAGGAGGGTATAGAGCCCCGAGCTGCAGGAAGATGGGGGTGGGGATTCAGACACTTTGCATAAATTGTCAGAACCTGGGCAATTGCAACTAGAGGCAATTGCTGCCTCTACTGAGAACTGAAAGGAGAGGAGAGAGGCAAGAGTCTCACAGACCTGCACCATGTAGTGGGACTGGTACAGCCCTGGCTACATCAGTGAGCCTCTCCCCAGCCTGATTCCCATTTGGGGCCAGTTCAGACCCTTCATAACTGTGAAAGACTGGGAATTGTCCTTTCTTCTTAGGCTCTGACACCATTGATTCTGTGATGTATCCCTCAGTCACTTGTAGTAACTCCCAGTTCTGTGTCATTTTCCCCGATAATGAAGATCTAAGGCCGGCTTGACAGGGCCCCAAAGTTACAATATTCAAAGTTCTGTGACAAGACGCCCAGGTTCCCAGGGGTCCACAGAAACCCAGCAACATCCCAGTGCAGGTGTGTCTGACTGAAGGGAAGGAAGACAGGAAGACACACCAAAGTCAATGGGCTCCTGCCTCTCAAGGTCACGGGCAGCTGCCTCTGCACGGGTTTCTGTTTATTTCCTCTCATTCAGCATTGGTAGATGAAAATGAAGGAACAGAGAGAATTTAATGCTGGGATTCCTCACCAAGGCGAGGGCAGGGTCTAGGAACCCCACCCGGGGTAGATTCACCACAGGCTCCTGGACAGTGTGCAATAAACCAGGCTGACAGAGCCAGAGAAGGAGGCATGACAAGACCCCAGGGCTGCCCGCACGATCCCCAGGGGCCGAGGCTGGGCAGCAGTGGAGTCAGTCTGTGGCAACTCTGGGAAACAGAGCAGTTAGCGTCACTCGATGGTCGAACCTCGCCAGAAGCCAGATGGCACAGGCTCCTGAGTCTGTAGCTGAGACATCCCCACCCCAGGATACTGCTGCCTGGGGAGTCCCAAGGCGACACTGTGTCCTCAGTCTCTGGGTGCAGGTCCTTCACAGGGCCACCTTCAACTCTCTCACTCACAGGACTCTGAGGTTGGTTCTCAAGACTGTCCCAGGAGGCAAGTGAGGGCCGTGCTGACCCTGCCCCCAGCACATCCAGTGCCTTTCCTTAGCATTCTGTGGCCAAGGCTTTTCTTTCTTGTTCAGGATCCTTATTTTTTGGGGTTTTTTTTTGTTGTTGTTTTTTGGTTTTTCGAGACAGTGTTTCTCCGTGGTTTTGGAGCCTGTCCTGGAACTAGTTCTTGTAGACCAGGCTGGCCTCGAACTCCCAGAGATCCGCCTGCTTCTGCCTCCCGAGTGCTAGGATTAAAGGTGTGCGCCACCACCACCTGGCCAGGATCCTTATTTTTGAACCTCTTTCTCAGGATCAGGTCTTGGGAGATCCCTCAGTTTTATTACCCCCGCCCCCAATTCCTGCAGCTTGCCATATTCCAGATTCACTTGAATTCCAATGTCACTCCCAGATAGACACTCAGAGTGTCCAAGTCTGTCTTGTGGGTCTGGGCTTTGAAGTACAGGATTCCACTGTATCCTTGCCATGTGCCCAGGAATAGGCTTCTCCAGGACTCAGTTTCCCCACCCTAGAGTGGAAATAACAGTTTCCACCACTGTTGGGCCATGGTGCGTTCATGACATAATCTCTCGAAGGCTGCATTTTGCACAATGTTGGACGTTGTCCCAAGATGGCAGAAGCACTTATTTGTTGAGACAATCTATGTTTGGACCCCCTTCCCATGACTGGGGAAGGAGCCTGTTTCCCACGAGAGGAATGGAAAATGGAATACATTCAAAGTCTCAGCCTTCTTGGAAGTATGGTCACATGACCTAGGCTCCACCAATAAGACATATTTCATTAATAATGCATAAGATATATTCTACCCATAAGTCATCAGACATTGGCCACCCTTGAATCTTAGGTTCTTCCCTGAATTACTCCTAACATCCAGGGAGCTGGAGGAGTTGATTGGCCGGGCGTGAGACAAGTGACTATGTTCTCTGGAAGGGGTAGATTCTGCCATGCCCAGACCCCGTGGACTGAGATTGGGAAGAGAGAGAGAGTGTGGCTCACTAAAGAGCAGTGTGGCTACTTTTCCAGAGCATAAAACATATCAACATTCACCAGACACAAACGTTATGGTGAGGGGTGTGAAAGAGTCTGGGGATCGTGGAGACTGATCAGGTAATAGAAAGCTGATTAATAGCTGCTGTATGTTTCCATCCTTAGGACTTTGCACACGCAGAACAACCTCTAGCTTCGTAGGCTCAATCACTTCATGAGCTTCAGTCACTCAGGGCACAAGCAAGTTGTCTCTGGCTCTGACACTTTTTCATATATGATATTGAACAATCTCCCCCTTTTCTGGTCCTTGATTTACCGTTCTGTTAAATCGGTGTGGCCAGGTGTCCCTAGATTCCTCCCAGCTCTTACGCGCTTAGCCCTGGCAACCCAGCTTGGGTTCTCTCTGCACTCACGGGGAAATTGAATGAACACTGTGGTTAGTGATGGGAATTCTTGCTAATCCTTGCTTTATTTTTGTAGCATAATTCAATTCAGCAATTCAATTCAACAAACATGTATTGAATGTTTATCAGAGTGAGGCTAAGCCCAGCACTTGGAGAGTTTTCTTTTATGTTTGCAAAGCCCGTTCCTTGCTAATGTCGTGTGTGAGCCAGCTGTACAGGGAAGGGAAGCAGAGCAAGTGGAGTCCACTTCGCAGAGGAGGATACTGAGTGCCCTCCATGCCATGTCAGGTCCCCCCCAAACAGCACTGGTGGGGTCTTTCCTGGTCATAGCTATAACCGTCCATTTATGTATGTGATTATTTGATTAGTGCCTGCCCTTCCTGTTTGATGCTTGCTCCCACTGGGGAAGGCAAAGAATGTTTTGGTACCTACTATAGCACTTGGCACAAAGAATGTTCTCCACAAACGCTTGTTGAATGAATATGTCAGTCAAAGGAGGAAGAGTAAAAGAGGCAGGGACAAGGGTAGGATGAAGAGGAAGTTGAAAGGTCCATCCAGCTCCTAGTAAGTCCAGACCCTTTCTTTCTTGGGATCGATTTCCTTATTTATGAAGTGGAGGGAACTGATGAATGAATAGTGATTTCCCAGCAGGCTTTGCACCACAATCATGTTTTGTGCCAGACAATATGACTGCCCTAGCGGCAGCCTGGTATCTCTCATTTGGAAGTGCCCAGGGTAAGAGCAGTTGTCCGCATTTTAGGAGGTTCTTGGAGATTTGGCTACAGCGAGGCATTGGGGCTTCTATGCAAATGAAACTGATATTGTAGGGTTTCCAAATGATGTCCAAAGCAAGTCCACTGGCGAGCTTCCCCTGCCTGAGCCCCCAACCACCACCAAGCCAGCCTCAGTGTCACAGAGATGGGGCCAACCTGATTTGCCCCTGAAGCTCCCTCCAGCTTCCTTCAAACACCAGGTAATTTGCAGCAGCTTTGATTACCATCTCCGGCCTTTTCCTCAGCTTGGCTTTTGGGAGACAGGCTTCTGAAGTGCACCTTGGGATTATAGCGCTCCCACGCTGTGCAAATGACACAGGGGCAAAGCAAGTCCACTGGCGAGCTTCCCCTGCCTGAGCCCCCAACCACCACCAAGCCAGCCTCAGTGTCACAGAGATGGGGCCAACCTGATTTGCCCCTGAAGCTCCCTCCAGCTTCCTTCAAACACCAGGTAATTTGCAGCAGCTTTGATTACCATCTCCGGCCTTTTCCTCAGCTTGGCTTTTGGGAGACAGGCTTCTGAAGTGCACCTTGGGATTATAGCGCTCCCACGCTGTGCAAATGACACAGGGGGCGTACCCACACCAATCTGGCCCTGCCACCTTTGCAGGGAGCCGCACACTAATCAGAGCGTGGTGGAGCCTAGCTATTTCCTCAGCTGGGTAGAGACAATGGGCTCCGTGATGGGGTGGGGGGAGCATAGCCTCACAAAGCGCAATAGCTGCCAAACTCAGATTCTTCCACTCAGGACAAATTAGCAGCCCTGGGGGCCATGCCCCATCTGGAAGCAGCATCTACCCTTTAAAGACACAGAGCCCCAGGCCCTGTTTCTTGGACGGTGTTGGGGGGAGGGTCAGAAAGAACCCCATGTTGGGCATCAGACATACTTTGCCCATCTATAAAATGGGGTCCTGTGCTTTTCCTGTCTCTATCATATGACGGAGTTGAGAGCGAAGGGGAAAAGATGGAAACATAATTGAGCAGTCTCCACACCCCTGAGCACTGTCTGCTCCCCAGAGGAAGGGTATGTCTGCCTGTGTTGGCCATCGCCTACTGGGGTTGTTGGGTGGCTCCTTGCGTGACAACTTAAGCACTTGTCATTTCTGAATCAGTGAAGTTTACAACTCCAAGGACAAAGGACGGGTCCTGATAACATTTGTTTCCGCTGATCACGTAAAGCAATACTGAAATGGCAATTAAGAACATGGCCCCTTGACGCAGTAATGGAAATGGGCCTGCCAGCTGGGCATCCTTCCTTCAAGTGATCCTGGCTCAAAAGTGTGCTGCATTCAGCATCCACGGGCTAGCACCCAGGTCCTTAAGGACAATTGACTTTGGATTGAGCGGGAAGCAAGCCTTCTCAGAACCCAGATGATAAAACATAAAGTAGTTAATATTAAATAAAGAGATTGGGCAACTGTTCTTCCCTTTTCTGTTTTATGGTTCCTGCTATGCCCTTGATCCGGGACTGTTTTGTTTGTGATTAATGAATGACTCACCTTGAGCTGTTTTCTGCTCATTTCATACACATTATGAATTTGAAGAGGTCACATTAAACTTGGCACCTGAAGGGAGGCCTCAGGTGTCTGGGAATAAAGTGTCAATGGCATGGAAGCCTTCCTGGAATGTGTAGACCACACAACGAGGTTCCTACACAAGATCTGCAGGTTTGAAATCCCCCAAGGCACTAACCTTCACAAGGTCTGATAGGAGTGAATAGCTACCCCTAGTGAGCATGCACAACCGGGTCACATTCCAGCTAGAGTCCCTTACCTTCCCATTGCTCTGTCTTCCATGAGTTCCCACCTGTGGCCTCCATTTTTGTTGCCTGGTTAATGCCCTTTCTCCAAGTTCTGTCAAACTCTTCTTGTATGTCCATATCTTCAGAGTTTAAAAAAAAAGGAAGGAAAGAAGGAAGGAAGGAAGGAAGGAAGGAAGGAAGGAAGGAGGGAAGGAAAGAATGATGGTATGATGGGCTTGGGTGTCTGCAGAGCGCTGGGATTTCTTTGTGCTGCTGTGGTCTCTTATTCTGCTACCTTTCTTGGGGTCCGATTGCCATCAGGAGAATTGAAGGGTCCGAGAATCTGAGTCTGGTCAAGTATTTTCATGTGCCCTAGGGTTAAAGGTAAAAGTAGCTGAAGCAGCCTTTTCCAGGTGAGACCACAGGCCAGGAGCACGCTGGATGTATACCCACTGGTAACCTTTCTGGTCCTGAATGTGAACTTGGCTTAGCATTTCTGTATCCTCCTTAGACTGCCACCTTGTGGTTCCAAGGAAGGTGATGGAGGTGATAACTCTCCCTAGAAGGCATAGTGCCCTCTCCAGCAGAACAGAGGTCCCCTGACTCTGGGTTCCTCTCTTGTGTCTGGCCCTCTCCTGCTTCATACCCATTCTGTATCTGGCCCATCAAACTACAGAGACATTTAGCCAAATGTGGGCATCTGGCTCGCCTCCTGGCAGCCTGCTCTGAAGTAGGCATAATCCAGGGGATATGACGAAATTCATGTTCAGAGTAATGTGAAGATGTGCAGCCGTCTCTCCTCTACAAACGGGACTTCTGGCTGCCACCCTTGGGTCTTGGAGAGTCCTGGAAGTAGCACCAGAGCGATGCCTGTCACTCCACTCCACATATAGGAGAATTTGATTTCACACCCACCTCAGGGAAATATGCTCTTCATGCTACCGAGGCTTTAGAGAACAGGAGAACTTCATCTTCTTAGCAACAGAGGGATGGAACTCTGGTGTGAGCAGAGCCTGGGGAGAGGTGTGGGCATCCCCATGCCAGAATTTGCCTGGGTGTATGAAGAGTTCAGATCCTTGAAGCTGGGAGGTGGCTACAAGTGATCCGGTTCTGAGACTCTGACTAATAACCCACCAAACACTCTTGTTCCCCAAATCTTCCACAGACTGTCTTCCTCAGTGTTGAAACAAGGACTCCAGGAGGGTTGGCCCTCCGCTGGGAAAGGATTCTCCAGCATCCCATGACTGTTGTCCCTAATGCCAGGCTGATAACTGTGTGTTCTGTCGGTTTCTAGGGCTGCTGTAGCCAGGTCACCATCCTCAAGCAGCAGGATCCATTCTGTTAACGTCCTGCAGGCTGGTGTGTGCCCTTCTTCTCCTGCACAGGAAGGCTTCTCTCTCTCTCCCAAGTTCGGATGGATGCTGGCCACTTTGTTTCTTGTATCACAGCTACTCCGCTTCCAGTTCTGTCACCACACAGCTTCTGCCTTTTCATTGGTCACCTTTTCTTACCAGGGCACTCACAATCTGGTTTTAGGGTTTACCCTGATTCACCCACAGGTCTTCCTCCTCCTCCTCTTCTTCTTCTTCTTCTTCTTCTTCTTCTTCTTCTTCTTCTTCTTCTTCTTCTTCTTCTTCTTCTTCTTCTTCTTCTTCTTCTTCTTCTTCTTCATCTTCTTCTTCATCATCTTCTTCATCATCTTCTTCTTCTTCTTCTTCTTCTCCTCCTCCTCCTTCTTCTCCTTTTTGTGTGTATCCCTTTTTATTTGTCCACTTATGAACATGTATTTGTAGTCTCAAAATCATTACACACCATCATTTGTAGGTGTACAAAAAGCAGCGAGAGCATTGAGTTGCCCAAGGTACACATTCCTAGCTGAGGTTGTGAAAGGTGGCCTTCTGTCTTCCTGCTCCAGCCCTAGCTCACAGGGTCCTTTGAGGTTCAGTTAGTACCATGTGGTTATGTTTTGTATTTTTCCACCCTGTGCCTCTGGCTGATGTTTGGGCTGTGTGCAGAAGCCTCGGGTGCAAAGCTGAAGTATTATCCAATGTCCACAAGTGCATAACTTCCATGCATTATGGAGAAAACACAAAATTGTAATGGTATCCAAGGTCAAGTCCTGGCCCTCTCCAACTGGACACTTATTTCTATACTATACACCTATTGGTGTTTGTTGAATGGGGTTATAAGATGATTAAATTAAAAAAATATGGGGAAGTTGTGTTGTCATCACAATGAGTTTGCAGTAAAAGTGAAGTTAAACAGTAGTAGCATATTCTTTTGGAAAAATTATTTATATTTATATGTATGTGTGTGTGCATACAGGCACATGCGTTCACATGAGTATAGTACCTGAAGAGACCAGAGCGGGGGGGGGGCAGGTGATTGTGAACCACCAACATGGGTATGCAATTCTCTGCAAGGGCAGCAAGTGCTCTTAACTCCTGAGCTGTCTCTCTGAACACATGCAGAATGTTAAGGTTGGAAGTGTGAAATGTCTCTGATGTTTGGGCTGTGTGCAGAAGCCTCGGGTGCAAAGCTGAAGTATTATCCAATGTCCACAAGGCTTGGACCCTGGCTGGTGGCACTATTTCTAGGGGTTGTGGGTCTTTAAGTCTGTGGTCTAGCCAGCAGAAGTGGATCACTGGCCTTGAAGGTGACATTCTTGGTTTACCAAGATGTGGATAAACCACTTCAAAACACCCACCACAGATGGAGCCTCCCCAGGTGCCCTCCCATCAAACTGGGTGGATACCCCTAAAACTGTGAGTCTACATAACCCTTTTATTTCTCATGTTGTTTCTACCAGGTCTTCTGTTGTAACAAAGAGATAAGTAGCCAAAACTAGCTTTCTCTTCACGTTGCTGTGTTTCTCCTAATGTTCTTTCCTTTTTCTTTTTTTATATGATTCTTCTAAGACTCCTACGAGATATAGGCTAGAGAGATAGCTCAGTGGTTAAGACCTGGGTTTGAATGCCAGCACCTACCTGGTGGTTCACAGCCATCTGTAACTACAGCTCCAGGGCATTTAGTGCTCTCTTCTGAACTCTGCAGGCACCAGACATGCACATGGTACCCGTACCATACACATATGCAGGCAAAACACTCATACATGTAAAAATAAAAAAAATCTAAAATAAAGAATCTTAAGAGAAAGGCAGGATGGCATGTAACTATGGAGACAGTCTACTCTGCAAATTCCAAATTTCTGAATTCACGTCCTGAAATTAAAAAGAATTTTCTAAAACCCCTCTAGAGGAACCAAAGGAGACTGCAACTAATTCACAGTCAATCCTTTCCTGCCAAGGCTCCCTCGACCCCCACTTTCTACCTAATTTTAGTAGAGTTGCTTCTGTGTTCAAGGTAATTAGGAGTGCCTCCTTAGAGACGCATCAGTGTTAAGTGAAGAGGCTTTAATGGCAGCAACAATGGGCAGTGTACAATGAGAGAGAAGGCAGGCAAGGATTCAGGAAGAAGACGAAGTACCGCAAAGGTCACTGTGGGCCTTCCCTTGGTGGATGTATCTGGCTGCACGCTGGTCTCTAGACAGAAAGATCTCACTCCATGGTCATTTTGTAATGATTTGGGGCAGAGTAGATACATTTAGGCTGACGCACTGGGTTCGAAACCCACTCTACACAGCTCTGTGGTCTAAGTGAACTCACTTCACCGGCACCCAAGATTCTCCTTGCACAGAACAGCATCTGTGAGGCAGAACTGAGGGGACAGAGGAGATGCTGCATATAAAGCTCCATCACTGGGCCTGGCACTAGGAGTTTACAGAGTTGTGTCATGATTTTAGAGCAGTTCATACATGCTGTCTTACTTGTTCTTCACCACAACCTTTCATCCATTCATCTAGCCTTCTCCATCCACCCGTCCATTTATCTGTCCTTATCTATCCACATCCTTATCCATCCATCCATCCATCCATCCATCCATCCATCCATCCAACCATCCGTCTGTCCATCCAACCATCCATCCGTCCGTCCATCCATCCATCCATCCATCCAACCATCCATCTATCTATCCTGATTGACCTTGGATAGTTATACAGTAATGAGCAACCGTTATAAAACTTGTCCACCCATAAGAGCTTAGTCACAGCTTGGAGACACAGATAAGAGATGTAACAACCAAATAGCTATTAATAAAAGCAGGTTTACAATGTAAATAAACAGGAAGCAGTGAAAGAACCATCAGGAAACCAGTGAATGGTTAGCTTCATCTGTCAACTTGATACAAACCTAGAGTCATCTGGGAAGATTGAACCTCCACTGAAGAATTGCCGTGATCAGATTGGCCTATCTGTGAGGCATTTTCTTAATCGATAATTATTGAAGGTGGGTCTAGTCCATGGTGGGTGGGCAGTGCCATCCCTAGGCAGATGGACATGGACTGCATAAGAAAGCAGGCTGGACAAGCTATGGGAAGCCAGTCATTAAAAGGCCCTCCTCTATGGCGTCTGCTTGAGTTCCTGACTCTCGGTTTCTGCCTTGTTCACCTGTCCTGGCTTCTCCAAATGTAGACACAGCCTGTGAGCAGAGGTAAACATTTTCTCCCTAAATTGTTTTGGGTTGTAGTGTTTATCACAGCAACAGAAAGCAAACTATAATAAAGGTTTAGTTAAAAATGGCCAGCTTTCTGATCATGAAGGGTTATCTGTGGTTGGTTAGCGATGTGGACATTTCATGCCAGGGGAAGTTACGTAAGGCTCTACAGTAAGCATCTTGGATCTTCTAGCCATACCTGGCCACTCATTCAGGATTTCTAGAAGCACAGCTATCTGGGAGAGTTCGCCTTCCTGTGTTTCTGAAAAGTTTCAGTATGAGTTCAACGTCATAGACCAGGAAATGGTCACTCAATATTTGACCCTTGACCAAATCCCAGAAGGTCAGCATGCTCCCTAACTAAGCCACTTCTAGGAGCTTGGTAGTGACCAATGATGGCTTCAAGATGTCTGGCCATATGGAAGGTCTAGGATAGGGATGGCCATAGTTCTCAGGTATTTCGTCCACAAAGGTTGGTGCAGTGGAAACTTGGTCCTCAGTGTGGTCACATTGGGAGGTAGCAGTTCCTTTAAGAAGAGGGCCTGGTGTCAAGCAATTAGATCATTAGCAATGCTGTCCTTGGAAGGAGTTTGCACAGTTGGTTCTCTGGAGAGGGCTGTTCTGAAAGAGCAAGGCTCCCTCACCATGCAATCCCTCCCTCACATGTACAATTGCTGTGAAATCATGAGACCTTCAACAGAGGCCAAAGCAATGGGACTGCCCAGTGTTGGACTGTTAGCCTCTAAACTGGAAGCTAAATAAACTCTTTCACGCAATCATTACCTAACCTGAAATATTTTTTATAGCAATGAAAAACTGAGGAAGACAGAATAGGACCATAGTCTCTTGGCCACCTGCCCAGCATTTTCCTCTTCATCAAGCAAGCCACAGCTCACCTGCCCCACATTCTTGGAAATCCTAGAAGGCCAGCCTGCCGTAGCCCTGGTCAGTGTAGCTTTGCCACACATCCATTTGTTGGGTTTCTGAGCTTGACCAACCAGGGCACGTTGGTGTTATGTTACAAAGTCCGGCAGCCTGTACTCACGCCTTGCCAACTGCCCGTTGACCTTTGCTGTGGCTTGCCATCTTGTGGTTTCTGACTTTCCACCAAATTTGTCCAGAACAATTTGTACTTTGGCCATTAATCTATAACCAAGTGTCTCCTGCTGATCTGGGGGAACAGAACCAAACCTGCTGTCTGTGCAAAACCATAATGGCAAAGCCACATATGACCAATGTGTGGATGTCAGCTGTGCATGGTGACTCCCCTGAGACCCTGATCCCCCCCCCAACAAAGGAGCCAGTAAGGACAAAGGTGGAGAGAAGGACCTGTGGTAATGTATTAAATAAATCAGCCAAGTAGTCCTGGGAGGAGTTCTGCCAAGCTTCATGCACCTCTGATGGGCCTGGCTGAGTTTGAGCATGGACTCCCTTAGGTTTCCTGGTGGCTCTTCCATAGGCTTGACATACCTTGGCCTAGTCATTGTCCTGTGCCGATAGCTGCCCAGGGCTCCTCACCACAGGTCCAGGCTCCGCTTCTATCCTCTCTGAGGAGGAGCTCACATTCTAGAGAACACAAGGGAGATGATGGTGGCATGAGCCCTCCGCAGGCACAGATTGCATGGCGCTGGGTCAGGGGCGCTGTGACAGATAAGACAGCCCTAAACTGAGGCAAACACTGGGCTGCCGGTTGGGTCTGCTCATGGGTGGGTTGTGGAACTGTCCTGTGGGGAGCACTCCCACAGCTGGAAAGAGCTCTTGAACTGGGCTTCTGGTACCTCAGTTTCCCTAGCTACAAAGTGGAGGGCCTTGCGGCACTTACTGCTTAGGGCACCCGTGAGAGTGAAATAAAATAGTGTTCTTTAGGGAGTGTAGTGTGTTGGAAGCGAAAACCAGTGAAGATTATCAACATGGCAGGTTCTCCAACCACCCGGCAAATTGGCTTTTTTTAAGCCTCCTTCTTGTGAAAGAAAACCTGACAGAAACAATGTAAAGGAAGTTTTGTTCCAGCTCACAGTTCAGGAGATCTAATTCATCATGCCAGGGAAGGCTTGGTGACCCTGGAGGCTTGTGACGGTCACAGTAGGAACACACCTTTGGTAGTCCTAAGACACCAGGCTGAAAGTTGAGCTGGCCTAGAATCCTTTCCCCATATCCAGAAGGTTCCACAACCTCCTGAAATATTGCCATCAGGTGGAGAGCACATATTCAAACACATGGTCATGTGGAGGGTGGGGAACTTCATATTCAAGTTATAACATCCAGTCCTCAGCCCTGGCCTTGAAAGAGGCGATGGATGAAATTTAGTAGAGACAGACGAGGAGGACTGCCTGGCCCTGTGGTTGACCAGGATCATGACTGTGGAGACACAGAACTACCTGGGAGACACAGAGACTGAATCTAACGGCAACTGTCCCCTCATGGTGTGAAGTAAGACATGACAGTCCAAGCCTATGACAATAATGACTCCTGGCAAAGTCTGTTGACACCTATCCTGTGTCCCCATGGCCTCTGTGGGTTCCCCACGGATCTATGAGACAGGTTCTTTAAGGAAGATGATATTCCACCCCAAGCATTTCTTTGTCTCACAGGGAGCTTGCTTAAGGATGCCGCCAGGTTTGCTGGGACTAACTAACTTCAGCAGTCACTGGACAGTCTCTGTCTTCTAAAGGAATGAGTCACATGCCTTCATGGTCCCAGAGCTGCCTATACAGTTAAGTCCAGAAGCCCTGGCGTTACCAGATCTCTGACAAGCCATGCCTTTGTTGTCTTGGCACACTTAACGTTTCTAGGTCACCTCCCCTCATACAATCAACCTTTCAGGACACTGATCCAAAATGCTCATCCTAGGTATCTGGGTCCCAGGGCCCCTTCCCTCACATCTCCACTCAGGACTCTCAGTGAGCTCACTTTGGAAGTGGCAGCTGGATCAGAGCCAGTGTCATGCCAGCTTCCCTCTTGAGAGGCCCACCACTGAGCATCAGCCTGGAACACTGCTCATAGGGAACAAGTCCCCGTAGTGACTGGACTGATCTCCAGGGTTGGCACCTATGAGCTCCCTGTTGCTCGCATATGTGCAGACCTAGGCTATATCTCTCCCTGCCTTCACGGTGCAGTCACAGGAAGTCAGCCCTGCCTTAGTTTTCCCCTCTGCACAGGCTGTGACTGTGTTCCAGCTGTGAACTTGATTGCATCTGGAATCCACTCAAACTTTAAGCTGCTGGTCATTTCTGCGAGGGATTTTCTCGATCAGATGGTTTGAATTGGGTTAGATGAGAGACCCATTCTAAATCTGGGCTGCATTATCTGTTGCCAGCTTAGATGCAAGGGTGGGAAGGAGACTTTGATTCCAGCCTGTTTGCCGTCACTCCTGCTGGCGAGTCCACCTATCCTGTTGCTGTGGCATTCCTCTATTGATATGAAAACCACTCCGTTGGGATTCCAATGTAGACCGAAGACCAGCATCTCTCTAGGATTCTTCAGGCTTTCAGCCCCAGATTGAGACTGCTGAGACGGCTAGCCTTGAGCTGAACAATTACTAGAGTCAGCTTTTCCAGCGTGAGACAGCCATTGTTGGACTTCCCAGCCTTCATCCTATAAACCAGTCTAATACATATACGAGTGTGTGTGTGTGTGTGTGTGTGTGTGTGTGTGTGTGTGTGTGTGTGTGGTGTCTTTATTCTCTCAGTACCATCCCTTTAGAGAACCCTGACTAGCACACAGGCACATGGCTTCTGAAGTCTGGCTTCCCCAACACACTGAGTTACTACCATGGCTAACAGGGAGCATTACAAGGTGCAGGGGCTGCCTTCAGCCCAGCATCTCCTCCCCATGCTCACTGCCCACAGGGTTCGGGTGTCACAGTATTCACCAAAGGTTCGACTGTGGGGGACTTTGCAGAGAAAGTCATTACTCTGCCCAGTAGCTGCCTTGCAAGTCTCTTCTCAAGGACAGCACAGCCTGTGGGTGCCTTCTTTCCGCTCTGAAATCCCATGACCGTTAATCTGGATTGTGGGTTGAGACATACAGTGTTGTAACATTGGTATAACATACCCCTGCATGTCAGCCTGAGAATTTCTGAGGGCTCTGACCTAATCAATGGCTTAATCCATTAGTGGATTCAAACTGTGAGTAGACTGTTGTGGGGGGGTGGGCGCGGAGAGCTGCCATACAGCTGTGGAAGGTGGGGATGACTTGGAGGAAGTGGCTCCCTAGGGCTTGTCTTATGGGCTGTGTCCTGCCCTGAGTCCTTCTTGTCATACACCACTCCTGCGTGGCTGCCTAGAATAGACTCTACTACATGGCATTTTCCTGCCTGAGCAAGGAACCTTTGGAAACCATGGGTAAAAGTCCCTTAGGTTGGGTGAAAGATGATTGACAGGGTGTCCATGTGACATGGTTATCTCCGTGGACCAGAGATGGGAGGGCAAGTCCAGGAAGAGAGGGACAGGGCCTGGGAGACGAGTCAACTAGACACATGTGTCCTGGTCGACCTTGCAGCCCAAGGAGACAGGAGTAAGCTAATTCCATGGAGGCGGAGAAAATAAGCCAGGGCAATGTGAGAAAGTGATCGGGAGGGTACGGGACTTGAAATACCTTGGGCCAGACAGGACCATTGGAGGAGGTGTCCTTGAGCTAAGACTGTGCAGACATCTTGAGTCAGGTTCCAGGCCAAAGATTGGGCTGGGCACAGGGGCCCTCAGTATCTTCAGAGTAGGGCCGAGGTCTGGAGTAGGGCTCATGGCAAGAAACTGAGTTGGGTGGGGGCTGGAGAGATGGCTCAGAGGTTAAGAGCACTGACTGCTCTTCCAGAGGTCCTGAGTTCAATTTCCAGCAACCACATGGTGGCTCACAGCCATCTGTAATGAGACCTGGTGCCCTCTTCTGGCATGCAAGCATACATGGAAGGAATGTTGAATACATAATAAATAAATAAATTTTTTTTAAAAAAAGAAAGAAATTGGGTTGGGGAAAGCAGCTGGCGGCATAGGGGCTGCAGAGTTTCAAGAGTAGGACATCTATCCGTGCAGCTGGGGGAGGGGTGTGGTTCAAGAAGCGAATGACTGGCTCTGATTGACTTTTTTTAGTTTTTTCAAGATTTATTTGTAAATTACGTGTATGCATGTCTGTCTCTGTGTGGATTTATGCGCATGCGTGCAGGCACGAGGAGGTCAGCAGAGGGCTTCCGATCCGCTGAAGTTAGAATTACAGGCGTTTGTGACCTGGCAGATGTGGGTGCTGGGAAGCAACCTTAGGGCCTATGGAAGAGTGGTATGTGCTCTTAACCACTGAGCCATCTTTCCAGCCCCCTGGTTTGTGCTTTTTCTTCTTTTACTTAAAAATCAAGGTAGCAAACTCTAACGGTACAGTACTGTAATCCAACTCTGCAGGAGTGGGAAATAAGCGAGCTGCAAAATCAAGGACAGCCCAGACTTCGGAGCAAGTTCGAGGCCAGCGAAGGAGGATAGTGAGACCCTATCTTAAATTTAATTTTTAAAGGGGGCACGGGCTGCGGCAGCTGCTGAGTGGTAAAGTGTCTCCCCAGTGTGTGTGTTTTCCATCCTCAGTACTGCAAAAAGAAAAAAAAAGAGTTATAAAATATATTCAGGGACATATAAATACACATGTCTTAGTAGATAGACATCTTGAAGAGTAATAACACACACATATATGTGTGTGTGTGTGTGTATACATACACACACCACTGGTCTCAGGTCAACATATAGGACATTTCCAGGTATTTATGCTTCTAACAGCTCCCCCTGTCTGTGCTGAGGGAGAAGCATCATGGGACTGAGGCCTGGGCAGGGGACCGACCGTCCATGGCTGGGCTTGATTATGGTGACTTTCTGCTGAGAGCCAGTCCGAGTTGCTGATATGCAAAGATGGGTGAGATTAAAGAATTCTGTATGGTCTGGGCTTCTAAAATGGGGTGAGCTGCTCACGGTGGGTGATAATGTAGATTAGCGCAACCCTTAGAGAACAGTGCAGAGGGTTTAGAGCAGACAGCATGACCTCGCATTGCCACCCCTAGGTTGGCGCTGAACTGACAGACCTCAGTATGCTGTTGTGGAGAATTCACTGTGGCTAAGACACAAGCCAAGCCAGGCATCCATCAGCAAGTGAATGGAATCAAGAGAAAGTGGTCCCTGTGCGCAGCAGAATACTATCCAGACTTAGAAGGCAATGCTCTCATTTGTAACATCAGTGCCTGACAGACATCAAGCGAAGTGAAGCAAACCACTTGGCTATAGAATCTAAAAGAGGCAAACTCACGCAGACGGCAGGGCTGGTGACGCTTGAAGGCCAGAACATGATGATGTGTCAGGAATTCTGACCAAAGGATAGGAAATTTCAGTTAAACAAGTTCAAGGGATGCCTTGTAGGACATGACAGTTAGTTAATGGCAAGGTATTCTATATGTGAAAATGGCTAAGTGAATAGATAATCAGCATTCTCAACAAGTGAGCACATGTAAACACACACACACATGAAGTAACACATATGTCATATAGCTCCACTAAATTCTCCCATGGTTGTGTGTGTGTTTATACCCAAGTATCATGTTCTATGCCATGAATATGCATAATTTTTACTTGTCAATTTAAAAACTAATAAAATAGCCAGGCAGTGATGATGCATATCTTTAATTCCAGCCCTTGGGAGACAGAGGCAGGAGAATCTCTGAGTTTGAGACCAGCCTGGTCTACCGAGGTGAGTTCCAGAACAGCCGAGGCTACATAGAGAAACTCTGTCTTGAAAAATCAGAGAGCTAAAACATAAGAAAGAAAATTATTCCTCAAAATTTAAAAACAGAGCGAGTGAACAAGGTGGACTGGGGGTTACGAGTCAGGGAAAGCAAGGAGTGCTGGGAACAGGCAAGGCCGTCAGTGCAGGAACTACAGTGAGCCCTGGAGCTGGTTACTGCCAGGAGGCATATGCTCCCCTCTTGCCCAGTCTTAGCCTCCGAGAAGAGCCTCAGGAGAGTGTCACTGACAGACTAGAGGTCACAGGAACGTAGGCCTGAGCAGCCTGGGTGCCATGGAGGGAGGGAAGAGTGACTAGGGTGGATGCCGTCCCCCGCCCCCTCCATTGCCCCTTGAGAAACCAGGGTCAGGGGGAGGAGAGTTAGCCAAGCAGTGGGAGGTAATGTCTGTCGCTCATCAGGAGCCATCTGCTCAGTAATGCAAGCAATCCCCTCTGTCAGAGGAGGCAAGAAAAAATGACTGACTGCCCTGCCACCTAACCAGGGAGAGGGGTCCCTAGACCTGTGAGGTAATACCTCTGATGATGTATGGCCCAGAAAGAGTTGCGTTAATGATCTTCCGCAGGACCCAGGAGTAAACCCCAGTAATTTCATAATACAGCCTGTGATGGATTAAGGCGTGTTAATACCAGGAGTATACATTAAGGGAAATGATCTCGCTGGCATACTAAATGGCAAAATAAAAGCACTTTTAGAAACTTCCATGATTAATTGGTCTGCCCTTTTAGTTCTGTACCATGATAAAGTAAAGCCACTTCTCCTGGTCACCTCCCAGGCAATCCCTCCAAAGAGCTGCAGCCCCCGAGAGGCTCTTGGGGTGCTGCCCAGGGCCTAGAACCCAAACGGGCAGCCTGGAATGCAATCTCACCTGACCTCGTGGGTTCCAGCCGTCACTATCATCGTTGTGCCTCTTAAGAGAGCCTCCCAAGCACCTACACTTATGAAACTGCTGGTGTCTGTAACATGGGATTCACGAGAGATCACAGCATTGCTAGAGACAGGGATACAGAGGTAGCCCGTGGCAAGTGGGCTCTAGAAGAAGTGCTCAAGCTCTCTAGGGAGGGTCTCAGCCCAGTTCCTTCCCAGCTGTCTGATCTTGGAACACATTTTAGACCCTCTCTGTCCTCAGTTTCTCTATAAAACTGAAACTAAAGAAAAACCTCTCTTGTGAGCTTACAGAGATGCAAGGAGATTCGCTTAACAAGGGCTCGTGGCCCAGCGGGCATTCACCATGTATCATCAGGCCCTGTGGAGGCACGCTCAGGACCTTGCTCAGTACCAGTCACACAGTAAGTGCTCAGTACATATTTGCTCCCGGGGAGCAAGCTGTATCCATCTTGCTCAGCAGCCCCGAAAGGAAGCCACCATTGTTCTCATTTCAGTAGGTAAAACTGAGGCAGAGACGTTAGTAAGTTGCTGAAGCTCCTATTAAAATGCCCCTGAGGTCCTAAAAGCAAGTGGGATTCCTTAACTCTCAAGCCTGTGGGATGGGAAGAGAAAGAAAGAAACCCACTGTTTGCCCTTAAAAACACAGATGATGCCAGGTGGTGGTGGCAGAGGCAGGTGGATCTCTGTGAGTTCGAGGCCAGCCTGGTCTAAAGAGTTAGCTCCTGGACAGCTAGGACTGTTACACAGGGAAACTCTGTCTCAAAAAACCAAAACACAACAACAACATCAAAACATGGAGGATGGGATGAGTATGGTTGGGAAGAAATGGTTGTTCAGTGGTGTAAGAAGATTCTGGAACTGGAGGCAGGATGTGCCCTAAAACCAGAGCCCGACCCCTCCCTTATTTACTGAGTCACAGCTAAGTTGCCATCCCTACTCTCTCATCCCAGGCTTGGGAAAAAGAAAACGGCAAAGACAAAGCAAGAATTGCTTCATAGCTGGCGCTGGAAAGAACACTTGTCTGGTGGGACTTCTAGCACCTTCTTCTGTTACAGGAGCCTGAGGGGAGTTCATTCCTGAGCAGCTGCAGCCCTAGGAAACAGAGGGCTCGGGCCAGTCTTACCTTCCTGGGCTCTCAGGCTCCTGGACCAGCATCTGCAGGTGACTTCCTGTAGATGACCTCATCTGTTATGACAGAGGGTGCTGCCAGGTGGCTCTAACTCCACCCTGGAAACAAACTTCTTGCATCCTGTAGAATTCTTTAGCTCCTAGGGTGGTTTGAATGAAAATGGTCCCCACAGGCCCATAGAAAGTGGCACTATTAGGAGGTGTGGCCTTGTCGGAGGAAGTATGTCATTGGGGGTGGGCTTTGAGGTTTCAGATGCTCAAGCCAGGCCCAGTGTATCTCTCTTCCTGTTGCCTGCTGATCCAGATGTAGAGCTCTCAGTTCCTTCTCCAGCACCAGGTCTGCCTGCCTGCCCCCATGCTTCCCACCATGGTGATAATGGTCCAAATTTCTGATCTGTAAGCCAACCTCAATTAAATGTTTTCCGTTATAAGAGTTACTGTGGTCAGGGTGTCTCTTCACATCAATAACAACCTTTTAGGACAATAACATTCCCATTCATTCATGCAAACCGTACTTCCTGATGAACATGCCTGCCTAGACCAGCTGCAAAAACCAAAAATAATATTAGGATAGAGTCTGGTACCCATGAAGCTTAAACTTGGGGGATAGTCAAGAGGAATGGGCCATTCACTTCCAGGGTTATCAATAGAATATGGGAACATACTTCCACTTCCAGGAAATACCCAGGGAAAGACAAATCTCATGAACCACCCAGGGCTGAACAAGTAGAGTCAGTGCAGGGCACTGAAGAAAGTGGTGAGAGCTAAGGCACCCAGAAAAACACACCCAAGTTCAAAGGGAGTGGCGCATCCCCAGCCCTGGTCAGTGGCGTCCGTGGGGAACGTGAACTCAGTGGGCCATCTGGCTTTACTGGAATTTGGACATTCTTTTCTTTCTCGAAATGCCCTGTTTTTAAAGTATTAACAAATTCTTCAAAAAACAGTTTTCACACCATGAAGGCAACATGAAATCCATCTGTAAGTCAGGTCTGGCCCACAGCCTAGCAGTCAGCCACATCTGGTGCAGGCATCCCTGTTTATCACCGCTGCCAGCCGAGGGCATAGCCCCATGACCCTCTCCCCTGTGTCTAATGGTTTCTCAGAGAAGATCTCATGTGGTACTCAGGATAGCCCTCGGAGAAGGAGGTCACCAGCTGTCCCCTCATGATCTAAGTGAACATGGTCTAAGGCAGACATTGACACGAGAGTGTCCTAGGCTAGATCGGTCATTTCCACTGCCACAAGGTCTCTCGATGCGCTGCCAAGGACAGGCCATGGGGAATCCCAAAGTACCCTTCTCCCGTCCAGGGTTTCTGTACTGAGGGAAAAATGAATGAAGGAGGGAGGGAGGGAGCGAGGGAGCGAAGGAGGGAGGGAGCGAGGGAGGGAGGGAGGAGAGGAGAGAGGGAGGGAGGAAAGAAAGAATGAAAAAAGGAAGGAAGGAAGGAAAGAAAGAAGGAAGGAAGGAAAGAAAGAAGGAAGGAAGGAAGAGAGGGAGGGAGGAAGGAATAAAGGAAGGTAGGAAGGATGGAAGGAGGAAGAGAGAGAGGGAGGAAAAAAGGGAGGGAGGGAGGAAGGAAGGAATGAAAGACGGAAGGAAGGAGGGAGGGAAGGAGGGAGGGAGGGAGGGAGGGAGGGAGGGAGGGAGGGAGGGAGGGAGGGAGGGAAACACTGTTGTGGGGTCTCTGCCTGTGAAAGCCAATTGGGTTCCCTGAAGCCCTGCACCTATGGGATGGGTGGAGAAAGAAAGAATCAACCATCCGAAATGCGCTTCCCTTGAAAATATGGAAGATGGACAGATTGTACATTCAGATAAATATAGCATTTGAAGAGTATGAAGTTCTGGTCTAAAATTACATTTAATTATTGTTACATCTAAGACTTTGTAGGAAATAACAGTACGGAAGTGTGACTTTCACATCAGCATTTGAAAGTGTCTGTGAGGTAGGTGAGGGTTTTAACAAACCTTGGGGTTTGGAACCTAAAATTATATGACATTTATTTGCAAGCACAAAATGAGGTTAATCAGGTATTGTTCACTGCTTGCTCTGAGAGGAGAGAGGCTCTCGTTTGCCTCTGCCTGGATTTGCCAGCCTCCTCGATTATTTTAAAGGACCAAAAAAAAAATGCATTGCTCGTTTTCCTCCTTATTTTGACCAGTTGCTGGTGACAAGACCCAACAGAAAATGGAAAATATGAAGGAGACGTCATCCCGCCTCGTTACAGGACAACACCACTGCTGCTTCTGCAGCCCCTTAATTCATTTCTTATGGTTTTTCTTGTCACATCTACTTGTTTTATAGCTTACTAACTTGCAAGTTATAGTTGTAATTTATGGTCGGAATTGAGTGGTAGCAAATCAAGGAATATTCCATTGATTACCCTAAATTGTCTAATCTCCTGTATGTTTTTAGAACTTGATTGGGTGGTATTTACTGATTGCCTTCATCTAATTTAAAAATCAATCAATAGCAACAATGAGTGCTGGGGGATAAATTGAATCTAATGCAGACTAACCGCGTGGATGTACATCAGCGGCTCCTCGCCGTCCCACCTACAGGCAGCTGCCACGCAGAAACCCAGGCAGCCTGGAGCTGGGAGGCTGGGGGGGGGGGGCTCCGAAATTCCCTCTGCCACCTCACGCCTCTCCCATCATCTATTTAGGGTGATTGCCCTCTGCTAATGTGAACGTATTTCACCACAATAAAGCTGTAGCTGAGGAGATAAAAACCGGATCTGCCTGCATTTCAAGGCTCAGCGGCCCATCTTCCCCCACACCCTCTGAGGATATTAATGAGGATTAGCATAACTCCAGCCTTTTCTTGTTAACTGCCTGTCCCAATCCAGAGAGAAGCATCCACACAGCCTTTGACGTGGGGGCGAGGCATCTGTTTTTGTTTTTATCCCATCTGGGCGTGTGTTCTGGCCAGTTCTGGGGGCAGGCATTTGGGTCAGTTGGGTTGGTGCTTGCACACATCTGGGAAGATGTTGGTTCCGTTTTACAGATGGAGGCTGAAGAGCTGCTGGGTTCAACAGCTGGAGCGGAACGTGGATAGAGAAGCGGGAAGAGTGGACCTGCTGGCTGTCCACCACAGCCCATATTAAGCCAGGACATCCTGGACAGAGCAAAGGAAGCCGAGGCCAACCACTCTGGGAGCTCATATCTGACTGCTAATTGAACCTCACACATGATTCTGAATAAGAGAGCACAACCAAATAGTGTGTAACTACCTACCTTGTGAACACCAGTTACGGGCAACAAGGAAGCAAAGAAAATAAACTGTCATTTAGTAGGGGAAGAATTTGAAATATCTTACTAACATTATGTTGTGGTGGGGGAGGGGGTCTTTGCTGTAGTTTGTCGGGGGCAGAGTCCTGCTATGTAATTCTGGATAGCCTTGATTTCCTAGCCTTTTGCCTCAGCCTCCCAGCTGCTGGCGTTGCAGGCATGTACTGCTGCACTAGGGTCATATTAGGAACGGGTGGTGGTGGTGTGTGTGTTTGCATATGTATACATGTTTCTGTGGGTATGCATGTACATCTGTGCACTATATGTGGAGACCAGAATTTGATGCTCTGTGTCTTCCCCAATTGCCTTTTGCCTCGTTTACCTATGCTGTGTGTGCTGTGTTGTGCGTTCATGTGTGTGTGTGTGTGTGTGTGTGTATGTGTGCATGCACGCATGTTCAGGCACACATGTTGGTTTGCACATGTAGGTGGATGATGTGTCTTCCTCAATTACTTTCCACCTTTCTGGGAAGTCAGAGTCTCTCACTGGACCTGAAGTTCATCAGTTTTACTAGGCTGGCTGACCACTGAGCTCCGGGGAACCCCTGATTCTACTCCTCCCCCACTGCTGGGTATACAGATATGTGCCTGCTCTGCTCGGCTATTGACATGGTTGCTAGGGACCCAAACTCAGGTCTCTGGGCTTGTGTGGGGTCAGCTTATCAGCTTCCATCCACCTTACATTTTACCTTTTAAAAGCGATTTATGTGTGTACGTTTCTGTGTGCATGTCTGTGCATGTGTGTGTGTGTGTGTGTGTGTGTGTGTGTGTGTGTGTATGTGTGGTAGTGCGTACGCAGAGGCCAGAAGAGGGCACTTGATCCCTTGCAGCTATGTGTGACCAGCTAAATGTAGCAATGAGGCAGAGGTGCGTAACTCTGTCTGACAGAATCTTTTTAAGAGATTTGAGATATCACACAAAATGTCCATGAAGTACTATAGCAGTTCTATGCATAATCATCTGATACCGGAAGCCGCTAAGAGCGAGAATGACTGTGTCGTCTCTCCAGCCTTCTCCCCACAGCCCACAACCCCAGTCCATTCGTGATCAGAACATCAGACATATTCCAGTGGAGGGACATTCTGCAGAACACCTGTCCAGCCCTTCTGCCAAGCATCCGGTAAGATCCTGGAGCAGGAGAATGATGTTGGGTAGAAACTAAGAAATCTAACAAAGCATGAACTTTAGTTGATGGTATTATATGATAAGACGTTAATAATGGGAAACTGGGCTGTGGATGCTATGGCAACTCTCTGTACTATCTTTACAATTTTTCTATCTGTCCATCTAAAACTATTTTAAAATAATTTTTTTAAGGAAGATGAGAATTGGCTTGTACCCCTGTCCCAGTCTCTTGTCACTTCCTCTATGTTACTTCTTGGACTGTTGATCCATTGGCTACCATGTTGGAAAGTGATGACAAAGCTACCCCCTTGACCCTAAGGATGGGGAGTCATGAGCTGGGAGGAAACTGGGTCCCCGAGGACTTTACGCAGCTACGCAGCCACACCAGGCCTGGCTGGCCAACTTCCCGGCTTTCATGTGGAAGAGAGATAAAGGCTGCGAGTGTTGAAATCTTGTTATTTTAGGCCATTGTTTCTCACAGCCAAATCGAGTCATCACAGCCACTGTTTTGCTTTTTTTTCCCCCCTAAGACATGGATCCTTTGGGTGAGATGTCAGCTGCCTCACTGGGTCGGGGCTCAGGGCCTCTGGTCTCTTCTGCTTGAACAGCCAGGGAGCTAGCTCTTCTGTGCTCAGCATGGAGACCATGCTGGTGGTGTCGGGATTACGGACGTTCAGTTTTTTGGCAACTTCACAATCCATACGGATTTCTACTTCACAGATAATCCGAGAGCTGAGGTGGCCACAGCTGGGGAAACTGAGGTCTCTAGATAAGAAGAGGCCCTGACTGTTCCCCCAGGAGCAACGTCTGGACATTGTTACTCTCCCGCTGCCCCAGCAGCTTCTGCATTGGCTCAGACAACCCTTGGGGTCCTCAGCGTTGAGAAGTAGGAGCAGTGCGGTCAAGTGGTCAGGTGCCCACCCTCATGCCAAGGCAGAACAGCACTTATCCCTGTGCTATATTGGAACTCTTATTGCTGTTTTACAGGTTAGGAACTGCTGAGCTATTCTCCAGCCCTACTCAGATCTCATGTTTTGGAAGGAGGGTCTAATAAAAGCAGCAGCTTTTTAGCTCATGACACTGGACTACATCCGTGTTAAAAATTATTTGCCGAGCATCTGCCATGCCAGCAGCGCTGGGCTAGATCCCCAGCCTGCATTTTTATTCCGTGCTCATCACAGACAGGCAAGGGGGATGTCGAAACTTAAGTAGAAGAAAATGAAGGACAAACCAGAGGCAACACTCAGGACTGCCTGTCCTAACCATTTGTCCACACTGCTCCCTCTATGTTGAGCAGGTAGGAGGCCAGAGACGCTGCAAGAAGGGAGCAAACACTGTAGTTCTATGCAGGTGGCAACCACTCTCGGTGCCCTCCAGAGACCTCCTGGCTCTAAAGGGGCAAGGATCCAATGCTCTTTAAGGAAACGCCATCAATTTGAGACGAAAGGCCCAAGACTCCAACTCACAGGGACACCTGGAGCCTTCCTGGACCAGCCACACTCCTGGGGTCTTCCACTTGGGGGCGTTGCCATCTGTCTTGTACGGGAGGCCCACCAGAAGCCGTGCTCTTGCTGTTACAGCCTCATCAGTAGTGCGGACGCTGAAAAGTAGAGGGGTGCCCATTACCAGGACACGTGTCTCTCTGTCTTCAAGGGCCATGCCCATCACTTAAACAAACTCACTTCCAAGACATTGGGGCAGGCAGCATTTAAAAAAAAAATTGCAAGAAGGCCATTATCATCATTAGCCCACCTGAGAAAGTGCACGGGATGATGGAAGAGGTCCTCGCCGTCCGCCAGCCTCCTCTGCGGCGGGTCATTAGTTAAAAGGGGTGGGGGTGGGGCAGGGTGCCAGGTCTGGACCACAGTGCTCCCTTTGGAGAAAGGAGCCAGAGACAAATGATTCGAGTCTGAATTCCATATACACCGGAGATTGCTTATCGATCCCCATCAGAATATGCGGCTGGCCCCGGGGACGACTGGGATTTTCTCAGGGAGTTAATAACGTGGCAACCGAGCTGTCTTGTCCAATTCACTGAAGCCAGGCCTCTAATCAGCCCCGAGTTTCTTATTTTGAGAATTCTTGCCACTTGTGCGTGCTGCACCCCTTCCACTCTGCTGGGCCCTGCCAGTGATTGAAATGACAGCCCACGGATGGGGAGGCTAATCAAATTGTTTATTATCGACCTAAATCAATACGTATAGATTGTCGAAACATTACTGTCACGCTGCCAAAAAGTCATACTAATAATTCCAGGCCAGCAGATGGAATCCAGCCACCATCTCTCGGACTGGAATTACATCTAAATTTAGGGGAACGAAACAATTAAAATGGGAAGGGGCTTTCAGTGAGGGGGTGGGCGGGACCCTGAGTGGGCATGCATTCTGACGGAACTCAATGGCTCTGCGTTAGGTATGAATGTCGAAATGCCACTTTGAGCAGTATAAAGATGGGTCCTCAGCTAGGGAGAGAGTCAAAAGTCCTCCAGAACTCCGGGAGGGAGCCATGTGAAGATGTGAGTGTGTGCTTTGTAGCGAAGGATGGGGACTTGGAAGATCAGGTGGGGCCCCAGGGAGGCTGAGATTTTGGTAGCCTGGATACAAGCTCTTCACTACCTAGGAGGGTGTACTTTCTTCCTAGGCTCAGTGACCAGACACGATCTTCCCCTTTCCAGAGGACGGTTGGGCATGAAGAGGAGGAGGGTCTCACTGTCTGAAAGACATAGTAGCTGCAGGAATCTCAGTCACAACGGTTCTAGAACCAGCAATGTCTGCGCCAATGCAAGTCTCCTTAGGACTTAGAAAGGGCATCTGTGTGAGCCAGCTTTCCTTAACTGTAACAAACAGCATAGCCAGGCAACTTATGAAGAAAAAGGATTTTCCTCTGATCAGTTTCAGAGGTTCTCATCCATAACTGTGTTGCTTTTGGTGAAGTGGTACCCATGAAGGAGCATGTTGTGGGGCAAATAGTCCCTCATCTTAGAACCAAGGAGTGAAAGAGAGGAAGGAAAGTTTTAAGGACATGCTCCCAGTAACCTTGACCTCCCACCAAGCCTTATTTCCCAATGTTCCACCAACTCAGAGCCAAACTTTCAATACATGGCCTGTTGGGGGCATTTAGCATCCAAACTATAGCAAGGTTTCTCTGGATAGATACATTAGAAAATGTCCCTGTTCTGGACAGACACTCTGCTGCAGTTGCCTGGCTTAGCCAAGCGAGCTTTGTGGGTTTGCAGTCCCTGACCTGGGAACACTATACGAAGACAAATACAAGGCTTGTACCGGCGTGTCTGTGGGCTCTGGGGGAGCATGCTAATTCCTTGCCATGGCCTCATGGACTGATCTACTACAGATGGAGAAACAGGGGCACCCTGGAGTTGAGTGATTTGCCCAAGGTCATGGCTGTAAGAAACGGCACTGGATTTTCAGCTCTGAGTCTGGTTTCCTGGCCAGGATGGGCAGTCATGTGTGTTGGGGGGTGTCTGTCTATCCCTTTCCTTGCCTTAGCTGCTACGTAAGTTGGCAGGCTGGAGCTGATCGGGTGCCTACACTGGCTGGCAGCCCTTAGCATGTTCTGTGAGTGGGCCAGCCTGTGCCAAGTGTCACATGCCTCATACTGTCGTCCGCATGAGTGAAGCACCCTCAGCCGCAGAGACAAGGCAGATTTCCTTTCTAGCCCTCAGCTCTGGCCCAGGCGCTTCACTTTTATTTGCTATTTTTGTTGTGCTAGAAACTGGACCACAGAACCGTGCTCCTGCTTACACAAGTGCTCCACCACAGAACCGTGCTCCCACTTACACAAGTGCTCCACCACAGAACCGTGCTCCCACTTACACAAGTGCTCCACCACAGAACCGTGCTCCCACTTACACAAGTGCTCCACCACAGAACCGTGCTCCCACTTACACAAGTGCTCCACCACAGAACCGTGCTCCCACTTACACAAGTGCTCCACCACAGAACCGTGCTCCCACTTACACAAGTGTTCCACCACAGAACCGTGCTCCCACTTACACAAGTGCTCCACCACAGAACCGAGCTCCCGCTTACACAAGTGCTCCACCACAGAACCGTGCCCCCGCTTGCACAAGTGCTCCACCACAGAACCGTGCTCCCACTTACACAAGTGCTCCACCACAGAACCGTGCTCCTGCTTACACAAGTGCTCCACCACAGAACCGTGCTCCCGCTTACACAAGTGCTCCACCACAGAACCGTGCTCCTGCTTACACAAGTGCTCCACCACAGAACCGTGCTCCCACTTACACAAGTGTTCCACCACAGAACCGTGCTCCCACTTACACAAGTGCTCCACCACAGAACTGAGCTTCCGCTTACATAAGTGCTCCACCACAGAACCGAGCTCGCGCTTACACAAGTGCTCCACCACAGAACCGTGCTCCCGCTTGCACAAGTGCTCCACCACAGAACCGTGCTCCCGCTTGCACAAGTGCTCCACCACAGAACCGTGCTCCCACTTACATAAGTGCTCCACCACAGAACCGTGCCCCCGCTTGCACAAGTGCTCCACCACAGAACCGTGCCCCCGCTTGCACAAGTGCTCCACCACAGAACCGTGCTCCCACTTACACAAGTGCTCCACCACAGAACCGTGCCCCCGCTTGCACAAGTGCTCCACCACAGAACCGTGCTCCCGCTTACACAAGTGCTCCACCACAGAACCGTGCTCCCACTTACACAAGTGCTCACCACAGAACCGTGCTCCCACTTGCACAAGTGCTCACCACAGAGCCATGCTCCCAGCTCCAGATCTTTAGAAGAGGCAGTGTGCTTCTGGTTTACTCCGCCTGGTTTGAATAGACGTTATTTGCTGAGAACACACCATTGAAATGCTTCACCCCCACAGACAGACATGGAACCTACCTCTCCACTGCCTGGAGTGTGAGCCACACAGCACAAAGCAGCAGGAGGCTATTTTAGACTCCCAGAGGCCTGAGCTGGGTAATACCCAGCCTTTCAGGTTCAAGTGGGCTTCAAATTTGGCAAACACATTTCCCTGTCCCTAGAGAGAGAGAGAGAGAAAAAAACCCACTTGCAAAAAAATACATTACACTGGGCATTATATTTCTGTGACGGAAATAACTCATTTTCATGACACACTATAATAATAGCAAATTATGGTACACAATGAACCCATTCTCATTAAAGTCTGTGTGGAGAAAAGGAAAGAATACAAAATGTATACAATTGTTTAAAGGAAAAAATGCCATGTAATATAAAAGATACTCTAATCGCTATTTCTAATTACAAAGAAGAGAAAATCACCAAAAAATTTACAGCATCTAATTACCAAAAAAAACCCACAGCAAAATAACTTTGTATCAAATTAATAACTGAGGAATTTAAATGACTGTAGTACCTCAAAACTGCTCTTCTTCCAACCAAGGATTATCAGGCAGTGGTGGATATTAATTCTCAAGCGTTTGTTTGGCTGCAGTCAGTGGAGATCCCTCTCCATCAGGTGTTCAGCCACCTGGCTTGGCACCAAGTGCCGTCATTTTATCCTTATGTAACTCTCTTGCTTAGGCATAATTTTTCTCTAGCACTGGGGAAGCTGAGGCTCCGAGGGATATTGCGAGCCAGCCTCTAGGGATCTTAGGCTGTGACCAACCCACAGCAAAGCCATGGGTACCTATTTGCAGTTGTCTTCTCTATTACAAAGCTTGTCTCTTCTAGCTGGGACAAAACATCTTAGGGACACATGACTCAACTCAGCCAAAAAGGCTTGGAGTCAGCACTTGAGTCTTCAGCCTTGGCCTTTCAAGATGAAGAACTTGTCCAACAGGAGCTATCACCACTGCCCAGCTTCCTAGAGATGTGATCACCACTGCCCAGCTTCCTAGAGATGTGATCACCACTGCTCAGCTTCCTACAGATGTGATCACCACTGCCCAGCTTCCTAGAGATGTGATCACCACTGCTCAGCTTCCTACAGATGTGATCACCACTCCCCAGCTTCCTAGAGATGTGATCACCACTGCCCAGCTTCCTACAGATGTGATCACCACTGCTCAGCTTCTTAGAGATGCAATTTCCACTGCCCAGCTTCCTACAGATGTGATCACCACTGCCCAGCTTCCTACAGATGTGATCACCACTGCCCAGCTTCCTACAGATGTGATCACCACTCCCCAGCTTCCTACAGATGTGATCACCACTCCCCAGCTTCCTAGAGATGTGATCACCACTGCCTAGCTTCCTACAGATGTGATCACCACTCCCCAGCTTCCTACAGATGTGATCACCACTCCCCAGCTTCCTACAGATGTGATCACCACTGCTCAGCTTCTTAGAGATGCAATTTCCACTGCCCAGCTTCCTATAGATGTGATCACCACTGCCCAGCTTCCTACAGATGTGATCACCACTGCCCAGCTTCCTACAGATGTGATCACCACTCCCCAGCTTCCAACAGATGTGATCACCACTCCCCAGCTTCCTACAGATGTGATCACCACTGCCCAGCTTCCTACAGATGTGATTCCCCACTGCCCAGCTTCCTGGGAAGCCTGGCTATTCACACCACTGCAGCTGATGTCCCTCTGTCCTCAGTAGCCACTCTGTGGCTGTGGGGTGATGTGTAGCAGAGAACAGGCTGGGAACAGGGAAATTGGGGAAATCAAAATGGCCACCTGGGCAGAAGCAAAGTCCTGGGATGAGAGCAGGGTTGCAGAGGCCTGTGGGGAGGTGTGAGGTACCCCTACACAGGCAAGATCCCAAAGACTTGGCAATGTGTTACAGGCTGAACCTGTTCCAAGAATTCCTGCTTGGGATTCATGCGGGCCGCAGCACTGTTAACTGAGGCGTGGACACAGGAGTCGGGCTTGAGGCTGGAAGCAGGGGCTGGGTTTGGATGTGTTGGGTGTGATAGCTCTTCCTACATGTGGCACTCCACTTGGCGGTCTACAAGTCAGCTCAGTGGCTGTCCATGGGGCTTTGGTTTAGTTTTGTGTTTTGAGATGGTCACACTATGTGCCTTGGCTGGTTTGATATTCACTATGTATCCGGTGATGCTTCAGACCCAAACTAATCCCCTCCCTCCACCTTCTGAGTGCTGGGATTACAAGTGTGTGCGACCACACTTGATTTTGGAAGAAAATTCTGCGGCCACTGTTCCCTAGCCCACCCTGAACCCACCTTACTTCCTTTGGTCACTGTGTCAGTAAATCAGCAAACAATTCCACCCGATATTTAGGTTTAAAAAAACAAAACAAAAACCAATGAAGTTCCACTAACAACTCTGTGTTAGCTTCACAAGGACATCAGTTCATCAGCGTGTTTCATCCACTCTCCCGTCACACTGCATCAAGGATGTAGCCACCACCTTGTTCCCCTGCCTACACAGCGGCTACAGTATATCCTGCCACTGTGACAGCTCCTTGGTGGGTTCCAGCTTCTGCTTCAGGCTTCCGGAGGCTTGTACCACAGCAGGTGGAATATTTTTACAATATAAATCAAATAATGTCACACGGCCATATTCAAATCCCTTCCTGCCTTTCTAGGAGGCTCACTTTAATGACTTGAATTGTTTCCTTATAAAACATGTGTGGAAGTCCTACCCCCAGCCACCCACACTATGACCTTATTTGGAAACAGGGTCATTTTAGATGTAAGGAGCTAGGGTGAGGTCACACTGATGTAGGGTGGGGCCTTAGCCAGATGTGGTGGCTGCTCATAGAACGCTTAACCCCACTGAGAGACACTGTGTAGCTGCAAAGGCAGAGACTGGAGGAACCCAACCACAGACCAAGGCTTGGGGGGTCCCACCAGGAAGTGATATCACAGTGTAGACAGCTGACCCACTGAAATGAGCCTTCTAGACTCTAAGGCCGAGGCAGTGACTTGCTGGTCTTTTAAGATACCCAGTTTATGGCACTCTTTTCAGCATCCTTAGGATACAGGTGAATGAGAATCACTCAGAAGTCCTCTTCATGGTCATCAGACCCCCAGGACCCTTCCCTGCTCATCTGATCATAGCCCTGTCACCTCCCCTTTCTGGGGACACCTGCTCTGGATAAAGCATTCCTTCCTGATCGCTGGGCTCCTGCCTGTGACAGTTGTCCCCAGTCTTCTTCTAGACCAGCCTTGCTCCTTTCCTCCAGTTCGACAATAATGCCAATTAGAGGCCCTTCCTGCCTCAGCTGTCCCAGTCCTGTCCTCGTCCCCTTCCTTCTTTTTACTTTCATGGCCACTACCAAAACTCTATCTTTAAAACACACCCGAAAATCATCTTTTATGCTAAAATGTAAGCTCCTACACTCAGTGGGCTTCGACTGTCCACACACCGGTGTCTGCAGTGATTATCCCTCCGTATCAGCTACTTTCTAACAGATCTGATAAAAACTCCACGGCAGAGGCGACTTCCACAAGGAGGTAATCGGGGCTTGTGGTTCCAGAGCGCTAGAGTCCATGATGGTGGAGCAGAGGGCATGGGAGCTAGTGTGTCAGCTTTAACAGCTTGTTGAGGGCTTACATCTTGAATCATGAGCAGGAAGCACAGAGCCTGAACTGGGCAGCCCCCAGTGGTATGCTTCTTCCAACAAAGCCACAAGCCCTAAACTTACCCAAACAACCAAACACCTCCATCACTAGGGAACCAAGTAGGCAAATGCCGGAGAGTATGGGAGGCATTCCATTTAAACCATCGCACCCCCAAATACCAGGAACTCTGTATGCTGTCCCGTACAACCCTCACAGTGTGTTTGTGATAGGAACAAAACCTAACAGTCACGATGGCTTCATCCCAGGGCAGAAGCTCTAGGTGTAGACCTCATCCTGCTACACCCTTATTTATGCCCCATTTCCCAGGTCAGAGAACCAAAGACAGAGTTGAAGACGTTGCCCAAGATTACATAGCTGCTGCTAGGAAATGGCAGATTCGGGTTTGGGCGGAGCCTGCTGAACAATGGTGCCTTTACCACAACCTGCGCTGAGTCTGTGAGCAAGTGGGCTTGACTCACATGTCAGCGCAGCCCCACACTACCGGACGGCCCTCCCTTTAACCTAAATAAAATAACACAGCACACATGCAGGACCCCTGCTCCCCCTTCCATGTCCATTCGCCTGTTCCCGTTGGGGCTCCCTTAGAAAGGGTCTCGCAGAAACTGCTGGCTTTTCAAGGAGTTCTGACTGAGGAGCAGGGCATCAGGGATGCTCACAGCTCCTTGACCATACCATAAGTGGGAGGCCTGGACCTGACCCTTCAGTTCTCCGGTAAAGATTTCCTTCTACGCCAGGCTCATCATTCCGAGCTCATAGAAGAGCAGCCTGCCACTGTCGGGACCCCTCTCTGTTACCGAGAGTAAGCAGGAAGGCAGAGGAAGGTGTGCTCTGGCTATCTAACAAGTGTATGGACCTGGCTGAGCATGGCTGTCTCCATGGCTCTCTCCACTGGGGGACTGTTGCTAAGCCAATGCTCTCCTATGATACGGCAAGACCCTTTGCTGGGTTTTTCTAGCCTTGGTCTATACCAGCTTCTCCCAGCTTGCCTTCTTGTCTCAGATCTTCAGGAGTAGGGGTGGTGTCTTGTAATTACATTTCCCACTCACCCAGTATTAAAAGCAAACTCGAAGCCAGGCCTGGTGACATTGGTCTATAAGTTCAGCACTTTGTAGGTTAAGCAAGAGAAACTTCACCAGGGCTACATAGTGACATCAAGGCCAGCCTGAGTTACTCAGCAAGCCCTGTCAATGATAAAAGATTGAATCGGTTTTATTTCTGATTTGGCACTACCATCTTCAGCCTGAAAATTGCCCCCTGGCAAGGTGTACCCTGTCCCTCTGACTTTTGAAGCCCACCGTCTCAGCTCACTTGCCACCTCCTCCAGACCTCCGAGCTGCAGGATGACCTCAACTCCCTCCCCAGCCTTGTGTATCTGCAAGATGATACTGTTGCTCGCTCACTGCTTGGTGACGAAATATTGTTTTACAGCGATACACATCTCGTAAGACAATATTTGGAAAGTTATTATCTCGGTGTCTCTGGTTGAGGACATGGAATGATATCATCACCCGCAGCCAGATCTGCTCTGCTTGCAGCCAGCTCTGGGGGCAGCTGGGGACAAGACACAAGGAGTGTCGACGGCTTGATCTTCTAGTGATTCGCCACAACCGCTTCCCCACCCCGCACTGATAAGGATACAGAATTCAAGGCAGAGGCTAGGACACTGAACACAATGCAGGTGTGGGGACCCAGAGGATCGGGGAGGGGGTCTCAGCAAAGAAGCTTGGAGACTCAGGTTGTGGGGGAGTCACGAATTTGTTCAGAAGGCTGCTAATGTTGATACTGCCCAATGCTGGCTGGGGGCTATGGTTCTTTGAACCCCAGCTCCAGAGACGATTTAGCAGGGGTTCTGAGATCTTTCCTTCTCAGCTCACTTCCGGGCACTGATGGCAGCTATCTGTCCCTGTCACACTTCGTGTTTGACTCAAGGTCACACTTTATCTAGCTTGGCTCAGTCAACCTTCACTGTAGGACCAGACAGTTTGTTGGAGAGCATCTAAGCAGTCTCCCTGGCCTCTACTCATTAGATACCAGCACCTTCTTTCCATTTCCTCCAGTTGTGACAACCAAAACTATTTCCAGTTGTTACCGATTGTGCCTTTAGCAGGGTGAGGTTAAAGTGGACAAAATAATCCCCTGCTAGGACCATTGCTTTAGAATGAGAAAAATTCTGAGAGTGAACTTAAGAAAGGACTGTCATGCTACTTCTTTGCACAGTGGGAGCCGAGCATCAGAAAGCCTAAATGAGCATCCCGGGCCACACAGAAGCTATGCCTCTAAGCCCCGGCCAGCCCTGGGGTAGCCCTGGTCATTCCACCCTCTCTCATCAGCTCGGCTACACTCCACCTGCTCTGGACACCTGCAGCTCTCCTGAAAAACTTGACCCTTTCCCACAGTGGGCATCATAAAATCAACAGTCATGAAGCCAGGGGAGGTCTCAACCCAAAGCATTTTCTAGAGGCTTCCATTTTGCCATCAGGTGATGAGAATTCCTACTCAAGTGTCCCACGACCCTACCTCTAGCTCTCGCTGCCCTTCCCCAGGAGGGATCTAAATCCCAGGGAGGGGGGAAAGGCCACCAATTCCTGGAATCCAAAGGATGCAGCCTGCCCAACAAAGAAATAAAACAGAAGGTAAGTCTTTTAGTCTCAGAAATATTCTTTATAATCAAGAATGTTCCAGTGACTGGAAATGCCCAGGTGCCCCCAGGAGAGCACAGATCGGGTCCCATAAGGGCCATCACCTGTCTACTTTAGCCTCTTACTGATGGTGCAGGGATCCAGCCTCCTCCAACCTAGGGATTCACAGAGGGAACTTCAGATATATTCCCCTCACGCCTCTAGCATGCCTTCCTCTGTGCCTACAAACCCATTGTGTTCCTGTTGCATTCCCAGATCCATGGAGAGGGACATAGGTGTCTGAGTGAGGTAGAGGTTTCATTCTTGCCTTGGGAAATAAAGGAGAGAGCTTCAAGGAGAGGCTTCAGAGCCAGGGTCAGAGAAGTTCTCAGAGTCCCAGGATGCATTTCAGTGGCAATGACCTGGAACAGGATGTAGATGGTGGGACAGGATGGGCTCAGCATCTCCCTGCAAGGCCCCCAAAGCTCTGCTCTTTGTCCAAAAGACATACTGAAGTGTTAGTGTGTGCTTCACTGGTACACAGGACTCTGCTGCTTCAAGGCTGTCTGCAAGCCACTGTCCTAAAGGTGATTCATTTACACATGAAACATGCTGGTTTCATACTGCAAAGGGCCAGGCTAAGCAGCTTCCACAGTGATGGTGCAGCCTGCGGTCTAAAGTCTTTCTCTCCTGATTCTTTCTAGAAAGGATGCTAAGCCTTGGGAGATGTCTATGATGAATATCTATGATTCTTGTCTATTTCTGGGTATAACAATGAAACTTAAAAGGCAACATTTCTTCTCTTGAGTAAAAGAAATAGGTCCTGCTGTGTGCCAACCTCCTAATTAAAATGTTCCCTCCAGAAGGGAGGGAAAGGGAAGGGAAAGGCCACAAGGCTGGGAAAGTAGAAAAACCTCCCTGGCAGCTTTAGAAAAGGATGGATAGCTGCTGCAGACAGGGATCTGACCAGCTGAGAGGCAGAGGAAAGATCCTCAGACTGCGGAGCTGCCTCCAGGATGTGCAGGGAGCCTTGGGTCACAGCTCTCCTGAGGTTTCACATGTATTAGGGTGGGGGTAAGAAGTCTTCACCCACGTGTACCAGGCCTTTTCTTTTCAGCTCCCAAATCATGACACAGAGATCTCTTTCTAGTTATGAATGCTTGGCTTGCTTAGACTCGTTTCTGGCTAGCTCTTTTAATTAAAATTAACCTGTTTCTCTTTATCTATCTTTGGCCTTAGGGCTTTTTACTTTTCTTTCCATCTGTATATCTCACTTTCGCTGCTTCTTGTGTCTGCTGCCTGGCGGCCGCTTGGCTTCTGCCCAAGTGTCTCCCACATTCTCATCAGCTCCTCCTTCTTCTCTTGTTCCTTTCTAGAGCCTAGATTTCTCCTCCTATTCATTCTCTCTGCCTACCAGTCCCGCCTATCCCTCTCCTGCCTAACTATTGGCCATGAAGCTTTTTAGTAGACCAATCAGGTGCCTTAGGCAGGCACATCTTTACATAATTAAACACACATCCTTACATCTTTAAATAAATGCAGCATAAACGAATGGAGCACACCTTTACACCGTTAAAATAATATTCCACAGCATAAACAAACGCAACAGATCTTTGTCCAGTTAAAGTAATATTCCACAATACCCACACTCCTGTTAGGATTCCCAGCAAAGCTCATTGGTTCACTAAGTTGGACTTCAGTGCCATTTTTAATTAGTTTATTGTAGGTTCCCTTTCCGGGTGAACAGATGTGTGTGTTAAGTCTCTCCAGCTGTATGGTCTGCAAATCAGGTAAATTCATTTGCTCAAATCCACAAAAGAGAATTCACCAGAACCAGGTCTTTGGATTCTTCGTCTAATGCTTTCTTCCAAGCCGTACATCAGCATCACCCTGCAGCTGCTGACCACATGTCCTGGAGATCCTGGAGATGAAACAGGCCCTCACATCTGGTGGAGACTGAGACTCACTTCCTGGACCTTAGCTCTGGTTAGGATTGAGATGGAACGGCCTTCTGGCAGGAATGGATGGAAGGGAGCTAGGGGCACATCATGACAGAGGTCACATTCTGTAACCAGTTAGCTTTCAAAGTTTGGGACCCTGGGGATTCTTCCCAGGTCAGGCTGACCTAGATCAGCCATTGGGAAGAGAAGCAATGCTGCCCACAAACTCAGGCGCACTGGGAAGGGGCATGCTAGGGCATATTGTTCCATATTAAACCATGCTGGAGGCAGACAAGTCCTTCTGAAAGTCTCTGAACTGACCTAGTGGCAGTGGGGTCCCAAGGCGTGGGCTGTATACTAATGGCCACCTCAAGACCAGGTTGGGGACTCAGTGTGCCCTCCCTTGGTCACCATGTTGCCTAGGCTTGGGCACAGAGGCATCGTCTTCTGCTTTTCCACAGAACAGTAAGAATTGAGCCTCAGAATGTCAAATACTTCCCTTAAAGGTGGAGTTGGAATCTGGCTCCTGCCATGGAGCCAGAATGGCAGAATGTGACTAGAAGGGTGTTTTATTCCTGTGAAGAAAATGAAGACTGTGTTCTCCAAGTAGCAGATCCTGTAGTGAGCAGCCCCACTGTGAAGGCTGAAGGTGGTAAGTGCTAACCAGGCTGCTCCCGTGTCTTTAGGAACAACACCCCTAAGTTATCACCCAGTAGTTTCCCCTAGAACCTCAACAAGTTGGCTCCAAGTTAGTTAGATGCTTCCCTGGAGCATTCTAGTGGTGTGGGAGGTTCTTCTGTGTATGTGTTGCTTTTATTGGTTAGTAAAGAAGCTGCTTTTAGCCAATGGCTTAACAGAATATAGCCAGGCTGGAATATGAATATATATATATATATATACATATACATATATATATGCATATGTGTATCACACACACATACACACACACAAACACATGCACGCACACAAGTTTGGGATAAATAGAGCAGGAAGTGGAAAGGAATCTGAGAATTAGTCAGAATTTCTGACTCTTCAGGGTCATTCCTGGGCAATGAAGTTCAACCAATGCCCAGAAGACTGTCTTTTACATCAGAGCTCCCAGAGGACACCCTGAGTTAAGAACTCGATGGGTGTGCGGGTGTCCTAATAGCAGCCCTCACGCCCCTTCCCTCTTCTGCATTACGCAGTTTCTGGTTTTAAAAAGAGTGTGCATTCGCACGCTGCTGCGTATGTTGCTGGAGACCTGCCCCTGAAGAGGATCTTAGCTCCTGGGAACAGCCCATGCCTGTGGCTCAGAGATCCTTTATAAGCCTATTTTAGGCATTTGATTATTGCCTGACTAATAATAGGGACTCGTTTTGTCAAAGAGCAGACAGGAGGATGTAGTGTAAATCGCAGCATATAATTGCTCCATGACTGCCATTGAAAACTCCCAGTTACTGGAGTAAGAGAGTGTCTTTCTTAGGTGCAGGAAGCTATTTTTTTTTCATGTAATAATAATTAGTCTGCGAGAAAGCAAGCAGAGAAACCCACCCAGAGAGCAAAGTTTAAAAAAAAAGAAGAAAGAAAAAAAGAGAGAGAGAGCAAGGTGGGGGAAGAGAGCACAAGAGAGAGGAATGGCCGTTCTCAAACACCTGTTGGAGTTCCAGCCTCGGGGAAGCAGTTCAGTGAGGGTCTGAAATAACCCCTAGACCAGTCCATGGCCAGACACTGGAGTCTGGACAATGGTGAGTGCCACTAAGGAATAGCACACAAAACCTCTGAGCAGTGGCAAGGGTCCTTGCCCCACCCGGAGAGCTCAGAGGAGATTCAGTATGCCTCCAACTTATTCCCAGCACAAGCACAGGCTTGAGGGTCTCCGAATAGACCACTGGGATCAAAGTCATTGGACTTCCAGGGAAAACCCAACTCTCTCTCTCTCTCTCTCTCTCTCTCTCTCTCTCTCTCTCTCTCTCACACACACACACACACACACACACACACACACACACACACACCCTGCCAGCGGTGACTGCTTTAGTTCTTAGCGGAAGGACTGTCGTTTCCAAATACCCACTGGACATACCCACTTGCTCTTTGTCAAGGTTAATACCCAGTATTCTTTGGCATTTCTTGGAACCTACCTGGCGGCATGAATTTGTCCCTACTCCTGCCAAGTCCTGGAGCCAGGAATTCTGAACATTCCAATTTCCCTGTTTTCTGGAGTGTGTGTAGACACTCCTCTCTCTCGAGCTGTCCTTCTATGCTTCGTTCTGAGAGCTGAGAGGCTCCCACTTCATGTTTGTCCCTGCCCATACCGAGGGAAGACCTTTGCATGAAGCCTGCCTTGGACCTGCAGTGTCCAAGTTCTTAGCATGCATGCACTCATGTTTCCTGCTCAGCCGGCAGCAGCTAGGGGCTGTCGTCATGATGAAGTTGTACATCCTGGTTTGTGGGTGTTTCCATTGCTATTTCAGAGGCAAGCCAACCTTTCCTGCTTAGCTTTGCACCAGGACTCCAGTCTGCACTGTGCACTCTGCTAGCAACCGGTGTGCCTCTGTAAGCAGTTGCCTGGGAATAAAGATTTATTTGGGCTCATGGTGTCAGAGGGCCACAGTCCTTATAGTTAGGGCTCCACAGGAGATGTAGCCAAGCCTGAAGAAGTGGGAGTATGTGGTAACAGCTGTTCACATAAGCATGGACCAGAAAGGAAAAAGTAACTGCAACCAGGATCTGGGCTAAAACCCTTAAGTTCCCACCCCAGTGACACACTTTGGCTAATTAGTTCATGCATCCTAAAAGTTCCATAGAACTCCCGACTTGTGCCCACAGTTACAAACAGACATTCAGACTACAGGGGACATTTCGGACTCAAGCCAAGCATGTGCTTCTGAGCCGCCACCTCTGGGCTCTGTGTTCCAGGAGTTGTCAGCAAATGGAGCGACTTCTTTTCTCCTTTTTCTTCAGTCTGGACCCTACTTCATATTTAGGATGGGTCTTCCTTTCTCAGGGTATATTCAGGGTTAAATGGTAAACTATGTGAGTGGGAATAACTGGATGAGTTCAGAGTTAGAGAGTGGGGGCAGCCGGGCGATGGTGGCGCACGCCTTTAATCCTAGCACTCAGGAGGCAGAGGCAGGCGGATTTCTGTGAGTTCGAGACCAGCCTGGTCTACAGAGCTAGTTCCAGGACAGGCTCCAAAGCCACCGAGAAACCCTGTCTCGAAAAACCAAAAATAAAAAATAAAAAAAAAAGAGAGTGGGGGCAAAGGGAGGAGAGAAAGGGAAGAGGAGAGAGAGAGAGAGAGAGAGAGAGAGAGAGAGAGAGAGAGAGAGAGAGAGAGAGAGAGAGAGAGAGTGTGTGTTATGGCCAAAACTGATACTGTCAATAGCAGTCAATAATGCAAAAAAATGCATTTCTAATGTTTTAAGGTTGGCCAGATACAATTTCATACTTTTGAAAATCCTGCACAGATGAGACAAAGCACATCTGGGCTTGTGAAGGGTCCAGCATGCGTCCCTGTGGTCATGCCTACAATGGTTCTCAGCACCCAGGGAGTCCATGGAAAAGGTGACAGAGTTGTGCTGAGCAAGCAGTGACCTGGCCTGGGCTCTTCCTGGGTTCCCATGTCCTTCTTTTCACAGGGGAACAGAGCCATGCCCTGAGCATCTCACCCCAGCTTGACTATGACCCCTAGTTGTCTTTGGCTCTTCTGTGCAGCTCTATTGCTTATCCTCAGAGTTAGGGAAAGAGGAAGCCAAGGCCTTTCCTTAAGGTGCTGGGATCATAAAGAAGACCATGGTAGGTGCTGGATGGAGGCTTTCTAGCAACAGGGAATGAGCGGGCAATGCTTCCTCTGTGTCTTCCTGGCAGCTAACAATGCCTCCCTTGCTCCCCTTCTAAGAACTCCACGAATGGGACACTGTAGACGTGGGTTCCTGCATGCAATGTGTCTGTGCTCTGACGTGGAGCCATATTAGCCCAGGGAGCCTCTCAGGAGAGCACAGCCAATCTAATGATGGCAAACAAGGCAAACCAAGCCAGGGGAACTTCCTAGCTCACTCTGCAACCCTAGGCTATCCAGAGAACAGCTACTTAGTTTGATAACCAACTCCAGGGATTTGCAATGTAGTGATGGGAAGCACCTTTTCCCAGCCCAGTGAAACACCAGCAGGCTGTCACGTGTGGAATGGCTTATTCTCGGTGCAAGCTTCCTGCTTCTAACTCTATGAGTCTTTGTTCAATGTTCCCTGAGCTGCAAGATGTTGCTGTGTTCCAGGCATGGGAATGTCCTAGCTAGAGTTAGTATTGCTGGGATGAAACACCACTACCAAAAGGAAGTTAGGGAGGGAAGGGTTTATTTGGCTTACACTCCCACATATTAGTCCATTGAGGGGTGCTGCTGACTGACTTGCTCTACATGGCTTGCTCAGCCTGCTTTCTTATACAGCCCAGGGCCACCAGCCCAGGGATGACCCCTCCCACAAAGGGCTGGACCTTTCCCCATCAACCACGAATTAAGAAAATGCCTTGCAGCCAGATCTTATGGAGGCATCTTCACAGTTAAGGTTCCCTCTTTCCATGGCTCTAGCTTGCATTAAGTTGACCTGAAGCTAGCCAGCACAGGGCCTGTGAGGTGGGAGTTCCTGTCTCCTCACTTCTGCTGGATCTTCCCTGGAGAGGCCTCCTGCCCACAGAAGGAAGCATGCATAGAACACTTCCCTAGGCATGAGTGACGAGGAGAGAAAGCCAGCCATGCCAGCTTTGGGACAGCAAGTGGCTGAAAGTGTGACCCAGATTTGAATTTCAGTGATGGCAGAGGCCAGGTGAGCCTGAGGAAGGCGCTGAGCTGCTCTCATTCCCGCTATGAGCGGAGAACGTGTGGAGCGGCTCACCTCTCAGAACTTGCTCAGCACACACTAGAATCGTAGCGCAGCACCGGGCTCACAGTAAGCGCTTCCTACATGCTGGCTTGTGCTGCGGGTACACAGTAGGTGCTTCATACATGCTGGCTTGTGCAGCTCTCAGAAACACCACCCAGCAAGGCAGCTTCAGAAGACCGACTGGATTGCATTTGCCGAGCTACCAAAAGTCAGACCTGCAACACCGCTGGTAACTCCAACTGGGAGCAAGAACCAAGTCTCCAAAACAAGACAAAACAAAACAGAAAACAATATGAACTATGAGCAATGCTTTGTTTTCACGAGTGTTTCACACAGCATTCTTGGTGATGGGGAAAAGCGGGAAGAACCAAGATGTTCGGCGATGAAGGGATAGTTGTTAGGATAGGCGTGTTTCCCACTTTCTGAGGGTTCCTGCGCTGTTGACATGGAAGCATGCTATCTCATCCATTTCATGGCTGGCTTCTACCTCATGTCACAGGAGGAAATGAAGGGCAGAGGGATGTGTTAGTTACTCATCATGTCACTGTGACCATAGACCTGACAGGAACAGCTTGGGGTAGAGTCTACTCTGCCCTGTGGCTCGGGGAAGGATGGTGGCTGCAGTGGGTCAGTCATGGTGGGAGCTGGGGCTGAAGGCATAGTGGAGGCACATGGGGAGCAGACAGCTGGGGCCAGAGGTGAGGCCAGGCTGTAACCCAGAAGCCAGCCCCCCTAGTAACCCTCTAGTCAGTTAGCCAGGTTCCTAGACATTCCATAACCTCCCAAGACAGTGTGCCATCAGCTGGAGAACCAGCTAAACACAGGAGGCTGTGGGAGAGCTTGCCATTCGAGCTGTAGCAGGAGAGAAGGCCCCGGTAAGTCCATAGAGCTCTGTCACAGAGCCCAGAGGCCACACTGTGACGCTTTCTGAGGGACAAGGAAATGGGGAAGAAAATGCTCTCCTGAGACATACCTTCCGAGGCCCGCCATGAGGAAGGAGGAAGTTAGAGAGCAGTGATGGACCCAGACGACTCCTCATTCTCAGGGCTGAGGTTGGGAGGAAGGTGAATGTCGTGACATTTATTTATGTGTTTTCCCTTCACCCCGAAGCCAGCATCGTTTATCCTCCGTCAAATGCCAAACGATGGCTGTCCCTTTAGATGTGGGGCCGGGAGGGATGTATTTAGGTTACTAAGGGTCTCACTCTTCAAAGAGGCTAATGTCATTTTCCTGGGACCCCAGTGCTCTGTGGCTTCTAGGCTCCCCCACCTCCCTCTTGTATCCATTTTTTCCTACTATAATGCCACCCACCGTAGGTCTCAGCTTAGGTGGCTCACCAGAGACCAAAGCAATGAGTTAGCCTCATCTAGTCTTGGGTTTCCAACCTTCAAACCTATGAAATAAATAAACTGCTTTCCTGCTTTATGGGGAAGTCAGCCTCAGGTATTCTGCAACATCCACGGGGAGCTGGTCAATAATCTCCCCCACAGTGGAGTCAAGTGAGTTTTCTTCAACTAAGAGGTTAAGATATGGGGGTGATGGACTTCCCTCTCCCCTACACTCACCCTGGTGTCCTACGATGGAGGGACGAAGGAGAAGTAGCATTTAAAGCCCAGTGAGACTCAGAGCTGTAGGAAAGCTACCTGTGAGGACTAGGGATCATAAAAGAAATGCGGTTCCTAGCAGATACAGCAAGAAAGCATGGGGGGGGGGACCAGAGAAGAAACACTCCAGTTTCTCCTCTCTCCTCTCTTCCCATCTCATCCCATGCTTGCGCCTTCTGTCGGTCAAAGCTGAGCAGAAGCCTTAGGTCAGGAAAGTTTAGACAGGGAGGCTGGAAAATGGCAGGCAGATGACAGCTTAGGAAGATGGTACATGGAGCATCTGGGATGGGATCATCCCCAAAGTTCTCTTGGGGGAGACTCATTGCCAGACCCCTGGAGAAGGTGGGAAAAACCAAACTTGAAAACTGTGCTAGCCTGGCAATGTGGAATTACATCACCATTTCATCCCCTGCATTCATGGGATGGGGAACCTGTGCTGGCCTGGAGTTTCCAGCTGGAGGCAGACAATGAAATGCCCGCTATCAGGTGCGTATGGTGTCACTGGGGAGGGAGACCAAGAGATAAATAAGTTGTAATCTGAGTGCTGAGGTGAGCACTGGCGTGTGTGTCTGTCTTGCTATGTGTGCCCACCACCATGGTTTGTAGCAATGGGGTACTCGCCAGATCCCAAGCAAAATCAGGGACCTGTTCTTGGACTTCCCAACCTCCAGTACCATGAACTAAATACACTTCTGTTTTTCCCAAGTTAACAACAATGCCAAAAGATCTGGGAGGTGAGAAGAGAGTCAGGTCTATTGGCTGGCAGTGGCAGGTCTGAGGAGGAAGTCGGGAGACCTGGAGTCTATCCTAAATCCCAGCTTGCCCTCTAGGTTCAAATTTTCTGTTTCTAAAGTGAAAAGACTTGTCACCAACTTCCCTCCAGGGTGAGGTGGGGGCGAGTGATGAGGAGGTAGTTGTCTGAGGATGTTAGCACATAGCCTATCATCACGAGGGTGTGGAAACACACTGTACTGTCTAGGCCTATGCTCACCATGACATCATGGTTCTCCTTTATAGCCCTGGTTCTTACTCTCCACTGCAGACTCAGGGTGAGTGGGATTCACTGCCCTTGTGGTACCCAGAAGACCATGACTTTCTCTTAGCCTGGATGTGGGGATGGTATCAGGACTATCCCATGGTGTTTTAGTTTTAAAACTTGTCCTAAGGAAGAGCGGGCAGCTAGATGACCTGGTGACAAATCCTTTTCATTCGAAACTCCTAACATCTCTTTGGCGTTCCTACAAGCAGCATCGGTAGCAGTCGCTTGTCTTTCTGTCCGGCAGTTTTGACACCATTGATCTGTCCGTGTCCTAGTAACTTGTTGACTCACTTATTCAACATCTTTCCCTTCATCTATCACCCATCCATTCATCATTCAACTATTTATCTACCAGTCTTTATTCTCTCTCTCTCTCTCTCTCTCTCTCTCTCTCTCTCTCTCTCTCTCTCTCCATATTTCATCTATCTATCATCTATCTATCCATATTTCATCTATCTATCTATCTATCTATCTATCTATCTATCTATCCATATTTCATCTATCTGTCTATCATCTACCTATCTCATCTATCATCTACCTATCTCATCTATCATCTATCTATCATCTACCTATCTCATCTATCATCTATCTATCTATCTATCTATCATCTATCTATCATCTACCTATCTCATCTATCATCTATCTATCTATCATCTATCTATCTATCATCTATTTATCTATCTGTCATTTATCTATCAATCATCTGTCTGTCTATTATCTGTCTTCTATTCATACACTTTCATCCATACATTGTGCATCTCTCCATCCACCCACTCTCCATTTTTCACCAACTCATCTGTCATCACCCTCCATTCATCGGGCAGCTATCATCCACTCCCCATACTCCATCTATCTATCCTCTATTCAACATCCATTCAGCTTCCATTCATTCACCTGCCAATCCATTGTCCATCGATCCATTATCTATCTTTAATTTACCCATCATCCATATATCCTGTACTATCTTTCACTCATCCATCCATCATCTATCCATTGTCATTCAACATCTATCCAGCCCTCCATTCACACATACTCCATCTATCTATCTATCTATCTATCTATCTATCTATCTATCTATCTATCTATCTATCCATTCATCATCCATGATCTATCCATCCTCCACACAACTTGCATTCATCGTTCATCTATTTAGTCATCATCCATACATGTACAAATTGCTGATCATCTATCATCTATATATCATCCACCCACCCATCTATCATCCATTAATCCATGCATCTATAATCCAAGAATCCCCCTTCATCTACCATCCATCATCCATCCATCCATCCATCCATCCATCCATCCATCCATAAATGTCAATCATCCATCATCTATACTCCATTCATCCATCCATCCATCCCATCAACACATCCATCCTATGTACTTACACAAAGTGACTTTTATTTCAGGAAACATTAGTGGGGCAAGAATAGGAGTTCTGACCTTAGAAACTTTTTTCTAGCAGAAGAGCTGTGGCAGATTCAACACAAGTCAAAAGTAACCCAAGATCAGGGCAAACGTAACTGATGTGCTGAGCAGTCCATACAGGAAAGATTCAAGCAGGACCAGCTCACTGAAGAGTGTCAGAGAAGAGGCATCTTCCAGATGAGCTGTGCTCCAACAAGAGCCTCAAAGAAGAGAGGCTTCAACTTGACCTTGGGCTGTTGAGGTCAAGGACTTCTCAGGCCCTGTGCCAGAGGACAGCCAGAAGTCTCATCTGCAGAGAACACTTCCTGAGGCAGACTCAGCCTCTTTGGCAGCCAGCACTGCTAGCATCTTTCCTGGGACCGAGGCTTGGCATGTCTGTCCCACCAGCAGCTCTAGTGCCACAAACACCTTGTGAGCTCTTTTAGAAACGTGGGGTGGAGCTAAAAGCAGAAGGTGCAGAACCAGAGTCCAACTCGAGCCACTGCATTGTTAGCTTACAGATGACAAGTGTCCCCTTGTGCAGTGCCAATCCGAAGGCGTTCATGGAGTGGCCCCACGCATGGAGGGCTGAGCCCCACTGTGCCTGGCAAAAGGCACTTTCTGCTGTTCTGGCTCGGCCATAAATAACCCAACCACCTCTAATTTGGCCTCCGATACCCTGACCAGCCGTGATTTATTCGCAGACCAAAGCAGGCATCTCTAATTTGCTAACCAATCACTGCAATTCTGGCCTCGCCAACCAATAATTCTGCCGTCTCTAATTTGCCAATAAATAATTCTGCAGCTTCAAATTTACTAACCAATAATGTGACCAATTTGCTGACCAATGGTTGTGTCAAGGCATAAATGGTGCCCCCAGCACATGGTAATTTGCTAAGCAATATTCGGCCCTTTCCCCCTTCAGCAATAAAGAACTTTAGTAATCTTGGAATTCCACATACATGACTTTGCTCCTATGGATGCTGAAGGCTGTCTGGCTGCAAAGGGCTCTTCCCCAAAGCTGATTCTCACTTCCCGTCACACCTTCCAGAGCACACTTCTCATCTCAGACGTGACAGATGCCCCGACCATCAATATTTTGTAGATGGAGATACTGAGACTCAAAGAGAGAAAGTGACCTACCCAAAGTCACACAGCGAGGTGGGAACAAAACTGAAGCATGGGTCTCCAGGATGCCAGGCCAGGAGGCAAATCGCATTGTTTGTGGGTTCCTTGCTTAGATAGTCTGTAATGTTTGACTCTGACTGCTGGCTGCCTTGTCTCAGTCAAGATCCTCTGGTTCCAGAGAGTGAACAGAGACCTTGCTGACTCCACAACCTCGGGGGGGGGGGGTGTCCAAGAACTGGCCCAGAAGAACCACCAAGAGATTTTGTTCCAGTCTCAGCCCAGGAAATGCAGACCCTCAGCTGAAATCAGTAGCCAATGAAGGAGCTGCACTCACCCACACTTCCCAGACCGGAAGGAAAGCAGAGGCCTCTCCCCAAGCAGCTCCTGGGGATCAAGACTTGGTGGCCCCATGAGAAGACAGGCGAAGCCTGACTACTTCAAAGATCCAGGAGAGTCGCTTAGGGGCTGTGCATGTGACCCTCTCCCAGTTCAGAAGTGAGTGCAAGCTGGCCCTTGCAGCTTTTTACTTGACTGCCCCCAGCCTTTCATCTCTAAACTCTTTGGGTCTTGTTACACTCCGGGTTCTGTTTAGAACCTAAGGCATATTAAAAGCAGCTATACTTTGACATTGAGGGAGGGTTCCTATGAGGACATCCAAACCTGCCTGGAGCCCCTCTGCAGCATTGTCTGGCCAGACTGAGTTGATTTTCTTTTCTTTTTTTTTTAGATTTATTTATTTATTATGTATACAACATTCTGCCTCAATGTGTGCTCACACGCCAGAGGAGGGTGCCAGATCTCAGTACAGATGGCTGTGAGCCACCATGTGGTTGCTGGGAATTGAACTCAGGACCTCTGGAAGAGCAGCCATTGCTCTTAACGGCTGAGCCATCTCTCCAGCCCCCCGAGTTGATTTTCTATTCTGAGGAAGGAGGTCCTAAAGGAGATGATTTATTTCAGGAAACAGGTTCTGTTGCTAAAGTCACACCCCTGAAATCCTGACACCCCCAGACCCAAATCTTCCTCCAGTGTGGTGCCATGTCTGTCCATGTAGGAAAAGGACCCAGGTAGGGAAAGGACCTGGAGGAGGAAGAGGCCTGATGGAAGAACAAGAGGAAATGGCATGATGGAGGAGGGGTCTAAAGCTCAGAGCCAGCCTGGAGCCTTGTGTGGTGGTAGGTTATCCTGGGCTCACATCTCGTGCCCTTGGTTTAAGAACCTGCTCTCTCTGCCCCTCAAAAGCCAGAGAAGAAAAAGTAGACCGCCTGGGCTGGTCAGGCCCTGGTCTCTGAGAACAGATCATTAGACCGCAATGGATTCTGATGTAAGCTATACCTATTGCTTGTATCCAGTTCCTGACCCCACCCCCCGGTGGACTTTGAAAACTGAAGAGCTAGTTTGGATTTTGTCCTGGTCTAGTGACAGATCTCAGCTCAAGTGTCACCTAGCCTGGGCAGGGTGGGTAGGGTACCCTACTCTGCTTCTCCTGATGCTGGCACTTGGTCCTTGCAAGCTGCCTTTGGCTGGGAATCTGTGTCCTCCATATGCCAAGAACTCCTTCAGGCTGGTGTCTGTCCCTTGCTGATTGTCCATCAATGTGTCCCTCAGGCCAGCATGTGAGGCCTCGAGCTCACAGCTCAGCGGGCATCAGTCAGTGGGTTGGATGGGAATGACCTCCGTCAGACTTGGAATCAATTTTGTTTTTGAGGTTCTCTCTGCAAGTGAAGGTGAAGGCTCCCCTCAAAGCCAAGCCCACAACAAAGGCTTGTGTTGAGAACATTTGCTAAGGAAGTGCTGCCTGGACAGGTGTGTGAGGCAGGAGTCAAGGATGGAAGGGGAGGACCAGTGCAAGGGTCCGTCCATTTCCATCAAGGAAATGCCTTCCAAGCTCCGTGCATTCCATAAGGCAGGCAGGAAGTGAGACCAGCAGTGTGCAGGGGCAGATGAGGCAGGGTCATGTGGCAACTACAGCCGGCACAGTGTGGAAAGGTGGAGTCTGGGTGACGTTAGCATAGCACATAGCAATGTGAGATACCAGATCTCTCAGCTTCTAACAGAAAAGAAGTTGACTGACCCTCAGTCAGAAAGGATGCAGAAGTTACCATCAATGACTTCCGGAAAAGATCTGCTGGAAATAAAAAAGCCCACAGTGTGAAGGTCACGCCCACAGTGTGGGAATGGAGATGGTATGTAGCCAATGCCTTTCTGGTTTCTTGCCCTCATTGTGGGAGCAGATCCAGGCTCCCCATACCCCTTGCCCACATAAGTCTTGGCCCTGGATCCTCAACAGTCAACTCTGCAGCTTGGAGAGTCAATCCATGCTATCGCTCACCTGCTTCTTGGATTTGTGGGCACACAGTGGAGCAGAGGCCACTGCCCAGCCCCATCATTCTAGCCTTTTTCTCAACACACCAACCTCGTCATAGCAATCTGAATGAGCGGTTCCTAAATGCGTCCTGAATCAACAGCAGGGTGTCCCTGACAAGGACAAACTCTTGACCTCTGGTTATGGCTTCAAGCATTACAGACTCAGTGAGTTCCCACCCCACCCCTTCCCTTGGTTCCCACACTCACTGCAGTTCAAGAATCTGAGCCAGGAGTGATCTACTCAGCACGGGTGACCATCGGAGCCCTGGAGAATGTTGGGCCTGTCTCCCACTGCAGAGAGCGTCTCTTTTGCAGAAGAGAAGGTGGGTGTGCCACAGGAGGTCAGCTCAGCTTGGAACCACACTGGGGCGAGCACCACTAAAAGAGCAACCTCTGGAGAACATGCTCCACCCTGCTCCAGCGTCTCCACAGAGCCTGGCCTCGGCCACTGGGGACAAGAAGAGATTTAGGACGACTCCAATCCAGTCTGCACATCTTACTTGTCCAAGAATCCCAGACTTCTGCTCCAGGATAGAACACTGTGGGGCTTGTGGGACATCCTGGTCTTGCTACCCCACTATGTCATTAACTGCATGCGTGCTGGGGCCTCTCAAATGCCCATCCCTGTACTATCAATAAATGCTTGGAACATTTTGCTTTCCCAAGCACTTCGTCAAGGGCCAGCACACAGTAGGTGGACAGTGACCATCTGCTGTAGGAATGGCTGCAGGTGCAAGCTCAGCAGGGTCTCTCTCCTCTGTCTTCTTTACTAGGCCATCTCCCCTTGGCTAGGCAGTCCTCCTCATCCAGCCCTGCAGAGTGACTTACCGGGTTTGGAGCAGTGCACACAAACCCTTGACCTCCCGTTCTTCTCTTCAGTGGAGTGCCGAGGTTGGCAGGAGGTGAGAATAGCAGCTATCGGTGTCCCCAAGCCATAGGCTGGGGTGAGCAAGGTAGATCTATAAGAGCTCCAAAAGGGGAGAGACAGACAGACGAGCAGAGGAGAGAAAAGAGAGAAAGAAAAATTGTCCCATGCCAAGGATGGTCACAATGCGTTATTAGAGTGTCCAGAAAATTATGGCTTCTGTCCATTAGTTCTTTCAGGGTTAATATTGATGCAGATATTATTTCTATCCATGGCCCCATTTGTTTGAAATATTATGACGGGGAGTAGCTGCGTCGTGAATCAACTCGGTTGATGGAGTAGTTAGCTGTGCCACGGGGGCAGCCTGCCGCCCCTCCCCTCCGCCAGCATGAAATATTGCCGAGACGGTTCCTTAAAGTGAGCACTCTATCATCATTTGTGTGCGGCCCCCACTAGGCCCGCCTCCCCGGCTTCCCGTTGGGCGCGAGGAGCTGTCATAACTCAATCAGGCGGTTAATGTGCTGCGTCTCACGGCACTGCGGCCCAGCTGCTGGCCAAGCAGCCTGCTGACAGCTGGGGGTCCCTCCAGCCCACTACTGGCCACATGCGGGGTAGAGGTATTTTTTTGGAGGTGGAAACGGGAGTCTGTTTCCGCGTGCCACTTACCACGCTCCAAACACCATCTGTCATCTCCCACTCGCAAGTTGGGCGCGCTGCTTTCTGGGCCGGAAGGTCATTCTTCCCGCTCGCTCTGAGGCCGTGCAACCCTCCAAAAAAAAAAAATGGAACTGAGGCACAGTGCAGGGAAAGGCAGCCAGCCTCTGCTTCCTGCACCCCACCAGCTCAATGGTAGCATCACCTGTCACCTAGTAAAAGTCATAACAGTGCATTGTTTATGGAGCCCTCCCAGCACCCAGAAAAATCTAAGCAGACTCAGTGCTGGGGGCCGGCAATCTTTTCCGACAGGGTGAGCTGCTAAGTGTGCGATGCTTCTTGGGTCTCTCCTGCTGTACCAAGCTGTGCTGATGCCTACGCAGTCTGGGCAGCTGAGCAGGGACGGCGGGCTAGACCTGGCTCTGCCCTCTGCTTTGCGCTGTTCCCTCTTGGCCTCACTTGCAGGCTTTGCTCAATGCCATTTGTCCAGTCTTCCTAGAACTCCTCAACTTTAAGGTTCAAACCCAGTTCAGGCAGTCCTGAGCTGGAGTCTGGCTTGTCGCTCCTTCATAACTTGAGTCCCATATCTTTAATGTGTTTGCAATCTTACACACCAGAGGTCTGCCGCTTCGGTGTCAGCACTGTGAGGACTGGGAAGAGACCCAAATGCACCCCTCGCATCCGGCATCCAACCCACGTCCTAAGAATGGGTCATCCCCTGGCAAGCACTGTCTAAAGCCCCATTTTTCAGGTGTGGAGGCCAGGATGAGAATGCTCTGGAGCTGTCCAAGGTCACCCAGCAAGTGAAGCTCTTGGTCTCCTCCAACCTGATTCCTTGCCATGGTTTTGCTCACTCATCTCTGCGTGTAGCGTTTACCGAATCCTTGTTCTCAGTCAGAAAAACAGCCTGGGCTCTAGTCCTGAAGGACACCCCACACGGTTGAAGAATCTGTCAGAGTTGAGGAACTCCTGGCATGCCATCTGAACACGAATCCCTCTCATGGAGCCCCGGTTCTTTCTAGCATGGCACTTCTCTTGCCAAGCCTTTGTGGACACAACTGAAAGCCAGAGATCTGGGGATACCTGGATGGTAGGGGGAACCCCATGTTTGCCCCTCTCCAGCATCTTTCTCCATAACCACAACTTAGGGACACTCAGGCCTTTAGACTGGCCATTGAGAGGAACAGAAGAGGTTCATAAGTTCCTCCCACCCCTGTAGCCCAATCCAGTCCCCCGTACTAGCTGTTCCCACTACACAGCTCTTGCCCTCACCATTCCCTCCCCCAGTCTGTCTTCGCACCCACAAGCAAAGGTTAAAAGAGGGAAGGAAGCTCCCCAGCGTTTTGTAGGGTGTTATGGGGGCCAATTGGCAGGAGGGTGGAAAGTAGGTTTTGAATGAGGCAGAGGAACCTTTGTGATATGGATAGGCCTCCTCCAATCAGTCGAAGGCTTTCAGAGGAGAGGCTGAAAGCCTCCAGGAACATGCCCTCCTTACCTGTGTGCTGTGGGTCTCAAGCTTCCTGGGCCTCCAGGCTGCAGAGTTCCCACGCATCCTTCCCCCTACTCCCCACAGCCCCCACACACCTCCACTCCAGCCTCTCTCCAGGTTTCATTATGTAGCTCATTAGATCATTGTTGGCCTCACCATCTCAATCTTCCTATCCCAGCCTCCCTAGCGCTGGGATTCCAGGCATACGCTTCCCCCTTCCATCTCCCAGTTCCCCCTCCAGGCATCCTCATGCCGTGTTGGTTTTGTTTCTCTCTCTGACTAGTGCAGAGACTGCCATCAAGTCCAACTGTTCAACTCCTTCCCTTAAGAGAGGAGGCAAACCGAGGCGCAGAGAGAGCGGGGATTTTAACCCCTCTCCTGCAGGTCAGCACGCCCTCTGGGGAGTCCCCTGGCTGTGGAGAGGCTGGGGTCCTTCACCCTCCCACACTTCCAGCTCAAGTGGAAGGCAGAGATCACATGTGTTCTGAGGAAAATCACCTCCTCACCAGACGTGGGTGACTGGGGAATTAGAAATCAAAAATTCGGTGTGAAAATACAGAAATCTAGCGGCAGAGCCAATTTTCCATCACACTTAGCAACTCCATTTGATGCGATAGTTTGCTAATAAAACATGAGCATTACGGTAACATAATATTTTAAGTATCCATTAACTAATACGTAAATATAATGGAGTCTTATGGAAATATACTTAAGCTGTCACCAACACCCCTAATGTAATATGCATGACTTCCAGGCTATTTATAGTTCCTCGGGTTCGCTCTCTCCAGCGACTCCATTGGCTCAATCATAGAAGATCTTGTTCTCTCTCCCTTCCCCTTTCTCTACAGGGCGCTTGGCCTGCACCCACTTGCTCGGCAGCCGATGGGCGCCTATGTGTGCCAAGCCTGGTGGTGCTGGGTGCTGGGGCAGGTAGAGTAGGCACAGCCTGTAGGTGTGGTGTGGAGTCTCTGAGGTAGCAGATACAGGTCATACGGGTGACAAGAAATGACCAGGAGAAAATACTGGGAATTATGAGAAGCGGGCCAGGGAGGCTTCTTGGAGGAAGCACCATGGGCTGAAGAGTGGAGAAGGAGGAAGAGTTGGTGGGCTAAAGCAGGATAAAGGGAGGGGATGGGGGCAATTATGCTGAGGGCCATAGACCTGGCCTAAAGCTGTCAACAGTCCTGGTGCTGCCACGCAGACTGTGAGGGGCTGAGCAAGGCAACCCAGAAAGCAGACAGTGAGCAAAGGCTGCCCTAAGGGAGGCTGAGGGGTAGTGGAAAGGCCGGTATTGATGCCAAGGTTGGGCAAGGGACTTCCTTTACCTTGTCACCCTCATCTGAACACAGACTGGTAAAGGGCTTTAGGGGTTACAACAAAGTCCTCTGTAGACTTGGGTCCAGCCAACAACTTTCTCTAATACAATTTAAAGCAGAGGACAGCCTGTCTGCAGACCCCTAATCCCTTATCCATTAGCCTGGAGGTGGCAAGGCTGTAAGGACCTTTGAGGTCAGGCCTTCATAGGCCAAGATGGGCCTCATCCCCAGCACCTCTGGAGTCTCTCTGTTATGGGAAATGGCACAGCGCAATGATCCACAAGAGGGCATCGTGAATGGCTTCAACCAGACTTGTCCTTTCATTAGCAGTGAACCGGAAATGGATGTGAGCCAGCATAGGTCGTTTCCTCGGGCAGTGCAGGGCAGGAGTGAGACAGAGCAAGTCAGCAAACACCTTCTTACCTAGGATCCCCGTGGCTTCTCACTGGAACTCTCATCCTCTGGGAAATAGGTCGAACCCTGTGCTGAGAATGAATCCCAAGTAGTTACTGTACTGGGTAAGGAGTTGCCTGAACCCACAGCACCTCCCCATCCTGCTCATCCACCTGCCTCTCCAGTCCACGCGAGGTCAGGAGCAGTGACCACAAGGGCCGCAGGTGCACCTCCTTGTTCACATCAGCCTCTGCATCTGCTGACTGTAGGACCACGCGTGGTCTTTGAGCATCCCACTTCCAGCCCAGCTGTTCAAAGCTATTCACAGCCCAGCTCAGATCCACGCCCTGCTGAAGCTGCCTCATGTCTAAGGCTCTCTTAGCAGAGTTGCTCAGCTGCAGTGACAGTTTCCCGGGACACGCCGCCAGACTCACCCACGTGATGGCGCCCTTCTTGGACCATCTACGCAACTCTTGCCATGCATGTTCGACTGAGGCAGCAGGTCGGACATTGGCAGGACTCTGAGAGGCCATGTCCCACCAGCCATTTGCCCCAGTGGATAAATTGCTCATTGGGGCCCAAAAGGTCTGAGCAGGGAAGCCTTCCAAGGACCACCAGACATCTAAAAAGCTCCTGAGAGCCTTGCTGTAGTCATTCTCTGGCTGAGCAAGGCAAATTTAAAGTTTCCCCCAATATACCAATGCCCGTGGCAAGGACGAGGTGCAAAGCCCGGGCCAGAGGACATTTTGGCTTTGACCTGGGGCTGCTGTTTGGCTGCTGGGAAGGCAGAAGACATCGTCACAGGTGGAAGAGATTAAGCAGGGTAGAATTTGACCACCTGAGGTTGACACTTGGCTCCCTAAGGCGGGATAGTTAGAAGGGACTGTTTTGTAAGCAAGGTGTCCTACCAGGACCCCACTGAGTGGAGACGCATTATGGGACACTTCCTGTATGTCTGGAAGCCCCACAAGTAGCCTACCAGGAGTGAGTTCCCATTGAACAGGTGAGGAAGCCAAGACAGTTAAGCTGCCATATGACCTGGCTGCGGTGGCTTGCCAGCAGCTGGGCCTTGAAATCAGTACTCTCTGGCCCTGTAGCCTGATTCTTGTAATAACCTTTATGACAGAAGCCCCACTAGTGGGGGTTTAACTAAGATCTCATGGTCTGTGGGTGATTGGGCTCAGCTGTTCTGCCTTGGGTGTCTTTGGAACATGCACTGGATGATGTGGGAATGGAGATGTCTGAAGTCATCCAAGACGGTGTCTGTTTCCTCCTTCTCCTTTCTTCTCCCCTCCCTCCTCTGCCCTTGCCTTCCTTCCCCTCCCTCCCCCTCCTCTTCCCTCCCCCTTCTTCCCTTTCCTCTCCTCTTGTTCTTCTCTCCCCTCCTCCCCACTCTTCCTTTCTCAGTGTGAGCTCTCCAGTGTGGCAGCTTCAGTGAAGGTGGTCTCTCTATGTCATTGCTAGGCTGCAAAGGCTCGTGTCCCAAAAATGATTCAACATGCCAGAGCGAGTCTTCCGAGTCTCCTGGCATCACTCCTAATGGGCTGTATCTGTGAGACAGAGATGTGTATTTTATCTGCTACACTGAGTTATATCATGCCTGAATTGGGGTCTAGAAGCAGGGAAAGTGGCGGAAGCCATAGCTAACCTGAAAAATAAAGCAGGGCACAATTTAGAACCCCAAAGTTTCCCCCCCGAGGAAGTGAGGAAGAGCCCGCAGGTACCTGCCTGCATCATGAGCTGAATGGCTGGGATGTAATCGGCCAGAGGGGAGAGGAGGAAGTAACTCAGCAAATAGATGCTGGCTAAGAGCCAGGCAGGAGTGTGAGCATGTCATACACGTGCAGCGTTAAGTGGAGATTATGTGTGGAGGGCCCTGAGTGTGGGTACCATGAATCAAAATGCTGACCTTTGAGGAGAAGCTGATAAGGGAGCAGGACAGCAGGTGATAGTGATGCCATCCTAAATGAGAAGGATGAGGGGGCACACAGGAAGCTACTGGGTGACTGGGATGTAAGTTAAGAGCTTGCTGCATGCACTGAGCACTGAGCCCATCTAGATAGGACTAGAAACAGTAAGAGGACTTGAACCTGCTAAAGCACAGAAAGAGAATCATCTAGAAAAATTTCAGGTCTCTGTGGGTGCTGAAAGCTGGAGATCTCTCTGAAGAAAGAGGAGGAGATCTCTTTCTGACGCCAAGATCGGGAAAGCCTACGAGGAAGTCCAGGATGAAGTCACTATGCCACCCCTGTCTCCTGAAGAAATTCCCTTCCCTGTTGACTCAGCGCTGGCCCACTCCCATTGGGATAAAAACTCTTCCCGCCTCTCTTGGAAGCCGGTGAAGACCTGGACCTGTAGCCTCAGTGGGTCTGACTCAGTACAGGAGAAGACTATTCTCTGTGCAATGAGTGTAGAACATGAGGCTACAGGGATGGGTCCGTTGGCGCCACTGGTGGGCCATCGTCCCCTTGCTGAACCCTTCCCACCAACCCCCACCCAAGAAAATTCCCAAATCGTTTTTTTCCCTGCGGACTCAGCACAGGAAAGATCTGGGGAAGGAAGGAGCTTTCCAAGGGCCACTCCGTGTGGGAAACAGCATAGCCTTGGGAGCGTGTGCCCAAACGGTGAGCTCCGTGTGCAGCGGTGCCCAGGGATTGGCCAAAGAACAGAGAGAAGACGGAAATCATGTCCCGGATGAGTAACATGAGCTTAGAAGGCCTTCCTTTCCTTTCCCCGTGATGCAGACGCTTTGACCCCTGGAAATCAGCTCGAGGCACAGTGGCCACAGCTGGGAAGGATGTGCTATTGGTAGGCGTACCAGCCCAGCTGTCCGCCAAGCTCCTGGCTGGCCGCAGCACCTCCCTTGGCAGCGCTGGCGCCACTGAGGCCTGACAGTGGGCATGCAGACCCTGGGTCCGAGGGAGGAGGGGAAGGCGAGGAGACATTGCTGTGGTTTTGCGGCCAAAGAGGGGACATACTTAGGATATTTAGGGGATGCGCAGGGAGCAGGCTCTATCCCCCACAGCTCTGGCTGCCAACACTCAGCCACTGGAACATGCCTTTTGAGCAATGTCTTCATTTCTCCCAGGCGTTGGCTGGCCAGGTTCCCGCCACACTCACTGAGAGCAGGAAGGGGAGGAGGGGGGCAGGAGAGGGGAAGGTTGGGGTCACAGACTGGAGGAAAGGACTAGAAAATGGACTCCTAAGAGCTATTTGAGAAAGAAAACATGAGGACCTGCCAAATCCATCCCCTGTATGGCCTGTCAACTGGACATGACCCTTTAGAGCCTCCTGCATCCCACAGGAAGTCACATTCCACCCTGGACCGTGGCCCAGTGAGGGCACACCATGCACCAGGGCCCAGCATGAGGCCACGTTAAGGAGTGTGCCCCAAGGACACCAGCCTCAGAGCTGGGGCAAGCTGGCACCTCTCCTGCCAACACTAAGCCAGTCTTTATTTTTATACAGCACGGCTCAAAGTCCCAGCCACTGTGAGTCTCGCCCTCCCTTCCCTCCTTGCCTATTTTTAATTTTCGAACAACTTGATTTACTACCTGAAAGCCTTTGACTGGACTCAGGACGTCAGAAATATCAGGGCCAAGAAAGTACATGAGGGCCGCCTTTGTCAAAAGGACTCATCCTGGTGGAGAGACTAGCACTCCAGGTGGTAATGTGGATGAGCATAGGCATCCAGGAGGCAATATCAACTCATACAAAGACAGGATGGACTGGTAAAGATGGTTGAATGTGGGCAGGGGCAAACACAGGCGTAGGTACCAAGAGGTCCTGCTCTGGTCCCTTGAGAGGCACTTTCTTGAGATGGTTATGGGCCCACAGAAATCTCACCCTCCAGTCTGTGGGCAGGAAACTACCTGCCCATTGGCTTCTGAGACTAAGGAGCAAGACATGATCCGTGGTACCTGGTGACAGAAGGCACTTAGCAGGCAGTCATTCTTCCTGGTTATCAGGGGCCTGGTGTCAGTGATTAATGATTTTTAATAAATTAAAGAACCTGGCTTTACAAAGTAGGCCAAGTTCCACCCTACTTTATTAGGACAGTGACGGCTTTATGGAGACAGGTAGGCAAATCTCCTGGCGGGTGGGGGGGGGGTGTCCTTCTCTTCCAGAGCAGGTCCAAAGGGCCTCAGTGAGGAGGTGTGTCAGGATGCCAACCTTACCTGGTCCCCAGTGTGTCATCTGATCAGGTGGATTTGGTGGGTGGACTGTTCTGCCGGGCATCGGAAAGTAGAACCCTGGCTCTGAGCGTGGAAGGGGAGATTTACCTGAGAGATACCCCAGTTTGGCCTGATACAGATCGGCTGGCATTTCTCGGGGCTGAAAGAGTGGCAACCGAATCCTGCGCCTGCCTGACCCAGCCCCCGCACCAACCCTGGATCCGTTTCTGGTTTCCCTTTCTTCGGTAAACAGTGGCGCTGAGGCATGGCTGCCGGATGGCCTGGGCCCGCCCCGAACCCCTGATTGTCTGTGGCAGATAACATAGCTTGAGTGTGTACCATCATAGGTCCCATTCACACCACACTCCTGGCACTTTAATAATGAAACAGAGGGAGAGAGGGGAAGGGTGACTGGGAAGGAAGAGCCAATGATAGGGACAGGCTCGGATTCTGGGCAAACAGCTGCTTTGTGTTTAGAACTTGGGGCTTGTCTGGTTTTCGGGCAAGCCACAGGCCCCAAGAGCCCTTCTCCAGCCTGCCAGTCAGTGCCCACGAATGCCCAAATTTAGAAGCTAGCAACTGTGCCCAGTTGGGCTTTTTGGAGGAGCGTAGACAAAGGTAGACACCCTTACGTCCTCATTGGCGTTTTCTATTTTTGCTGCTGATGGTGTTAGCGGTAGTGGCGGTGTGGTGGTGGTCGTGATAGTGGCGGTGGTGGCGTGGAGAGGGTCCGCTGTATTTTTCACCATCTCTCCAAAGCAGTTTCCATTCCAGAACCCGAGACTGCTCTGTAGCATCTCATCTGGGGATTGCAAAGACAGACCTTGTCTGCCCTGAAGGTGTCTGCCCAGGAACCTCTGCCGCGAGCTCTGACGCATCTGTGTGCATGCTTCTCTACATGAGGGGGCTTCACGGACATGATCCCAGAGGTGACCCAAATCCTGCTTTATAGGGAGCAGAGAGACTGGGAGGACAGAGAGGAAAGAAGGAAGAACAGTAGAGGAGAGAAAAGGAAAAGGAGGCAAAGGCAGGACCTACCCAGTCATAGACCCGTGTTCACACCTGCTCCGAGGCCACAGCTGAACCCATCCCCTTCTGTCTTCAAGGGATTTATCCTCTTGACATACAGGAGCAGTGGGGCAGAAAGGGGAAGCCCACTGTTGGCACTCTCCCTATAAGCCCAGGAAAGGAGCATCGTCAGGCCGTGAGAAAATGATGGCTCCCTGCTGTGTGGCCTTGGCAAGCTACAGAACATTTCTGCTCTCAGTTTCCTCGTGTGTAAAGCCCGATGCTAACGGACCTCCTACCTCCCCGAGAAAACGAAGTAAAAATGATGAGTTATAAGCACCTTGGCAAGCATTGCAGGACTGTGTTATTAACCACTCGTTACCAGCCCCCTAGGCTTACCTGTGCCCGGCTTCGCTCATACCCAAGGGTGTGGCACGGGAGGCATGGGAGGCTAGAAGCGTGAAAAGAGAGAGGTTGTGGAACAGTTCAGACCACTTAGCAGTGCAGAGGCAGGGCTGCGGAAGGAGGGCTGTGTGAAAAAAGACGATGAGCGTGGCTTCTGAGCTTCCTATTCCAGCTCTATTCACAAGCTGTACACCCTTTGCCTGGTTATTTAACCTCAGTGAGCCTTACTCCCCTCATCTGTGAAATGGGACGACTTGGATATTTCCTCTGTAGCACAACTGGAGTCCATGGTATCACAGGGCAATACTGTATAAACAGGGCAATAAAATTAGCTATTCTCAGGTTGAGCTTGGCTCTCCCATGGAGGTGTTTGTGGATGGAGGGAAAGAGGTGGGCTGTCCGGGCTGGTAGACTAAATGGCAATGTGACAGTAGGAGGAAGAGAAGGTCAGAATAATGACCAGGACAGGTTAGTTGGAGAAAAGGGCTTGGCACTGGGGACTCGTAGGAGGAGCGTTGGGCAGAAGGAAGCTGGAGCCAGAACAAATGGGCTCTGTATGATGGCCCAGGAACCTGGTTTGCTTCAGCTGGGTAAAAAAGCTTCTGGAAGGGAACTTGTTGAATGCAAGCGTTGGCCCCAGCTGACCGTGTACTGACAGAAGGCACGATGGGAAGGGAGAGAGAGGAGGGAGCTGGGGAGGGTGGGTAGGAGCAGGAGGGTGTGAGGGCGAGGCTGGAGACCCGGGGACGCAACCGGTGGGGCAAACGTGCGTGTGTGACATCCGAGAGGGAACACTCGACCCCCACTGGAAGATATACGTCTGGCACTCTGGCGGAAGCTGGAACTGAACTGGGGACAGGGATTTGGAAGCCGGCCACAAGGATGTGACAATTGACACTGTAGGGACAGACAATCTCAAGGAGAGAGCCGAAGGCCATGACACAGAAAGCTGAGGCCAGGTTTAAACAAACACGGGTGATTAAGTATCAAGTACTAAAAGCCGATCCCGCAGAGGCACTAGGAAGGGTCTGAGGGGGAGGACTCGAAGATCTAGGAGCATGCAGGGAAGAAGCGATATGCTTAGCTGAGCCATGGTTGACCCTGGATTTGGGCTCTTGAGCTCTTCTTACCCTAGGCTCAAAGTCACCTATGACCTGTGGCCCCAAGGACTAAACTTCAGAAAATCCAGTTCTCATTGTATGAATTGAAGGAAAGCACTTGCAGCCCACATTACACATAATCTTTATATGACCATATACAAATTGAGTTGGCTCACAGTGCGGGGCTGACGTAATGCTGCGACTTGTAGACATTTAAAACTGTATTAATTTTAGTTTTGTGAGCTCCTTTTTATATTTTGGGAGCCAATTTGTTTTCAGTTCTCAGATATTTTCACAGGCCCCCAAGCAGCATATTACAAATTTGCCTGCAGTGCCAAATATTTTCAACAGTTTTAACTCGGCTTAAGTGCTGGCCTAGGAGTCATGGGGAGTGGACAGAGGCCTGGCAAAGGCTGTCCCGGCTTGTGATGCATCTTCCTCTCTCAGATGGCTTCCTGCTGGCTCACTGTGACCCGGCGCCTTCCTGGGCATGAGTGCCCATCAGATGTGACATCTTAGCTCTTAGGGACCCAGGTCAGCATTGGCTGGTCAGGATGGGCACTGTCCCTGATTTAGAGTGGGTAGAACACTGCCTGTGCCTAGTTCTGGCTTTCTAGTTTTTGGAGGGGTGAGCATCTTGGGTCTCCAGACAAGGTTTGGGGTGAGCAAGAAAGCAAAGGTCATATATGTGAACCACTGCACTGTGAGGAACACAGACATGTTTCAGTGTTTCTGTGATACAACTCTGACAGGGCAGACACTCCTGCCCTCTGGAGCTGCCAGGTGTGTGCCTGGCTCCTTGTCTTCTGGAACTGTTTCTTCTGTTCAAAGTAGCAGGTTCCCACATCTGCCAACTCTGACCAGCATCTAGTCGGAGCCGTATAAAGACCTCAAGGGTCTGGAGACATTCACCCAGTCTCCAGGACAAAGCACCCAGTGAGGGGAAACCCCCTCATCTTTCTGCAGCTGCTCTCACATCTGCCCACCCAAGGGTCTTTGCCCTCCCCCAAACCCATCCCAACCCCCTGAAGCTGGCCTATGGGGCCAAGTGGCAAAGTCTGAGTACTTTTTAAGCACTACAATTTGGTGCAATTATTTGAAAGTAAACAATCCGCTGTGTCAATTAAACATTGTTTAGCTTGCGTTCCTTCTGATGCAGGGAGCGATCTGCTCCGCAGCTCTCTGGCTAGGAGGGATAGACCCAGGCGCCAGCTTTGGCTGACTGAGTGGCTCCCTGCCTTGCTGGGGAAGAGCTTCCTGCAGGTTCCCACTGAAGCCTTGAAGAGTAAGGGGAAAGGCAGGAGGCAACAGCTGCATCTCAGGGGAGCTTTTTCTGGCCTCGTAGGCAACCCCCTCCTTTCCCTTCACTCAAACCTTCCCTAGCACAGGCAAAGGAGTGCTGTCAGGCCTGGAAGAACATAGTCCTTGTGGGATCTTCTGGCTCGGCAGTTTTTATTTCATCGTGCTCTAACTGAAGGCTTTCTTTCATTTTTTACATCCATTTGTATCTTGCGGAAATGTAATCCATGTGTTTTCCATTCGTTTACACTCGATTCCTCAAAATATTATTCCTACGAACTGTTTGATGTCCACCAGCTGTGGGGACCTCTGTGCCTAGGGCTGTGTCCTCTATGAAATAATTTTGGCGCCCCCCACTTGTGATCATAGAAGGCAAAGTGGAAAGGTCCACCTCTGTCCCCAAGCTGTGTATCCAGGTGTGAATGCATGTACACGTGCGAGTGTGCACGTAATGGTGCCATAGGGAGACTGTGCCAGAATTTGCACACAGTTAGTGGCCCCATAGAGCTGAGTGAACTCGCTCCCTCTCTCACCTTCTTTGCTCGCTCTCCGCATTTGTTATCTGTCCTCCCCAGTAACTCTGGGAAAGTCAAAATTAAGCAGAAGTATTCCCATTTACCAGACAGAAGTACTGGATCCATCAGCTCCTAGCCCAAGCTCTTGCTCTCATTAAATCCTGCATACATACTATAGCTTGGGTTAAACAAAGAACATTTAAAGCCCAAATGCCTGACACCCTCTGGAGAGTGGATCTACTCTCTGCACAAACGCTTGTTGATTACTTGGGTTGAGTTAGGCACCTTGATAGATGCCAGGGATGAAAAGTGACCACAGCGGGTACAGAGCCCACTGAGATTTTAGGGGGAAGGACTATTAAGCCACAGCCAGCATGCCTGGCATGGCTGGGCCAGATGGTAGAGGCAATGCGTCATCTGTGTGCAATTAAATGTCCTTTGTCTTAGAGAGATCTATCCACATTAAACTATTTCTTTTTCTCCTTTGAGTAGCCTGGATAAACATAAACACTCCCTTCTAGAGGATGGAGCACTCCCTTCTAGAGGGTGGAGCACTCCCTTCTGGAGCATGGAACACTCCCTTCTAGAGGATGGAGCACCCCCTTCAAGTGGGTGGAGCACTCCCTTCTAGAGCATGGAACACTCCCTTCTAGAGGATGGAGCACTCCCTTCTAGAGGATGGAGCACTCCCTTCTAGAGGATGGAGCACTCCCTTCTAGAGGATGGAGCACTCCCTTCTAGAGGATGGAGCACTCCCTTCTAGAGGATGGCGTACTCTCTGCTAGAGGATGGAAAGCTGGCCTGCCATCTGGTGCTCACTGAATATCTAGTGGGTCCAAGCGATGTTCCAGACCAATGTAACACATATGACAAGAATAGTTTAGATTTCTCTACTAGCCATGCAATAAATAGCAAAAGGAAAAAAGGTGAAATTAATTTTAATCTTTCATTTTATTCTAATTACCATTTAATTAATTGATTTCAAATTATTATTTAACAATATTCTTTCAGTATCAATATAAAAAGTTATCAGTGTGATTTTGCTTGTTTTGAGGTCAGATCTCACTATGTATAGCCCAAGTAGGCCTCAAGCTTGTGATCCTTCTGCCTCAGTCTCCAGGTGCTGGCTGGGATTGAAGGGGCACAAAACTATTTCTAGTTTTAATGAGCTATTTTGCACTCCTTTTTGGGCTGACATCTGCTGGATGTTGAGACCCCTGCAACACACCTTGGTTGGACTGGCCACATCCCCAATGTGCCATAGCCACATGTGGCCGGGGACTGACATTTTGGGTAGCATGGCTCTATACACCTAACATACATTTTGCCTCTCCATCCTCCAGTAACCCTGTGGGAACTCCACTGATGACCCGTGTTACAGACGACAAACCCAAGAGAGGAGACGTAGGGTGCTGAGGTCCACAGCCTCTGAGACATGCACCTGGCAGTGTAACTGGGGTCTGCGTGACTACATCTTGCTTCTGCTTTTCGCACTGGGCGTTGTCTAGGCACCTTGGCATCCACCTGGCTATGCTGGTCCTCATCACACCTGAAGAGCTGCCTCATACGCACATGCTGAGAGGTCATGCTCAGACAGGCTTCCCATGGGGGAACCCTTCAAGATTGCAGTCTCTCCGATGCCAGAAAGCATTGCCATGTCATCTGCTTGTTTGAAACAACAATGGCCATTTTCCAGATGTCAAGCAAACCCAGCAAAGTTCAGTAATATAATGAGAAAGATAAAAAGAAGCTAATATAAGGAGCTAACTATAGCATTTAAGTGACTTTGATGCCATTAGGAAGGAAGACACAGCCTTATTTTATATGTTTCTACAAAGAAAAAGTGCCAATTAATTGGAAGTTGGCATTGATTGTGTTGGATGTGAGCAAACCAGCATTTTAGAATCAATGAAATATACCAAGTGCAGCATAGACAAAAGGCTAGACACTACGTGCAGTGTCTATGGGCTTCATAGAATACTGAGGCAAGTTACCTCATCTTATATACAGTGAGACAGAGAAGTTTAGCTAAGTGCTCGCAAGGCTTCTCCTTGAAGACAAGGTGAGGAGGAAAGAATACTGTAGGGTACTGAAACTTGACACTGGAGCTCTCTTTCCTCCACCAAGCCCATATGCTTCCATATCATCTTTCAGTCAGTATAGACTGGTGTATTGTGCTGTAACAAACAGCACCAAGATTTTAAAACATAAATCAACACAAATTTATTTCTTGTGTTAACCATCTCCACCAAACTCATTCTAGTCACCCAGACATCTAAATAGTCAGTTGTCACCACCATACCACCAATCACAGTTCTAGAAAAGAAAGACATAGCTCAAAAAGACCCCATATCCCCCCCTCCGTCTTCCCCACTTAGAGTAGCAGTTGGGTAGCCAGGAGATGATGTATATCACGTCCTCTGATAATCCATGGGCTAGTGTTAGTCATGCAATACCATTCACACATAGGTATAGGAAACACGATCCTGCCTGAAACTCAGGGGAGTGAAAATCAGAAGTGTTTGGTGAGAATGCTAATAAATGCCAATATACTCAGAAGCTGTAAGTAGCATTTGCCATCAGTCCAAAGGAAAAAATGAACTGAATCTACACTTTTTCGAAAGAGGAACAAATGTCAAAGAACATGTGAAAAGACATTCAGCATCTTTAGCCATGAGTGGAATGCAGCTTAAAACGACATTGAGATCCCGTCTCACCGCAATCAGAATGGTGGTTGTCAAGACAATGATGAGGTGGAAAGGGCCTTTATACACCGCTGGTGGGAACGTTAGTTAGCCCAGCCACTGTGGAAATCGATGCGGAGTTGCCCCAAACAGCTAAAACTAGAACTGTCACGTGCAAGTTAGAATCCAGGCTGAGGGATTCTAAATTTGTGTGCTGTACATCCATGCTTATGGTAAGACCCTTCACATAGCCAGGGCATAGAAGCAGCCTAGATGCCTGTTGTGAGTTAATGGAGAAATGTGCTTCATGTGCACACTGGAATTTTGCTTGGCTGTGAAGAATGAAATCATGTTATTTATAGGGAAATGGATGACCATGTTAAGTGAAAAAAGCCAGACTCAGAAAGACAAATGCCACGTTGTATTTCATACTGAAATCTAGTTTTTTTTTTTTTTTAAAAAAAAAACCAACCCATACAACATGGAAGAAAAGGGAACACTATTAGGGAAGAAGAAGGGGACACTCTTAGGGAAGAGAAAAGAAACCAGAGGACAAGGTGATAAAGGGAGCAGCAGTGGCCATAATCAAAGTATAATCTATGAGTTTTAAAAATGTCAACATAAAATCTATTATTTTGTATAATTTATATAAAATTATAAAAAAAAGAGCTCATCAGAAATTTTTCTCCATTTCAGGGGTTCAGCCAAGCTTTGACAGGTGACTTCCTGTGTATCTCAGTTTCTCATGCCCAGGGTCCACACTTATGGGGACAGTGGACATGAAGCTTTGCTGGTGATGTCATGCCTTGGGGAAGTTCTGAACCTCACTGGGACTCAGCTTGGTGGGGTCGGGACCTGCTGGGCTTCACCAGCCCCCAGCTCTGAGTCAGCCTGCCTATCAGGAATTGATAAGGTGATGGAAAAAGTGAGGCTGTAGCTAGAGACTGGAACAGAGGCCTGGGGACGGGGGAGCTGAGAATTTCCCTAACATCACAGGAAAAGCCTGCCTTGTGTCTCACAGTGTCCCTCCTTGGCACCACATCCAGGAACTCGTGCGGATTTTCCATAAGCTGATTTGAGCACACAGAAGCTAATGCATGAATTCCAATAAGTGGTGGCCACTGACGCACTGGTCACCCTTCCCTGACCATGGATCAGAGATGCTGCTGCTGCTTCTTCTTCTTCTTCTTCTTCTTCTTCTTCTTCTTCTTCTTCTTCTTCTTCTTCTTCTTCTTCTTCTTCTTCTTCTTCTTCATCATCATCATCATCATCAATGAACCTCACTTTCCCTTGCTTCCTATCTGGCTAGGGTTCAGCCCTTGGTGGTACCTAACCTTGGTCTGGACCACTCTCAGGTGTAAGATTTGGATCTTCAGTGAAGCAATATCACTTCGCTCACTAATTGCTGTCAGAGATTTTTGGAGGAAAAGCAACAACAACATGAAATTTAAGGTTGTAGTAAGCTAGAAACATACATCAAAGAGACTTTTGAATGGGACCTTAAAGGAGGGAGAAAGAACGTTCCCCGGGGCCACTTTCCCCCAGAGCCAGGGGGAGGGGCTTTTTCCCACCCTGCTCTGGCTTGAGAATGGGAGGTTGCTGTGTGCTTCTTGAGTCTCAGCAGCTCAAGGTCAGCAGCCTGACCACGCATCGTCCCCCCTGCTGGAGCAGTGCCAGGCTCAGCAAATATTTGCTTTGGCCCTCTGGAGACCAAGCTACTTACAAACAGAAGAGACACAATGGGACCATGTTTATAGTATGACCGGAGGGGGCTGCTCATGACCCATGAGGGACTTGTGAACCTGAAGGAGACATGCGCTCTGGGTTCCTGGGCAGTTTCACCCCCAGAGCCTGCCCTGGTGGGAGTCTTTGGGCAGCTGATTCCCTGTCTGTCTATGTCTAGACCTTTTCTCTTCCTTCAGACTAGAGACCCGGCCCTCCCTTACACCCTTTCGTGTTCTGCGTGTGCATCCTTTCCTAAAGGGAGGCTGTGACTCTCTCCTCCCCTTCTCCATCTCCTTTACAGATGGCTTCTGTGGCCCTTCAGGCCTTGACTGATGCCCACAGAAGAAGTCAGAGAAGCTCTTTGCTCTCTTAGCTTTTGGATGGCACAGACACCATGTTCATCCCTTCTCATAAGATACTGAGTTCTGGGTAGCAGGAAGGAGGAAGCTCAGCCCTCCCAACACCATCCTACCACTGATGGAATCTCAGCCTCCAACACAGAGCCCGATAGATGGTCCAGGGAGATGGCTGAGTGAATGACCACACAAATGGGTTGTGCTGCCTCCCTCAGACAGGCAACTTCAGGGTGCAAGGTCCTTCCGCTGCTCCTCACCATCCCCCACCCCCTCTTCTCGCTTCTCTCCTCCATTATCCTCCTGTTGTTGCTGTTATCGTAGTCCTCCTATTCCTCCTCTTGTCATTGGTCATCTTGTTTCTCCTGCTTCTGTCTTCCTCGTGCATCTTCTGCTTTCTATGTAGACAGGTATATATGACGGCATCCCTCTCCCCTTAACAAGCATGGAGACTCACCCATCAGCGGGGTGGAGCGCTTGCTCCACTCTATGCTCACATCACAGTTAGCCCAGGAGCCAGGAGAGCTGGATTCGTTCTACACACTAAGTGTGTCTTCTTTGCACAATTACTCCACATTTATGATCTGCTTTTCCCTGTGTCTAATATGTGGAGATTCAGGGTATCAGGTAACAGGGACCAGTGGGGGCTGGCTGAGAAAAGCATGTGAAATGTTTCCACCATATCTGGCACATTATAGATAACATGTAGTAACTCCAATGACAGGAGTGCCACTGTATCCATGGTGTCCAGGCACCACCACTTCTGGTTCTGAGGCAGATAAGATGTGATGTAGTTACTCGTCTGAGTCACACAATCATTTATGATGTAAAGGAACCTCTCTTGGGTCTTGTGCTGGGCCTGGTCTTCTCGGGAATACAGAATGAAAAGACATGCCAATTAAGAGAGTCTTCTGAGCAAGAGGGTTTGAAGAAAACCCTTATGAGTCTGAAGATGGGAAAGGCTAGATCATTGTGTAGGCAGTATAGTATGTCTGCTGTGTGACAAAGACCTTTGTCTCTGAAGAAACACAGCTTATCTATGGTGACTTGCGGGCTTCCAATCTTGGACACCTCCTTGGAGTCATCAATCTGATTTTTAAATGGAGTCTTGGACAAAGCAGTGAATTGCAGTCTTTCACCCAATGGATCCACCTCTGGATAGGTCAAAGATTTCAGGATGAGCCAAAAGCTCTTCCCTGCTCCTTCCAGTGAAGTCACCACCATCCCTGAAGCACGCCAATAATCTACTATGACCTTGTGTGTCCTTGTACCTCCTGACACACAGGGACACACGTCTGTGCCTGGGGAGCTCTCCAGAGGCAATCAACCAGTTAAGGCCACTAAGAGAATGTTTTGCTCCTGTTGGTTTAATATTTTGAGAAAGAGTCTTGTTATGTAGGTCAAGCTGCCCTCAAACCTGCAATCCTCCAACCTCGGCCTCCAAAATGTGGAACATGCAGGCATGTGCCACGATGCCCAGCTTAAATGGAAACTTTCAAGTGTTTTCTGTAAGCTGTGGCCTCTCCAGGGAGGCGCTGGGAGTGGTAGGGTGAGGGGAAATACTTGAATTATTTATCCTCAAAGCAGGAACTGATTAGTAAAAGTGGTCTTTATTGACTTTAATAAAAAGATGAAAGGTAGCAATAGCTAGCAATGTCACAAAACAGCCACATGACACACAGAGGCAAGTAACATGCCCAAGATCACAAACACACCACTGTCGGCTCTCAACTGGAGAGGAGAGGAGCGCTTACCTTCCTCCCTTAGACAAAGGCTGGCTCCATCTGATTTCTCTGCCTGAAGGTCCCTGGACACTTGTACCATCAGTAACACTTCACAGAGCCTTCAGTCCTAACAAATAATTAGCTAAAATTGAACCAGGGATCTCTTACATGTATGTCATAGGTCTGATATGAATAATGAGGCAGAAGGTTAACGGTGGGTCAGACACAGCTCCCCGTCTTCCAGCTTATTTATTCAGCGAAATGAGAAATTGATCACATTATTGCGGATAGGGGGAGCCTGATTCATCGCAATCAGCCTGGAATTGGCAGTTTTGACTGTAGGCAATTTGGAGACATTACTTATGCCTGAATAGGCCAGGAAGGTCATTTATAGCTTGTTAACACCTTCCCAACCTCCTCCTCCCTCTCCACTTTGTAACCAGGCCAGATTCGAAATCTCGGAGTCGAGAGTGGCACTTGATAGAAAATTAAAAGCACGGTGAGCAACACCCAGCCGTTCGTCCCTCCCTTCGGCTTGTTTCGGAATCCTGCAGCCTTCACAGGGTTGGCTATGGTGTCCAGCAGCATGACCGCAGAGAGGAAAGGAAAACAGTAGGCTGTCTGGATAAGACCAGTCAAGCCTCTGATGAGCGAAGTAGAGGCAGAGAGTCTATGCTAGACTCTGGAGACATTCCTAGGGTCCAGCCCAGCTCTGGACTAGCAAGTAAAGCCTAATAACTCTAGGATGTAGGGTGATTACCCAGAAGCTCCTGGCGAGAGTGTGAGCCAACCGGCACTCCCTGAGTGCAAGGCATTCTTGGACAGCAGTGGCCTACAGCTGCCCATGCACACTGCTAGAGAAGAATACCAGGGACCGAGTCCCTTGTAAAGAATGTGCATGTTGACTTGGCTCACAATTCTGGAGGCTCACATGTCCAAGAGCACGGGGCCAGCATCAAGCCATGATAACTGCCGTATCATCTTACTGGAGAAGGCTGAAGCATTAGCATCTGTGAGATCAAGAATGAGAACAGGGAGAAAGATTGAGAGAACACTGTGTGTGGGGGGGGGAGGTGGAAATGGGAGAGGAGGAAGGGAGAGAATATGCAAGAGAAAGCAAGAGCCTCAAGACCATTTATGTGGGGCACCAGCAATATAAGGCCTTGGCTGTGATCTAGCTGTGTTATCAGGCTCAATACTTCAATGCTGCTGCACTGAGAATATCAATAATCAACTGCATTCTTCTTTCTTTCCTTCTTTTCTCCCCACCCTCTTTTTTTGATGGTCTTGTGTAGCCCAAACTCATCTTGGAGCTGAGGATGACCTTAAACTTGTGCTCTCCCCACCTCTTCCTTCACGAGGTACTAGGGATTGAACCAGGGTTTTGTGGATAATGCACAAACACTCTACCAACTAAGCTACACTCAGAGCCTGGGGATTAAATTTCTAAGTCATGTTTTTTTGGGGGAGGGGTGCATTCAAACCCTAGCAAGAGACTTGGCCATGAGTTGGATTGTGGAGTGGTATCATAGGGTGCCTTAAAAATAATGGACTCTGAAAAAAAAAAATAATGGACTCTGGACCGAGATTCTGAAACACAGGTTCCTCATCTGTGAAGTAGGGGACATAGCAGAATTCACCTCAGGTGTCACACACAAACATACAAATGCTTAGAAATCAAGCCTGGTGCGTTCTTTTCTTTAGAAGTGGGTTTCTGATTGTTGCTTGTGGCAATACACACAAATGTACGTATAGAGGCCAGAGGAAGACGTTGATGCCCTTCTTTGTCTCTTTCCACCTTATTCCTTTGAGGCAAGGTCGCTCCCCAAACCTGAACACCAGGTTTCTGGCTAGGCTGGAAGCTATCAAGCCCCAGTGATCCTCCTATATACCCCATCTACCTTCCACCCACCATTACCAGGTGCTGACGTTACAGGCATGTAAGACCACACCCAGCTTCTTACATGGGTGCAGGGATCTGAACGCAGGTCCTCATAGCTCTACAGCAATCTCCCTTACCCACTGGTCCGCCTCTCCAGCCCTGTGCCTGGGTCGTTTTATATGTTGCACATACAACAATTATCGCCATTGTCGTCGTCATCCCTGCTATGATCAGGATGCCTCAAAAACATCTTTGTCAGTCCTAGGAGAACTTCTTTTCCAAAAAAATCCCTTGAAGAGGAAAAGACATGGTGTGTTGATTATCAACTGTTGCATATCCAACAAATCAGGCCCTCCTGACTTCAGGCGGCAGCCACATGATGTTCTGTGATTTGACTGCTCAACGGGGAGGGCCTTCTGCTGATCTCAGTGGGCGTCTATTATGTAGTTGGTGCCCAATAATAGCTAGGGTTAGTGTCTATGTGCAGGCTCTGTGGGGACACAAAGGCAGTTGGGCTCTTGTCTAACGCCCCAAGTGCTTTCAGAGAATGCTGACCTCCAGAAAGTGTAGTCTGCCAGTTAGTGGTTACAGGACACTCAAGTGGTTCAGTATCTTTGAGGCTCTGGTCTGGGTGACTATATGCAGAGGGATAAGTGATGAAAATTGTATTTTCATTCCACCTATCTATCATCTATCATCTATCTATCTATCTATCATCTATCTATCTATCTATCTATCTATCTATCTATCTATCTATCTACCATCTATCTTCTATCTATCATGTATCACCTATTTCTTATATATATATTTCTTATATCTATATGCACCTCTGTGTGTGCGCACACTGGATCAACTCTAGGACTTTACAGATGTTAGGCAGGTGTCCTACCATTAACTTCATCCCCCTCTCCGACCCAGTCCCATCCTTAACATCATTAGCACTGCCCTTCCTTCACCACAGAACATTCAACAGCACTTGCGCTGCTGGACCTGTGTTTGCATTCTGGGGCTCCTTTGACAACCTTTGTATGCAGGTGTGGTTTCCCATTAGGTCTCATCTTTAACGTCCTCTGTGTGCTTGTCCCCAGAGGCTCATTCCTCCCTGCAGGTGAAAAACTACCTTTCTTTATTCAACTGCAATTGTCTTTAAGCCAGAACCAGTCCTGCCATAAGTAGCAGATCCAAGGCCCCACAAATGCATGCCGGGCCTTGGACAGATGACAGACTGGGGCAGCGGCAGTGAGGACCAGGGCCAAGACTGTTGGTGGTCTCTGCTGTTTTCCCACCTCTCAGTAGCAGCAAGAGTGTACACACACACACACACACACACACACACACACACACACACACGGAATCTTCCTCCTCTTTCCAGTCCTTTTTTTCCCCCCTGATCTTAGAATAAACAAAACTCTTTCATTCTGGAGCCTGGAAGATTCCATAATGAGTTGAGCCTCTTAACAGTCTATTTTAATAAAACTCGGCTCTCTGGCTGTATAGAGACCATAAACCATGCAGGTTCCAGCAATAATATGTTTAGTAACCCTGCCTGATAAAGTGGAAATGTTTGCATGTTTCAAATTAGGAGCGATTTAAAGTAGGAAGCCAGCAAACCGGCTCTTGGGTTATGAAGCTTGACATTGTTAAGCCTTAAGAGTGCGCGCACTTCAAAGTCTTCTGGCTTGAAATACATCCTGTGTGCGGCTCCCAGGAACCAGCTGGGATGAGCCTCGGCGCCGAGCGGGAAGCCATGGCACAAGGCCGTTGGCTGACAGTGTCAACCCTTCAGAAACAGGCAGGATTTTTGTTCAGGAATATGTCACCCAGGGAAAACCCTGTTGCCCCTCTCCAGCACCGGCCCTTGAGACACAGCCTTGAGGGGCTTGTGAACTTGACTGATTTTAGAGGCATGATTTAGCATTGCCAAAGAGTTTATCAAACAAACGCCGAGTGGCAGCCAGATCCTGCAAGAGGCTCTAAAGCCACTTTACCCAATCCCTCTGCCCTGTATTGTTTTACAGTAGACGTTGTCTCGTTTTTCATTTGAACAAGTGGGCTCTGCTTAGCTTGCTCTAGTGTGTCTGGCCTCCTCTCTGTCCCTTGAGCCCAACAGGTTTCCGTCTACGTTAGCAAACGCACCTCACTCTTGCTATTATCTCTACTGTGAATGTGTGCGTGTGTGCACATACACCACCAGCGCTGCCTGCGACGGACACCAACACGACTCCCCATCGTGTAGTTGGCTCTCTGTCATGCGGGTTGCAAGCCCAAGTTACCTGCTGAGAAAGGCCTTTCCTGGTCGCCAGAGGACTCCCTCCTTATGGCCTGTCTCTCTGGGTTTTCTCGTTGAGGTTTCATGTTAGCTCCTAATTATTTTGCCTTTTTATTTTCTTGTTTGTCCACTGTCCATCTTTCCTAATAGCATGTTGACTTCAAGGAGAGCAGGGAGCCTGTTACTCTTGCTCGCCACTGGGTGGCAGATAGTAGGTGCTCAACAAATGCTTGCTGGGGGCGGACAGGACGGGGAGATTTGAATGGGTTTGTATGAATGGATAGATGGATGAATGGACGACGATGGTGGATGGTTGGCTGCATAGGTGAAAGGGTAGATGGAACCAGGTCAACATGAATGGGTAGGTTGGTCAGGTGGATGGAGGCATGGGTAGAGATGAATACATAATCTATAAGGATTCTTCAAAGTCCAAGACTGGGAGGGTGGGGAGAAGCAGTTAGAAGACGATAGGCTTGCTTTGAAACAATAAATGTGTTCCCTGGTACTGTAAGAGGTCCCCGCAATAGCACAGGTACCTGAGTCCATGCAGTCACTTAGGAGAGAGAAGCTGCTGGCATTCTCACCGACCCCAATTGCTTCTCTCTCTCTCTCTCTCTCTCTCTCTCTCTCTCTCTCTCTCTCTCTCTCAACATTATATTTCCTTCCATTTATTTTCCCATGGTCCGTGGTGGGAGATACAATTTCTATACCTTCAAAAAAGCATAATTGCAACCACTCTGGGTCCCCCATTCCCAAGTGACACCCCCAGTCCCACAGGAACAAAGGCTAGCCTGTTCTCGGCTAGACAGCCGATCCAGGCACAGCTACCGTGTGGTATGTGACCCTGCCCGGCTGGCTGAATTCTCTAGCTGATAAGAGCACTCCTCTTATTGCTGGTGGGGAGCCGGCAAATTAAGAGAGAGGAGACCTCCCTGTGACTCACTCTGTCTCTGCCCCTAGGGCGGACACCTCATCTTCCACAGAGTCTCCTTTTTCCTCGCCCAACCCAGCGTGGATCCTAACCAGCCAGGGGTGTCCAGGCTGCCCCCTTCCCCTGAGTATCACTTGACCACTGAACGTGGCCAGGAAAAACCAAAGTTGTCTCCACGGGAAGGGGCAGATGGAACAGAACCTGAAGTCCACAACACACAGTCCTCCTTGGGAAGCTGAGGCCAGAGGACTGTTTCAGAGGACTAGCCCAGTTCGCGTTACCACGTGAGATACTGTCTCAAAATTCCCCAAATCAAACACAAATAAACAAAAACAAACAAACAAACAAGTAGTACGGTAGTAGGGTAAGGTAAAGCCTTGGCCACACCTCTTCGGAGCCCTGCTCTGGCTACTCTGGCTTTTAATGAACAGCCTCACACAGGGTTGGCGTTTGACCCAGCAAGACCCCTGGATTCGGAGAGGACTTTCCAGGGCCAGTGTGAACTTTACACAGCTGTCTTCCTCTTGCGTCTGGGGGCTCCAGCACTGTGTAAACAGTTTCTCTCCAGAGTTGTTCATCATAGCACAATAGGGACCAGGGGCTAGGGCGCTCGGGGCTAGGATAATGACACCTGCACCCACCCTCGCGATGAAAAATGAGGGCAGCGGTGCGTGGAGTGACATTTGGGTTCTTGGCTAGAGAATGTGTCTACTATCAGTTCACCAGAAAGCGCGATGATCGCAGCGACGCTTTAACAAAGAAAATGCTATCGGGCATTTAGTAAGCTCACGTCAGCAGGACTGATGTGAAATTTATCGTGTTGGAAATAGCACGTTCATGTGTGTGTGGCAAATGTTGGCGTGTGAGCGCTATTCCCGGAGAAGCGGAGGAAGACATCCGCATTTGCTGTTCCTCTCCCCCGATGTCAGAGTTCAAACCCTCTGCTCAGGGGTCTTCAAAGCCCAGGGGAGCAAGAAGCACATGGCAGTGTAAGGCTGAGGCAGGGCTCTGAGGCTCACTCCTCTTAGACAGAAGGTGGGGCTCAAAATTGCTGAAAATTCAGTTGCTGAAAATTATGAGCAACTGAAACGTTTGCCAGAGCGCCTACCTAGCCAGGGGGCTGCTTGTTAGGAGTAAACACTGTCATCCGCAGCTACGCAGCTGCAGGCCAGCCTGGATGGTCACACTAAGAAGTCCCCCGAAGGTTAAACTCTGGATCACCTCTCGGGCAAGCCAGTGGGGGAGGAGCCATGCTGGCGGCCACCAACCAGGTCCGGTGTAAAATGAGACAGGGGTCCTGGGAGTTCAGGTATTGCAGGTTCAAGGTGACCACAGGACTCCTGTCATTCCGAGGGAGTCTATGTCCTCTCCCTTTGAATCTGAGATATTTATTCCTGAGGTCAGTTTTAACCTTGGAAGGCAGAGGGAGTGTCAATGTTAGGATTCAGGCATTACTCGGGCACCTGGCACGATGATGCACTCAGGCAGTAGCCTGGTCGGCCCAGGAGCCCAGGATCCTATGGCTGTACGTCACTCCGTCGTGCGTCACACGTCACTGCGTCATATGTCAGTACGTGATCTGTAGGCGGGCAGTCAGGCAGGCAGACATACAGGGTCCCTATAAGAGGCAAGCTCCGCCCGTTCCCTTCCTTTTTACCTGAGCGCCTCTGAAGAGGCAGGAGGGTCTTTACGCCACCTTGCCATCTCTCTGTCTCCCCCCTCCCCCCCGTCTCTTCCCTCCTCTCTCTCTCTCTCTCTCTCTCTCTCTCTCTCTCTCTCTCTCTCTCTCTCTCTCTCTCTCTCTCTCTCTCTCTCTGCGCCATCTCTCATCCCTCTTTCTCTCCTCCACCCTCTGCCTCTCTCACTGCTTCTCTCTTCGGCCCATCCTATCCCCAGAAGCTGGTTTCCCCTCTCCCCTTTTCCATTCCTTTTCTCTCAGTAAAACCCCTCCACGTGAGTACTCTTTGCATGTCGTGTCTGTCTCACCCGCTGTGGGACTCCTGGGACCCACCAAGGTCCCTCTCGCACCATATCATAACAGTCCTGATTAAGATAATAATTACGCTTTCCCGCTCTTAGAGTACAATGGCCTGAGCCGAATGGAGAGGCGTTCCCATGACGGTGGAAGCCAGCTCTGGTGTTCTGGTCAGCAGCCCCAAAAGGACATCCAACCCACAGGCAGTATCAGCTGCCACCAGTGTGGGGGAGACGTGTTGCTTGTTCCAACCACGCTGAATCCCCAGAAGACTGTAGCTCCCGCTAGAAGATCTGCCTATCTGAGCACAGTCACCCCACAAAACCCTCAGTCATGATGGATGGCTGCTTATTCTGAGGCACCAAGTTCATGAGGGTAGATACCTGATGCCACGCAGTAACTCGGGCCTTTGAGACCAAGGCACGGCCAGGCATCGGGCCCCACGTGAGCTCATGCTGATAACAGCTTCAGGTACTTAACACATCACTTCCCTTACAGAGTCCCCCATCCCCCAATTCTGACAGAACCTGTTTCAGATACTCTGAAGGGGACAGAGACAAAAGACATAGGAAACAGACCCCTGCCATCCAGGGGTTTGGTAGATGAGAAGGTAAAGATTCCAGACTAGACAGTAGTAGCCAGCCACCATTTGCTCTGGACCTTACCAATCTAAGAGTGCTCCACAAAAGCATGTTATTTTGTCCCCACGGAAAACTAGAGAGCACAAAGTCAGGTCACCTGTCCCAAGCCTAAACATCCACAAGGAAGCTAGAGTTTGTCTAGCCTGGGTTATCCCAGGGGCAATGTTCTAAACCATTCCTCAGAACCACCTGCCACTGTGAGCCTGAATGGGGGTGGATCCGCACTAGGTCACCTCTTTGGGTTTCTTGCCCTAAACAAGGAGATGTCTCCTGTGTTTACCTAGGTTGCAAAGGTGATAATGGATGCAACCTTTCAGATCGGTTCCTGCTGTTCTCTCTTCCATACTGGAGGAAAGAGTCCACACAGGATGTCTGAACCTAGCAGATTCTTCAAGGCAGTAGCTCCGCTCAGATTGAAACATCAGGCAGACATCCTGCTGAAGAGACCTTGCCTTTCAGCCAGGCTCTACCAGGACTGGGAGTGTGTTTTTCTGAAATAGGGACTTACAAGCCCTTAAGTCCTTTGAGCACGTGATCCTTGCCAGCTGCCCAGTTCTGCTCTTGCAGAACCAAGGCAGTGGTGGACAAAAATGCAAAGAAGTGACAGTGGCTGTGCTCCATTAAAACTGTTTACAAGTGACATGGGGGCTGGAGAGATGACTCAGTGCCTAAGAGCACTGGCTGCTCTTCCAGAAGACCTGGGTTCAATTCCCAGCATCCACATGGCTGCTCACAACTGTCTGTAACTCCAGAGAGAGGATCTGCCAGCCTTGTACAGACTTGCATTCAGGCAAAATACCAATGCACATAAAAACAAACAACAACAAAGACAAGTGATGGTTCAGGGTCAGTCTTTGCACTCTAATGTGCTAATCTGATAAGAGCTGGGCCTTGGAAGTGTTGCTGAGGATCCTATAGATAGGAAATTTCCCAGGGAAAAAGTTCATGATGGTTTGTTTGGTTGTTTTTTTTTGTTTGTTTGTTTTTGTTTTTTAATAGCAGTAAAGGAAAGATGTGCCAGAATATTCCTCTGACTTTGGGTCCCTAGCATGGTATGAGTCTGGATCTACATCAGGTTGTCGGCTCAGTTATTGTGATAGTGGGAGTGGTTTTGACAAAAATGCTGATTCATTTTGCACAAAAATCCAACAGCGCTCAGTGTGTGGGGCTATGCCTGTCCACAGTGACGCTTCTGTCTCCATGGGAACTCAGCCCCTTTGTAAATCCCTACAGAACACTCACTTCTTGGAAAATACACACGGGATGGTCTATGGTCCATTCTGCTTGGAACTGTGTACACTGTCTTCTTGGAGCCTTCCAATAGCCGACCACGTATCAGGAGACGGCAAATTCCTGGAGCACAGACCTGTTAATCTTGATTAACTCTGAGTTTTACAAACTCGCTTGGCCACAAAAACTTAATAGCTCATAGGTTAAAACACAGGGTCTGGATCCAATAGAATAGGAACAATTCCACTTAATTCCTGGACTTGGTGTAGAGAGCACAGAAGGAGCCTGAAGTGAGAGCTACCCAGGGCCTGTGCCCTAACACCAGGTGCAGGGTACAGCTACTGAGCTCAAAACACCCAGGAAATGTGGCTGAAGAGACTATAGAGATTGCTCGGTGTGTCTCCTGTCATTTTCAGAGAAGCTAGCTCCCTATCTTACAGCGTCAGAAATGCCATGGTTGTATTTTCAGAATTGTTTTTAGTTTTAAAAATTTGTGACTAGGAGTGTGGCCCATGTTAACAGCTGTGGGAAGGTGGGGACATTTCCTGGGATGGGGCAGGGTGAGCAGGTGGCTGTCTGTGCCCTGGAGAGGGCCTGTGTGGAAACAGTGCCCTACAAGGGCCTATGGATGCTGGTGGTCTCACCCTCCTCCAGGCAAGACCCTTTCAAGCCCCCCTCTCGCAAAGGCCAGAGGCCCCTGATATTGACCCATGTTTTAAGCCCTTGGATACTTCAAAGAAAGAAGATTAGGAGGCAAACTCAGAACCCGCTCCCCAGAGAGAATCATTTGTCCAGAAGTTGATATTATTGATGCGAGTGGAAGCTTCGAGGAGTGTGTAATTTCTTTAATAAAAGTCAGATTGAGGCTGGCCAGGGCTCCAGAGTTTTCCTGCTTCCTCCCACGCATCCCTGGGGCCAGCGGCCTCCTATGATCCCACCAATGTTTGATCAGCTATGCGCCTTCTCCAGGGCAGCTCAGGCAATGAGAAAGGCTTCGCTCTCTGGCTGTCTCCAGAGTTTTCCTTAAATTCTTTGTTTCCTTCAGAATTCATTATAAACGACATAATTACATCTCTCCTTTTTCTGACTGAGTGCACACCTCTTAGAAATGCTGGTTTGCTACAGGATGTGGAAGGGGGCTGCCTGCATATTTCCCCATCCTGGACTTTCTGCCCAAATGTGCCAACCTGTACCGATTTCTGTCTCATTTGGGGTACTGACAGCGCTCTGTAACTCACGAAATGGGAAGGCATTTAAAGAAGCAAAAGTCTGAGCTTCAGAGAGCAGCTCAGAGTCCCTGAGATGGGAGGTTCTGAGGGAAGACATGCCACCCGTGGGGTGTCACCAAGAAATAGTGGTGGGGCTGTGGTTCCCAAGCTTAGACCTTCCATTTTCGTATGATCACTAGACTTCCTTGCTTCAAAGCAGGAGTTTGAGCCCCGACAAGTGGTGCATGCCTGTAATCCCAGTTCTTGGGAGACTGAGGCAGGAGGACCCTCAAATTTGGAGCCAGGCTGGGCTAGATAGTGAAACCCTGTCTCAAAAACAAAACAGAAAACAATAAAGTCATTCTAAAGCTAACATTTTATTGGACTTTCTATTCATAGTGAATACAGCAAAAAAGGGGTTTGCTAGATAACAAATTGTCAACACTGATAGAAGAAATTTAATATTAGAGACAGACGCAAGAGAACTCACTGTTCACTCATTCATTCATTCATTCATTCATTCATTCACATATTCCTTTCATTGTCTTTCTCCCTTGCTGACTGATATAATTACAGGGGATGAACAGAACTCCGAAAAATTTTCTATAAAATTTCCGTCAAAAAACTCCAACATAGCAAGCAAACCCAGAAAGTCTCCCTCACTTAGGATGGCCCACCACACCCTTCTGAGAGAGGAAGCCTCGCTGTGAGACACGTGGGGAGAGAGACAAGGCTTCCATCCCCATTTGCGTAAAATTGATAATCCAAACCATCTCTCTGTTGGGGTCTTCTCTGATTGAAACTATGTTCTCTTTCATCTCTGCCAGGACGAGGAAAGTCATGTTCCTGCTCAGGCTGCTGTCTCATCTGCTAGACCAGCCTGTGAGCTAAGCCAAGTTTCATTAAAAATTATTGGTCTTATAACATTTTTTTTTTGCTTTAAAGAGTCCCATATGGAACCAATATCATGATCAGATTGGAGTCACACAGAGCCAGTGGGCATCTCATCCATTGCTGCTTCCTGCTGAATTTAAGGGAAAGAGCTCATCTGTTGCCCCCAAATGGTAAGTGACTATCTCAGCAAAGAACCCTCCACTTAAAAGGACTGAAGGGGTGGTGCCACCCTCATGGTCTGCATCCAGAAACACCCCTGCTCTTTCTGTGAGGTCTGACTCCTTGCCATGACCCATCTCCATGGAGCTCGCACACCTTCTGAGGTGGTGGCCGTCGGCAGATCTCTGGCTGAGACTGTGCCGAGTGGACCAGAATATCAGCTAAAGTGTGAATAGTGTCTAATCGCACGCAGCCTTGGCACATGCATTTTAATGGCCCCCACCCTCTGATAGGTTGTATTTCATTGACTTGGAAGAAACACTGCATTATCTGGGAAAACAGCACAGATGTTGCCTAATGAATGCTTCTGTTTAGGCTTTGTAGTAAGCTCATGAAACATTTATGCAAATCTCACATTCACACAAGGTGAAAGAACCCGCAGCGTTATGGAGCCTAGAGCAGGGCGACTTTTGTTTTGGTTTTGGTATTGCCTTTTTTCCACCCCAGTGTTTTATGGGTGTTCTTGTAGCTCTGGGGCGGGGGTGGGGGTGGGAGGTGGGGGAGAGGTTCAGTTTAGGAGGACACCAGGGCACTACAGATTTTCATCTCTTCTGTCCTCAGTTCTGTTATCATCCCTTCCAGCTGACTTCACATTTTATGATGCTAATGGTGGGTGTATGGTTTTGAGTTTCTCTGCTGTCAGCTGGTCAGTGGTTGCGAGGGATATATTTAATAGAATCTGACAGCTGATGGAACTGGCTGCATTGAAAGCGGATTTGATATGTGGGGTGAATATGGCGACCCTGGGACCACCGCAATAATGGCCCTTCTCATTCAGCTCTTGAAGCCAATGTAAGTCTTTCTCCGTACACACCAGTACATGCGCATAAAGGACATGACTTATGGATGGCTTCTTCTGTATGCTGATCTGAAGGCCATTTAGATAGCATGTCAAAACAGATTAGCTGCTTGATGCAGCCAAGAAATTAGGAAGAGAACTTTTTACAGTCCTGTCCACTGGTTGCACATGAGTCTATAGGCAGAGCGGCTGCTAGCCACGGGGAGCCTGAGATTGTCCCTGAGGGGCCGTGGGAGGAGAACTCTGGAGAGAAGGCAAGGACACCTTGTGAGAGCAAATCAGGCATGGTGGGACTGGGGGCAGCCTGAAGTTGCAGCAACAGGTGTCCTGGGTGTTGGGGGCTTTGGCTGCCTCAGCCTGCAGCGCTGAAGCCTCTGTGCAGTCAGCTCACAGAGCTATGCCATGCAGTGGGAGATAGCTGCACACTCTCCCAGGCCTGCTTGCCCCCTAGCCGCTGGAAAAAGTAGCATGTGTGTGGTGCTTCTTCTGTGTTCATTTTATCTGTGTGACCCAAGAGCCTTAAGATGTCAACTCTTAATAGTCCTATCGTGTCCATTTCCCGTATGTAGACAATAAAGAATGGCCAGATAGTGATGGGTCCAAAGTTAGAGCTAATGACTGGAGCAGCTGGAACTCAGAGGTCAATGACCCTCTTCTGCTTCCCTTCCTGTTTGGTGCTCAGCCAACAGTGTGCATGTGTGTGTATTTGCATGTATGCATGTACATGCGTGTGTGCATGTATGTATATATGTTCATGTGCATACATGCACACACTGGTGCACATAAGTGCACAGACAGATGGAAGGTCTTAGACACCAGTGCCCCCCTAGAGGTGATGCAGTGTATCCCTTTGGCCACAGTGAACCATGCCTAGGTCACAGAAATTGCTGTCTCTGCCTCAGCCAGCAAGGTGTCTCCCTGCTGTCCCTTGGGGCTCTTCTATAGCCTGAGAGAATCCTAGGCTGGTTTGCAACCTCATTCTAACCTCGGAGTCCACTCTCCTGCTCCTGCCCACAGCCTCCCTCTGCTCATATCCTCCGTGGTATGATTGCTTCAGTCGTGACATCTCAGGCAATCGACTCCTCCCAGAACGCTTTGTTCACCAATCTTTTTTTTCTGGGCAAAGAAGGAGAGCATGCTAGAGAAGTGAGCAGCTGTGGCATTGTCACCTGGGGAAAGCAGCCAGATGTTAGAGGATAGCCTCTTGCTGCCTGTGACTTTTAGGTCTGCAGCATAAAAACCCACTATTGATTCGAGACAGTGTGACCAATTTTGAGTGTCCGTTAAAGCCCAAAGCACCTCAACATCACATAATCAATTTCTCTTTATTCTTCCTTCCTCCTCCCCCTCCTCTCCTGCTCTGTACATGCTGTTATCTCTCCTGCGTCCGTCCCACCTGGTCTTTTATCCTTCCTAAAGTGGGGAGCAGCACCAGCCGGGGTGCTGTGGGAAGGCGGCCCTATGACAAAGAAGTAATAAAAGCATGTGCCCGTTCGTCAGAGTCCAGAGAACTTTGGAGAGCACCTTGAAGCAACCATGTGACAAGAAGAAAGGCTGCAGGAAGGAAAGAGAGCGCGATACAGAGACAGGAAAATGTGAGGCTCTGTCCAAGGTAATCATCTGTGGAATACTGAGATTGAGGGTACAGACGGCCTTGGGGGTTCTCCAACAAGCATCTCCCCAGAGCAGTAATGACACTAATGGTACGTGCTCCAGGAATATGGAGGGCCTCATCCAGAACATCCTCACTGTACACAAATGGCGCCAGAGCAGTCCAGCCTCTGAACCGAGGAGGCTGCAGACTTGTGAACTAAGGAGCAAAGGTGGATCTGTGTGGTCTATGCTGGCTTGGGGGGATGATAAAAGAAGTGGGGCTCGGGCCAAGTAACCGCAGTGTAGGCATCCCGGGAGGTCAGGTTGGCCTGGAAGATAGCTGAACTAAGAAAAGACAGGGCTGGGACTGGGTGACAGACATTCTCAGGAAAATGGCAGGATCGGTGAAGGGATGGGAGGATCTTGGTGATCGACAGTGTTGCCCAGCAACCCTGGCACTGGATGTGACTTACTGTGCGACTTTCTTAGGTCACTTAACCTCTCTGAGCTCCTGCTCCCTCAGTTATAATATGAAGGCTTTTTTTGTTTTGTTTTGTTTGTTTGTTTTACTTATATGATGCTGATGAAGATTAAATGGGACAATACTGAAAAGGTGTCCTAGCACACCTTTGGTAAGTGCTACTGGACTTTAGTAGTGTTTACCTTGTAGGTCTGCCTGAGACACAATGTGTTTTCAGTAACTGCTTCCATAATGCCATCTTGAACACATTACTTGGGGGCATGAGCTGTTTCCAGGAGGCAAGCAGGGTCCCCTACAGGAAGGCACAGGCTTACACACATGCCCTCCTCCCCAATCCCCAAAGAAATAACAACGATTGGGGAAAAGTGTTTAGGCTGAGACTCAGACAAGGGTGGTTTAGAAACTGAGCACTGAAGGATCCTGTCGGATGCACAGAGAACTCAGGTGGCAGAGGAGCTATCAAGACGGACTTACAGAGCACCAGGGAGGGATTTGCTTGCTCAGTGTTTCCAATGGTTCTTTACTGACCTTAGCAGCAGCACCCTGAGGTGAGAACCAGGCAGGTGAGGTCAGGTCTGAGCACATGCCGTGTGGGTTCCTGGGCAGGGACTTAACACCAAAGCTGGCCACCACAGCAGCTCCCGGTTGCACAGCTGCCCTCCATAAATGTCAACTCTCATCGTCCTGTCCCAGCCACTCCTACCCTACATTACACGTGACTTTCTTCACTCTCTTCCTTCCTTCTATTCACTTATCACGGGGCAGATCTCTGAGAAGGACTTTATGAGCCAAGTCTGGGACGCATGATTGATACAGGCATGGTCATGCTGCCTACAATAGCCCAATCATGAAAGTTTTCAAAGTTTAACAAGCGTCCAAATTAAGACCCCCTCTTCATATCTGGCATGGTGGCACACACCTCTAATCCCAGAACTCAGGATGCCGAGGCAGGTGGATCTCTGTGAGTTTGAGGCCAGTCTGGTCTACAGAATGAGTTTCAGGACAGCCAGGGCTGTTACACAGAGAAATCCTGTCTCAAAAAAACAACAAAAATAAAGTAAAACCCACTTCATGGTGCTCAGATGGCTAAAATAAAGGGGATAGATGGTAACAATGTCACTAAGGATCTGGAGATGCCAGGACCCTTGGGCACCACTGGAAGGAAAATGGTGTGGCCGCTGTGAAAAACAGGCAGGCAGCACCTTAAACAGTCAAATATAGGGCCTGTTGTCTATGTACCCCAAAGAAATGAAGTCAGTGTCCTCAATACAATTTATAGAGGCATTATTATTGTTTTTATTGTTGTTGCTGTTATTATTATTATTATGTTTTTCGAGGCAGGGTTTCTCTGTGTGACCCTGACTATCCTGGGACTTGCTAGGTAGACCAGGCTGTTCCCAAACTCACAGAGATCCGCCTGCCTCTGCCTCCCAAATTCTGAGATTAAGGGCATGCACCACCACCACTTGGCTTTATAGAGGCGTTATTAACAAAATCCAAGTACCTCCATCCCATTGGCCTGCAGGCGAGTCTATGGGGCATTTTTTGATTAATTATGCATGTTGAGGTATTCAGCCCACTATAGGCAATGCCTGTCCTAAGCAGGTAATCCTGGCCTGTCTAAGAAAGGCCAAACAAAGTATGGAGAACAAGCCAGTGAGCGATGTCGCTCCACAGTTCCTGCTCCAGTTCCTGTCCCAGCTTCCTTCACTGGCTGGCTGTGCTCTGGATGCATAAGCTGAACAAACCCTTTCCTCCCCAAGTCGCATTCGGTCACGGTGTTTATCACAGCCGCAGAAGAAGAAAACCAAGACAGCATACAAATAGTGATTTGCTTCTCTGATGGACATGATTGACATTGAAAAGGGTTGTTTCCCAGTGAGTTTCCCAATGGGGTCATGGAGCAGAGAACCAGGCCTACGGCTGTGGAATGATCTCAGGGCTGCTGGGTGTGAATGAGAAGGCAAGAGATGGCAGCAGTGATCAAAAGAGGAAGGAGTGGGAGAGAGGGAAGATACCGAGGTCCAAACATCTGTTTAGAAATATTAAAGGGTGATCATGGGAAATGAGGTCATCACCAAAGATGGGCTGAGAGAACCCCTCGAGCTGAAGAAAGAATCTATGTGCTACATCCTGGGAGCTGTTCACTTGCTTTTGTAAATAAAGCTTTATTGGGTCATGGTCACATCTGTTCATTGACACACTGTCTGCAGCTGCTTCCTCAGTCTCCATCTTTGAGCTACATGGGTGTAGCAGACTCTGTGACTGAAAGGCAATAAAGCCCTCTTGGGGTTTGGGTGGGGCAGGGGTGAGCTGACTCCAGGAATGGTTCTCTGAGACAAGAACAAAAATGTGGCCGGGTTTCAGGGATATAGCTTTGTTTACTGGTTGATTCTTAATTTATGCATGTAGGAGTTTTGCCTGCACTGAGTTTGTGTACTGAGCGCTATGCACCCTCAGATTGCCCTGGAGCTGGAGTTAGTGGTGGGTGTGAACTACCACACAGGCGCGGGGACTCAAACTCAGGTCCTCCCTTGCCAGTGCTCTTAACGCCTGTGTCATCTTGTCTTCTAGGTTCCATAACTGTTTCGTTCCTTAAAGGTCAGGGGAAGGAAGGTATCCATACACATCTGAGAAAATTCTAGGATGAGCTGCTTCAAGACATAAGCTCTTCTAATGGCGTGAGCATCAGGAAGTAAGAGCTGAGAAGCTGCCAACTTCCAGTCAGGCCCTGGGCAACCTGTAGGGAAGGCTTCAGATGCCTTGTGTTGCTTTCTAGGGAAAAAAAAAACATAAAGAAATGCTCCAGGTGGCTGATGAGCGAAGAGAAGAAAGAATTCGAATACAAGGAGAGGGAGCATGAAGGAAACATTGCCGAGCCGAAAACCCAAAACCTTAAAGCTAATTTCTCATAATTGCAGTTACTGTGATTATAATATAATACAAGTGTCAAAAAATAATTCTGGAAAGAGATTAGACACAATGTAAAAATATATTAATTATAATATTCTGATTTTAAAAACCAGATGGGACTGGAAAAGGAATTGATGATAATACTGGTAATTACAGCTTCCATTTTTAGAAGTTACTGTGTATTATGCACGAAAATAATGCTATATAAATATTGTTTCTCATATGCCTTTGTGTATGTCTCTGATACTAATCCTTAAAGTAAGTTCTCAGCAGGTGACGCTTGCTGGGAGCTCCTTAAACTGCGGACACAGGAGACTTCACACTGTCACGGCGAAGTGTGTGTGTCCATGTGGCCCTACTCTGGCCAGTTCCGCTTGTCTTCATTTTGCCAGTAACAGTCTAAACATTGCACTAGAAATATAGGAGCTGGGCAAATTTTGCACAAGCTAGAACAAGTCGGAGATGGTTTGTGGCAGAACTACCACCTTCACAGACTTGAGTCCCCAGTCCCTTCTTCCGGTGCACACATGCAAAGGCGGGCTTTTCACAAGGGCTTTTCATTGTTCACCAGAGTGACAGGTGGCAGGATTTCAGGGTGTATAAATAGCAACAGTGGCTGTGGAGTGCTTTTTTTGGAGCTCATGTTGGTGACAAACAATTGAGGGCCATTAAATCATGTCCCCATGCCATGTCCCCGTCATCATAAAATCCTGAGCTTATGAAATCATATCCGCAGAGTATCAGAGGTAGCAGAAGCTCCTCTCGGTACAGAACCCAGTGAAGGTGCACGCGGTGGTCATCAAGTTTGAGACACAGAAAAATTCCTTTTCAAGAAGAAGTGGGGTAGATCAGTGCCTTGTTCGGGCCTCACTAGAGAAGTTTCTTCTTGCAGTAGCTGGGCACTAAGACAAAGACCCACAACTGGACAACGTGCAAACACAGAGACTCTGGAACACTCAGCCCTAACTGGGATGTCTTCATCAAACCCACCTTTCAAGCCTGAGGCATCTGTGTGGAAGAGGAGGCAGAAGGATTGTAGGAGCTGGAAGCAGAGGGAGACTTCAGTGAGAGTATTCCTCATATGGCAGGGCAGACGCACAAATATACTCACAGAGACTACCAACATTCACAAAGCACACACAAGCTAAAGCCAGACAAAATCCCAGCATCACGGAGGGGAAAGAAATACGCATAAAGTCTCGTCCCTAGTCCAGAAGCTATTTGATACCACTGGAAGAGGAAAAATGAGTTTTCTTTGATGAAGAGGCACTGAGCATATCAACCGGAGGAGTCGGCCAATACAATTGGACTCAATTTTCTTAAGAAGAGAGAAAGAAAAACACGGAATTGGGAGGTGGGGTGATGTTGGAGGAGTTAGGAGACAAGAAAGAATGTGATCAAAATATATTTTATGAAATTCTCAAGGAATACATAAAAATATTTTAAAAAGAAGAGGGGACTGGACGGCACCATGCAGCCTTCCAAAGCAGCTAATGGTTGTACCCAGCTATGACGCCTGTGAGCCATATCAATGAGAAGCATGGCACAATAACCCCACAGATGCAGTAGAGGCACACAGACTGGCGGAAAACAACTGCTCTCTAATTGGACTTGCAACCCACTCAACAAGAGGGAGAAAGACCATATCTGGTACTGGAAACCTAGCTAACTACTCAGTGCTAGTGAAGGCATGGTTATTGGTGGAGAAGATACAACCATTAATTTATTAAACAAACATCATCCCTCACAAAAATCTATAAACGTTTGTTTTTATACCCATAGATAACTGTAGTCCTCATCTTTCTCTCATGAAGGAAACTTCTCTTTGCAATAGATGGAGACCACTACCAAAAACAAAACAAAAAACCCATAACCAATATATATGCAGAGTTGAGGAGCCCAATCCCAATGGATACACCTACAAAACATGCCCGCCTTTCTCCTGCAACCAGATGCTCTGTGACCTGCAGCAGAGTGCCAAGCCCCAAGAAAGCTTCCCACCTCTTCTGACCTGCTGCAGTGGGGATCACCAGGCCCCTGCCCCATCCAAGTTCTGGTCCAGCTCTATCTCATCTCGGCCAGCCTTGACATTGTCCTCTTTTCTTCCTTGGGAGTTGAAAATGCCACTGAAGGAGAGAGAGTCCTGTCTAGAACTGTGGCCCAAGGGAACTCATTCCCCATCAGCAAGGCTGATGCTCTCTGTTAGAACATGGATTCTGTTGATCCCCTCAGCCCAGAAGATCTGGTCCCTCAAAGGGAACTTCAGCTTTCAGAAACTATAAACTGATCCACAGATCTCTCTGGCCTCAAGGAGCAGAGCAGATGATATCAGCCTCATAGATACCCCAAATATGATGATGGCTTCTTCCAAACTGACTGATCGGTAACCACGAATTCCCAGAACCGTTTCCAGGGCGGTTAGCACTGGATGTATGGTTGCCCTTTACTCAGCTTCAAAGAGACTTTGCACATTTTGCCCTATCAAAAATAACAGACCACGCGCGTGTAACCTCTCCCCAGAGCAGATACGCGTTTTCAAGGCAGCGAAACGACATAATTACAGACATAACACACTAAAAATAGGCTCTGTGCCGGCACAGGCAGCCAGACCGTGGCACCCGAGCACAGCGCTGCCACGTGTGACAGTATTAATAGGGGCTGTGGCACCATCCCAAGTGGCAGATGAGGTGACTGGAGGGATTAGAGCCATGAGCCACAGAAAGCACTGAAATGTCCTGCCGCCCGTGCCTCTCCAAGAATTGTGGACGTCCCCTGAGGACAAGCCAGGGAAGGGGAAGCTGGCACTCCACAGCTCAGGGCAACTGCGGCTAACCACGATTACGGGTCTCCAGACAGCGAAGAGGAAGGCTGGAGGAGGTCTGAGAAAGGAGATAAGCTAGTTACCCATCCAACCACTGCACACTGTGTTGAAGGCTATTACCCCGCCCTGTAAATATGCATGCCAGTTGTGTGGTCATCAGCTATAAACATTTTCAAAGAAGTCATGGAGCAGCCCCGATGGCTACATTATCACCTTACTGTGTTACTGTAACTACTCAGCCTGAGTAATAGGAGCCGCTGTGCTTAAAGCCTGTGGCCTCCCTCACACATTAAGCAGCTGTGTGGGACTCTGGGTGGCTCTCCCCATCCATGGCCTCTTGCCTTCTGGCTAGCCAGCTTCTTGCCTGGTTGGTTCTGGGCAGTGTTCAAAGGGGCCGAGTGGATTGTGTGTCTCCCAAGGTCTCTCCTCCAGAGTGGAATGACATCAAGTCCTCTGCATGCCAACGAGGGGGTCAGTGTGGAGCCAGATACAAGGAAACAAGTTCATGTCTGAATAGGAGAAGCAGTGAAATTCTATGGCTGCATCTGTTCTAAGACGAGAAGGCTATGGTAAACGCTATTTATAATCTCTCATTTAATTTTTGGAGAACGCCAGAAGAAAGGGATCGCATCTCTGTCTAGAAAGTACAAGTAGCAGTTCACTCTCACCAGAGGGCTCTTCCTCCTGGGCAAGATCCAGAGCCCAGGGAGCAGGCCTATGCACATCCCAGTCTTTTCCTGGAAGACCCACAGGGGAGAAGGAGCAGACCATCTAGATGTCTTCTGGCCCTGAGCTGTACCCCAGAACATTCCCTAAGTCTGGCAGCTTGAGGCATTATGGTGGTAGCCTCCCAAGTAAGAATAAAATAGTGTCAAACTATTAAGAATTTCTGGTTTCCCCTAAGCTGGCTGTGCTAACTAGCTTACTATCATCTTGATACAAGCTAGAGTCATTTGGGAAGAGAGACTCTCAACTGAGAAAGTACAGTCTGTAAGACTTAGCTATAGGCAAGTCTGTAGGGCATTTTCTTAATTAGTGATTGATGTGGAAGGGCCCAGCCCATTCTGGGCAGTGCTGCCTCTGGGCTAGTGGTCTATCCAGAGTTGTATAAAAAAGTAAACTGAGCTAGCCATGAGGAGCAAGCCAGTCAGCAGTGTTCTGCCATGGCCTCTGGGTTCCTGCCTTGAGTTCCTGCCTGGACTCCCATGGATGAAGAATTGTGACATGGAAGTGTCTGTGAAATAAACCTTTCCTTCCCAAGTGGATTTTTGGTGTTTTCTTACAACTATAGAAACCCTAGAGAAGACACAGACTAAAGCTTGGAGCACTTTACTTCCTGGGAGCATAGAAGACCATAGGTGGCAGGTGAAGGGTGATACCACGGTGACTCACCGGGACTGGTTCCCTAAGCTCTGGCTAAACAGTCAGATAACCCTTTCTTCCACACTATCCAGGTCACACACTTGCCTAGCCTTGTTTCAGGACAAGCGAATCAGGGCATGGTGGCACACACCTGTGATCTCAGCATTCAGGATGGTCCCAGAAATCTGGGGACAGCCTGAACAACATAGACCCTACCTTAAAATAACAGAACGACAATTCTTAGAAAAGGAAGCCAACATCCGGCAAGCCCAAGTCATAAAGCCCTCTCTATAGTCCCCCACCAGAAAATTAGTGGGAAGTGAATGCTGGGTTCCCTGATGCCCAGATGTTGGAGGGCAAAGATGGAGACGCTAATGTGCAGGAGGTAATGGGAAAGGAAGTCTCCCAGAAGCCTGGCTGTCCATCCCAGCGTGCTGTCTCCCTCCGTGGTTGGGAGAGCATGAAGGGAGCCCGACACACACAGGCTCCAGTGCCCCTTGACTCAGGCTACCTGCTTCTGCACAGTGCATCTTGCTTCTTTATTCAAATATTTAGCTTTCAATCGAACATTCCCATGATAAGACATTTTCGTTTTTCTACGTTTATTTTGTTATTTATTATGATCATGTTATTTATTATGTCATGCTGTGACAATTTTTAAGTGTGCTGCTCTCATTGTTAGACAACCATCACCATGGACCATCTCCAGTTGTGTGTGCGTGTGCGCCTGTGTGTGTGTGTGTTCGTGTGTGCACCTAGATGTGAGTGTATGGTAGTCAGAGGACAACTTCAAGTGTTGCCCCTTGGGTACCACTCACCTTTTTATTAAGGCAGGGTCTCTTATTGGCCTGAAACTTATCAAGTTGGCTAGGCTACCTGGCCAGAGAGCCCAAAGGATCCACTTCTCTGTCTCCCTAATGCTGGGAATACAAGGGAGAGCCTACACATTTGACTTTCTTTACCCAGGCTTTGGGGACAAAACTCAGCTTCCCGCTCTCACTAGGAAAGCACTTTAATGGTGGGGATGACTCCCTGCTCCTGAGAACCTTGGAGAACTGGAACTCTGTGCCGGGATACCACAGCCCATCTTTTCTCCCCCAACCCCAGGCAATCACCATTCTACCTCCTATCTTTAGGTGTTAGACCATTTGTAAGCACGTTCCTATGATATTTGTCCTGCTGTGATTGGTTTGTTTAATTTAGTGTGCCATCTTTAAAGTTCATGCAACTTACGGCACATGGCAGGCTTCCCTTCTTTCAGAGGCAGAATACTATTCCATTGTGTGGCTATTCCCCGGGGCAGTCCCTGTTTTTTCATGTTTGTGAGTGAGGCTTCTACACCTATAGTTTGGGTTTGCTCAGCAAGTAGCAGTGTTGGGAGGCGAAGCCTATAAAAGAAATCACTCTTTTCCTCAGAGACTGGAATAACTCGGGGAGTAAGTTGTTCTTGAGTGAGCAAGTGATCCCCTTTGAAATAAATCTAAAGTTGTGGTCCAGTGAACTTATAAATCAATTGTTTTGGGTGGATAGCTCTGGAGGTTGGGGAGTCGTAAGTATGGTGCTGGCTTCTGGTGAGGGCTTTGAGCTGCATCCTAACATTGTGGAGAGCGTTGCGTGGGAGACAGAACAAGCATGTTCACTGAAGCAAGTCCCTTATTCCTGTCATAAAGCCACCAGTGCCATCACAGGTGGCCAGCCTTTATGGCCTCATCCAATCCCATCCACCTCACACCAATGGCCCACTCCCAACACCATCAATATCTTCAGAAATCCTACCACTTGTTTCCAGCACGTGAACTTTGGAAGACGAAGTCAAACGTGTTCTAAGGAGAGAGGCAGACAATACGTCAATCAAGCCACACCCTGTCCCGTAGACCAGTGGGTTAGAACCTTCGCTGTTATGTAAGCTTACAATTGGAAGAGGAAGGCACATGTCGCTTTCCCTGGGGCCTAACTTCCAGAAGTCTGGACTTCCTAAGAGCCTACCCTGACACTTAGTGGGTGTGTGGCCCTGGACCACACATCTGGAGCCCTGGGCTGCAGTCATCCCCTGGGGATCCCAACCAAGTGACTCTGTCCCTGTGTTTGCCTCGCTCTGCTTTGCAGCCAGGAATGAGCGAGTCTGGTGAGCTCCCCACAGATGCAGCAGGTTAGATGGGAAATATTCCGTGGATCCTAACGTGCCCTGCAGACACAAGAAATTAGAATCTTCGGGAGGAAGTCTGCCTCAGAGAGGCTGAAGTTTTTCTAGCCCCGCCTTCTAGATCCGACAGCAAAGCAGGGAGGAACAGAACAGGGTCTGCCTGCCCAGGAAGCAGCTGTAGGAGCCAACATGGTAAAGATCAAAGGCTAGAGCCCAATTTGCACACAGGACAGGGGGCAGATGACACCCTTACTCTGAGCAGTCCTGGCCACCTCCATTCGCAAACTCCATGAGGGGAGAAGGTTTGTGACTCTGCCTCCTGGCATCCACTGGGGAGGAAAACCGAGCCCGTGTGACATGTCATTTCATCAAGGCCTGATTTTTCCATTTCAGCCATTAAATTGAATTTTGCCTTAAAATGATTAATAACTTTGAATCCATATAGCAAGTTATAACTTTAACAATTGCGGGCCGCACAGACAAGAACAAAAGAAACTTCATTACCCCGTTCCATTCATCAAGACTCGAAGAACGGCACTACTTAGACACCCTTTGCCTTCCAACCCTGAACAATAGGCCACTTCCTAGGACTTTGTGTGACCTAACAACAACCCCCAAAATGAATATGTCCACCTGCAAGGAAAAATAGTACCCTGCACTCACAATGGCCTCACTGAGCTACAAGGAGGAAATCTTTTAAAAAATTCCCTCTGGGGTTGCAGTGACCAGGCAGGGCAACTGTTAGCACCAAGCCTCGAGGGAAACATCCAAATGATGCTTTTGCACAGGGTAAGCCTGTGATTGTTCCAAAAACAACAGCCTGAAATAGACGTTCCAGTGTGCCAGGAAACACTGCTCCTCGGAGGGTAATGTCCTCCGCAGCGTGCCGGCTGGGTGAGTGATTTACATGCTGGCCCGCAGGTATTATGGGCTGCCCCTTACATAGCTGCGGCCCCACAGTCTGGGCCTTGCATGTGTCCCACCAATCTGAGGCCGGTTCTGCCTTCCGTGGCAATTTTACAGACTGTGGGCTCTTTCACTTGGCTGTTATCCTTTCTAGAAGTCTCCCTCAGAAGTGCACCTTATATGTCTCCAAGGCTCGCTCAGCTCTTTCCTCTCTCTTCAAGGCATTTTTCCATCTCAGTCAGCATTTCCAGCAGCTGGGGTCCAGGCCAGCAGCAGCTCCTGACCTCTGGTGCCCATCTGAGTACCTAGAATCGGAGTGCAGCTCCTTTCTCTTGCCTGGGGCCCTTTCCTCTGGGGAAATGAAGCATGCTCAAACTTGAGCCAAGGCAGCTTCTGCCGGGGATGACTCGGGGGGTTGAGGAAGCAATTGTCTCTGCCTCACGCTCTACTGAGGTCTGAGGTTGCGGCACAGAAGATAAGGTCCCTTCTAGAAGGTGGGGATGGCCAAACACAGAACAAAATAAAACATTCAATCACCATGACGGATCCTTAAGTGCAATGACGAAACCACGGAACGCCACCGGAAAAGAAGGTGAGGGAGATGCACGCCGCAGAGTGGTGCCTGGAAAGCAGGGCTCCACCCGGCTGTGTCATCCCTTTACGGGAGTAGCAAATGGGTCTCCTCGTTACAGAAATGACGCAAGAGCAGGTAATGCGTTTGACACAACTCCAAAAAGTTCCCCTATCTTGGCGGTGGGTACCCATTGGTAGGGTAGGCGGCAAGCCACACCTCACAGTGAGCCAGTGTGCTGCCCCCACAGGAATATCCGAAGTGCTCCTATAAAGATGACACAGAGACCTGAAGAGTGGGGCTGCTTGCTACTCTGTGTCCCTAACCTCCCTGCACCCCAAGTTCACTCCTTGAAGCCCAAACCTAGCGCCTCAGATTGATACTTCACTTGGAGACAGGGAGAATTGTCTGTATTCTGTCAATCATGTTTTAAATAAACGCTGATTGGCCAGGCAGGAAGTATAGGCAGGTCAACCAGACTGGAAGTAGAGGCAGGGCGATAAGGACAGGAGAATTCTGGGAAAGCGGAAGCCCATTGCTCCCATTCCAGCCCAGACCACTGAGAAGCAAAATGTAACCTGCTGTCTGAGAAAGATACAGAGCTATGTGGCTAACATAGATAAGAATAATGGGTTAATATAAGCTACAAGAGCTAATAAGAAGACTGAGCTAATGGGCCAATCAGTTTATAACCTAATGTAGACTCTCCGTGCAATTTTCTTTGGGACTTGCCGGTTGTGGGGTACCAGGCAGGACAGAAACCCCAACAAGCAGACAGACCCTCATGCTACAGACCTTGAATGGAACACAGGCAGAAATGAGGTGAAGGTCTTTAAATGAGGTCCAAAGGGCAAGCCCTAATCCAATCAGACCGATGTCCTTGTGAGAAGGGGACACAGGTAGAAGGTTGCCATCGACAAGTCTGCAAGAAACCCAGGGCGGCCAGCCCTACCAATGCCATGCCCCTAGGCTTCCAGCTTCCAAGAATGGGAAGAGATACTTCCATGGTGTAAAGGATGTGTAGACAGGAAGGCCCCGAGGAAGAGGCGGATAGAGTGTGTAACAGAAAGGGAGCATTAGCTGGGTCCCAGCTAACCAGAAGAAGCACACCAGAGGTATTAGGAAGGTGGTGGTCTTCTGATGGGTGTGGGAGTCCCAGTGCTGGCCCTGGACACACTCAGGTAGGCTGAAGCCCCAGACCAGAATTACCCAAGCAAAGCCCAAGAGTGCGAGGGACACGGGCATGCTATGTATGGCTTCAACGGGCCTCTTACTAATGCTGTGGTCACAAAGATGTTACAACTGTGACCCCTGAAGCTGTAGGGCCGCTACAGAGGTCCTTAGGTAAGTGGCTAAGGGGAGCATACTCCCGAAGGGCACTCTGGGATCCCACATCTGCCCTCTATCTTTACATACTTCCTCTCCCTTGTACGGCCACCATGCTGTGACTCCCTTGCCAAAGACCTCAAACAGTAAAACTGCTGACCTTGGACCTGGGCCCCTGCATTGTGAACCCCGAACCAGTCTTTTCCAGTCCATGTATCTCTATCAGTAACCAGTGTTGGATGCATTTTTTCATTTACATTTACATGTATGTATCCGTGGGGAGTTTGTGCACAGACATGCGTGTGAGCTGTGGAGGCCAAAGGTTGATGTCAGGCATCTACTGCTATCTACCTTATTTTTTTTTCTTTTTGAGATGCAGGATCTCACTGAATTTGGAGCTCCATGATTGGTTGGTCTAGTGAGTGCCATTGGTTATAGGTGCACACAGCCATGTCTGGGGTGCTGGGGGTCTGAACTCAGGTCCTCAGGATCCTGTAGCAAGCACATGGCAGATGGAATGTCCCCAACACCCCCCCCCCGCCCCGGAATTCCCTCTATTTTGTTACTGTGATACAAACCTGGCCGGTATGGGTGACCTTGCTCCATGGACCTATTTTCTAGACGGAGAAACTGGTCAGAGGCGGGAGACAGCACAGATTTCTGGACTTTTTGCTTATGGATTTATTCTTTAAGGGGGAGACCCTAAAGGCTTCAAATTTCTTCAGACCGTTTGCTTCATGGACCATCGTGGTTTTTAGACAGCCCTGCTGCGGCTGTGTGGATCCATTTTCTGCTGTCAATGAAAACTTGGAGAAGGCACCAGATCATACAACTGTCACCGCCTTCCCACAGCTCTCTGGGCACAGTTTACTCAGGAGACTGCTGTTTGTGCACTCATGGAAGCAGAAGCTGAGGGAAGGGGCCAGCTTGGGGTCTCCTGTGACCTTGAGTCTTTACTTTCAACTCCCCAAACCTCCCTCAGCTGCCCTCTTCATCCATAAGAGAGAAGATAGAAAATCACTCTGATAAATTCTAGATCCTGGAGGTGGAGAGAGAAGAGAGAGGAGGATGGAAGGAAGACAGGAAGGAAAGAAGGAAGGAAGGAAGGAAGGATTAACTAACTTAGGGTTCTAAGGCCTGGGTTTGAGTCCAGGCTGCAGCTTACATAGACGGATCCTCTGCTTTCTCTGAGGAGGATGTGAGGGAATCCATCCTCCAGGGTTGTTGGGAGAAACGGGTCGAGTGAAAATATGGTCTTGACCAGTCAAGGAGCTTTCGCCTGAGTTAGAAACTCTTGATTTTGCTAAAGGAAAGGGAATGTGGTGGGCAGGGTTACTGTGTGACCCAGGGCTCCAAAGGCATGGATAAGTACGAACTAATTTGCAAGGGCTGAGAAAACCCTGAAGCCGATGTGTGGTGTGACTTTTGAGGAAGGTTTGGGAGTGGGCTTCCCCTTGCAGGTGAGCCTGCTCAAGTGTATCCCGGCTCTGCCATCGCATCAGCGGGGTCCACCTCTTTCTGGAACAATCTGCTCACCCCACTCATCCACACTTGTAGCTGCCAAGCCTCCCAGCTGACTGTCCGGTTTCCTGCTGGCTCCAAGTCTCCTAACTCAAGATCTAGAGACAGAGACATGGGAGTGGGGGGGGGGGGCTCTGCCTCTGATTACATTTTAATCCATGGGGGCTAGACATAGGGAGGTGACACACTGTTGAGTTCTGAAAGGAGGAGAATTCTTTAAAATGTGACACAAGGCCGACCTTGTTTGTTTGTTTATTTTATTTTTCAAAACTTTGCTGATACGTATCTCTGCAATAGGCTATTGTCTACTGAGCATGGTTGTTGGAGTGCTCTCTCTTCTCTCTCTCTCTCTCTCTCTCTCTCTCCACAAGTTTCTTGAGGTGGCAACCACACTTCAGAGTCTTCAAAGTTTTTTGAACGAGCCCACTCCTTCACCCCAATACCCTCTTTGTTAAGACTTTTGTGTTTGATTTTTGTGGCTGCAGCATTCTGGGAACGAAGATGCCCTACTTCTAACAGGAGCCAGGCCCCTTGCTTCTCCCCGAGTTTTCCAGCCACTTCTCCTCTGCCTTGCTGCCACCTCTCCCTATCTGAAGACCTGCTGTGTGGCCAGCTGGTCCAAACACAGCTCTTGATTTCTAGTTGTTACGACAAAAGTCTGATAGTGGAGAAAATTCTATTTTGCTTTCTGAGGTTTTTGTCCAAGGTCAGTTGCTGCTTTGTTGTGGGCCTAAGGCAAGGCAGAACATTATAGCTGTAGAAAAATGCAGGAACATTGAGGAGGCCAATCACTTCATGGTGGCCAAAAAGCAAAGAGCACAAGAGATGCCAGGCACAGATATTCTCTAGTGACCCACCCTTCTTCAACTCGGCCTTGATTCTCAAGGCTCCCACCACCTTTAGCGACACCATCGTGTGACACATCTGTCGGTTGACTGACTTGTTGGTGTCAAAGCTCTCAAGGCTCAGTTACTTCGCCAGAGCCCATTCTCTGAGCATTGGGAACCCAGCCTTCAACTCATGAACCACAGCTCCAGTCATGGATATAAACACCGGGCACACGTTTTCAGTCTTAGCGTTGACATAAAAGCATTTCTTCCTGTTTGCTCTCATCAAATCCCACCTTTTCTGCTGTGGGGGTCTCGTAATGTATCAGTTTAAATAAACTTGAATACATTTCCCAGATTGCTCTTCTCTGTGGGTTTTAGGTGAGAGTGGGCCATAAAAAAAATTTCAGGGGAGATTTGTCAGATTAAAAGAAACGGTCATTTTGGTCTCTCAAAGGTCTTTGAGATCTATTGACCTACCTTGGAGTGAGGCAGTAGCTGAGCCTCCAACACCTCACCTTCCCACAATCCTCCTCCACCTCAGACTCCAGGGAAGTCTGCCGCCTCAGGGCACTGAGATTAGAGGTCACAGGAGTGAAGATAGACCCCTTCCATCCTGGGCCAAACTCATAGGTGAGTTCCAGCTTGCTCTTGCCAACTCCCCCCAACCCCCACCACCTTGCGCCTTCCTTCCTTCCTTCCTTCCTTCCTTCCTTCCTTCCTTCCTTCCTTCCTTCCTTCCCAGATGCTGCCCACAGCGGAAAACCTTACATAGAACTTGATGGCTGGCACACCGTGAGCGCACAGCTCACTGCAGCCTATGCCTCGGTGGCTCCTCCGTTGTGCCCAGTGAACTTCTGCAGGTGACAGCGCTCGGCTCTACTCTCTCAGCAGGCTTCCTTCACACCATCACCCGGATGGATTTGCTGTAAGTTCACAGGAATTTTTACTTCAGCCAAACGATCCCTTTGAAGGTCATTGACAAATTGACTCCCTAACACCATAGCGCCATTGAACTGTAGAAGAGGGGGACGTGCCTGCTGTAAGCGGACATCTTGGAGGGCTCCAGCTTCCAGATGAGCGCAGGGTGTCCACTTCCTACGGCAAGCCGAAAGGACACTGCACTCTGGGCAGTGCACACAGTGGCACCTTCTATGAACGGTCACTCTAGTGTCTCCCTGGACTTGGCAGAGAAACCCAGGCTGCATGGAGCACCCCCCCCTCCATTTTTCAGTGGAGAAGACCAAGGCTTGGGGACACTGGATGTTGTATCTTGTACCTTGAGAATCTAAGCTTTATAAACTTGGGGCCTTGAGAGCCTAATATGGACCCTTAATTCTGTTATGTTTAACACACGGTATTTTTTTGTGGGAAGGTATAGGGAAGTGGAGATGGGCCTGGTCTGGATTATATCATTAGCTTCTAAAGTTTGAAAATTAGAAAACCTGGCCCTGCTGGGCAGTTGGTGATGGTGACACACACCTTTAATTCCAGAACTCAGGAGGCAGAGGTCGGTAAATCTCTGTAAGTTCGAGGCCAACCTGGTCTACAGAGTGAGTTCCAGGACAGAGAGCAAAGCTACACAGAAAAACCCTGTTTAAAAAAAGAAAGAAAGAAAGAAAGAAAGAAAAGAAAAGAAAACTTGACCCTTCCAGCTCAAGTGAAGAGTCCTGGTTTACCTTCTATTATTATGGAAACATCATGACCAACTCTTGGAGTAAGAGTTGACTTGGCTTACAGCCCTCTGAGGGAAGCCTAGGCAGGAACCTGGAGGCAGGAACCAAAGCAGAAGCCACCGTGAAATGCAATTCTCTGGCTTGCTCCTCCTGGTTTGCTCAATCTGCTTTCTTATACCACCAAGGACCATCTGCCCAGGGCAGCACCACCAACAGTAGGCGTGGACCCCCTGTATTAATTACTGATTGAGAAAATGTGCCACAGACTTGCCTGTAGGCCAACTGATGGAGACACCTTCTCAGTCGGGGTTCCTCTTCCCAGGTAACTAGCTTGTGTCAAGGACACCGGAAGCAAATGGAGACAGTACATCCCCTGTACACAAAGCAGAGACCCCTGGGTCTCATCTCTCAATTTCTTTCTTTTTCTTTTCTTTCCTTCCTTCCTTCCCTCCTTCCATGTTGCCCAGGTTGGCCTTGAACTCTCAGTCTTCCTGCCTTCAGTGCTAGGACTGAAAGTGTGGGTCATCACTCCTTGCCTCTCTCTTCTAGGCGCTTTCTTCCGGCCTCTCAGTTAAGCTCCGTTGAGGTCGGTAGACTGGTGATTCAAAGCCTGTCCACTGGTTCACATGCCACTCCTCTCCCAGGAGACCGTGACATAGCCCTAAACATGTAAAGCAGACATGTTTTTAGCCTTTTGAGAATATTGTACTGAGCATCCATTATGAGTACCTGGAAGGGAGGATAGTGACCTAAAAAGATGTGTGTGTGTGTGTGTGTGTGCATGCATGAGTGTGTGTGTGTATGTTATTTGAGGGTGCTATCAAATAAAATGCTGAAGTAATACATGTAAATTCTCAGGAAGCATGAAGCATCATGTAAACACGAGACCCGAGTGCTCTTCTATAGATTTCTGGAAATGGTTTCCACTTTCTGCTCACTTGTCGCAAAGTGAAGCATGTGTCTCTTTGCTTGGAGTATTCCCTGCTGGATTCCTCGGCAGCAGCAACAAAGCTCTAAGCAAACAAGCTTCTGCAATGATTAGCTCAGGGGAAGCTGATGTAGCCACAACAGGCTGGGAGCTGGGACCACGGCAAGACTGAAGCGAGACTTTCCCACAAAGCCCGGCAGGCCAGGGGGCAGATGAGGCAGGGGTTAAGCTGGTCTCGCTGGACAGTTCCTCCTTGTAGATTGTCAGGAAGGCCCACCATTACCAACTGAGAGGGAGGGGAGGGTTTTGGAAAGTTCTGCTGTGCCGTGACAACCTTTCTAACGGGACGAAGGGACGAATCTAGAACTCTCCTGGCCCTGTGGCTGTCAGAAACAAGCTGGTCAGGGGTCAGTGAAACCCAGTGTACTACCATTATGGACTGAGGGGCTTGTGAATAGGCTTTTGTCCCAGCCATCCCTCCAAAAGGGGGCATATTGGATTCTTGGGCTATGGTGCTCCATTAGCAACCAGTGCACACTAGACTGATAACTTTGTCTAGGGATATTTGGCTTTGCTCAGTATCCACACCATCATCCATTAAAATCGTTCGGTCACATCTCCAGTGTTAATAACAGCCATTCCTTATGACGGGCTTGTCCCCGACTGACATTTTAAATGTATTAATTTAATCCCTGCCTAATCTACAGACGAGGAAACATCTGCATGTAAGGCAGCCCTCTAGGAAGCTGAAATTCAAGCCCCTCAGTCTAGCCCCGGTCTATATGCTTGGCCACTCTGCTGCTCTACCACCTGATGGAAACTGAGGCTTATCTGTCTGGGATCTTAGAAGCTCAGAGGCGAAGCCGCGTCAGCGAGCTGAATAACCACGGTGCTGTTGTGATTCCACTTCTGACACCAAAAGCTGGGCGCTTTCTCTTTGGGAGCATCACCGAAGTCCAACCATTGACTTGTTCATTGGAAAACTCAAGCCGATGACTATAGTAACTCATAAGGTTGCTGGGAGGAAACCACCCGCAAGATGCTCAGAGAGTGTCCCCCCCATGGGAATTCCCTGTGCGTCCACCCAATGACGTGGGCTGGAATGTCCCAGAGATCAGCATTTGTAAACATAAACTAGGAAGGGCTCCAGTGTTGACTGACAACAGACATGGCCTTGGTGCCACACAGCCTTGAGAACTAAAGGACCCCACAAGCAAGAAGCCAGACACAGAAGAGAGCATCTTCTGTGACTCCAGGGACAACGAGACCACAACTAGTCTTTTCTCTATGTCGGTGTCCCTGTAAGAATCGTTGCTGTGGGTGAGCAGCCCACAGTAAGTTCTTGTCCTCTCTTTGGAGCCTGTCAGTCTTTGACCATTTTCGTTGGGATTACTGTTGCTATGACAAGACACGGTGACCAAAAGCAAGCTGAGGCGGAAAGGGTTTATTTGGCTTACACATCCACATCGTAGACAAGACAGGACCTCACACAGGGTGGGAACTTGCAGGCAGAAGCTGATGCAGAGGCTGTGGAGGGGTGCTGCTTACTGGCTTGCTCCTGGTGGCTTACTCTGCTTCAGGTCACCAGCGCAGGGATGGGACCGCTGACGATAGCCTGGTCCCTCTCTCACCAATCACCAATTAAGAAAATGCCTTGCAGCCAGGTCTTATGGAAGTTTTGTTTTGTTTTCTTTTTCGTTTTTTTTTCTCAGTGGCAGTTTGCTCCCTTCAGATGACCCAAGCTTGTTGGCAGGAAACTAACCAGCACAGACGTCATCCCCATTTCGTCTCTTCTTGGGCTGATTTCCTTCAGGGTGTTGTTTAGTCTCCCCCAAGCCTCGGTCTTATGTCAACACGCTAAGGAAGAAAAAGGACCCAGGTAGAGAGAGAGCAGCAAATAAGAAGCCTTGGGTGGATGATAAGGACGTTCTCAGAATACTAAAAGTATCAGCAAAAGCTAGGCATGGTGCCACATATCTGTATTCCCAGCTATGAGAGCTTAGGCCAGAAAGATGACATGTGCCCTTTAGTTTGGGGTCAGCCTTGGCTACACAGCAGGGTGCCTTTTCAGAAAACATAAAATAAACTGAAACAAAATTTTAGAATGCCCGTTAAAGAACAAAGGGCCTGGTGTACCACAGGAAGGGTATAGAATTTTATTCTAAGGATGAAGGTCCAGCAAGAAGGAGTCTAAAGCCAGGTAGGAGATTGGGCATTTGTCCCATGGAAGGTGATGGCTTTAGTCTGGAGAGAAAGCTGTTGGAGTTGAGCAGTAAAAAAAAAAAAAAAAAAAGTATTTTACCAATAATCTGTTGCTAGTAAAAAATAATAGCTTAGGTCGAATTCAAGTGTGAATAAGTTTATGGGACCCATTGAAAAGAGCAAATCAATACTCTAAAATTGGGCCTTGGAAGGATCAAGAAAAGAAGAGCCCTGATTCAGAAGAGATTCAGGAGAGTGTTCTCTTGCTCAGTTTCGTGGGGAGTTAAGAACGGTAGTCAGGCTGGGTGATAGTAACACACGCCTTTAATCCCAGCACTCAGGAGACAGAGTCAAGCAGATCTCTGAGTTCTAGGACAGCCAGGGATACACAGATTAATTCAGTCTTGAAAAACCAATAAATAAAAAATAATAAAATAAAATTGCTCTGACAATATGGCAAAGAAAATACCCATAGGCCCAGATTCCAGGCCTGGCAGAATGTGTGGGTCTCTTCACAGTCAGGCTGCGAGAGCACAGAGCCTCTGGCCAAGAGGTGCAGAGTAGAAAGAGATCTTAAAGACACATGTCTACACACACAGCCCCCAAAGAGCCTCCTACTGCCGGCCGCAGCCGCGGGAAGCCGTACTGACAGCCTGCGCGATCTGCTCTCGCTGAGAATGTTTCCCAATATAATTTACAAATTTCAGTTGGAAATGCATTAGCAGTTGAGCAGTGAGGAACTTCTACCGGGTAAATAGGAAAACTAAATTAAAAGCCCAGCTTCGAATACGATCGAACAGTACACATAGCCCCTGCAGTCTTCCATAACCTTTTCAAGTCCAAAGAGCTCTTTTGTTTTGCCCAGTTTACCGGGTGCCTTTCATTTGATTTGATTTTCAGAAAGTTTTCAGACGGCGGCTGATGAGGCTGCACACGCAGCCTTCTGTTTGCACAGCCATCCCCAAGGGGTCTCCGGAGAGAGGCAGGTGCTTTAAAACATGGGTAAGAAGAACAGGGAAGACAGTCGGAGAGAGAGAGAGGGGCCAAGGGAGCGATGCCCAGGGACAGGCAAACCTGCAGTGACCAGGCCTTCTCCATGCTGCCATGCATGAAATCAGAGCATCCCAGAGACACAACACTTGCCTGCCATATATGAAATGTAGCCCTGGCTCTTAAGCCCCAGCACCACAAAGATTTAAGAAGTGCGTTACAGTCATGAGACAGGCTTTCCTCGAGGCCACCACCCCCTCCTGGTCCTGTGTCAGTCTGACTCTGCATTAAACACTTTTGCAGAGCCACTCAACTCTCTTGGACATCCCTGGGTCCTTCCCATAAGACCCCCTTTTCTTCTTCCAAACAAAGCCCACTTTGGCTCTGGTTTGTGCAAGTGGCTCTCCTCTCTCTCCGTTATTTCTTTGTTTTTTCTTCCAGCTTCGTTTCTAGAGCAAGCCTCCAGGTTTGTTTGACGTCACAAGGTCCGTATGTTAAGCCAGACTTTTCTTCATTCATGCGATAAAGACTTGGGACAGGGTTTGGTCTCAGCTAGTCAGCTTGCTGCAGGGCTATGGGCCCATGGCAAATTAGGTTGGACTGAAGCTGTTCACCAGCTGGGTGGTGGTAGCACACACCTTTAATCCCAGCACTCAGGAGGCAGAAGTTGATGGGTCTCCGTGAGTTTGAGGTCAGCCTGGTCTACAGAGTGAGTTCCAGGACAGCCAGGACTGTTTCACAGAGAAACCCTGTCTTGAAAAACCAAAAGCAAACCAAACCAAACAAAAACAAAAACAAAGCTATTCACCTTTTGACAGCCAAGCAGCAGAGAGGGGGCCTTTAATAACTCTACGCTCTTGAGGATCTACCTTCTTCATCCTCAGTATCTTCCCATGCTCTATTCAGATTCCAAATCTATCAATCTGTGATCGATGTGTTGATGAAGGCAAAGCTTCTTGATGCATTATCTCCCAAAAGCTCCCTCTCTGAGCCAAACTTTCCATATGTAAGCTTTTATCAGGAGGGGGGGTGCCATTTCCTATATAAGAAATGGTGATTATGTTCTTTCACAATTTAATTAATTAAAGTTTTGGAGACAGGTCTCCACATTTGTCCAAGAGTGATCCTGTGATCTTAAACTTGTTTCCTAGCCTAAGCTGGACTCAAACTCACAATCTTCCCGCCTCTTGTCTCCCAAGCACTAGGAACATGAGTATGTGCTCCCATTTTCAATTCCCTTTCAGGGATTTTAGACAGAGAGGTGCCCTGGAAAAGAACATCTCAGTGACACGTTGTTCAGGTAGCCAGAGAGGAGGCCTCAGTCTGTGTCTGCTTGAGAAACCAGAGCGACCTTCACACCCCCTCAATCAGAAAGAATCGTGTTGGCCAACCTTTGCAGTATTTTCTAGGCTACATAGTAAGTAGCAAGACCTTGTGTTCAAACAAACAAGCAATAAATATTGGGCTGGAGAGATGGCTCAGTGGAGCATTTCTTGTCTCTTAAGGACCTGGATTCCATTCTCAACAACCACATGGGAGCTGATAACCTTCTATAACTCCAGTTTCAGGGACACCCTCTTCTTTTGAGGTATCCATCCACACATATATGTATATAAGGTAAATATGCATATATTCATACACATATACACATGAATACATACACATATGTATAATCTTCAAAAAATAAAAACAATAAATGAGGATCTGGTGATGGCAAAATATTTATCATGGAAGCATGAAGAACTCACATAAAAAAAATTCTGGACATGAGGGTACTCACTTGTAATCCCAGTACTGGGGAGGCAGAGGCATGAGATCCCTAGGGCTTCCTGGCCAGCTAGCTTAACCTACTTGTGAGCCCCAAGCCAATGAAAGACCCTGTCTCAAAAAGCAAGGGTGATGTGACTTGAGGAACAACACTTAAGACTGACCTCCTTGGGCTGGAGAGATGGCTCAGGGGTTAAGAACATTGACTTCTTTTCCAGAGGACCTGGATTCAATTCACAGCACACACATGGCAGCTCACAACTGTCTGTAACTCCAGTTCCAGAGGACCCGACACACACCCATGCATATTAAAACAAAACAAAAAACAAGACAAGACAAACCTCCTGTGTCTCTCTATATATGCACATAAACATATATTCCCTACATATGTATGTGCACACACAAATAAATAAAATTTCAACTTCCAAGAAAGAAGAGACAGAAAGATGAATACAGAGAGAAGCCAAATAAAGACACAGGAAGCAGCGTGACATGATAGATAAAAGGCTGTTTCTTTATTATTTACAAAACACACTTACAAATCAATAGGGAAAACACAAAAAAACAGCCCAACAGATGCAAGGGCGGTGAGTAGATGGACGCAACACTCTTAGGCGGTGACATAGGAAAAGATGTCCGAGTCTACCCAGAACTGGAGAATGAAAATTAAACAGAGTTATTTTCTTATCAGAATGATAAAAGTTTTTTTTCCCCAATTTAAAACTCCTAGATGTAGTTAGTCGCTGAGATGTGTCTACATGCAAGTAGTTGACGAGGGGGCAACCCTAGGAGGTGTTAGGGTGGGGAGAAAGGGAGAAGGGAGAACAGAAATAGATAACTCGTCTGGTCTCTGGATGTAAACGCCATGGAGCCACAGGAAGGATTTGAGATGGGGAGCACTAAGAGCATGTCCGGCCTCCTCCTGAGGCTGCCGAGAGGTGAGTGGCTATCAGTTCTCGGAACCCTTAGTGACCCTGAGGACAGAAAGCACGGCCTCTAGCCAGCAAAGAGCAAGACAAAGACAGGCGGGTGCTGGCAGTGGAAATAAAGGATGGGGCTTGGAGATGGAGCCAGAGCTGGAAATGGAGCAGCGAGGGCCATGGAGCTCAGAGCGGAGGGGCGTGTAGTCAGGGTACCCGCGGTCTGCCGCTGCTCAGCTCACATTCCTTCCCTTTTCACTCTGCACCCAGCTCCCGTGAGGCATCTTTGAGTGTTAGCATCTCTTCCGGTGTCCACAGTATTTTCGTGAAACAGTTCACACCTTCATGTCCGCTTCTGAGTGAGCTCTCGGACAACCCCCGAGAGTCTGGTGAAATATCCTGCCCAAGGCTCCACGACGACGACGGGATGGTGGAGAACCAGCCGACCCGCTGCAAGCCACTATCTCTGGAGTCCTCCATATGGGAGCTTTTGGCTTGAAACTATGGTCCACGTTCCTCAGGCTCTACCTTGCCGCTTGCCATGGGAATTTGGTTCTCCCCTAACACCTTCCGGAACACACTGGCCGCTCAGGATTTAAATTCTGTCTTGTGAGAAAGATTCCACCAAACGATGAACCATATTCCATTGCGATCTCCAAAGAGCCCTTCCCTACCTGGCTGACCTCTCCCATAACCCCAAGTGTATGAGCCTAACCCAGTTTCTCTCCATCTGTGTTGCTCGTGTTTTCGGCACTGCAGTGATTTTGGTTATTTTCTCCCTCACTTGTTCTGATTCCTCCAGCTAGGTGTTAAGTTCCATAACCTTTTGTCGTTAAGGAACATAACAAAGGACAATCGGGCACTAACAAGAACTTAAGAACACAATGGTTCAGCCAGCCCTGGGACACTGTGTACCCTCCAGGGTATACACACGCTGTTGCCAGGACTGAATCCCAGAGTCAGAGGGGAAAGAGTCACAGCCCTGCGCCCACACTGTCTTGCGTGCTTTGTAGGCAGGGAAGAAGCCACAAGAGTAGCATTTTTTCTCTGCCTTGCCATGTGAGCCCGGGAGAGTAGCATTCATTGTGGGACATGCGCATGAGTGGAATCCTAGCTAGCTTTGCTTAATGAGCTGATAAAACAAAAGGGGTTATTATCTCTTATGAGACCTGAAGCCCAGCAGTCACCATGTGGTCACTGTCATTTGGAGGAATCTACTGATTTCGGGGGAGGGCAGGCAGTACTGACATGTTTAAGTCCAAGATGAAGGACCCCTCCAGGATCCAGAACCCAGGCATGTCAGGAAGGATGGGTTCTTGCCTCCTATTTAGTTTAGTCTGAAGCTGTGTATTGGGCCCTGCATGCGACTAGTAGGGAAATGTCCTTACACATAAAACCAAGAGGAATGCACTTTATTCAAGGTCTATGGGTGGAGTCCCAGGAAATAACAAGGTGGAAAATGGAAGAAATCCCGGGGCTTATGTTCCGAACTGTGTGCTTCTTTTAACGTAGCTGAGAGACCTGAATGCTATTCAAATATTGCTCAATAATGTTTGCTGGTACTTTCTAGTCCTGAACATTTGCTAGAGGCAAATATTTTTATAAAATCTTTGTAAAGCTCTCTATAAATACCATCTAATGCGCTATGTTTTTATTTATCCGGCAGTGGTTTAGATATTTATAAAAATTCCTAGAAAGGATGGAGAAATTTAAAGGTACCGTGAGAATGACCTTGGGTTTGGGGCTTTTAGCTTCTCATTCCCAGGCCCCAAAGATTAACATCTGCTGAGAGTTTGGAAAGCCCAGTGAAGTCATGGGGGCTACTGGTCACTCCATTAGAAGGGCTTGCATGCTCAGTATGGGGCAAGCAATGATACAGAAGCTCGACACAAACATCCAGTGTCCTTCACCAGCAGGTAAGCCAGTGGCGACCAGACGCTGGTGGTGGCATCCATCCTTGCTGATGACTTCCGTGATGGTTCAGTGATACTGCTGGTGACCAATGGGCCCATGTCTGTGTGTTTCCATTTGAGAGATTCTTCATGTCCCTATGAGTACTGGCTTCTCTGGGCCATAAACTTTCTGTCTGTAAAAGAAGAAATTAGAGGAACCAGTAATCTTTTCAAACATGATTTTCAGTGAGACTTGAGTCTAAAAGACCTCGGTAAGTGCAGGGTTAGCCATGTGCCCACCACATCCCTAAATGACATGTCCCTAATTACCTCAGCTGCACTGTGACCGTTATTTCCAAGACGTATCACAAAACTGGTCACAGTCGAAGAATTTAGCCAGAGCCTGTGTGAGTCCTGCGGTTTCAGGGCCTACAGTTCAGGTGCTGGAAGATTGAACTCTGTCCGTTCAACCTTATTCCTCTTTGGTCTCACAGATGCCTTGGAGCACCTTTCAGCTCTACCACCTTGAGCACCTCGAAGATGGGAGAGGCGTGGGCTCCTGACCTGGTGACTGTGATCAGTAGAAGAGAGACAGGCACGGGCAACTCTAGAAATCAAATCCTGTGTCCTGGGTCAGAATTTTTCTAAACTATGTAAAACTACTTTGTCAAGGGTGAACGCTGTAAAACGTTTAGCATGAATGTCTTTATATCTGTCTCCCAGTCTTGGACAAAGTAGGTGTTCAGTGAAGGGTTGAACTGACTAGATGACAATATCTTCCTTATGTTTATAGAATTAGTCAAGAAGAGCCACAGAAACCCAGGAGCTGGCACTGTTTGCCCCTCCACCTTGGACTGACACCCCACAAAAGTGGGTGGAGTCTACCAGCTACTCTTTGCTTGACATGAGACTTAGTGGCCCAGAAGCTTAATGCAAAATACAGCAAAAAGGATATTTTTTTTCTTTTTCCAAACTTTGCTGCTGAACAGGAAGCATGGTGGTATCTTGTTTGGCACCACGGAATGTCCCCATGGCTTCCGGCACTGTTTGGAGAGAGTCTTCAGACCTGCAGTGCCCTTGACTCAGAAGATCTAAGTCTAGCAAGGTCCAGACAGAAATTTAGATAGATAGTTACATATGACCTTGTTTCATATGGAGCAGTTGCTGTAAGATGTGAGATAATATTCACAATGTATTTTTAAGGGTAACAAAGATATTAACAGGATGGTGGAGGGATTGCTTAACAGGAAAACATTTGTTTAGTGTGTGTAAGACACAGGTTCAATCCTCAGCCCCCGCCCCAACCCCTACAACCAAAAAAACAAAAAAATCGAGGTAATATCAATGCTTTACAGGCTCAAACATACTTTATGTGCATATGTATTATATATAAAGTAGATAGAAATATGCATATTAGAGTTTCAGAGCAGGTTTTGTGTTTGTTTCTGTTGCCGTTTTGTGGTAAGGGGGATTGAACTCAGTTCCTTGTACATGTTAGATGTGCACTCTGCCACTGAGCCATGTCCCAAGCCTGCAATCATTTCTTTATTATCGGCGAGCTGGTTTTATGGCTTATCATTTTGTATATCACCAGGTTTATAAATGGCCATATTCACTTCCAGGATGGAAACCAATACAATTGTGTTAGAGTGATGCTGTGTGGGGAGTCCTGACAGCCCTGAAGGATGCTTAGTGATGGTCTTAACACCGACACTAATAAGTATGGATGGTGTTGGCTGGGCACTTGCTCTCAGCCACTGTGTGGCCCTCCCACTGCTTGCAGCCCAGAGTCCCCTGAGCACTGTGGAAGAAAAGCATTAGTCCACCTACTTAAGACGGGAATCTAAGGTCCCGAGGGCTGATATGGAAACCTCTGCACCCCCTGTCTCTTCTCTTCGAAGGTGCAAAGGCAAGCCCTGACTCTTTTTCCTTAGCACACATACACAGCTGCTCACATGTGTACACATCAATATGTAGTTTTCATCATACGTGGCAGGATGATGAACTGGCTTTGATTTTTCCTTCGACTTATCTATATTATTTTTCCTCCTTTCCTCCATCCTTCCCACCCCCTCTCTGTGTCTTTCTCCTTCTCCCTCTCTTTTTCCCTCCAGAACTGGGACTTGAACCCAGAGTCTTGAGCATGCTAGGCAAGCACTCTAGTCCTGAGCCACACCATCAGCCCTTTTAAATCATATTTTTCTAACATATTAAAGCTTTTGATGAGCCGGGCAGTGATGACGCATGCCTTTAATCCCAGCACTCGGGATGCAGAGGCAGGCAGACCTCTGTGAGTTCGAGGCTAGCTTGGTCTACAAGAGCTAGTTCCAGGACAAGCTCCAAAACTACAGAAAAACCCTGTCTTGAAAAACCAGAAAGAAAAAAAAAGGACAAAGGAATTTTTAAGATGAAAAAGAAAAGTTACCAGAGCACCCTTACTCTACGCACAAGAGTTGGAAGCGAAGGATAGGTGTTTTCTGAGAGCGTGGAGGTGGGGAGGATTCAGACAGTTTCTCAGACTCCCTGAAGCACGCTGGGCCTTTCTAGTCCTTGTTTCCTAGAGCTGTGCTCTGCTTCCCAGAGAAAGAGTTCAGTCCTTCAGAGTTCGGCTGCTCCTGTGTGTGGCAGGCCTGAGTTAGAGCCCTAAAGAAACTCCTGCAGCTTCTACATAGCACCTCAAGATCTCTTCCAGCTTAGGGGACCTTGCACGGTGCAGGCTGAGTTACATATTCCACTTTCCACCTGCAGCAAGGGCAGAGGTAAGCCACTTCACAGAGGTAAGACCGAGTTAGATTGTATATAAAACGCAAGCTCCATTCCTAGCATCTCTCAGGACTGGGGACTGACATAGCTAAGAACCCAGCCCAGCACCCAGTCCAGTGACTGCTCTGTGCCGTAGCATGGTTAGCGCTGGCTGTCACTCGGACCACGACAAAAATGTCGTCTTAATGTTATTTTCTCCACCTCTCCTCTTTCAGGTCCTCACTCCAGCTTGGACTTCCCAGGCTCTGGTCTTTCTCCTAGCCCAACAACAAAGCCTTCTCTTGTTCCTTCTCCTTCAGGATAACCTTGCAGGTGATGATTAGATTCTCCTGGTCAAATCTATTGAATGTCATGAAGGGCTGCGAATGTGTCCAAGCCTGAAGGATGGATGGCCCCACCTTTGCTTTTCAGGGAGCTCTTCCACGTCTGTGTCCCAAAGAGCGACAATGGTGACTGTCTATGCTCTGGAATGTATAGGGGTTCCTAGTGATAAAGACGTGGGTCCTGAGTGGAGAAGGGACCCCAGGGAGTGTGGGGCTCGAAGCCTCAGCCACATTTTTTCTGTCTCTTCCCAAGCCTTTTCTTGAAGGCTGTGGTTTTGTCAACTTGTGTTTGCGTTAATGGAAGCCTTTGAACTTGTTTCCAATGCCCCAGGCACTTGACTATGCCCATAATCTCATCGTGGTCCATATTTCCATAGTCTAAGGATTTAAAGGGGCTGCTTGCTTTTGCTAAACAAACACTTGCCCCCGGCTTTACTATTGAGCTCAGCACCAGCGAGACCAAGAATGTGCTCAGCTGAGCATGCACAGAAGAAGGTTTTGCCTCGAATGGTGGCCAAAGAGCAGAAAATAGGCCATTCTTAGTCATCACAGCAAACTTGGGAGCTGCTGGCCATAAACGCTGTGCTAGTCCATCAAAATGACTAACTGGGATATGAAAGTCAAAAGATACCTAATTTCCAGCTTCGTGGTCTCACTGCCTGAGCAGCGTCCTCTGATGGTTTTATTTATGGCGCTGTCCCTCCTGATTTGCTCAGTTCTGAATAAATCATCTCTAGCCTCACTGACCCACATCCCATTTCTTACTAACCGTCTTCAATCTGCCTCTCTTGAGTCTAAATGCAAGCGCAGTAAAAACCACCGTGAATCCTTTAGGGTACTTCTCACCAATTAAAAGTGGCATATTAAATTTCTGAAAACCTTTGTAATCTGCAGTATAAAATCGCATTTTATGGTAGCGGATAATTTAGAATCCATAAGCTAATTAAATGCAGTGAATGACAAGTGTACTCTCTAGATAAATGAAAGATGAGTAGCAGATAATGTACCAATCTAAGAGACTGGAACCGTTAAAAAAAAAAAGGAGGGGGAAAACTGAGTCACAAATAATGGTCCTTTTACATAAATTGACCAATTGTAATAACTACATAATGGAGTTGATTGCTGGCATCTTTCTGCCTCCAGACCTCCAGGAACTATGAGGACAGCTTCTTCTGCCATGAAGGGAATCAACATCCCTTCTACACTGCTGGGTACCATGACACTCCTGGATGTAGACAGGATACAGCACCTCTGTTTCTTCCTCATGTCTCCAGACAAAGGGACCACAGCTACTGAGGAAAAGTGAGACGACTTCCAAATGAACACATCAAAACTGTGACTAAGAAAGCATCCATTCATGGCCAAGAAGTCTTTGGATCATGGACCATATGAATCATGATCATCTATTTTGGCAAGTAGGATTCAGAGTCTGTGTAGGAATGAACCCAGTGATCAGCCAGACACGTGTGGGGATAGAAAGAGGTAGCGTTAGACTGACCAAGTCCACGCTGTCATTTAAGAAGAGCAGAAACTAGGGCTGTGGGACAGGTCAAGCTCAAGGGAGAGCAGCCCACAGCATGTGCAAAGTGCTAGTTTCCATGAATGAATGAATGTATAAGTAAATAAATAAACAGGCTGGCATGGAACACTTGAATGGAATACATGAGGCTCTGAGTTCAGGTCTCAACACACATGAAGATAAAGGAGAGAGGAGAAGAGAAGGGGAAGGGAAAGGGAGGATGAAGAAGTCAAACACAAGAAGGAGAAATGATTTCCCAAGATCAGAAAGTGGGTGGGGGGGCGGGGTCAAACTTGCTACATGAATACCTAGCTCACAACACTGATCCTCTGGGTTCCCCAACAGACCCCAAGGCAACCTTCAAAGTCCTGAAAGAGAAAGAGAAAGCATGGTTTATATTTCAGGACCAAGCTGAGACAATGATCTCCATACTTAACCTCCATGAAGAGAGGTGCCCAGAACCAAAGCCGCAACGAGACTAGCTAGTGGCCTTGGTGTTGCCTAGACAGATGGCGAAGGCAAAATGTAGCTACGCCAAGAGGGCTTCAGAAGAACAGTCAGAGTGACGGAGCTGATGAAGATGGAGGGAAAAGGTCATGAGCCAGAGAAGCCGGAAGCATGGCTTCACTCGTTTCCTCAATCCCTCATTCCCGACACAAAGAGAGGATGGGAAGAGCCTTCCCTTTCCTACTTGTCAAGCCCAAATACACCAAGCACATGACAGGCAAGCTTAGTCACTGTGCACTGGGTAGACATTCTGCTTAGACCTAGGTAGTCAACTCCTGGCAGAAAGCTGCATGCCAAATGTGTCCTGCCCTGACAAAATAACCACTCAGAGGCTTAATATTTCTTACCAATGCTTGGCTGATAGCTCAGGCTTATTACTAGTTAACTCTTACACTTAAATTAACCCATAGTTCTTATCCATGCTTCACCAGGTGGCTCATGGCTTGTTACTTCAGTTTCTACATGTTGTGCTTCCTCAGTGGCTGGTTCTGAGTCTCTCCTGACTCCACCCTTCCTCCTCTCCGAGTCCTCTGTGCCTGGCTGTCCTGCCTATGCTTCCTACCTGTCTACCAGTATATTAGCTTGTTATTAACCAATCAGAGTAATACATATTCACAGTGTGCAGAAGCACTATTCCATAGCAGAGAACTCTTCATCTGATGACAGGACTAACCCAGATTACCTTAAATAGAAAGAGTTGTGTATAGTTTACTAAACTAAAAAATGTCATTGACAGCGCTAATTCCGGGCATGCTAGGATCCAGGAATTCCAAAGTTACCAGATCTGGAATTTTTCCTCCATGTTTAGGTAATTTTTTCTTTTGCTGGCTCCATTTTCTGGCTCCTCTGCCACATGGGCCATAACCTGTTAGCTATAGGTTAGGATCTGAACACCAAGTCCATCAGTGAGAACAAGAGCCTAGCTTTAGTCATTGCATCAGATTTTCAGGTCTGGGTCTCACTCACTCACCCTCCTGTACTCACACCAGGAGCAGATATGGCAGCAATAGGCACACATGCTGATGTCTAGGCAAAGCCTGCTGGTGGTACAGCAAAGAGGCTGGCTGGGGATTTAGGGGGAAGCAGAATTGAGGAGGGGCCCAGTGGAGGAGCTGGAAAAAGGCTGGACCTGTGGGCGTACACCACAGCCTCACTGTCTGACTCCCAAAATACTTAGAAGTTTACCCTGGAGACCCACAGTAGTGCTGGGGACTGACTGGAAGACGGCGTAGGACTGCAATGCAGGGGCACGTGGCCGGCCACACATGTGGCAGAACTGAAGTCCTTGTTCCCCGGGAAGGAGCTAGGTCTAAGCCCCTGCCCCCTGCTTTTCTGAAAGCCACTGACATGGAAACCTCACTTCCCTATGAGCACAGTTTGCTCCCATGGCCCCTGGGCAGCCTCAGGCTCCAAAGCCAGGGCTGTAAGCATGCCTGTCCAGTGGTTCTGACTTCAGGGCATGTCAGCCCCGGACCCACACCACAGGCTCTGCCCTTCCTCCCTGGAGCTGGGTACTCGCTACTCTTCTGAGGAGTTCAGTCCTCTGAATGTACACAGCTAGACTAGAGCAGAGGCCACTGGTGCACTGAGGACAGCCAGAGTGCTCCTGTTTAATCCTCACACAGTCACAGGCAGCAAAAGAGGAAACTGAGGCACAGAGCACAGATCACCTAACTGCAGGCCTCAGGGCCAGGAAGCAGGAGAGTCAGGCTTCAGACACAGGCAGCCTGTCCCCTAGGTACCTCTCAGCATCCCGGGCAAGAGAGGCAGCCCAGCCTGTGGGACAGAGGAGCTGACCTCTGGCCCCGCCCTGCTCCCCAGGCCCCCCAACCAGACATCCATGCAGGGCTGCTTTTTTTTGTTAGCTCCTCATTTTTCATGCTGCTACTTTTTAGCCATGTTGCTGATGAGAAAACAGCTTAGTAAAATCAATGGTTTTAAATTATACCTTTATGTACCCAGGATTCAAAACAAGCTGCAAAACAGAAATACTTTCCCGTGACAAAAAATCAATCTTGCTGATGCCACCGTTCCTTGGGCCAGCCTCCCTCCCCGCCCCCACTCCCTCCAGCTCCAGACTCTCGGCTCTTGCATCTGCTGCTTTGTGTCGACTTTCTACAGGTTTCTTGTTCAGGAGACTCGTTTTATCTAAAAGGTCAATTCTTCCAGCGGGGCACCAAGCAGAATTGAATATAATTATCCCAATCTCTAGCGTGTAGAATTCATGCTTGAATTCATTCAAAAAATAGCATGCAGTATAATTAACTGAGAGTCCGACCAAACCTATTGAGAAAGCCTCAGGTATCATACAGTTCCCCTTACAATAGAACATTTTCATTTAAGGACATTGTACGTATTAACCCAAGTCAGCATCCAATTACTCTGTGAATAAGTGAATTCTCTGTTCCAGGAATGTAATTTGAAAATGTTGTCATGCAATCTGAGGCAAAAGGTCCTTTTTCATTAATCTAACTCTCATTAAAGTGGAAGCCTGCAGGTTATTTCAAATCCATTAGTTTTAAATACAGGTGATTACAATCCTATTGCACATAAGACAACAGATGTGTCTATCAAGAAATATTGGGACGTTGCGAAGGGATGGGACAGGTCGGAGGCTTGGCTGTCACGCTGCCGTTGAGAATCCCTGGTGGATGGAGGAATGGGAAAGTCTTGTTAAATCCCCTAGGGAGAAAACTGACAAGGCAGGCGGGTGGGGGTGGGTTATTAAGGAGGGAGCTCCACCCACCCTTTTCCCAAACTGCCTTCTGGGTGTATTTTCTACCCACTTCGATTTGGGAGCTCAAAGAATTAGAGATCATTGGTTTTGACTCCTGTATTTATTTTTGTTTTGAGACAGGGTCTTACTGGGCATCCCTGGCTGTCCTGGAACTTGCTAGGGACACCAGACAGACCTCAGACTCGCAGAAATCTTCCCAAGGGTTGGGATTAAAGGCATGTGACACTTCTTTCCACCCTCTTTGTTTTTGTTTTTTTGAGTCAAATTGGCCTTGAACCTGTGATCCTACTAAGCTGGCCTCCAGAGGGCTGAATTTCAGGTATGTTCACACCCTGAATCAGGTGTCTTGTTGTTGTTTTTGAAGCAGGGTTTCTCTATGTAACTCTGGTTAGCATGGAAGTATATGTAGACCAGGGTGGTTTTGAACTTAGAGATCCGCCTGCCTCTGTCCTCCCGGTGCCATGATCAAAGGTGGGCACTGCTGCCCCAGCACTGAACCAGACTTCATTCTACAAGAAGTCAGTAATGTTGTGGAATAATCTTTTTGTACACTGTGAAGATGTGTCTTTGTCAAGGTGCCTTTTGATTGGTTTAACAAAGAGATGAATGGCAAGAAGAGGTTAGGCAGGACTTCCTGACAAAGAGAGAGAAGACGAGATTAGTCTAGGCACTGGAGAGATGCCAGAGGACATGGAGAAGAAACAGAAGGTACAAGATGGAAGAGAAGCAAAAAGTCAGAAGGCAAAATACAGATGAATATAAACGAGCTAATTTAAGTTATAAGAGCTAGTGGGACAAGTCTAAGCTATAGGCTGAGCTTTCATAATAAATAATAAGTCTCCGTGTTGTTTTTTGTGAGCTGGCGCCTCCCCCCCAAAAAAAATCCAACAACACAGTAAGTCTATAGCCATACCTCCCTAAATGGACATACTCTCTGAGCTAGGCAGAATTAGAGCAGGTGGGTAGAAGCAAGCCCACCTGGGAAAACTGGGGCAGTAGGCTTCCACGTAGCCCTGCCTGCTGCCCCATCGAAAGTATGCAGCTTCTGCTTTGCACCCAGCAATCTCAAGCCCTTGTTATTCTGATATTTGCACCTGCTCCCAGCAGTGGAGTTATCTGTCCACCTTTGACTCTACCCAGTGGATAGTTCTAGAAGCTGAGGTGCCACTCAGCCGAGGAGCACCTGCCTGGCAGTTCACTTTGCCGAGTTTAGTTCCTAATGACACAAGGGGAGTGGCCACTGAGTGAACCCATGAGGTTCTGAGTTTGATCCCTACAACCCACATATTAAAAAGCTGGGTGTGGTCGTTGTGTACTTAGAACCCTAGGACTGGGGAGCAGAGACAGGCAGGTCCCTAAGGACTCACTGTTTAGCTAGCCTAGCCTATTTAGAGAGCTCCAGGTCAGAGAGAAGCATTCTTAGGCAACAAAGTCGACAGTTCCTAAGGGACAATACCTAAAGTTGTCCTCAGGCCTCCAGTTACACACTGGCACACATGTGTGCCCACCACACGTGTGCAGCCACCCACACGCAAACACACACACACACACACACACACACATAAAATAAATCTTAAATGAAAGAAAGATGGAAGGAAAGAAGGGAGGAAAGAAAGAAAACAGGAACGAAAATCCTTTGCATACCTAAGGAATGACTGTCCCTCACTAAGGGACAGATTCCTTAAGCAACTGGTCTTGCTGTCCCACTGAGCAGCAGTCATACATTTCCTAAACCACCCCATGACAAGAGGGCCTGGAAGACCAGAGAGAAACTCCAGCCTTCCACCTAACTAAAGCCTGCCATAGTTTCTCATCGGGCACAGGCCATTCTGCAAGCAAAGAGGCATCCCAGGGTCCACGGCTCAGCCCTACCTCCCCCTTCAGCTTTCATAACCTTACCTTCTCCCCTTCAGCCTCTCTGGGTACCTTAAACATTCCAGGTGCGTTGTGCCCCAGGGCCTTTGCACATCTGTGTGTTTGCTGGGTGTCCCTTCCTCCAGCTCTCTGGAACCTTCTCCCCTTTCTGTCTTAGATCAGTCACAGCTTCAGCCTTTTGGGATAGTGTTCATTCAGTTAGGTTTTATCTCTATCCTTTCAAAATTATCAGTGACAGGAAGGAAAAGACCTACCAATTGTATTCATCACACAACCCGCTGGACTCACCCATAGCCTGGCATACAGGTGCTCGGCAAATAAAAGAAAAAAAAACAAGAAACCGATGAATGAATAAGTGAGGTTCTGGAAGCCGAGACTTGCTTAGGAACTGTCAGGCAGAGATAAGGAAGAGAAAGGACACCCTGCTATTTTCAAATCCATCCGTAGCATCGGGTTGGCATCTTCAGAATGGGGTTGATTTCGGCTGCCATGTTTCCCTTATTCTTCAGCAGTCAGGCCAGTTCAAGAGGTGAGCAGAAATGGTGTCTTTTGAGACAGTGCGGCCGCGAGTCCTGAGGTGCAGCTCTCTCCTGGTTTTGTAAACACTGAATATAAGATATACCCTATGCACAGCCACTTAACTTCATTGCCATCTTGAGCATTCCCCCTTGTGGACCTAACCTTGTGATTTTCCTGTCTCGGCCTCCAAATCTTTCCTTTAAATAATTTTTTTCTGATAAACATCCACCTATAAAGTATTTGTGATTGGCGGTTTTGCTTGGAACTGGGTGTCTAGGAACCAGATATTATCAATCTTTCCCAACCCTAGCAAAAGCCCATTCACCTGAGGACAGAGAGTGTGCACATAGCAGTGTACCCTTGCTGGGTTTGAAGGTTCTAACTCTTCTCATATCCCACAGAAACCTTCCAAGGTCAAAATCCAGGGGCACTGAGTGCCTTCAGAAAAGGGAATTTGTGCATAATGCTTATTTTGGGAGAGAGAAGGCTCAGCCTGGAACTCAGGTCTTTGGTGGTGATATAGTAATGCCCCAGGCATGGCTACTCTTAGCAACGCCAGTGTAAATCACCTTGGTGCTTTGGGGAACTTACTCACCATTCCCTGGAACAAGAACTATCAGGGGAGGGTGACTTTATTGAGCATCACAGAATTGTCTCTGGACCCTTGGGGAAAGTGGGCTGAACTGACAACTCTCCATCATCCCAACTTACTATCCCAGGCAATGGTCACTTTGAGGCAGCTCCCAAGGAAGGACCACGGATTCCCTGAACACACCAGCTCTTGTTCCTCTCTACAGTGCAACAAGGGGCCCTGCAGCCCACCAGCTCCTTCCCATCAGCTCTCTAGCCATTCCCAAGTTGCCGACATCCTCAACCACAGCAAAAACAGCCCGCCTATACTGTGAACCGGTTTTGGCCCATCTGATTGTATGACAGGAATGCCTTTTGCACATCCCTGATTTGAAGAAGATAGAGTACACCACAATCCTTCCCAAACCCGTGGAGCCACCCACCAGTGATAAAACTGAAGCAGATGATGGTCACAAGTCACCCAGAAGAGTGACCCAAACCTGCACCTGCGGTCAGATCCCCTCATGGCAAGCCTCCCAAAATACCTCCAGGCTCGGTTTGCTCATGGATTGTTTTCCCAAACCAAGCTCTGTTTGAGATTTCCAACTTTTTGGACCATCATTTGACGCCCTCCCCTGAGTGCTGAGCCACCCATCCCCCCAGCCTGTTAAGTTGTACTTGGGATAAAGTTCTCAGAGCAGGAGTTGGCTGCTAGAAGAAACGGTGCAGAGATGAATGGAAAATGGCTTCCCCTGATTCTTCAACAGCCACTGAACAGCTGGGTATCAACGATCTCTGTGAGCCTATAGCACTCCATCTCCACGCCTAACCAGGAGCTAGACCTTGCCTCGGCTTGATCACCACACTCTTGATAGCCTGGCTGGTGTTTAGGGATAGGTTCCCAGGCTACCGAAGTGAAGAAAACTCACAGAGAAGAACACCCACCCATCCTTCTCCCCGACTTTCAACAAAAACAGAAGGCTCGTTCCTCGGGATGTCCGGCCAGAAAAGCTAACCTAGACTGCTCTGATAGGCACCATCTTGGCAAGAGGAAATGGTAAGGGAAAAGCATCCTAGTCCTGGAGACACGTCTGCTATGCTCAGAATGGACCCTCTCCATACATGGTAACATGTACTCTCCACTGTAATAGTATGGAGAGGTGGACCTTTACTAGTGATCGGGTCACAGGCCACCCTGAGGTGGGGGGAGTGGGTTAATGAGTGACGGAGCAGGTTTGTGATGCCAGCCTTCTTGCCCATTTCACCTGTGTCTCAAGTACACAAGCTTGCTCTCCTACCACATTGCATCAGAGGCCCTGGACAGACGCCAGTGTCATTCTCTTGGACTCCCCAGTCTTTAGAACCATGGGCCAAATAAAACTTCATCATTCATAAGTCACCCAGTCTCTGGAACGCTGCTAGAGCAGCAGAACATAAAGACACGCTTCTAAAGTTTTTCGGAAACCTTGCTTCTTCGGCGGCAGCGCTTAAGGTCCCACCGGCTATAAACACGCATAAAGGAAGGGTTTAATTGGGCTTAGGGTTTCTGAGTGTTAGAGTCCATGGGGCCGAGAGAAGGCATGGCAGCAGGAACAGCGGGGCACTCACATATTGAGCAACAAATAGAGAATAGAGAGCACTAACTCAACTGGCAAGAGTTTTCACTCCTTGAAGCCCACCCTCAAGTAACACACTTCCTCCAGCAAGGACACACCTCCTGATCCTCGCCAAACAGCCACCAACTGGTGCCTGAGATTTATGGGGGGCAGCTCATTCAAACCGCCACACAAGAGAAGCCTTAGACAGCCTTGACTTGCTCATCTTTCACCATAGCTGCTCCATGGCGGTCTGGCTCATCAGCCCATGGCATCTGTGCACAAAGTGGGTGAGGATTATTAGCAAGCAATTGATGAGTACGTATGTTTTGTGCATGTACTGGTTTGTACCCGTAAGTATGGGCACCCACAGAGATCAGGGGAGGGTGATAGATCTCATGATGTTGGCGACCATCACAGCACACCCCCATACACACACACACACACACACACACACACACACACACACACACACAAGTTTGTTACCCCCAAACACAGACTGCGATGGATGATGGGCTGCTCATCTCCCAGTGAGCACTGTTTTCCTACTCCGCCCCTTGTGTTGTTTTTCACCATTCCCTTATTTAATCTTCCCTAGGACACTCAGTCCTGCTATAAGCCATGGCTTACAGCTTACAGAAACAAAAGCATTTGCCCCCACCCCCCAGGAATATACTGTGGGCAATCCTCAGGAGCATCCGTGCTTTGAGGGCTCGCTCTCCCTTGTTCCAGGGTAACCCTGTGGCTCTTCTTTCGCAAGGGACATTTGGCTTTCTCTTCAGATACGCATTGCAGCTCAGCATTCTTCATTTCCTGTGTGTGTTTGAATGTCTTTGGGAGTTTGTTTACCTATAGAAGCAAGATTCTTCTTTTCCTATGGATTCTAAAGAGTTTTCTAGAAGGTATAGGCAACATGAGGGGGTGGAGAATAGCATAGTTAAGTGTTTAAGGCTAAAATTGCTTGCATTTATGTATGAACACATGTATTACGGGTCAGTGTTGTGTACTATGTACTCTGTACGAAGACCTGTGTTTATACCTAAGAAAGAGCGAACATGACCTGTGTACCACTGCTGAGGAGAGAAAATCCCAGCTCATCCCAGAGGCCTCTGGGTCCAGCGTGTGAGACAACATGTAAGCCTTTCTGTGAGCCTCGGCTTTTTCTCACAGTATCTCACGGCATTTTGGAGGAAGTGGACAATAATTCTTCTTGTTTACAACTGGGATCCAGAGAGATTAAAAACTTTACTCAATGTTATAGAGCTAGCAAATGCAACAGCATGTTTCACACGCAAAGCCCGACCCTTTGCAAAGTCTTAATTTTTTAAAACGTTTACTTTCAAACTGGTTTTGGCCAAGAGAGAATTGGGAACCTGTTTAGGTTTGTCCTGTCCAACTAGAAGATGACTGTGGCTGTCCTCTCCTGTCCTCTGCTCTGCTGAGGGCGTGGCAGGAGGCATGGCCACTCTGAATGCTTTCCAGACTCCTGTGTCTCTCAGCTCCTGATGGGTTCAGTCCCTGAAAGACGCTGGTGAGACATCAACACCACAACCATGGAAGAAGCCTCTCCTTTGGCTTTCTGTCTCTGTCTGTCTCTCTGTTTCTTTATCCTCTGCTTTTTCATGTGTCTTTGTCTTTTTCCCTGCTTTGCCCTCAGTCCCCACCTTGGGAAGTAGCATTGATCTGGGCTGAGTTTCCTCCCCATGTTCACAGCTTACCTGGCAGGCTACCGTGTCTCCAGGTCCTAGTCCATTTCTTCCATCTGACCCTCCAGTGTAGAGGAGGCTGGAGCTTCCTGTAATCTCTGAGCTCTGATCTCCCAACTCTACCTTTTGACATCCTGCCCTTTGATCACCTGAGTGGTCAGTCCTCTATGTTAAATCCCTTTCTTAAGAATATATGGACTGGACTTTGCTTTTTTGGCCCAAGTCAAACTAGTACAGAGAGGCACACAGCACAAACCATAGCAGTACGCCACTGAAAAAATACAGATCCGATCATTGGCCACATTTCCCCAGCTGTAGAGCAGGCTTGGCAACAACTGTGCAGGTGGATATGGGGATACAGTGGGCAGCATCCAGCTCCTTGAAGGATGAGCAATAGCAACACTTCTTCCATGGCCCCATCAGGACTCACCACTTCTTCCCACACTGCAAAGGGTCGAGTAAGTGGGCACAGATCCTGAGTTACTGGAAGACAAACACAGTGACTGGTTCTTGGGAATCTAGGAGTACACACCTGTTTTGGTCACTCACCCTTCCTTTACCTTCCATGGGTTCTTGATTGCCTTCAGTGTGACAAGCGGCCAGAACCAGAGGACTTTAAGAGACATTCCCAGCTGTGGTCTTACCGGAAGTACTGGCACTCAATCCATATCCATTGACTTTACCCAGGTCTTTCCAAAAAAAGCAGCTTCCTTCTTTCTCACCAAGGGAGCCCCTGTAGACACTGTGTCTGGACATGGGATGGATGAGTTATAAAAGTGAACATCACAGACGACTAACTCAGTGACAACCTTGGTAGCCGTGACAGACATAGGAGTCAGGGTGCTGGAGAGCTAGAACTGATAAGACACACACGCTATAAGGATGAGGAGATCTGAGGAGAGCCATGGTGTGGGAGAATCTCGTCGGCTGGTCAGGTCTTCAACAACCTGGAGGCCCATCACCATTAGAGAGGGTAGTCTGTTTTCTCCGTCCACGTTGGTCTCACCCCAAGTCACCTTTCCAGAAACACACAGAATGATATTTACCCAAGCATCTGAGCACCTCGTGGCCCAGTCAGGTGGACACATGAAATGAATTAGCTTGTTAATGTAAGAGACCACAGTGAACATGAAGCTTAAGCCATAGTGATTCTTCCTCTCATCTAAAGTCTCAGAGCATCAGGTCCACAGACAGATAGATCGACAGCCAGGGCTGAAGGACAAGAAAAATGGAAAAATGAAAGGAATTAATATGCATCTTTCAGTAACATTACTGAATATCAACGGCCACAATTCCCCCACATAAAAAGACATAGACTTGCAGAGTGAACACATACTCAGTGGAATGGTATGCAAGTGAAAAGAGAAATGAAAATTGCAGGAAAATCGTAGGATGGAAGTGGAAAAGAATATTCTGGGTGATGTAACCCAGGCCCCAAGGTTTTCTCTCATTTGAGGATTCTAGCTTCCACTCGAGTTGGATGCATCTCACACAGATTGCCAGAAAACAAGGAAGGTGGGGAGGGTTATCTTAAAGAGGGGCAAATTGGGAAAAAGAAAGTAAAAAAGGAGAACCCTGTTGGTGGAAAAGTTGAGGCCGGGAAGGAGGCAGGGCCAGTGGTTGGGGAGATGGAGATGTAGGATAAAAGGCGTATAATGTAAGCAAATGGAAAGGAAGATACGCCCACTTGTGCATAGTGGCTGGACTGTTGAGTGCTCTCTGATTGACCCAAGGCCCACTACACAGGAAGGTGGGGACTGATGCTTTAAGGCTAGCGAACAGCTCAGGTCTGGAGAAGTCAGCCAGACCATTCGGAAAACATATCTCTGATGATTAACCAAGCTGATACAGCATCAAACTGTCTTCTAAACACCTGTGCCTGGTTCTGTAGACAAAAGCCGTCCTTAGCCTCAATCAGAGATTTCTCTCCTTGTGATGAACAGTGATGCCTATACAGTCTCAAGGCTGCTCGAGATACAGAGAAGAGTGACGGGGCTGGGCCTATCCCTAAACAAGTCGTTCATAGCATCCCCTCTGAGAAGAAGGGGCAGTGTATATGAGTAAGAAGATGGGGGAGGCTTTTTCGAGGTCCACACAAGCGTAATCATTGTAATCATTGGCTAACAACTGTGCTTGACTGCCCTGGGGCCAGACAGACCCCACTCTATCAATAACCGCTCATGGAAGGGGGAAGGACTCTAGGAGCCTACCTTTGACCTCTGAATTTATTGGCTATTAATAGATTCTGGGAAAGGGGAGGACCACTGCCTTTAGTTGTATACCCTCAACTGACCTCACAGGGCTCCAAACCCCTGGTTGCGTGGACCCTGGTTACTCTCAGTGTAACAAAGCGAGTAGACAGGAATGTTGGAGAGATTTGTGGGGAAGCGGGTGTGGGGGTGGGGGCAGAGAGGGGTGGTTTGGAGGTGGGGGTGATCATAGTCAGTATGCATAGCATACTTGTGCAAAACAGTAAAAGTAAAGATAAAATAAACAAATGAGATATTTTAATTTCAAAACAAGCACAAAAGCAAATAAAACAAAAATAAAGATTGTTTTAGTTACTTTCTGTTGCCTAACAAATCACATCAAAACTTTGTAGTTTAAAATAACAACCAATTCTTATTATTAATTACTTTCCCTACCCTTCTGGCTGGAGACTGCGAATGCGAAGGCAGTCTTCCAAGATGGCTGCCTCCCCCACCCCCACCCCAAACCAGGGTGTGAGTTTGCGCGCCTGCGTAAGGTTTCTCCTACAGTCGAGGTAATTGGATCCCAGGAGTGAGCGCTAAGACAGAGCAGGTAGAATCTACCAGTCCTCCTAAATCTAGACCTGAAAACACGCAACCCTCACTGAAGCCCATCCGGTTCTTAAAAAGCCAGAGAGCCAACAGTCTGTGTGGTCGCTTTGAGCCCACCGGAAGTGGCTGAAGACTAACGTCGAGACGGGCAGGAGAGTCCCTTCTTTTCTTTTGCGATCGAAGTGGTGGTGGGCATGCTGGCTGATCCAGTCCTCTGCCGAACAGTGTCCAAGCGCCCACCACACACAGCTGGGCACTTTTCAAAGTCCTGGGTTATAACACATTTATCTCGTGTTGATACTGCTGAGATTCATTTTAACTTTCTTAGATGACTCAGAAGCCTGCAGCTTCCTGAGGGGCCTGGGGTCACCACCAGTGACATTCATTATCATTTCGCTGGTCCCACACCCCAAGGCTGGTCGACAGAATGCCAAAGAGATAAACCACTTTTACTGTAATTCGCCCTCTAAAAAAATGGAATTTACCAAGCAAATTAAGAGGGCCAAGAAACTTACAGGGGTGACATTTAGCCCGCTCAAGACACCAAACTTTCCAAGCACTTTAGAGCAACGATTTCCATACAATTACAGGAATGCCTCATTTGTCTGCCCTGCCAAGCAGGAGCCCTTTCACAGGAGTGACTTCTCCAGATAATGGTGGCTTCCCCTAGAAGCCCCGAGCCATTTAACCAGGCTGGCAGAAATCTTCCCCACATAGATAGGCAGCATCCAGAATATCCCGACTACCCATGGGCGTCAGTCATAGCATCTAAACCAGGTCTCCGTTCTCAAGACAGCTTGCCATTCTGCAGATTGCTAAATATATCTTAAGTCACCAATATCAGGTATATCACCAATATCCATCCAACCCACATCCACTGACTGCCTACTTCCTTCCCTGGCCTGATATTTCTGTTTGTTAAAGATCTATGTATTTGTGGGTTTTCTGTATGAGAGGTTTGCCGGAGTGTATATCTGTGTACCACATGTATGTGTGCAGTGCCCATGCAGGCCAGGACAGAGTATCAGATCATCTGGAACTGGAGTTACAGATGGCTATAAGAAGCCATGTGGGTGCTGAAACTCTGACCCAGTCCACTGCAAGAGCAGCCAGTGTATGAATGTGTGTGTGTGTGTGTGTGTGTGTGTGTGTGTGTGTACATGCATGTGAAGATCCAAAGTTGCCAGTTGATGTTGGATGTCTTCCTCCCACCCTCTCCCTTTTATTTATTGAATCAGAACCTCTCCACGAAACTCAGCTCACTTATTCCACCAGTCTAGATAGCCAACTTGTTCTGGAGGAATTGCCTGTCTGCCTCCCGGACTTGGATTACAGGCAGCTGCCATGCCTCCCCAGAGTTTTTTCTTGGGTTCTGAGGATCTGAGCTCCTGGTCTCACACTTGCAGGACAAGTGTTTCTCCATAAGATGATCTCTCCAGACCAAACTATCACACAGGGACACCCTATCTCTTCTCATCCTGGTAAAATACCATTGATGTGTCTGTGTTCTGCTCAGCTGTGAACAGCGCTGTGCTGTGGAGCTTTCTGAGGCTTCCTTTTCCACTAAACATCATGTCTTTCAGATGGCTTGTCCTGCTCTTACCATTGCCTTGCTTTGCCTCCAGCTCTGCAGCCTTTTCTCATCAGATTTCTCGAGGGATGGGCAATCAGACCACCCTTCCTCAGAAGCAATGCTGCCCTGAGCGTCTGTGCATCCACAATGACAAGGCCTCAGAGTACGTGGACTTACCTTCAGTCACCCTATCAGACAGCCCTCGTGGGTGGCGGCCACACTACAGTCACCAGCAGTTTACAAGACGTTCCCTAGGGCTGAAGAAATGGCTCAGTTGGCAAAAGTCTTGCTGCCAAATCAGAGAACCTGGATTCCACCCCAGGGAGCACAGGGGAGGGATGAACGCACCCCTGTAAGCTGCTCTCTCACCTCCCCACCTGCACCGTGGCACATGCGCCCAGGAGTGCGTGCTAGACGATCTAATTTCCTGTATGTTGCAGTTTCATAAGCCAAACTCCAGAGGTACAGTGTGACAACACACAACACGCACACAGGCACACACACACACACACACACGTTTGCACACGCACACACAAATAAGTAAATGATTTTCTAGAAAGAACAAAACAAAGCAGACACAGCCCCGTGGCGGGACTCATCCCCGGACTGCTGGGTGACTGCCAACGCTTGGTGTTTTCATCTTTCTTCCTTCCCAGTCTGGTGAGTGTGCAATATGACTTGTTACTTACATTTTTTGGTTTGTTTGGCCAGTGGCTCAGAGTCCCATTATGCCCGTGGTGTGGTGTGGCAGGCTGTATGGGTTGCACATTCGCTTTCCTCACGGTCTGTCACCTGTTGCTGATTGCCTGTGTTGACCAAGGGTGTTGTGTTTGTGTGTAGCTGATGCATCCCCAACAGATTCCCACCTGGGTCCAGCCCCTTTAGGCTTCCTCTCTGCTGGCCTCTTCCCTACTGTGCTCTGAAATCACAAAACTGATCTCTTCCTATGGCCAGACACCTTGTGCTTGTGGCTCTGCTTAGCATTCATGGCTTCCTGTCACTTCCTAAGTGGGTCCTGGTGGCTTCCTCTCTCCCTGGCAGGTGGAAAGTGCGGGGAAGGTAGAGTTGGACTATCCTGTCTTTCCACTCCCGAGCAGGTGGCGCAGTGGCTGCACCCAGTGGACGCTCAGTAGGCGCCTCCTACACCGACTCTCCTGAGTGTCATCTGCTGATGGAGGCGTGGTCACGCTTTTGACCGTCTGTGGAAATGTGCGGACTCTAGCCGAAACTCCAGGAGCAAGGCCACTGAGAGTCTCCCTTTAGCCAAAGGCAAAAGTCGTTCACTGATCCAAGGCTTCGGACTCAACTGTTCTCCACGCAGCTATCTTACCCACGTGTGAGAGAAGTGAAAATGGATAACAGAGAAGATTCTGGGTCTTTACTCCAAGGACTGAGGGTATTTGCATCCCGTTACGGTGTGCCTACTTGTGTGTACTCCTGGTTTACCTACCGCTATGAAATAACCAACCACCACAGAACAGCTCTTAAAAGCAACAACTGTGACTAGTGATCTGCCATTCCCTGCATAAGGCAGGACAGCGTAGGTAGTGGGCTGGTTTGTGTTGCCCTCTCCCAGCATAGGAGCTGCAATCAGCTTAGAGGCATCTTCACTCATATGCCTGCTGCCTATGCCCCAAGACTAAAAACTGGGGCACCTGGCTACCTCTTTGTGTAGCTGGTCTCTGCAGTGTGGTAGCTTATAGTAACTGGCCCACACAGCTCCTCAGGAAGAGGTATAGAGAAAAAAGAAGCTAGCCTCTTAAGTCTTTCACCACTGGGGTTGTGAAAAAAAAAAGTTCTACTCAGATTCACGAGCAAGAGAAACAGCCTGCATTTTGACAGCGAGTGTCAAAATTTGGGAGAGTATGTGGGACTTGAGGTATTACTACAGCCCTTCTTGGAAGATAGAATTGCCAGGACCTCCTAAGCCAAGTCCCAGAGGGAGGTGTGACAGCATGGGCCTCAGAGATGAAGTCCTGTTCTATCAGGGAGGAGGCTGAGTCATGTCTAGGTACTTTAAATCTGTTTAGAGTAACTTTTATCTAGCAGAATTCTCTTTTTGAAACTAAAATAAGAAGCAGAATACAGCAAAGACAAAAGCCGGCACACAGCATTTCGCCTTCTTTTGACAATGGAGCTATGCCTACCCCCAGGTGGGGACCCTGTCTCAAGTAGGAATGCAAGTTTCAGGACTGGGGTTTCCCCTGGGCTCCCCAGTTTGTGCCTCTTCCCGTTTGCCTCCCATTGTATTAGCAGCTGACTAATAGAACTTAGCAGAGATAGATCGGGGAAATGGCCCTCCCTGCAGGAGCCAAGAGTAATGGTACCCAGGAGGGACAGGTAGGCAAAAAGAGAACAAACCCAGGCAATTTTCAGACATCTCCACTGTCCATTACTTTGTTCGCTTAAATAAACAAATAACCCCCAGGCAATCAGCAGCCAGCAGCCAGCAACTGCAGGAACGATTTCCTCTCACTCCACTCAAAGGCTAATCGATCGATGTTCCTTAATCGTAAGCCACAAGCCCAGACTAGTCTGCACAAGCAGGGTCCCCATTGCTCCCCTGCTTTCTGGACATCCACTCTGCACAGCCTCTCCTGTCCTGCAGAAGTTCCAAAGGAGGAAGACAAGAGATGGGACAACCAGTCGTGCCCAATAGCTGGAGAATCATCTAGAAGAAGATATATATGAATCAGCTGGCTGAAATGGAGGAGGAGGTGGGAAGAGCTTCCTTCTGCCCTGGTCAGCAGTCTGGGCCATCAGGGCGGGAAAGAAAGAAAGTGCCTAGACTCTAATCTCCACAGTCTATTCTTATCCTTGCAAGTGGAAAGGAAGAAAGAAAGAAAGAAAGAAAGAAAGAAAGAAAGAAAGAAAGAAAGAAAGAAAGAAAGAAAGAAAGAAAGAAAGGGAAAGGAAGGGAGGGGAAGGGAAGGGAGGGAAGGGGAGGGGAGGGGAGGGGAGGGGAAAGGAGGGAAAGGGAAGGGAAGGTAAGGGAAGAGAAGGGAAGGGAAGGGAAGGGAAGGGAAGGGAAGGGAAGGGAAGGGAAGGGAAGGAAAGGAAAGGAAAGGAAAGGAAAGGAAAGGAAAGGAAAGGAAAGGAAAGGAAAGGAAAGGGGAAAAGAGCCACAAAAAGAATGACTAGGCTCCATGCTGACCTTTAGGCCAGATGATCAAAAATGAACATGACAGATGATTTGAACCCAGCATGGCACAACTTGGCTGCGCTCCTCACTTCAGCTGTGCCCAACACTCGCACATCAAGAGCCCGCCTTGGAGAGCATTTTAGGTTGCATTTTCCCGTATGCATGCTTAGCCCACTGTCACCATTTTGGATTATGTGCTCAGGGCACGGGCCACAGAGCAGTGGGGATCCTGGGGCAGGGGAATGTGCTTCCAGATGTTCGAGCAGAAGCTGCAGATAATCCCGTTTATCTGCCACAGCCAGAGAAGTTGATGCTGTCCGATTCAGCAAGCCTCAGTTTCATGCCGCTTCCTAAGTGTTGTCAAGGTTTGGGCCATGTTTAACACTGTATACACTGTATCCATTTTTTCATTGAATTGATTCACTTTGATGAGAGAAAAAGAACACATTTTTTTTTTTACAGAAAAAGTTGTATCACTGCCCGATCTAGAAATCCAATATTGCAGGCCATAAATAGACTCTGCCTATAAAAATCGGCACAATGGGAGTTCATGGTAGGTTAGACACAAAGCTTTTAGTCTGCTCATTTTTAGAACCTTCATACGGTGACCGTTAAAGGATCAAAAACAAAGGCATAAGCCCACAGAACCAAAAGGAGCTGAGGAGACAGATAGCAAATGACAGGTGTCAAGAAAATTTGAGAAACTGGGAAAAAAATGGGTCCAGATCAATTGAACCCTAGATGTGGGAACAATGAAGCAAAGAGATGAACTGGGCCATGAAGTGGTGCTGGAAGGTCCTGGGAAGAGGGGTCTTCAGGTAGGGCTGAACCCAGGAGCACAGCAGAAAGTCCTACTTAGAATCTGCCAGCTCCTTAGTTTTCCTTCCCCACTATCCCCGAACAGGGACCATCCTTCCCCTCCCCAGAAGAACTCCACAGAGGCGTCAGTCCTTCTACCATGGACAGCATTTTGTCACACATGCGCACACGCACACACACACACACACACACACGCACATTGTTACAACTGAAGCTAAGTGGCTAATAAATCCACAATGTCTTGTGACCCAAATGTCACAGTCACGGTCTTTGGGCAGTGAGACGTTGGCCTAGGGATGGAAAATGGTGAGGCCAAAGACACGGGACACTATAAATTGTGCTAGACCCAGACAAGAAAAATGGTTGATAAAATAGAAACACAGAACAATAAAAAGGAATACAGACAAAACAACAACAATAAAACAAACACCAAAAACAAAAATCAAAACGAAACAAAAAAACTTAAAAGAAAGCAAAGAGAAAAAAAAGGTAAGAAAATAAGTGGAGGTTAGAGAAGGGCTCAATAGTTAAGGGCACTTCTTACTCTTAGAAGACCGAGGTTTGGCTCCCAGCATCCACATGGTGGCTGATAAACATCTGCAACTTCAGTTCCAAGGGATCTGCTGTCCTCTTTCGACGTCCTTGGGCATCAGACACGCACATAGTACACAGACATGCATGCAGGCAAGATACTCATACACAGAAACTAATGCTACAGACATTTAAAAATGGAGAATTGTTTCAGGGCAGCTATCTTAATAATAGACATGCTTGGCAGGAAAGGGTATGCAGACAGAGGGAAATCTGTAAAGTTGCTGAGGACTTTGGTGTTCTGGAAAAAAGGAGCCTATTGAATGAATACTGGAAGGAGCGAAGAGCTATTTATACCAGTGACATCACCACAAATGGAGAGAGAAGCCTAAACTCTTCCGAAGATAAACCAAAAAGCAACAACAAATCAACAAGAATCTAGGTCCTGTGTGTACAGAATTCACAGAGAGGCCTGAGCCTTCTCAGCAGAACTAAAAGTCATGTGAAGTAAGCCACTGTTTTCCAATTTGCCGAGAAAAGAACTGTAACATTTGAATTTTATAAATGGCCCAAACTATTAGCCCAATGTAATGGGATAACAGAGTCCTCTTGTTAAGTATGTAAGATGTCAAAACTTTGCCTTCAAAGGACCCTCACTCAAAACCATTGCTAAAGAACAAATGCTGAGAGACGATGATACGAAGCCCAGGATAGGCGTTCGTGCCCAGGACGGCAGGAGAGGGAGGAGCCCACCGACAGCTGTGTTGGAGGCTTGGGCAGCATGGCGATCGGGTGGAGCAGTAGTTATGGGTAGCTCTAGGAGGGATGTCTCTTGAAAAAAAAAATAGGACTGACAGATTAACTGACGGGTGTGGCCGGGTGTAAAATTGGATTGAAAGCTTTTGTATAGAGCTACTGGATGTGTGGGGTGTGGGAAGAGTCACCCAGACTAAGAAAGCTAAGCAAACAGAGGCAGGAATCGCGGAGAATGACCTTGTGAGGTGCTACTCACGGAAGCCAAGAATCAGATTTTCCCACTCAGAACAACAAAAACTGGCAATAAAGCTCTACTGGGTAGATAGAAGGGGGCAGATGGTGCGTGGGGCAGGACATTGCAGCCTCTCACTTATTTCTGTGTAGAAATATATAACATGAAGTTGTTGTATATTAACACCAAGAAGCCAGAACACAAGTATTGTCACTGAAGCAACAAACCAGAAGAAATTGTTAAGGGACTGGCGGCAGCTGCTTCAGAAGCTAGCATTCTGGGCCTGGAAGGGTAGCAAGGACACATCCTCTGCTCCAGGTGTATGCTATTTCTCATATTAACTAATGCTTACGTACTGTTTTGAAGCGATCTTTTAACGAGTTGAAATACAGTCAGCCTAGAAGAAAACTGTTGGTTTTTTAAAAGAGACTGCATTTTTATCCAGACCTCTGAGACTGAGCCTGTGCTCCACTCCACACTGGGAAAAGTAAGATGGCAGAGGATACACTGCAGCTCACAGGCAGGTGGTCGAGATGTGTGGAGAACTGGGAGGGTAGGTCAAAGAGGACCTGTGAATGCAAGGACTCATTTAGGATCAGCTGAGTCAGGCTTATGAGCCCAGGGTTTGTGGGGACAGCAAGGTGAGGATTTTGAAGGCATGAGCTCTAAGGAATCTTCAGGGCATACCTAGCGATGCTTCCTTGAAACTTGATGTGTCTTTGGGAAAGATCTTGGAGTAAACGATCGGTGTGTGCTAACTCTACCTGGGGTAGAACAGAAGAAGCCATGAAATAAAGTGTTATGAATGGAATTGTTGACTGCACTCCAACAATTATTAGACTTAAATACTGAAGAACATAGGCTCTGTTGGACTTATCACTCATTACGAGAGAGAGAGAGAGAGAGAGAGAGAGAGAGAGAGAGAGAGAGAATATGAATAATAAACTTTAAACAAATCTTTTATAAAAATCTCTATTTTTGTTTTTTTTGTTTTGTTTCGTTTGTTTGTTTTTCAAGACAGAGTTTCTCTGCGTGGCTTTGGAGCCTGTCCTGGAACTCACTCTGTAGGTTAGACTGGCCTCGAACTCACAGAGATCCGCCTGCCTCTGCCTCCCCAGAGCTGAGATTAAAGGCCTGCACCCCCACCACACCCAGCAAAAAATCAATATTTTTTTTTAAGTTCACTGAAAAATACTGAAGCTATGCAGCAGCGTGTAAGACAAAGGCTGCCATGCAGCTCCCCACACTTAACCTGCACCAGATTGACGAACTGGGATGCTGGCCACACCAGGGCTCCGGAGTCGCTATGCCTGCAGGGCTACAGTTAGATGCCTCTGCTTTCTCAGGGGCTACTAGCCCATGCTCACAGTCCTGCTTTTAAAGTCCTTGAACCTGGAGGAGGCTGTGGGGAGGGACAGCCTTTCCCCCATAAAAACTTTCCTGTTAAACTGAAGCAGCTCCTTTCTTTTTCAGAACCAATCTATGATCTAAATTCTGCCACCTGTGTCTTTAGAGGCACATACCCCCCCCCCCCCCCGTGTTCCCTAGAGCAAGCCTCCAACGTCTCCACCTGCCAGCTCCATCTCCCTTCCCTCCCAGACTATGTGGGTCAGGATAAAGCATACACCTGGCGGGACTTTTAAGCCATCTCTAACTATCAGTGAAGCAGGGCCGCTTCCAAAGAGTCACAACCACCAATCTCTAGGCTCCCCCCACCCCCCAGTTTAGGTCTAGGTCAAGAAACTAATAGGAAATGTTTCAAAAGTTCAGTCCATCTACAAAGACCAGAGGGAAAGGGTCTGGACCAGCTTAGATGCTCTCTGAATTACTTAGAATACATACATATGCGTATGTATATGTATATTGTCCTACACCAAGCAGGCCTTATATTCCTCCCCTCTACCTTGGAGTGTTGGGATTACAGGTGTGCAACACCACGCTAGGTTTTCCGTAGTGCTGGAGATCAAAACCGGGGCTTCCTGCAAGCTAAGCAAGCACTCTACCCACTGGGCTACTCTCCCAGCCCTAAAGGAAAAGCAGCCACGCCACGTCCGCATTGGGAGGATGGACCAGCGTGGGTAGAAACAATAAATCTGTAGCATCAGGTGGTGCTTTTGTGGCCTGGAAGTCCCCACAGGGCGGTGGCAACTCGTTCACCTCCTCGTCCCCACCCCCACGCCCCCATTCCCAGAACAAGACAGGAGATTTGTTACTGCTGATGTGTGGCCTGTCCCAATGAAGGGGGCTTTTCATTAACAAAGTAGCGGGCGGTGTCATCTTCCCTTGGGTCGGAATCATTCACTATTTGCACAATGTGTTATTATTGTATTTTTAATTGAAATGTAAATTCTGGGAACACTCTGACCCAATTTACTCCCAGGGAAAAAAAAGGGCAAAATTCTCATTTTCAAGGCTCTGGAAAGGCAAGTTAATGCTAGTAATGATTAAGCTCGTCTTCCTCCCCTGCGATGGGGTGGGAGGCCGGATGGGACCTTCTTACCCAGGCACAATAGTAACATTACCCCCTCCTCTGAGCGCATTTGATCGGGAAGGTAGCCGACTCTGCCTCGCAGGGGAGGGGAGCTCACATACTTCCCTCAGTCACCGTCCTGGGGTTCACACCTGGGCCAGGGAAATGGCCCGGGACTATAGATGCGGTTTCAGGTTTTAAATGACAGTGATGATTGATACATGATTAAACGGTTGATTTCGAGGGGGAGATCATTGTTCCATTTATTTCACAGAAACTCTCTTTGTAAAAAAAACAGAACCGAATGGAGCCAGGGTGGCTCGGGGACTCAGTCGGGTCCACACACGTCACACACTCACACTTGCCTGGCTGGAGTTCCTAGAGCTTACTCTAGAGCTCAAAGGGCAAGAAGCCTTTGCAGCAGAGTTGCCTTGCATAGGGAGGGGAAAACCCACCAGTGGGCAATGGCAACTGCGTGCCCACTAAGTAACAAGTCTTGGAGACTGATCGCAAGGAAAACACGAAGTAAGTATTGTTATGTTTCCACCAAAGTTTCAGTGGTTGCTCAAAACTCACCTCCTCAGGGAGGTGTCCCCAACAGTCACGTCTGTCGGTCTGTCAAAGATACCCCGCCCTCCACCAGACTCAGTCTCTGCTCTTGCTCCTTTGATATTTTCCTCATGGTGTTGATGATTACTGTTGGAGATTATCTGTTTTTTTTTTATATCTCCTTCCGTAGCTCCACTCCCACCAGCTGCTGGGGGGTTCTCAGGTCCCTGTCCCCCGACTGCTGTGTCCTGCATTGTATTGTCATGCCATAGGCACCTGGCACCCCCTTAGTGACTAACAAAAATGTCTCAATCAGAGGGTGCAAGTGTCCAGGTGGTACGGAGTTCATCTGGCTCAGAAACCTGCCAGGTCCCCTCCTGCGCCATTGATTCCACACACCAACAGCGTGTCTTGGGGTGAAGAAACACAGGCCTGACCCGAGGACAGTGAGAGACAGAAGGCCCAGCCCTTGTTGCAATGTTCCAGACGCAGGCTGTCTGAGGACGGTTCCTCCTTCCTATCTCCGTGCGACACCTGAAATACCTGGAGACAGTTACGGCTCGGCAGCTGGCGAGAGTTGCAATTGCCATTCAAGAGTAGGAGGTAGGAGTTCAGCAAGGACCTGACAATGCACAGGGCGGCTCCGAATGAGTCATCCCGCTTGAAGAATCCACAATGCTAACGGTCAAGACACAGACTCCAATGGAAAGGTATATGGAGTTTATTAAAGAACCAAAGCTGGGCTGACGGGCACACAAAACTCCGGGGTGGGTGAGGGACCTAAGAAGGTAGCACTCAGGCATGCACAAGAATGGGACCTCTGAATGGCCTAGCCCTCTCAGCTCTCAACCAAGGTAGGCAAACTCTGGTAGGAATTTCATGGCTCACTCATTATCTTGGAGAAGGGAAGCGTGACTAGGAACACAAGATCACCTAAAAGTCTTTGCTTAAGGAGCAGGTCCAAGTCCCTGGATAGAAGATCACTTTAGAATTGGGGGGAGGGAGTCTCATTCTTTCCTAAGTGGCAGAGGAAAAGAGGGTTATGCTAATGGGGTTGCATATGCCCCCCAGACAAAACCTTCTCCACCCTCCCTCCCATCTTAACATGGCTCCACCTCTTTCTGGGAGGAAAGGAAGACAGGAGAAAGAAGAGCCCCTCTCCCTGGCTTTTTGTGCTACTCAAGCAAGTTCTTTGTGAGTTCCTACCACAAGATGAAGATCAAAGAAGACAAATACAAGTCAGGAGCTTGATGGACGACACCAAGCAGCAGACGGGATCCCGAAACTTTAAACAAGAGCCATACCCAAGCTAACAAAGCGAGTTGACTTGATCGCTGCTATTGGCTGGTGCCCCAGGTCAGATCTTCCAGGCGGGGTGTGTGGTTTTCTTTTTAAAGTAACTTGGCATTTTATAGCATCTTCTTATAGCACACAGAGTAGACAGATGGTCAAGGCAGGAGTGTGGTGGGGCGGGATGAGGCAAGAAAGATGTGAGGAAGGTCTGGGTCTCCTCCTTCTCAGGACCCAAGGCTCCGATGCTGTGTGTTGACAAGCCAGGAGCTGCTGTCAAGCTAAAACTGCATCTCCTTTCTAGCAGGAGGACCCTTGGGAGTCGAAGGAAGGACATTTCTGGGTCCTTTTGGAGGATCACTTCCTTTATCATGTCTCATCCACATGGGTTAGGACACAAGATCCTATTTTTGTAGACACTAAAGACAAAATAGAAAGCCCTGGAACTTTCTCTGCAGTCTAGAATCTATCCATTCATGGAAAAGCCAGCTGGCAACAGACTTTATTCCTATGGGGATATGGGACGAAGGGATCAGCCCTGCCACCCAAAAGTTCAAAGCCTAGCTGCAGCAGGGTACACAGATGTCAATGTTCCCTTTGGGCCACAATTATAAAGAGACTCCCGTGGAGAAGTTAGAGAGAGCCTGTGGGAGGAGCTGCTACTTGTTCTTTCAACGACCTTCTTGGAGGCCACGCAGGATTTTCTGGGCCTGTCTTGAGGAACACGCTAAGGAACAATTATGCTTCAGGTTGAGAAGAGCGTCTAACACGAAGGAGAGCAAGAGTCAGCCCCTGCTTTCCAAGCACCTTCAGAGTAATGAACCCCCCCCCCCGGGGGGGGGGGCCATGAAGCTGCTCAGAACAGCACCTTCTAGTTTCCCATAAAAACCGCTTCAGGGAACAAGACCACTGCCAACCCAGCCACTAGATCAGGGGTGGAGCATCTTCCTGGCTCCCTCCATCTTCCTCATCTGCTCAGCGCTGCTGGCCTTCCACCACATTTACTTCACGCTACCTCCATCCCCTGTGAAGCCTTGGCTCAGGTTTCTGCTACCGCCTGCCAGAAGAGCCTCTCTGTGTCCTAGCTCATCTCCTGCTGGCAGCCTCGATTCCTTCCGGTGCAGTCTCCCAAGAGGAGCTTTCTGAAGTCTTAGTCTGACGATTCAACCAGCTAGTGGTTATTTAGCACCGACTGTATGCCTGGCTACAGTATGAACATGCTTCCTCCCCTAACCTAGCAGCTGCCCTTCGGAATGAGTGCAAGTTAACAGAGGAGAGCTTAGGAATTTACGAAGGAGAGACAGGCACTCTTCAGTGTGGGCAGGCTCTCTGCGAGCTAGGCGTTACTGCTGTGAAGAGACACCATGACCACGGCAGCTCTTACAAAGGAAAGCATTTAGTTTAGGTGGTTTACTGTTTAGTCCGTTATCATCATCATGGTGGGCAGCGTGCAGGCAGACACAGTCCTGGAGAAGAAGCTTTGAATTCCGCATCTTGATCTGCAGGGAAGAGAAAGTAAACTGTTTCACTGGGCGAAGCTTGAGCTTAGGAGACCTCAAAGCCCACCCCCACAGTGACGCACTTCTTCCAACAAGGCCACACCTACTCCAACAAAGCCACACCTCCTAGTAGAGCCACTCCCTAGGAGCTTATGGTGGCCAGTTACATTCTAATCACCACAGATGCCTTAGACCTCCGGTGCCTGTGGCCATAGCCTTAGCTTCTATCTCCTACTCCTGGCATGCTTACAGTTTTTCCATGGATCCCTAGCACCTTCCAGAAGGAAGTCAGCCAGTTTCACTTCCTAGAACTCTTACCCTGCATCTTCCCCCACCGACCACCATGTTTCCTGGCCAGGCACCAGGCAATCTAAAGCATCAGGAGTGACAAGCCGTGTTCACAAAGAAGCAGGCAAGCTTGGAACATCAGCCATCCTCCACCTGCATCTTATCACCACGCAAAAATTTTAAGGTTTAAGGAGAACACCACCTTTTCGACGTTTCTCCTGACATACTGTCTGGAGGCCGCCACAGCCTGCCCGGGGTCTGCCACCAGACTTGTCTGAAGTTGCAATTGTCTTGATACACTTGCTAAAACTCCTTGTGGGTTTTCCAGCTGCAGGGGGCGAGGACTACTCTTTTGCTCAGCACTGGGTGGCAGATGGAGGGTCCCTAGTGACGGATTGTTGAGTCGAAGCGCCGGTTTGAATCATTTTTGATGAGAATGTGTGTTCAAAGGAAAGGTTCAGGAACTGCTCAAGAATGGGCGGGGCAAGTGGGGAAGGAAGAGAAGGTGGAAACACAGGAGTGAATGAACGTGTGTAATGGATTGAATCCTAGGTTCCAAGGTGTTGGTGTTAGGAGATGGGACCGTTACGGGTGTTTGCTTAGATTATGAGAGTGGAGACTTCATATATGGAATCAGTGTCCTTAAAAGAGAGGCCAGAGAGCCCCTTTATCCCTGCCACCATGCGCCAGCCTGGCCAAAAGGTACTATCCATGGGCCAGGAAGTAAACCTTTATCAGATACTAACCTTGCACTTCCAGATTCTAGATTTGTGATCTACACATTTCTGTTAGTAAGCCACGAGTCCACGGTATTTTATCACAGCACCTGAACAGACTAGGACAGTGTCCCTAAAATATTACTAGCTAAGACATACACTTGGAATCAGGCTTGTTTATGAAACCCAAGCCTTCCATACTTAAGCCTGACATCCCAATCACAGTTTCTCGCCGAGTGTGCCACCAACACACAGCCATCAGGACTGCGGGCCAGGCTGATAGTCGCTGTATAGTCAATGAGTCAACTAGTATTTCCTGCCCTCTGTAAGGCCTGGCATCCCAGCCTGCCCGGAGCTAGCTCTGTGACCTCAGACATGTTCCCCAGCCTTTCTGTGCTTCAGCGTCCTCATTTCAAATACAGATAATAAAAAACCAGCAACTCTTCTGAGTGTCCTTTACTGTAAGAGGAAAGCATGTTAGAGAAAGAGCCTAATATTGTGGTTACATGCAATATCATCGCGCATTTAGAGGGACTTTGTTGGCAGTGGTGTTTTAAGAACTTCCCAATGCCCCCTCCAACTAGCAGAGACCTTCCTAGAAATTGCAAGGGTAGAATGGAAAGTCAGGAAGTTCTATATGATATGCAAGAAACTATGTCTGCTCACAGATCTATAGCCCAGGAATTAAAGCCAACCTCCTAGCAGGAAGACAAGCTGGCGGGCACCTCGTTTTCTTGCTGTAGGCTCGGGAATCACTGAGGACCCTCCATCTTGGGCAGAGAGCAAACTCAACACTGGATAACTCAGGATTAAAGACTATCAATAGCTTGTGACAGGCACTTCCTGAGCAGCTCGCCCTGGTCAAATAGCAGCAATCATTAAATATATGAGGTTCGCTCAATTTAATCTGTTCTTTTCATATAGATTGATTGGATCAGCAGAGTAATAGAACCAGGAGACAATTGACATTTCTGCATCCTTTTCAGACAAGCTGGAGGGGGGAGGAGGCAGGAAGATCTGTCCCGAGAACCCACCCAGCCTCACCTCACACTGTTCCCATCTGTGGAAGACTCAAAGCAGGCACTCAGGGGCCCCCGACTGGGGGACATACAAAGGGGCAAGGGCCTAATGCATGTGCTTCTGTCTCTGAAATCTGACAGGGACACCACTGCAATCTCCTCTCCTCTCCTGTCCTCTCCCCACCAGGACCGGGCTGCTCAAATAACAAATGATATGTAGACAATCTTACAACCTTGAAAGGTAACAACCTGAGGAGTCCCCTCTACCCAGGTGTATAGCAAATAACACATGATCTTGGTGTCAACCTGAAATAGAGAGTGGTCTCTGGCAGGCTACACAAAAGTTTCTTAGTTGGCAAGTATGACCATGCGTGTAATCCCATTGTGAGACAGTAGGGTTGCCAGTGCCTACAGTCAGAAATAAAGGATGAGATTCTATTAAAAAGAATAAAATAAGATTCTTTAGGTAGAGTATGCCTAGGAAGATGTACCGTGGTAGGGTTTTTCTGAGAAAGACTTGTTGGAACAAGTGCAGCTAGGTTAGAGGGATCCCAGACAACCTCCATCACCTCCACGTTGGGGTAGCTTCTTGCCTATGACTTCCCTGTGCTCAGATGTCTCACAACTGGAAAGGACATGTCCCTGTGTCCCCTGGGCCGATTCTGAAGACTTACTTTGGGTGATGCAGAGACATTCCGCCCCGAAGGCATGAATCGCACAGTGAGCAAATGACTCCCTGATTTTCAGTTTTCTTTGAACCCTGTGGAAACAAGCAGAAGGGCCCAGCTGTGTACTACTCAGTCTTTAACACAAAAGTGTCCCCAGGCTTAGCCGGGCCTGTTTAACAAGGAGAGTAGTCCTCACTGGGCAATGGCCTCTGGCTAGAATTTCAGGGTTATTTCATTTTCTCAAGGCTGACTTCCAGATTTTCTTCTTTTTGTAGCAAAGAAGGGACAAAGTCGACGCATGCAAATAATACAAGCTTCCCTCTGGGAAACATTTATTAAAGTCAAAAGAAATGCATTCACTTCGAAGTGTATTGTAGTGGCTCTCAGCATGTGGGTCGTGACCCTTTTGGGGGTGTCCAACAACTCTTTCATACCGGCACCTAAGATCACCTGTGTATTGGATATTTACATTACAATTAGTAATGGTAACAGATTTACAGTTATGAAGTAGCAACGAAATAATTGTGTGGTTGGGGGTCACCACAACATGAGGGACTGTATTAAAGGGTGACAACATTAGGAAGATTGAGAACTGCTTTATTAGGGGCTTGTTGCTCAGTGCTTGCCTAGCATGTCCAGGGCTCTAGGCTTGATCCTTGCACATGGAAAAAAGAAACCTACGATGTAACCGATCGTTGTACATTTTATGAGTTCTTTGAACACATCTGAGATTTGGGAATCGTGGTTGGAAACTGTCAACCCTACGGTACCTCCTCTCTGTTTCATAGTCAAGAGGAAAACTTCCCAAAGCAGGAAAGCTGTCAGCCTGAAGAGGATTTGGAGACCTGTTGCCATCTTTCTTGGGCTCAGTTTCCCAGTCTTTAAAATAGGTGTCTGTTGGGTAAAATCCTCTTTCAACTCTCCTAACTCGATGCCTCTGATGGTCTAGCCTCACTGAGATGTCCTGGACCCTAGCCTCACTTCTACCCCCTGAGCCCCAGACCTCAAACACATCCCTCTCAGATTAGTCCCTGCCTCTTTCTTTCCATTTCTCCTTGTCCCGGTCCTGGGCTTATAGAGCATTCGTGCTGGATCCAAATATGAATACTTCTGAGACACCAAACCTTACCGTGGTCTATGAGAGCTGCCACGGTCTGTGTCTCTGTGGGTCTGCCTCCTCCATCACTGCCTCCTGCTGCTGCCTGCACTACGTCTTAGCCCAGCCAAGCACTTTTGCTCACCCTGGAGGGATCCTTTCTCTTAGCATCACCTCTTCTGTGAGGCTTTTCTCAATCAGCTCACAGCTTTAGGCTGAGACAGCCTCAATCTGCTGAGCTCCTGGGCCACTGCGGTTTTTGCTTTTATCAGATGGCATCATTCTCTGAGAGTTCATCTCCCACACAGGAATCCCAACTTCTTTGTGTGCCCAGTAGTCATTGTAGGGACCAGCATGGAGTGGGCTCTCAAGAATACACGACCAACTCCTGAATGAACTCATGTACAAGTTACCTTTATCTCTATGTCATGGTTTCTGCTCTCTCTCTCTCTCTCTCTCTCTCTCTCTCTCTCTCTCTCTCTCTCTCTCCTCACTTCACGGTCTTTCTCATCACGTCTCACGGTATCCACGGGCACTAGCTTGTAATTTAATATGAATTTATTATCTAGTTTCATGCTGTAATAGTGACATTTGCCTCACTGTGACGAAATACCTGACAGAGGGGACAAGGGAGGAGAGAGCTCTGCTGGTTCCTGGTCTCAGTTTCAGTCCGGCATAGCACGGAAGGTAGGGTGCCGTGCCTTTGTCTATGGAGCAGGAATGAGAGGTTGTTTATATTATGGCAAATCAGGAAGCAGAGAGGGTACCAGAACCAGGCTAGGTGTAACCTTCAAAGCCCTAATTCTAGTTAGCGACTTACTTGACTTACTTCCGCCGATTAGGTCCCACCTCGGAAAGGCTCCCCAACTTCCCCAGCTGGGGAAGAAGCTCTGGAAACAGGAACCTGAGGGAGACCTACAGATTCAGACCAAACAGGGTTCCTTCTAGGAGGCCCTACGCTTCTGCCTCTCTCTCCCCGACTCTCTGCTGGGCAAACAGCCGTGTTTTTGGAAGGGACTCATTCTTCAGAAGCTCCGGCTGAGCATGCAAAGCCCCTGGAATTCCACCTGTCCTATTTTGTGCCTTCCTCAGTCCAGTGCGTTTCTCCTTTTCCTGTTAGGTCCTCCACCCCAGCCACATGGTGCCATGTGCTAGATCCAGGGATACATGGAGGAAAGAAGTGTCTATTTTGGTCTCTAGAAAATCACGTGACTTTGCTTAAGTTCAATTTTAAAACATGGAATATGACTGAACTTAATGTTAGTACTTAGGAAAAATGTTCACAGTAATTACAGATGAGCATACATATATGCAATTTATTTCAAATTTAGTAATACAAAAAAAAATTCTGGATCCAAACATAACTATTTATAACTTGGCCAGGAGAACTCTGAGAATCCCAGTTATTTCCCCAGAATAGGTTATTCTTCATTATTCTTATTTAAGCAATAATGCATGACAGAGCATGAATTATGGCATATTAATTCTCACCTAGCGTGCTATTAGGCTAACACTGACGGCTGGAGCTGTCAGTGCAACTAGGCATGAATTAATATCTAATAATTCCCCTACTGAAATGTCTTATTGAGATTATTTTATTAGGAAAGGTTATTCCTTTAGAAATGTTTTTAGATGCTAGTTGGGGAAGGGGCTCTTAGGCTGAAGCGGGGAAATGTCACAGCTTCTTACAACAGCCATTTCTGAAACTTCTGGCATCTCCAAAAACTATCTCTACTGACAAACGCATTGTCTTCTGGAACCTGTCTCTAGATGGGTGCGGTAGAGGCCCCCAGGAACCTGGAATGGACACCATCTTTTTTACCTTAGCTTGAGCTGAGGCACAGGGGTAGAGTGCCTGCCTGGAGTGCTCAAAGCCCTGGGTTCCAGCCCTAGCACTGAGAGAAGAAAACGAGGGAAAGGAAATTCAGCCTGTGGTCGTGGGCACAACACAACCTGGTGCAAATGTAAGAAGCAAGACGCCAGCAACCCTTCCAGCACCAGCGAGGACGCCGCTGCGGCGTGGAGGACGTCACTGCGGCGTGGAGGACGCCACTGCGGCGTGGAGATCGCCACTGCGGCGTGGAGGACGCCACTGCGGCGTGGCAGAGTGGGAACCAGCAAGATCTATATCTGAGGGACAGGATTCGAATCCTGACTACCACCTCCTAACAGCAAACACCACAGGAGCCCAAGTAATTGAGCCCTCTGTAGTCCATACTTCTTTAGTAGAACCATGTCAGAGACTTCAGGCAGCCCCCTGCCTCACAAGCCTAGTGTGGTACACAAAATTCAATTATCTGCAGTTCTGTAGTCTCTCTCCCCACCCAAATATTCCCCTACTGAAGGCCTTTTTTTCTCCCTCCCTTCCCCTCCCTCCCCATCCCTCTTTTTCTCCGCCTCCTCCTCTTTGCCCTCCTCTGTTGCAGATAGACTCCACAGCCTTGTGCACGCAAGGCAAGTCCTCCACCTTTGAATGGCATCCCCAGCCTATTCCTATACACTTACAAAGAAGTATCAGGAGGTCCCTACAGATGTAAAGAAGGTACCACCTCCATGCTCTTAGATTCCCTGGCATTGGGAGCAGCGGTGTAAAAAATAAACCTCTAGTTTTTAGACATCCCCCGTTCTTGGATATTGTGTGTGACTGCAGCAGGGGAATGAACCTCCTTCATTTTGAGAGCTTCCGGTGAACTCTTTGTTTGTTCAGTTGGTGATGGAGCTGAATGTTCAGGAATCTGTAAACAGAAGCCCTCAGGAGTATACTTCCCCAGTACAAATTTAATAGTTCAGAACACTAGTAGATCAAAAGATGGGTCCACCCCTGAGCCCCAATCCTTGTTTAGAAATCGCTGTGTGACCTTGAGCAAGAGTGTTTCCCTCTCTGACCTTCAGGTCCCTTTACTACAGTTAGAAGAGTTGCAGGCGATTTCGCTAGGGACCATACCTAAGCAAACCACGCCTAGTGGTGATGGGAGCTAATAGCAGCTTTACTTGTGCTCCTCCAGGCCTACGGCAATGGTCATATCCAGATGTGCTAATCACAGGCTCTGCTCACTGGCCTAGTCCATCTGGCACAGCACCTGCCGCGAAAACTGCATCAAGATGCCTTAATGCGACACCTGCCCTACAAAGCTACCCACTGAGCCCTCCTCACAAGGCACAGATTTTGGTTCAAAGCATATGGGCTAGCTTCCTACAACAAGCGAAGGAAGAAGGCTGGGAGTGTGTGCTCTTTGGAGCCCAAGACATCTTTCTATTCCGCCCACAGCTGGAAAGGCTCATAGGAGCTGACTGGGGGAGGTCTTTGTGTGTCCCGCTCTCCAGACCCTCAATATTAGAGTAGTTATCTGCCCACGCGTGGACAAACACTGAGAGGTGCTATTGCCCCCATATGTGTTACACCTCTTGACTTTGGTCTTGGCAGTTTGCACAGCTGTGATTGGCATGTGAGCACACCCAAGTGAGCTGCAGGGAGGGAACAGACGTGATGAAGGCTGGGTGGGGACTGGTTGTTGTCAGGTGACCCGAGGCCTGGGTGGGTGGCCTGAGGCCACAAGGGAGACAGATAGGTACAGCACGCAGAGCTTGGGTATAGAGTTTATTAGTGGGTATTGGGAACAGCATAAGAATAAGGGGTTGGTGGGGAGGAGGGGACAGAAGAGAGAAAGAAAGAGAAGAAGGGAGAAAGGAAGAAGCGGGAAGAAGCAAAAGCTGCCCCTCCAGAAGAAGGCTGGAGAAGAGGCTTGAGATCTGCTCGCCTGGGGAGGGGAAAGGGGGAGGGGAGGAATTGGGAGTGGGCAGGGCTTATCTCTTAAAGGGACAGGGTATCCAGGGGACATGCTAGGCCAGCAGATCACAACACTGGTCATTTGCTGACTGCTGCTCCCCATGGCGAGCTTCCCTGGAGCTTCCATCTCAAGGCTGATGATGATCTCCAATAAGACCTTGAGGTCCTATTATCTGGAGCCTCCATCTCTGTTCTGGATTCCCGGGGGGGGGGGGGGTCTTCCTGTTTGACTCAAAAGTTGCTAGTCTGTGTCTGCTTTCCTCCATAAACACCAAGAGACTCCAGTGTTCTTTCTGGAAGTCTGCGGGTTGCAGGAGTCTGAGCTTTACCCATCCTTGATCTGGCTCCACAGGAAGCTGCCTTAGCTGTAACAAGGCAGAACTCAGTCCTCCTAACTCCAGTGACCTTGTCTTTACCTGTGAGATGGGTTTAGTTCAGTTCTGATCTTAAAAGTGCCCACTGATGCCTCAGGCATGCGCTCTTTGACACAGTCCAAAACTGAGCCTTGGGTATAAATTGGCCTCATGCTTTTGCAATGTGCACTCAGCTGAAGTGATTCTGGTGATCCAGGAAGGCCAAGAATCTCTGTAGGAGAATGTCGTCAGCACCATTATTCAGGACTTCAGAAGACAGACTTGAATGTTGATACATTTAGTTCATATGCACTGAAAATGCACTTTTTAAAAGTGCTTCCTTTAACATGGCATTTTTCTGGTGGGGTTTTTGCTTTGTTAAAATTTCTCGTCCGAGCAAATGCCTTTAATCCCAGCACTCAGGAGGCAGAGGCAGGAGGATCTCTGTGAGTTCGAGGCCAGTCTGGGCTCCAAAACTACACAGAGAAACCCTATCTCAAAAATAAATAAATAAAACAAACAAAAACATTGTCTATTCACGTACACTAAATCCAAGACTGGCCCAACGGGAGGTGGCTAGGGCTTTGCAATTGTTAGACTACCTTCTTAAGAAGGTACTGTGTCTTGTAAGTCTCCAAAAGGGGAACAACAATGTCTTCTTCCCAATCTGAAGGTACTGGGCTTCCAGGAGCAGCCTCCTTGGTGGTATGTGTCCCCTCCGGTAAACAGCTGGGCCCTCCTTGGCAGCTGCTGCCGATTAGTAAATTACAAGGTCAAGATTAAAAAAGAAATGACTAAAGAATAAAACCTTTAGTCAGGCAATTTGAAGTCAGGCTGGCACAATGAACACCTGTTGAGAAAGCCCATTATTAGGAGCCCGGGCTCCGGGTGGAAAGAGCTCTGTGAATTCATTTTGATTGCCTCGCAGAACTTTGCATAACAAATGATCTCCGATGGGGGGTGTCCAGGGACTTGAGCTTGGGGGAGGGGGGGAGCAGATTTCATTTCTAGCAAGGTAACATAAGCTCTGCTTGGGACATTAAAATCTACCATTGACTGCCCTTGTCTGTATCCCTCTGTTTGAAACAGATTGTGCATGCTAAGGTTACCCTGTATTATGCTTCTGGGGGGAAAAAAAGTAACAATTGATATCAAAATCTTTTCAGAGAAGTTGAGAAAGCATGAGGTCAGAGACTCGTGACTCTGGGATTGTTAAATCATTTATTTATGTCTGTGTCTGTGTAAGTGGAGACTGGGGGATATGCTGTGTGTTTTACGCAGCCCGTGTTTTAGTTTTCAAACACCACACACAGAGACACACATACAGACACACACACACACACACACACACACACCTAATACTTTTTTGTAAGAGAGGAATAGTATAATAGATTTGTTAAAAGTGAATTTGCCTGCTGCTCGATGACCTTTGTACTTTGTAATGTCATCAGAAATGAAAAAAGTAGACGTTAGGCATTAGCAAGGCTGAGGTGCCACAGCGGACTAGATTGTGGGGGTGGGGCAGTGGATGTTCTGAATGCCAAGCAGTTTCATTCTTTCCTGAAAAGAAAGAGACTTCAATTCAAAGACATGGTGTCCTTCCTACCTGTCTGCCAGCCCCCCGATTAAATCTAGAAGCAGGCATCCCATCTGTTGGCCCAAATGAAAAGTGCGATATTCTACTAAGTACTTTCTATTATCGTTCAACTTAAAAGTTTCTTGGGAAAATGATCCTCGGTTCATTTGAAATTTGTCTGCCACACAAAAGGAAGTTCCCGAAAGCTTAATGCTGCTCCGCTAACAGACAGCTGGTGAGCTGGCTGTAAGCTGTGTTCTCAACATCTGACCAGTCCTACTTCAGGGATGTTCATGGCAGTATCCTTACCCCAGGGATGTTCATATATTCCTACCCCAGGGATTCTCATAGCGGTATCCCTATCCCATGGATGTTCATAGCGGTATCCCTATCCCAGGGATGTTCATAACATCCCAGAGATGTTCATATATCACTATCCCAGAGATGTTTATAGCGGTAGACTCTTATTTGTTGAGTCAGAAAACCAAGAAATATCCCAAGAACAAGACCAAGAATATAAGCAAAATTAACTTAAGACTGCTGTGAATTTCTGTCTCACCACAGTCCAAATGACTGGCCTCATGAAAATAACCAATGCTGTTGAGGGGCCTGGGGGAGGAACCTTTAGACACTACTGGTGGCATTGTAAATTGGTACAGTCCCTGTAGAAATCAGTTTTGGGGTTAAGACTTCACCCCAGCCCCTGGCATCCATATATCCAAAGAGTCTGGAATGTTTGGGTGGAAGTTCTATCCCAAATCCCCTTTCCTGGGAGTTGCCTTAGTCCAGACTCCACCCCTAAGAAAGCCCACCAAAAGATGATCCCTCCTCAGAGATGCTCAAGACCACTCCCACAGGGTAATTAAACAGCAACCCAGAGAACAAACACGTGGTTTTTTTTTTTTTTATCTTCCTGCCCAGTCTCATCTCTCAGGGGCTGGAGTGTTGGTATCCATTAAACATGGGCATTTTCTAATTAGGCTTGATTTGTTTCAGGTGATTACGTCAGCAGAGAGGTTTATGGGGGTACAAAAACTTTTCAATCAGTACTAAGGCTCCTTAAAAACCTTCGGAATAAACCTGTCAGATCACTGAGCTATCCCACACCTACAGACATACAGGAAGGAATCTAAGTCTGCTTCATTGAGATACTTGGGCATCCATGTTTGCCAAGATAGAGGAGCAGCCTCCGTGCCCTCCAGCAGATGAAGGGACAAAGAAAAGCGTGAAGAATAGTAGTTGTTTACTCAGCCATAATGAACAAAAGAATGTCATCTGCAAGGAAATGAGTGGAAAAGGAGGTCATTGTGTTAAGTGAAGAAAGCCAGACTCACAGACTAGTATCTTGTACTTTCATATGCGGAATCAAGATATAAAAAAAAGATATTAAAATGGGAAGAAAATTGTTTGGAAAAAGTAAGAGGGGGCTGGAAAGATGGCTCAGCGGTTAAGAGCATTGCGTGCTTTTCCAAAGGACCGGAGTTCAATTCCCAGCAACCACATGGTGGCTCACAACCATCTGTAATGGGGTCTGGTGTCCTCTTCTGGCCTGCAGTCATACATGCAAACAGAATATTGTATCCATAATAAATAAATAAATATTTAAAAAAAAGAGGAAGAGGAACATTGTGGTGAGCAGACAAAGTACATGACCTACATGTGTGAAAATGTCATAGTGAAACCCAATGTTTCGCATGATGAAAATACATCAACAGAAAGTAATAAATTAAAAAGAATATAAACTAAGTCTTGATTTTTTTTTCCTCTAGGATTTTTTTTTCTTCTGTGAATAGGGATGCTGAAAGTTACCGGTGACAGTGTTTTCCCCACTGACATCGCATTTTATTAAATGAACCAAATCCGGTTTTTCCAAACGGGTTGCAGCTTAGCCTCCAAATGTGAGCATCACACACACATTCCCCTCCCCACACTTCCAAGCCCCCAAGGGGGTGAAAGTTTGAAGTTGGGTTGTTCCTCTTTCTTGCCTTTGTTTTTTATAATCGAAACGATGGGATAACCCAGCTGAGGGCAAATCTACCCAGCTTGCTTGCAAATGCTCTCCCCGTGAGCACCTGCTTCGAAAAAGAATTCCAATTTCGGTACAATTCGGAAAGTCTTTGGGGGTTCCTCAGCGATATTAGATAATTGAATATAGCTTTCTCTGGTTCGGAAAAAAAATCTCACACATGCAACCCGCCCCCTCGACGCCCGCCCCGAACTCCCAACTCCCTCAGCGAACTAGTCAATTCTTATGACAAAGTTAATCTGGAGCGTGACTTATGGAGTCCCAGTGGGAGGTCACTGGGGCCGGTAAATATGTAAACAGGGCTTTTTCAGTTTCCGTTTCGCATGAATACAAAATAAACTGCGGCCCTCCGCACGCTGGAAAGTTCTTCCTTAAAGTTAATAAAATCTGTCAACTTCCATAAAGGCCAAGAGGAAGGGGGTCCACAGGTGCAGCCGGTCGGCCGAGGCTGGGGAAGTCGGGGCAGCTAATACAAAGCCCTGGGCACCGCGCGCCTCTTTCCATCAATTCTCATCAAGCGTTATTAGTCATCTGCCGCCTCGGAGGTGCGTCCGCGCTCGCCCCGCAGAAGCGACAATGACATTTGGCCGCGCTGCAGGTGCGGCTGTGTGTGGCCGCGGCCGAGTGGGGCCGCCTTTGTGGCGTTCCGGTTCTTTGATCTGGGCACAAAGGGCGGCGGAGCTGCAGCCCCTAGCTTTCTGCTCGCAGCTCCGCCCGCGCGGGAGGGGGACGAGCCAGGAGGAGTGGCAGGCTGAGAGAAGGGGCCTCGGGAGGAGGGGAATCCATAATATTTATTTCAACAATAGCTTCAAATCTTTTTAAACATCATAAGAACACGGCTCATTAAGCCCACAACAGCCTTGAAATTGTATTATAAAACCGCAAAACAGAAATCAATACATTTGCTAGAAAGGAGGTAATGAAATATATTGAGTTGCCTGAGAAGTGGTTTGTATGAATCATAATATTATTATGTGCGCATCAATTCCATTCCAATACTTAAAGTTAACCAGCTAGCGAAGAACACCCTGAACCCTCGTTAAACAAACTCTCCCTGCTACTCCCCCGGCCGGCGCATCCTGTAATAACCGAGGGAGGGGGCCAGATCAATGTTGCCCACCCTGGGCTTCAGCTGCTCTATTGCTTCCTGGCCTGATCAATACCGCCTCACAATGGCCCGGGGAAAGCCGGGGGCAGGCCCGGAACTTCAGGCTGGGGCTTCTATCCCGAGCAACGCTACCGCCAGCTCCTCGAAGGGGCTCTGGCCAGCTGCTCAGCCCCTCCCAACTCAGGCCGCCGCTTCCGTCCTGCGCACCCCTCTGATCAGGAACTTCTGGTGTCTAGGCTTTTTCTACCGTACTAGGCGTGACGTTTCCAGTGGCCCCAAGCACCTGACACTCACCCGAAGCATGGGGTGGGCTTCAACCTTTTTTTTTCTTCCTTGCTTTTCATTCGCAAATAGATACTACTTTCTTCCTTGCAGCGGGCGAATTGAAACTGACCGCATTTTAATCCCTTCCCCTTACTATTTCTCCCAAAGCAGGACCCGATTCTGAAAGGCTGTGTACAGGAGTCTGGAAATCGGACGGTAACATGGTTAAAGGGCTGTGGGACCTAAAGCTTCTGCGGGTTGAGGAGGAGGTTCTCTGAAATTAAAAAAACAAACAAACAAAAAAAAAACAAAACTCTTTGGTTTTTCTAAACTTAAAAAAAAAAGAGGTTTTTGGTGGGGGGGGGGGGGCTCCAAAGATGGAGGTCTGGGAACTGGAGCCTCCTTCCGGATGCTCACTCAATAGACAGTATAAACCACGAAAATGAAAATGTCATATATACAAGCAACTCAAAAGAGTCTCCAACACTAACAGCTGTCATTCTGTCTGGTTCTCTTGCTCGGGTGGCCCCAGAACTAGTAGGGTCAACCAGAGACAAGTAGAAAGCAGGGTGATCAGAAAGGGTTCAACTTTGCAGAGGTAGCCATCAGTCCCCAGGGGGTTGTCTGAGCCTATAAGATAGTGCTCCTCTTTGTCCAGCCCCTGGCTCCACCGGTGGTCTTCGCTCTGTGCATTGGAACCAAAGGTTGAAGCAGGAGGAGCTGTGGAGTCCAGGGTCACCGGCCACTTTATGAACACGGTCACATATAAATGGACACACATACACACAGAGACAAACCCTCACCCGTGCACAGACGCGTGCGCACACACAGCCAGTTCCAAGACCTGGGACAGACTTTTGCCTCAGCAAACACCTCAAAGTACAGCTGGAAGGCCCGAGACAATTGTTCCTTGCCTCTGCAAAAGATTTGGTTATGTTTGGGGGTATTCTGAGTTAGCATCACCTGGGAGGAAGGGAGAGAGGGAGGGAGGGAAAGGAGGGAGGGAGGGAGGGAGGGAGGGAGGGAGGGAGGGAACGATTGGTTTCTATCTGGGTCAGGGAGGGGTACGCTAGGGAAGCCCCATCCAACAGAATCCATTTCAAATGACAAAGGTGTTGAGGGGTGGAAGTCTAGGCTGAGGCTGCACCCCACTGTTTCTTTTCATAGTTCACAACGTTATGATTACTCTTTCAACCCCAGTGGCTCTGACATTCTATCCCGGGAAGGGCTAACTGAACGCTGAGATCCGATGCTCCTCCTTGGCTCATGCCTGCGACCCAAGCTTTTCATTTCAGCCTCTGTAGCTAACCATCTCACAGCCATTGTCCCCGCGTTCTGCTGTGGCTCCAGGCCTGGGCTCTAGAGTCAGGGACACTTGTCCACAATCTCTTTCAGATTCACTCTTACACGGCTGTTCTCGCCCAGCTCGCTGGGGCTGGCTGTGGGGCTAGCAGTCCACGGCTAGTCCGGAATCACAGAGGAGACAGACACGGAGACTCTCGTTTTCCCGTGATACACCTCCCCGACCCTTCCCCTATTCCTCTTCCCCACCTCCTTTTTCTTTCTTTTTCCTCCCTGTGGCCTGCTCTCTCCTGCCCCTCCCCCACTGCCTGCTGTCTCCTGCCCCTCCCCCACTGCTTATCCCAGAATTGATCACCCCTGCCATTCTTGCCTGCTTCTAGAGACAGACTTTGCAATGACCCGTTTCTGCTCTTCCTGGCTGAGAAAGAACAGGGGTCATAGAGACAGCATGAACACCATGTCTTTGCTTGGAGAGGGAGTGCCGTTCTTACCACAAAATCCCAGTTAGGCACAATTAGCTGGCTGAGGCCAGGACTGGCCACCCATTGACCAGGCAGATGGTCACCTGACCCATGACTGAGTCACCTCAGAGCCCCAAAACTGGTTTATTTTGAACCCAGAACACTAAGTAACAGCCCCACATTTTTTTGCGTGAGCTAAAACCTACGGAAAATGTCCTGGTTGTTTTGAGAACCAAACTAGGAAGTAATTGGTTCTGCGTTGGTTTTTTTTTCAGATTTTCTTTAAATAATTTTTTTAAGATTGTTTTCATGTCAGGCGTGCACCCGAGGAATGAAACACGAAGAAACACTTAGTACAAAATTCTCTGCACTGCAGTGCAGAAACGCCTACGAAAAATTAGCCCTGATGATTTAATTTTGAAACTTCAGAGGAAGAAGCTCAGTGACAAGAAAAAGGATTGCCCAGGCCTAACGTATTAAACTAACTTAAACAAAATAACTCAATCACCCTGGGAGTTAGCATTAGCCATAATTTGGTTTATGGAACCAATATTGAGTAAGAAAGTCAAAATGATTTCTTTCTCTGTAAATTTTTTGGGGGGTTGTTTATAAATGCAGAGATTCCATCATAAAATACATGAGTTTTCTTTAAACCAAGCATGCAAAACATTAGGAATTCCTCCAAAATGGCAAGCAATTTATTCTTGTTTACTCTATTTATTGCCTCCAGGGTGTCCATAAAGTCTGGAAACATAGGCAAATATAAACAATGTGATCAAGGACATCTTCTGTCATAAAAAGCAGCTAATAATATCGAGATCCCCAAGCCTTGCGGACATATTTGATTATCTCCGTCGTATAGGCAGTGCATGTGAAAATCCAATTCGCATTTCCCAGGTTATATTCAAATACACAGTGTAATTGGGAGTAAATATGTCTTCCTCTACATAATAATGGATTCCATTTGTACCAAGTGTTCTGGAGGGCAGAGCAAATTGAAAATGTGTTAGTGTAGAAGATGGTTTTGTGAAGCGAAGAATGATCGCGAGAAAGGATGGCTCCTGACGTGGTTTTCACAAATTGGGATTTCTCTAAATCAAGACCCAGGATGATGAGTTGATGATGATGATGATGATGATGAAGATGAGGGTGGCAGTCCAAGAGCCCGGGGTTCTGTCATGTGGCAGATGCTCAGCTGCGCGACATGGTTCATCTCAGCGGAAACACCTACCTGTTCTGCTTGAATCAGGGACGGTTGTAGGCACAGCGATGCCCTTGTTTTGCTTGAGTTGAGCCTAGACCTGGGAATTCACTAGGAATGAAGTATGTCAGATCAGGAAGACTACAGAAAGACAAACATCTTTAGGTTGTGTGACGTTGTTTGGAATGTTCTTTCTTACTTCCCTTTAGTGTCAGGCAAAATTTCTGTAGGAGCCCAAGTCCTCGAAAGAATTCCTATCAGCTCCATTGTTAGGGAAGCTCTCTTAGTTTCCAAGATTCCAAACTCACACATGCTGACATCCAAAGGTAAGAAAAGTGCTCGCCACAGGGGCTGGTCACTCTACTGGAAGCTCGGTCACACCGAAACTACTTGAAAGATACTTTTGGAGTGGGCTGGTGGTGGTGATGGGCAGCTTTAGTTCCAACACTTGCAAGGCAGAGGCAGGCACATTTCTGGGAGTTCTAGGCCAACCTGGTCTACAGAGGGAGTTCCAGGACAGCCAGGGCTACATAGAAGAACCCTGTGTCAAACCCACCTCCTCAAAACAAAGAAAGAGAAAAAAAAATGAAACCTTTGAGCCACTTCCGAAGTTCTGGCTCAGAGTTGGAACATCAGGCTTTTGACACATTGTCATATGCCTCCTTGGGATTTTTCATTCTTGAGAGTAATGGTGAGATCATCTTCATGTGTTGCCACGGCGTCTGAGGGATAGACAAATGTGCTTGAAGACGTGTTGAGTTAGTGATTATATTGATTGCATTAATAAGTCGGGACTTATGGAGCTGGAGTGAGTATTCTGTGTTGGGCGGAGCACTTGTCCCCATTTCGAATCTTATCCCCTCAGCCTCCCTTCTTGCCACTGACCCCACGCTCACCGGCTGCACATCAAACCATCTGAGTCTGAGTGTGAGCAAATCTTGTTTAGCACACTGCCTGAGTTAGAGCATACACACACGCGTGCGCACACACACATACCCCTGGTTGAAAGGGCGCAGGTCCGAGTGCCTGCATGTTTGGGGGCATCCGTGTTTGCAGATGTATGTGTCTTGCTAATCACAGAAGGATTGGCTTGTCTTTCTACACCCCTGCAAATCTTGGAGATATTCTAGTTATCATTTTCAGCAACCGAAGCAATATTTTGATAGAAAATTGCAAAGGAAAGAGTATTTGGGTACCAAAAGTTGTGACTGAGTGCAGAAGGGAAAAGTAGCTATCATCTAGAAGAGAAACGACCGGCGTCCATCTCTGCAGCTCCTGCTCTGACTTCTTAGCTGACATTCTTGTTCAGGCCCTAATGGATGGTTTTAACTATCCTCCAATCACACAGCTCTGGCTTTTTGGCTTTTTGCTGTCCCCCCCCCCCCCACACACCTTCTCTGAGGCATGTGTCTTTAGCTGATGTAGCTTGTTGGATGGCTTCTGTCCAGGAAGCAGTCTCTCCAGATTGCTCCACATAGGACTAGGGCTCTGGACAAGAGGCAGGTAAAATGGGGGAGGCAAAGCTACCAACAAGCATTGCCTTCAGAGGAACAGCATTTACACACCCCGGCCTGAGTGTTCTGACTGAGCCCAGGACCAGGACTATCCTCTCCTCACCTGTGGAAGTAAATAGTGCACCCCTCCACTGTTAAAACCCAGAGCCCCACTTCTGGTTTTGCTGAGTTTGACAGCTCAGACTTGACACCTCCTTGGGAAGGCTGGAGGTTTGATATTTTCACTCTCTGAAGTGCAGTTCCAAATATCTCCCAGTTACACGTCATCCACCATGAATCCAAGAAAGACCGGGAGCCTAAAGGGAAGGGACAGCAGATGTCCCCTCCGTGGTTGAGCAGGTGGTGTCTGGATCTTGTGAGACGAAGGTGGCGCCATCGTAAATTGTCTCTATACCAATTTTGGTCTGCAAAGATCAGGCAGAGCCTCAAAGATTAGATCTGGGATAGAGGGCATGTGGATTTCTCAACTGAGGGAAGGAGGCTGCTTCAGGGACTGCTGACTAGGGCGGGGTTCCCAGTACCTTCAGGCTCTGTAAAAATTATCAAAGATTGCATCTCCTCTCCTCAAGAAGACCTTTGGGATGGGGGCTGGGGACAGGATTCCAATCACCCACATTTCACCGAAACCTCCTTTGGAATTTAGAAATTCTAGAACGATGAGGGCCAGATCACTTCTCTGCCTGAGGGGAAAAATGCTTCCTGGGTTCAGGTAATTTCTCGGAGTTTGCGACACCCACTTTGTGTCTCAGCCTTTACAGGAAATCATGGCTCCAAAAGGCAGAGCTCTAGACATATTGCAAGTTCTCCCTGAAACTTAATAGTTGCAAGACACCGTCAACGGTGGACCTGGCTCCCTGGTAGACCGCTTGCCTAGAACCCTAGCTTTGGTTCCTAGCACAGCAAAACAAACAAACTGGCTTCTGCTTCCACTTTCTGCGATTCTGTTTAGGTAGCTGATCAAACAGGCATCATGGAGGCAAACCAGCTGTTTCCCCAGATTCTTGTGGCCGTCATTCTCTATCCCTGAGACCTGATTGTGAGGCAGAATCCCAGGGCAAAGTCCTGCAGGCTGGCGGCAGAGCGCTGATTGGAGTTTTGAATGGCTGTTGAATATTAACCCTGACACTGTCCTGGACAGTAAGTCTCGGGGCCTACACTGTTGACTTTGGGCTGGGCAGTCCCTTTAGATGCCCTGTGTCTTGGGAGGCGGGGCAGCATCCAGACACTATCCTGTACCCATGTCCTTTCTAGTCATGACAGCCAAAATGTGTCTGGGTGTCTCCAATGCCTCTTATGGGGTCAGTGTTAACCAGTTGAAAACTGAGCTTTCTTCAAGGAGAAAAGCCATGTAGTAGATATTTCTGCTCTACTTGAGAGAGGACCTGGGGGAAGAGTGTCTTTCTGGATATAATGTAAAGAAAAAAAAACAATGTATTCTCACCATGTAACAAAATGTTAAGCAGCCACTAAAAATGTTTTAAAGACACTTTGGGGGCTCTCCCCTGCGTGATGTGAAGCAGGAGAAGACAATGTGGGCACCACCTGGATTCTGCACGATGTCCACATCTGAAAACACTAAAAATGTCCCCAAAGGTAAAAGCACAACAATGACAGCCATAGTCATTTCTGGGCAGTAGGATAATGTAGTGTGTACTTCCTTATTTAGCTTGTGCTTTTCCAAATGATTCACCTCATGCACATCTTGCATTGCACAACACCAGCTATTCCCAACTCTGGTCTGGGAAGCCGCACACTGCCATCCTCGGCTCTAAGTCTGGCTTCCTTCGGCGCCACACCGCACCGGAAGCAACTCCTTTTTCCAGCCATTCCTGTGACCATTCCGCTGCTCATTAAACATTCACATCATTGGCTTCACTCTGGGGCTGAGGTCCCAAGGTCAGAATTGTTTACACACACCTTGCTTCTCAGTTGGGGCACTATTTCACTCACTCCTCCCTGACCCCAGCACTTCGCCAGGGGCTGGGACATTCAGTGATGGGGAACAGAGCGGGAGTCCCCGTCCTTAGGAAGAAAACGGTGAATCAATAGACAAACGCAATAGGTACAGATGATGAGGTAAGACAGCTCCAGGGTAAGAGAGTTGCGGAAGCAAACAGCAAAAATACGAAACCAAACAGGTGCTGAAGACAGTCACTGGGAGAGAGTGCAGCTTAATTAAGTTGAACAGTCATCCAAGGCCTGCCTCTTTTTGCAAAGAAGAAGAGTGGAGAGAGACTTGTGGGAACAAACTGACAAAGCCCGAAGTTGCAATTTTGCAGACAAAGGGGAGAGTAGTGAGGGGTGGGTTTGGGGTGTGGGTAGGGATTGGGGGTTGCCAAGAGGCAACAGGCAGCTTCCAGGCTCCTGTGTCAGTCTTGGGTATAACCTACAAGACGTTATATTGGTAGAGGTAAATCCGATTTGGGGGCCAGGACCCTGGGATCTGTCTTCAGGTGATTCTGGGATACTAGAATATTGTCTACCTAAACTAGTGAGCCCTGCGTGCCAGACGAGAGTTTTATCAGTGGCATCTCAAGTGGTCTGACTGTGGGCAAAGTATGAGAAGAGCTGGCCTCAACCAGCACATTGCACCTCGCAAGACGGTATGGACAGTAGGCACGAGGGGACATACCTGTAATCCCCCATTCTTGAAATATAGAAGGATCTCAAATTCAAGGTCAGCCTGAGGTATACAGTGAGAATCTGTCTCAAAAAACTAAACCCAAATCAAATATATACACTTAGAGGAGATGGGTATTGTGTGATAAAAGATGACTGAACAACAAAATATCTGATTATACCATCACTTTTCTCTGGGACGAAGGAGCCACCATGTAGAAGACAAGTATAGACAAGGTTGTGCCCGTGCCTCTTTTCCATGGATCAGATGAAGTATGGCTTTGGAATCTAGACATGACTTTACAACGGTTCATCTGGGGGCAATAGATAGAGAACTTTTTCTTTCTTTCTTTCTTTCTTTCTTTCTTTCTTTCTTTCTTTCTTTCTTTCTTCCTTTCTTTCCCTTCCCTTCCCTTCCCTCCCTCCCTCCCTCCCTCCCTCCCTCCCTCTTTCTTTCTTTCTTTCTTTCTTTCTTTCTTTCTTTCTTTCTTTCTTTCTTTCTTTCTCTTTAGCTGTTTTGTTTTTTAAAGAAAGGAAAGTTCCAAGCCAGGCATGGTAAAGCACTCCTTTAATCCCAGCACGTGGGATGCAGAGGCAGGTGAATCTCTGAGTTTGAGGTCAGCCTGGTCTACAGAGTGAGTTCCAGGACAACCAAAGTTACACAGAGAAACCTGTCTCAAAAAAACAAAACAAAACAAAACCAAAAACCAAACCAAACCAAAAACAAAACAACAAAACCAAAAGGAAGAAAGGAACGTTCCTTATTAAAACAGCTATTTATTTGTGAGTGTGGAGGTTCATACTTTTTTTTTTTTTTTTTTGGTTTTTTTGAGACAGGGTTTCTCTGTGGTTTTGGAGCCTGTCCTGGAACTAGCTCTTGTAGACCAGGAATTCACAGAGATTTGCCTGCCTCTGCCTCCCGAGTGCTGGGATTAAAGGCGTGCGCCACCACCGCCCGGCTGGTGGTGGTTCATACTTTTAATCCCAGCAATAGAAGACAGAGGTTCATATTTTTAATCCCAGCATATCTGTGAGTTTGAGACCAGCCTGACAAATGTAGCAAGTTCTAGTACAGCCAGAGCTACATAGTGAGAAGAAGGAAAAGGTATTTATAAATATTTACTATGCTGGGTTAGTGCTCCACATTTTTAAAAACACATGTGCGTCCTGGGAGCTGGTGAGAGCTCGGCAGGTCAATACAGTTCCACCAATCCTGAGTTTGATCCTTTGACCTCCACACTCATGCTCACCTTTGCTCACCCACTCTCTCACACACACCCCCTGCAACCAAAATAAGTTTAAAATCCCTCTGCCTCCCTTCCTCCCTCCCTCCCTCCCTCCCTCCCTCCCTCCCTCCCTCCCTCCCTCCCTCCCTCCCTCATGTGTCTGACTTCTCACTTTTTTAGGTGCTAGCTGTTGGTGGTTTCAGGACAGATCCCGCCTCCTTCCCTTTCTCAGGGAAAAGGTTGTGCACCTTTGTACTCAAGTACTTCAGCTGACCCGGGGCTCCTAACGGGCTTGTCCTTTGAAGCTCATGGGCTGTGATTTCTAGCAACCCTCTTTAATCCCGAAATAAACATTGTGTTTCCTTCAGAGTGTTTCAGAAGGACCAAGAGTTAGAAAAGGTCCCATCTCCATCAGCATTCTGCTGTAAAAGGATGTGGGTCCATCAGGGCAGAGAATAAAAGCCGGTGGACGTTGCCAAGCTTACCCCATGATGGTCAAGACCACTGACCCACAAGCTCTCTCAGCTCTGTATCAATCTCCAGGAGAGCCAGAAAGGAATGACTTGCTTCCTCTTCTCTGAGAAACAATCACTGTGTTCCTTTTCTGCCTGTATTGTCACTGAGAAATATTCTGTGGAAGGATGCTACTAGTTCAGGGATGACCTTGACTGGCGCAGTGTCTGGCCTCGCTGGTTGCCCTGCTCCACGCTTAGGGTATAGATGCTAGCATCTTTCAGCAGCCACTGGTGTCCTCAGCATTCATCCCTGCTGAAGCAGCAGCTCTTACTTGGAGTCTGGGGGCCGCTCCCCTGGGCAGTCTGCAGGACAGTAGGCAGCAAGAGCTGGCTTGGCTTTGGTCACAGATGTTTCCCTGAACCCCCAACAAAGCCCTGGGCTGGAAAGGTGTTGAATACTTGTCATTCCAGGACTGAGGAAGGCTTTTGAGCTCCGTTCCCAGGTGTGGCCGTACTCCAGCGTCCTTTGCATCCTTCTGGACTCTTCCCTGCATGGTTCAGGCTTATACCATGACCTCCACGGTGTAGAGTGTTGTGAGCGCTGGGGAGTAACCCTGACTCTTGCCAAACTGCCTGATTTAAGAAGTGTTTTCTGTTGCTATAGGAGAACTCCCGAGACTCGGTATTTTATGAGGAAAATGGGTTAACCTTGAATAATGGCTCTCCAGGCTTGGAAGGTACTCACATCTGACCGGCTGTCAAGGGAAGGCTTTGTGGTAGAAAGAGAGCAAGAGAAAGTCAGGAAGCAAGAGAAAGTCAAAGAAGTCACACTTCTCTCCTCTCTCTATCTGTCTGTCTGTCTGTCTTTCTGACACCTGCTTTTGTGCAGCGAATCCATTCTTGAGGCAACTGCATCCATCCCTTCGTGAGGGCAAATTGCCCACCACTCCAATGGCTTCCAAAGGTCTCAGCACCCTGAGGACCTCACAACACCTTTATGGGGACTGAGGTCAACATATGTTTTTGAGGGGACAAACCACTCCCAAACAACAGCTCTCACGCTACTGTTTGATGTAGGGAGGCGAGGGCTGAGGACAGAGGGAAAGTAGGTTACAGGTGGGAGGGGAATTCTGGGTGGAACCTGCTCTTTCTCTGTAACCATGGTGATCCCGTATAGGGCTTGCCTCGCCTGGGAAAGGCCCTGGCCTGGGACATGCACTGAAGAACACAGTTCTTCCTGGATAAATGCCCTTCTCTGGGAAGCTAGCCTGTTTATGTCTTTGTTGTGACTGAGCCTGAATCGAACCTTCTAAGGACAAAGATGATAGAAGTTTCTTGCCAGAGGAAAAGCACAATTTCTGGAATAGTGATTTGACTGCCTCGTTGATTTGTGATAGTGATTTGACTATCCAGGCTTGTAGAGAGAAATCTCAGATATCTTCATATTTACCTGATGTCTTATTTGTGTAAAACAATGGCTTCCCCTAAAACATTTCATATGTGCACTTTGATACTGGTCACCCTCTTCATCTCTTTTATTCCCTCTGCTCCTCCCATTGGTCCCTTTCTATTGCCCTGTCTTTGAGATAAATCTAGATTACTCATGCAAGACAGATCGTACAGTATTTTTCTAAGTCTGGCTTATTTTGCCTAATATGATTACCTACATTTCCATCCTTCGAATGGCATTATTTCATCCTTCTTCATAGTTGAATAGTACTCTCGTGTATATATCTATCACATTTTATTTATCCTTTTTCCTAGTCTGAAAAATCCTGAACATAATTCTTCTAAAAATGTATTAGTATGTGAGGAAGGGGCTGCGTAGGCTCTGGTGAGGTCAGAAGACAGCTCTGTGGAGTCAGAAACTTCCAGTGAGGTCAGAAGATAGCTCTGTGGAGTCAGGTCTTTCCGCCCACCTCCACAGGGTTCTGGGGATTACACTCAGGTGAGCAGGCTCACAAACTAAATGCCTTTGCTGCTGAGTCATCTCCCCAGCCTAGATCCTGAATATAACTTTCCTCTGTTGTTTACTCAGACGCTCCAGGCAGATCTTAGAAAAGTGACAATTCTCCAGACCTCAGTTTCTTAATCTGTGATGAGGAGCGGAGCTTCCAAGCGCCTCATCCCCTTCACCAGAGTCAGAGGAAACAGTTTTGGAAAGCGCAGCTTGGGGGCCCAGAATGATCCCCACGGAAAGCCTGGCTTCGAGAGTCCTGTTCTTTTCTGAACAGCTCCAGGGAGAACTCCCTTCTGCGGGGAGCTGAGGTTCTGTCTGATTCCCCTCAAGGCGGCCTCATGCCATGAACGGCCTTGTTGATGTGTCAGGCAAGCTATCTTGGACAGTGTGGGGAGGAACTGTAGGAGTCCCGTAGGAGCGAGAAGCACTTAGCTCCCTCTGCCACAGCTGTTGAGATGTGGGAAGCAGACAACACTCAACTGACTGAAAAATATCCCTGGAAACTAGAACGTTGGAACGAGAGACCTTCGAGTTTTAGGTGCTGGCAAGACTCTCACATTTGTTGGCCAGGCTACAGGAGCCAAGCGAAACACTCAGTAGAGCGAGTGGGGGGGAGTCTGCAGGCTGTGGCTGCCTCCCCAGGCGCTATTAGAGCTCTGAACACATTGCTTGTTCAGTTGGTGGAATCTACTGGAAGATTCCCCCAGGGCTCTTCACCCTTGGGCTTTTTCTCTCAGGTCCTAGAGTCGCACCTGGGCTTCTGTGACGACAACTGGTAGTTGTGCCTATGACCTTATTTAGGAATAAGCTCTTTGCAGATGGACGCTGTTAAGATGAAGTCTAGATACTTCAACATGGCGGGTTCTACATCAGAGAAGAGGATAAACCCAAGCAGGGGAGAGAGTAAAGGCTTGCTATGTGCTGGTGTTGAGGCAGAGGTTACAAGACCACGCCCTGAGGTGCCAAGTCTTTCTGGCATCAGCAGAAGCTGAGGTAGGCAGAGTAAATGCTCCCTCAGAGATGGTATAGCTCTGCCAATGTGAGTTTAGACCATGCGTCTCCAACCCAAGACCCTCTGCTGTTCCATCTACTGTCGGTCTCGGGTAGGGGAGCTGTGGGTGGATACAGCTTGCCATCCCTGAAAGTGCCTGATGGTGCTTTACTGAGCGGCTGAGACTGAAGAGACAATCAGGCCCTCTGGAATAAAGTCCTTGACTCTCGAGTAGGCTGTTGGAGGATGTCTGTCACAGCTACTTGTGCAATGGCTGACATCCTGCCCACCATGGCCACACAATCTTGGACGTCCAGCTCCGGGAACCACAAAGTAAATGAGCTCGATAAACCTCCAGTCTTACTGCTTCTCTTTTTTGGACTGAGATCAAGTGTAAGTGTTGTACGTGAGGGCTTGCCTCACACCCTGACCCCCCCCAAATGCTCTCAGTTTCTGATATTCTGCTGTAGCAACAGCAAACAGATCATGACCCCAGTCCTGCCAATCATCTCAGGGCCTGTCACATCCTAGACAAGGGACCCAACCCCACTCTCAGGATCCCCAAATGTCCTAAGTTTGAATGACTCCCCTAGGCATATTCTTGATTTTGCAGGAATGTTCGAATCTAGCTTTGTGTAACGGAGAAAGTGTGGACTGCAGAGATTGTTTTTACACAGAGTAGAGACACAGCAGCTGCTCGTGCCTGCAAGTGTTCCCCTCCCAGTGACAGCAACTTGTGATGACTGGATGGGTGGCTTGCAGCCTGAAAATACACAGGAAGAAAGAGGAGCTTGCGGGCAGGCACAACCCCACACATTTCTAGCTAGCTGGAAGGATCATTTCCTACGGGATTTATCTCGAAATTTTAGTAAGGTTTCTGTGAATAGGTAATCATGCAAAAAGCATTCCTGCACCTTGAAGGAAGATGCTGGAATTAGGGGGAGAAAACGTCTTCCCAAGTAGTCCAGGCTGGCCTGGAACCCGGGATGCTACTGCCCCATCTCCCGCCTTCTGACCTGTCAAGCCTGCACCACCAAGGGAACCTCTGCGTTTTCAGTCTCCACCATGAATCCCAATAAAACAGGAAGTTTCTTCCGTGGACAGGTGTTTGCAGAGCAGAGCATTTGCTTGTGAGTCCAAGCGGAATCTTTGCTGGATACTTATATGTAGTATAAGTAGGAAACGCGAAAGTCAGACCAGGACACTGACTTATGATATCTCTCTGCACCTGGCGGTCTAACCAGGGAGGGACAGGCAGCAGGTTCCTAGGGAAGATGTGTGACAAGGGAGACCAGCTCAGTCTTTAAGACCTCACCTCCATATGTGTTCTGGAGTCAGGGACTCTGGGTTCAAATAGTCGTCGCTTATCAAACGTGCATCCTTAAGCACCTAACGTAACCTCTCTCTGCATCAGTCTCTCCTTACCCACCAAATGGCTCTCCTGCTCTACCGCATCACGTGGGTGTCACAGGGTCAAATTTTAATCCAAGTAAAGAGTCTGGGGTGGTGACACTTTACTGAACGCATCTTACAGAGGGAGGTGACTTATCGGGAATGTTGAGCAATCACTTCCAAAATCAACAGCATAAAACACTCAGGTGCCAGTGGCTGGGGCTTGGCGGCTGCAAGGTGGGCTTCTCCAAGAACCGTTTTTCTTCTTCCCAAGGCTAGCTGGCACGGTGACTAGCAAAGGCATAAGAGCACATGCCGAAACATGTCATATCCTGAGGCCCAGCCTTGAAACCAGCACACCACAGTATCTACCTTCTTTCCTGGCCAAAGTGAGTTCCTTGAAACCTAGAGGCCACCAAGAAGCATGACAGAGGTAAGGGCGGCATAGACAGAGAGAAGAGCGCTGGTACAACGGTAACTGGCTTGTCCTTTAGGAAAGCCTGCGTTGAGAATCCAGGCTGAGACGCTGTAGGCTGACCTGGAGTCTTTAGACTGACTTTGGTATCCCATTTCCGCCCTCAGATCTTAAGGGTTAACTCAAAGAAAGTCAGGCTCTGGACCTTAGACATCTATCCAGTCAAACAAGTTCCTTGCTCATTGCTCAGTTCTGGAGATCAGGGAAGTGGACAGATGGGGTGGCGCATTCCTGACAGCCTGTCTTTCAGGAGGCCAAATGCACAGATTTTTGTCAGTTTGAGACCAGCCTGGGCTACAACATAGCAAGACCTTATTTCAGAAGAGCAAAAGGGGGGGGGGAGAGCAATTTAAGTGACTGTGTTAGAATTGTATGCGCGCACGCGGGCGTCCTCAGACAACCTTCCTATTGGAGCAGTGTCTTCTTTTCCTTCCCCCTTTGTGGGGACCTGAACCCAGGGCCAGGTGCAAACTAGGCAAGCACACCACCAGCCCAGCCCTGCTGAGGAGTTGTCCCTGAGGGCCCTTCCCAGCATGCCTTCAGAGGACTTTCTGCAGTTAGGCATGGTAAACCTCACGCGGAGTCCAGCGCCTGGGATGCTTAGAAATGGTAGGATTTGGAAGGGATGTTATCTTAGTTACCCAAGAGCTGGGCCCAATTACCAATGGGGGAGGGGTCTTAAAGGGACAGGGCAGCTTGCTGTGCAATTAAGCTTCCTGCCACTCATAGTTTCTGTTCCCGTTTTTACATTAGTGTGTGTTCAAGGAGGAATCCTCTTGACAACCGAATGGTGTTAAAACCCTCCAAGTGGAAGTAGCCTGGGCAAGGAGAACATACACAGGACAGCACTGGAGTCCAGCTGATGGCCTCCTTTTTAGGGGCAGAAGGAGAGCCTAGAAAATGCTGCCTACTGGACGCGTGGCTGCAGGAGAATTTAGGGACCTTAGTCATCGCTCTGGCCAAGTTCTGACGCCAGCCCTTATTCTAATGTGTTAACTGAAAAGCAGACAGAAGACCTTTGTTGATGACCTTCTAACTTTTGCTGTATTTGCTTACCCCCTCCTAATAGGGTCTCCCTGAGTAACACAGGGAAGGCTTGTAACTAGTGATCCTCCTGCCTCAGTGTTTCGAGTTCTGGGACCGTAGGCATGTATGACTGTACCTTGAGGCTTTAAAACGGTCTGTCTTTTAAACAAGGGCTCAGTCTGCAGCTGCCTTGGAACTTACAGCGATCCTCCTGTCTGCCTTCTGGGTGTCTGAATTACAGGGCATGCGCCACCATGCTTGGCCCTTGAACATTTTTGTGCTAACGACCATACTAACAGATGTGATGTAGGGCACACACGTGTGCACACCGACACAGCTGAGACCAAAGCTTCAGGAGATAGTGTCCCATCCAAGCAGAACGCTGGGGCTGGCCTGTGGCTTTGATGTCACCACATCCTGAATCACAATCCAGGTTGAGAAATCCTGGTCATTTCAAATGTGTGGGGTGCCTAGTAAGGATTAGGGATGAGGCCTCAAGAAAACCTTCCAATTCGCATCTACAGCAAGTGGCAGTGGTATAGAGAAAAGGGTAGCCGGATACGCTCAGGTTATTTTATTTAGGGCGTGTCACGGGCTTGAAATCATCAGCTGTCCACCAGTTTCTCCTGTGCAGGATCACAAGATTGTTGGGGGAAACTGAAGCTTGTGCTTCCCATTCCTTTGGGAGTGGGTCCACTAAAGCTTTAAAAGGGGACACCTAAAGCATTGAATAAGTAAGTGGAGATGTTTCAGTAACAGGAGACCATGACAGTGGCAGGAATCCGGAGGGAAGCGATGGGTTGATGATGGCTGTCTCACCTTGAACAGGACGAGAGGGAGAAACCCAACCCCTGATCAGACCAACACCCAAGAATGCCCAGGCAGGCTCTCAAGCTAGGGACAGCTCTAGTTCTAGTGGCTGAGTTTTGATTTGTTTGCTTGTTTGTTCACATGTCTGTGTGGGTGTCGGATCCCCTAGAACCGGAGGCACAGAGAGCTGTGAGCTGCCAGGAGAGCAGCCAGGGCACTGAGCTGCTGAGCCGCTGAGCCGTCTCCCCAGCCCGCAAGTCACTGCCTTTTGGACCTCAGTTTTATCATCTGTCAAATGGACTTGGGTGACTCAGATACAAGATGGGGTACTTAGAAATGCAGAGATGCAGAAGAAGTACCACAGGCCTACCAGGTCAGCCTTCCTTCTCCTCTTGTGAAATCGGGAATTAAGTGGCTGCAGTTACAATCCCATCCGAGTTCACAGGGGCCATCTGGGCCTCCTACCAAAGGGAGCCATGATTATGATCTGTGTCTCCAGTCTCATCCATGCCCTGGCAGACTTCTGTGTCAGGATTTAGCTGTGTTTCCTGAAGTTGGGAGGTCCTCTCTGCCTCCGACAAAGACAGACTGACGTGGAGCTTCTAACTTTGTGATCTGTGCATCTGCAAAGTTCTCCACAAAAAAAACTAGGTAAAAGCCTGATCCTGGAGTTGCCCTCCACGGGGCTAAAAGTGTCTGTTTCTGGGGTGTCTGTAAGAGCCTCACGTTCACTACCCTCAGTATCCTGAGTCACAGAGGGCCCAGCCAAGTCAACACATCATCTACGCGTCTTTGTTCAACATAAGCTCAGAGGGTTGCAGAAACCCAGGGAAACAGTTGAGAGGAAACCAGACTCAGTAAGGATCTAGGGGCCTGAATTTAGCCCGGGTTCATTTTCCTTCTCTGGGATTTCCTGTCCCTTTTCTGGATGTTTCTATCTACCCACGTTCCTTGGCAGTTGGTTTAAAGGCCATCGGCTCGGCGGTAAAAGAACGCCTTACTCAGACTTGGGCTTAGTTGTTAAACTATCAACCACTGCTGAATCGTGTGGACCTAAAGCTAGGTTTATAGATCTAAGCTCTCAGCCTCTGTCAATCTCATCTTTCAGTGGAAAAAGAACAAGCTTTAAGACTAAGCTTAAAAGCACACCCACACCCAAGAGCCACTTAGGGGGCAAGTCACCGGGACAGAGGGCTGCTTGGGGAAACAAAACTGAGATGGATTCTTAAGGACCATAAAATAAGTGAGCCCCAAATAAGGCCTGCAGTGTTAGACTGCAGTTAAAATTTAACAATATTTTAAAATGTAAATTATCTGGCATTCTCAACTGTACAGGATGGGGGGCAGCAAAGGAAGAGACAATGGGTTAGGATGAGATAATTTACTCGGTGCTAAAATTCCAGGAAGTTTGTGTTGATCTGGGCCTGCATGTTGTTTCTCTTCAGCGCAAACCTAAGTCTTTATCTTCCTATTAAAGTGGAGAGGAGATTTTTCTACTTAGTCATTTTTACAGTTGGGATTTTTACCGCTTTCATCAAACAGAGCTTGTGAGATTGGCGGCTCTTAGCGCTGAGATGAAAATATTGGGAGGGCTCAGTGGGTCCTGTTTTGTTTATTCTAACAGTGCAGTCTTTGATCTAAACATATTTCCTGGGGTCTGGAGCAGATGACCTAATTCCTGTCTTATCCTTTTCCCCTTTTTTTGTGCATCTCAGATTGCTGCCTTTCCGAGGGACCCTTTGAAATACGCTTTATGTTTTTTTTTCTTCTCCCCGCTTCGGTACCGCTCTCTGTCATTTGTTTCATTTGGGGCGGAGTGTGTAACTCCCAGCAAAGAGCCCATGGTTTTGTTTTTCTAACAGAACTGCGAAGTTCTAACGGAGTGGGAGCCCTTTTCCTTTTTTTTTTCTTTTATACTTCTCTTTCTTGACATTCTCAACACGCCAAAAGCAATAAGCAAATAACCTACTGCTAGCAGTCCATGTTAGCTGCAAATCATTTCGGACTTTCTGTTTGAACACTTTTAGAAAGCAAATATATAACTAAAAAAAAAAAACCACGCTGTTGCCTCCCCATGCCCTAACAGCCGATTATAAATCTGAATTGGGAAGCTGGGACGTGAAAAGCCAAAGCCAGCTTCGGTAGATCTGCAAGGTCCTTCCTTCCATATCCCTGCGCCCTCCTCCTCGCAGGACACCTCCCCCCCCCCCACACACACACACTTGAGGATCTTTAGGTAGCTTCCGCCAGCAAGGGTGGTAACTTCTTTTTCTCCCCAAGTCACTGTCAATCATCAACTGTTTTTCCAAGGGTGTTTTCCAGGAAGGGAGGCCCTTATTGGGGGAGGAGAGGAAGCAAGGCAGGGGGGAGGGGTGGAGAGAGTCAAAAAGGAATAGCAGGGCAAGACCCTGACACAAGGGGTTAAGAAGCAGAAACAAGTCCTTAAAGTTGGTAAATTGTGGGCCGTTGGCACCGCTGAATTTTTGGGTATCTTCACCAACCACATTTTAAAAAATGTCACCAAAGTGAGTATTTTTAGTTTTAAAATTTTATGAACGTTAAGTGTCGTTCCAGTCTTTAGGGACCTTTCTTAGTTCAGCCAACCTGGTTCCAAACAACCGGGTTGTCTCTCAAGTTCCAAAAGGGAAAAGAAAGCTTAGTGGCAGAATTGGAGATGGGTAAGGCGCGCTCCCATCTTCTGCCGGGAACCCACCCAGTTCCTGGATGAGTGTCAAAGGCCAAGCATGTGTTTATCCCTGGGCTCTGCATTCTCTGGGTTTGGAATGGATGTAGAGGGAAATGGGGCAGGTAGTGATCGATATATTAGAATGATAATCAATCGATACAGATAGGTCCGAACAAAAGGCGGGAGAAGGGGCGCAGGGACACTGGGATGGCGGCCTAGGAGACCTTCGAAAATCTTGCTGAACCCAAAGCTACTTTAGTTTGTCTTAACTAGCTTGCAGAAAACGCTAGAAGGGAGGTTTGAGGGATAAGAGAAAAGCGCCCGCCCCTGCCCCCTCGCGGAAACTGCCTTGCAGCCCTCTGGGAAGAGCACTGCAAGCGAAACTTGGGGACCAGGCGGGCCTGCAACAACGTGTGATAGCGGGCCCAGCTGCCGCGCGGTGGCCGGGGAGGGTGGCAGAGGCGCTGTCACTGCCTGGCCCCTCACGGTGGCCACAGCCCGGGGATCGCCCCGCCGTCACCAGGCTTCACGCCGGGGCCAGGAGCTCGGCGCCGGCCTCCCCTTTTTTTTTTGCATATGAGACCAGAGAGGCCGTCGCCTCTAGGCGACTGAGCATCTGACCTCTTCCTTCGGTGATCACTCCTGTAGAAAAAAAAATGTTGCAGGCAGGGCAGCAAGAAAACATCCCGGGGATGAATAGGAACCAAGGCATCCGCACTGTACCCCTACTCTGCCCCCTCCCCCTGGTTTGGAAGCCCCGCCAGGCGACGTCTGATCCAAGAACAGGGGCTTTCCCTAACTATCGGTTGGACGCTGAGGCTGAGTTGGCGCTTGAAGCACCCTCGTGGCTTTCTGGGCTTTGGAGTCTAGGGACAAATATGGGAGTTTCTGCTGGGAGTCCTCACCTGGGCACAGTCAGGTTTAGTGAGAGTCATCTCCTCCCTGAGACAAAGAAGTTCATTGGCCCCTGTGCAGACAACTTCCACCCTGTCTGTTGCTCCCCCTAAAATTGTGCACGGAAGCATGCCCCCAGAACAAAAGGCAGAAAGAAAGAAGACTCAGGTGAACTTGGATGACAAAATGATTCAAGTTGCTCCTACAGATCCGAATAATAGACTTTCTTCCTTTTAAACATGTATGTGCTTTTAAATGCCTAAAAGACTAATTAAATAAAGAAAATATTGACCTCCTGGGTTGAGGCCCAGTTTCTGAGTCAGGTTATATAACCCCGCTGCATGGGGAATTCTCCAGCAAGGCGGCTCTCAGCTGCCTGAAAAAAACAGGCCACAGAATCAAGTGAAACGGAACTAGAATAGTTAAAGCTGAAATCTAAGTCCACAGATCACGTTGGAGGGAACTTACCTGTCAGGATGAGGTCTCCAACCACAGCTTATATTTTCCCCCCTCTCTTGGGAGGTGGAGTGGGAGAAAAGTGGAAACTAATATACATTTCCAAACAAGAAATGAATATTGAAGAAATAGGTAGATTGCCAGATCTCAAAAACAAGCAAGCAAGCAAGCAAACAAGCAAGCAAACAAAAAACAACGAAACGGGGAGGGGGGGGATCCAAACCAAAACAAAATGCAGGCCCATGCATGCCCGTTTCTGTTATGCCTTTTACTATGTCTTATTTAGAGGAGATACTCGCTTACACACGCAATTTACAGCTACCTGGGGAAATGGTAAACTACCTTTAGGGGCCTGGCTAGAGAGAAATACAGTCTAAAAACACAGACACGGGATGCTGTTTTATCTCTTGCAAAAAAAAGGATGTATTTGATTACTTGAGCAAAATTACAGTATCTCTGTTGTTAGTAAGCATTAAATGTTAAAGAAATCGGAATCCCTCCCCGCTTCTATCTTTCCAAGAAAGTGCATGTCACAGTCCGTTTTTTTCTCCTTCCTTACCTAATACAAAATAAACCAACACTATACTCGCTCTCGGTCGAGAAGCATTTGCTCTTGTGAGGAACATATGTACATTTTAATGAAAGTGATATTTCTTATTGTATATACAAGAGCATCGACATTTCTCCACTGAAGGTTGTTCAAGATGCTATCGTTAGCAGCATTGTGAAATTCCAGCACACGTTTCCTACTGTGAATATACCCTACAAGGCAAAAATGCTACGTCTCAGTTTCAACTACCAAAACAACACTTGTGGTTTTTTTTTCCTCTAAAGAATTCTGCGTGCTTATTACTGTACAGAAACTTATTAACACCGAAGACGACTCAAGTAAAAAGCACAATACGAATAGCAGTTCAAAACGGAAATGGTTAATTCTATAAAATAACAACAACAAAAAAAGCAGGTTGAAGTTTAGAATAAAAATGAAAAAACCAAAAACAAACAACAAACAGACAAACACAAAACCCAAACCCTTCGAATGTTCAGCCTGTACTTAAAGTCCTTCCCTTCAATCTGTTTGGAAAGATCAGACAATGTGGTTGCTGATAAAATTTCCCAGCAGGATCAAAGTGTACATTTATATACAGACTTTATTAGAGATCTACCCATCACGGAGGCATTGCATCAACACCAGATTCATATTAAACTGGATATAGAAAATAAGTTAATGCCAGATTAAGACCGCCTAGCAGGGCAACTTGTGATTGCCATAAATGTTACAGCAAGCTTACAGCACTCTAGTCCATTAGTATTTAGTCCGAAATACAGAAGACCAAAGTTAATGCTTGCATTCTGTTTGCAAAGCAAGGTTATAGCACTAATAAATAAGCTTTCTTAGAACTCTAGAGGTTGAATAAAGTACAAAACAATGTCTTCATAGTGTAGTTCATAGTCCCAGGGGCCAGAAGGGAAAGAAGGGGTTGGGGCAGGAGGCAACCTCGGGCAGCATTCTGAGTGGAAATGCTCCGGCATCTTTAGCTTGTGACTATCTCTTTGCTGTCCTCCACGAAGCGGGTGAAGCGGAAGTTGGTTCCGTTCTCGCTGCTCGCCATTTTCTCCAAGCCGGCCAGAGGAGCGCTGGGTTCGGAATTCCCCAGTTTTTCCACGTTCCCTGTCAGCCCGCTGATAGGTGAGCTGCTCCCGCTGCCCAGGCTTCCAGGAATTGGAGGGATGCCACCGTTCTGAATCACAGAGATCTCGTTGGCCTTCATGGCCAACCCGTTGGACAGGGCTGCCGTGTACTGGTTCCAAAAACTGGACGGATCCCCGCTTCCAGACCTCGCGGCCGCCAGATCCTTCTGGAACATTTCTGGGAACTTGACAGGATTGCCTCCTAGAAATGTCATGGGGCCATCCACGGAGAGCCGCCGACCCCGGCGTGCAGGGGTGCTGTTCCACATGTGAGTGCCCATATGGACCTGCGGACGTGGGTTGGGGAAGAGAGAGGAGAAGAAAAAAAGAGAGTCAGAAGCTTAATAGCTGAATCTGTCTCAACTCATATCCCAAACCTTGACATAGCAAGTGGCTTAAATGTCTATTCTTATTATGTAACAGACAGGGGGAAAGACACCAGGAACCATCCACTCCCCAGGTCTAGTAATAATGCGTTCGCTCTCTGCACCCCTGGGCTGGCTGGCTTCTTCCTGGGCAAAGAAGCCTTAGTTACTCTTTTTTTATTACCCGTATTTAGCTTGTAATGGCCTCAAGCGAGCCAGGCAGTCGCGGATAGTGCCTTTCTGGGTTAGAATTGTTATGTCCACTCTCATTGCGGTGCTAAGTATTGTATCTGACACCCTTTACCCTGTAAATGTCCTTCTCAGATGGGAAGAAACTAGCCCTCACTGATTGCCCATTGGAGGGCCCCGCACACAGAGAGAGGAAACCCAGAAAGTAATTATTCATTTCACATTACTGGCAGCAACCTCCAGAGAAATACTCTGTCAACAGAAAAATGTACACAGCGAGTGTTCAACTGTTGCTCTAGAACGAGCGTGTTTGCTTTATTTCCAACACATATCAGTAGGAAATGTCGTGTGATCAATTATCATAATGCCCATTAGCGGAGGAGTGATGTTACCGTTTCTAGAAAAACAAACCAAGCGGGACTGCAGTTATGAAAAATAGCTGCATATGCCAAAGGAAGCCGTAATTATTAAGTGATATGGGCAGTACGCAGGCCACATGGAGGTCTTTAATCAATACCCCATGGCAACGCCAGGCTGTCTGATTTGGTAGGTAAAGCAATTCATTTGGTGCACTTAGCGAGACAGGCTGCTACTTTGCTTAGGTACCAAATTATTCAAGGCGTGGTGACATGCAGCAAGCTACAGGCTGCCCTTGCCCCTGCCATGATCCTGACCTAATAAGGCTCCTTCATATCCTCCCACCCCACCCCCGCCCACTCCCGTCAGATGCGTGCACCAGGTCCCCTTTCCAGAACCTTCTCCCTGACTATGCAGCTGAGGGCTCCAGGAGCATGCAGCAGCAGCAGCAGCCAAGGGCATGAGAAAGGGTGATGGGTACAGGCAGAGCAGGTACCTTCAGATTGCCTTTTGTTGTGAATGCTCTTCCACAGATAGTGCAAGCAAAGGGCTTCTCTCCAGTGTGAGTTCTCTCATGGATCTGCAGGGCACTCGAGGAGGAGAAGGTTTTCCCACACGTGTTACAATAGTGCTGTTTGGGAGTTCTCCGGGGCAGAGCCGGGAGTAGAACTGGGGATGTTGAAGAGGATGACAGAGGCCCCGAAGGGACATGACCAGTGGGGGCATCCTTACTGTCCTGAGGAGAAACGTGCATGAAGCCGTTGACCTCCGTTTTGATGAGAGATGACAAGGAGTTGGCGGGAATCACCGCCGAGTTCTGATTGGGGCCGAGGCTGGAGCTGGGCTCGAAGAGCTGTGATGGCAGGTCTCGCATCTGATGTGTCAGCATGTGCTGCTTCAAATTACCCTTTGTGGAAAAGCCACGATTGCAAACTGTGCAAATGAACGGTCTCTCTTTGGTATGACTTCTGTAGTGAATGTCCAAGGCACTCTGACAAGCAAAGGTTTTGCCACAAATGTCGCAAGCAGTGTTTTTAAATTTACCCCGGTCTCTGAAAGGGAAGAGGATTCCAAGGGAGTCTTCTTTGATGATTTTCTCGGCATGACTCGAGGTCAGGTCCAAAGCGCCCCCATTCACTGGGGTGGGAGACAGACCATTGGCAAACTCGCCCGGCCCCACTCTCTGTGGCTTCTCCTCCACACCGGGAGACTTGTGAAAGTCTTGGGTGCTGTTGGAGGGAGACAGAGCCTGCATGGAAGAGGTAGACTCGGAGATGGCCGGGCTGCCGGCACTCTGGCTCTCCACGTCGCCGCCCACGGAGGATGAGTCGTTGGTCAGCACATCCCCTTCCAGCGACCCGTTCTCCACTGACTTCAAGCTGGCCTGCAGCTGCTCTGCCAGGCCAGCATTGATCATCTTCATCTGATTCTCCAAAGCAGCGATGCTCGAGCTCTCGAGGGGCAGAGGCGACGAGGACAGGCTGTCTTGGGAAGCATCGGCTGACTTGGGTGTATCCGGGATGCTGCCCTCAGGACAATCTTCCATGTTCTCATCCGAGAAGTTGTCTAAGTCATCGAAATTTTTCTCATCAAAGGAGCCTGTGTCGGACTCCATGGACTCGGGGTAGTTGTCAGGGACCGGGGTGTTAGGGATCTGACCCCCCATATGCATTCGAATGTGCTGCTGGAGGACCACCGCGTTGGTGAACTTCTTCTGGCAGATTGGGCAAGAGTGCTGCACTCGGAGTGGGGGCATAGCCCGGTGGACGCTGTAGTGGGTCTTAAGGTTGCCTTTCGTGGTGAAGGCCCGGCCACAGATCTTACACTTGAAGGGCCTCTCCCCGGTGTGCGTTCGGTAGTGCATTTTCAGGGCGCTCTGACAGCTGAGGACCCGGTGGCAGATGATACACTCGTTGGGGTCTGTGGCCTTCTTGTCAATGTTCTCTACCAGCTGCTGCAGTTTCGATGTCTCTGAGGCCTGGGCTGAATCTAAGAGGCCCCCAAAAGGAAACTTGGCCTTGAACTGCTCAGACATGAGAGGCAACAAAGGGTTGGTGAAGGTGCCCCCCCCTGGGCCACCATCAGCCACTGGGGAACTCAGGGCACTGTTGCCTGCTATTGGGACTGAGCCAATGGCCATACCAGCCTCTTCACTTTTTCCACTGAAAGGTGGCAGAACAGACCCCTCGCTTTCCTCTGAGAGCCCACTTGGGTTTCTTGTGGCCAAATCAGGGGCCCCAGAGTCACTTTTGACTGAGCCTTGGGGGCTGGCAGCAGAATGGCTAATAGGGATGGGGGCTGGCTCTTCCGTCTTGATGAAGGGCGTGAGGCTTGGAAGGGTCGGGGGCAATGGCAGGCCAACGGAAGTGGTCAGAGTGGGCAGGACTGGCTTGGTGTCTAGCCAGCTGGTGACCGGCTTCTCCGGGGGGATGGACATCCCGTAGGGGATGCCGGTGCTCGTGGGAATGTTGTCCAAGTGCTCCGGTACGGGGTAGGGGTTCATCTGGATGTGGGGGTACTTCTCTTTGTGGCGCTGGAAGTGAACTTTCAGGTTGCCCTTGGTGGAGAACCTGTTCCCACAGATGTTGCACTTGAAGGGCCTCTCTCCGGTGTGGGAGCGCAAGTGGATTTGCAAGGCACTGTCACTCCCGAAGACCTTTGCGCAGAACCTGCACTTGTGTTTAAAGAATGCCTCGTCTGAAGTACTTTTTGCTTCAAAGGCAGTGACATTTGGTGGCTTGCTTTTTCTTTGCTGGGCCAAGGCAGACAGGGAGTTTAAATCCTCTGCAGTTGTTCCAACGTTGGGCAAAGGGTTGGGGAAAACAGCGTTAGCTGGGGTCGGCTGAGGTAGAAGTGGGTTAGATGCAGGACTTAACAGACTGCTTATTGCGAATGCTGGTGACGATGACGCTGAGACTACCGGGGAGCTGACATGGGAGGCACCAGCACTGGAAGCCACTTTCTCTGAGGATGGGGTAGGAACTGCCGCCGCCGTCACTAGGCTCACATTGGGAGAAGTGCCACTGCTGGGCGGGATGATGGTGCCGGAACTGCTCTGAGGTAGCTGGACTGGGGGGAGCTGTTTCACACCGCTGATGCTGGCAGATTGGCTAGCAAGGCTCTGTGCTAATCCAGCTGCCGCCGCCAGCTGCTGAGATAAATGGGAACTTAGTGTGGACAAGGGGTTGGCCGACGTTCGTAAAGTACCTTGAGAAGGACTAGAAGATGCTGGCAGGTCTGCGTTCTGAGATGCCAACAGCAGTATTTGGTGACGAATCTGCTCTATGAGCTGCAGCTGGTGGATCTGCTGCTGCTGCAGGGCTAGGAGCTGCTCCATGAGGGCTGGGATGGCCAGCTTGCCTCCGGAGGCCCCCCCACACCTCGCTTCCTGGGAGAACTGGGCCACTGCCACCTTGGTACTCTGGAGATTCTCGATGATGACGTTGCTGTTGATCACCGAGAAATTGCCCAGTGTTGTCAGGTCCCCGAGTTGAGGTAGAGAGGTTGTGATCGCTGAGGTACCCGTGGAGGAGCCGCTGAGGCAGCTTGGGGTGGTGATGTTGGTGACGCCACTCAACGTACTGCTGTTGCTGCTGCTGCTAGTGGTGACAGCTGTGGCCTCCACCTCCATGGACTCTTCCCTGTCAAGTCCTTTGTGTTCTGAAAGGTCTCTGCAATCTTCTTCGTCTGTTCTGGTCACTGTGTCTTGCATTTGCTCATCAGGATTATTGAGAGACGGGCCAGGAGGGAAGGTTTTGGGTGGGGAGGCTGGACTTTCGTTGACGATCAGAACTAATTGATTCTTAGTGCAGTTCTTTTTGTGGAGCAGAAGATCTGATAGCTCAAAGAATTCAGCGCAGCACCGGCCACAGACATGGGCATCCTTGCTCTTGGTAGGGCGACTTGGTTGACCCTTCTCTGTGTCCCCTATAAACATCAAAAGGTTCAGGGTTAAAAATGACGCCAGGACAGACTGTCAGCAATGACTTGAGAAAGAGAGAAAGGGCTGTAAATGTTTCCTGTCTACAAAGCGCCAAATGGAAGCCCTGGAAGCCAGGTAGTGTTACCTGGGTGTTTCGAGATTCCTATCCAGATGGAATTGTGGATAGTTATGGCCTTTAGATAATTCATCAAAATATAAAATACCATGAAGGGAGGACACTGGTACATAATGAAATTCCATAGCGAAATATTGATTTCCAATATTTTATACACTGATTGTCTACTTGCCGGGAGAGGGTCCCTCAAGCAGGCTGAGAACTTATTAGGCTCTTGAGTTTCTGTCAACCTTATTCATTCTCAACGGATGCAAAGATATCTGTGACAGTTTGTTCTGTCACTAAACTAATTTGTAGTCATTCAGCTTCGAATCAGTTGTTGACAAGAGGGAAAAATGCATACACATCACCTAGCTGGGGGCCGACAACTCCAGAGTCACCTCAAGCCCCTGCCTGGAACCTGAGCCCAGGCCGAGGAGTGACAGACACAGTACAATCACATCAGCCACAGACCCGACTGTTTTAGAAGAGGAAGCATCACACACACACACACACACACACACACACACACACACACACACACACGAGAACACAGGGGCACAATCCCACACAGGTCTGTCTGGTACCTATGTACCACCCCTACACACACATTTGTCTTTCAGATTCAGGAAGGAGCCCGGGTGATCATTCTCCTTGCCGAAGAATATACGTCACTGTGCTCCAAGTGGCGGTGTTCTAAATGTCTCCTCGAAAATGGCCTTTCTGTGGATAAAAACAATCATGCCATCTACAGTCCTGCTAAACAGGAGCTGAAGAAGAACGTGCTAGAAGTGCTCCATCCTGAAGGAATCGTGCTTATAGGAGAGTTTGCCAATTCTTGCCTGAATGTCTTTAAGAACACGTTGTTTCTTACTGTTATCAGTTGTTTAAAAGATTGTATCAAGCATATATATGTCTATGAAAAGGTTTCATATGTGAAAAGACATCATTTAGATACACACACACACACACACACAAATAAAAAATTTAAAAATCCCCAGATTTCTTGTTTGTCTTCTCTGGCTGCTCAGGGGTCTTCTCACTAAGACCCATTTGTAAATTAAACACCAAAATCTCCAAGTCCAAGCTAACATCCTATTCAAAGACAGGATGGCGTTCCCCTTGTTTGCTCAGCATGGGGAACACCAACTTCTGCTGTACAAATGGTGTGTGGTCATCTCCGAAGGCTGTGGAAAAAAACTGTTGAATTCAAGGATTACCTCCCTGCATGCTTTTCTACAAAGCTGAATCAGATAATGGGTAGTTTCCATGGCTTCCAAATTGAATCTTCTAGAAAACTCGCAGGAGAAAAGAAAAAAAAAAGGCAATTGCAGATATGAATACATGCAAAATCAAAATGCTTCCTTTCCTCCCCCCCCAGTCAACTGCATGTCCACTCAAAAGAGCCAGAGGTTACCTTTTTGGATTAAGCATCTAACAAGCTGGAAGAGTTTTGCATTTCAGAAAATACAATTAACACCTAAACAGTCACTTGTGAAAATTCCTTAACTCTATCTGCCTGGAGTGACGCGGAAGTCGATGAGGGCCCCTGGTGAAGTATGTCTACCGTATGCACGCTCTCCTCACTGGGAGGGTTATTTTAGTAGCTGAGTTATACTTAATAAGCCAGCTTTCCTAATCCCCATCTTTAAATCTACACAGGGTTATAGTGCAAAACGCGTTAACAACGCCAAACAAATCGCGGTTGTGGCAGAAAATACCGATAATGATCCAGTTTTAATTTAATGTTTAATCATTCTAATTGGCACCAGATTCCCATGCACACTGAAGGTGCTGTTTTAAGCACTTTCTGTCTCTCCCCCTGCCTTGAAATAATACAAACAAAATATTAAATGAAATTTGCTAAAGTTACACCGCTTCACTTGGGACAAAACGATGTGACAAAAATTCTGTTTAAAGCTTCGTATTTTGACAACTGATTTTAAATGATGCATCCATTTCGGATGCTTATTTTAAACTAGGAAATGCAATTCCTAATATATTCAACAGAAATGTTATTTCTTTCTCTCTGCACATTTCCATATGTAATGGTTATGTTTCCATCTACTTTTACAGCCAATTATGAAGGAACAAAAGCTATTCTGTTTGTTCACACATTTTCAACAAAATGCATTAAAACTATTATGTCAGCATGTTCTATTAAGCTCTGCATTCAGTGGAAAATACTTTTCAACCAGCTCACATTTATCAAAACATAAAGCCACTTTAAAACACAGTTTTGCTTGGTCAGCTGGGCTTAGACAAATAACGGCAGATTCAGAACTAAATAACTAGCAAGGGAAATCAGAAAACTGACTTCATCAATTGTACACATTACAATGTGGCTGCTTCAAATATTTAGCACATCTGTGCTCACGGTTAAAGGGCATTTTAATTCTTTATAACTTGCAAGCATCTGATATTCTCATAATATATAGGAAAAAGAATAAGAGGAGGTTCCTTTGGAGGGCTTAATGGATTATTACTTGCCCGCACTGGGATTCTACATTGGTGCTGCTTCAAGCCTCACTTGAGAATTTTCAAGTTGTTCAACCTGAACATTTTTATATTTAGGATTATGCTAACAGGACGGAGATAGAGACGCTTGAAGACAAGTGCCTGCTCGCTTCTAAGAGAGAGAGGACCCTGTCTAAAAGTTGGCCAATATTTAAGCTTTGATTCCCACAATTTAGTAAGCTGTCATTTAATCTCACTGTCCAATCAACTCATTTAATTTCCTGGTGTTTACGAACATGCTGCCCCCACCCCTCAAAATCCTGGTATCCATTTTTGAACTCACTTCAGAAGCGGGTGTTGTTGCCCTCTACAATGCCTAACTTTAAACCCATCTGCATTGTGAACACAGTTCCAGGGAAGCAGCTTAGAGAGAAAGAAGACAGGCCAGGAAACCAGCACGAATCTGGGGCTCCAACTGCTAAAAGAAATACTTTTAAGCTGCAATTAGATAGCAGGCAGACAGGCACGCGTGCACGCGGGTGCGCGCATGTACACACACACACACACACACACACACACACACACACACACACACACACGCCTGTGTTCTAATTCATTTTTTTTCCCTGATCCTATCCTCTGTTATCTTGTATCTCTCTCAATAATCTGTTAGTCGGGATAGTAGCAACTGGTGACCTCATTATCCTAACTACGGTTGCCTTGTTCCTCCTATTGTGGTGAAAATCGCATTCCAGACCTTGCATTCACATTCATTTTGTAATTCCAGTCAGGTAGGAAATTTACGAAGCAAAAGTTTTTTGTTGTTTTTGTTTTTTTTTCCTCAGCAAGCAGAAAAAGATGCTTAAAATTTCAGTTCTTTTTTGGAGGAAGGAGGTGTATACCGAATTAACACTAAAATTCCAGATGTGTAAGCTCTTGGTTAACTATTTAGGCCCCCAATTCCAGCTTGTCACTTTTTCATCCTCTGAATCGAACCCAGCAGACTCGGAAGCAGAAAAATACAAGTGTTGCAGCCTAGCCGTCTACTCAGAAAACAAAAATAAAACTATGCCTCGCACAGAAAGGTCCAGCCAAGCAGGAAAGGAAGAAAAGAAAAACAACACAAAACAAAAAAAAAACTAGAAACCAACCACCAGGCTCTACCAGATTAGTTTTCTTTTTTTGAAGCTCTGTAGAAAGGGCCTCCACTCTACTTCCCATTACCTTAAGACTACATTAGCAATTCTTAATAGAATTCAAACAATAGTGGAGTTGGGGCCCCTAATTTTAACAGGCTGTTCCTTCCCATGGACCTACTTGCAAAGGCGATCATGAACATATTTGATTGAATGATTCTGTATCTTTAAAAAAATTTTTTTTTGAAGACAGACTCTAAATGACCAATGTAAAGTTCCAGAAAAAGCACACCATATGCTGGGCATATTTTTAGTAGTGCCTGAAGTTCCCTTTATGTGAAACGACAAACTAACTGGTCTCCTTCAGTTTACAGTGCCGGCCCTGATTGTGTGAAAGGATGCAAGGGTAATCTCTGAAAAAAGAATCACATGGACAAGACACTCTCCATTGAAAGCACTGGTCCCAGCCCACTTCTTGCTCACAATAAATAAAAGGGGAAAATGTCTTCCCCATGGATGAATCAAACTGAACACTAGATGGGGTTCCAACTGCAAGGGTTTGTCCAAAAACTGCTTTGTGGCTTTCCTATCCCAGTGACGCGTAAAAGAGAGACTCCTTAAGGCGAGATCTAAACGCTCACTACACAAACATTGGCAAAGTCACAAGAAACTAAATCCCTGTTGTTGGAGGGTGAAGCTGAGCTATGGGAATTACCTGTCAATCTTCCCCTTTGGGGGTCTGGCATCTGGGGGTGGCAGGGGAATAAGGTTAGGAAAAGAAGCCAAGCTGATAAGGAGAAACTAAAATAAACTACTAACTTCCTGCTAAGTGACTAGCAAGACTCAAATTGGGGGTCACTGGGAAGACACTGAAGGACATATTATGATCTGGACCTTGTCACCTCTGCATGGGAGGAGGCCGGCAAAGGTTAAAACAGCTCTACGCATGCAGGTTTTCTACAGCCTGGCACGGACTTTTTTCTTCTTGGGGGAGGGGTGTCAAGTCTTTTAGGTTAATAGTCTCTTCTTTCCCCTCTAAGGATATTTTGGAACGCAGGCTTTCTGCAATAGGGACTGTGCTAGAAAAACCATGTTTAAGCTGTAGAAGAATTTCGATTTTCTGGTTGCTACCCACTGAGCTTGGCTAAGTTTGGAAACCTGGAACCTGCCTGAATCCCCCTGCCCCCATCGCCCTCCAGATTCTCAACTGGAAAAAAGTGGGCTCTTGCCTTCTGAAGGAGATTGCTGGTTTAAAAAAAAAAACTTGAAGCCTCCAAATGTAGAGAAAAGACAGCTTCCCAAAGAGCACCCTATAGTTTGGTACTATGAGCCAGGGCAGAAACTGGATGGAAACCACCACCAAACGCTGGAAACCAAAGAGCCACCTTCACGTAGTTATCCCCTGCCTGATCTGGCTTTGCTGTTTGTTTTCAATATTTTAGTAGGTATCTGCAGCCCGAAACAAATCTCGAAAAACAAACAAAACAAAAAAAAGCAGATCACTTTTTAATCATCCAGAATCTTCTATCTCACCAAACTTAAAAAAGGTTTGACTAAACACAAATTCTTTCCAACTGCCCTGTCTTGTGGGTGTCAGTACTTTTTCTTCTTTTTTTTGTAAAGCAATTCATTATAGTTCTCTCTAACCTTTGGGGCTCAGAAATCAATGTGTGGCCATTAAGCTGCTTACAATGAGTAAATTACCTTGGTAAATAATAGAATTTTTTTATTAATATGAGTAAGATGGGGTTTTCAGGATATTTCTTAGGAGAGTCAATATCTTATCTGCAGTTCCTGATGTTTTTACTTTCTTCCAATATTATCCTTAAAAAAAGGCTAAGCAACAAAAGTACTTAAACGAATGAAGTCAGAATGGGGCTTCCAAATAGCTTCAAGAATATTGAAACCATCGCCAAAAGGAATGAACACACACACACACACACACACACACACACACACACACACACCCTGGAAATCCAAACTCACAGAAGAGTAATCACATATAAAAGCATAAGAGTACATATTCCCTTTTCTAAGAATTATCTATGTTGGTAAATAATCTTTCCAAGGCTAGTTATCTTTCTACAAGTAACTTGAGACTTGTTGAATATCTTTTAAGATATGGATCCTATTTAGCATAATCCTGGTTTAATAAAAAAAAACTTACAAAAATGCTCAAGGAGAAAAAACTACCAATGTTCTAAGACAAACTAAATAATCCTTAAAAACAAAGCAAAACTTTGAATTAAGCTTTTGGAATGGCTGCTTAGCATGGCATGGCTTTCTTTGTACAACTCAAAGACAGTATATACTACATATACATGAATGGGGACAGACAGCCAAACAGGAGAATGGCTGCTTCAGGGCCACTGTGGCTGGGGCTGCAAACTTTTCTGTTTTGCTCTAGGTCAGACACTTCGAGGGACAATATGGGAGAAGGGCATAAATCAGATTTACTTTGCTAATATCTGCTGTTTCGTTTTCTACAATCAAACCCTCCTGTGATAGGAGAAAAAGTAAGGCTGGCATTTGACTAGGGGATTGCCTTCCAAAGTAAAAATACCAACCATCCAGCAACACCTTCTCAGGTGCAGGTTCTATGTAGGGAAAGAGATGGAGATGGCTGGACTCAGTGCAGAAGAACTGAGTTTTTAAAGCAAACTTGAGCCATGTCATGGACTTCCATTTCTATCTATCTCACAACTGTTCCCGGATGTGGAGAACCGGGTATGGCAGGCCCTCCTGACCGTCAACTGGTGGGGAGGGCTCTCCTGGAGGAGTGCTATTACGGCACACTAAATCCTGTCACCCTATTACAAAACCTACCCTCCAGGCAACTTCTTCCAAACTTATTGTTCAACCATGTAAAAACAGTCATAACCTAAAACTATTACTCCTGAAGAAAAGGAGGGAGTGAGAAAAGGGCCTGGGAGGGGTGTTTCCTAGGTTGCTCAGAATAATCAAGACTTGTGGACAATGAACTAGCTTTTAGAAAGAAAAAAAAAGGAGAATTAAGTGAAAAAGAAGAAAGAGAAAGAAAGGAAACTTGATTCAGTTCCCTAATTAACTTACCTCAAAGCTCAAATAAACTAAAAAAAATTGTACTAATAAATAATAATAGCGAGAGGTAGTGAAGCCCTTTAATGCTATCGCTTTATGAGAAGCCTTAACTATTAAACATTCAGATCCAGACTCAAAGCGGAGAACTAGCAAGCATCACTTCTTCCAAAGCCCGACGTGGTGATTGTTGCTTTTTGAAAATTTTGCGTGGAAAATGTAAATAATCAGTACAAATTTGCAAAATAAAAAAACCCTCTCCTCTCTAGTTGGGTTTTTTTAAATTTCGTATGCAAATTGTTAACTTTAACAGTAAGGCTCATTAGAAACTTAAGGGAAGATTGGTGTGGGGGAGGCAGGAGGCCTTAAAAAAACTAGTTGAGAAACCCCACAAAAATAGTTCGAGTGGTCGCTGCGGCCTTGGTTAATCTCATCTGGCTTACCCTCGAACCGGTTCTTTTGGGGTGGTAAACCGGATGCGTTTCAAGGGATCTTTCCGAAGAGCTGAGAGAAGCAGACACTGATAAGGCTTCGGAGCTTAAAAAGTGCTGGGCAAACAGTTGCCTTAATGGGTCTTTGGTCTCCCGAAAAATGTCCAGGTATCTTACGCCAGGCCTGCCCTCTCCCTACAGCGAGGAGGAAGGAAGCACTGGTCCCTTCTCGCTGGGGCTCTGCCTGCTCGTCCCTGCACCCAGAGCGGCTCAGAGTCAGGCCTCTGGGGAAGGAGCCTCCGACGTGGGGCTCAGCCGTTCGCAAAGCGGAGTGGGCAGAGGTGCGGATCTCAGGTCACGCTTCGGAGCTCTGCTAGGGTGTAGCTCCCACCTCCACACCCTGCAACGCCCCCCCCCCCCGGGGTTGAGGATCCCGAGAGGCAGCAGTAGCCGCGGACCCACGCAGCAGAGTCGGGCACAGCGCCGGTTGACCCGGGGACCGAGCGACACCTCCGGCCTGGGAGCTCGGAAACTCTGCCCCGAAAACAGTTCAGGTCACGCTGGGGTCGGAGGGGTCTTCCCTCCGTAGCCCCAGTTCCCTGCCCGGGTGTGTCCTACCCTAGGCCATAGTTCGCTCACACAAACTTTTCCCGACTTGTCCATTCCTTTCCGGACCCTGCCTTCGTCGCCTGCTCGCTTCAGAGGTCTGGCGGGCTAAGCCCTAGACCCGAGAAAGTGTCCAACGAATGACCCTTTCCAGGACCGGTCCCGTTGGAGGGGACTCCTCAATCGGTGGGGAGCACAAACCCCAGCCCGAATTTGAGGGATTGTGGGTGCAAATTTTGGGAGAAACGTGGGGATAAACTTGGGAAGCCGGACCGCGACACTTCCAGGTCCCAAAGCCCAGTCTCCAAAGCGACCGGTAGTACACTCTGGCCGCGATTCCAGCATGCCACTCCTCCACCCCGGTCCCCACTTCTCACAGGTCGGAACCTCCAAAGGCACCACATTTCGCTAGCTAACCGAGTGGGTACGAGAGTGGGGAGGGGGTGCAGCGAGCTCCCCACGCGCTCGGCGTTCAGCCACCGGCACGAAGTAAACTTCTTCAACGCTAGCGGCGGGGCTGGGTTGAGAGGCCCAGGAGACCGAGGCCCAGCCCAGGGACCCGCGTGCCCCGCGGGGAGCACGGGGGACCTCGCGTGGGAAGCCACGGTCGGCCTCGGTCCGCGCGATCGTCCCTGGGGCGGCCGTGTTGTGGCCTGGGCTCCTCGGACCGGCGGGGCGGAGGAGAGAGGCCAGCCGACCCTGTTCCGCCCAGACGAGGACACGGAACTCCGGAAAGCTCCAGCCGGGATGGGCTGGTTCTCCCGGGGCAGGGGGAAAACCGGCACGGCAAATTGAAATCGAGGAAGCATGAAATAAAATCAGACGCGCCGAGCGCAGAAGGCGAGAGCGGCAGTGGGCGCTGGGCCCGCCGCGTGTGCGTGGGTCCGAGTGTGCGTGTGAGTGCGTGTGTCTGTGTGTCCGCGGCGCGGGCCGGAGCACTCACCATCTCGCCGGGGGAGCGAGGCCACTTCGGGGTCGGATTGGAAATGTTGAGGCTTCGCTTGCTTCCTCCGCGACATGCTGGCTCAAACATCAGCTGGGGCAGAATAAAAAATTACTAAAAAAAAATCTTCTCAAAATTACGGAAATCGAGCGGCGGCGGCGGCGGCTCCCCCCGCCCGCCGGCCCGCCCGCCCCCTCCCCGGCTCCCCGGCCCCGGGCACAGCGCGCATGTGTCCTGCTATAATTATGATTATCAATAATGCATTGCGATTAATCATAGAGGGGCTCTTTGAAAGGCGATTGGCACCGGGCCAGCGCTATTCAAACCCGCTCGCCTTAATCAATTAGTTCGTGATTTGCTGCAGACCCCTGTCTCTCCGCGCGCTGGCCCAATAAGCCGGCCGCGGGGCTGGCTCTGCGCGCCGCGCCGCCCGACTCTGGGTTAACCCTCTTGGCGACCGCCCGGGACTCCGCGGCCCGGCCGCCGGGGGCCTGCCTCCTCGCCGCTGCGCGCCCGGCGCCCCGGCCGGCGCCCCCCGCTCGTTCCCCTCCCCCCTCCCCCGCCCTCCATCCCGGGCTGGGCCGACCCGAATTAGCATGCCCGCCCCGGAGCCAAGCGGAGCAGGGCCGCGTGGGGGTGGGGCTGGCGGCGGGGGCTGGGGACCTAGGCTGCGGGCGTGCGGCGAACTTCCCAACTCCCGCGCTGCGTGCCGGCCCGCGGGGGGAGGGAGTCCCGTGGCGGGATTGGGGGTGGGGTGGGGAGGGCGTCCCGTTTCGTGAGTGTTCCTTCGTTTCTTTAAGAGCTACCAGAAAGCAACCCACCCCCACCCTCGTAAAAAAAAAAAATAAGCGAGTGGGGACGAGCCAGCCCCACGCCGGTCCGCCTCCCTCCCGCTGCCGGGCCTCCCTCCCGCCTGCCCGCCGCCTGGCTCGGAGATCCTTCGCCCAGAGTTCTCCATTCCCAGGATCCCGGGCTCGCGGGGGTGCGGAGAAGAGGACCCAGGAAAGGTTTGGGAACGTGAAGGGTTTGGGGCCTGGGGGGAGGGGCCGGTTTCTCGCCACCCCAGTCTCTCCCTGCTGGGAGCTGCGCTCCTCCAGCCTCTGGCTGGCTCCTTAACTCCCTTTCTCTACCTCGGACATTCCCGGGACAATTAAGGCTGAAGTTTTCGGGAGAAGCGCCCCGTGCCCGTGGGATAAGGGGGCGGCTCGGCTCCGCCCAGGACCCCTCCCGAACCTCCCCCCAGCTGCCCCGGTTGGCTGCAGGGCGCGTCACTCCGCGGGGAGGCGGCGGCCACCGTGGCGCCGCCAAGCCCCGGGCGGGTGGAGAGCAGGGACCTGCCTGGTTCCGAGTTCAGCTTCGGCGGGAGGGAGGGGAGGGGCGCCTCTATTCCAGTGCTAGGCAGCGCGCCCCCGGCCTGGGAGGTGCAGTTGAAGCCAGACCCTAGGCACCGCCTCTGCCCAGGACCCCTTTGCCTACCCTAGCTGCCTCCTCGCCTGCGACGAGGTGGCTTCCCTAAGCCCCGGAGTGAGTGCGAGGGGAGAGGGTCCTATCCGCTGCCCCCTAGCTACGCCACAACTCGCCTTCACTTTTCCAACACTTGCCACGCGCGGTGCCCCAACTTTTCGCTCCGTCTCCATCTCCCAGAGGGGGGGGGGTAACAGCCTCCCTTACCCGAGTTCGGGACCCAGGAATCCGGCCCTTGCTCTCCCTCTTCCAGGCTTAGACTCCCGCGAATCTGGGGCTGGTCCTGGGTAGTCTATATCTCCTCTCGCCTCGGGGTTTCCGCTAGGCGAGGTTGCCGAAGTCTTCGCCTGAGGGACTAAACTAACTAAACTTCGGCTGAGTAATGGGGGTGGAGGCGGGGGAGGGGTGCAGATACACAATCCTTGTCCTATCTCGCGATCGGGAGAGGAGAGGGCTCATAAGGACGCCCCAATTCTGGAGCGCCTTTGAGTCTGGATCGAGCCATAGTCGGCTCGCGCGAAGTGGGCACCAGCCTTCGCGGCAGAGCCTTTTAGAGCCTCAGAATTCAGTGCCCATATCGCACTCTCCTAAATGGCCTTTTTTTTCTTCTCCGATTTTTTTCTTTTTCCCTTAATTTTTTTGTGTGTTAGTTGACAATATCTTTTCCATCTCCTGTCTTTATTCTTAGTATAACTTCTCCCTTTTTTCAATCTCCCTGTTCACTCTTCCTACCTCTACTTAGTTTTGCCCTTGCTCACCCACCCCTCGCGCGTCTCCCTGGCCTCCCGCTCTCCTCTCTTGCATCTCGCTCTTTCCCTCTCCACAGTTTCTGTTGGGTACTGTAGATTTTGATAAAAAGACAAACGAAGCTATCAGTGGGTCTGATGTTGAAGAATGAAGATAATAATGTTTCCATAGGTGGTGTTTCAAATGCCATTATTTCTCACTGAATATTTAAAGAGATCCCTCGGCAAAGATGGATTTGCGCGCTCCTGGGGTGTGAGCCTCTCACTTGCCCCAAACCCCCAGGAACGTGATCAGACCTGACCATTTTTAAACCCAGCACTCGCCCCCACCCGTAAGTCGGCGCGCTTCAAAACACACCAATGCGCACCCTCCAGGGTGCACCGACGCTTCCAGGCGCACTTGCGCCTGTGTTTGGAGCCGTCCTGAGCAGTCTGTAACATTCTTGCCTTCTTGAAAGTCCCGACCTCCGGGCAATAGAGTGACCAGAAACCCAGTGGAGCTGGCGGTCGTACAAACCCTTCTCATGGTGTGCTACTCGGGAAGATCCGGGGAGAAGCTTCACACGTGCTCGCTGTTGGCTCTCTGTGTGATTAAGGGTGGGGGGACACCTCACACAGATAACGAACGAACGAAAACGCAAAAACTGCTTCGCTCCGTTTAATTAAAAATAGGCGAGCGGAGACGAATTAATTGGGGGTATCTAAACTTTTAGAACTTTTTTCGTTTTTTGAGTCCTCGACGACATAGAGGCGGGCGCCTGACTCTACGAGCGGCATCCCCCGCTAATTTCTTGTTTGTTTTCTTTCCCTTTGGCCGGGAGAGAGATGAGGGGAGGTGGAGGAGGGGGGATGGGAGGAAGGGGACGGTTGGAATGGCCGGGAGAGGAGAATTGGTCTTTATTGTTGGTAGCGATACATCAATTACAGGCCATTGTCTCGAGCCCAAGTTACGCGGTTCGCTGGTGCGGTCGCCAAAGTGTCAGCAAGCTGGCAAGGCCCCGCGTGCCGCGGAGCAAAGACATAATTAAATCAATAAAAATGGACAGAGAGTGAGGGTTAATTTTTATTTTTGAACCGGTCGAGAAAACGAAGGCCAGTGAGGTGCCACAGCTGGGGTCCCTCCGAATGCACAGCACACCTCCAGGCCAGAGCACTCCATGGGGTCCTGCCCTCCCAACCATGGATGGGGGCTGCTTTGGGGAAATACGGCGAAGAGGTTGTGGCTTGGAGGTTCCTCAGGAAGGTCTGGTATTTGGGGATAGATACCCAATAGGGAATGGCAGTGGCCCGAAGTGAAGTGACAGCTGCGCAGGGGTCGCGACCTCTCGGACCAAGACGAAACGCACCCTGGGGAGGCGCTTAGCAGTCGTGCAAACTGCTTTTGAGGGAGAGAGAGTGTGTGAGGGTCTCTGTCCTTCCACTGTATCACCTCAGTTTCCCGATGTCTAGTTTGTCCTCAGTGAGTTGGCTGACCCGAGGGCCGTGGCCTAAAGCCGCTGCCACAGCCTAGTTCCCAAGGAAGGGATTTCCGTGTATCTTTTTGTTCGAGCTCCTGTTTTAGGACGGGGTGGTGGCATGAAGTCCTTTCATTCTGAGGCCTGGTTCTTCTGTCCGTAAAGTTTTCTAATTATGGCCCAGTCCGACCCCGGTGTGGAATGGGGCCTGGGTTGAGGCCTTGTGTGGGCCCCTGACTCGGGTTCCATCGGTGCAGGTAGAACACCCTACACCCGAAGTGGAGATGGTCCCTAAGCGCTTTGGCTATGCCCCAGCTTCCGAAATCTCCAGTCCAAGGCCCCAGGCCGGGACTACAAGGGCAGTAGAGGAGGTTTCGTTTTCCTGCGCCGGGCAAAAAGCGGCAAAAAGGCGGCAGCGGCGCCCTGGGGGCGGGGAGCAAGCGCGTCGATGGTATCAACATTATTGATGAGAAAACGTTCGGGGCAGGAGCCGGGAGATCAGGTTCCCAGTCCCTCCCCTCCCCGGAGGTGGGTGGGGCCAAGTGGGTGGTGAGCTGGTTGTGCATGGTGTGTGTGTGTGTCTCTGTGTCTGTGTGTGTTTGGGGATGGGGCGGCTGGATGCATCACCATTAACCACCTGGGGTTTATTTGTGTTTTTCTTGCCTGGATGCCTGCCGGGTGGGAGTGGGAAGAAGAGGGAAGAAAGATTGAGGTGGCTTGTTCTTCTGCCCTTAAGGTTCTATTCTGGATTTGGGGTTTTGGGTTGGTGGTGGTGATGATGACATAAAACAAAATACAAACTTGGAAAGCATTCCGTAGGTTCGGCCTTTTTCCAAACTTGAAACTGCGCTGTCCTGGGAATTTCAAAGACTCTTTTTCTTAAGCGAACTGCTGTAGTTCAAATACTAACCTCCTCTAAGATCTTGGCGCAGCTTCGAACCCGAGGCCCTGGGAGAGCGAACTGTGTGCTCTGCCCAGCAGCTCACTCCTGGCGAAGTGGAGAAGGGCTCAGATTGGGGGTGGGGGGACAGACCCCTGTTCACCTGCAAGGACCTTTTCTAGACATGTGTTCCTGTGGCGCAAAGACAAGACGCCCAGATGCTGGTTCTAGAAGGAAATTCAGTCGCTCGCAACGGAGGCAGGATTCCACCCGGGCAGTGGATCCCAGTGGATGGAAAACGTCATCTTCCTCTCCTTACAGGGTTATGTTCACACCGGCATTTATAAACGGAATGGGCAGGGGACCGCAAATGCTCCTCCAGGTTGCGCTTAAGTTCTCCGTGCCCCTCATGCAACAGTGCCTCGCTAAGGGGTGTCTGGGAATAAAATTCCTCCCAGAGGAAATGTCCCGAGGCAGAGAAAGTGGAAAAGACTAATCGAATTTATAAAAAGGAAACCTTTGCTTCCTTTTGGTTAAATCCTTTTGCGGTTTTCTGAGCGAGAAAAAAAAATTACCACCAAGCAATAGCGTGTGGCTAATTCTTGGAATGAGTAACCAAGACGTTTAGAAAGCCCAGCAGGGTGCACAGATTCCCCTGAAGCGCTAGAAGTAGGTCCCCAGGATCCAGCGAAGAGTGATTGGTTCTCATTAAATGCCTTCAGTTGAGACTGAAAGTAAGGTCTCTAGGGCTCCCGCTCTGGTGTGGGGGTGCGTGCATTTGGGGATGACCAACCGCGGGGCGCCCACACATGGACGAAGCGAACCTCCTTCAGCACCAATTTTTTTATTTTTCTTCAGTTATACTGTCACTTTTCTCTCTTTCACCAGCAAAACTTTCTAAACCACAGGTTAAACGTTTTCAAAGATATTGGCTTTATTGAAAGACTCTGTGTCTTGAAATTCTTCCCGGTGAGGGGCTTTCCCCCACTAACTTTCATGGAGGGGCAAAGAACCTTTTGGTTTCATTTTGTTAGAAAAACAGAAATGGCAAGGTCTGGTTTCACGACTTGTCCTGTCGGGAAGGCCTGCTTGTCACTCACGTGAGTGGGGATATACAAGTCCCCCGAGAGTCAGCTGAGTCCTGGCTTTCACAGGCAAAGCTTTTCTGGGTCCTTCCCTATTCCTCAGGGAGGGGTTTCCTCCTTACAGTGTCTTGTCCCTGGATGCCAGCTTGACTCGGCTTTCCCTCTCCTTCAGGTCCCACCAGACCGGCAGCCTCTTCGAACCTGCGTTTCTAAACGGTGTACTGGTGCATTCTAGCATCCAACTCCAGCTGCAGCAACAAGATGCTTCTCCTCACCCTAACATCCAGCTTAATATGCAGCAGGGAATTTGAGATGCTTCCATTCCCACCTCCAAACCCGAGCCGCCTTGCTTTCTCTCAGGAGAGAATTCTGAAACCATCCAATGTGAAGAAGGAGCTCTTGTCTTTCTTTTCTTCTCCCCTCACAGGTTGTCATTCTGATCTCTGTCTGCCTTTAACATTTCCCTAACTTGCCCTAGACCGTTAGGCATATTGTATTAAAATACAATCCCAAGAGGATCGTGCCCCCTGAACGTGGCTGAGTTTGTAACATGTTTAACCTTGGGATTCTGGAAAGACTCGTGTAGGTTTAGCTCCAGCTTTTACTTGGGCTGTGCACATGCTCAGAACCGAACCCAGGCTGCTGGGGGATGGTTTCTTCCGCAAACCAAGTACGTGATTTTGGAGGGGGTGGGGTTGGATGAATTCCCTGTTTCCCAGGTTTGCTTTCATTTTTTTCTTTCCACCTTGGGCCTCACAGCACCTTCAGTCTGGGAAAGGCGTACTGAGCAAATCAGCACCCATGCTCTCAGCTCCCCTCCCAGTCTCTGTCAGGCGCATCCCGGCTGTTTGCAGGGCAGGCTAAATTAGCACGTGTGCTGTTTAGGGGTTGAGAGTGTGGAGTCAGAGCAGGCTATTCAGGTTTCTCAGTTTGGGTGTGTCCTTTAACCAGTGACCAGGGGAGATAGCCCGAGGCTTGGTTTGTGTTCATATGTTGACTAACCTCATTTAAAATAATACCATGACCCTCTGCTCCCTGCTTTGTTAAGTGTATAGCAGAGCATCGGAATAATGCTGGCCAGTGTCTAGCAAGGAGCCAGCTTTGCCTCTTATAAGCAAATCTGCTTCCATGAATTCCTCCGTTTGCTAAATGGAGATGATAATGATAACGCGTATTCCATAGGGTTCCAGCGTGGTAAAGGAGTTAATACGTGTGAAGGTTTTTGGATGATGCCCGGCATGTAATTACAGTGCAACTGTTAGCTATTGTCATTGACCTCACAGGTTTACTGTGGGATCAGATAATACGATGTGGTCAAAAGAGTTCCACTTCACCTGTCTGTCCATTCATTTATTCATTCATTTCTTAGAGAGAAATGTTGGGTGGGCATGGGGGATGCCACTGTAAAAGGCTCACATTCATTTCATTGCTTATAGTAATAAATCAAAAGGATTATTATTTTGACTATGCTATTGCCTGGCTTAGTGTTAAGGGGGAGGAACAAACAGCTCAGTGGCCAGAGTAAAAACAAGCTCGATCTAGGTTTTATAAATCTAATAAAGAAGTCTGAGACTAGAGTAGATTGTCCATGAGCCCAGCCGACTTACCCAGGTGGGTCCTGGGACCAGAGGCAGGCCTTCTTCATGCTTCTGGAAGGTTGTGAGCCCTGTAGGCACAGGAGTCGCTAGCTGCTCAGGTGCCAGGCTGTGCTTTCTGGCTATTTGGGTTTGTTGTGTGGAGTCTCCTGGGTCATGTCCAAAACAGGGCAGGGCAAACAGGACAATAAGAAATGTAGCGTTTCACTAGACAATAGTGACCAGTTATAGTGCCCTATACTTGCTTTTCTGGAGTCTTCCCCCAGCCCTTCTCTTTTCCCTTGTCAAATTATGAAAAGTTCCCCCAGCCATTCCAACCAGGCATCTCCCTGTTGCCCGTTCTGCTCTCAGAATAGCTGCCTTTTGGTATAGACTCAGACCCTGCAATGAGGGCTGCTCCTTCTGCTGTTAAGATTACAGCCATGTTGTGGCTCAATGTAATCGAACACCTCCAGGCAGGATGCAAAGCACCCTCGTGAACTCCCTCCCTGTGTGCCGTGAAATTAAAATGGTTTTTACGGGTGGAATCTGGGAAAGGAATGCAGAGTGTGCAGCCGTCATACCTGCCAGCATAGCGTTGCTGGCACCGCCGGTGGGCACGCTCCTTGTGGTGCTGGCTTTCTCAAGAAGCTCCCAGATGCCAGCTTGTGGAGGATGAGACTTACCCGCAACACCCTCTCCCCAGTGGAGAAACAGATAACACTTAATCTGTCACTTGATGTCCTTCTATTCAAAAATCATGCCTAAGGGCCACAGGGCCTTTTCTTTAGAGGCTCTCAGGAGCTCGGCAGTGTGTAAACTATATGTGAGTGTCTTTCTGGTCCCTGCGGCCACAGTTGAGGAGTGAAACATGATCTAGCATTTCTGATGATTTGTGGGAGCATTGCAGTGGCGGAAATGGCCGGACACTCCTGACTTTGCTCACCATAGGCTTGAAGGTCTCAGTGGCTCTGTCCATCTGGACTGCTGACCTGGTATAAGAAGGACCTCCAGGGAGAGAGAATATGAGCAAAGAGGGCAAGACCATGATGGGGACATCCACTGAAACAGTTTACTTGAGTAATGGGAGCTCACCAACTCTGGCCAGGGAGCCAGCATAAGATCAAACTAGGCCCTCTAAATGTGGCTGACACCCACACAGTTGTTGTATGGCTAGGGCAGACTGCGGGGGGCCATTGGCAGTGAGACCAGGATTTATCCCTACTGCTTGTTCTGACATTTTGGAAGGCATTCTCTTTGGAGGGATACCTTGCTTTGCCTAGATATAGTAGGAAGGGCCTTGGTCCTGCCTCAAAGTGATATGCTAGACTTTGCTGACTCCCCATGGGAAGCCTTACCCTCTCTGAAAAGTGAACATGGGGTGGGATTGGGGGAGAAAGTGGAGGGAATGGGAGGAGGGGAAGGAGTGGGAACTGGGATTGGTATGTAAAATGAGAAAAGATAGATTTTTTTTAAAAAAATAAATTAATTAATAAGAAAGAAAGACCTCCAGTGTTGGTGGGTGGCCCTGTGAACATCTTTATTCCTTTGGGGAGTGCCAGGATTTTCAGAGGCGGAAGGGTTTTGTAAGCTAAGAAAGCATAAGTCTCCAGTGGCCCCTCACCTGCTCACCCATTCATCCCCTTTCTCACAAATCCGTGGCAGCGACAGAGACAAGACTGAGCAGCTTAGCATGCCAGTGGTGATTTTAAGCATGCAAAATGTAAGAACAGTGACCAGGACAGAAAAAGGTCATGATCAGTAAAAACAAAATCTGTCACCCAAAGGGTCCCTACTGTAGAACTTCACTTATATGAAACTCTAGAAAGTCGTACTGATCCATGTGCCGGACAGTAAATGACGGAGAAGGTGATCACGCGGAAGTGGGGGGGGGCTTGTTAAAGGGAATGAGGGGACTTTTGGGGGTGTTAGAGATGTTTGTGAGCTGGAGTGTAGCCATAGCCGGCAGTGCCCTAAGACTGATGTTGCCGTTCACTTTAAGTGGGTGCTCGGCAGTGCATGTTAATTGTGTTAGGAAAATGGAAAGTGTAGCACCTCTGAGATGTCTCAGATGAGCCAGTTAAAGGACCTGCCACAAGGCTGACAAGCTGAGCTCAATCCCCAAAACCCACATAAAGAAGAGCGGAGAGCCACCAACTCTTTAAGTTTTCTTCTACTTCCACACATAGCTCATAGCGTGCACACCCCTCCTCCTCTGTGCACGCATATACAATGATAACACCCAGAGTGAAAAATTTCATTTAACATTTACAGGAGTGGCTATGGTCTATTAAGGATTTAAAGGGGGAGGGATCTTAAAAGTGCTTCGTTTAAACTCTTGAACCCTAAAGGTTGTCTCGGGCTTCTCACATTTGGCTTGATGACAGCACAGTATGGAAGTGGGACTGGGTTGCCGCCAAGTCACCTGTCTTGGTTCTGGAAGGAGCGTAAAGTTTTGCTCAGGCGTAGCTTTTTAGGGGTGTACTGATGCTTCCCATTGGTCTCCTAGAAACAAAAGACTCCTGAGTGTCAGGAGTTCGTGGAGTCTGACAACCAAACTTCCTGCTGGGAAGACAAAGGGTACAGCTTCCCGAGGCACTTGGGTCCAGAGAGAGCTCAGGTCTGTGGCTAGACACACTCCCAGTCCCAGCCTGGTATGCGGCTCCCTGACCACATGGTTGTGTTGGCATGCAGTCACCTGCTGTAGTGAGGGTCATCTCTGGTGGTCTCATGCAGTCACCTGCTGTAGTGAGGGTCATCTCTGGTGGTCTCATGCAGTCACCTGCTGTAGTGAGGGTCATCTCTGGTGTTCTCATGCAGTCACCTGCTGTAGTGAGGGTCATCTCTGGTGGGAGACCAGTAGGTTAGTTTTTCTCCCACAACCTGTCAGGGACCAGTATTTGTGCAAACATAATAAAATATATTACCATAAAAGTGAAATAGAAAACAGTCACACAAAATACAACCTCAAATTATCTTGTATTGTCTGCCTCTCGCCAGAACTCGTTGCTTATCATGGACTCTGTGACGGGCTGTGAGAAGTAGCCACGGTGCAGAGTTGAGAGGGTGGCAGTGAGCTTTCCTGTGTTCACGTCCTTCTTTCTGTGAGAAAACAAACCTTGGGACACCGTTATTAGGATTCTTAGCTACTCACTGTAGTGAAATTTCATTTGTATTTTAGTAAATAAAGCTTGCCTGAAGATCAGGGAGTAAAACAGCCACACGGATCAGCCTTACAGACCAGGCAGTGGTGACACACACCTTTAATCCCAGTAGCCACACTAGTTTGCCATAGAAACCAGGCGGTAGTGGTGCACGCTTTTAATCCCAGCATAAGAGACAGATATAAGATGGGAGGAGACAGGTCTCAGACACGGTCTCAGACTCAGTCTCATTCTGAGATTCCTGGAGGCAGGATCACCATTTCGGACTGAGGCAGAGGTAAGAGCCAGTGGCTGGCTGTTTTGCTTTTCTGACCTTCAGGTTGAACCCCCATTTCTGTCTCTGGGTTTTTATTAATTGTGCTACAACCTACAGTCACAAAGCCCAGTTTAACAGAGAGCACTGGGGAGTACACAGGTTCTCCTACAGGAGGGTGAAGGAATCAGGGCTAGCCTGTCCAGAGTTGGCCCCCAGCATAACTCACAAAGGTCCAGAATAAGCTCATGATTGTTTCTGGAAGCACATCTCACTCTGGCCACACAGGAGCCAGAAAGCACAGCATCCGCCCCATGGTGTTTACACACAGGTCTTGGATGCGGAGTCCAACCTTGCTGGGAAGCCTTTGGTAGTCATGTCATAGCTGCAAGGGAAGCTGGGACCATGGATGCATGGCATTTTCAGCTTCAGTTCTGGGAAGCATCTCAGGTGCACGGGGTAGGCAGCTCCCTGAGCTGGAATGAACCAGAATGAGATCAGATATCTATGTGGGCCCTTTCAGCCCCGTGTCTCATCAGAGCATTCCAGAGCCTCTGAGCACAGCTGGGGGCTTCCTCAGACAACAGGGCCAGCACCCCTCTCTCCACTCCCTGTCCTTCGGTGGGCCGTGGCCCTGCCACACTCCTCAGTTCTGCTTGCTGGGTTTAGGAGTCTTGAAGCCCTCAGAAGAATCTTGGGGTGCCTGCAGGAAAAAGGGAACGAAAGGGTGCCTGCCATTCACTGCTTTCTTTCTTGGATCTAGGAAGATGTGGTCCCGGGTTAGCTCACTGTACCCTCAGAGCCCTTTAAAGTGTTTCTGCCATTTCTAGTTCCAAACATGGGAGTGGAGGTATGTGCCATTTCTTTGGGGTTCTCTGAGCTGTGGGACTGCTTATTGCCTACAATCATGTGTCATTTTATCAGAAAATGAAATTCAGTCATGGTGGCACTTACCCTGCACACTATAGGCTGAGATAAGGACCAACAATTCAGACCAACTTGGGTTGCATCGTGACATCTGTCTCAACCTCTACACTTCGCACAACAAAACAATGACAACCTTAGAACTAAGTGAAACTAAATGACATCCCCCTCAAATGTTAGAGCCCTCAGGAAAGGAATGAGTTGGGGTGGGACTCACAGCAGAGGTGTGATCTGGACTCCTTCCATGTTTGTAATATGCACAGCAGAGGTGTGACCTGGACTTTTTCCATGCTGGTAATATCCACAGCAGAGGTGTGATCTGGACTTTTTCCATGTCGGTAATACCTACAGCAGAGGTGTGATCTGGACTTTTTCCATGTCGGTAATATCCGCAGCAGAGGTGTGGTCTGGACTTTTTCCATATTGGTAATATCCGCAGCAGAGGTGTGATCTGGACTTTTTCCATGTCGGTAATATCCGCAGCAGAGGTGTGGTCTAGACTTTTTCATGTTGGTAATATCCGCAGCAGAGGTGTGGTCTGGACTTTTTCCATGTTGGTAATATCCGCAGCAGAGGTGTGATCTGGACTTTTTCCATGTTGGTAATATCCACAGCAGAGGTGTGGTCTGGACTTTTTCCATATTGGCAAGATCCGCAGCAGAGGTGTGGTCTGGACTTTTTCCATGTTGGTAATATCCGTAGCAGAGGTGTGGTCTGGACTTTTTCCATGTTGGTAATATCCACAGCAGAGGTGTGATCTGGACCTTTTCCATGTTGGTAGTATCTATTCAAGGGTACAGATTTGCTAGGCTCAGGAGCTGTGGCTGCTCTGTGGTTTTGCTGTGTGGTCTGTAAATGCCTTTGATTGCGACCTGATGAAATGGTAGTGAGCTTAGAGTAAAGCTAAGCCCGCCCCTGTGACTTAAACTGTCTTTGAATCCCTGATTCCTGATGAGTTGCTAGCTGGTTCCAGCTGTCAGTTGGTGCGACCCCAGCCCCCACCAGGCTTCCATGCCTTAGGACAGGCAGAAAGTTCCCAGTCTGTTTTTTCATCCCAGTGAGTGTAAAGCAGGGCATGTGTTGAAAGAGCCAGGATTTGGGGAAAGGAAGTCTGCATTAGCAGGCTGTATTGTGCCATTAGCAGAAGGATTTGGCCTGAGTAGTCTCACCTGGTAGAAATTCACGGTAGTCCTCTGTGGACTGAAGGACTTCATCTGTGCACTTACCACCAGACTGTCACCCCCAGGGCAGCCATGGATGTTGTTGAATTGATTGAATGTAGATGAAGGTTGGGGTCTATGTGTGCATACTGTGATGGTTTGCAATTGGAACACTCTTAAAGGCCTGTGTGTTAAATATCTGTTTGGTGCTCAAAGTGAGGCTACTGGGAGGTGGGGAACCTTTAAGAGGCGGGGCCAAGGGCAAAATGTACAGGTCACGGGGACTTTCAAGGGACCCAAGACCCCTCTGTGTTATTTTGTTTGTTTGCTTTGGCTTTGATTTTTGTTTGTTTTGCTTTGTCTTTTCTTCTTTCTGGCTGTGAGGTGAGCAGTTTGCTTTGCTCATGGCCTCTCTATGGCACCCTACTGACCAATGAGCAAGGGGTTGGAGTGAGGGCTCAGAGGTTAGGAGTAGCTCTTACAGAGGGCACCTGAATTCAGTTCCCAGCATCCACATGGGGTAACTTATAACTGCCTGTAACTCCATGGAATCCAACCTCTTTTGGTCTCCCAGGACATCTATGTATGTCCTCCTCCCTCTCCCTTCCCTCCTCTGTCCTTTTCTTCTTCCCCCTCTCCCTCCCTCCCTCCCTCCCTCCCTCCCTCCCTCCCTCCCTCCCTCCTTCCCTCTCTCCCTCCCTCTTTCTCTCCTCCTTCTTTCTTATACATCCACACACAGAGAAATAGACACACACACACACAAACAAATATTTTTTTAAGAGCCCAAATAAACTTTTTCAGTTGCAAGTTTGTTATCCCAGATGTTTGCTACGGTGAGTGGGAGCTGATGCCAAGTGCTGATGGAGGCTGCTTAGTAGAGGCTGCTGATTACAACATAAGCTGCCATTACATAGAAGACCACAGACCTGAATGCCGTCTCAGATAACCCATGGATTGTGCTAGGATGAAGATCGGGAATTAGAAGGTCAAAGGTGGGCCCTGAGATCCCAAATTTCCGATGAGTTTCTCAGCAAGGTTGCATGTCATGGACCGCTCTTTGTAAAGGATTAAATGCAATTGGCAAGCAAGACTAGGTAGGGTAACAGCGCAGTCACCTTAGCTGGTGACCTTCCAGTAGGATGTGACCCACTCCCCGCCTCTTACTGTATGAACTATTCCTACGGACAAGAGCATACCCTCCTTTTTTCCCCCTAGGAGCCCTGAGAGTTGCCTGGCTGTGGTCTCTTATATTTTCTGTATTTGGTGAACGTGATGGGTCTAGTGGCTTTTTCCTCTGAGTCACCGGCCAGCGGTATGACACCTGGGATATCAAACACCTGCCACATGCATAGCAGGCTTTAGGCGCTGCAGGTGGCTGCTCTAATGATGCTGTGTTTTGAGGCTCTCTGGCATCTGCTCGAGTTCTCTAAGCAGTCCAGTGACCTTAGACACTGACTGTATAGGCCCTGGGAGTGGTTAGAGCCTCAGCATGCCAGCTCTATTAGTTTTCCTTGCGGTGACAAAGTATCAGACTAAAACAACTTCAAGGAGGAAGGACTGATTTTGGTTCCCAGTTTCAGAGGTTCTGAACCTGTGTTAGCAGATTTTCTACTTAATTCCATTGGGGGACAGAGGGAGGATGCTCTTCATATTCAGGGCAGGTCTGCTCCCTCTACTAACCACCTCCTGAAAACACTCTCACAGACACTCCCAGAAGTGTGTTGTGGGATAATCTTTCTGTACACTGTGAATATGTGTCTGTTTCATTTCATTTGCTTAAGGAACCTTCTGATCAGTTTAATAAAGAACTGACTGGCCAGGGCTGGAGAGAGGACCCAGAGATTAAGAGCAGTGACTGCTCTTCGAGAGGTCCTGAGTTCGATTCCCAGCAACTCCATGGTGGCTCACAACCATCTATAATGAGATCTGATGCTCTCTTCTGGTATGCAGACAGAACACTGTATAGATAATAAATAAAATAAATCTTTTTTTAAGAGAGAGAGAGCTGAGCAGTCAATAGCTAGGTAGGAAGGATGGGTGAGACTTCTAGGGAGAGAGAGGAACTTGGGGGGAAGGGTCTGAGAGGTGGGAGATTCGCTATCAAGAGGCAGAGGAAGTTGGGCATACAATACTGAGGAGAGTATGTAGCAGAATGCAGATCAATATAAACGGGTTAATTTAAGTGCTAAGAGCTAGTTGGGAACAAGCTTTCATAATTAATAAGGAGTCTGTGTGTCTGTCATTATTTGGGAGCTGGTGGTCCAAAGAAAGTCCAGCTCCAGAAGTGTCCTTCACTGATCTCTCAATCCATTCAAGTTGCCAATCAGGGTTAGCGCCTCTCCCAGCCACGTTCCTGCTTCCGTGCCTTTGCTTGGCGCTGTAATCTTCAGCCGAGGGTAATTTCCAGCCCAGGGTCAGTGTGTAACATTTGGAGATTTTTTTTTATGGTTACAACTGATGAGTGCTAGTGGTCCTTAAAGGTCTGAGACTAGGGAGGATGCTGGACACCTGTAGAGCACAGGACGGCTTCCCACAACAAGCTGTGTAGGCAGGCCAGTGTTAGTGATGCTGGTCAGGGTAGTCTTTTGGCCGAAGTGGTCCATCCTGCAGGAAATTCTTTCCATTTCTGCCTTGCAGTCTCCTACAGCTTCTCTGATCTGGCTTGGGAATGGAAGTTTTCAATGTTATTTTCCTAATTTGTATTCTTTTGAGTCTAAATTCAAGGCCACTGAGGGTTGTTTCCTCATGCTGCTCGCTGCCTTTCATAGGATACGGTGACTGTGGCATTCCACATTCTCTTCATGCAGTATGTGTCGGGTGGAAGGGAGGAAAGGAGCCCTTTGGTTGTATGTTTGTGCTGCTTTAGAATTGGGCATTGCTGTTCTAGTTACTGTTTTCTACCCTTTCTGACTGAGATCAGTAAGGGATGTCCACCAAGAATTTGGGACAGACTACCTAGACCCACTCTGGTTGCAAAATCCAGACCAGTTGCTCAATTTTATTGAGAAATAAAATTGCTTTTATTCAAAGCAAAAAAAAAAAGAAAAAGAAAAAAGAAATGTATTCTAAGCAACTAGTTTGGAAGAATAAGCCCTCCACCCCCCTCAGCAACAACAGCAAACAAAACACAAAAAACTTGAGGATTGACAAGATGTGGCTTCCTTTAAATAATTTAATTTGGGCCAGGCAGTGGTGGCGCACGCCTTTAATCCCAGCACTTGGGAGGCAGAGGCAGGCGGATCTCTGTGAGTTCGAGACCAGCCTGGTCTACAAGAGCTAGTTCCAGGACAGGCTCCAAAACCACAGAGAAACCCTGTCTTGAAAAACCAATAAATAAATAAATAAATAATTTAATTTGGAATAGATCTCACTCAACAGCACACAAGACTTCAAAACACCTTCCCTGGCTTCCCTGGAGCCGGTATTCACCATAGACTCCGAAGGGGCATTTTGTCATACACTGTATACAGGTACACAATGGATCAGTCCTAAGAGGAGGCCCGGCATGTTGCCTCCTGAAATGGTTTCTTTGCTGTAGGCCTGTTCAGGGGATGTTTATCAGAGAGGATGGACAGGTCTGCAATGGACGGGCCTCCGTTCTGTCTCCAGTGGCCTTTTATTGCTAGTGATAGGTACCATCAGTGTCTTGCCTGAGAAATGGCCCTGCTGCAGGCTCCTCTGTCGGAGCATCTTATTGATCTGTGCTCTGCCTCCTTCCAGAAGACAAGAGTAGTAAAAAGTCAGAGGCTGCTGGCAAGAGCAGCTATGGCACTGGGAGCTGCAGCTGCTCTCTGGGGAGAATACAAGTGTCGTCCTCCCTTACAGCTGTCTGTCCAGCATCACAGAACCTAGATCCAGAACACAGCTGGACTGGACAGTGACCATCCAGCAAGACGAATGCTGCTTCTGAATTTTTTTTCCCCATTGAGGCTGTATGGCTGAGATTCATTTTCCCCACCATTGACCCATTGGTCCTCCATAAAATAGGATTGGAAGCAATTAATCTGGGGCAGAACGCCCCTAGAATCTCATTCATAAATAATCCTTCTTGGCCTCCAGCACTGGTGTATAAATAGAGATTTATAAGCTCAAACCTGCAGGCCAAACTGCAGGAAGCAGGGTGTACCCAGCCTCTGGCTCTGCACATGAGTTTAAATGCTTGTGATCAATATATTGCCATAAGCACCAGGGAACAATTTTATGATGTTTACGTAAGATTTTATAATATAGAAGAGACAGGATCTGCCACCAGCTCCAACCCGGGCATAAAATGTATCTTCTAAATAAAAACACAAGAGCACATTGGCAGAAATTCTACTGTGTAGCTGTGACAGCTGTGGAGACAGATCTGCAGAGAGTAGGCTGGGAGAGGCTGAACTCAGACTCAGAACGTGCAAAGGTATGGCATAGGTGGGGACAATGGCATTGATGAGTTATAGCTGTGTGACTAAGGGCTCTGGTAAGAGTCTGGGGGATGATCATGACCCCCTTTTGAGCTACATGACCTTGGGTTACTCAAGTTCCCTCTGTTTTCCCTCCCATCAGTTTGTTGACGATACCAATAGTATCTGCCTTCATTTGGTTAGGCTTTTTTTCTTCTTCGATGATACAGAGGGTTTTGATCATCTCGGGTTTCAAACCTGCTAAGCCAGCATTCCACTACTAAGTGACAACTTAGCCCCACATAAGCTTCCTCTAAGGATTCAGTGAAATAAAGTGTATAAAATGTTTAGCTCAGCCCAGCAACATATCACTTAATAACAGAATGGAAGGAGAAGATGCTGATGGCGGTGATGATGGCGGTGATGATGATAATGGTAATGGCACTGGTAAAGATGATGGAGATGGTGATGATGGTAAAGTATAGCCAAGTAGCTTACTCATTGGCCTCTTACCTCTCTCGGCTAATGTGATAGTTTGAATGTAATTGGCCCCAATGAGCTCATAGGGATTGGCACTATTAGGAGGTATGTTGGAGGAAGTTTATCTCTGTGGGAGTGGGCTTTGAGGTCTCTTATGCTCAAGCTATGCTCAATGTCTCAGTTCCCTTCCTGTTGCCTGGATCAAAATGTAGAACCCTCAGCTCCTCCAGCACCATGTCTGCCTGCACGCTGCCATGTCCCACCATGATGATAATGGATTGAACCTCTGAAACTAAGAGTCACCCAAATTAAACGTTTTTCTTTATAAGAGTTGCCATGGTCATGGTGTCCCTTCACAGCAATAGAAACCTTAACTAAGGCAGCTAATCACTCCCAAGCATGGATGGTGACAAAGAGGCCCAGCAAAGCAGTTACAGCTATGTCTCTGAGATGACTGTTTATCCTGCAGAGCTGGCCTTGGACCTTTTCCCTCACTTTCTCTGGCTTTTTGTGCTACCATTGACTATGTGTCTGGAGACTGCAAACTCATTTTTGCTATAATGACTAGCAAGCTCTGGCTCACTATGCCAAACTTTGAGATGCCAAGAAGGCAACAGTTTTACCAGTGTCACCATTCAATATTTCTGTGTGTTTGATGTTAGATTTGGAAGGTCCAAGTCTTCATATCGTTGTGTTCATCCAACATTGCCAGTTTATAGTAAATATGGCAAGTGGGAGAACCAAAGCAGCCAACATCTAAGTGTAGAAGTTATTAGTTAGATAACCAGGATTCTGGGCACCCTTTCCGGGAACAGAAACCCATTTTGACTCCAGCCATCCCTTCCTGGGACCGTGGGAGTCTGACACCATCTCAATAGTTAACTGAGTCTGATCTAGTGCCAGACGTTCAGAGGAATGCCTTGCAAATGCAACTACAGTAGAGCTTGACAACAGCCTGCAAAGACAGCCCCGTATCTGTCAGCATCCTTGGCAGTGAGCAGCAGAAGCTGGCTCACTGTCACAGGGAGAGGAAGTTTACTGGGAGGGTATGGGGGGCCTCTAGATCTGTCAGATGGATGGAAGAAAAGGCTCTGAAAAGAGTGTGTACTCGCCGGGCGGTGGTGGCGCACGCCTTTAATCCCAGCACTTGGGAGGCAGAGGCAGGAGGATCTCTGTGAGTTCAAGGCCAGCCTGGTCTACAAAGGGAGTTCCAGGACAGGCTCCAAAGCTACAGAGAAACCCTGTCTTGAAAAACCAAAAAAAAAAGAGTGGGTACTCGAGGGGCTCAGAGAGTCTGGTGGGCTGTAGTTTCTCTTCTGGAGATGCTCAGAAGATCGATCTGTTCCTTGGGTCCACTCTCATTGCTATAATCAGTTAGATTGCCAGCTCTCACCTGAGTATGCATCGAGACCAGCCCTCTGACCGAGAAAGAGGTCTTCTCTGTTCTTGTCCCTAGGGTCAGGCAGGCTGTCTTTTGCCATCATTGTACACCACTAAGGAATCGCCAAGAGGAATTTTAGAGACGGAAGGCTAAGATGGTCCAAATGGGTAAACACCTGTGCAACAGTACGCATCTTCTTTTTGTAGAGATTAGTAAATAGGTGCTCAGAAGGGTTGGTACCTTGCCCAGTTTCACACCAGAAACAAGTGGCAGAGCAGGGCTTGCATTCAGGATTTTTATATTCGGGACTGTTAATCAAAGCTCTGTCTTTGATTAGAGGATGTGTCGGGTGGAGCAGGCCAGCTGGCAGCATTGCAATAGCCTAGGGATTAACAGATGGAAATTTAGTGCCTCAGGTGCCGGGGGTTCTTTAGCCCATGGCTGTAGGTGTGATCTCAGCTGCCTGTTCAGGTTGGGCTCCCTTCTAACTGCAGGGCTAGTTCTGCTCATGAGGGTGCCTGTATGTGTGTCGCGTTCCACTGGAGAAATCCAGAGAATATTTTGATAATCACTTTAAAGCCCGCAATGAAACTTTCTCAGATGCTTCACGTAAGCATCCCTGAGTCTCGTTGCCTAGAAGTGGGACTTGTGGCCACCATTCAGACACCTGCTGGATGCAAGTAAATTCAGCTTTACCCCTGGTACTAGGACAGAACCCCAAACTGCATGACCTATAAAGGTGATGTGGAGAGAAGAGGCAGGGGCTGCAGTGATACAGGGCAGGGTTTATCTCCGCACCCTGCTTCCTTCCACATGTGACTCCCCGGATTCCCTGAGGGAAATGGGCCATCTGGAATAATCCACGCTTCACTAAGAAGCATCAGATGCAACTTTCACCTTAATTTCTGGATTTCTGAAAGGTGTCTGCTGGTCCAGGTCCCACCCCAGCCCAGAAGCTACACTGAACTTGCAGATGGCTCTCTGGAGGACCCTGAAGGGTAATTCCTAGATAATGAGTTTCCGGGCACAGTCCCACAGAGGGGAGGGACAGCTATGGTTGGAGCAGAGAGGGGAATTTCCCCGGCCATTTGGGATTTGGCTTGGCTGTTGTCTTCAGGGATCCTGGAAATGTGTTCCCTCACCTCTTACTCCAGAGGATTCTCTGAGAAAGGTGTAGTACTGACGGGTCTTTCAGCAGGCAATGGCTCCAGAACTGTACAACTGGATAGCACATCGTATCTACCAACAGAAAGCCCATAGGTGGGTATGCAAGTCCACGTCCTACCACCAGGGCCGGAAGGCCGTCTACTGTCATTCCACACATTGTGGAGAGGTACCTGCCCCGAGCTCCCTGAGGTCAGGACTGTGTATGAACCAACTCTGTGCTCTGGAATGGAGTTCTCCTGGCATGGTATAAGTGGAGGTGGATGAAGGAATTTCTAAAGGTTCTCCCTCCAGGCCAGAAAGGAAAGTGCTCAAGAGAGATGCAAGACACTTGTTGAATTTTGAAAGGTTGGCTCTTTGGACCTGGTGAACTGCAAAAGACATTAGATATGTATGCCTGCCGATCCGTGCCATGAAGGAGCATCCGGAAAGTCTAGGAGGAGGTCGGCTCCATTTGTGCGGGCTCGGGCTTCTTAAGTCTTCTGTTTCTGGATTGAGCTCACAACCAAAAGTGCTTCCTAGAATGTCACGATGTTGTGGAGTGTGAACGAGAATGTCGCAAGACGTCGGCAAGTTTGCCGTGGTTTTATTGGCTTTCTAGAGCTCCATGTATTCCAATCAGACAGCGTCATTCTGTGTAGCAACCAGAGATTCAGGAGAAAGAGAGAGAAAGAGAGGGAGAGAGAGAGAGAGAGAGGGAAAGAGAGAGAAGGATCAGGGAGAAGACAAGGGCAGGAGGGTAGGAGCTTCAAACAGCATTTCTATGGCTCTGCCCGCCACATACCATGTGACCCTAAGCACGCTCGTCCTTGTGTACGGAGCCCATGTTTCCATATACACATGAAGAGATACATTTCTTATCCCTGTAGACTTCGCTGCCCCAGCATTTCATGTTCCCGCTGTGCCCCAACTGGTTGCACTGAATTCCTGGGAAGGACAGGGTTTTACTGAGTCACTCAGCAGGTTGGGAAAACAGCTGAGAAGTGAGCCCACTGTAAGAATAAGACCACAGAGTATCCTGCTGCCGCAGTCAGATTGGATTCTGGGTGAAGACTCGCTGAATACATGAATGAATAAAGGAATCAGTGTGTGTTAAGTTTTCAGAGTTAATGTAGATTGCAAAGATGCTACTTCTATGAGGCTCTGGACCAGAGGGAGGTCTGGTCAGAATGTGGCTAGATGCTTTTTTGTTGTTGTTGTTGTTTTGTTTTGTGTTTCAAGACAGGGTTTCTCTGTGTAGCCTTAGCTGTCCTGTCACTTGTTCTGTAGACCAGGTTAGCCTGGAACTCACAGAGATGTATCCCGTCCGGCGGGACAGGAATGGGGGGGAGGTTCCTGATAAACCTGGAGGGGAGCAATGGAAGGGCTTGAGAAAGTAAGTCTTCCAGGTGAGCCGAACACTTGGTAAAATCTAAAAGTGGGATTCTGGAGTCCTCAAATCTAAACAGCAACAACAATAATCGTAATAGCAATAATAGTAACATATAAACTTAGGTATAGCATAAAGGAGGCTACCCCCAAACCCCGTATAGGCTGCTCGTGGTTTCCTTCTAGCTCACTTCCTATCAGTTCTGCTTTGTCACCTTAGCTGGCCCAATTCATTGTGGTTCTCTCCAGGACCTCTGAGGGTGCTGGCCCCTGCCCGGACAGCTCTTCACCAGCTCTAACATGACTGGCTCGTGCACCGTGGGGGAAGGGCTCAGATGCCTCTTCAGGGAGACTGCCTTAGCTAAACTGCCTTAGCTAAACCGGGATTTAGCTTGCCTGTCTGCAAATGGCAACTTTGTTATGTCAACTGTAAAGAACAGCCCCTGGGATGTAGTAAATCCTCAAGGAATACTCATAGAGAGAACAAAAGTGGAGTGCCCCTCCGCTTTTGTCAGAGGGACCAGCATACACTGGAATGGGAGGCGCATTTTCAGGTCACCAAGCTTTGCCCCACCCTGCACCTGGCATGGCCTTTCCTTCATCGGGAAAGCTTGCCATAGTGATGAAGGAACAAAGACAGGTTTCCCTCTTGTAGGTGTTTCTTGGCTCTACTACTTCCCATAAGTGATATTTTACATTTATTTGAGTACCTGATTCGAGAGTCACCTAGGATAGAACCAAAGAGAATGTCAAGAATGCTGTTTTTTCAATACAAAGGTTTCCCTTTTCTCCTAAGGTGTAAGCCACACCTCCAGACTCAGCCTTCTGGCAAGTAGAAAGGGGGGGGGGCTTGGGAGTCCTCTGTAGGGCACGGAAATAACATCTAAAAGAGCCTGGGTACAAACAGGGTTTGAGTGAGTTGTATAATGATTTGCAAAGGGTATACTAGTAATTAGAACTTGTGGAAATGAACGCATGGCTTGGGTTCTATCCTACAAGCTTCCTCGGCCTCTGCTTGCTCACACCTCGCTGCTGGAGCCCTTCCTAAGTCGGTGGTGGCTTCGGGTGGTCCCGGAGACTCTCCTTGCCATTCTTCTAGAAGCATGCTGGGGGACACATGTTGGTGGGAAGAGCGCCTAGACTTCCTACCGTGCTGTTTGCTGGATGGCGTTATGACTGAGCCCTCACAGTTGAAACCATTAAAACGGCTGTCCTCCTTTTAATTCCTCGTGGTCGATCTCATTCCTGCCTTAGAGAAACCTCTGATTTTCGCTTGTGAGATGCTCGGCTGAGCTTGTCATACCCTAAAAGGTGATTTCAGTTCTCTGATGCCAAAGAACCCTTTTCTGCTAATCAAAACACAGCTGCAGAGGCCCGTGTGATTTGCTAATGGGCACCCCAACTCGGGGGTATGTCTGTCTATACCTGGAAAATAGATGTAATTAAGATAACAGATATCATAAGAATATGCTAATGCATCAGGTAAAAACGAGCTGGAAAGGCGACAGGCTCACGCTGCCAAATCCCACCAGGAGGGCTGGCTGTGCAGCTTAACCAGAGGCCAAGGCCATCACCCCAAGCCTGCTCCAGTACCAGTTCTAGAGGCTTCTCTGCACCCTGCTTCCTTCCACATGTGACTCCCCCGACTCCCTGAAGGAAATGGGCCATCTGGAATAATCCACGCTTCACTAAGAAGCATCAGATGCAACTTTCACCTTAATTTCTGGATTTCTGAAAGGTGTCTGCTGATCCAGGTCCCACCCCAGCCCAGAAGCTACACTGAACTTGCAGATGGCTCTCTGGAGGACCCTGAAGGGTAATTCCTAGATAAGGGTGCCTCATACAAATTACATTTAAAAACCTTTTTTTTAAAGATTCTATTTTATGTGTATGAGTGTTTCCTGAAGTGTCTGTTCTGTGCAGCACACGCATGCTCTCTGAAGAGTGAAGAGGTGCTCAGATCTCCTGGGACTGGAATTACATATGGTTATGAGACACCATGTGGGTGCTGGGAATTGAACCCCCATCTGTTATGATAGGGAGTGAGTGGGACCCTGGTGGGTGAGCCCATGATGGGCCAGGAGCAAACATGGCTGGGCAGATAGAACTTAAGTGGAAAGTCTTACTGGGGGAAGGGAGAGAGGGGAAGAAAAGAGTAAGAGGGAAAAGTGAAGAAAAGGCAGAAAGAGTCCTGCCTATCCCTTCAGTCAGAAGAGCAACTGGAAAGAGATGAGGAGTGGGCAGAACTTGTCTCTTAAACCTGTTTAGTGACATAGCCGCCACAGGACCCTGGACTGGCTAGGGTAGTGCCTAAGTTCATCTTGCCAGGTGATAGGGCCAACATAATGTCTGAATCCTAATACCATCCTCTGAAAGACCAATCAGTGAGTGCTCTTAACTGCTGATCCCCACATTTCATTCAATTTAGGTACCCCTAATTTTCTGAAGATAGAATATTAGTAGCCTCGGGTTTGATGAAGTTGCAGGCATTGCAGCATCTTAGAGGCATGCGAGACCAAGAGGGTCAAGAGAAGAGAGACATTTCAATGTTTTGCCTTTAATAAGCACCCTATCCCTAGAGTGACTGGAGAAGACCTGGCACCTCCTACCGATCCAGCCCCCCTGTCCCCCCCACTGTGGATGGAGGACAGATGGAGAACTTGCTGGAAGGGGCGGGTTAATCTGTTGCCGCCTCTCCCTGCTGTGTGCACTTGGGGAAGGGACTCACCTTTCTGGGCTTTGGGACCCTCAACCTTGAATGGGTTCAGTCCTGTTATCTCACTCAAAGGGGCTGGCATGGTGGAAGTCCAGATAACATTACTTTTTGACATAGGCCCTCACTCCATGGTATTACACCATCTCGCTGCCCTTAGATGATGCTTGCCTGGTCTGAACCTCAGCTTCCTCAATGGTAAAGTTGGTACTGGAGAGACAGTCAACCTGGGAGTTCTGTTTCTTGCTCATCTCTCTACACAGAGTGCCTGTTGCTATACTTCCAGCTTCCTTTGTGGACTATGGAAGTATTACAAGACTTCCACCACTATAAGAGGCCAAATCTTCCTCGTAGGCATTTTGGCCATCTGCACAGATGGCCTCTCAATGTGAATAAACATGGTCCCACCTAAGGTCAGGCCAAACCTTTCTTTCTACCTTCTCTCTCTGCAGCTGTTTTTTTTGTCTTTAATGGTTCATCTGTTTTTATTTTATGCACATTGGTGTTTTGCCAATGAGGGTGCCAAATCACTTGGCACTGGATTATAGATAGTTGTGAGCTGCCATGCGGGTGCTGGCAACTGAACCTGGGTCCTCTGGAAGAGCAGCCAGTGTTCCTAACCACTGAACCATCTCTCCAGCCCTACAGCTGGCTTGAAAAATAATGTAATATATGGTGCCAAAGGACTTGGGATGAAAAACCTGAGCCTACTAGCCGCTCAAGTCTACCCATGGACCAACCTCCCTGGCTGTCATATAAGCTCTGGGCTCAAAAGTGCCCAGCAAGGCCGATTCTTGGGCAACCCCTTCTTTTCACCCCTTTTCTGTCACCTTACTACCCTGACACACAGTCTGACCTAGATGGGGGGCGACATTGCTTCAACCAGAACATGCATGTAACATAGCAGAACACGGGGACAAGGTAATCTATTGGAACTAACTCAGGGGCGCCTGGTTAGGTTTCAGGTCTCATTGATATTTCCTTAAGACCAGTTTAGTGAAGGCACCGGAGACTGTCCACTGTTGCAAGACCACTTGTCCAGCTGAAAGTTCTGACAATCTTCCACTAGCCCTGTAGCTCCTTAACCCTGGAACTGTAATAGTTGGGGACTCCCACTTAACACTCCAGATGTTTTTGGTCTTCCCAGAACTTAGAGGATGCTCTAAGCAGCTGGATGCAGACCTCTATTTTTACCTTGGCCCTGGGCCAAGTGATGGCTTCCAAATTCTCCATCCAAAGTACCCTGAGCCTGGCTGCAGGCTAATCTAAAACACTCCATTTGGGGGACCTCATATCCAGTTTACTGGTTTAGCTCTGAGTCCAAATCAATCCTCAATGTACATTGGCCAAATGGCCACTGCTGGCCCAAATTGGGAACTTTCAACTTCTAATACCTAAATTGATTTAGGTAACTATAATATGGAATGGTAGCCTGAGCCCCATCCCCCACAAACCCCACAGTTCACTTGAATCTTTCTCAGTGCTCTGGCTTGCAACTGCATCAGGAGACGGGATGACATAATCCTTCGTTCCTTCCTTCCTTCTTTCCTTCCTTCCTTCCTCCCTCCCTCCCTTCCTTTCTTCCTTTCTATTTTCTTTCTTTCTTTTTTGTTTGGTTTTTTGTTTTTACTTTTTTAGAGACAGGGCTTCTCTGTGTAGTTCTGGAGGCTGCCCTGGAATTTTCTCGGTAGACCAGGCTGGCCTTGAACTCACAGAGATCCACAGAGTTCCACCTGCCTCTGCCTCCCAAGTGCTGGGATTAAAGGCGTGTGCCACCACCACCCCGCAGATATTTAACTCTTGAGAACACCTAAGAAGTAAACTGTTTCCCTTAGAGGTTACAAGTGGCAAGGTGTTTATATCCTGAATTCTCCCTCTTTTTCTTGGTTTTGTTTACTATCTTTAAAGCTTTTGTTGAGCCAGGCAGTGGTGGCACACACCTTTAATCCCAGCTCTCAGGAGGCAGAAGCAGGTGGATCTATGTGAGTTCAAGGCCAGCCTGGTCTACAGAGTGAATTCCAGTACAGGCTCCCAAGCTACAGAGAAACCGAGTCTCAGAAAAAAAAAAAAAGAAAGGCTTTTGTTGAAACTTTAACTTGCTGTATTTTAGTATTTCCAAGTTCATTGAGTGTGATTTTACCTTTTTTTTTTTTTTTTTTTTTTTTTGGTTTTTAGAGACAGGGTTTCTCTGTGGTTTTGGAGCCTGTCCTGGAACTAGCTCTTGTAGACCAGGCTGGTCTCGAACTCACAGAGATCCGTCTGCCTCTGCCTCCCAACGTACATTGGCCAACGTACAGTGCTGGGATTAAAGGCGTGCACCACCACCGCCCGGCCTTGAGTGTGATTTTAAAAGGATATATAGATAACCTTAATTTGCTATCACACACCACGTGTACGACTTGGATTCAATTCTTGCCTTATGGATGTCCTTGAAGTAGCAAGACACTCGCCACCTTGGCTGATGACCTAGACTCACCTTGGAATGCCCTGTGACTGGCTGCTATCTTGGAAGCCACGTGACTCAGCCACCATCTTTATTAAGGTTAAAGAAAGGGCATGCCATGTGACTTTACCACCATCTTAGTTAAGGTGACCAATCAGAGCAGCACCCATAAAACAGCTCCATCCACTGAGCTCTCTGCTTATCTTGTATCTCCCACCAGCTTCCAAGATAAGGTTTGTTTAGAATCTGAGTTATAGAAAAAGATGGCATTTTGTAAAACTAGACTAAAAAGAACAATCTTTCTGTGGACTGTATTTATGGTTTTAAGTTTATTTTGATACAAATAGATTGATCTTTGATTGAAGATTTATAATTTTTAAGGCTTAAAATTAACAGGGATAAAATTATAAAATCCCAAACTTATAGAAGAGTTACTTACTAATTGTAAATTGTTAAAGATAATTAAGATACGCAAGCTACCGATCAGTCGTGCTAAGTACAGATGTAATTTACAGAGACAAGATTGGAAAGAGAGGTCAGTTTTTATCTTCCATCCTACAGATACTGTTACCTCCTATCCTATAGTATTCTGCATATATTATCAAATAATTCAAAAGCAAGTAAGGTAAAAACAAGTTTAAAGGAAACTTAAAGTTTGTTTAATGTAAAATAATACTCAAAATTTCCAAGCATTGATGGCTCACACCTTTAATCCCAGCACTTGGGAGGCAGAGATAGGTGGATCTCCATGAGTTCAAGGCCACCCTGGTCTACAGAGTGAGCGCCAGGACAGCCAGGGTTATCACAGGAACAAACCGGCAGATCTCTGTGAGTCAGAGGCCAGCCTGGTCTACAAGAACTAGTTCCAGGACAGGCACCAAAGCTACACAGAGAAACTCAGTCTTGAAAAACAAACAAAAAACCTCAAAAGCAGGTATATTTTAAAAATTGATTATTAAAAGAAAGGAATGCTTGAGGAAAATGTGCTGGCATGGCAGGAAAGCCCAGGCTCAAGTAATTTCCTTAGAAGAGCACAGGCTCCCTCAGATGGCGCACCATCCCACCAGAGTAAGCTGCGTGCTAGCCTCCTGACAGGACCAGGATGCACGGGAATACAACTGACCAACCAAAGAACCGACAAAAACGCTCCTCCTTATCTGAAGAGTTACTCCTCCTGTCTCGAAAGAGAGGGGTTGTATGCCCTTGCCCAGGGGAAGATCTCAGAGTCTACACCCACATCCTAACTGTCTCAAACAGCAGAGTGGCAAACACCAATTCCTCTGCCCTCAGTGTCTCCTGAACTGACATGTGAGGCTGATGGGAACAGGGAGCAAACCTTGTATGTAAGCCTACCAGCGACTGGGATGGGGTCTTCACGCTAGTTCATGAGTCATGCCCTTTACCCTAGAATTTTGTCCTCTTCTTAGCAAAAGCTAATCTCAGGGTCCACACCCTAACCACCCATGTTCCCTGATCATAGGAGGATGCCAGATACTGACATCAGGCTCACAGCTTTGGAACATTGCTTAGAATATCCAAACGGTTGTTTCCAGACAACCCCTCTACAGAAGAATGGATAAGGAAAATGTGGTACATTTACACAATGGAGTACTACACGGAAGAAAAAAATAACAGCATCTCGAATTTTGCAGGAAAATGGATGGAAACTCAAAACACCATTTTGAGTGAGGTAAGCCAGACCCGGAAAGACAACTATCACATGTTCTCACTCTTAAGTGGTTTTTAAAACATAAAGCAAAGAAAACCAGCCTACAAACTATAATCCCAGAGAACTTAGACAACAGTGCAGACGCTAAGAGAGACTTACATAGATCTAATCTACATGGGAAGTAGAAAAAGACAAGCTCTCCTAAGTAAATTGGGAGCATGGGGAACTTGGGAGAAGGTTGAGGAGGAGGAGAGAGACAGAGAGGAGAGCAGAGAAAAATGTAGAGCTCAATAAAAATCAATTAAAAAAAGAATATCCAAATGGTATTTTTTTTTTAGTTATAAACTGATTGACCCATTAGCTCAGGCTTTTGATTAACTATTATAACTTATATTAACCCATTACTCTTTCTTTCTTTCTTTCTTTCTTTCTTTCTTTCTTTCTTTCTTTCTTTCTTTAAGATTTCTGCCTCCTCTCCACCACCGCCTCCCATTTCCCTCCCCCTCCCCCAATCAAGTCCACCTCCCTCGTCAGCCCAAAGAGCAATCAGGGTTCCCTACCCTGTGGGAAGTCCAAGGACCACCCACCTCCATCCAGGTCTAGTAAGGTGAGCATCCAAACTGCCTAGGATCCCACAAAGCCAGTATGTGCAGTAGGATCAAAAACCCATTGCCATTGTTCTTGAGTTCTCAGTAGTCCTCATTGTCTGCTATGTTCAGCGAGTCCGGTTTTATCCCAGGCTTTTTCAGACCCAGACCAGCTGGCCTTGGTGAGCTCCCGATAGAACATCCCCATTGTCTCAGAGTGTGGGTGCACCCCTCACGGTCCTGAGTTCCTTGTTCGTGCTCTCTCTCCTTCTGCTCCTGATTTGGACCTTGGGATTTCAGTCCAGTGCACCAATGTGGGTCTCTGTCTCTGTCTCCTTTCATCACCTGATGAAGGTTAATATTCAGGAGGATGCCTATATTTTTTCTTTGGGTTCACCTTCTTATTTAGCTTCTCTAGGATCACTTATTATAGGCTCAATGTCCTTTATTTATGGCTAGAAACCAAATATGAGTGAGTACATCCCATGTTCCTCTTTTTGGGTCTGGCTTACTCAGGATAGTGTTTTCTATTTCCATCCATCAAATGGTATCTTTGACACTGGTTTTGTGTCTGTACGGTCAACAAAGGATTCTATGAAGTGATACCCCAAGCCCTCAGGTTCTTCAGGAGGAGATGACTCAGATGAAGGAGTTTCTCTCCAACCTGGGCTATCCTGTGGTACTTTGAGACTATAATCCAGTCTCTACCCAGAAAGAGAGCACTGGGGCCATGCCTGTGCTCTCCCCTTGAAGCCTACAAGTATAGGGGCTTTGGCAGTGAAGTAAAGAGCCCCAGTAAAACAGAGACATTACTGTTCTCTGGGCGTTCAATGAGGCTTGTGGATATTTTCTTAAACAATTCCAAAAGCCAAAAGCTCATTTAATTTAGTTATCTTGCTTTATAAATTATGCCTCTAAACAACCAATCTATTTTAAATAGACTGATGTGAAGAAATATGCTCACTGCTGTGAGTGTGTGGTGACCTAGAGATTTGTCCTTCCACAGAAGGGGTAGAGAGTTGGCTTTAGCCTTCTTTGTTAATTCAGACCGTGTTACATGTAAATTATTTGTTACAGACTTGATGTGACTGGCTGCTTTCATCTGTTGGTCCAGTGTATGGAATGAGAATGCAGAGTTCTTTTTTTCTTTTTTTTTTAAGGTCTCTGTTAACAGGGATAATTTTACAAAACTTTGTGAAGTGAATGATTTACTCTTGACAAGCCAAACACTGTCTCTGGGAGTATAGTTTTTAAATTGAAAATTAGAAATCATTTCTTTCTGGGGAATACAACTTAGAATTAAATTGTCTCTTTATGCAGCCTGCCAATATAAAATATACTCACTATATAATCTTAGAATATAACTATAACATTTTATGTTAAAAATAGGTATTGCCATGTTTTCAAATACTGGATATCGTCTTTTAAGGTAATAGTTCTAATTTTTAAAATTTTACCTTATCAAACTTTCTAACAAAAGTTTTGTTTTACTTGAGATACTCTGTTTCTGCACATCAAGTAGCAGCTGGTGCTGTTAATATTTGAAACAAATATACAAAGTTCATCATACATGGACGCAAGAAGTATCACGTGCTCCCCTTTCTGTTCAGGTTCATGTCTTAGATGCCAACTTTAAATGACGTCTTTTACAAACCTGCCAGGTGCTGGTTCCTCGTGCGGGAGACTGACGTAACAAACAGCTAGTTAGTCACCTTATCCTTCTACAGAGCTCTGGTCCAGCCAGTTGTGCAATTGCATTTCACCTATTTTAACTTACGTTATATTCACTCATGTTGATCTGGATGTAAACGTTTTCCCCCGTCTCTTCACGCTCCCCACAAAGCTGTACAGTTATTTCCTCCTGACCTCTATTCTGGATCTTTACCAACTGTCAAGTTCTCTCATGGCCCCTTGATGGACCCTCTTCTGAGGCATTCTAACTGCTGCTCCCCTCACCGCCCTCTGTCAGCCTTGAAGCGGTTACTGAGAGACTGATGTCTCCAAACCCCTAAAAGTAATTCGGGTGACCTCTAGAAGAACTAATGGGCCATGGGCAACCCGACTCATCCTTGTTCTTGCCACTCTGGACATTGTTTTGGGGTCTCAGAACTGAAACAGCTGGACTGAAGCCACTTTTGCCTCAATTCACCTCTGTCTCACAGGCTCAGATCAGCCTAACGGTCTTCAGGACCAGCTGGACGTGGTGCCTGCTGCAATACTCCAAGGTTATAGGACCAGATCTAACTCCTGCTAAGGATGGGACCTGTGCCTCCTTGAACAATCCTGTTTCCACACCAACAAATCCTAAGTGGTTTGAGCTGAGGCCTAAAGACACAGGGACCAGGCACAGCTGCCCCCGGTTCCCTCCCGCTCTGGCTCCTCCCCTGGGTCACTCTTTCCTCCTTATTATCCGCACACCTGTGTTTTCACCTGTCTGTTAAATGTTTCGTTTTCTGAGCTTCACCCTAGACCCAGACAAATGTTCCACGTCAGCTCTCTTGATAGCTCATACCCTACAGCAGCTCCATTTGCTCCATCTGATGCATCTGCACCAGACCTTGTGGATGCCGTGGAGAAACTGCCTGAAAGGGACCTTCATCCCTCTCACCCCAGGCCAGATACAATCCTTTACGTTCCCCCTCTAGTCCCTCCTGTTCCCTTCCTTTGATGCCCCCGTAGCCCCGGCCATGTCTGCTGACTCATCTGATGTAACAGTCCTGGCAATGGGACCGTCGCTGTTACCCTGGATCCACTCTAAGCTCACCTTTTCCCACCTCTGTTCCTCTCAACTCAATCTTCATAGAAAATCTCTTGGTTTTACTCCATAACTAAATTGCCTGCTTTCAGCGCTCTAAAAATGAGTTTCCAATTCTCTTCAGGAATACGGGGCAGCAATCACTTGAACATCACAGCGGATCAAGTTTAAGACTCTCCTGCTACATGACCAGAGGACCTGGTCTTCGATGGAGCTGGACATAGACCCTCCTCTGCGGAGAGTAGCTGTTACATCCCTGCTCAGCATCTGCATATCCTGTCAGAGTTGGGAGTGACAGTTTCCCGCTGGAGGACTACACTTCCCAGCTTCCCATGAAGACTTCAGAAGTTGCTCTTGCCCCTCTAAGGGGCCTCAGTCCATCTTCCCCTGTGGGCATTTTGACCTTCTGCACACAGGAGTAACAAAGGTGCCCCTCGATGTAATAAATATGGCTCTGCCTAAGGTCAGACCAGATCTGTCTCTTACTGCTGTTCTCTCTCCACCTGCTTTATGAAATAGCCTAACACTAAGGGCTACCTAACCCTGTGTGCATACTTCACAGTATAACTTTTACCTAGCCAGCAGACCCTTGGTGTGGGCATTCAGCTCAACAAGCCATGAGGGCCTGCATGTACACATTCAACTTGGGGCCAAAGACAATGCTGCTCTTCTTCTTCTTCTTCTTCTTCTTCTTCTTCTTCTTCTTCTTCTTCTTCTTCTTCTTCTTCTTCTTCTTCTTCCTCCTCCTCCTGCTCCTCCTCCTCCTCCTTCTTCTTCTTTCTTCTTCTTTTCCTTCTCCTTCTCCTCCTCCTCTTCCTCTTTCTCCTCCTCCTCCTCCTCTTTTTCTTTTTCTTTTTTTTTTTTTTTGAGACATAGTCTTATATGCCTCCTAGCCTGGGCTTTCAAATCTCAATTCTCCCACATAGCTTCCTGACTGCAGAGGTGTATCACGCGCACAGCTCAGGCCTTTACTCTTTTTAGTTTTTCCTTGTTTTGTGCCTGTGAATCTGCAGACGCTCAGGAAATGTGGATGTATTAGTGGATGAATACATGAGCCATCCAAGCAGTGAATGACGGGGAGGTAAATGCTACCATGAGAGAGTTCTCTGTCCTGTGGTACAGTGTGGGGGCTAAGGAGACCTGCCCCACCGACAGTGAGTGAGGGTGACCTGGGCTCACTTAGCTGTATTTCAGAATCCTTGCTTTCAGCTGGCCTCTGTGGCATTGATAGGTTGATAACATTGTTTGACTTCGGGCTCTTATCTTGGTTTTGCCTTCATTATTTTTTCTTATTTAGTCGTAGTACTGAGGATCTGAACCCAGGGCCTCTCCCATGCTAGGCAAGTGTTTTACCACTGAGCTCTAATCCCAGCCCTTATTTTATTTTATTTCTTTTCTATTTTAAAGCCTGGTCAGTAGGTTGTGCTGACTTCGAACTCACTCTGTAGTTCCAGGCTAGTCTTGAACTTGTGATCCCTCAACCCTCTGAGTAACTAGCCTTTTTTTTTTTTTTGGCATATCTTAGCTGTGACCCTGGACCCTGTTTGAATTTCAGCTTCTAAAACTGCCTGACCTTGACTTCCTAAGACTCAGGTGCTGTTCCTTAGGTCGCTGTGTCCAAGCCTGGCCAGCGCTAGGTGAAAGGTGGAGGGTGTCTTCCTCCTTTTCACACCACAGAGCTAGGAGCAGCCTGTCTCAAGCCCCAGAAAAGAGCACCATTTCCTCATCCCCTTGATGGTTTTCTTCTGCTGAAGGCATCAATGTTTGCTCAGCCGTGTAAGTCTTAAATAAGCATCTACGTGACATGCTGCGGATGATGAAAGCTGTCTACGGAAAGATCATCTCGCACGGTCATGTTTCCATCATTATCTGGGGCCTCTGCAGCTCCTAAATGATGACATTAGTCCTCATACCACGTAAAATGACTAGTTCCTCTGGGCGGGTTTATTTTTAATAGTGTATGTCAGCAGCAAATAGCTGGGAAGACCCCAGAGGAAAAGCCCCCGCTCTGGCTCTCACGCTTACTGAAGTGATGATATGGATACATTTAATATCTATATTAAAAACCTTTTAGGCGCCGTGGTGGTATTGAACTGGATAGCTAGAAGCGTGCAGGAAGAATCCAGGGCTGTTTATAGGCACTCAGTGGCATGTGCTGTACAGCCTCTTGAGGATGTTCAGAGTCAAACTTGGGCTTCAAAAATCTTTGAGGGACATTTGACTCCTGCAGGAAAATGCTCAGAAACACAAGTCCAGTGGGTCAGATCCCTTCCTCCCGGCTTTTCTGTAAGAAGGTTGGTAAGTTTGCAGCGCTATTAAAATGGTTACTCACTCACATCCAGCAAGGGTGAGGTTGCCTCTGAGGCTGGACTTCATTTGCATGTCTGCAAGATACTTTGTTTCTCCTAAAGATGGTGGAGGATTCTCTGCGGTGCAGGGGGGGGGGATGCCCCTCCCTCACCCTTTTGTTTTGAGACAGAGTTTCACAATGTAGCCTTGACTAACCTGGAATCTACTATGTAGATGAGGCTGGTCTTAGGCTCAGTGGTTTGTCAGCCCAGTCCTCTTCAGTACACCACCCCATTAAGCAACAAAAATCCTTAATTTTTTTTCTTCTTTATAGCTCAAGCTGGCCCCAAACTCTCATGCTGCTGTTTCAGCCTCCTTAGTGCAGGGATGACAGGCTTGAGCCCCTGCCTAACAGACCACACACAGAGTGGTGCAGAGCATTGTTTCGAGGTTGATCCAGAGGAGATGCAACTGCACTGCTTTCCCATCCCATCTACTGTGGACTCCAGACTGTCCTTATGGCCTGTCTTTCAGGCAGTTGCTGCAAGGGTGTTAGGCTGGCCCAGAAAGGAAGAAGTACAGGGCGGTGGGGCTGGGGTGGGGGTAGGGTGGGGGTACTGCAGCTGAGACACTCATTCTCCCTCTATGGTTCTGACTCTGGCCTTTCAGCTTTAACCTAAGGTAAAGCAAATTCTGGCTCCAGGGAGGGCACACTAGCAGACTGTGGCAGACCATGTGTAATGGTCTGCTCTGTCCTTTTAAGAGACAAGCCACCCCCACTCCTTCCCTGGGCTGCTGAGGCAAGCTGACTTCCAGGTGGAGTCTCTTCCTTTCTATCTCCCTCTCAAAGAGGCAGCTTCTGTCTCTCCCTTCTCCCCACTTCTCCCTTTCCCCCTCTCTATTTCTCTCTCTCTCTCTGCTCTTCTTCCCTTCTCCTCTTTCCCCTCCATAACCCACTAAATAAATATCCAACCTCACTCTGCATGAAGTGCCTATCTGTCTGTCTCTCGCCCACCACGTGGCTCCCTGCCCAGGACCAGCCACCTTCAGAGACCTGTGTCGTGGTCTTGTGGTGTGCCCATCCGTCTGTCTCTCCTCGTGAGACTGGCTGCCCCGTGAGGTCTCTCACCCACCATGTGGCTCCCTGCCTGGGACTCGCTGCCCCTCGTGGCCCACTGCAGCCACTTGGCGAACTACCTGGGACTGCCTGCTCTGGAGACCCACAGCCCGCTGCCTGCTGCCACTTCGGGGACCTGCGGCTTGGTCTCGGGAGGGCTGCCTGCTGCAGCCACTCGGGGAACTGTACAGTCCCTGTGTGGGACTGGCTGCTCTCGAGACCCACAGCCCGCTGCTTACTGCCACTTCCAGGACCTGCGGCTTGGTCTTGGGACCGCTGCCCACTGCAGCCACACAGGGATCTGTAGCATCTTACTTTTACCATTACACCATGGCCATCTCATCTGTGATTTTGCCCCATTGGATTCTGTCAACTACCATCCAAACCTAAGAAATTCCAGAAACGACCAAACTATAGTTTAGCCTTGACAATTAGAGTCAATTAATAAGCTTTAAACCATAGGCCATTCTCTGTAGGGTGGGGAGCTCTCACGGTATTGGACTCTCGCAGTATCAGACGTGGTCCCCCTGGGGCTTGTGAGTCATGCCCTTTTCCATATTTTCTGCTCTGTTCACGTCATCTGTCCACAGTCCCCTAGAAGCCATCCCACGGAAGGGGAAAGGATCTTGTGTCTGTAACCTAAGCAATAGACAGATCTTAGGAGGTGGCCAGTGTCTGCATAGGGATGACTTAATCCAGTGAAGTTCTGTATTCCCTCCCCGGCTTTGAGGGCAGAGGGAACTTCATAAGAAGGATGGCACAGTCTTTCCTACCCTCCATAATCAGGGGGCTTTTGTTTTTATTTGATTTTTTTTAAAGCATCATTTTATTGCCAGGCGGTAGTGGCACATGCCTTTAATCCCAGCACTCGGGAGGCAGAGGCAGGTGAGTCTCTGTGAGTTCGAGGCCAGCCTGGTCTACAAGAGCTAGTTCCAGGACAGGCACCAAAAACTACAGTGAAACTCTGTCTCGAAAATCAAAAAAAAAAAAAAAAAGCATGATTTTATTTATATGGGGGGGGGCACACATACCACAGTATGCTCGGGGAGGTCAGAGAACAACCCGTGGAGTTGGTTTCCTTTTTCCACTTTTATCGGAGTTCTGGAAATTGAACTTGGGTCATCAGTCTTTTGCCACAAGAACTTTTACCCATAAGCCATCGTATCAGGCATATGTTATTTACTCTAAATTAGCATTTTTCAAACAGACGCTGCTGTAAGCCAGGTGGTCTGTAAGCCTATATAGCTGAGGCTGGCCTTGAACTTTTGCTTCTTCTGCCTCCACCTCCTGCATAGTGGGGCTGACAGGTCTTTGCCACCGGGCTTGCTTTACAGGATTTTCAGTGTAGCAGACTCCGCCCATCGACTACAGCTCTCGTCTACGGGAGAAAGGGCCCCTTTCTGTGGGGGGCTGGCTAGACCCGAAGACTGAAGGGCTCGCCCAAGACTCTAGGGCAGGAAACAGAAGGTAGAGGAGTCTTGAATGAGGCTTCTGGGTGTGTGCGGCGGGATTTGGGGGTTTCCTCCTCTCTTTTTTGCATTCGAGTAGAAAAACCATGAGCATTTGGCGAGATTGCTGTTGGGAGTTTGTAAAAGAGGTAAGAAAAAAGAAACGCAAGAAGAGGTCTGGTCTTCAGCTGCTGGCTGACCTGGCCAGAAAAGCTTGCTAGGAAAAAGCCTCGCAGCTGTGAGACTGGAGCAGCGTGTGGGGGCGGGGCCTGGGTAGTCCCGGAAGTACCCTGCTGGGACCCTTGATTTGGGTGAATCGGAGAAAAAAGACTGTGATACTGAGAGGAGCAGTATCTGCAGGCCACCACCTGCCCTGACAGGTATTGGCGAAAGTGGGGCCTTGACCTTATTTCTTGGGTCCGACTTTCACTGGGAATACCAGAAGTCTCACCACGTGTACATGGCGACCTCCAGCATTGTCCTCACGGCTGTCAAGAGAAGTGGAGACTAGTTCAGGCTCGCTCTGTCTCTGTGCACATGCGTGTGTGGAGGCCAGAGGTTGACAGCAAATGTCTTCCGCAACGGCTCTCTACCCATTATTTTTCTTTTTTGGTTTTAAATTTACTTATTTATTTGATTTTGGGTTTTTTTTGAGACAGGGTTTCATTGTGTTGTTTTGGAACCTGTCCTAGGACTCTCTCTGTAGACCAGTCTGATCTCAAACTCAACAAAGAGCCACCTGCCTCTGCCTCCAGAGTGGCAGGATTAAACAAAGGTGTGAGCCACCACCTCCTGGCTTTATTTTATGTGTGTTAATGTTTTGCCTGCATGTATGTCTGTGTGAGGCTGTCAGATCCCTCGGATCTGGAGTTACAGACAGTTGTGAGCTGCCATGTGGGTGCTGGGAATTGAAGCTAGGTCCTCTGAAGAGCAGCCAGTGAGCCATCTCTCCAGCCCCGCCCCCCAAAGATGGTTACATAGCCATTACTCTGCAATGCTCCAGCCGCCCCCTCCCAGATGGTTACATAGAGGTTACTGTGCATTGCTATAGGTGAAGACAGTGTACTTCAGACCTTATAACCCCTGATTCAAACCCAAAATGCTGAAAACAGACTGATAACTATCCCACACTCAGTGACACAGCTCAGGCAGAGACGGACAAGGAGGGAGCCACTTGGGGTCTGAAGAGGCTTTGTAGGACCGGAGGACCACAGTGACGTGTTCAGTGCCTAGGAATGGAAGATGACAGGGATGAGAACATTCCTAGGCTGGGGTAGAGGTCAAGTGTGTGTGTGTGTGTGTGTGTGTGTGTGTGGTGGGGGGGTTGTGTGACAAACCTTTCCAAGGACTTAGCCACACCCGTATGTGTTGTCTTTGTCACTCAGGGCAGCAGTGTCTTCTGGGATGGGGTCCAGAAGTTTTACTGATACTACCGTGAACTTGTGGAGATGGGGTTGACCTTGCCTGAGCATCCCTGTACCAAAGAGAGACAAGGTCGTTACTAAACATGGCTTCCTGGAAACTGGAAGTGTCCCCCTGCCAAAGGAGGGCTGATTGTTTACCTCAGCAGATTCTTCCTGGCACCTCAGTGTTTCCATCTGACTCAGCATGTATCTTGTGGGGCTCCCCTCATTCTTGGGAAACAGGGAGAGTGGCCAATAGTTATGGCTCTAACATACAACCTGAAGAGTTACACTGACTTGACACGAGTGTGTACTCAGAATCCATGACCTCATGCAGTCCCCTCAGGGTCCCGATGCACAGAAGGCGACTTTAAATGCTGTTGCATGTGGGCCATGTGAAGAAGTTTTGATTAAGGATATTTGGAAAATCGCTTATGCAACAGAGCAAGGTCCTTTGCAGCAGGAATTGGCAGAATCTTAAACCATGCAGTTATGATTACCAAAGGGCAGCCCCGTGGCTCTGGAAAATCTTCCTTCCTGTTTGTTGGTTTGTTTTTGTTTTTTGTTGTTTTTTTTTTTTTTTGAGACAGAGTTTCTCTGTAGCTTTGGAGACTTAGTATTTTATTTTATTTTCCTTTTTTACAATCTTTCCTGAGAGTGTTATCAAGAACATTCTTTGAGACATTCTGTTTCGTTTTTCCTTAGAGCTCTCTCTTGTTGCCTCTTAACACCATAATCCCTTTCTCTCAAGGGATTTGTTTGTTTGTTTGTTTTTGAGATTGAGTCTCAGAAGTCCCAGGCTACCCTTGAACTCTAGGTGGTCAGGGAGGATGAGTTTATACTTGCTATCCTCTGGTCTCTACCTCCTGAGTGCCGACATTACAGGCGCTGACGTTACAGGCGCCGACATTACAGGCATGCATTACTACCCCTGTTCTGGCCCTGATTTCTCCTCTATGCCCTAGGCTAGCACTCACAGATGGAGCCACATCCCTAGCCCTCCAGGGGCTTTTCAGAATTGTGACTTTCTGTTTTCAGGAAGTGGGTCCTTTCTCTGGATTGGTTAGTTTGAAAACAGAGGTGGTTAATGAAGAATGGGGGAGGGCACTATGCATCTGCCACTGTCACCTTCTGACTCTGGGTTCCAGGGTGGGTACAGATACCTAACCCCATCCTGAACTCAGGGTGACTGTGAGGGTTGACATTTCCAACCCGCATTGACGTTTATCTTGAGGAGGGGGGTGGAGGGTGGTTGGGGAGTCAGGAGTGGGGGGCAAGGGAGAAAGGAGCTTTCTCAAGGAAGCCATTGCTCATCTGCCTGGGGACACAAACTGGAGGAGGAGGCTGCCTGGGGACACGAACTGGGGGAGGAGACGGAAGAGGAGGAGGAGCAGGGAGAAACCCCTGAGGGTCTGAGCAAAAGGGGCCCGCTTTTATGGCCTTCCTGTTTATGGTAAGAAGTCAGCAGCTGAGGAGCCAGGTTGTCTCCTGTAACAGCTGGCTGGGGACCTGCTCCCTGGATGGCAGTGGGAGTGGAATCTGCCACAGGCCATGCTGCCTTGGGGCGCATTGTTTTAGACCAGCACGTTTTCTCCCCAAACCAACTTGGTTGGTCGTGGATCTGTGTGCACAATTCAGATCTGATCTCAGCTCCACCACAGGATGGCTGTACAATTTCAGGTGGACCCGTGTGTCTCTGCGCCTCCTTTGTAGCGAGTGATACGCCTCCCTCAATGGGGTTTGGGAGAATGCACAGTCCGATGTGTCTGACATGTGGGAAATGTCAATATGGTTTTACTGCGAAGATCTTTCATCTCTCTTCCAGACCCAGCCTGAGGTCACGGGATGGGGTGGGAGGGTGTGGGTGGTGGTGAAGAGGAACCTGTCTACAGGCAGCTGGGAGAGCTGCTCTGGGAGGCTCCTTGCCTCCCAGGAAATACAAGCTGTGATGGACCACAAGGTGCCCAACTAAGACGAAGAACATGGTGTCAGGGCAGCAGACAGCGGGAGAAATCAATAAACTATAATTATCAAGAACAGTGTCTGCAGGGTTGGGGGTGGGAATGGACACAGAGATGAGAGGGGCAGGGGGATACCAGAGGGAGAGCAAGGCAGAAACGTGTGCGCACGTGCACGTGCGCACGCACGCACGCGCACACACACACACACACACAGAGTCATATACAGGAGTGTACAGCAAAAGAAGCTAATGGGGAAAAGCAAGGTGTGGCGCTTGTCCTGGTGGAGGAGTTTAGGGTGGGTAGAACACAGGACCAGCACAGCCTCCGCTATACCTCTCCTCTAGATTATGAGCACAGGGACAAAAGCAGGAGATCCCAAATGGAGTATCTAAAAAGGACGCTACAGAACTCGGATGCAAGGGCCAGATCTGCCATCATGTGCTTAAAACATCCAATGCACAAATTTAATCATTGCTTAGATACTGAACCAATGTTACTCATAACTGGTAGGTTAAAACAGGATGAGTCATCTCCATCCTGGACGTTTTGGCCCCACCGCCACTGACACTCTTCTGCCTGGATCCCACCTGGGAGACTCTTGTCATAAGAGTTGGTGAATACTGCCAGCCTGGCACTCTGACATTTAGAGGCAGGCACAGAGGCTTCTCAAATACTCTAGCCTCGCATGTGACCTGACTGCTTTTGAAAAGCTACCATTGCCCTGATGGCCAACACTTGCCACTTCAATACCATCCTTGAGGAGGGGTTGTAGGATATGTGGGTTTCCTGTCCCCCGTTCCTCTCCTGTAGTCTGGTTCCTGTAGTCTACCAGCTGTGGTGTTCAAGGGTGAAGCAGCTGCAGGTCCTCTTGGGTCTATGAAAAAACCCTCCTCATTACCTTCCTTGACTTCAAACTCTATTACAGAGCTACAGTATTGAAAACAGCTTGGTATTGCCATAAAAACAGAGAAGTCGACCAATGGAATCGAATAGAAGACCCTGACATTAACCCACAAATCTATGAACACCTGATTTTCGATAAAGGAGCTAAAAGTATACAATGGAAAAAAGAGAGCATCTTCAACAAATTGTGCTGGCAAAACTGGATGTCAACCTGTAGAAGAATGAAAATAGATCCATATCTATCACCATGCACAAAACTCAAGTCCAAATGGATTAAAGACCTCAATATCAGTCCGAACACACTGAACCTGATAGAAGAGAAAGTGGGAAGCACTCTACAACACAAGAGATGCTCTATCACATGTCAAAAGCATTTGTTCAACTATGTTCATAGCAGTATTATTTGTAATAGCCAGAACCTGGAAACAACCTAGATGCCCTTCAATGGAAGAATGGATGAAGAAAGTATGGAATATATACACACTAGAGTACTACTCAGCAGTAAAAAACAAGGACTTCTTGAATTTTGCATGCAAATGGATGGAAATAGAAAACACTATCCTGAGTGAGGTAAGCCAGACCCAAAAAGAGGAACATGGGATGTACTCACTCATATTTGGTTTCTAGCCATAAATAAAGGACATTGAGCCTATGATTTGTGATCCTAGAGAAGCTAAATAAGAAGGAGAACCCAAAGAAAAACATATAGGCATCCTCCTGAATATTAACCTTCATCAGGTGATGAAAGGAGACAGAGACAGAGACCCACACTGGTGCACCAGACTGAAATCTCAAGGTCCAAATCAGGAGCAGAAGGAGAGAGAGCACGAGCAAGGAACTCAGGACCACGAGAGGTGCACCCACACACTGAGACAATGGGGGATGTTCTACTGGGAGCTCACCAAGGCCAGCTGGTCTGGGTCTGAAAAAGCCTGGGATAAAACCGGACTCGCTGAACATAGCAGACAATGAGGACTACTGAGAACTCAAGAACAATGGCAATGGGTTTTTGTGGGAGCCTAGGCAGTTTGGATGTTCACCTTACTAGACCTGGATGGAGGTGGGTGATCCTTGGACTTCCCACAGGGCAGGAAACCCTGATTGCTCTTTGGGCTGACGAGGGAGGGGGACTTGATTGGGGGAGAGGGAGGGAAATGGGAGGCGGTGGCGGGGAAGAGACAGAAACCTTTAATAAATAAATAAATAAATAAATAAATAAATAAATAAATAAATAACCCTCCTAAGGGCACTCTTAGGATTTCCAAGGATGACGGGCTCCTGGTCTGTTGTTTGGTGGTCCTGGGGAAGGAACCTAGGACCTCATTGATGCTGGGCAAGCGCTCTACCACCGAGTTATATCCCCAGCCCTCTTTTTACTTTTCTTTGAGCTCATTCTGTAACCCAGGCAACCCTTCACCTTCAGTTCTAAGCTTATAGGTTTTGATCTCTTTGACTAACCTTTATTTTCAAAAATATTTAGATTGCGATTCATTAACAGTAGCAAAATTACAGTTATGAAGTAGCAATGAAAATAATTTTATGGGTGGGGGCACACAACATGAGGAACTGTATGTACTTAAGGGTCGCATTAGGAAGGTTGAGAATCTCTGCTCTAGAGTGTCAGGATTAAAAAGAGTGCTCCAATGGAAGGAGCCACTCCCCACCCATTGCAGATCTGGGCATGGACCCCAGGGCCTGGTGCTTTTGAGGCAACTGTTATCATTCATAAACACGGGGTGCCCCGAGGCTGGTCCCATGAGGGGTGGCAGGTCCCCTGGCAGGTGGTCTGAGGTCGCGAGGGAGACAGACAGATATGCCATGCTGAGAGAGTTTGGGTGTAGAGTTTATTTAGTGGGTAAGGGGATTATGGAGGACAGAGGTGAACAGAGAGATAGAGAGGGGAAGAGGAGAGGAAAGGAGAAGCGGGGAGGGAGGGAGTAGTTACCTATTCAGAAGCGGGACAGAATGGTAAGTGGTATGGGGGAGAGGAGGGACAGAGAAAGAGGAAAGAGAGAGGAGAGAGGGTAGAGGGAGGGAGTAGTTACCTCTTCAGGAGAGGGACAGAGAAAGAGAGGTATCTGGCTGGCGAGTCTCTCACCTCTCAGACTCTTTCCAGAGTTCCTATTCCTGCCTGTCCTCTCCTATTTAGCTATTGGCCATTCAGCTCTTTATTAAACCAATCAGAAGGTGTCTTAGTCAGGTGAAGAAGGATAGACACGTCTTCACACCGTGTGATCAAATATCCCCGCAACACATCCTGGCATTGCCCCCTCTCACAGAGAGCCCCAGCCTAATGGATGTCCAGGCAGGCCACCAGGATGCCGCTGGGTCTCTAGTGCCATGCCACCTTCTCCAGTGAGGAAGCTGAGGGAGTGTCTCTTCCAAGACTCATCATGAGGAAGGACAGCCAAGGTTCAATCAAGTCCCCAGGTATCAAATTTAAGAGACTCCTGTAAAACCTACTCTGTTGGGAGTGTCCAGGGACAGAGTGTCTTTTGTGTACTTCCTGGCGGCCACTGCCTCTCTCTGCCTGGACACCTTCCTTCTCTAGCTCCAGACTACAGGTTTTACAAAAGGGCCAGCTTCTGCTGGAACAGCATGGCTTGCCAGCTCCTGGGAGGCAGAAGGCCGGAGACAGCACAGGGGGAGGTCCATGGTCTGGACCTGCTCAACCCCAACAGCTCCTGAGCATCCCCTCAGTATTCTTTTGGGGGCAGGCACTGCCCAGGAAGCAGAAGGGAGAGTCCATCTCGTCATTCACTCGGTCATCTCAGTGCTGGTGAGAACATCCTTCACATCCTTCTTTTGGGCAAAATTCCCATATACACAAAACATCAGATGGGGAAGTCTGGTCTCTCTGAGCTGGCACACAGGGTCTTAGACTCTAATTTCCCAGCTGCAGAGCCTTTTTTTTTGTTTTGTTTTGTTTTTCAAGACAGGGTTTCTCTGTGGCTTTGGAGCCTGTTCTGGAACTAGCTCTGTAGACCAGGCTGGTCTCAAACTCACAGAGACCCACCTGCCTCTGCCTCCCAAGTGCTGGGATTAAAGGCGTGCGCCACCATCGCCCGGCTGCAGAGCCTTTTGGAAGGTGCATTAATTTCTACTTTTTTTTTGAGACAGCGTTTCTTTGTGTACCACTCCAGTCTGTCCTGGAACTCACTCTGTAGACCAGGCTGGCCTTTAACTCAGAGATCCGCCTGCCTCTGCCTCCCGAGTGCTGGGATTAAAGGTGTGCATCATCACTGCATGGCTCTTTGTTCCTATTTTTATGTTACTTCAAATTGATATCTGACCTTGGGCAAAGGCAGCTGGGAACTTGCTTTTTGGTCTTATCTTTGTTTTGTGTTTTTGTTTCACACTGTATAAAAGTGCTGGGCAGCTTAATTTGGGTCTAAGGAGCCAGAGAGCAGAGAACCTAACCTCCCTGCACCACTTTCTTCCTCTGAGCACAGCCCTGCATGTTCACCTAAAAAGTTTTTTCCCTATTTGATAGAGTATGGCTAGAGAAAGTATCATTTTTTTTAAAAAGTGATGATGTTTTTGCACTTTAATTAATGGAAAAGTTAAATCATAGAATCTGGTACAAGAATCCCCACAGTTTGGTCCATTTCATTCCACTTCAGGGCTCACCCTCAGGTAAGGGGGTTGGGCTTCTTCCCTTTCAACTTCAGCCCACAGTCTGCCTGTTCTTTTTTTTTTTTTTTTTTTTTTTTTTTTTTTTATTTTCGAGACAGGGTTTTTCTCTGTAGCTTTTTGGTTCCTGTCCTGGAACTAGCTCTTGTAGACCAGGGTGGCCTCGAACTCACAGAGATCCGCTTGCCTCTGCCTCCCGAGTGCTGTGGTTAAAGGCGTGTGCCACCACCGCCCGGCTCAATCTGCCTGTTCTTATATGATGTTCAGAAACAAGAACTTGTGTAGCATGATTAATAACAACCCAGAGACAGAAATTGGGGTTCAACCTGAAGGTCAGAAAAGCAAAGAGGCCAGCTACTGGCTCTTACCTCTACCTCAGTCTGAAATAGAGATGTTGCCTCCAGGAATCTCAGAATGAGACTGTGTGGGAATTGTCTCCTCCCGTCTTCTAGTCCTCTCTGGTGCTGGGATTAAAGGCATGCACCACTACAGCCTGGTTTCTATGGTGAACTAGTGTGGCTACTGGGATTAAAGGCGTGTATCACCACTGCCTGGTCTGTAATGCTGATCAGTGCAGCTGCTTTACTCCCAGAACTTCACATAAGCTTTATTTACTAAAATACAAATGAAATATCAGTACAAACTTGGGAGTCTACAAATGATGAAACGAACCTTTGGCTAGAAGCGGCTTGTCTTCAAGCGAAAGGAAGCTTTGGGTCTGGAACTGTCTAGTCCTGTCTATTGGTGTCTGCCTTCTTTGGGAAGAAGTCTGTACTACCCCCATTCCCCCAGCAGTGGGATGCTTTTCTTACTGGATTTAGGTGATGGAGAAGCCTTGAATAACGTGGGGAGAAATAATGCCGATGCTGACTTTCCCTCTACTTTGTCTCTCCGCAGTCCCACTGATGCTCAGAGCCGGCCAAGGAGTTTGCTGGCTTGGAAGTTTGTGGGTGGTGGGCATCAACAGTCTGAGGGGAAGGGGGTCTGGAAAATAGTTTTCCTAAGTAGAATCTGGAAACATCTTGGTAGAATCTCAGCTGAGGTGAGACCCGCATGCCCAGCCGAAGACAAACCCCCTGTTTTATTTCTGATACTGAGTGGGACACTCCCAGACCGGTAGGAGCTCCCATTCTGGATTTGTTAGGAAATCGTTTATAAAAGCCATAGCTGCTGGAATGGAGAGTTGAAGAGAAATCAAAGTATTTATTTTCCTGGAATATATGAATCTATCTTAAATATTCTGTGGGAACCTGTCAAAGAGACATGTCAGAGCAAAGAGAGCATCCCCCTCCTCCAGCTGCGGCTGCTCCCGAAAGTTGTTTTGCAAATTGGTTTTCTCTTTGGACTGCTAAAATTTCCTCCCATCTTGCTAGGCTCACTTGATTCTCTTCTTCATATTTTATTTATTTATTTATTTATTTTTTGGTTTTTCGAGACAGGGTTTCTCTGTGGTTATGGAGCCTGTCCTGGAACTAGCTCTTGTAGACCAGGCTGGTCTCGAACTCACAGAGATCCGCCTGCCTCTGCCTCCCAAGTGCTGGGATTAAAGGCGTGCGCCACCACCGCCCGGCTCTTCTTCATATTTTAATGGGCGTTTCTAAATACGTGTGTTAGCGTCATTTTCCTTAGTATCTTAGATCTTGTTGTTCTCCCCTGTCAAGATTTTGTATCTCTGCCTAAGACTCAGGGATTTCTGCGCATGCTTGGTCTGCATGTGCTTTCTTACTGGTTTGTCTTATGGTCCATGCTCTTCTGTGATCTCCTCCTACTGTGGGCTGCCCCCTGAAGGATGTATCTGGGTGGCTTTGATACAAAGTTTAAAGCTTGCCCCAGGTTCCAAGACTGTGTCTTTGGTTAATGCTCCTAGATTTCTCCTCGTCTGTTAACATGGACCAAGTTCCGACTTTCTGGGCTGATTTATGGTTGTATTAGGGAAAACTCTACCAGGGATATAAAATACAGTGTTCCATGCTTGGGCCTGATCTTCCGCACTATCAGTGATTACAAGTGTATTTTATAACCTTGTGCCAAATCGAAATCAAGGTGATTTGTGCATCAATCTCCCGGATAAAATCAGGGCATGCTGTATTGCAGTCTGACCTTCCTGGTGCCTTTGTTGGTGCCGTTTGCTCGTGTGCCTTGGACAATTATCATAGACGGCCAGAATTGTATCACCCACTGTAGGCAAAGGCTTAACTGCTCTCCTGGAGTCTTCCCAGAAGAGGAGGCTCCTGTGGGCTTTGTAGCATGAAGGACTGCAGGCAGCTCCTTGAGCCTTCTCTGAGGATCTTTCAAAGCAATCCTGACCTCCCCAGCTATTGTAAGAAGTGGGCTCTTACAGCAAGCTGTCACAAACATGTCCCAGAGAAAGCCGGCATGCCGCAGGCTCTCTCTGTCTTGTACACAACCCCAAGAGCTTGGCCGGAGAAATCGCTCACTTTTAAAATGAGCAAGGACAAGAAAATCACCTATTTTACTCTTGTCGCCACTGTCAACCATTGGTTCTTCTTGCAGTTGTCAAGGAACAAGGTCAGGACTTCCAGAAAAAACCCGAGTCCCTTAGTATTGTTCCAGCCCTAGCTGCACGCTCCATGACACAGTACATGGCTGGCTGGGTCACAACAGCGTTGAACAAATTTGTGTAAATTGTAGATTTCTAGGAAGTGAAGTCTCTTCGTGCTGCTGCTGGTCGGAGGGGGTATTTAGGGTAAATGTTTTTAAGTTAGGGTTTTATGACTATAATCTGAGTTTCTCAACTTATATTTAACCCAAACTTCTTTTTAACGTAATTTCATCTCTTTTGATTTCATAGCCTTTCATAGCCTAGGGAGGAGCTCGGAGGTCTCTTCCAGTGCCACAGCCGGCTTTGTGAACCTCTTTAAGATATGCTAATGGATGGCATGATTATTAAGATAAATGCCTTGTGTAGGAAACTGGACTTAATTATAATATCTATAATCAGCCACCGGTCAGAAGTTATAATTTATTGTTCCCTAATTTGCCTTTATTACCAAAAGATATTTAACTTAAAGGGATTATTAAAAAAAAAGCCTGATTTGAATGGTATTTAGCCAACTTAAAAACTATTTCTTCTAAACTTTTATAAGCTCCTCACATATAATTTTAGGAAATAATATGCCAGCATGAGGGAGTCGTTTGTGCTTGTTGATTAAAACATGGGAAAACTACTTTGTAAGAAGAAAAGGTAAAGGTTTTTTTCTTCCAGACCCTCATTTTCAGGATGCCATGTAAACTTTTACAATAGATTCAAGTCTGGGTGGGGAGAATATGGTGTTTCCATGGCTGGTGAGGTGTCTATTAACAGAATATCTAATGTTCCTCCTTATAGATCATAATCTCACCCCACCCCCGTCAAGAAGGGAGCAGCATTTGCTAGCGCTGTGACTCCATAGGGCTTGTTCCACACAACTCCACGGGCCTTCTAGACAAAGGACCTTTGCACTCTTTCCCTGACCCCCTGGCATGACTCTGGGGTCCTTGGCCACACAGGCATGGCTTTCTTGCATCTCTTTGTCTCCAAACTAATGTGGGTGTTAAAGATGCCTTGCCCCCCTCCCCCCGCCCCCTCCTTGTGAGATGGCAGTGGCTACTACTCTCCTGCCTCCCAGGAACTTTTGTAATCAGAGCAGCTGCCCTTCGGCTTACACTGCATAGGTTTGAAATTTATCTCCAGGGAAGTGACACTGGGATGTAAGAGACATTCCTCCTGAGATGTGGGATCCACTGTCCAAGGGTGTTGCCTGTATTGTAGGCGTGAGTAAACCTCCCATTTCCCACATCTTGTGGCCAAGGTCATTCTTGAGCCATTTGGATGGGACTTTAGAACACACTAGAAGCAGAGCTCAGAATGCTGCTGCCTGTGTTCTGTCTTCCCAGGTCAGACATGAGGTGGCGCGCGCGCGTGTGTGTGTGTGTGTGTGTGTGTGTGTGTGTGTGTGTGTGTGTGTGTTTTGCAAGAGTGCAGCAGTCTGAAGGTGGCTTGAATACTCTTTCATAGGATGGAAACTTACTGAATTGAGAGTAAAGATGAAGCAACCTTTGAAGATTAAACCTCAGATTACCCAGAGTGTTTACGGGGTGCTGGGCTAGAAGAAAGTTCCCTTGATAGGCAGACTGATGTAAAGCGAATGAAATATTTCCTGGTCCTTCCTGCAAGGGTTTCTCACCAGGAAACCCTGCTGAGCAGCGGTGTGGCCAGAGTGGTTCTGAGGAGCACACGGGATGCAGACAGCTCCGGGATGGAGCACCACCTAGAAGAGATGGTCTTTGGATATCACCAGAAGCCACCAGTTGCAGGGTTAGTGGTTAGGCACTGGCAGGCTGCAGATGGAACTTCCGTCTTCACACTGGGGTTTTGTGTGTCTATTCGAACTGAAGTCTGCTCAAGAACCCTTTGCTGGGTCAAGGGTCAAGGCACTCACTCCCCAGAAGCTCCAGAGGCTCAGAGTGCCACCTCCCTTAGAGAATTAGACCCAGAGTCCCTAAGTGGCCCACAGTGCACAGCTGGCCCCAGCTGGAGAGGTGATACAAGGAGCACTGGGGGTCTTCATTTTTGTCAGGCCAGGCTTACTTAGGCTATGCTGAAGATCACAACTGTGCTTGGCGCTCTCTCTCTCTCTCTCTCTCTCTCTCTCTCTCTCTCTCTCTCTCTCTGCCCTCTTCTCTGAATATGAAGTCATCTACTTCCAGGCATTCAGTTTCCTGTCTCAGGTTGTGCTGCTGGGATTCCCTACCACATACGCACGCACTCCCCTTTCCCCTCAAGTCCTGAGACCCTAGGGCCAGGGATTTTCTGAAATATCAAAACCCAATCTCTAGTCTCCTTAGCTCCACCCCCTCAACAGGCCAACGCCAGATCCCCACGTGTTTGCAAATCTCATTTCTTCCTCGTTGCTTTCACGACCGGGTCAACTTTACAGGTTCACTTATTATCATCCAGGGGTCTGAGTTACAGAACTCTAGCCACACCAAAGACGTCACAATTTCTTGCTCGGGGACACTGTGTAAAAGTCACACCTAGCCTCTGGGAGGCAAGATGACATTTGCATAGTAGCAGATCTGGGTTTAGCCTTGATTCGTACGTGGCTCCTATACTGGACAGGAAAGCAAGCCCAGCCCCACCCTCAACCAGCTAGTGTACTAAACTGAGGGGAACAGCTTCTGAGTCCCTGCTCTTAACCTCTATCCTATGCAAGGATGCCATGGTGACAATGTGTTTGTCCTTGGCTACTCAAAATGAGGGCAGTGGAAGTGAGTCTCTGTTATGGGTCTCTTTGCTGTCTTTTGGGACAGAGTTGCTTTGTAGGCTGGTCTCAAACTCTTGATCCTGCTGCCCGCTCTCCCAAATTCCGGGACCACAGACATGTGCCACTAAGGCTCCCCAGTGATTGCCTCTTGATGAGCTGGTGGAGAGGGTGGCCATGATGATGGTGACAAGGTTGAGAGGAGACTTGCACACGCGGGTCTGGGCTGCAGCTGAGTGGTAGGGAACGTGTGTGCCATGCACGAGGCCTCGTGTTTAATCTCTAAGACTCCAATCCCCGAAGAACCCAAATTGAAGCAAAATGAAACCATTGCGTATTCAATCAGCAGAGGATGGTAGACCTGGGACTTCCAAATTAGTCCCCAAATGCTCCTCCTGATACAAAAAACAAAACCAAGCAAAAATCATCTGGAGGGACTGAAGAGATGGCTCAGTGGTTAAGAGCACTGGCAGTTCTTTCAAAGGACCTGAGTTCAATTCCCAGCACCCACATGGCAGCTCATAACTGCCAATAACTCTACCTCCAGAGGACCCTCGCAAATACCAATGCATATACAGTAAAATTAAATAAATCATTAAAAAAAATCATCTGGAACCCAGAATTAGCCCCAGTAGGTCTTGGAGTGAGGTTACTCCATGGACCTGAGTATGCTGACCTTGGGTGTGTCCATGTCAGGATAAAGAAGAAAGAGATCCCTGCTGGACCTGCTTCATACTCTGTCTGACATAGAAGGGGTCTAGCGGGTGTCTGGGGGAGGAAGGCCTTACGTCATGGAAGAGGACTCTGGAGGTCTGTAGAAGGGAGTAGTGTGTGGCTCCCCCTCCGTATTATTTGAGCTCTCTCCCAGGAGCTGTTAGGAAAAGCTTGCAAGAATTTCCTGGACTCCTGCAGACAGAGGTCTGCTCCACCAAGGGCAGGGTTGGCTGCCACTCCCCGCAGAATCAGATCTTTGGCTTCCTAGGCTCCTTTCATGTCCCCAGGTCCCATGTTCACACATTTGACCTCACTGAAAGACAACTCCAGAAGCCAACGCCCAGGAGAACAGGGGGTTTAGTCTCTCTCACTTGTTACTGTTTCCACAGAGACTGGAACCATCCTTAGCACATACTAGACAGTAAGAGAAATATTGTTGGGGAAAATGAATCTTGTCAGGAGCCCAAAGGCTTTACTATGTATCTGCTCTGTGACTCAACAAAACTGTGGACTTTGTTCCTCTAGCCTGCCACTGCCACCAGCTCTGTGTTACAAAACAGAACAATGTCAGTTGAGTCCACTGTAGCTCTGAAGTGTAAAAGCTATGGAACTGATTTGAAAAGGACAGTTGAGAAAGTTCGGCCAATTTTAGAGTTCACAGGAGATAGTGTTTCTAGAAAATAGGCGGCAGACATGCTTTCTTAGACATGTCAAACTATCTTTCCAGTTACTCTTGGGTTGAGAAGGGAAACGAAACCAGCTGGAAATGAGTGCTACCACACACCAGAACCTTCGGGATGTGGCTAAAGTAATATCCAGTGGGCAGCTTATAGCCTCAGGGTAACACTCAGATAGGGAACTGAAAAAAAGATGAACCAAACATTCAACTCAAGAGACCAGAGAACACCACCACCCTGAAATATGAACATATGCACACGCACATGAGCTCTCCCTCACCCATGCACACCCATGCACACACATAAAGAAGACATTTGCTTCCAAACTTTTTCATAGATCACGACAGTGGGGTGTGTTTCTATCAGGGTCCTTTCTCTGTAGAAGAGAAATACTGTCTCAAAAAACGAGAGAGAGAGACACACAGAGAGAGAGAGAGAGAGAGAGAGAGAGAGAGAGAGAGAGAGAGAAAGAGAGAGAGAAAGCAAGAGAGAGAAGGCAGCCAAGCTTCCTGTTTCCTCATTGTGCTGGACTGTGTGTCCTTTAACTGTAAGTCAGCACAAACCCTTTCTCCCCCAAGTAGCTTTGCCAGGGCATTTCATCTCAGCAACAGGAAAAGGAGGAAAGACACCTGGTGATCTAACCTCTATGCACGCAGACTTGGTAGCAACTCGGATGGGACCTGGATTGCCTGTGACAGGCAGAAAGGGCAAAGGGGACAACGCTGGCTTTCTTTCCTGTTTTTCTGGTTGTTTGGGGTATTAACTCTGATAATCAACAGAAACCAGATTCTTTCTCCTTGAATGGTGAGTAGAACTCCCTGCCCTGCCTGGAGCCGAGACTTCCTGTGTTCATTTCTCTCAACAGGTCCTAACTTCGGGATCCTATTTAGAGCAACTCAGAGAGAAGTTCAAACACTTCTCTGTCTCTAGTCAGGGTGCTGGTCTAGCCTTCCCTACTGCCAGGAAGGACTTCAGCCCCCCTGAGGCTCCGCCCTCACCCCCCACCATCGACTGTGCATCGGCCCTGGGTGTCTCCGGGGTTCTCTCTGAGGGTAAGGTGTTCAGATCGAGGCTCCCCTGGACTTGCTGGCCACTTGATACTTTGTTTGGCTTCAGTTTGGTTGGTTAGGTTTTTGATAATGTGTACCTCATAGGTTGGGGTGGGTTTTCTCATAGGAAATTAGGAAAGGTTTATGCGCATGCGAGCTATGACCTATGATTTGCTTTTTGCGCCACTTTCTTTTTATTTATTTATTTATTTATTAAAGATTTCTGTCTCTTCCCCGCCACCGCTTCCCATTTCCCTCCCTCCTCCCCCAATCAAGTCCTCCTCCCTCGTCAGCCCAAAGAGCAATCAGGCACCCACACATTGAAAATAAAATAGACGGAGACCGCGACGCCCCGATTTCAGAAGGGAGCTTAAGTACATAATTTTGAGTCTTATGAAATTGTCAATATTTGTTCATTTCTTGACCTATAAAAACAGCAATTTCATGCTAGTCAGCCTGATAAAACATGGTCTACTGAGTCATCCCTTTAGAGACCTACAGCCTGTCGTAACTGTGAATTGCTCTGTTGCCCTCCTCTGTCTCATTCCGCAGAGTAGCGGGAAGACAGACACCTGGAGCTTTCTTTTTCGTTGTATTATTCTGCTCTCTCTTTCACCTGGAATTTACTCAGTATCACGCTCTGCACAGCGCTGGAGGGGTCTGTTCTGTTAACCAGAAATCCCCTATAGAAGCTCACAGATTTGTTCATTTTTGTGTTCAGTCGTGTCAATTGATTTGATAATTGCCTGGGAGACATACACAGGCCTACAGACACGCAGAACAAACGTCGGGCCACAGAATTGTTTTTTTCCTCGACAGTAGGATGAAGATGTTTTAGTTACTGGAACTCAAATGTCACCTGGAAGAAGAAGAGGAGGTACGGGGGAGAAAGAGAAAGGAGTGGAGATGGCGCGGTGTGGGAGGCAGGTGGCCCCTCTTGGTCACCAAGTGTGATGACTCCCGAATATGACAATAAATCACGGCAGGAATCAATCTGTCGGGAGGCTACTGCGCCGTGCTGATAATGCATCAATCAATAGTTAATGTTTACACTTTAATTAATCCACACGCGGGAAGCATTCTTTCAGTGACAAAAATAAAGGGATGAGAAATAAAACACCTTTTATATCAAGGAGCCGCGAGTGCACGGCCTGTCTGGTGGCTTTGATTGGAGCTGTCATTGATCACTGGGGGTCTCCAGCCTTCTGGCTGCATTTGGATACCAAGCTAATGTGGGGGAGGGGCACAGGAGTGTCAAAATTCAGCCCCAGGGAGCCGGTGACATCCTCAGAACTGCTGCAGAGCGTGGATTCCGGCACTGGCAGCACAGACCCAGAGACAGTATTGGATTCTAAGTATCCGTGGCATTTCCCAGAGAAAACTTCCGACCACAGATGACAATCTATTACTCTAGTGGAAGAAGCATGATGAACTTTAATATGAATAGCGTATGAGAAGAAAGGAAGGGCCAAAGAAAGAGAAGTCTTCACTGTGGGGGTTGGGGTTCAGTCAGGACAGAAGATTCATATTAGACTTGAATATCAGACAGGACGAGGGAGCTAGTGCGCAGCCACTCACCTCAGGCTAGGGGGGTTGAAGACCCACTTCCTCCTACTCCTGAGGTCGAAAGGCTCCTGCAGCGCCATCTCCTCTTTCCAGCCACATCAGCAGCCATGTTCAGTGGAGAAGGGCGCGCACACCTGTCAAATGCCAAATGCCGCCGCCACTCCAGGTCAGGAGAGAAATGACTGACACCCACCGATCGTGAAGTGTTTGAAAACAACTCCAAATGCTTTTAGGCCCAACTGTTTCCATTACTTTCCCCCATCGTATCCGGCAATCCAGCCCTGTTATTTCCCTCCACGCCGAGGGAGAGGTGCTGTCAGGGCATGTGTGCCCGTCTATGGTATGCTGTTGTGACAAGTTATGGGGACTTTACAGAGGTCGGCTGGCCCGAGTTCTAAAGGCTTAAGAGCGCGGAGTTGCTATGTGGGTAGTGCTGGTAAAAGCCTCATAGAGAACACAAGACACAAGCAAACTTATGGACTCAGACCCGTAATCCCAGGACTTGGGATGCCAAGGATCACTAAAAGCGTGAGGTCAACCTCAGTTTGCAGCGTGAGCTCTAGGCTAGCCTTGGCTATAGAGTGAGACCTTGTTTCAGAGCAAAACCTCAAATAAAACAAAAAGCCCAAGAAAAAACAAACCAAACAAACCCTCACACCCCTCCAAAACCCCAACCAACCAACCAACAAACCAACCAACAAAAATCAAACCATACCAAATCAACCAAACAATCATCTGGTCGACCAATTAACCAATCAACTGGAGATAAAAAGAAGTAGCCTGCAAGTGCTGGGGAATGCACTCCCAAGAGGAAAAAGGTATATTCCTGGTAAGGACCTAATTACCTGTCCCCAGTCCCCAGTGCCTACAGGTTCCAGACCACCCTGTCACCACCACAACCTGCTTCTAGCACATGACCTTTAGGGGGTCAAGTCGTGAAGCAGTTTAGAGGCCACGAGTGAACTTCCTAGGGCAAGGTGTTCACTGAGACCCAGAGACACTGAGGCTGGTAGAGTGGTCAGTAGATTCACATCACTTTTTTGTTTGTTTTAGAGACAGGGTTTCTTTGAGTAGCTTTGGAGCCTATAGATCAGGAGGCTGGCTTTGAACTCACAAAGGTCTGTCTGCTTCTGCCTCCCGAGTGCTGGGAGGGGATTAAAGTACCACGCAACCACTGTCTGGCTTTTATTTCTTTTTTTTTTTCACCCTTTCATCTTTGCTTCCCTCCTTTGTTTCTCCCAGACCTGACGACCTCTGAGCCAAGCAAATTCTCCCCGTGACTCAGTTCTTACACATTTGTACAGTCTACTTTATAATGCAGGAATCACATTGTACCCCCACTAGCCAACAAGAGCTAGGATGATATACTAAAGTTGATCCATGTAGAACACAAACTTTACAGTCATCCAGTGCAGACTGTTAATCTCTCTTCTCTTCTACATTTAAACTGTGTGTGACCCTCCCCACTTCCCCTCAGCCCACTACATTTATTCCCCTGGCTTGCATCATTGACCGTATTTCTAATTGGATGGGTAGAATTGAAACCTTTTAAAGCTGCTGGTATAGGAAGCTGGCCTAGTCTTTATCATTTGGAGTCTTAGAGACTGTTGGGGAGTCTTTGGATACAAATAGTAGCCTGGGCTTTGCTAACTGCTCAGCTGGAATCTAGTTCCAGCCTCATGTCCCCATTCTAAACCCTGCCCAGATGTTCGGCTGTGAACCCAGCCCCACTCCTCCCTTTCCAGACCCCATCCCTGATTAAACCTGTGAAGGGTCAGCTTTTCCCCTGGAGCTGCTCAAGACCATGTCTACAGGTATGTAAGACCCGGTCACTAGACCTGTCATGTGCTCTCTCTCCTGCCTTTCTGAGAGTCGCCTGGGAGTTGCCACTCTGCTTTGCTTTGCTCTGTTTATTAAACTTGGATTTATTAATTCGGCTGGATTTGGCTTATTGCATTGGTAGAGGAACTGTCTACTAGGATTTTTCAAAAATACTTATCACTAACAAGTGAAGAAAAGGAACCCAGAGAGGGTTACTGGCTGGCCCGTGGCATCTCTGGTGACCTCAGTAAAAATGCACTGAGCACCTGTGGTGTGGCAGGCTCTTGGTAAAGCCTGAAGCCCTGCAATGTAAACTTGCTGTCTAGTCAATGTCTTTGCTTCTTGCACCATTAGCACCAAGGTGAAATACTTTCCTCGTCTATACACTCTTTACATTGTGCTAAAACCTCTTAGGGACATTTTAATGTGGTTATTTGCAACTTGAGGTGACTTTACTTCTTAGAAGGCACTTGGCAGTGTCTGGAGTCAGGGTGGAAAGGAGACACAGATCTCTTAAGTAGAGACAAAAAGACTCCAATGTAGCCTACAGTGCACCTGGCGACTTCCCATAATAACGTGTTCTTCACTTCAACATCTCCACGGTGTCAGATTTTAGGATCTGTTTTGATCCGTATTTCCTCCCTAGAGAGGCACTGCCAACTATAACCCAAGCATCTATCCAGGAGAACAGGGATGCTGAAGATGACTAGTCCCATGCATCTTGCAGCCCCTCCTTTTGGTACCCAGCTCTGCTCATGCCCAGTGATGCCCTGTATTGATGTAGTACACACACACACACACACACACACACACACACACACACCCCTTTCAAAGTTCTCCCTGGAGATTGACACTGACCCAAGCCCTGACCTGAGCTGTTTTTATCAGAGCCATGGGCAGATTACTGCAAAAAGAAAGGGCCTAAAATCTAGAGTTTAGCTATTTTTGAAGCTGAGTGTTGCCTCCCGAAGCAGAATGAACCCTGTAGACAGATTCCCTAAGTGGATTCCCTTTGACCGGGTTTAGAATTTCCAGGGACTTTTCCTTTGTCTCCCTATCACTAGAGCTTCACCATGCTTGTCCGGACGGGACACCATATTCCTTCTACCCCTCTGCTGTTTTGTGTTAATTTCATTGGTTAAATAAAGAGACTGACTTGGCCCTTTAATAGGACATAAAATTAGGTAGGCGGAGTAAACAGAACAGAATGCTGGGAGAAAGAAGCTGAGTCAAGGAGTCGCCATGATTCTCCTACCAGACACAGATGCAGGTTAAGATCTTCCCTGGTAAGACCCCTCGTGGTGTTACAGGGATATTAGAAATGGGTTATATCGATATGTAAGAGCTAGCCAATAAGAGGCTGGAACTAATGGGCCAAACAGTGTTTAAAAGAATATAATTTGTGTGTTGTTATTTCAGGTATAAAGCTAGCCGTGCGGGCGGCTGTGTGGCGGGACACAGCCCCGCTGCTCCTATTTCAACACTCTGCCTGGGAATTAGCCACATGAGCTGAACAAGAAGTACCTGGGTTCTATACACCAGAAAGCGGATGACCTTGCACTTGGCTTAGTCCTTCCCTGGTGCATGTGCTCATCAGGCTCTCATCCTAGCCTGAGTTAAATGCCTGGGAAAAGCAATGCAAAGGAAAGAAGGATTGGCTTGGGCTTATGGCTTTACAGGTCTGAGTCCACCGTCACTGGCTCCATGGCTACAGGAAGTGGAAAGAGCATAACAGTGGTGTGGAAAGTGGCCCAGCAGAGATGTTCACTCCAGGATGGCTGGGAAGAGGTATGTCGGGGGGAGACAGGGAGAGGACCACAGACAAGGTGTACTCTTCAAAGGTGGGGCTGCAGTGGTCCACTTCTCTCGGCTACACCTCACTTCTTCAAAGGTTCCATTACCTCCCAAAGTGGCATCACCAGCCAGTGACCAAACCTTAACCACATGAGCCTGAGGGCCATTTCCTATCCAAACCATGGGTGGGCTAGTTAGGGTTTTCCGTAATACACTTAAGTCATGTGTGTACTCTTCTTAGGATTTTTGTCATGCCTAGGAACCTTTTAGACTCTTATATACTTAACGTTTTCCTTCTGATTCACTAAATCTATTTTATACATTTTATTCATTCATAGATAGAGATCAGTTTGCACAAAAGGAGGTAACAGAAAAATAAGCATAACAGAAAAAAATCTTCCTATTGTTTTCTATCTGAATGTTGCCATTCCTTGAAGGTTCTAGGCTTTGTGTACAGGTCTATATCTATACTCAGGAGGAAGATCCAGAAGGGTCAGAAGCTCAGGGCCATCCTTAGCTACATTTAGGCCAGCCTGGAACTCACCAGGTCCCATCTTAATTTAAAAAATAAAGTCTAGCACAGAAAGAGTGATGGGATTACCCATGGGGTAGCGGGCATCCCCTGGGATTCTGGGAAGGCAGTGCCAGTACCACTGGAGTTCCAGATCTCCGCTCCTTTATATGGTTCTGGGTGATCCTACTGATGGTGCCAATGAATCATCTGTCCCTTTAGTTCCCAGGGAGCCAGACATTTCAATTCCCCCTTTAATGTGCACACAGGCATATAGCTGGTCAGGCAGTGAGAAAACTGGAGTGTGCTGGTTAGCTCACCAGGCTCCCCACAGCGAGATTCTCTAGCCCTTTGGCCCAGGGTGTGTGGCACAGCTAAAATCCTCTCATACAGGTGGCTGGGGATGTGCTACAGTTTTTGCCTGGCATGGGACCCTGGGTTCAAGTTCTAGCATTTAAATAACACAAAATAAAAACACCCTAAAATGTGCGTCAGTGGCAGCAGCCAGATCCATACAGAAGCATCAAGGAAGATGACTATACCATTCAAGCTATATTTTCACAACCAGGCTGTCTCACGGCCACAGAAAAAAAGCCACTTGTCTTCTCTGACTGCAGTGGCCAATTCTGTCTTTACATACTAAAAAAATCAAACTAGGGAGAAGATAAATCTTAATCCTATTTTGCATTGAAGTTTCAGGGTTTTTTTAAGTAGTGGTAATTGAAAGAAAACTCCCTGCAGAATTGTTATAAAGTGGTTCTTCAAAAAGTGGAATCAAGGTACAGATGATTTTAGCTACAACATTTCTAGAATAATAGAAATGAGTCCGAGGGGACTAGTGGGAAAACCTCTAACTTTCTTCTTTAATAAGTCTGATTTGCCCTTCCTTATTGAGGGTTATGCTTTTTTTTTTTTTTAATTTCACGATGGCAGAGTTGGAGGACTTACGGCCTTTGTCACTCCTAGAAAACATATTATTGTACAAAGCAGACTGTTGCCTCAATAGCCAGGAAATTAAGTAACTTTGGGAATCAGTGAACACGCATTAAATGATGGTCTTGCTCTTTCCTTTTGGGTACTGCGTGGAAGTCAGCCCTGCTCACACCTCTCATGGCTGAAGTCAGAATGAGAAAGGAATGAGTGTCTGAGTCAAAAACAAAACAGACTGAAAATTCTGAAATTAGAGTAAGTCATTTTCTGTGTTGACATCTCAAAGAACGAATCTAATCTTGGACTAGAATATCTTGGAAATGAAGCGTCAGGGATGAGCCTTGAGTTCCCTTTCTGCTATGCAGTGATATTGATGATTAGAAGAAATTGCCATGCCCCTTTGCTACCCACACGGCTATCTCTCAAACTCTAGGCACACCATAAGCTCCACTACAACGTCCTTTTCTGTCAGTAATAAAAAGCTATATGTAAGCTGGATAGTGGTGGCTCTCACCTTTAATTCCAGCACTAGGGAGGTAGGTAGGGGCAGGCAGATCTCTGTGAGTTCGAGGTCAGCCTAGTCTACAGAGCAAGTTTTGGGACAACCGGGGCTACACAGAGGAACCCTGTCTCAACTGCTCCCCCAACAAAAAAAAAAAGAAAATTAAATTTAGAGTAAGTTTACAGTATTGGGGAGTGTGAGCACTGATGGGGTGCTGAGTAAACTTCTTACAAAATGGGCCTCTGAATTGTGCTAGGGTCTTAGATGGGCTATTGTGGCTAGACACTGCTGGTTTTGAAAGATTTGATGAAGAGTTCTGCTAAATTGGCTTTTAAGATATAGGGCTAATTCCACCACATGTACTGGACAAGGTTGGACAAACCCACTTACTTCTGGGATAAGAGAACCTAGTGCCCAGAGGACAATCAGATGCTGTGGTAATATGAACATAATTGGCTCCCATAAGCTCACAGGGTGAAGCCCTGTCAATTAGGAGGTGTGGTTTTTTTGGAGTAGGTATAGCCTTGTTGGAGAAAGTGTGACGCTGTGCGAGTAGGTTTTGAGGTCTCCTATGCTCAAGCTATGCTTTGTTGTGGACAGACTCCTTCCTGTTGCCTGCAGATCAAGATGTAGGATTCTCAGCTCCTTCTCCAGCACTGTGTCTGCCTCCATACTGCCCTGTGTTGCCTGATGATAATGGACTAACTGTAAGTCACCCCAATTAAATGTTTTCCTTTATAAGAGTTGCCATGGTCATGGCACAGCAATAGGAACTCTAAGACAGATGCCCATTTATTACAACCCATGATTGCTCAACTTGGTATTGTTGGTAATGATGCTATACTAGTTAGATGGGGGTACTTGGAGGAGTTGGAGATGGAGGCTTCTGGATTTTCAGTTGAGTAGTTTTTTTTTTTTTGAGGGGGAAGAAAGGGGTAAGGGATTAGCCATCTAGGAAATCAAGCTGCCTCATCCATTGTACAAAGGCAAATTATTCCAAAACCATCTATGTATCACCTACCCATCTATCCAAAATATTAATGATTCTCTCTTTGGGCATTCTTTTAGGTCCTAGGGATATGAGAGGGAAAGATGTCATCTGTGTCTTCAGGAAGCAGGCAGTTACAGAATGCAATGCCTTCTTACTAGAAGTCTGTTCCGATTCATGTGGTCACTGGGAGAATACATGTTGAGAGCTGGTGGGACACACAGCCAATCTGTGTTGAGAGCTGGTGGGACACACAGCCAATCTGTGTTGAGAGCTGGTGGGACACACAGCCAATCTGTGTTGAGAGCTGGTGGGACTAACAGCCAATCTGTGTTGGGAGCTGGTGGGACTAACAGCCAATCTGTGTTGAGAGCTGGTGGGACACACAGCCAATCTGTGTTGAGAGCTGGTGGGACACACAGCCAATCTGTGTTGAGAGCTGGTGGGACACACAGCCAATCTGTGTTGAGAGCTGATGGGACACACAGCCAATCTGTGGTGAGAGCTGGTGGGACACACAGCCAATCTGTGGTGAGAGCTGGTGGGACACACAGCCAATCTGTGTTGAGAGCTGGTGGGACACACAGCCAATCTGACCCCTGGGATGTCTTAGAGCAAAGGAGCATCATTCCTTCCTCTCTGTCCTTCCTTCTCAAGGTTACTGGCAGGGTCTGGAGAGATGGCTCAACAGTTAAGAGCACTGGCTGCTCTTCCAGAGGACCCCGGTTCAATTCCCAGCACCCACATGGCAGCTCACAACTGTCTGTAGTTCCTATTCAAGTAAATCCAATGCCATCATGTAGACATACATGCAGGAAAAACACCAATGTACATAAAATAAAAATAAATAAATAATTTTAAAAGATTATTGTCTACTATTTTTTTTTTTACCTTTGTGCTTAGACTTTAGAATCAGCCTGAACCTGTGGAAGGTGATGGGTGTTGTACGCTTCCTGGAAGGAAAGGAGCAATCCTCACTGTTCCATTCCTGGCTCTAGCATTTGAGTCTTTTCTCTTTTTTCTTGGTAGTTTGGCTAAAGGTTTGTCAAGTTGGTTGATATCTTCAAAGACCCAACCTTTGATTTCATTGATTTTTTCCTGTTACTTTTGAAAGCTGGGATTCAGTCATTTTCACCATCATCTTTCTTCCTCCTCTCCTCGTGCTTCTTTGGTTTCATCTGTTCCTTTTCTAGGAGAGAAGTTTAAGTCATCAATGTTTAGATATTCATTTAAGATATTTTTTTTTAAAAATATGTGTATGAGTATTTGTCTGCATGTATGCATGTGTCCCACATATGTGCCCAAGGAAGACAGAGGGTGTTGGATCTCTTGGAACTGCAGCTATAGATGGTTGTGGGTACTGGGAACCAGACCACAAGAGCTGGATCATCTCTCCATCCCCTTGATCGTTGAAAGATTATTTTTGTTCTCTATTTTTAAGATTTGTTTATTTACGTGTATGCTTGAGTGTATAGATACTCAGGAGGTTGGGAGTCATCACATGGACGTTTGGAGGCAAAGCAAGAGAAGTAGGTGCCTTTAGCCACCAAGTCACCTCTCTCTGGCCCTATACCTTGTGAAGGAGCCATCTATAAGGACAAAGTTCCCTCTCAGTAGCTTCATCTCTGTCCTCTAAGGTTCTGCAGACTGTAGATTCGATTCTTTTTTTTTTCAACTCAAAATGTTTTCGAATTTCCCTCATGGTTTTGCTTATTGGCCATTGTTAAGTCGGGAGAGTGTTGACTTCTAAACCTATATGGCTTGTTCAAGTCTGTTTTTGCTACTTATTTTTAATGTCATTTCATCAAAGTCCAAGAACATTTTGTGTGTCATTTCAATCTTCTTAGAAGTTCTGCGATCCAGTATAGGAGCTAGCATATGGTGTACCTCAGTCTGCTTAAGAATGCATCTCCTGTCGTCTTGGGGTGGAGAGTTCTGTACAGATGTCTCTCAGGGATAGTGGTTCCGAGTGTTCTCTGTGTCTCCTAGCTCCTTACTGATCCTCTGCTTAGGCCGTTTTATACATAATGTATAGGGACATATGTAAGTACTTAAATAATAATATCATTATTTTGAACTATCCTCGGATTTATTGAAAACATTCCAGAACAGATTCAGATGGTGCCACATGGCATTCTGAAATTCTTCCCAACTGTAGGCAGAGTGCAGGTGGGAGAGGCTGTGGCAATCCAGAAGCTTCAAGCATTTCCTTAGTGTCAGGGTCTACCTCAGTGATCTCCTGACCTGGGGATGAGACCTTAGGAACATACTTATCCTTTCTCCCCTCTCTCCCTCCTGCAACTTGATTGAGCCAGGGCTCCCAGGACCTATCCGAATCTGCCTCATCAGCTGCGTGACATCGCCTGCTAGCTTGTCATAGAACTTCATGCCAGGGAGCATGGCGATCTCCACGTACACGTGATTGTTGCTGTGGAAGTCCTTAACCAGGTGCATGCATTACTTCTTGATGATGGTCCAGGCTGCCTTCTGCACAGTGGCTGGCTGGGGTAGCTTCACAGCCTTGGTGTGCATGTGGCCCATGTCGGCGAATCCTGGTGAAGGGGAAACATAGCCATTATTATCATGTTGTCTGTTTTCTTTTCAATTTTGCCAGCTATTGCTTCTTACATTTTAGGCTCTCTTGTTAGGTTCATATATGTTTATAGTTGCTTGTTTTCTTTCTGCATCAGACCTGCTATTCTTATCGAAAAGGTCCTCTTTGTGCCTAGAGACTGCCTGTCTTAGTCTGTGAATGGCACTGCCACCGCTGGCAACTGGAACCTAACACACAAGTGCAGCCATGATCCTCAGCACTAATGGCTCCACAGCTTTCTGAATCAGCCATTCCAAGTTCTGCATAGGAAAGCATTCAGAACATACTCTGATAAGCTCATACTCCCGAGGAGAGCCTCTCTCTTACGTGTTTTCCCTTAGTGCTTGCGGTATTTGAAGTGTTTTTAGGCTTCCGTTCTCCTAACCTAGCTCTGTTGGTTCAAAATGAAGTATTTGAGAGAATCTTTGATAAAATGAGAGCCCTTACACGGATTTGAATATATCCAACTTTTTTTTTAATCCAATAAGTAATTTTCAGGAAAAATAACCAAGTACTCAAGCATATGTCGGCTCCAGCTGAACATACAGTTTTCATTCTACGCCATAAAAATTAATCTAGCCATATACCATGGCATATATACTCCTCTGGTTTCCTGGTGTTTTGAACCTGTCCAGCCCAAGGTCCTGGATCTTACCAGTGAAGTCTCGGAGTAGTTCATAGCACGCAGATAGACATGTAAGCGGGTGGTCAGGCACCTGAAGGCCATTGGCTGGGTTTCATGGCTCACAGTTAGACATGTAAGCGTGTGGTCAAGCACCTAAAAGGCCATTGTCTGGGTTTCATGGCTCACAGTTAGACATGTAAGCGTGTGGTCAAGCACCTAAAAGGCCATTGTCTGGGTTTCATGGCTCACAGTTAGACATGTAAGCGGGTGGTCAGGCACCAGAAGGCCATTGGCTGGGTTTCATGGCTCACAGTTAGACATGTAAGCGTGTGGTCAAGCACCTAAAAGGCCATTGTCTGGGTTTCATGGCTCACAGTTAGACATGTAAGCGTGTGGTCAAGCACCTAAAAGGCCATTGTCTGGGTTTCATGGCTCACAGTTAGACATGTAAGCGGGTGGTCAGGCACCAGAAGGCCATTGGCTGGGTGTGCTGGCCTCCTTCACTCCATTCAGCACGGTCAGATAACCAATAGGGGATCCTCAGAAGCAAGAGAAGCGCTGTTTTGTTCTTCATAGAATTCCTTATTTTTCAGACACCAAGGATGTTGAGTCATTGGGATGGTGTCATCCTCCCTGGCCTTCTGATCTGGGTCATTGGCTCTGTACCGTTCAGAAGCGTTTTCAGAGACATGTTTTTAGAAAAAAAAGAAAAGGCCATCTTTATAACCAAACCACACACGTACACACGTACACACATACGCGCACACACACACATACACACACACACAGACACACACACACACACGTGCACACACACGTACACACACACGCACACGCACACACGCGCGCGCGCACACACACACACACACGTACACACACATACACGCATGCACACACACACACGCACACACACACACACGTACACACACACGCACACACACACACGTACACACACACACGTACACACACACACGCACACACACACATACACGCATGCACACACACACACACACGCACACACACACACACACACATACACGCATGCACATGGCACCTGATGTTCCCCATGGAGTCTAGAATCCTAGGAGGGAGTGACAGGGGCGAAAATATTCTCTTGTCACATAGTTAATGATTGCATTCCCATGGAAATGTGGCTGGGACCAAGGATGCTAGCTTTTTTTTTTTAATGTGTGTATCCAAATGTGATCGAGAAAGGTACATTTTGGAAAGCCAGACCGTCTGGCTTTGAAGCACGCATTAAAAGCGGGAGTACCATCAGCGTGGTTAGCTGTGTCCTGTGTTCAAGACTTCTGAGTTGCCGACTCTTGTTCTCTTTCTACTTCTCTCTTACCCCTGGCTACCACTATCTGCTTTTAGGACATCGAATAAAGAATAAAAGTGTTTGACCTTGACTAGAAAACCTCCGGAAATTCAAAAAAACAAGATGCGTGTGTGCTGGAGGCTGTGACGTGGCAGATGGATGCAGACTCAGTACGTGTGACTCCCTGAGATAACCCCAGTCCTGATGTAAATGGTCTGGCTTCAGATCTGTGTTTAAAGAACAGTCTATCTGATAAAGGTCTCCGGAGAAACAGCAGGCTTCTTCAGGAAGCCCTTGGCTTCCTGGTTCTGGAGACACAGCAAGGCCACCTTGACAGCCATTCCTCAATTGCTAACATTCCTGTCTCTGGGGCCCAGAACCCCACAAATGAGAACTGACTCACAGCACCTCCAGTGGCGGAGCAGCCGAAAGAATGGTGCTGTGTAAACTCAAGGATGAATCGAAGCGCCTACCTTTGAGGAGGCTACGACGGTGCTGCCATGAGCCGTCACCCTCTGGGACACAGCCTGCAGACGTTTTCCTTGGCTGTTATTAGACCTAGGACTCAGCATTGGACAAGCTGGGCAAGGGTTCTGGTCCCATGGAGCGTCCTCTTTGTTAGTTTGTAGAAGGTGGGCAGTAAACGAGGAAGCAGAGCTAGGCATACATCACAGACAGAGATGGCTGCTGGCAAGGAAGGGCACAGAGAGACTCCTGTGGAGCCGATGCTTAACTCCCTCCATTTCTAGGACCATTTGGGTGGGAAGCCATGACCCCTCCTGGGTATTGGTCTCCTAACAATTCTGGGAAAGCAGCTCTCTGACTCAGCCGTGGGAAAAGTCTGACAGCTTGGCTGCCCAGGAATTGATGATAACCAGGGCCTTTGGGGTTCAGCTACCTGGAAAGTTGAAACCAGCAACACAAAGCTCTGAATGTCACCGTTTTTTACACAGGGGTGCTGACTCCCAGAAATAGCAGGAATCTTGTTTGCTCTGGTTTCTCTGCTTAGGCTGGACTTCATCAGGTTGGGCCAAAGGTTATAGGATTGATTTTTAGCGGAAAGAGTTACAGTAAAACAGCAACAACAACAAAGGGACTGGACTGTTTGAACACTCAAATTTCTTCTTAAGGTGACATTCTATGGTTAGTTTAGGATCAGGGCTCCTTATGTGGCCCTGGATTTGTGAGGAGCGCAGAGCTCATCCTAAACAGGTTGTTGACTCAGACTACAGATTTTTGAGTCAAGCTTTAAAAATGTGAGGTTTGACCTTAAAAAAAAAAACCTGGATTTCTGGTATTGCTTGGAAAAGCTGGAGAACTATCCACGAAGGCAGGCTTCCTACGTGGTACCACTACCTAGCAACAAGAAGCAGCAGCTTCCTCTAAAGGTGGTCGCTACAGTTCATCCGAATCTATCCAGTGCAGCACACTCATCGTGGCCACCTGCTCTGCCATGGGAGGTGTTTGAGCATTCGGACATGCTGTTGAATTGCCCGTCCTTGACAGCCCCATCCCAGTGTCTATTTGAAAAGCAAAGGTAGCGGTGAACCTTGAACTCTAGAGCTGAAAAGACATTTAAGGAATCACCCCCACCCTTGCCCAAATCAAATCCAAAGAGGACCCTAGCCCATGGTCGTGTGCTCTCAGTGGCATTGGTGACAAACTGCTCATATATAGACATCCCATAGCAGCTGTTACACCGAGCCGAATTCAGAGCAACCGAAGAAAGCATTCCTGTATTCTGAAGATGTTCCCATCTTAACAGTATTGGAAGGCAGGAAAGAAAGTGATGAGGAGATCTAAGTTCTCTCAGGCCTGGGCGCATTTCATCTTAAAAACCTGGTGCATTGTCTTGTTGATCTGTGCTCTGCAGTGAGGGTAAAATCTCCAGAAGAACTTTTAGCCCTTTGGACAGGAGTCTGGTTGGGGATGGAGTGGGAGGAAACGCTCTCTTATCTCCTCAGGCACCGGGAAGGAGGAAGCTCCAGAGACTTGTGAAAACGTGAATCATTCCTTGCTCACACAGGTCCCCTTTGACTTTGGAGTCTGGACTGACATCATTCCACTTTGGCTTCCAGATCAAGAAAATGGTCTCTATGCTGCCATGGTAAAACTTCAGGTGCTGGGGACCTGGTGTACCCCCAAGAAGATGATATGTGCTGCCCTCTTAATAGCTCTGACAAAGTCAGGCTTGGCTCAGTCATTCAGATGGTCACCTTCTAATGTCACGTTTAGTTCTTAAACAACCTCAGCAATGGGGCAACCATTACTGTCCGCAGCTGACAAATGAGGAAACCGAGGCACCCACAACCAATAGGTCAAAGCTAGGGAGTGTGCCTTGTTCCCAGAGATCTCACTGCAATATCTTACTTCAAGTCAGATCTTGAGGCAAAACATACTCACATTCTGACGTCCTCAGTACTAACGCAAACAGACAGGGCATCCCGTTTCCTAACAGGCGAGAGCTGCGCTCCTCAATATGGTACTCACCGGTCACATGCGGCCGCTTAAACCTAAAATCATTAAACTTACTGAAATTAAACATCTAGAACTTAGCCACACTATAGACACGTGCCGTAAACTGCAAAGCCACACGGCACTGCATCCCACCGTCCATTTCGGGCACTTAAGATACAGACCGCTAGAGTATCCCATAGAAAGGGGATGGGAAAGCAGTGTGGCAGATGAAGGACCAGAGAGGCGAAAACTCTTCAACCAGGGACCCAGTGTTTGAAAAGCACACAGTTCAGCTGTCGCATCTAACTCTTTCCCTGACTTCCTGTTCCTGCTTCCCGCACAACTCTTCCTCTGCAACTGGAGGCCACCTCTGCCTGGGGCTTATCTTCGGTTTCACCCGTGCTCTCTGCTCTGAGGGTTGGTGCGTGAAGATCAGTTGATGGCTATCAGGACCTGCACACTCACTTGGCCCGCAGGAATCTTAAACAGAGACGCAGTTGAGAGTATGGTCCTTGGGCAGTTTATGCAAACTCGGACCCTGAGTGGGATCACCCGCAAAGGGGGTCTTTGACCTCAGAAGGTCTGTAAGTGTCTGCACAAAGGTCCTGGCCAAACACTCCATAGACACAGCTCTACTCATTACCTCGCCGTTAATGACTTCTGTGTCACCGCCACTGTCCTGGGGTGATGCTCCTAAGGCCACGCTTTTGGGTACCTCCTGGTCATTGCTGCATCCTTCAGGTTAGCTCACAGGATGATAAGTTCTGGAAGAAAAAAAAAACAAGAAGGAGTTTGGTCTCAGAAAAAAATTTGCTATAAGTTTTATGGTTTATATACCTGCCCCCTTTCTTTTGATTGGGTCTTTATTTATTTTTTTATTTTAATGTGAGATCTCACTATATATGTGGTCGTGATTCACTTGGAACTCATTGTGTAGATCTGTGTAGATCAGGCTGATCTTGAACTCACAGCATGCCTCTGTCTCTGGAGTACCAGTATTAAAAGTGTGTACCCCATTGCTGGCTTGGGGGAAATCCATTTCAAGCCCTTTGTGGGTGCCTGAAACTGGGATCGAATGGAGCTCCAAAGAGTCTGCCTAGCCCTGTGATAAAGTCTGATCTATAGGTTAATGTGGTAAAGAGTAACTCATGGGACAGGCCAGCTCTAATGACGCAGGGTAATCCAAGCCATGTGAACGAGCTCTCCGCCAGCTCCCCCTGACTGCACTGCACACATCCTTCTGCCTAATGGGATGCCCACATGATGGGATGAAGTGACACAGCCTTGCGCTCTGTGTGAGGGCCATTCCAGCACAAGTGCTGAGATGTCCTCTTAGGGGATGTGATGAGCTAGGTGACCACGTGGCTAGCCAACAGGTATTAGATACAGCAAGGATAGCTGATGTCCTCTTATGGGCTATGATAAACTAGATGACCATGTGGCTAGCCACAGGATTAGATACAGCAAGGAGCGCTGAGATGTCCCCTTAGTGGATGTGGTGAGCTAAGTGACCATGTGGCTAGCCAGCAGGATTAGATAGAGCAAGGATAGCCGGTCTGAGGATGATTCATGAGTAGCAGGCAGCAGTGAGATTTCCTCCAATCAGAAAGGCATGCCACTTAAAACGTTCGAGAGTTTTCTTTCTAGAATTTTCCTTTTGAAATTTGACCATGGGTCACTGAAACCACGGAAAGCAAAAGCGGCAGACAAGGAGAGTGCGGTCTAGTTGGGTGTTCCCATCGGAAGCACAAATCTCCAGGAGTAAGTGCCTTTGTCATGCTAGTCTGGATGCTGCTTGTACATCCAGCAATGGGGAACGTATTACCTGGGACAGTGCTTGGCAGCTTGGAGCTCCTTGTTAAACTGACAGTCACGAGTGTCTGGCTGAGCCACAGACAGAAAGGGTCCTGAGCTTTAGACCATCCTTCCACACCACTCAGCCATCCGAATCTCTTGGTCACTGTAGAAACAGGGCAGTGTAAATTGTGTCTCCAGCTAACTTTGTGAAGTTGCATGACTATCACTGGGGGTGGGGAGGGGGTGGGGAGAGGTGGAAAGTGAGCTGAGAGAATCTGGCTATTAAACACATTACCTGAATTTATGATTCTCGTGCTCCAAGGCCTGGGATAAATAGGAGAAGGAAAAACATTCCACTCTGGCTCTCAGTGACCCCTGAAGGAAGCCCCCCATGGAGTCATTTAGGATAGTAATTTGAGCATAGACTCCAGCATGCGTTCCTAGCCTTCCCTCCATAAACTCGGGAGCCTCATGATAATCGGCACCAAAGTGCTTGAAAATGTGGCCCAGAACCCTTCCAGATGAGGGTCGGGCTCAAAGAAATAAAAAGTTAAGGGCACGTTGCTATGGCATTAACGTTGAGGGAGTGTGCAAGGACTTCAAACTGTGCTCTGAAAGTGTGTTCTTTCTGCGTGCCCTGCCCATGAAACGCTAAGCCAGCAAAACCATTAAAATGTCAGACAGGGAGCCAGGTGGAAGAAATGCATGTTTAATAGTAAACATGTAACCCATGGTAATTGTGTCCCTTGAAAAGTTAAAGATGGGGGAGAGAGAGGAATTGAGAAGAAAGCAAGCTGGGGAGCTGCTGGGCTCCTTCTGCCCTATGCAGGCCTCCTTACTCAGCAAAGCTCACAAAACTGTCCCCACCCCTTCCCTTCATTAGCACTCTGCAGCAAATTACCAACAAGTCCGGAGTCCCCACTTGCTTTCAAAATATTAGGTTGAGTTATACAAAGTAGCCAACATTGCAGCTTCTCGGGTCTATGAAAAGTGTCGACTATGTGGCTCAACCTAATCATAGCTCAGACTAGATCACTTGTCCATCCCCAGTGCCACCATCTGGGTGCGAGTGGCCTTGTTCTCTTACACAACGAGTTCAGGCTCCTACCGCCTACACAGGCATGTGCCACTGTGAGGGAGAGACGGGTCTGGAGAAGGTGGCATTCTGGTGTCCAGTTCCGTCCTCTGAACTGGAAGGAACAGATTTCTTTTCTGGGTGATGGTGGCACACACCCATCACCAGAACTTGAGAGGCAGAGGCAAGTGGATCTCTGTGAGTTCTAGGCCAGTCTGGTTTACAAAGCTCAATCTTGGGATGGTCTCACTCTGATTTAAAGATGACAAATGTCACTGTGGTAGTTTGAAAGAAAATGGCCCCTAAAAGGAATGGCACTTTTAGCAGGTGTGGCCTTGTTAGAGAAAGTGTATCACTATGGGGGCAGGCTTTGAGATCTCATATGCTCAAGACACCTCCCAAAGTCTCAGTCTACTTCCTGCTGCCTGCAATATTAACATCTTACAGCTCCTTTTCCCGCACCATATCTGCTTGCATGACACCGTGCTCCCTACCATGATGATAATGGACTAAACCATTGAAACTCTAAGCTAGGACTTCAATTACATGTTTTCTTTTATAAGAGTTGCCATGGTCATGGTGTCTCGTCACAATAATAGATTTCTGTTGCTAACTGAGACAGTCACATTATGCTTGGAGTATAATAATCCAGTGTACAATTTCCCTAGCTCTTACATTCTTGTTGTCTCCCTTTCTGTAATGTTTGGTGAGGCTTGGAGAGAATGATATAGATGTTCCATCTAGGACTAACCATTCAGTCGTCAGTTATTCTTAACACTTTGACCACTTAGCAATCTCTACAGAAACTGATTTCCTCTCCAAAAAGAAGCCAGTGTGACTAGCAACAATGGAACAATAATCTATGGGAAAAACACGAATGTTTAGAAGGAAATTTGATAGGCATGTCGCATCCACTCAAGAAAACAATAATTGCTTCCTCTTAGGGTTTATCACCTTTTTAACCAAGGACTTTTGCCCTGGTTTATAGTATAGACACAAGTTTTCTCTGTGGAGTAGGTCGTGAATCCAAAAAGCAGTTGGTTACACTTGTAACTATTGTGCCAATGTTGCAAGTGAACAATTTCATCTGGAATGTTGATGGTTCAGCACTCAAGGTCCACACTTAACTATTGGTTACAAATCCCTCTTAGCAGTTTATATAGTGTCTTTTGGCACTAACAAAGCCAGTCACCAGGGAGGACTTAGTCACCTTAGTCCCAGTTTGATTTCTTTCATATTTTAAAATCATACCCCCTCTGTGTGTGTGTGTGTGTGTGTGTGTGTGTGTGTACATGCACATTTGTAGGAGTCGGAGGAGTTACGTTTTCCTTCTACCATGTAGGTTCTAGAGATAGATCCCAGGTTGTCAGAATCAGAGGAAGGAACTGAAAACCAGAATGCCACCTTCTCCAGACCCGTCTCTCCCTCACAGTGGCACTTGCCTGTGTATGCAGCAGGAGCCTGTGCTCATTGTGTAAGATTGTTAGAAGCAATCACCTTTACGTACTGAGCCATCTCACTGTCCCCTAGTTTGATTTCTTCATGTCTTTCAGCCAAAGCATGTGATGTCTTCAGCAACAGATCTTGTTATCTAATTCTGGCATGCAACTGACAGTACTGGTAATAGCCTTTATGGTTTGTGGCCTCTCAGGCCATTAGCTTATGTCAGTAAGGAACTTAGGCACTGGGGTTTTCCCCCACCAATCTTGTGGCTCCTGGAAAGTGCCTTCTGCCCACATAGTGTCAAGTGTGCTTTATTTCAAACCCTTCAATTTTTTTTTAAAATGTTCTTGTGGATCTTTCCGAAGATCTATAAGACAGGCAAGAGTTAGCACTACAGGAGAATAGTGGGTGAATCTATCTATCTATCTTATCTATCTATCTATCTATCTATCTATCTATCTATCTATCTATCTATCATATAGATAATATCGATAATAAAACATAGTCTCAGGAATTCTTAAAGAATTAATAAAAATATTTTTAAAAGCAGCTAGCATTACATAATGAAACCTTTTTACAGAGAGTAGGCAGGATCTCTGAGAGCTCATTGGCCCATTCCAAACAAATGCTAATTGGTCTTCGGAGGCTAAGGGGATACTAACGTAAAACATTAGTAAGCACTAAGACAGCATGAAAAAATCCTACCCCTTGTATCAATTGTGTCCTTAAAAGACACTATCTCCATCCATGTTCTCCATGACCCATCTGGCTTTCTCATCGTGGAGTGCTGTCTTGGGGTTGCCATGCATCTGCCCACTCCTCACAGACTTAGCAGGAATAACTTTTACTATGTGGCCTGGCCCAGGGCCAAGGGGAATAAAACTGTGCTCTGCTGGAATTGATTCCTGGGGTCTGACAGGCTCTGGCTGTCACCATGGCTGCCCCCTCTCCTGAAAAGGTTGCAAGCAGGGTGAGATCTCCGCCCCTAGTACACTTTCTTGCTGAGAAAAAGGTGCATGGCTCTGCTGAGGAGGGAGCTCACTGCCCACCCCTGGGACAAGCCTGACCTTTCTCATTCTGTCATTCATTCCTTCCACTCATTTGGCCAACAGTTGCCGAGACCCTAGAGGCTCATCTGCAGGGTATTTGGCCTTCTAGTAAACTTCCTGGAGGACGCTGACCCAACACAAGTCTTGCTACATTTGAATGACCTGGACAGACCCTTTTACTACTTTTCCTTTTTGTCATCTCCCCCCCCCCCCAATGATCTAGTGTCTTGCTGTGGTGGTTTGAATGGAATGACCCCCCATAGACACATGTGCTTGAATGCTTGACTCATAGGGAGTGGCACTCTTAGGAGGTGAGGCCTTGCTGGAGTAGGTGTGGCCTTGTGGGAAGAAGTGTGTCACTGTGGAGGCGGGCTTTGAGGTCTCATAGGCTCAGGCTATACCCATTTGACAGTGTCTTCTTCAGCTGCCTGCAGATCAAGATGTAGGACTCTCAGCTCCTTCTCCAGCACCTATCTGCCTTCAGGCTGCCATGTTTCTGGTCATGAGGATAATGGACTAAAGCTCTGGGCTACAAGCCAGCCCCAGTGAGAGGTTTTCCTTTTTAAAAGTTGTTGTGTCTCTTCACAGCAATAGAAAAGCTAACTAAGACACTTACTAACCCAATTGCACAGAGATCTAAGCAGTTCAGATATGCCAGGAGTCTCCTTCCTTATAGAGAATATTGGCCCATGACAAGGCTCAGCAGAGTCACTGAAGCTTCATATCAGAGGTCCCAAGATGCTTGCTGACTCCGCTGACTTTTCAGTTCTCCTGTGAACTCAACCGTACAAGTCCAATTAATGGGGCATCAAACACTACTTCTCCTGCAGCCTGTTTGCTTAGTAATACTTGTCCCTTCTGACACTCAAAGGGACTTCGGAAGGTGGTAACCAGATGGAACAGTCCATTGGGGTTTGTGCAAGACTCTTTCATATCTTATGTGGAAATCTTTTCCAGGCCAGTGGGGTGGCTCAGTGGGTAAAAGTTGCCTGTATTCGATTTCCAGAACCCATTTAAGATTAGGAGAGACCTGGCTTCCCCAAGTTGGCCTCTGATTTCCACATGTGCGGTGGCCTATGTGAACCCAGGCACACAGACAAACAGGTGCGTGTGTGCACACACACACATATACAGGCACACATACACACTCACAGAGGCACACATACACAGAGGTATGCATACATACAGAAGAACACACACAAACACACACCGCTTAAAAACCTTACCTAATTCAGAAGCAGTTCAGAGGCCGAGTATTCCCTCATTACCATAGTTTCCTATGCTTGGCTCTGTCTGCATGCTGAATCATGGACTTTGGATTTTCCCTTCATGTGTATTAAAGGTCAGCTCCGAGCGTTATCTTCTGCCATTTTCCCCCGATCTCTCCCTCTTCTGTCTGATTTTTTAGTTACCTTTCCTGTCGAGGTGCTAAAACACCCTGACAAATACAGCCTAAGGAAGGAAGGCTCAGTTTTGGCTCCCAGAGTGAGGTAGTGCCTATCGTCCCTGGGAAGTCTCAGAAGCGGGAGCCTGAGAAACTGCCTTGGCCTTTTGATAGGGCAGCCCTTAGGTGGGCGGAGTGGACAGAACAGAATGCTGGGAAGAAGGGAAGTGTGGCAGATGCCATGAATCTCCAGCCTGAGATGGATGTAGGTTAGAATCTTTCCCGGTAAGCCACGACAGATTATTAGAAATGGGTTAAATCAAGATGTGAGAGTTAGTTAATAAGAGACTAGAGCTAATGGGCCAAGCAGTAATTTAATTAATACAATTTCTGTGTAGTTATTTTGGGGGTTAAGCTAGCTGAGCGGGATGCAGCCCGCTCCTCCTCATTACACATGCCTTCTGCACCGCTAGAGTGCTGCCCTGTGAGCCCTGCTGCATGCCTTCTGCTTTGCAAGCATGCTAGTGTGATGCCTCAAGAGCTCCGCTTCTCTCTGTAAGGGAGATTCTGTGCCAGTCATGTGAGTGTCTCACAATGCTAAACACAGCTTTTCTGATTTCAGGAGCAGCAGCCATGCCATTCATGCCTGGAAGACAGAGGTCTGCGATATTTCGCCCTAGACACGTGCTATTTGGAGTCCTTCAGATTGAAATGAAAGGGGACGGTTGAGCAACTCAAGACTGTATGAAATAAAAAGATCTCTTATAAATACTTGAGTAGATATAAAGACAACCACTAAATGCGGGCAAAGCTGTGAATATCTGCGATTTCAGCACTTGGGAGGCAGAGGCAGGAGAGCGGTGAACGCAAGGCTCACCTGAACCACGTTCTGAGATCTTGCCCCAGAACATGTTCTCCACATCCATGTGCCTCAGGCAACAGCAAGTAAAACCTTTGTTATTTTGGTGTATAATTGTACTTTTTATTTTATAAGATCCAAAAGATGAACGGAACAATCATAAATATGGAAACTATACAACATACGAACATACAATTGGGAACATCAATAGCCAGAGACAAGGATGGAGCTCTACAGCTACTCAGCTCTTGTGACTGGAGTTAATTTGGTATCAGTTCAAAACAGACTGATGCACGTTTAGATGTGAGCCCAACTTTCGTGTTAGCCACACGTATGCAAACAACTTGTAGAATATATACATGGGAAGAGAGGAGAGTAAAACTATGTGATTAAAAAAACATCAATTAAGCAAAAAATATCAGAACAAGATTTCCCTAAAAATCCAAGGAAGCTGCAAAGGAGATGCAAGACAAACAGCTACTAGAGAAAACAAATAAAAGGGCGGAGGTATCCTTCTTCTCGGTTACCACCTTAAATGTAAATGCATCAAACTTCTCAAAGCAAAGGCACACGTTGGGAAAATGGCTTCAAACACATGACCTAACTATGTACTCTTATTGTTGCTTTTGCCCTCCAGAAGGTGACAGTAAGACCCGAGTGCTGAAGGCACCGCACATGTGAGTCATAGAACATAGAGAAATTAAGCTAGTATTGACCTGAAATCCTCACTCTTAGCGACTGGCTTTTATAATACTTGAAAGTATTCTGCTTGCTACTGGAGGAGAAAAGTAATTATTAATCTAATCCAGCTGTGACCCCTGGAAACTGCAGTAATTACTTCCCTGGAAATATATGACCAATGGTGTATTAGTGGCTTGAATGGCATGTGAGTAACCAACCACTATATGATTGACGTTTTCGTTCATTCCACAAGTTGGAACCCATACTTTGAACACTTATCAGGTCAAGAAACTGTGGACAAAAAGGTCATAGGTCACAGAAGACAACCTATTAGTACTTTGCTAATGGGGCGTAGTATTAAACCAGCTCCTAATGACTTCTCCTTATACGTATATATTAGTGCATCTCTCAAACCTTATCGTAGAAGCTTCTTTTTGCAGCCGATAGTGACTGACACAGAGACCCACAAGTACTCAGCATGCAAAGAATAAGAGACTGTGGAGTGCTCAGTCCTAAAAGGGACATCTATAGCACACCCCCTTCTCCCAAGGCTCATGAGCACTACAAGAAGGGCAGGAAGATTGTAAGAGCCAGAAGTGGTGCGATTATGTTTGGAGCACACCGTCTCCTTGTGATTCTTGGATGTAGACATCATAGGGTCAAGTAACATACTAACTCACAGTGGTTGTGGCAGCATGCTCAAGACCTGTGTAAGCTAAAGCCAGAAAAAAATCCCAACATGAGGTCTTGTAGGTGGTCATGAAATCCAACCCCTAGCTGAGGAGCTATTGGAAACTGAGAAATGCCAGGAGAGGTGGGGGGCACATTCTTTAAGGGCATGGCTTTGGGTAGATCTAGTACACTCCAGGGGATGGTCACATACCCAAGAGAACACAGGCAACACTAATGAGTTAAAAACAAACAAACAGAAAACATTAAGGGCACAAAGTTGGGTAGGTATGGGTTAGCGGATGGATCTGGGAGAAGATGGGGGAATGAATATGATCAAAACACAATGTATAAAATTCTTGAGGAATTTCAAACAAAATATATAAAAAATTCTCAAAGAATTTCAGTACAAATAATATAAAGAAGAGGAAAATAAAGAAAGACATATAAAAAAGAACTTAAGGGTGAAAAAGCATATTCTCTCCTCGACTGCTGCCACGATGCATTTTGCAAAACCAACACCCACTCCTGACAGACACCGAGCAGGCTAAGAGTAGAAAGAAACTGTTGACATCGTAAGGTCTTGGTTGACACGATTTTCCCTGTAAAAGACAAAAAGGACAGAGACTCTTACCTCTACAATTTCTATTTAAGATGGCATCATGACTCCTGGAAAAAGCCATCAGCCCATAAGAAGAAATGCAAAGCATCCCGGTTAGACGGGAGGAAGTAAAATTGCCTCTGTTTGTAGGTCTATTTTCACATTTCCCGAGGACAGAAAAGAGCCACAGAACAAACCAGCAAAGATGTGGGAACCAAGAAATGACAGCAACACAGCGGGGCAGGAAACATTTTGCGTTTGCATGTACTGGCAGTGAACTGTCTAAAAAGTATGAAAGGAATTCATAATAACATCAAAAATTGTGTAATAGAAGGGAAAAAAGGACCACCCATGGGAGAGGAACTCCCAGTGGTAAGACAAGGTTCTAGGAGCTGGGGGAGGAACAGGAGAGGATCAGGACAGAGTCCAGCACCCAGGCCAGTCCACCCTGACCGTCTTACTCCACATACTCTACCTTTGTCTAACACGCAGTTTACCAGGCTCGTTTGCTCCGGTTATGCTATGTACCTTATGTTGCTCCTTTGCCCTCTTTTTAGTCTCCATTTTCCTTCCCTTTTCCATAGCCTGGCTAGGTAGCAGGACCTCTGCCCCTCAGTCTCCTGAGAGCCAGGACTGTTTCATGTGATATGATGGCATCTGTTTGCCTCCTTTTTAGCTCATCTTAGGTCTAAACTCCCTCTTCTCCCATTCTTGTTTATCCGTAAGTACTTGTTTCTGTTTATGTTCCTCAGTTTCTACCTCCTCACTACATTTTATCTTCCCTTTTCTTTTCATTTATTTTCCACTTATACCCACAAAAATTATGTATTAATACACAAAGTATCATCAATGTTCCTTTCCTCACAATAGTGATTAATAATTAACTTTAGATATGACTGACATTACTCTATTTTCACAAATTTAATGACGCTTAATAGCGGCTAATAACACTTGTTGTAGAGAGCATTCTACTCTCAAAGGAGAACAGGGTCACAGCCTGTTGCCCTGAAAACCAGTATACTAGAGGAACCAATATCTCATTTCTACTATAACTCAGTCCCTCTTAACTACTGCACACACTTCTATCAAAAGCAGGAAGACAAAAACAAATGGACGCCCCCAAACTAACAAACCTGGCTCCCAAAACACAAGCAACGTGAAAAACAAAGACAACACGTTTCCATAAAAAACTACCAGTGCCACAGCATGGGTCACCAAAGAGAGTGGCTTTGATTTCAAATGAAGAATTCAAAGGAATGAGCATAAATATATTACAAAAATAAAAAAAAACAAATGAAAAATTCTTGGGTAAACTCCAAGAGAATTCAAACAGCTAAATGAAAATAAGGATATGAACGTGATATTCTATAAAGAGATGGAAATACACATAGAAATAGAAAACCAAACTGAAATGATGGTGGAAATGAAAAAAAGTCAGTAAATCAAATTAAAGCCTCTGTAGAAGGCCTTATCAACAGAAAAGATCATGGGGAGGACACAGTGTTAAGGGTTGAATACAAGGTAGAAGAATCGGGACATTCAGTAAAGGACAGTGATAAAAAAAGAAAACAAACAAACATCTGAATGTAACATACAAGACCTTAGGGACCATGCAAAGATTAGGACTATGACTGATAGGAATAAAGAAAGAGAATTGCATGCTAAAGGTACAGAAAATATTTTCAGTGCAATCATAGCAGAAATTTCCTCAAATCCAGGGAAAGAAGATAAGAGGCATGTAGAACACCAAACAGGAAGGACTAGAAAGAAACTCCCCATGTTATAGTTACAATTCTAAGTTTGGAGAGCAAAGAAAAGGCATTTAGAGATGAAAGAGCAGAATGACAAATCGCACACAAAGGCAGGGCCCTAGGAGTGACAGCTGATTTCCCAATAGGAACATTAAAGAACAAAAAGGCAGGGAATGGTGTGTTTTCAAGTTCTGAGGAGCATAGCTAGCAGCCCTAACTACTGCTCACATCAAGGCCATTTGCCATAACTGATGGAGGAAGAAAAACATTCCGTGATGAAAGCAGGCTAAAGGAATTTATGACCATCAAGTCAGCTCTACAGAATATAGTAAAAGAAATTCTTCAGGGCGGTGGTGGCACACGCCTTTAATCCCAGCACTCAGGAGGCAGAGGCAGGTGGATCTCTGTGAGTTCGAGGCCAGCCTGGTCTACAAGAGCTAGTTGCAGGACAGGCTCCAAAGCTACAGAGAAACCATGTCTAAAAAAAAAATTTAAAGAAAGAAATTCTTCAGACTGAAATGAATGATAAACACACCCAAGAGGCTACAGAGTTTTTTTTTTTTTTTTAAAAGTAGAACATTAGTTAAAACAATTGAGGGTCAGGAAAACACCAAATATTGTAAAATTTATAAAATGACAGAAATCAACACAAACTTTTCAAGAATAACTCTGAATATTTATTGGTTGCTCAATGGTATATATACAGGCTAGTCGATTGAATTTAAAAATAGGATCCATCTACTTGTCACCTCTCCAAAATACCTTAAAGTCAAAGGTAGGCACTATCCTAGGGTGAAGGATAGAAAAAGATATTAGAAGAAAATGAAACTAGTAAATAAATGTCGACTATATAATCTCATAAAATATATCAGACAAAAGTAATCAGGAGAGAGTAAGAAGGTCATTTCATACATGATTAATTCAACAAGAGGAAATTATAACTTCAAATATCAATGCATTGGATACCGCCATGCCCAGTTTCATAAAACACATACTACAAGATGTAAAGCCACAGATTAACCTCAACAAAGCAATAGTGGAGACTTCAATCCTCCATATTCACTAGTGGAAAGGTCATTCAGACAAAAATTAAACAGAGAAACATTGTAATTAAATGACATCAGAGTTCAAATGAACTTAATAGACATCTAGAGAACATTCTATCCAAACCACAACAGAATATACATCTTTGTGAGAAGTCTGTAGAATGTTCTCTAAAATATATAAGACTTAAAATCAAATCTTAGAAAATACAAAAAATTGAAATAATTTCATATGTTCTACCTGATCACAACTAAATAAAGCCTGGAATCAAGAGCACGGAAAACTACAGAAAATTCACCTGGAAAAACAAGAAGTCAATCCCAAAAGCAGTAGATATAAAAAAAATTAAGATTAGGGCAGAAATTAATTAAATAGAAATATATAAAATAATACAAAAATCAATGAAATGAAGAATTGGTTTGTTGAAAAGACCAACAAAATTGATACCCAACAAAATAGAAAACCCATATTAATAAAATTATAAATGATAGGGGAGACATTACAATAGATAACAATGAAATTCAGAAAACCATAGGGACACATGTGAAAAACTTACATTACAATAACTTGGAAAGTCTTTAAAAAAAAGAATGAATTTCTAGATGCACATGATTTACCAAAGGTAAACTGAGATAAGTAATTTAAATTTACCTACAGCAAGCAATTAAACTGAAATAGTAATAAAATAATTTTCCAGATGGATTCATCAAAGAGTTTTATTAGACTTTTAAATAAAGATGACCATCAATCTTTCTCTAATAATTTCATAAATAGAAAAGGAATCAGTATTTGCAAATTCTTTTTACAAAATCAGTAGTATTACCTTGGCATCAAGACCAGATAGAAACACAACAACAGCAGCAAAATAAAACTTAGGCCAACGTCAAATGGAATTCATGAGCAGGTCAAAAAATACACACTGAAGAAAAGATAGCTTCTTCACCAATGGTGCCAAGTAAGTTATGTCTACTGCTGGGATAGCGGCTACTCTGTTATGGAGGTATCCAACTCTATCCTGATAGGATTAGAAGCCTACTTCAGAGGAGGGATTCACGTAAAAAATCTGTTGCTACAGAGGCTATAGGCCTTGTAGGGAAGTTACTTACGGTGGCTTGAAAGAAAATGGTGCCCAAAGAGAGTGGCACTAATGGGAGCTGTGGCTTTGTTGAAGGAAGAGGATCGCTGTGAAGGTAGACTTTGAGGTCATGTATGCTCAAGCCATGCTCAGTGTCTCAGTTCACTTCCTGTTGCTTGGGCAAGATGTCGACCTCTCAACTCCTTTTCCATCACCACATCTGCCGGCACCTTGCCATGTCTCACCATGACAATAATGGACTGAGCCTCTGAGCTGTAAGCCACCCAATTAAATGTTTTCCTTTATAAGAATTGCCGTGGTGGTGGTGTCGCTTCACAGCAATAAAAACCCTACCTAAGACACTACTGCTGCCATTTTGTTAAATGGAAATGGTGTGCTAAGTGAATTGCCCTCTAAATAATCACGAGAAGCCTCTGTTTACTGTGGTTAGTGGTAACTGTAGGCTCATAACTGGGCAAAGTGATGAGAATAAATGACTATTGAATGCTCATCTGGGAGACATCTGTATCATCATCTCCTTGATCAGAAACTATCAAGGAAGGAATAAAAAGAATGTAAGAGCTGGATGAAGGGGAAGAGCCACCTAGAATATGGACTTCTAGGCATGACAATAGTTATACTCCTTTATGAGAGATCTATTTTTTTATGCATATGAGTGTTTGCCTATGTGCATATATGGGTAATACATGGTGCCCTTGGAGGCTAGAGGAGTTCTAGTATCAAATACTAGAACTAGAATTACAGCTGCCATGCTAAGTCCTGTTTACAAGAGCAGCAAGTGCTCTTAATTATACTGGGCCATCCCTCCTGCCTTGATGTTGCACTTTTGAACTCAGTTGTGAGTTCAAATACACAAGGCATGCTTACAATCGGACCTGTCAGCGTCCTGTCATGGAGTGTGAGGAGGCTTCTTGGGTCCTACCCCTCCATGAGGATTTGTATATAGTTAGTGGTTGTTTGGGTAAGGTGAATTATGTTTTTTGGTGATGTAGTTACTGGTAAAATATGCATGTGCCTGCAAACAAACTCTCACCCAAGATCCTATAAATAATCCTAATCCTAATGAAACTCATTGAGTTATTTGAAAGACAAAACCAAAAACATGACAATAGTTGTCAGTCTATAGTTGAAAAGAATGAAAGGATTAGAAGGGGTGTGTGGGAAAAAGTGAATGGTGGTTGTGCACACCCTTAATCCTAGAACTCTGTGAGTTCCAGGACAGTCGAGAGAGAGAGAGAGAGAGAGAGAGAGAGAGAGAGAGAGAGAGAGAGAGAGAGAGAGAGAGACCCTGTCTCAAAAACTAAAAATTAAAAAAAAAATAAAAAATGAGGGGGAATGAGGAGGTGTGAGGGAAGCAAGGAAAGGTAACAGGAAGAATATGATAAAAATACAATATGTGTATGTTTAAATATGATAGCAAAATCCATTTTTTTCTTTTAGAGACAGGGTTTCCTGTGTGTACCCTTGGCTTTGTAGACCTGCCTGGCCTTGAACTCAGAGATCCACCTATCTCTGTCTCTCAAGTACTAGGATTAAAGGTGTGAGCCATCACCATCTGGGGCAAAATTCATTTTTTATGTATAGTTAATATATATTACTAAAGAACATTAAAGAATCATTTACTATTTAGGAGTTAGTTGACTATATAAGGAATCTACAAGACCTTATTGAAAGAAGATTCAAGTAGACACACATCTACACAGATTATAAGACATTAAGATATCAGAGTTACTCAAAGCTATCTAAGTTAATGAATGCTTATCAAAATTTTAATTGTTATATTTTTGTTCAGCTTATGGAATAGCCCATGTTCCCACCAATGGATGACTGGATAAAGAGAAAACAGCAGATCTACACAACAGAACGTGAATCCTCCATGAAGAAGAAAAAAGGCATGTAATAGCAGAAAAACAGGTGGAGACTACCATGCTCAGTGACATAAACCAGGCCCATTTTCTCTCCTAGGCAGAGCCTAGATTGAAACCCATGTAACTAGAAGGAGACTGCCAGGGTGTAGGAAGGGGGAGTGGTGTGGAGGTTGATATTACATTACATACATGTACAGTACTGTCATAACCAGACCCATTATTTTGTGCAGTTAGTATTTACCAATAAAAACCCAACCACTTACAATGATAACAGATCAAGCTATTTTAGGCTATTTCTTTCATTATCAACATCTAAATATTTACTTCCAAACAAAAGGGGGAAATTTAAAAGGCTCTTTCCCCACCCCTAAATTCTAGAAGAGTGATAACAGAATAAAAGCCCTAGAGGGCAGAGTGCCCCTCACCCCACATCCCTAGCTTCTAATGCTGTGACCCTTTAATATAGTTCCTCATGTTGTGGTGACCCCCCAACCATAAAGTTATTATAGTCATTAGTTTATAATTACAATTTTACCACTGCTATGAACTTTAATGTAAATATCTCTGTTATCTGATGGTCTTAGGTGACCCCTGTGAAGGGTCATACAAACCCAAGGGGTCGCGACCCATGGGGTTGAGAACCGCTGGTCTAGACAGTTATTCATATTTGTGAGTGAATGCTGTGGAGACCACGGGTGTCTAACTGAAGCAAGGGGGGGCACACAGATAATAGGTCATTTACAGAAGGGGAGCCCACCCTGCCCACCCATCCAGGAGACTATCTAGCAGCTGGCCTTACCTCAGGAAGATGCTCTTCTTTTATAATGGGAAAACATTTATAACATAGATTTTTTTTTTTACCATTCTCAGCCATTTTGAAGTGTAAATTAAGAGCATTCGTTGAATTCACTTTGCAATCAACCATCACCTCTGTCTATGTCTAAAACTTCCTTAACCTTAATGGGGATTGTGCACCCACTAAACACTAGCTTCCGGTTATCCCTGTTTGTTCCAGCCGTCGGATTGCTAGTCTATTCTCATGGTCTCCAAGCCTGTGATCTTTCCAGCAGTTTCAGAGAAACTGCATCACTCCCCGGGTCTCCGAACCTGTTACTTTTCCAATAGTCTCAGAGAAACTGTACCGCACACTGTAGCCTTTTATGCCTGGCCTTGCTTTTTCACATTTGCCATGAAGGGTCTTTCTGTCTTCACCAGCCAGCATCTCCTTCCCTCACAGGAAAGAGCACCTTATGCTGCTACACAGAAGATCTTTAGCCACGGTGTCAATGACCCAGTGATGCCATAGTAGCAATTCCTGGACCAGTGCAGGGCTGGGGAACCAGTATCAGAGAGGATGCCTGCCTCCTTACAGTCTGTCCTTGCAGGTGTGGTCCATTACAGCAGAAGGGAGGAACCTTCTGATGCAGAGGTGCTGATTGGCCTCTGTGGACCCCTACTTATTTTCAGTCCATCTCACCATCTCAAATACAAGGAAACCTGGGCAGGTAGGTGAGCTTTGTCACCATGGTAATGAAAAGAACCCAGCAACTAGGGTGAGAAGAGAAAGAGAATCATAGGGTGAATGGTGCTTTCTCTATGGGAGGCTGAGTCTCAAAGGATGCCTTCCCTCACCCTCTGTTCCTCAGAGGCTGGCTCCTCGCTCTCCTCACCTTCTCTTCTGCAGTTTGGAGGACCCAGACAAGCAAGTGTGATGGGGGCAACCCCTTAGCATTGCCACTTGGCATCCTCGCAGACCTGGGTAGCAGCTGCCCAGTCAGCCCAGGGATCCTCCCCAGCAGGAGTGCTGGGTGGAGGGTGTACAGCACCAGCTTCCAGCTTCCCTAAGTTGTGTTTACACTGCTACGCTGTGCAAATTGGAGTTTCTCTCCGTGAACATCTGGGAGGACCAGCTGGACACGTGTTTCCCTTCGCATTAATTTAGGCTCCTAATTAATCGTGCAAAACCCAAACCAAATAATCAGGAACCAGGACTGAAAATAATCATTAGCCCCACCCCCCGCAACACACACATTTCAATGGGAACTTGGCCCAGGTGATGGAGCCTCCCTTGGCTCAGCGCTGTGGCATGGTGTCCTGGTTCTACACTGGGAGTTCACCAAAAGGAAACAGATGGCCAATGTCCTGTGCAGGGCTGCATCAAAGCCAATGGATGGGGATCTGTGTCCAATAATTCCCAAGAATGCCTTCCCTTCGCCAAGTGTGTTGTGCTCATGGGTGTCAGGTGGCCTGAGTTCAAAGCCCCACTGTGGCAGCAGCGGCTGTTTGGCTGTCTAGCCTGTAGTTTTCTCCTCTGTAGAATGGGAACATGATGCCATGTGTCTCACGGGCTATTGTGAATATTAAGACCATTTATTTCAGGTGCCTAGTTTTGACCATGGCACATTATAATCTCAATAAGTGGTTGCTATTCTTGTCTGATTTCATATCATTAATCTCTATTATTGTTATTCACAATAAAAAGTAGAAAAGTTTAGGAGCTAAGGGAACCTTATCTGTAAACCCAGGACATATTTGCACCAACAGTTCATGGATATAAAAACATTTTTCTTGTCTTCCTTTGTCATCTGTCTTGGGCCATAAGAATCCAGCGGCATGTGTAGCTGTGGTCATCTGATGTGCGATGTGTTCTTCTGTTTTGGTATCAGTGTGGACGAATGCTCCACCCTAACTTTTTAGTCCCAGAAAAGATGACTGGCACATCTGTCTGCACAGGGGAGGGACAACATCCTGGCCAGAGGGAAGTAACTGCCACTAGAGTCCGGGAAACACTTATTTTGTAACCTTCTCCTATGCTTAGATCAGGGCTCTCTGAAAAGGTTTATTGAGTGGTTCAAGGGCGTCCTGCACATCAGACAGCCACAAAGAGCCTGATGCTGTCCAAGTGAATCTGAGGCCTCTTCACTGTGCTGTGCAGCACTTGGGTTACAGGAAGGAGGTTCAGGTTATTTATTTTTGTTCCTGTGTTTAAAACCGGAGTGTATACTAGGTGGATACTAGTCAGGGTTCTCTAGAGGAACAGAATTTATGGAATGAATGAATGAAAGGGTGTGTGTGTGTGTGTGTGTGTGTGTAAAAGGGATTTATTAGAACGGCTTTCAGTGTGGTCCAGCTAGTCCATCAATGACTGTGTACCCAGAGAAGTTTCGAGGATTCAATCCATGAGGCTGGATGTCTCACCTGGTCTTCAGTAAACACTGGAATCCTGAAGCCTATTTAGGCTCTAATGCCAATGAAGGAATGGACTTCTGAGCCAGAGCAAGAACAAGCAATTGAAGAGAGAGCAAGCTTCCTCCCTCCATATCTTTTGTATAGGCTTCCAGCAGAAGGTGTGGCCCCCAGGCTAGAGGTGGATCTTCCTATCTCAACGATTGGGGTTAACGGTGGGTCTTCCCACTTCAAATGATTTAATTAAGAAAAAAAGAATCTCTTATAGCTGTTTCGAATTATTTGGGCTTTAGTTAATTTCAGATGTAGTCAAGTTGACACTAGAATAAGACAATAAGAAGAACCAACGCACTAGGCAAGCCCTTTACCTGAGACCTCAGATTCAGGTCTTTTCAAAATTTGAGTCAGGGTCTTGCTAAGATTCCCAACCTGCCCTTGAACTCATTGTAGCCCAGGAAAGGCCAAGAATTTGAGGTCCTCCTGCCTCAGACCCCTAAGTGGCTGGGTTACAGGGCTGTGCTGCTTACACCGCTCTTTGAGGATGTGATGAGAGTGATCCCTCTTCCTCTTCTTTCTTATCTTTTCTTGTTTTGTTTTGTTTTGCTTTGTGTTTTTAGTATTTTGGAGCCAAGAGGATTGATTTATTCCTCTCACTGTGGTACATTATAAACCAGGAATATTTTTGTAAAATTCATATACTTTAACCTTTTAAATAACCTGTTATGAAAACTGAGTTTCCCAGCACTTTTTTTCCCTGGGATTTTCTAACAGATAGGCAGAAAATCCCAGGGAAAAAACTACACCTCAGGGATCCTGAATCTTGACAGTGCTCTAGACTGCTCCCTAGGGCTCCTGTCCCTTGACAGTGCTCTAGACTGCAACACAGGCTCCTCACAGTCAGGTTTCAGAACCTTTGGCTTCTCTGGCAGGAATTTTCACCCAAAGGAGACTTCCTTAAATTTCTCTCCTGTATCTTCTACACTCCTTCTGTACTTTACTCTTGTTCCAGAGGAATAGAGTCATGGAAGACCCTGTCTCTTAAATTTGATGTTCTGGGCAGATTCTGGCTCTCTCTGATTAGTGGTTTGATGAGTCTGCGGGCGAGGAGAGAGCATCCAGGATAAACTAAGCACTTCCAACCTTGATTCTGAAGCAGGCAGATAGACAGGGTCGTAGTTCAGGGCCACCTAAGCCAGTCTTCACCCACAGGTGTAAGATCTTCCCAGGGTCTCTCTGGCATGGTTCTCCTTTGTCCTTTGGGTTTATGTGACTTGTATTCCTGACTGTGCTTTGGATTCTGCCCACCCTGGCAGATGGCTCAGAGCAACTCCAAGGAACACTCAGATGTTCTTCATACTCTCCCTACCAGACATCATGGGAGAAAAGCAGGCCTTACAATGTTTCCATCCCATTCTTCCTTCTCCTTCCCCAGGTATGAGACCGCCTGTCTCATCTCCTGTTAACAGGGAAGGCAGTTAATACGTAAGCTTCCGAGATGCTATGTCAGAGCTGAGGGCTGCGCATGCCCAGGAGTGGGATAGAAGATTCCATGCAAAAGCCTCGAAGGGCTAGACAGAAGGGGACCTTTCTGTATCCCAACACCCAGGAGACTGAGGCTGGAGAATTCTGACTCTGGGTTACACAGCGAAACCTTGTCCCAAAACAAAATGAAATGAAAAAAGATCAAAACAAACTGGTAGAGGATTTTTCTATGGTAAGCCAAACAGAGAAACTCGGTAACTTTAAAGGCCTTGTGCGCGCCGCTGCCGGTACCGAAACAGCAGCTCAGAGTAGTATAAGCAAGACAGGTTGCTGTTCTTACAGCTGCTTGGAAATTAAGCGTGAAGAGCTCAGGCTGAGCTGCGTCCAGAGGCTGGGCCGTCTCACTGAGGACCCCCTTTCCTCCTTGTGGTTGAAAAGTGGCTTCTGGTGGCTTTGGAGATGTCATCATTGAGTCTGGGAGGGAAGAGGGAAATGCCTCGCTTCTGGCATTTCTAGGAAGGCTTCTGCTGCAAAACTGACGTAGGTGGCTATGCCTAACATCCAGCCAACCATCATGGCTGCAGGGAGGGAACGTGCTGATGGAACAGTCTGCTGTCTTCTGGAATGGGCTTTTGAGCAGGAACTAAGAAAGGGAAAGCAGTGACCTATGCTATGGAGCCACCAACCAATGTGCATGTGGTCCGATGGGGACCCTAAAATGCTGATCACAGCAGTTCCCCTTGGTGAATGGGGAAAATTACTGGTGGCTGGGTGCACACGGGGTGGGGACTGGGAGCTGGCCTCCGCCTAGAGCAGGAGAGGAGCGTTTGGTTGGGATTTCACAGTCTCCCTGACAGAGTTTGGGCAGGTACACAGTTGGGCTGCGAACACATGCTTGCAGGTGTCTCTGGAACGGACACCAGAGCCACGAGCTGGCACCTTGTTTGGCCGCTCCTGTGGCCAGGTCCCCATTGTCCCCACAGAGGCGTGGATACATGAACGTCTCTCTCATTACATTTCCTTGTAATCTGGACATTAATCCAAGCTGAAGGAATGCAATGCTGGCCCACACCGTGCACTGGAAGCAACCTCAAGCCTTCTTGTTGTCACAGGTTAGTGGCACAGTCCCCGGTAAGAGCTTGTTTGCTTATGCAATACACAGGTTTTACTTGGTTCAATGTACTGTGTTACAACAACCTAGCAATTTGCATGTTCTTCCTGATTATCTGGTAATTAAACCCAGTAAGTACAAACATACTGTAATTATCGTGTAACCGACCATCTGGACTGAGGGATGGAAATAACCGTGTATTTACGCTATAGCTGTATGATAATTATGACGCAATGGAATGATCAGCCATGAACAAGAAAGAGGATTTCCTGAGAGTCACGAACACGCTTTAACATGTTTCTAGAATTAATTCTAGCATCAATTTTCTAGAAACAGCCAGCACGGTGAGGCAATGGACTGATGAATCCTATCCAAAGGGAGGCACTGAAGGTATCCTTGAAGATGAACTAATAAGGAAGTGCAGACAGAGCCGGAAGCCCACGTGCCCACTCATTTATCTCGATCTTGTTTACACTTCATTGGGCATCGCTAAGCATTTGTTTATCTGAACTGTTCCCCCATTTGCATCAGACAAATCAGTGCCCATCAGTAAATGAGGATGCGTTTGAAATTGGTTGATAGGTTTTTGTTTTATAGGTCTTAGATCCTTGGAGGATGAACTAGGGTGTCCGGCCACAAATGTAGTTTGCAGATAATAGCATTGGTGCAGTTATAAAACTGTAAAGCACACTCACCCTGATGGACAGAGTGGTAACTGTAGCATCCTGGCCAGTCGGTGTGATTAAATACTAAGCATCTCAGAGCGATATGTATACAGGAGAAGAAAGGAAAAAGTGAATGTTGGGCAAGAAGGTGGCCAAAGTAATAATCAGATAGCCAATCAGATAGGAAACATCTGAGTTGTAAGGCCTGAACTCATGTGTCCCTATCAAGTTCAAGATCTTGGTAAGGTAACACATACCATACAATATTTTCTTATAAGAATTTTAAAATTGATTGTAAGCACACTCATATTAAGATGTGGATTCAGGATTTTTTATCTTTAATTTTTCTCCTCCTTCTTCCCCCTCCTTCTTTTTTCTCTTCCTCCCCTTCCTCCCCTCCTTTTTCTCTTCCTCCTTCTCATCTTCATTTTTGGTAGGGTCTTGCTATGTATAGCACGCAGGCTTCAAACTCAAGATCGCCCTACCTCAGCCTGCTGAGTTCTAGGCGTATGCTTCCATTGGAATTGCATATTTCTGTTTCTGTTTCAGAAACCCAGAGGAGAAATAGATGGAGGAGGTACTTCTAAACCATCATTTTAGGATGTGACTGCCTCTTTCAGGTGGCTTTCGCCACTAGGTTCTTGCTGTCTATATTCTTCCTAGAAGTGTTCCTCCTGTCATTGTGTCTGTTGGTGATTCAGCAAAGGGCACAGGGAAGTTTTCTCTGCCATTTTCTTCCCAATTCCACTCTTGTTGGACAGCATCATTTGCATTTTAATCATCTATGGTGGCTCCGAAATGGTGTTTCATTGAGTTAGAATCTGGAGGTTCTCCCCCTATAAGTATCTGTATGAGTGTGACATGAAGTGAGGAATTTAGTGAACAGAGCAGTCTTGAAGAATTACCCAGGATTCTTTCACTCTGAGTCACGCTGCAGACTTCACTGAAGTGTTAATGAACAGACTGGTTTGTGTTATTAATTTTTTTCTTTTTATTCTCACAGTTATACTTAGTGTCAGTTGCTTAGGTTTGTTTACAGTCTGACATTGGTCTTTCTGTGACTGGCATTTCCTGAAGAGATGAAACACACGTCTACCCACCCCAGACTGGGAGTCCTCAAGAGACCAAGTAAGGACGCCACTAAAGTCCAACTTGGTGAACCAATGAGTTTCCTGGGGTTTCTTACAGGAACATGGGTGGGGTTGCTTACAGGAGCAGAAATGACTCAAAGGCAGCTGTATCATCAAAGTCCACCCCAGCTTTGGTGACAGCTCACAAAAGCTGGAAACCTGGAATGCACCACGCGGTGTGCAGGGAGCTCAACAGGTTGAAGAGTGTCTTTTCCCGGGGTCTAGGGTCTGAATCTCTTCTAGGCAGTTCAGCTCCCTCTCCTTCGGCCAGGCAGCTGACCTTGTCTCCGAGTCTTCTTTGTAGCCCATCTTGTGTGAGAGTGACTCTCAGTAGTCTGTGTTGTCTCCCTGTAGGGAGGGGGAAGCCTAGTGAGTTTGGTCAGTTTCAGGGACTTCCTGATTTTAAGTTGTTTGCTTTTTGTCTTAAGGAACTTCCTTGCGGGAAAGTGTATTTCAACATGGGAGCAAAGAGCAATACAACAGTGTCCCAGTAACTGCATTTCTGCATGTGGGGTGTGTGTGTGTGTGTGTGTGTGTGTGTGTGTGTGTAGACCAGAATCTTGACTATATTCCTGTGAGTTTCTCTCCAGCATCTAGAATGAGTGAGATTGTACTTTCCTCTTTAACTTTATTTTTATATGAAAGTATTATTATTTTTATTGGTATTTTTATATAAGAGTATTATTTTTGTTTTTAACTTTAAATTTTATATATAATATATTACATGCTACTTTATTTGTTTTAAATTTTAAATTCTTTATAGATGATAAACACACACATACATTTACTTCAGGAGGGCTTAAAAGTGGCCAACATGCTCCCACCGTGACTTATAGTTTCAACCAAGTTTCCCTTCCGATTTCTGCTTCTTGGAGTTTTCTGGAGCTCACTACATTGCTGTCTTTGAATTTTATCCTATACTTAAGTTAACCATGGCAGTGAACCCCAGCAAGATTCTGGAATTAGAAATGTAGACTTTCTAGAACGTTCTGGTCTTTGTGCCTGCTGCTTGTGTATATGTGTGGGTTCTTTGCCCTCTTCCACTCTCCTCAGTGATCTTCAAGGGTCCACACACGTGACTCAGTCACTGTCTCCCAGGAGGAGATGCTAACTGGACCAGTTCAGGTCAAAGGTCAGCCTTTGATCCAGCAACTATGGCCAGAATGCCAGGGTCACCAAGGATACAGCTGACTCTCAGTCCACCCCGGGAGGGTGGGAGGGAGGTCCTGAGAGGAAGAGTCCTGGGGCATATTGGGAGAAGCTTGGGCCCTGGAATATGCCCACTCTCAGTGGCCACTGAGTGGTCCCTTTAGGGGATGGAGCCCAGTTGCTTGGTACAGCGAGGCTGCACAGCTAAGGGGTTGCCTTGTGTGGAATGGAAAGTAAACGGGGTAGGTGCTGGTGTGAGGCCAGTGAAGTGTGGAAAGTTCTCCCATGTTCTTAGCAGTACTGAGTACATCGCAGGGACTGGAGAGACACGTTGGTTGTGCTATTTAGCCATTGTGAACCCAACACTGGGAAGCTTTCTTTAGCATGACTGTAAAGGACTCCTTTGTCCCTGGCCAGGATCACTGCACAGCACTTTCTCATCCAAGAATGCAACGGTCCAGATGCTCCCCTTAGGGAACAGGGCCCATCCCCTCATCTGACAGACAGAGAAGCTGGATGGTTTCTTTGGACCATGATTCTCAGCATGAGCTTCACCTGGGAATTTGCTAGAAGCAAATCAGAGTCTACAGTACTTCCCAGGCCCTGCCTTTGACAGCGACTGTGATTCTGGTGTCCACCAAGGCTTGACTTCTTTCCCAGGCCATTTCTCTGCAAGCTTTGTAACCCTCGAGGGAGGCTTGACCAGTGAGTGCCCTGGCCTGTGTCCCCTGTCTGAGTTCATAGGGGCCTCTGATGCTGCAGAAGGGCTTTTAGAATCAGAGATCCCTGCTTCTTGATTGTTACTTACCAGTGACATCTGGGAAGCTTGGCTCTGGCCTTCTGTCCCTCTGGTGGCTTTTCCCAGGCAAGGCCAGGCTGGTTTTGCCACATCCTTCTATACTTCCACCCATGACAGGGTTGGAGCAGAATGAAGAGAATGTGTTACTGTAGGAATTTTCTTGTTTCTCCTTGTTCTCACACATCTCGTCTTGCCTCTCATTCTTCCCCAAGGACCCGGGCAGCCCCTTGGTGAGATGATGGTTAGTTAGCAATGCTGGTGTATCAGGGCTTTTGTGGCAACATAGGCTGTGTCGAATCCATGTTGTCTTGGTCTAGGGCCCTTCTTCTCCATGCCCATTGCAGAGTCCCAGTGCCCATGTGTGTCTGGTTGTGGCAAAAGACTTCCTCATGGAGTCCATAATCTCAGAGTGTTGAAACTCAAATTTTTGCAGAACTCTGAGCAGGTCTTCTGCCCTGCAATACTGTATCTGCAAGACTTGCTACCTGTAAGGAACCACAAGAAACAGATTGGCTGACACAGGCAGGAGAGAAATTAGTTCAAGATTATGAGAGGCTCCACAGCACAGGGAAAGCTGAGAAGCTCCACTTGGAGGACCGCAGGTCCAAGGGATACCTTGGAAAAAGGTCTCACAAGAAGATCTGATAAGGGAGACCATTCCTACAGCTGTCTTACTGGGGTGATCCTTCTGCCTGTATTCCATCCTATACACTGCCACCATGGCCCCCAGTATTTCCCAGTCCCATCCTTTCTATATCTTGAGGATCCAGAAAACAATAACAAAACACCTTGGCATAGATACTTCTGACTAGTAAACCAGAGGTCACATGCCTCTGTTTAGCTGCAAGGGATCCTGGGAGGGGGCAATCTGCTACAAGGAAGTTTCTTTTGAAGATTCAGTATTTAACTCTGGTGCAATAAATGGACAGTAGAGTGCCTAACAGGAGAAAAGGCATTCGAATGTATTACTGAGCACATTCATGGAGTCATGCGGAATAGGAGGCTTGGAGAACAACCAGATAGTTGAGGGTTAAATGTCATCATGGGGGAAAGCAGAGGGCTGTGGGTCATTTTAGAGAATAAATAACTAGTAGGAGAGAAAAGAGGCCAAGAGAACACACAGTAGGTGCTAGGTTTATCATCTGATTTTTAATCTCTTTCACTGTGTGGGAAGTTTATTCTTCCTTGAGTAAGGACCTGTCAGAAAGAAGATCTGAAGGCAGGTGGCATGCACATCATGCCCATTGTTTTTAGGTTGATAAGAGAAATTCAGAGAAGACTCTTTCTTGCACTAGCTCCTCCCCAAAGACTCTAACTGTTTAAACTGAAGTACAGCACTTGAGGTCTCATTTACTGAGACTCACAGTTATTTTTATCTCTTAATAAAGGAGGTAGAACATGCCTTTTCTAAGGTTCAGAAGGTGGCAGGTATGCAGGAAATGCCAGGAGACACAGAGAGGAAACAGAAGGTACAAGATGGAAGAGAGGCAATGCTAAATAATAGAATGCTGGTGTGGGAGGTCCTTCTGTCTATGTGTTGCTTTTATTGGTTAATGAATTAAGCTGTTTTGGCCAGTGGCTTAGCAGAATAGGCAAGGTGGGAATTCCAAGCAGATAGAGGGGGAGACAATAGACAGAATCAAGGAGAAGCCATGGAGCCGCCACAGGAGATAGACACAGGAGATAGATACCAAATGGATGGAACCTTATCAGTAGCCACAACCATATGGCAATACACAGATTAATAGAAATTGGTTAATTTAAGATATAAGAGCTAGCTAGCAATATGCTTAACCTATTAACCAAATAGTATTACAAATAATATAGTTTCTGTGTGATTATTTCAGGTCTGGGTGATCAGGAACAAATGAACAACCTCCGTCAATAGAATGTAGATTAATATAAATTGATTAATATAAGTTATAAGAGCTGATTAAGAATAAGCCTAAGCTATGGGCAAAGCTTTCACAATTCAAAAGAAATCTTCATGTCATTATTTGGGACCCGAATGGAGGGGCAGAAAAAGACTCATTACATCCAAGTGGCACACGTATTTTCACACAGGACCTGAGAAAACTTTAAAAAATGTTCCAAATACACAAACACAGAGCCAGATATGGCTTCCTAGTCCCACAGTCTCAGGTAGGCCACAGCATACAAAGACCCAGCTTCCAGATGCTACCTGAAGGCTTGAGGTTCTTTGGGTGGGTTTAAGGCTTGGCTCATATGGCCAGAGAAGGCTGCAATCATATAGCAAAGCATCCAGATGGAGAAAAACCTTTAAACAGGTACAGTAAATATTGGTATAGACAGTCATAAAAATAGTTTAAAAATAATAAAGTCTTTTAAAAGAGAGCAAAATAATATAAAAGAAAAAAAAGCCACTTAAAGATGGGAAATACACAGGGCATCTGGATCCTGTATGGCATTTTGTTGACTTTAATTTTTTGAATGCTGATGAGCAAATGACAGCCGTTAGGAGACATTGGATTATGAAAGGGATGGCTGAAGTAAACCAGTCTATATGCTTGAGAGGTATCTTGGCTTCAGAATGGAAGTTGGGAAATGTGTTGCATAGGGAAGAGGTTATACTTTTGATTACACAAGAAACAAAACATTATGATTCTCTTAAAACTTAATGAAGATCATATTTGTTTGGGGGAGACCTCCTGAAAATCTTGGCTACAAACATAAAAAAGAAACCAAGAAAGACTACAGGAAAGGTGGTATATATGCTGATCCCTCTACAATGGGACTTGCTCTGAGACAAGATGAGACATGGTGAATCTTGTTGACTACAGAGTCTTCATGATTTTTATTATATACTTTCCTTTCATATGGCATGGATAGAGATTTATATTACAATTTGGTTATACAGTCCAAACAAACTTATAAAGTTGACAGATGCCTTTTACTGGCACAAATATAAAACAGAAAATCATCTTTAGCTGACTTGTGCACACTACACATTCCATACTATGTTAATGCAGATATATATGCTATCTTTAAAAGTTTATCTGTTTTCACAAAAAAAGACCAGACAAATGAAGACAAGTAGCCCAGGTGATCCAGTCTCTTTGAATGCCTCTGTTGTAGTTTTCTCAAAATTCTGCACCCAGAGAAACTTCAAACCTGCTAGCTGAGATGGTGTATCTTTACAGACTCTCCAGCAAAGACTTCAGAGAAACCCTGCACTTTCCCATCACACAGAGACTAAACAAAAAAATAATACAACTGGCTCTCCCAGGTCTTGATCATTATCCCAATTTTCTCAGGGTCATGTAAAGATGCTGTTGTCATTCCCCAGACAACAGGACACAGTTTAGAGAACATGATGCCCACATTCTCAAGAGGTAGGGTAGGTGGTTTTTGGTCATTTGTTGGGTTTGTCATTGTTGAAGGGGGTTAGTTATAAGTTGCTGTTGATCACGGTCAGGAAAAAAAGCTGAACAAAGGAGATTAGATTTAAGGATCTCCTGCTGAAAGGAAAAAAAGGGGATATAGCATAGAAATGATGGGATAAAAGGGTAGATTGTTAAGTCTACTTTTGGACAACCACTAGTCTCAAGTATTTTACCTTAATATGAATTTTTGTATATTGGTAGAAATTTAGGGTTATTTTTGTTATACTTTGTATGTATTTCTATTCCTATTTAAGGTATAGTACCTATGCCATTCATTTAAAAATGTAAAGTTTTAGTTCTTGAAAACTGTTGGGAATAATAAAGAAATACAGGTTAATAGTTAATCATCTACAACAATCAAATTTATAGTCATGTTAGGTTTATTTCCAAGGTCAAATAGAGATATATTTTAGATAAATAGATTGATTGATAGATTTATAGATAGACAGATGGTCTTCAAACACTTTAGAGATTTAGAGAATATGGCATTTAATATGGTTGAATAACATAAGATTTTTCATGACAAGGAGACATGTCTGCTCTTGGCAGCATAAATCTACTATAGAGAAGATGATGAGCATGGGAGAACCTCCATATGAAGTTTGTTTTCATTGTGGTAAAGTTAGCCACTAGACAAGAAACTGCCCTTGCCTTGACTGCTGACCGTATGCTTTTCAAACTGGACAAGCAGGGCACAAAAGTAGTCACTATTGGACTTTGCCAAGATAAGGTAGGACAATCCTTCAAAATTAACTTCTGGATGGTGGTGGCACACAGTTTTAATCCCAGTACTCAGGAGGCAGAGGCAGGCAGATCTCTGTGAGTTCAAGGCCAGCCTGGTCTACAGAGTTGGTTCCAGCTAGGGCTTTTACACAGAGAAACCCTGTCTCCAAAACCAAAACCAAAACTAAAACCAAAACCAAAACCAAAACCAAAACAACAATAACAACAAAAAAAAATACTGCTTCATAGAAAAGTCTGTCAGATATTCTAGGCCTATTGGTCAAAGATGAATACCTCATCATTGCAGAGGAACTTTGGGTGACTGTCCAGGCAGCCAGATGTCTGTCATTTATTAGTTTAGGCAATTGCTTGTTCTGCATTTCCTGTTTAATAAGGTGTTATTATATCTTTCTTGGATCTCTGATTGAGTTGAAGATTAGATAGTTATAATTACAGCTTTCCTTAGTTTTGATAGAAAGTAAATCAGGTACAAAACTTTGGACTCACAGGGATAGGATAAATAATGTAGTATTTTCTTTGAATTTGCCAATATTAATGGACTAGACATTGTGAATGCAATTCTTACCTGATAATTATTCTTATTGTATATAGTTTTACTATGTAAGAGTTAAAACCTTTTCTTTTTATTTAGACAGAGGGGAGAATGTTGTGTGATATTTGTACACTTGTGAAGTTGTATTGCTGTGATTGTTGTAATAAAAAGCTGAATGGCCAATAGCTAGGCAGGAGGCATGGTCAGGATTTCTGGGGAAAGAAGAGGAAGGGGAGAAGGAATCTACGTACTCAGGAGATGCGGGGAGATATAGAGAGGAAACAGGAGGTGCAAGATGGAAGAGAGGTAATGCCACTTGAAAGCATGTAGAGTAATATAAATGGGTTAATTTAAGTTATAAGAACTAGTTAGGAACAAGCCTAACTAAGGTGTGGGTTTGCTTTCATAGTTAATAAGAGTTCTCCTTGTCATTATTTGGGAGCTGGTTGGTGGGTCAGGAAAAGACTCGTTATTGGCAGTTTTCAAATAAGAAAGAAGTTTACAAGCTGGATAGCCCACAGAACATCTATTTAAAAATCTTGACTGCGGAGGCATTGTGGAGACACAGGGGGCCCTGAGGCAGGTAGCATGGAAGTTTGAGGTCAGCCTGGGCTCTATAGCAGACCTTGTCTCAAAAAATGAAATCAAAATAAAACAATAAAATAACCCTTCTAAAAGCTGAGAGTCCCACAACTCTTAGGTGCTGGGACCTGGAATCTAGCATACATCCCCTGTTTTAGGTGGAGTTTCCGTTGCTGTGATAAGACACTATGACCACAGGCAACTTGAGGAGAAAGGGTTTATTTTATCTCACACTTCAAGGTAACAGACCGTCACTGAGGGCAACTAGGGTAGGAACTAGAGCAGGGCAGAAACCTGAAGGCAGGAACCAACCTGAAGGCAGAAGTCATGGAGGAACGCTACTTAAGGGCATACTCCCCATGGCTTGCTCAGCCTGCTTTGTTATACATCCCAGGCCCTCCTGCACAAAGGTGGCACTGCCCATAGTGAGCTGGGCCCTGCAACATCAGTTGTCAATCAAGAAAGTACTCCACAGGCTTGCGCATAGCCCAATCTGGTGCTGGCAATTTTTAACGCATGTTCTCTCCTCTCAAACGCCTCTAGCTTGTGTCAAGCTGACATAAGACTAGCCAGCCCACACACCCTTATTTAATTGTCCCAGAAAATCTAGAAACTGGGTACTCTTATTGCCACCCCAGAGTAACTGGAGGAAACAGAGTCAGACAGTTGAGCCCTAGAAATGAGGCTACAGAGGACACTATCTGGATGCTTATATGAGTGCTGAATTTACCTTGTAACTGTGGCTCTGGCATCAGATTCAACCAATCGTAGATTAAAAATATCTGGAGAAGCACAGTAGACGTGTGCGCACTTTTCTTATTGCTCTTTCTTAACCTAGAGAGGAACTATTTACAGAAGAGTTGTCACGTTGGGTGCTCCGAGCCACCCAGGAAGATGTGCCGAGGCTATGGGCAAATACTGTTATTTTACAGGTAAGCCTGGGAGTCTGGGGAGTTCAGTATACTGAGGTATGGAAACCAATAACCCCCAGGGATACTGAAAGGTGACTGTATTTAGATTGCAGGTGGCTTTGGTGGCTAATTCTAACTGACCAGAATGGGCACACCGGTAAATAGTGTCCCTCCCTGATCTAAAGGGTTTGCACGAACTCCAAGTGACCCGTCCTACATCCCTTTCTGGAGAGTGAGAGCATCCGGCAAGCTGGCTCCAGATCACTTGGCATCTCGACCTGTAACACGTGATCACAAAAGAATGTGATCCTAGAATCTATTCTCTTCCACTTTGGTTTTGTTAGAATTTCTCCTTCAATGAACATAATTATGTTGTTTATTGTAAAAAATAACATGGTCTCTAACTGGCCATTTGACAAGGATAGGAAGCTAAGGGAATGAGAAGAGAGATGATGTTGCTTTAACGTTAAATTTGCCCTTGAGTTCCCTGGCAGTCTGGAAGGAAGGGTAGAGATGAGTAGCCCTGTGGGCTTCCCTCCTAAGCAAGGCAGGGACAGCTCACAGTGACTCCGGCTCACAGTGTTTCACAGTATAGCAGTCCCTTTATCCAGGGGGTTCCTGAAATTGCAGAGTGAGAGACCCTGCGTGTTTTTCTGACTTATATCTGCAATGAAGTTAATATATAATTCAGGCCTACTACAGTGTTAGCAATGATAATCTCCATAGGAACGTAGAAGAGGCCAGGTAAGATGATTTGATAAAGCCATTTGCTGCAGTGCCTGGCATCTGAGTTCAATCCCGGAATCCATGTGGTAGAAAGCAGAGACTGGACCTCTACAGAGGAGCCGTGGCATGCACATGCGTGGGCACACGCACAAGTGTAAAAACAATTAAAAATAAAAAAGAACAGTCACAAAAATGCTGTGATAAAATTTCTTTCAAACACATAAATTACTTGTGTCTGGAATGTTCCACATACTCCTTTGGGCTACCGGTGACAGGACTACCCGAAACCATGACAAGCAAAGTCATAGTTGAGATCAATACACAAGTTTCAAACGAGGGAATTTACTTTCATTTCTGATTCTTCATTATTCATATTAACGCCCGTTTGGTATGTTGTTTAGTATTGTATAGCGCTCACAGGTCACATTCAGCCTCCGCCCCCTTCTTGCCAAAGCTTCCCAGCCTGCAGCCATCTCTGCTCTGCCTACAGGGCAAACGGTACTCACTTTTCCCATGGGAGAGAGACCAGCGCTTCTCTTCCCCAAGCCTTTCCTCTTGTTTCCCAGAGGATAAACTACAGCCATTACAGACTCAGAGCTCTGGGCTCCACTTTGCCATCGGTGGCTCCCACTCTATGTCCACCTCAAGACCTCAGCCATGCCCTACCCTCCTCCTGAACCCACCCTGGCAGTCAGCTCATGTCTTTTCTCAACTGTCCCCAGCCCTGTTTCTAAAATACCCCTCCCCCCCAGCCACCCGCCAGCTCCACTCCCTGCTTCAGATTGTTTCAGTATCTGTGGTGACCATTTCTGACTACCTGGTTTGTTGTTGTTGTTGTTGTTTTTTTCACCAGGCGATATGAGTTCCTCAGGGCCGGGGATGGGGCGGAGCTCACATTTCGTTCATTATTGCTGTGTGCTCTGCTCCAGAACAGTGCCTGGCACATAGGAGAGGCCGAGTGCGTGGCATGAACGCACTGAAGTCTGTGATTGCTCAGCGGCTATAGGCAAGCTGTATGTATAGAGTCTTCCTGGATAAAGACGTCTTTATAGCAATGTAAAAGTTTGGAGACATCGCGATGCCTTGTTCGATCTTGAACTGGAAGGCTACAATGCTGTAAAGATAGCTATGTTTATATCTGTAGTGTTTCCAGATTAAAGGCCAAACAATGGCCAGTAGTCAGAGCGGGCAAGAACAATGGGAAAAGCTGTTTACAGTTTCCTTGTGGCGCAAACTGGTTCTCTGAGCTCTGTTTCTTCATAAGTGATATTAACCCTTTCGGGGATCACTAGACTCTCAGTGCGGTGCAGTGGGCTAACTCTTATCTGACTGGTGAGGCGGTCGTGCCAGTCATCGAGACCTGGTACCCTGAGTTACAAGTAGCTCTTGACAGAACTACCGTTCGGGTAGCCTGGCTCCCTTCTCCACAGAGCACCTGCGTGCCCACTGGGCCAGGACAAGCCGGAGGGCCTGTGTTGTGTCTTACCTATCAGGGACTCTCACGGCAATGCTGAGAGCTGCCCTGTTAGTCTCCGTGGCTGTCAGCCTATGTCACACCTTGGCCTCATGCCCAAATGTCCTGTTTCAATCGGGGTAGAAAATGAATCTTTCCCCAAAACACGGCTAGCCACACACCCATTCAGGAAGCCACTGGGGTTGGACATTCCATCTAGTCTGCAGCTGGCTGTGTAGGAAATGCTCTTATTATTATCTTCATCCCAGGTGGGCCGCATTGGCAGGCTATAGCGCCTGGCTGGAGATAACTGGCCGGGAGAGGAGTGCCCTTACCCGGATCCAGAGATCTGTGTGAGCCAAGCCATCCATCAGGTGGTGGACGTTTCACGGGCCCTGAAGCCTTCCTCCCTTTCTCCAGACTCTGTGTCCCTCTGCCTTCTAGCACCTGGTTCCTTCCCTCCAGCCCCTCTTGAGGGAGAAGGGGTTTTGGTCTCTGACTTAGAGGCTGCCCTCCCCTCGGCTAAGAAGATCTGGGGTGTCCTCATGAGGGTGGTATTTGACCCCCAATCTCCACAGACCCTTGTGCTAGCAGAAAGTGCCTTTTCTGCCCTCCGAAAGCCACTTCCGAGAGGCAAAGCTTCAGGAGAGGGGAGCAGATGTCAGCCGAGACACCCAGCCATCGATCTACTCAGTGCCTGTATTTTCCTACCAATTTTGTATTTTTCAAAAAGGACAATAAAACAATTGTACTCCGGGCTAATTAATGACAAGCTGGTAAAAGCATCTCCTCATTGTTCCATTTATTTCTCCATTTCTCCCAGTTAACAGCCCTGTCTCTGAAATGAATCAATGTCGTTTACACAATGCTGTCACCCCATTGTTCCTTTATCATCCTCCATTTTCATAAATCGGGGTGTTAATCCCTTAATGGCTTTTCTCAGCACTTAAAAAAAAAGGAGGGGGGGGGAGCCCAGTCCCAGCTCAGTCTTAATCCACCAGAGAGACAAAGCCTGTTTTCACAGGCGGCCCTGCCCTGAATTCAGCTCGGGGATTTAGCCCCTTCTGTTTGTTGGCCAAACAGGAGCTCCCACCCCCAGGACACGCCCCCATCTAGTAGGGTACTCCCCAAAGCTGCCCTCCACAGGCTCGAGGTCCTGCCCCCCCCACCTCTCCACCCCTCCACCCCAAGATTGGCCCTGCACCTGAGGGAGTGCCAGACTGGAGGAAGAGGGGTTGGTAAAGACGGTGTGGAACTGTGAGGCCCCTGGATAAACAGGGTCCACAGTACCTAGGCACCTGATGCACTCCAACATCGAGATCCACCCTCCCAGACTATTTCATTCTAACCTTAAACAGAGGAGCTGCAGAAGGACCTCTTATCCGAAAGGCTTCCATCGGAAGTGCTTTGGATTAAGGACGTTTGTGGGTTGGGAATATTTGTATATACTTCGTGAGATAACTGGGAGGCCACACCCAAGTCTGAACACTGAATTTCTGTGTCAAACATACCTTACACAGCCTGTCAATAATTCTGTGCAATGTCTTACAGTGACCATGACAGACCCATGAGGTCAGGTGTGGAACTCTCCACTTCGGACGTCATATCGATCTCAAAAAGGAGGTCGGGAGTTTTAGATTCTGTTCTGATTAGAGATGTTCTATCTGCATATAAAACACGATCAGTTCAGTAAGCAGCTGTTGTCTGGTTTCTGATATGTTTGGCACAACATTGGTAAGTAAGCGACATCATCAGAACTGGGGCTTCCAAGAAGGTCAATCTGGTGGAGACATTTTCTCATGAAGTTCCCTCTTCCCATAAAACTAGCCAGCACAAGCAGCTACAGTAACATTGGATGTTCTGTGGCACCCAGTGGATGTCAGGGAGGCGTGAGGTCTGGTTTATAGCTACCCGCCTTACCACCGAGAGCTAGTGGGTTTTACTGCTTGGAAGCAGAAGTAGGATTCAAATCGGGATGGCTGCTGGTTCTGCTCTACAGCCATGCAGCTATAAGAAGAGAAGATGAAATGACTGGTAACCGACCACCGACAGGCAGCTGAGACATTGGGTCTCAACCCGTACCCATATGGAGAGATCATGTTACTAAAGATGTGATTGCTTCTTCCCCCCCCCCCCCCTTCCCCACGGTTTATGGGAACACATTACAAAATTCCCTTAGGAATCACCCTCATTTGCTTCTATTCCCCGCATTCCAGTGGGGTCACCCTTCACCCTACTCTCTTTCAGTCTAGAGATCATGTGTGGTCAACAGGTCTCACCTTTCTTCAGAATACCCAGGCATACAGACCAAATACACCAGAAGTCCCTGCCCTGGCTTGCTTCTCTATTGCTGTGCTAAAACACTGACCAACCTCAATTTGGCTGAGGATGTGGGATGTTTATTTCCTATTTCATCTTACAACTCCCAGGTCACCATCCATCACTGAGGGAAGCCAGGGCAGGACCTCAGGGCAGAAACCTGGAGGCAGGGGCTGAAGCAGAGACCTCAGAGAAGCGCTGCTTACCGGCTTTCTTCCCTTGGCTTGATTAGCTTCCTTTCCTGTCTTCTCTAGGCACACCAGTCTAGGAATGACACTGCCCACAGTGGGCTAGGCCCTCCCATGTGAATCAGAAACCAAGGAAATGCCTACGCAGACATGCCATCACACCAGTTGATGCTGGCAACTCCCCAGCTGGGATTCCCTCTTCCCAAGTTATACCTAGATATCTGTCAAGTAGACAAAAACAGCCACAGCCACTGCTAAAGACATTCTTTGCTCTCCAGTGGGGAGAGCATGTCTAAAAGGAAAGCCCGGATGAAGAAAGCAAAATGGGTATTCCCATGAGTTGCCTGAGCTTGGGGATCTGGCTATGCTTGAGGCCTTTCTGCTCATGCTCAAACTGTGCAGGTATGAGCATCAGCTAATATGAGTTGCACGGTATACCGACTTTCGCCAGTTGTTGTAAGTAGTAATTGACCCTGCTCAAATCTTGTGCCCTGTCTACTCTGAATGTTCTCCTCCCATCAAGCAGAATGTCCAAGTTGAAAACCTTTTCTGTAAAAGCTGTTCGTCAGCTACCATCTCCCTTACCCACCACCCCACCATCCCCCTTACCCACCACCCCACCATCCCCCTTACCCACCACCCCACCATCCCCCTTACCCACCACCCCACCATCCCCCTTACCTACCACCCCACCATCCCCCTTACCCACCACCCCACCATCCCCCTTACCCACCACCCACCATCCCCCTTACACACCACCCCACCATCCCCCTTACCCACCACCCCACCATCCCCCTTACCCACCACCCCACCATCCCCCTTACCTACCACCCCACCATCCCCCTTACACACCACCCCACCATCCCCCTTACCTACCACCCCACCATCCCCCTTACCCACCACCCCACCATCCCCCTTACCCACCACCCCACCATCCCCCTTACCCACCACCCCACCATCCCCCTTACACACCACCCCACCATCCCCCTTACCTACCACCCCACCATCCCCCTTACCCACCACCCACCATCCCCCTTACCCACCACCCCACCATTACCCTTACCCACCACCCCACCATTACCCTTACCCACCACCCACCATCCCCCTTACCCACCACCCACCATCCCCCTTACCCACCACCCCACCATCCCCCTTACCCACCACCCCACCATCCTTCTTACCCACCACCCCACCATCCCCCTTACCCACCACCCACCATCCCCCTTACACACCACCCCACCATCCCCCTTACCCACCTCCCCACCATCCCCCTTACCCACCACCCCACCATCCCCCTTACCCACCACCCCACCATCCCCCTTACCCACCTCCCCACCATCCCCCTTACCCACCACCCCACCATCCCCCTTACACACCATCACATCAACATTACCATCTACACAGTCACCTCCACTACCATCACCTCCAGCTCTATCCTCACTGCCATCATCAGAAGTTCACCCCTCTCATTATCTTCACCACCACCTTCTACACCACCAGCACCTCCACTGCCACCATCTCCAAGGCGACCACCATTGCTATCATCAGAAGATCAACACTATCACCACCACCAACATCAACTCCTATACCACGATTACCACTACCGTTACTTCTTACATCATCGGCACCATGACTACCACTCTTACACCAGCGTCACCACCTTCGCTACCACCACCTGCAAGTCCATCCTCACGGCCAGCATCAAAAGCTCAACACTATCATCACCATCACCTCCAATACCATCATGACTCCCTCCACATGGCCATTTCAGCACCTAAAACTATAGTCTCTACCATGTCTAGTCCAACACCTAAGACTATAGTGATAGCCCCTTCTTGTGCAATTTCAGGCAAGCTTTGTATCAATCTTCAAGAGGTTTTTCAGGGGATCTGTGCACTCACTGAACTGTGAGCCCCTTGAAGGCAAGGATTCTCTCACTGAGTGATAGAACATACCATGCTCTCATTATGGAGAACCTAGATTCATGAGCAGGGACTGTGGCAAAGGCATTGGCTCTCTCTCTCTCTCTCTCTCTCTCTCTCTCTCTCTCTCTCTCTCTCTTCATAACCCCAAGTCCCTTTAGTGCTTATCAACCATGCCAAAGAGGGGATGAGTCTCATCCCAGCTGGTGATGAGGAAATTCCTGATGCCTCCTTTCTGGGTTAAAATGATGTCTAACATTCTGATCACAGAGCCAAGCATGGGTAGGGCAGACTGGGACCTTCACTCTTTTCTGCTTCTATTGCCTAGCATTCCAGTGGGGTCACCATTCACCCTACTCTCTTCCAATCTGGTGATCATGTGACCCAGCCTGGCCCATTAGTTTGAGCCTAAGTCCAAAACAATTGACCGAGATAAGCAAGTGACTTGAGTCAGGTAGATAAAGAGTCACATCTTATCTCGGTCAATTGTTTTGACTTAGGCTTAAACTAATGGACCAGGCTTGGGTCACATGACCCAAGATTGTGATGCGTTTTCTTAATTGGTAATTGCTGTAGGAGGCCCCAGATTATTTTCTCAACATGGTGCAATGCATCCCCCTCAAATTATAAGTCGAAATGACCTCTTCTTCCCCCATGTTGTCTCTTGTCGAGTATCTCAATCCTGCAATGAGAAAAGGAATTAGTACCACCCCACACCCTTCCCTTGCTGTCTCCACCAGTCCTTAGAGTTGAGACAATAAAAAATAAATAAAAAGCAGATGCAATTCAGGGGCCCCCCAAGAAGAAACTGTAGAATGCTACATCTTAGAGTACCACGGACTTGCCTGAGAGGCTTCATAGAAACTTCCTCTGCTACAGGATGCCTTCCCGGCCTTTGGGGTTCTAGAAGTAGAAAGGTGTGGAGTTAGTTGGAAATCCACTCCCTGGGAGTCTCAAAACAATCCAGTGATCTTTAATCTTGATTCCAGTGTAAGTGATCGACTTGCACTGTGGACATTTGTGAGCACCTGTCTCCATGACCACATTAACACTCCATGATGGCAAGGACTGTACCTTCATTGCTGTTTGTCCCTGGCTTCTACAAAGTGCAAGGGGCTGGGTGCCCAGTGCTTGCTGAGTGCCAGGGATCTGGACAATGAGTGAGACATACCCAAGCCATTCCTGTCTCTACACCAAGGCCCAAGCTGATGATGGATCAGAGAGAGGTCACTGGATTGTTGTACTGCATCTGTTCTTGGCTTTCTGTGTGTCTTTGGGAAAGGCAATTCCCTCTCCAGACCTCAGTTTCCCCACTTGAATCCATGGTTCTGCACACAGGCAGCCACAGCCCTGGATGCCAGCAGCCTTAAGATGGTTCATGGCAACTAATTCTGGGTCTCTGATCTGTTTCTCCTCCCAGGCCTTGAGGTGAGGCAAATGGAGAGGTCAGGGACCTCCTACAGACCCCACTGCCCCATGTGAAGTGCTGTCTTTTCCTAATTTCTCACTTCCCTTGGGGAATGGGGGGGTAGGTGGGTGAGGATTCCATGAGTGGTCTTCAGTAACATGTGATCGTCAGAGGTCCTGGACCCCTTTCTGTTTTATTTCTGATCATGCCTGCTGTCCCTTTGGTCACCAGCACAGCCTGCTCTCTGGAAGGAAGTATATCAGCCATTGTACCACTTTAGGGACTTCAATCTCTGATGTATGTGCCAAGGCATTTACAACAAGGAAACAAAGGCTGGGCTGTTCTGGGATCATCAGTAATTCCTGACCTCCCTGCTCCATGACCACAGGTAAGATAAGCGCCCTCTCTGTGTTTGATTTCTCTGTCTGTAGAGTGGACATAACGCAGTAGCCACTCTGTTAGGTTATCGTTTTAGTCTCGGTTTTGTTTTGTCGTTTCTACTGTACAATCTCAGAGACTAAGCAATTTATGAAAAAGCAGAAGTTTCTTTGGCTCACGGTTCTATGGACTGGTAAGCCCAAAGGCAGGGAGGGCACTGATGTCTGCTTGGCATCTGGCGAGGGCATTGCTTTGTGTCAGTGCATGGCAGCATCACTCGGGGGACACAGCTGGCTCTTCTTAGAAAGCTACTCTTGCCATCCCAGAAGCCATCTCATAGGCTCATCTAACCTTCATCACTTCTCAAAGGCCCGGGCTCCTAATGACAGCCACATATGAATCAATCTGGGGTTGTATTGTTGCTGCTGCTGCTGTTGTTGTTGATGTGTTGATTGTGATGGTGATGTTTCAAGACAGAATCTCACTCTGTGGACCAGGCTGGTCTGACATTCACTATGTAGCAACTTGTGGCATCTGCCTGTCTCAGTCTCCCACAGGTACGAATGCAATTACCACCATGGACAGAAAACTTCACTTTTCAAACTGAGATTTTTGTGTGACCATGTAACGTTATATGCATGAGCTAAACTTCCTAATACTGTGATTTCCCCAAAGTCATTATTTTTGCATGTGGAGGCTGGATAAATGCTGCTGGTTTCTGCTTCCACCAACTCTCCTGGACGTGTGAAAACATGGTGCTTGTGCACAGAACCTCGAAACACAGAAACCCTCCACCATGAGTGAGACATACCCCAAGCCATTCCTGTCTCTACACCAAGGCCCAAGTCAATGATGGCTCAGAATTAGAACTTGAGTATGGGGAGCTACTTAGCAACTCCAGCGAGCTACTTAAAGAGATTTAAACCCGTGTCTCCTAGTTATTCTGAGGTGCAGCTATAATTGCTGTTCTTTCCAAATAAATCCTTCAGATTAAATGGATATCGAGTGTGGAAGTTTAAGGATGGCTATGGCACGCGAGCCTTGTCAAAGTTCAGGGTGAGTCAAGTCTAGATTAACAGGAGGAAGTTGGCAAGCGTTGTTGGAGTCTTAACACTATCATTTGGAGCTGTTGGGTGTTTACATTTTGGGGAGAGAAAAATTCAGGCCAGATAAGGCAGCCGGGGACAGCTCTCAAGAGTTGGGAATCTTGGCTTGGCAACAAAGTCTTATAATCATGGGGGAGTCCCTTCCCTGTTTGAACTTGGCTTTTGCCACCTGCTCTCCTAAGTGTGTGAGCGGGACCTGACTATCTCCACCATTCTTTCTGGCTCGCCACTTGCCTCTTCCTTCTGCTCCTGGAGATACAGATGCCGACACGCACTGGCCAGAACCAAACCCGTGTCCCGAGTACGCGGCGTGATTTCCCCAAAGTAATCTTACGTCTGCCTGAAACTTGACGAGCAGCTTTTACCCATCTGCCTTCCCAAAAGGAATGTCTCTGTGCAAACTGTGTACAAAAATCAACAGGCTCCGCAGAGCATCCGAGAAATGTGCCCAGAGGTGCCGTTAGGATGTGGGAATTATGAGGTGAGTGGTAAGAAGCCAAAAATCAGGAAGCCACTTGAGCAGAGAGTATAAACATAAATATCTCCAAGCAGGCCCCAGCACGGGGTTTTTATGTTGATGTGCTAATATGTTATCCACTAAGGGTTTATTCACGCCGTTTTGGTCTGCCCTGCAATTCATTTATCTGCATAAGGAAGAGGCGCTAACAGGACGGTGCCTCATGAGTAGCGTCCCTATGTGATCCCCACCGCTGTTTATAATCCCACATACCCGGATCTATAATTCATGAGCTGATGGCCTCATGGCAGTTTCCATAAAGGCCACGCCGGGTACCCAGTCGTTAACGGGCGCACTGTCATGCATGGAATCGAAATAAGCCCTCTTTCCTTCTATCCATCACAGCCCCACCGACGTGTGGGCAATGATATTATCCAAATATTATTAAAACTTTGAACTCTGTCCTCATAAATTCTGGCCGAATGGCTTGTGCGGCTATTAGGAGAGGGCGATGTATGGGCTTCGGTCGGGGCCCAGTAATTATGTGCTTAAAAGGAAGCGTGGCTGAGCATTCTCCCGGCGAAAAAAAGAGGCGCACGGATCGTTTGTTATTGCCGTGGCGCTCTGAAGCTGGACGCTCAGGCAGGTCAAGTCAACCTTACAGCAGGACAATTATCTGTCTAGAGAGACCAAACATCTGTTATTAAGTATGTACAGGCATCAAGGCAACATGCTACAAATCTTGTCCACTTCAAACACTTGGCATATTCCACACAACACCCCCCCTTCACGTTTGGTTCCTGCAGCAGGCAGCTTTGAAATACACCCTCCCTTCCCTCCCCCTGTCCCTGGCTTTAATATACCCCGCAGCTGCTAAAGATGCTGTTCAAACCATGGAAGAACCTTGCTATCATTTTTTTCTGACTCTTTAAGTAATAATAATAATTTTTGTTAGGTTTTTTTCCTTCGTAACTTTCTTTGGCATTTATTACTTATCCAAGGAGTATTGCTAGGAGGGAGATAAGGAACTGTTGGGAAGAACAAGGTCAGCCCGTGTTTATGTTAGCAGCCAAATGCCTCTTCTAGTTTGTGCATCCGGAACAGCTTGGAGAATAGTGCAGCGCCCAGGACAGAGAAGGTTCTGGTAGGTTTATGCAATGGGAGTTTAGCAGGAACCCCTTGAACCTTCTGTGTGTCTTGGGATGCCGGGAAAGGGACATGTGAGATCAAGTCCGAGGAGATATGGAGAGCGCGTCCGGAACCAAGGCTGCAGATAGACAGGTGGGCCGGGAGATGGTGGAAGGAGTGGTAGCGATGTCCTAGCAGGTAGCATCTCGACCATCCCTGCCGAGCATCTCCAAAGAGGATTCAGCAGAGTGGACCTTCCTTCCTAAGAAAAAGCGAAGCCTAGGTGGAGCAAGGAGAGCGGGCCACGCCTGCGGAGGAGGATGCGCCAGTTTCCCCTTTGCTGAACAACGCATGGTAATAACAGATGGGAGGCCTTTCTTCCCTAAGAGAACGGGCTCTCCAGCTCTTGGAAGGCCCTGCAATCTGAGCATCTTAAAGATATATGAGGTCTGGGTTCTCTTCAAAGTCATCTGGGGTAGAGTGGGATGGGTGGGGCTAGAGATGAAAAGAAAATGGCCCCTAGCTAATCACCGCCGAAGCCAAGGAAGGGGTACGGGGGCTCCCCGGACTGTCCTCCACACTTCTGATTATATCTGAAAAATTTCCATAGTTAAAACTAATCTGAAGAAGCAGAACTCCCTTCCGTGTGCGTGACCAGCAGAGCCGGCCGCAGACTGTGTCAACCCAGGATCCCGGTCTGGGAAAATAAACCAGAGCACGGCAGTCATGATGGACTCCTTGGCTGAGTTTGTGAAACTCTCTGCTCCCATCCATCCCATGCACACTTTCTTTAAAAACAAACCTTAGAGCACTGTTTCCCACAGGCCTCCCTGACTCAACACCCCCCCCCCCCCCAAGTGTTTCCATGAAGGAACGGAGCTTGGAGCTCGGCTAGAAGGCAATAAATTCGCCACCTTGCTTGTTGATTTGACAAAATACCCGACAGAAGCCCCTTGAGGAAGGGAAGGTTGACTTGAGGCTCACAGTTTCAGCTGTTGTTTCTGGGCCCTTGGGGAAGCAGACAGTCGTGGCAGCAGGAACCTGTTGCCGAGGCCGCTCACTTCATGGCAGGTAGGAAGCAGAGGAGAGTGGATACAGGAAGGGACCAAGGGACATACGGCTGCTTCCAAGACCTATCCTCACTAACCTGCTTCCTCTAAAGAGGCCCTACCTGCTATTTTTCATCATAGTTAATCTATCCATCGATGCATCCATTTCTTAGATGAGGGTCCACATGATCTAACTATCTTTGGCCCACAAGTTACTTATCTACCCAGGTATGTACTAATCCAGGCATTTCTAAATCTAATCAAATTGCCCAATTTAGATTTACCCGTCAGGCTACCTCATCCGCTATAGATCAGCACGTACTTCCCTGCTATGCTGAGGAGCTCTACAGACTAAGAGCCATGTCGTCTTTGTCGCTTCTGCCTTTCTGGCCCCTACAAACACCCGGCTCAGGCTCACAGCCCAGCAGTCAAGAGGAGGGCCAGGGTGCTAATACAAACTGCCCAGCAGAGCTAGCAGCTGGCAGAGCGCTAGGATTTGCCTTCTCCCAGGGCAGCCCAAGACCCTGTGCCCTGCTTCCCTTGATGGGGTAAGAGGAACCTCATCTCCTTGAGAGTTTGGCTGCTTAGGTCAGGGATTGGCCTTTGGGGAACAAGACCTTAGTAGGGAACATCTCCACCGGGCAGAGCTCAGACAATGACTCAGTGGGTTCAGCCTGAGCCTGTTCTCTATGGAGAACTGCTCTTTGCCATGGCCCAACAAAGTCCTCCTGTCCCCTTTTAGAGTTCTACCCCAGCCCCCTCTATCGCTTCTGGTTTTGAGTCAAGGTTAAGTGTTTTCAGCTCCATTTTCTTAAGAGCATGGGAGCACAGAGTTCATGACCATCTATCCCACATCCAGCTTGACCGAGAAGGGAAAGCCAGCCCAGGGAGACTCCTGAATGCACGACACTGATCTGGCTGGTGTTTGTCCACTCATTTCCATAGCCCTACAGAAAAGCAGCCAGTTCACAGAAGCCAGGCTGACTTGATCTACATTGGGCCAATGTTTTGCACATACCCCTGTGGCAAGGGGTTCCTGGCTGTAGGGAGAAGGACCCATCTGGGCTCAGTGGAGGGAGAGAATCGTGCTAAGAAAATACTGGGAGAAAGGAAGTAGTCTAGGGGTGGAACATTAAGGCAGATTGGCACCTGAAAGGACTCCAAGCTCCCTCTGGTCTCTTCTGTTCCGAGTCGCTCTTTCTCTAACAGTAGAATCCTTCAGACGAATGGGTCAAGAGCTGATTCCCAAGGCCAGTCCTCCCTTGAGTCATTCTGTATCTCCTGTCCAGGTATCAACAGGTGTGTTGCTGGCCCCCTGCTGATAGGAAACCTCTAAGGAGCAAGTGGTGGGTGCTGATTCGAGATTCAGTGTCTGGGTTGTTGAAGTTAAATCTGAACATGCGGGCTGCGTGCCTGCTGTTTCTGCTTCTCCCTAACAGGGGTCCGTCATGCAGCCCACAAACTGATGTCTAACACCCACTTTGGGTCAGGTGTTGGTTAGGTCATGGCCTAGACGTCAGAAATTAGACCCTATGGAATGCAAGGCGCTGGGCTGGGGACATGATTGTTAGAACCATGGTAGCTTTTGGCTAAGGGTGCATGGACCTACCTCTGCAATTGCTTTTCATTACACAAACACTGGAGTGGAACTAGGGAGGACATCACCATCAAAACTACCTTCTAGACACAGTGCAACCCCCTTGTTTTATGGCTATAAACTGCTGAACGAAGTAGGAAAGTTGCTGGTAATATATGCAGGTCCTTCTCCTTGGACTTTGCAAATACTTCAAAAAAAATAATGGTTCCTTTTTTTTGTTAAGCAAATGGTTCCTCACGCTGCCTGCTAACACTACACCATCCATGTTTAGAGGCTATGTTGGCGGGAGGTGACCACCTGGCATCTATCTCAAATACATCCCTGGCTTTCCCAACAAAAGTCCTCTCCCTGGGGGATAAACCAGGGTCTAGAGTCCAGAAAGTGAGGACCAGACTGCTGCCATATTCCCAGCTGTGGTGAATGATGTGGGTGAAACAGGGGGTGGGGCATCCCTTGAATGTTTCTCTATTCCTCTCCTTTCCAAAACTCCTCCAGTTCCCGCCAGAAAGAACCCCATACAGCCCAAGACTTTGTGTGCCAAATCTATAAGCAGCTTTAGGGCGCTTGTAGCCAAGTCTGATGACTTAAGTCATCAGGACCTACACGGTGGAGAAAAAGAACCAGTGTTCTCTGGTCTCCACACATGTGCCCCTGGCACTCTAGATTAAATAATTTTAAGAATTAAAAGAAGAAAAGATGCCAAGATGAGGTGGTAAAGTGAGGCATTTGGAAGATGGTGGTTTCAGGGCCCCAGTGCAGCTGGTGTGGGGTGGTTGATCATTCTAGGTTACTCATTTCCATTGGTTGTCTCTAGATCAGGGATCTCAGAAACTGCAGGCCTTGGGAGCTCAGATATCTCTTCACAAAGATCCACAGTCATGAGAGCCCAGAGTTCTGAGTGATGTTGGATAGAAACTCCAGAATCTGTTCTAGAGATGTGCCTGAAGACAAGGTCCTTGGGCCTCCACACTCAGAGATAGCTCTGCTGGGTACCATTTGCCTCCCAGGGCAGGGCCCTCCAGAGCTTGTGGAAGTAGTGAACCATGCCCCCTCTCTCCATCTGCAAAGCTGATATCTGATGAAACCTCATCAACAGGTAAATGGCGTGGTCGAGACAGCACATTTGGGGAGGCCACTCTGGGAATCTGGGTGATGATTTGTCTGTCTCAGTTTCCTTTCCTTTCCTTTCCTTTCCTTTCCTTTCCTTTCCTTTCCTTTCCTTTCCTTTCCTTTCCTTTCCTTTCCTTTCCTTTCCTTTCCTTTCCTTTCCTTTCCTTTCCTTTCCTTTCCTTTCCCTTCCCTTCCCTTCCCTCCCCTCCCCTCCCCTCCCCTCCCCTCCCCTCCCCTCCCCTCCCCTCCCCTCCCCTCCCCTCTCCTCTCCTCTCCTTTCCTTTCCTTTCCTTTCCTTTCCTTTTCTCCCTCCATGCCAAGACAGGGTTTCTCTGTGTAACAGTCTTGGCTGTCCTGGAACTCACTCTGTAGACCAGGCTAGTTTCGAACTCACAGAGATCTACCTGCCTCTACCTCCCCAGTGCTGAGACTAAAGGTGTGCACCACCACTGTCCGGTTTCCTTATCTTGTAAAGATGCTGCCAGAAGCCAGAGGAAGGAAGCAGACAGCACTCTTAGCAGGTTGCCAGCCGAAGGCAAGCATTTGGTAGGGCGATGACAGTAACCACGGAATGCATCTTGTCCTGTTCTTCCCTCTCTGGCCTGAGCAGAGGACAATCCACCCATCTTGGACAATGTCTGTCATTGCCTGTAGCAACCATGCCCCCTCATCAGGCCCCTTCTGAGGGATTAGCTCTTGATTTGTGCTCTCTGGAGAGGCTGGGCTGGGAGGACGGGGAGGAGGAAGGCAGGCAGCCTTCCCTAGGACTCTGATAATTGGCAAACTGCAGGTAGCTCCTCAGTCTATCTTTGCCGTCTTGATAATAGATGATCTAATCTGTCTCTCTACAGCACTTCCTTCTCCGAGTAGCTGACAGAGATGGAACGATCCCATCCTTCACCCAGAGGAAGCCCGACTTCCCAAGGAGCTCTCTCTGTCTTGCCGTACCCTATGGGTGGGACCCTGGGAGGTGGCCGCCAGCTGCTCTCAGACATTGCTGCCTATGACTGGTGACTGGAGGGACCAACCGCAGCCTTTCTCACCAAGTGGCAGGAGATTAGACCCTTTCCGAGGCCCCCATGTAGTCAGTCACCCCGCTACACCCAGGGACAATTCCTATAGGAGATATATCCTCCTTCTGCCGCTCAAAATGGTAGTATTGGAATATGTCCAGCATTTGAAACAAAACCATAGAAAGTATTTTCATAAATATTAGAACATGCAGTATTTAGTTTAGGCTAGCTGACAGATTGGGCACGAGGCACGTGTCTGTCTGTAATCACTGCACTGGGGAGGCAGAGCAGAAGGCTTAAGGGTCTGAGACTAGCCTGGCCTGTTTATGGGACTCTCTCTCAAAACAGAGGAGATATAGCTTAGTGGTAGAACTCTTGCCTTTGAGGGTGTGAGGGAGGGGGGTGGGGAGAGAAAAGACAGAATTACAAGATCTTTCGTCTAGCCCCTGTCTCCCCCTTCCCCAGCTGTAGCCACCATCCTAGTTTTCCCATTCATGATTTTAGATTTGTGTTTGTTTATATCCATATCCTTCACGCCATAACCCAGACAACTGCTTCATCTCTTCAGCACTGCGTCCAGAGCACCCATGATGTCAAGTCCAGTTCAGGTTGATGCCTGGTGCGTCTTCTAGAGCATGATCACATGTCTTTTCCCACCCACCGTCTTAGTGGCTCCAGGCTTAGTCTGTGTGTTGATTACTTTAGCATCATGGTGACAGAAATACGTAAGGGAAGAAAGGTTTACTTTAGCCCGTGGTTTCAGAGGGCTCAGCTGTGCTCCCTTGGCCCAATGTGCCTGGGCAGAGCATCACACAGCAGGCATGCGCATGGGAGCTCCTCTGTTCACATCATGGCAGACAGTCAACAGTGTATCAGGCACCAAGAGCTGGCCCACTTCTAGGGGCGCCCTTCTGCCAGCCATGTTCCACCTTCTAAAGGCTCTATACACTCCTAAAAGAGGGTCACCTCTGGGTAGGGGGATAAGGGAATGCCAAGTCAGGTCATGGGCCAATGTGCTTCAGCTTTTTGGTGCCAACAAGGGAGGGTCCTGGATGCTGAATGACTTTGTCGGTTGAGACCTGAACCGGAAGAAAGATGAAGGAGCAGAGCTCTCAGTCCCTACCCACACCCTCAGGTGTGTTGTCATGGTGGTCATCGTTCTGGGAGGGATAGTGGCTGACAGCATTTTAAAGTGACTCAGGAGCACCCCCCCCAACACACACGCACAAACACAGACACACAGATAGACACACACAGACACACACACATGAGAGGCATGTACACACACACACACACACACACACACACAGAAGCATATTGGTGTTGTAGCAACGGCTCGAGCCTGATTTCTGGATGTGACCTATGGGGAAAACTGTGTTCTTCAGCCAGGTCAAATGTGGATTTGACACCTTGCACCTATCATGTCTATCTCCTTGAGAAAATGGCTTTCTCCCTCACCCATGAGGTGCACATTCTAACAGCTGGCTCAGAGGTGGCTGGAGAATCAAGAGGCGGGCTGTGGCAGACACATAGGTCTGGATGGTGGTGTGAACCCCTCCCTTCTCCCTCCTCCTGCTTCTGTCTTCTTTCCTCCCTGATCTAATGCAAGACACTCTACCTCCACTGCCGGGGACAGAAACAGCAGGATGGTACCCCATAGAGCCAGCATCCCTGGGAGGCCCTGCTGATGAGCAAAGACTGCTGGGATGTGGTTCACACTCCCTTTGCCTGTAAGTAGACTCCTCCTTATTGACCTGTTATTGACAAATGCATGCTTTGGGTTCATTTCCCCAGAAAACTTTCTTTTGGGGGACTTTGGAGATAACAGATCTTCAAGTGGAACTATGACCCTGTGTGCCCAGCATGAAACTTGAGAGCCAAGGTCTATCTGGTCATCACTCACGGTGTCCCCACAGGACGGAATAGCTATAGACTGTTGTATTTGTGCAGTTCCACTCTGAGTAACTTTACTTGGCTCGGTGCTGAGAGATACCTGAGTATTAGAACTGTGATTCTTCTCCAATGTCTTGCGCTTCCTCTTCATCACCAGCAACCTTGCTTGGCTGGCAGCGGGTCTGGCTGAAAGGTCTTTCCCGGTAGGCATGGCCAGTGAGACTCAGGCACAAGCTGGAGCAGCTCCTGGGTAGTACCTTGTAGTGACTTATTTACCTAAGGAAAGCAACCATTTATAGTTTTGTCTTCCTTCGCTAGTGTGAGATGGGGTTGTGACAGCCAGGACTCCAGCAATCTCTGTGAATCTTCAGGCAACTTGGGAGACTGAAGCCAGTTACAGGATTGGTGTGAATACAAGGAACTTGGTTCCTGATAACTGCGAAGCACTGGGCGGGTTTGAGCAGGGTACGGAGACTAACCTTCTTCTTAGTTCAATGTCTTAGTCCTGATCGTTTCCTAACTTGACTTTGACTTTCTGCTGCTTTCTAAACACACAGATGCCCACTGGGCCCTCAGCGTTATGGTTCTGGAGCCCCTTCCGTTCATTTTCCCACCAGTTCATTAACGACCTCCTTGGTAGAATAGCTTCCGGGGCAGAAGTGGCAGAGGACCTCTTCCCTTGCCTCAGAAACACAACCCACGAGTCAAAGAAAGGAAGAGGTTCTATCAGACAGAGGAGCTTCATCAAAGGCCCAAGGCAAGAGAGATCATAGAACAACCAAACAACTAGAAAAACAAAAAAAATTTACAAGTTTGTGGAGGAGGAGATGGAGCCTGCCATGGAGACTGTGTGAAGTTAGCCATCTCCAGCAGTGCGGGGAAGCTGGGACAAGATAGCCGTCCTAACTGTACTGATGCACTAGGGGCTGGTGTTGGATGGGAACTGATGGAGATCTGGGCATAAGGAAAGCAGACAGGCATCTCCAGGGGCAGAGTCGGTCTTCAATCAGAACAACTGAAGGACCCCAGTCTCCCCAAGAGATGGAGAGTGTGCGCACCTGGTGCAGGGGGCTTGGGAGTTTATAGGGTGGCAAAGGGGACTTTGGAGACAGAAGATTCCATCTGAAAGTCAGTTCCTCCACAGTCTAAGTGGTAGACAATGATGGAGGGAACCATCCTGGATTCTAGGAGCACCCAGGTATTGTTATTGTTAGTCAAACGGGCGGTCCTGCCTGGAGCCACCAACTAGAGTGTCCCTGTACACTGATCTCCTAAGAGAGCCTCAGGAGACTTCCTGTGTACTGGCTGCTGATTCCAACAGGAATATAGTCTCTTTAAAGTCTAGAGGTCAGAGCCCACATTGCTTCCCCTGGACCCAAATTACTGCATTAGCAGGGGTCCCCCTCAACTATCCCAGGTTCAAGTGGCTGCCAGCATGTCTTTGTTTGGGGCCTCGTCATGCCATCTCTCTGGTCTATGTCCTAAGCACACTTCAGATTTCATTTAGGTTTCATCCAATCCAAGACAAAATCAGCAGCCAAAATCCCAAGATCCCTAGTAAGTAAGGCAGCCCAATATTAACAAACGGGCCCTGGGATGGGGGTGGGGGAGTGTTAGCTCATCACCTTCTCTGGCCCGCATCCAGCTGCAGAAGAGAGGCTTGCTGGCTTAAGGCAGCTGGAATCCACAGCTGATTTTGCCCTGCATCCTGGAGCACCAACTGGAGCATCCGGGAGGAGCACAACCCCCAGCAGGTCTGCAGGTAAAGCTGCCTCTGCTTTCTTGGCTACAGCGAGCGCATTCCCTTCTCTGTGGGAGTCAGAGCCAATTTGTAATAAGCAAGAGCAGTCTGACCCAGATTAAAAGATACAATTAGTCTGTCTGCGCGGTAAACCTACAAGAGTGCCACTTACAACAAGTTTTTGTTTTTTGACAAAGGGAGATGTCCTGGGAGAACAATGAGCCCCCACCCCCCACCTCCGCCACCAAGAGCTTGGTAATTAACTGCAAACTCCCCAGCCAGGAGACCAAACAGCCGCTGAGAAGTCAGGGTGGGAACAAGTGACCTCAGGTGGGTAGGGACCACCATTGATCCGTGCAGCCCAGAAGGGAAGGGACTGCTGAGCTAGGGTGGAGGACCCTCCCGTTTTTCCTTGCTTCTGTGGTTACCACAGATATGCAGACACCCTGAACTGTAGTTAAGAGTCAGGGGCTTTGGAACATGAGGAACCCCAATGGATCTTGGGCTTGCATTCATCCTGTGAACTCGTGATGGATTCTGAAACCATTACCTCAGAGACACTGGCAGGCATGAGGACCATATACCCAGGGGTCACTCTGGCTGGTGCTCTTCTTCCTCTTTTGGATGGACCCAGGCTTCTGCCATGGGCATGTAATGCCTGGAATCATCACCTGTGGTACCCGTGTTATTGAATCGCTGTTCTGGGCCAGCCAGGAAGTATTTCCTGATGTGAACGTCCTTATATCTTAGTTGACTTCACAATGCAGTAACAAAATGCCTGTGTCTCAATAATTTATAGGGACACTTATTTGGCTCATAATTCTGGTGGATGGAACTTCCTCAGCGTGGCCTTGGCCATAGGCAATCAGTTTCTTACATAAAGAACCTAAGTGTGAACAGGAAGAGCAGGGAAGGGCAGGTTCCAAGTCCTGTGGCAGGGCTGTCATGGGAGCTGGCCGGTCCTGTGAGACCCAGCCCACTCCCAAGAGGCAATACGAACCCATCACTTTCTTTTATGCCTCATCCCCTGACAGTCTACCAAATCAACACCGTCACACTGAGGACCAAACTCCAAACTGCAGCATGCTGGGGCTCACAGTCTTAGGGTTCTACAGTAGATTTTCTTACTTTTTACCTTTTCTATTTTCTTTTTGGTACTGGGGGTGGAACTCAGAGCCTTGTGCATGTTGGGCAAATACTCTAGCCTGGAACTACATCTCTACCCATGGGTTTTTGAGACAGGGTTTTACTATGTAGTCAGAGCTAGTCTCGAACTTGAGATCCTCCTGCTTCAGCCTCCCAGTTGCCAGCCCTTGGGGTTGGGCACCATCCTACCTGCTGGGGAATGACTCCTGATCCTTTTATAGCTCAGATTTCAGGGGTTTGTGTGCTGAACTGCATCTTCTTCACCTTCACTGTCCCAAGTGACACTGAAATCAGCGTGTGAAACTTTCCTAAGGTTACCTCATTAGGAGTGAATGACAAGGTTAAAATGAAGTCATCAGGGTAGGGTAGGAAATATGTCTGACTGCATCCTCACAGAACAGGGGCTCTGTCTCACTGGACACTGAAGATGGATTCCTTAAGGGAGGATGGGATTTGATCTGTTCAAGTTGCGAGCGCCCGGATCTGCTCCGCAGATCTGGGTGTAGCCAGCTCAGGCACTGGAACCTCGTGTTGTAGCGCCTCTGCATAGCACCTCGGTGGAGAGCCCCTGAGTCCTCAGGGATGGCTCCCACTCTTCCTTGCCTGCTGTTGATCTTAGCTGTGAAGAACACTCAGGCCATCTGATGCCCATTTCACCCACTGGACTAAAAGCAGCCTTGTGAATGGTCTACACTTATCTTCTATCAAAGCTCTTTCGGGGAATTGAAATCAGGTTCTGCCTAACTGCTGTATACAGCACACACCACACCCACATCAACCAGTGTTTGCTGGTGGATGAATGAATAAGAAAAATCCACAAAGGAATTGGCCTGCTCCATTCACCTGGTGCATGAGTTTAAAGTATGAGAAGAAGGGAAAAGCAGACTGAAGGAAAAACATACGAAAAACAAAGGACCCCCTCTGGTCCGTTTTTTGTAGCTGGTCACTTGAACAAATCTTGTCCACGATCCTCCTCAGGCAAACGAAATTGCACTACATGGCCATGTCAAATGGCTGACATGCGTGTGAACCCTGACTGAAGATGGCTGCCTACCTAACCACGGTTGCCCTCCCCACGGCAGACCTGCGAGCTACAGACCTGCACCTCTAACACGCGCGCGCTGTCCCTACTCTGAGCCTGCACACACGTTTCCTTGTCCCAGAGAGGACGGACAGCGCCTGACATTCTGGGGCCCCCCCCCGACAAGCTGTGCAGTGTCTCCTCCATGGCGCTTGCCTATGACACCGATCCCTGCATTTACTGAGTGAGAAGTGTCGACAAGCTCTCTTCGCGTGGCTCTTCCATGCCTGCCTGCCCAAGCTGGTTTACATTCCCCGATTAAACTAATTTGTTTCCTGTTTGCTTCTGGCTGCCAGCTTCAGGGAGCTCAGCTTGGCTTCCCTGTGTTCCAACTAGGCCATCCCCCTTCTTGTCGTCCCCATCCCTAGCTAACCACATCTGAGGGGGAGGATTAGCAGCCTCAGTGCAGGGTGGCTCCAGAGCTGGCAGTCAGGATGCTGCTGCTGCTGCCGCTAAGAGCTGGGGGTGGGGAAATGACAGCTTACGCCTGCTAGGGAGGAAAAAGAAGGCCACCCAGCTGGGGTCACCCCTCAGCTGACAGCAAACAAATGGGAATAATCACTAATTGTGTGGATGTTGTTGATTGGAATGGATGTAGCTAACACTCATTCTGGCATCTCAGCCTACCTTTTAAGGGTTTCTCAGGATATGATAACGGTTTTTTTTCTTTTTTTTAATTGATTCTTGATGGATTTTGTATCATGCATCCTGATCCCATTCATCTCCCTATCCCTTTGTATCCACCCTCTATCCTTTGTATCAACTCCCCCAAAATAGCGTAATATTCCAAAGAAAAACAAACAAACAAAAACTTAAAAAGCACAAACAAAACCTAGGCATGGAAGCTGTTGTGTGGCCCAGTGAGTCACACAGTACACCCTTTAGTCCGTACACCCTTACTTGTAAGTGCTCATTGCAATGAGTCCTTGTTCTGGTTTGAGGCCTCAGATTTGTGCTATACAATTGATGCTGGGCCCTTAGTTGGCTCCTCTTGGCTATACAGTCGTTGTTATCCTGTGTCATGGAGATTCTGCAGCTTTGGATCTGCAGGTCTGGCCCCTTCACATGCTCCAGCAGTTTATAGATGAGGTAGATGCAGAGATGGGCTATCTCAGAGCTCCGGTTCTGAGCCTGGATGGCAGCTGGGCTGGTCGGCCCACCAAATTTCTCTCATCACCACCTCCTGGGTAAGCTCTCCAGCGCTGCTTCAGCCAGCTGGCCCAATGCAACAGACAGCAAGGAGTGGGGCCAGATCCCTTGCTCTCATGCCCTAGGGTCTGCCTTACCCACACCACCAGGGCCAGCTCTACAGTTTGGCCCAAGCCAGGTACAGGACCCATTCTCCTGAGTGCTACAATTGATGAGGGATAGGATCAATTCTTCTTCCTCATGCCTCCATGGTCAGCTCCCTTGCCTGATACAGGTAGCAAGGGGTGCAGGGAGGAGGGTATCTCTCCCTCACCCATGCCACATGGCATATGAGAGAGAGGCAGGGTCAGTTCTTCTCTCCAGCTCTCAGTGTGGCTTACCTGCCTCCCTGCCAGCAGGGTCAGTTCTACTGTCTGGGAGAGGTGCAGGGCCTGTTTTTCCGAGTGCTGTAGCCGGTGAGGACCAGGGTCAGTTGATCCCACTTTCGTGATCTCCAGGACAGCTCTCCCATCTGCCATAGGCAGCAAAGGATGGGGGAGGGGCAGAGGAGGGGTGGAACCAGATTACCTGTGCCCCCATCAACAGAATCAAGTCTATTATGCTTCCCAGGTGAAGGGCAGGACCCACTCTCCTGAGTGCCTCAGCTGATCAGGGGCAGGGGCAGCTCTCTCCCACTCTTGGAACTCTGGGATCAACTTTCCTGCCTACAGTAGGTGGTAAGGGGTGATATGAGGAGCAAGGAGCGAGGGATGAGGGGCCATTCTTATACCCACTTCTCAGATGAAGATCCCGGGATGAAGAAGTAAAGTCCTGCCCAGAATGTCTGCCTTAGGACATCAGCTTCAAAGCCTGGTGCGTCCGAGCTAAGACACCATGCTTCCCTGCCATCCCCAGACAGTACCTCAACTCTGATGCCTACAGGCATTGACTGGGAAAAAAAAACCTCACATGCGCAGTCTGAAACCAGAAAGACAAGCTGGAGTCAGGCTGGAATCAGAGACCCGAGATACTTGCAGCCTCCGGGGTGTCCCCAGATGTCATGTTTACATTTTAGAGTGACAAACTAGGAGTATTGCTTTCTCCGAGCTTCCTTAGTTAGTGTCTAGAAAGAGGTCCTCTTTTCTCACAACTCTTCCCTTGGATAGAATAACACGGCTGTTAGATTGTTTATTGTTAATGCCCAGAGGACTCCCCACAAACTATGTTCATGCTGAATGTAGGAAAGAGAATCTATTGCTTTGTTTATTTTTTTCCAAACTGGCCTGCAAACTGCCTGGTTTAAATGCTCCCCAATGCTGAGTGTCCGCATACGCCATACCCCATCTAACTCCTCCTGAGTGGACACTGAGTAGAAATGAACACCCATTTAGAGCAGTGTTTACACCCCCAAGCCAGAGCCATCACCTAAGGGCCGAGAGTTTAATTGGGTTAAGCTACACAGTGGACTACAATACAGCAAGGAAGATGAATCAAGGTTTTATCAAGGCTGAGGTAGAGCCTCAGACCTGCTGCGTTGACCAAGCAGCGGTCAGACTCAAAGTTTATCCTATAGACTCTGCTGCACACAGCATTCAAATACAGGAATAGCTAAGGTCTGGTATTAAGTTTGGCCTTGTGAGGGTGTGGAAGCAGTGGCTAGATACAGGGCATAGGTTCTTCTTGGGTGCTGGCTTCACGGGGGGCTCACAGAGAGCAGATGCATTGATCTGCATGCATACACTGGGCATTGCCTCCCAGTTGTACTGTTCCCAGAGATAAGCCACTGCCCTCCCGTTTTCTCTGTAGCCTACCAGAGATGCCGTGGGTGGGTGTGCATAGGCTTCACCGTTTCCATCCAGAGCGCCTGCTTTGGTTTTTAATGCTTCACTTGTTGGCTCAGTCAGTGCTGCCAAACAGGGAGGTCTCCCCTGTTGTAGCAAGAAAGTGGGTGGTGAGGGTCATTCAACAGATCTTGGCCAGGTTTTAAAAGAAGGCTCATAATACTATATGAAACCATATAGGGATAATATACAAACAAAACAGTAATAAAGACCTGGTTTGTGTGACGATAGACAACTTTTAACTCGTGAAAATATATATGTAGGCGCTGGATAGTGTATTTGTATATGTATGTAAGCATGTATATGGATATTATATGTATGGATGATATATACATGATATACACACATATGGATTTTATAGAGAGAGTTATATACACATACGTTTAAAACTGAGCCAGGGTCAGAGGCAGAGCCTTCTCCTGTGGATTTTTCTCTTCCAGGTCCTGGCCACAGGTGGTGGACCCCGTGATTCTAGGTTTCATGGTCTCTGTAGCCAGACCTGGCTGTGTTGCTTATGATCGTCTACCTTCTGGTTTTGACGTCAGCACTGTAGCTCACCCAACCCTCACCGTGGACCTGCATCCCTAACAAGCTGCACCTGGCTGGGTGAGGGAAAGTCTGGCATCGCCTTCTGGTTTAAATCAACAGACTTAAATAAATGGGACTTGAGAAGGAGGGGACATAGGGCGGTGAGGGGCTTCATTGCTGAAAACTTGGAACCGTTTTCCAGGGTTCTATGTTTTCTTGGCTCCGTTCAAAATTCCCTCAGCTTTTCAAAGTTGTCAGGCAGTAAAACATGTGAGTGTGTATTGACCACCAATAGCTTGGCTCCTTCAGGGTCAAACAAATACCCTGACGTAAGTGGCTGCAATCGAGGGCCACGACGTCATGTAGGAAAAAGGGATTGTCTTTCCTTGGGCTGAAAGCACGGCAAACTAGCTAGAAGAGCAGTCTGGTACAGCAGGAAGTTGACAACGTCTCCGACACATTCTTGAGCCGGCTGTCTAGGCTGGTGTCCCCCATGGCCTGTCGCTGAGGCGATGAAAAGTGTGTTGAGGGATCGTGGTGTAGATTTGGGATTCGGGGTACTTACCAAGTGCTTTTCCATTGATGGGACAGAAACATGTCAAAGAGGGATTTTCTTTAGCTTGGGGTTTCACAGAGCTCGGTCTGTGGTTATTCGACCATCTGCGCCTGAGCAGAACACCATGGCGGTGGCAGCAAGAGGAAAGTGTGTCACTTCCTGGTGGATAGGAATGATACAGGAAGGGGGCATCCTCCCAGGTACTGGGAGTCCAGTGGCCTTTGGAAGCATCACTACAAACACACGCAGGGGCAGCTTTGTAAGTCCCTCGCGTTTCTCAGTCCAGTCAAGTTGACGATCAAAACTGATCATCACAGGTAGTTACTTAAAAATTAGTTCCTGCTTTAATTAAACTGTGTGTGTGTGTGTGTGTGTGTGTGTGTGTGTGTGTGTGATAATTGCTAATCGTACTTTCCTCCATGACCAGTCTGTGGCCTCTTTCCAACTGGACAGAACCACTACCTTCCATGCTCAGAGCTGTCTCGCCAACAGTTGCAATCTTCCTCAGTGTCATCAGTGTCAACAGTAGCGGCTCCCTAAAGCCCTCTCTAGTAGCCAGGATGGCAGTGGCCTCCAAACACCAACCAAAATGCTTTAGGGAGACTGCAGGACGGAGTTCCCGTGGAGAAAGCTCTCTGGCCAGCAGGACTATTGCATTGTTAACCCCCTCTGGCCTGTTGCTTGCATATCTAAAGCGACTACATGCCTGTGACTGTGTCCTGTGACAAGGAAGGAGCTGGAGCAGCAGCTTCCTTTGCATCCAGTCTGTGGATGGTTCTCTTTAGATGATCATGTGACTCAGAGGGGTAGGCGTTGGGAGGAACTCCTTCCTATAGCCTAGAAACAGGTGCAGAGTGATTACATGACCTGTCAGCTATCTATATCCAAGCAGGATGTGAACATAGTGACAAGGCCCCTGGAAACTTCTGTTGTAATAGTACGTCATGCCAGGGGCAGAAAACAGGAAAGTTGGCTGCAAATGCCTTGCGAGAGAAATAGATACCAGCATGCAAACGATGAAGTTTTTGTTACTATAATGAAATGTTTGAGGTAATAGACATATAGAGAGAAGCAGTATCTTTGCCTCATGGTTTTGGAGTTCCCAGTCTGCAGTCACAGGGTCTGTGCTTTGGGGCTTATGCAAGGCAGGGCATCATGGCAAGAAGTCATGATGGAGCCAAATGGCTCAGCTCATGGCTAGGGAGCAAGGGAAAAAGGAAGAGAAAGAAACAGAGTCCAGTGTTCTGAGACTTCTTCAAGGGCACACCTCTGGTAAGAGAAAGATTTCCCTCTGGATCCCATATCTTAAAGGTGCCATTATGTCCCTATAAGAGTACCCTGGGGACCGAGCCTTTATCACATGCTTATTATATTGCTGTAGCAACTGCCTACTGCAGCCCTGGGACATTTAACTGCCCAGTAGAATGTGGCTGATGTTTCACTCTTCTACTGAGGTTCCCCACAGGGCACTGTGGTGGTTAATTTTCACTGCCACCTTGCCCAGAGTTAGATTCAGGGTCTGTGTGTGAGAGTTTCCTGAAGAGGGAAGGCCAACACTGAATGTGGCCAGGGACGTTCCACAGGCTGGGCTCCAGGACGGAACAAAAGGACAAAGGTAGCTGGCCACCGCCCTTCATCTCTCTGCTTCCTGACTGCAGAGGGGAGGAGACTTCTTGTCTCACCCTCCTGCTGTCAGGCCTTTGCTATGATGGGTTGTGCCCACACCTACTGCCCTGAACCATGGACTTGAATAAGTCCTTCCTCCCTAAGTTGCTTCTTGTCAGGTATTTTGTTGAAGCAATGAGAAAAGAAACTAATACAGATATCTTATCTTATCTTATTTATCTTATCTTATCTTATCTATCTGTCATCATCTATCTATCTATCTATCTATCTATCTATCTATCTATCTATCTATCTATCTATCTATTTATCTAATATCTATCTATCTATCTATCTATCTATCTATCATCTATCTATCTATCTGTCGTCTATCTGTCATTTATCTATCTATCTATCATCTATCTATCTATCTATCTATCTATCTATCTATCTATCTAATATCTACTATCTATCTATCTATCTATCTATTATCTATCTATCTAATATCTATCATCTATCTGTCATCTATCTGTCATCTATCTATCTATCTATCTATCTATCTATCTATCTATCTATCTATCTATTTATCTATCTATCTAATATCTATCATCTATCTGTCATCTATCTGTCATCTATCTATCTATCTATCTATCTATCTATCTATCTATCTATCTATCTATCTATCTATCATCTATCTATCTATCATCTGTCATCTATCTATCTACCTACCTATCTATCTATCTATCTATCTATCTATCTATCATCTATCTATCTATCTATCTATCTATCTATCTATCTATCTATCTATCTAATATCTATCATCTATCTGTCATCTATCTGTCATCTATCTATCTATCTATCTATCTATCTATCTATCTATCTATCTATCTATCTAATATCTATCATCTATCTATTATCTATCTATCTATCTATCTATCTATCTATCTATCTATCTATCTAATATCTATCATCTATCTATTATCTATCTATTATCTATCTATCTATCTATCTATCTATCTATCTATCTATCTATCTATCTATCTATCATCTATCTATCTATCTATCTATCTATCTATCTATCTATCTTATATCTATCATCTATCTATCCATCTATCAATCTATTATCTATCTATCTATCTATCTATCTATCTATCTATCTATCTATCTATCTATGTATCATCTATCACCTACCCACCCACTGGTCCATCTATTTGAGAAGATTTATTATAGCAATTACCTCACAGGTATTAAGAAGTCCCACAGTCTGCTTTTCTCAAGCAGTGACCAGAAGAGTGGTTGAGGTTAGACCAGTCTTTGTCCTACAGCCTGAGGAACAGAGGTAGCAGGTGTGCGGGAGGGGCTGATGTTCGAAGTCCCTGAGTCAGAAAGTCCACGATCTAGAAGCATAGATAATGCAGAGCCTGAGAAGCTGGTTGTCCGAGTTTGGACAAGAGAAATTTCACCCCGATTTTACCTTTTAGTTCCATCTGGGGCCTCCAGCCATTGGATGAAGTTGGATGGAATCTTCTCGGCTCAAAATGCTAATATTTTCTGGAAATGCCTTATTCACACATAAGAATAAGGATGTGTGTGATATGAACATCATTTCAGATCTTATCTCAAAGGAAAAAGAAACCCTAGTCCAGCTTTAGTCTGTGTTATGGTTAGTGCTGTTCGTCAGCTTCATGGGATCTGGAATTACCTGGTGACATCTTCCAGGAAAACCTACCAGGCTTGTTCCAATGAGCACAATCTACACAATAGTGAGTTTTGTCTGCATCAGAGAGCAGCTGAGGCCACACTGCAGGCCGGGAGTCTCTGCATACGAGGCTCTAAGCGTCTACTACTGAGGCTGTGAAGGTGAAGCCTAAGTTGCAATGGAGATGCCACAGCCGTGGACAGTCCACTGAGGAAAGCTGTAGGCGCAGAATAGCACCAGCCAAAGAGAATGACTATGTATGTGTGTGTCAGTCAGCAGAAAGGGGGGGGGGACTGTGCTATCTGATCCCTTTGGAACCCAGGTGACCCCATCAGGAGGCCCAGATCCTGGACATGGAACTGCAGGATTTGGTCATTGTGCTATTAGGTTTCATCTTGGTTTGTCCTGATTACTCATTGCTGTGTCCCTTCTTCCCTTCTGTGCCATTGTATATTGGAAGCATGCAGTTTGCTTTTTATTTCAAAGGAGTTCGAGGTTCACAGATGGCTTTGAGTCTCAGATAAGACTTGAACTCGAAAATGGCGCTGGAATTTCAAAAGTCCACAGGGACTTATAAAACTGGATGGATTGTGTTTTTGTGTTATAAGATTATAAGGGTGTTGCAGGAGCGCCTTCAGCTCCTTCAGCCAATAGCTGCAGAGATACCAGCCCATTGGGGTGTGGTCTCTCTCTCTTTAAAAAAGCAGCAACTGCCCTCCGCTCCTCTGCTTCCAGCTACTAGGCTCCCTTCCTGATTGTGCAGCGGGCTGTTGTCTGAGACGGTGATCTGTAAGTTTTTCCCCCATAAATAAATAACCATTCTATTAATCATATTTCCAAACTGGTGTGGGATTGTTTGTGACTTATGCTTTTATAAGGGCATGAGATTATGAGAACAAGTGAGAAGGTCATGGCTTAGGAGTAGTCCTTTTGGGTATGGAGTTGACAAGGAGTGGTTAGCACTGATTGTCACCTTGGTAGAATCTGAAGCTCTTGACGACATCTTTTATGGATCATTATCTTGGTTAAGTTAATTGAGGTGGCACAACCCTCAAGATGGGTGGCGCCATTCCTGTGCATTAAAGACAGAAAGCTTAGAAGGAACATTTCCCTTTCATTTGTTGTTTATTGTCTGTGGATACAATATGACCAGCTGCCTGGGGTTCCTGACACTAGGTCTCCCCTACCTTCTTATAGATGGTGTCATTGGTGAACTGTGAGCTGAAAGAAACCCTCCTCTCCTTAACTTGCTTGTGTCATGGCAATAGGAAAAGCAGCCAAGCTTTTGACTTCTCCATCCCTCTGACAAAACTTCTAACTTTTCTAGATCTTCTCCAAATAGCACCACCAATTAGGAACGAAACACATAATATGTGAGTCTATGGGGGTACCTTTCATAGTCAAACCAAGAGAGTGCTGAATATGACTTTGATAAAGAAATGAAGAAAGGAGCAAGGGAGGCAGGAAACAGGCGTCTCTGCCATTCAGGACTTGGTGTGACACGGCACAGACATAGTAGCTGTTGGGAAGAGCACAGCGCAAGGTGTGTCAGGAGCTTTGAGCATCTGTTTTTACCAATGCCAGTGACATCGCTGCTCAGCACACTTGTTTCTTTAATAAAAAGTCTCTCTTTTTCAAGAAGTAGAAGTCATAAGCCCTCAACCAGGCAAAAGCAGATTCACAGGGGATCATGAGTGTTGTCACAAAAGACCCCAGCCAGCATGGAGTTGAAGGGGGCTTTGGATGATGCTGACAGCACACACGGGGGAAGAACATGCTGGAAAACAGTTCCTTTGAGACTGTTGGAGAGTAAAAAAGAAAGATAGGAAGGAAGAAAGAAAAGAAAAAGGGAAAAAAAACAGCTTCCTTAAGCAACACAGACCTTCCTTCTGCTACTTGGTAAAACTAACAAAACAGCGGGCCTTATTGATGGAACTGTTCCCTGCAGCAGACACACCACAGAACTTTGTCCAGACAAAACAGACAAGCACGCAGCTTTGGCTGGAGCGCCAAGGAAAGTGTGGAAACTGAGGAACATCAAAGTTAAGGCAGCCATCCCTGTGGCTGGAGGCATGCTGTCCCCTGCAGGAACTACACATCTGGCAGGGAGGCCTGGCTTCGCCTGGGTAGGAGAGAGTACTGAAATACATATTCTTTGTGGCTGTAAAGACCTAAATTTTCCTGGGGTGCCAGTCCTTACTGCTCAAAGCCTTTACCAGATAGTGAGCGACCCAACCTCTGATTATAGAAGACAACCTTGGACTCAGGTCTGGCCACTGAAAAGATTGTGTTTTCCTGCCTGGAAGTCAGTGGAAAAGAAGGTGCCCTGCAGACTAGGGACCAGAAAGATTCTTTCTCTTGGAATTGTCATGGAAACTAATGGGGGAAAGGTCACTGACTGTCCAGACAGTTAACTTCATACTTGGATCTCTGAAGGTTTGGGTGGCCACCTTTGTCACCCTGTGGGGACACATTGGCTGAATAACAGCACTAAGGAGGATAGACGGCTCAAGAGATAGTGGGAAGGCCCAACTGAGACTTTGCTACCCTCTGGATATTCCAGGGACATAAACAGACCTCTCTTTCCTGGGGAAGAAAGACTAATGTGGTCTAACTATCATGGACTTAGTCCCCTGGATGTCCCTCCTCATGGTCACATGTTGTAATGAATCCCTTGTATATCAGGCAACTCCGGGGTCTCTATTAAAAGGGTCAAGCTCTTCTGCATGCCAGACCCAGAGTCTCCCTAGACCTAAAGAGTTGTTCCTCACTCTTGGAGGTTGTGGTAGTCCTTTGACGCCATCCCTTCCCCATGGCAATGGTCTGGCCCCTCCTTTCTTCTCTCCTCTGAGCAATCACAGACCTCACCAAGCCTTCTCTTTAACCTTATTGTCACTCATGTGAGCTCCTGGAAGGTGGGGACCATCATCTTACCAAGGCAGGAGGCCCAGCCCTCCAGTCAGACATTTGGATGCACAGTGAGGGATAAGGAGAGGCCCAAAAGCCCAATTTAAGAGTTGAGACTTTCTTCTAAGAACAACGGGAGCCTTTGAAGTGGTTATGAAGGGACAGGCAAGACCTAGCCTGAGGTAACACTCCTTGGTGAGTCTCCTTACTCTCCCCAGGGGAAGGCTCCACAGCTGAGCTCTATTCTCACTTTTTTTTCTACGCCCAACTTTCCCCTCTCCTCTCTGGTGGGGCTACTAAGCGTGGGCCTTTTGAAATTCAGGCTCCCACTGTAAAGCCTGCAGGAGGTCTCTGTGTCCCCAAGGCTTTCTACCCCATGCTGGGACCCTGTGGTGGCTCTTTGATGTTCCCATTATAATTTCTGCTTGGAAAGTTTCCACTGACTGCTTTAGCCCTTAACCCCATGCTTTGCTTGAGGCTTTCTCTCATTGGCTGGAGCTGGCCAGAAGTGAGGAAGCTGTATCTCCAACTCCGGGTTTTCCTGTTTATTCAGAGAGCTCCTAGTGCAGAGGGAGTGGATGTAGAGCAAAGGGATGACCCTCATGAGACCACACCGAAGGATGAATAAGGAGGTCCTGTGACCCTGTGACTGGGTGCTCCAAGAGCAGGCACTCCCCAGAATACTGCCAGCGTTTGCTGTGCTCCAGCAGGTGAACAATCACCAGAGGCACGATTTTCTAACGTCTGGATCTCTGGAGAGATGTAGAATGCCCCGCCCCCTCTTACTCTGTGACTGACCTACAGCTGTAGCAAAAGGAGACTGATGAAGATCCAAGTCCGTGGTCCAGAAGTCACAGCCCTTTTCAGGTAAACACCCAGTTTTGTATTGTTATATCATTACAGTGTAACATCAGGTCGCATGTGCAGTTGTTACTATGTTATTTTATGTGTATGATATGGGTACTTTGTCTCTATGTCTGTGTGTGTATATGTACTATTTCATGCCTGGTGCCTGCAGAGGTCAGAAGAGGGCCTTGGATCCCCTGGGACTTGAGCTACAGGCCAAGTAGGTGCTGAGAACTGAACCTGGGTCCTCTGAAGGTATAGCAAGTGCTTTTAAGTGCTGAGCCGTCCCTCTAGCCCCCAGATGTGGGTTTTAAAATGCATATTTAGATTCGAAAAGCCTGCTTGGTTGTGTTACTAGGCGGTGCCACGCAATACTTTGATACAAAAGAAAGAGTGGATTTCAGCTTGGGAAATGGCCATGGATACACGAAGCTGTGGAATGTGACGTGGGGGAAGAGAACACGAGTTCTGAAAGTTTACCTTCTAGAGGGCAAGGTGCACATGAGAGCCCACTGTGAATTGAAAAGAGAAGGTGTTCAGTTTGTTTCTTCTTTAATCTGGATAAAGTGTGCTGAGAAGCCTGGCCAACACTCAAAAGGCATCACGTTTGCTTCAAAAAATTAGAATAATTATTGCAAAAGCCTGAAATCAAAAAGAGTTTTAAAAATAGGTGGGTTTCCCCAAATATCTGCGAGTCCCTCACTATATTGGAGGAGAAAGTTAGCATATCACAAGGAAACACTTGATTTGTTTGCAGCTGACTAGAAAAATTCCAGGCCTGTATAAAAATCTAGAGTTCAAAAACTCAACTGCCCGTGGGGACTAGGGTGCTGACAGGAAAGAAAGAAGCTGTGCCCAGTGAGGACTGTTGGGAACTGAGACAACAGGCTCACTGAAGTCAGCTGTCCTTAGATCATGCTCAGGGATGCTGTGTACTCAGGGATGCTGTGTGCTCAGGGATGCTATGTGTACAGGGATACTGTGTGCACAGGGATGCTGTTGCTCGGGGATACTGTGTACACAGGGATGCTGTTGCTCAGGGATGCTGTGTGCACAGAGATGCTGTGTGCTCAGGGATGCTGTGTGCTCAGGGATGCTGTGTGCTCAGGGATGCTGTGTGCTCAGGGATGCTGTGTACACAGGGATGCTGTGTGCTCAGGGATGCTGTGTGCTAAGGGATGCTGTGTGCACAGGGATGCTGTGTGCACATACCAGAGCTCCTGATTATTTTCACTGCCCCAAATTCTAAATTCTAGATGCGGAGGAAGGCTAAGCTGATATCCGTGTCATTTTCCAGAAATGAAATGGTTATGGAGCATCTTGATTTGACATTGATGGGAGACTACAAGAAGCAGAGCCTGAGATGAGGATTTATTTAGACGGTCATCTCAGAAATGGCTGGCAGGGAAGTGAGGGGGCTGGGACAAAATACCTTATCAAAATACCTTAGGCCATTGGTTCTCAGCCTTTCTAATGTTGTGACCCTTTAATACAGTTTCTCACATTGTGGCAACCCCAACCATAAAATTATTTCATTGCTGCAACTTTGTTACTGTTATGAAGCATAATATAAATATCGGATATGTAAGATGTTTGATCTAGGACACCCCAAAGGGGTTGAGACCCACAGGATGAGAATTGCTGCCTTAGGGGAAGATCTATTTGGTTAGTGGTTTCAGAAGCTGTATTTTATTAAAGTAGAGAGAGGGATTGTGGGATAGAGAACAGCTTACATCATGATAGGGGAGAGAAGGAGAGAGAGAGGGAGGGAGGGAGAGAGAGAGAGAGAGAGAGAGAGAGAGAGAGAGAGAGAGAGGCGATCGTCTCTGAACCGCCTTTGCAGACACAGAGGTATGCATTGCTAACTTCTTCTGCACCTCCCAGTTCAAGCAAGTTGACAAGACTGACCATAACGAGAGTTGAAGCAGGAAAGGGAAAGTGGCTGCTCACTTGTGTGCAAAGGAGTAGGGTTTGTCTGTGAATGCCACAGGGAACTCTAGGAGACCCGTGGGCTCAGAGGTGTTCACTGGGGCAGGGAGGAAGTTCTCCGGCTGAGAACTCCTCCTCCAGGGCTCCTCTGCACTTCTCCTCAGCTCCACAAGAGTGGAGCATCTGCCACCTGTCAGAACAGGCAGTCTCGGGCACTGGCAAGAGCTACCTGTCAGAACAGGCAATCTTAGGTGCTGGCAAGAAACTGCAGTAGTGGGTTTGGTTAGGCCACTAACAATGTTCTGGACTGAAGCTCAATGTCATGAGCTGATCTCAGAAGCCAGATAGATGATAGACCAGCTTCTTAGCTTGGCTTTCTATTGCTGTGAGAGAGATGACCATGACCAACTTCACCTTGGTGAGGAGGGGTTTATTTGTCTTACGTGTCCTGATCTCTGCTCACCACTGAGGGCAGTCAGGGCAAGAAGAACTCAAGGCAGGAACCTGGAGGCAGGAACTGAAGCAGAAGCCCTGGAGGAACACTGCTTACTGGCTTGTTCCTCATGGCTTGCTCAACCTGCTTTCTTATACAACCCAGGACCACCTGCCCTAGGGTGCACTGTCCACAGTGGGCTGGGTCTTTCCAAATTAGCCGTCAATCAAGACAACGTATCATAGGCTTGTCTGTAGGGCATCTCTCAACTGAAGTTCTTGTCAACTTGCTTGAACTGGGAGGTGCAGAAGAAGTTAGCAATGCATACCTCTGTGTCTGCAAAGGCGGTTCACAGATGATCGCCTCTCTCTCTCTCTCTCTCTCTCTCTCTCTCTCTCTCTCTCTCTCTCTCTTTCTCTCTCTCTCTCTCTCTGTCTCTCCTTCTCATCCCAGATTACTCTGGCCCTTTCCAAGATGACAAGAAACTAACCAACCCCACAAGGAATACTGGTATAATGCATTTATACTGCTTGGGCGCTTGGAGAAGCCCTTCAAACTAGAACTTTCCACAGCACAGCACATGTCTAGGGAGTTCCAGTGTGCCTTATAGTTGAAGGTCAGACAAACAAGCTTATTTCTCCCGTGACAATTTGTCAGGAAATTTAGCCTCCACACAGCAGGCTCCAAGGCATTTCTGTTTCTCAGCTGTAACACACAGGAGTGTGACGTCAACAGATCTCACTCTGGCACTAGCTGGCTGCACAAAGTCAGGTGAATCTCTAGCTATTCCTGAGCCTCAGTTTCTTTACCTCACCAAGCATCCATCAGAAAATGTCTGGGATTCTGGGTGTGAGTTTTGGATTTTTCCTTGTCTAGGAGAAGAAAACTGTGCACTGGCTAGGATGGTGTCAGACCTTGGGAACCTTCTGGAATTGGAGGAAGCCTGGAATCCAGCTTGTTGCAAAGGGCCACTTTCTATGAGTGAGGGCTCATAGAAGTTAAATGAACAGACAAGCTGTGGGAAGTCTTCCTGCCTGAGAAGAAGGCAGAGGATCTGAGACACGGCTCCTCTTCTGGTAGAGTGTTAGCTGGAAGCTACTTTGGCCCACAGTGTCATAAAGGAAGTCAGCGGCCTGTTTCTGCCGCCTGTCACTTCTTGGCCTTTGAACAATAGTTAGTGATGGATAGGGCATGCCTCATTCCTGTTAGTGGGTACCAGGAGACCCTGCCCGCTCTACCGTTCTGCATCCCCGCCTTTATTCAAGGCCTCTGAGGTAATTGCTCTGCGGATGAACAGCTTGCAGCCTAGTGTGCAACTAACAATTAGTTTAGAGACTGTGATCTATAAATTTTGAGGTGAGGGAAAGAGGATTTGGGGCACGTGGGCTATCGTTTCTAATGAAGAAGAATCACACACCGGAAGGGATCCCGAGCATTATTGAGGCAGCTTAATATCATCCCGCCATGATTTGTAGGCCTCAGTAATGCCGTGTGACCGTGGGGAGGGAAGGAAGACGGGTGTGAGGGGAGCAAATTGTTGTTGTTTGTATTTCTTAGGAAAGAAACAAAACCCTCTCTCCCGGCTCACAATTTACGACATGTGGGCCGCCATCTGTACAAACCCCAGCAATCTTCCGTCACTGTCTCTGCGGCTCTGTAAACAAGGCCTAACGGAGTGGGACACCATGGAATGTCGTCCTATTTATTGTTTATAAAAATAAACGGGCTTGCCGGAGACTTCTGCGAGTCATTTCATGGAGCAGCTGCATAAGCAAGGGTCCGAACAAGAAGGGAGCTGGGAAGTCCGGAGGGTGAGGGACCTGACCCAGCCAGTGAGAGACACTCATCACAGGACCGCTTCGGGAGATGAAAGGGAAGGAGAAAGCAGGGGGCAGGCAGGGAAAGAGCCAGCTTCAATTCAAGCCAGGTCCAGCCTGGCCCTTCTTGGTCAGATCACTAGATTAACATTTGGAGAGCTGGCCTGAAGGAAGCACATCCTCATGGCATAGGGCACCCCGGATGCCAGGGGTAATTTACACTCTCAGGGAAACAAAGAACCAAGTAAGATGCTAAAGTCCACCAGGCTCCCCAGGAGCTGCTGTTTGACAAGTTGTGGGTCTCTGTCTTGCAGGCATTAAAGAAGGCCAGATGTGGTGGCATCTCATCTGGGAATAGGTCCAGGTGACAGGTTCCACGGCTCTCTAGCCGTAAGTCACATAAGTCACAAGCTGGCTTAAACCCTTTTGTCCTCCTGTTATTTGAGAGGTCCAGATTTGTCTCTGAGGCTAAGTGGCAAGGGCAGGAGTGAGGGTCAGAAGTTCACCGAATGCTATGATTCAAGTGCCCTCAAAGATGGCTCCCATAGGTGGAGCTGGGCTGGAGGATGGCCATAACTGATAGAAACGGAATAGTTCAGAATTGTTCCTAAAACAAAGAGCTGATGAGAAGCCCTGCTGATAGTTGTACAATGGCCATAATCTGGGTCCTCTCACACTGGATACACATGGTAAAATGTCTCACTAAGTCCCACAAATACAAAGAAATACTATATGTCAACTGTAAATAAAAATATACTAAGCCACCCCAAATCTTCTCATTTTCTTAAATAATGAGAAAATGGAGGCCTGAATAAAAAAAAAAAACCAACCACAACAAACAACTAGACCAACCTACAACGAGCAGGACAGATCTGAGGCTAGGCACTTCCCAGCAGTCTTTGATTCTTGGCCTGTGTTTTCCAGGTCTCTACAGTCTACTGTCCTACCAGAAGCCTAGTTGAGCTTCACACGGGACCAGTGTCCTGCTTGAAGGCACTGTGTGGCCCCAATACACAGGGTCTTATGCTATAGGACATGTTGTCTGCCAGTGTCCCCAGCTTCTCATCTGAACTCATACTGGACCCCGTTTGCTGTAGGCACAACATCTTTCCTTCTGTTCCCTCACTGTGCCGAGCTCTCACCTCAGGGTCTCTGCACTCACCATTCCCCCATCTGGAGCTCTTAGAATCTTACTAAGGGCGCATCCTCCTGTTGCTGCTAAAACACCGTTGTCTCCGGGGAAGGCATCCGCACAGCTCACCTGGTATAGCACCCTTCCGTCTCAAGTCGCTTTCAAGTTTATTAACCAGCTTTGCTGGGCTTTGCCTCTGGTCATTCATCACAATTGGAAATGAACGGATACAGTTCTCTATGTCTGGTCTGCCTCTGCTCTCTATTTGTTTACTTTAAACAAGGACGCTCTCCCATGTCTTCAGAACCTCCAAGGTTTAGACGTGGGGTTAGCACTTACTTAGCTGTTCTGAGCTGGTCCTTCACTATTCAGCCAGGCTTAGGGCCTGCTCTCTATTTGTTTACTTTAAACAAGGACACTCTCCCATGTCTTCAGAACCTCCAAGGTTTAGACTTGGGGTTAGCACTCACTTAGCTGTTCAGAGCTGGTCCTTCACTATTCAGCCAGGCTTAGGGGGTCTTGGTAACTGATGGACCAAGGAAACTGCGTCCTCAGGGAAAGAGGCAAACAATAAACAAGGCATCAAGTAAACCATGGGAGTTTCTCTTAGGATTGTAGCTAAATTAAAATATATATATGTCATATTATGAATATATATTAATGTATACACAGAGAGAGAAAGAGGAATGGAGGGAGGGAGGAAGAGAGAGGGAGGGAGGGATGGAGATAGAGAGAGGGAGGGAGGAAGGGAGGGAGGGAGGGAGGGAGGGAGGGAGGGAGGGAGGGAGGGAGAGATCTTAGTGTAAAGATCTAGGCCTGCCTTCTGAGACTTAGGATCTACCTTATTTAAGCCTGGCATTTTGGGCTAACTCACAACTGATTGTCAGGTGCAATGGACAGATGCGTTTAAAGATAAATCATTTTCAGTGGGCTCATCTCTGCGGAGAGGCTCACTAAGGCTAGGAGAGAGCTGATTAAATCAGAGCCTGGTGAGGTTGTCTAGCAGGGGAGTGAGTGATTCTTCAGACCCTCTGTGTGTCCATCCCACCGTCCCTGATCCTCACTTAGCCAGATCTGCTTAAATAGCATGGGTCTTCAGGGGGAGAAAATAATCAGTAGCCATTCCACCAACACTCTGCTTTGAGCTTGTACCATATCCTGATAGTCGTACCTGGCCAGCAAAGGAGGTGTCAGCCTCGGGAAGGATCTGTGTGGGTGCAAAGAACACACATGGATCACCCTTTTGTGTACACGTGCATACATGTACTAGTGGGCACCATACAGAACAGTGGTCTCACCGACAGTTTCACACTTGACTATATGTGCCTTGCTCATATTCATTCCTGCAGCACCACCAATTGGCTGATCCCCTGCCTCTTCCCAAGCAGGACACACACACACACACACACACACACTAGATTCCATACCTAAGAGGAGACATCAAGACTATCTTTTTTAGTTTCCATGGGACAATCCTGCCCCTTCCCCCCCCCCCCGCCTGGGGAGAAGACCCACGGTTTCCATCAGCTTTTTTAAAAAGACTATTCTGTGTCTCAATATGTGAGTGTCACTAAGTTGTTGACACTTAGACTTATTTCAAAATTGAGACGCTGTCTTCTTCTTTCTTTGAAAAAAAAAAGTGTTTCCCTCTTAATCCAGGGCATTTCCTAGGCACTGCAAATGCAGACGGTATTGCAGCGTTTGCTCATCCAGGTCATTCTTATTGAGCACCTGCAGGTGCCAAGCTCTGCTACCCATGCCACAAAGATGGAGCATATTCTTGTTCTAGATTGTTCCCTACTAGGAAGCAGGATGAGCAGGACAAGCACACATACTCGGAAACTGACTCCAGTGAGTGAAAGAGTGCTACTGAGAACGGATTTGAGTTCTCTGACTAAGAGGGAAGCATTGCTTCTTGTTGGCTGACTGGGGAAAATATCTGCCAAGGTCACCATTGACCTGAGACATGAATGACAAGATAGAGCCAGACAAACCACACCTGGAAGATTGTTTCCAGGCTGAAAGACAAAGGGAACTCAAAAACTGATCCCTTGGTGGGAGTCAGCATCATAATTTCCCAAGGTGGTGTTGTGTCTCTGGAAAAGAGAACAGGGTGAGAGACGTTGGAGGTGAGTGGAAAAGTAGTGGAAGGGGTGTCTCCAAGGGCCTGGTGGCATCTGGTGAAGAGCTGGCTTCAGCTTAGCGTTATGAGAGACCCTGGGACCTGTTACAGCCACGTAGAACCTATCGCACGAGGCGCTGCTGACAATACTGTCTGTCACTGACATCTCTTCATTTCTCTCTCTCTCTCTCTCTCTCTCTCTCTCTCTCTCTCTCTCTCTCTCTCTCTCTCTCTCTGCTAGCATGTATTGCCAAGTGAAATTTTGGATATGTACACGGATTTTAAAAAAAAACCTTTTGAGTCATTCATGTTTGAAAAATATCCCTGCCCCCACACTTAACAGATGCTACAGTTTAGCTGAGTTTAAAATTCTAAATGTTGATGTGGGAGTGTCATATATCAATCTGTTGATTTCATTGGTTAAGCAATAAAGAAACTGCTTGGCCCTGATAGGTTAAAACATAGGTGGGAGGAGTAAACAGAACAGAATGCTGGGAGGAAGAGGAAGTGAGCTCAGAGATGCCATGCTCCCCTCTCCTGGACAGATGCGATAGCTCTGCTCTCTGAGGCACGCGCGATGAAGCTCCGACCCAGGATGGACATAGGCTAGAATCTTCCTGGTAAGCGCACCTTGGGGTGCTACACACATGATTGGAAATGGGCTAGTCCAGGTGCAAGAGTTAGCCGAGAAGAGGCTAGATATAATGGGCCAAGCAGTGTTTAAAAGAATACAGTGTCCATGTAATTATTTCGGGGTATAAGCTAGCCAGGTGGCCGGGGTGCTGGGGATGCAGCCCCGCCACTAATATTACTACAAAATGGTATGATTTTGAAGTCTGTCCGCTTGTGTCTAGCAGTCTATATTATCATCGTAGCACAGACATGGGCAGCCTTGTCTTATGCCTTATAGATGACTTATTTTGTTCTACTTATTTTTATGGGGGTGTAATACATGCCACACTGTCTATGTGAAGAGGTCAGAGAGTAACTTCTTGGGAGCTGCTTGACAGAGAGAACACTGGAGAGAAATCCATTCATGAAGTCATCCATGTGTCTACTATTCTAGCACCAAGCACTTGCTAGTAGGAACATGTTAGTGCTGTGTTAGAAATACAGAGGCGTTGCCTTTCCTGCATGGAACTTATAACCACACTGTACTGGCTGCTCTATGCACGGCTTTGCATTCTATGGATATCTTAATTCATTTAGGCTACTGTGACAAAATGCCCTAGTATGGACAAATTATGAAGAACGGAAACTCCATTGCTCACAGTTGCAGAAGTGAGAAATTGAGAATCAAGGTGCTGACAGGTTTTATTTCTGATAAGGGCTGGCGTTCTGCTCCTCAAATGGCACCCTGACACTGTGTCTCATGAGGGCAGAGCTCCTGGAACTTCATCACCCATTTCTATTACATTGAGTGTCAGGCTGCAGCATAAGAATTTAGAAGGAACCAGGTGGTTGGTGGTACACACCTTTAATTTCGGCACTCAGGAGGCAGAGGCATGTAGATCTCTGAGTTCTAGGTTTGAGGTCAGCCTGGTCTGCAGAGAGAGTTCTAGGACAGCCAGGGTTACACAGAGAAACCCTGTCTTAAGAAGAAGAAGGAAGAGGAGGAGAAAGAAGAAGCATAAGAATAAGAACAGGAAGAAGAAGAAGAAGTTGAGGAGGAGGAGGAGGAGGAGGAGGAGGAGGAGGAGGAGGAGGAGGAGGAGGAGAATTTAGAAGGGAGACCCATGCTCAGACCACAACAGAAACAGACCAACAGCCAACATGTACACACATGCATTTAGTAAATACATGCTCGGCACATTGTCATTATATGAACAGGCGGAGCGTTCTTGAGACAAAGGTATCTGGCCTAGAAGGCCAAGTAACTCCCTGGGGACCTTGGGCAGACCCTCCTTCTCTTTAGAGTTGTTTTCTCACCTGAAGGATGGCCTTACCTTTTATAGGCTGAGCTAGACGTGCCTGAATTTTTTTCTTCACAGTGAACATGTTTTACTTTAGGAATCAGAAAAGAAGACAGGCAGGATTATAGTGAAGGCTGAAGAGAGGTGGAGTATTGGGAGGATGCACATGCGGTGTCTACTGCTTGGGGTCTCCATGTGTCTTCTGATTTAAGGTCCTCCTGCATCAGCACCAACACTATGCTCTCTCTCCTAATGAGCTGCCTTTTCACACACAGCAAATCCTGGGTCTGTGAGGGGGGTGGGGGCAACTGAGTCATAGAGACCAGTGCCCTTGCCTCCACAATTAAGTGACAGCTTCAATGATGAATGAGCTGGCCTTTGTCCTAGCCTGGACAAAATCCTCCAGTCCTTTCTTCTGCTGCCCCAGAACTGTTTTGATCTTAGCCTTAATCTGCTTGTGTTCAAGCACCTTATTTTGACTTTCCTCGCTCTTGTGTTTCAGACAAGTTATTTTTTTTTGAACATCTTTTTTCGGTTTAAAATTCTTTAAAAAATGCCATGTGATTTCACTGATCTTACCAGAAACCAATAAAAACACATTACTTTAAAAATAACTCCTATAAAACCCCTCGCTTGTGCAAAGCTTTCATTCTAATAAAAGTGGAGCTAAGCAAAACCTCTTAAAACCGCTCGCAGGCATCCGTGGGACTTGGCATGTCCAGGCTGCGCCACCTCCAGAGGTGATGAAGATACCAGACCTCTAGCCTGTCTGCAGAGTCTCCATCCAAGAAAAATGAACTCGCCTACTCTCCCAAAGAAAAACCCAAGCTGAGTGGGGTAACGCCTCACAGAAGGCCACTGCTCTGCTCCTGGTCAGCATAGCCATGGGGGAATCGACCATCTTTTCAGTTGTGTGTGAGGTTGTGGTGGTGTGTTTTCTTTCTTTCTTCTTCTTCTTTTCTTCCTCTGAGTTTCCTAAATATAGAATTAATGGGTTATAGGGAAAGTCAATGATTCCACTTATGTGGGTCTGGGGAATGGAAAGAAAAGACTGACTTTTCTTTAGGTTTCAAAATTCCCTTTGGGATGGAACCATCAAAGGTCACTTTTAATGTCCCAGGCTATGAAGTTGTGATGGCAAGGGTTTATTACAGATAGTTCTATTGGCACAAGGCAGAGGAAGGGTTTCTGGGTGTTGACCCTTGGGAAGCAGCTCCAATAGTCTGTCTGTCCCACACTTTCAGGCAGAGGACTTTGAAGATATAGACGCATCATGGAATCCAGAGTTTAAAATGATTACTATCATTGTTGTTGCTAAAAAGATGCCTGGGTCATTAAAGTGTGCACTCAGTTTGGGAATTAGAGGTGTACAAGCAGAAAACAGCAATCACAAAAGGTAATTAAATTGACCATTTCCTCTTAAGACCTGGGGGTGAGAAAGAACATGCTGATGAGAGCTCTGATTCCAAGATGGATTCTTTGGACCAGGAGATGCTTGGCTGCCTTATCTGAGTCTGGGTGGCAACATCAGCAGGTCCCACCCAGCTTATTCATCCTCAAGTGTGAGGATTAAGAAATGGCAGGTAGAAAAGAGAGAGATACAAAAAAGAAAAAAGAGACACAGGATAGAGTCAGGAGAGCATCCAGTAGTACTGAAATTTGCCTGGTGTTTATTTCTTATAGGCTATATATACCCCAATCCAAAGAGGAGGGAGAAGGCAAAAGACATTGATGGAGGAGGGTCATTTGTCTATGTGTTACTTTCATTGTAGTAGGTTCATAAAGAAACTGCTTGGCCTGATAGGTCAGAACATAGGTGGGTGGAGTAGACAGAACAGAATGCAGGGAAGAAGGGAAGTGAAGCAGACATCATAGCTCTCCTCTCCAAGATGGACACAGGTTAAGATCCTTCCCAGTAAGCTACCACCTCGTGGTGCTACACAGATTATTAGAAATGGGTTAATCAAGATGTGAGAATTAGCCAGTAAGAGGCTAGAGCTAATGGGCCAAGCAGTGTTTAAAAGAATACAGTTTGTGTGTTATTATTTTGGGTATAAAGCTAGCCCTGCGGGAGCCGGGCAGGAACGCAGCCCACTGCTCCTCACAACAAGACATCTTTACCAAGATGCAAGGAACAAAGTAATTACTGTTTCTATACCCAAAGCATCAAGTAACTGTACCCTAGGTCAAAACATCCTGTTAGTAGCCACACCCGGGTCAGACCTCCAGTTATAACCTTGAAGGAGCAAGAACAGGCCCGGTTTCTCTGACCTTTGGTCAAAGTGGAATGAATCCACATCCATGGGTTCTCACACTTGACACCCCCACCCCCATCCATGGAGGAACCTCCATGCGGCACCCTGTCATTGATGTTCCCAGGTTCTTTAAAGACTTAAGACTACTAAAGAAGCTTAGTTAGCGATGTTTTAACCAAGCGTTCTTCTGATGAACACTATTCCCCAAGTCTTGTTGACTTAGTACTAAGACCCTTCAAGTCCTCAGGAATGCATTGCCCACAAGCAAAGGATTCTGATGCTCTCTTGAATGGTTCCCAAAATACATCATGAGAAAAACTTTCATTACCACAGAGGCCATCCCTTTCCGTAATTTGAGTGGGAGAAAATCTCTAGGGGAAGGTTCTCTGTATTGGTTAATGAGAGAAAAACTGCCTGTGTTTTCCTTTAATTTCATGGCTGGAGATGTCAGTTCAGGCGTTTCACAGATGCCCCCAGTTCCCTGGGAGGGAGAGGCTTGCTGTCCTGAGAATGTGCAGCTCTCCTACCCAATCTGCTCTCCTCGGGGGAACCGCATGTCTGCTTCCATGTACTTGCAGAGGGCACTTTCTCCTCAGCCACTGCCAAGAGTGACAGCCAATGGCCTTCAGTAACTGTGTGGACCTCCCATGGAGGTCACTTCTGAGCCCTGATACTGCAGTGAGGAACCAGACTGTGTCAGGAGGAGCCTCACTTGCCTTGCTCACCAGGTAAGTGGCAGAATGAAGTGTTTGCTTCTAAAACTTCTCCTTTCTACACTAGAGTGTTCCCTGCCCACATCCTTAGGTTTGCATTTACTTTCTTTGAATGTCCTTGGAGTCCAAGAAAGTGAGGCTCAAGTCATTCTTGCTTCTTTGGATTTTGTTCTCTTTGGTGTTTGTTTATTTGTTTATTTTGTGGGTTTTTTTTGTGTGTTTTGGTTCTAAGACAGGATCTCACTTTGTCGCCCATGTTGGCTTGGACTCACAATTCTCCTGCCTCAGCTTCTGGGTGCTGAACTCATAGGTGTGATTATCACATTGAGCTTTCTTCTTGGCTTATTTCAGTTCAGTCAGGCCTTGCACTTGCTTCTCAGTCTACTCAGACTGAGGCGACCTGGGCTAACCGGCCCTTGAACTCTTCGAGACCCCACACGCATGGCAGTGACGTCAGCTGGTCCAGCTTGCAGTTGTACAGCTCAGGGAAGAAAGGGCATGTTTTGAGAAACATGTTTTTCTTCTGTCTGGACTCTGGTTCAGTCCTGGATGATCACAACTGAAAGCCCAGGGTTTTATATATTCTTGTAGCATGGTCTATGTTTTGGGGTTCCCCCTTGGCTTTGGGTTCAGGCTGGAGTCGGCACAGGGCCTTGAAGGAGTTTGACCTCCCTGCAGGTACTGAAGGAAGAGCAGATGAAGGACTAGTATCCAGGTAGTAGTCATAGATTTCTTGATTGATTGCATAGGTCTTATTATATGGGTTTGGCTAGCTTTGAGCCTGTTATCGACCGGCCTCAACCTCCCAAGTGTTGAACTGTGGAGGTGCACACCAAGCCTGAATTTTTTCTTCTTTTCTCTGCTTTCTGCCACTCCCTATCCTCTTCTTCATCCTTTTTCTCTTCATTCTCCCCTTCCTCTTCCTTATCCTCTTCTTCACCTTCTGGTCCTCTTTTTTTCTTTTTCCTTTTTCTTTTTTCTTTCTCTTCTTCTTTCTCTTTTACTCTTCCTGTTCCTCTTCCTCCTCTTCTTTATCTTTTCTTTCTAATATTCTTCCTTCTCTTTTTCCTCTATTTTGTCTTCCTCTATCTCCTCTTCCCCCTCCTTTTCCATTTCATCTTTTTCTTCCTTATCCTCCTCCTTTCCCTCTTCATTCTCCTCTTTCTCTTCCTCTTTTCTTCTTTTTCTTCCTCCTGCTCTTCTTCCTCCTCCTCCTCATGTTTCTCCTCCTCTGTCTCCCTTTTCTACTCTTCTTGGGTGGGGTGGGAGGAAGAGCAATCATGACCCCAGGCCCAATTTCATGCCCAGGTGTCAAAACTTCTGGCCATCACATTTGTCTGTATGTCTAGGTCTGGTGTTACCAGAGATGCTTCTATAATTCATAATATCTCCAAGCGGATGCTGACCTTTGTGTTGCTTCTTCAGAATCAAATCAATCTTCCTCCAAAACACTATGTTTTCTCTCACCTAAAAATTATGTTTGCTCAAAGGAAAACTGGAACTTTGTCCCAGTTTTTGAGCATGTGAAAGGAGCCTATGGGTCCTCCTTTGCTTTCCACGGAAGGGATAAAATTCTGCTATCATCTCAGAGCTGGGAAAGAGAATTGGTGTTTCCAGAAGGTCATTACAGAACAGAATGGGCTGCTCCAGCTGGCAGCAAGCCCTATGCTTGTTGGCATCTGTCCTCATTGCCACTCCAAGCTGACCAGTTAAGTCCTTCGCCATGGGTGTTTTGTCTATGCTTCTCGGGCCTCTTATTAATATAGACCTCAGAGACCTTTAATAAAATCACTGGATATAATTCATGCTCTCAAACGACCATATTATTTATTCATTACTGTTATGCCCAGAGTGCAATGATTCCTGTTGCATGGAGAATTAATGAAAGAAAAGCAATATGGCTCTAAATCCCCCATTTACAGCCTGGAAGCCTGGAAGCCTGGAGCAGCTCTGTGGTGAAGCCCTGCTTCAGGCCAGGCCACCCCCCTCAGGGATGTCCCTTTATCATTCTGTCTGCCCACAGTGGACAGCCTGGTCATTTTGTGGGCTCAGCACATATCTTGCTCTGCTTTGTGGAAGCTTTCAGTTGGGGGTAAAACTTAAAACACATTTTCCCCAAGCACTTTTCCTCTTAATTTTTAAACTCGTATATTTTAGGGAAAATTTAGCCCACGTGTTTCTCATTATCCCTGATTCATTTGCACTTAACTCATCAAAATGTTGCTTTACAAAAGTTGTTTGCTTTCCAAGGGCTCCTGAAGCTCTTCTTGTCCCCCTTCTCTCTCTCTCTCTCTCTCTCTCTCTCTCTCTCTCTCTCTCTCTCTCTCTCTCTCTCTCTCTCTGTCTCTCTCTTGGGTACACTTTTTTTTTTGAATCAGGAATTTTGCCTCTAGCAGCAGAAATACTGCATATTGTGGGAAAGGCTGGCAGGTGTGGATTCTAGCCGGAGACCCCAGTCGTATCTTCCCTTCTTTCCTGACACAGCAGAGATGGTCAGCCTTGCATGAGATGAAGATGCCCTGAGCACTCCTGAGGGATGACTTAAGGAGCAGGCTCTGAGTCAGCCCCTTAGGGTTCACTTTCTCACATGTGGAGTGGAGCCCTGGGGCCCGTGCCGTAGAGATACCCAGACAACGAAGATCAGCTGAGAGATGAATGCGTGACCCACAAGGACATAACGCAGGAGCTTGTGTGCTCTTGCCTCCATTTAGATGGGCACACAAGGCTTACCCCAACCCATCTCACATTCTTTCTTAGAGAGAAACTTGGGATTGTATTCTAGCTACTCCAGAAAATAGACACCAAGGCCAGGGTTCACATGAGAGAACTTCATTTGACAGGCTATCCTAAGAACTTCGAGTCAAAGAGTAGGAGTGAATCAGTCAGAGTCCACTAGAGGAAACTAGAACCAGTGTGTGTGTGGGGGGTGTCTGTGGATAGATGTGTCTGCATGCATATATACACATGTACACATATGTGCATGTGTATGGATGTGTGTGTGTCCATGTGAGTGCGTGTGCGTGTGTGTGTGTGTTAAAGAATTGATTTGCAAGGTTGTGGAGCTCTGCTCAGTCCAAAATCTGAACTTAGGGAAGAGTTGCAGCCCAAGCCAAAGGGAAAAGCAGCAAGAGCCAATGTTTCATTTGGAGCTCAAGGGCAGCCTGAGGTGAATTCCTGCTTGCTAGGAGGAGGTTGCTCTTGCATACTGTTCAGGCCTTGGTTTACTGGATGAGGCCTACTGTCAGTATGGAGGGCCATTCACTTTACCTGTAGCCTATGGGTTTTTAGTCTTAATGGCTGCTAGATGCATTTCCCATCTCTAACTGGGGAACATTCGTAGTGGTAGACCTAATCTCTGAACACTTTGGGCAGGAAAAGGTCGAGAATCAGCAAAGCGGCAGTAGGGGACAGTCTGTCACTCTGGGCACCTGGAGTCCTATGCACTGGAAAGCTGTGGGGAGGGGGTGATGATGGCCACACCCCAATGTCCCTAGGGAGGCGCTGGCAGAGGGCCATCCCCACATCACGCTACACAAAGCCCACAGCAGCTCTAGCCATTGGACCCAGCAAGCCAAATGCCAATGGCTAAAAGCTGGAGTCAGAAAGAAGTTCAGGTGGGATGTTGCCAGCATCAGCCGCAAGATTCCTCTCTCTCTCATGCCCTGAGTGATGCAGCCTGGCCCCATCGTGTCCCACGATTGCACATTCCAGAACTTCAAAGTCGGATACAAAACATGCTCAGTTTTAGCCACAAGAAAATCAGAATGCATCTATAGGAGTCTCTGGGTCTGTGCAGAGAGAGGAGTGGGCAGCTCTGGGTCCTGGATGCCTGGTCTAAGTGGGGATGGCTGGGAGCTCATTTGACACTCACCCATGTTCTGAGCATTAGCAAGCATCACCCGTGGTCTAGCCCCAGCCGGCAAGAAGATCCTGCTCCAGGGCGGGGAAGTCTTTCATTTGGCTTTTTGTTTGTTTGCTTTTGTTTTCTGAGACAAGGTTTCTATGGAGCCTGTCCTGGACCTCATTCTGTAGACCAGGCTGAACTCACAGAGATCCTCCTGCCTCTGCCTCCTGAGTACTGGGATTAAAGGCATGTGCCACCACTGCCTGGCTTCATTCAGCTTTTAAAAAAGCCAGGCATGACTTTAATCTCAGTGCTAGGGAGGCAGAGGCAGACAGATTTCTGTGAGTTTGAGGCCAGCCTAGTCTCCTTAGGGAGTTCCAGGTCAATGAGGCTGAATATAACATAAATATATATATATATTTAAAAATATATGTGTTTTTAAAAATTATTAACTTTCGAATGACAAAATGGAGGAAAGAAATGTTAGAGTTACCATCTAACAAGAGCAAAATGTAAGTGTGTGGTTTGTTTTAAAGTGGAAGTTAAAAGACTCATGGCGTACATTCTATCTGGACCCCTCCTTGCTTTCCTAACCGTCTGAGCTACTTGGGACTCTTGACTGTTGCTTCCTTTAGCTTTAGATCTCCATGCTTTCTCTTTGTAAATGAAAGGTAGCAATTGTATCTGTCACATACTCCATGTCCTTCTGAAACGCATATGCGTGGTGAAGTGGCCAAACCCCACTGGCCCGCATCATGCCTGCAGGCTTCATAACTTCATACACTCGCTACTTCTGTCATGAGAACGAAGTTCGATCTCCTGGTACTTTTCAAGAATATGCTCCGCTATCATTAACGATGGTCACCATGCCACATAGTAGAGCTGTGTTTAATAGCTTTATTGATATTGTATTCATATACAAAGAAATTACTTACTTAAAGGGAACAGGTCATGACTTTGGGCTCAACGATAGTTAGAAAAACTATTACCTAAGTCAGTTTTTTTGTTTGGCTTTGGTTTTTTGAAACAGGGTTTCTCACAGCTTTGGAGCTTGCCCTAGAACTCAATCTGTAGACCAGGCTGGCCTTGAATTAATAGAGATCCACCTGCTTCTGCCTCACGAGTGCTGGTATTAAAGGCGTGCACCACCACCACCCAACCTAAGTCAGTTTTAAAACATTTCTGTCCCATTGGAAAGTTCCCTAGTCCCTCTGTCTGTTGTCCCAAACCTTCCCTGAATGCCATCCCCAGTCACTGCTAATGTTTGTGGCTCTGTAGATAGGTCTGGGTGGGTCATATAAGTGAGCAAGGCTGCATGTGGCCTTTGCTTGGCGTCTGTGTGTGTGTCTGCTAAGCATACTGTTTTCAAAGTTTATCTAATTGTCGTCTCTAGCATGTTTTGATTTCTTTTTATTGCCAAATATTATCATATTTTGTGGATAGATTCCATTTTATTTATCTGGTTACCGGGAGATAGACATTTGAAGTGTTTCTACTTTGGGAATACAAACATGATTCACTGTTGAAATAATCTCAGGGCAAATTCAGTGTTTTTAAATCTCATTTTTTTTCCATAGTCACGTATTTTTCCCTCAAGAGTGACTAGATGCTATCCATACATGTTGCCAATACTCGTCTAAATGTATTGTGTGTGGAGTACTGGTGATGAAGAAAAAGAACCACCCACAGAAGTTAGGTTTACAGCCACTGAGAAACCCATCACACACACACACACACACACACACACACACACACACACACGCGCGCGCGCGCGCGCGTGTGTGTGTGTGTGTGTGTGTGTGTGTGTGGTCTGACTGGGCACTTAGTTAAGTCGTAGAAGCCTGGAAATGACAGCAAACATGATCCAAGGATCCCTTTTCTTCTCAATGAGATGCCTTGGGATCATGATGAGGTTAAAATTTTAGCTGTGTGACTTTGGGCAAGGTAGTTAACCTCTCTGAACTCCTAGTTCTATGAAAAGAAGAAAACAAAAATCGTGCCTGCGTCCTGGGGCTCTGGTGAGAGACCTGAGTTAGACCACACACAGCTTTGCCCAGGGAAAGGTTAGCTGGTGTCTCCAGTATAAAAGCGAGGGCCCAAGAAAGCCTGGGCTATGCCTGTCAACCCAGCTATTCAGAGGCTAAGGCAGGTCAAGGCCAGCCTGGACGACAAAATGAACTCAAGGCAGTGCGGGCAACTTAGTGAGAGCCCGTCTCACAAAACAGGAAAGAGGTTGGAGGTATAGCTTGGTGGTGGAACATTTATCAAACACATATAAGGTTCAAAATTCTATCCCCAGTACTGAAATAATTGATTGATTAATTAATGTGTAAATTTGTGCCCAGTAACCCAAATCCTTGACCTCCATGTCCAGTGTGAGTTTTCTGAGATCATCTACCTTGTGATGATAAAATAATGGTTTTGTTAGCCCCCTCCCTCTCTGTGGGTCAAATGAAGTCACAGATGGCAAATATGTGGCCCCTGGCACTTCCTTGACTTTTTCCCTTTTGTGCCCACCTATCGATTTTAGAAGTTTCTAGACATAGCCTCTGAAAATCACTTTTCCAGTGAACCACTCTCTAAGTGATAGTCTAGCAAACATGGTGACTTGGAGCCGTCTGAGGATGGGGGCTCTGCAGCCCTGAGTATCTGAACACACTGAGACAGGGTTGGAGTTCTTACTCTCTTGAGGCAGTAGCTGAGCTTTTTGCTAATGGTTTCTTATATCCATCTCCATGCAGTGGAAAGTGTCTCAATAAACACTTGAATGGAAAATCCCTAGGATCTTCGATCAATACTATATAGTACTTGATTATTGTCCATGCCTCCAGGCATTCATCCACGGAGTATCTATGTTTTAAAGTCAAACCAATGAACCGCCTTGCAGACATGGGAATTACCCTCCTTCAGTTGCCTGAGCGCTCATGGACTCCCACATTCTGTACTCTGTGGACCACAGTGTGTGGAGGGAATTCTGTTAGGTTGCATCCAAAAATACCCCTTAGGTTTCCTTTCCTTGGAGATTTAGAAGTTACGCAAAAAACATTCTTACAGAGATGCAGCGGTTTGACTTTTCTTTGTGAAATGTAGCTGGCACCATTGGTCCATCTGTTCTCTAACTTTTGCTTTAGCTTAAGACCTCGTGGTTCCCTGGTGAAATCAGCACCAGAACTGAGGTTTTTGTTCCATTCCAAAGTGATTCTGAATTCTGTCATCAAGTTATCTCCCGGTTTCCCCCCTCCTTTTTGTCTTTGTTTTTTTGACAGTTATTACACTTGGCTGCTTGGCATAGAGCTCACAATCCTACTACTTCCACATCCCAGCTCCTGGGACTTTAGTTGGAAGCTCCCACTGTGTTTGGTTTCCTTAAAACTCTGCAGCAATTAGATTGAATTAACAAGAGAACTTTTGGTCCTAGTAACCACACATTAAAAAAAAATAGATGTTGTGTTTATCCACTAAAGTTAACGTATTTTTCAGATACCCTAACTTCTCCTTTGTGAAAGGAAGTCTGGAGAGCATATGCTCTTCTTTTCTATATTGGGAAACTGAGGCATTGGGATTGAGACCCTGTATATACAAACACTGGAACTAGGGTCCTATTATAAAGGATTAATTAAATTATTCCTGATTTACCAAACATTTGTAATGAATCTGCTGTGAGCCCTGTTCCAGGCATAAGATGCAGGTCAGGCCTCTCCATTGCCTGATGGTAAACAAGTAAGTAAGTAGTTAAGCCTTTTCACAATGTCCCCTGAAAAACAAATCAAGAGAGATATAAAGTTAATGACTGAAAATGACTGCTTTCTAGACAGTGGTTGAAAGACGCCCATTTTAAGCAGGTGACATTTGAATTGATATTCAAGTGAAGAGCAAATCAATCATTTATAGAGTATAAAGAGGGATCCAGAACTGCCAAGGCCAACAGCATGAGCCAGCTTTGGGGGATCAGTCCTCTGAGCGGTGTTGAGACTTTAAAACAGTAAACGATGAGAAAGGATCTTGTAAATGTTATCTAGCATGACTCCCAGTGACCCCTGCCCCTGGGGTACGTGTCCTCGTGTGACTTCTGTCCTTTGAATGGGGGCAGAGCGGTGACCTGATGTCGATCAACAGAACACAGCCAGTGTGGTTGATACTGTTTTAGAGACTAGATCATGCCAGGTTCTGACTGTATCTTGCTGGCTTCTCTCCAGTTCTTTCTGTGTGGCTACTCTGAGGAGGGAAGACCGCTTGGCAAGGAAGGAATTGAGAGTGGTTATCTGTCACACTTTATAAAGACCTGAGTCTTGCCAACAACCACGGAGCAAGTTTGGAAGCCTATCTTTCCCCCGTTGAGCCTGCAGATGAGGCTGGAACCTCAGTCAACACTGATTACAGCTTTCCGAGAGTCCCCTAGGCAGGGGACCCCGCTGAATCCTACCCAGATTTCTGATTCCCGCATGACTGCTGTTTAAGTCATTTGGTATGTAGTATGTAGGGCTGGGTTGGGTAATTCATATGTAGCAAGTGAAAATGAGTTAGCTCTGAAGAAGACTCGACAGGATGCATGTGAGATTCGACAGGATGCATGTGAGATTACTAACTCTAGAGCAGGTAGGGCCCACCCAGGCAACTGCTGAGAGTTTGCTCTTCCTGTACCCATAAGGCTGAAGTAAGTGGATTTCCCCAAATTCCAGGCAGACAGGCTGCATAGTGAGTTCCAGGCCAGACAAGGCTACAGTGGGAGACTCTGTCTCAAATAAAACAAAGTAAACAACAATAACAAACAAAAAAACTAAACAAACTAGGTCTTCCTTCTTCTATTTGTAACTTCTTATTGGTGCCCTCACTGCAGAGCCCTCACTGCGGAGATCTCACTGCGGAGCCCTCACTGCAGAGCCCTCACTGCGGAGCCCTCACTGTGGAGCCCTCACTGTGGAGCCCTCACTGCAGAGATCTCACTGCAGAGCCCTCACTGCGGAGATCTCACTGCAGAGCCCTCACTGCGGAGCCCTCACTGCGGAGCCCTCACTGCAGAGCCCTCACTGCGGAGCCCTCACTGTGGAGCCCTCACTGCAGAGATCTCACTGCAGAGCCCTCACTGCAGAGATCTCACTGTGGAGATCTCACTGCGGAGCCCTCACTGCGGAGCCCTCCCTGCGGAGCCCTCACTGCAGAGATCTCACTGCAGAGCCCTCACTGCAGAGATCTCACTGCAGAGCCCTCACTGCAGAGCCCTCACTGCAGAGATCTCACTGCAGAGATCTCACTGCGGAGCCCTCACTGCGGAGCCCTCCCTGCGGAGCCCTCACTGCAGAGATCTCACTGCAGAGCCCTCACTGCAGAGATCTCACTGCGGAGCCCTCACTGCGGAGCCCTCACTGCAGAGATCTCACTGCAGAGATCTCACTGCAGAGCCCTCACTGCAGAGATCTCACTGCGGAGCCCTCACTGCGGAGCCCTCACTGCAGAGATCTCACTGCAGAGATCTCACTGCAGAGCCCTCACTGCAGAGATCTCAGCGCAGAGCCCTCACTGCAGAGATCTCACTGCAGAGCCCTCACTGCAGAGATCTCACTGCAGAGCCCTCACTGCGGAGCCCTCACTGCAGAGATCTCACTGCAGAGCCCTCACTGCAGAGCCCTCACTGCAGAGCCCTCACTGCAGAGATCTCACTGCAGAGCCCTCACTGCAGAGATCTCACTGCGGAGCCCTCACTGCAGAGATCTCACTGCAGAGCCCTCACTGCAGAGATCTCACTGCGGAGCCCTCACTGCAGAGATCTCACTGCAGAGCCCTCACTGCAGAGATCTCACTGCAGAGATCTCACTGCAGAGATCTCACTGCAGAGCCCTCACTGCGGATCCCTCACTGCGGAGCCCTCATTGCAGAGCCCTCACTGCAGAGATCTCACTGCAGAGCCCTCACTGCAGAGATCTCACTGCAGAGCCCTCACTGCAGAGATCTCACTGCGGAGCCCTCACTGCAGAGATCTCACTGCGGAGCCCTCACTGCAGAGATCTCACTGCGGAGCCCTCACTGCAGAGATCTCACTGCAGAGCCCTCACTGCGCAGCCCACACTGCAGAGATCTCACTGCAGAGATCTCACTGCGGAGCCCTCACTGCAGAGATCTCACTGCGGAGCCCTCACTGCAGAGCCCTCACTGCAGAGATCTCACTGCGGAGCCCTCACTGCGGAGCCCTCACTGCAGAGATCTCACTGCAGAGATCTCACTGCAGAGCCCACACTGCAGAGATCTCACTGCAGAGCCCACACTGCAGAGATCTCACTGCAGAGCCCTCACTGCAGAGCCCTCACTGCAGAGATCTCACTGCAGAGCCCTCACTGCAGAGCCCTCACTGCATAGATCTCACTATGGAGCCCTCACTGCAGAGCCTTGACTGAAGAATTACCATACTACCCCTGTCTTCTGTATCTCAATTTCCATAGCTAATTATGAATAAAGACTATGAGCTCTTTACACCTTGAAGAAGCGAAGTCATAGCTGTTTCTCCAGGCTGGTTATACTCTTCAATGCCCAGTTTCCGGTGTTGCTGGAGTTCTCATAGGTGGGGCATTTTGGAATGGGGGGACCATGAGGGCTCAGAGCACATAGATACAGTATTCCAGAGGTAGAGTCATACTTTAAGAGATTTGGGGGAGATGCTTCTCTACTGCTTTCTGGCTACTGTGAGATAGGCCGTTCTGCTCCATCGTGTGTTCCCTCCTTCATGTTCTTTCTTACCACGGCCCAGAGACAGTGAAGCCATGTGGACAGGGACTGAGACTTTGGCGCTGTAGGCCAGAAGAAATCTTTCTTTTAAACGTTGATTCACTTGGGTCTTTTGTGACAGTGATGGAAAGCTGACTAGCCCATGCTTATAGACTGTGGAACAGTTCTAGGAGCCCCATGGATAGCCACGTCGACAGATACCCAATTCTCCCATCTACTTGTTTTTCTTCATTTGCCCATTTTTGTGGGTATAGTATTGGAGATACCAATACTACACCACTTTACTACTGAGCTACGCCTTTTCACCCCCACCCTGTGTACTCTCAATCAACTCTAGACAACTTGTAATTCTTTTGAATCCACAGACATAGAAGCCACAGCATAGAAAGTCAGCTGTGTTAGGTGGAATAGACCCTTAAAGTCACCAGTGAACATGCTCAAGAGGGGGTGGGGGAATCTTGGGAGTGCAAGCGATTGCACGGACACCAGTGTGTACCCAGCTATGCATGTTCATGAGATCTGTGTGTATAGAGATGAAGTGAGAAGGAAGCTCCCTCTCGTTCTGCATCCCCGTGATTCTCTTTCTCTCACACACTCAATCTGCCTTCCTACGGCCCTCCCTGCCAGAAGCTGGCAGACAAACTCTGGATTCAGAGATGGCAAGACCAATGAGACACAGACAGGATGAACTCCCTGAGCCAGGGTAAAATTATAGCAAAGTCAGAAGCGACTGAGGTAGCGGAAGGCCTCACACTATTTGTGGCGGGGCCGCCCAGGGGCTCTTGTAGATCCACGTGTAACATGCATTTCTGGCATGAAGACCATGTCAATTACTGGGCCGGTCACATCTCAGCTGACGCAGGCAATGAAGCTTGCTCCTTGTCTGCCACATCATTCAAGGTCGAAAGAAAAGAGGGTGGGTTTCATCAGGGCCTATCCTATCTTTGTCCTTTGTTCTGGAAAGTATTTGCATACCTAAAGGGAAATGGCCTCTTTAATTTCTTTCCCTTCTCCTGATCAGATGAGGCCTATTAAGAAGCGCTCTGTATCCTGTAATCAGACAATTTATACAGCATGCACCCTTAGGCAACAGCTATTATAAACAAGCTGGAGAAATTCTTTACAATAAATGATCAGCATGGGAAGACACCATTCATAATTAATTTTTTTCCCCTGTTTTTGTTGGCAGATGGTCTGAGGCATCCAAGCATGGCCTATTGCCCGCATCTTTATTCTGAATAGAGCAGGACAGCCTTGGGAAAATGGGGGCCGTTCAGTTAGCTCACTTGAAAAACATAATGTAACCCCTCCCTCTCATCCTATTGGCGTTCAAGGCTTGAAGAAAGCCTTCGGGAGGAGTGCTGGTGGGTCACATGGCGGTTCCTCCCAGCCCCTTCCCCGCCTTATTAATTAGAAGGTGTTACAAGCTTCCTGCCAGATTGATTGCATTAAGCGACAAGCTCCCCATTCCCACCGTTCACCATGCGACTCTGTCACACTCTGAATCAGGGATCTGCACGCAGCTCGCCTTGGCTAATGGGGTGTGATGCGCAAACAGGCTTGAATGGCACTTGGCCAGCTCGACCTGTGACTTCGTTCCGTCTCCTGCTGCCTTACGATCTTGCGCAGGCTAGCCTGCTGGCTGTGGATGGATACCTGAAGTAGACGGAGTTCCTCCATTCATCTCAGCTGAGATCTTCCTAGAAGGCTGAGCACCAGACATACAACCCAGGTGAGATAAGCCACGTGGAAGCCCCACAGGCTGGGCTGCTGAATATAGGCCTACTGTTAAATCCCAAAGGTTCTACGGGCTTGAATGTTCAATATAGTAATGGATACAACTTTCAAATTAATGGAAAATCTCTTTGGTTGTGGAGAAACAGGATCTGGAAACCCATACGCTGAAGCCTTCTTCTACTGCTGGCACATGTGTCTCACTCCCAAGGCTTCAACATCTGTGGCTAGGACAGTTGACAAGCTGATGTGTAGGTGCCGTCCCATCTGTTATCTAATGATGTGGCGTGTGTGTGTGTGTGTGTGTGTGTGTGTGTATACATTTATTTTGCTTTGAAAGTTACTTCTGGGTCCTGGAGAGATGGCTCAGAGATTAAGAGCTCTGGCTGCTCTTGCAGAGGACCTGGTTTCAGTTCCCAGCACCCACATGGCATCTCACGACGGTATGCGATTCCAGTTCCAAGAGCTCCTACACCCTTTTCTGGCCTCTATAGGCACAAGACATGCATGCAATGCACAAAAGTACATGCAGGAAACACTCACACACATAAAACAAAAATAAGTGAATCTTTAAAAACAGTTGCCTTTAGAGTGAGACATCTTTGAGAGCATCGCCTCTCTCTGCAAAAGCTTCTCTTTGTTCTTTACTATTAATCTGTGGATCAGAAGCCTTGACTGACACCTGAGTTTCTGTTCTTTATTATCAGTCAGGCAAGCTCTGAAATCTCTTGTTGAGGGCTGGTGTGCACTCCCAGGAGGCCTTCACTGTCAACATCATCAGCTTCATGGAATCCTTTGGAAGGCAATACCAATTGGCCCTGCGTGGAACTCTGGTTTTAGCCAAACATTTGCGCCGAATGACTTTTCGCTGGTAGGGAGCTGTGTTTGTTGGCCTTAAGGAGGCAGGGACATCGGTCTAGAGGAGTGCTTTGGTTTGCAGAGTTTAATTCTGGTGCTCAGTTGAGGTGTCAGTGTTTACAGGGTTGTCTGTGCACCGGCCAGTGAACACCCTCCCACTGGCAAGTTTAAGGATATCATGCCAGATATACAAAACCAACATGGTAGGGCAGTTTGGGTCACAGGAACTGGTGAGTGCTTTTCTTGCTCCCTGAGCCCATTGCTAATCATTTACCAAGACACTGGTTTGGACTGTTTTTTAAGGAAATTATCAGACATTGTTTTGGTCTTTAATGAGTGGCTTGGGTACGGGATGGGGGAGACAGCTGCGCGTATCAGTTTCACTCAAATTTCGGGCCTAAATATCAGGGAGGACAATTGTAATTTGGGAGGCTGAGGTGGGAGGACTGTGTGTTCAAGGTCACCATGGCAGCCCGGGCAACACAAGCTCAAGCTCAAAACAGACCTGGACTACTGTTACAGGTTGGATGTGAAGTGTTCCCCTAGAAGGCTCATATATTGATGGCCTGGTCCCCAGTGCAATGGACAAAGATAGGGATTTGGGGAAACAGCTGGTATGTGAGGGCTCTTACCTAGTCCGTGGATTGATCTGCTGATAGATCCATAATTGAATGGACCATTGGGTGTGGGTGCTGTGGAAAGTGGAGCCTGATTTGGGGGAAATAAGTCACTGAGCAGGTGGCTTTGAAGGCTATGTCTTCATACCTACTACTGTCTTCCCTGGCTCTCCTAGTCTCTAGAAAGCAAGCAGCCTTCTCTGTCACATGTTCCAGCCGCAATGACTCTCTGCCCGACTGACTGCAGGCCCATTGCAGTCTGGAGCCGGCCCACCATGGACTGAAACCTTGAAGCTGAGCCAAGATCTACTTTCTCCCTTCAAGCTGATTTGCTCAACAAAAATTACTACACAGCTACATAGAGAGACCCTGTCTCGAAAAGGTAGTGGTGGAGGAATTTGTGTGAGCATAGATGTTTGGAAGCCACAAACAGTGACTCTGTCCCTCCACCACAAAGCTGAGACCTAACTTCTGCTCATGAGTTGCGCTGAAGAAGATCGGATACGGGGACCTTGCCTCTTCTGTGCGTCAAATCTGCTGTGCTTTCTCTTTGCATGGGTATTTTTACTTGACCTGGGGCCTCGCTAACCTGGAGTCAGCCAAGCCTGAGGACAGCAAGGTCAGTGCACCACGTTCTTCACCCACGATGCCCAAGTAGCTTGGTGAGTCACTGGTGAGGGTAGAACTCCTTTATGCAGATTTCTCCACTGGCATTGGTTCAGATCAGTTCCCCTCCCTTTCCCAGTTTCCCCTGCGTGTTCTCTAGCCATGGTGGACTTTGGTACATTAGCCCCTCCAGCATGAGCTCGGATTTGACAAAATTGCCAGGGGACACTTTGCTTGGCCCTTAACAAGTTGGCAGTCTATTTTCAAGCTTCTCTGGTGATATAGGAAGAGCTAATTTATTTCGGAAAAGCCTCATCATTATTAATAATAATTGCATTCTATTTGCCATTGCTAGTTGGATTGCAAAAACTGAGCTATTCTTGGCTGCAAAGAGTATGTCATCTCCCGAATGGGCGGCCATCATTCCTTGCCCTGGAAGACATTGCTAATCTGTCTGGACACTGGCTCAGTTCAGATTAGGACTAGACTTCCTGGGATTCTTACGCAGCTATCACTGACTGCTCAGACCTGGCATGAATAGGAAATCTACTCCAGTTGCTCTGCCTTTATGGTACAGATTTCAAAAAGAGCTCTTGAATATGGTCTCTACTGGTTGATATTGCACTCTGTTTTGATCGCATCCTTTTTCTTGACTCAGGTGTATGAAACGTTGTTCCTCAAAATAAGCAAAAATCTTCAGTACTCTCTATCTACATGGACTGTTTGACACCATTTTGTAATCTTCAGTGGGAACCAATGAGGTGCTCAATAAATATTTGGTTGAAGAATTACCTAAGAGACTCTCAATTGATTAACTAAGGGATACAATAGAATGAAAACTGAGGCAAAGCTTTACTTGCAGGCAACTATCAAAGTACATCTTGGGGCAGCAGCCGGCAGCATTGCTTGTCGTTCTGAGGACACTGGAGTGTAATGATAGTTAGACATGAGCTTTAATGTCAAGGAATTTATGCCTTAGTCCCTGAGAGACAGCTAAGGCGTAATCACCAGAAATTTGGACGTAGAGAGGCGCAGAGAAGGGAAGGGATTGAGGTGGAAAGGTCAGATGAGATCAGCAGCGGAACACCCGACTGCAGAAGGAAGTCAAATATGAGTGACCCCATCCCCCAAATTGGCCTTGCTTTAAGGACTGTTTAGGACTGGATGATCTGACTGCAGAATGGGTGGTCAGGATTTGAGGGCGCCTAGGATGTCTGTGCTCCCATTTGCAAATGATCCTCTTCCTCCTGTTCAGCTGATTTATTCTAGAAGCCAAGGACAAGGGTTTCTCTCCCTTCCTCTCTCCCTGCATCTCCTCCTCCCTTCCCTCTCTCCCTGCCTTCCTCCCTCCCTGGTACTATTTTTATTTTTATTTATTAATTTATTTATATTTATTTATTAAAGATTTCTGTCTCCTCCCCACCACCGCCTCCAATTCCCCCCCTCCCCCAATCAACTCTCCCTCTCTCATCAGCCCAAACAAAGATCAGTCAGGGTTCCCTGCCCTGTGGGCCTTATCTGTGCATTCTTCCATACAGCTCATCCCAGGAAGCACAGTAGGGAAGCAGTTGGCCAAATGTAAAATCAGAAAGAAACTAAAGCCCTGGGAGCCGGAGACCTTGCCCTAGACCCCACAAGCAGCATCGACATAGATCCTCTGGCCAGAGCTGCTTCTGAGAACTCCTATTAGCTATTGAAAAGAGATTAATTACTCCTTATCTCAGGGGCTGCCCAAAGTTCTGTGTTAATGGAAGAAGAGATAGATTTTTTTTTTAAAAAAGCTAGGTTGCATGTCTCATACCCTCGGGAACTCAAGTTTTGGGAAATGGAAAAGGGTCTCAGGTTGTTTGATTTATTTGCAAAACTATTGAGTTATTCTAAAAGTGTCCACATAGATTTTTCTCTGAGTCAGCTGAAGATTAACGCTGAATCTCGTCCTTAGCTTTGAGTGGAAGTCATTGTGTAGGGGTGGGACACGGCAAAGAGCCCCTCCCAGAGGCCAGGAGTAGGTTAGGAAGTAGGTCAAGGCAGGTGATCTCAGAGTCTCAGGCAGCTGCCTTCTGCAGTGCCTCCATCCCTTCCCACCACACTTTAGCCGGGGCCTACAGCTGCTAGGAGAAGACGCACGGGGTCAGCCCCAGGGTGTCCCTGCTGATTCTCTGTAGCTTTCTCTGATCGCTAGCCAAGCCAGAGGACTTCCTTTTTACCACCAAGCTGCTTAGAAGCTGTGATGTGCCTGTTTCACAAACCAAACCGGCGTCAGTCCCTGAATAAACTCACCAGATAGGCAGGCAGGTGAGGGAAAGAGAGAGGGTCTCTCCTGGCTGACTCAGTCAAAGGCTGATGTGATGTGGGACGTGCCACAGACTCAGTCCTGAGGAAGCAGGTCCTAGGTTGGAGGTTGTTCTCCAGACCTCAGGGGAAGGCTTTAGGATCTTCCCTCCTCAGAGATGAGTTTTCCTGATCTCTCTGGAGCTGTCCCCAGCCCCCTTTCTTGCTGCTGACCGATTCCAAAGTCTACGTTCTGCTGCTCATCCTCTCGCTTCCTTGGACTGATGTCCTCGGGGCGCAGCTCTAGCCTGAAGTATTTGAACTTCAGTCCTGCTTTCTGGAAATAAAGTTCTATTTAAACACAGAAGAATCTATTCTTCAAAGAAACCCTCAGTGAAGCCAAACTTTGTGGAGTTAAAACTTGGCTCTGAGTAGGACACATGCAGACACTAAGAGGTCGGGGAAAGGTCCTGTAGAGGCTGCGGGTCAGGACAGTTGGGAAACAGAAGATGTAACTGAGTGTATGGGAGTCTCTCTCTCTCTCTCTCTCTCTCTCTCTCTCTCTCTCTCTCTCTCTCTCTCTCTCTCTCTCTTTCTCTCTCTCACTCTCACTCTGTGTGTGTGTGTGTGTGCAGAAAGAAAGGGGGAGGGAGAGAATGCATTGTGCATATCTCTGAATGTGTGCGTTTCTGTACATGTGTCTCTGTGGGTGTGGGGTGCTGTGTGTGTGTGTGTGTGTGTGTGTGTGTGTGTGTGTGTGAAAACAGAAAGAAAGGGGGAGGGAGAGAATGCATTGCGCATATCTCTGAATGTGTGTATTTCTCTGTGTGTGTCTCTATGGGTGTGTGTGTGTGTGTGTGTGTGTGTGTGTGTGTGTGTGTGAATGTAAGTCTCAATGAGGGAAATGAGAGGATTTCTAGGACTAGAAAGCCCTGGAGACCTGAGCTATATATTCAATAACTCTGGTCCTCATGGCCATGAAGATGCTACCAGGCCACCCATGCCCGAGCTCTCATTTCTCTCTCCCCACTTCTTGTCTAGAATGAGGAACATTTTGGCCCGTCGAATTGCAGGGGCATCTCAGAGGTCCTTGACTCTACCAAATTAAAAAAATATATTTAAAAAAATATATATATATTTCACCTAGATACCCCTTGACTTCAAGTGTCAATCTGATCACTGAAGAGGTGGGGGTAGGCATCCATTAGAGAGACAGGCTCACTTGGTAATCATAGGAGGGTACATCTGCACAGGTAGACTTTTGCTCTGGGGGATTATTTAAAAGAAATATCCATGCACACATGTGCATACGTGTGAGTGCACACACATTCCTCAGGTTGAGCTACAGCCTTCTTTTCTAGTTGGAAGCAAGAATTGTATCCAGGAACAAGGGATCTGAAAACAGCTCTTCTTGATCATTAAGCCCAGGCTTTTTGCGACTCAAACCTAGAAGAACTTTGTTAGCTAGGCCTAGGTCTGAGCTTTGGCTTCCTTCACCATGTGACTCAAGAGAATCAAAGAAGATGCCCCTTAGATGCCGAAGAGACGGGGGCTGATGCTGTGGGCAGGAGGAGTTCAAGGCTCATAACCAGAGTGAGGAAGAAAAAGTGGGGTCTATAGAACTCAGAACAGAGGAATGTGTTTCATCTTTGGGAGACAAGACAGCAACAGAACTATGTGGGGAGGCTGAGCCAGAAGCATTCTGTGGTTTTCTGAAGTCCCTGCATGGAGACAGCCCAGTTCCCTCCTCCTGGAATAGGGCCAGTCCGTAGGGAAGAGCCAGCCTGCAGGATGTCTGGCTCTTAGCAGCCAGAGCCTCACTCCTGTGTGGGTGTTCAGGGATCATTGTCTACAACCCTGTACTTGATAAGAACACAGAGTAAAACACAGGCATCTCCAAAGCCAAGCACACCCGTAGTGGAGAGAGCTCAAGTACCAGAGGCCTCTTAGCAGTGATGGCTTCATGTGTGAGCGCCAACAAGGACACATTGCTGACTTCAAAACCCAGAGACAGCCAAGCTCCATGGCACACTTGGCCTATCACTCAGCACAGAAGGGTGGTGAGTTTGAGGTCCGCCAGCTTGGTGAACCATGTACTGAGGTGGATCTCTATAAAACAACCCAAACCAACCTGCCATGGCTAAAGGTAGGCACTCCTAAACCATCAAATAGTACCATTTATACCCCAAATATTAAATGCAGTGGTGTTAATCTGTTCTCTCTGGCTTCAAGTCAGGTTAAGTATTAGTCAGGGTTTGATTCAGTTTCACTTGGTTTACACAGTAAGCTCAACATAGAGGTTAGAACCCCATTGGAGTCTCTAAGGTAACTGCCTCCCAGAAACCCCACAGACCAGGAAGTTCCAAGCCACCTCTGTGAGACAGTCATTTCCTAGAGCAGTTTTGCTCAGTGTCTCTGACTTCTTTCTTCTTGTAGCTCCAGACCTCACCACTGGAAACAAACACGAATTTCTTTCTTTTGCACTGACAATTCTGAAGGCAAAGTCGCCTAACATGGCCACTTAGTGATGTCTCTATGATGAGACCTTCTGTGCACCCATCCTCCACAGAGAACAGATAATGGTTTAGGGTCCTTTCTAATGTTGCCTTCTCATCTGAGAAAGACTTCAGAGTTAGATCTCAGGACAAGGATGCCCAGGGGTGCCTTTCCATGTCCTCTGTATTCCCTTGTGGCTGTCTTGAACACTAAGAGCATCAAGAGGCCCCTGTGAGGTAGTTGATTACCAATTCTTGGTGACAGATCTCACTGGTGATACCTTTAGGTAGAGTTTTCCTGTCCCTACAGCACTCTCAAATGATCACTCAGAAACTTAGTACTAATTGTAAGCGCTCAGCCAATAGCTCAGGCTTATTCTTAGCTAACTCTTACACTTTAAATTAACCCATATTTCTTATCGACCCTCTGCCATGTGGCTCATGGCTTGTTACCTCATTTTTTTAGAAGTCATGTTTCCCCTGCATCTGCTGGCGTCTTCTGACGCCTCCCTTCTTTATCTCATCATCATTCTTAGTTTGGTTTCCCATCTATAATTCTTGCCTGATTACTGGCCAGTCAGCTTTTTATTAGACCAATTCAAGTAACAAACCTTTACAGTGGACAAAAGGGTTATTCCACAGCAGGAGTCATCATTCATGACACGGGGCCTTAAAGTGAAACCCAAAGTATGGGTACCAGTGTGCCAGGTACACTGTTTTGCTTTGGGAATCCAGTAAGAGAGGCAGGTAACCGATAGGTGAAATTCAACATGGTGACAAGAGGCAATGGAGTTGGTGTGCCTATGGAAAAGTGCAACAGGGAAGGAAGAATGACCTTTGTCATAGCATACTCAAACTCTCAATAGCTACACCTCTTAGGAGAAAGAGGCCAGAGACACAAATTTAAAAAAATAATTAATTTTAAAATGAGTTATTACATTCTCTCCAATATCCTCAAATGTCTAGTTACAGCTCTCTCGCATTTGCATGGAAATGATGCAGAATTGCTTGGATGCAACAACCTGATGAAGGACTAGAAGAACCTGGAAGAGATGGCATGGCAGCTGCCACCACTCTGTCCCCATGGTTCCCAAACTTCCTGTGCCACCCCCTTTAACACAGCTCCTCGTGTCGTGCTGACCCCCCAACAGTAAAATTATTTTCATTGCTACTTCATAACTGTAATTTTGCTACGGTTATGAACCATAATGCAAATATGTTTGGAGATAGAGACTTGCCAAAGGAGTCGTGACCCATAGGTTGAGAACCACCTCTGTAAATGACCCACTTGCTGTTCACTGCTGGCAGGTGTGGACATGTCTCTCTCTCTTTTTTTTTTTTTTTTGGTTTTTCGAGACAGGGTTTCTCTGTGGTTTTGGAGCCTGTCCTGGAACTAGCTCTTGTAGACCAGGCTGGTCTCGAACTCACAGAGATCCACCTGCCTCTGCCTCCCGAGTGCTGGGATTAAAGGCGTGTGCCACCACCGCCCGGCAACATGTCTCTCTTTTAAAAATGCTTGTGTGTGCATGTGTGTGTGTGTGTGTGTGTGAGACTGTGTGCCTGTGTGTATGTTTATGTGTATGTGTGTCTGTATGCCAGGTGAATAAGATGCCTTCTTTGGCCAAAAGAGGGGGATGGGTCCCCCAGAGCTGGAGTTAACAGCCATGGACTGACCTCAGACCCTTTGGAAGAGTAGGGATGCCCTCAACTACTGATCTGTCTCTCCAGCCTTGCATTTCCTGCTTTTATTAGCATGCTAATTCATATTAATTTTATAGGACAAAAGGTTTGAGTATTATTTTTATATTTATATCTATAGTGTACTTTGGTCTTGTTCACCTCCTTTGCTTCTTCTTTGCTTTCGGGGAGTGCTAATACTCCAGTCCCGTTTGACTTTTTAGCAGGCACCAGGAAAGATCGAGTTGCTCAGAATCTCAGCTGTGTCCCCAGCCATAGTCAGACGGCTGAAAGGGTACAGTCTGCATGCCCAGGGAGATCGCCGCTGGGAGCGGTGGTCCCAAGAGACTCCGATTTGGGGCGGGTCTCCGCAAAGCCCCACGTTGGGTGCCAAATGTATCAGCGTGAATAAACGCAGGCAAATATTAAAGAATATATACAAATTTAATGATTAAATAAAACTTACAGAACCGAGGTTCCTGCGTAGCACAGGAGGTAGGAAAGAAAAGGGAGGAGCCACCTCCCGCGCGCCCATTTATCAGTATGCATTCACCCGAGGCAAACCACCCTACATATAGTGTACTTTGGTCTTGTTCACCTCCTTTGCTTCTTCTTTGCTTTCTGCTTTCTCTCTCTCTCTTTGCAAAGAATCTATTCTACTTTCATGTCCTTTCTAGTACTTTGCTTTAATCCAAATTCAACATAGGAAAGAAGAAGATGGGTATTTATTTTTCTGAGACTACCTTATCTTGCTTAACCTTATGTTCCCAACCCCATCAGCTTTCTTTGTTTTTCTGTGGCCGACTAGTCCTCCCTGGCACACATTCTCCTTCTTTTCTCTATGCATCAGTCACTGATGGGCACCGAGGCAGGTTCCATAACGTGGCTGCTGTGACTAGTGCTTCAAGGAACAGGAGCATGCAGGTGTCTCTTCCAGAATGTTGTGTGAGTTCCCAATTGCAGTCTAACAAGGTGCTTAGGGGGCTGCAGCTATGGCATCAAGAGTGTGCCAAGCTCCCTGACTGCTTTCGCTCCTGATTTAGGGGGAATTAAACCCACATGGGTTCCTTTATTCATCTGCATTTGCCTCACAACCATGTTTTTTTCAAGAGGTGTTAGATGGCCTAGAACCAGGTCTGTGGTCTGTATACCGTTCCTTGTCTTGACCATTAGAAGTGAGCTGTGGGGCCTTAGGCCTGTCCCCATTCTTTTGGGTATAAAGCTCTTCACTGATGACCACTCTGATAAGGCATCTGATAGGGTTGAGTTTCTAACACAGTGCCCAGTCCACAATAGTGCCCAATAGAGTATAGCCACTGAGTGTCAAAGTCATCTTGTGCCTATTGGGGTGACAACAGGTTATCCAACATCTGTAAGATGTGGCCCATGTGGGCCCAGAAGCTCAATCTCATCCCACCGGTGGGAAACAGGCTATGAGCCTGGGTCTGTCCGCTACAGTCTTGTTCAGACACTGCTCTTCTGACTCTCAGAGAAGAAACCAAGAAACTGGTTTCAGGTTTTTAGCTACAATGAGGAGCCATGTGCCTGAATGACATCTGTCCTTGGCTGTGCTACAGTCCTGTACTGAGGAGGCATGGATTTTGGCTGGGTGGTAGCCAAGGGGTTGGGGTGTCTTCAGAGTTCCATAGCTTCTAACACACATGCTCTCATGGGACCCCAGGTGTGTGGTGTACACAGGCCAGAACCGCTTCCCCTGGGTTTGGCCCAGACCACAATGCATTTGGCCCTTGGCCATTTCCCTTTAAAAGTTAAAGATTGTGAATGTTTTTTAGTGGGAATTTAATCCGCACGTATTTTTAGAAATTCGTTTGCATTTAACTCATGAAAAGGGTGTTTCTGAAGAGGTGTGGGATGGCCTGGTACTCCATCTCTCTGCTCCAAACCTCTATGCCTGCTTGGCAATTAGCATCCATTGATCTGATGGAGTCATGTGACTTCTCCCAGGGCAAAACCTGAGGCAATCTTCCTAGTCAGTGTTTGTTCTGAGGATGCCATCCCTGGTATATTTAGGGTGTCATTTATTTTGCTGACTCTGGAGGGGTGGGGCAGGGCAGGTGGCCGGGAGTGTACTCTCTGAGTGTGGAATTTCTGGGGACTTTGGGTTAGGGCCCACACCCTCAGAATCTTGAAGGGCAGAGTAGTTTTCACAGTTGTTGCCCTTGACTCGGACACAAACCAGTGCTCCTTAGGCATCATCTTCTGAGTTGACAGTCGGTTTGGGTATTGACAAAGTGAGAGACAGAGCAGCAAGATGGCCACCCACGGCCATGGCAGCGGGGGAGGAGGGAGAAGAGAGGAAAGGATAGCCCAGTCCTGTGACTTTGTTTACCAGGACTACAGCTTCTGAGAAGAGTCACTCTATAACACCTCAAGCAGCAACTCCTCCCAAGAGTGTGTGTCTGTGTGTGTGCGGGGGGGGGGAGGGGGGTGCAGGGCTGGAGCTGAGATCACTTCTGACAGGTGTGTGGAGAGTGGCTTCAGGGAGGATCAAACTGAACCCCGAGACTTGGGATCTTGTCATCAGACACTGTAGTCTTCCTTGGGGTGTTGCAAAGGCAGGCCTCTCCTCTTCCCCCAACCACTTTCACTGTGGAACAGGGAAGGGACTGTGTCCCAGGACTCAGGAAAGCTGGACTTGAGAGCCTGCAGGTGACTCAGCCGCTTAGGATAAAGGTGATGCTGTCCGCAGATGGGAGCTGTCTGGGGGGATCTTTTCATCTTTTTAAACATAGGACTATAGAACATTAAAAGTCATCTCCTGTTTGATAGACAAACAAAACCAATATATTTAGACTACTTAGAAATGGACGTTTAGATCCTTTGAGAAGAAAGCAGACAGAACGAGACACACATCCCCTGGGCTCCGAATTTTGCCCAGCTGTGGCTTCAGGCAATTTGCTTAGGCTCTCTGCTGCTTGCTTCTTGTTTTTGTTTTAATCTGAGATGAAATTATGCTAATACACAGACTCAATATTAAGAAAGGTGCCACCGTTGAACCAAGAACCCACAGGACCATGCAGTACACTGCCCCCAACCACCTTAAAGCATATTTTCTTGGAAAACAAAGCATAATTTGAGAACTATGTCACTTGTCAAGGTCTTTTTCTTTACTGTGAGGTGCAAACTACTTTTTACTGGTATTTTTACCTCACAATTGTAAGAAACATCCCCCCCATTTTCTCCCTTTCCTGAGAGCCCCAGGGAGGGCTGTGCTCAGGAACAGCAGGGACTTGCCTCAGAGAAACCAGAACAACCCCCACCCACATTCCCCCACACTCCCACCCCCGGAGGAGAGACATTGATGCACTGGGTCCCTCCAGCCATTATCATTTTAATGTTCAAGATGACATTACGCCTAAAAGAAGGGGCTCATAAATTATATCTGATCTTAGAAAGTTTCCCAGCCTTTGTATAAGTGACAGATCTATAAAAGAAGACTGAAAATGAATTTCAAATAAAAAAAAATAATTCTATGTTTTTATGGAAAGCTTTAAAAAAAATCTCAGAACACACTGTTTCTGAGGAGGGTGATTCAGGAAGCGCCTGGTAGGAGGCAGGAGCCTCAGAGAAGGAGATACTTGGGCTCTGTCACATTTAAGTGACAAGTCCCAAACTAGCATGCCCAGGAGCCAGAATGCAGTCTCAGGGGTCTGAGGAGGAACAGTCTAATTATCTAGGAGGAGGTCCTTGCACTTGGGGTGTATTGCAAATGGTGGCTCACAGGCTTTCATAGGCTTAGAGACTGATGGACTGTGGGTGGAGTTAGGGCCGTCTTCTCCACATCTGTTTACAGTAAAGACTTGAATGGAACTGAGTAGAAACATGCAGTTTCCCTCCTGGGCTTGCACGCTAGACTACAGAAGGTCAGGGATCATCTTGGGAGAAAACTTACCTGAGATGTCACTTCCCCCAGCAGTGTGGGAGCATTTAAACCAGTCTGGAGGCCTGGAGCAATCTCTAGTGAAACCTGGCAGAAAAGCATCTGGGTAGGAGGTGCAGGGAATTGGAAAGGAAGGGGGCTTGTCCCCAAGTCCAAAGGGCTAACGTAGAGGTTACTCTGAGTAGGACACTTGTGTGAGGCCCGGTGACATCAGCAGGATGCTGGTCCTGCCAGGGGACGTTGGTTGCTGGAACCAATCAACCGGGTCGTTTGTGACGTAAGAAGAGTGGAGTAGGGGAGGGGGATCACCTAGACTCTGGCTGTGCCTGCATTTCACTGGCCAGTGTTCTGGGTGACAAGTCCTGAGATCAGGCTGCTATGGGTGTGGCAGGGGCACCCAGGCTGTGGAGTTTAGTTTGAAGGGGCTCAGGCAACATGAGAACAGGTTCCCAGGCACTCAGAAATGCTGTTAGGGCATCCAGAATTACGGAGGGAAGGCCACTGGAGTTGTTGCTAAGAGGGTGACGGACTGGGAGGCCGGGGGAGAAAGACCTGAAGCTGCAGCTGCAAATGGGCTTTCTGAGTTCAGCAGGCGGCACTCCCAATTCTGGGACTGGAATAGAGTCACTGAGATGGGTGTCCCCATCAATCCAGTTCTTCACCCCCTTATCCTGAGGGTACCTTCACTGCTGCACCCCACCCTACTACCCCCTACAGTCCTGAGTGTCATCCAGCGCATCCCACACTGGCATGCAGTGCTTCAAGCCAGCTATTCAGTGCATGAGGTGGGTACCCTTCTCCTCCAGATGTCTTCCATAAATCTGTTCTCAAAGGAACAGAGGCCCCATGATTGGAACAGAACTCATCATGGTTGAGAAATTCTTGCCTCAGTTTCTCAGTAAACCCTGGCCAAAGTAAGAGTTTGGCAAACTCTGGAGTAAGGCAGTCTAGTTTTGTTTAGCCAGTTGATCACTTCCCAGGCTCACAGGATCACAGGGCGAGTGCCACGCCTCTTCTCAATATCATTCCCATCATCTTTTCCCATGATAACCTTCTTTTCTCGCTTTGTTTTCTGACTGGCCCTCCATAGCTACGGATTTTGGATTCCGTGGGATTCACGCAACCACAATGGACAATAGTTTTTAAAATTGCATCTGTGCTGACGCTGTTTGAATTTCTTTCTTGTTATCTCCTGGATAACACACTGTCTCCAATTTCCACGGCACTTACCATGCATTTTTATCGGTCATCCAGAGAGGTTTTAAATCTACAGGAGCCTGTGCGTAGGTTATATGTGACCACTGTCCATGTTATGAGAGGAACTTGAGTGTCTGTAGGTTGGTATCCACAGGTATCCCCAAGTCCATCAGCTATCAGGATAGGAGAAGACTTTGGCCTGTTGTCTGTCTTCATATCTTTATCAGAGTTTTAGCTTCATTAAGATAGGTATAGGCAGACCAAGGAGGAGGAGATGCTAGAGGCACCTGTACGCGAAGGATTCTGCTTACGCATACATACACTGTGAGGACTTAAGCCAGCATGCTCCCACCAGGCTGTATGAAGCAATTCCAGGACCAGGCAAAGGCCGTTTTGCTGTTAACCCTGGCAATGATGGCTCCTGGGAACCACCCAAGACCCTTAGTTTTCAATACCCACAGCTGGCTCATCCAAGCTCACCTTAATACCCTTGTCTTGTTGGGTGTGGTGACCCAGACTTGTGATATCAGTATTCAGAAGGATTGAGAGTTCAAGGCTGGCATGAGCTATAAAAGCAGGTCCAGTCTCAAAAGCAGCAAGAACTAAAATCAAAAGATCTCGCCTGTCTCTTTAATTGCAAACTTTGCCCTGTTCTACTGGCCCTGCTGCCTGGGAGAGCTACCTTGAAGTCCTGCTCAGTCTTGGCCCAAATGTCCTTCCCTTGGTGAGCAGGTAAGTATCTGTGTCTCAGTTTCTACCCATAAAGGCACAGTCACACTGCAGGGCACACACTAAGGACTGTAAGGCTTCTTATCTAACCACCTCTTTAAAAGCCCTGAATTTAAAGAGGGTGGTATCGGAGGTACCAGGAGCTGGGGCTTCAACATAGTGTGTGTGTGTGTGTGTGTGTGTGTGTGTGTGTGTGTGTGTGTGTGTGATAGCTTGACCCATGACAACACTCTATTTTTCCCTATATCAGTCTTTCTCACCTGGCCAGGCAACTCAAAGATCCCATCTTCTTTTCTGTCTCATCCTTATGTGTGGTCCTTTCCTAGGTTCATTCCACTTCCTCCTTCTTCCTTCTTCTCCTTGACCCTCTTCTTCTTTAGGCAAGTACCACTTCCCATCTGTTAGACACTTGCTGTAGCATCTCAGCCTCTCATAAGAGGCAATGGCTTTGTCACTGTGTTGCTTGAGTTGGGGAGGATGGTTCCACCAATCTGTATTTTGGGTGATTGGACCAAAGTTCAAATTACAAGCTGCTGGGTACCAGAGATTTTACTCTACTCAAAACCCAGCCTCCTGCCCTGCCCCGAGAAGACACTCTGCACACAGTGGGTACTATGCAAATGTATGCTAAATGAGTGGACACATGTTGAGTCACCAGGCCATTTAAAATATGTTTAAAATAGCAGAGGGTAAGGGAACCTGGTGGTTTGCGTCCCAGCTATTCGCGCGTGTGACAGTTGCCGCAGACACACCAAACAGTACATTTGTTAGTGGTCTTCGGGTTAATTAGCAGGTGCGCGCCGCTGCTGAAGAAATGAGACCTCATTACCCTGTCGTTTTTATTTCCAGTCTGACATTTATGAAAGGTGAGCAGATATCTTATCTGTAAAAGCAGCCAGTCACCGCGGAACATCGCCTCGACAAAACCGCCTCATCTACTGTTTGCTTTCTGGTAGTCTCCACTGCTGCGTTTTTGGAAAGACTTCTTTAAAACATGAAGGCTGGGATTGCAGAGGGGAGGCGGCGACTTGGCAACCCCATCAAAGCTGCACGAGGAAGGGGGATGTCTCTGCCTTGGCACCAACCTCCAGATTCTGCCCTCCCTCCTTCTGGGTGTCTGCTTTCCTTCACTGAGACCCTTGGCTGGTCAAGGGGCAGGATGCCGCGAAGAATTCTTTTCACCCTCTTGGTGGACGCATCCGAAATTCAGAGACCTTGGGCTCCAGCAGGGACCAATGAACCCATGAGTACAGCTCAGCCCTCACCATCTGCTTGCCTGACGGGGTCACAACGTTGAGTTCTAAGAAGAGGTTGTTTTTTTCTTTTCAGTTATGTATTTTTTTTCCGCCAGACTGTACCTTCCATTTTTAAAATTAAATTTATATATTTTTCTTTATGTATGTGTTTGTTTATTTTAGCTTGACCTTCTAGGTACCTTATCCAACCCAATAAGTGGTTTTAATGCCTAATGTTATGTAAAGCTTTCAGATGTAATGAGTATATGGCACCCCCAGCTTTTCCCTAGAGACCATGAGCCTCCACAGCGCAGCAGCGAAGAAGCGGTCACACCGAAGAGGACACGATAGCTGCCTCCTGATATAGCAGGACTTCCTCATGTGACCGGGGTGACACAGGACTTTCCACAGAAGCAACCTTGCCAGGGACAGTTACTTGTGCGTCAGTTACACGTCAGTAAAGCTGACTGAGACCTCACGGGGACACTTGTGTCATGGCCACGCTTGATTCAAAGTGTCTTATGCACAGTGTTTCACACCATCCCTTTGAGGCCCATGTCACTGTCCCACTGGAGTGAGGATTTGAACTCAGCTACCCAGACGGCTACTCCAGCATACTTTCCCAGGTTATGTGGCCCTTCAAGAAACTACCGAACATTGTGACTCATGGCAAGTTAAGGCTGAAATCTTCTGTCCTCACTCAATGCTTTCAGGAAAGAGAGCTGGTCCCTGGTTTATTTTGCTTCCCTCTGTTAATCCTTCTCTCTTCAGTAACGGATACTTAATAGAGGCCCAACTAATCCATATTCAATGGAGCCAAGAGGGAGCACGTTAGGCAAGCAGGGAGTGGCTGGTTTACCCTCAGCCCCAAGTAGTCTTCCGCCCAAGTGGAACTAAGCCTCCTCCCTTCATCAGCAGCATTAATGTAGGCCCCAGTTACCTCAGGGGGCGGAGCCCGTATTTTGCTGCAAAGTTTGAAAGAACTAATTCAACGGGGTTTAGTAAAGAGAGCTCAGACTACATGGGGCTCCCCAGCAATAAGTGTTATTTTATTTTTAAATAAAATGACAAGGAGTTTTCAATAATACTCAATTTGTGTATCAGTGCCAACTGCCTTTGCTGACTCGGCCATTCTGGGGTCAGGTAGCCAGAGGGTGTGTCCGGACCTCCCTCTGTGTGCATGGCTCTGAGGAGGACTGGGTCATGAGAATAATGGGTCTTTTTGTGCTTGAAAATTTAGAATCTACTTTAGAATAGAAGCTGCAGATCATCAAGGGCTGCTAGGTCTGGAGGGTCACCAGCTCGGAAAATGATTGCCCAAATCAGAGACCAATGTTTGGTTTCACCATGCTCCTGGAATTCTGCTAAATGGGGTTTCAGCATTCCAAGATTTGGGTTTGTATGCCTGTGCCCTGTGAGAGAGAATTCTGAAGCAGGAAACTCTCCGACAACATGCTGTCTTAACTCCGCTTCCCCAGCCTACCATAGTATCACCCTTACCACCTCATCCTGTCCTACTTCCTGCGTGCCCCTGCTTCCAGACTGACAGTTTCTGGTATCCCCATTCTTTGCCTGAAAACCCCCAACCAGAAGTTCTGTAAAGGAGTAGTTGACTCTGGAACCAGAGCATGGAAGAGACAAGGGGAGCCGGGAGCCCTGTGTCTGGAAAGCAAAACAGAGATCCAAAGCCGGAGGAGGTGTGTCAGAATCATGAAGAAGTCAATGGGAAGGTTTAGCTGGTAAAGCTGCCATCCCTCTCAGCATCACAAGACAACCCATGGAATAAGATGAAGACCTGTGAGACCATCCTGAGCTAACGAAGTAACTGAGTTCTGCTGAACTTGCTGCCCCTGTATCCTACTGGGTCCTCCAGAGAAGCATCCCACTTGGCACCTAGTCATTCTCCATGTTTGAAGAATAACAACAACAACAACAAAAAAGAATATCAAGCATTTTATGTTCTCGTAGTTTTTCTTTAATCTGGGGGCATAGCTAGTGCCCATTGTCAGTGTCCTCTGTGCTTTGTGTGTAGTTCTTTTCTGATCCTCCCTACACTTACCTCCACGTGTGTCAGTGAATCCGTGTCTCTCTGGAGTGTGATATACCCAGAGAGCAGGTCAACATACTAACCTCCTGCGTCTAATAGATACTGCTGAGAACTCTGGCCTGGAGAGGAGAGGCATGGCGTCTGGCTCACTGCCTTCTTCCTCCCAGCATTCTGTTCTGTTTACTCCGCCTACCTAATTTTCTGTCCTATCAAAGGGCTAAGCAGTTTCTTTATTAATTAACCAATGAAAGCAACAGATAGATAAAGACACTCCCACACCACCTGGCTTTCTTATGTATTGGGTAAATTTGTATTGTGTGCGTAGCTGAGGGGATGGATGGGTGGATGACTGGAGAGACAGTGCTAAAGGGATCCTTTCAACTCTTTGGTCTAGAACGCAACACAGGTAAAAGTGAACGAATAAAAAGCAATGAGACCAATCTTCGCAAAGTCCTTTGGGCAACTGGAGAGTGATTCTCCTTATGAGAAGGACAGAGATGGGAACAATGTGCTGTTTCTAAATGGAAATCTTATCTTGAGACATGAAAATCCAGAGGTGAGTGGTATTCACATTAGAAAGCTGGAGTCTACTGCCCACTGTGCTCAGTGTGGTCCACCCATCCATTCCGAGAACTGTCCTATCAGATGGGCACTTCTTTTCATCCTGAGATTGACCAGGGATGGTAATGTCAGGAAATAAGCTCAAAGTAAGAGTAGGGGAGGTGTTGAGAGGAGGCAGATCCCCTAGGCTGACAACTTTCCTGCTTTACCCATTTAGTGACTCTGTGCCAGATGCTGCAAGAAGAGGGGACCCCATGGAAGAAGGGTGCACATGGAAAGGAAGAACTTTCAAAGTGGGAGAAGGAAGCAGCATTTCCCCCAAAACGTCAGGGCTTCCCAGAGATTCTGAGGAGCCCCTGAAAATGCTGAAAGGGAACAGTGTCTGGGCAGCAGGAAATGGAGGCCATGTGACCCTTCCATATGACCCCAACTTGGAAGCTGTCTTTTTCAATAGAGAAATGAGATATTGTTTGCATTTTTTTCTCAAGACACAAAAGGTAAATTAATCCTCTTAGAGAAGAGCTTTTTTTTTTATTACATTCTGAGTAATTTCCTTTGGAAAAAAAAACATTTTTTTTAAGAGACACTGGCAATAAAACTAGATTCTCCCACATCTTAGATGAAAACGTGTGTCATTATTCATGTATAATCTGATTCCAGATGACTCCGTGTTTATAGTTGGCTTTTTTTTGTATTTGTTATGTAAGCAAGAATTAATACATCCAGGCACGAAAGAAATAGATTAAATTATTTTTACTGCTTCTCTTTAGGACATGCAATATGTCTCCTTTAACTTTCAATGACATGCAAAACAGTCAAGGAAAAACACGAATAAATACCTATAGAAACAAAGACAAACATAAAGCAGGCAGAGATACACGCTGGGGGCGGGGGGGAGTTGCCTTGCTTTGCTTCCTGCTGGCACCTGCTTCGTCCCCAGATCCAGTGCATGCCAGGGATCCTGCCTTGGTGTCTCAGAGAGCCTCTTAGTTGAGCTGAGAGCAAGATGAGCCTCCAGATGTGTATGCTTTCTGTACACCTTGAGTTGGGAGTTTCCAATGGGGGGAAAATCCTAGTTTTCCCTGGTTTTCCCATTTTCAACCTAGAGAGTGGCATGCTAATGCAAGTGTGTGCAAACAGTCTAGGGGGTAAATTTCTGCTAATCCCAAGAAACCTATCAGAGAACTTGAACAGCCTTGCTTCACTTCCTGGTTACTGTGAACAATACTCCAGCAAGCATTGAGTCGCTCATAGCTCTTCAAGATTCCAGGCCAGCAAGATGAATGAGTGAGAAAAGGGCCTTGCCACCAGGCCAGAGGACCCGAGTTCAATCCCTGGGCCCATGTGGTTGAAAGCGAGAACTGATTGACTCCTGAAAGTTGCCTTCTGACCTCCACATATGCCCCTTGGCACACAGACATGCACTTGCCCACTACGTACCTACACATGTGCGCGTGCACACACACACACACACACACACACACACACACACGAACAGTTGCATTTTATACAATAACTAATGCAAAATCGAAATTTTCATTGAACAGCTGTCGTTTATACAATAGCTAGTACAATATTTTCATTTTAATTTGTGTGTGTATGTGTATGGCATGTGTGTATGCTCACAAATGGACCTGTGGGATGGTCACAAAATTAACTTTCTATGATATTTATTTATTTGTGTGTACAGTGCAGTTATGCGTGTGGGGAGTGTTCACGCCTCTGGCTGTAACTGTTGGAGCCAGGGATCAATGTTAGATGTTTTCCTAGCCACTCTTTATTCATGCAAATTATTATTGTTGTTATTGTTATTATTATCACTATCATTATCACCATTGTTACAGAACCTGGAGCTCATCAGTTGGCTAGACTGACTGGCCAGTGAGACTCTGGGGTCCCTCCATCTCTGCCTCCCTGCACTAGGATTGCAGGTATGTATGGCCACTCTCAGCCTTTTTTTAAATACGGAAGCTGGAAACGCAAATTCAAGACCTCATGTTTGAGCAGCAAGCATTGACTTGATGAGCCCCAGACCCCTCTTCTTAAATCTGAGAAGCTTCTGTACTCTTTTCAAAGTGGCAGTACCAGTTTTCATCCTACCAAGAAGGAACAAGGGGTCCATCTTCCCGCCAGAGCTTGTTTATTGACTGCTGTGTTAACAGGTGTGAGGCTGTAACTCACTGTAGCTTTGGTGGGTGTTTTCCTGCAGGTGAAGGGCACAGATTCCCCTGCATCCACTTGTCGGTCACTCACTTGTATTCTTCAGAGGAGCATCTTCTTAAGGCCATTTTTATTTTCATTTGTTTTTATTTTTTGGTTTTCTGAGACAAGGTTTTTCTGTGTAGCCCTGACTGTCCTGGAACTTGCTTCATTGACCAGGCTAGACTTGAACACACAGAGATCTGCTGCCACTTCATCCTGAGGGCTGAGGTTAAAGGTGTGTACCGCCACAGGGGGCTTCAAGGCCATTTTTTAATCAGTTTATTTATATCTGCTATTGAGTTGAAGTAGAATCTTTTATATTTTGGGAGTCAGATAATCATGAAATGCATGATAGAATTCTATGCAGGCTTTAAAAGGAAATCCCACACTATGTCATGTCATGGGTGACACTAGAGGACATTTTGCTAAGTGAAATTAACCAATCACAAAAGAAAGAAAATGTCTTATTTACTTATATAAGTATGTAAGATAACTTAGGAGTTAAACAATAGACTCAGAGAATAGAATAATGGTCACTGGGGCTTTGGAGGGAGGAGACCATTGTTAATCAAGGGCCAAATGTTTACTTTCACAAGGTGATTCAGTCTCAGAAATGTGCTGGGCAGCGTGGAGTCATCAGTTGCTGTGGGACAATGGTCTGTACCCTGTATTATTTTTTAATAAAACGCTGATTGGCCAGTAGACAGGCAGGAAGTATAGGCAGGATGACCAGGCAGGAAGTAGAGGCTGGGCAATGAGAATTCTGGGAAGAGGGAAGTTTCAGACTGCCGTCATGACCCAGCTTCCAAGCCATGTGGCGAACACAGAGAAGAATAATGGGCTAATTTTAAGATGTAAGAATTAGTTATTAAGAAGAGCTTGAGATACTAGACCAATCAGTTTATAACTAATGTAGACCTCTGTGTGATTTCTTTGGGACTTAATGACTGCAGGAACTGGGCAGGATAGAAATCTCTGTCAACAATCAATCATCAATGGTGTATTATAAACTAAAAACTTTGCTAAGTGGCAGGTATACTGGGTTCTTTTGTTTGTTTTTCTTTTAATCAAGGTAAAATAAAGCAACATGATCCCACTGCACACTGGAAACTTGAACCAAACGGCTTAGGATGTGAATTTTAGGGGTGAAGTCTTAGGTGGCGACTTGTGTCCGTACCACACAGAGTGAATGTCTCTTTAAATCTAGAGATCCCTCTCTTTCCTCACTATAGGTTCAGCCCAGATATGCCCTGATATGACTACCTTTTCTGGAACCCTTTTTCCACAGATCCCATTAACTTACACTTGGCTTGATTCATATGTATAGTTCTGTACGCATAAAGTTCTTTTAAAAAAATCTGTTTCTACCTCTTTAATTCATTTGTCACAAGTTGTTCCCTTGTGGCTTTGATTATAAGAAAAATACAGAAGCCTTTTGAAAGTTAATGTAGAAATGAGACAGCAGCTCTTTGACAGGGCTTATCAGCTGTGGGAGTAATAGGGCTGTAAAGTGTGACCTTATGAATTCAGAATACGATGGCCTCTGGGATCTTGCGGCCCCTCCCCTCCCCGGGTCTCACCATCCTGTCAGCCCCTCAACTATCTTTGAAGAGATAAACTGGCTTCTTTTCCTCTCCGATTCAAATAAAGTACACTCCTTGTCATCTGTTGGTAGGTCGCAGGCTAGAAGACAGCTGGACCTTACACAGCTGGGCGCCACCGTGGACCTGCAGGGGAACTGTGTGGGGAACTTTCCAAGTCTTGAGCAGGTGCCTGCTCTGCCCCCAGAAGCCTCTTTGTCCTTACTTCCAGGGCCCAGCTTGGAGCCCTGTGAGAGGGGCCCTGCTTTGGGTACTGTGTGCTCGAGTGGGCAAGCACAGTTCATGACCTCTGGTTCTCTGCTGACCATGCCTCTGCCCGCTATGAGGAGAATTTAGGTTTGTGTCCGCCTCTTCTCTTCTAGACTCCCACGGGGCTAAGACTTTGGGTATCCTGCTTCCGGTTGTGTGTACTTCTTTCCTTGATCTGCCCTCCTGAAGAGAGACGGCATCACCAATGAGTGTCTTCAGCGACAGAAGGCGGAGCTACGGTTTAGATCTTGAACATCCCTCATGTGTTAAACGCATGATCCCCAGTGTGGTTCAATTGGGGCCTAATGTAAGGTATCCAGGTCATTATGGATATGCTCCTGAAGGGAGGACCCAGCTCTGCTTCTTTGCCTCTTTCCTGGGTATGAGACAGATGACTTTGTTATTATGTCATAGGACCCAAAAGTCAGAGAGCCAACTCACCATAGACTGAACCTGTTAAACTATGAAACAAAATAAACCTTTTTGTTTCTTTAATCTGCCAGCCTCTGGTATCTGTTTCGGTTATGTGAAGAAGAGTAGGATCAGTTTTTAACTGGACTGGGGTTGATAACGGGTACAGGGTACAGCAGTGTCTGGAACCCATGGAGACTGACCTTGCATGACAAGGGTCTTTGTGTGCTCTTCAGCCCTTCAGGTGTCCATCACAACCCTATCAGGCTTTCTTATTGTCCTCGTTTTATAGGAAAAGAAACTGATGAAAGTGTGTATGTGTAAAATACATTGTGAAAGAATATGTTTTTTAAATAAAAAAGTGAATATACTTGGTTTCTCTTGGAGTTTCTGGTGTGCTATTGGTCTATACTGATCCTTTGCCTTACATTAGGGAACAAATAGGAGCATGAAGTGAAGTTTAGTGATGGCTTATTTTTCTAAGGGTTGGCTTCTGTATTGATCTGCTTATGAAGTGCATATCCCTTTCCTAATTAATATCTAAGCATAATAAAATGAAAGCCCAGCTACAAGTTTTTAAAAAGAAAGAAACATGGAACCCGGAAGAGTCATGGAGGTGATGAGGCCCAAGTTTTAATGCTACAGTCTGACTTTGGAGCTCCCAGTCAGTATCATCATTGTCTCAATAAACTCTGACCTGATTATTTAGATTCCCACCCCTGGTAACACACTAGCATCACGACAGTCAGAGGAAGCAGTAGAAATCACAGAGGGCTTCCAGGGACTGGGACCTGCACTGAGAATCTGATTTAGCATATAAGTTAGAGTCATCCCTGCAAATGGAACTAATAGACACATTAACGGACCGGCTCATGTGACTATTGAAAGTGAGAAATCACATGATCAGTCTCATGCTCCAGGAGGCCAGAGAGCAGGAGGCCCTGGAAACAGGTGGCACATGTAATGGTTTCCATCTGAAATGCCCCTGACAGGCCCATGTGGATACTTGGTTCCCAGTTAGTGACGTATTTGAAAAGGCTGTAGCGTGACACTATTCACTTTAGATAGGGAACCAACATACCCAGAGTAAGGGTTCCACCAACCTGGTGAATCAGCGGGGTTTTTTGGGGGGCTATGTGCTGGATTATGAGTGAAGGGTTACCTATAGCACCAGAGACAACAAAGCTACATCACCAAAAGCTCACCCTAACAGACAGCTCAAGAGGGCTGGAAACCTTGAGCCTACTGCACACTTTGCAGGCAGATTGACAGGACCGGTAATGTTGCTTTCAGGTCCGAGTCTCTTCATGCAGCTTGGCTGGCCTTTACCTTCCCAAGACACTTATTTTGGCTAAGAGTCAGCCTTGTTGACAGAGCTCATCTGGTCTCTGGTGTGAGAGTGACTCTCAATAGTCTTACTGCTTTCTCTGGGGAAGGAGGGACCTAGTTGCTATGCTGAGTTTCAGGGACTTCCTGATACCTTTCAATTGTTTGTTTCCTGCATTTAATGGATGGAATGTCTCACCTCTCTTTAAAACACCAGAGGTCTTCCCTCCATGAAGGAGGTTTGTCTTGGAGTTAACTGCTAAGCAACAGGAGATAGGCCTAGCTGGAGGAAGTGGGTACCTGAGGGGACCTCCTGGAAGTAATATTATTCCTGGCTCCTTCCCATCATACCATCTGCTTCTTGATATGTCAGGAGGCACCAACTCATGCTCTCATGGCAACAGAGAAAACCCTTCTAGTCACAGAGTCTTCTTCATCATGGTGAACTCTCCCCTTTGGAATTGTGTTCTTCACATAGAGCTCAGAGATGTGTTTGGTCACAGATGAGAAAAGTAACCAATACAGTTCAGTGTCTAGTGAGGTACTACACCAGAGAACCCGGAGTACTAAGAGCAGGGACAGCCATTGTCCATCTGATGCAGGCAGCTGAGTTCATTCCTTCTTGCCTCCTTACCTTGTCCTCTTGTTCAGTACCTGAGGAGACTTCACGGGGCCATCTCATTGAGGAGATGGCTTCTTTAGTTAGTCCATCAACTGAAATGCTTCTTCCTTCCAGAATTGTTCTAAACACCACTAGAAACTCTGTGGAACTCTGGGGTACACCATGGCCCAGAAGAAAACGTTGTGCAAATGTGACCATCACAGCCTGTCAGAACCACGTCAGCTTTTCGAGTGTCCTGTCGTTGTGGGGCAGGGGACACTCACACAGTTGTTTGATAGTGAGTTCATTCTGGGCCCCAGGAAAGCTAAGTCAGCAGCTGAAAGCACTGGGGGATACAACAACTTCACCAAGTCCTGGGTCATCCAATATGGTGGCTACTATGTTCTTCTGACTTTCAAATCTCAACAAATCAAAATGAAATAAAATTAAACTACAGCTCCTCCGTCACACTAACCACATTGCAAGAGCCTGATAACGTTCCCCCCTCTTTTCTTTTCTTTCTTTCTTTCTTTCTTTCTTTCTTTCTTTCTTTCTTTCTTTCTTTCTTTTTCTTTCCTTCTTTCTTTTTCTTCTTCTTCCTCTTCTTTCTTTTCCTTTTTTTTGCCTTTTTTGCCTTTTTCCCAAGTATCACATGAGTTTTCTGATATAAACAGGATAAGAACTCATGAGTCAATAAATTTTGTAAACTTTTGTTTGATTGAAAGTTAAATTGTGGCTAGATGTGGTGGCACATGTCATCCATCTAAGCACTTGGGAGCCGAAGCAAGAGGATCAGGAGTTCAAGGTCATCCCTGGATCCATAACAAGTTGGAGGCCAGCCTGGGCTCCCTAAGAATTTGTCAAAATAAAACAACAAAAAGTTAAATTGTAGCTAGATGTGGTGGCAGATGCCTGTAATTCCAGCACTTGGAAAATTGAGAAAGGAGGAGTACAAGTTGGGGCCAGCCTGGGCTACATAATAAGACCCTGTCTAGCAACAAGAAAGTCAGATGTGCCTTTGGCTATTTAAGGCATATAATTGCTATTGTGCCTTTCAGTCTTCCAGCAGTTTTGGAGGAGCAGTAGAGTTCCATATTCTTCGGAAAGCCAGCTGCAATCTGACAAGTCGGGTTTGCTCAAGAGTGCGAACTGGGGAGGATGAGAGCGATAGGGAAGCCTCACAGTTTAATTTTTATTCTTGTCAAAGCCCCCAACACAGGTACAGGTGGCATGACCCATACCAGGCACCTCTGTGTGACATCCAGGGGTGCCCAGGCAAGCTCGCAGTCACATATTGCTCAAATGTCTGGCTTAAAGAATGCAAAGGACTGGAGATGCAACCCAGGGGTACAGCACCTGCTTGCACACACCAGGTCCTGTGTGCTATCATTGGCAAATGGTCCCCAAAAGAGACCAGGAGAAAAATAAAAACTGCATTGTTTTAAGTCACTAAGTGTTGAGCCATGTCTCACGCAGCAGCAGCCACCAGAACCGAATTTCTCCAAGACAGTAACAGAATAATTCTGTCAATCAGCCCTAGCTCGGAGTCTCTTTTGAATCTCAAAAGAAAAACAAAACAAAATGTTCCAGATATGCTGATTGTTCATAGATGGGGGAGGGGATAGTGCAGCTGACTCATGCCTCTATCAGGAAAGGACACACACACACACACACACACACACACACGGCTGTCGCCCTCACCTCCATGTGGCCTGGTAGGCTGAAGCCTCAGCTCCATCTTAGCTATTGGCTAGAGAAGTCCCTGCTCGATGGCCATGAGAAGTTCACACGATGACTGCTGGCTTCAACAGATCAGGGAAGATGCAAGAAGAAGATGAACAAGACAGAATGTGCAGACTTCTGTAACCTAGCCCCGGGCAACACCACTTACCATTTCTGCAGACTTGCTCATCAGAAGCAAACCCCTAGGTCCTGCTCACACCCACAGAGGTATGAGTAACAGGAGGAGGCCATTATTAGGGGTCATGGTGGAAGCTGGTGACGGCATTGACCTTCCAAGTGCCTAAGTGAGCTGGTAATGTTAACTCATGACTAGCAAGGTTTCAAGATGTGTGACCATCACAAATGAAATAGGAAATGCTACCATCTGCCTTCCTGGGCATCTATTTTAGTTGACTGGTGCCATTACCCTTCCTCCTGTGGCTCGTTTTGGACCAGTTCATGTAACATCTCTAAGACACAGATGGCTCATGCTGGACTTTTCATGTGGTCACCTTCAGGAAATGCTTTCTCAGCCAGCCTCAGGTTCCTGCCGTGTTTCTACCAACTGCTGATGTCAAAGGACCCCACACCCACAGCAGTGACCCAAGGACCACTCTGGTCTCTTCATCCACTGATGCGCTGAAGGAGCACATGACTGAACTTCTCTCATTGCAGGAGCCATTGTACCCCTCCTCCCAGATGCAGAGTGAGGTGTAATCTCCCAGTGCAGCAGGGAGGGAAGGCTCAACATGCATGTTTGGGTGTTCACAATAAATTCCACTCCTCATAGTTATCAGCTAAGGGTCTTTGTTTGTTTGTTTGTTGTTGTTGTTGTTTGAGACAGGGCTTCTCTTTGTAACAGCTCTACCTGTCCTGGAACTAGCTCTTGTAGACCAGGCTGGCCTCAAACTCAGAACAGAGATCCACTTGCCTCTGCCTCCCGAGTGCTGCGATTAAAGGCATGCGCCACCACCACCTGGCTTCAGCTAAGATTATAAGACTCTAGAGCATCATGGGAATAATGCTTCTTAGCTACCTTTTGTTTTGTTTTGTTTGAGACAGGCTTTCTCTGTAACTTTGGAGCCTGACCTAGAATTCCCTCTGTAAACCAGGCTGGCCTCAGACTCAGAGATCTGCCTGTCTCTACCTCCCCAGTGCTGGGATTAAAAGCCTGTGCCACCACCACCAACTTCTTAGCTTCTAAAGACAATGTGAAACAGTGAGAAAATCATCATAGAACCAAAGTCTTTCCCTCAAAGATCCCATTAACTCCAACGTTAAATTTCTCTTAACAACACAAGGCTGTCTGGTGTGCACCTTGCAGGCTCTCAAATAACAGCATCAACAGCAAAACCAACACATTGGACTCTTTGTTCTGCAGTGGGCAAGGTTGTCATTGCTTCACGTGAGCACCAGATGAAGTGCCTGGCTTGGTTTATTGGCTTTTCCTACCAAAATATGCTTACTAGGTTACTTTACCATTCGGCATAGCCACTAGCCCTCATATGAGTTAAATGTGAAGATATGGTCTTATTATTATTTTAGTCTATTTTCTATTAATATAATGAACTACTGAGTGCTGGTGGTATAGAGAAAGTTGTCTTTAGCCTACAGCTGTTGAGGCTGCATGTCTGAACATCATGGAGTTGGCTCTGGTGGATCATGCCTGCAGGATCACATGATGGAAGTGTGTGAAAGCAGGAGAGAATACATGGGACATGACACAGGGGCCTTGTTTGTTCTTTTATTGCTACCTACGGGTTTCACAGTAACCATCCTCTTCCCAGGATAGTGTCCAGCCAACCAATCTCCATGTATAGAACTCCATCTCTTCAAGTGTCTATCACTCCCTAACATCACTAAACTGAGGACCAAACTTCCAACAGACAAGTCCTCGGGACACACTCAACTCATACCAAGCTGTAAGAAATGAGTGTTCGTGAACACTCCTACAGAAGACCAAAAACCAATCAAAACGTGTATCCCAGTCCCAGCGGATGCATCTACAAAACACCCTAGCACCTAAGGATCAGGAAACGTTTTGGAAGAGGTATAGAAGGATTGCAAGAGTCAGAGGACCAGGGAGTTTGCTATGAGATTGTGTCTCCTAGCAATATCAGAAGCCATGGTCATGAAGTCTCACTAACATGAGCGGCCAAATGTGAGCTAAACAAGGATGACACCAATGGACAAGATGGGGAAAAACTCACAGGACTCAATCCTATAAAAGAATTTTAGGCAATGGAGGAAAGCTGGGAGCTGGAGAAGTGGAGTTCCCCAAGAAGAAGTACACCAATAAGTTTTCCAGTATTAAATGATGAGCCCTGAAAACATACATACAAATAACGTTATGTGAGCTGAACACATTATATTTAGGAATATATGTGAAAATACATATGTGCATATAATATCAGTTAGTGAGAAAAAGAGATCATGAATTTGGAGGAAAGTTGGAAGGGCATACTGGGAGAGCTTGGAGGGAAGGAAGGGAAAGGAGAAAGGTAATTATATTACAATCTCAAAAATAAATTTAACAGTAACTGATAGAAGAGAAAATCATATTCACACCATAACAAATTTCTATCAGAAAAAAAAAAACAAATCAAAGTCCCCAGGATGGGTCGATGGGTAAAGAGATACTTGCTGCCAGGTATCTGGGACCCACATTGTGGGAGGGAAGAACCAGCTCCTACACAAGCTGCCCTCTGACCTTCACTTGTGCACCATGGTTTAGATTCACAGTGTGTGTGCACATTCAAAGAATACTGTATATATATATATATGGCAACAAAAGTAATGAAAATACTCATGCAGTAAGAAATGCTAATTAAAAAATTGGATGTGATGGCATATGCCTTTAATACAAGGCACTCGGGAGGCAGAGACAGGAGAATTTCAGTGAGTCTGAGGTCAGCCTGGTCTACATAGCAAGCTCCAGGACAGCCAGAGCTGTGTAGAGAAACCCGATCTCAAACAAAACCAGCCACAAAGAAAAAAAAAGGAAACTTCCATACAGGAGGCAAAAGAGAAAGGCAGGGCTATTTGAGGGACAGACAAGAGAAAAAAATCCCTTACCCAAGTCTGGTTGAAGCCTTTTTCAGATGAGATTTAAGAATCTTAACCTTGGGACTGGAGAGTTGGCCTAGTAATTAAGATCACTGGCTGCTCTTCCAGAGGACCTGGGTTCGGTTCCCAGCACCCACATGGCAGCTCACGACTGTAATATAATTTCAGTTCTAGGGGATCTGACACCTTCACACCAATGCACATAAAATAAAATAAAATTTAAAAATGTAGGTGATTTCAACCTAATGAATATTTGCTAGAAAGATTGTCAAAATAAAGACAATACTTTAAAAAAAAGGAATGTTAAAATAACCCACTGACCACGTAAAATGCCTATGACCTGAGCGTGTAGGGTCTTTCTCTTTTCCTGGTTCTAAGTCTCTGTGTTATGGGACTCTCACGAGAAACCCCATTACAGTAAGAGCTGTCTTTACCCACTTGCACAGCCCTAGTGACTCGGGTTTCTATCTTGCAGCTTACAACCCTGGGCAACTCTCTTTCCCCACCGTGCTTACATCTCTGCTAGTCTCTTCTGGATAAAGGCCAACCCACCCTCCCACTGGCTTCTCCTGAAGTGCTTTCCTGTGGCAGTGCAGAATCCCAAGTCACTCAGCTGCCGAGTTGACCAGTGGATAAAGGTGCTCGCTATTAAGCCTTCAAACAAGTTGTCCTCTGAGCCCCACACAAGGGCTGTGACAAGTGTGACATGCAAAATAAATAAATATAATAATAATAACAAAAGATCTCCACTGTACCCGAGAGTGGGTCTTGGAAACAAAGCCCCCCGGGGCTGTCCCTTACCCTCTCTGAGGAGTGGATGGGGGGTGGGGTGGGAGGATATGTGAAGGGAATGGGAGGAAGGGAGAAAGTGGGAACTTAGATTGATATGTAAAAGTTAGTTTGTTTTCTTTTTTAAAAAAAATAAAGAAGCATAGAACTAATAGTCTATATGTCTTATGTAATAATGTTGCAATTTGTGGAAGCATACTAAAACAAAAAGAAATGGTCCTAGCTGTGTTCCAATGGAACCTAATTTAGAAAACAGGTAGTGGTCCAGGTCTGTCCTACAGGTCATAACACAGCTAGATGGTTACTTTCTTAGTCTGTCCTTGACGCTCCCCTCATCTATCCATCTCTCTGCTCCCTGCTCTGCCAGCCCATTGTCTGTCTATCCTAAGATGAACACAGGAAGCCTAGGCTCCTGTGTCAGATGAGGCACCCTCTTCTCAATTCACATGGAGGGCACATGGTAATTGTGGCTCTATGCTTCAGCTGCCACTGAGATTGCTGGAGCTCTGGCAAGTCCCTCAAGTCAGGGCACCCTCCTTTCACATCTAATTGCCCCTTCCACCCACCTCATACCAAGCTGCTTTCTTAATTCCTCCTCGAGCTTCAAGGAGAAAAAAACCAAACAAACAAATAAAGAAATCATCTTAAAATTAGACATGCAATTAACCTCCCCCCCATTTTCCAGGCACGGGGTAGAGAGGAGAGAGAGAGAGGTCCCTGAGAAGGCACCCTGCGTCCCTTTGCAACGCTAGTGCTTCTCCTTCACTCTGCCAGATGTGAGATGTGAGCTGGCCTCCATCACTTCACTGACTTCAATACATCATGGAAGCCCTACTTGTGGATCCCAAGCCCTTGGAGCACTGGCACTGTTCCCACTGGAAAAATGCACAGAGCCTCCACGTCCCCAGGGTCGTTCTGTCAGTCCTGAAGAACTTGCCAAGCCTACCGCAGCTGCTGGGATGACAATGGCTAAAACTCAGCACTACACAGGCTGCTGCCTTGTCACAGATGCCTGGAAAAATATTGAGCCATCAATGGGAGACGGACATAGACTATGGAGGTCAATTCTTCATGTGACAAAGGCAAGCTGGCAGATGCATATAAGGTTTTCTTCATGAGAAAATGACAAGGATTTCCATGCATTTGCTATTTGTCTTCTTTTCCACATCTGGAACCTGAGGCAGTAAGGGTCCTTGACACTGGTTTGGGGTCTTGGGTTTGACGCCATCCCGGAAGACTGTCTCTACAGCTTCGTAGCCCCTCTCCCACTGATGATGGGGCCTTCTGACCTGTGCAGAGATTCTAAGGGCCTTTGGTCTAAACAGGTGCTGAAAGCCAGGGCAAGGCAAAATATTTTGTTCTTTCTGGGTCATGAACTGTTTGCTGTTGGAAACATCTGTATGGACAGACATACAGGCTAAACATAACAGAAGCTCAGGAAATATTGGTGGTCTTTGGGAGGGAGGGGAAGGAGCCCCTGGACCCCAATAAAGTCTATCTTTTTAAGCTCACACCCCTTGCTTTGAGCCATAGTGACAGGCGATAAATTATCCACATTGGTTCAAAGGGCAAGGCTGCCTCAAAACAACATTGTCCATATGCTGTAGTCAAGCCAAGCCTGTTCCTGAAATACCATTTAGAGAAGATGCGAGTGTGTGTGTGCGTGTGCGTGTTATGTGTGTGGTGTGTGTGCGTTACGATATGTACATGCATGTGAGTGTGTGAGTGTTTGCGAGTGTGCTCGCTAGCGTTCTGTGCGTGTGCTCAGCGCGAGGTGGTGATGGCAACCCCATCTTTCAAAGGCAAAATCACCATCATTAGATGAAATGCTACAAGTTCATTTCCAAAATAAAGCAAGTGAGAAGGAAGGAGCTTAAAGACTGGGTGTTTAGACAGGCCTGCGAGCCCCCTTGTGACCTTGCTCTGATATTTAACAAAACATTAATCTTCTTGCCAGCAATTATAAAGGATACAGTGATGTCGCTGGCTCTCTGAGAGTGAGTAATAGTGATTCCATTGTTCCTCTTTATTTATGCCTTGGCTGTACCAGGCAGATGAGGTAAGTTGGGGCTTTGATATGTTATTATTCCGCACTGGCAATACATAAAGGATGCTTACACAAATATCTGTCTGTTTCCGAGGCACTGTTGCACAGCTTCTTACAACCCCAGATCAAAGCGCTTCAACATTTTATTATGAAATCATGAAAATCCTCCTCTACTTTGCATATGAATTATAGGCTTTTTTTTTAAACCACCAGTGTACCCTGGTGGCAGTGGCTTTTGAACCGAGAAAGGGAACAAGGTGTTAGATATTATTTCTTGAAGGCTGTGACTCGTAGACTAATCCTGTCCAGTGCAGTTCGCCAGGGGCACCGGAGTCTCCCCCGAACACAAAAGCCTGGGGGGTGGGGAAGCTGTGGGGCAGAGCCAAGGGCCGTGGTTTTTCCTTCCCTTGCGGGGAAACAAAACTTGGTAAGAAAGCCTCCATTTAGGAGCAAAGGAGAAACAAGAGTTTACGCACCTCGGGTTTATTTTCAAGCTAAAGAAGAAAAAAAGCCATCTTGGCCTTCCCAAAATAAAATCCTTACCCAGAGCTTGGGGGGTAGGAGCTGTGTTTACTCTGTGACGATTTAGAAGTTGTCACTCAGCCCTCTTGCTCCTGTAGATCTGGCAAGAGGAGAAGCGCTCCCCTTTGTAGGATTAGCATATAAACTGGGTCTCTTCCTTTCCAGCAGGCCCCCTTCGCTGGGGACAGTTAATAATCTCCTTTGGAATGCGAGGGGTGGGGGTGGGAAGGGTGCTTGCCTGGCACTTTTGATGTCTCCGGGATACATATGTGCCTGGTGTGTGGGTCCTTTGACTTGGGGGTCTGTTTCTTATGTGGATCTATGAAGAATGGGTAGAAATCCAAACAAGTCCATTTTAGAGAAGGAAGTTTGGGAATGAAGAAGAGCGGCTGCGCTTCTAGAAGATGCTCTCCCTTCCTCTCTCCCTCCCTTCCAACTGTGAATCACTGAGCTACATTTCCAGTCCTGGGAGATGCAGTTTAGATTTGCCTCTGTCTTCAGTTAGCATCTGTGGTCTGGGTCTGTCTCTGTGACCGAAGGAGTGATCTGTCTTAACTGAGTTTGGGGGAAGAGGTGTAGGAAGGTAAAGGGCAAGTCCTCTAGTGTGCGCCAAAGTGTCAATCCATCCACACTCAGCCTCTGTGTGTGTGTGTGTGTGTGTGTGTGTGTGGTGTGGGCAGGGGGCAGGGGGCAGGGCGGGGAGTGTGGATAGTGACTAAAGCTCTGAGCAGCTGAGTTAGCATGGGACACTGCAGGTTCCCTCATCAAAAATTGTCCTCCTGTGTTCCTCGAGGAGGAGGTGGGGCAGGTGGCAAAGTAGGAACCATTGCAAAGCTGCCAAATTATTCCCCAAAGAAAGGTCTACCCGCCAGGCTGGCCATGCGTCTTTCTGGCTCTTGCTTAAGGACACTGCAAAGGAAGTTCTGTGGGGGCGTAATGCTCCTTTGGCAGAATAGTGATGCCCCATTTCAGCTAACAGTACCCCAGGGTGTATAGCATTTGGTATGAATGGTTTGCCAAGAGGCTCGCAGTTTGGCTCATTTAGCTGGGAACACACAAGCATTTGTCAGAAATAGAGGCAATAGCTTCTAATCTCGTCCCTCTCCACCGCTGGTACTTTCTGATCGTAGGAGACTGAAGGCCGCCACCCTACCAGTCTCTATAATTCTCAAGGGCAGCAAGCTTCACTTTTAGCGTGCCCCGTGCTTCCTCCCAGAGCCGGGTGTCTGCGCGGGTCCCTTCTCCATGGGAGGACCCAACATAGCGGTTTACAGCCTAACTCTAAACCATCAATAACATCTACCTAGCATCTGAGTTAAGGATTCTGAGACCTGGATTGAACTGAGGACACAAGAGATGTTTGCTTGCTTTTGAGTACCGCATGGCCACAATCTCTGCATCTCTTGGACTGCCCACACTCCCTTTCCTTCTGAATGCATCACTCACGGGTCCCCGTAGGTCCTGCCTTCCTGTTTCATGAAGCTTTTCTGTTTGCGACCATGCCTTTCCTTCTTCATGGCTGAATGTCTTTATGACCCCAGCTTCTGCTGTTCACTGGCTTGTTATCCCCTGACTTTTGACCTTGCCCAGGACAAGCCTTATCATTCTTTTCCTTATCAAACAGGGCCTTAAGAGGGCCTGTTGGTGCTCAGCGTGCAATCAAACTGTGGTACTCAAGAAATTTCACAGTTTACTGCAAAGGAACTATGGGCTCTCCCTCCCCACCACAGGCTCCCAGCTTTGTCTGCAGAAGTACACCTGTTTCCTGTAGCACCTATATTAACCACTCCTTTAAAAGGCTAATAAATATTCAAAGTCTTGGGAAAGGAATTGTCCTAATTGCCCCAAACCCACAGCGTTTCTTCTGAAACTCAGGAAGAAAGCAGTGGCTGTCACATTACTGTGTCTGTGGCTAATTTGAGGACAGATGCGTCACTTTGTTTTAATTCTTATGTTCCATTGAAGGAGTCCTTTCCAGATGTCTGACATTCAGTAAGAGACAACATAAATTTGCATTATTTCCCTCCCCCCCTTCACTTTCCCAAGTATTGTGGAGAATTCACAAGTCTCTGGGGAGGCCTGTCTCCATAGGTGTTGTTTCTGAAGGACCCATTGTCAAATAAAAGCTTCTTGGAGTGACTTAGGACATCAGGAGCAAAGGTGTGACTTCCTTAGTGGCTCTTCAGTGAAAGAGAAATCAGTACAATTAAGACCTTGCCAAAACAGCTATTGACCAAAAAGAAAGGGTAACCCTTAAGAATTTGCACCTGGAACACTAACGTGATTAATGGTGTGTTCCTAAGCAGTTTGCCTAAAGGATGCTTTCTTCTAGTTATCCGGGTGCAGGAAAACACGATGCTAGCCCAACAAAGCTGGGGAAGCCAGCTCTTCTGAGAGTGAACTCAAACTCCTGAGAAGAAAGGCCACAGGAGAGGAGGAAGCAGGAAACATGGGCACCCGGTGCATCTTTGTAGTTATATTACTGTGAATCTGTGAATAACAACTTCAGCGCACACATTTTGAGGGTTTTCTCTCAGATTCTGCCCCGGTCGTTTTGCGGTATTTAATGCTGCCATCAGGATATGAGGTAGGGGACTCTCGACTGACCCTCTGCTGTTGAGATGTCCCCACCCCCGTGTCCCCCTCGGGCCAGCAGTCCCAGCAGACAGCGAGGAGGCTCACAAAGGGAAGAATTCCACAGCTCTGCTCTGAGCTTGTTCATAATTTGTTCCATTGTTCCTCCACTTTGCTGCGCGTATGAGATATGGAAGACTCCCGCCGGCTCTGAGACTGTCGTAGCTGCTGGGCACAATGGGGGAGAGCCGAGTCTGCTTTGTAGCCCTAGCCTGAAGTCTCCCTGCCTTTGTGACTGCCGCAGGGATGCTTCAGAGGCCTCGGGCTTGCCTTTGTGAGCACAATTAAACCCCGGAAGAGGAAGGGTAAGTAGGGAGGTGCCCGGGCACCGCTGTTCTTCCAACAGCATCACTTCGCAGGGTATTGATGGCGTGGGTGTTCCAGTACCCAGAAGGGCCAGCAGCAGGAGGTGGGAGAGCACAGTAGGACTACTCTGTATCATGATGATGCCCCAGCACTTCAGAGAGCTGGGAGGATTCCCAATGCCTTCGCTGCAAGGAAAGGATATGTTTGAGGAGGCATCATGTCTAGAACTTGATTTTCACATTATGCAATGTGTTTACATATATTAGAACATGACGTGAAGCCTCACAGACACGTACACGGTTTTCATTGTTATATACCCATTAAAATAAATTTAAATAAATGTTTTAAACAAACATATTTTTTTAAAAAAAAAACTTGAAGCCAGGCACGGTGCCTCACACCTGTAATCCCAGCCCTATACCTCAGAGGTGAGGCAGGAGATGAGCTTCAGGTTACAGGCTAATCGGGTTCATATAGCAAGACACTGTTGGAAGGAAGAAGGGAGGCAGGGAGGGAGGGAGGGAGGGAGGGAGGGAAGGAGGGAGGGAGGAGGGAGGGAGGGAGGGAGGGAGGAGGGAGGGAGGGAGGGAGGAACAGTCCTTTCCAGAATAGTGTCACATCTAACATCCGAGGCCTGAGTTGTGTGTGTCGGAGTGACAGTAGTCAGCTTTCCAAGTGACTCACACTGGGAGCTTGAGTTCCCTGGGAACTGCGCATCCTGCCCCTCACTCCTGCTCAGTCTTTTTGTTAGACAGTGCCCGTGCCGGTGCTCGGTCCGGTGCCCGTGCCGGTGCCCGTGCCGGTGCCCGTGCTGTGCGGTGCCTCGGGTTCCTCAGTGGCACGTAAATAGGAGTCTACAGCTGTGCATTGTCTGGAAGGGCTGGCTAAATCATTCCCTGCATTTGCTTCATTTAATCTCTCCTTCTTTAACCGCCCCCCCTCCCACATTGCAGAGTAGGTCATGCACACGGAATCTGGGGAGCACCAAAGTAGATTCTCCATGAATGAGGGGGGGGCGGGGCATGTGGACACGGCTCAAATCAGGAAGCAGGCCACAATGGAGGCTAAGGTGATGGGATTTCCTCGTGTGTTTCCTCCATTCTCGTTCATTTGTCTTTCCACTTCCAGGGGAAAATTCATAATGCATGCACAGAAACCAGGTGTTCTGGTTCACGTTTCCGATCCCAGAACTTGGGAGGCAAGAGGCCGCAATGGGAGGCTGACCTTGGAGCTGAGGTCCAGGCCAGTCTGGGCTAGAAAATGATGTATTGTGTGTGTGTGTGGGGGGGGGGCATTTCACAGCCCTTCTCTCCATCACAGGTCTCTTAAACTTTTTCCTGCTTTTTCTTCAATGGTGTTCTCTGACTTCAGCATCCTTCTCTTTCCTGTTGTCATGACACCGGGCACTAGCGTCGCTTTACGCCTTCTGATTGACAGAAGAAGAAAGGTCTATGCTTTCTGTGAGTATTTCTAAACAATGTGATTTTTAGTTTTCCTTATGAGGCACACATCTTGAGTGTTTCCCTCTGCAGTTCAATTTTTTTTTTTAAATTGAGGTTTTGGCTCATTCCTGTTGTTCTATTCTGGTTCTTGTGACAGGGTCTCATTATGTCTGGCCTCAAGCGTGCAATCTTCCTGCTTTTCCTGCCTCGGCCTCCCGAGTGCTGAGGTCCCAAGAGTCACCTTATTTGACCCAGTCTTATGCTTTAGGTTTCACCACCACTGATGCATCCAGCTGTGTCCCATTCTGTTGGTTACTGTGTAACATTCCATCTCTTCAACCACAAAAGAGGCTTGTAGAATATGAGCCTGGAATTAGAAATACCATTTCACATAGGACTTAATGAGGGAAAAAAATAAGATATGCTATTTATCTAAATAAGTGGGCATTTTAATCAGGCAATGCTGTGTGATCGGACCTATATTTTCATAAGACCACATAGACTAGAAGGTGACGAATATCCTGAAAGGGACCATTAAGACAATGACAAATTCCGAGTGGCAGGGGATGGTGGTTAGGATGAAGGCCCGTTTTGGAAAGATGGGAAACTGAGGTGGACTCCCATGTTAACTCATCTGGCTGGTCACACCCGGAGCCTGGTCTTTGCATTTCCTCCCTCTGTCCTGATTCTGCCCCTGTGCCTTGGACCATCCTCTGCCCAATATGTCGGATCCTGTCTGTCCTTCCAGGTCCCACTCACAGGCTGCTTCTCATTCTCCTGGCTCCAACTGGCACGGCTCTTCATGCTTGCCTCGGTCTCATTGCCAGAAAGCTGAGTGGCCACCAGCCAATCCCTTTCTAGACCCGGCATCAGCCTCTCTGTCTCTAAACGGGGAGCTATGGTTCAGTCTCCTCCAAGGTCTTATTTTCAGACCACGTGACCCTCTGCCATCTCTCTCTTGTCTCATGACATTAAACCAGTGGTACTGCAATACCACATTGTCACTTTTATCATTTTACCCAGGCTCCTACTGAGGAAATATTGACTATTATAATCTAAGCAATCATCACGTGTCAATAAGCATTTGCTCGGAGTTCTAGATGGTATTTAATAAAAACAGAAAAAGTGGGAAAATTGACTCCTGTGTCCAGCGTCACTGCTCGTACAGTGATTCTTCTCACTTATCCACATGGGTCCTTCCTGGTTCTGGTCATAGGAATGAGTGGTCACAGTGTGTGTGTGTCGGGGGTTGGGGGTAAGAATGTACATATGTATTGAGACCAGAGATCAGGTGTCTTTCTCAATTGCTCTCTACCTTACCGTCAAACACAGAATCTTTCACCGAACCCAGAGTTCATAGATTCAGCTAGGATAATTGATCAGCAAGCTTCAGGGATCTAGTTCTACCTCCCAAGCCTCAGGTTTATAAGTGAGTAGCAGCATACCTGGATTTTTTTTTCTTAACATGGGTTCTGGAGATCAAACTCAGGCACTGATGTCTATAGGACAAATCCATTACCAACGGAATCATCTCTCCAGCCCGCTGCTTCATTTTCTTTTAATATGGCAGCAGTCTGCTGTATGAGTCTGTGTGATGTTAGCATCTCTCCACCCAGATGTGGGTTGTTAAGAGAACCTTGTCATTAACTTGACTGGACAAGTGGCCTGGTGACTGGTTACAAATTATCTAGTCCTTTTCCTGTTGTTGCAGGTTGATTTAACATGATGGGTTCCGGAGATGTCCGCATAGTAGGGACAGCATCTCCTCCTCGCTTGGATTCCCGACAGGCAGCTAACAGCTTAGATGCTAGCATTTGAAGCATGTGGCAGCTGGACATTCTGCTCGAAGGTGACGATCCCAAAATGCCAACAGGCCCGTCTCCTTTGCAGACGCCCCCTTATCCCAGCTCAGCATCTCTTGGGCATCTCTTGGGCTCTGGCAGAAGTTTTGGTCTCTATTATCAGGTGCTTCTAAGAGTAAAGGTATCAGCTCTCTAGCCAGAGAGCGGGGATCCCAGTTTGCCCAGGGCTCCAGAAGATGGACAAACAGGAGTGCTACTTCAATGCGGAACTTGGAACTGAGGAAGCCGTCTTAGAATCAGAGAAATGGGTCTTCAAGGATGGACGGAAATGAGCCGAATGGAGAATGGTACTCCAGAGATGGGAAGGAGCATCCACAGAATGTTTCATAAAAGGAGGGACTTGAGCGAGATTATCAGGAAAAGGCTCTGGATCATCCAGGGTCTTATAGTGAGTGTAACAATTTATGGTGTTGTGACCCTGACAGCATGGGAGACCTCGGCAGGTGGGAGACAGATACACCATGTGGAGAGAGGTAAGGGGGTATGGAGGAGAAAGAGAGAGAGAGAGAGACAGAGAGAGAGAGACAGAGAGACAGAGATGACAGAGACACAGAGACAAAGAGGAAGGGGAAAGGAGAGGCAGAGGTTGCCTCTTCAGGAGAAGAATGGACAGAAAGAGACAAAGGAAGACAGGAGGTGGGAGATCAGCTTGCCTTGGTGGGAAGGAGAAGACTGGGAGTGGTTGGAGCTTGCCTCTTAAACGGACAGGGTATCCAGGGATGTGATAGAGCCCGGGAAAGGTGGGGATGGACAGAAGGACTTCAGGTTATCTGGGTCATTGTCTCGTGGAGGACTCTGTCGATCTGGTTCTTCTCCTTCGGCCTGTCTCTTCATTTCATCCAGAAGAGTGGTTTTACTCTGCCCTGTACAGTCCCCATCATATGCTATCCCATCACAGCCCCAAAACAGCGATGTCAAACGGATAAACTACAGTTTTCTCAGCTGTGAGTCAAAAGAACCCCTTTGTCTTTGTAAATGGATTGGCTCGGGTGTTTGCTAATAGTGAAGGAAAGCTGACTCATGACTGCAGGAACTCTATGCTGAAAGCCCTTGTTTTCCCACTACCCTCGCCTGGGGAGGACAGCGATTCATGGTGTAGAGGACCTGAAAATAGCTTGAGAGAAACGAATGAGGCCTAACCAGAGACAGCAAGTGACAAAAGCAAAATGACCCTCAAAACCTTGGTTAAAATGGTAAGGGAGTGAGCTCAGGATATAAAGGGAGTTTAGGGATGGCCTGAGGCCAGGGTTTTACTGCCTGGTGCACAGGACATGTGACTCAGAATCTGAGGCTACTGTGAGAAAAGACATTGCATATGAGCCCTTCTGTTTTCCTAGCAAACTCCTCCAAACCAGTCTGCAGTCTTCCCTAATCCCATGCAAATAGAAAAAAAAAATACCTTGGAGTATATTTGGTTCTCAAGTCCCAGGGATCATGTTATATTTTGAAATAAAAAAATTGTAATTGGATTATGCTCAGTTGCAGCTGTAATAGGATTGGGTCTCGGTATGGAATATGAACAAGGTCAGCCTACAGGAAATAATTCATTCCTCTCATGACAATGTCTTGGTCTATGAAACGAAGATCAAAGCTCATTCAGAAATAAATGCATTTAATGGCACAGTAGTTAGAGAAGTCTGGAGAATTGATTTTATTTTCCCTGTATAATATCTGTTTCTCATACAGTTGTCCCACTCTCTAGCACTTTTCTTATGCTTACAACTTCACATGGGTTTGATTAGCTTCCTTAGAGTTAATGTCTCGGGAGCAGAACGTGGCACTGTGAAAGTTTGGGTTCTTGAAGACTTTGAAAAAAAGAGAGCCGTGGGCCTTGCTCTACGTAAATTCAGAATTGAATCTGATGACTATTATCATCTTAAAATAATTGAAGCACTGCTAAAAATAAAAAAGCAGGAGGGAAAAAAATGAACCTGAATAAAAGGAATGGAGTTAGCCCAGATTTGGATACAATTCTTGCAGCAAATTGAGCTTAAATCTCAAGTCTTAGGTAATTTAACATGAATGCCAAAAGTTTATTTTTTTCCCTCTGTTCTGTTCCAAAGTGTGGTCTTCTCAGGTTTACAACATCGCCTCTTACTTTCCTTCTGCTATCTGTGACTCCCTGTAAGATGAAGGGGCCATTGAAGGGCAATGTCATGGCAGACCCAAGACTTGACAGAACTTCACTTTTTAGCCAGCATGGAGTCTTGCATCTGGAGCAAGCAGGCCTCTAAGGAAAACAACACCTTGGCTTCCTTCATGGGCTTTAAGGCCAGGCTGCCCACTCCTTCCTCATTAGGCCAGTGGGCTAGTATCAGACTGAGCACGAAGATGGACTTTCCAGCCATCCTCCTAACTGAGGAGGAAGAACTCCCACAAATCAGGGCGGAAGCAGAGCTCGAAGGCAGGGGTTTAAGCCTTGCAGTCTGCTGCTCAGGAGGTTGAGGGAAGAGGCTGCTGTGGACCCAGGTGTTCAAGGTAAATCTAAGCAGCACAGTGAGGTTCCCCTCTCAAATAAGGAGGAAGGGGACTGGAAAATGAATATGGTCCTAAAATTGATTTACATTGAGGGTCCATCTGTCCTTTAAATTCTAAAACCCTGCCCTGATCAACTGGGGGTAGTTTGAGAGAGGACGCTTATTTAGTTATTACATACAGTACTCAGGACTAGGGAAAGTGGGGTTAAATCCCACCCCCCACCCCCCCGCAACATACTGATGCCCTTATGCCCAGGATGGTGTGTACAGAGGAGATGGATAATAAACAAGTAAAGAGCAGTCACAACAAACAACAGATTTCTCTTAATTCCAGCATTTGGGAGGCAGAGGCAGGAGGATCTCTGTGCGTTCAGGACCAGCCTGGTCTACAGAGCTAGTTCCAGGACAGCCAGGACTACCCTGTCTCAAAAAAACTAAAACCAAAACCAAAACCAATAAATAAAGAAATCACGAAACAACAACAACAACAATACCCAGATTTCTAACAATGCCACAAAGCACAGATACAGGCTAATGACACAAATAGAAATTATTAGTTATTTCCATTCTTTTTAATTCATCTTTTATTTTTAACCTCTGTAATGGTAGAGACTGGATCCCGGGCCTCTACAAGCCAGACAGGCTCCTAACTACTGAGCTACACCACCAGTCTCCCATCCTCTCTGAGACCCTCCTGCCCCATATTGCTTCCTTTCTCAGAGAAGGCCTCAGTGTGCAGCGTAGCCTAACCCTGGACCTGACTCCTTAACGCAAGGGCAACCTGGTGGTGTGACTTTCCTGTCTGCTCCGAGTGCTGGGACCTCAGGTGTGTGCCTCCACACCTAGCCTTCCCATTCTTGAGAACAATATGCTTGCTATTTAAAAATTAATATTTAAGCTTCCTTCTAGAAGTGTTTTGCTTATAAAGAAGTCTTAATCACCATTGATGATAATGTATGTTGATTGAGTAAATAAATGCTTTGTTAACTGGACATTCTGATCGAATTTCACTTCTGAACGTTTGTCTAAATTGTCTATTGTTTTTCAGGCCCCGTCTGACACAACATGGTGCTTGGATATTTTGCAATCTTATTTTAGTGTATACTTTTCTCCCCTTGGATTCTATTTCCTTGAACATGGACCAGTTCAGAGCTAATTCATTCACCTCTCAATTCACAGATGCAGTGTCTGCTCTGAGGCAGGCTGGGCTCTGGGTGCCGGGCGCCAACCCACAAGACAGCTCCTGGTCAAGCAGGAAGCCACCAATGGCGCTCGATCTTCTCACTCCCTCTTTTCGTTTGCCTCTCTAGTTTCTGCTCACATTTGAAGCTCAGATCAAGCCATCACTTCCAGTCTTTACGGAGCCACTTAGAGCTGCTGAGAGGTGCTGATGGAGAGGTGCCCTGAACAGCAAGAGTCCCGATGTCTTTCTGGGGACTGACCACTCACTACTAAGTGGCCAGAAAGAGAAACGGCTCAGCCTGTTTTCTCTTGCAATACTCAGTGGGACTAACTCTTGTACCAGAAACTATGGCTCCTCTGTCTGAAAGTCGGCAGCCTTCGGCGAGCGTTTCCCTACCTAGTTTTCCATCTGACAATCACCCCTTCCTTCCAATAATGGGCATTTTATTAGGATCCCAAATCATCAGGTTTAAATGAAAGGATGCCCACTTCCAAGGAGATAAGGCTCACTCCATGCCAGCTGTTTTTCTTCTGCTAGGAGTGCCATCTATTGGGACCTAAAGCAAACTGTGAGGTGTGGTGACTTCAGAACAAAACATTTCCTGCCTCACAATGTGAAGGGTGGTGGGTGGAATCTGGGCAAACTCTAGCATCGATGCTTCTGATTGGGAATTCCAAACTGTCAGGTCCGGGTCCTCACAGGTTGCCGTTTGACATTGGCATTTAGGCCTCTCCATAAAGTTTCTCGCAGTGCGGGAGGTATCACCTCCTTTGCAGGGAAGACTTTCCATATGAGTTTGTGTGGTTGGAGTCCCGTTTCTCTGAGGACAGCGTGCAGGTCTATGGGAGACTAACTTCTGCACATTTGTGAGCTTCCTGCACCGACATGCTTGGAAAGTTGGCCCTGCGCCTCATCAATTCTGTTTTCCAAAAATCTCCCACTTTCTTTAGCACATGGTTGCTGTTCAGTCACAATTTGCTGAATTGAGAGAGAGAGGGGGGGGGGGAGTTATTATTAAGAATAGCAAGGATTTCTCTCTAGGAGAGTTTTGAATGCCCCTGCAATATTCCTTCTGATGGCACTAACCACCTTCCACAGCGTTTCTTTCGCCTCCTCAGACTCTGAGGTGCCCTCCACAGGCCTTGCCTTCCGAGGAAACAAAAAGCGGTCTCCAGTGCGCAATTACGCCAAAGATCCGTTTACATAGCCATTTCCTCGCGTCTGACATACCCTCTCCAGGGCTGGGCTGGGGTGGGATTGTCTTCTCCTTCTGATTTGACAATTACTGCTCCAGGTTAGTCTCTGAACCCTTTTACAACCAGAATTCTGTGAGCCCATTTGCTGCCAACATTTGGTCAGGAGATGAGCGGAGACGAAAGGGATTTAAGAACTATGCGGGCCAGCTTTGTTCTGGGGCTGGCGTTGGTGCCACTGTGGTCTGGAGAGGTTCTGTGCTCCGGGTTTGATTATTTGCTAGTTTTGGCAACTGTCGAGATGTTAGATCTCATATTGTTTCTATCACTTTTTATAGTTTCTTGTTTAACTCTTTGCCGAACGTATCAGCCGCTCATCGGGACTCTTGAACTTGATTTGAAACAGAAGCAACGGTGGCGCCTCCCGGTTTTCTTGGGGCTCACCTGGCAGACTGAGTCTGGGCTGTTATAGGACATTGTTTCTCCTTTCTGTGTTAGGGAGCAGGCCTGTGCATGGTCAGCAAAGCCTCAAGCCCACTGAAGACAAAGGGAGAATCAAGTCTTCCCAAGTCCGGCCATTAGCGTATACTGCTACAGTCTGGGCGTCTATCACACATGTGTGCATTTAAGTTGATTTTCATTTGTTATAGTCATGCTTTTCCCTTCTCATCTCTGTTCGAATTTTTGTAGTGTTATAGATGGAATCCAAGGTCCTCATGTATACCAGGCCTGTGGCCTTCCATTGAGTTACACCCCCAGCCCCATACTTCTTTTTAAAATGCTTAGACCTACCTTGCTCTCCCCCAATAACCTATTTCCCACGAATCTTACCACTCAATATACCATATCCAAGGAAACCACCCACTCCATCCTCCGTCCTCCCCACCCACCCCATACTTAGTTCTGCTTCTTCAGACTTATTTTTTTTTTTAATGCCATCTTGGAGGTTGGGGAGATGGCTCATTGGGTACAGTGCTTGCATGAGTCAGGACCCAAGTTTCAATTTCCAATACCAACACAAAACCAGGGATGCAGTGCACACCTGTAACCCCAGTGCTATGTGCAGGGGTTAGAAACAGATGTGTCTCTGGGGCTCACTGGCCAGCCAGCCTAGTGGAAACTGTAAGAGATCCTTCCCCCCTCCCCAGATAAGATAGGGAGCATTAGGGGAAGATCTGAAAAGTCTGCCTCTCACCTCCATAAGGGCACACACAGGTGTGTCCTCCACTGATGCCTAACGCCCCCTCCCCCGAGCTATTTTAAATAACTTTTGAAGAAACCATACTTTTGTGCTCTCAGACAGTCACTCTGAACACTAGCGTGTCCTCTGAGACTGCAAAGGGAAGCCACTTCCCTGCATCTGTCCCTCAGAGTGAGGCTGCTGGCTCTGTGGGCTGAGAATGCGAGGCTACATCACCATCAGCTCGTAACCGTGAGCTAATGCTGACACTTTTATGGCCACTTATTATACTATTGGTTTTTCAGTTCATAACTTAGAATCATATTGATAGGAACATGACATCCAAGCTCAGGGAAGTCAATTCCAGGTTTTGGACTCTTGTGTGCCAATCCTGTTAGTCACAGTTGCTATGTCAGGGGCCTGACAAACCCCACGGGCTCTGGGTGGAACTTTCTGGGTTCTGTAAGCTGGAAAACCTGCAGTGCCATAGGCAGGAATCTCAGTAGCACCGACACCTGCCTATAGAGATTATTTGCCTGAAATTAATAGGGGCATGGGGGCTCAGAGGACATTAGGGAGTAGCCTCCTCTTTCCTGGCCATCCTTGTAGGTTTATATTGTTCTAAAACAGAAAGATTTAGTGTTACCTTTAAGTGTGTGTGTGTGTGTGTGTGTGTGTGTGTGTGTGTACATGCGTGCACATGTCTTCAGAGGTTGGAAGGCTTCAGCTTTCCAGCTTCCTGGAACTGGAGTTAAAGACGTCTGTGAGGCACCTGATATGAATGCTAGGCAGGAAATGAATTCGGTTCTTCTCAATGCAAGCCCTTAACGACCGAGTCATCTCTCCAGCAACTAGTTAAGGTAGCTCTATATGTGTTAACAGGAAACCCGACAGCTCCTATGATTAGTGTACCAGAAATGTATTTCATGTTCACATCAAACTCAATTAGAGTTGGGGACCAGCCAGGCTCTGCTCCAGGCAGCTGCACAATGGCCAAAGCTGGTTTCATTTGTGATTCAACTCCGTTTAGCCTATGGGGAGAAAGAGAGTGAAAAAAACCTGTAGAGATGCTTTTATGTGCCAACATTCACCAAGCATAGATTAATGGCACAGTCTCTGTACCAATGTCCTCAAGGAAGACAGACCTCATTCTGCACTTAGCTCCCCAAAGGACCTGTGCCCTGAGGCCCCCCCCCCCCCCGAACTCTGTCTTTTGTAAACATACGCCTAAAAGTATGTTTATTAAAGAACACATGGCTGATTTGATTTGTTTGTTTTTTTTTTGTTGTTGTTTTTTTTTCTTTGTTTTTTGAGACAGGGTTTCTCTGTGGCTTTGGAGCCTGTCCTGGAACTAGCTCTGTAGACCAGGCAGGTCTCGAACTCACAGACATCCACCTGCCTCTGCCTCCTGAGTGCTGGGATTAAAGGCGTGCACCAACATCGCCCGGCTCACATGGCTGATTTGAGATGTGGATCTGGTGCCTGGCATGGGTGTAGTGCATCCTGTAACCCAAAGATCTGTGACCGGCACAGCACAGGCCCCAGAGACGCTTTCCTGCCTTCCAGCTTTGTGCCCTCCAAATGAGAGGCAGCTGGGCACAATACCAGACAGACTCGAGGGCTAGCAGCAGCCGCTTTAAACTACTACAGGTAGGCTGTGTGGATCTGAATGAGAATGTGCCCCATGGGCTCAGGTGTTTAAGTAGCTGGATCCCATTTGGTCGCATGGCTTGACTGGGCTTGGGAGGTGTGGCCATGCTGAGGGAAGCATATCTCCCAGGGTCAGGTTTGAGGTTTCAAATCTGCTGGTCATTCCCAGTTTGCTCTTTTAGCTTCCTGCTTGAAGTTCAAAACCTAAGCTCTCTGCTTCCTGCTCCTGCTCCAGGCTTCCTCCCTGGCACCATGGACTCTTACTCCCTTGTAACTCTACACCCAGATGATCTCTTCCCTCTCCCAATTGTTTTGACTATGGTGCGTTGCCACAGCCCCAGGAAATAACCAATGAATACAAATGTGTTGGCTACTTTTGTCTTTCTGTGGGACTGAACTGCTCAAGAAGGCAGCTTAGAGAAAGGAGGATTTACTTTGCCTTGGGTTTCAGATGGCTCAGTACATACAACTGGCCCATTTCCTTGGGCAGAACATCAAGTCAGTGGAAGCATGTGATGGAAGAGTTTCTTCACCTCACGCCAGCCAGGAGACAGAAAAAAGGAAGCAACTAGGGTCCAGTACACCATTCAAAGGCACAGCCCAGTGCCCTAACTCTTACAGCTAGGCCCTGCATCTTCACCACACTGTTCTATTCTAGAAGTCCTGAGTTGATGTAGGTGGGTCTTCTTTCTATTTGTTGCTTTCATTGGTTAATTAATAAAGAAAACTGCTTGGCCCATAGGTAGGTGGGGAAAACAGAACAGAATGCTGGGAGGAAGAAGGAAGTGAGGCAGACGCCATGATTCTTTGACCGGAGATAGATGTAGGCTAGAATCTTTCCCAGTTAGCCACCACCTCGTGGTGTTACACAGATTATTAGAAATGGGATAATCAAGATGTGATAGTTAGCCAATAAGGGACTAGAGATAATGGGCCAGGCAGTGTTTAAATGAATACAATTTGTGTATTGTTATTTTGGGTGTAAAGCTAGCTGTGCAGGAGCTGGGTAGGACAAAAAGCAGGTCGGCCCGCAGCCCTCACTACAGAGTGGCGTCTCAACGTCGTAAACTGGATCCATGTAAAACCTGAGAGGGCTTAAAAAGGAGAGAGAGAGAGTTTAACACAGCTTTTTGCTGTTTGCCAGGGTGTGCTGTGGAGAGATTTCCTGATTCAGCAATAGGGGAGAAAAAAAAGCACGCCATTTTAAAATGCGGCTTCCTGGGTTGTGCCGCCAGCACGAACTCCAGCTATAAAGCATTTCAATGGCTTTTATGGGACTGGATGTTTGTGTGCCCACTTGGGATCGCGAAGAAAGTACTCTGAGACCATGCCAATGGCTTAGCGCTCCCTGCCTGCACCTGGGCAGACTGTGGGATCAGGCTTAGGCAGGTGGGAGAGCATGGCGGATTTCTGCCACCATATAGAGAGATGTTTCCAGGCTGCACAGTGCTCTGCCTGTCGGCTGTAACTTGGATAAAAAGAGTTTCTGTGCCGCATGCTCAGTCTCAGAGTTAAAGTGCTGAGTGCGGCTCCTACCTGGCGGCCCCATTTTGAAATTGGAGAGAGGTGGAGCCAACATCCAGAATAGCCCGCAGCTCTGCAGCTCAGAGGAGCAACTGGTTCAGAGTCACAAGTGGCTCCTCCTTGTTGGACTGGGTGTGGCAAGCAGGCAGTACCTGTTTTTAACCTAGGAATGTCACAACTTAGATTCTTAAGTGCTTAGTGATTTAAAACTGCAAAGCAAAAATGTTCCTGGACAGTAAAAAATATTACAGGTTCACAATAGGACAGATTCAGACATAAAAAAAACCTTTAAATGGATCACAATGTTGGATGAATGTACATAGGATTAGGAGAGAGAAGAAAAAGAATATAGAGAATAAAGTTAATGTCTTAAAAAAGGTAAAGTCTTTAAAGAGACAGAGTACAGATAGTTATAGATTAAGAGAAATAAAGAAAAGTAAGCCACGTAAAAATGGAAAATTCACAGAGAGTCTGGATTGTGTACATTGTGTTTTCTTTGAACTTTTTGACTGTGAAGGAGCTAAATACAGAGAGACATTTCATTGTATGGGCTGCTAAGCTAATCCAACATGCATGTTCTAAAGGTATCATGACTTTCAAATTTAAGGATATGATGCTATGGAGAGGGCGTTCTTTTGTTTTCAAAGAGGATGAGATCCTGTGGATTGCTTTTATCCCAATATGGTATGATAGACCACACCCTCCTGAAAGGTTGCTGTGAATACCCTCAAAAAATTACTTCACTCAACTGCCAACTGAGATGAACCTGGCACACAGGTTACATCATGAAAGATCTGATTAACAGCGCCCCCATATAGCAGGAAGCAGTTTGGAGAGAAAAAACTGTGTTCCCAAATATTGTTTATAACTGTTCTTTTACATTTAAAGGGGGATATGATATATATATATAAATATATATATATATATATGAATATATATATATGAATAATTTGCTTTGGTATGGATTTTAAGGTCAATTTTGTTATATGTATGTGTGTTTCTGCTCTTGATTGAGGTATTGTGATTGTGTAGTTCATTGAAAAATGTAATGTATAATTAGGAAATATAGGTTGTTAATGGATAATCATTAATAATAGTTAGGCTTGTAATCATGTTAGATTTTCTAGATATATAGAGATATATTTCAGTTAGATAGACATTCTTCATATCTTTCAAAGACTGCAGAATATGGCATTTAATGTTTTAATAATTTAGAGCTTTTTATGACAATGAGACATGTCTGCTCCTGGCAGCACCAATCTACTTCAAGAAGAAGATGGGCATTGAAGAGGCTCCTTATGGAGTTGGTTAGCCATTTGGGCAAGAAACTGCTCTTGCCTGGACTGTTGCATAAATTGGACATAGAGAACCCGCAGAGAGAGGACTGCTGAACTTGCCTAAAGATGAGATGGTCTTTCGGGATTCCTGATTCATGAAAGAGTCTGCTAGACATTCTGCAGAACACAACAGATAGTGACTGAACTGTCTTTGAATTTTCCTGCTTCATAGAAACGTCTTCTGGATAGTAATGGCCTGTAGGCTGAAGATGGATGCCCCAATGGTACAAAAGAACTTTGGGTGACTGTCCAGGCAGCGAGATGTCTCCGTCATTTCTAGAGTTTTGGAATTTGCTTATTTCTTGTTTACTTACATAGTATTATATCCTTCTGGAGTCTTTGATGGAGTTGAAGAATGGTTAGTTATAGTTATAGTTTTCCTTAGTTATGATAAAAGATAAAGTAGATATAAATATTGTAACTGTAATTCTTACTTGATAACTGTTTTGTTATATGTAATTTTACTATGTTAAAAGAAAGCCTTTCTTTTTTGTTTAAACAGAAAAAGGGGAAATGATGTAGGTGGGCCTTCTTTCTATCTGTTGCTTTCATTGGTTAATTAATAAAGAAAACTGCTTGGCCTGATAGGTCAGAACATAGGTAGGCAGGGAAGATGGAACAGAATGCTGGGAGGAAGAAGGAAGTGAGGCAGACGCCATGATTCTTCAACCTGAGACAGATGTAGGCTAGAATCTTTCCTGGTTAGCTACCGCCTCGTGGTGCTACACAGATTATTAGAAATGGGTTAATGAAGATGTGATAGTTAGCCAATAAGGGACTAGAGATAATGGGCCAGGCAGTGTTTAAATGAATACAATTTGTGTGTTGTTATTTTGGGTGTAAAGCTAGCCGTGCAGGAGCTGGGCAGGACAAAAAGCAGGCCATTTAGTTTTATAACATTCATTACGTTCTGCTTATACCACTCTTGGAGATTTCTAGCTTCTATCTCCATATTTTCCAATTCCCCAATTTAATAGCTCCAAAAACTTTTCGACCAGGTATCCAGGTGGTCACAGCCATGACCTTGATCCTGGTACCAATTTTCTTAGAGTAGGACTTTCATTTCTGTGACAAAATACCCAAGGAAAGCAACTTTAGGGAAGACAAATTCCTTTTAAGATAGAGGGGCATCTCGCCTCCTGACGGCCGGAAAGTATAGAGCAAGAACCCTGTACTCACAAGCTCTGTCTGTGTTCCCTTTCATCCCACTAACACCCTCCAGTTTATAACACAGTTTTCACAGGGATTTTTTTTACCCACTCACAGCTCTCTGAAATGGGTGGGCAGGCACACTAGAAGTTTGTGTAATTAGACACCTAGATGTTCTCAATCCAACCATGCTGTGAGTAAACATTACATCTCCCATAGACTCTGTCTCCTAACAGATAATGACATGTTGAGAATAAGGGGACATGCATATTAGTCCCTTTGGCTGTCTCTATTATAAAATTGAGTCTTATATCTCTATCTATCCACTATCTTCTGTCTATCTATCTATCTATCTATCTATCTATCTATCTATCTATCTATCTATCATCTATCTATCTATCTGTCTATCTATCTATCTATCATCTATCTATCTACTATCTATCTATCTATCATCTATCTATCTATCTATCTATCTATCTATTTATCTATCTATCTATCATCTGTCTACTATCTATCTATCTATCTATCTATCCATCTACTATCTATCTATCTAATTTTATTGTACCTCTAATAATGGAAAGAACTTGATGAGAAAACAGCTCAGTATTGTCTGTATAAGGGTTTCCTAATGGAGCCACAATATAATATCCCAGACTAGGTAGCTTAAGAAATAAATATATGAGTAAAAAATAAGCAGAAAAAGAAAATTTCTCCCAGGCACGCCCACAGCTTGGGTTTTAGTTGATTCCAGATGTAACCAAGTTGACCAGCAGGATTAGTCGTTACAATAAATATTTCTTTTTCACAGGTACTTAAAGCAAAGCTAACAGTGTGTCTTTCATTTCTGATTAAATTAGATGTTCTTCTTAAGTTTCATAATGTCCTCTGTATTAGATATAGCTTAAATATGTAGTTTAGTATTTATATGTACTCCATAAATTCTTAATCTAAAGAGACATTTGTTATTATTGTTCTTTTTGGACATGGTCTCACTACATACCTCTGGCTGTCCTGAAACTTACTATACAGACCAGACTAGCCTCCAGCTTACAAAGATTTGTTTGTCTCTTCCTCCCAAGCACAACCACATCCAGACTTATAGAAGTATAGATATGTTTCTTACTAACAAAAATGCTTTATCAAGGATTAAGTACACGAAACTATCATCATTTAAAAAAATGTAAATGTAATCTGATGAAACATTATTGAGCTGCTTAGACGTTTGTGATCTTTTATGTAATGATCAAAAACCAGTGAAAAGGGTGGAGAGCATGACTCAGTGGTTAGGTCTGCTGGCATCTTCATTATCTCCTCCTACTTCCTCTCTCTGCCCAGAAGTCCTGCCTATACTTCCTGCCTAGCTATTGGCTGTTCAGTTCTTTATTAAACCAATCACAGCAATATAGCTCCACACAGTATACAAATATCCCACACCACTTGACCCCTTGGGAATTCTCTTATCTCAGCTTTCTGAGTGCTGGGATTACAGGTTTGTGACTCTACTTCTAGCCACTCCATCTTTTTGTAAATATTATTGGATATAAGATTACCATTCTTATTGGATTAAATCTCTCATGGTTTACATAAGAATCATCCCACAGAAGGCATGTATGTCGAAGGCTTGGCTTTCAGCTGGTGAAGCTACTGAGAGAACCAGGAGGTCTCTGCCTTCATCAGTGGATTAATCCCTTGATGGACTGATAATATGATTGTTGGAAAGTGGTGGGGAATAGAAGGTGAGGCCTACCTGGAATAAAGAGGCCGCTGGTGGTGTGCCCTGGAAATACAAGCGTGGACCCAAGCCTTTCTTCTCATCGTTCTCTCTTCCTGGTGGCTGTGAGGTGAACTTTGCTGCATTAGCCCTTCAGCCTTACGGTTCAGCTTCCACAGTTTAGGAACAGAAGGTCTGATCCATGAACTGAAACCTCCCAGACCGTAAGGAGGAAAACCCTTCTCTATATTTCTTCCTTCTAGGTGCTCTGGCACAGCGAGGGAAGTCTGATAAAAACAGACCGCTACCCGGTCACTCCTCAAACCTCTCATTATGATCTGAAAGGGCCTGTCTCCAAATCCATTCACCTTGTGTGTTACAACTTTGACATAATGGATTTTGAGATAGACAGTTTAGTTTAGGGTAAAGATTCATGCAAATTTTGCATTAAATGCCAAAGTTATATGAACAATTAACAGGAAAACATCAAACTCTACCGCTGCCTGGTTATCTTGGGAAGAGATCTCTGAGTGTCTCCTGAGACTGACTGGCCTATAGGAGTGTCATTCTAGGACTTCAAATATCTTGCTATTGTCTTTATTTTTACCACACTCATGTTTCCCTGTGCTATAGTTAATTTATTATCTTTCTGTAAATTGACTCCCATATCTCGATATTATAAATGTGATGATGAATTTTAAGTGTCAAATTGCCACAACTTTGCATCATTTGAGAAGAGAATTTGCATGAGAAATTGCCTACATCAGTTTGGCCTATGGGCATGGTTTTTGGGGGATTGTCGAGATGTAGGAAGTCCTGGCCTATTATGGGTGGCACTGTTATCATTTTTCTCCCCCGCCACCTTCCTTCCCTTCCCTTTCTCCTCCATTACCCACTAAGTAAACTCTATACCCCAGCTCTTGCTGCATGAAGTATCTATCTGTCTCTTACCCGCTGTGGTCCTCCCATCTGCAAGGGGACATGTTGAGGCCTCAGGTGACCTGCACGACCCCTTGTGGGACTGGCCAGGGGTCACCCGTTTTATAAATGATAACAGGCATCCTTCCAGAAGCAAGTGGAACTGAACTATACAAAGAGAGGAGAAATCAAGATAGCAGTAACTAAGCAGGCAGCACACACATTCCTTTTTCTGTGCTCTTGACTGTGGCTGAGTGTGACCAGCCATGATGGACTATGATCTGGAACTATAAGCCAGATAAACCTTTCCTTCACTAAATAGCTTTTTAGTTAGAGCATTTTATCCTAGCAGTAGGGATGAAACCAGAACAATAAATTTATATGAAATATAATATATAGATCATTAGCACAAAAGAAAGTCTTCCTTGAATTTACAAATAGCAATCACAAACTAAACCAGGGAATACGATGTTTTGCTAAATTTTCCTGCTGCGTGATTTGACAGGTGGATTGTACTCACTGTGTGCCAGGTAGCCGGGCACATTGTCTTCATGAACCAACGGTTCACCTTGTTTCCCTTGCTTATGGAGGAATAATTAAGCTACAGAGGAGCCTGCTTCTAGATCTTTAAATGAGAGAATCATATTTTACCTCTACGGTTCGATGGTGAAAGTCCTAGATATCTCTGTCCTCATTCTCAGCGTGAACACTGCAAACTCGTGTCAAATAAAAACAAACCTAAACTCTTTCTGATTCTAAGAAGTAGCATCAAGAGTTTGGCCAGTGCAGCACTCCAGGAGCCCCAACTAAGAAGCCGCAGATGTCCCATTGGGGTTTTGCTGGAGAGGAAAACATTGGATGGACAGAGAGTCAGGTCAGAGCAGGTTCAGGGATCTGGTTCTTCTTTGTGGGCTTCCAGGGAACCCTTTGCAATCAGAGATCCTTTCTTAGCAGGAGCAGCCAGGAGGCGGGGGTAGGAGTGGTGGTGGTGGTGGTGGTTGGGGTGGGGGATGGGGGGATGAGGGAGAGATGGGAAAGCGGTAGTTTAAAAGGGTGGTGGAGATGGAAGCTCCTGAGACCAGCCAGGAGTCAAGAAAGCACTAACCGCTAGTGCAAGGGTAGCAGAAAGGATGACTTACGTACTGAAAGATCCTTCTGGAAAAGGTCCCCCAGAATACTTTGGATTCCTGCCTTTGGAATCACTTGGGTCTCCCACAGCAAAAGCTTCCACAAAGCTCACAGAAGTGAAGTCTGTCCGCTCCAGTTGGCTAAAACCACATGCATGCTCATATTCGTGTATGTTAACATATATTTTAATCTTGGTGGTACACGTAAAGTTACAGACATGAGAAATCCTTTCATTGGGTCTTTGGTGATTTATTTATAGCAACATGACTGAGATAATACATTTGCATCACTATGTATGACATAGAAATACCATAAAGTATTCCCTTTCTTCCCTGTGGCCTTACATCCACAGCAGAAGACAGAAAGAGTGGACTTTCTCTTTGTTCCCTTAGCTCAGCTGTGTCAGGCTGTCCTGACAGTCCGGTGGAAAACCGACAAGCTCACCCAGGCCATCCCCAACCCACTCTCATCCCAGAAACCGGCTTTAAGAAACGCCAGCCAGGGAGTGGCGGTCCAGCCAGGTCCAGCCAGCCAGTGATCTGGGGGTGGCTGACCTCTGAGCCACGCTTGGCTTTGCCACGGTCCCCAGCGCTGTGTTGGAGGTGGGCCCTGGCATTCACAGGGCCATTTTGTGCCCTCCCAGCGCAGTTAGTGTCCCTTGCAGTCAGCAGGGGTCTAGGCCCTGGCAGCCTGAGCTTTAAAAGTCGCTTTGTGCAAATGAACCTCTTCCAGAAACAATCTTAGAGCCCAGGGCCCAAAGATTTCCAGATCCCGGAGAAATGCTGGCGGGATTAAACTCTCCAGGGCTTGGGAGCAGGGGGCGGGAGTGTGTTTATATTTTCTTCGCATCCTTTTGGGATGGGGGGGGAGGGCGGGGAGGGGGAGGGGCCGAGGAGGGAGAATCTTCATTTATATGCTAATAGTTGCCCGCACCCAGGCTAAACTGGGCGAACTATTTCATGGGAAACTGACAATTTTTGTCAGCCAGGCTGCGCCTTCACATCTCAATGGGCCAATAATCTTGATTAGCAAAACAATTGGGGGCCTTGGGTTCTCGCTCAGGTTACACTGGGCCAGTTTGTGCATAGCTGGGGCCTCGGAGATGGAACTCATTGTCCCGAGCCAGGAGTTTAGGCAAATGAAGGGGACCACTGAGCTGGGGGAGGGAGGTAATGGACAAAAGGGGTTAATTTGATTGACCGAATCTTCATCGTTTTATAACAATCATTTACTTAGCAAGTAATTCGAAAGAAACCAGTGGCGCCGACAGGAAATTGGAGGCTGTATCTATGTGCCCCAGATGTGTGGGAATTTGAATTGCCTCCTCCTTCCACTAGCCAACCAGGGGAAAAAGTAAAACAAAACAAAACTCAACAAAAACAACAATAAAAAAATCGCAACCCTTCGGGGCCCTAATTACTACATGCACAGTAAGTCCTTATCTAAAAATACGCACATACATACACACACACCCCTACAGTCACTTCAGGCCATGGCCAGCACCTCATATCATATCGACACACACACACACACACACACACACACACACACACACACACACACACACACAGAGTCACTGCAGGCCATGGCCAGCACCTCATATCGACACACACACACACACACACACACACACACACACACACACACACACACACACACAGTCACTGCGGGCCACTGCCAGCACCTCATATCGCCGCGGATCGGCTTTCGGTTTTAGTTCAGGGATTGCTAATTGATTCAGGACGCAGCGCCGGCTTCCTCCTTCGAGGAACTCCGAAGCCTCACTCTGAAGACTCGGAGAGCTGCGGAGGCGCGATTTTCGGCGCGCCCCACTGGCCCCGTTTCGTGTTTGCACACACGCGGCCAGAACGGCTGCTGCAGTCCCTGAAAGCGGGTAGGATTTCGTCCACACCCGTGGCGAGGGACCGCCCCGCGCTGCGGTTGCTACAAAACGGCAGTTCAGCGTGGCAGGGGTTAATTTATTGGAAACTTTAACTTTTTGAAACAGTGAAGAACGCACTACAAGTGACTATAAAGATACAGCGAGGTCCCGTGGACCCCCGCGGTGCGGAGTTTTCAGTAACTGGGAATTTGACCATACTATACAGCTAACCACAGATCTCACTGCGGGTCACAAGTTTTAAATACTCCTGTGTACGTTGTTTCTTTTTCTTTCTTTTCTTTTTCCGGCACGTGCATGTGTGCTTCTATGTTTTAGTTTTAATGAACTGAAATTACACTACAACATTTCAGAGCTGGGAAGATTGTGGTGGTTGTGTGTGTGTGTGTGTGTGTGTGTGTGTGAGAGAGAGAGAGAGAGAGAGAGAGAGAGAGAGAGAGAGAGAGAGAGAGAGAGAGAGAGAGAAGTGGTCTTTCCACCCACTCCCTCCTGTCCTGAGCACCCTCACTGCAATCCCCGACTACCTCCCATCTCAGAAGCATGTTTTCCTTAGCAGCTACCACAACCCACCTCCCCTAACCTTTTTAAATATCTTGCTCCCTTCTCCTCTGAAAGTCCTGGCAAGGAGACACAATTTTAGTGACTCAGATTGAGCCAGTCTAACTCGGTGGCCCTGCCTTCAAGTCATCCCCCAGAGTTTTCAAACTCTCTCTGACAGAATGGACCCAAATTCTGAGTCTCTGGAGATGAGACCATTACGGCTTGAGGCTAAAATGGTTACCACAGATTCATGTTTTGAACAAATGGTCCCCAGTTGGTGGTTCCCCTTTTAGAAGGTTCTGGAAACTTTGGGAGGTAGGGACTAGTTGGATGGAGTGGGTCACTAGGGGTGGGTTATTGTATATTCTCCTGGGACCAACTTTCCTGACTACTCTCTCACTTCGCGGTACACTGGTTTGAACAGCAGAACTTTATTTAGACTTTTGCAAAGGGAGGCAGAAAAGGCAGAGAGGAGAGCTGCCCTTTTAAAGGTGTTTAATGGCAGAAAATTTGCAAGGATGTGGTCTTAGATCTCACCCACATGGATGGATGGGATATACGTCCCTTGCCAAGAAGACAGGAGCAAACAGGATGTATGGGATACATGTCCCTTGCCAAGAAGACAGGAGCAAATGCCCATGCCAGTTGTCCAGTGGATGAGAGAAATACCCCACAGAAAGAAGCCGTCTGCAACCTCCATAGGAGGAAATGACTCTGGAGCCCGCAAGGGAAGCTGGGAAGGGCAGTCTTGGCACTGGAAGCTGACTTTCTGCTTTTTCCATCTCTAATCTACTGATTAATAATCTAACAGTCCTCCCTTGCATACTCCTTCAGTCAGAACATTCTATGCCTGTGCATGGGGCCAAGTAAATGTGAACTGAGGTCTCTGTAGCCCTGAGCCAAAGTAAATTCTCCTACCTTATATTCTGTCAAGTAAAAACTCAGCCATAGCAATGCAAACCTAACTGAAAAAGAGGACACAGGTATGAATATTGCTTTTAAGAATCTCGGCTGAGTGAGCACCAGGGATTGTCTTGTAGATAGAGGTTTCTGTCCTGCCCAGTCCCATAACCATTCAGTCCCAAACAAACACAAAGAGGCTTATACTAATTATAAACTGTTTGACCTATTGCTCAGACTTATTATTAACTAGCTCTTATCACTTAAATTCACTCACAATTCTTGTCTATGCTTAGCCATGTGGCTTGGTACATTTTTTTTTCTCAGTGAGTCATTTTCATATTGTCTCCTTTGTGTCTGGTTGGTGACTGTGTCTCTGCTTTTTTCCTTCCCAGAACTTTCTTAGTCTAGATACCCTGCCTATACTTCCTGCCTGGCTACTGACCAATATGACTGACAAATCTATAGTGTACAAAAGCATTATCCCAAAGCACTGCCTGGAAACCCTCAGGTTGTTGAAGGTAGCCTGGAGGTGGTGGCGCACACCTTTAATCCCAGCACTCAGGAGGCAGAGGCAGGCAGGTCTCTGTGAGTTCGAGGTCAGTCTGGTCTACAGAATTAGTTCCAGGACAGTTAGGGCTGTTACACAGAGAGACCCTGTCTAGAAAAAAAAAACAAAGCAAACCAAACAAAACCAAAAGGGTGCTGAAGGTAGACCCACCCCATTTAGAGTAAAATACAGCACTCAACTAAATTTAACCTTGAAGCTAACAGTGATAATAACTTCTTGCTATAAATGTATTTTAACTCCTGTCTAGCATACACTTAGGCTAAAAATGCTTGAAATGTAGTGGAGTATCCTATACTTGTGTTTGCTAAGTCTGTCATGATGATATACACACAAGACTTTCTATTTCACACCACATTCTCACTAACAAGATTCCAAGACCTTTGCCAGGGAAGGAATTGGACTGGGACACATTCTGAGACTGGCTCCAGTGGCTGTCCCCTCAGCGCTGGTCTTGATATTGCTTCATATTCTTTCCTCCTTGCTGCAGGCTGCAGCTATCCCTAGTGTCAGAAAATTGAGAAAGTGAGGACAAATACCAACACCAGATTTGGGCAAAGGTGACCTATGACCTTTAATTTGTTGGCTAATACTGTGCTGTCATTTCCCCCGATCCACAGTAGGGCATGCCCTAGCTGCTCAGTGTGATTCTTGTATATGAAGCAGCAGTGGCACCCAGGAGCATGATACTGTGGAGAAAGAGTTTTCCTGTTTTAGTTTAGTGTCCAGAAGCGTGTGAATCAATGCAGTCATAGACAGAGTAACAAAGAAAAAGACTCACACTTGATGAACACGGTGAGGACATGCATGCTGAAGAGCTCACGGGGGTGATTGGAATTGGGGTCCATGTAATTAACTTACAGGAGAAAGGGAGTAGGAACCAAAGGCAAAAAAGGCAAGGGATGTTTTGGAAAAGGTAAAAGGCAGGACGGCAGGTGGATGTCTGTCTCGGGGTAGAGGCAACATTTTCTCTCAGAGAATCAAAGTTTACAGTTGTTCCTGAGAATGGTACTTATGACAATTGAGTAGTTATACTGATTCTCATTGGAATTGCTGTCCCTTCCCCACCTCTGGGTCAGAGTCTGCTGGCTCCTCAGAAGTTGTGAGGTGTGGGGTCCTAAGTGCAGCTGCCAACCGAGTTTTTAGATAGTGTCCTTATCTGAAACACAGGATTTCTGTGTGGTACACGGTCCTGTGGGTATATCTCAGTCTCTTGGGAGAGGTAGGCTTTCTCTGTCACCCCTCTAGGAAGATGAAAGAAACTAGATTTCTTTTTTTTCTTTCTCTGCAGCCATAACAGCTGATTATAGCCTGGGTCTTTAATAAATAATCGGGATCCTTTGGAGGTGGGGAGGACCAAATTCAAAGTACCCACAGATTCAGCATCTGGGGAAAGCTTGACTTTGTTTCCAAGATGGCTTGTTTCTGTGTCTTCTGGAAGGGATGAATACTTTGTCCCTCCATGGTAACAAGGACGAGAGAGAAAGGCAACTCTCTGAAGGTTTTCTCACAGGATGTGAGTCCCTTCATGAGAGTGGTACCTCCATCATTTAATCGCTCCACAATTTAATAAGGAAGGCCCCATTCTCAAGACCATCACCCTGAGTGTTGAGAGAGCTGCAGGCCTCTTCCCACAGCCCAGTTCCTGGTCGCCTGGCTAGCTTATGCCCCGAAATAACAACACACAAATTGTATTCATTTAAACACTGCCTGGCCCATTAGCTCTAGCTTCTTACTGGCTAATTCTTACATCTTGATTACCTATTTCTATTAATGTATGTAGCATCCCAAGGTGCGCTTACCAGGAAGATTCTAGCCTATGTCTGTCTATCCTGGGTCGGAGCTTCATCGTGTCTGCCCCAGAGAGCAGAGCTATGGTGTCTGAGCTCACTTCCTCTTCCTCCCAGCATTCTGTTCTGTTTACTCCACTCACCTATGTTCTAACCTATCAGGGCTAAGCAGTTTCTTTATTAATTAACCAATGACCTTTCTCCATCACGGGTCCAGTTCCCAGGAGGAAGCTTAGAAACACAAATCATAGCAGCAAGAATGCAAGAGGCAGACCCAGGAGGCAGAAATGAACCTGTCGTTGGTCTGGACATGCATATGAGCTGCTCAGAGAGTTCTGACTAGGAGCCTGACAGTATTTCTAGGAGACAATGAGCCAGAATGATCCCTGATCAGCTCGTCCAAGCAAGAAGACCTCTGCACAGAGAAGATCCCCCAGACTGAACAAGACCAAGCCTTCACCATGATGCCCTCTGTGCCCTCCCCTCCCCTGTCCTAATGTGCTCAGCAATACAAGTAAGAGAGTTTGCTCACAGTCAGGGCTTTCCAACACTCTGCACTGGTTTCCTTTCACCTTGGTTGAAACCAGCATTAGTCATGGACAACCATCTAGGAGGTATTGTTATAGAGCCAGAGGTTTACCCTGCAGAGGCTCCACACCCTGCAGAGGCTCCACCTTCCACAGAGGCTCCACACCCAGCACAGGCTCCACACCCAGCAGAGGTTCCACGCTACACAGAGGCTTCATGCTCTCTACAGAGGCTCCACACCCTGCCGAGGCTCCACATTCCACAGAGACTTCACACCTGGCAGAGGCTCCATGCTCCACAGAGGCTCCATACCCTGCAGAGGCTCATGCTCTCTACAGAGGCTCCACACCCTGCAGAGGCTCCACACCCAGCAGAGGTTCCACATTTCACAGAGGTCCCATGCTCTCTACAGAGGCTCCACATTCCACAGAGACTTCACACCTGGCAGAGGCTCCATGCTCCACAGAGGCTCCATACCCTGCAGAGGCTCCATGTTCCACAGAGGCTCCACACCCAACAGAGGCTCCACTCCCCGCAGAGGTTCCCTTTATTTAATCACGCTGCTAACTCCTTTTATTATGAAACGTGATTTCCTCAAGGCGATGAAAAACTTTCCCAGTTATCTCTTGGGAAGCAGACTCTTTCCCGTTTTCGTAGAAGCTGAGTTTAGTTGTAAGAACTAGGAAGGTCGCCAAAGCAGATTTGTATATAAGTTACATTCATGCTCTATAAGCCCCTGCTTCAAGGTAGAGGAATTAACACATCACTCTTTTCAAAGGGAAGTCATTTTTTTTAATTAGCTAAGGCCAGGACGCTTGTCTGCTTCATATTTGAAGGCAAGAGTTAGTACAAATTGCAAAGTGTCATATTTCAGATCAACGTATTGACTGGTCTTAAGCTTTTCTTTGTTATGTTTTGTAATTTATCAGATTCTAACCTGTTCAAACTAGGAGAGAGCCTAGAAGTCACTTGCTTCAGGGGATATTGACAATGTTTCTTCTTTTGCTTTAACGCTGGGCAGAGAATGAGGATTATACCGAGAGGAATCTGAAGCTAGGCTTTAGCTTAGTAGGAAAGATAGAAATGCTGTGATTGATTAGTGATGTCTGCTCAGAACCACCATGTTGAAGTGGCAGCACTATACCATATGTTAGTAGTGTGGAACTAGCCCATTCCTCATTTTGCAGACGAGAAAACTGCCTGCCAGAGAGTGAGAACAGCTAAAAGTTTCAGATGAGTCAAGATTGTTGTAAGGAGGCTGCTTGTTTGTTCCCAGCTGCTCAGCCCCAAAATAATCACACAGAAAGCATTGGTTTAATAAAGATCTCAATGGCCAAGAGCTAGGCAGAAGAGGATGGGTGGGATTTCCAAGGAGAAAGAGAAAGAGGAGAGTAGTAGAATCTAAGTGTGAATGGATTTCACCAGCAGATTTGGAACAAGTTAGATTTGCTATATTGAGGAAAGGTAGAGACCAATCAGAAGGTTCCATAGGCAGAGACACACAAATAAACATTCTGCAATACTGATACAGACAAATAGTAAAGACTCCAAACTTGCTTTTTCTCTTTTATTGAAAATATTTTTTCCTCATACTATATCCTAATTTTGGATTCACCTCCCTCTGTTCATCCCAGTTTCTCCCCCGCTACACCAAGCCTGTTGAGTGGAACAGAGTAATTATTCATGTACTTACTAATACAGCAACAAAGTGGGTCATAGATCAGATGTTCATGAACATAGTTTTGGCAGTGTTGGGTTAATGATTTTTAAAGGTATACCTTTATGAATGAACGAACTATAATTGTTTTAATATTCAATAGGGCACTCTGACTCCCTAACAACTGACTTGAAATTGTTATCAATGCAAGAGACTAAGAACTGTAGTTCATTGTTAGGAGTATAAATCTGTTTTCCCTTCTGGGAAAACAACTCCAAGAGAGACCTTAAATGTGGAAATACTCTACTTATTCACGGTCTCCTGTTGCTTGCTCTTGTTCTATTAAAGAAAGAGTCAATTATTTTTATTTTATGTGTATGAGTGTTTTGCCTGAGTATATGTATATGTACCATGTGTGTGCCTGGGACCAGATGAGGTTGTCAGATACCCAGTGCAGTCACTGGAGTTACAGATAGTTGTGATCCATCATATGGGTGTTGGGATCTGAACTTTGGTCTTCTGGAAGAGCAATAAGTGCTTTTAACTACGGAGCCATCTTTCTATCCTCTTGTCTTTGTACTTGAGACAAAGTTTCCCTATGTATCCCTTGCTGTCTTCAAAGTCATTTCCTCTTGCCTCGCCCTTCTAAATGTTGGGACTACTGGTGTGCCCCAGTGCCCATGTAGTTATCTTAATACAAGCAAACAAACTGCTATTTGTGTGTAGCACAGATCCGAGGAATTCACAGAGAACAATTGTCTATACATGATGATGTGTCAATTTATTAGCTTTCTTAGATCTAATTTATTTGCTAATGACTAAATCCTCTGAGAACTGAAAGGGCTAAAACTAAAGTCCTTTTTTTTGTACAAGGTTGGAAGTTATGGCAGAAACTAAAATCCTTTTAGAATAAGAAAAGTTCCGCTTTAGCCCATAGTCGGATGGCTAAAAACTACATTTCCCTGCTACCCTTGCAGCAAGCTGAGAGAAGCTGGCAGAACACAGTGGGAGACAGAAGGTATTCATCCTTGATATCACTGAGGTACCATTTTAGTTCTGGGCCATACAAGGAAATAAAATGCTATCTTATTTGGACCATGGCTTTTTGGGGCACTCCTGAGGGAAGGGAGATGCGCATTCCTAGGGGTTGGGCCTTATGGGTTACAGTGACTCTGCCTCTGGCCCTAGCTGTCTGCTTCTGGGTCAATGCCCTGTGATCAGCTGCTGGTACATGCTCCTGCTGCCATGTCCTCACCACATGAGCCTCAGGGTCCAGTCACTTCTCGATGTCTACACCATATGAACTGTAAGTTAAAAATCTCCACCCACAGGCAAGTTTCTCCATGGTTATTAATCAAGATTTTTTTTTTTTAAATTCTATTGACAAGTCATTGAAGTTAGGCTAATGTCCAAACTATTTATACAGCCCTGGAGGGTCCTGACTTTGCCCATTCCTACCTTCCCACAACCACTCCCACCATTGGCCTTCCTTTTCTGCTGTTATTGTGAGTACCTTTGAGTTGTCTTCTCATTGGTCATCCTCCTGTAGCCACTCCCTTCTTCTTAGTAATGGTTGGATTTAAAAATCGGCTCTCTGGAGAGCAGATCTGCCTGAGGACCCATCTGAAGTCTATGTAAAGTTTCTCTTACTTTAATTTCCATCATTTTTACCATAACCATCATCATGATCATCATCATCATCGCCATTGTCATCATCATCATTGTGGCCCTCATTGCTTTTTCTTTTTTCTCCTCCCTCTTCTTCCTCTTCCCCATTTCCTCCTCCTTGTCACCTAGCTCCTTTCTTTTTTCCCTTCTTCCACATTCCCCTCTTCTCTTGATGGAGGAGGGTCATTTTTCTATCTGTTGTTTCATTGGTTAAGTAACTGCTTGGCCTCTGATAGGGCAGAAAATTAGGTAGGCGGAGTAGACAGAACAGAATGCTGGGAGAAAGAAGCTGAGTCAGAGAGTCGCCATGATTCTCCTACCGGACACAGACGCAGTTTAAGATCTTCCCTGGTAAGACCCCTCGTGGTGTTACAGGGATATTAGAAATGGGTTAGATCAATATGTAAGAGATAGCCAATAAGAGGCTGGAACTAATGGGCCAGGCAGTGTTTAAAAGAATACAGTTTTCCGTGTAATTATTTCAGATAAAGCTAGCCTGGTGGCGAGACGCAGCTCGCTGCTCCTAACTTAACATTCTCTTTTTTTCCCTTGTCCTTATTATTTTTCCATAATGACATCACCATCAGTAGCCAGTTAGCTTCTTAGCTTATGTTCTCTCTTCCAGGGAGAGCACCAGCTTCAAGATGATGTGGGCTTAGCAACCCATGGACTGTAGACATGCCAGGAATGTAGTAGGTGTTCAGTAAATATCCTCTGAACCATCACAGGAGACCTTTTATGAGACTTTTTATGAGATGTTCAAACTGGACAAATAAGGAAATAGGGAACAGGTTCATGGACTCAGAAGGGTGATCAACTCTCTCACGGGTTGGTGAATCTCATGCATTCACCACTCTGTAGAGTGGGGACTCTTTTTTTTTCTAGATTAAATCTAGGCTTTTTCTTATTTTTCTACAGTTCATCTATTGATGATGGCCATCGTGAATGTTTATTTATCTAATGTGATTTGATAAAGGAGATGTCTGGCATTACGACACACTTGCGTGTACAAATAGAAAGCAGAGAGCTATGAGCAATTATTTTCCTTTTGGCCCTTTTTGGGTCAGAATGTGAGAAAAGAATATGTTTTTGAACTCAGTTCTTGGGTCAGGCTTGATAGGTAGTGTCCACGACACGGCAGTTTTGATCTTATCTTGAGAGCATACCATGAAATATAAAGGAAAAGAGACGCCAGGATAAAGGTTTAAAATGAGTTTATTGACAGATTTCTAAGAGAAACTAACAGATTTGGTCGTGTTCCTGGCTTCCCTCGATTGGGGAAGAGGGCTTGTCCAGCCAGAGCTGTGTTTGGTTATAGATTAATAATGTAAGGTACAAATAGTTCAGAACATTACAGAAAACAGAAACTACAATAGCCAACAAACGGGAGTTCAAAGGTTTCTGGAATCCGCTGAGTGTTCTTGCTCAGACATTTTTGAAAGAGGTGATGCAATACAGATCTTGGAGCTTTGCAACACAAACAGCAGATCGATTTCTGCCTGAATATCATTGCGGATTGAGCAACCATTCCACAAAGGCCGGGAGGAAGGCAAACAGAAAGGGCACAGAATGTAGACTGTCAATCAAAGAATAATCCAGTAATTCCTCTGCAGCAAATGTGCCTTTTCTATTGATTCTCCATTGCCCTGGGTTGAAAGAAGACGGGACTTTGGGCTGTTTCCAGATCCCGAATGGCTCTGACAGAGTCAAGTGGAAGGATTGAAGCCCCTTGTGAGTAGCCAGGCATGGCAGCCTACGATTGCAATCTCAGTATCGCGGAGGCTCTAGAACGAGTTCAAGACCGTTCTGGATAATTTGTCAAGATTCCATCTCAAAAAGCAAAAATCCGCTGTAACTGTAGCTGCTGGGTAGAGTATATGCCTAGCAGATATAGGCCCTGGGCTCGAACAATCCCCAGTACTGGAGAGAAAAATAAGTCATGTCATACTGCTTAAAAAAAAACCCTAAATGCCTTCACATGAAGACTAAGTTACTGGATGGTCTTCTGGAGGTACGGCAGCCAAGCTGTGATTTTTAAGGATGAAGTTCTCATTGGATTATGGTTTGTCTGGAGACCTAGTGTCTTCAGGCTAGTGTCTTAGCAGTTAGACATTGTAGACAATGGTTTTCACTGTGGCACGTGATAAAACAGACTCATGGAGTACCATTTTACCCCTCTGTCTTCTTAGGCTGTTGGGAGCCATTTTTGGATGATAGAATTATATCAGATGGAGCTTTTTTTTTAAAATCCATCAAAATCCTCTCCTTTTATAGTGTATTTTTAAAATTGTTTGGGTTGTGAATCTTTGAAAAATGTTTTATGATAATTCGGGTTAACTCTATTAAGAAAATTTGTTGGGTGTTTACTTTGCTCTGGCACCCGCTTCGCTGTCCTGAGATGCCTGTAAGGACACTCTGGCGTCTTCCTTGGGAAGACGACTCTAGGAAGCTTCCCTGGGGAACTCAGAAGGCAACAGGCATACATTCATAGTTGTAAACATTTGGTTTCTGTCAGCCTGTGGTGGCCCTGCATTGTCCAACTCTGAGGGCACTTAGTGACGGTAGTCAAGAAAAGCTTAGTGCTTAGGCCTTCGAGGAAAGGGACACTCTGGAGAAGGACCAGCCATTGAGTCTCTGAATTCAGCTTTGGCAAAGCCAGACTCAACTTTGCCAAGAACACGCTGAAAGGCGATGTCTCTTAACTTCGTAATTGAACAGAACTATAGAATGCTAACAAGTGGGACGGTGTTTCTAGAAGGATCCTAGGCCATAAGCATGACTGTAAGGAGTAACTTGAAGGTCTGTCTGGTCCAAAGTTGTCTCGTTTTACTGCAACAGCACTGGAGGCCGAGAGGGGATGGCCTGGTCAAGGTGACAGAAGGAGTCAGGGCTGAAAGTCTGGCCTGGGAGCTGCTGTTATTTAATCCCATCTCCATGGCTGTGATCAAAGGACACAGTTTCTCTCACTCATGAAGCAATAACCTGGCCTTAATAAAAAGTTGGGTAGGTGACTAATGAGCTATGTCTACCATGAAGTGGGTAGCCTTAGTCAACCGCCAAGCCCTGTGCGTGCATAAGCTTTTATGTCGGTGTGACAAGCTCTCATTTGAATGCACAAGTGAGCGCAGAGACCCCTGTGGAAAAATCATTAACCGAGCTGTGGTGGGGCCCACAGGTGGCCAGACCACATGTCTGTGCCACTGCTGGAAGTGATGGGGAGGCCCAAGGCTTACTTCCCACCGTGAGCGCTGGTCTCAGACGCACGAACTCGGGTCCCTTCTGGGAGGTGCGGAACCAACCTGTATGGGCTAGATGACTACCCTCTGCCTACCTGGTCCTCTCTTTGCCTCTTCCCTCGGCACAGGTGTCATGGGCATGTCTGGGCATGGCCATGAGCATGCACTCACATACAATGAGAAGTGGACATGGCTATATTTAATTTTTAGAGGCATCTTAGGACGGTCAACCCTTCCTCTGTCTTTGTTGTTTTCTTTTATGGTTTTCCTTACTCTTTCCGCTCCCTGCTCTTTTTCTCCCCGATGCCTATTTTCTTTGGCAGGATTTTGCTATGTAGTCCAGCAGAGCTTTAAACTGGCAATTCCCTCGCTTCAGTCTCCTGCGTACTCAGATTGCTGGCGTACAGTACATCGCACCGTAGCTGGTTTGTCAGAGGGTTTTTGTTGTTGTCATTGTGTGCTCTTTGTTTTAATTAGAAATCTCTAAATTATTTTTAAAGGCATACCTTTTATTTTTTTGTTTGTTTGTTTATTTATTTATTTTTAAACCTAGTAGTTATCTTCTGCTCTGAATTGGGTCTTGGGTTTTATTGGGTCCGGTAGACCACACTGCAAATCAATGTATCAAACATAGTTGGAAATACACTATGATGGATGTAGTAAGGGATTTTTAATTTTAATTTTTTTATTTTCATGTTTTGTGGGACTGGCTATCCAACCCAGGGCCTGGTTCATGTTGGGCAAGCAGCTTACTCCTGATGTCCATGTCTAGTCTGGCAAAGGTTTCTAACGAAGAAAAGGGGCTATCAAAAGAAGAGCTGTCAGACGACGTGGAGAGAAGACACAACCCTGATCTGACCTAAATACTTGTGCCTCATGATTTTGGGCACACATGGTTTATTTGTACAGGCTGAAGTCACCTCTGTATGCTCCTTTGCAGCAATTGGGAGGGACTTTCCCCATGTGGCTCTAAAGCCATGGAGCCCTCAGGTCCAGTTCAGGCACATTGATCCACCAACCCAAGGGGTCCTTCAAGAACCTTGAAAAACCAAGCCCAGCCTTACAGTTTTTCTCCCAATCCTGAAAGTTCAAAATGAACGCTGCCACCATCCAAAGTCCAAGGTCCCACGTTCTTTACGCCCTAATTTGGTACCAGTGTCAAACTCTTAACCTTCTGAATGTACAAAGAGGTTTTTATTTGAAATCCATGGCACAAACGACCTCTTCAGATTCATAATGAGGCGCGCATTGAATGGAACACGGCTCAAGGTGAGTCACTCATTAATCATAAACAAAACAGCCCCTGATCAAGGACACGTCGGCACACACTGTAAAACGAGGCCGGTTGCCCAATCCCTTTATTTAATATTAACTACATTATGTTTTTCATGTGAGTCCTGAGAAGGTGATTTTTCTCACTTTATTTGGAGGCAGCCCAGTGTGAATAGATAATCACGTTCCCCCAGTGTTGTTCCCCCTGAAGGTCCACTGTGTTCGACAAGACGCTATCAAATCTGGCCTCTCGTGGGGAGGTGGAGTAAGAGGGGCCCTGCGCCCGGAGCTGGAGACTTCAAGCCGGAATCCACCAAGCATAAAAACAGCCACCAACAAGAGTATTACAAACGACATGAATAATATTTGTGATTAATAACAGCTAACCAGAGTCTCATGAGCCAAGAAATGCATGATTACTTTATTACAGATATCTGATACGTTAATTACCTTCAAAAATTTCACCAGTGTTCTCTGTTTTGGCAGAAATTTGAGCAGGAGAAGAGGAAATTTGAACTTTTATGTAAGTTGGAAACAAAGCATCCAGGAGATTGGACTTTGGAAGACCTGGGTACGGTATTTGGTATTTAATTCTGTCGGATGAGGAGGAAATTAAATCACGCCAATAGAACTCAGTGTGAAGACTGAAATTCGAGTCTAGGAGAACTTGGCTGTCATCATTAGAAGCTCGTCTTTACCTTTCGGGACCAAAATGCTCTGGGTGTTAATGTGGGAGGGTAAAGGGATGAGATTGGCAAGGTTGGCTGGGACTGGTTGTAGTCATTTGCCTAAGACCAACCTTGCTGGAAGGATTTTCTCTTTACTCCTGGGAACTTTCCCACACCGGCTCCATTCCCAGGCAAGCTGTCATTCAAGCACCATAGAGCAGACCAGTGGGATTGTGGAGGCGGGGGATTTCACCCAACTACTAATACTGACAGATAGGCTGAGTCGGTAGTTACCAGCGGTCCCAAAGGATGGCAGAACCCTGGCCGCACCAAGTCAGCCACCTGGTTGTGGGCACCAAGAACCGACAGTATTGGGTTTATCTGCTCATCCACAGCTCTCCTCCCAGATGAATCTTCCGGAAGTTTATAGTCAAGGGTAGCATTCCACTGTTGATGGTACATAAAATAGGCTCAAATATTTCTCAGACAGTCAGTCAGTAAGGCAGGCTTTCTGGAAGGGGAGTGCTCATCCTTTGACCCATTTCTTCAGCTGAATTGCCAGGGTGGCAACACTGCAGTTTCTCTCTTCTGTCTACTAAAGGGGTTAGGCCATTCTTTGCATTTAGATCACGGAAGGGAAGATGTCAAGCCACACACGGGGCAGCTGCCCGGGGCGGGGGGGGGGGGGGCAGGCACGAAGGTGAACTTGAACTTACAAAGCACACGTGGACTTGAATTTATGAGAATGTCCCACAGCAAACAAGTGAGCCTGCCACAGCAAAGAAGAATTCACACAGAACATTCTACCTGCCATAGCTTAAGCTGTGAACACCCTGGTCCTAGCGCCATCATCCACCGGTCAGTGCCCTCCAATGGTGTCGACTCAGTGCAGGTGCACTTATTGCTAAAACATCAGATCTGACCATTTTTATCCACATCCTTCTGTGGTTCAGGCTTCTAAGCACCTGGAAAAGGGACAAAGCCAGCCTCTCCTGTCTGCAGTGTGTGCGGACCAATGACGAAATGCTGAAGAGAGTTCACAGTGTCCAGACTAGTGTTTGGGACCCTTAGTCTTCATCATCCCCTTGTCTTAGTTTAGAGTCAGTAGAAGGCTGGTGGGGTGCACTGTTGGGACTAATGAGTCCTGGCCTTTAGCTGCTCTTCCCTGCTAGAGCCTTCTAATTGAAGTTACTAGAAGCTGTGCTTAGCTTAGAGGATCAGAGGATGGGATTTTCACCTGTTGGCCATTGACTGCAGTGTATTTAAGCCTCCATGGTACTATTAAAGATGGGCTTTTGGTACCAGTGTTGGAAGGTCTGTGTGTCAGTCTGTCTCTGCGTGTGTATTCTCAACCTCCAGCCCCTTGCCCGAAGCTCGCAAACTGGCTTCTACCGCTTAGAGCGCAACGGGGGGCTGTGGTGTCTGCGAGGGTGTTTCTAAAGATGATTAGCAGAGCCAACGAGGCATACCTTGAAAGTGAGTGGCACCACCTGTGACTTTGGAGGAAATAAGAGGATTGGGGGAGGAGAAAGCCACACACAATGGCTTCTTCATTGCTCTGCCCCCAGTCTCATTGTGTGATGCTCTGTTTCACCAGTCCTTCCTTCTATGACGGACTGGAAGCTCTCAAACTGTGAGCCAAGATAATATTACCCCCCCCCCCCCAAACACACCGTGAAGCTGATTCTGGCAGATGTGTGAGTCACTGGAGCTGTGAGGCAAACGAGCAAGGGCCTTGATCTGCAGCACACCTGCTTTGTGCCTGGCACAGTGACAGTATGCCAAGGTCAGGTTTCCTCGAATGTGAAAGGTGGGAAATAGTAACCCTTTACATGCAGAAGGCTGTATGGAAGGTCGAAAGTCACATGACTCTTTCAGTACAGAGCTGCAGTGTGTGCAGCTCACAGTGAGCACGGCTAGAACCTGGCAGTTATCCTTGCCGTTAAATCAGTACTATTATCAATCACCAGCTAGCTATTGCTATTACAGTTATTAGTGCTAGCACTATGACTGTTTCTCTCTTTCTTTTAGCCTTTCTAACTCCTCCGCTTGACATCTGGTACACGGATAGCTGCAGGCATCCCTAGGTGCTCAGGCGATTTGGATCTTCGTAAAGGATGGACGCACCAACTCTCAAACATTTCAAGGGCAGGGAAAAGAAACCACTATTATTCTTTGTGTTTCTTCCTTCCTCTCACATTCGCAGGTCTTTGCTCACACTCTGCACGTAGTAGGTGAGTTCTAGTGACTTCTGTGAGCTGGGCGAGTGCAGAGAATTGGGGTTGATTAACAACCCTTTCCTCAGCAGGTGCCGGGGAATTGAGACTAGTTGGCTATATTTGCTGAGGGGCAGCTGGAAGCTCCAAGGGAGTCACTAAGTACCTCCTCCAGTTGTTGCCTGTGGCAGCCTGTGTGCTGTAGGCAGCTTTGATTGAAAACTTAATCAGCAGGTTGCAGGTGCTATCAATAAAGAGGAGAAAGATTGATTTGAATACTTGATAAAGTTTCTTTCAAAGCCTGAAATCCCAAATAGTTGAAAATGTGGAGATAGCAAGTCAAGAGGCAATCAAAGATGGGATGAGGCAGGGTTTTATGAGAATCATAACATTTTCAAGAGAACTGTCTCCTTGGGGGCAAGTCTCAGTCCTGCACAAGGGCTTCAGAAAGCAGATTTGGGACTGGAGAGATGGCTCGCAGTTAAAAGTGCACGTGGCTCTTGCAGAGGACCTGGGCTCAGTTTGCAGGACCCAATGGGTGGTTTACAACCTCTGTAACTCCAAGAGGTTCCACGGGATCTGATGCCCTCTCCTGGCCTCTTCAAGCATCTGCATACACATGGCACACACACACACACACACACACACACACACACACACACACAATCTAACTACATGAAAAGCAGAAAGAAGAAGAAGGAAGATGAACTAGAAATTGTTGAGACTTGCTGATTGGTTTGTGAATGCAGGGCAGTCCCCAGCACTGTGGGCTAGTCATTTCACAGCCACACTGCATATCAGACTCTAAGATGGTCTGGGGTCTCAGAGAAAGCAATGGAGCTGCCTCCTTGAGTCAGATCATAATACGTGTGGGAATGAAAGACAGACAGGCATGCCACGATGTCAGTCTGGGTGGGTAGCAAAGGTTCAGCAAGGTTCCATGCAGGGAGAATGCTCACGTCAACACTGAACAAATAGTGTGTGATCTAGAAGAACACTGAAGACACCAAGTCTCACCTATTTTCTGCTGCTTTGTAATATCCCTTGAGTGCTGGAATCACAGGCATGGCTCCCCGCGTCCTTAAGATGAAAATAAACATTCTATTTCTTGGCTGCCCACACGTCCTCAGGTGGGCTCTGTTCGCCTTCAATCAACCAGTGCGGAGGGGTTATCACCCTAAGGAGTGGTAGAGAGCTCTTCACAGCCTGGGCTCGGTGCTGACTAGTTCTCAGTCCCCGTCTGTTTTCCCCAGATACTCTTGAAGGCACTAATGTCCCTGTATTATGCTTTAGAGCTGAGAAATCTAGGCGGAGAGTGGTTGGCCCCGGGTTACACAGCTAGAAGTGTGGAGTTGGGCTTGGGAGCTCATGAGTCACACTGTTGTATTGCCTACAGACTGTTTAAACATATCTCACATCTGCAAACACAGGACAGCGAAACCCAAAGGCTCACAGCCTTGTAGAGGGTCCTTGCCTGAAGATCTGACCCTGGTCAGGTGTTTAGTGTAGTGCCTGCATAGGGAGTTTCTACTGTGTCTTAACAGAGATTCCTCTCTGTTGTTTTATTTATTTATGTGTGTGTGTGTGTGTGTGTGTGTGTGTGCACAACCTTAGGTGTTTTTCCTCAGGCACCATCCACTGTTGGAAGTCTGCTAAGGAGATTGGTATAGCTGGCATCTGAGCTCTGGGCACCCCTCTGTCTTTTTCCATCTCACAACATCTGGGATTATGAACACATACTTGGCTTTTTACATGGAGCCTAGGCATAAAAATTCAAGTTCTCACACCTGCAAGTCAAGTACTTCTCAGATGGAGTAACTTCTAACCCCTTCCCCCCATCTTTTGAGACAGTCTTACAATCTAGGCCAGGTTGGCCTTAAACTTTTAGCCCTTCTGCCTCAGCACCCGAATTTATGGGCAGGTTCTACCACATGCATCAAGATTCATTCTAAGAAGCAGAGTATCTGTTGAGTCAAGAAGAAAATGGGGACTTAATAAATGGCAGGTGTTGCTATTACAGAGCGATGCTGTTGTCTTCTGAGCACCTTCTCTGTTTCCGTTCTCAGCTTCACTAACGTCTCTCCACCCACCCTTCTGTCTTTTCCAACCACTTCCTCTATCAAATGCAGTTTTAGAGGCATCCTCCAGCCTGATTGTGCTGTTCCCCCGGTTGGGGGTGCATCTCTTGATTTTTGCCCAGTAAATACTTCTTGCTTTGTAATAATAACCGGATTGAAAACTGCTCTTTAGAGATGGCTCAGTGGTTAAGAGCACTGGCTGCTTTTCCAGAGGACCCAGGTTCAATTCTCAGCACCTATATAATATAGCAGCTCACAACTGTCGGTAACTCCAGCTCCAGGGTCTCTGACACTCTCACAGACAGAAGCATGCAGGCAAAAACACCAATGGACATAGAATAAAAGTAAATAAATCATTTTATTGAAAGAAAGGAAGAAGGAAAGAAAGAAGGACAGAAGGAAGGAAGGAAGGAAGGAAGGAAGGAAGGAAGGAAGGAAGACCGAATGAAAGAAAGACAAAGAGAGAAAAGAACCCTGTTCCTCCACGGTGCTGGTCTGACTGTTTGCTGCCTCTCCTGGCCCTATGATCAGAACGCTTTGATTTCTCTCAAAAGGCTCCAGGCTTTGATTACACCTTGATTAGCCCTGACTAATTTTTCTCCAGTGATTCAGAGAAGTAAACAAGAGCATTTACCCCATTGCAGCTCGAGGGCTGGAAGTTGCCTGTGCTCAGGTCTCTCAGTCCCTCCTGAGTCTCACTCAGTGCGCAGTCGGTACATCGCAATTGATCAGTCTCAGCGGCAGGTCATTTTGTGGGAATCCCACTTTAAGATCCGCGTCTTGTCTGCACAGAGGTGGTCGAACGCACTGTTAGCTGCTGCTGAGCCCTTACCAGGAGCAAAGCAATGGGAGGATCCATCGCCTTTCCTAGAACAGAGTGCGGGATGGGATCGGAAGGGATGGGATCAGAAGGGATGGGATCGGAAGGGCCGTGAAGAGTGGTGAGCAGAAGCAGAGGAGCGGGAGAAGCGGCCCAGGCTGTGGCCTCACCCACAGTGCTGTGGACTTGTGAAAACAGAACTATGGTAATAGCGGTCCCCAAACAACCATTAACGTGTAAACTGGAACCAAGGCTGCTGAGGCCATTTACCAACTAGTTGGCTGGCTAAGCTGGGTGGGGTGGGCACTAACTTGGAGCCCCGGAACATCCTTTAGTGAGTGTATCTCAGCCCACTCCCCAGCCCGAGAAGAGCTGTCAGAATCACACATTCCGCCAGGCACTTCAGCAGCGCCCCCCCCCCCCCCAAGTCACTCCACTACAAAAGCAGCTTTTGATTGATCCTCCAGTCACCAAACAGGCAAGAAACAGCTGTCAGGGAGCGTGAGCAACAATTAGCAATGGGAAGAAAACTCAGAGGCTGGGAATTTGGGTTCTGGTCTGGAAGCAAAAAGAGAGTTCTCCATGGAATCGCCCCGAACTGCTTGGCAGGTGACCTAGCTTATACACAGGAATGACAAGGAATTTGGGGACAAATAACTGAAAGCCATGTGAATGCAAATCAGAGACCCTTCCCTGAGACTTGCCCTGATTTGAGGTTTTATGGCTATCACCCAGTCTTCAAAGCAGGCCTCAGAGGGGAAGGATCTCCCTTTTTCTGACAGGGAAATGGGAATGGGGTAGGGGTGAGTGGGGAGGGGCGGGGACAGAATGTCAAGGAGGTAAAGTCTTAGGCCCAAAGTCAGATAGCAAGGAAGAGGTGGTGTAAGGATCTGAGGACCTATCTTGATTTCTTCTCTTCTATTCTTCCTTCTTGCCTCCTTACCTTTACCCTGCTGGCCTCACCTCCTCAACCCCTTCTGAGACAAGGTGTCCTGTAACTGAGGACAACCTTGAACTCTCGCTCTTCCTGTCTCTACCTCATGAATGCTGGGACTCCAATCCAGCAGCACCGAACCTGGGCTAGTGAGGGGTCTCTGTCCTCAGGGCACAAGCGCTCAGAAAACCATCTTCTTCACTCTGGTGGTACTGAAAGGGTTCAAGCTGGAGATGATATGAAATCCTCAAGTACTGCTTTCAGTGTGAACCTTTTCCTTTCTCATCTCTTGGCTCCTTTCCACACTAGCAAGCATGCGAGCGAGCATCTGCTCTGTAGCCTGGAGAGGCCAGAGTCTCCATCTCCCCTCTGGTTGCATGGACCATTCTCCCAACTGCTGTTAGCCAGTTCTCTCCTTGGGAGCTTTCTCGGAAGCTTTGTTGTTGTTGTTTGTATATTTTGTTTTCCAAAGTAGGGAAACCCTTAGTCATCAACCAGCACTAACACATTCAATTATTACCAATGATATTTTTTTAAACTTCTTTATTGGATAAAAAAGACTTCCACTGTGGCACATAATCTTGCACTATGATAGACTTTGGATAGCTATGTTATTTTTTTTTCTTGAAAATATCGACCAAGGACCTAGATTTCAACATTGGTATTACATACTATGTACTTCATAGGTTTCACATAGATTTATGTAGCCTGAGGTTTTTAATAACCAGCGAAACATTCTTTCACATCGATTACCCTGGTTTCCGGAGCAGTTCTGTCTGGCGTTGAGGTTGGGCCCCCTTTTCAGACAACATGAAGCTAATGGTGCTAAGTAGTAAACACGTTTCCATTCCTGAAGGCAGTAATGTCTTTCCCCAGACTCCTTTTATGTGCCCTTCCCACCTCATTTGAAAGAGTTGGTGCTGGGCATTTCAATGAGCTGAGTCCACCATGTTACACACCAGCCTTTGATTTTCTTTATTAAGCCAGACACCAGCAGGCACCAAAGCCTTGTGATGTTCAGGACGTTTGTTTTATGGCTGTATCCTCAAAATGCCTTTGTAAATGATTCTTCAGTCTCATTTTAGAAGCGAGAACAGCAAGGCTTTGGAAGGTGAGTGACTTGCTAGCTTCATGTAGCCAGTAACTGCAGAGGGAATTTAGAGCCAGGCTGCCTGATCTCAGAGTGTGCCTGTCACCCCTCCCCTTTGAGATCAGCGGATATAGGAAGAATCTGTCACTCAAGGCATTGCTGCATTGCTCATTCTTCTCCCTTTTCTTCCCTCATTTCTGGAAACCCCTAGGAAAGTCAACCCCAAACTCAAGCCTTCCTAATATCCGTCCTCCCTTCTCAAAGGAGATGGAGGAGGTAAAGTGCCTGGTTTGTTCACCAGCATCACTGAGGTAGCCTGGCACCAGCTCTTCAGAGGCTCCCAGGAGAACTAGCTCTTGTAGACCAGGCTGGCCTCGACCTCACAGAGATCTGCCTGCTTCTGCCTCCTGAGTGCTGGGATTAAAGGCCTGCGCCACCGCCGCCTGGTTTGGACTGGGCTTCTTTGTCCACACAGGTATGAGAGCATCTAAAGTCACAAAGATATTGAGCAGCTATGGATTGCCAAATCTGGGGAGCACTCTCCAGAAAATGAAGGGGGCAGATAGCAAGCTGGGGAGGGGAGAGCACTTGGCTTTGATAGGATGAGCAGTTACCACTGCTCAGGAGTCCCTGTAGGAGTCTCTCTGACCCTTTTTCACGTTAGAGGGCACATACTCCTTTTTCTTCCCTTTTTGAGGCCCAAAAGAGTTTTTCTCAAAAATTTGCTCTATGGAAATAATCACAATGTATCTGTCTCAGTTAGGGTTTCTAGTGCTGTCACGTGACGCTGTGACCATGGCAACTCTGATAAAGGAAATCATTTCATTGGGATGCTCACTTGCAGTTCAGAGGTGCAGTCCATCATCATATGTTGGGACATGGCGGTACGCAGTCAGGCATGGTGCTGGTTACATCTTGGTCAGAAGGCAACAGGAAGTGCGCTATCTTACTGGGAGTAGTTTGAGCCTATATGAGACCTCAAAACCCACCCCCACAGTGATGACACATTTCCTCCAACAAAGTCACACATCCCATTGGTGACACCGTCTTTGGGGATCATTTTCTTTCAAATCACCACAATATCCAAAGTTTTTTCACTAAAAGAAAGCATTTCTTCCCTGTTCCAATTTGGGAAGGGGGGGCTGAGGGTTGTGAGATGTCACCACTTACTTGTGTGGGGTGAGATGCCCCTGGGTGCTTCAACTTCTGGCAGATCCAAAAGCACCATCATCCCACACACCTCACCCACCCAGGGATCTCATCTCCCTCGGGTGGATGAGAACTCTAGGATCTCTGGGTTGGGTGTGGTCTACACCTAGCGCTTCTCTGCCTGCAAAACAGAACCTAGTTCCCTGCCCTGCCCTTCAGATCCAGTGGATCCCACCCCCACAGAGTCCGAGATACCAAAGACTAGCAAACACTGGAGGTAGCACAACCTTGCCCCTGCCCCCTGGCCCCAGGAGATTTTCAGCTACCTTTCTACAGTGAATTTTGTCCCACAATTTAAAGGGACTGGCTTTGGGCATCCAGGGAATGTATTTAGACCATCCTTACCTCAACCCCCTCCCACTCATAAATCAGTGAAAAGGACCTCAAAGGGCAACTCGTTTGGTCTGATTTGATTGATTTCTTCTGCCTTTTATTTTCTCTGGGAATCTCTGGCCCTTCCCTCAAGCCCCATCCTGGTCTTTATCTGTGTTCTAAGCAAGTTTTCACCAACACTCTGGCTTTGCTCTTTCTCTGGAGTTCTCCTCCCCACTATGTGGCTTCTTGACTGCTATGGAACTGACTTCCATGTTGGCTTAACTCAGAAGTCATGGTTCTATGCTTTTCTCCTTTCTTCTCCTTGCTGTGGCTGCTGAGAGCTACACCTTGCTATCCCTGGGCTTTCTCTCTTCACCTCTAATGAAGTAGTCCTCAGGCTCCCTTCTGAGTCTGTTTAAGAATTCCTAAGTGAGGACCCCAACTTACTTCCCTGGTGACATTTAACAAGTTTGGCAGGAAGCCTCCAGTCCGCTGTTAAGGAAACCTAACAGTAATGGAAAATTAAGGGAGGAACCCAAATACTGGACAAAAGGAAAACTTGATAATTAAGGCTGACACTTACCAAGGGGAAACTGCCCAAACCTGAGAGGGCTCAGAAGGCAAAGGAAGCAGGTGATGGCCGTCCTTCTCCAGTTAGGGCTCTAGGATGACTGGAAGGCACAGGGGAGTAAAGGAGTTGCAGGCCTAGGTAGCAGGCATGGGTGGTGGGGATGCCTCCTTCCTACTCTACCCCCAGATGAAGAACCAATGGGCTTGCCCATCACCAAGGTCCCTGTGTCCCTTTTATTTGATCTTCAGGAAGAAACTAATTTGATCCTCTGGGGCGAAGGCAGGGACTGGAACCTGTGCCCCAGGCTGCTGCAGTGAAGAAGGTTCTGGCCTCCAGCCTTGGTTCATCCACAGAGGCACATGACCTCAACCTCTCAGGTGCTTTCAGAGCACGGTTACTTGAGGTCCCTCAGCTCATGGCCCATAAAACGTCGACATTTGCCCGTGGCCCCACTTTTCCTGCTTGGCAGAAGAGGCTGGAGGATGACACCCAAGGTGTTTTCGGATTGACTCACCAGGATTTAGGCCCCGGATCCCTGGGGGCAGTGGGAGCCCATCTGCCACCTCCGCAGCTGTGGGCCGGTAGCTGCTTAGTGTCTCCCCAAGGCAAATCCAGGATGTTGGCTCCCAGTCTCGAGCCTCCATCACTGGGGCAAAAGTTGGGGGAATCGGCCCCAGAGCTCTTCTGTGGGTCCCTGGGTCATCAGAGCAGAGGGCGGGGGCTACACACTGGAGGACGGTGATTCTATTTTGCCTTTCAGTCTGAAAACGAAAGTGCAAGTGGCCTAGCCTTGCTGGCTCAAGACCATGCCCTTGCTTTTAGACTCTGATCTGAAGGCACCGTGCACCTTGAAGGGGCTGATAACCCTCTTTTCCAGGGGCTTTCCTAGATGCCGCGAGAGTTGAGCTGTATTCTCTGCCCATGAGATGCCAATGCTACCCTTCTCTTAGATACGGCAAGAAAATGACACCAAACCGGGCACAGTTGCTCACACTGCCATCCCAGCGCTTGGGAGGCAAGAAGTTCCAGGCTAGCCTGCCCTTTGCAGTCCAAGCGCCTCGCGCATGTGGAGGAGAATCTCAACTACGGGGCTGCAGAGTCCAGAGATGTGGCTTATCCTTATCACACTACCTATACCGGTCTGCTTCACACCATGTCAAAGTACCTGTGTGTCGTGTGGTGTCTCGGTGTCCATTCTGATTCCACGAGTGTGTGTGGACAGAGGGGATGTCTGTCTTTCCACCAACCTCCAGGGTAAGGCAGGGGCTACTGCTCCTCAGATAACACTTTGAGCGCCAAGGCGGAGGTTAGCAATGGAGGGTAGTGGTTGCAGTTAAGTTCAGCTAAGGAGGTGGGACCCTGCGGAACTCCGCCCAGAAAACTGTAATTATTCACACAGATCTCCTAAAAGTTGGGAACCTAACCCTAGCTTTCTCTCTAACCACATCTTAAGTCCTGTCAGATGGATGGATTGCACCCGTTTCTCCAAGATTCTGATATAGTGCGCGCTTAAGGCGACTTTGGTTTTACCGGCAGATGTTTGGTTTCACAGGCAGATGTTGATGTGCCCACTTTTGGTCTTTCTTGGGCTTCAAGTCTATTACCCACAGCTAGCGTGAGCGGACCTTATCTTCACTGAAACCTAGGACTTCACATCCCGCCTACCACTTTCTCTTTTTCTCATCTTGGAGAAAAAGTCTTCAAGTCTACAAAGACTTTTTTCTTTTTCCCCTCCACCCTCCTGCCTCAGTTAGCAATTGTCTACATGGTACCTACGGAGCCATGTGATCTAGTTATCAGAAAGTGGTGTGGCCCAAAATGCACACACAAACGCACACACACACACACACTCACATACCCGCCAGCATGAGAAGAGACTCGGCTCCAAGAATGGATAACCTTAAACATTAATAAGTAGAAAAATCTGTGAAATCAAAGCATTTTTCTTCTTTTTTTTGTATAATAGCCTTTCATTCTTTTTATGATTTTGTCTTTGAAAGCTCTTTCTGCCGATGACAGATGATATTGTTCTTCCATCCTGCGGCAGACAGAATTAAGGGAGGCAGGGGAAACTATTGTAGAACCCCCATTCTGCAGCACGATTTTTATAATTAATATATAGAACTGAGCAAAGAAAGGTAGGTTATAATGAAATGCAATTAAGAGGTGTTTGTTCTTTCCCCACACATGATGACTATAATTTCCCTGGCTGTTTAGAAGTCAACCATTATCATTACATTTTGCACATATCTCTTCTTATTTTTTTTTTGCCCCCGAATTTGTTTATTTTCAATAAAAAACAAACAAAGCTAGAGTTAGAGAATTTGATATCTGGATGACATTGTCTCGTGCTTATCGCCGCTGGGGAATCATCAAATCTGACACCATTTACGGAATTTCTTGCCCTGGCTTGGCTACTGAGTTTTAATTAATGGACCTTTAAAAATAGCTCCAAATAAAACTGTAATTTCAATTTACAAAAAAAAGGCCTGGGTTGGATGACAACATTATGTTTTCCTGCCATGTGGAAAGGAACCAATCTGATTTTATAGTTATCTGTCATCTTGGACTTTAATTATAACTCTCGTACAACCTGACATTTACACATGCATGCCGGGCTGCCCGAGCTTCGTGCTCGTCATTTTCTTTCTTTTTTTGTCTAGAGTCTCCTCAAGTTGCATGGAAAAATAAGGGTTGAGAGGATCCAGTCCTCGTGTGCAGGAAGGTGGCAGATGAGGGGTTGAGGAGGGCACCATTTTGGGGTCTCACTTTTTGTTTCCTCTGGCCCCTTATGTGGGCGGACGAGCCAAGCACATCAGCATCTGTATAGTGTCTAACCCATTTGGAATCATGGAAAAACTCACTTTGAGCATTGAAGACCCAGCATCCTGTAGAGTAGAGAGCAATCATCAAATATAGGAGATGCTTAATAAAAAAGTGTGTTTCTTGGGATGTGCGCAGGAACAGACACAATTATGGAGCAGAATCTCTGACGGCAACTGCAACGGCAAATTTTTACTCAGCATCTCCGAAGCATGCTGGGACTTGAAGACAGTGGTGGCGTTGATTCTCACGTACTGGGTTTAATTCTGCGTGTTTGTTCAGAAGCACACATTGCAAAGGATGACGATTGCCTCTGAGGTCAAGTTTAATAATCTGGAAGCTGCTATCAGGCAGGTGGCGAGGTCACAAATATGGTATGTTCTTCCGTGCGTGGAGAACCAGAAGTCACAGGAAGAACACGTAAGAAGATGGACATTTCCTTTTATTCTACATATGTATTGTGCTTGATTAAACTGGTAATGCCATTAACACTCTGTAATAGTGCTTTCTGGCCTACAGAGAAGTCAAAGCAGTGAGACAAATAGTGAAACAGAAGAAATATTCTTGGATGGTGTTGGAATGGGACCTGCTTCCGGCTTCAAGCTTCCCTCTGGCCGCCAGACAGTTCTAGTCCAGAGAGGGAGCAATTTGCAGATCTGGGGAGCCTCGATTTCTTTTCCCCGTTTCCCTAATGCCTGCCCTTGCCACCAAGGCAGAGGATGGAAAAAAGGCTAAAAAGAGCACCATTCCACCCCACTCTGCACAGCTTCACTTCCAACCCTAGGCTGATTTCCTTCCACTCCGGGACAGAGGCTCCTCAGCATCTGGTCTGGGACTTAATTAACTTCCCTCTCTACCATTCTGCCTCCTAGCGTGCCACGTTAGCGTGGAGTCACTTCTCTGGTCTCTCACTGTATGTGGGCCAGGTAGGCCTTTTGACATCTTTAGAATGATTTCTGACTTTCCTAAGACTCCGAGGCTAGAAGGTTCGACAGCCATTTGTGTCCTGTCTCTTCCCTTAGATTTTTTCCTCCCCTTTGAGATTTTCTCCCTGTGTCTCTCAAGATGGCCTTGAACTCAGTATCCTCTTTCCACCTTCTTCAAAAGTGACCTTACCAGTGTGAGCCACCACACCTGCTTCCCTTAGATTTCTCCACCTGGTTCTTCCAGGTCCTCTGCCCAGCTTTGTGGTAGACTGGAGGAAGTGCGGAACGTGGGACACGGGTCTCCTCCTGTTCAGTTACAGATCCTTAATCTGGGCCACATTCCCATCTGACTTGCCTAGGAGTTTCCCAAGTGACCTTTGTAGAGGCTAGCTGTTCCTCCTGATCGTCAAGGACAGAGGTCTCCACCCAGTTGGAAAAAGAAAACAAAATCTAGTGTTTGAAGAAGGGACTGTGGCCATAACGCCGAGAATCCAGATCAGGAGTCAGAGATTCAAGGTGTGCTCATTCCAGACTGTCCGCCCTTGAGTCAGATGGTTCACTCCTTGAAGTCTGACTACCCCATCTTCACAGTGCGATGGGAATAGTTCTGAAGGCCAGGTAAAAGATTACAGTATTCATATTACCATATAGTAATGCCCATAAATGTTGGTAAGCATTAGGTTTGGTGTGTGTGTGTGTGTGTGTGTGTGTGTGTGTGAGAGAGAGAGAGAGAGAGAGAGAGAGAGAGAGAGAGAGAGAGAGAGAGAGAGAGAGAGAGAAAGGAGCATAGGGAGCCACATGCCCTAATGCTCCTCACTTCAGGTGAGGATCATTCCAGCAAGAGAGAGCCTATTGTGGTGGGACTGGTAGAGATGCGGGGGGGGGATGCTGTTCTCAGGTGCATCCTACTTTGGGGTTCATGTGTTGTGGTGGTCATCTTGCAGTTCTTCAGTTTTCTACTCTGGGCTCTGCCAATCACAGAGTCCCTTTAATCTCCAATCCACAAAGTGAACTTTGGCTTTGGACTGTGGCAGGCTCCCAAGGGAAGCCCTGCAGATACTGTGGGTGTCCTCCCATCCTCCTTCAGTCCCACCTCTGGATCAGGGATTTGCTTTCTACTCAAGGGAAACTTCGAGGATCAGTGGCTGGTGAGCTCCTGGCTGGATATTGTGGGCAATTGCTTTGTTTTGGACTCTTATGGGAAAATCTAACATTTATTTAATTAAACCAATCCCACACACACCCTTCCCCTCAGTCAACATTGCTTTGCTGTGCAGTTTCAAAGCACGCTGACAACGGGCATGACCGTCTGTCATGGGTTACTTGATCAACGTAGCTTTTCGTGGTCACATGGTCCTGTGGTCACATGGGTCCTTTCAGTTACTCAGGATCATTCTACAGTTAAGTCAGCCCTTAAGACTTTTTTTTTTCTTTTAAAATCTGAGTCCCGTATTATCTTTGTTGACCTGTCTAAGATGGTTTTTGTGCTCTCTGAACTTAAACATCCCCTTTTCCAGCTGTGACGCACAGCTGGCATGCATCTGTCAGTTCTCTACCTGCTCAGCATCATTTCAGTGTTTCTATGTCTTTCTTCAGTGCCAGGCTATGCCCAGCATCTTATGATTATCATTACTCCCCGGAGAACCTCACATTAATAATAATTAATACAAGCCATTGACCTAACACAGATGATTCCAAGTGTTTTTATTCCCTATCCTTAGATAGGAGATTTTAGCTCCTCCAAGCTTGGATTCTGTAGCTTGACACGAAGAACCCAAGACCAGGCTCCAGTACAATAGGTACCTTTCCTCTCCAGATCAGCCCCCTGCACAGCCCCCTCTCTTCGAGACTTTTTTTTTTCTCTTCTTGATCAACATATTATTATTTTAAAAAATCCATTTTGACTTTCCCTTGCCAGAAAAGGCTCTCTAACCCCCCTGCTGCACAGCAGGAAGCTCCTTTCAGACAAGCTCAGATTGCTGGGTGGAGGAGACCACAATTATACCCCCTTTCAATGACACGTCTGGGGTTGCAGTGGTTCCAGACAAAGAAGCTGAAATGTACGAAAGTTTCCGTGTCTTCAAGACAGAACCTAAAAATACCTGCCTGAGATGCAGGTTGGGAACTATTTCCAACAACAGGGCTCCAAGCTTTTCCTGCTGGGAGCCTGAGAGCCTGTGAGTTCTTTTTAGGGGGCTGCCGAACGAACCTGGTGATCACCCGAGTGACGCACGGAGACCAAGGAGGATAGAGACTCCTCCAGAGGCACCTTAGCCTCCCATTGCCACCTGTTGTGTGAGGTGACAGGCTTCCGTGGGTCTGTGGGCAGCCACGGATACCATGAAGAAGACAGCGTCTCTAGGGACCTGAGTGATTGCTATCGGTTCTACCTCAGAGAAACTGCTTGGTCACCAGGCAATTGAAGAAGAGGGAAGTGTGAGCAGCCTGGCAGGGACCCCTAGGGATCTGGGTGCTTTGCTTGGCACTTCAGTTATGTAGAACAGAGTCCTCACTCAGTGGGCGTGGCCCCTGTGCTCACTCTTTGATGGAGAATTCTCTGCCTGCAGTGACATCCCAGCACCCTGCCTTTGCCCACTCTCTTTTACAGTTGTTTCCTGTTAGAAGCTGACCTGTCCCTGGTCTTTATTGGCCCTAGAGCGTTCATCTCATGTCTCTTTTCTGTTTGAGTAGACACTTGGAGACTTGCTCACAACCTTCTACAAAGCTTGTCTTTCCTTGGGCCAAGATCACTGTTTCCTTCAGTGGCCTTGGCTCTTCCTGCACGTGTCCCTCTTGAGAAGTCTGTCTAATGCCCTCCCAATGGTGCTAGAGAGAGCATGGCTTCTGCTCTGGACCTCTCAGAGGGCATTCCAGGATGAGAGTGGGTACTATGATGGGATGGTGTTGAATACTTCCCACAAGATTCTGGGAGACAGACGGCTCAGCTGGGCAGACCAGGACTTGTCTTGAGATGATAAACTTGAAGCTTATGATGGCACCATGCGCAGGAGTATCTTTCGGTCAACCCCTCTGTTGCAGAAGAACTCTCAGTCTGTGACAATGATGCATTTCTAGAAGGAGAAAGAAGAGTGCCTCTCAATTTGCAGGACGGTGTGAAAACGAGTCATGCATTAAGGGGGAGAACAGAAGGGTTCATATTCACTTAGAACCTTTCTTCCTTCTTTTCAAAGGGGCAAAGAACACCTGTGGGGGCCACACTGAAAAGAGAGGGCTGGCAATGGCAGCAGAAAGTCTGGGTCAAGGAAGCTGTATGTTCTGTACAGAGATCATTTCCTTGTTCGTTTCTCTTTTCTTATTTTTTTATGATCTTTTCCTTTAAAACAAGATTTTTTTTAATTAAAAAATTTCATACCCCACAAGGAAAGTTGAAAGTAACAGTATAAGAAATGACCAAATGTCATCATCTAATGTCAGCACTCACTATTATTTACTGAGCGAAGTGCACCTCTATTTCTCTCTCTAAACATGCACACACATGCACATACTGATGCGCACAGACACACACACACTGACACACACATGTGCACACAATGTCATATAGACACACACAAACACACATACTCAGGGACACACACATACATACATTGACAGACAGACACACACCCACACAGCATACCTCTAAGCAGTTTTCAGATGTTGCAATATATTCCTTTTTCTAGTTACATCCTTTAGTGCATCACTCAGGGGAGAAGACAATCCCTCCTTGGTCAGCACACCATGAAACATCTCTGCAAGTCATTAATTCAATAACATCATTGAACAATGTCCATCCTCAAATTTCAAAAAGACTAAAAGCAAAAATGCTGTTTTGATTTCTTTTTTTTTTTAATCCAAGATTCATTCAGATCCATTATATTTCAGAGGGCCTCCTGTTTTTCTCCCTATCCAGACATTGACCTTGTGTTCCGGTCTCAGTCAGGTCACATCATTTGAAGAGTCTCAGCTGAGTCCCACAGAGCAAGCCACATTCTGAATTTCTCTGATTCACTTTCCACACTTACATTAAGGTTAAACAGTTTTTGCAAGAATGCATATCCTTCTCATAGGATCACATAGATTTTTACTTTGCCCCATTTTTGCATGTTGTTTTTGGCTTTATTATAATTTTTCGGTATCTATTTATGCCCACTCTGCCTGTTCCACAACAGCAATGAGGACTCGGACACCCATAGCAAAGCACTCACTTCATACGTAAGAGAAGATGGCTCTTCATGCTCAACTTCTATAGAATTGCAATGCGCTTTGAACAGACTCCCATTAAAGCACGTCTAACTGGATTCTACTAGGATGTGTCTAGTACTAGGATCTAGCAGAAACTCAGGTCCATCAGGTCTGGTTTTCACATAAACTCTGGTCAACATTTTCTGGGTATCTTGGGGTTTCCAAGATAGGGGGTACCCTACCAAGAGCTCTAGGGAAGTCTATTCATGACCTTCTGCTCCCCCTTCCCATATTTCCCCCTCTCTTGGTCTCTTCTTTTCTCTCTGTCTCTCTCCTCCTCTCTCTCCTCTCATCAAGCCTCAGCTCCCCTAAGCTTGTCTTCCTCAGAGCATTCGGTGTGGTTATGATGGACAGAGATTGTGTTAATGTCCTGCTGTCCTCTTCCACATTTTTTATCTTGTCACTGCATCAAACGGTGGATGCAGAGTTTTCCTCGCCACTCCGGCTTGGGCTCTCTCTCTTCCCCAGCCCAGGCCTCCCACTGGCACCAATTCATACTCAAGGCTACTTGGAGAGTGGAGTCATACTCAGCTGAGACCCAGGCTTATTTCAGCCTAACACAAGCCAGCTAAGACCAGCACTGCTGATACGTCCTTCAGGAGAGTTCATTTCTCCAGGACTTATATCCCTTCTCGCACAGTTGCCGACACGGACGTGAGTCAAATGAACACCTATGTGTTTTAGAACTTCACAGCCAAGCGTGTCTGGAGGTTGTCATGTCCTCACACACGATGCATGTTTTTGTCCTGGTGGCAGATGAGCCTTGTCATGTTCCCAGAAAGACTCATTGTCGCAGTATCGGTCTAGACCTTGGAACAAGAACCCTTATTTCTTGGAGGGCTTTGTGGAACATCTGCCGCTATAAACACCTGCCTAGCAGTGTCATCTGCTTCAAGTGTTGTATGATTGGAGGATGCCAGTCCTGAGATCCCTGGATACAGGAGTGGCTTGCGATTTTCTGCCAGTTGGTTGTGAAGCTCAAAGACCAGACAACATGTGGATAAATTACTTCTTATTTGGATATTACAAACAGTTTTGGGGCATGGTTGACTAATAGGTCTGTCTGTCCTACTTATGAGTCTTTGAAGAGAAACTATTGGTAATTCGTAAATATGCTCTCATTTTGGAATCGCCTGCCCATCAAGAGTCTAGGGAGATCTCTACTGATCTACTAAAGATGAAGATGTCACTGGATTCAACATGGCTTTATGAGCAGGATTTGGATGACAGTCACTAATTCAGATCTACTTGGTGTCCTAAAGGGACAAAAGTCTTGCTCTTTTCTTGTAATATTACCCTGGAAGTGTGAATAGAGACATAATTGTGAATTGCTGCTTGTACTCATCCTATTGGTCTGTATCCTTTAAGCTTGGCTAAGTCCTTCTCCTCCAGAGTCTCCCTGAAAAGGTCTGGAAGGATTTTAGGAAGTAGAGGGCTACCCAAGTAGTGTGCAAAATGCCATCTCCGGGAAAACACGGAGACAGTGGCTGGTGTCAGTTGCACCCAGTCTAAACATTCCCTGCAGTCCTAATGAACCACATCTGCTTTGCCCTTCCTTCAGGCTGAGTCAGCCCAGCCATGACCAAAGCTACTTAGAGCTCTGTAGGATCACATGACATGTGACTGCATCTTGGCCTGTGATAAATAATCATGTTCTTTGACCTGTGAGAGTCCGTAACGTATTTTATGGTGTGGATTGAGTCATTACCACAGTATCAAATCAAAGTGGGTGAATATTATTAATATGTCACTTCTGCTGCTGCTGCTGCTGAGAGAGAGAGAAAGAGAGAGAGAAATAAAGGAAAGGAAAGGAAGGAAGGAAGGAAGGGAAGGAAGAAAAGCTGTAGAGAAAAGGAAGAAAGGAAGAGGAGAAGATGGATATTCATGTGGTTCATATCACTGTCCCTGTGCCCCACAGTCAGGACTGGCAGATTTCAGCTTTCATGATACTCTAGACCTCTGCGAGGTTATCCAGTTGGGTCAGTGACCGTCACAACAGTAAGAACACTCATGGGGCCAGTGGTTTGAACTCTTGTCGAGACCCACTCCCCACCACCATCTATTGATGGTCCCTGGAAGAAGGGCCTTTGGACCATGATTGACAGTAGATAAGATCTTGAAGGTGGGGCCTCATGTTAGCATTGATGTGTCTAAGAAGAGAGAGACCCAACCTGGCTAACTTGAGTCTGTTTCTTCGTGTGATACTCTCTGACATGTTCTGGTCCTGCATGGAGCCCTCACAAGATCATGGCATCATGTTGTTAAATGTTCAGAATGACAAGTTATTAAAATCTCTTTTCTTTTAAGGTTATCTAGGGTTTAGCACCTAGTTAGAGAAACAGAAAACATGCCAAGGCACAAAGAATTCAGTCAGATTCTGTGAGCCCGGGATGTTACTTAAGCTCCATGAGTTCCTTTGCTATGGCCTTGCAGCTCGCTGGCCCAGCCCTAATCATCCACACAAAGCATCTTGCTCAGCCCCTTTTCCCTAGTTTCCTCTCTATTGCCGCCATAAAACACCACTAACCCAAAGCAAGTTGAAAAGGAAAGAGTTTCTTTCATCTTACTGTTGGAGCCCATCATGAATGAGAGAGCAGGAACTCCAGGTGGAAACTGAAGCAGAGGCCACGGAGAAACTGCTTACTGGCTTGCTCCTCTTGCTTTTGTCAGCTTACTGCCTTATATATCTCAGGACCACCTGCCAAGAGACGGCACCCACAGTGGACCAGGCCTTCTGGCATCCATCGTTAATCAAGAACGGCCCGCAGGTCAAATTTGATGGAGGAACTTTCTCAATTCTCATGAGCCATCACACCTTTCCACAATCTTAAGGACAGGGACTTCCCAAAGCCCATTTTTGTCTCCAAGACTAAATGCTTGTCTTGGGTTGATCTGTGAGTCTTCTGAGGTAAAATAACACCATCAGTATAAGGCCCTCGGCTCAGGGCTTGGACCACGGCAAGCAGCAGGAAATTTTAATTTATTCTGTTTTAAGAAGAGGCACCATTCTAAACATGATAGACCTACTAACTTATTCATCTCCATGAGAGAAATATAGATTCAGTCTCCTGCAATAGATGTGAAAGTGGGGTGCAGAGAAGCCTATGAATCTACCCCCTATCACAGAGCTGTTTAGTTCTGTGTAGAGCTAGGCTATGAGTCCAGGCAGTCTGGCTCAGAGACTACATACTCTTAGCCCCGGACCAAACTGTCTCTTGTTTACAGACCCGTTGTCACCCTTTTGCTCATGACGTTCTTTCTCGAGCAGAGAAATGATCTGTTTGATTTTTCTCTGCAAGCTTGTGGCCTCCCCCAGCCACCGCTTCCTGCTACCACTGCTAGAACAGGGTTGGAGGGAAATGGAGGAAGGGGGTGGTGGGGAGGAGGGGGAGGGGCAAGTTTGTTGTTGAATAAGCGAATAATCTTAAGAGGTGACATATGGTTTCCTGGAGAAATGACCAGAAAGCTGTAGGAGGGGCAAATGGGAAGCTCATTTGCACTTGAAATGTTGACACTAGTCAAAGAAAGTACCTCAGCCACTTCAGTGGATGCAAAGGCTTCCAGGCCTAGTGAAGAGCTCCCAGAGCAAAGCTACACTTCTTCACGGTGTGTGGGTTGGCCTAAGTGTCAAGAACAGGCTCGCATCACTCATTCCCTACCCATGGCTGCGCTAAGCCATCCTCAGCTTCCTAGGTTCTGACAGATTCCCCATTTCCCCCTCTCCGCAGCCATTCATGTTCTAGCTGTATCCCCATTTGAAGCCCAGGCAAACTGAGACCTGGGAGTCATAGCCACATGGTCACAAGCTAGTTAAGACTTGCGTCCACAGTGTTAGATGCAGAGTTCCTCTGTGGCTATCAGTTGGCTGAGGGTTTCATGTGGGGTGGCTTAGGAAGCTCAGACTCTTACCGAGCGCCTTTCTTTGGGATTTCTTCTCATGGATAATATTCAGGCCTCCTAGCAGCATGCAGCCAAGGGAAGAGTTAGCCCAAAGGAAAGAGGCTGTTTGTCTCTCGACACAGTTCCTAATATGTTGTTTGTTGAGTGCTTCGAGAGCCGTCAGTTAAGCACTGACATGGAGGAGAAAGCCACCCGTGCTTGTACTCTCTAAACCCACTTCCTTCTAGAGTTCTGCATACTCTAGTTTCTCCCTCCCTACACCTCCCAACAGCTTTTGATTGTTCGCTTGATTTTGACACAAGGTCTCAGTGTATTGCCCAGGTTGGCCAATAACTCTTGGACTTCTTGCCTCTCTCTCCCAAGGACTTCAATCACAGGCAGGTACCACTCCAGGCTCTCTCTTGTTCTCCCCCTCATAACGCTCCAAAACCTGCCCCTTTGCTGAGGTAGTCTTGTGGACCATGTCATAAAAGTTGCCTTTGATGTCAATGGGAGACAAATGTTGCTGGGGTTATTTGTGTGTGTGTGTGTGTGTGTGTGTTGTTGTTGTTGATGATGATGATGATGATGATGTTGTTTTGTTATGTTGAAAGGGGAAGGGAAATTGTCATGGGTTGGAAGTCACTCTGTGTTCAGTCTCAGGTTCCCTCTGGTTGGTTACTTCCCAAATCCCCAAGTTCCATGAAACAGCACCAGAGACCATAAATGGGAAAGCAGAGAGCTCAGGATGAGAAAGAGCAATCCAGAAAGATTTTCATAAAAGCAACTGTGTTAAAAAAATCATATGAACAAGTTCAAAGCCACATTCATGAGGCTTTCATCAATCTTTTTTAAAGTTATTGGTAAAAAAGGAGGACGGGAGGAAAGGGGGAAGAAAAATTCGGGCTGGTAGAACTGGGAAGTTTCTCCCTCTGTAGACATGTCGCCCGCCTTGATGCTCCCCAGTGTTCCTTGAGTTCCGATGGAAGTTCGTCTTGTCAAGGGCTCATTAATATTCATCATTAATTCATATTTTCAAAGCAACAAAGGAGCAAACAGTAGCAGGAAGAATAAGGAGATGTCAAATCCGGGGAGTGACATTTCAGCACAGTGTTCCCACTGAGGTTGGTGAGTGCCGTGCTGTTTCCAATGGCAATCCAAACAGAAGGAGGAGAGAGCAGGATCTCCCAGCTCAGCAGCACCTTCCCTCACAACCCACCCCCTCTCCCCTCTCGTGCCTGCCCTTTCCCTTCGGCTGCACCAACCAAGAGGCCTCATGTGACAGAAATGGCATTAGAAAGTGCCTGCCTTGTGCCAGGAACACATCAACCCCGTGAGGCCGTGGCTGCATTGTTCACCTTGTAAAGGCAAGGTGACCCAATACAGAAGTGTCACCCAGAGGCTGGGTGCCGGGGCAGGGACTCCAACCTAGGCAGTCTGGTTTTAGAACCCGTTTTCATGGGCACACTCCCACGAAAGGACATCTGCCATTTGCTGGCCTATGACACCCCAGCCCTGCTCCTACCAGACATGAGGACATGTGGATTCTTCACCGACAAAGTATAGACAGAGGCCAGACCTTCCTTGAGTTTCATGGTTTTGAGAGCCTCATGTACTGACCAGGAGGTGCCAAGCAAGACTGGTGTGGTCTCCTACCCAGAGTTCTGAACTTTCTTTGAACGCATGGCTGTGTGCAGAGGTCATGTGAAAGAAATAGCATTTCTGATTTTAGATGACATATATGTATGTATGTATGCTTTATCAAGCTTCGGGGTAAGAGAGAATGCAAGGTTGAATACATGAAGGCCCTTGTCTGGGGTTTTGTGGGCAGTGAAATGGGCTGTAGCGCTTCCAGACACAAACATGGAAGTCACTAGGGAACACATGAGCTGGCATTTACCCGTGCTTGTGGGCGTTTCAAGCATATCAGTTGTATTTCTTTAACCCTTTGTTAGTTACTGGCACTTACCTTTTGTTTTTTGTGAGGAAGGGTCTGACTATCTAGGCCAGGCTAGCCTTCACCTACTTTACCCTCTACCTCTGTCTGAGATTAGGAGATTATGCAGGCATCCTACCGCATTCAGCTCTTCCTAGCCTCATCTTGTGCCTAGTAGACCCAAGGAACAAGGAAGTTAGGTGAGATGCCTCCAGATTCCCAGCTAGTGTTACAAGGTCAGAAATCTTGCTCTAGGCTCTTTCTGCCTTACAAGTAAATTATCGGAAGGGAAGGGAACAATGGATGTCTGAATTAACCACATGGGAGGTTGACATATGACCTAGATCTTGAAGGAGAAGCAGAAGCTAACCAGGCAGGGGAAACATAAGCCATGCAAGGAAGACAGTCCTCTGCAAGGGCCCAGAGGTGTGAAAGTCACATGGGCTTCCACACAGAGGGTGGCTAACAGAGGGGGAAGGCATAGTACCAGGAGGTTACATATGGGGTGGAGGACGAAATGGAACTGTTTTAAACAGAAAAGCAGCTGAACTATTTTGTGGACAGCAGGTCACTATTGAAGGTTCTGTGCACAGTGTATACTCCATGAACTCCGATGAGAGCATTCTCTCAATGAGAAAAGAAAAAAAAGAAAGGAAAGAAAAGAAAAAGAAGTCTGTCTCCTTCCATAAAATTCTTTTGGTATTAGTTTTAATTCTTTGAGGATGGGTTTTCTTCAGTTTCCCAGAAATGTCTGAATCTGCTAAAAGTGGCATAAAGTTGAGAAAAGAAAATGGTTTTCAGTCTGTCACTTGAACCCTGGACCGTACAGACCTGTGGGCCGAGTGTGGAGGTGGCAGATGAAGACGGGGTTGGAGATGGGCTTCACGCTGGTTTGGAGACACAGAGAAACCTGCGGGTTTACAGTCCCCACACTTTCGTGTATTTGTTAGTTTCATCTAAGAGTTTCCTCTGCTAAGCTCATTCTGACTGATTTGAGGAAGACGGTCACAATCCATAGTGTCGTCTGCTGTGATTATAGGTTATAGGGCGGCGTAAGGCAATACTTTGCCAAGTAACCCTTGTCACTGGTCAAGAACTCTGATGTAAATGGACACATATTGGCCTCCATTTTTAAGCTGCATACCTCATATATGATGCTCTGTGTGTGTGTGTGTGTGTGTGTGTCTAGGGGGTGTGGGTGGGGGGCTAATTGAAGACTTCTGGATGGTTCCCTGATCTGATCCCAGACAGAGAAGCAAGCCACTCCATGCTCAACACACAGTAACACAGAATGATCACACTCATATGGTTCCATAGCACATGTTACAGGTGGGAGTGAATAGATCCTGACACACAACTCTTGATGTGTGACCTTACCAGGACGTGGTTAAAACTCTCCTGACCAATGAGTACAATTTGCTGACTTGGTCTTTTGTTCTGAAGCTTAATCTTAATCAGACCTTTAGTTATAACCGTCTCAGCTGTTCTGGGTAGAAGACTTTGTGTGTGCACTGTGCAGTCAAAGCTCACAAGGCCTCTGTAAAGATCATCATCCAGGGTTCTGCTGTGAGCAGCATGCCTGAGTTCAGTCAGGACTTTTTAATACAGCTGTACCGCCGTGACAGGGTCAGACACTCAGTTGGCCCTGGTGTTCAAAGGAAAACTGACTTTTTACTGAATTTGGAACAGTTTTAAATAAAAATGAATCAAAGCCAAATTCTCCAAGGGTCACACTGGCAGGTGTCATTGCTGTGAGGGTTTGTTAGGCCATCCCATAATATCACAGAAGCGGCAAGAAGACAAACAAACCCACAGATGGACGGAGAGGGCAGAAAACTCTTGACTCTTGGAGAAGATTGACGCACAAGCTGAGGGAAGATTTGAGAGTGGGTAAGGAGGTGAGAGTGGGCTATGTTTTCCCAGAGAGTGACGGGCAGGCAAGTGTAATAAACTATTCTTATTTGAGGCCTAATTATTTTTGCTTGGAAAAAAAAAAGAATCCTGACCACAGCAAAATAAGAGTGAAAGAAAGAGACACATGCTGACAGAAAACCGGATATAGAGAAGGGATAGGAGAAGAAAGAAGGGCAGGAGAAACTGGGGAAAAGGAGGGAGGAAGGAAATGCAAATGGGAAGTTTTAGGCTGAATCTAAAGGCTGTTAACATTTAACTGACAAACCTGCACAAAGATGACTTCATGCAGCTTAACCCTGCCAGCTCTCCGGGGCTTCCACTCGCCCGGTCAGGCCCATGTGTGTGCACTGGCCCTCCATCACTGCCGGAGGGTGTTTGGACCGAGAGCCTCTGCTGCGCCTGGGGCTCCCCGAGGGGCATCTTTCCTCGGTGCCTCTGACCTCCGCAGAGAAACACAGATCACAGGCAGAGAGGTAGCTGTTTAAGCATCCTTTGATTCCCCCTCGTCATTTAGCAAACGCATTAAATGAAGCTGCAGATGTTTCCCTGTCAACACAGCGCCGGGTTATGGTGTGTTATTTGCCTGATAGAAACATTTTATATACTGTAAATAAACACAGTTCTCTTAATTAGTTAATGAATTATTTTTTAATGCTCCATTAGGCTTTAGGGAAAAAAAAGTAGCGCAAGCGATTGAAAGTTCTCATTTTTAATAAACAGGCCTTATAGTAAATACAGAATAGCTAATATTGACTGAGATGGAGTTCCTGGACTGGAATAATTACATCCCTAGCTCTCTGTTTAAAGGTGTTTTGTGCTCCAGGGAGTATTTTAGGTGTGCGATTAAAGTTCATCAGTAAGGTCCAGGCCCAAGAATGGAGTATCAGAGCAGACAGGTGGAATCTTGAAGTCTGCCTGCCCACTTCTAGATTTTAATTTTCCTAAAACAGAGAGGTGCTGTAAGCACGTAGCAGGGCAATAGAGAATTCTACACTCAAAGAGCCAAGTCAGCCCTGAGAAATGACAAAATCTGAGCGACGAAACAAACCGGCAAGCCTTCTTCGTTCTTGAGAGTCTGGCTGCTCTCCTCCCAACAGGGTCTTCACTGGAGTGTCTCGGTCCAGCAGTAGATTGGAAAAATGTCCAAGCAGGGGACGAGAGTTCTCTCCCGGATGAGTTCATCTCAATAGTCACTGTGTTTCATCCGATGCAGCTGGTTACATTTTTAATAGGCAGATGGCTAATTTTACAGTTCCAAGCCAATCTCTCATTGGATAGCATCCAGAAAGCCCGTGGTAGGGTAATGCCCAGCAAAAAGTTCAACAGGACACTTGGGGGGAACATATGCTAATGTCAGCCCTTTTACTTAACTGTCTTTAGAAAGAATATTCAGGGCTAAGCTGGGGGATTTTCATGGACGGGAGCCTAGCACCAGATGGGTGGCCAGCCAGGACATCCTTAGAGCCTAAGCGAATGCTCTTAATCGGCTTGGATGGTCAGAGAATCAAACCAGTCACCATTGAGTCATTAAAAAACAAAACAAATTTTAAAAAAAAACCCTAAACAGAAAACAAACAAACAAACAAATCAAAGGTATGCTTGTTTGTACACATGATCAGCTAACCGGAGAAGCATTTTCTCCTGCCTGCAGTCCATGGTGTCTTGAAGGTTTTGTGTCCCAGGATCACCTCTGCATCGCAGCTGCTCTTTTCTGTTCCTTCCCACCTGAGGTCGTGAATGCTACCCAGAAGTCCCACAGGTGACAGTCCCCTTCCTCAAGGGCCAAAGAGAAAGAATGTCCATTGCAATTCAGCCTGTTTCTTTTTAAACTGTTTGGAAATCGCGGTCTCCAAAGCAATGGCTATTTAGACGTCTTAATTAAAAGGGAATTGGAACTATCTCCCGTTTTGCAGGGCATGTAATCAAGCATTTCTTATTCTCTGCAGAAGGACTTTGGTTCCCTTGTCACAAGAGGCTTTAAAAAGTCCTAAAACAATCTCCCCCGCAGCTCAGAGTTGGGGGTAAGGGTGGGAGGGAGTTTTTAAAAAAAAAGAAGAAGAAGAATCAAAGCAAAAAACAACAAACATTTTCTGGGGGGTGATAAAAGTCTTGGATGCAAAGTCTCCTTATCCCCCCGCCCGGTGATGAATCGCCATAGGGTGACTGGAGAAGGATTTAAGACCCACAATGGCAAACGCTGTTGTTTAAATGAAGCAAATGTTGTTTACCTCTAAGCAAAATAAAAGATGAGGATCAGAAGGAAGAGGGGATCAAAAGAGCTTTCTCCAAACAGATTTACAAAAGAGAGGGATTTTTAAATGATTCCAACTCCTACTTTATAAAAATATTTTATGAGCCACTTTTCGGAGAATAGCATGCTTCATGCCTCTGAAGGGCTTTCCTCCTCAGATGGCTTCCTGGAATTGGTGATGTGACTTCTATCCCCTGGGTTGCCTAGGAAGGACCCTATTTAAAACAATGCAACACAATTCTAACAAAGCCCAAAGCTGGTTTGGGCACAAGGAAACCCGGCCTGCCCCCCCCCCCCCCCCCCCCCAGAAAATACCCTGCAAACCTCACACGAACCCATCAGAGTTTCTCTCCGGCGCTGGAAAGCGGCTCATTTTCTTTTACCGAACAGGTTGTGAAAAGAGTTTTCTTGCCGAGTTTTTGTTTTATAATCAAAATAATTCAAAGGAAGTGAAATGACTTTTTCTTTTGAGCTCCCCCCCCCTTCTCCTGGTCAAAGTAGAAGGAGAAAGAGAGGAAGAAAAAAAAAGTCTAACCAAATGTAAGACTTGCAGACAAAAGTTATAAACAATAGGGAAAAACCTCAAAGATAGTTATAAATTATTCTGTCACTAAACTAAAGTATTGAGAGAAGAGATGTCTAAAAAATGGAAAATGAGGACTGGCTGAAATCAGAGCGCCAGAGAAGCTCCTCTCTGGTGTAAATATCCACAATTTCACTGTAACCTTCTATTTTTAAAATGTATTTTCAAGAAACTTTATATTAACAGAGGAAAAAAAAAACTTTGAAAGGGGGAAAAAGTCCAAAAAGACAGCCAGAAATCAGGGCAGTTTTTAAAGTGCAAGCCAACTGTTTGCCCCACTTTGCTTCCTCTTTGCAGTTCTCAAGGTATTTAAAACCTGAACATTAAAACTGCGGGATGATTTGCAAGTGAATGCCGTTGCAGTGTGAAAATATAACTCACAGCTGAATGTGGGTTATTCAGACAAATGGCTGCTTTGTTCGAGGAGGGGAAGTAAAGTTCTCTGTTAATTTATTACAAACTGCAGCATTTCATCCCTGATGTCCAGGCAACAATGTTTTTTATTTCGAGTAATTTATAAGCACTTCCCAGAGCACTTAGCAGCGCTGTCCTTGGCTGTTTGGCTCCCAGAGCCCGAGTGTATATGTATTTACTGTGGGAATTTGTTTTTAATAAAACTGTTGTAAGGCATTTTTATTCCTTTGCTTTGTTACATTAAAACATTCTCTGCATAAGTAATGTATTTTATTCCATGCTGAAAGGCGGCCGACCACAGCCGGCAACTGTATGGGGGGGGGGGGGGAGGATAAGGATGGGAGAGGTGATGTTTAAAGGGAACCAGACCATTTTCTGCTGTTAGGTGTGGCCTCCCCTGAGCTCGTAGGGAAGCAGCAATTAGATGACCACCAGCTCCTTGGAAGTTTCCAGAAGTCCCAGAATGCTAACACTCCAAATTAAAATCCACTCAAAAAATTGATCTCCACTTCAATTTTTCCAGGGAAACCTACTGATACCCAGGTGTCTTGGGGGCAGATAGATATTTATAACTCTATTTTATATTTGATTTTGGAGATTAGGCTTTGTTTTGTTTCATAGGATGACATGGATTTGTGATCCTCCTGTCTCAGCCTCCTTCGTACTGCCTAGGACCACAGGTGTGTGTGCATTATCACATCGCACATAGCTGCCATGAAACAGGATGAACCAGAAAGACTTGTGGAATCATCTAGAATGGTCTGACCCCAAAGGTCAAGAATCTTTCTAGAGAGTCTAGCTCTTTGGTGCCTTTTCCCCCCCAACACAGGGTTTCTCTGTAATTTTGGAGCCTGTTCTGGAACTTACTTTGTAGACCAGGGTGGTCTCGAACTCACGAAGATCAGCTTGTCTCTGCCTCCCGAGCACCGGGATTAAAGGCGTGCGCCACCACCGCCTGATTTGATGGCTTTTAATCATTCCATTTTCTCAAGAAAGGATGAGTAGGTGAACGCAGGCCTTTCTGCCCCTAAGTGTAGCCAATCACCTTTTATGTAGTTTCAGCAGACCTCAACAGAGAAAAGATCGTGAGCTGTGTCCTAAGAGCCGGTGCTGGAGGAAGCTGATAGGTCATTTCGCCAGGCTTGTGTGAGCAGCCACGGGAACACTCTCATTACAAAATGAGTCCCATGGTAGTTTGTGTGCACAGTCAGGGGAGTCTTGGGCTTCAACAGAAAACATGTAACATGTCTTGTGGCCTCCTGATTGTACAGATTGCATAAGCTGGTAGATAATTTCCACATGTATGTGTGTGCAACGGCAGCCATGCGCTGTGATGTAGTCTCATCACATAATGTTTGCTAATGCACAGAACTGATGTAACCTTTGCCTCGGGAGCAAAGACTCTAACAGACCTTGCAGCCTGCTGAGGTCTAAGGGTGATGTAAAATACAGCCTCATAATTATCTAGACACATCTGAGAAGTTCTTTATAATTTTAAAATTGCTTTGACTTTTAAAAAGAAATTTGATGAGCAAATACTCTGTAACAATAAATTTTAAAAACTTATTATTTAAAAAAAAAAACAACGAGAGAACTGTTGGAACAAATTAGCTTTAGGAGAACCCAGCTTCCTGTACCCAGTTCGCTCTGACCACTGACTGTCCTAGCAAAATGAGACAGAGATCACTGTGTTAATCGGCCATAAGATGATATTTATTATCTATAAAGGAGTCTTTGGGCCAAAGAACTGGAAGAAACCAAGAAGCAGATTCCTGTGCTTGCTATTCTCTTTCCATACGGGTCACTCATGGAGCAACACTGACCAGTATGTTGTCCTATGTGTCCTGTTCTCTTACTAAAAGTCAACTTAACTTTTAAAAACATTTGTTTTCCAGCCCTGGTCTCGTTGGCCTTTTGTACTGGTGACATGTGTATGTGTATATATATGTATATATAGGCATTTCTCATGATTGCAAAGACCCATGGGCAACTCGCCTTCTGATGACGTCACTTGAGAAGCGAACAGGTTGGTGGGAAAGAGAAAGCACTGGGGCTGGAAATGAAAGGATGGTTGTGGCTGCAGAATGGCTGGGCTCAGCGGGGGAGGGGGGGTGCTGAGGGCCCTCAGGAGCCTCCAGTTCTTATGGGGTTCTGATGAGATCCAATCCGTAATCCTCCCCAGGGGCTTCTAACAGCCTTGGTGTCTTGAATAAAGAAAAGTGTCAAGTATTTTTTTTTCCCTTAGTAAATAAATTAGCTTAAGAACAGATAGAAAAAAAATAGTCTTCACTTATTTTTTTTTCTTTTTTCTTCTTTTGGGAGAGAAAGAAAGAAAACATTAAAAGATAACACATCAATTCATGACTTGGCAGTGACAGCTGAGCGTATTTAGCTGACATTGAAAACAATTATCTATCAATCAAACCATCTTCGATTGAAAATTTGCCTAAACAAATATTTACCATGTATAATGAATCTCAGCGCTTCTGGAGGGTCTGCTTGCTAGTCTTCTAAATGAACAGATCAACGTTATTGTTTGTTTCTGCCAAGCTGATTTTTAAATTCATTTTAAACCTGTTCCTGACATAAGCTGTGGTGGTTAACCCATGTGTCACAAAATCCTTGGGAAGGAAACATACTTAGTCCCCTGAAGGGAAGGACAAGATGGCCAAGAGACCAAAATTCTGTTTCCCAATCAACACGAAATCCAAGGCAACAGAAGACAGTGGGTGCTAATGTTAACGGTACTTTCCATCTGACTGGGCAGCCCTGTCCCTTCTCTTTCCGGTATTTCAGTATGGGTCCCCCACAGAAGGTACACAGTGCCCTTGTGAGCAGGTGGCATGCTCCGAAAGCATACCCACTCCAGTCCTGGCCCCAGATCTGCCTCCTACCATCTGTGACAATGGGCAGTGGCTTTCCCACACTCATGATTGTGTTTGGGATAATCTTGACAGTACCCACCTCATAGATGTTTTCACCGTATTTTCTATGCACCATCAAGGTTTTCCATAGAGCAAGTGCCTTCTTGCTAATGTCAAGACTGAGTCTGGGTTAATGAGTTTGTTGAATCCAGTAATACCCATATTGAACCTAGCTTAGTTCTGATCAATAGTGGCATGCTTTCTGCCAACTCTTCTCTTGTCCAAAGTGTCCTTTCACCAACCACACTGGGCAAGTTACTTGTGGGACTTGTGTCCCTGGGTCTCCAGTTTTCTCTCCTTTTTTTTTGTCTTTCCTTCTTGTCGCTGTTTCCTTATCTCCCTACATCCTCATTGCTACACCATGAGACTCATTTTGATCTGTCTATTAGCATGTATTTATGTGTCCCTCCCTTAGTAGGGCCAGTCTCAGGGTTCTGCTCTTTTGTAGTTCCTTCGTGTCTTTTGATCTCACTGCAGCTTTCTCTGCTCTCTGCCACCATCTCCAGCTGACAGATTTATACTCTGCTGAAAAGAGCTGATCTGGTATAATGCGGTATTTTTCTGGGGGATTTGGATTTTGATAAGGTTTCAAAGAGTTCCTCTAGGTTTTAGAAAAAAAAAACCTGGCAGAATATGGGTATTATAATTATCACAACTGGTATTAGCCACTAGGAGGGTTCCTAGACACGGCTGGCCTTCCTCAAAGGGTTGAGGCCTTCCTTCCATCTTTCTCTCACTGCTTTTCCCTAAGTGCTTGATTTACAAACCCTTCTGTTTAATAAATTCTCATCCTGAAATGCCTGATATAAAACCCTATAAACAGAGACTGCTCATTTGTTTCCTGACTGCTCAGACCCAAATAATCACACAAAAACATATTAATTACAACACTATTTGACCAATGGCTTAGGCGTATTCCTAGCTAGCTCTTATATCTTAAATTAACCCATTTCTATTAATTTATGTAACACCATGAGGTTGTGGTCTACTGGTAAATTTCCAGTGTCTTTCCCATCCAGTCATTACGTGGCATCTCCTGAGTCTGGCTTATCTATCTATCTATCTATCTATCTATCTATCTATCTATCTATCTATCTATCTATCTATCTACCTACCTACCTACCTATCTATATATCTGTTCAGATTTCCTGCCTGGTTTTAAGCTGATAAGTCATTGGTCAGAACACTTTTATTCATCAACCAATATAAACAACACATATACAGAATAACATTCCACATCAGAACCCAAAGTAACCAAGGCCACCACTACCTAGATGCTATGGTCCTCCCAGAAGAGGCAGGTTGGATTCCTATGACTCACTAAGATAGAAGAGCACTTTTGGACTTTCTAACTTCTAGTTTTATATTTGTGTACTTTGCTTAATGAACATAAAAGTGAAATAAATGAGTCTCTATTGAGATGCAGGCCCAATACTTTAGGTTGTGCATGGTCAAGTACTGGTTGCTATAGTGTGTTATACTGTGGAATGGCTGTTAAACTGCAAGACACATCAACTCACGAATAACAGATTGTAGTGGAATTTCATTTTAATTTTAATAAATAAAACTTGCCTAAATTTTAGAAAGTAAAATAGCCACACTGGCCAGCCTTACAGATCAGGCTGCAATAACACACACCTTTAATCCCAGTAGCCATACTAGTTTACCATAGAAACTGAGTGGTACATACTTTAGTCCCAGTGGTGCACACCTTTAATCCCAGAACTAGAAAGAATTATAAAACAGGAGGAGACAGCTCTCAGGTTCACTCCCATTCTGAGATTCTTGGAGGCAGGATCGCCATTTCAGACTGAGGTAGAGGTAAGAGCCAGTATTTTGTTGTCTTGCTGGCTTTTCACTTTTCTGATCTTCAGGTTGAACTCCAATTTCTCTCTCTGAGTTTTTATTAATCATGCTTAAACAGATAATCCAGATGGAGTTTTCCCAATGATGCCAGGAGAGATAGTCCAAGGAGACAGAGACAAGTACACATGGAGAGAGACAGAGGCAGGGTATAGCTCACTGTGAGTCTTTAAGGAAATCTAGATTTCCTATAACAAGTCCATTTAGAACTACCAGAAACACCACACACATGGGATTCTTGGAACATCAACATGGAGATAGGAGGGAATTTAAAACAACCAATCAAACACATCATTTTTTTTTACATGTGGGAAAATCAATGTTTGAGAACTTAAGCCTGTTTCTTTGATTGTCAGCAAGATTCCTGGGTGATAACTTGACTATTTCAGTTTTCTGAGAAATAACTCATTATTACTGTATATCAAAAAAAAATTTACAAAGTCCACCAATTAAAAAAAAGTGATCCCATGTATATTCCAACTGTATCCTTTATTAGAAACCTGTTCTTATTGCTACAAAACAAATTCCTTTCCTACATTTGTAGGCAGATTTTTCTTTCCCACCCTCCATTTCCCAAATAACTGACACAGAGACTTAATATTAATTATAAATGGTTGGCCAATAGCTCAGGCTTATTACGAACTAACTGTTACAGCTTAAATGAACTATTTCTACTAATCTACATTGTACCATGTGGTGTTACCTCTCTTTTGTCTTGTACCTCCTGTTTCCTCTCTATGTCTGGCTGGTCACTTTATTAAAGCAATCAGAGTGGCATATATTCACACAGTATAAAGGGCTATTTCACATACATTCAAATTCAGGCACCACTTACTTTCTTGCTTGTCTTTAGTAAATAAAAATAAATAAATACATATACATCATAGTAAGGAATATAAAAATTTAAGCTAGAATACAGTAGAGAAGGCCAAGGATTTCCATGAGTGTCTTAGTCAGATATAACCATGGATGCTAAACAAACCCCTTTCCCTATCTGTAAATGGAGGCAATGATAGAACTTACACCAGGTTCTTGGGATGCAGGCAGAAACAACTTCATGCCCACCACATAAAAGAGTGCAATACATAGTCAACATTTTGAGGTGAAATTTTGCATCCTTATATCAGCTCTCATCTGTCTGTGTGTCATTTGCTTTAACTATAGGTGGCTTCTTTGCATGAAAGCCACTCTCCTCTGCCATTAGGAGGGGTTTCCTCAAGGCCCTTCTCATGCATGGGTGGTATGGTAATTTAGCAAGATTAGGAGCCGAGGTCCAGGAGGAGCAATACCCTCTAGATGGAAGGCAGTGGTCAGGGCTCTCTAAGCAGAGTCTCTGCTCATGGGCATACCTCAGTAGATAACAGAGTCCATGGGTATTGAACCATGAAGACAATCAGAAAGATATTTGTTTCATCCTTTCTCAGAAAGAGAACTTGTATGTTCACTAGAACATGATGCATGCTGGCCAAAGAGTTCAGTGTTCACCTTATAAGATTTTTTTTGGTAGGTGAGAGGGATAAGGAATTTACTTGAGGTTTGGTTGAAGAAAGTCTCCTGACTTAGTTCTGCTCTATTGTATCCCCTTTTCAAATTGTCTTCCTTGAATCATTCAAGGAATAAGCCAACGACTTTCACTGTGACCCTGACTCTGAACTATTTCTGGCTAGAGTACCCTTACTAAAACATCAGCAGCCTTCTACTGGTCCTCTGGCTCCATGCATGGTTACTGCTATACTCACCAGTGGCCTTCTGCTGGTCCTCAATGGCTCCATTATAGTTCCTGCTGTCCTCCTGCACAAGGACAGATTAGAAGCATCCTTTCTCTCATCTCTGTATGTACTTTGATAAAGGGTCACATCCTGTCTCCAAACCAACTCCAGAGATATTAGAGGATCCCTTTCTGTCCTCCGTGAAGACATGGATCCTTCTGCATATCATTTCACTCATGTTTTATGGAGGAGTCCCAAATGTTGATAGCAAGGTCTGGAGAGGGGAGGCTTCATCTCCCGGGCTGAGCACTCTAGCAGGAAAGGGCTGGTCAGTTCTGGGCTGCTAATAGGGGAGGGATCCAGTTCAAAATGTCAGTGCCAGTCATGGTGAATGGTGCCACTGCATGTGGTGCCACACCAGGCTGGGCATCAGGCTCTGCTTCTTTTTAGTGTAACTCTATCAGTCTGCCCTAGGAACTTCTAAAACTTCATTAACTAGTAATCCTTTGGGGCCAGCAAGGGCACCTCCACCACCCCAGGAACATCCAATTAGCAAATCATGATCCAGTCTTCCTGTAAAAGAGGTCAGGTACGTTATCTATGGTGTCCCCAATTAGAGAGTTAATTCATGAAGGCTTGGGCTAAACAGGCCTTTGCAATGCCTTCTTCCCAGAACCCTGGCCAGATTAAGCACTGGTTCCATTCCCTTCCCAGCCCCCCCCCCACCTCAGGCTTCCCCCACAGTCTGCCTAAATCACGAGGAATTCAAACTACCACCAGGATGGAAGAGCAAAATTCTTCAGGTTTGACCATGCCTGACTTGAGTTCCATGTTTTGTGTTCCTTTTGGGGGGGTGGAAAAATAAACGAGTTGCCTCCAAGCATGGCTGTGATTTAGTTAGTATTTATCAATCTCACTTTGGCATTTATCAGACGCTGAGAACGCCCCAGGTGCTGGGATCTCACTCCTTCCCCTTCCTGCCTTCTCTCCTCACTTGCAATCGGTAATATTTTAACTGCATAAAAATTGGTCACAAAAAAAAATTCATCTACTTTTGCAGTTAAATGGATCCTTCATCACAGGAGGCTCAGCATCCTCTTCTATTCCATTTTGCAAACAAAGGACGGTGACGATATTAGAGTTGGTCGCTTTTTATAAACATCCTCATTTTTGTATGACCAAGCCTCTAACTCTGCTTTTTAGATATGCTCACATACATGCAGCAAGCACGGAGCAGAGAAACCAGGGGACCTGAGAAAGAGAGTGTCGTTACTACGAAAAAGCAAGAAAGGAAAAAATATTCGAATGCATTCAAAGGAACAGTAAATGCCCTCTGTTTACTCAGTAGAGAATAACCCGACTTCAGGCGCATGTTGGGACAGGGCATTTTAGGTCTGCCATTGTTTGTATTTCCACCCAATACAAGCTTCAGAAGTGCAGTTTCTCTCTGGCTGGCAGGGAGGTGATGCCCCTCCTCCTTTCTACTTACACACATGTCATCCGGGAATTAGGAAGCAACTTGCCCCACCAAAACTTGTGTAAGGCTGCAGCAAAAACACAGTCTGTCTGTTTATATTTCTGGAGCCAAACACGGTGTTATCTCTAATTCTGACTAGCATCTACTTGGCCCCTTTCTTGAAGTATGCTCCCTGGAAATGCTTCAGAAAGACATCTCTGAGCTCTTCCAGGCAGTGTGTGCCCAAGCTCCAGGGAGCTGATGGTCAGACGGGGGCTTTAAAAGGCAACTCTTACTAAAATTCACGTGGCAGAGTTGATCAGATTCCACAGAAAGCAAAGATAACCATACATAATCACTTCCTAGGGCTCTGCCTTGCTTGTTCTTGCTTATGTACACCTTCACTGACTCCATAGAGGGAACAGGACAGGGTGGCCGCTGCATCCAATAATCTGTTCGCAACCCCACATCACAGTGGCCTCTTAGCAGTCTCGAAATGAGTATTTGTGTCATGGGAATCAGATGGCTACAAGCCGGCCTCCTCTTTCTCCCCGAGGGTAGCTAAGCATTAACCAACAGTTGAATCTGCAGCCTTAGGTCACTCTCTAACCCTTCCTGTCCTGGCTTTACCTGGCCTGGCTGGTCAATGCCTGGTTGGTACAATTGACCTCACAGACACCCGACCCATAGTCCACTCTGTATCAAGTCCTTTATGGTTGCATAATACTTTTGGTGTGGTCATTTTTTTCCCTAAACCACATATAATGCTTTGTCTCTCAGACAGGCATTTTGAGGTTCTTTCAGTATTTCCCAACATCAACACTCCTGGGTGAGCTAATGACGTCCCCAGGAGATGCGAAGGTGAATGTTCTGTTCCTTTCCCACAGAGCAGCAGCCCAGAGAGTTATGACATCCCAGGTCCTTCAGCTTTGTTTGCTTCCTTAAAACGTCTTTCTTGATTAGTGAAAAGATGTCAGCTGTTATTTATGCTTTAAATTATACGCATAATCTCAGACTCCCATGTTCGCAGTGAATAATTTAAACAACACATTGGTTTATAAAGGGGTTTGTTTCCTCTGTTTCCTAGTCCCTGCTGATAAAATAGCCTTTAGTACAGTCTTCTGTACGCCTGCATGACATTTGGTGTACATTTTAAACTGCTGTTATTTATAATAGTGCGCCTTTTATGCGACATATACTCAGATTTTGTGTGAATGAGAATCACACTGTGGCAAGGCTTTTCCGATTCTTTCTAACATGTGATTCTTTACAATAACTGAAACAGAATTCCCAAGCCTTCGTTTAACCATTCCCCCACTGATAGGCATTTTGGTTGTTTCCTACTTTAAAAAGATTTAAAATATTTTCTGTAAAATGAGCCACTTAATATTTCTCTTCACATCCTCCTGTGTCCACGCATTTGCGCATGTGCAAGGCAATTTTACAAAGAACTTTTGAATCAGAGTTTCGTTGTCATTTTTGTTTTTTCTTATAATCGCCACCAAGTTGATTAAATCGTGCCACGATCTTTAAATGCTGCACCTAATAGTAAATCGCTGATATGAAATAAATAATTGCTATTACTTACACGATCCAAGGACATTGAGACAACACGCCTCTGGATAAAGAAACCCAGTAAGTGTCTTCTATTGGTGTATCAATTCCCTTTCTGTCGCTATGACAAAATGCCCCAGCAAAAGAGCTTTGGGAGAGGGTTTGTCCCAGCTCATAGTTTCAGGCTGTGGTCCGTCATGGTGGGGACGTCACAGTAGCAGAGACTTGAAGCAGTTGGTTGTATTACATCTCCAGGGAAGGAACGGTGATACACCACTGTGCTCAGCCCATTTTGCCCTTTATTACAGTCCAGAATCCCAACCTAGGGAATTTTACCTCCCGTAGTGGACAGGTCTTCCCATCTCAGATTACACAACCATGATGATCCCCAACATATATGCCAAAAGGCCAACTCCCAGAGGGTTCTAGATCTCATGGTGGCAGCTGAGATTACCTGTCACATCTGGAGAAGAGACGGGCAAGCGCCATGTCTTCTGGAGTTAGCACAGTGCGTGTTCATCTCCTCCCCGAAGTCTCACCCTTGACACAGTTCCAAATCCCTCCAACTAACCCTCTCTACTTCTCTATGCTTGAAAACTTTTCCAATACCCCGAAAAGTGCTCTCGATGTGAAGTAGACTCAAAGTGATGGGCAATCAACAACCTTCGGAAGCAGGTCGCAAACAACAATTAGAGATGCTGTATCAACACCTTTTCCCCCATCTCTTTGGGTGGAAACATCCTGAGCTCTGTATTTCCGCATCCCTTGGCATTTCCTCTAGGAACGGAGGCCGTGGTGGTATAGGGTATACAAAGCACCTTGTATTGGCAACTCTCCCATACCAACCTTGTTTCCCTGGTTCTTTGCAATGAATTTCTGTACCTCTCTGATAAAATGTCTGCACTAAACGAGTCTCTAGGTTGCTTTGTGAGGAACCTAAACCAAGACTGCTTTCTTTCCTCCATGTAAGAGTATCATGTTGGTCTGGACCCAGAAACAAGCTTTTGCGAAGCACACATGATAATTTCCCTCATTCTTTATAACACAGGGATCCTTTTTACGAGCTATACTGGGAACATCCAGCTGCCTTGTCCTCATCCATGGGCCCTATGATTTGATCAGTAGACTGTGCTGATAGAACAAGAGTGTGTCGCATCTTAATAGACATTCTTTCAAGGCGAAAATCCAGCCATCCCTACATTGTACATCTGCAGTATACATACAAAGTCCCCATGGCTTGACACACCATACTTGCGTTTGGAGTTTGGGGCACTTGTGTGAACTGGCAAGATCAGTAACTCCGAATCAAGTATACTTAAGAATGTGAAGCCTTGGGACTGACTGCATGGACCAGGAGGTTCAGAGCGAGGCAGCACAGGCTGCCTCATAAGGCAATGTTCGCCTGCTGGAGGCTGAGGACTGGCACAGAGACACACCACGTCATCCCTGGGCTGAGGTCAGAATGCCCCGGAGTTGGTTTCTGGCTGCGCAGTGGAGGGCTTGGGAATTGTTTTAGAATCTTGAGAGAGACTTGTGGCTTCTTGGAGTTGATAAAACATTTGGTGGAATCTGACCCTTTTCTACTCCTGGGGTTTGGACCCACCAGGAAGGTCTGACCAGTTCTCTGTTGCCCTACTTTCTATTCTTTTCCTTCTCTATGTATCTCTTGCTTTAAATTGCTCTTAGATGTGAAAATGGTCCCTAGACGAACCCCTTGAAGAACAACAAACCTGCAGCAAAACCCCCAAACAAATAGCACAAAAACTCAGATAAAGAGAATGAGGTGATTATTACATTCAAATGGAGAAACTGAGACATAGTGAGTAACTGGTCAAAACTACATATATTGTTGGTGGCAGAGTTGGGATTATATCTCAGATGGTCCAGTTTCAGAGCCTATGTTTTGTACCTCATGAAGTACATAGGCTTGGAGATTAAGCCCTTCCTATTTATTTTTTTAAATTTTACTTTTATTGATTCTTTGTGAATTTCACATCATGCATTCTGATCCCCTCTCATCTTCCCTCTGCCTCTGCATCCTCCCCACAAACAAAACCAAATTAAAAAAAACAACAAAACCAGACAAAGAAACAAGAGAGAGAGAGAGAGAGAGAGAGAGAGAGAGAGAGAGAGAGAGAGAGAGGGAGAGGAGATTCTTTCCGTGGAAGCTATAGTGTGGCCCATTGAGACACACATTATACCCGTTAGTTTATCATCATGCAAGTGTTCACTGCCACGAATCACTGGCCTGGCTCCAGACCTCTGGCTTCTGCTGTGCCACCGATAATGGGCTCTCGTTGGGGCTCCTCTTGGCTATCCTGTTATTGTCTTCTATGCGAGTCATTTAATGAGTTTGAACTTGAGGCTGATAATACCTCATAGGGATGTAAGACCTGCAGGGGTGGAGAGGGTTCAGCCACAGCAGACATAGAAAAGGCAGCCTGGAATTTGCCGTAGCTATTGTTATTATTGTCTCCTAACACACACACACACACACACACACACACACACACACACACACACACACACAGGGGTGGGGCATGAGGCACACATGCACACGCCTTATACCAGGCTCACTGAATTGGTCACGGGAGACACACACACTCAGCCTTCCAGTTGCCAGCACTGTTCTCACCATCTCTTTCTGGCAAGCTAATCACATTTTCAGGTCCAGTGTAGATATGTCCTTGTGGTGAACTTGTTAAAGTCTTCGGAGTTACATCTTCACCAGCAATTCTGTCTAGCAGGGGGATGTAAGGTCTGGAGAAGGACTATAGGGCTTTAAGAAATGACTCCTATTGTAGACATGCATGGATGTGGTACCGTCTTATGTGTGCATCAAAAGTGGAAAGTGTATCTATCTATCTTACAAGATCATCATGAGACGTAAGCAAGACATAGCATGCTCACAGATGAAATGGATCTGGGATCTAGACATGTTCAGTAAACCATAACATATCATTTAACTCTCTGCGCCTACCTGCTACACTATTTAATATCGAGTATTAATATGCTTATGGCTTTTATTTCAACAAGGCCATCCACATCTTCAAACTAAGAACAGAATCTGTTCTTTCTTTTTATTTTGGTGCTTTCCCCAATGTCAGATATGCAGTAATTGATTTGACAATGAATGGACAGATGGCCGAGTGGGGGATGATTGCAAGTTTAAATGGGCTGAAAGCTGTTGCCAAGCTCAGTGGTTGGGGCAAAGGCCTGGACCACGTCTACTAGCTGGGGTGTGTTTCCCATCATATCAGGAGTAGAAGAGGTAGGCTCTGAGTTCTTTCACTTGAACTGGAGTTGGCAAAGATGAACCAAACAGCATCAAAACCAAAAGGCAGGTGGCACCACACCGGATAAAGAGTTGACTTGTAGTGCATCTCACTTCTTCTAATTCACAGAAATGCCAGCATGTCATAAAAAGCTAAAAAGCTGGGAAATCCCCTTCTTAGGAATGTCTGGACCAAGCTAGGTGGCCTGGGCCTGTATCAGGAGGGAAGAAGACAATGTAGGACCTAGGCTTGGGGTTTGTCCTGACTCTTCTTGGGAAGGAACCTCTGGCTGTGGATCTAAGAGCTTTGCCAACTAGACAGAGGCACACTAGGACAGATCCAGCAAGAGTCTTGGTGGTCAATCTTTGCCCTCAAGGTGTCTTGCTGGATTCCTCAGCCAGTTCTTCCCAGTGATTCCTGGCACCTTGACTCAAGAGGGTGACCAGCTCAGTTCAGTCAGGTGAGTATCTTGTGAGTCCCAGTACCCAATGGCATGTGATCCTTTCCCTTTGCCTGAGGCCAAGCACAAAAACCCATGCTCACAAATGCTCACAGCCTGTCTAAGTTAGGCTCCACCCATCCCATCAGCAAAGGTTCCCATTCACCTTTTCCTACAGGCATCCCAGTATAAACCAACCACGGGGACTCCCAACTACCAAGCATGCGTTCTGCTCCAACTGGGCTTAAACTACGCAGCTTCAGCACGTTGGTGGGCGCTTATAAGTGGGGCTGCAGTTGAGTTGAGTCTAAAATAAGTTTTATAGGACAAATGGGGGAGGGACAAAGAAGAAGAATCCTTGATATTTTCCCGGAATCTTATTTTCCCCCAGCTTGGCAAGCCCAGTGCTCCTATAATGATCAAAGACGTCAAGGCTAGTGATGGGATACAGTACCTGGTGACCCCGAGATACCTGTGCACTAAAGAGAAGATGCCAGAATTGACTGAAGTGGCTGAGAGATGTTTGGAATGAAGAGAAGTAACCTATCCCAAGTCTCTCTTCATTGTGAAGATATATTGGTTTATCTAGCAACTTTTTCCAAGTCATCCAGTCATTAAGGAAAGTAGTGAGGAGAATCCCAGGACAGTCACTCTAAGGCCAAGGAATTGTCACAGGCCAGTAGCTTGATTCTTGCTTCCTCCCCTTCTGTTCTTCTTTCCTCCATTTAATTGTTCCACAAATATTCCTATTAGCAGAGTTACCAAATCCAAAGGAATCGTCTGTAAGGTGTTGGGGAGAAGACAGTGGGTGTTTGGTGATGTCCTCAGGGTTCCTACTCTGGCTAGCTAAGGAACTCCATGCATCTGAAGGCATCTCCTTACAGTGGGATAACACAGTGCCTGCCTTGGAGGGACCGGTGAAGCTCAAGATGAAGTCATTAATGGAAGGCACCAGAAAGGGCTGTCGCTTCATAGCTATTATTGATTATATTAATTACAAAGTCATCGAATGAATTAGAAATGGCTGGCTGTGTCTTTGCCCTTATATTTCAGAGTTTATTTAATGGATGGTACTAGTACATTTTATTGCTCTTTGTAAAAAAAACTCAAAAGGACCAGGGCATTAGCATTCCTGTCTTAAAAGTAGCAGTACTATCAAAATGGAAGCTTCTTAAGATCCCAGCTTAGAAAGGATGAGAGGAAAGTGGGGATAGGGATGGCCAAATCACAAGCCTGACCTTCCTGAGGGCGGAGCAATTCCTGAGACTGGAGCAACACTGCGGAGTAGAACCCAGAATGATGCTGCTCGCTGGAGTCTGAGAGGAGGTGTGTCCATTCGATGCTCCCAGTTCCGGGCTCCCTTCTAGTCTGTGCTGGTGAGACAGCTGTATCAGAATATCTGCTCTCTGAGATGTCTTCTCCAACAACTCTCTTTAAGGTTCAGGGTCTTGCCTGCATTAGAAAACCATTTTATGCCTATTTAAATTAGACAGCCTGCGTTCTGCTGCCTTAGGTGTGCCTTCCTCAGCCCTGATCACCTCTTGTCTCCATTTTCAGCTAGAGGAGAACCTTTCAACTTTCCTGCCCGTATCTAGCCTTTCCCTTACGTCCCTCCCTCCCTCCCTCCCTCCCTCCCTCCCTCCCTCCCTCCCTCCCTCCCTCTCTTCTTTCTTCTCCACTTCCTTCCCTTCCTCCCTTTTCTCCTCCTGCCTTCCTTCCTCTCTTTAGCAACAGAGCTGGTCTCACTTTGCATGCTGGGAAAGACCTAGTGGCTTCTTTGTTCCTTGGGGCAGACAGCATCTCACCCAGCCCACCTGTTTCTTCCCAGTGGCCTCAGAGTTTGGTGTCCTGCACATTTTGACTTAGAGAATAAAAGAAACTATTGAAATGTCATATGGCAGTCACTTCCTCTTATTCTATTAAAACACTTCTCTCTCTCTCTCTCTCTCTCTCTCTCTCTCTCTCTCTCTCTCTCTCTCTCTCTCTCCAAAACATTCTGAGAGGAAGAAAAAAAATGAAAAAAACAGCATTGGGAAAACAGTTCAAACAATTTTTTTTGTTTTTTGTTTTGTTTAAGAAGGGGGAAAAAGACGCAGCAAGTCCAAGCCCACTTCGGGGAGTTGAAGCATCTGCACTTTCTCAGCAGTTTAAAAGGAAACAAAAAATTGCCAAGTGGTATAAAATTTGAAGAAAAATTACCCAAAGGAGGAATGGACGTTAACCACGCTTCAATTCCCCACTATGGGTTGCCATTTGAAGCACTTTCTTCTCTCCTCTTTCTTTCTGATTCACAGTGTGTCTAAAGAGGTGAATTGGGCGCACAAAACCCAACCTCCTCTTGCCAGGGTGGGTATGAAATATGAAGGCCAGACGATTGTCTGGGCTCAGTGCATTGGAATAACATTGGTTAAATTATGGATAGTTTTTGAATAGTGTCACTTTTTTTTCTCTGCAGATGGTTGTTCACACAAGGAGCCGGGTCTGCATAATTGTATCAGTAATCAGCAGTAAGGCAATTAGTTGTGTAAGTGTGCTATAATCATTCTAACAGAAGAGATGACGAAAAGACAAAAACAGGGAGGGGGGGACCAACATGTCTTTTCTGAATCCATCAACTGACAGCCATAATTAGATATATATAATTGAAAATTCCACAGTAGGGGGGCCAGATTATACAAATGAATTTTCTCTGCTGCCCTTATGCATTTTTGTCTTTGGCTGAGCATCCCCCCAGGAGAGGCAGAAAACTCGTCATTCCAAAAGAGTGCATACTGTACTCAGTATTGTTCTAGAACCATGATGTCAGCATAGCATTTTTTTGTTTTTGGCATGGGGGTGTGGGCTGGGGGCTGAGGTTTGTGTGGCGTGAGGACAGTGCGTGGGCTGGTACCAGTCACACCACTTTGAATCTCGTTGTCAGCGCTGTGGTTTGGAATCTATTCTTAGCTAGTCAAATGTCCATCTTTTGGTTTATCGTGAAATTAGGGGTGGGTTGATTTGACCCCGGGGCCTGGTAGGCAGGCATTATAGTAACTATCATACTTTTAGGGGTCCATGAAAATGTTTTAAGTTCTTTATGCATCAAAAGAAAAATGAGCGGAGCTATAACCAGCCCAACCGAGTTGGGGATCCTCTGTATACCACTGTGATTGTACAATACAATCTTTAATGCACTTTTGTAAAGAAAGTTTTGTATGGAAGCTACAGTGCCCCGGGGGTCTCTGAAGGTATCACCTGTCCCTCATCCAGGGCTGAGGGACAGTCTCCTCAGGAAGCGAGAATGGTAGCATTTGAGGGAGCTCCTTGACGACAGGATAGTTCACCCTCGGCTTTCATAGGAAAGAGGGGACTCTATTTAACCAAAGCCTGATTATCAAAACCTATAATTACATTTGGTTAAAAATTCTTAAGTGCCTATGAGTTTGTGGAAACTGTGCAGAAAAGCTTAGCACCGAATTAATCAGACTATAGGTCTCCCATCAGACCGAAATCTTCTTTTTAAATTGGAAGTGCATCCCCCAGCCTCCCCCTCTCTCCTTTTGAATTCACCAATTCTTCTATAATTTAATTGGACAAATCTTAACTGTGATTTTTCCCCCTCCCAAAGAGGGGCACATTGCGGCCAAGGCTTTGTTAATTAAGCTCTTTAAATGCCCCCAGCTGTGCAATAAGTTTTCAAAGCAACACAACTGCAAATTTATTTTTTTTTTAACATTTTGTGGCTAGTTTTCAATCATGTATTATTCCCCCCTCCTTGTTCTGAGGATGGGAAAAACAGGAAAAATCTCAGGGAGAGTTCCCATGCATTGTGGAATCTTGGACAGACAGTCAAATTGGAGGTGCCATTAAGTGGTGTCTAATTGGAGCCTGTGGGAGGGGGGGTCACAGGGGACAATTCTTTGGGCTTGTAGGCAGTGTGGGCATATGCATGCTGTCTAGAAATTATTTACCAAGAGTACTAGGAAAGCAAAACTTTCACTGGGGTCTGAAGACAGCACTTGTCCATACAGAGGAGTCTTTTGGGGTGAGTGGACTGAGACAGGTTCTGGGAACTGTCACTGGTCACTTTAGGGTGCTGGCCTCCCCCTACGTGTAGCCCATGTTCCTGATTCTTCCCACCCCAGCTTAGCTGGGGAAAATGAGGAACTGGAATGCAAAGTGCTGAAGTGAGCTTGCAGTTGCTCCCCTCTGCAGAGTGCTGCCCATGGCTCCACCCCGACCCCTCTGCAAACTGCCATCCATGCGGCTACATCCTGACCCCTCTGCAAACTGCCATCCATGCGGCTACATCCCTACCCCTCTGCAAAGTGCCACCCATGCCGCTATGTCTGAGATGCCTTCATATAAGATGCCGAAGGAAGATGAGCAAGGGGACAGACAGGGTAAAGTCACCGGCTGCCAAAGCCGAAGACCCGAATTCAACTGACTCCTGAAAGTTGCCCTCTGACCCTTGCATGTATAGCAATGCACATCCACACCTCAATCCCACATGAGAAATAAATTAAAATGTGATAAAAGCTGTTAAAAGATGCCAATAAATGACATCATAAGAAACAAGTGATGCCCAGTTTAAAAGGGGGAAGACCTTGGCTAAAAATTCATTCTCAGTCCAGTTTATCCATATTTCAATTCGTTCCTAAACACCTTACTATTTTCTCCAAATTGAGACCAGCCAGCTGGAGTGCAGGGAATCCACGTGTTGAGTGGCAGCTGTGAGCCAGTGGGTCATTTGCCTCTTCTTTGGCCCTCTGCACAAGAGTCTGTGTTGATGGAGACCACGCCATTCATCTTGGGTGCCTGTGCTTCTCTGATGACAGCTTCAAGAAGAAAGAAACTTTGCTGTAGTAAACAATTGCCCACTAATATGATCATTTTGAAACTCTGGAGTCAAGACATGTTTTCTATAAAACTGACCTTGGAGTGGAGTCACCTAGAACTGGGACATGATGTGAGCACACTTCATGTCATGACCTGTGGAGATAAATTATGTAGCCCACTGTTCCTTGGAAGCCAAGATTTTTGTCCACCTAAAGGATGGAGGTCGCATCTGGGGGCTGGAGGCTGAGTCTGAAGGATGGAAGCTGAGTCTTGGGCATGGTGTCTGGGCGCTGGAGACTGAGTATGGGGTGTCTTGCTCTTTGATTTGCCAGCCGTTGAAGATGCTGTGGCTCAGCTGCGTACCTGTGATCTGAATGTCACAGAACGGCCATGTGCACTGGGTAGAATAAACCTTGAGGGGGATTGCAGCAGATGGCCGCTTGCCAACTTTGTGCCAACCACACTTGGCCAAGGCAAAGAGAAGGCAAGGTTGCTATTAATAAATTCACGGCAGGACAGTGTATCCTATTCCCTGGTCCCATATGCCTCTTGCCCTATCCCCATGGCATAGCATGCTGTCCATCTGGAAAGCAAACCTTCTCTGTGTTCTCTGGAATGCCCAATTCTTCCTCCTGTGACAAAAGATCCATTTGCTGCTCTTCTGTCACCCCCAAAGGCTCACAAACACATGGCTTCACTGATGCTCCCAGGAACCCAAGCTGGACCTGTGAAACAGAGAGCATCCAGAGATGCTTACCAAAAACAGGCGTATCAGTACCTCAGTGAGAGAACTCCCCACAGGATGAGGCCCCAGAAGGCAGTGCCCCATTGCTATTGTAATACCACCTCTGCCTCTGTTGACTCTGGGCAGGCTTCTCTCTGCTGAGTGCTGTCCCCATGAACCCTCCTCTTGGCATATCTGTCTGTTTTCAAAGTGAGGTGCAAGCCCCCTGGGTAAACCCTTAAACAGAGTGAAATTTTCATCTTCTAAGCCTCATCCTCCTACAGTGTCCCTGGTCCTGTGCTCCTGTCCACACTCATCTCCCTATAGACACGGCACACTTCCCACAGCTTCTAGTACCCCACTGAGACATGGTGTCCAGTGCCTCTGCTTCCTCAATTTTAAATGGAGACTACAAGACTTTTGTCTTCTGAATGTCCCGATGTTGTCATAAATGCATTAGGATGTATAGGCTGCTTCAGTTCTCACATGGCTTCCAGTGGGAACCTCAGTAGGTCAGCCCCTCCAGATCTCCGCTGCCTTCTCGCGGCTTCTCTCAAAACATTTTTAAAGAGCAGCATCCTCAGACATCTTGGGATCAGCAGGCACAATTCTTCTTTCCTCCTTCCCAGATGGGGAACATGGACCACCCCTTCCTGCCTCCCCAACATGGCTTTGCGGAGGGCAACTACCAAGAAACAGTTCCTTCAGCTTAATGATGGAACATCTTTCCCAAGACGGAAGAAGGCTTACTTTTAACCCCTCTGTCCCCAAGACCCTGATGGAAGTGGATGCAGGTACTACTTTCTGCTTGGATAATCTTCACTTGGTCTTTACTCAATGATAAATGAGCCCTGCCTTGGAGTGGTCCATCATCAGACTTCCTCTGGAGCAATTTAGGGGGATCCAGAATGGAGACTCTCAGCTGCCAGGGGTGAGAACTGCCTTCCGGGGATTTGGAAATGTGTCCTTTCCCCCTCCCTCCCTAGGCTTTGCGTGCTGTGCTGGCTACTCTGTAAGGTCCTCTGTCGCCAGCTTGTTTGGATTATGTCTTAGCTTTCATTAAGCCACATGTAGTCCTGCATATGTCGCCATCGAGCTGTGAGGGGGTCTGAGACCCAACGCCAACATGCTGCCCATACTTATTAACTTCATAATGGATGGCCGGACCTGGGGACAATGAGAGCTTGGCTGCTCTGCTGCCCAGCTTACTGTAACTGATTCCTCAAGAAGTATGGGTCTGCTGGCTTTGTGCTTATGAGTTAAGGTAAGAAAGTGACTTGCCAGGCTAAGAGAACCAAGCAAATCCTGTGCCGTGCAATCTTGAGGAAGGACCGACTGGTTCTCAGATGCAGATGGAGTTGATGCGCATCTTTAGTAAAACTTAGATTTCTGCATTTCAAAGCGTGTCCTGCGGTCTCTGGCTGGATACAGTGTCTATGATTCCTTTTTGTTTTAAAGCTGGTCTACTTTATTCCCAGTGTTAACCTGCTTGGTCCCTATGCACATTTACCCTGGCAGCCCAGTGCAGCCTTTTCAAGCGTGGAAATGCCTCCTAGGAATCTAGAACACGGACTGTGGAGCCAGGAAATAGAGTCATAATTTTCTTGCCTGTAGACCCACATTTCCAAGCAGTTACCATGAGGCCAAGAGAAGTTAATAGGAACCATTACATACCCACAGTGAGCTGGCAGCCACAGCTTCTGTGGCATGGTCTCAGGTGACATTATTTCTTTGGAAATACTTTTTTACAAATATTTATTTATTAATTATGTATACAATATTCTGTCTGCATGTATGTCTGCAGGCTAGAAGAGGGCACCAGACCTCATTACAGATGGTTGTGAGCCACCACGTGGTTGCTGGGAATTAAACTCAGGACCTTTGGAAGAGCAGGCAATGCTCTTAACCGCTGAGCCATCTCTCCAGCCCTCTTTGGAAATACTTTGAGAAGCATAAAACAGGAGCAGTGTTTACTGAGGGTGCCAGTTTCTCATCTGCAGACCCATTTGAGAACTGTCACTCACTGCCCTCTCTGCCCCCTCCTCTTATCTAATGGAAGAACCTTTTACTGGTTTAGAAGAGCTGGATGGTTGGGCAGTGGTGGCGCACACCTTAAATTCCAGCACTCAGGAGGCAGAGGCAGGCAGAGCTCTGTGAGTTTGAAGCCAGCCTGGTCTATAGAGGAAGTTCTAGAGGAGCTAGATGAAGGCACTGGTGAGCGTTGAAGCTATTAAGACCTCGGGAGGCACAAGGATGAAGTGGTTTGGAGCATCAACTCCCCAGTCTTCCCATTTCCCCCTTGGTCATAGCCTAACAGTCCCGCTCCTGCCCCTCGTTTACTCAAGGCTGGACATTGCTAACTTCTCTGCTCCACTAAAGTTCACGCCTCTCCCTTGGTTTCTACTGCCTTCTCCCCTTTCAGACTACTTCCAGGGTAGGGATAGAAATTCTGTTTGTCCTCGAGAAACAAAACATCCTTCTGTTCCCATGACCTGCCTCCATCGGTGTCAAAAGACGATGATAGCAAACAGTAATAAATGGCTTCCTAAACACACGCACTCTTTGGTTCCCACTACCAGCGCTGTAAAAGCTGGACAGTCTATGCGCCCATGGCGGAATGATGAGAACACAAAAGGATGAAATCACTCGGTCACAGAGTGTGGACCCTACTGAGGGCTTCTCAGCTTCACCCAAGTCTCTTCCCTCCTTGCTAGGTGAGGCCGCTGGATGGAGGCTATAGGGTTGAGTTCATTGATTAGCTAGCAACCAATTCTAGACCCTTCCTTTGGATTCTTTTAGGATTTGGAGGTGGCAATTGTGGTTAAACATCCTCTTCTTGGAACAGAATCCCTCTGCAGCAAGCTCCTCTGTACTTGGAAGGACACTCCTAATGACGAGGCCTTCCCAGCTTCTCCTCATTTGGGCCTCATTGGAATTCAGGTCCGTGCTTCCCACCCGGCCGCATTCTCTTTTTTCCCATCTTTAATTAGTACTGTCATCTTTAATCCTCTGGAAAGAACAGTGGAGGGGGTGAATGTCCCAGCAACAGGCTTGCTTTTGAGGCTCCGATTCTGACCAACTCCCGGAGTTACGCCATACATGATGAGCACATCTACATTCGTGTTCCTCTTAACTTAGAGCAGAGAACGTTAGTCTTCTTCCCAAGGGGCTACGTTAGTGCCATTATTGGTTACCAAGTCAAAGGTGTTTTAGACTGAGTTGCTAACCTGTTAGATGGCGTCACCAAGAAGGGTTCCAGTAACCCAACTCCTTTGGATTGCTCCAAGCATCTTAAATGTTGTGATTGCAAGTACAGGAGGGAAAGCCGCCACCCCAAACGGTGCCCCCTCAAAACTCTCTATGGATTAATCTGCTGGGTGGCCTGAACTAGGTCAAAAGGTTTTGGTCAGGGAGTAGAATTCTAGAAATAATCACCCTATAGACACTCTAAATCAATCATAATTAATGCACTAGCCTCGTCCTGCCATCTGATTGCTGGCTGGAGGGTGAAATAAAGAGACCCTTTCTAATACAATTTGAAAAGAGATCAAATCTGTCATTTCATCTAATAATTGAGCCAAATGAGAAAAGAGAGAGGTCAGAGTTCACCGAGTGACCTTATGTAAACCCAATAATGCATAATTCATTTCCTTTTTATGGAATTTAAAAGCTGTTGTAAATGGGCAGGGTGGAGGCTCTGCTTCCTGCGGCTTCTTCTGCCAGGCCACTCCTGTTCAGTCCTGAGAGAGCCGGACCAACTTCCTGGTCGCCGATTCCAGCTGAATAATCCCCAAACCTTCAACATGGGCCGGCATTTAATTCGTCCTCCCAAGCGTGTGGAGTTAATAACCGAATAAATCACTGACAGCGCTCCCTGAATGATATAAACCCTGTAATTTATTTATTGAGTGCTACCAATACAGTTACAACATGTTTTCATGCAAAATGCTTTCCCCCTTTTTAATATTATCAAAAGGGAGAATCTAGGTTTGGCTTTGTGGTGGAGGAAGTTGCAGACAGCCCGTGTGCTGTGGGTCCTTTCTCACTTGGTATCAGCATGTTAGGAGATTTCACCTCCAGCTTCAGCACAGTTAGGGCGGATGTTGGTGGAATTGAAGGACAGAGCGTTGGAGGAAAGGGCCTTCCCCGTCTGGGCTCATGTTGACCTGAGCTGGGAACTGCAGCTGGGCAGATCATCCCCATGGGACACTCATAGATCCCTCTTAGAACTCCTGAGGAGCAGCCAAGCTGGTCGCTGCTTCTCCAAAGAGCCCATTTCATCGGCTGGCACCATCAAGGCGGTTAGTTTTGCCTCTTATTGTGGTATGTGGGTGATAGAGACACGGTAGGCCCCGGTGGTATGAAGGTGGCCTCGAGATGCCTTGAGAACTTCCAGTGGTCGCTCCTGGTCCTTCATCAATTGAAATCTTTCTCACAGGATGGAGAACCCAGCAGGGCCCTGCTCTCCGTGGCCTTTGGCACTCCTAACCTCACAGTATCGCATGTCCGCAGCCTCCTCCAGATGCTCAACTTGACCGAGCTCCCTTCCTCTCTGCTGCTCATAGGTTGCTCTGTGCCACTCTGGGGATATACCTTCTAACACGTAGATGTCACCTGATCTTTTTTTTTTTTTTTTTTTTTTTTGCAAATAGAGACTTCAGTGTGTTATGAGGGTGCTGAGGAGAAATTGATCTAATTCTTCTAGGGGAAGTGTGAGTGTCCTGTAACAAGATGGGAATTTCACCCACTCTTTGAGTCCCAGAATTCTGCTGTTTAGTGATTTTTCCCTAAATAATAGCTAATTTGCCTAAAATATAAAAGCATAGTACTTTAAAACACATGGCATATATTATAATTGTGGAAACAGTTTAAAGGCTCATTGGGATGAAATCATCACATAAAACAATAGAGTTCCTAAAATGAAGAAATATTCTACAGGAATGAAAAATAACGGCTTTTGCCACATCCAAAGACACCTGCGACATGTCATTAAGCAACAAAGCCTGGCAGGATGTCACCTGAGAAGGGCGATCTCATTCTATTCCTAAACTGTTCTGTCTAGGCAGGAAGGAGAGAAATGGGTGCTTTCGGGGTCAGCAGAGACCAGTGTTACAGCCCTCAGGAAGGTCAAGGGCAGGAGCTAACAAGGGAGCCTGGGTCACAGTCAAGAGTGACTTCCAGATAGCGGAATGGGTGATGGACTAAAAAAATGAGTGATGTTGAGTGTTTGACAATCTGTAGTAAACTCTAAAGAAAAAAATCCATATAAAACTTTGGACCCTTAAAGCGTAAGATTTTAGAATGAAAATGTACTAATTCTGTACATATTGCTCACATGCTCACACACACACTGACACATGCACTTCTGTGTTACACACACATGTGCAAGCCCAGAGAGATTTGCCACCCCTGAAATGGAAATCTTCTGTATGCTAGGAGATACCTTACACACAGACTGCAGGGATATGGTGGAGTGGAGATGGCCAGGAAACGGTGTGGAGAAGCATAAAGTGGGGTTGGGATCTACCTTGGGGCAAAGCACTTCTTGGCGTGTACTTGCAGGAGACCCTGGGTTCATCCTCAACACCACAAGGAAAACAAGTCCAGACAGCTCACCGGGAAAACAAATCATGAGGGAAGTGCACTGAAAATTCTTAGAAGAAGGAACCTACATGACCAAAGAACCAGCGAACTTGATGTCATTAGTGAGAAGACATTAGAAAAAAGAGTCACCACTAGGATATATTAACTCCTTCTGGAGACAGATGATCTTAAAGGAAGAGGGAATCGTGGCTATAGGCAGTGCTGGTGGCTGTGTAGGGCTGTGTGGAGGTGCTGAACGTCCTAAAGCAGTCCTAGGTTCCGTATGTCCTCCAGCTATCTATCCCTTTTTGTGCCAACGTAAAGAGATTCCGCATCTGGGGAAGTGGCTCAGTAGCTAAAGGCCCCTGCCACCAAGTCTGACTACCTGAGTTCAATTTCTGACAACCACATGGTGAAAGGAGAGACCCAACTCCAGCAAACTGTCCTCTGACCTCCACAGGCACACTGTGGCATGTGTGCCCCTCACAAGAAAAGAGAGCATTTAAAATGAGAGATTCCGATCTGCATCACAAGGAGACAGACATGGGGAGGTTCAGAGATGCTGAGAACAGCTGGTGAGTCTCCTGAGTATACCGCATAGGCAGCTGGGTGTTGTGCTCTCATGGAGGGATGCGGCTCTGCACTGACCACTCGGGTTCAAACCCAGGCTTCCCATTTGTGAACACTGAATCCAGGGAGCAGCTTAACTGTTCTGTACCTTGCTTGGCTCACCAGCAAGATGGGAGCAAATTACAAAACAGGATGTTATAACTCTTAATGAGCCAAGGTTAGACCATTTTGAAAGGAGACCGACATTCAGTCATATAGTAACACAGAAAGGGCAAAAAAAAAAAAAAAGATCAGAGACTCTGGTGCTTCAGTTGTTCACTAACAAATAGTTCAAAGAGCAAAAGCAAGCCTCACATGGGGCAGTGGCAAAATGATGCCACCTTTGACAAAACACACGCTGCAGCACTGTGGGGGCATGGTAATGTCTAGGAGACGGAAATGTTGGATCTGCATGAGAGATTACGAGTGCTGCTCAGTACTGGGGAGAAATGTAGGAGGAGGAGCTGCCCAAATTCAGAGAAACAGAGGAGCACAGGAAAGGGAGCAACAGGTGCAGTGGCTCACACCTCTAGGCTCGGCTACCCGAGAGGCTGAGACATGACAACTGCAGCTTCTAGGCTTGCGTGGGCTACTTTGTGAGCTCAAGGCCTGCGTAGAAAACTCAGCAAGACACTGTCTCACAACAGCATTTGAAAAATGTGGGCTGGGGGACAGGAGAGATGGATCAGCAGCCTTGCTCTTCCAGAGGACCAGGGTTCAGTGCCCAGCATCTGCATGGCACTCACAACCATCTATGATCCCAGTTCCAATGTCTTTTCCTGCTCTCTGTGGGCCCACGTGGTGCGCAGATATGAATGCAGCAAGACACCCATCTGGATAAAAATATACATAAATTGAAAATATTTTAATCCTGTGGTTGTAACTCAACAAGAGAGCACTTGCCTGGCTGGTCCAAGGGCCTGGGCTCAACCATCAAGATAGAAAGGAGGATGTTAGCTTAGGTATACTGATACTAAAGCAAAAATGTAAATGAGTTAAAAACATAACCTTCCTGTAGTGAATGTACAGGAGTCTGCTATGTTATTTTTTTTAAACATTTAATAATAGCTTCTTAACTTTTTAAATTTTTTTGAGAACCCCCTTCAGTCCAGGCTGACTTTGTCCTCCTGCCCCCACCTCCCAAGTCCTTTATTTTAAAATAATTATATGCTGTGCTCCGTTTTGAGAATTACAGTATGTTTGTATCTTTTTGAGACTGGCCCTTTTGTCTGACCACAACGCCCCAGAAACTCCCGCAGGTCGTGAAGTCCACTCTCCACCTTCCTGGCCAAGAATTCCACGGCACGAGCACAGCAGACCGTGGTCACTTTCACTCACGTTCGCTAGCTCTCAGACACGGCGAGTGAATCTGCTGTCGATGTTCACGCACAGGCCTGTGTGAAGATGGGCGCCAATCCGGAGCGTGGCACTGGCTGGGGATCCGCAGAGTGTGTGACAACGGCGTGTGACGATGGCGTGTTCAGTCTTCATAGAGACTGTCAAGCTGTGTTTCAGAGTTGAGTCTGCCACATCCCACCCACCGTCTGTGTCACCTCGCCTCTCTGCATCCTCACCCCCATTTGGTACCCTCATCTGTGCTTGCTCATCTGATGGGATGATTGCCATGGTCTCCCTGGTGGCGAACGATGCTGGACGGCATCTTGGCGCTCGTCTCTCTGCCAGTATCCGTCTTCTGGTGAAGGGCTTCTTCTTCAGGCCTTTGCTTAAGTCCAGGAAACTATTTTTGTTGTTGCATGTTGTGAGTTTTTTTTTATGTAGTTGATTTATTATCATTTTCCAGAGATAGGGTTTGTAAAATTTTCTCCAAGTATGCAAGTTGTCTTTTCATTCTCTTAATGGGATCTTTCTTAGGGCCAAAGGTTTTATTTTTTTTTAAAAATTTATAATTTAAGCTTCAGTGTCAAGTTTAAAATTTCTATGCCTAGCCAAAGATCCCCAAAAAATTGTACTACTTTTTTTAAAAGAAAAGTTTTATAATCTTACGTTTGTGTATACAGATTTACTAATCAATTCATTCATAAAGTCAGTTTATTAATGAGGTTATAGAATTGTGTTTTATTGATATATCACAAATAGTACAATTTGCTATTTACAATTGAGGAGGTTTTAGTATGCTCACAAGATTGCACAATTGTCACCACTCAAGTTCTGGAACATTATCATGACCCAAAGTGGAGCCTTGTGCCCATAGGCCACTGCTCCCTGCCGTCTTCTCCCGTCTCGTGCTGGCTACTGAGACACTCTTTGGAGTCTCCTAATAAGGAGACTCACATGGCATGTGATCTTCACGCTCATTTCTTTTATCTTTCATTCTATATACTGTTTTTGGCTTTTTATCTATATTGAGGTTTTATATCCTTTTTTTTTGTTGCTATCTGTTTTGTTTTGTGAAATAGGGATTTAACAGCCTTGGTTGTCCTGAAACTCACTTTGTAGACCAACCAGGCTGGCTTTGAACTCTCTGAGATCCACCAGCCTCTGCCTTCCGAATGCTGGGAATAAATGCATGTACCGCCATGGCCTGGCAGGCTTTTATCCTTTCTAGTGACTAAATTGCATTCCATGATATGAACATACCACACTCACTTAACTATCTGTTAGTTGATGGACCTTTGCGTTGGTTCTGGTGTTTGTTTCCTATAAAAATATAGCTGATAATGTGTGTACAATCTTTTATAAAAGCATGCTTTCAGTTCTCTTGGATATGCATGTATGGGTAGAATTGACCAGGGACAACTTCTTACTCTCCATTATTTACCCCATCATAATGCAGTTTTCCTCAGGAACAAACCACTTTGCGTTCACTCAACAACCAAAGCTCCAGCTTCCGACACCCTTCTTAAAATGTGTCACTTTCTAAAACTTAGAATGAAATTCTGAGTGAGTGTGTTCATGCATGGTGGCAGGCACCCAACACAGCTGTGTAGAGGTCAGAGGACAACTTTTGGGAGTTGGTTCTCTCCTTCTGCCATGTGGATCCTGGGACTCGAACTCAGGCTGTTAGGCTGTGTAACAGGCACCTTTACCCACTAAGCCATCTCACAGGCCCTATCTTCTGGAAGTCATATTAAAAGATGACTGTTCATCTGGGTCTGGTTTTCTGTTGCTGTGATAAACACCAGGACCAAAAGCAACTTGAGGAAGAAAGGATTTGTTTCCTCTTGCTTGCTATAGTCCATCATCAAAGAAGCCAAGACATGAGATCAAGGCAGGCACTCAAGCGTACATTTTGTGTTTCTTTCTGCCCGGCTTGCTCTTTTTCAGTGTAGACCTGCATACGAGTGACCGCTACAAACCTACAATGCAGAATCAGTATTAGGCTGCCTTGAAATCTCTGCCAAATGAAATTAGTCCCAGACTCTTCCATTTAGCCTGGGGCAAATTTCCAGGACAAGGGCAAAAGGCAGCCACATTCTTTGCCTAACTATCACAAGAATTGCTTCCAGTTCAATTGGTAATATAGGTTACCTGTGAAACCTCTGGGTCTGGGCCTACATAATCCATTTCCTCTCAGTACTATTGACTTCCAGGCTCCTACTAGAATGGTCCACTAATACCCATTTACAGTATTCAACTTCTTTTCTAGTCCAAAGTCCCAAAGTCTTCTACCCCCTCCTTAAAACAGTGCTGTTAGGCCTGTCATGGAAATACCTCATTCCTGATACTAAATTCTATTTTCATTACTTTTCAAATGTGATAAAACACCATCACCATGCTCACTTTGGCAGCACATATACTAAAATTGGAATGATACAGAGAAGATTAGCATGGTTCCTGAGCAAGGATAATATGAAAATTCGTGAAGCATTTCATAGTTTTACTAAGATCTGTCAATATAATCCACCATATAAACAAACTAAAAAATAAAAGCCACATGATCATCTCATTAAATGCTGAAAAAGCCTTCTACAAAATACCACATCCCTTCATGATAAAGGTCTTGGAGAGAGCAGGGATACAAGGAATATACCAAAACATAATAAAGGCAATATACAGCAAGTCAACAGTCAACATCAAACCAAGTGGAGAGAAACTCACAGTGATCCCACTGAAATCAGGAATGAGAGAAGGTTGTCCACTTTCTCCATATCTATTCAATATAGTTCTTGAGGTCCTAGCTAGAGCAATAAGACAACAAAAGGAGATCAAAGGGATAAAAATCGAAAAAGAAGTCAAACACTTGCTATTTGCTGGTAATACAATAGTTTACATAAGCAATCCCAAAAATTCTATCAAGAAACTTCTACAACTCATAAACACTTTCAGTAATGTGGCATGATACAAGATTAACTAAAAAAAAATCAGTAGCTCTCCTTTACACAGATGATAAATGGGCTGAGAAATAAATTAGAGAAATATCACCCTTCACAATAGCCACAAATAACATAAAATATCTTGGAGTAACTCTACCCAAACAAGTGAAAGACCTGTATGATAAGAACTTTAAATCTTTGAAGAAAGAAATTGAAGAAGACTCCAGAAAATGGAAAATGGAAAGACCTCCCATGCTCTTGGGTATGTATAATTAACATTAAAAATGCCAATCTTACCAAAAGCAATCTACAGATTCAGTGCAATGTCCATCAAAATTCCAGCAAAATTGTTCACAGACCTCGAAAGAATAGTACTCAACTTCATATGGAAAAGCAGAAAACCCAGGATAGCCAAAGCAATCCTGCACAATAAAGGAACTTCTGGAGGCATCACAATCCCCAACTTCAAACTCTACTACAGAGCTACAGTACTGAAAACAGTCTGATATTGGCATAAAAACAGACAGGAGAACCAATGGAACCTAATTGAAGACCCAGATATTAATCCACACACCTACAAACACATGATTTTTGATGAAGAAGCAAAAAACATAAAATAGGAAAAAACATATTTAACAAATGGTGCTGGCCTAATTGGATATCAACATTTAGAAGGATGAAAATAGATCTATATCTATCACCATGCACAAAACTCAAGTCTAAATGAACCAAAGACCTCAGCATAAAGCCAACCACACTAAACCTCATAGAAAAGAAAGTTGGAAGTACACTTGAATGCATTGGCACAGGAGACCACTTTCTAAATATAACCCCAGCAGCATAGACACTGAGAGAAATAGTTAACAAATGGGACCTCCTGAAACTGAAAAGCTTCTGTAAAGCAAAGGACACAGTGAACAAGACAAAACGACCTCCTACAGAATGGGAAAAGATCTTCACTAACCCCACATCAGACAGAGGTCTGATATCCAAAATATACAAAGAACTCAAGAAATTGGTCATCAAAAGAACAAACAATCCAATTTAAAAAATTAGAGCACCGACCTAAATAGAGAACTCTCAATAGAGGAATCTAAAATGACTGAAAGACACTTAAGGAATTGCTCAGCATCCTTAGCCATCAGAGAAATGCAAATCAAAACAACTCTGATATTCCATTTACACCAGTCAGAATGGCCGAGATCAAAAACACTGATGACAACTTATGCTAGAAAGGATGTGGGGTAAAAGAAACACTCCTGTATTGCTGGTGGGAGTGCAAACTGGTACAGCCCCTTTGGATGTCAGTATGATGATTTCTCAGAAAATTAGGAAACAACCTTCCTCAAGACCCAGCAATACCACTTTTGGGTATATAACCAAAGAATGCTCTACCATACCACAAGGACATGTGTTCAATTATGTTTATAGCAGCATTGTTTGTCATAGGCAGAACATGGAAACAACCTAAATGCCTCTCAAGCAAAGAATCATTAAGGAAAATATGATACATTTGTACAATGGAGTACTACACAGCAGAAAAAATAATGGCATCTTGAAATTTGCAGGCAAATAGATGTATCTAGAAAACATATTGAGACACAGAAAAACAATATTATATTTACTCATTTATAAGTGGCTTTTAGACATAAAACAAAGAAAACCAGCCTACAAATCACAATCCCAGAGAACCTAGACAACAATGAGGACCCTACGAAAGAGATACATGGATCTAATCTACATGGGAAGTAGAAAAAGACAAGATCTCCTAAGTAAATTGGGAGCATGAGGATCATGGGAGAGGGTTGAAGTGGAAGGGAGGGGAAGGCAGGGGAACAGAGAAAAATATATAGCTCAATAAAATCAATAAAAAGAACACCATTACCAAGGCAACTTTTAGAAGAGTTTGTTGGAGGCTTACAATTGCAGAGGGTGAGTCCATTACTGCTGTGGTGGGAAACATGGTGGCAGGGAGGCAGGATTGGTGCTAGAGCAGTAACTGCTGAAGAGTTTACTTCTTATCTACAAAAAGGAGAGGGAGAAGGAGAGGACCATGGGCTTCTGAAACCTCAAAGCCTGCCCCCAGTGACATGCTACTTCCAACAAGGCCGTACTTCCTAATCCTTCCCAAATACTTCCACCAATAGGGAGGGGACCAAGCATTCAAATATGTGTGACTATGGGGGCCATTCTTTTTCAAACCACTGTAGATTCCTGTGAATTCAAATTTTGTTTATCATAAAAGGAGTGTTAAAATTTTTTTCTTTTGTGTGTCAATATCCAACTCTTATATTACTCATTAAAATAATGTCTTTTTCCCTTTTGCACAGTTTTGGCCCCTTTATCAAAATCAGTTATCCATGAATGCATGAGTTCACTTCTCGACTTCCAATTTCAGTAATTGGTCTGTATATCAACTCTGTACCAGGAAGGAATACATTACTCTAAATTTTCCAGTGGGTTTTAAAAATCTCATTTTTATTTTTTTCAAGAATTGTTTTAATATCCAGAGTCTTTCAACATTCCACGTGAACTTTAGCCAACATGCTCAATTGAGTTTTGCAAAAAAGGCATTTGAACTTCTGATAGAGGCAACATCAAATCTATGTATCAACCTAAGGGAGTTTCTGTCTTAACAATGACAAATCCTTCAGTGTATTCTCTTGTAAAGCATTTCATTTAGTTAGCTGTTAGTCTTGAGCAAAACATAATTTTCAGTGTGTGAAATATGTTTTGTACTTTTTAAAAAAAATTATATTTTAATTATGTGTTTGCATGTCTATGTTTACATATGTGGCTTGGATAAGAATGGCCCTGTCTCAGTGAGGATTTTCTATCTCTGTGAAGAGACACCATAAGCACAGAAACTCTCACAGAGAAAATATTTAATTGAGGTGGTGGCTTACACTTACAGAGGTTCAGTCTATTATCATCATGATGGGGAGCATGACAGTGTGTAGGCAGATGTGGTGCTGGAGCTGAGAGTCCTGCCTTTGACCAGAAGGCAACAGGAAGTTGACTGATTGTCACACCGAGAAAAGCTTGAGCAAAAGAGACCTCAAAGCCTGCCCCTACAGTGACACATTTCCTCGAACAAGGCCACACCTCCTAATAGTGCTGTTCCCTTTGGGGGCTATTTTCTTTCAGATTACCACAGGCGCCAAAAGGCTCATAGATTTGAATATTTGGTAACCAGGGAGTGGTACTATTTGAAAGGATTAGGAGGTATGTCCTTGTTGGAGGAAGGGTGTTACGGGTTGGTTTTTAAGGGCCTATGGCAAGACCAGTCTTTCTTACCCTGTTGCTTACAGGTACACATACAGAAGTTTCAGCTCCTTCTCCAGCATAGTGTCTGCCTCCATGATGTCATGCTCCCTGACATGGTGACAATTGAATAAACCTCTGAAACTGAAAGCAAGCCCAATTAAATGCTTTCTTTTTAATAGTTGCTGTGGTCAGGATATCTTTGCCCAGTAATAGAATATGTTTGTGAGCAGGTACACATGAGGACATGGATGTCAGAAGGTATTATGTTCCCTGAAACTGAAGCTACAGGTTATTGTGAGCTATCTGTCATGGGTACCAGGAATATTATTGGGGTCTTCCGAGCCATCTCTCTAGGCCAAGTTTTCAATGATTTTAGCTAAGTGTATTTCTGAGAATTTTGCTGTCACTAACACTGTTATACCTAGAATTGCTTCTCATACTGTTCATTTTTACTGTATAGAAACACACTGTTTTAAGGTATTGGTCTCACTTTTGCAAATGTACACAACTATGCATTAACTTTTTTTTCTGTCTTCTTTGATTTTTATCTATGTAAAATCATATAATCTACACGGATGTACTTTTTACATATTCCATTCCAATATGTATGTTTTGATCTCTTGGCCAATTGTCTGTAATGGGCCTGTAGTGAATGCTGAATGGAAGGAGTGGGCACGTGTGCCCGCACCTTGCTGACGTTAACAGTGGAACTTCCACCATCAGGGATGATGGTCGCTTAGTGGCTTTTTATAGGTGGTCTTGGAAGGTCAAAGAGGTAGCTTTCTATTCTCAGTTTACTGTGTAGGGTGCAGGATAGTGTAGAATGCTTTTACCATCAATTTAAGATGATCGTGTGAGTTTCACCCATATCGCACCTGATATCAACTGTATATACAATTTCTTGCTTTTGTATGACTCTATCCCCATTTCTCATTTTTTAAATTTTTCTTGTAAATTACATCTTCATACAATGTTTTCCCATGCTTGGATTTTTACAATTATTGCATTATATAGCTATTGCATTTTTAAGTCACAATGAACAAGAATTTTATACAGCAAAAATACTTATACTCTCCCAAAATTAACCTGTATAGCCACTTCTGTTTGCTGTGGCTGAAATAACTGTTTGATTCTCTTTTAATTAAGCTGGAGGGATGACTTTAATATTTCTTGTAAGGTATGAGTTTTAGCAAAAAGATCTGACGTTTTTGTTTACTTTATGCAATGTATTTAAAAAAAATGCCTTCATTTCTCCTTTCTCTGTGAAGGATAGTTTTGCCAGATTAAAAACAAAACAAAACAAAAACACCCAGTGGACAGGTATTTTTCTTTTGGAAGTTTGAAAATGTCTTTCTGATGCTTTCTGACCCCTATGATTTCTGATAATACACCGCCTATTAATCTTATTCGGGATTCTCTGTATGTGATCAGTAGCTTCTCTCTATTTTCATGAGCTTCTCTTTGTCTCTGGCTTTTGACAATCTGACTCTGATGTGTAGGTGTGAATCTCCTTGCACCCTATGTGAAATATTCTGGGCTGTTTGGATGCTGAGGAATCATTTCTTCAGATATTCCCCCTACCTGTTTCTATCCCTCTTACCAGGACTGCCTTTCTGTGTTTGTAGTCTCGATGGTCCCCCCAGGTTTCTGGTGCAATGCTCTTCCTAGCCTATCTGTCTTGCTATTCTGGGCTAGTGAATTTTTCATCTCAGCTTTTATACTTTTCAATTACAAAATTTCTGCTTGATTGCTTTTTATAATTTGCATATCTTATTGCTTATTTCTTTCTGATTATGCATTTTCACATATTTTCCTTTAGTTCTCTGAACATATTCAAAATAGCTTATTTAAAGTCTTTGTCTTTTGAGTATAGATCTTAGCGTTCTCGGTTATAGTTTATAAAGATTTCTTTCTTAGGCATAGGATTTTTGTAGGTGATTTATGCATGTGTATATATTTGTGTTTGTGTGTGTGTGTAAAACTGAAAAGAATGTATTACTAGTAGTCTCATAGTAACTGAAAAACAGTTTCCTTTTTCCCCTTCATTTCTTATTGTTTCCTTCTGCAGTTGTTATTGTGAATTTGGATGTTGTGAACTAATTCTGTAAAATCTATATCTTTACTATGTACAGTCAATAAAGTCTCTACTCAGCTCCTTAATTAGCTAACGATTGGACATAAATTTCCTTAGAAGCCTGGAGCTGATAAGTCTCCATTTTTGCTTAATGGTTGTGTATGGTTATTGGGGGAACGCCTTCAATACTCAACTAGCTAGGATAAAATTATAATTTAGCCTTCAGTTCTTGCTTGAGTTGAAGTGTCATCTGGAGCGTCTCAGTGGGTAGTTTAGTTAATTGTTGACCTCAGCTACTAACTACCACTCAGGGCCCCAGGCAGCCATGGTATACATTTCTTCTTCTTTATTGTTGGCTCATGTTTGCTGGTATTCTCTTAACGACTTCTGATATTCATGCTTCCATGAACCCTCATACTGATCTGTGGTTACTTCTTCTTTCCACTCTCTTTGGCTTGGTTATTCGGGTAATATTATATGGTGGATTTTATTGATAGAATTTTAATCATTTGCTTTCTCGGAAGAGGCAGGACAGAATTACTCTTGATTCCTTAAATGTGTGCTGGTGTTTTCCAGAGTTACACTAAGGACTGAGAGTGTTGAAATTACCGGTTCAGTTTCCCTGCTAGCTGTGGGTCTGTTCAAACCGTCTGTCCTTTTCGGTCACACGTGGTATGGTGGCTCACGTCTTTGATGTATCTGTCGTCAAGCTCACACGGGTGTGGGTGTTTTGTTTCTTACTGTCTTCTGTAGCTGGGAAAGTCCCTGCCGCATGCAGGGGACCGTGTTTGATTTGGTCATTTGTGTCATGCCATCCTTCTGTCACTTTTGTTCACGTTTGTCACTTTGTATTCATCTTTTCAGTCTATTTAAGTGACTTTCATTGCTCCTCTTCTGTTTTTAATTTCACTAATTTCGCTGTGACTATGATTTCGCTCACTATGCTGTTGTCCTCGTTAGGGTTTTTGTTGCTGTGATGAAACAAACAAACAAAAAAAAAGCAGCTTGGGGAGGAAAGGATTTATTTCATCTTTCTGAAGGAAGTTAGGAAAGGAACCTAAGGCAGGAACCTGAGGCAGGAACTGAAGCAGTAAGCCACGCCTGCTGGCTTGTGGCTCCAAGCTTGCTCAGCCTGCTTTCTTACACAACCTAGGACCACCTGCCGGGGATGGCACTGCCCTCCCACATCAAACATTAACCAGGAAATGTCCCACAATGAAGACTTGTCTCTAGGCAATCTGATACAGGCATTTTTCACAGCTGATGTTCCCTCTTCCTAGTTAACTCTAGCTTTTGTTAATATGACCAAAAAACCAAACCAAAACAAACAAATCAAAACAAAAACTAAAACCCAACCATGACTGCAGTTTTTCTATCTATCTATCTATCTATCTATTTATCTATCTATCTATCTATCTATCTATCTATCTATCTATCTATCTATCTATCATTTTGCTATCCTTTCCCTAGGTTCTTGAAAGTGGAAGCTAGTAAAAGTAGTGTTTACTTACACTCTTTTCTTCATATATATAACATTAATGCTGAAAGTACCCCTTACTGGCTTCCATTAATTTATGTTATGGTGTATTTTATTTCATTCAGTTCAATGCATTTTTTATTTCCCATAAGATTTCCTGCATAATTCACAGACCATTTAGAAGGGAGCTTTTTAGTTGGCAAATGTTTGAAGATTTTCATTTGTATCTCTTTGCCATTGATTTCTAACTTAATTCCCCAGCAGTAGGAACCATGTGCGGTATGAGTTTTGAAACTGACTTTGATCTAGGATGTCATCAGTCTTAGTATATGTTCTGTATCTATGTGAAAGGATCTGTGTCTTGTTACCTGCATGTTACAAATGCACATTGGCTGTGTTACATCACTGACATTCAGTAACTGCCCTTCTGCTCCCTATTGATTCTTATTTATGAGTCATTTCTTTGAGTTCATCATATGTATTTGAATATGTTTTGTCTCTTTTTTTCAAATCTTTTATCTATTTATTCTATTTATTTCTTTTACATCCAGACCACATTTTTCCCGCCCTCCTCCCTTCCCATTCATTCCCCACCTCTCTTCCCTTCCCTCCATCACCTCTTCTTCTGTTTCTGTTCAGAAAGGGGCAGGCCTCCCATGGGTATCCATGAAGCATAGCATATCAAGTTGCAGTATGACTAAGCACCTCCCCTTGTGTTAAGACTGGGCAAGTCTGAGGAATAGGTTCCCAAAAGTCAGCCAAAGGGGACAACCCCTATTCTACATCCTTTCCAGCACGAGCTGTCATTAGTGTTTTTGATTGTAGCTATTCTGACAGATGTAAGATGGAATCTCAGAATCATTTTGATTTGCATTTCCCCGATTCTTCTGCTGAGAATTCTCTGTTTAGATCTGGACCTCATTTTTTTTAGCTGAATTATTTGGTATTTTGATATCTTATTTGAGTTCTTTATTTATTTTAGGGATCAGCCCTCTGTCAGATGTGGGGTGGGATTTTTCTTTTTCCATTCTATAAGCTGCCATTTTGTCATTTTGACAGTGTCCTTTGCCTTATGGAAGCTTTTCAGTTTCGGGATGTTCCACTATTAATTGTCAACTTTGTCTGTGTTTCTCGTGTTCTATGCAGGAAACTGTGTCTTGTGCCATTGCGTTCAAGGTTATTTCCCACGTTCTCTTCTATCAGGTTAAATGTAACTGGATTTAAGTTGAGGTCTTTGTTCAACTTGGACTTGAATTTTGTTTTGGGTGATAGATACAAATCTATTTGCTTTCTCTTGCTTGCAAACATCCAGTTGTGCCAGCACCATTTGTTGAAGATGTTTTCTTTTTTTCCATTGTAAAATTTTGGTTTCTTTGTCAAAAAATCAGGTGTCTATAGGTGTGTGATTTATGTGTAGGCTTTCTATTCAATTCCACTGATCCACGTGTCTGTTTTTTTTTTTTTTTTTTTGAACTCTGAGGTTTTATTCAGTGGGTCTCTGGGTCTAGAAGAAGATGTTAGGCCTCTTGGTAGTGAAGCGAGGCTTGTGCTGGAGCCACAGAACACAGTGGGGCAGCGGGAACTTGATCTTGGAGTCATGGAACTGCTTGACAGCCGGCCTGCGACATTTGCCTGCGGCGATCTCTTCCACCTTCATGATCTGGATGGAGTGTGCATGGGCACGATGCCGTGCACCCATGTCTCGGTCTGAGGACGGAGAAGGAAGTCAACCTCAGGCACTCACATGGCACCTGTTCCCAGGGCTGTGGAGCCTCCTGATTCACTCTGGGGGCACGTGTCTGTTTTTATGACAACGCCATGCTGTTTACTTTTTTTTTTATACTATAACTCTATAGTAGAGCCGAGATGAAGGATGGTAATATGGTGTTATCTTTGGCAGTTCTTTTATTATACAGGATTGTTTTAGCTATCCTGGGTTTTTTGTTTTTCCATATGAAGCTGAGTACTTTTTTTCTTTTGAGACCTATAAAGAATTGTGCTGGAATTTTGATGGGAATTGCATTAAGTCTGTAGATTTCTTTTGGTAAGATGGCTATTTTTTTTTGATATGTTATTCCTGATATCTTCTTCAATTTCTTTTTTCAAAGACTGGCAGTTCTTGTCATATATGTCTTTCACTTGCTTGGTTAGGGTTATCCCAAAATATTTTATATTGTCTGTGGCAACTGTCAAGGGTGCTTGTTGTCTCCGTGATTTCTTTGTCAGCTTCTTTGTAGTTTGTATATAAGAGGGTCATTGATTTTCTGTTCTTTTCTTTTCTTTTTTAGTTAATCTTGTATCTAGCTACTTCGCTAAAGGTATTTATCAGCTGTAGGAGTTCCTTGGTAGAATTTCTGGGGCCACTTATGTATACTACCATGTCATTTGCAAATATCAATGCTTTGACTCCTCTTTTCCAATTTGTATCCCCTTGATCTCTTTTTATTGTCTTATTGCTCTAGCTAGAACTTTGAATACAATATTGAATAGATAGGGAGAGAGTAGACAGCATTATTTTCTTCATGTTTTAGTGAAATCGCTTGGAGTTGATCTCTATTTAATTTGAAGTTGGCTGTCAGCTTTCTGTATACTGTTTTTATTATATTTAGGTACATTCCTTGTATCCCTCTTCTCTCCAAGATTTTTATCATGAAGGGGTGTTGAATTTTTGGTTTTTGTTTTTTGAGACAGGGCTTCTCTGTAGCTTTGGAGCCTGTCCTGGAACTAGCTCTTGGAGACCAGGCTGGACTCAAACTCAAAGAGATCCTCCTGCCTCTGCCTCCTAAGTGCTGGGATTACAGGTGTGTGTTACCATCACCCAGTAGGGGTGTGGGATTTTGTTAATGACTTTTCCAGCATCTATTTAAATGATCATGTGATAATACATTGACAGATTTTTCATATGTTAACCATATTTGCAACTCTAGATGAAGCCCCCTTGATCATGTTGGATAATCCTTTTTTTTAAATATGTTTTTGGATTCGGTCTGCCAGTATTTTATTGAGTACATTTACATGAATATTAATGAGGGAAGTTGATCTGTAATTCTTCTTTATTGAGTCTTTGTGTTGTTTGGGTATCAGGGTGACTGTGGCATCATAAAAAGAATTTGGCAAGGTTCCTTCTGTTTTTATTTTGTGGATTAATTTGAGGAGTACTAGTATTAACTTTTCTTTGTAAGTCTCGTAGATTTCTGTTCTGAAACCATCTGTCCCTGAACTTTCTTTGGTTAGAAACCTTTTAATGATTGCTTCTATTTCCTTAGGGGTTATAGATCTTTTTAAATTATTTATCTGATCTTGATTTAATTTTGGTATCTATCAAGAAATTTGCTCATTTCTTTTAGATTTTCCGATTTTGTGGAGTGCAGGTTTTTGAAGTATAACATAGTGATTGTCTGGATTTCCTTGGTATCTGTTGTTATGTACCCCCTTTTTGTTTTTGATTTTGTTAATTTGGATATTCTCCCTCTGTCTTTTAGTTAGTTTGGATATGAGTTTGTCCATCCTGTTGATTTTCTCAAAGAATCAGTTCCTTGTTTCATTGATTCTTTGTGTTGTTCTCTGTTTCAATTTTATTGTTTTCATCCTTTACTTTGATTATTTCCACCCACTCCTCATGGGTACCTTTGCTTCTTTTTATTCGAGAGATTTCTGGTGTGCTTTATTTTGATAGTATGAGATTTCTTCAAATTCTTTATGCATGCACTCAGGGCTAGGAACTTTCCTCAGCACTTCTTTCATTGTGTCCCATAAGTTTGGGTATGTTGTGCATTCGTTTTCACTGAATTCTAGGAAGCCTTTCATTTTTTCTTTATTTCTTCTTTGACCCAGTAGTAATTCATTTGAGAGTTACTCTGTTTCCTTGAATTTGTAGGCTTCTTGAAATTTGTGTTGTTGTTGAAATCCAACTTTAACCCAAGGTGATCTGATAAAATACAGGTGATCTGATAAGATTCCAGCATTTTTGTATGTGTTAAGCCTTGCTTTGTGATCAAGTAAGTGGTCAGTTTTGGAGAAGGTTCTATGCAATGTTGAAAAGATAGTATATTCTTTGGTGATGGGGTGAAATTTTCTATAGATGTTTGTTAGGTCCATTTGAGTTATAACATCTGTTAATTCTGTAATTTCTCTGTTTAGTTTCTGTCTGAATGACCTGTCCCTTGGTGAGAATGGGGTGTTGAAATCTCTCTCTGTTAATGTGTGGGATCAGATGTTTGATGAAGCATTTTTAATGTTTCTTTTACAAATGTGGATAGCCTTGTATTTGGGGCGTAGATGTTCAAAATTGAGACATCACTTTGGTGGATTTGTCCTTTGATGAATATGAAGTGTCCTTCTCTACTTCTTTTCATTAATTTTAGTGTGAAGTCTATTTTTTCAGATATTAGGAGAGCTACACCTGTTTGCTTCTTAGGTTCATTTGATTGGAAAATATTTTTCCAACCCTTTATTCTGAGGTAATGTTTGTCTTTGATGTTGAGGTGTGTTTCTTATATGCAACAGAAGGATGGATCCTGTTTGGTATCCATTCTGTTAGTTTATATCTTTTTATTGGAAAATTGAGTCCATTAATATTGAGAAATACTAATGACCAGTGATTGTTAAATTCTATTATTTTGTTTATTGTTGTTGTTGCTGCTTTGTTGGTGATGGTGGTGTTTGTGCGTATGTGTGTGTTTCTCTTCTTTGGGTTTTGCTGGTATGGGCTTATCTATTTCCTGTATTTTTGTGGGTGTAGCTAACTTCCTTGAGTTGAAATTTCCCTTCTAATACTTTCTGTAGGCCTGGTTTTGTGGATAGATGTTAATTAAATTTGACTTTGTCATTTTGTTTTCTCCATCTATGGTCATCAAAGGTTTTCTTGAGTCTAATTCTCTTGGCTGGCATCCATGGTCCTTGAGAGCCTGTAAGAGGTCTCTCTAGGCTCTTCTAGCTTTCAGTGTCTCCACTGAGAAGTTGGATCTAATTCTGATAAGCTTACCTTTGATATTTGGCCGTTTTCCTTTGCAAGTCTTAATATTCTTTTTTTATTCTGTATGTTTAGTATTTTGATTTTTATGTGGTGAGAGGATTTTTTTTTGTTCTATTTAGTGTTCTGTAAGCTTCGTGGCTTTGTGTACCTTTATATGCATGTCCTTCTTTAGGTTGAGACATTTTTCTTCTATTATTTTATTGACTATATTTTCTGGGCCTTTGAGCAGAGATTCTTCTTCTATTTCTATTATTTTTAGGTTTGGTCTTTTCATAAATTTCCAGATTTTCTGAATGTTTTGTTAGAAATTTTTTAGATTTAACATTTTCTTTGAGTGACGAAACTATTTCCTCTGTCATATCTTCAACACCCGAGATTCTTTCTTCTATTTCTTGTATTCTATTCTGTTGGTGTTGCTTGCATCTGTAGTTCTGTTTGCTTACCCAGACTTTCCATTTTAGTTTTTGTTTTCTTTATTGTTCTATTTTCATTTTCACTTCTTGGACAGTTTTATTTGTTTCTGTCAACTGTTTATTTGTCCCCCTCACCCTGGCTTTTTTGACATTCTTTAAGAGATTTATTAATTTCTTCCCATTTTTTGCTTGTCTTTTTCTCAGTTTCTTTAGACAAATTTTTTCTATTTCCTCTTTAAGAACCTCTATAGTCTTCATAAAGTTATTTTAATGGTTATTTTTATGCTTTAGCTGTGTTGGAATGTTCAGGTCTTCTTGTGATAGGGTAGCAGGGTTCTGGTGGTGGCATATTGCCTTTTCTGTTATTGATTGTGTTCTGAAATGATTATAGGTCTAGGTATTGATTCCTGTGTTTGTCTTTGTTAGATGGGTGTTTTGTTCCTTGATTTCTGTTTTCTCTCATCTAATGGCCTAAGTGGTCAAGGGTTCTGGTGATCGGTGAGTCTTCAGTTCCAATAGGGTGTCTCTGCTAGGAATTTTGGGGCCTTTTATTGGGTCTTGTATCTGGTAAAACCAAAGTCTTCTTGGGTCTCTAGATATGGCCTGGTCCCCAGTAAAGCCTATGTCTTCTTCTGGGGTACCTGGGACCAGCCTAGTCTCCAGTAGAGCTGCTATGGCTGTTCTTCCAACTGGTCTGGACTGTATCTGAGGCTATAGAGTCTGCCAGAGTTCTGAGAAAGGGTTGACCATGGGAAGTATAATGAGGTGGGAAGGATTGGGCAGCAGTGTGGGTCTTGGGGGAACAGAACTCAGGGAGTGAAAGCAGTTCAGCTGACAGAGGGGTCACTTACCAGTTTGTTGACTGGTGAGGGCTACACCAGAGCAGTAGGATTCCTTCAGAATTAGAGACAGGGCACTGGTGTAGGAAGTCCTTCTGTATATGTGTTGCTTTTATTGGTTAATGAATAAAGAAGCTGCTTTTGATCAATGGCTTAACAGAAGATAGCCAGGCTGAAAAAGATATACATACATATATATATATATATATATATATATATATATATATATATATATATATATATAGAGAGAGAGAGAGAGAGAGAGAGAGAGAGAGTAGGCAGAGTCACAGAGTCACAGAGAAGCCATGTAGCCCTGCTGGAGATGCTGGATGGAACTTGGATGCCAGATGGAACTTTACATGGTAAGCCACAGCTATGTGATAATACACAGACAAATGGAAATGGTTAACCAAAGAGATAGGAGCTAGCTAGCAATATTCCTAAGTGACTGGCCAAGCAGTAATTTAAATAATATAGTTTCTGTGTGGTTATTTCAAGTTTGGACAGCTGGGAACAAACAAGCAGCCTCTGCCAAAAAGTTGGCACCCAACATGGGGCTCGAATCCATAACTTTGAGATTAAGAATCCCATGCCCCACTGACTGAGCTAGCTAAGACAGTATTTTGGGGTACTTGCTTCTTGAAAGAGTCTGTCAGACATTCTGCATGACACAGAAGAAAGTAACTGATGGACTTTGCCATTACAAGGCAGAACAGATCTTCAAATTTCCTGCTTCATGGAAAAGCCTCCTGGATACTATGGGCCTGTAGTCTGAAAATTAGGTTCCCCAAAGACACAGGAGAACTTTTGATGACTGTTCAGGCAGCAAGATTTCTCTGTCAATTCTAGAGTTTTGGAAGTTGCTTAAAATGTACTTCTTGTTTACTTAAGTAATATTATATCTTAAGTAATACTGTATCTTTTTATTATGTCTTTGATGGAATTGAAGAATAGAAATAGTTATAGTTTTCCTTAGTTATGATAAATAATAAAGTAAATATAAATATTGTAACTGTAATTCTTGCTTGATACCTGTTTTGTTATATGTAATTTTACTATGTTAAAATTAAAACCTTTCTTTTTATTTAGACAGAAATGCAGAGGTGATATGGGATTCTCCTCTGTATGTTGTGATTACCATTGGTTAATAAAGAAACTTCTTCGGGCCTATAGCAGTGCAAAACAGAGCTAGGCAGGGAAAACTGAATGGTAGGTGAAAGAACATGGAGTCAAAGAGATGCCATGTAGCTACGGCCAGGGATAGATGCACTGGAACCTTGCTGGTAAACCCTGAGCCTCATGGTAAAATATAAAATAATAGAAATGGGTTAACCAAATATATACGAGCTAACTAGCAATATGCTTAAGTGATTGGCCAAGCAGTGATTTAAATAATATAGTTTCTGTGTGATTATTTGGGTTCTGGGCAGCCAGGAACAAATAAGCAGCCACCTACAACAGGACACAACAATGATGCTGGTGTTTAGATGAAAGGAGGCTGGCCACAGGGCAGAGGAGTCACTCACCAGTTGTGGTAACAGAATCTAAGGAGGGGTGCAGTTCTGCTGGTAGACAGGTCATTCACTGGTTCTGGCTGGTGTATTCTGGGCCTGCTGGACTGAATTCTTCTGGGGTTGGTGGGGGGGGGCAGTAGAGGGGCCAGGGACTAGTTGAGTGGTATAGGCTTCAGGAAGTGTTCAGAGGGACAGAGTCCAGGGGGGTGTGGTGTGCAGTTCTGCTGTCAGGAAGGTCACTCACCCATTCTGACAGGTGGCATCTGGTTCTCAGTGGCAAAAGTCTGCTGGGGTTGGGAGCTGGGCCCAACAATGGGGCTTAGGACAAGCTGGAATGGTATTGCCCTGGGGAAAGGTCACTTGGAACAGAATTATTTGATCTCTTGATAGGTGACACATGTAGTCTTATTGAATCTTTTTGGTAAATTGACCCATTTATCATTATAGAGTGTGCTTTTCAGTTTCTGATAATTCTTTAAAATCTAATTTCTTTTACGTGGGTATTTTCTGTTTTAATATTTTCATAATACATTTCTATTCTACTTTAAACATGTTTAGAATATGAGTATAACTGGGATTTCATATAGACAGCATAGACTGCAACCAGGGGTTATCCACCCTGCCAATCTCTGTTTTTTTTTTATTGAAAAATTCTAGGTATTTACAGATAGTACAATTATTAATATGAGTATGATATTTAAAATAGTAAAGTCTGACACTTTGTTCTGTGTCCATGATTTATTCTCTGGTTTTGTTCCTCTGCTTTACTTTTCTGGTTTCCTGTGGCTTATTTTTAACTTTTTTTTTTAAATTCTGGTTTAACTTAATCTATTATGTTTTGAGTCTATTTTTATCTATAATATTTCTTAGTGTTTTCTTTAAGACTTATATTTCTTTTTTATTGTTTTTATTGAGTTATATTTTCCCCCGTGCTCCTTCCTCCCTCCCACATCACCTTCTGTCCTCTCTCTCCCATGATCCCCACACTCCCAATATACTCAGGAGATTTTGTCTTTTTCTACTTCCCATGTAGACTAGATCCATGTATGTGTCTCTTAGCCTCCTCTTTGTTGTCTAGGTTTTCTATGGTTGTAAATTGTAGACTTTTTTTTTTTTGCTTTATGTCTACAAGCCACTTACGAGTGAGTACATATTATATTTGTTTGTCTTTCTGGATCTGGGTTATCTCACTCAATATAATGTTTTCTAGATTCATCTATTTGCCTGCAAATTTCAAGACACCATTATTTGTTCCTGCTGTGTAGTACTCTATTGTGTAAAAGTACCACATTTTCCTTAATGATTCTTCAGTCAAGAGGCATTTAGGTTATTTTCAGGTTTTGGCTATTACAAACAATGCTGTTATGAACATAGTTGAGTATATGTTTTTGTGGTATGGTTGAACATCTTTTGAGTATATACCCCAAAGTGGTTTTGCTGGGTCTTGAGGTAGGTTGTTTTCTAACTTTCTGAGAAATTCTCATACTGATTTCCAAAGCAGTTGTATCAGCTTACACTCCCACCAGCAATGCAAAAGTGTTCCCTTTACCCCACAATCTCTCCAGCATAAGGTGTGACCAGTATTTTTGATTTTGGCCATTTTGACTGGTGTAAGATGAAATCTTGAGTCATTTTGATTTGTATTTCTCTGATGGCTGAGGATGTTGAGCATTTTCTTAAGTGTTTTTCAGCCATTTTAGAATCCTCTGTTGAGAGTTCTCTGTTTAGGTCTGCACCCCATTTCTTATTGGATTATTTGTTCTTTTGATGATAACTTTCTTGAGTTCTTTATATATTTTGGAGATCAGCCCTTTGTCTGATGTGGGGTTGGTGAAGATCTTTCCCCATTCTGTAGGCTGTCATTTTGTCTTGTTGATGGTGTCCTTTGCTTTACAGAAGCTTTTCAGTTTTGTGAGGTCCAATTTATTAATTGTTTTTCTCAGTGTTTGCACTACTGGGGTTATATTTAGGATGTGGTCTTCTGTGTTCAAGTGTACTTCCTAATTTCTCTTCTGTGAGGTTCAGTTTGGTTGGTTTTATGTTGATGTCTTTGATCCATTTGGACTTGAGTTTTGTACATGGTGATAGATATGGATCTATTTTCATTCTTCTATATATATCCAGTTATGCCCGTACCATTTGTTGAAAATGCTTTTTTTGTTCCATTTTATATTTTTTGTTTCTTTGACAAAAAATTAGATGTTTGTAGATATGTGAATTGATATCTGGGTCGTTGATTTGATTCCATTGGCTCTTCTGTCTGTTTTTATAGCAATACTAGGCTGTTTTCAGCACTGTAGCTCTGTAGTAGAGTTTGAAGTTGGGGATTGCGATGCCTCTAGAAGTTCTTTTATTGTACAGGATTGTTTTGCTATCCTGGGTTTTTTGCTCTTCCTTATGAAGTTGAGTATTGTTTGTTCTAGGTCTGTGAAGAATTTTGCTGGGATTTTGATGGACATTATATTGAATCAGTAGATTGCTTTTGGTAAGATTGCCATTTTTACTATGTTAATTCTACCTACTCAAGAGCATGGGAGTCTTTCCATTTTCTGGTGTCTTCTTCAATTTCTTTCTTCAAAGATTTAAAGTTCTTGTCATACAGGTCTTCCACTTGTTTGGGTAGAGTTACTCCAAGATATTTTATGTTATTTGTGGCTATTGGGAAGGGTGATAATTCTCTGATTTCTTTCTCAGCCCATTTATCATCTGTATAGCAGAGGGATACCCATTATTTTTGTGTTAATCTTGTATCATGCTACATTACTGAAGGTGTTTATCAGTTATATGAGTTCCCTGGTAGAACTGAAGTCAAACTCTACTTTTTGCTGATGATATGGCAGCTTACATAAGACTTGTATTTCATAGATACATTGTACCATCCATGATGTTGCCATCTTACCAATTTGAAGGGTGAAAGTTTAAAAACTTCACTTTGCATTCTATCTCTTCTAGGTACTTACATAAATTTTGCATCTGGGGACCTTAGCTAGTTTCTAAGGTTTGTCTGCCAGTGACAAATTCTCTTAGTTTTGCTGAACGCCTTGATTTTTCTCTTTATCCTTTTTTGGTTTTGTTAATTTTCGTTTGTTTTTAGTTCAGGTCAGTTGAGGCTGACCTGAGCTCTGGATTCTGCCTCCACCTCTCAAGTGTGGGAATGACAGACATGGCACTCTTCATTCTTTAGATATAAAGTACCAAAATGCCAATTCTTTCCCTTGAGCTGTGTAAATGTTTTAGTTGTTGTTTTGTTTTGTTTATTTTTCTCCCTGGTCTCTAATGAGAAATAAACTTCTTCTTCTTCTTCTTCTTCTTCTTCTTCTTCTTCTTCTTCTTCTTCTTCTTCTTCTTCTTCTTCTTCTTCTTCTTCTTCTTCTTTTGTTAATCTGCTTTCAAAGTTTTTGCAGGGGTCTTTTACTTTTAGAAGTTTGCACATGATGGTTTTGCACCAATTTATTTGAATTTAGCTTGCATCTGTAGTTTAGGTATTATTCTAAGTTGGGAAGTTTTAAAGCTGTCATTTCCTAGAGTACCCTTTCAGTTTTGCTTTTCTGCTTCTTCAAGAACTTAGTGAAGACACACCAGGTATTTGTCACAGCCTCACTGCTTCCTGGAATGTTTCTTTGTACTTTCATCTCTTTTCAGTGCATGTAAATCAGCCCTTGGTGGCATCCTCAGACTTGCTTGTTTTCTCCCCTGATCCCTCCACTGACCTGAAAAAGCCATTTGGTATATTTAGCCTTTTATTTATCACATTTTTAAATTCTAAAACATGCATATATTCATTCTTTACATTTCCTCTTTTATTCTCTCCAAGGGGTTTTTTTTAGTTTGTTTCTAATTTATTTTTAAATTTTTAAAAAGAATATTTATACCCAAGCTTGGTGGTGTATGCCTTAGATCCCAGGACTGGGGAGGCAGAGGCAGGTATGGCTCTGGGTTCAAGGCCAGCTTGGTTTATAGATAGAGTTCCAGGACAGTCAGGGCTACAAAGAAAAACCCTGTCTTAAAAACCCGTTTAGTGGTTTGAAAGGAGGTGCCCCCAAAGGGAATGACATTAATGGGAAGTGTGGCCTTGTTGAAGTAAGTGTGGTTTTGTTGGAGGAAGTGTGCCACTTCGGAGACAAGCTCTGAGATCTCATATATGCTCAAGCTGTGACCAGTGAGGCAGTCTACTTCCTTTTGCCTGCATGCTGACATATAGCAGCTTCAGCACCATGTTTGTTGGCATATGCCATGTCTCACCATGATGATAATGGACTGGAAGGGAGTCATCCCAATTAAATGTTTTCCTTTAGTAGAGTTGCCACGGTCATGGTGCCTCTTTACAGCAAAAAACAAAAAACAAAAACAAAAACAAAAAAACAAACCTAACTAATGTGGCAAGCTTTCTTGTTGGACTATCTTTGGGTTGCCAGGCCCCAAATAACAACACAGGGACTTCTTATTAATTATGAAAGCTTGGCCTTTAGTTTAGGCTTGTTCCAAACTAGCTCTTAAAACTCAAATTATTAGGTTATTAATCTATGCTCTGCCTTTCCTCAGTATGGCACATCCTATGTGCGCTAAGTCTGCTTGAGAAATCCCAGCCTCTCTTCTTCTCAGAGTTTTCTTTCTCCCTGGAAATCTTGCCTATTCTCTCCTTCCTAACTCTTGGCCATTCAGCTCTCTACTAAATGAATTTCAGTGACAAATCTTCACACAATGTGAACAAATATTCTGTGACAAACTAAGACACCCCCCTCCAAAGCTCATGATCTCATTGCAACCTTCTGTTCTAGCTGGTTTTCTCCAATGTCGTTTTGGCAGGAGATGAAGATTGTCTTCTCCTGCAATTGTCTGGTTATAACCAGGGTACAGGATCCTTTCTGGTCTACTTCACCTTTGGGTGGAATGGGGTCCTCACTGTTGTGAGAGAGAGTCAAAGGGCTCCCAGGAGCCTGTCACTGGGAATCTGTGCTGCTTCTCACAAGGTCACACCTGGCTTCATACAGGAGCAGGCTGGCCTGTTTCTGCTGTACAGTTCTGACTGTCTTGACTCTTCACAAACCCTCTTTCAGCACCACACAAGAAGGGAACAGTCAGGGGCTCTTCTTCTGCTGGTTAGAGGTCCAAGTCCAAGATCTTTGTGTAGCCTTTCCTGGCATTGCAGGAGTAGGGAGAAGGGTTCTTGACAGGGATAAAAGCTCAAGTTTCTCCTTGGTATTTTATCTTCTCTTTCATTTGTTTCTTTCCTCCTTCTCCTCCTTCTTCTTTCTTCTTCCAAGACAGAGTTTCTCTGTGTAGCCCTGCCTGTCCTAGGACTTGCTCTGTAGACAAGACTAGCTTTGAACTCAGAGATCCAGTGCCTCTGCCTCCCGAGGGCTGGGATTAAAGGCGTGCGCCACCACCATCCAGTTCCACTTGATTTTTCTAATACCAGTTCCCTGAGAAAATCTGGATTCTTATTATAGACATCTTGTTTTCTCCATGGGACACAGGGTTATTGGTTTTTCTCTATAGTGCTACTGTTGTTTAAAAGCATGTGTGTGTGTGTGTGTATGTTTGTGTGAGTGTGGGTTTTTTTGTTTGTTTTATAAGTTTCCCCCTCCCTTAGCCCTACCTATGGCTAGAAACCAGTTTATGTTATTTCCTCTGTTAGTTGGCCCATCCTGGTGAAACAAATTTGTGTTGTGTTCCCCCGGTTGATTGGCCATTCTGGTGTGCTAGCCTCTTGAGTTTGGAGCAGAGAAAGCAGGGAACTTTCTGTCATGCTATTCTGAGATCCTAAAGTTGCTAGCAGCTCTATTTCCCTTTTTTCAATTTCACTACCATCCTAACATTATTTTGGGGACAATACCTGGGGATCCTAGTACTACATAAGAGAATAGAGAAATTTTATGCTCCTCTTATCTTTATGGGGAAAATCTACCAAAGTTTACAAAAAATGCATTTTATCATCAAAACAGGTTTTTAAAAATGAGCATAAATTTTAGAATGCCCGAGGCTAGTTGGGGACAGCAGTGAGTTGTGTAGGGATTGGGAGAAGGCAGTTACACAGTGAGGGACAGGGACGTATAGGCAAGAGGGAGCTGGTGGATGCTTCCAAGTGATGGAAATTGACAAGGTAAGAACTTATGAACTGGGCCTGGCTTCCAAAGCCTTTGGGGATACAGGAGGAATGGTCCTTAGCTGACCAGACCCTAGCACAGTGGTCCTCACCTTTCCTAATACTGCAACCCTTTAATGCAGTTCCTCATGTTATGGTGACCCCCCCCCCCGTTCAGCCATAAAATTATTTTTGTTGCTACTTCTAACTGTCGTTTTGCTAGTGTTATGAATTGTAATGTAAGTATTGGATATGCAGGATATCTGATATGCAATCCACATGGCCCACATGTTGAGCACCACTGCCTTAGCAGCTACTCACTGCCGCTTTCCTTCTTAGGACTGCTTCGGCCTCCCTCTTCTCTATTGACAGTAACTGTTGAATCCCTGGACTGATTTGGAAGGGACTCCCTGACTCAGACGTCCCTTTTGCTTACCCATCCAATCAGAACAGTCCATAATTTGGGAGGAACACATCCGCAAGCCTTTTCACTAATTGGCCCAACACTCGAGGATTTCTGAAGCCTCTCAGACTCTGAGGAGGAAACAGCAGTGATGAAGCCTCTCAAGTCAGTCTTCCGTGATTAGGAAATGAGATAAGGGCGGGAAGCTTTTAACAAAGCGTGACAGCCATCTTGCAAACACCGGAGAGGCAGCTTTCTGTAATCTGAGAGGACTCCAGATGCAGGAGAAAAACAAACATTAAGACTCCCCTGTCCCCCTAGGATTCAGGTTTAAATAAAGTGTGTATATCTGATGCTCAATCTACACAGCCAGGCCAAAGAGGGCAGTGTTAAATTGCCTTCTATTCTTGGACAACTCACCCGGTCGCTGCAAAGCCTGCCTGCATCAAAGCCTTTGGAATCGTAGCAGGATGTAGCTCAGAGTTGTCTTGGTGTAAGTCTGGGGTAGTCTGAGCTATTGGGCACGGCCTGAGGTGGTGAAGTGACACCCCCCAAACTACTGAGCTGTAGAGAGTTTGGGGAGTTGGATATAATAACAGAACTCCCTTCAACATCTGTGGGGTGAAGAAGATGACACATTCTAAGCCTGAGACCTGTCTATTTTCTACAGACACAAAGGAGGTGTGGGTTGGGTTGTGATAATGTGTTCAGACCTTGGCCACTTACCAGCTAGATGGCATTTGAGGGAAGTTCCATCTCTCCAGCTTCAGTTGGAATTAAATGGCATTAATAATGGATCATAGCTCATGGATTTCTGGCAGGATTAAATGGGAGAGGGGCACTTTCTAAGTAAGGCATGTTCTATGACCTGAGGGGGCTACTAATTTTTATCACTACTTGGTTAAGAGTGTTCCTGGAGACCAGGGAGAGGTCTTCCTGAGTTAAGACCGTTTATCCCATGTCATAGAAAATGTGACTGAGACTTAATAAAGACGATGCTCCTAACTGCCCCCATCTCCACCCAAAGTCATTAGATACCTAAAGAAAGATCTCTACAAACAATGCTAGTCTCTAAACTGGAAGCTTTCAATTTCTATATAAAATCCAGTTTGTCGTATGCATCCAAGGAACGTGTGATTTGAGTTTTTAAGATTTTCTTTAAATACTCATCTCAGGAGAATTGTACCAAGGAGAAAACAAACTCATAGAGGAACAAAAAAAGACAAAAATAAATAAATAAATAAAGTGAAACATGCTTCTAAAATTGAAAGAAAGAGATCACTGCAAGAAGAGATTCACAGCCATTGAATTCACATCCCAACAAGGGACTACGTGTCTTGTAGGCATACCATGCGTATGACTGGAATTGTCTGTGTCGGTGGAGAGGCTCTTCTTAAGATTATACCTCACATATTGGACTCCCCCCTCCCAAGGTGAGTGGTCCCCAGTGCATTCTAATGCATGTTTTATTTCTCCATTGATTTTAATTAAAAGGATATTGTCAAGGTTGCTAGGCATAAATATTGACTGATTTTGACACCACAATTGTCCCAGAGGCCCAGCCTTGCTATTTCAAGGTTCCTGTATCTCTTTCAGTTCCTCGCACCTCCTTTTCGGTACATGGGACGAGTCAAAAACAAAGTTATCAGGAAATGTCTGAGATGAAAGGCAGGTTGAAAGAAGCATCATTTCTAGTAAGTCAGAATAATAACTCATACATCAGAACTTGTGGATACAATATACTGTCTGATGGTCTGACGCTTCAATTTGTATAGGCAACAACCCATATGCACACAAATAATGCTTTTAATATAGCCAAATGACACAATCTTTGAAACAGGAATTTTGCTAAAAGAGATTCTTGCAGACATGCTTCCTGGGGTCAGGTGTGACCTCTAAGTGGTCTTAACTCCTTCATCTCATCGGGTTGTTTGCAAAACACCATTTATGCTGATTCCAGAACATCCAGGAATGGGGAAACCTTGGGAAGGCGCTCCACTTCAGGGTTAATTCTGGCAGAGACCTAAGCAGTAGGAGGTGAAAGCAGCCCAGGCCTGTGTCGGGAGGAGGCCAGCTGCTGAGAGAGAAGGAGCCGGCTGACATGCATTATGAACAGTCTCAGCACAGACAGATTGTCTCTTGCTTGTTGATAGTAGAAAATCAATATGGTTGTTCTCTGTTCGGTGTTCAAGGGCACAAGTTGCTGCGACTTTGGGCTGGAGAAGTTCACAGGGTGGTTAACGAAATGTCAGCAACGATTGAGCAATTCAAGCCAAATTGACATCCGTGTGCCATAAGTCTGCCCTGAGTGAACTGGGAGTCACGGGGGAAGGCAGGGCCACGAGGAGCAGGTGGTCCGACTCACTGAGCAACAGAAGGAATTTCTGGTTTCCTCCAACAGGTGAAAGGAAGACACACCATTGTACAGGGATGGACAGTCATCACGAGGAAGGAAGAAATGCCTCTGGTCCAAAACAGTTGTTGTGCTCCATTACTCTGAAGACTAGAGCAGCTCTTGGAGAAGAAAAGATTTGATTGAGACATGTTTATCGTTTCCAAGGGTTTAGCCCATTATCAGCATGGTGGCAGGCAACATCTACATCCAAATCTATAGGCAACAGGAAGAGCAAATGACACTGAGCCTGGTGTGAGCTCCAAGGCCACGGTCAGTGACACACTCCCTCCTCCAATATGTGTAACATGAAAGGTCCTGTTTGTTGTTGGGGTTTTTCTGTCTGGTACCCCACAACTGTTTAGCCCCAAAGAAAATCACACATAGGTCTCCATAAATTATAAGCTGATTAGCCCATTAGCTCTAGCCTTTCACTGGCTAACTTTCACATCTTGATTAACCCATTTTTCTGATCTATGTTAGCCATGTGGCTCAGTACCTTTTTTCAGTAGGGCAGATCACATCCTGCTGCTTCGGTGATTTGGGCAGGAGAGAGAGTAATCAACTTCCTTCTTCCCAGAATTCTCCTGTTCTCATTACATCATTTCTACTTCCTGTCTGGTTTTCCTGCCTATATTTTCTACCTGGCTAATCAGCGTTTATTTATAACATGATTGACAGAATACAGACAATTCTCCCTCACCAAATATGCCCACACCTCCTAATCCTTTCAAATAGTGGCACTCCCTGGTGACTAAGCATTTGGCTGGTGAGCCTACAGGGGCTGTTCTCATTCAGATCACCCATGTCCCATCTCTAGGTCCTGTCCCCATTCCTAAGTAGCAGACATTGCTCTCATGGTAACAAAGAGGCAGGCTCTAGAGCCGGTAGGCACCGAGTTAAAAATCAAGAAGGAATTGATTGAGATGTTTGGTGAGCCCCCCTCCACCCTATAACTTCAACTTCTTCAGCTATAAAAGCAGTTAACAATGAGTGAGGTTTCATTGAGATGTGATTTGAAGGGTCTCATTTGCAGCAAATGCTTTCAGCTCCTCTTGTCCTGCTAATGGGCTCTCCTGGTTCCCTTAGTAGCCCTAAATCTCCAAGCATACCTCGCCTTCCCAGAAACGAAAATGATATATTCATTTAGACCAAAGGGTTGACAGCAGCTCCCCTCCCCATATACACCTCATGGGGTGTAAAGTATTGCCCTCAAATTATGAAATGTAACTGTCCCATAAAGCCCTAAGAGCAAGGTGTGGAACCAAGTCATTAGCATATTGGTCTTTGAGGTGCTTTAAGGTTCCTTACTCAAAAGCAACACTCAAGTGGATGCGGCACTTAAGTTAAAAAGATGTTAGGGACCTTTAGAATATGATCATACAGCAAATATCTATACTGCTGACATTGGCTTTAAGGTCTGAATTTTTTGCTTTAAGAATAGATTGTTTTTTGGAGAATTATCAAATATAGCGATAGTCAGGAAAGACTAACAAATTACACATACCACTCTACCTGCCAAAAGGCATGGCTTAAAACATCAGTGCATGTCTTGTTATTGTCACTGTGCATAGAGGCAAGGTGGCTAGGGCAGGGCTATGTCCCATGCACTCATTGGGACTTAGGTCACTTTCATCTGTCTGCATTTCACTAAGTCACAAAAGAGGTCAAGGATCCACCCAAGAGTGTCCAGGGCCAAGAAACAGCTTGGTGAGTTACTAACGAGTATCTGCCACACATAAAAGTTGTGTTTTTCCAGTGGGGGCAAGGTCAAGATTCGATTTGAATGGGGAAGCGTCAGAGGATAGGTTACATGGGTAGATCTTAAAGGAAGACGGTTAGACACTGTCTTAGGGTTTCTATTGCTGTGAAGATACACCATGACCATGGCAGCTCTTATAAAGGGAAACATTTAATTGAGGTGGCTTTTAGTTTTAGAGGTTTAGTCCATTATCATCATGACAGGGAGTATGACAGCTGGGATTATGGTGGTGTGCAGGCACACATGGTACTGGAGAATTCTACATCTCGATCCAAAGGCAACAGGAAGTGAACTGAACATTGGGTGTGGCTTGAGCATTTTTGAGACTGCAAAGCCCACCCCTACAGTGGCACACTTCCTTCAGCAAGGCCATATTTACTCCAAAAAGATACACCTCCTAATAGTGTCACTCCCTATGAGCTTATGGGGGCCAATTACAGTCAAACTACCACAGACACCTAGGGTATAACATTTAAGGAGGTATTTCACATGAAAGGCCTGCAATTCAATGCCTGGGAGTCAGTTCTGCCTTAAATCCAGTGTTCTAAGCACCTCAGGCACTTCAGTAGGAACTGGGGTTTGTTACTATTGCCAGGCTAGCTAACTGGCTTTCTTCCTGTAAGGTTTTGCTCACTGGGTGACTGTAATCTCTTAAACTTTTGATGGCATACATTTAAAGAATTCTTAATATTTTTGTGCTTATGTACTTATGTGTTCATGTATGTGTGCATGAATATAGAGGTTAGACGTCAAAGTGTCAAGTGTCTTCCTCCAATGTTTCCCATCTGATTTTTTGAGGCAGGGTCTCAAACACAACCTGGAGCTCACTGATTGGCTAGGCTGGTTGGACAGCAAGTGTCCTAGCTCTGTTTCCCCAGACCTGAGATTATACATACACACTGCCTCATTTGCATTTTTTTCCTTGGAGAATGGGGGCTGGGGATCTGACTCAGGTCATCACACTTGCGTGGCAAACGCTTCCCTGGCGAGGCCATCTCTTCATTCTGGGTTGGTGTACATGTCCATAGTTTCTTCGAGACAAGCATTCCCAGCTGACCTAATGACTGGCATGGGCTTTGTTGTTCATTTTGCTTTCTCCTTCCTTCTTGCACAGGAAGATGCTAACAGTCTTCTCATTCATGAACACCTAGACATTGGGACAAAGCTGCCTCCTAAAATGCAGTCACCAGTGGACTTGACCTAAAAGCAGGAGGTGAGAATTAGTTATGTTCCTAATCCCCAAAGAGTTACATTGGCCTTTATCCCTAGTTCCCATTACAGCTGTCTACAGATGTCAGTCAATGGCACTTGAAGAACAATTTGGGACAAGCGATGGGCTGGGCAGCCCACCAGTGGCAATCCTATCTTATGTTTTATTCTTCAGATGCGATGTAGACCCTGATGAGAAAGCATACACGGGAGCTGCATGTTGCGTACACATTGGTTTGTTTTTATAGAGAAGTATGTGCAATCTTATACTTCTTATACAATCTTGATGGCCAAGATTTTAATTCAAATATGTTAGCTCTGCCTGGATCAAAATCCAGGATTTTGCTAGAATCTCATTAAAGGAAAGCAGAACCATAAAGAGTATGATAAAATATAAATAGCATAAAAAGTCGATGTAGAGAAAGAAAACATAAACAGTTCAAAATTAAATTTTCTAAGTTCTTCCTTCCTCTCTCCCTCCCTCCCTTCCTTTCTTCTTTCTTTTCTTTTCTTTCTTTTTTGTTTTTTTTTTCTAGACAGGGTTTCTCTGTAGCTTTGGAGCCTATCCTGGAACTAGCTCTTGTAAACCAGTTTGGCCTCTAACTCATAGAGACCCGCCTGCCTCTGCCTCCAGAGTGCTAGGATTAAAGGCATGCACCAGCACCACCACTGGTTTAATCCTTCCTTTCTTAAGCATTTTGCTGTGTGTATGAATTTCCTTCCTCTCGCTGAACTCCCCTTCACACGGCATTTTGGAAAGGAGAAAGGAAATAACCAGCCTCAAATGAAGGTGAGGGTATCTGTTTAAAGGATGATCAGAAGGTCAGGTGGAGTGGATGTGCTTTTGATACAGCGCTTGGGAGATAGGGGCAGGCGGATCTTTGTGAGCTCCAGGCCAGCCAGAGTGACACAGGGAAACTTGTCTCAAAGCAAACAAACAAACCTGCAAATTCTAAAACAGAGCTTCTTCAAATGCTCTTCGGATAGTTCCTATTCTTACCAAGATGTTTTAATTTAGTCAGGAAAACCCTGAGCAATTTTCTAGACTTTTCTGCTCATGGAAGCTCCTTCCTTCCTTCTCTCTCTCTTTGGATGTGAGGAGGGTGAGAGAGTTTATCTTTGTCTTTTTTCAAAATTCAGTTTTCCATGAATAAGAAAAGAGACATCAAAGGGTTCATTGAAATAGATAAAATGCTCCATCAAGACGCTCTAGTAAAACATAGGCTTGATGGGTTTTGAGAGGATGGATCAGAAGCATATGGACTCAATTTCCCTTGGAGAAGTCTACTGGGAAAAGGAAAAGCCGCAGCTCGGGTGAAGTGCTGCAAGCGTTTATTCTATTTCCAGTTCTGAAGGCCAGCGTAACCCCGCCAGTTAAGAAGCCCATTAGGTTGATTTTAGCTCCGAGTCCAGATTAGATTTTGGCTCCCAAGGAGCACAGGAATTTCAGCTGGGGGGAAACACGAAAGAATGGAGCCTTAGCTACTGTCCATCTAGAAAGAGTATAATGTGTTTTAATCACCAAGCACAGGAATTCATCTTGTAGGGGGAGGAGGCATTGGAAAGGGGAGAAAGGACTTGGATTCCCCAGCTTGTGACCTCCTGTCCAGGGTCTTCCATCTTCAGATGTCATCAGCTCTGAAAAGATCGCTAATTCTTACTACATCTCCTGCGATGGTTGATCATTCTTTTATTTGGTGTCAATTAGATAAGAAAGAATTTCCAATGATTCAATAGTTCTGTATTAAAGGGCAGCTCAGGCACACACAGCTCATTTCTAGTGTTATCAATTGTTTTGATGGAACAGCCCAGTGGAGATCACATGGATGACGGTCCATCCATCCATCAAAGCTCAGATTTATCTGAGGAAATGCAGTTATGATTTAATTACCAAAGACTGGCTTCAGATACAACAGAATGAGATTTGTTTATAGAAAGATGGCTTGTTTTTCTCAGTTACTAATCATGAGCTTAATTTTTAATGGAAGAGCATTGCTGGCATAATTAACACCCAATTTACATGTGCATCCATAGAACCAATTAATTAAATTTTATTGATGTCTAGTTGCTCTTTAAAATGCTTTCCAAATGCCTCCAAATTGATTTGAAACTGTTGATAGTGGAAGTCAGTTTACACTTTCTTGGGTTTATGAAACACTAACCTCTTCATTCATTAAATATGTTTTACTCACTAGAGGCATTCCATAATTTCTCAAGAATATTTTGCATGGAATGCACAGTGAAATCTGATGTTGCTGCCAGTTTGAACAGTACTTAAAACAGATGCTACATACTGAGGGCTGCAGTTAGATGGCTCCCTGGATTTGACAACAAAGCAAAGCAGCATGCCTGAGACATACAGCCAGAGCAGAAGCAGTCAGCATCACCCAGAGTGGAGGCAGTCAGCATCACCCAGAGTGGAGACCGTCAGCATCACCCAGAGTGGAGACAGTCAGCATCACCCAGAGTGGAGGCAGTCAGCATCACCCAGAGTGGAGGCAGCCAGCATCACCCAGAGTGGAGACAGCAGCACCCAGAGTGGAGGCAGTCAGCATCACCCAGAGTGGAGGCAGTCAGCATCACCCAGAGTGGAGACAGTCAGCATCACCCAGAGTGGAGACAGTCAGCATCACCCAGAGTGGAGACAGCCAGCATCACCCAGAGTGGAGGCAGCAGCACCCAGAGCAGAAGCAGTCAGCATCACCCAGAGTGGAGACAGTCAGCATCACCCAGAGTGGAGACAGCCAGCATCACCCAGAGTGGAGGCAGCCAGCATCACCCAGAGTGGAGGCAGCCAGCATCACCCAGAGTGGAGACAGCAGCACCCAGAGTGGAGGCAGTCAGCATCACCCAGAGTGGAGGCAGCCAGCATCACCCAGAGTAGAGACAGCAGCACCCAGAGTGGAGACAGCCAGCATCACCCAGAGTGGAGGCAGCAGCATCACCCAGAGTGGAGACAGTCAGCAGCACCCAGAGTGGAGGCAGCAGCACCCAGAGTGGAGACAGCCAGCATCACCCAGAGTGGAGGCAGCCAGCATCACCCAGTGTGGAGACAGCCAGCATCACCCAGAGTGGAGGCAGTCAGCATCACCCAGAGCAGAAGCAGTCAGCATCACCCAGAGAGGAGGCAGTCAGTATCAGATGAAAGAGTCAAGAAAGCTTCCAGGACAACAGGACAAGGCTGTAAGTTGATGGTGATGCTAACATAGCTAAAGTCTGAGTAGCACTAATGGTTAAGCAAAGAGGGTCCTGGATGTATTTCACTAAGTGTACTATGAGGACAAACTCCGGGCATCTAAATTTTCAATTCCTCATGAATGACTGTCTCTGCAATTGAAAACCTCTGAGATCCTTAACTCACTAGCAGCGAATGCTAACTCATGCATTTGATTCTGTTCAGTGGTTAGGAGCACTTGCTACTCTTGAGGAGAACTGGGTTTGACTCCAGCACCTATGTGATTAGGCCACTGTATCCCCATTTCTCCTGCTCTAAATTACATGATCCTCCATTTTTTCACCAATCTACTCTTTCTCAGTTCCTTGTACAAAACAACACTCCTGAACTGGGCATGGTAGCATGCTCTTAATCCCAGTACTTGGGAGGTAGAGATAGGGGGATTTCTGTGAGTTCAAGGCCACCCTAGTCTATATAGTAAATTGCTGGACAGCCAGGCCTATGTAGATAGACCATGTCCCAAAAATCAACAAAACAAACAACAACAAAATAACACCCCTTCCCCTATTGCTATGAAGATTGTTCAGAGCATTGTTTTCCCGCAAATAAAACAAAATTGTTGGGATGGGAAGATGGTGCAGTGGGCATAAGTACTTGTCATCAGCAAGCCTGGCAGCCCAAGTCTTAGCCCTGAAACCCATGTGGTAGCCCACAGGCTCCTGCAACTCCAGTCAGGGAATTTGATGCCCTCGCCCATGCTTAGTGGGCATCAGGCATGAGCACAGGGCACATGCATACATATATTCCCAGAAAATAAAACATCTTTTTTATGGAACTCGCTCTGTAGACCAAGCTGGTCTCAAACTCACAGAAATCCACCTGTCTCTGCCTCTCAAGCACTGGGATTAAAGGCGTGCTCCACCACCACCCAGCAAAAAACAAACAAACAAAAAAACACATTTTAACAAAAACAGCATAAAATCTAGCAGATCTTAACAGATGTTTGGGTCCTTAAAACTAGGTGCTATCACTTTACTCTTTCTGCTTAGAATATTCTTCCCTTCCTTGCTACACTGAATTATTTTTTCCTTTAGAAGTTTCAGTTCTGACGTCATCTCCTCCAAGAGCCCTTCTTGAGATTGTCAGGCAAAGCCATAGTTCCCCCCCCTCTTTTTTTGAAGTGGGGGAGGTTCTTGGAGCCATGAGCCTTTCTTTAGTGACATGTGTCACAGCTCTGTTGGTGGGACTGTTGCTGACTGTGAAGGTAAGGACAATGTCCGCTGTCTTCTGTCGTGTCTCCCACATCTAGAATGGTGCCCATTTGGTAGTAGGCAGAGACCCAATAAGTAACTGTGAAAGAGACGAATCTGTGATGGTCTCCTGGGGCAAGATAGTATTCTTTTGTGTAGCTTCATCGTGTGTGTTAGGGAGCAGAACTCCAGCGCTTAGTCTTAGAACCTTTAGCGTTTATGAGCACTGTGGGCCTTTGAAACAGACTATTATTCTATTCTATTAAGGTGTGTGGTGGCATACACCTTAAATCTCAGCACTTGGGAGGCAGAGGCAGGCAGATCACTATGAGTTTAAGGTTAATCTGGTCTACAGAGCAAGTTGAGAACATCTAGAACTATACATAGAAACACTCTCTCAAAGAAATAAATATGAATGAATAAATAAAATAGGCGACTAGATGCAAAGGAAGCCGTGGAATAATGAAGATCATTCCCACTCTCCCAGACATCTTAGCTGAGGCTTAGCCAATATCTTAGCTTTCCTTTCCTGATAAAACCCTCTGACCAGAAATAGACTGAAGGGATAGAGGGTTACAATATCACTGATAATATTTATAGGAACAGACTGAAGGGATAAAGGGCTGCAGTATCACTGATAATATTTACAGGAACAGATTGAAGGGATAAAGGGCTGCAATATCACTGATAATATTTACAGGGAATGTGTGTAAGACTGGCAGAGCGGCCAGTTGAGAGTGTTCAGGTGGACCGTGTTAAGCTCTTACTACGTATTTTATTTTGCATTCTTCGTTTTACTTAAAGTTAAAAGTCAAAGAGGAGATGAAGCACAGGCATACAATCCATAAGAAATTACATCAATAGAGTTGTCTGGGTAATATACTTACAGAGCTGAAATTTAAATCTTTCTCCAGGGCCAGCGAGATGGTTCAGCTGGTTAAGATGCTTGCTGCCAAGACCGACAACCTGAGTTCCATCTTTGGAACTCGTACTGTGGAAGGAGAGCTGACTCCCGCAATCTGTCCTTTGATCTCCCCAGGGTTTGCTATAGTACCCACACACCCATACACATATCCACATATCCACACACATATCCATACACTGACACACCCACACACATATCAACACACCCACACACATATCCACACGCCCACACACATATCCACACGCCCACACACATATCCACACACCCACACACATATCCACACACCCACATACATATACACACACCCACATACATATCCACACACACACACATATCCACACACACATATCTACATACTGATACATCCACACACATATCCACACACTGACACACCCACACACATATCCACACACCCACACACATAACCACACACTGACACACCCACACACATATCCACACACACATATCCACACACCCACACACATAACCACACACTGACACACCCACACACATATCCACACACACATATCCACACACCCACATACATACACACACACACATATCCACACACCCACATACATATACACCCACACACATATCCACACACCCACACACATATCCACACACCCACATACATATCCACACACCCACATACACACACACACACACATCCACACACCCACACACATATATCCACACACCCACACACATACACACACACACACACATATCCACACACCCACACACATATCCACACACCCACACACATATCCACACAAACTAAGTCAATGCAATGAAAACCATTTAAGACCATTTCCAAAGTTGTTTCTCTTCTGTGCCATCACAGGTTCCTCAGGAAAGCAAGCTTTGTTTCTTCTCTCCTCCCTCCAGTTTAAATAAAAAGCCGTGTGCCCTGAGCTGGTGGTTCTGAGTACTGTGTCCTGAGCTGTGTGTGCCCTGAACAGGTAGACCTGAGCAGTTGGCTCTGAACTGTACGCTCCATTGCCACACAGAGGTTCTGCCACAGCACTGGAAGACGTACTGGCTCCTCGGTGGCCTTGGGCAAGGGGTACAACCATGGCCAATTTAACAAAGATACCCTGCGACAGAGTTCACCTTTGTCTCCTATAAACAACCACGTTTTAGGACTTTGCTCAAGTCGAGTTTCCCAGTCTTTCTTCCCTCTTCTCAGACTTAAGACCCGGATTGAGTTTATTCTTCCCCTGTTTTTTCACAACACTGACATTTTCTGTGTTAGACTCTCACCATACTTGGGATTTGGGTCCCAGTTAACCCAGTTGTCCCCCAACAGTTCTGGCCATATAGGAGCTATTACCTTTAGGGGTAATATCTTCCTGCACCCCTCCCCCAACATATTCTAAGCCTCTGGCTGATGGCTAATAAGTAGTATTATTTCATATTTTGGCAAATTGAGAATCCAGATGTGCACTTTTAACAAATTACTTACTAAAACCTTCATAGAACATATGTGCTAAAACTCCCTGAACAGACTAAAATTCTTTCCATGTCTTAGACAACCTGGTCGGCTGTTGGAAGTAAGATTTCATTGCTATCACCTTCTATAGTACAGGATGTCTTCAGTTTCCGCAGGATAGTGATAGCTCCCATCATAGAGTGCACACGTAGGGTGCCAGTATGTCAGTTCAAAGGTAATGGCCTAGCTAAATGGTGCAACAGTCACACCGGGATCTTGAGTTTAACTATTCTTGACTGTAGAGCTCCAGATTTTCAGAGATGGAAGAAGAAATCATTGCCTTGCGTCACTGTGGTTTGCATGAACAGAGTCATCTTAGTATAGGGGAAGCTCTGGTCAGTACAGCATCAGCATCAGACCCTTCTTCAAGAGAGAGCTGCCTTGGGACGCTGTCACCTTTATTGTGAAGTCAAGGCGGGAACAGACTTCACAATATTTTCATGGGAAAATTTGTAATAAAGCGAATTTCATTGGTTAGATTAATTCCTCTTAAATGGATCGCAAAATCTACGTATTGAGAATGAAATTAATAGCCCTGAGATTACTTAATTGCCTAGGCTGATTGAAACGTTAGGTGGCTATTTAATATACACATAGTTTGCTACATTCTAAATGATACAATATGTTTGGACAAGTGTACAACTGTATGTATGTGATACATCTCCATATAGCCCTTCTCTTTGTAGTGTAGATGGGCAAAACAAAATTCTATTGAGCAGAGGAATTCTCTCTAGGGTAATCAGTTTCTCTATGTGAGAAAGAAATAAACTAAACCAATAGATCAGAAAATGGGTAGAAGGCCTGACTCCCATTTACATGTTTGAATGGATCAAGTCTCGTAACAAATGAGGATATAGAATACCAATAGCTGTATTATCTATCATAGAAACATGTATTAAAGCACATGAGATGCGACTATATGTCCATCAAAATAGCAGAACCCAACAAAAACTGTCCATACCAAATGTTGCCTTTGTGGGTGGGATATAATGGGAGGAGTTGGAACAGACAACGTCTGACAGCTCTGTCAAGGGGCTGCTTGGCTGAGTGACTTTGCTGACGGCTCCTATGACATTGTTATAAGTCTTCCAACTAGCTTAAGTTACTGCCTGTCCCTAACCTCTTTCTCTAAAAAAAAAAAAAAGACTTTTATGTGTGTGTGTGCGTAGATTGGCTTGTGCACGTGAGCACAGACACCCATCGAGACCAGTGCATTGGATTTCCTGGAGCTGGGGTTACAGGCAGTTGTGAGCTGCCTGATGTGGGTGCTGGGAATTGAACTCGGGTCCTCTGTAAAGCAGTATGTACTCTTAACCACAGAGCCATCTCTCTCTAGCCCCCTGACATCTTGCTAATGGGAAAGCAAACAAATAAATATTCAAATGCATAATTAAACAAATGAGCCTCTGTCTAAGGTAGTGTTGGGTTGGGTTTTCTGTTACTAACAGTTAGACCAGGCTGCCCTTGAACTCAGAGATCTGCCCAACTCTGCCCCTCAAGTGCTGAGATTTAAGGTGCATGCAACCACTGCCTGGTTGAAAACTGTTTCTTGAGGTGTCTTGATTATCTCCAGCTTGTTTCTGCCTCTTCGACTCAGCCTGAGACTAGCAATTTAAATTATAGTATAGGAGCTGGAGAGATGGCTCAGAGAGTACCTGGGTTCAGTGCACGCACTCATACTCATGCATGCGTGCGCACGCACACACACACACACACAATGCACACACATATACACACATGCATACACACACAATGTGTTGAAGCCAAAGAAATACATCTGCGCAGTGGTTGAGAACAATTGCTGCTCTTGCAGTAAACCTTGGTTCCCAGCACCCATATCTAGTGGCTCACAAACAGCTTGTCAGTCCAGTTCCAGGCACTTTAACCAGGTAAACAACCTTGGTGGGCACTGATGTACATTAAAATAAATCTTCAGAAGTTTAAGTGTAGTGCACTGTACCTCATTACTCTCCTTACTCATTTTTTGACTATTTGCTGCTCCCTGGCCAACCCACATGATCTTATGCACACACTGGTAGGAAGGGTAGACAAAGCTCAAGGGGTCAAGAAGCCGAGATAAGTGCCCAAAGCTCCATCAGCCATGGAGTGTCATCAAGAGTGTTGCACACATATCTCATCTTTTCTCTGAGTGTGTAAAATCACATGAGCAAGGACAGCACATGCTCCCCAAATGCCTTAGTCACTGCGGTGGCCTCAGTGCCAGGCCTGTGTGGTGGACTATGAGGAGAGGCTGGGGACAATGTCGACATACAACCTGACTCAGGCCTCTGGTCTCTGCTGTGTGATCTTTGACATGTTTCTTAACTTATTTGTAGCTTGGTTTCCTTGTCTCATGACTATAACTCTGAGTAATTTTAAGTAATAAATGAGTTCATGCATAAAGAAGCTTATAAAATTGGTACCTACGTAAGTGTGAGGAAGGAGGAAATTCTAGAAGTCCAAATATGCCCAAAAAATAATTGGTCAGCATTGCTTTAACAGTGAGGCACAAACAGGGGGAAATTGGCAGAGCTGCTATGGAAGAGGCATTTGAAACTCCCCAGGTAAAGTCCTTGGGTTCTATACATACCGTCTAGAACTTTCCTTCATTCTGGTGTGTGATCTGAAAAGAATGGTATGTGTGCATGCGTGTGTATATGTGTGCCTGTGTGTGTGTGTGTGTGTGTGTTTGTGTGGAGAGAGAGAGAGAGAGAGAGAGAGAGAGAGAGAGAGAGAGAGAGAGAGAGAGAGAGAGAGAGAGAGGATGTTTCTGAGATATGATTTGGGCTGCCCCTCACCAGGCAGAGTCTGAATTCTGAATGGGGGAGACATTGTTCCAATGGGTCCATCTTGGAAGCTATTATTTTGTTCTCAGTGATATCTGGATGTGAGAAATGTATTGACCAGCCAACCATGAGCAATATATCAAGATTTATCATCTCTTGGAGTAAAAATTGACCCCAATTTAACCTCTATTAATATTTATTTCTCAGGTCAATAAATCTAGAATTTGTCTTAGTAAAAGTCAATGTCAGTTGAATTCTGTCTATTAATCTTAGAGGGCATACAAAAAAAAAGAAGCTATCATTTGGAAATATTAAAAATAAAATAAGAAAGCCACACACAAAATCCCCAGGAACAATACTCAAAACCAAAACCAAACCCTGATTTAAAAACAAATGAACCCTTTCCCCTGCAGCCAACTGAGTTACATGGAGGCAGAAGTTCAGGTGCATTCAAGATTCCGACACACCTGTAATTTATAGCCACGAACCATAAGGTATGGAGGTGTCATGAACATCAATACTCTGTAAGAGGTGCTGAAGACTGCCCTCATCCATGATGGCCTAGCATGTGGCATATATGCCAAAGCCTTAGACAAGTGCCAAGCCCATCTTTGCTTGCATCCAGGTGTGATGAGCTTATGTATGTCAAGTTGGTGGAGACACTTTGTGCTGAGCACCAAATCAACCTAATTAATGTTGATGGCAACAAGAAACTAGAGGAATAGGAAGGCCAGGCCTTTATATAATTGGTCCAGAGGGGAAGCCACAGAAAGTGATTGATTGTAGTTGTGTAGAGGTTAAGGGCTATGGCAAAGAATCTCAGGACGAGGATGCCATTGAGGAGTACTTTGCTGTAGGAATTTCTATAGCCAGTAGCCTTTAAGTTACCCATCCACTTGAGCATGGCCTCTTATACTATATATGCTGATGTAAAGCATGGGTCTGCCTTCTGTTCTGGCAGTGTGATTTGGTTCCTGTTCCCCATTCATGCAGAGGATTGTGATCTGTGGGTCTACCCCTAAATAAATAATCCTTTATTATACTCAATTCTGAGCTAGCGTGGGATTTCTTTTTAGTGTTCTTCTTCATCTGGCGCCCACATAGATCTGGACTCCATACCTACCAGGCGTACTGGTTTAAAGGCCTAACTGGTCAACAGCCCAGAAAGTCTCTCAACCCTACCCCTTGGCTTGCCTTTGTTTTTGTAAAATCCCTGACACAGTGGAGCTAACTGCATGGAGCGACTTAGAAATTTCCCAAGCTCACGAACATCCCCTCTCCCATTGCTGCATTCTTTGCCCCGTGGTGGTGACTTGTACAGCTTCCAGTTTGTGTTCTCTGCCTGTGAGTTATGGCCTTCTTGATCCATGTACAGAATTAATTTAATTGCTTTTAATTTGTCAAGCAAAGCATATTTCTCAGTATTTAACCAGTACCAAGGTGGGGAACTAAAGTGGCTCAGGACCATTCGTGTTGCTATTGGTTGCATGGCTGCTAGTTGCAACTCCTGCCGGACAATAAAGATTATTACACTTAATAATTGTACAATATTACAATTTACCAGACCTCATATCAGGTAATTAATAAATCAATAAACTTGAAAGTTATATAATAGGAGACAACATTACCATTGAAACTTTTAGTAACTTTTTGTTAATACTATGGATTGTATTCTTTGAGGCTCATATGGTTATGGCGATAGATCCATTTATTGCATATTGGGACTCAGTTTTTTTCTTCATATTATATCTTTAAGAAAATGGTTTGATAACAGAGCCAAGAAATGATACAGTCTTTACAGACTAATAATGAACAGCTAGCTGACAGGATTAATGCCATCAAAAATCAAAAGTTAGCTGAAAAAACTGATATTATTGAAAAGGGTAACATTCCTTTGACAGACAAAATTAAATACATGTCTAAGGGTACGGTGAAATTATCTGAAAGAATTCATACTGCTGAATTTGACAAGCAAAATTTGTTAAAAAGTTGTGATAGTTTAGCAGATAGAGTATCCCTCCAGGAAGGCAACCTGCACACTATTCAAATAATGTCCAAGGATGAGGTATTATCTTTAAAGGAAAAACTTCAGACCTTGGGATCACATGTGCAGAATGAGGACCAGAGACTATGTGCCTCAATGAAATCTCTAGAAATATACACAGGTCAGGAGATTCAGGCTTTACAAAAGACAACAGTAAAAAGATTTGAAATGATTGAGGTAATTATTGGAGCTGATGAGTAGGAAAAGAGTGTACAAGGACAGGGTTCAACAATGTCCAGTAGCTGTCAGAGATGACTTACCCAGGGTTTTAGCTTCCTACCCTGTAATCTATTCTGACAAAACACCAAATTCTAAAGGCCCAAAAGGATCCAAAGAAGGTAGATGGATACCTATAGGAATGAATAATCTAAAAGAAATAAGCAAGCTGTAGTAACTATGGCTTGCATTCTGCATTCATTAGGAAGATGATAAAGATATGGGCTTATAGCATTAAAGTCACACCACATGACTGGCTTGAATTAGTTTTAGTAGTCCTGGATGACAGGTCTCAACTGATGTTTAAGGCTATTTCAGAGAAGAGACTAAAATTTTAGAACAATAGGAAAAAGCAAAAAGACTTGAGACTTCCCAAGATAAAATTCTTGGTGAGGGCACTGATGCTGACCCACAGGCTCAAGCTCTTTACAATAAACAAATCTTGTTCCTATACCACAAAACAGCCTTAAATGCTTGGTACAGGATTCAAGGACTTGGAAAATGAATTGAATCATAAACAGGGCTGGAGATAACCCTTTAGTGAGTTTTTACAAAGACTAAGGCTATACAAACAGGAGTAACAGACCTAGATGAAAGATGAGTACTTATTGAATCTATGGCTTTTGAAAATGCCAACTTAGAATGTAAAAAGATATTTGGATCTTTAAAGGTTAGATCAGCACCAATGGATGAATGGATCCTGCATACAATGAAATTGAGACATTTGACTATAATACTGAATCTTGGGTAGGAGAGGCAATTTCCAAAGGTATGAGGAAACATCAAAATACCAAATGTTTTAATTGTGGTAGAATAGGACACCTGAGAAGGGATTGTAGACAAGAAATTCCAAGAAACAATGTCTCTGTTGGGAATGGCAATAATGGGAAGACTCAGCCTTCAGGTATATGGAGGTTTGGTAAAGGCCAACATTGGACCAATGAATGCAGATCAACAAAAGATAGACAAGGCAACCCAATGCCATTGGGAAACTCCTTTGGGGACCTCTTGCAGGCTCCCATGTCAAAAGTGGTTCAGTCATTTCCAGTCACTGTGGAGGACATATCCCACCAGGAAAGTTAAAAATCTAGAGCCTTCTGTAAAAAAACAAAAACAAAACAAAACAAAAAACAAAATACCCAAACACATACACACAAAAAAACATACAGTTCTAAATGATGGAATAAACATGGAGGATAAATCAAAAATTTCAATAGGAAATAGGAAACATATATTCTAGCAGACTTCTATAAATGATCAAAGACAAAGCTAAGAGTGTATATAAATGGCATTGCAATTGTGGGGTTGATAGACACAGGTGCAGAGATAAGTATCATTACTCCAGAATCTTGGCATCCAAATTGGCACATGTTCAATTATTAGGAATTAGAACCCTTTTTGAAGTGAAAGAAAACATGAGATGGGTTGAATGCATGGGGCCAGAAGGACAGAAAGGAAGGCTGAGGCCATATGTGGCTAATATTGCAGTAAATTTATGGGGTCATGACCTGCTGCAACAATGGAACACTCAGATTAACATTCCTAAAATCCCAGAAACTCATAATTCTGGAAAAGATATTATAAGTTACTATGCACAAAGGTCACCAGCCATTCAGGCTGTACAAGAACACAAAGTAACCCTCAAATCTTTAGTGATACCAACAGCCCTACCTTTAAAATGGTTAACTGAGAAACCAATATGGGTTAAACAATGGCCGTTGACAGAAGACAAACTTCAAGCTTTAGAACAGCTGGTACAGGAGCAACTAGATGCTTGGCATATTGAAGAATCAACCAGCCCTTGGAATTCTTCTGTATTTGTTGTTAAAAAGAAATCTGGTAAATGGAAAATGGTGACAGATCTAAGAGCTGTCAACAAGGTAATTCAATCTATGGGCTCTCTACAATCTGGAATTCCTCTGCCTTCTCTATTACTAAAAGGATGGCCTCTTATAGTTATTGATTTAAAATATTGTTTCTTCACTATACCTTTACAAGAAAAGGACAGAGAAAAATTTGCCTTCACAGTGCCTATCTATAATAATTCTCAGCCTACTAGGAGATATCAATGGACCATCCTTCCACTGGGAATGCTCAATAGCATCCTTCCACAGAGAATGCTCAATAGCCCCACCCTACACTAATACTTTGTAAGTTAACCATTGGAAATCATATGAAAAATATTTCCTAAATAGTCAATAGTCATCCATGTTTGTCATACTTATAGTTAGACTAATCAGGTTCTTTAGATACTTAGAGATTGTATTCTGCATAGATAAGTAATCTTCAAACACTTCAAAGAGCTGTAGAATATGGCGTATAAAATAAGTTAGGGTTCTGTTGATGTAAGACATGATTGCTCCTGGCAGCACTGATCTATTCTCGAGAAAATGTTGATCACCAAAGGTACTCCACTTGAAGCTTGTTTTCTTCTTGGCAAAACTAGCCTTTGGGCAAGGAACTGCCCATGCATCGACCACTGAAAAATGCACAATGTCTGGACAAGACAAGCAGGATACAAGAAAAAAGACTGTCAAATCTTGCCAAGACAGGGTAAGATGGTTTTGAAAATTTTCCTGCCTCTGAAAATGGTCTGTCAGTTAAGCTAGGCCTTAGCCGAAGTTGGTTGCTTCAACGTTGCAAATGAGAATTTGAGTGATTTCTCAGGTAGCCAGTTGTCTCTGTCATTTGTTGCACATTTTTGAAGTTGCTTGATTGCACATCCTGCTAATTCAAGTAATATTATTTCCAGTCTCAGGTCTTTGTTGGGGTTGAAGCCTAGATAGTTGTAGTTACTTTCCTCTCATGATTTGGCCAAGTTATTTATGATACAAGACTTAAACTCCTTAGGATAGGATAATTATCAATACATTTATCACATGTTTCTTGCTTGATATTGTTTATACTGGTTGTAATTCTTATTTTTATACCTGATATTTGTTCTTAGTGTATATAATTTTGTATTAGGCTTAAAACTCTCTTATTTAAACAAAAAAGGGAGGTGCTGTAGAAATTCCTACAGCCATTAACTTTTAAGTCACCCACCCACTTGGGCCTGGACTCTTATATATGCCAATATAATGTGTGGGTTTGGCCTCTCCTCTAGCAGTGTGATTCAGTGCCTGTTCCCAATTTGTGCAGAGGATTGTAATCTGTGAGTCTACCCCTAAATAAATAACCCTTTCTTATTCTCAATTCTGAGCTAGTATGGGATATCTTTATAGCACCCTTCTTCAGTACTTCAAGTGCAAAAAAAATGAATAAATAAAAACTTTGGGTCATAAAAAATGGAAAAAATGAATACTCAGCCTCAGATATAATTTGTCTTCACTCCCCAGTTAACATTCTCAGTGGAGTGAAACTTCACTATCCAGAAAATGAGGTACAGGGCTGCAGTCTAGAATCAGTTGATTTCAAGTTCATTATTTTACTTCTCTGATCCTCTTCTTCCAAAGAGCTGCATTTCTTTCTATTTTATTCTGTTAGGTTGGGCCTGTAACTTAGTGATGGGATGCTTTCCTCACATTTATGAGGCTCTGGGATGGATCCCTGAGATTATATAGAGGATGAAGAGGAAAACAGAGGGAGAGAGAGAGAGAGAGAGAGAGAGAGAGAGAGAGAGAGAGAGAGAGAGAGAATGGGTGAAAGCAAGGAGGGATGGAAGTATATGCAATTAGTGTTTTTATTTTGCCCACAGTCTTCCAAAGAATGTCAGCTCTGCTACTACATTTTTCTGACCTTACTAGAAAGAAACCTACACTATGTTCTGTTTTTAAAACCCCATAAAATGTGATATTAAATTCTGATAAGACCAGCCAGGATATGTACTTCCCACCTTTTCTTCACATGGTATTGTTCTCTCATAATGCTTTGTGTGAAAGGGTAGGTAGCTTGTTCCAACACACATGATGTGTTTAACACATCCATTTTAGACATATTAGCCACCTAAAGCTCCTATCTCCCTTCCATGCTTCATTTTCTCACTTTCTTTTGTCCTTGACAATAAATTTAATACTTCTGAGTTTTGATTCATTGTGTGTGTGTGTGTGTTTGTGTGTATGTGTGTGTGCAATAATTGAATACCTGATATTGAGTAATAGATAAAGTGGTTCATTACCTCAAGAGTGTGGTGGTTGGAGGATCCATACAGCATTGTGTTTGTATCTAACAATGCTCCTGAAGACATGGTAAAAATGTATTGTATGGCAGAGGAGAGAGAGAGAGAGAGAGAGAGAGAGAGAGAGAGAGAGAGAGAGAGATCTCCCTTTACGAAATAAGTTCTGTTTTTTCTTAAACAACTTTCATTTGGAGGAACTAACCCACTTTGAAGATCTACATTAATCCACCCCCAAGGATTGTGTCCCTGAGAGTCAATTGTATCTCTTTAAATCCCCACTGCAATATCTATCTATCTATCTATCTATCTATCTATCTATCTATCTATCTATCTAGAGACAGTGTCTCTCCATGTACCTCTGGTTGTCCTAGAACTTGCTCTATAGACCAGGCTGGCCTTGAACTCGATCCAGGTCTGCCTGCCTCTACCTCCCCAGTGCTGGGATTAAAGGCATATGCCACCACTGACCGGCAACTTTTAATATTTTTTTATTCTTTAGGCTTAATCAATATCTGCTAGCACTGACACCTAGAATCTTCCATGTGAAGCTAGACACATTATCCATTGTCCCATGGCTTCCTGCTTTAACTAGCAAACAATAGCTGGTGCACATAAGCACTTCCCAGGTCTGGCTGCGTATGTGAGTCAGGGGTACACAGATGAAATGGAGCATTGGCTTCCCTGACCACTCGCTCTCACTCTCCAAATTTGCCTCTCCCCTTCCCATCTCACTAATTCATTTACTTTATGGTGGCAACATAGTGCCCTATTATTTTATTTGTTTAGCCGGGTCACTGTTGTCATGTGACAGGGATCTACTTCACATGTCTTCCATGGCTACATTACTTGGATCCCACGCTTATTTTGTTCGCTAGTAAATATTTATTTACCTACTAGTTCTATAGTATATAACGAATAAATAAATACACAGTTGCAAGGATGCATATGAAAGTAGATGCAGCAGACTGAATTCCAACCCCCGCCCCCCATATATTCTTTGCTGTGTGACTTGAAGTCTTCGGACATGCTTTGCAGAAGCGAGGAGGGTTTTCTTGACTGAAGCATGCTGCAGTTGAGAAGTTGTCACCTGCTTTCTCTCCCCTCTTGTGGTGAGACCTGCCTTCCTGGCCTACTCCAGAGAGGATTGGCACTGCCACTTGCAGTCCCTTAGTCTAGACGGTTGTGTCTCAGAAGCATGAGTCAGTTTTCAGCTTCTCGCTGGTGGGCTGATTTACGGCGGAGGAATGAGGCAGCAGTCACAGCCAACAGTGACAGGTGATGGGTAGCAGGTGAGCTGGAGGAGTGCCCATCAAGCAGGCAGTTCTATGTGCCTGAGGTTTGAAGACTCAGGTTTTCCAGATTGGGCAGGAGGGTATAGAATTAGGAAGTCATGGGGGCAAGTGGAGAGTGTCCTCACGGCCATTCTTTTCCTCCTTCCTCCTGTCTCTGTCCTTCACACAACAGAAGCCTCAGGGTGGATATGGCTCCAGCTACTCCCAGAGGTTTGCTGGGAGCCTCCTTTGCCATAAGCCACCAGGACTGAGGGAGAACAAGTCACGCCTTGCTGTGGGCGTTCATAGGCTCCATTCCTGCCATCTATGAGAGGAAGCAAAGTTAATTTGGCATTTATTCATCTTCTATAATGAACTTGTGAAGAATGGCATGGATCGCTTCCCGCAGGCTCCTAGACATCATTTTCTAAATGTGTGTGTGTGTGTTTTTTTTAATCACCTAAAATGTTTATCTGCCCTGAGGTTTCAAGACAGACGACTCACTGTTCCAAGTCCTAGGCAGAATCCATAATAAATTCACTATTAATTGGAGCAGCAGGAAAGTCAATTACAGAAAAATACCCAATCTTTTTATCAACCTACTCATATTTCTTATTATCTGGCATGCAACGTTTGTTTTTCCAACACAAATAATGTTAGCACTTATGCATTTAATTTACTTTTCTTGGAATCTCTTTTTTTTGGTTTGGTCCTTAATGCAGTTTTGGAAAAAAAAAAAACATTTCCGGCTTCTATTTAAATGGTGGCATTAAAAAATTTTAGAACATTATAATTTAACTATGTTGCTATGACAACAGTGAGGCTTTCGAGATGATTATCCAGCATTCTGAGTTCCAGAGCTAAGATTATAGGACGTCACTCAGTGACAGAGGGACTTTGGCAGGACCCAGCATGAAGGAGACTCACCCTATAGTATAAAGAAAGGCCTCCTGTCTTTAGTGTACCACAGAGATGTAACCAATCTATAGTGGGCTGTGCCTGTCCAGTTACAGTTGAAGTCCCAGACTTCGTTTTCATTGGCATGTGCTAGGTCACATGATGACCTCTGAGCTAACCAGAACAGACAAAAGTATGGCTAACTTTGATGGGTCTCGGGCTTTATGTTTTGGGTTTTGTTTCTCCATAAAAACAGAGGTAAGATGGGCTTCACTTTTGTTATATAGAAGGAAAAGAAGTTTCCCCAAAAGAAGTTGCCAGTATTATCAGAACTGGCTAGATAAAATGACTATAAATCTCACCTCACCTGTGTGTATCTAGGAAAAACAACAAAACAAAGTGTGTATCACAACTTGAAAAATTCTGGCCTTCTACAGTAGATTTAATTTTTGGCTCTAAAATCATTCTCTGTGAAATGGTCTGAATGTACGTGACAAACTCGGAATTCCTGTTTTGAAATCCCATTCCCAAGGTGATAGCATTAGGAATTGAGACACCTGGGAGGTGATGATGTCACAGAGACAGCGTTCCTGAATAAAAGGTGTGCTGCTGTTAAAGGACCTGAGCCCCCGCCCCTGTCCCTTTTACTAAACGAGTCCATGAAAACAGAGCTGTATGTGGGTGGGAACGTGGACAATTGTGGGAATAGGATTTCTACTGTGCATAAGCCAGTCAGCTTATGTTATTTTGTAAGAGCAGTCGGATGGATTTTTAGATGTTCCGCCATGAACTGTGAGATCTAGACCTTTGCGTTGTCCACATCATGGTCGAATCCACTTTCTGTCTCTTGAGCTAAAATTTGATAATGTGATTGACATTGGCCTCCTGGACATCAGAGAGGGATGGGTCAGGGTGCGATAGTATACGACAGTGCTGCAGTGTTGAGTTGTGACTTTTGCTACTGTCACGGGAAGAATGTGCTATGGGGGTTGGTTGGCCACAAAGATGTGAATCACACCTGAAAATGATTTGTCACCTGGGTCCAATCTTGCTAAATTCAAATCATCTGAGCTGGGCTGAACTGCAGCTGCACAGGTGAAAGAGAAGTCTGTTGATAAGGGTTGGCGAGATTGTTTTTTTTTTCTTCTTATGATATAGCTGTGACATTTCTTACTCCACCTAACTCTGGAGGAACTGGCAATGGGTATGTACCTGAGAGTCCACTAGCTGCGTTTTCAAGAAAGCCATCCATCTTTTCTCTTCAGTCTGTCTGGACCATCTGTGAAGTAAATAAAAATGATTTCTAATTAGTTGAGTAATTTTCCATCATGATTCCCCCAAAATTAGATTTTATTTCTTTAGTCGCCTTTTTTTTTCAAACTTCCCCCCAAACTCTAAGAGTTTGTAATTTGTGTCCCCAAGTGTGTAACATTGAACAGGATGCTATAAATATTCCACCACTCTGAGCATGCTCAATAAGAATTACAGCTCTATTATTATGACTACACTTAGCATCTACAAATTTGCCTGTAAATGGAGATTTATTGGGGGTTTCAGCTTCTCGGCGACAGAACAATATTGATGTCTTCACAAGGACAAGCAAGTTAATCCAGTCTTTCTGTATGCTTAGAGATGCTTGTTAATGTTGTCAGTTTGGGCAGCTGGCTTTGTACATACAGCAGCTTCTCTGTTACATGCGAGGGCTGGAGAAGGGCTGGTATTTGTGTATTCTTTTGTGGTGTGATACGGGACTTGAGATTGCAGAGAACAAAACATGGAGATAGACCTTCCATTTATCCTGAGCCGCAGACATTCAAATAAGGCATGGAAAGGGGGCCAAGCCTGGTCCCTGTAGGAGAATCTACGGCGACTCCTTGAAGAAGGCGTGTAGTTACAGAGGGGCCTCTGTGACTCAATCCACCTAGGTTTGAATCTTATAATTCATTAAATCATGTAATTCATTCAAGAAACCTTTACTTAAGACTCATTTGAATTGCATAATTTATCCAAGAAACCTTTACTCAAGGCCTATACTAAGCTGAGCAAGGTTTAAACAGTGCTGGTTCAGGCTCGGCAGGGCTAACATTCTATTGAAGTGTTTTGAGTTGATCAAGTTATTCTATAAAGGTGTAAATGCAACTCACAGGAGTTCTGATGAATGTAGGAGAGGGCTTGACCTCAGCAGGCAGCTTGAGAAGTTCTTTCTAAGGAAGACATGATGGAGCTGAGTTCTGGGGAACAGGTATAAGACAACCCTGTGCTTCAGAATAGAGCAGGCTTGTGGCCACAAGTCTTGTGTTAGGATGCAGCCCCTTACACTCTAGAATCAGAAAGGACTGTGGCAGCGGTGGGGAGATGGAATGGACTGGTGTTTCTTAGATGTGCCTGGAGAGGAAGGCAGAGACCATACGTTCAAGACAACCTTGGGAGTTTATATTCATTCTAAGGGCAGTTAGAAGCCATTGCATAGGGTTGAATATGGCTGGGGCATATGAAGGACCCACTGTTTGATGCCATTGTTTATTACAAGGAGGAATAGTCTGGGTGTTTAAGACAACCTACCGCTCAGATTGAAGGAGTACAGGAATGATATTTCCATGTTCCATTCTCTTTTGTTATGGATTATTTTTCTCCTTCAAAACCCTTGTTGAAGTGCACTTGCCGTTGTAACAGTGCCGGAAGGTGAGACTTAGCAGGGGTTGTCCATAGATGGCTGTACTCCCAGCTCTTAGGCAAGTCACAAGTTCTTCCATGGGATGATACGGTAAGAAGATTCCTCCAGGTTTTGATGTTGGTCTTCCCAGCCTCCAGAGCTGATAGTCTATAAACCCACTGTCATTATAAGTTATGTAGGCACAAATGGTCAGGGATGTCTTTACTGCCACCAGAACAGATTCTCCCATTTGTGGTATCTGCTGGTTCTCCCTATTGGTAGGTTGTGTCTTTATCTGCTGGTAGGTTATTCTGAGGTCAATTTTAGTAGGGTCAGTACCCATGAGAGCACAAACGCCATGGATTGCGAAAGGGTTTCTATTAATATCGATCTATTAACTTAATATCTCTGCCTGGTTTTAGTAAGAGTTTGAGAAGGGTACAAGAGATAAGAGCCCTCGTCCCAACCCAAGGTCAGAACTGACATACATAGGCAGAGATGTCGCACAAATCAGGACTAGAGTTGCTACTGTTGAAGGGGAGGCTGGCTACCATGTTCAGACTCATAAACAGGAAGCAAAATGCTTCCTGTTTCCACACCTGAAAATTAAACTTACTGTTTCTGACTATGTCAAAGACTGTAATATGGAGGGGGCCTGCTTGTTGTTGTTGGTTTTTGTCCCGCCTGGTACCCCACAGATGTTTAGCCCCAAAGAGAATCACACATAGGTCTCCATAAATTATAAGCTGATTGGCCCATTAGCTCTAGTCTCTCATTGACTAACTTTCACATCTTGATTAACTCATTTTTCTGATCTATGTTAGCCATGTGGCTCATTACCTTTTTCAATGGGGCAGATCACATCCTGCTGTTTCAGTGGTCTGGGCAGGAGTGGGAGGAATCAACTTCCTTCTTCCCAGAATTCTCCTGTTCTCATTACATCATTTCTACTTCCTGTCTGGTTTTCCTGCCTATATTTCCTGCCTTGCCTGGCCAATCAGCGTTTATTTATAACATGATTGACAGAATACAGACAATTCCCCCCGCACCAAAAGACGACTAGAGCTCATACTTTATGTTGAGTAGAGTTTTACTGCTGAACCAAGTGAAGGTTAAGAGCATGGTCTCCATCTTAACAAGAAGAAATGAAGAACTAGGGACTACAGTGATAGTCCAAAACGTGAAGGGACCGGTAGGGGAAAACGCACAGTGTTCCTTGAAGGGAGTGAAATTTGAATGACAGACTTCTTATTCAAAGACTATTGGTTGTTGACTATGGTGTAGGTTCTACTATTGAGGATGACTTTGGGTTGACACAGAGACATGACAGCATTCCTTGATGAGGTTCCATATTAGGTAACAACACAGAGGCATTTTTGGTCCAGAGAGACAGGCTAACTAATTGATAACCTTGTTGGTGCTCCAATGACCTCAACATGGCAATCACCCCTCCTGCTAAGGATTCCTTACTGGTGTTATCCCTCTGGTGACAGAGGCTAAAACAGACAGGAAGGGCTGGGCATTCAACACTGGCAAGACAAGTCCTCTGCCAGTGACAGGCAAGAGCTAGTTCATAGTCTGGTTTCTTGGCTTCTTATATGATCCAACTTGTAATGAGGTTGCCCATGTGGACATTAAGTACAGTTGTCTATGTGCAAACCTCTCTTCCTTATGGGCATTTCCTGAGAGTACTTCTCAAATCAAAGAGTCACACACCTTATCAGCACCTCAAGATCTTCCTCAGGTAAGGTAGCCCTCTACCTTTTCACTACTTAGAGGAAGACACATTAAATATTAAATTAAATCGATGGCTCAGAGGTTAAGAGCATTGCCTGCTCTTCCAGAGCAACCACATGGTGGCTCACAACCATCTGTAATGGGGTCTGTTGCCCTCTTCTGGCCTGCAGGCATACACACAGACAGAATATTGTATACACAATAAATAAATAAATATTTAAAAAATATTAAATTAAATCATGTTCCCAAATGCTTACTCATAAGATCAGTCAGCTTCCGGATATTGTTGAGCACCCATGCCTCCCGAGCAGTGTGGGCATTGTGCCAAGCGTTTAATAATGTCACATGCTGCACACTGGAAGTGCTCATGGGCTATTATTTCACTGTGAACGTGATTCACATCACGACACTGACTGTAATAGGCTTGTTTTTTGATTTTTTAAAAATGAGTTTGTCTTTCTTCTATCACAAGCGTTCTAATATGTTTATAACATGTTGCAATGTTGACTCAGCTGCTGCTAAATACCAAATGCCATACACCATCACGGGGTGCTTATCTTAAGCCCAAAGGGCTTGTCTGGTTATAGCGAGTGTATCGTATCATGCTGATGTTGACAACTCTTGCAATTCTCAGGTCAGGTCTTGGGCAATCACGAGGCCTATTTAGCCAGAGATCACCTACTTTTGCAGAGCAGGTCAGGGTTGCGATCTTAGCTCAGTGTTCTCTTGGATGGTAATCCAATCTACCTCCATATTGTTATTCTTCATGTATGTACTCACATGTGAATAGCAATGCTCGCCAGCAGGTGATTTCCTTTTCTACGAATATAGCTGATCATACAAAATCATAAATTCCATCAGGACATCTTCATACATGTTATATAATATACTTCAATCACATTCACCTCCTATTATCTTATCTTATCCCCCTCCCTCTTTCCACTGGTCCCTTCTACTTTTATGAGTTCCAATTATATATATATATATATATATATATATACATATATATATATATATATGTAAAAAATTGGACTGTGTGTATAAAATAAAACATGAAATATTTACTGTCTTAAGGTGGCCATTCTCATTTGGATAAAATAGATTTTTAAAAGGACCCAGTTCCAAAGCCCTAAGTAATGCCGTGCTGCTTGTTTTTCATGTCCCTTCCCTGTCTTTGGCCATAGCTGGACAGGACAACATTGCTTTGGAATTACCGTACACATTTTCTATTCTATTCGCTTCTACCTTTATCATTGCCAGTAGTTTTCTTCTGCAATGTTTATCTAAATGCCAGGGGCAGAGCCCTGCAGCTGGAAGGGACTTACATTCATGCTGAAACACTACTGGGGACTCGGAGAAAGCTCCTTTAGTCTGTGTCTTCCTGGCTGCTGCTCCTTTCAAGAGAATGTGCCAGGATATTGTCACAAGCAGGAACAGGCCCCAAGGGAGCAGGCACAGAGTCCTGCCCAGTTGTCAGGCATTCCACTCATGATTTCTCCCAGTGGATAGCCACTGGATAGCTCTCTGTGCTCACTGGGCAGTGACTATGCTGCTTTCTGTAGAGATAATGGAGGGTCAAGGTATCCAAGGATCAGGAAACAGGGAAAGGAAGAGCTGGGGGACCACTAGAACAGGATGTGAGGAGTCACACCTGGCCAGATGAGCAGTCAGGGATGTGAGGCGCAGAGAAAAGATGCTGGCTAAGCAAAAGCGAGAACCAGAAAGATGGACAGAAGTCCGTGGCAGATCATAAACCATGAAAAGAAAAGCATAAAGACGGGCCCTGAGAAATACAACAAAGAACAGCACAGCTTTCTTTGGAGCATGGCTCCTGGGAAGGTAACCCAAACACTTTGCATCTATCTGCTGCCAGAGCCTCTGAGAAGGACTGTGGACTTGAGCCAGGCTGCCTGGGTTTGAATCTCATGTGGGTACTAAGTGACTTCAAGTAACTTGCTTAATCTGCACAATTCTAGATTCACAAGACAGTGATGCCATAGGGGAGCTTAGTTCATGGAGATATGACAAGATGCACAGGAGTCCACGTGTGTAACATGCTGAGAACAGAGCCAGGCACCAGGTCCCTGCTGTGCAAGAGTTATTAGACAAAGTTAATAGAGATGGTGGAAACATCTCTTGACAACGACTTCATTCTTTCAGGATCCAGAACCATCATCACTTTTAGAGGTTCCCAGAGATGAAGGGCACCTGGGTCTCCTTTCTTCCCAATTGTCTTCATGTGACATTTCTTCCCTCCCCTGCCCTGGTGACGATCCTTTCCACCTACCTTTCTCCAACATCAGGTGTCGTCCCTTCATGCTTGCTCCCGGACAAGCTAAGCTGCAGCACCTTCTGGGGGCTGAGTCAGGGCTCACACAGGCTTCCCTCTTTGCCTGCTCTGTGTTTTCAGGCAATGGCACTGAATGACATTTCCCAGTTCCCATAGGACAGCTCCTAAGCAGGTTCCATGACAGGGCCCCTTCCAATCACAAAACTATGTTTCAAACCCATCAATAATGCACTGGCGTGTTTGCATGGCCTTTCACCCAGCAGGTGGAAGCCTCAGAAAGGGGCTCCTCCCACCTCCCCAACAAGGCACCTGGCATTTTCCGTTGCTATCCAGCAGGTTGAGCAGCAACTGGTGTTGTGTGTGTGAAGGTAATATCTTTGCAAGAGTAATCAGGTCAAACTGTCTCCTGAACTGTTACTCAGATGGAAGCTTGTGGGGGTCCTTTAAATGAGGCCATGCCTTGCTTCTTCAATTCCAGCAGAAGAGGTGCCTAGAACAGCTCTTTGGAGAGGGATCTCTATCCCAGGGAGGGCCCCGAAGGTTGAAATCGATTGGCGAGGCCATTGTTACTTCTTCCTCCTCTCCCTGGAATACTCAAGAGGAAGAAATGCCATGAGACAATCTCCAGTTCACACAGTTGCCTGTCAAACGTGGGCTCTTGGTAAATCAGCACATGTAGTGTGTGCACAGAGACACGGAGGATGCAGTGGAGGGATAGGACTGCATGAACACGAACAGTTTGCATTTGAAGACCAGGATGAAGGCAAGGCTCCCTGCCAAATGGTTCTAGACCCTCACCCCAGCCAATGGTTCTGTCTGCCTACTCCCCAGACTCCCCAGAAAGACTACCTCTCCTTTTCCCTGTCTATATAACCCCCACCGTGCGAGACCTCACCCTACTCCCTCCGCTTTCCTCACCTTCTGGAGGTGCACTGTGCCCCACCCACAATATCTTTTCTTTTACACATTCCTCCAAGAGAAATTCCCACCTGAACGCAGAATATTCTTTGCTGGCCTGGAACAAACCTAAAATCTAAAGCCTTGCTTCTCCTTTTTCTCTCAGCCCATCTCAAACACCCCCCACTCTCCCCCTACACACCTGCTTGCTCTGGCTGGCTCTCCCACTGGCTCCCCCCACCACACACATGCTTGCCTGCCGAGACCTACCTCCAGCTCTCTGTCTGCCCTGTCCCCTTTCCTGCACGCATCTGCGCAGACTTTTTCATAAAAACGTCAGCTGTTAAGTTAACGTTATTTAAGGGGCCTTGGGTTTTCGTTCCTGAGTGCAACCTAAGCTGGATCCTCGAAGGCCTGACAAGAAGCCCAGGCGGTATAAAACATGACCCACAGAGGCACTAAATAAATAACCTGGCTGTGGGCTGCCAGGCCTCTCTATTTATCACTGAGGCAAAGATAAGGATCTGATTTAGAGTGAACCCTGGTGAGGGTCGGACCGGCACAAGCTGTAATATGATCTGCGGGGGAGGGCTGAGAGCCCTAAACAATGTGAAGAAACCCTGTCAGATAAATAAAACAAACTGTTTGTCCATTAAATAGTGCTGTCAGTAAGAGAACCGGGAAGCCAAACACAGCTAAATCCAATTCCTTTATGGCCGCACAAAGGCAGAAACATCTGAACCACGTTGGGGAATAAGTTTCCTCAGAACATGCTGGGGGCTGGGAAATCTGATTATTGAAGTTCCTGGTGGGGAGGAGATAGCAGATTTTTGATCCAGGACATGCCCTATGCCCTCTGTCAACCGTGGACTTTGGAGTCCTTTTATGTGTAATGGCTTTTCTCCTGTTGGTCTAGCCCACCCGGTTGGCTTGTTCCTGTGAACCCATGAGTTGATCCTGGCAAAAGAATTCCGAAGAAATGATTATGGGATTCCTGGAAATGCCAGTGTCCAGGTGATCGGGGTGACTACCGAAGGGCTTGCCAAGGGCAGAGCCAGAGGTGGAGGAGCTCATGACAAAGGACAACCTGCCGCTCAGCCTTGCCAGTCCGGCTGCCACGAAACACAGCCCACTGCTATTAAGTCTGAGTGTGTCCAAAGATCAAGACGGAGTTTGAATGTGAAATCTCAGAGGTCCACATAGAAATGTGAGGTTTCTAACATGTCCAATGTGGCCATAGAATGTTCTTTGAGTTCCATGTGTGGTTAGTTGAAAGCTCTGTCTGTGTGCGTGTGTATGTGTGGCAGCTTACCGACGACAGTCCCTGGACTAGGGCAAGCGTGGCAGAATGTTTTCCTGGGATTCACCATGAAACTGCTGTTCTTGCCATGTTGAGCTTAGGGGTACAAAGGATGCAGAGACAAGACCCATCCTCAGTTCTCAGGCACACCTACCCACCATCTCTCCCTTCCAACTTTCCCATGGAATCCACGCAGCTCATCATTGTACGTGATACAGAATCATCCTTTGACAGAGATTCGCTGCCATTGGTGTCCCACAGCTGTTCCTGAGATGTGTACCCCTGCACAGAAAACTCCATCTCTCTCTTTGATAGTTTCTCAATAGTGTTTGGATGGGGACTGTGGCTCAGTAGTTCTCTTGAGGCTTAGGGCAGCCAAAAACATGCTCGCATAGTTTAGCAACGACAATGACAGTATGAGTGAGTCCTCCGCTTCTTCCAGCCTTCTGCACACCAGAGTCTAGTCTGTGTTCTTGAAGATAACCAACCATGCAAGTGGTCAGCATGGCCAGGCCTGGCTTGTGAGGTGATCCAGAGGCTATGGCAAACTGGCCAGCAGGAGCAGGCTGCTCTGGAGGACTGTGGTTGGTTCTCAGAACAGGCCCAGAGCCACCAGGGCTGTGTGTTAGACAGGCCCTTCCAAGGTCTTTCCCTGTAGATCCAAGAGGGTGTGACCCAGGGACACTGATTCCTCTACTCGTCATCACTGGTGAGTCTGGGCTAGCTTCTACTTGCTGCTTTAATAAGTGTTAAGTTTTGATTTGCCAGAACCCTCAGACTTGCTTGCCAGAACTGTAAAAATGTTTGTCAACTGTGGCTCCCCAAGAACCCTCTAGAAGACGGACTGGGCTTGAATATGGGCTTGAGTTTTGATGTACCCGTTGTGAGCGTGGAAGTGGAGAAGGCACCCGTGTCTCTGCTATGATCTGGAGAAGTAATTCTTCTCCACACCTTACAGATGGCAGAATTCACATCCAGAAACAGAAAGTCACCACAATTTTAGATCCAGGACGAGACCAGTCTTCTTCACAGAGGCTGTCACCATAGCTGTCTGCTGTGGGATCTGTTCAAGTCACTCATTGTGAGTTCAAGTTCATTTTGGGAGGGAGAAGAGGAAGTACTTATTTGTATGGAATTACATATTTTCCTTATATTTGATTTTTGTTATTGAATTATTCTGCCACCTGTCCCTGCATCAAGCCAGAATCAGGTTCTGTATTTCCTTGGCTTGGGATGTTCTTGATAGAACGTTAGATCAACAACAACAATATGCATTCACTCACTGGGAACCCTATGTGACAAGGATCAGGGATTAATTCTAGATGGAAAAGCAGCTCCCAGGGATTGCGGGTGGAGTAGATGGAGACTAAGGACAAATGTTAAATGGATTGACAATACTGAAACTTGAAGTGTTTTTCCCAATAAATATTTTATATCAGAATTCTGGATATTTAACCTTTAGTTCTGAAATAAATGGAATATAAGCTTAATAGTTTACAGGTGATGAGGCAAAGCTTGGCGGCATCTGTCTATGATCTTAGCAGTTGTGAGGTGATTCCCGGAGTCCATACATCCAAGAGGAGACAGGGAAATATAGTAAGACCTGATCTAACAACAATAACAATATGCATTCACGGGCATTTCTACATATATCCATAAAGAGCAGTTTCTTCATGTGTGAGGGATTCCTTAAGTGAATAAACATACAATGTAAGATTTCCTCTTAACATATAGCTAAGAGGAATATTTTACAAACAAGTACATGTTGACCAATAGGAGTGAAAATTCAAGGGATATAAGTGACTTTGGGTCCCAGCTGACCCGCAGCTTCAAATGATAGCAGCAGGAGTCTTTACCTCTTTGCCTTACCTGATGCAAGTTCTCTTCCTCTCAGCATACACCCTACCAGCTGAACAACAGTCTTGTACACCTCTCACACTTTTTATTGTCTTATTTTGGGACAAGTGCGCCCCCCCCATCCATTCATCGTTATGTAGTGTGCTGATTACCTGTTGTGGATTCAACAAAATGGACAAACAATAAAGACATGGCGATGCCCAAAGGCAGGGAGATCAAGATTGTTAAGGACAAAGTGGGGACTTCTCCTGGTCAAGAATGAACTATGGATGCCTTCTACAAATAGAGACAAGATGGATGTAAGCAAAGAAGTCAAGTCCACTTTCTCTCCTGTCTCATATTCACACCTGTTAAACCAGGATGTCAAAAAACTGAAATGAACGCTCACTGAGAAGAGGACTAAGGACAAGGTCCCTCTGCACTGAGATTTCTAACTTGATGTTGTTTTTAGGAAGACTGACTAAGTTTTGTTTGCCTTTAAGAACCTCCAGTAACTCAGCCTGGCTAATAAAGTGTTGGCCTAGTACATTATGGAAGTCCTGGGAGACTACTGAATCAATTAGAATGATTTGTAATTAGCACACCAACCTAATGACAGGGTGTCTCTAAATGGCTTGAAAATAGTTTGGTCTTTTAAGGGACTTGCAATGCCCCTCTTATGAGCTCATTTATATTAGTGATGGGCTTATTAGGTTTACAAAAATTCTGCAAGATAAATTTTTGCCCTAATTCTGCATGAAGTGTCCCAAATTCCGAATGAAATGGTTTTGAATAATGACTAAGTTGTGTTGGTAGATAGAAACTTTCCCATCCATGGAGAAAATTATTCACAAAGCCTCTGAAATTGGATAGCACAAAAGGCACCTTCGAGAATTCTAACCGACAGGAAGAAATAATGTTAGGTTTAGAAGTCCTGTCAAATAGAGGAGCCAGAAAGAATTGATCTGCCATTGAGGTTGCCATCACCACAACCATACAGATTACCAAGTGCACAGTGGCATAAAATAAGTTTTTACCTTTGTCTGCCTCTGTGTAGGTTTGTATTCTACTGCTGTGACAAAGACCATGGCCAAAAGCTACTTAGGGAGGAAAGGGTTTATTTCTACTATACTCTCAGCCAATAGTTCACCTCCCAGGGAAGTTACGGCAATTCCAGTCAGGAACCTGGAGGTAGAAATTGAAGCATGGAGTGACGTTACTTTCTGACATACTCCCCCTGGCTTGCTTAGCCTGTTTTCTTATAGAACACAGTACCACATACCAAGGGTAGCTCTGGACACGTTAAACTGAGTCTTCTCACATTAACCATTAACCTAGAAAATGCCCTCATACACTTGCCTATAAACAAATATTACAGAGATCTTTTTTCAATTGAGGTTCTATTTTCCAAGATGACTCTCATTCGTGTCAAGTTGACAAAAAAACATACCCCGCACAATTGACCCCTTGTTAACTAAACTTACACACACACACACAACTATTAAACTATAACCTTTCCATTCTTAATTATCCCCACATCTCATATTAATATCATTACCACAATATTAAACCTGTTCCAACTTTTAAAAAGGTCCACAGTCTTTAAAAGTTTAGTCACTTAAAAAAAAAATAAAGTCTCTCTAAAAAATAGACCAGTCTCTGAATTGTGGGTTTCTGTAAAATAAAACAAGGCTGCATGCTTTTTATTCCAAGAGAGGATTTCATACCAAGGCATAATCACAATCAAATCAAAGCAAAGGCCGGGCAGTGGTGGCGCACGCCTTTAATCCCAGTACTTGGGAGGCAGAGGCAGGTGGATCTCTGTGAGTTCAAGGCCAGCCTGGTCTACAAGAGCTAGTTCTAGGCCAGGCTCCAAAGCCACAGAGAAACCCTGTCTCGAAAAACAAAACAAAAAAAATCAAAGCAAAATGATAGTCCAACAGTGTAAAAAGCTTAGTGTGAGAAGCTCAGACGTCTGGGAGTCACTGACCATTTTTCTGGCTCCAAAGATCTTAGCAGTTTTACTTCTCAGTTCCAGCATCGTTGTACACATAGCTGTTTTCACAGACTCAGGCTACCCCATTCTATGGCTACTGCTCACATTGGTAGTTGTCCCATGATACTGGAATGTCTACCATCCTGGGTCTCCATGGTACCTGGGATGTTCCTTCACTAGTAGACTTTCTTAGTGTCTCTTCAGAGACTCTGACCATGCCACATGGTGTTAAGTTTCAATTTCTCTCCATCATCCTTTCATTTTTGAATATCCTTTCATTTCTCCCACCGCAATGGAGGCTGCACGTTCACCAGACCTTTAAAACCTTAGCTTCTCTCTATGATGCCTCATGTCCTCAAAACCAACACAACTTGGGAAACACCTAACACATTACCAAGTCTGGCTACAACTATGGTCCTCTTTGAGCCACAGCTTCTAGGTGCTGACCCGGAGGAAATATTATCCAGGATATTTCACCTCAGTGATGCTGGTCCCATCTTAATCACAGCTAATTTCTTAGTCACAACTTACCAGTATCCTGCTTTCTTATAAGGAAAACGGTTCACTTTAGTTGTTCCAGCTTCTTGTTAGTCATAGCAGATTGTTTAGCTATATCTGATCAGAAATACAGACTTTCTTTTTATTCAAAATATCACATCAACAACCCAAACAGAGTCTTTACAAGTTGGTCAAACTTCCTCTGAAACTTTACCAGTCAGGAATCCATCACCTGCATTGCTGCTGGCATTGTCTTCCAAGTTCCCACAATATCTCATTAAACTTTGAATGTTCAAGGGCTTTTCCAGCCCAAAGTTCTGAACTCTAACAATCTTTCATGAAAATCATGTTCAGGTTTGTCACAGCAATACCCCATTCCTGGTACCAATTTTGGCCTTTGTTTTCCATTGTCCCAAAGCAATGGGATGGGTGGTGTATTTGTCTTGAAGGTCACAGGAACTAAGCAGAGACTATGGAGGGGTATTTCTTACTGGCTTGCTCTCCATGGTTTGCTTAGAGTGCTTTCTTACACAAGCTGGAACCACTTGCCCAGGGACGACACTGTCCACAGTGAACTTGGCCCTCTAGAACAATAGAAGTATGATATTTCACCAGAATCACACAACCATCAACAAAAATGAAAAGGAGATGAAAAGTTTTCTAGCTCGTAACCATGATTAAAAAACCAAACACATGTGATGTGCTGACCACAGGGTTTTCCTTATGATATGGCCTAACAAAGATGGCACTCCCAGCACAACCACTATGAAGATGGACACTTAAAAGAAATCCCACACTAGCTCAGAATTGAGAATAATGAAGTGTTATTTATTTAGGGGTAGACTCACAAGTCATAAATCCTCTGCTGGAACGGAGAACAGCAACTGAATCTCACAGCGGGAAAAGAGGCCTGATGCTCACTTTACATCGGCATAAATAGTATAAGGCTGTACTCTTATACTATTGAGTGGGTGGGTAACTTAAGGCTACTTGCTATAGGATTTCCTACAGCACTACTCAGTGATTTCCCTTTAAAGAACTACAATGTTGTTGGTTGTCGTAACTCACACCTTCAATCCCAGATTCTCAGAGTTGGGCAGAGACAGGCAGGTCTCCATAAGTTGCAAACTAGCCCAGAAGAAGACCTTGACTTAAACAGAACCAAAATCCAACCCCCCCTCCCAATAACAAACTCTAGTGTTGATAGAGATATTAAGCAGAGCTTGATTCTGATCTGGCCTGGAGACTATTTTAGACAAGTTGTTCAGTCTGAGTTTTGATTCCATGACCAGTAGATGGGTGCCTGACTCTCGGGGTAGTTGTAATTATTAGATAATTTATCTGTCAAGGCCCTCATACAGCACCTGAGGTGTAGTCATTGCTTTCTGGTTACCATAATCAACTCAGTGGCTAAAGCTATATCTACTATCTATATCTATAGATCTATATCTATATATCATACATTAATAGAGTTCTCTCACATCCAAACTCTCATTTCACATTCAGAAAACCATAGAAGGGTCACTAATTGCTGTTGCTATGGTCCTCGTTATACCTATTTCTAAACTGAGAAGGAGCTCAGGGGTTTTCTAAGGTCACCAGGCAGGTGAGTAGCATTGGCCCTGGCAGCTGGTTTCACAACTGACTTTTGAAGTGACGGACCTTTTGGCCTAAAGAGAATGCCTCATCCGAGACACTCACATAAGGGACTCAACAGTGACCTGGGCATCTCTGAAGTGGCCTTCCTGAATACACCTTCCGGTGGGGAATGAGGAGGACAAGCTAGCAGACTGTCTGCATGGTGCACTGAGGAACCTCATCATAGGTGGGGCCTAAGCTATCATTAGGAAAAGCCTAGAACATTTGCTTCAGCTTCAGTCAAAGACAAGAGTTGGATGCTTTATTCAATACTCCAGACATCTTTCCTTCTTGCTGTGGCATGACTTGATGGTAGTCATGCTGATACATTTTCTTTAATACACAGTTGGGAGGAGGCTTACTTGGTAGCATCTTCTCCCCGTAAAATGATGGAGAGACAATCCGACACTGTAAGACCTGAGTCCAGCCTATGTGGTCCTCCTGGTGCTCAGGAGGACCGGCCATATCCATTGTACTGTGAAATGTGCACATTTAAAAAAAAAAACAACACAGGCTCAAATGAAACAAACACAAACTATCATCGCCGGGGTGAGAGCTGGGGTTTGTGATGATAATCTCAATCGTCTTCAGAGGAAGGAACCATTCCAGAGGGCGGAAAAGAGTTTTCTGAACAGGAAAGCTGGATTCTTAGCCTGTGAGGAGGGGTACACATTTGCTAGAGGAAGGGCAGGCGCTGATGCTGTGGTGGAGTGTAGACTCCACATTATGGGATGTTGTCAGGCGGCTGGGGAGGGTGCAGTCCTGTGGCTCTTTACTTACCCTCCAAAGAGCATGGGGGATGGTGCTGAGGTCAGCGCAGGAAGCCTGAAACATGGCGTCCTGATGGCACCAGGCTGGATGCTAGGGTACCATCGCTGCGGTGACTCGGATACTTCTTGTTCCCATCACCCTTTCGCCCCAGTTGGAGCGCTGTCTCGGCCATTTACCACAACCAGGCGAGTTTCTGCTCTACTTTTACTGGACTGAAAATGCCACATCCCTGTCCAGTCCTCATGAACTCTCCTTTCTTGAACTCTGCCCTCCGGTACTTTCATTTTATACCTAAATGCCCAATTATCCACCGTCACTGAATAAAAATCAGGAACATGATGCATTAAAAAAAAACACAAAAAACCTATTAGCATATGAAACTTTACTGCAAGCATCAGGGGTGAGGTTCCCAGGTCATTTTCTTTTCTATCTACCCGAGGGGACATTTGCCCCTTTGTATTTTGAGGGATGCAGCCCTTTGGTTGTTGTTCTGAGCTCCTTGGTAACTGTGAATTGAATTAGTTTGATGGCAGGGAATTTAAACAGTGTTCGTCAAGAGATACTGTATCCCGCTCCTACCCCGCCATTTTCAGATTCCCAAAGCCATCCCATAGAATGGTGGGATTGGTTGGTGGCAACGGTCCCTAAGTGTGGGGTCTCTCACATCCACATGCCACAGCAGAGACAATCAGAACATCAAGGCTGCCATATTACTTCCACGACAAAATGGAAAAAGACTGAGATAAATGAAGAAATCACACGTCATAGTACTTGCTTGTCGGGACCACCAGCCCACAAATAATGACACAGAGGAGACTTATTATTAACGATAAAATCTCGATCTGAGCTCAGGCTTGTTTCTGACTAGTCCTTATAACTTAAATTAACCCATCTTTAAAAAAGTCTACATTCTTCCCCATGCCTCGTCACCTCATCTCCTTACTGCACATCTGGCTTCTTCTGCATCTGACTGGTGATTCCACCTTTCTTTTTCCCAGAGTTCTCTCTCTGCCCGGAAGTCCCACTTACAGTCCCCCTCCTATCAGCTTTTCATTACACCGATCTCAGCAATACATCTTCACCCAGAGTGTACAATATCCCACAACAATCACAGGCTGACGAAAGCGTCTTTTATTGATCCCAGGAAAGCAGTGCTTTTATTATAATATGCAGTGTGACATGTTTAGAGAGCTTATTGAGAGGGATTCTCAGCTAACTGCATTATCAAGCCTTTTGCCCCCAGCACCATCAATTTTCTTCTCTCGTTTCCCTGCTCTTACTTTAGACTATGGAGAAGGGAACAGAGCCCACCCTCAGAGAGGCTAACCGTGCGAACTCCAGTGACCTGTGTACATGGAGACTTGGCTGCCATTGGGATGAATGAGTTGGTGTGTTGCCGGGCGATGCTTGTATCCGTTTGCTGGGCATGCTGCTGCGTTTTTCTGATGAATCAGGTCTTGCGTCTGCTCCCTTTGCAACCTTGCAACTTCTGCGTTGTTTTTTGAGATGGCAAACAAATCTTTCAGATTTAGATAAAAAGTGGGCTTTGCTCTTTGGAAGCAAAAGACTTCTAGATAATTATTCTATGTTTTCACTGTAAGCTATACAGTCAATTGCACATTCGGGGTTAGATTTGGACCAGATTTATGCCCCCGAGAAAGTTCTATTTTTGCATGATTTAGACAAAAAGAAAATGTGTCTGCATGGTGTTCCTCAGCCTAATTTCTTTGAAATTGAGGTTCTGCCACCTGGAGTTTGGGGTCTGCTCTGTGAGATGTATCTGGTCTGTGACTAAAGGAGGAGGAGGGGGCAAAGGGGGATGAGTGAGTACATTTGAAAGGCAGACAGTCATCCCAGCCAACTGAACGGGGTGTGCTCAACCAGCAGGGAGGGGCTCTCCTGCACTGCACCTTTAGCATTGCTTTTGCATGCAAGCAGAAAGGTGCCTCCTCCCCAGAGCATGCTCGTGGCTGCGATCTGTTCCTTGTGACTCGTGTACCTTTCAAGTGGTAGCCAATGGCCAAGCCTGCAGCATTTTGATCCCAGACCCCCCCCACCCCGTCCCGCACCGCCAAGGCCCACCTGCAGCTTTGCCCAGTGAGAAAGAGAATGGATGGGTGAGAGCAGCTCTTTCTGCCATTTTCCTTGGGAGAACGTCCGCAGAACGACCCACTCTTTGGCAGGCTGGGCTGGCTCATCCTTCCCTAAGCAAACTGTCTCCTCAGTTTCATCTTGCCTTGATGTAGGTGGGTCTTCTTTCTATGTGTTGCTTTCATTGGTTAATTAATAAAGAAACTGCTTGGCCTGATAGGTCAGAACATAGGTAGGTGGAGTAGATAGAACAGAATGCTGGAAAGAAGGCAGTGAGGCACATGCCATAGCTCTCCTCTCTGAGATGGATGCAGGTTAAGATCTTTCCCGGTAAGCCACCGCCTCGTGGTGCTACACAGATTACTAAATATGGGTTAAAACAAGATGTGAGAATTAGCCAATAAGAAGCTGGAGCTAATGGGCCGAGTGGTGTTTAAAAGAATACAATTTGTGTGTTGTTATTTTGGGGCAAAAGCTAGCCAGGCGGCCAGGAGCCCGGTGGCAGAAATGCAGCCTGCTATTCCTTCTACATTGTCTTGATCCTCTGTGAAGGCTCTAACCATTTCTAGGTGACCGCACTCAGGTGCATTCGCGGTATGAGGGCTGGTTGTCCATGGACTGTTCATTCTGAAGCTGGAGGGGCCTCGACAAAGGCTTATGAAGCACTTTTGAGTGGCGATTCCATGCTCTAGGCTGGCAATGCACTGCTGAGAATACGACACCATGATGGATGAGGCAGATGTGTTCACTGATACCTAGGAGTTCACATCTGGATGAGAAAGAGCTACAAGTCCAATCCCCATAGTGATGTATGCAGACTGCACCAAAGCCGTGTCTTCCTGGGCATTGGGTGGTGCTGGTGGTTGAAAGGGCTTTACGATAACGGTCTCCTGCCTCTGAGACCTGAGGCATGAGCCCAAAAAACTGAGATGTCAGTCTTCCAATAAAGGGGACACTGAGGGGACTCTGACCTAGTCGAGTGTGGCAAGCATGACTTGGCAGGCCTTAACCCCTCCCTCATTCCCTCTGCCTTGTTAAAAATTATTAGATTACATTCCCTCATTTGGCCCATCCCTCCTCCTGAGGCTGACTATCAGCGTCCGGCTTTCAAAGTATTGAAGTTCAGTGATCAAAAATTCCCCTTGGTCCACTGAATTAACATACCCAGTTGAAATTAAACACCCCATCCTAACACGGGGTTTCCCCTTGTACCTTTGTAAACTGCTGTTTTCCTGTGTGCCACGTCTGTCTCCTCTCTAACCAGAGGCAGTTCTTTGTTTCTCCATGACAAGTGCCCCCTTTCCTTGTTCCCTTCCCCTTCTCCCATTTCCTTTACCTCCTGTCTTTGTCTCTTATTCCTTTCCCTCTATCCCTCTGGGGCAAAGAAGTCTCCTTTGTACTGAGAACTTGGCTTTGGGGATAGCTGATCCTTTTCCTTTCAGATGTTACTGCCTTGTAGCTCATTAGAGGGGCCTTTTAGCCCAGTCGGGGACAATGACTTGAGCAAGAACACTCTGCAGGCCAGTAGCCACAGTCACAGCCAAACCCTCCGTGCTTTTAAGGAACATGCTTCAACTCTCTAGCTCCTCGTCAGAGGTCTGGGCCTGATTTCACAGTCTTTCCATCACACAACTCATCCCTCGGATTCTGTTTTCTTTCCCCCTCTGTGGGATGCAAATCAGAATGGCTGCTCCTCTACAGGACTGCTTTGAGACATAATTCAGATCAGTAAGTAATGTGCCTGTGTGAAATAAATGTTAGTTATTACAGCGATTTATTCTTATTTCATCTTTGGAAACGAGTTGATAGGATTTAAAGGAAAAGGTATTTCTCCGGGACCCACCCACAAATCTTTTATTGTAAACAAGCAAAGAAAGAGCCATAAAGGTTGTTCAATCATGCATGAATGAATCCATTCAAAATATTTATTTATTAAGTTCTCACTATGGTAGAAGGTATTATTTGAGATGGAAAAAAACAAAACCAAACTGTAAAGTAGGTTCCTGCCCTTGAGTTCAGATTACGTGTTTGAGGGGCCCCCGAGTTTCAGAGAATCAGGTGTGGGGGCTGGGGCCACAGGGAGGCATCAATTGCTTTACTTTTTTGCTTTTTAAGTGGGGAAACCGAGCCTGGCCTAGGATGTTAGGATCTGAAATTAGCGCCCACTCATTTCTGTCTTCTGCTCATAACTAATGACCAGTCAGCATGCTATAGTTTCTGAGATTAACAGTGTGATTCATGTCCATCCCCCGTGACCCACCCTGACAGCCACTGAAAGAGCCCTGCAGAGGTCTGGAGAAGCTCTCCATCCTGGTCCTTCCAGAAAAAGCAGAAGGGTTCCCATCTCCAACTCTCTGACAGTTTTGCTTGTTTTTCTGAGACCAGGTCTCCCTGTGTGGCCCAGGCTGGCCTCTAACTTTCCATTTTCTAATCTTAGCTTCCCCAAAGCACAGATAGTAGGTGCCTCCCACCCGCCTCGGAGAGGCACTTAGCCAGCTTTATTCTTATTTCTGCTTCTGTGTGTCTCCCTCTGTGTGCGCCATGCCACACGGATGTGGGTACTCACGGAAGCCAGAAGAGGGTGTTGGCTCCCTTGAAGTGGTAGTTACAGAAGGCTGTGAGCCCCTGGGCATGGGTGGTAGCAACTAACATCCCCTGGGGGAGCAAACCTCCATTCATCTTGAATATTAGCAAATGGTCGTAACCACTGGGGTCTCCAACCCCATCCTCTGAAATTTTATGAGCTCATCTGAGGTAGGAATGACGCAGGGTGCAGGCAAGTGGGTGCTTCTTAATGGATGGAGGTCTTACTTTATAGACATCTCTAAGTGCTTCCCAGATCTTCCTAGCTCAGGTGTCCTGGACCAGTTGCTAACCCTTCCCCCACCTTTGCAGAATGTGGTGGGTCTCTGGGCTTAATTATCTGAAGTGGTATTTGCCATATGGTTACAATGCATGCGTTACTCTCTTAAAGGGGGCGTGGTCTAGAAACAAAGCGTTCACTGAGGGTCCGGGTGAAACCCACCCCCAGCAGAAACTGCTTAGAAGTATCTACCCGCCTCCTTCCCAGCCAGGCTTCACTTAGCTGACGGTTTAGGGAGGGCTTCTATCGTTCTCGGAGGCCAAACTAGTAATTTCTCTGCAGTGTGGCAAGCAGGAAGTCACTTGCGATTTGTTTACAGGTAAATTTTTTCAGAGGCTGCGTAGAGAGGGAGCCCTGCTGGCCTTGGGTGGAGATGGTGCTTGGGTACCTCCTGCTTCTCTGGAGGACCCTCGTGGGACTGCCCCCCCCCCCCCCCCGCGCCTATCGGCCAGTGTCTGGGGTCCTTCTGAAGTGACACAGCCTGTGAAGCGAAGCTTGTCTCCTTGTGTTGTTTTTGGGCAATTACCCTGGAAGTCCTTCCTGTAATTAACCCCAGCTTCACGGACATTGCTATTTGAGCATCAGTCCCCTCCTAAACACGCCTCTCTGCTTCTGCCCTTATTTCCTTGGAGTCCCAGAAGGCGCTGCCTTAAATCAGTAACCAGCTTTTGTCTCCCAAAGATATGTGTGGCTGTTACTAGGGATATTGCAAACCAGACACTTCTACCCCCCTTCAACCTTTTTTTCCCCCTTGAAGAAAAATAACATTTTCTTCCTTTGGCCTTTTATAATTCTTCCTCTCCCGCCTGTGTTCTTTCATGTATTCAGGATGTAATAGAAGCAGCATCAAAGCCCGGAGCCCTGCCCAATCCTCCTCCACTATAGCAAGTGTGCCCTTCTCCTGTCTGATCATTGACTCATAACCACAGAGATTTGCAGGCCTGGCTGGGAGGGGAAGGCTGAATAAGCAGAGGACCATGGTCTACAAGCCTCTAAAAGACAAAGATGGGGAATTTGTTGAACAGGATCTGCCCCCACCCCCGCCTTTGGAGATAATTATTCCGAATAGGCCAAACTGACCCGGGTCTGGGAAAAAGAGGGGTGAGGGAGGAAAGGAAGAGTGCCACCCCCACTCGGTGCACTGATGATGACAGTGAAGTGAGACTTATCTGGTCTGGCTCCAGAATCCCCCGGCCAGGCAGTGTCCCATTGTGACTGACACCACCGTATGCAACATTTAATGTCTTTGCCACCGAGCATGTACACGTTAGCTCCCTAATACATGTTGGTCCTTGAGTGGGCAGGTGACAGCCAAAGACCTCCACGCTGTGGCAGTTAATGTCCCTGTCTCTGAAGACAGACTGGGCCAAAGACAGCTTGGTGCTTGCCCATCACCCAGGCCCCCCCTCCCTTCTGCTTCCATTATGGATGAATGGGGGCCACATCTGTTTCTTTTCTTACTGAGAAGTAAGAGGCTAAAACCCTAAAATGGGGACAGGCCAGCACACACCTGGGTGGTCTTTAAATCAGAAAATGTGTTCTCTCTCTCTCTCTCTCTCTCTCTCTCTCTCTCTCTCTCTCCTCTCCAGGGTTCCTCATCTGGGCCTGTGTTCTCAATACTTCTTTCTCGGTGGTGCTATCTGGCCCTGTCTGTGGAGAGTGAGCCTGGGGTAGGGAGAGCTCTTGATGGGTGCATTGTTCCACCCCTCTTGAGCGCAGGCGCATCCCTGCCCACCGTACTTTCAGCACTGAGATCCTTACTGGGACAACCAAGCACACTCTAAGGCTCTAGCTCGCATGGACAGAGGCTCTGAGCAGGTGGGGAAGACTCAGTCCTTTCAATTGCAGCATCATTGTCCTCTTTACCCTAAAACTGGTGATCATATGGTGGTTTGGGATCACCCTTTCCCAGAAGCCCAGCCTCAGACTGTGTGGCTTGGGTATCTATTTTATAGATGCTTGATTTTTATATGCTGTAAGCCATATGATCTAAATTCTGTCTCAGTTGTCTCATCTGTCAAATGGGGAGGATGTAAATTCTACCTCACTGGGTTTCTTGAAGTTAGTATTGAGGCTGGGAAGCTATGTTGGTGTAGTTGACAGCCTGTGACAATTTCCTCCGAGAACTCTTTTGCCTTACTGAGCAGCCTGGCCAGCAGAGATCCTACTCAGCCCTTCCCTTCTAAGATGCCCCAGATCATCATTCTCCTAGAGTCTGGAAGTTCCCCAGAAAGAGACGTGTGCCCCCAAACTGGGCTTGAAGACAAACTTACACTAAAACGCATTTGCTGGTAACCTGAAATTGAAATTTAGTTAGGCACCTGGTAGTTTTAACCTGGGTGTTTCCATCTCCAGTGGTTGTGTGGCTGCCATGGATACCTGGAGTGGACAGAGGACAGCTGGACTCCCAGAACCGGCTCAATTCAGAAAGTCTCAGAAGCTCCAGAGAGATTGGGGCTCCAGCAGAAACTCAAGAATTCCCGTTTCTTTTAAAATTAGTGAGGGAGCCATTTGCAGCCTAACTGTCCACGACCAGAGAAAAGAAAGGAGTGCGCCTTCTGAGAGGCTCTGTGGGTTTCTAAGACTTTGACATCGTATGGAACATAGAGATGAAGAAAGAGAGAGACAGAGACGAGGGAGAATGAGCTGGGAAAGTGGTAACTCCAGGAGCCATCAGATCCTGCCTGGGCTGCAGTGAGGGTGTAAAGTGCGGGCAGATAGCTTATATGCCTTCCATGTGTCTGTGCGTACAGATAAAGTTTAGCTAGATAGCCAAACTGTTTGGTGTAATTCACAGGCACTCTTCGTGTTCCTTTAGCTTTGTTAACTTTCAAACTCCCCAAAGTTCTAATTCCCCCCTGAATAGGAGAAATCCCCTGGGAGGGAGATCAAATTCAGGGCGAGCTGGTATGGCTGGCTGTGCTTTAGAACTTAACAAGGGCACCACGTACACTTCTTTTGTGATCCCATTTGAAGGCCGGCTGGCAAGAATTAATTATTATCGCTACTTACGTCTGCAAAGACAAGACAAAAAAAATGCTGTCTCAGAGAGACTCACAAAGGGTGTTCACTTTAGAGAGGACGCTGCCGCACCGAGCCAGACCGTCATCTGCTAGCTGAGACACCACAGAGGAGAGATCTAGTGAGAAAATGTGTTTCTGTTTCTTTTTCTTTTCTGGAAAGAGTGTTTCATCTCTGGCCACCACAGTGGTGTGATTCAGATCCCAGTATTTACAGAAGGAAACCAGTAGATGTACCAGCATACTAATGTGGGGACAGCAGTCTGAAGATGACACAGAGCAAGACATCACCCCAGGAGATGGTTGCAGTGCCCGGAGAGCTAAGAGGCAGTGTGTGTGTGTGGGGGGGGCTCGAGTAGAGAAGCCCCCAGTCTGCTCACCTGTAAAAGGAAGTCTGTGTGGGTATTTGTGCTTTCCAAATGCTCTCTCCCCTCTCATTTGCACGAACCACAGAGGAATACATAGAAATAAATCTTTCCACTTGTTACAGGAGTAAGTTCTCATGCAAGAGCCCACAATAAATAAGTAAGAGCGTAAATAAACAAATAAGTGAAGTCATAATTTCTTCCTGAGATCTCTAGGGAAGACAGCTAGGCAACAGTTCACTCAAATTAAAATTCCAGACTATGTTTAGAGCTGTCAGAGGAGATTCCGGCCTCGCTGAGCATCGCTGTCTCCTCAAACCCTGTGCTGGCTAATTGCACAGCTTCCCTTTAAAAGAACAACAGACAGAGTTGCAGGCTTGAGTTTGTACACGGCAGGAAGTCAGGGGCCGACAAAGAGAAGGAGCTGGGCTTGCAGGGTAAGAAGTCGACTTTTTTTTCCCCACAGAAACTACCCTAACATGTGTAGCAACCCAGGGCCAACAATAACACAATTTGCACTTTCTTCCTACCTGAAAGAAAATGCCATTCCCCCCACCAGCCGGTCTGACAGTGAACCCTCCTAGGAATCACAATGAACTTTGGCATGCGCATTATCTTCTTTGCTTCAACCTAACTTTCTAGGAGTTTGTTTTCTAGGCATGGGCATGGGATCATCTGCAGTGTGGGTTGCCTCTTGACGATGACACCATTTTAAGTTTTTTTGTTTTTTTTTTTTTTTAACTTAGCCACCAGAAGATGAGATCTTCCTCTGTCAACAACTCCTGGTACCTGCTGGCAAACCTCTCTCCCTCTGACCCAGGGCCCATCCTTCTGCTTCTCAAATCCTATTTAATTTTTGCATTTCCTGATTTCTATCTTGGGAAAACAAAAGCCAGCTGCGATCACTAAGGAAACAGCTGTGGGATGCTGGCAGGTAGAGAGGCCTTGCAGGTTTCCAGCCCAGATTGTGAGAATGGAAGCAGTGTGTCAGATTGCAAGGGTTTGTACAATTCCCAGATCTTGTCTTCTGTGGGTACACACACACACACAAAAACACACGCACTCACACATGCACACACGGATGCAGAAATGTGCGCATCCTCGTCCCCTTTCTCATCTCTGGCCAGGCGTTTTTCCTCACTTTCTACAGCTGTGTCTCTAATCAGCAGAAGATGCATCTTGCTTGCAGTCCACACGTCTTTCCTCTGCATTCTTAACCTTCTATCTTATGCATGGATCACTGGTTAGCTTAGAAATGCATGGACACAAAGGAGGAGCTGACATGTGAGGTTTGACGGCCATAATGGCTGTTTATAAGCCTAATCCATCACGTTTAGTGGACACCTCCATTTTTGTTCCTCTGAAAAGGTATAAATAATAAAATGGGATAGCTCCGGCTCGGAGGTGCCTTGGTAAATATTTTAACTATTTACAAGCTCGCACCACCAACAATAGAAGCATCTGTACACTGCAGACCCCCCCGCCCCCGTTCTGGGAGATCCAGATGGTCCCCACCATTCAGCCAACAATAACATTGCTCCGTGGTGGAGTTTTCGCTACTTGGGTTACATTTCTTTTTCTCCACATCACATTGTGATATTCTGAACTTGTCTCCACTCATTCCCCACAGCCCCCAACATCCCTTCCAAAGGAAATATCCCTAAATAGCCTGTCCTGAAAGCAAGCAAAGGAGGAGGCCTGGGAGCAACATGGCCAAGTCAGGTTTCAAAGCGCAATACAGAGATGAGTCTGAGCAGTTATAAACCGGCCCCCTCGAAGTCCAAATATTGACAGGGTCCGTTCATTCTGCTGTCCAGTTCAAGGTTAGCATTGGGTAAACACCCCACTAAGTTACCAATATGCTGTGCCAACTCATACTGGCGTGAATCTGCCTCTGGATTGAGGCACAGAGTGGATGGGGATGTGGGGGGTGTCTGTCAATTCTTTGGGAGTTAAAGGTATTTTTCTTTGAGGACATCTATGAGGGATGGGATGGGATGGGATGGGAGGAGGAGGCATGAGGCAGATCTTTAACTCTTTCAGCTCTCTCTTCCACTCTTTCTTTTTCTGGGCATGAACAAAGCAAGGAGAATCTGCTTCATACTCACTGAAAATTCCAGCTGTACCCAAGCTTCCAGCGATAACTTTATAGTTAATACAAAGATGGAGGCAGACAGGTGATGTGGTTCACCATCCTGGGCTCCAGAGTCAGGGAGACCCAGTTTGGGGCCACCACACTGGCTCACACTGGTTTTACTCTGTAATGTGGCAGTGACCTTCTGGGAGAGGACTGCCTGCAGGAATTACTGGATGGGCAAAATTCGAGGCAAGAACTGTACACTTCTAACCTAGCTTAGAGACAGCAAATCTTTAGAAATCAGCACTGGGGTTTGAAGTTTCCTTCAAGGGGTGAAGCAAAACCAACCCCCCCCCCCACGCACTCAACAACAACAAAAACCAAACGTGCGTATGACCACTCTCCAGAACCCAAAATGGCCCTTGCTGTTCCAGAGTCCCCCATTTAATTATGGAGCTCCCTCCTTTCCAAATTTGGTCAATAAAATTAACAGCCACCCTTTGAGTGGAACATCACACCTCCAAATGAGCTCAAGCTGGCGGGGTGGTGGTGGTGGGGGTGATTGTCCTGCGGAATGTGAGGGTTACATTTCACAGTTCCTCTCCAAGGAATGAATGAAGAGCTCGTAAACAAACTCCTCTCTTCCCTTGTTCTGTGGCTCCCAACATGGGGTGTGTGCTGCAAAGAAAAATATCCTGTTTGTGCGGGGCTGGGTTCCTGAATGGCCCACCAATAAAACAACACCATAAAGGGCATTTCACAGCTGAGTTGGCAATTTAATAAACAGATGCAAACAGGAGGCTTTGGAGGTCAACAATTAAAAAATAAAGCAGGCTAAAGTTCCCTAAAGTCCAGATCTAGGGCTCTGCAGCTGTTGGCAAGGGAGGAGGGTGAGGGGTGGGAAAAAGCATCTCCAGGCACAGTGCCAGGCTCAGGGGAAGCTTACCTGGCCTGGGGTACAGAGCCAACAACCCCATTCTAAGAAGAGGGGGAACCTGTGAAAACCTGTGGAACACCAAGGAAGAGATGGGAAACTGGTTTCTTCCAGTGACAGGCCAGTGATTGGAGACAGAGAAGAATCAACCACTCCCACTCGGTTAGCTTCAGAATAGGTTTTTTATTTAAACTGGAAAATGTGTGTGTGTGTGTGTGTGTGTGTGAGAGAGAGAGAGAGAGAGAGAGAGAGAGAGAGAGAGAGAGAGAGAGAGAGAGAGAGAGAGGCTGCAAATAGCAAAAGTATACCAGAAAAAATGAGCAGGCTTTCTGTACCTGTTCCTAGTTTGACCCCATACCTCTATAGAAACTGCTCTCCTCAGATGTGTCCACCAATCCAGACACAGCTATGAGCATCGTTCTACCTGGGGCCCCTCAGGCTCTGTTCTCCTCTTGTCTCAGTTTGCTCTTCTGTGAACTGGGTGAATAGTAACCTCGCTGCTGGCTGCTGTAGCACCCCGCGTGTGTGTTTTCCTTGGCAATGCTTGAGACGATGTTTGCCAAGATCCAGGAGTCCAGATGTTGGTTCTTTTTAGGGGTAACTGTGTTCTTTAAGGGCTCTTGTTTCTGTGAATCTGGGGGATTCATCTGGAGCAGGCAGCACGTTCTTGGTGAGGGTAGGTGCTTGAGTATAGTAACCTGAGGGCATCTTGAAGACCAGTCTCAGGAATACTATGTGTAACTTTTGAGATAGGGTTTCCCATTGGCCTGAGCTTTTACCAAGTAAGCTAGACCTGCTAAGCTGAGCGCTGAGCCCTGGGGCTTCTCTTGCCTCAATTCCCAGAGCATTGGGACTAAAGATGCGCACTCTTCTGGCTTTTTATGTGAGTGCTTGCCATGGAACTTCTTGTGCCTGCGAAGTGAGTCCTTCACCAACTGAGCTACCTCTCAGCCTTTGCTCTGGGCTTTATTTGCTTGCTTTGATTTGTTTTTTATTTTATTTAGTCTACGTTTGCTATTCTTAGTTCCCTAAAATCTCTTCTCTGGCTTGCCTGGTATTTCTCTGTCTGTGCTGTTCACATTGCTTTCAGATGTGTGAGACTGGTTTAAAGCACCCCAGAGTTGAGGATACCTATTCTGGATCACCCTGCATCCAGAGAGCTCACCCTGGTGGCCTTTAGGATGCGGTTAACCTAGAGACACACTCTGCTCTCCTGGGGAGTTTGAAAGTGCTTCAAGCCAGTATGTAAAACAGCGCCCACCTGGCCCCTGCCAAAATCAAACCAAAACCAAACACAAAACCCAAACCAAGAATTCTGTATTAACATGCTCTGCCAGAATTCTATGAAGAGGTGCTAACAGTGGGCCTGGCCGACTCCTGCAGGGCAAATAGGAATGTATCTGAGAAGTACCTGTCCGTTTTGAGGGGCCCGTAGGCCCCTCTTCTCTGCTCTCCTCAATCCTGGGGCAAACACTGTCTGCCAGTGGCAGTAGCATCTATGAGACTGTTTTCTAATGACGGACAAAGATTTCCTTAACAAAAATGGCCTCATAAAGGAAGCTGAGAAGGAGTTTTCATTTATTTTTCTAGCCACTGAGGCTCTAATAAAAGTTCTTCATTTCGTGCAGAGCATAGCATTACACCTCATCATTTGGTTCTCAGCTTCAAGCCTCCAGTGGAAAAAGTCTACATCCCTTCATCCCTCCGGCCCCATCTGTATTTCCTTCCCAGCTACACCTCCTATTCCAGGTATCTGCAGCATTAAGATTTAGAAGCCCTGTGTGAACAGAAACTTCTGGATCTTTTGAGTCTCCCTGTTCATTTCACACCTCCTAATTTTGGTCCATGCATTTTCCTGCTTCCTAAAAATCAGCTGGTCTCTGTCTCCATCTCTGTCTCTGTCTCCCTCTTCCACATCCTCTCCCCCTCCCCGCTTTGCTCTCCTCTCTTTGAGATAGCATCTCACTGTATTAACCATGTTGGTCTTGAACACACAGGCTCTAGTGATCTTCTTGCCTAAGCCTCAGAGTGGCTGGGGCTCCAGGAAGTGTCACCAGGTCTCCTCCTGTGTGCTTCGATGCCTTTTATCTGCCGCGCTTCTGCTAACGGCTGCCCATGTGCCAAGGACGACACCAATGTGTCTCCATGGACAGTGCCGTCTCTAGATTCCATGCTCTGTGTTAATTGCCTGAGATCTTTCGTATCATTATTTTTATGTGCTTTCATTTCAAGACATACTCCTTCCGCTCTGACTTACGGCCATGTTCAGAACAGTGATTTAGGGAGTATTTAATCTGTGACAGGCACCATGGTGCCTGTTTCTTACACCATTCATTCACTCTCCCAGCTAGTCCCCAGTCAGTGACTACTATCCCCACTTTACAGAGAAGACAGTTGGGTGCTTCTCTAGCATTCCCCCACTTTGGACAATTGACCCTTCTTAGAATCCGTGAGGCAATATGTTTCACTTTGTGACTAAATTGGTGTGGATCAGTGAATTGCATGTTGCTACTTCAAGCAGAAACAGCCCAGGTAGAGATGTAGGTAGAGTACAGGGTGGTCCCAAATAGAAAGCAACACATTGTGTGTGTGCTTGTTCATTGGTACAACTGTGCGATCCTGGGAGCGGATAGATGAACAAGACTCTCATCAGTGAGCTCACAACCTTGTTTAGCCACTCTGCGAATGCCTGACCCCATGACTAGCATAGATTTGGGATACCTAGGCTGTGGATGGCAGCCTGGAACAATGGGGGCCCTCAGAAGGAAACACCTGTTCTGCTGGGCTGAGGGGGTTGTAGCCAGGTGAGACCAAGTTTCCCCAAAGGGAGGTGTGAGTCTGAGCTGAGATTGAGAGGAAATGTTGGTGCTAGTGGGTGGAGAAGGGAGGAATACAGACGGGCATCCAGACAGGGGGAAAGGACCGCTTGGCAGCAAGAGCCAGGAAGAACCTGATGCATTTGGAAGCTGAAACTGGTTCTGGCTGAATCATGTTAGACATGATTGGGGAAGAAGCTTGAAGGGTAGGGGGTGCTGAACACGCTAATTGGGAAGGTGAGGTATTTCGTTTAAACTTCCAAAGTTTAAATACTGTGGGTACCAAGGGATCCTTTTGAAGGTCCTCACATCACATCACGGCTTCTTGGTTTATTTATTGGCTTCAGTGGTGGCCAGGTCAAGACCACTTCTTCCCTTTCTCGTTCCTGAGTTCAGGGACAGTCTGCCTTGACACCCAGCCTTCCACCTCCTTCCCAAGTATCCACTGAGGGATTTCCACTATTATGGGGACAGTTCCCAGAGTGATGGTGGGGACCTCTGAAAGCTATCTTCTTGATTCTTCAGGTCCCCTATTACCTGCACCTTAGTAGGAATTCTTCAAGGGGGTGTAGGGACTCCTAAACTATCACAGGCATATGCCTCAAAGGGGACCAAATCCTTTCTCTAAGACCTCACAGCCTGTTGCGGGAGGTCCTCCCACTCCTCCAGCCAATAACAGCCATGTTGATAAGACTAGCAATATGTTCAGTTTGCAAGTATCACTTGCTCCTCTACAAGGTTCTAATAGGTTTTCACAGCACATAGCTCTTTTGTCCATGTTCTTACATTTGACTTCATCTGTTCGTGCACATTAGGTCATGGTTAAGAACAGCAGGCAGGAGCCCCAGACCCTGACTTTGATACTAGCCTTTTGGTAGTCTGCTGAGGTTTGCTACATGACAAAGAACCATGAGATTTCAGCAGTTCTATAAAAGTTTATATTCCCCCCCACACACACACCATGCCTTCTGTCCCCTGAGGGCAAGGGGGCTCTGTGTGTTCTCTGTGTGTTACGCTCGTCCTTCAGGACTTGTGACAGAATGACTAACCTCTCACTTACAGCTTTAACAGATCAATGTCTACTCTCTGCGTCAGTATGGTAACCGGACTTGGTTTATCAATGGGATCACAGGAAATGGGATATGTGGAGATTTGAAAATTGTGTCATCAGTGGCATGCATTTGAATCTCCTCTGCCCTCTGACAGACATATGCACACTAGTCCCCCAGGCTGTCCTACAAGCCTGTGTTCTGAATAAGTGTATATGTCCTGTGCTCCAGAGATTTTTGGATTGTGAGTTAGGCTAGGAAAATGTACGTCAAAAGCCACACCAAAGGGCGGGAGAGATGGCGCCACAGTTAAGAACACGTGCTGCTCTCCCAGAGGACCAGAGTTTGATTGACTCCTAGCACCCCTGTCAGGAGGTTCACAGCCACCTAAGGCTCTCACTCCAGGAAAACAGACACCCTCTTCAGAGCGTCTCTTTGAGCACCTAAGTGCACATGCGCTTTCTCTGTCTCTCCCTCTCTCTTTCTAGATGCGCACATATACAAACATAAATAAAAATAAAATAAAGTCTTTAAAAAATATATCAAGAGTGGAAAAGCCTACCCAAGTCAGCTTTTCTGTTTTGCTCTAATACAACTGAGAAATTGTTCATGGTTCCAGAATATTCTGTTGGGGCAAAAAGGAAAGCCAAGGGGTTTAATGTCTAAAGATAATTCTAGTAGTGCCCTTTGACAGTTTGCTAAAAAGCATCGTATACTGGCCTTTGTGTTTGATGGTATAGAGGGATTGCCCTGATGGGTTAAAGTTCTTCCATCCCCCCCAGTCTCCCCTGCCCTGTGCTATTTGGAAAATGGCGATGCCTAGAGGAGACCCATATGCAGACAGTGCATCTTTTGGTTCCTGTCTAGACCATTCAACCCAAAACTGAAATAGCTGAGCTGACCAACCAGCTGAATAGGGAGCTGAAGCAGGGGAAAGGCAAGACTGGGAAAGGAAGGGGCAGAAAGCTTAAAAATAGTGAGAAATGTGTTGCCCAACGGTTCAGAGATAAGAATGCAGTTTCAGTGTCTCGTCCTGTCCTGCCACTAAAGTCATGGGACTTGGGGAGGCTGTTTGTTGTTTGGGGGTCAAAGGTGCCTTGTGTTGGGTTTGGTGGGAGGGAGATGGGTATGCCTAGGGTAGGAAAGGTATTCACTTTCCAGTAAAACAAAAGGTAAACAGAGATTGAAGAGGTTACAGTGGGGTCAATTGGGGACCTAGGCATGTGAAAGAGAATCGTCATGTTGGTGGCCATGATCTGAGCTTCAATTTTTGTTGAGTCTGGAGAACACATGCTTGTACCAGTTCTCTCTCTCTCTCTCTCCCTCCCTCCCTCCCTCCCTCCCTCCCTCCCTCCCTCCCTCCCTCCCTCTCCCTCTCCCTCTCTCTCTCTCTCAAATTTTTTAAATTGATTTTATTGAGCTATACATTTTTCTTCACTCCCCTCCCTTCCTCTCCCCTCCTATTCGACCTTCTCCCATAGTCCCCATGTTCCCAATTTACTCAGGAGATCTTGTCTTTTTCTACTTCCCATGTAGATTAGATCCATGTATGTTTCTCTTAGGGTCCTCATTATTGTCTAGGCTCTCTGGGATTGTGAATTGTAGGATGGTTTTCTTTGCTTTATATCTAAAAGGCACTTATGAGTGAGTACATGTGGTATTTGTCTTTCTGGGTCTGGGTTACCTCACTCAGTATGATGTTTTCTAGATCCATCCATTTGCCTGCAAATTTCAAAATGTCATTATTTTTTTCTGCTGTGTAGTACACTATTGTGTAAATGTACCACATTTTCTTTATCCATTCTTCGATCAAGGGGCATTTAGGCTGTTTCCAGGTTCTGACTATAACAAACAGCCAGAACAAAAATGCTGCTATGAACATAGTTGAGCACATGTTCTTGTACGATTGAGCATCTTTTGGGTATATACCCAAAATTGGTATTGCTGAGTCTTGAGAAAGGTTGTTTCCTAATTTTCTGAGAAGTCACCATACTGATATCCAAAGGGGCTGTAATAATTTGCACTCCCACCAGCAATGCAGGAATGAAAATGAAATGAAACAAGAACAAAGAACAACAACAAGAGCTCTGATAGATACTGAGTCCCTCCCAAATCCCCAAGAGCAGAAAAGAGGTCAGCCTCAAACATATCACGATCACCAGAAAAGTAAGGGATAGTTTTGTTCACCTCCCAAACAAAACTAAACATTCAAAAAGCCAGATGCCGGGAAGAGGAAGGTGGACAGTTAAGTTACGAACATGCAACTTCATCTCTGACCCAATTGTTGTTGTTCTTTGTTCTTGTTTCATTTCATTTTTTAATGTCAGATGCATCCTTTCACATGTGACTTACATGAGTCAGAGGGGCTGGGACACGTATGTGTGTGATTGTGTATTTAATTTTGCTTTTTAGGTGAAACATTGCTTCAAACATTTGACCCATTTAGACTTGAGTTTTGTGCATGGTGATAGCTATGGATCTATTTTCATCCTTCTACATGTTGATATCCAATTATGCCAACACCATTTGTTAAATATGACTTCTTTTTCCCATTCTTGCATTGCTGGTGGGAGTGCAAATTGTTACAGCCCCTTTGGATATCAGTATGGTGACTTCTCAGAAAATTAGGAAACAACCTTTCTCAAGACTCAGCAATACCAATTTTGGGTATATACCCAAAAGATGCTCAATCGTACAAGAACATGTGCTCAACTATGTTCATAGCAGCATTTTTGTTCTGGCTGTTTGTTATAGTCAGAACCTGGAAACAGCCTAAATGCCCCTTGATCGAAGAATGGATAAAGAAAATGTGGTACATTTACACAATAGTGTACTACACAGCGAAATGATGTCAAAGTAGAAGCACTCAGGAGTCATGAATGTGGCAAGGGCGAGCTGTAGGAGGCTCTTGGGAGAATGGACCAGCTGAGTTGGCTGGACTGTGCGCCTCAGTTAAGGAGTGGGACTGGGTTACAGGGACAGAGATGACAGCAAATACGCTGGGAACCAGGGGCTGGCTGTACATTGTCACTACAGTACTGGAGAAAGTAAGGGGGAGGTCTTTAGACAGAAAGAAAGATGCATTCAAGGAGGACTACCTGGGGGATGAAATCACTTAGAAGGCCCTGAAGACCGTGTTTAGTTTTCTGGATGGAGATTTGGGGGAGCCTTTTAGGGTTCAGTCTCTTGGAGCCTTGCCTGAATGCACTGTGCAGTCACGTTAAAGAAGTGATAAGGGAGAGGTGAAGGACAGCGGACAGATGGGAAGGAAGGTAGAGGAGACTGGGTCAAAGTGGAGGAGGGGGATGGGAAAGGAGAAGTTTGGCATGGAGGAGAGAGTTGGTTGTGTGGAGGGGGCCAGAAAAGCAAGATTGCCACCCCCTTACTGCTTCTTCCCTTGGGTCATCATAGGACACCCCCAGCTTTGCTAACAAAGCTGTTTCTCATGATTGCTGCATGGAAGAGACCAGGGTGCAGCAGTCAAGACCTTTAGGGCTGATTTTACTGATGCTGTGGCCTCACTCTCTTTTTCTCTTTTCCCCCCCTCTTTCTTTCTTCTGTTTTTTGTTTGTTTGTTTGTTCATTTTTTGTTTTGTTTTTCAAGACAGAGTTTCTCTTGTAGCTCTGGCTGTCCTGGAACTCATTCTGTAGATCAGGCTGGCCTTGAACTCATGTAGATCCGCTTGCCTCTGCCTCTGGCTGGGATCAAAGGCCTATGCCTCTGTACCCAGATCACTCCCTTGTTTCTTGGTCCTTCTAGCTTCTGGCTCTAAAGCCAGTGACCTTGGCCTCACGTTCTTATCTTCATCCTGGTGCTGGCTTGGAATTCCTAATGCCCAGGTGTGTGTGTGTGTGTGTGTGTGTGAGAGAGAGAGAGAGAGAGAGAGAGAGAGAGAGAGAGAGACAGAGAGAGAGAGAGAGAGAGACAGAGAGAGAGAGAGAGAGAGAGAGAGAGAGAGAGAGAGAGAGAGAAAGAAAGAAAGAGAACTTCAGTATGATGGTCAATTTTTGTCCCGACTTCACTGGGTACTCTGACATTTGGTCAAGCCGTGCGAAGGGTGTGTCTGCGAGGTTCTTCTGGATGCCACCCCGTTCCCAGATGCTATGTGGGGGAAGGCAGATGTTCTCCTTACCATAAGCAGCTTTAGCTGGGGCCTGGGAAGAACAGAAAGACAAATCAGGAACTGCGTGTGCAAAAGTGAACGGAGATTTAGACCTACCCTTTCAATCGAAACATCAGATTCCTCCTTCCACAACTTGCCAAGTGCAGATCCTGGAGCCCTGCAGACTCCCAAGTCAACTGGGCCAGTTCTACAAGAGTAAACACATAGATGTGTCTCATCACTGTATTCCCTGGGAGACCCAAGAGACTGCTCTGGAAAATTTGTTGTAGGTAATTGTGTTGAGAAGGCTGAGGCAGGAGAAAATTTTGAGGCTAAACTAGGCTGCACTGTAAAACATACACACACACTCTGAAAGGCAGTGGTCCAACCTTATGTTCTCCAGCATTCTCAACACAGAGTGGTCGTAAACATCCCTCCTCAGTATGCTATGGAGGATAGTTCATCACAGGATCCTGTTATTAGTCGTAGATAAGACACGTTTTCCATCTACCATCTTTAGATTTGTGCCTTGCGTGCTGGAAAGGACCTCTGGCTCCCCAAGTTGTTCTTAATCCCTTCTCTTCTCCTCGCCAGGGGAAGCCAGTTCTCCCATGCAGGGTTAATCAATCAGCACACTGCTTAGCCTTCCATTAAGGTTTTTGGGGAATCCTGTCACCACTGGCAGGCAGATGGCTGGGTGTGCGTGACACCCAAGGCAGATGTCGTTCTTTGCTGTTTCTGTCCTCTGTCTCAGATGCCCAATGTGCCAATGCGCCCAGGCCTGCTCAGGGAGGTCTTATGCTGGATGTGACCTTTTGACTTTTTAATGGTGGTTCTAATTTGCCCTTATCAGACAGTTCTTTCTGTTAGGGAACTGTGTGTGCTTTGGGTTTTAGAAGCGTCCTTCCTGTCTACTCTGCATGGCAATGGCATCCCTCTGCACTGTGACGATCTCAGCGGAGACAGACTCACACTGGCTGATCTAAGCACTCATCTGAGGTGCTTGATGCTAAGTCCTTCCTCTTTGCTTGTGCAGTTGTGGGTTCAGATTCCCCTGCAGCTTCTGCGAATCACGTGACCCTCTTTTGGCTAGGTCAGATCTGCTGAGGAACACTGGGGAAGGATCTCTTTGCCGTACAAAAGGGGACTATTTTCTTCCACAAGAGAGAACCAGGAGCTGCTTGGACCCATGACAACCATTCTGTGATCACAACACTTAGACAAGAAAGATCAAATTCAGAGAAAGGATAGACAGGACCTGGGTCATTGGGGACATCAAGGCAGCTCCTTTGCCAACCTAGAACCACCAACCACAGCTGCTGTGGGCCTCGTGATACCACAGAGTTTATTGGAGCAAAGCAGCCAGTTTGAATGAATGTGGAGGGCACATATCAGTTGAGGTCAAGACTTGCTATAAAGTTACAGCCACTATGAGTGTGAAATAAAGCCACAGATTACAGAAACAGAGTAGAATCACAGAACAGCCCAGCACAGCAAGAGTTGACTGATCAGTCCTCTCTCCTGTCTTTCATCCTTTCTTCCTCCCTTCCCCCTCACTTTCGGTTTGTTCTTTCCTTTCAAGTTGTAGCATTGCCATGGTAACCAGGTGCAGGTGATCCACTTATTTCAGACAGCCGAGTGTACGGGGCTGCTGTAGTAAGTATGGACCACCGTGACCTGCTTACATCGACTGACTTTTGAGACAAAGGCAATTTCGTGGAGAAAGGATGGTCTTTTCAGAAATTTAATGATCATATGCCAAATAATCATAATTATTATAATGATGATAATCATCAACTTGACCTCTACCTCACATCTCATACAAAAATTAACTAAAAATGGATCATTAGAGACCTAAATGTCAAACATTTCAGACCTGCACTGACATGCACAGCACACAGATGCAACTAAAATACATTTTTCTAAGAGAAAAAATGCAAGACCCTAAGACTATATACTGTTGAATTCCACTTAATGATGAGTTAATAAAAACCGAGAACAGGAGGCTGAGGAGATGGGTCAGGCAGTAGTCTTACCCTATGAGCATAAAGGAATTGAGTCAGATTCCGGGACCCATGCAGAAGAACTCCAGGTGTGACGGCACTTGATTCTCAGTGCTCTGGAGGCAGGGAGAGAGGAAGGAGGATCCGTGGGAATTGCTTACCGGCAAGCCTCATCAAATCGGTACTCTCCGGGTTCAGTGAGAGACTTTCTCAGAATATAAGTGGGGGAACCACCGAAAGCCAATCTCTGCCCTTCACATACATGCACACGCTTGTGCACACACACACACACACACACACACACACACACAAACCTGAAAACAGATTAGAGATTGTCAGGCACGGTGGAACTAAAGATGGGTTAAATTTCAAAGGGACAGCATGAGTCAGCGTGAAGGGTGAAGGAAACCTCGGAGTAGTACACATAAAACCTTGTACATTTGACTAAACCCACAGAACCGCATGCTACAAAGAGCGACCCCTGCTTTATAGTAAAAAAGGAATAATAATAGTTAAGAAGTTTCCCAAGATGTGGGAAGGAACTCAAGAAGGAAAAGGGCCCGAGACAAATGAATCAAACTTAGCCATGGTGAGAATAACCCAGCGAGAGAGTGGGGAGAGGAGCTGGCCTAGGACTCTGGAAGCTGGCGCTCGCTGGATGCAGTAAGAACAGCAATGGGAGAAACTCTACTCGCAGGTGAACGAGTTTTGCAAAGGATGGGGGTGCTGGTGACAGTGTTGAGACTATCTGTCTACTGGGGTTGAAGGAAGAGGCAACATATATAGCGTGGAGAACAAGAAGCCGCCTTCTCAGGGTCACAGGAAGAAATTTCTAAAGAGGAAACAAGAAAAGCTAGAATAGACCCCATGGGACTGCTTTCAAGTCAGAGGTTATCAGGATAAATGCATGGCTTTAAAAGATAACTGGGTCAGCAATTAAGATTGCTTGCTGCTGCTGCTGCAGAGAGCTGGAGTTTGTTTCCCAGAACCCATGGTGGACAGCTCACAACTGCCTGGAACTCCATCTCCAGGGGACCCAGTGCCCTCAAGAGTGTGGAGCCTGTTGTGGTATTGACAATGAGTGGTCAAAAGGAGAGAATGCATTTTACTGATCTATCACATATCATTCTGACCACAGTTGATAACAAGGCTGAGTACATTCCAACTTTATTTTATACACACACACTCATGCACACACACACACACACAAACACACACACCAAGTAGACAAGACAGCAAGCATGTTAGTTGATTTGATCATTTCATAGTATGTGTGGGTATCACATGTATCTTTTAAATATACACAATTTAATTTTCAATTCAAACAATCTTTAAAGGGAGTGTTTCTTTTTATTATGAAGGAATAAGTGAGCATTGATAGGGCTCCTGCCTTCAGTAACTTATGCAGTAGAAAAGCTTGACCAATAAACTAAATGATAATGGAGCCCAAAGAATGAAGTAAGCACCTCTGGTCTTTACGGACTGTAAAGTGCTGAATGAACAGAGACTAGAAGGAAGGATGACTGCTCTTTACAGAAGAGTTCCTATAAATTGAGGAAAGAAAGTCGCCATGGGGACATCACAGATTATCGGAGACAAGATCCATAGGAGTCAAGGGCTTATGAAAATATAGGACAATGCACAATTTTCCCCAATAAATTCCCAAATAAAGCCTCTTCATTGCAAAGAGAGAAACGATTGGGTCTGGAGAAACTGCTCAGTGGTTCAGAGCACCGACTGCTCTTCCAGAGGACCTGGGTTCGATTCCCAGCATCCACATGGTGGCTCACAACCATCTGTAACTCCAGTACCTGGGGATCTATCACCTTCTTCTGGCCTCCATGGGCCCCTGGCATGCACATTTTCTATGGAAATTCATGCAAACCAAACACCATACACAGAAAATAAAAACAGGTAAATCTTTGTAGGTGAGAGAGAAATGGTCACTTTCCAGGGAAAGAAACTGGCATGTCCCCCTTGTTCAAGTGGCCAAGGCCAACACTACCAGTGAGGAAACCTCATCTCCTGCCTGCTGACCCTGAGCCCTGCATCTTTGTGCAGTGTTTATCAACACAGTGCAACCAAATTCCAATCATAGAAAAAGATCCTACTGTCCCAGACTCAGGGCCGTCAAGTCATGTGGGCCGGTAGTTTTCAGATGTTTCCAGATCTTTAAAAAGCAGGAAAGAAACCAGCCGTGGTGGTGCACACTTTTCATCCCAGCACTCAGGACACAGAGGCAGGGGAATCTCTGAGTTCAAGGCCAGCCTGGTCTACAGAGAGAGTTCCAGGACAGCTGTGGGCCACACAGAGAAAAACAAAGGCGGGGGGGGGGGTGGAGGGAGAAAGAGAAAGATCAGAAAAGGAATCCCTGATGAACTGTGTAGCAGGGAGCTCCACGGTGGAAAAACCTAGACATCCCAAATGCAGGCCGTGATTGGTTAACAACTGTAGACTCAAGTTAATTTCCTCACATGACAAGTGCACTTGGCTCTGAAGATGTTCTGTGTGGGAGTGGGACGTCTCTGTAATGCCCTGGCAAGATCCTAAAATAAAGAGTTTTGCTTCTAGAGCCACTGTGAGCCCTTGCTTACTGTTTGCAACAATAACCCAAATAAGGAGCACAGTGACCCTTGTGCCAAAGAAGGGTGCTTCAAAGTAGAGGTGTGTTTAGTGACGTGTTCCTGAGGGCATCGTTCGTCAATAGCCACAGACAGCCTTGCCTGTGAGTCAGACAGGTCCTCCCGTGTGCGTCTTCATCTCTGCCGTCACCATCATTCACGCTATTTCCAGGGAAGACCTACTGACTCTGAAGCCAACACCTAAGAGTATTTTAAAAAATGAATTTGAATGGAGGGAGCCGTAGAAGACAAAATGAAAACCGATCTATAGCTTGCAAAGAGCACGGGGAAGCTGCCAGAATTAAAGCTGGCAGAAAACAGTTCACTAAATCTCCAAAGAAGAAGAAAAAAAGAAAGAAATTATATTGCAAATTCTATAAACATCTCGAGATTGGTAGGTAAGGCAGGCTTAATACCGGCGAACAAAGTTTCAGCTTGTATTGGAAAAACAGTTTCTAATATAAAATTACCGACGACTGGAAGTTATCCGCAAAATTTTATACCTAAGTACTTGCAGATGTAATTTATTTTTCTGACAGCACGCCTGTGTAATGAAAGTTGCTTTTAATAAAACATGGAGGCAGTGGGGTTTTGCCAGTTAGGTTCAGAGGAGCTGTAATCAGTCTGATTCGAGTTGATATGTGGCTCCCTCAGCCCAGCACTGACCCACAGAAAGTTCCAGGATGGCTAAGGGCTTGCGAAGGATGAACTCCCTAGGCTTGGAGTGCTCAGGTGACCAGGGCTGACCTGGGAGACCCCTCCAGCCCTAAAAGGACCACACTGGTGGGGACTGAGTGCCACGTGCTCGCTCGAGGTTAGACAAGCAAGCAAGCTTGCTCTCTGTTTCATTTTGTTCTTGAAAACGTGGGCAGGCAGCTAAGGAATGCGCGCATGCAACAGCCCTTCATTGATTATCTCTTCTCTATTGATCAGCCAGACCATAAATCCTGGCTCCTACCAAGTTATTGCTCTTCTTGGTGCTGTTAAGGATTTAAAGCTTACACGGGGGCAGTCTTCTTGAGAACCTTAATAATCTGTGAATACACACGCGTGTGCGTGCATGCACACACACACACACACAACATAGTGTTAGCATTTGAGCACTAAAATTGTGTAGCCAGCAAGTATTTATCAAGTCCCTATTATTTGCAAAATGGAACAAAGTACTGCAAAAATTATTAAACTAAATTTGAAGATCTGTAAGTTTAAATTTAAAATTTTATTTATTTGCATTTTACCAGTCGCTCTCTTTTTCACATTTAAAATCAGCGATCAGCCAGGTATGGAAACACATTCTTGTAATCACAACACTCTGCAGGCAGAGACAGGAGGCTCACTACTAGTTCAAGGCCAATATGGATGGATAATGTAGAAAGACCTTTTATGGAAAAAAAATCAGAATAACTAAACAAACAGTGAAATTCCTCTGTCACCTAACCCACTGAAGGCATGGCAACTGGTTTTAAGGGGAACAGAAACATTGCTCTGGTATTCAAGTTCCCGTGTGCCTGGTGAACACGCAGTGGTCCTTGTCTTGGAAACCTTACAAACCTCTGAGGTTTCAGGCTCATATTAAAGGCAGGAACTCACAGCATTCCTACACGGACGAGGAAACCGAAGCAGATGCTGCACACACTTTAGTGTGACCCACTCATTTTGCCTGAGTTGAGACCTGCCTGAGACCACGTGTGAGTAGGTCAAGGCTCATCCCCAGACCTCATGGGTCTACCCACAATGAGATTAAAAGGCAAAGACCCTAAAAGACATTCTGCATGAACCAACGGTGCAGGCACAATGTTGCGATGACTGAAGATTTCTGGCGCTGGGGCTCTGGGCGCTTTCTCAAGTCGCCCCTTCTAGGTACCAGGGGGCTAGAGCTGCCTGGAAAGCAAGGGAATATGAGCAGCTGGGGCTCTTGGAGGGGAACCGAAACAGGCCTACTGGCAGATCAGGCACTCCCAGCCCGACTTCTACTTTCTGTCTGTGTGCAAGCTACTTCCGGGTTCTGACCCTAAAATGGAAGGCACTGTGGGAAACAGATGCACAAAGTTATTTTGGTCTGGACTGGCTTGAGAGGTCCCGTCTGAAACCTATGCCCTCCTGTAACGCTAAAGAATTACAAAGCAGAAGAAGGAAGGCTTGCTGTGCTAGCTCTAGGTTTGATGCTTAGAAACTGGGCAGATAATGGGAGCAGGGGATGGGACCTGCATGTTAGCTAAGCCACAGAGGGCAGGAATCCCTTGAAGCCTTCTTCAGCCTGTGTGACTGAGGCATTGTGGGCTCTCCTGGAGTTAGAATTAACTATTAAATATCCAGGGGCGTTTGATGGACAAGGAAGACAGAAAAACAAGGTAGTGAATGGGATGGCTATTCACGGTGAGGTAGAGCTGAGCCCACAGGGAAGTGTTTTGTTGCTTGTGGTGGGTTTCCTGGAGTGGGTTTCAATTTTTTTTCTAATTTTTATTAATCTCTTTTAATCTCATTTTACATACCAATCCCAGTTCCTATTTCCTCCTTCTGCTCCCTCCGCCTTTCCCCGCACCCCACCCTGCGGTTTCGATTTTTTTTAAACTACCACACTTAGGCATTGCACATATTAATTGTTGACTGTTTGTTAGATTTTGCATCAGAGAGACAGAAGCCAAACCTTTATCTACTTCCAGTCTTGCAGAATACATACCCAATGCCATCCCAACATACCTTGCGAGCTTCAGAAGACATTCATGGAACCTAGGTGGTAGCACTCAAGTGGGTTCTGCCTTGGTGGGTTTCAAAGCCGTCCGGTGCTTTCCTTTGTACTCTGCAGGCCTCCTCTGCATGTATGGGGAGAAAGCATCCATCAGAGGCTCTGTGTGATGGACACCAGCCATCAGAAACCCTGCTGAAAACGGAGATTCAAACTGAGAACATGGTAGGGTTTGAACCTGGCTTGAGGGTGTCTCCCAAGGGTTCCTGTCCCTGTGCCATCGCTAAGGTGCCAGGTTGGAAGCAGGGTAAAGCTTTAAGGGGTGAGGCCTAGTGGAAGGCGATGATTGGCACTGTCCTCAGAGAGAGCTAAATTTCACCAGACGGTTATTAGAAAAGACCCAAAGCAGGCCTTTTCTGTGCCCTGACTTTCTGCCTTGCCTGTGGTCACTCCCCCTGCACTCAGTGCCACCATTATGACAATATGAACCACGCATGGGGCACAGCAGCCAGAGGAGCAGTCGATGGTCCCTTCTCCAAGCTGTGTAGACTTCCAACTCTCAAAATCGTGAATTAAACGAACCTTCTATTTATGCCACTCAGCCTTGGGTGTTCTGTTACACGAACAGGAAATAGACAAAGAGCAAGGCAAGGATAGAAAAGCTGTAGACTCCATAGTTCTGAGAAGTTCCCAGGGGATGCTAACCTGGCTGCCCCCAAAGCCACACTCGGAATAGCAAGGGTCTACATACTGCTAGCCAGTGGATTGGCTATGAATATATCCTTACAAGAATCTAGAACATCCGGTCATCTCGGACCCCTCTCCTCATGTATTAACAAAGAACTGAAGACGGAAGGCTGGGGACGTAGAGTGCTTGCCTAGCATGCTCAAAGGCCTGCGCTTGATCCCTAGCACCACATAACAAAGACACAGCTAGGACATAATAGGAGCCACCCCTTGGGAAAGGGCTTGGGTCTTTCATCTTCCTGGAACACCCCACTCCACACACACACACACACACACACACACACCATCCTACAACATGCAGACACCTAGATTTTCCACTGCAGTTGTCATTGGCCTGGACCATGTAGCCTGTGTACTGTTTAGACAGTCAATAACATTGATTGGTATTCACCAATACCAGAAAGGTAGCACACCTTTCTTTGTTGACTCTGTTATTCTCATCCGCTTAATCTGTGTGTTTTCTTGGTATCAATACCAACTCACAACCTATCCAAAGGCTGTGTTTAAACCGAGTTTTTGAACAAGAGGAAATAGCAGTTGATTAGCACTGTAGAAGGCTCTAGACCCTAATCACCCCTGGCTTTGGAGACTCCTGGACATTTTTATGATAATTAAATGGAGTGCTGAAGAAGGAATAAAAGCACCATCTGCTATTCATGTTTGACTTTGGCCCAATCCTTGGCACCATTTGGAGCAAAGCATGGGCTTATTCCTTGGGCTTGCAGTCTTAATACGAAGCTGTACTCAAACTTATATGATTTGACTTGCAATTACATGGAAACAATGTTTTGAACACAGACATTAATTTCTGCACAGGGTTTTTGATACTTTCTTGAAGTCAGCACACATGTATCTGCAAATGACCCTGTAGCTTCCTGCGGAAATGAAAACGCAAAAATGCACTAGGTTCTTCTCATCTTAGATCTCTTCGAAGGATGTCTATGGCTCCCCCACAAACAAAATCTAAAACCATTGGCCGCTATGCAAGGCAACGCTGACTTTACCTGGCCATCATGGTACCCATCTCCCACACCACACAAATCTCATGAGCCCTACAGCCCTAGGGATTTTCCATAGTGTGTCAAACTTCTACCTTGTGCCTGCTGGTTCCCATGAATATTGGTTACTCCATGAGGTGTCTTACATAAGGCTCATCATAGACACTTAGGTGATGCCACATACGGGTGTTATGATTTACATATGTGTATTACACATGTGATTGACTCTTAGAGGGGGCCTAGGAGGGCCTTTGAGAGGCAGGGCTCAGCGAGAGATCATTAAGTCACTGGCAGAAGGCCCTTGGAAGGGATCAGGTGGTTCTCATTTGACCCTGCATCAGTTTTGTAGGAGGGAGAAACGCTAGCCACCCTAGATACTCACCTTCTGTCTTGTGACGTGATTTCGCCAACATATGTATTGTTGTGATGTCACCATGAGTGACACCATGGCCACGAGTTCTTCTCCAGACTGAATTTACGATGCTGACATGCCCTGTGAACCTCTATTAGCTAGATACATTTATTACTTAATAAAAAAGTACGTCGCAGGTATTGCATGAAAGTAAAAGAAAATGGGCATACACCGTGGGCTTTAAAGCTCAAAGAGTGCATAGTCACAAAGGCCTAGGGATTCTTTGTGTGACCCATCGGGTAGTGAATATGGTTTAAGATGTGAGCAAAACTAGTAGGATATACTTATTGAACTAAGGGCTCCTTAAACTGATTACTAGTTAGAGCAGCAGACTTGCCTTTAGGAATCAAACTTCTCTAATTTTTGTTGAGACTCGGTTTCCCGGTCTATAGAATGAGGAGTTTAAATAATCATTAATAGTTTCTGACTTAATATTCCAGACTAAGAACAAAAATATTGGTGCTAGAGAGATGTCCCAGCAGTTAAGGGCATTGGCTACTCCGGAGGACCCAGGTTCAATTCCCAGAACCCACGTGGCAGCTCACAACCGTCTGTAATTCCAGTTCAAGGGGATCCATTACACCAGACAGGGATGTGGTGCGTGTATTTGTGCATGCAGGCAAAATACCCATGCACATAAAATAAAATAAATAAATCTTAAAAAAAATATAGGCACCGCTGGTGTTGCTGCTCCTGGGAACGGTATAAGATTTCCAAACATAACCAAATGTATGCTTTTGATGAATGAACATGTTTTTACTTAGTTGGACTAAAAGAACCCTAGTGAGACAAGCGCAAGACATCTCTCCTTCTGAAGAGCAGCAGTCAGAAGCAGGACACTTACCCACACTGTATTTCTCAGACGTGAGACATGAGTACGGACAGGAACTCCATGGATACCTGGAAGCCTGGAACTACAGAAGGCAAAATGGCAGGTCAGCAAGATGGTGGACGGCAGTGTGGGAAAGGATGGCACCTCTCCATCCTTCCACCAGGCTTTGGAAAAGTGGATCCAAGCCAGCAGGTGACTGGCATGTCTGGGGATAATGGCGCAAACAACGATGCAGGAAAAATCCTTTTAAAAACCAGGATTCCTAGGAAATGGCAGGAAATAAAAGAAGGGGTGGGGGTCTCATCCCAACTTCCTGATCTTCTCAGACAGCCTTCCACTTTTTCTGAAAAGTGCTTCAGGGGCAAAGTGAGGGGGAGACGCACGTCGGAGGCTCTAGCTTTTCTGCATCCTGATGAATCTATTTTCCAGGGTAGCAAGTTTCAATTCCCTCCAGACTATGTCCCGAGGGCTCTTTCTGTTCATGAGACGTTGTGGTGCCAGAGGAAACTCATTTTGACTCCTTTTCCTACCCCAGAATTGTTACGACAGTTTCCATTTGAGAATTGTGGTTTTTATTTTTTTTCTCCCTTTCTTTTCATGCTGTGTGCAGCTCCTGCCAGGCTACTTATCTGTTTGGTTTCTGCCTGTTTTCAGATGTAAGTCTGCGGTCTGTAATAGGTTTCGCTGGTTGTGAACATCATTCTAACTTTGAGCCCTGGGAAAAGTCCTCTAATCAGCATGTGCAGGATGCTTATCTTCCGCTTTACGCTGCCAGAGATACAAAGAAGTATCTGGTATGATCCGGGCGTCACACATCTATTACTCTGGCAAATTCAATCATCTGCAGCAATAAGCAGACAAATCATACATCATAACATTTTATGGCTGGGTGGAAGCTTCCAGATCATCTTGTGTAGCACTCACTTTACAGAAGCCCCTGAAATTGGGTAGATTTGGAGCTGCGTCCTTAGGGTTGGGTCCTGTCAGAAGCAGGACCTCCCTCCTTGCTTTCTTGGTCTGCAGCTGTTACTGGTAGACCACAAGCAATCAACAGTGTGATTCCTTGACCTTGCTTTCAAGCCAGAGACCCCCCCCAAAACCTGAATTCCCCCCAAACCATAAATGCTGAGAGATGCCACAAAAGGGAGCATGCTGGTACAGGAGGAGGGCTCATTTTAATCCCTCCTCCCATTCTAAGATTTTGCCCTCATCTATTTTTCTTGAAAAAACCTCTAGGTTTTTTTTTTTGTTGTTTTGTTTTGATACCCACTCCCTGATTTTAAGAAAAAAATGAGTATAGAGAACTATTCCTTTCATTAACAGAAGATCTTTGAACTTTGGCCTAGAAAGGAACATATTCTCTTGAACAGTGCAAAAACATAAGGACTATTAGGTCTTTGAAAATGGACTGAATACATGTTGGGTTATGAGATACACACGTGCCTATGGCTGAAAGGCGATGTGTTTGGGTGTCAGCTTGTCAAGGAGTGAATTTGTGTTGATGAATATTGTCAACTTGACAGGCTCTAGGCTCCTTAGAAGGTAAGCTTCTTGTAGGCATGCTTGTGAAAGGTTCTAGAACGGTGGAGGTGAAAAGACTTAATCTAAATGCAGTCAGTACAGCTCCATGGGCTGCAGTCCTAGGCAGAATTGAAAGGAGAAAGCCAGCTGAGACCAGTATTCATTTCTCTGTTTCCTGATCTGGGTTCAATGTGACTGAGTGCCTCAGACTCCTGCCATGCCTTCTCTGCCATGGTGGGCTAAACCTTTGAATGTGAACCCAAAGAGATTCTTCTTTCAGCTGTTTCTTGCCAGTTAGATGTCTACAGCAACATGAAGTGATTAATACTACCAGGCTCCTGAGGAAAGATGGAAGTTTGAACTGCCAAAGCTTCTACCACCAGCCGACACCCACAGTAGGTGCTGAGGGAAGACGAGCATCTCCATCTTGAAAAGGAGACGGTTAATGGCAAGGCGCCTCAGCACCTCCTACACTCTCATCATCGCTGCCGCGTTTGGGTTGACATCAGTCAAAATTTTTATCCTACCTGTCTACCATAAATGATCACACAGACCAGAACAGTCTTTGCTTCCTACCAAGTATACAATAAAAACAGTTACCAGTATATATGAGCATGAAACCATTGGGAGGATGGAAGTAGGAACACACCAAGATGAAGTAAGCAAGCAGCAGGAATAACCACGGGCTATGGTCACTGGAGAGTGGGCATGGAGGAGGCAGTTTATGAATGACTTATTTTGATTCTTCACACTCATGAAAGATGGTTCAAAGTGATGTAGAAGGCAGTGAAGGCCCTGGATAGATATAGCTTGCTTCAAGATAATCGATATTCAGGTTTGTACTCAGAGTGTGGCCGAAGATGGCCAGTGGATGTTACCAGATGAAATACTGATTATCCCGGAACCTAGATTGACATGGAATCCCCTCTTTCAGCCCAGAAGATAGAGGACTAGCTAGAGACTTCAAAAAATTTGCTCAGGAGCTTCATGGGCTCCCCCTGGTTTCTGAGTGACTATTTATCAGACTGTGAAGGTAGGCTGGAGCCCCTGTCATCCACAGTCATGGCCAAGGCAAAGAAGGCCAAGGCAGCCTGCTCTGTAAAACGCTCTGGGAGCAGCCACCACACATCAGAAGGTGGCCAGATTTGATGGTGTCCTACCACGCAAAGTCAGCTTGCAGCCAGCAAACAAGGTGTGTGTTCCTGCCTCCATTTGGACAATTCCGTGGTATGCAGCACTGTCATAGGAGAGCCTGGTGGGGCAGCTGTGTCCTGCCAGACAGTGGGCACAGGTTTACGCCTACCCAGAGCTCAAGTCAGTATTTGGGGGAGCGTTAGGATGAATGCCACAAACATTCAGGTCCAAGAAGACAGGTGGGGCTTCCTTAAAGACTGTGATTCCTTCTTGCTTCCTTTTCCTGCCTTTTTTTTTTTAAGTCTTTTTGTTTTTTTTTTAACCTGAAGTTGAAAAAGTACTTTTTGACTTTTTGACAGATATAGACTACTTGGCCTCTGTTTTAACCTGATGGGGATACAGATTCCCTTTTCAAAACTCCTGGGGAGACTTTCTAACTCTCCCTACCCCCTTTTAAGCAGCCCCCTCCTCTCCTATTAAAGACATGGTTCTTTAAAAAGGTTCATTATAAAATAGGAAATGACTGGAACTCTCTCTCTCTGCAGGGATTTCCATTAATTTAGGATATTCGCCACAATTAGCTCCATCCACTGGTCAAGAGTCACATGAATAGCCTGGGGGCAATCTTAACACAACAGCATCAGAAAGAACCTTAAATCAGATTCCTAGTGAAATTTTGATTCTTCATATATTTCATTGAACAAATAAAAAATATTCATAAGGAGATACCCGAAGAGTGCACGGGATGATATTTCAAACTAGTATAGACCATGTAGAAAGCTTATTTGTCGGGTTTTAGAGGCCCTTAGTATGTAGCCTAGGCTGGGCTTGCACTTGGGATTCTCCTGCCTCAGTCAAGAGGGGTTGCAGGAATGCAGCGCCACATCCAATCTACAAACGCAGAGTTCAAGAAGATACTTCAGAAAAGATTATTTTGGTGTGTGTGTGTGTGTGTGTGCGCGCGCACACACACACACACACACACACACACACACGATGTCTTAAGTAGACATGAGGCTGCTTCTGTTCTCTTGTGGCCCCACAAACGAACGAACCTGGCTCTCATCGGGTTACAGTGGGTGTGAAAATGCAGACTTAGGTCAGAGGCCTCGCTCTGACCAGCGTCCGTCTGGCCCCGGAAACAAGCAAATGTTCCCACTCCCTTCCCTGACAGCAGGAAAGCCCACTCTGCAGCAGGTTGTCACTGGACTGGAATTGCTGGTGTCCAGTTACTGGAGTCTTTTCCTTTTAGTGCCCAAGGGCAAAGAGCAGTGTTAATGACGCCTGCACCGGAAGGCAGGTTAAGAGGGTTGACACGAGCTGCCGCTGCTGGCGCAGCTTAACACTTACTGTGTCCTCTGACTCAATGTGAAGATGCCAGGTGACGCTTTGTAGCTTCGAGGAAAACTGAAATTTAGATGTCTGTAGGCGGGAGGAGGGGAGTTGATGAATCACTTGTAGAAAAAAAAAATGAAATACATCTTTAGGGTTTTTTGTTTGCTTGTTTGTTCTCTGTTTTTCTTTTTTCTTTCCTTTTTTTTTTTTTTCAAAAAACTCGATAACAACCAGTGCCCAAACGTGAATGTGTTAATTACAGAGGTTTCAAAGCGAAGCCATAGCTTGCAGAGGCCAAGTGTGGTTTTACTCAGCGGATGAAGAATACCTTAGAGGAAGCAGCGTGCAGTAGGTGGAAGGAAAGGACAATTATGGAATCGAGCGCGGGTGATCCTAAGGAAGCTGAACCCTAACGTGCACACTTAGAAGCGTCCTGGCCTTCCTGCGAGGGAACGTAAGAGTGAATTAGAGCAAATTCTCTCATCCGCCCCTTTATTGAGAAGCTGCCATTTTCTCACAGGACCCAAATTCAGGCCCTAAAACCCAGAAAATACATTTTTTTTTTCTGAGACGCTTGATGGAAAAAGAGGTTTGTGCATCTTGGTCTCGCCTGCCCCGAAGCTCAAGCGGTTTGCAGAAGTTGCGGGAAGCAGAGTCAGTTCTAGGTCGACTGCAGGAGCCATGGTGGGTTTGGGCACATGAACTCTTTTTAGAGATTTCTCACCATTTGCAAACTATCACCGCTGAGTGGCTAAAAGAGCCGAGGCACAGAGGCTGTTTAATCTAGTTCCTAGTGTGTCGAGATGGCTAGATAAGAGCCATAGTTCATGTATTATTATTTTTTCAAAAAAAAAAAACATGAGGTCAGAGGTAAAGGGGATCCTAATGAAAGGAGGCAAAATGTCTCTGCCATATTCCTGCATGGGAGAATCAGAGAGAAGTCTTGAGTCTTTTGCGTCATGGTGTTATTTTCAGACAATCTGACTCAATCCGTCATCTTTTCTACCAAGAGCCACAGTGGGTATGAGTGTTTTATAGAGAACCAGGGGGACATCGTGCAAAGCAGAGGGATAGACCTCAAAACCTGGCATCCCGGCCATATTCTTTCGCCGCATTTGAGTGCAGACCAAATGGCTTTAGGAAGGCTTAACACACACGATCAGAGAGCTGGGAGGTTGAATCCAGGATACGCTAGCATGTGACAGGAGTTACCACTACTAAATTCTTCAGATGGGTGTTGTTCTACAAGGCCCTTTGTGTGTTTGCCTGAGTGTAGGTGATGGGCGAGCTCTATGCTCTGTAGGACTGTTTGTAGCCCGGCAGTTGTGATTCAGGAGGGACAGGCCTGGGACACAAGAAGTGGTTCCCAGCACAGACTTGTCTACAGATGTTTACACATCTGTCCTGGCCTCCAGCTATTAGGTCAACTCAGAGCTGCCTCTCATATAAAAATGTTTCAGGTAAGATGGCATTCTTCTGGAATTTAGTTGTCAACAGTGCTGGTTGTGAATAGGATTGGCCAAGGGATGGAGGAAATCAAACAGCAGTATTCATATGGAATGTGGAAAGATGGGTTCAAACAGAGTGCTTCTCTGGGAACAAAATTGAGACCTGCTGGACATCAGATATGCCCCCCAAGAGGGACAAGGAGAGGAATGATGGAAATCCCCCACCACATTAACTTTGAGAGACTTAGTGAAAGGAAGTCTTGTCTCACGAGAGCTGCTATTGGTGTGATCTCCTGCATTCACCAAGCCAGTTTTCTAGGAAGTCTTTTAAACCCACTTACAGTTAACAACAACTAGCGCAGGTTTCATATTCAGGGCAATTAGGCTTAAAGTCATGATCAACCCAGGCTAGCTCGGTAGTCTCCTAACAGCCGATAAAGGAGCAAGGCTGCAAGTGACAGCAAAGCCACCCACCAAAGACTTAGATACGCAAGGAATTCACACATGGGCCCTGAGGAGCTTGTTCTATAAATGAACAATCTTGGTGCTTTGGATAGACTTCTCCGGAATGCCCTCAAACTTTCTGTTGTGGTCCCAAGATGGTGGCGAAGGGTCCAGGCATCAAGGTGAACTTCCAGTGGGCTTGGGAGAGAGGCAGATGCAAAAGGCTTTGTCCTCACAATTCTCTCTTCTTCCAAGGAGGAAAAGTTTTGCTGGGGAAGCCAGACTTCTTAGACGGGTCTTCCTCTAACGTCCTAGAAAGCTGCAAAAGAGAATTTTCACCAACCAAAAAATAGGAGAGAAATAGAATACCAGTGTCTTATTCTGGTTGCCACCCGACTCCAAAATCAGGGCCTGATGCCATGAAGCTAGGCCCTGGGTGGGAGGCATGCAGTCTGCTACAGTCCCATTCCCAGAATGTGCTGTGGGCCTGGGGTCTGAGGAAGACAAGGGGCCGCTGAGGGTCATAAAACTGGAATGGATTTGGACTGAGGCAGAACGCAAGAGCCCCCAGGTTAACTGCCCGTGATGAGGAGTAATTTCTACATGATCAAAATGACAGATCTCCTTCAGCAAGAAAAACAAGCCATGGACTGCCTCTGTGCTCTCCCCGTGATAGTGTTTCAGAGGGTGTGTTGAGTTTCAACACTCCTTTACTGTCCTGGTAACAGGCACCCTCGAATTCAACCTAAGGCATGTCACCTCACACTTCCAGCAGACTGCTATCTGCAGAGCACTTTGCCAAAGCTTCTGGGTCGAATTAGCATGGCGGAGAAGACTGGGCACTTAGTGAACGCGTGAGTTGGGCTGAATTTCTACCAGTCCTGAGGACCAGGTTCCAGATCGACTGCCCCTGCCACCACATCTTAAACTCTCCCATGTTAGGACAGCTGAGTAAGGATTGGGCAACGCTGAGCACAAAAAACAGAACAGAAATGATTCATAGACTACATTCTATTTTAAGTGTGTTGCATGTGTGCACGCATGTATGTGTGTGTGCATATGTACGTTTGTGTGCATGCATGTGTGCATGTGAACACTTGTGTGCCTGTGCATGTGTGTGCGTATGTGCATGTGCATGTGTATGTGCAGGTGTGTGCATACCAGAGGTCAACACTAGGTGCCATTCCTCATGAGCCATCCACCTGGTTTATGGAGACAGGCCTTCTCCGCCTCTCCAGAATGGGATTAAGCATGTGCTACCATGCCCAACTTTTTATGTGAGTTTTGTAGATTGAATTCAGAACCTTAAGTCCTTAATTAATGGAATCATCTCCCCAGTTCTTATTTTAACATTTTAGTCAATTATTCAAGAAATATCTACTTCTACATGAACATATTTTAAATTGAACCAGTTTATCCTGTAAAGCTTTTTATTTGGACTCAGTTGAGAATTATATCATGATAACTCTTTGTTCATAAGAATAATTCTAGAAAACTTGTTGTTTAATTGATTCATGGAATATAATTCCTAAAATTTTCAAATTTGGAGCATCTCCTCTTCAATTTTGTAGGATATTAGTGTTTTTCTAAGTTTTGGTCCTATAAGATATGCTGTAAGGATAGTTCTTACAGAGAGATTTTAACTTTGGTGCTTCTTGGAGATTATCCACAGGAACGGCTTGCCTGGGTCGAAGGCTAGGAAATTCTTATGTCTTCAGAAAGATTGTAAATACAGGGTTGTTGAGATGGCTCAGCAGATGAAGGGGCTCACAAGCCGAGCCCCACCTCTGTGAGATGCCATTGTACCTCTACATGATTGCCACCCACAAAAGTACACTCTTGTGCACACAGCACACAAGTGAATGCAAAAAAAACAATTAAAAATGTAATAGCACAAACTTTTTCTACTTTTCAAATAGAATTCTTTCTTAGTTAAGCTTCTGTTTCTCTGATAAACACCATGACCAGAAGCAACTTGGGGAAACTAGACAGGTCTTTAGCCAAAGGGAAAAAGCTAATAGTATTATTCTGTTAAAGTAAAAAGCAAACAAACAAACAAACAAAAATAAGTTTGTGGTGGTTTGAATAAAAAATGGCTCCCATTGTCTCGTAGGGAGTGGCGGCATTAAGAGGTGTGGCCTTATTGGAGTAGGTGTGGCATTGTTGGAGAAAGTATATCACTGGGGTTAAACTTTGAGGTTTCAGAAGCACAAGATAGACCCAGTGTTACTCTATCTTCCTGCTGACTAAGCCACTTCTCCAGTACCTTGTCCTCCTGTGTGCCAACATGCTTCCAGACCATGATGATAACGGATGAAACCTCTGAACCGTAAGTCAGCCCCAATTAAATGCTTGCCTTTGTGAGAGTTTCTATGGTCATGGTGTCTCTTCACAGTAATCAAAACCGCAACTAAGACATATGCCTTATGACGTCCTACCTAATGGCATACCATAGATCAGTGCCTTGTTCAGCCTTCACCAGAGAAGGGTCTTTCAGGAGATGGAAGTTAACATAGAGACCTACAACTGGACAACGTGGAGAGAGTGAGAAACATTGGAACACTCAGTCCAAAATGAGACGTCTTCATCCAAGTCCCCATCACGTCTCACAAAGGATGTGAGAGCCAGAGGTGATGGATGACTCCAAGGAAACAGCATCTTCGGACACAACAGGACCAACACATAGGAACTGTGGCAGTATCCACAAGACCTGAACAGGATCCAGACAGACAGGCTCCCAGCTGAGATGGGGAAGGAGACCCTGGCTCACACCCTTAACCAAGAAGTTATTTGCAATGGATACTCACTGGCAAAAGGAAAGTCAGTTTTCTTCAATGGATTGTTACTGGGTATACAGCAGGCAGTCATTGTGTCCATGACCAAATTGCCAATGCAAAAAAACCTCTCGTGTGTAAGTGTGTGTGTGTGTGTATGGGGGGGATTGTTTTGTTTTGCTTTGTTTTGACTTTTTTTGCTTGTTTGTTTGGATTTTTGGTTTTGTGGCGTTTTTGAAAGAGAGAAAAGATATAAACTTGAGTGAGTAGAGAGACAGGAAGGATCTGAGCTGAGTTGGGGAAGAGGGAGAAAACCATAATCAAAATACATTGTGGGAGAAAAAATTTTAAAGAAAAAAATATTTATTTGTGGGCGTGTAGGTATGCTTATGTGTTGTTGTGGAATTTCTATCCGTTTAGCTAATAATTTGGGTCAGCAAACTCCAGGGTGTGGTGTTGTCTGCTATAGGACAACTGATACGCTGAGGGGGAGGGTCTCTCACTCTCTTGCTCTCGCCACTCACTTGGATTGTAGGAGCAGAGCAGGTAGCTTGCTGTTGGTACTCTTTTCCCTTGGGCAGGACAACTGTGGTGACATCTAACCTGTCTTGTATCAGTGAGTGTTTACCCCATTTTACATCTAAATAAATTTTTTTGAACCTTTCCCACTCTTGTGGATTCTTGCTGCCATGTGTCATGTGTGTCTATGTGTGGGCATGTGTCTTAGGGTTTCCAATGCTGTAAAGAGGCACCCCAGACAGGGCAACTCTTATAAAGGAAAACATTTAATTGGAACTGGCTTACAGTTTCAGAGTTTTAATCGATTATCATCATGGTGAGAAGCAGGGTGGTGTGTAGGAAGATATGGTTCTGGAAAAGCTGAAATTTTTATATCTTGTGTACTGGGTGTAGCTTGAGCATATGAGACCTCAAAGCCCACCCTCCAGTGACACTTCCTCCAACAAAGCCACACATCTACTAGAGCCACTCCCCATGGGCCAATCATTCAAACACATGGACCTATGGGGGCCTTACCTATTCAAACCACCACAGAATGTGTGCCACAGTACTACAGAGTTGATTATCTCCTTCTACTATGTGGGGGTCTGGGAAAAAAACTCAGGATGTCTAGCTTGAAGGCAGGTGCTTTAATCCTCTGAGTCACCTCATTGGCCCAGCTTATATTTCTTTAAGGAAGGAATCAATCACATCTTTGACCTCATTAAAAGTTCATCAACACTGACTTCTTTTTTTTTATTGAAAAAATTTCCACCTCCTCCCAGACTCCCATTTCCCTCCCCCTCCCCCTCTCCTCTCCCTCTCCAGTCCAAAGAGCAGTCAGGGTTTTCTGCCCTGTGGGAAGTTCAAGGTTCTCCCCACTCCATCCAGCTCTAGGAAGGTGAGCATCCAAACTGGCTAGGCTCCCACAAAGCCAGTACATGCAGTAGAATCAAAACCCCATGCCATTGTCCTTGGCTTCTCATCAGCCCTCATTGTCCACCATGTTCAGATAGTCTGGTTTTATCCCATGCTTTTTCAGTCACAGTCCAGCTGGCCTTGGTGAGCTCCCAATAGATCAGCCCCACTGTCTCAGTGGGTGGGTGCACCCCTCGCGGTCCTGACTTCCTTGCTCATGTTCTCCTTCCTTCTGCTCCTGATTTGGAACTTGGGAGCTCAGTCCAGTGCTCCAATGTGTGTCTCTGTCTCTATCTCCATCCATCGCTAGATGAAGGTTCTATGGTGATATGCAAGATATTCATCAGTATGGCTATAGGATAGGGCCATTTCAGGTTCCCTCTCTTTAGCTGCCCAAGGAACTAACTGGGGACATCTCCCTGGACACCTGGGAGCCCCTCTAGGGTCAAGTCTCTTGCGAACCCTAAGATGGCTCCCTTAATTAAGATATATACTTCCCTGCTCCCGTATCCACCCTTCCTTTATCCCAACCATCCCATTCCCCCAAGTTCCCCCCATCCTCCCTTTCTCACTTTTCTTTCCCCATCTCCTCTTATCCCCATCCCACCCCACCCCAAGTTCCCAATTTTTGCCCAGCAATCTTGTCTATTTCCAGTATTCAGGAGGATAACTATATGTATTTCGTTGGGTTCACCTTCTTATTTAGCTTCTCTAGGATCACAAATTATAGGCTCAATGTCCTTTATTTATGGCTAGAAACCAATTATGAGTGAGTACATCCCATGTTCATCTTTTTTGGGTCTGGGTTACCTCACTCAGGATAGTGTTTTCTATTTCCATCCATTTGCATGCAAAATTCAAGATGTCATTGTTTTTTTTACCGCTGAGTAGTACTCTAATATGTATATATTCCAAACTTTCTTCATCCATTCTTCCATTGAAGGGCATCTAGGTTGTTTCCAGGTTCTGGCTATTACAAATAATGCTGCTATGAACATAGTTGAACAAAGGCTTTTGTAATATGATAGGGCATCTCTTGGGTATATTCCCAAGAGTGGTATTGCTGTGTCCTGGGGTAGGTTGATCCCAAATTTCCTGAGAATCCGCCACACTGTTTTCCAAAGTGGTTGCACAAGTTTGCATTCCTGCCAGCAATGGATGAGTGTTCCCTTTACACCACAACCTCTCCAGCAAAGGCTATCATTGGTGTTTTTGATTTTAGTCATTCTGACAGGTGTAAGACAACACTGACTTCTAACATCTTAATGTATCTGATAATTTAGTGGGCAAAAGGGTTGTCCTTCCTTGAACATCATTTTCTTTCTGAGCTGCATGCATTTCCAACATGCATTTGCATTACCTCTTGCTACTGAAGGGAGCATGTTAGTGACATCTTAGCTTTATAATAAGAGTTTAAGTTAAGTTGATTGCCCTTGAGCTATGAGCTTAAATAACCTCTTCCATCTATGCCTTGCCTTCTAATTGTATTTCTATTATTTACTGAAAAAATACTTCAGAAATTCTCAGATGTGCCTATCTTTTCTTTCAAGTTTCCTTCCATTGTTTTCTGTTCAAGATTTCTTTGCCAGTTCTGAAATAACATAATTGCTGTCTTTTCCTATGCAGATGACAAAGAAAGTATAGATGACTATTTAATTGGTCCAAAGATAGCTCTTTGAATATGGACTTAGTCTCCTCATTCTTTCTTTCATATCCTGGGCAGTTCCAGTGATGGTGTGAGTGTGCAGGTGCACTGTGTGACTGTGACTGTTCAGCATCACTTTGGGGAGTAGACTTCCTCTGCTATTCCTCTTAACACAAACATGTGAATGGCTGCCAAGAGGTAATGCATTTCAATGTTGACTTTCTTCTCTTTGGCCTCATTTTCATATTTCTACCCTGGTATTGCTCAATTTTCTTTCTTCTAAATCAAAATTATTTTTTTCTAAATTACTGGCTTGCAGTAAACCTATATAATTTCATCTTCCCAAACAGGAACTTTTTCACATAATTTTATATGCCAACCCTGAGCATGGCCAAGATGGACAGTCCTCACAGTATTGTTGTGGTGACTTTTAAACTGGTCTCCTGTGCCGTTGGTTAGGAGCTTGGCCACCGATGCTGGTCAGGGACTGTATGCCGAGTGTCACAGATTCCTGGGAAGACAAAAGTGTTTCAGGCTGCACCCTCCTTCCCTTCTGTGCTTGTGACTTGTAGAAGCCATGTGTGTTGAGATGACAATATAACAATGGACCAGATCAGCCCAAACACCAACAAGTTCTGCCTGGACACAGGCCAAGTATTTATTACCTAAACCACAGAGATTAAGCTTGTTCATGTTTCACAGCCTCCTGTGCATCCCCCCTCACCCTAGACATCCAGTCTGTCCTGGGCTCCCTCCGTCTCATTCACCCTGTACCCATTCCATTGCCAGACCTTACACCTCAGTCTCTAAGATTCTCTTTAGACAGATTTAATTCTTTCCACTTCTGTTGATAAAATCTTAGCCAGTAGATTTGAAATGAGAGGACTTTTGGGTCAGTGGAATCTCATGAGAGTTTCCCCGATATCTAAATCCTCAGCCTTCTTTTTTCTTCAGATGTACTGCCTTGTAGGGACAGCCACCTACTCTCCTTACTATGGCTATAACACAATACCTGAGGCTGGGTGATTTATAAGGAAAAGTGGCTGAATTAAGTTGCAGTCTTTTGATTCTGAGAGGATGTCAATGGCTTTGTCTTGGCCCTAGTGGTGGGCATGGGCTGTGCCATGCTGTAGTAGAGAGGAAGAAAGACAGGGCAGCTGTGTGCAGAAGATATTCATATGTGAGATGCTTTCTAGTAGGGGCTTCTTAATGTCTGCTACCAAGTCTAGAGAGAGAAATTCTCTGAAAGACATTAAGTTGCTCTTGACCTGGAACTACTTGACCCCAAATCTTTTCAATGGGCTCATTTCCTAGAACTGTGCTCTGTGGTCCTTGCCTCATCTGCAACTCAGAAGAAACCCAGGCAGTATCCATTCTCTGACTTAGGACCATGCCATATGGTGACCACCCCTGGGGCTCCTTAGTGAAGTACTGGAAAGGAAAGCAGATATGACTGAGTGAGCTGGGCCTTTCCCAGTGCTTTGTGCATAACTAACTTGAAGACAAAATGAGATGAATTGGTTCATAGTGAGTGTTTTCCTGTCCTGCTAGCCAGCTACCAAATAAGGACAGGGACACTTCTTATTAATTATGAAAGCTTGGCCCATAGCAGGCTTGATCCTAATTATCTCTTATAACTTAAATTAACCTATATTTTTTTATTAATCTGTGTTCTACTATGTGGCTTTTACCTCTATCTCATTTTGTGAGTCCAACTTGTTTTGCATCTTTCTCACGCCTAGATTCATTTCCTACTTCCTCTCTCCCTGCCTGAAGTCCTGCCTATGCCTCTTACCTAGCTATTGACTCTTATTTCTTGAAGCAATCATAACAATATATCTTGTAAACATCCCACAACATTTCCCCCTTTTGACTAAATAAAAAGGAAATGTTTTAACTCTAACATAGTAAAACTATATAATAAGAACAATTATCAGAAAAGAATTACATTCACAATGTCTATTCTATAAATAATGGCAAATACAGAGAAAGTACTGTATTATCTATCCTGTCTTAGTGAGTTAAAGTTTTATGTCTATATCATTTTCTATCATTACTTGTATTACCATCCTAAAAATATCTTTTTAGATCTTAAAACATCTTCTTAGATAAACAACTTAAACTGTTATGTTTCTCAATCTTATAAACTTTACATTTCTTATATAAGTTTCTTTTCTGATTTTGGTAACAAGGAAAATTGTTACTATAACTATCTGATCTTCAACCTCATCAAAGATCCAAGAAGGATATAATAAATATTATCTGAGTAAACAGGAAGTGCAGAGCAAGCAACTTCCAAAACTATAGAAATGACAGAAACAGTTGGCTGCCTGAACAGTCACTGAAGATTCCTCTGCAATGTTGGGGCAACCATCTTCACCCTACAGGCCTACATTATCCGACAGACTTTTTATGAAGTAGGACATTTTGAAGGATAGTCTTACCTTGTCTTGGCAAAGTTAGGCAGCTACTTTCTTTTGTGACCTACTTGTCTAATTTGTACAGCATACTGTCAGCAGTTGAGGCAAGGGTAGTTTCTTGCTCAGTGGCTAGCTTTGCAACAATAAATGCAAACTTCATATGCAGGTTTTTTTGATGCACATTATCCTTTGTTGAAGTAAATTGGTGCTGTCAGGAGTAGATGTGTCTTATCATCATGAAAAGCCTTAGGTTATTAAGATATCTTAAATGTCATATTATGTAGGTTTCTGAAGTGTTTGAAGGCCATCTGTCTATCTTAAATATATCTCTGTCTGACCTTGAAACCATACTTAACATGGCCACAAATTTGATTGTTAGATAACTAACTACTAGCCTGTATTTCTTAATTATCCTAAATAATTTATAATAATAACTTTCAGAGACTAGTAATTTACATTTCATTGCTAAATGAGTGATATATGTACAACAGCTTAAACAAGAATAGACGCTGGGCGGTGGTGGCGCACGCCTTTAATCCCAGCACTCGGGAGGCAGAGGCAGGCGGATCTCTGTGAGTTCGAGGCCAGCCTGGTCTACAAGAGCTAGTTCCAGGACAGGAACCAAAAAGCTACAGAGAAACCCTGTCTCGAAAAATCAAAAAAAAAAAAAAAAACAAGAATAGAAACATATATACAGTATATCAAAATTAACTTTAAATTTATATCAATATATAAAAATCCATACCAATGTAAAATATTTAAGACTAATAGTTTGAGTAGCTTTTGTTTGAAAACACATTTAATAATCTACCATTTTATCCTACCATTTTTATATCCCTCTTTTTCTTTTTATAACAACATCTCTGAATCTTATTTCCTTTGTTTAGCTTTTCTCCTGGCCATGACCAACAACTTGTAAGCAACCCTCTTCCCCACAAATGATGACAAACATCCATAACCCACGGAATAACCAAAAACCACTCACAACATCTCTTGGGAATGTGGGTGTCATGTTCTCTAGATTGCTTCCTATTGACTGGAGCAATGGCATTATTAGGGGACCCTTAAAAAATTAGGATAATGGTTAACTCCTGGGAGAGCTAGCTGTATTATTTTTCATTTAGTTTTTGTGTGATAGGAAAGTGTAGAGCTTATCTGAAGTTTGACTGGAGAAGTGCATGAGACTGGACCATCTCGGCTAGCAGTTTTGAAGTTGTTCTGGATGCAGAATTTTGAGGAAATTTTAACAGATGCTTGTTGAGAGATTGGATCATCTGGGCTACTTCATTGGTGTCTTGTCCTTTTTTTCCCATGAAAAGACACAAACTTTTAAAGAAAACATATATATCTGCATTAACATAGTATGGAATGTGTGGTGTATACAAGTCAGTTAAAGATGTTTTATTTTTTATGTTTGAGCAGGTTTTATCTGTCAACTTTATAAGCCCATTTGGACTGTGCAACCAAACTGTAATATAAATATGTATTCATTAATATGAAAGGATAGTATGTAGTAATGTGTCATGAGGATTCTGTAGTCAACAAGATTTATCAATCTCAAAGTTGTTCTCATATAGAGAAATCAGCATATATATCACCTGTCCTGTAGTCTTTCTCTTTTTATGTCTGTAAACAAGATTTTCAGACAGTCTTCCCCAATCAAATCAAATCTTCATTAATTTTGAAGAGAATTACAACTTTTGTTTTCAGTGGAAACAGAGGTATTACCTCTCCCCCAATGACACACATTTTCTAACTTCCATTTTGCAGTTAAGACATTCTTAAAATATGTAGGTTGGTTTAATTTAACAGTTTCCATAATCCAATTGTTTTTGTACATTAGCATTTAAAAATTCTAAGTCAACAAAGTACCATACAGGATCCAGAAAGCCTGGTATTTCCTATCTTTATGCAGCTTTTAAAAAATATTACTTTACTCTCTCTTTAAAGACCTTATTGTTTTAAAACCATTTTTATGACTATCTATACCCATAATCTTTTCTTTCTTTTTGGTTTCTTCAGAACCTAAACCTATTTAAACATCTTGTTTCTCTTTAGAGGTTTTCTCACTCTGGACCTGACTTTTTGATCATCTGTAGCCTCCTCTGACTGCGTGAATCCAGCCTTTGACCCAGTACATGGTTCTGGCTGGTTTGCTGGCTCCATCCTGCTAGAGTCTTTGGGGGTCCAGTCTTATGCCTATGTCACTGGCCAGGAACAGCATTTACCTGGCCCAACTCTGGGCATTTGCTGAGTCAGCAATGTTTCTATTTAACACGCCAGCTGCTCAAGTGCTTGCTGCACTGCAGCTGGGTTTCTGTGAGCTGCAAGCCCTGGGTTCCTAGGAAGCTGTGTTCAGCTGTTTCTCTTTTTAAGGTTTCTCTGCCTCTATGTGAAAATATATGTCTAGAGGTTGGGAATCACTGCCCTTTCTTCGGAACTTAATCTGCAGGAGGAGTGACTTGTTGAATTGTGGCTTATAATTCAGAAGAAATTCAGAGCACGGCCAGAGATGGCTGTAACCAAACCCCTTTCCTTTCCGCTTACATAATTTTTGTAACTAAGCTTCCTCAGCACCTATATCAATAAACATAAAAACAGAAATTCAGTTGATGCCGAGTCCTCTCTCATCCTTGCAGTGAATACAGTCCAATGAAGGGAGGGAGCCTTAGGGCTCATCCCTCTCCCAAGACATGTATTTCTAATAAAACTATGCTTATGACTTATCATTATTCAATAGCATTTCTAACCTGCTTAAGCTGTTTTGGTCAATTGTGTTAGTAATTATGATTATAATCCATCCAGAGGCAGTTGGTAGTAAGAGTTTTATAACCACAGGATTTGTTTTTAATCTTAAATTTTACATGTATTTTTGAAGTAAAGGATTATGCCAGGATAATCAAGAAAAGATATTGAAACATTAAAACATGTTACATTAGTATAAAAATCTGTGGAGAAAACATAATGGCAATTGAAAGATTAAAAAAAAAAAACCTTGACTGTCATGGAAGATCTCATTAATGTATTTTTAAAATGAATACTAGAATTTAATGGTGTTTAATAAGTTACTATTTAGATTCAATTGATGATCTTGAAGAGTTTCATTTAAGATGTCATTATTTATAATAAACAGAAATTACATTTTTTTCTAGCTATGTAGATTAAAAAATTGTAGATGTTAACTTAAAAATGTCAGTGGGAGCTCCCAGTAGGCAAAAATTCTACCAGGGTAAACTAGAGGGGAACACTTGCAAATCATTGCCCTGGATGTGCAGCCCCTGGGATATGCACCTCCTGGCCGTGCAGCCCCCGGGATGTGCTCTCCCTGACTCCCTGCCTATTGCCAGGCCTCTCAGGAGCCAAGGTGGTTTTATTGTTCTCCTGATGGCAAGTCTCACAAATTTTTGCTGTTCAATGCAAATGTCCTACATCTTCTGCCTTCCTCTGCAGCTGGCATTAGTCACATTTTCTCTGCAGCATGCTGTTCACCCAGCTTCCTGGTCCTGAAACATGCCCAGAATGCATGCCCTAGTGCCCACGCTCTTACTGAGTCCTTCTGTCCTGCCACTCAGGTGTTATTGAGGTATAGAGGCTATTGCCATAACCCTGCTTGCTTGAATTTATTTTTATGTACTCCCTTCCCTCACCTGCTTCAGTTCCTGCATGGCAGATAGGCCCCCTATAATAATGGGATATATTTCTTCCCGAGTTATTTGGTTGTGTTTCCACATAGGAAGTAAATTCTGTGAGGGTAGAACCTCATTGTCCTCTTGTCCACAGACCTTAGAATAAAATGTGGCATGTACCAAACAATCTGTATTTGATGGATTATTGGTTAAAAGCACTTGCTGTTCTTCCAGAGGACCTGAGTTTTGTTCCTAGCACCTATAGTTGGGCACCTCACAACCCTCTATAGCTCTAGCTGTCCCAGGCATCTGCGTCATGCACATACCCACATGGAAACACACACACACACACACACACACACACACACACACACACACACACACACACACCTATACACAGTTTAAAAGATATTTGGTAAAGAATGAATTATAAGGAATTGCACTATAACATGCTCCTGTAACCCCAGCACTTAGGAAGCTGAGGCAGGAGGATTACTTAAACCATGGTTCTCAGCTTGGGCAACATACACAACCCTACTCTAAAAAACTGCAAGTAATTGGTTATATATCTATAAATAAGGCAATTATTCCTTCAAAAATATATTACATTATATTATATAATAATATCTACTCTTTAAAGTTGAGTAAAATTTGTCAAAAAAGTAAAAGTTAAGCACATCATATTTAGTGGATAAAGATAGTGAACATATTTGTTTTTATATATCTATCTAAATATTGCCACAAAGGAAGACATTAGATATAGCCCAGTAAGGGATCAGAGTTCTGTGGGCCTGAGTTCTTTTGTGTTATTCTTATCAAAGTCATACTTACAGAGGAATTCAGAAGTTTGAGAAGGATGGAGAAAGGAAAGAGGATCCTATGTGGGGAAGGGATAGCTTGGGAAACATCATGATATGCAGCATTCTAGCACAAATGGCACCCTGTGCCCAGGAAGGGCATCATGCCTGGGTGTACCTTGACAGTGACAGTATTTTCCGTCTCTACAGAGGAGAGGGTCTAAGGTGTGACTCTTTAGCAGCCAGGGTTGGGCTGCTCCACAGAACGCAGCTCTGAAACTCTTCTATAACTACCTCTCTCCTGATCTGTATGTCACCCTAGGACAGTAGTAGTTCTGAACCTTCCTAATGCTGTAACCTTTTAATACAGTTCCTCATGTTGAGGTGACGCCCAACCATAAATGTATTTCATTGTTATTTCATGACTGTAATTTTGCTACTCTTCGAATTGTAATCTAAATATCTGATATGTAAGATACCTGATGTTCAACCCCTGCTAAAGGGTCTCTCACCCTCCCCCCATAGGGTCACAACCCACAAGTTGAGAGTTGCTGTTTTAGAAACCACTCAGAGGCTGACACCAACAATATTCCTGATTCGAGATCTTTCTATCAGCTTTGTTATTCCCATATGCCATTCTTCCCATTCTCTCACTGAGCTTTCTGAAGCTCATATTCTATATCAAATGTGCTGCACACACTTCAAACAGTGCTTTCCAGGGGAAACAAGGCAAGACAAAAGCACTGTAATTGTTGACTCGTGGAAGGAACCGTACGTGCATAAGGATGTTCAGTGTGCTGTGATATGGTTATTGCTAAAAGGCCCTAAAGGAGTGCAGTTATAATCCCACAGATTTTCTGTGTTACACAGAAAAGACAGGCCTCTATGTGATTACACTCACCAGGGTGGATTCTCAGCTTTTTCAAGCAGGATGCTTGTTATGGTCTCTTCATCAATCCCCACACCCATTTCTCACTGTCCTTCCCCTACATCCAATTCACTTATTTGTGGATACAGATGTGGATAAGGCTAGCATTAACAACTGTATCTCAAGGGCTAGTGGCAATGGACTAGTTCAGCATGCCTGGACAGCTGGATGTCTTGGGGATTCCCAGGCTTTGCCTGGACATGGAAAGGGGACATCTGTGGAGGATTCCTAGCCTCCATCAGTGAGCCTGTCTGCTGTGCTTTTTTTAAAAAAAACTATTGCCTGTGCTTGTGATGAACACCCTCATTAACAGCAGAGTTGGAGATTATTTTTATCAAATCATATCTTTTAGGTTCACTAAGGACCACCTAGGACCGGGCCCGTCCTAGAATTTCGCCTCCACCACTGTCATTTTGACATCTCCCCTGGTTCCATATCACCACCATGAACTAGGGTTTTTTTGTCCTTCCTAAAACAGTCTACTGAACTTGAAGAATTATAGTATTTGGTCCAAATAACCCAGGAGATGCCACATGCATTTATGTGCTACAAAAACAGAGCTGCTTAGAATAGTGTGCTGAGAAATTAGAGGTGGCATCTAGCAGGTCATTGGCAGCCCCTGTACAATTTGGTTAAATGCCTGGTATTTCTTGCACAATTCCTTTTTACGTTCTCTATTTTACTAACTATTTCAGTCACACCTATTAGGAAACACAACGAGGAGCTACTGTTCAGACAGCGAGAAGGCCTCTCCCTCTCTGGAGCTTACCCCCATTTCCTACCTCCATCGTAGTCCCCAGAGAATTTGCTAAAGCCCCCAGAGTTATTCTATATGAATACCAGTAACAGTAACAATAGTTGAACACTACCATTTACCCTGGATATTGCTTCGTCGAATCTGTTTATAGTAAATCAGAACATTGGAAACCGTCTGCATGCTGAAAAACGAAGGATTAAATAAGCTTCTACCCATCCCTGACTCATAACCCCGGACCCTCAACAGCGATGACGTAGCTGCAAGTTTAACATTTCAAAATAGCGTCTATAGTGAGGATGCAAATGCATGGAAAGCAGGCACAGAACTGTACGCCGCATTCAGCCCTTGTCCTCACTCATCTTTGAAAGTCTCTAGACCACAGCTAAAGACAGTGTGGAATCCCAAGCCTGGGAGTGCTTTTAATTTTGAAATTTCTATCAGTTAGATGTTTGTAGAGAACAATTCTGTCCTCATCAGTAAAGGAATATTCCTTTTACTAAGATGCGCACCTCCCCATCACCTCTTTGAGAGGGTATTACCGTGTATCCTCAGAGAAGTCCAGAATTACAAGTGTATGCCCTGTGACCAACCAATCCTCTCCCCCTACCTGACCTCCTGCTAATCTTCAAAATCTGGTAAAGGGGGCTTAGCTTCCATCTCATTCACTGAGAGACAACCACTGAGGTATGAATTTTCCAAATGTATGTTTGCTTTCCTGCTTGCCCCAGTGTGGGCTAAACAACGATGAGTTTCTCAGCATTGAATTGCAAAGGTGTCCCTTGGGGTCTTGCCTGCACCGGCACTGACGAAAGCACCGTCTAGCTTCCTTAATCCTGCCAGGTGTGTGTTCTGACTCATTCGAGCCTTGGCAGGCTTCTGTTCATTTCGCCAGGTCAGGTATGCCACTTCCTCACTGAGTTCCCCACACACTGGATTATGGCTCCCAAGCCACTTATGCACAGAATTCCTCACTTCTGGGGTGAAAACGACAGTTTCCCCAGTAGAATCGCCCCCATGTGATTTCAGGAGCTGTCTGCTTCACCTAAGCTCTGTTTATATCCCTGCAAACAAAGCCACAGAGAGCCACAGAGCAGCTAGGGCTGTGAACAAGCATTGTTTTCTGGAGGTACCGGCTCAGGGTAATGTAACTCTTTCCCATCACCCTTCGCGGGCTTTCAAAGCCTCATTTATTATAGGTGTTGTTGAAGGTCACTGAACTAGAAAAACAAACCGTGCCACCTTGCTGCATTCCTAATTGCAGATGACAATATGCGAGGCACAATGGTTTGGGGACTCTCGACATTTCTTTGAACCCCAATCAGGAAGTGGGCTGTTTCTTCTTGGCCCTCTTATGAAAAGATTACTGACAATCTAAAAACTGCTAGCAGCTTTCTTGACTGTCTTGAACTCACACAAAACCCTTCCTCAAACATCAGCCAGTGCTTCGTAAGAGCAAACTGTACAGATTTGGTGTCATGAGATCACATTCCAGCTTGTATGATGCCAGCCCCAGGAAGCAAGGATGGGCAGAAGGTAGCGGCTGGAACAGATCAGACTGTCCAGCTCTGCACAGCAGCCTGCAAATGAAAATGTCATTTCTTTCAATGAGCAACTTAATGGATCAGCAGCCAGTGTGTGTGTGTGTGTGTGTGTGCGTGTGTGTGTGTGTGCATGTGTATGTGTGTGTGTGTGTGTGCGCGTGCGTGTGTGTGTGTGCGCGTGCGTGTGTGTGTGTGTGTATTGTGTATTTCCCAAAGGGTTCTGGGGGTTGAACCGTAGGCCTTGAGCATGCTTGCCACTGAACTGTAACCCCAGCTCTTCTGAAAAATTTAAATATTTCCAGACAAAGCAAACAAACCATGTTGAACTCTTCCTGGTATGGTCCTTAGTGAGATGAATTGAAAGGTATATTAGTTTTACATGTCTTCAGTTAAGCATCACTGCTAAGTAAGAAAGAGGCAAAGAGGACAGACAGCTCCATGAATTAATTCCCACTTAGAGGAGTCGCGGAGAATCCAGAAGTCCTGGCCTAATCTGCAAGTACCTGGCCTAGCCTCACTGGGCTTTTGCTGAGGAAACAGACATTTGTATTGAACAGGGTGACATCGCAAAGAGTTAGCTGCTGTCATTTGAACTGGCTGATCCCTAGGCTGATGCTTTCTTGGATCCAAATCCAACTTCGTGAAGGAAAATGACTACACCAAAGGGCAATCAAATGGTTGGAAATAAAAGTGGCTCTGAGGAGGGGTGTGTGTCGATGGCATGTGGGCCATCTTGTCCTTGTGCCAAGCCCCCATCTCCATGGAACACACCATCCTTGCCAAAATGGCCAAGGTACTAGAAAATGCTTTAAAAGCATTATATTTTTTAACAATGTTGAGCAGCAAAAATGGTTTGTGTTTAACACCATCTGTATAAAGTCTTTTTTTTATTTAGGAAAATCTATTTTAAATTAAATATCATAAGCCCACAAGCCATAGCAAACAATATTTTGAGCATATGCTCTCAATTAATATGCCAAACATTGCAACCTCTATTTTCCTCACAGAAAGGCCACTCCACCCTTGATGGGGGTATGGCGAGCCGGAGGGTGTGGGAGGGGAGGAATTTTCAATAAGGCCATGCGGACAGAATGACGGCAGGAAACCAAACACTGGGTTTCTCCATTTCTCCCCTCGCGTGTTATCTCTACACAAATCTGCTTTCACCTAAGAACTTCCCTCCATTCTACTTCCCCCGTCACGTAGACCTCCATACCTCAGGGTCTTAGCAACTCTGACCACACCTCACTGTCTTCAGCAAGTTTCGGAGGATCCTTGAACTTCTGACATCTACCCTCAAGGGGATGTGGACTGGAAGCTGGAGCTTCACTTCAAGTGCTGTGCAGAAATGGAAGTTAGTGGTGATGCCTACGGTCTGTCCCTGAAAGCATCCTCGTTCTCCAAACTTCTGCCAGTGCCCTTGAGGGGCATCAGAATAGCAGAGATGGCCTGGGAGTCTACACCTCACGGAACCACAACGTCAGCAAGCTGCTGCTGCGCATTGAGGTATTAAGGAGGATTCCATAGGTGTGCCTGTTTGCTTGCTTTTTGTCTTTCTAAAGGGAGATGGAAGGTTGAGAATAGGTTTTATGGGCACCTCCTAACCTGGGAGAGTGAACATTTGATCCTTTATAAGGTCCGAAGGAATGGCTACAATGGTGGCAGGGTCAGAGGCACTAAAGCTTGCTATGGGCTGTGGAGTGGTTCTTTTCACGGTAACCCAAAACACCTCTCAACAAAGAGTCTTAACTTAGCTTGTTCTTGCCCTTCCCTTCCTGTGATTTCTTTTCTGTTGTTCTTCTGTCCTTCCTTCCTTCCTTCCTTCCTTCCTTCCTTCCTTCCTTCCTTCCTTCCTTCCTTCCTTCCTGCATTCCTTCCTTTCTTTTCCTTCTTTCCTTCCTTCTTTTCTTCCTTCCTTTTCCTCCCTCCCTTCCTTCTTTTCTTCCTTTCTTCCCCTTCCTTCTTTCCTTCCTTCCTCTCTCTTTCTTTTCCTCCCTTCTTTGTTTCCTCCCTCTCTTCCTCCTTCCTTCCCTCCCTCCCTCCCTCCCTCCCTCCCTCCCTCCCTCCCTCCCTCCCTCCCTCCCCCTTCCTTCCTTCCTTCCTTCCTTGCTTCCTTCCTTCCTTCCCATCACCTCTTCCCATTTTACTGTTTCCCTAGCTTCTTCCTTCCTTCTTTCCCTTTACCTTGGGGAGTCTTTGTATATGCCACCTTGGTTACTGTTGTCATTGTTCTTAATAGGATTACTTGTGACCAGATGCCTAACAGGTGCTGTCCAATTTACAAGCATTGTTTTCAAATCTCAGGATGGGGATGAACATTAATTAGCACCTCCCCCCCCTCTGTGTGTGTATTTATCCTCCCCACCAGTAGCCCGGGCTGTCCTAGAACTCGCTCTGTAGAGTAGGCTGGCTTGGCATTCAGAAATCTACCCTCCTCTGCCTTGAGTGCCACCTTTCTCACACAACTCAAGGAGATCTGCCTAGGGAGGATGCTGCTACCCACAGTGAGCTGGGAGCCCCTAAATAAATTGCAAATTAAGTATCTTAACTCTGGATGCCTGTAAAATAAAAAAAAAGTTAACTGCTTTCTATTCTAAAAGGGAATAACTGGAGCACAGCTAGAATCAAATCAAAACAAACCCAGCATCCAGCAACGTAAATAAAATCCTGTAGATCAATGGAGCTCATTCGTCATCTTCTGGGCTCTAAAGGACTCGGAAAGCTCCTTGTCTCCTGCTCTGTCTTTGGAAGCACAGCTTGTCTCATAGGCTCCCAGTAGCTTCCACTCCACATCTGCCACTGCTCTTTGTGGCCGCCCTGTGAGACTTGGGCGTGATGATGTTCCTGCAGCAGCTGAGGTCGATCTTTCCCCAGTGGCCTCTCCTGGCATGCCACCTGCAAAGCCTCAGCAGTTTTCAACCTTGTCATGTCTTCAAAAACCAGTACAACTTAGGAAATTCTTAGACACTAAGTTGAGCTTTTAGCAGGAGATGCAGCCCTGCTTCCACACCGGACTCCAGCTTCAACTGTTTCCTTGAGAAATTACCCCAGAATTTTTTTTTTTTTTACCTCAATGATGCTGATATTTTAGCCCCTGATAACCAATGCCAACTTTCCTCGTTAAGCCCAGGTTTCACTTCAGCAGTGTTGATATCTCTCATTAATCGTGGCTGATTCTTCAGCCCCAGCTGATCAGAAACTGCTGTGGCTTCTTAATTCCAAAGGCCACACAAGCAATTCTGGTAGAGTCTTTGAGTGATGCAAAGACGAACTTCCCTTTGGAAGCTGACAAACCAGTCTTCCAACATCTGCACCTCTCTCGACCTTCTTGTCTTCCAGGCTCCTATAGTAACTCAGAAGTTCTGAGCATTCCATGGTCTTTTCCAACCCAAGGCTCCAACATCCTTTTGCAGTTCTCCCTGCAACGTGGTCAGGTTCATGCCCACAATACTCCGTGGTCTTGGTATCAGTCTGGCTTCTAATCTGCTTTCTGTTGTTATGGTAAAACAGACCACGACCAGCCTATAGAGTTTTTGGTTTGCAGGTCACAAGACCATCTAGGCAGGGAGGAATTGAAGCAGGAACCACAGAGGAGCCTGACTTATTGGTTTGCTTGGAACCATTTTTTTTTCTACATCACTGGGCCCACCTGCCTAGAGCTGTCACTGCTCACAGTGGGCTGGACCCTCCTACATCCAGCAGAAATTATGAAAGCGTCTCACAGATACGCCCATGGGCCAATCCGGTCTGAGCTGTTCTTCACTTGAGCATCCCCCTACCAAGGGGACTCTTGCTTGTGCCCTGTTCATACAAACTCACCAGTTCAGTCTCCTTCTCTGGAAATGGAAGCTCATGTCCATAGAGCCGCTGGGCTTTTCTAGGTGAGCTCTTGATCCATCTGCACTTTTGCCTCTTGCTTGCTGCTAATAAGAAATGACTTGTCCATAGGTTTCATAGCAGATGACTTAGGAGAGAGAGCTGTATTGAACTTCCAGTCAGTGTTGTTTTATTTTGTTGAGACAGTCTCTCACACTGCAGTCAAAGTTTGCTTGGGACTCACTGTACAATCCAAGGTGTCCTTGAAGTCATAATTCTTCTGCTTCCATCTTCCACAGGCTAGGGTTACAGGTATGAACCATGATGCCAGCATTAAAGAATTACCCCTAAGCCTCAATTTCATTATTGGTTCGATGAAGATCTGTGGGTGCCTAAAGATAAAATCCATCACTTACTGTTGTGCCGATGATGGAGACAGCATATCACAGGCTTAGGAGACAGTAGTCATTTCTATCCTCGCCAGCCTCACCTGGAACCGCTCTCCTCTCAGTCCCAACACCCCCCGACTCACCCACTGTTCTAATGCCTGTAGTGAATCCGGGCTATTTAACCAATGCAAGTCTTCAAACTTCTGCATCTCAGGATTTGCCTCTCAGTCTTTGCAAGGGATGGATATCAAGGTGTTTACTTACAAGCACACACACAGAGTTTGGTTAATTGGGATGAAACTAAATTGATCAGCAGGACATGGAATAGTTTATGAAATGAGCCGAGGAGTGGAGCATAGAGCCAAAGGGATTCAGAACTGCTGAGGAATCAATGACCTCTAGACTTGATAGTGTAAAACTCTTACTTTACTTATGACTATCTTTTTGGGCAGAGGTCGGAAGGCATGAGAGACCCTGTTCCATCAGACATCATAATGTGGCTTGAGGGGACCAGATGCTCCACTTTCCTTATGGTTCATTCATATGTCTAGAAAGTGGGTATAGGCGCCCAGCTGGAAGCTCAAACTGAGTTGCGAGTTGGATGCTAGGTGCTGGGTTCTGGGTTCTATGTCCTGTGAGCCTTAGTTCCTCCCATGGGCACTAAGGATTCTTGAATGCATGTTGAAGCTTCCAGTACTGGCCTCTTTGCTATGGGCCCGAAGCTTGGAGGGCCATAACATGTGAGTGTCTGTGTTCCATGGAGCTTGGTCCTAAGAACAGATAGGATAGTATTGGCTGTACAGTCTAGCCTCTGGAACCAAATGTATAATTTCTGTCATGGTCTTGAGGACACTCAGAGCCAATGGGTTCAGAGAACATCTAGATGGGGGTAAGAATTAAAGCCACATCACAGGAAGAACAAGCAGGTAAAGTGGAGGGTATTCCTGCAGCTGTCTTCAGAAAATACACCCACTGCAGTGTCTCTGAAAATGTTGCCCAGACAGCTGTTGGGACATCCTCAGAGAGTACAGCATTGACCACTGGCAAAAAACTCTGAATGTTGTAAATTGTATTGTGTGACCCTCGTGTCAGCATTTTAGGACCCCTGGCGAACCCGCCGATCACAAAAAGTCTGTACTTCAAAGGAAGGATAACTTGATGGATGAAATGAGCACATGCCGAAGATACATACTTAATGCCCACCTTCAGTGTATTCCCAAAGGGGCCATGATGATGGGTATTGTTTGTCAGTAGTGATGTAGGTAGGATGTAGATAGGATGCAGATGGGCTGTAGATAATGATAGGATGCAGATATACATAGGATGCAGATGTAGATAGACTGTAGATGTTGATAAGATGTGAATGTTGATAAGATGTGAATGTTGATAAGATGCAGATGTTTACAGGATGTAGATATTGATGGAATGTAGATGTTGACAGGATGTAGATCTGGGTAGGATGTAGATGATGTTGATAGAATGTAGAATCATGAAAGAATAAGTCCCTGGACACATCTGGGGAAGACAAAGGTTAGGTAAACTGAGATGGGAAGGCCTACCCTAAATGATGGTGACACCACATATGGCCTGGTGTCCTAAACTGAGCAGAGTGAACTGAGTGTGAGAATTCATCTCTTTCTGTCCCTGACTGCAGATGCAGTGCGGCCAGCTGCCTCAAACCCCAGTCCCTCTGCCATCCTCACCAAGGTCGACTCTAGCCTCAAACTGTGGGTCTAAAGAAACCCTTCCTTTAAATTGCTTTGCCAAGTAACCTTCATCACAAAAATGATTAAAGTAGCTAACCAAAGAATAACCAGTTCACTGAATTTCTGCTCCTTTTGTCTCAGAGCTATTCCCCACCACTAATTCCACTTTTTCTTCTTAGCACACACTGAAGTTTGAAGTTCCAACAGCATCCAGTCACTCTCTGCTCTGCTAGTTCAATACCGCATAAACAAGTATATCTGTCCTGCTCCTTGCTGGACATTTCTTGCTTTCTAATTCCAAATCCTCTCAGCTCTACCCTTAACTCCAGCTGAGGAGAAAGTTCCAAGCAGTTCCTGCAGCAGTTTCTATGGAGTGTCTGTCTGTCTGTCTGTCTGTCTCTTTAGTGTGTGCTTCAGATAAAGGGAGAAGGAGATTGACTTTTGCAAAAGTTTTCTAAATTCCTACATCAATTGAATTCTAGCCATTTTGCCAGCAGGAGACATTGATGGGAGACAGAGGACAGGAAGAAGGAAAGAGGGTCTTTCTCCTTTTTTCTCTCTGTCCCTGCTGATACCTAAGGTAGGGGCTGAGCAGGAGACTCCAGGGCTGTAGCACAGGTGTTCTAGAACAGTCTCAGCCAATATCCAACCCCCCCTGAATGACTATGACTTCTTATTCAAAGTGCTGTCTCTGATGGGCTGGATCATGCCTCCTAACCAAGTTCAAACCCAACTCCCACAATACTGTAAACAAGATCTCACTTGTGGACAGGGTCAAGGTGAAGTTTCACTGGGGCAGAGGAAGCTCTGCTCTGTAAACTGCTCTCTGCAGAGGGGAAGCCAGGACAGAAAAGGAGGAGACTGTGTGGGTGACTGGGAAAGAGCTGTCGAGATGCTAGGATAAGTCAAGGAACAGCAAGTGCTGGGAAAGAGGGAGGAACAACCTTTCCCTTAAAGCCTTCAGAAGGAACCAGTCTGAACACTTTGATTATAAATGTTTAGCCCTTGAGACTGTGGAGAAATAAATTTCTACTGTTTAAACACCCAGGTCATCGTAACTTCTTAAGGAATCTAAGGACTTGGGTACAACCTCTTTTCATCTTACTCTTCTTCCTTGAGGGCTAACAACAGAAGATGCTTGCTAGCGGATGACCTCCAGGCTGCTTCAATCTCCCTCTCTCTTTTTCTCAAACTTTAGAGTACCTGGAAAATCCATTCCTCCTGCTAAGTTCTTGCTATTTAAATAGCCACACTGGTCTCAGTATTCTCCTGGGGCCCAGCGGGATGCTCTACTCTACTTGATATTCAAAATACGCTTGCTCTATTCCAGGCACTGTATTAAGTATTTTACCCGTATTATTGCATTTAATCCTCCTATCCCTCTTTTGACAGAAGCCCTGCTTACGGCTCTGGAATGGAAGGGAGAATGAGGAAGAGGGAAGAATGCAATCCAGGAAGGCCACTTAACTAGTTAGAGACGAATGGTGGTTTAAAGCCAGGCTAGGCTGACTGGAGAGACCCTGGTCTTCACCCTTCCCTACCATGCCTTGACTAGGCCATCTCTAAAGGCATTTGTCAGGAATCCAGCTCTTTTACTGTACCCTATGGCTCTTCCCCTCCCCTCCCTGACATTCTCTACATCCAGTCCCTGCTGCACCAGTCTCTGATGGAGCTTGGCTCCATTCTCACACATCCCTTGTGACCTTGGCAGTACCACCCAGAAAGTGTCCCCCTAGCCTTTCAGTTATTTGTCTTTTCTGTTCAAGAACTAAAAGTGATGCTTTATTCCAGAGTGGATCTTTTCTCAGAGTTGTCATGATAGATATATAATACAGGGTAGTGAAAGAGTAATACTGAATGCAGTTCTTTACCCACAAACCCTTTAAAATATTTTACAGCCAGGACACAGTGGCATACGCCTTTAATCCCAACACTTGAAAGGCAGAGGCAGGCAGATCTTTGAGTTCAATGCCAGCCTGGTCTATAGAGTGAGTTCCATCCAGTACAGCCAGCGTTGTTACATAGAGAAAAACTATCTCAGAAAACCAAATATATATATTGCTTATTGGTGTGTGCGTGTGCGTGTGTGTGTGTGTGTGTGTGTATGATGGTCCATATATGGAGATCAAGGACAGCTTTGTGGACTCGGTTCCTTCCTTCTACCTTACATGGTTCCTGAGACAGACCTTAGGTCATCTGGCTGCAAGCATCTTTATCGGATGTGCTACCTTCCTAGACTGTGATGAAGTTTAAGCCCCTTTACCCCTATTCATATTTACTTTAAAATTTTTTTATTAGGAATCTTCTAGCTGTTAACACCCTTTCTGACCACCACCTCCCAAACTCTGGGGAGTAGAGAAGGGCTAGCTCTCCATCCCTGTTTTAGGGTTTCTCATAGATGTTCTATTATGTATCTATCCCTAGGTGACCATGGCTAAGTCACTGAGGGGAGGGTTTGTAGCCAAGTCATACAGGAGTGGACATGCCCTGGTTCACAGGTGTCTGGTGTCTTAGAGAGAGAAGTCCCGCAGCCCAAAAGTCTGGTGTTGAATCTGAGGACCAGTAGAGTTCACTGCATGGTGGGGAATTTTGTTGCTATTTTGAGTCAGGGTTTTACTATGTAGTCTATGGCCCTTGATCCTCCAGCCTCTCCCTTCCTATTGTTGCGGTTATACACCTGTATATGTAGTTGGTTTGTTTACACTTTGGGGGCCTGCCACCACGCTCCCAAATAAATACACTGGGACTTATTCTTACTTACAAATGCTGCGCCTTAGCTTAGCTTGTTTCTAGCCAACTTTTCTAACTTAAATTATCCCATTTCTTTTTAACTACATTTTGCCTGTGGGCTTTTCACCTTTCTTTCTTCTGTGTATCTTTCCTTCCTTCTTACTCCATGGCTGGCCCTTGGCATCCTATTGTTCTCTTTTTCCTTTTCTTGCTCCTTGCTCTTCACTCTCTTCCCTAAATTTCTCCTCCTACTTATTCTCTCTTCCTGCCAATCCCACCGATTTCTCTTTCCTGCCTAGCTATTGACCATGTAGCTCTAAAACCAATCAGGTGTTTTAGGCAGGCAATGCAACCCAGCTTTACACAGTTAAGCAAATCTACCATAAACGAATGCAATACATCTTTGCATCATTAAACAAATATTCCACAGCCTAAACGAATGTAGCACATCTTCAACTAATATTCCACAGCTGTATGAATGTACTGCCCCCATTTTGAATGTCTCCATTTAGCAACCGCTGTCTTATCATGGGTCTCAGATACGCAATTTAACGCCAGGTGCTCTACTTCTTTTGGTTTCTAGATTAGAACACATGACCTTCTGTACTAAGTTTCTTTTAGTTTCTTTCTTCTTGGCTGATACAAAGCATCTGATGGAGCAACTCAAGGGAGGGAGGATTTACTCTGCTCCTTCACCATGGTGAAGAAGGTGTGGCAGCTGACATGGCCATGACAACGGGAGCTGGCAGTCTAGTGTGCTACATCCGGAAGCAGGGAGAGCTCTAAGGGAAGTAGGCAGGGTTACAACTTTTAATGTCTTGGCCCTAGTAAGCTACATCAACCAGCTATTTCCTTCCTCCTGAAGGTCCCACTGCCTCCCCAAACCCATCATCATCTGGAGAACAAGTGTTCCAGCTGGGCCTGTGGGTGGCATTTCCCCTTAAACTATATCACCCTTGTTAGGTTTTTTGCTAACTTTAGGATAAAATCTAAACCTTCTCATGGATCACCAAGATATAAAAGTGGAACCCTGCCTGCCTCATTGACTACACCTTGTACCTGCCCCATCCATGGAGCAGGACACTTCAGCCACTTGGGCTTTTTCTCTGCTCCTCAAATATCCTAAACTCATAACTTTGAGATGAAAGCATAGCAAAAGCCCTCACCCGTCAGTCATCTGCCTCATTGCATTTGCCTTCAAATTTTTCCTCAGCCTCTTTAATTTGGTGGCTTCTGTTTGTCAGCTAGGTCTCAGGTCAGACTTCAGAGAAGTGTTTCTTGATGGCTGCTGTTAATTACCCTCTTTTATTTCTCTCCCGTTGTCATGCCTGTCTTAAACTGTAATGTGTGTTTACATGGGCAGTGGAGGTTCTAGGCTGTGACCAACCTGTCTTCTTCCTTGGCTGATTTTCCCATTCCCCAGCTGCTGCGATGTTTGACAGTGAATGCCCCAAGAATCACTTATGATCCAGGGGAGCCATCTAGTCCAGAGGTTCCTAGGAGACCATGATACCATATAACAGCCTGGAGGGAGTTTGTAACTGATGACGGACTGAACTGTGAAGGTAGCAGCCTTGCCTCAGTCAAGGTCCCAAGCTGGCTCAGCTCAGCGGAGCCAGTCACACCCACAGCTCCTTTGGGGAGGGGATGGAGGCCAGAGTTAGGTCAGCTTAGTTAGCTACTTCCCCAAGGTGACTCTGTCGGCCACCTCCCCCCCCATAAGCCCCTGTAGGACTTGTTTATTGAATTTTCAATTACCCGCCTTTGGAAAGAACCTCCATCTCAGACTATGTTTTGACAGAACCCAACATAGGTGGTGCCTTAGTCTGATTATTTAAGGTCTGTCTTCCCACCAGAATGCTAGCTCTGGGGGGCGAGAGGCTTTGTGCCTCTGTGTGCTCAGTGCAAAAGATGCATTGGTAAAGGTTGACTCTGGATCCACAGCCCAGCTTCTGAGTGACAGTAGTTCAGTAGCAGAGCTGCAGTCTTGAGCTACCCCACAGACAGACAGACAGACAGGCGACAGACACGCTAAAGTCACGTGCAGATCCTTTCACAAGAAGTGAACTGCAAACATACTCTTCCTATTTTTATCCTTATGAAACGCAAAACCATAAAAAAGCTGGGGGTGGGGTGGGGATGTCAGCTCCCACCCCATAATACGCCTCCCTCAAGTATCTGATTACACAAAGTCCTCAAAGAATATGATTAATGTAACTCAGCCATATTCACACTCTGACATTCCTCCCAGCCAAACACATATTTTAGCCTCACCCAGTCCTTTTCAACAAATAAGCTGTTTTGAAAATGATTTCCAGGGCGATGTCTGTTGCCATAGGAATGACATTAAATGAAAAGGACAGAAAATATAGAGGGTGATAAACTACACGCTTGGATGACACACTTGACTTGGAAGCCTGTGTTCAAATGAGGCATACATGCCAAGATTTTTATGAAAGACAAAATTAAAATGTATCGCTATCAAGCTGTAACTGACAAGGCATTGTGTGGAGGCTGTTAACATACTGCTCCGTGTATTTATTGTTTGTCATTTTACTGGCCCTGACAAAGGTCTCTCGGCGCTGTAAATCACACCATTAAATCTGCCACGAGCAACAGAGACTGTAGGGGAGAAGAAAGCCTGGTGCTGAACCCCCTCCTCTGGTCCAGGCTGAGTGGGCTATCACGGCTGCCAGGGAGCCTTCCCCCTTAGGGCTGACGCTTTTACAAGTGTCAAATTGTTGGCTTTTGACCCCTGGGAAAGAGAAAAAAATATTAATAACAAAAGCATTTACCCTTCCTCTATCCCATTTTCAGTTGCTTCTCCTTGCACACTTGGGAGAGATGCCAGGGCTTGCCCCCATGCAGCCTGTTCAGGCTGTTTGGGGCAGAAGACCTCAGGTAGTCTAGGGAGGTCCTTAGACTGTGCCCTGCTGACCAGACAGACTTTAGCTGCTTTCTGGAAGGTGTGCTCGAGTTTCCCATGAGCCTCTTCTCTAACATGTTTGCCTTTGAACTACAAAGTTGACAAATGGGCTATAAGCTATGGTGCAGACCAAAGTGGGCTGGGGTGTGACACCTTCAAGTACCTGGGTGAGTGTTCCCTCCCTCCCTCCCTCTTTCCCTCCCTCCCTCCCTCCTCTCCTTCCTGTTCCTTTCCTTTCCACCCTCTCTCCCTCCCTCCTGTTCCTTTTGCTCTAGAGATCCCTCAGTACAGTCCTGGGGAGGGAAGTCCAGAGCTAATGGAATCTCGGTTCCCTTGTGTTGGGGTTTGTAGCTTCAACACATTTTTAAAACCCCGTGAGCAGCAATCTCCTTGTCTGTTTGGAATGAAAAGGGAAGTGGTATTAGGCTGAGGGACAGATGCACCTCCGCTTAAGATGGCTTCTTTCAGGAATTGTTGACTTTACCCTTGTACGAAGTAGAAACCTGATTCTGAATTTTAAATTTCGATTTGCTTTTAACCAGGCTAGCATGACATGTGCCATATTTTCTTGGGATTCTGGGTTGTGACGTGAGCGGCAGCTGGTTCTGCCAGGAGATCAAGGGGAGGAACTGTGGCAGAGCCTCGCTGTATGGCAGGTAGATGTGGGAAGCATCCTGACCTGTGACATCTTTAGTTAATGATGGGGTCACCAGCTCTAGTCTCTTAAGCATGGAAGCCTCCTAGATCTACCCTCCAAATCTGAATAAAACAGAGGGACTGTGAGTGGCTGTCTAGGGCATTCTAGCAACTTCAGGGAGGGATTTTTATGCAGTGTTCAAAACAAACCTCAGTTAGGTGAGATTATCAAACAATCTGTGTTTCTTTTGCAGTAGGGCAAAGGGCAAAGAAAAAAGAAACCCTACCAGAGCCCGGCTCTGAACAAGGGAGTAGGAAGACAAGAATGTAATCACTGACTTGGAGTGGGGACAATGTTTTCAGGATTCATTAAATATAGGGAGCTGCCTGCCAGTGTCTCTCTGTAATGGCTGACTTTATTTTTATAACACAAATGGATGTTTTCGGCAACAGATTTTGAAAGAGAGAACAGCTTTCATTTGCACCCTCATGTTTCTTTCCCGAAACTTCTAGGCAAAGAACCATCATGAGACCTGCTGGGACACAATCGAGAAACAGGCCCCCAACAGTTTTAGGCTTACCTTTTGTGTCCGGTCTCAGTTGCTATCAGAAATCAGTACACGCAGGCTTCAAAAAATTGGCAACCACTACGTTGAGTTCACAGTAATCCCGTAATGATAGGTTTGAGGTAAGGTTAAAATTGCTTATAATTGAGGGAAGGGTGGTCAGTGAACCATGCCATTCTTTCGTCCTCACCCAAACCTTCCTATTGCTGGGTGGCACTCCTGTACAGAGAACTTCCTTAAGAATAGGCAAAGAGCAAAGCTCCAAGTTTGCAGTCTGTGTTGAACCCTTGGTCTCGGTTCTGCTTCTAGGATAACTCTGATTTGTCGTTTTCCCAGTGGGTTCATCAATGCTGATTAAGTGAGCATGTGCACAAACGTGCCAGGGTTGAAGCCATGATCCCAGCATCCACTTATGTGGAGTGTACTCATGGCCCCCGAGGAGTGGTTTCCCCTCTCATCCCTACTTCTCTCATCACACGTGACCACTGTCACTCAAGGAAGTGAGACACATGGGCCTGATTTATTATATACTAAGGGAATTATAAATCTGAAGTAGCGTTGGGTTTTTATTGACCGTTATTTTAGAGATGTTATACAAATTGCAAATTCTTTCAAACATTAAAAAAAAACTAAGTGAGTGTGAGTGTGTGCATGTGTGTGGATGTGTGCGCATTTGTGTGCATGTGTGTGTGTGTGCGTGCGTGTGTGTGTGTGTGTGTATATATACAGCACATGAATGTAGTACCCATGGTGAAAAGAAGAGGCACTGGGTCCCCTGGAGCTGGACTTTTAGTCAGTTGTGCATATCCCAGGGTGGGTGCAAGGAACTGAACTAAGGTATTCTGGGAGAGCAACATGCCCTCTTCACTACCGACTCTTCTCTCCAGCACCAAATCTCAACTCTTTCTCACACATTAAGTCTCACTCTTGCCCAGAGATTAACAATCATATATGAGTTGTTAAATCAACTGTAATAAGAGAACTGAAAGTAATTGGAAACGTGGGATGTTAGGGAGCCCTGATTGCTCTTCGAGCTGATGAGGGAGAGGGACTTGATTGGGGGAGGGGGAGGGAAATGGGAGGCGGTGGCGGGGAGGAGGCAGAAATCTTTAATAAATAAATTAATTAATTAAAAAAAAGAAAAATAGATTATTTTTATTTCATTCTGTCTGTTTTAGTTTGTTTTCCTGTTGCTGTGATGAACATTATGACCAAAAGCAAACTGTGGAGGAAAAGGGTTGATTTGGCTTCCAGGCTACATTTCACCATCAGGGAAGTCAAGGCAGGATCTCAAGCAAGTAGGAAAAAAGCAGAGACCATGGAGGGAACACAATTGCTGGCTTTCTCCTCCTGGATTGCTCACCTTGGTTTCTCATTTACCGCAGAACCATCTGCCCAGGGACAGCACCACCCATGGGGAGCTGAGCCTTTCACACCAATTATCAGGCAAGAAAATGCTCCTCTTGGTGGAGGCGCTTTCTCCATTGAGGCCCCCTCTTCCCAGATAACTCTGGCTTGTGTCAAGCCGACAAAAGCCCAACCAGTCCACTCTGCTAGTCCAGATCAGAAAATCGTCTGTGAGCTAGAATATCACCAGCTTAATTTAAAAAATATAACACCATTTCTAAGTATTATGAATAAAAAAAGACAGCATCTGCTATTTCTAGCATGGGGCCATCAACCAAAGCTTAAGCCAGTGCCCACCCCCTGATTTTTGACAATTAAAAACAATACTGAACCTAAGATTATCTAACTTTATATTTGGCCAATAAGGAATGCGTATTTTAAGTGATTTTATGTATATGTTAATGATTATCGAAATTTATTAACATGACCAACAAATCAAGGTTTAAATGAAATATTGTATGTGAAAATTAAAAGCATTATTTGTGATGTTTGGATAAATATAAATTCATCATATTACCCAGATTCTTACAAGGGTAGCCCTTTAATATCCTAAAAAATATGTTTTCCCATGAGGTCCCCTGTGGCTTGATAATAATTTATTTAGGATTTTTTCCCAGAGGATTAAGTTACTTTCATAAATATAATTAGTTAAATGCCAACCAAATGTGTCTTGTTTACATTTTAAGAGAAATTGAGTCAAATTTTAAAGCATTTCTATGGCTGAAAAAGTTGGATCATGTATTGAATTTTGTGGGGGGCGGGGAGAAAAGGTCTGGTGTCTCTCGGTTGCTTGTCTAATCATAATCTTGCCATTTGAGAGGCTGTAAGCAATGGCCAATTTGTTCTCATCTGTGAAACGTCCAGCTGGTAGAGGTATTGGGGGGATCAGGAGCTGAGAGCTGATCCCCACTGTCACAGGATCTGGGTTACTGGGCCCACAGAACTGTTCGTTCTTAGTATTCTTCTGCAATCTTCAAGGCATAAATCAGGTTGCTGGTCCATTGGGTGTTCCAGAAGTTTTTCTCTTAATGTTCTAGCTCATCCTCCCCTCTTTCTTCCTGATTTGGCTCCCTTTCCACCCAGGCATTAACTTTATTGCTATGTTCCCTAAAATGTCCCGTTGATCAGAGTGGGCATCTTCCCTCCTTGGCAGCGCGCTTCACTGTCAGACCCCCTCCCCAGGGTCTACATGGGAACACATTCTGTGCCGTCTCCTTAGGATGTCAGTGCAGATCTTCAACATAGCTTTAGTGACAGTGCTTTATGAGTGAACTGGCTGTACCAATGGCATATCCAACCCTCAAGGCTGTGCAGTTAAGGATGGGTAGAAATGGTGAATGAGCCTCCAACTGTCTGGTTTCGAAGAACCTCAGCTCAGCTACCTTTCAACGTCCACGCTCATTCCTACCTGCTGCAAATCAATCTTCCTCGGTCCATCCGTGGACTCTAGTCCATCTCCTCAGTCCATCCGTGGACTCTAGTCCAGCTCCTTGGTCCATCCGTGGACTCCATGGACCCTAGTCCAGTCCTCAGTCCATCCGTGGACACTAGTCCAGCTCCTCGGTCCATCCGTGGGCACTAGTCCAGCTCCTCGGTCCATCCGTGGGCACTAGTCCAGCTCCTCGGTCCATCCGTGGACTCCGTGGACCCTAGTCCAGTCCTCAGTCCATCCGTGGACTCAAATCAAGTCCCTCAATCCACCCACAGACTCTAGTCAGGCTCCTCTTCACAGTCTTATGTGAACTACCTACCTCCAGCAAGTTTCAAAAGCTCTGAAGACAGAGCCTGGAGCTGCATCAAATATGCTGGCCACCCTTTCGTATTTGTAGTGTCTTCACTCTGTTAGTAATGGCATTGACTGAGTTCTTTACTTTATACATGGATTCCTTTAAATCTTTCCACACATTATCTGAATGAATCCTTATAACTACACCAAGCACGCTAACCATCCACCTCCACTTCACGCTTAGAGAAACTGCCATTTAATGAAGTGTATTGGCCAAGCCTATCTGTCTCAAACCAGCTTTGGACTCCAGGCCTTCTCTCTGGAAAGCCCCACACCTCGTGGTTTTGGTATTCTTCTGGGGACTTGTATGCATTTGGAAGAATTATCTGTATCGGGTGTTGGGAAATGCCCACTGGTGCTTGTGGTTCTGAGCCAGATGCAGGCTTTCTCTGTCTACCCCCAAGTGCCCCAAGGCCAGGGAACATTCAGGAACTGCATCACATGGCTTCTTGTTTTCAAATGCTAGCGAATGCTCAAATTTGTTCAAAATTCTTTTCATGGAAAACTGTTTTGCTCTATAGTATAATTTTCGATAGTTTTCAATGGAGAGAGGAAATTGGATCAGCACATCACCTGGATTTATTTTCTTTTCCCAGGCCATTTTTGAAAAGAGTGTAAAAGATCTATTTTTTTATGTTAATCTTCAAAATTCTTCTGGGGCATATAATCTTGAAGTCAGCTTAACTGTAACCAATACTAAGTTTTCATTTTTTTTCCATAAGAAAACAAAACAACCACAGAAAGATAATTTAACTGTATAAATATCTATGCTAATCTAATATCTATATCTATATATGTGCATCTTGTATTTAAACACCCACACCCACACACACCCACACAAACACACACAATGATATTTTGCTTCTAGTCAACAGCACGGGAGATGAATTCTAAAGGGATGTGGGTTTTCTACGGGACCTATGAAGATCCTGCAGCTTGGGGCTTGGTGTTAGTTGTTTGTGCTAAACTCAGCATCGTTTTGTTTGTCGTGTTTCTGGGTCATGTGCTGAAATAAAGCATCCAATTACTTAATTTCTTATAAAAATCTGAAGCTGCCAAATGAGCATATTAATGAATCAGCTTTCAGGTTACCACATCTTGAAGGTGTTTTGAAAGCTTCTAAAACATTCTGATATGAATATTAATATATTCAGTTAAACTCACAAATCTGATATTATATAAACTATTTTTTTAACTCTGACTCCTAGTGACTAAAAAGGAAATCCTAATGAGCACTTCTATAGTCATCATCTCTACTTCTTATGTTCTTTAAAAATATTGATTCAAAAGTGAGCAAAACCCCTCAGAATGTGTGTGTCTGATTTAAAATCCTCCCTGGTTGTTTGGCCTCAGTGCTCGGCAGGAATCACGACCCAACATGGCATTTTTGTCCCTGTTTGGAGTTCTTATTCTTCCCTCTCAGAATCACTGGGAAGTGAACCGTTCTGTGGAACTCTCCAAGAGAAAGAAACAGAACACACAGTCTATAAAATGCGGAGCTCCCCATCTCTCACTTGAGAGAAGCGGCTCAGCCTGTGTGCTCCCAGGGGCAGGTCCCTTCCACTCATGAAGCAACTGTGTTCCCATGCAGTTCCTTTTCCAGATGTACATCTGACTTCTTTCTACACTGACCAGGGACATTTCTACCACCTATTAATTCTAGTATTCTGACCTGTAAGAAACTTAGGGGGTCTTTATAGAAAGCCATTTCTTCCCTTCCTCCCCCCTTTAATGGATGTAAGGTCATTGGGATTGAATCATGTCTTAGGCTAACGTTTGAATGACCAGCAAAGTACAAAGGCCAGAGGTTGGCAAGAGAGGCAGTTACCTCTACTGTAGAGAGGACAGATTAGTATCTGCGGCTCTCAAAATCTGTTTACTTTCAACGAATGTGGCTGCTATTTGTCCCCCTAAGGGTCATACTTCTTTCCAGCTTCAGATATGTTCAGCGGTCTCATTTGACCCATTAGCTTGCTGGTGTAATTCTCAGTGGGCTGCAGCTTGTCCCAGAGAAGTAACCAAACACAGAGGAGACTTGGGGAAGAAATGGGAGATGCGATGACTTAGTTCTTTCTGAGCAGCTCCAGTCTTCCAGTCAGAACTCGGCTAAACTCCTTTTGTATTCAGAAACTGTGCTGAGGGACAGGCAATGGTTACCCCTGGAAGGGCTCCCAAAATCTTGCCCCCTTTGTCACCTAATTGGCTGTGTCTGTAAATCACAATTGGAGAGCCTTTAAAAGCTCCAGAGCAGGGATAGGTTGCCGCTTTATAGGAAGGTAGGTGTGAGGCCATTAAAGTCCCAGGGATTTTAATCCCTCCGACCAATTACCTGGAATTTAACTTGGGGCAAGTAACAAAAAAACAAGGTTCCTACTGAGTCCAAGTGTCTGTGCACAGGCGTATGTGTGGTGCCTATAACTGGTCATCAAGCATTGTGTTTCTCTGTCTCTCTATCTCCCCTCTTCTCTCCTGTTTTTTGGCTTGAGCTGGCCACCCTTTCTGTCTCCGGGGTGTCTATGCTTACCATATTGAAAACTGCTTCTTTCAATAACATTTTAGCAAAATTTAGTAAGGGTTTAAAATCATTTAAAAATTGTGATAGAGGGTTTCCAGTCCTGAAGATTTAATGGAACCTTAACTCAAAGGCTTGCTTAATCTCTTTCCTAGAATTCATTGCTTTTAAGGGTTTTTTTTTTCCCTACCATTCTTTACTTTACTGCTTCCAGGAGGATATGGAAAATCCACGAAAGCCTTCACAACAGAAGTCTGCTCTAACAAGTATTGGTTGTCCATTACAAACCGAGCCTTCTTCATTCAATATGCTTCAGAAAAGAAGTGCTTCAGACCTCCAGGTTTGAAATATTTCCACACATATGACTAATGAGACGTCTTAGAACGAGACCAGGCTGCTAATGCTCCATCATTCCTTGTAGATATGGCTGGAAGGGTACCTGCGTGTTGATGGCCACCTGTCCCATGAGATGAGCGGTTAGGGTCTTTCCCTTGTGACATCATGTCAGTGGTCAGAATGTTCCAAGGTTTGAGCCATTTTTTTTGTGTGTGTGACAGATTTTTGGTGAGGAATGATTTGCTTACATTGCTAATACCATATGCTGATTGTTTAGGAAGTTGGAATTATCATGAAAGAATAGAGATTTCCTTGGTCTTGGTCCTTGAGGCAACTATCTGCTCATGTGGTGTCTAGTTACTTTTCTATCACTGTGATCAGACACATAACCAAGGCAATGTATAGAAGAAGAATCTATGGGTCTTACAGTTTTAGAGGGCTAGAGCCCATAGCCATCATGATGGTGAACATGGCAGCAAGCAGGCAAACATAGCCCTGGAGCAGTGGCTCAGAGTTCATGTTTTAATCAGCAAGCACAAGGGCGAGAGAGCTAAATGGGTGTGGGCTTTTGAAACTTCAAAGCCTGCCCCGAGTAATATGCCTCCTCCAATGAGGCCACACCTCCTAATCCTCCCCAAAGAGTTCTACAATCTGAGGACCAAGTTTTCAAGCATATGGGCCCAATGGCGGCCATTATTGTTCAAAATATCACACATGGATGCAAAATTAGGATGACTCACCTGGAAAAGGTAACTAGGAGCACATAGATGCTCAATGCCTTGAGATGTAAAGAGCTAAGCTTACTTTATTCTCAAACCATTAAGGAGGAAGAACTTTCGGAAGATGTTTCAAGACTGGGACACTGGAGATGAGAAGGCCCAGGAACACTGGAAGAGTAAATGTTTCAGGAAAGGGAAGAAGGGAAGCCCCTTAAATTTCCATTTTGCCAACAAAGGGAACAGGCTGATTTTCTGCCACGCACCGCGCCCCTGTGTCTGCGCTCTGTGTGCTAGAACCCAGTTTGCGAGCTTTGGGCAAGGGGCTGGAGGTTGAGAATACAGATACAGAGACAGACCGACACACACAGACCTTCAAACACTGATACCAAAGCCCCAAGAATGCTCTCTTTATTGTGTTCAGGGTCAGATTATATAGAGATAGCCACGCCCCAGCCAAACCTACCAGAAACCACTCTCCTGCCATCAGGAACTCCTGAAGGTCTCATGCTCAGAGCAGCTGTAGGCACTCAGATCAGGGGAAAACAAGTTGTTTACAAGAAATTCAGGATCTGGGGTCTCACTGCTCCCAACAATTTTCAAAGCCAAGCTTGGGAACAAATAAGGTACTGTAGCTTTTATATCATAGAAAGAGGAGTGCAAAGACAATTCACTCATTTCTCTTGTCAGCAAGCTGTTTTAGATTGTACATCATGGGGAAAGCTTAAGGTAGGAGGAGAATGCCTGATTTGGAAGTTCATGAATTTGCGACAACATCTTGAAAGGACAGAAATGGAACCTGGCGTTGGCTGGGATTTATGGAGGATGTTGTTAGCTTATTTTGCCAAAATCAGGGACCCAAAGTAAGATGGTGGTAGAAGGTAGCAACGGTCAGACTCCACGACAGCCATACTGAGTGCAGGTGGGAGCCTACAGCAGTGGGAGCCTACAGCGGTGGGAGAGTTGCTTTGAAATCAATGCTCCTTCTTCCCTTTGTGGCTCCACAGATCACATTATCTGTGAGAAAGGCAAGGTCAGAGCAAAGACAAGTGGAACATTTGAGCTTGCCTGGTTTTGAAAGGAGAACACAGAGTTAGCTGGATTGTAGGGCCAACCCTGAAAGTTGAGGGAGCTACTATAGCACATATTTCAGTATCTCACCTGTAAATCTGAGTGCCTGACTACAAACCGAGGGCCTACAGAGGAGAGCTTCTGTCTCCCGTGGAGTAACATCTATGATTTGGCTTTGAGGAGTTTGCTCAGTGAAGAGCCATAGAGATAGTGTTCCGGCAATTGGGCCAGAAGGCAATGGATCTGCGGTGTTTCTAGCATGAACCTGGATTGATGGGGTTATTGGATTTAGGAAGTTAGTTTGTTTATTTGGTGTTTATTCTAAAGAATACCGGGGAGTGGATTCAAGCATTTCTGGTGGAAACAAACAAACACAAGACAATAAACAACAACAAAACCCCAAACCAAACAAACAAAATGAGAGTATCCTAACCAGTGCTTCCCTGTTCTGGATCAAAATAACCCAGAGAAAATTCCATTATGATTTTACATCCTCTCCCCTAGAAGAAGAATACTGTCAGTTCTGGGATTCAGACTGTGTAATAGTCCCACTTAGTTACTATCAGTGAGCCACGAAGCTCACACTCTAAACTTCAGGAAGCTTTTACTATCAGTGAGCCACGAAGCTCACACTCTAAACTTCAGGAAGCTAGCTTCATGCATAGCTGTAGCACCCTGTGGAACTGTAGAGCCTAAGCCTGCAGCAAGGACCAAGGGTTTCAGGTGAGTTGAGAAACTAGCAACTGCATCTTAACTGGGGATCTTGGCCTAGGCTGCATTCTGTATTCAGAGACGGAGAACCCAGACTGGAAGAAAAAGGGCAGTCTCATAGAACTTTCTGAGATGTGTTTTGGGCTTTGTTCTGTGATGGCAGTTTTCATTACTTGGAAGCCAAGCATGGCAGTAAGTACTGTCATTAACAGAAACATTTCAAGAGGGACATTCGTTATTATTCCTTCACAGTGATGGAGATGTTGAGATGTAGGGGGATGAGGTGAGACCTTAGAAACCATCCCCTGCCCAATGAGAGAATGAGCTGGGCCTGCTAGGCTCTTGATGACCAGTGGTTACCCCTCTGGACTACATGACTTTAGGAAAGACTGGAGAAATGTTTATCCTACAATCTACCCACAATAGAGTTTCATTCAGGTTCTAGCAGGTGTGGAGAGAAGAGGTTTGAGAACAGTAAATGAAGCCACGTCAACAGCAACAAGAAACCAAGCCCTCAACCCAAAACTCAACTTACTTTCAAGGTGAGTTTGATTTTTTTTTTAAGAGAGAAAATGGCTAATATTTTATGTGAGTGTGTAGACAGACCCTGGCAAGGCCCATTCATCATGAACTCCATGGCAGGAGTCCTTTGAATGGAAACACATCTATAATTGATGGTAACGACTCCCTGTGGTTTGGAAACGAAGTGCTCTAGGAAAAGGAATTTTCTGTATGGTTCATATATTGACCTGCCTAAATAGCAGCTGTGTTGCAATGCACTTTTTATTACTACTGCCTTTTGCAAAAAACATCATCCTGCCCCATAAGTCATTTACCTTAAGATTGGTTATCTTTATTATTTGTGTCACCTTTTATCCCTGGGGCATACTTGGAGGTGGTTGGGTGCCCTAGACCGTGGGAGGACAGTGTAGTGCTGTGGTTTTGACTACATGTTTGCTTTCCTGGTGAATTTTTCTCTTCTTTTCCCTTCCTACTTCACTCCTGCCCTTTCTTCATGCTCCCCCACCCCTTCTTCCCTCTCATTTCTCACTCCTTTGGGACGCACGCATTGAGAACATGCCTCTGACCAGCAAGTAGCTGAGTGGTGGACAGTGGACAAGGGGCAAGTCAAGTCCTTGTCTTTGAGTGACTCCTTGTCTTTAGCTTTCCGTGGTCACTGGTTTTGGTTCCTTGTGTGCCTCTCGTGTTCACACCTATGTAGCAGACTTTCTATTTTTATTATGCACTCTCTGCTTCTAACTAAAGTAAGACAGGTGCCACTAATGAAAGCCTGAGTGAAATATGAGGGGTTGGTTGGCCTGGGTGATTTGAGACCACGCTCCGCATCGGCCACAATTTCATAGTAAAGCCCGTGCCTCTTGAGAAGACGCACGTAGGCACTTCTCCTGCTAGTTGCCATCAGCGTGACCTCGGTCAAGCCACTCCACGCTTCCCGTCACAGCAGTGTCGTCTGTAAGCTGAGACAGAGGGTGACTGCCATGCCCACTGCCTGGCTGTCCCACTGCCTGGCTGTCCCAGCTTCTCTTCTGCGGCCCCAACCAAATATCTGAGGATGGACACCTTAAAAAGAAATGAGGTTTATTTCATTCATTGTTATAGGGACTAACAAGTCTAAACAGCATGACAAGTGTCTAATGCACTTGCCTTGACTTACGGCAGTGCTCTTACGGGAACTACCCCCTCCTATACGGCCTGCTCACTTCTGGGAGATGGTCACGCACACACAGCACCTAACCTTTTCCCACGAGGCACTACCCCCTAAAGGATCCTTGAAATGTCATCATTGGTGCTCTGAGGGGACAAACTCCATGCCTACCATGCTAACATAACAATATGTGAGTATCTTTTATTATTTTAGAGGTGGAGGAGTTTTTGTTTTCATTTTTTTGAAATCAAAAGGTTTTCCCTTAATTTTCATTTTTGATGATAAAGTAGGACAAGGCTCAATTCAGAGGATTTAAAAAACATAGATACTGGAAAAAAGAGATACAACTGTTTGCTATTTGTTCTATTTTTTTTCTCACAGGAATGATATATTCTATCTAGTTGACTCCATTTCCTTGACATTGCCAGAGTAAATCTTAAATATATGTATGGAGAAATGTATAAACTATTCCCATTCTCAATGGTTTGCTAAACACAGTCTTTAAAAAAAGAAAAAGGGAAAGAAAAGAAGTCATCAAGTGGGCAGAAAAGCTAACACACGCCTATTAATCTGGTCTAAATTCTATTATGGCTGACTTCAAGCTACCAACAGTTCAATAAGTGACTATTAACTTCTCTAAATATCCATCAATGATATCATGAGCCTGTTCTTGTGACTTCTGTGCAGCTCATCCTCTGTGGAGTTGATGTGAGGAGAAATGTTCACTGAAGTGAGGTTTCCCTCCTAGTAGCTGACACCCCAGTACTTCACAGGGTGAAATGGTTTTGTCTTTTATGTGGGCATGCACTTGATATGCATTGGTGCTTTCCCTGTACATGTCACACTCTAGGTACTAGGATGTTCCTCAACTGTCCTTTTCTCATTTTTCAGATCTCTGTCTGTTCTGCCAATCACAACAGTCTAAATTATTTGGCGCTTAACATTTGCCATGCTTTTTTTTTTTTAAATCTATTTAGCAATGCAGCTCCTGGGTTGAGAGAAGTATGTTCTGTGCAGTAGGTTTTCAGAAAGATGGGGTCTTTGTTGGAATGCATTGTTGGAGGCAAGCTAAGCCTATCAGGAAGCCTTGCTGTTTTCAGTCAAGAGTTCAGACTTAATGGACCCGGGCAATATCAGTTCTACAGAACTTTGATGCTGAAAGAGATGTTGTATGTATGGACCAGTATATCAGCTGTCTATGGCTCCATAGCGAACACGCAGAAACTTAGGTGCAAGACAGAACAAGGTCTTATCAATCCCAAAGACTTCATGGATGGCTGGATCCATCTTTTCCTGTTTTTGTGATAAGATACCAGAACAAGGGAAACTCAAGGAAGAAAGAGTTCACTTTGGGTTTTTATTCCAGAGGGATAAGAGTCCACCATGGCAGGGAGATATAGCTGCAGACAGCAGGTGTGGTGTCAGGAACAGAAAGCTGAGAGCTGGCATCCACAAAGCAGAGACCATAACATGGAACGTAGTGGGGGCTTTAAGCGTGTCACCACAGGGACAAACTTCCTCTGTTCAGGCTGCACTTTCCAAACCTCTTCCAACAGCACCACCAACTTGAAGCAAGATTCAAATATCTTAGCCTTCAAGGGATGCTCTCTTGCAAACCACGGTAGCTGCTTACAGACTCTGCCCTTTCACTGGGCTCATTCACACAGCTTTATCCAGCAGAAGACCAGTTCCAGTGGCTGGATCTCCTTACCTATCTGTCATCTTCAATAAATATGAGCCTGGCTGGTTCACATGGTGGCAGCAACATTCCAAGGTGGCAAGATACAGGATTACTTACCAAGTTTCTGCAAGCAGCTTACTAATGGCTCATTGACTAAGGCATGCCATGGACTCAAGCCCAGTGCTCATGTGAAAAGAGAGGACAGAAGGTACATGGTACTTGGTGATGGGGTAAAGGGATGTCTTTGTCACTTTTCTATGTTGTGACAGACCACCATGACCAAGGGAACTTTACTTAAAAAAGAAAAGGGTTTGGTTCTGAAGCTCGTGGTTGCAGAGGGTTAGAGTCTATGTCCACCTGGGCAGGAAGCATGGCAACCAGAAGGCAGGCATGGTGCTGAAGCACCAGCTGAGTGCTTCCATCTGAAGCAGTAGCTGAGAGCTTATTCATGGTCCACAAATGAGGAGCAGAGAGAAAGAATAAAGGGAAATGGTATGGATTGTTGAAACTTCAAAGGCCATGTCCAATGACACACCTCCTCCAACAAGGCCACGTCCCCAATCCTTCCCAAAGAGTTCCATCAACTATGGACTGAGCATTCAAATGTATGGGTCTATAGGATCCATTCTCATCCAAGCCACCACAGGGAACATTAGGATATTGGTTTCCAAAAGTATTTCTTTCTCCTCTCGTGATGCAATCTGGTCATGTGGTTGCCTCCAAGGACATGGAATAGTAAACAATGCCTATCTGGAGCATACAATGAGCTGATTCTAAATGTTATTTTCTTAGGCAGATTAACCTCCTTCTATGCTTGGCACACATGATTTTATGTACATGTGTTATTTATACACCATTCCAAAAGCACTAGAGGCTGCATGGAATGAAAAGCAGATTCACAATTAAGCATTAAAAATACTCAAAGCCTTGAAGGCTAACTTTGTTGTTTTAATTGAATATTAAATTTAACATTGAGCTTCCTAGGAATCAAGGCAAAAAAAAGGGGGGGAACATGATAGCACACGTGCTCTTTATTGCTTGCTAAGAGAATGCACCCTGTGTTTTAGAAATGATCATGATTGTCTTGGCTCCACATTCCTAGAGCATCCTAGGAGATTAGGTAGTCTGTGAAGCCTACTGAGTGAACCATTCTCCTTCCATCTTGGGATGGGATGTGGTGCCATGGGGATATGCAGCTCTCTAGTAGAGTCATGGTACCTGGGGAACCCAGGGTTCTGAGTGCAATCCAGAGGGACATGAGCTTCTTATGTTCTTCAGACAAACCATGCAGCTCTGGTGCTTAATGCTTCTTTGTTCTAGAATGTTCTCACATGAATCTTCCTTACTAATTTTATTCAGAGCTTGCTCAAATATCCCGTGTTACAGTCCTTCCCTGCTCCCATCCTGAATCAAATTCCTTGCCTCTCCCCATGCCCTCTGTGTGGTGTGTGTTTCTTCTCTTACCACAGCGCTCTGTTCGTTCATGCCACTGATTTCCTCAAGGCTTCAGTCAGCACGCAGAGCCGTCAAAATACAACTGAGTGCTGTAGCAAACAGAGCCTTGCCCCGTCCCGTAATGTCTCCTTTCTTTTTAAAATATTTTATTTTATGTGGATGAGTATTTTGCCTGTATATATGTCTGTATGTGTACAGGTTGCCTGTGGAGGACAGAAGAGGATAGCTGATTCTCTGGAACTGGAGTTACAGATGTGAACAGCGAGGTGGATGCTGGGAACCAAACCCAGGTTTGCAAGAGCAACAAGTGCTCTTAATTGCTGAACCACCTCTCCAGCCTGTGACTCCCTTCAGGCCAGAGGTTTGGCTTCCAGATTGTCACTATGATGGTTCATCTTCCTTATCAATCTGACTGGCTTTAACATTACCTAGGAAACACACCTCTAGGCTTCCCTGTGAAGGTTTTTCCAGAGAGATTTAACTGAGGAAGGAAAGCACTCCCTTGAATGAAGATAGTCCATTCCAGGGGCTGGGAGACTAAATTTTAAAAAAAGGAAAGAGGAAGCGAGCTTGGGTCGGCATTCCTCACCTTCTGCTTCCTAGTTGCAGGCACTATGTGGCCAGCCTCCCCATGTTTCCGCCAGTAACCTTTCCCTGCTTTGATCTACTGTATCCCCTCAAATTGTGAGCCAAAGAAAATCCTTCCTTCCTTGAAGTTACTTCCTATCAGGTGTTTGGTCCTTGCAAGGAGAAAAGAAAGGAACCCAGTCAAGAGCATAACAGCAGTAGGTCCCTGAGATACAGAGCAAGGAAAAGTGAGTCCAGGATTCGTTTTCAGATGGCAACCCCTGCCAGTGTAGACAAGCTCTCCTTGGGGATGGGCATGCATGGCAATGTAGCAAATATCTGAGGATTGGTATCGGAGAGACACTGTGACCCTAGTCTTCGCTCTGCCATCGCTAGCTGTGTGACTTCTGAAGACTTTCAGCCTTCATCTTCTTAAAGCTGAAATGGGGACGATGAAAGTGCTCCCTTCATAAGGTTGGGAAGACCCAGGAAAGAAGTGTTCAGATTGGGGATTTTTTTTTCTCTTTCTTATCCCATACATCTGAAAGGCGAGAGTTGGCTAAGGAGCGATGTCGTTGTTCTTCTCTGAAGACAATTTATTGGAGGACCACGGGGCTATTTATTTTCTTAACTAGAGGTCATGAGACATGAAGACTAATGAATGAGATTGGTGGCTGGGGGAGCTAGGAATTCCCCCCTCTTCTCCCAAAGTCTCTTCTTAGACTGAAAAGAGAGAAAGAAGAAAAGTCCCCCCTGTAAATTTTATGACTGCAGTGTCAAAAGTCTTCTATCCAAATCGCAGTAAATATTCTAATGAAGTCTGGAAAGAAAGCCATTTGTAATGGCTCGGGGCGGAGTATTAAGATAGCCTGTTTCTTGTTAGTCAGTCATTAGAGAGATCTAACATGCATGGGAAATGGTTTCCTGTTCTAAGTGCTTTAAAACCCAGTTTTAGGAAACCCCACTTCCTGCCGGCTCATTTGGAGACAGCAATGTGCCAACTGGTCAGAGTTCTCAGATGGCCAAAGGGTCGCCTCCTTGCCTACAACCTGGTTCAGCTGCTTCTGCCAAGAAGAGCTGCGCTTTGCATATCAGGATCCCCGATGGAGAAGGCAGCTCTGCCATGGAGGGTGTCTGGGTTTAGACACCCTAGGGACCGTCCTATGCATTAAGTTTATGGGGATGGAGTGATTCGTATAAAGGGTCAGAAACAGCAGGAGAGCCTCCCAGGCTGGTGCTGGCCCATATGGCTCTGGACTTTGCCGGGCTGGTGGGGATGTGGATGAGTGCCCTGGCTGTGGGAGGGGCAGGGCAACTGACGGGAAAGGAAGATTTTTCAGTTACCTGATGTGCTGTGCTTTAAAAAGGGATTTTCTAAAATAGGGAAGCCTCAGAGACTTCAATCAGAACGCAGACGAAAGTATTTGCTAATCAAATCCGTTTGTTTCCTTTGGTTGGTGAGGGTCAATACTGTGCTCAGAAGTGGGAAACTGACGGATCCAGGAAGAGCACACATTTTCTCACCTCCAAACACCACCCTCAGCAGCTGTTTGCATAAATAGGGCAATTGGTAACAAACTATCCTTACTATTCCACCGACCTAGCCCAAGACATGCCCACTTAGAGATCCTAGAGTCTTCCCTGAGGAGGCACAGCCAGGCCCTTTTACTTACGTATTTACTTAGTTGAGAAGTACAGCTAAGTAATTCTCAGTGTAAAGCAAGGAGGAAGGAGGGCAGTATTGTCCCTCATGGTAGCTGAACTTGGGAGCCAGCTCTGCCGCACTCCACACGCGAGTGTACCCTCTCTTAGGTCGGAATGTCCCGGTTCTGGATTAGGCCGGTGTTTTACAATTGGAACTGCACAGTGGCTGGGCCTTACAGGGCGCCCTGTGCTTCCTCTCTCCTGCTGTATCTGGGCCGTCACTTTGGAGAGAGACAGCTAGCCTGCTGGCCCCCAGAGGATGCTGAGGGGCGCATTTCCCAGAGCATCTGTTGCCTAGAACCCCAGGCTCTGCCGAGGAGCAATACTTTCACAGACAACCTGCGGTAACTCGGGCTCAAAAAACCCTTGCATTTTGGTGCAGTTTGTTAGTATATGAAAGCTAGCTGACTCCACCCCCACCCCTTCCCCAGATAAAGCGAGACTCAAATCTTAGCAATAATTTTCTCAAACTACAAGGCTTAAAATGGGTTGAATCATGTTTCAAAACCAGAGACATTTGATTTTGTTTTTGTTTTTTGAGACAGCGTTTCTCCAGAGCTTTAGAGCCTGTCCTGGAACTAGCTTCTGTAGTCCAGGCTGGCCTCGATCTCACAGAGATCTGCCTGTCTCTGCCTCTGCGCGTTGGGAATAAAGGCGTGTGCCACCACCGGGCGACATTTGGTTCTTACTAGTGGGGTCAGTTGCCCTTTCCAGGGACCGTTCTATAAATCGGCTATTTTTAGGATGCTTCTCTGGGTTTTTGTATTGTTTTTCTTTAAAGGCAGGAACCACTGTCATCCTTACGACTGAACAGCTAAGTATTGGAGCTGACTTTTCAGCCAAGCAGGAAGAAATGGAGGGATGCGGTTATCTCAGCCACGGTCGTAGATGGGAACAGAGAACATCTCAGGGTCCCCTTCATATCTGCTTTGTGTCGGGCCTCCTTGTCCTTGCTTGTCATCCTTCCTTCCACTGGAGTTGATTTCAAGCAGCGAGCACTTTCATTTTTAACAAAGAAAGCATCATTTTTAAACATCATGGCCACCAAAAGCGAGCAGTCGTTAATGCTAGCTTTTCGGAAAAATAGCCAGGCAGTTGGCACCAACCATTTGGTTTGGCTATTGTACCCCCGATCATCATCAACAGTCGGCAGCTACTTGGCAGGTGGGCCCTGGGGGACAGTGACCAAAGGATGGCACTACAGCTCTGAGAGCCTGGCCTGGGTAGTGGGGACCTCTGCCCTAGGCTCATTCTTGGGAACTTGTAAGTCTCCCTTCCTCTGGACCTTAATTCCTTCATCGTAGAAGAGGGGCTGTCAATCCATCCCCGTGTTTTCCCCCCGGCTCTGCCGCTGTCACTAAGCACAGGGCCTCGGCACGTTCAGGCGGAGCTGCAGAGTGAACGTGTGTCAACTTTCCGATCATCGGTTGGGAGCCTGTTATTTTCGTGATGTGCTCCGAGCAACCCAGGATTTCATGTCACTGGCGTGGCATGGATATAATTTAGAAAAAGATGAGATTTCTCCAAAGTACAATAACAGTCCTCATTATTTATCTTTTCATCTTATTTAAATAAAGAGTGTGCATTTAAAGCCGCGTTTGATTGAGCAACTGTCCCTTTTAAAAATTTTCCCTGACAAAGGCTATGAATTATTAATTTCTGTCATTGTATTCACAGAACAAATGTAATTGTAAGTAAATGTCTGAAGTTAATGAAAAAAATTAAGAAAAGAGGATTTCTTTATAAGAATTAATGAAACATTTCCACAAATCTCTTTGAAATCGTGACTCTGAAGCCTTGAAGAGTTCTTGGGGGTTCCTGCCTGCATCAAAGGGGTCACAACTCTGCTCGCCCATTGGCATGAAGGATGGAAGCATTTGATTGGGTCACACCAGCTGGGAGAGGAACAGAAAGGACTCCGACCTCAGCTCTCTCCAGAGCTCCAGTCCTGCGCCCTTGGGATCTCACCTGCTCATCTTGAACCAGTCTTTGTGGGAGGTCAAAGACTTTCCCACCCCATTGTTCTCACTGCTGTCTCAACCACACAGGTTTCCCCATGACCAACATAATAAAGAAGTTAAGCGTTGACTTCCGAAGAAGAAAAGGTAGAGACAACACGACAATGCCCAGAGATTCGATCCCCACATGAGGCTGACATTTCCCTTCAGAGTCATATGAAGACGTATGACTTCAAGTCCTACCCCTCAGGAGTCCCGTGAGTCAGGCTTTACCAACACCTATGGAGAACCCTAAATAGTCTTCCAACTGGCATGCCATGCCAGCTCTCTCCAGGTCCCCGGTCCTGCCCCATTCCACTCTTCCTGCTCCCATAGCTATAGTGGAGTAGTAAAGACTGGAAATCCAAGCCTGGGAGGTCGAGGGTCTGATTTAAATGCTGTCATTTAGTGCTGTGACCCAGGCCATGACTACGTCCCCCTTCCATTGGGAACCCTGTGTAAAAGTGAACATTTACCTCTTCATGGGGCTGGTGTGAAGACTGAGTGAAACGAGGCCTGTTGTCCGTGACAGGATACAATTTGCCAAAGAATCTATTTAGTTTTTATTTCAACTTTTTTTTTCCTCTGGGGGAACATCCTGTCAGCTGTTCAGCCAGGCAGATCTGGGATTCTGGCAGTGTAATGGAGGTTTGAAGCCAATGCTCCTCTCTGGGATAAGAGATAGGTGATGTGTCCCAGTGTCCTTTGCAGGTAAATGGAGCCATACGACTGAGTCTTGTTGATGGCCCATTTATGTCTCCCCTATGGGGACTCCTGGTTTCTCTGTCTCCTGCACATCCCAGGCAAATGCAAAACGTGAATGCATTACTTCCAACATGGCGGCTACAAAACACTTGATGGAACCAACCAAGGGTTGAAAGGTTTATTCCGGGTCCCCATTTGAGAGGGTTTCAGCCTGTTATGGTAGGGGAAGGTACAGTGGAGTGGCTTCTCTTGAGAGAACCCAAGGGTGGATACAGCCTTCAAAGGCCGACTAGTCACAACAGGAACTTTATGGGGCACACGTCGGGCTGAAACCACAACGGAACATTCCGTGTCTCTGAAGATGGCGAAACACTGAGCATTTGAACCACGAGACAGAGGTTCACCCTCTGAGCATCCAACAGGAATTCAAGAACAACAAACACCCCTTTGCTGTGTTTGACCAGTGAGATGTGCTCTGTCTATCAGTGAGCTAGTTAGTGTGACGTATTCTTCTACAAGAATCAACAGCTCAGAGCTTTAGCAATGGGAGACAAAGCTAAGAGGCCCTGTTTCCTGGGGTGGGGGTTGCTAAATGGTCCCTGACTTAAAGGATATGAGGAAAAGTTTACGTTTGGAAAATTCTGGTTTTGTGGGTCATTGTGGTAACCAGCTGGATGAAACAGAATTTAGTCAACCAGCAAATTACCTACAAGAGGGGCCGGGGTATGAAGCTAGGCCGGAGCACGCTTTAGGAGCCTCAGTGTTGAAAAGTGCAGGATTTTTCTCTTTTGTTAGGAAACACCAAATAGTCAGAGGGTGGCATGGTTTTGTTTTATGTTTTTGCTTTGTTTTGATTGTGCGTGTGTGTGTGTGCGCGCGCGCGCGCAAGAGAGAGAGAGAGAGAGAGAGAGAAAGAGAGAGAGAGTCAGGATCATATTTGAGATCACCCCTTCTCTATCTCTCCTCCCTTCTCTCTCTCTCATGCTCCCACTGTCCGGGTCTGCAGGCCTTTGAACGTAAAAAAGAGATTAAGGGGAAAGGCACATCCTATGATTTACTCCGATGTGCGCACTTCAATCTACGCACAAGAGAGGCCCCAAATCATCCCCAGACCAACACACCGTCCTCAGCAAAGGGACCCTCTTAACTTCATCACTGAAGCCTCCATTAATCCGCCTGATATATAGACGGCAGGTTTTCCTGGCAGTTGAAACACGAAGCGCGGCATCAGCTGGGGATTACGTTTCAAGCCATAAAGACCATGTTTACATGCTGGTTCTGTTTAAGAATTTTCCCCTATCATTTTACTCAAATGGCCTCCCATTTTACGAGAAATAAAGTTAGAACTAATAAAGGCAGCCCCTTCTGAGTGAGCTGGGCAAGGCATCCAGGCTGCGGCCATCTTGGCTGTAACAAAACACCGAAATCATTTAGAGACAACTGTGAACGGCTCCTGTTCCCTGTTGACAAAAATAGCGTCACGAACTAGCGTGGAAACGCAATGTAAACACGGACGAAGGAATCTGGGGATTAATGAAAGACACGTTAAGAAGTAGAGGAAGAAGCCAAACGCAGGAGAAGCCAGCTGAGAGCCCGTGAACTTGCCTCTCAGCCCCTGGACTCTTGCTGGGCACTCGTGGGTACCTGAAGGACCTTAGGTGTGCAGACGAAACCGGCTCCACTCTTCTCTTCTGTTTTGTCTGTTGTCCAACATGAAGCATTGGGCCACAGAGAAGTCTCCTTTTCTAAACAATATAGCCAATGGGAGATGGGAGTTCTCTTGCTTAAGGGTTCTGAGGGATGGGCACAGCCACGACAGGAATTTAAGATTAGAGATGTTGGTAACCTGCTCTTCATGGTCAATGAATTCTTTTCTAGCATTTCCCTCTGAAACAAAATCCCAAACCTCTGTCCCCTAAAGTCCTCAAACTTTGAGTTTTCTAAGCACTCTGGGTTCCCTGTGTTTTATCTGCAGCAGCTGCTCAGAACCAGAAGGGTTTTCTAGATTCTGCGGAAGTCGTGCAACATGCGCATGCGCGTGTCTACGAGGCCGCTGTCAGAACTACTCCACTACAGTTGTTTGGGAACCTTTTTCTCCCCCCGCCCCCCTATACTGACTACCCATACAATGTCAGGGCATACCTGACGGAACAGCCGGAGTGAGTAATGACTGATTTGGCTGCTTTCCATTAGTTATGGCGGGAGAGGCATGCTGGAATTCCTTATAGGCAGAACCTGTGGCAGACGCTGTTCACATCATGGTAGACCAGGGAGCAGAGGGTGGCTGAAGCCAAGGATCAGGTTATATCCACCAAGGGCCCAATCCTAGTGGCCTGCTTCCTCCAGATACCCTACTTTACCCCACCCCACCAGTTCCTCAGCTTTCTAGCATGGCTCTTCCAGCCTCGGAAGAACAGGGGGTGCTCTTACCCACTGAGCCATCTCTCCAGCCCCAATGCCATGTGTTCAAGCAAGTCTTCTCTAGACTGACCCTTGAGTTGGTGTGTTGTAAAATATTACAAAATTTGTTTCTTAGAACTGTTTCTAAGTCTCCAGTGGCAACAAATACACACAATGGTTTATCTTGTGTTACTGGAACTGAACAGGGCAAACTGGGTAATTGTAGTCTATTGCATTCTGCCTCTGAGAATGGGGTGGGGGCAGACTGTCTGCTGCATCACAGTATGGCAGACAGCATCACAACGCAAACACAACAGAGACAGTGATAGGGACTGGGAACTGCGGCTTGATAGCTTCCAAAGGTGTTCCTCTTAACTACCTCACATCAGTCCAACCCCCAATACAACTAGCCTTGGCTATTAAATTTCCACCATATAACTTTTGGGGAGATGATTTGAAACCAGAGTCGTGCAATTGCCACCACTGTCTGTTACCAGGACTTTCATTCTTGTAAGCTGAAACTGTGGGAGTGTTGTACAATAGCTCCTACTCCAGTTTTCCTGTGGGCTCTGGCAAGCCCCGGCCTATTTTCCACTGGATCTGGCTTCCCTAATGTATCATGTACAGCGGCTTTTTCTGTCCTTCCTTTTGCTTTGATATTTTCAAAGCCCTGTTCCGGATGCAGCTGAATCAGAATTCTGTTCCTTTTTAAAGACCAAATAATATTCCTTTGTCTGTGCAAACCACTGGGATTCTTCACATTTTTTTCTTCTAGCCAGTGCTGGGATGTGTGACATGTAGTTTTTCTCATCAACTCCAGCATGTGACATCAGCAAGGACTACAATAAAGGTCACAAGCTCGGAGGACAGCTAGGCAAGGTGGAGGGGGACATATGTGCTATTGTCCATACCTTGATAAGACTCGGTGGGTGAAAGGGGTCTTTTGTCCAGCCACTCGTGTCTGTGTGTGTCAGTGCCAGGCCAGAGGAAGCGAGAGAGCAGCTGGGTTCTGTAGACAGTCTCCCAGGTTTAAAGAGTCTAAGCACTGTGTTGATAGGACTGTATGCGTGGAGAAGTGAGCATGAACTGTCTCAAGTGCGCACGGGTCTTCACTGGCTTCTCCCACCCAAGCTCCCCCTGTGTCCGTCCACTGGATATGTATAGTCGAATCTGTGTTAAAATGGTCTAAGCCAGGGGTTCTCAACCTGTGGGTCACGACCCCTTTGTGGTCTATTGACCCTTTCAGAGGGGTCGAATACCAGAAATCCTGCATGACAGATATTTACATTATGATTCATAACAGTATCAAAATTACAGTTATGAGACAGCAATAAAATAATTTTATGGTGTGGGGCAGAGGGGTCACCACAACATGAGGAACTGTATTAAGCAGGGAGCGGGGGCAGCGTTAGGAAGGTTGAGAACCACTGGTCTAAGTGTAACAAAAAGCAAGACTCTTTGACTGCCAGCAGCAGAGCACACAAAGATGCTCGGACCACACTCCATGGCATCAGGGAGCTTAGCCAAGCAGCTAAGGAGACCCACAAACAGACTGCTACTCGGGCACTGCCTGATTCAGTGGGGAAACCCAGCGACACCTGCAGGACACTGCCCCGAGATTGCCGGCAGGAGTCTGAGTCTCAGCATTAGATCTCACCTCAATTCTCTGGATGATAGATATCCTGTCTGTGACAAGCTTCTGGTGGCCTTCTGTTGTCACTGAGTCCTGGGCATGTCACCAAGGAACAGGAGATAGAGGTGTGGTGTCTGCTCTGATTCAGAGAGTAAAGGGTTCTGCCAATGCTTCTGCTGCAGACACCTCACCAACACGTCACTCTGGCTGCTAGCGGTTAAATGAACGGCATGTTTTCATGTAAATTCCGGTGTGATTTTGAAAGTGCCAACTGAGTCATTAATACATAAATACTTTTTGAGTGGTTTGGGTTCAACTGCTCAGTGAATGGTAGGTTCCAGACAATCTCCTGTAACTGAGAGCACTGGGGAAAAAAGTCACCGAGACACTAAGGAAGGGCGACATGAATTCCAGAGTTGATAGCCCTTTGACCGTGTATATCAAGTATGCTATTCGTGAATAGGAATGCGCTTTACAATTAAACCAAAGCAGCAGACAAAGGCTACGTGGCATGCAGACAGTGCTGCCATAAGCGAAGTCACTGCGGTTATAATTCAGGGGTAATCAATGAGATGCCATCGGCATTCCTAACATGGAGTCAATGTGCACAAACTTTTAATATAAGCCTCATTACGACTGTCTCTTTGCATGAAACTAAAAATATTGAAAATGCTGACATTGGGGAGGTGCCCTTGGATCAAATCTCCTGAAGTCAATAATCTATTATGATTTTCATTTTGCAGAAGTAGTGCTATTATTTCAAAAGATCTGGAAAATCAATTTGGCCTTCAGTATATCTGTGTAATAATGACATCCTAATTAAAAATCCCAATCTGAGGAGTACAAAGGATGAGGTTTAATCTCTAATCAATGAACACCAAGTCCAGAAGTTATAGACGCAATCACCCTTTTTTAATGAACTTTCTTACTTTCCCCAGATTTGGCCTGCTTTTCTCTTACAGTTTTGGAAGTCCTATGCGTGGAAACACAGCCCAGAAAGCAGAGAGACAATTGGGCGTAACAAGAATGTAGATTAGAGCAAGTTGCTTCAAAGAATGCATATCTTCGGAATCATGTGGGTTTCTTTTTAACTGGAATTTATAATTGCCCCTAATTATAGGACATATTTTACATGTTCCCTTTGTGAGGCTGAAAAAAGGCGGAGTCCTGTCCACTCCAGTCACAAGAGCTATAACCTTGACATTTTAATTAGATATTATTTTGAAATATGTAAAAGAGATTTAATACTCACCAAAACATATCACTGCTCGTGCAGTTTACCCAAGAAAATAAAATGATACACAATTTGAAAATAATCAACCCTTCAAAGGAACTCTGGAAACGCTGGAGGGTAAATGTAAGAAGACATCGCTACCATGAACATGGATTTTCTGATGTTTTCTCTAGGCGAAGTCCCTTCTTTGGAGTAGTGTAGTGTCAGTGGCCTCAGATCAGACAAAGGAGGTGGGGTTAAATAATTTATGGGTCCTGTACACCCATCCTGCAGATAAAAGGAGAGGTCAGAAGAGGGTCAAGAATCTTTTCTTTGAAAGGAATTTCTGGTGCTCTATTACCTGGCTGTACGAGGCTTGGCCATGGGAAGCAGACAAAATTGCCAGGCAAAATTTGGGATCTTGGGGGTGGGATGGGATGTGGGTAAGGGGAGATGGGGAGAGAAAAGTGAGAAGGGGAGGATGGGGGGAACTTGGGGAAACAGGATGATTGGGATAAAGGAAGGTTGGATAGGGGAGCAGGGAAGCACATATCTTAGTTAAAGGAGCCACCTTAGGGTTGGCAAGAGACTTGAACCTAGAGTGGCTCCCAGGTGCCCAAAGCGATGTCCCCAGTTAGTTCCTTGGGCAGCTGAGGATAGGGAAACTGAAATGACCTTATCCTATAGCAATACTGACGAATATCTTGCATATCACCATAGAACCTTCATCTGGCGATGGATGGAGATAGAGATAGAGACCCACACTGGAGCACTGGACTGAGCTCCCAAGGTCCCAATGAGGAGCAGAAGGAGGGAGAACATGAGCAAGGAAGTCAGGACCGCGAGGGGTGCACCCACCCACGGAGACAGTGGGGCTGATCTATTGGGAGCTCACCAAGGCCAGCTGGACTATGACTGAAAAAGCATGGGATAAAACCAGACTCTCTGAACATGGCGGACAATGAGGGCTGATGAGAAGCCAAGGACAATGGCACAGGGTTTTGACCCTACTTCATGTTCTGGCTTTGTGGGAGCCTAGCCAGTTTGGATGTTCACCTTCCTAGACATGGACGGAGGGGGGAGGACCTTGGACTTTCCACAGGGCAGGGAACCCTGACTGCCTGTTGGACTGGAAAAGGAGGGGGAGAAAGGTGGGAGGAGGGGGAGGGAAATGGGAGACTGGGAGGAGGCGGAAAGTTTTTTTTTTCTCAATAAAAATTTAAAAAAAAACAACCCCTTTGGTTCTCTTCTCCCTAGATGCCCTGCTCTCTCATGCTGAGGTAGAGTAACAGTGAGGGACAGAGCAGAGCACAAACAACTGTCTCTTCCTGAACTTGCCTGCCTAGATCAGCCCAGAGTTGCATGAGATGAAATGCATGCATTACTGAAGATGTAAGGAAAATCCAGGACCAAGAACCCTAGAGTTCTCCATCAAGATGGGAGCTCATCATCCTTCAGAATCTCGAGGCCTTCCCCCAAATGAAGAGCTTCTAGATTAAGTCTCTTGGGACTTGATATGTTGACAGAATTTTCTCTCCTGCACAGTCCTTCAGTCTTTCAGTCCCAAAGAAACACAAAGAGGCCTACCTTAATTATAAAGTGGTTGGCCTAATAGCTCAGACTTTCTTATTAACTAACTCTTACATCATACATTAACCCATTATCCTTGTCTGTGTTAGCCATGTGGCTTGGTACCTTTTATCAGTGCAGCATTCTCATCTTGCTTCCTCTGCATCTGGGTGACGACTACAGACCCCGCCTTTCCTCTTCCCAGAGTTCTCCTGTTCTGGTTGCCCTGCCTATACTTCCTGCGTGGCTATTGGCCAGTCAGCATTTTATTAAACCAATACAAGTGACAAATCTTTACGAGGTAGAAGACCATTGTCCCACAGCATTGAATGAGGAGACTAGATCAGTGGTAAAAGGGGAATGTTGCTTCCTATGAGGTTCCACATCAGTGATCCTCAACCTTCCTAATGCTGCAGCCATTTAATACAGTTTGTTCCTCATGTCATGGTGACTTTCAACCATAAAATTATTTTCATTGCTTTTTCACAACTGTAATTTTGCCACTGTTATGAATCCTAAAGTAAATATCTATTTTTCTAATGGTCTTAGGTGACCCCTATGAAAGGATCATTTGGCCACCAAAAGGGTTTTGACCCCCAGATTAAGAACTGCTGTTCTATATGGTAGATTCTGCCCTAGTATTTTTGGCTGCTGTTCCCTGGAGAGTCAACATGAACTAAAATGTGTATTTAAAGTATGGCTTATCCAAATGTGCCATAGTTTGGAGTCCCACCATCCACTGGATGACTTTCTGCCAAGGTCATAATATAAGGAAGAAGCAATAGGAACAAAAAAATTTTACATAGTTCCCTCACACTAGTCTCGGCAGGCATCACACACCTCAGCCAAGACCCATCAGAGAGAGATGGCCTCTGCTTTTCTTACTTGGATGTTGGTATAACCACAATCCCTAACAGAAACAATTGAGGAAGACAGAATCTATTTGACTCATGGCTTTAGAGTTTTGTCTGTTGTGTGAGCTGGTGGGAACCTCTCAGTCTGTCACTGCTGGTGTTCAAATGAAAGAAGACTAGGCAAAGATGACAACCAGGAGTGGATATAACCTTCAAAGGTCACCCTCCCCCCAGAGATATACTTCTGCCAGATAGACCCCACCCCTAAAAAGTCCAATCATTTGTTGGGGGCTGATTGTTAAAAACAGGAGCCTGTGAGGACCTCATCATTTCCATGTCTTGTCCAAGGTCATGGCTGGCTGGCTGCCTGTGCAATGCTTATATGGGCCCTTGTGTCAGTGGTGTCTCCCAAACGGAGTCCAAGAGCTGTGTTAAATCATAGGGCCTGGTCAAGATTAGGAAATTCCAGGGTTGCCTGGTGAGAGCAGAATCAGACAGAAATATGAAGGCTTTGAGTCTGTAGACCTGGCCACCTTGTCTTCTCACAGGAGACCTGGCCCTGTTGTCTCCTTGTTGGAGACTAAAACCCTTTCTCTTCTCTTGGAAGACCTGACCCCACCCTCTTGGCTGCCCTGGGAAAGCAGATCAGTCACATGGGTATAAAATCCACAATCTGAAACTTGAAGTAGTTGGGGCACAGATGGAGCAGGTAGAGAAAAGATTTCCCTTTATTCTGTTCCCTGACTTAGCACTCACTGCCCTTCCATTGGACAGTGTTTCTGAGTTACACAATGAGAGACACGAAAAGGTCTTATCCCCATGCATTGTTCTCCCATCCTGCCTTGCTGGCTCCTCATGTGCCATCTCACCACACAGACAGTGATGGAGAACAGAAATTGCTGCTTTAGGTTATTATTGGTACTGTTCATCCTAGGGTACCAGTGCCTTGTCATCCCTGCTTCCTCACCTGCCCTGCCATGCAGGGTTATTGTTCTCTGGAGAGGAGGAAACCCATGAAGCAATTGTTGGGAGATGATGTAGATGGATTCTTCCCATCATCTCCCTGCCTGCCCATCTTGCACATGGGAAGTGCTCCCCAACTAGGGAAGAGATGCTGGAAAAATGTTCCCAGGGGGAATGCAGGGTAGGGACATATCTCCCAAAAACCCATTTGTGTCTCGGCTGCAACTGTCTTTTCTGCACGCACCCCAGCAGAATTTCCTGTGGATTTCAGATCATTCTTTATTTCCAATTACACTCTTGTTCACATTATCGATTGGGAGGATACAAATGTTGAATGACAAGAGAGGCAGAAGAAGGAGGGAGGGGGAGAAGAATTCCATTTTGCCTGGAGGAGAAGATACTGAAATGCCACCCTGCGCAGCATCTCTGAAGCGTTCATCAATGTGGCAGAGGCTGGCTCAATTATCTTTGTGTCAGATGATTATCTGAGAGCTTAATTTAATCTCCATTATCCTCCCCCGTCATATTTCAATTAAATCTGCTATCAGAGTGTTAACACATCTTTGAACCTGCTATTTCTTCAGTTAATTTTCCACTAAGAGGTGCTGGAGAGTAACAGATGTCATAATTATGCAATTATTAAGTGTATCTGACACTCGTTCTCTCAGGATTTTGTGGCTGGGGTAAGGAGCGTTGGAAAATTAATCTGATGGCAATATGCTTCCGTTGTGATCCGTAACACCACTACAGGCTGGGGGCTGTCCTCCTGCTGTTCCCGAGGCTGCCACCAGGAAAGATGCAAGATTAACCGGTTGTGCGGCAGGTTCCGTTCACTATCCCACATCTGGAGAGCTGGATGAGTTCGTTAGGCCCCACAGATGAGAGGCAGTTTTAGTTTTTCTAACCTTCTGTGAGTCCTCGGCAAGTACAGCAGGCAGATCTCAGGGTACTGTGGGAAGAGGCAGCAATGTGATGGACAAAGTTAACCTTGACTTTGCAGTATTGGGGTTTGGTTAGGAACTGGTTATAAGCTATGGCCTTGACTGCATCACATCCTCTGTCTGCATTTTTATTCCATAATGAACAAGCAACTGACTGCTCCTCCAAGTACTCCATGAAAACCCTTACAAGATATCTATTCTCTCCCTCTTACACATGCATGAGAGAGAGAGAGAGAGAGAGAGAGAGAGAGAGAGAGAGAGAGAGAGAGAGAGAGAGAGAGAGAAGTTTAATCTTAGTTATCTCTGAAAGGTTCATAGACCACAAGCCCATGGCATGTCTCTTCCCTTCTGTCTTTGCTTTCTGGTCTCCATGATCTGAGCAGCTGTACGGCTGTCGCATAATTGCAGGTTCCTATGACACTCTATCGATGTAAACCAAAAACCCCCAGAATGGTGAGCTAAAACATACCTCCCTTTTTGAATTTGATTTTCAGGTGGTGTTTTACCACAGTAAAACAAAGCTCTTTCTCTCTCTCTCTCTCTCTCTCTCTCTCTCTCTCTCTCTCTCTCACACACACACACACACACATTCTTCTTCTCTCTTTCCCTCCTCTTCCTTCCTTCCTTCCTTCCTTCTTTTTCTTTTCCACACACACTTCTAATTATTTAAATTCTTAAAACCATCCAACTTGAGGTATGACGAGATCTCTGTCTGCTGTGCATCTGTAACTCCTAGCTATTAAGACCAAATGGCCATTGGGACTTCAAAGCACGACTCTGCCATTTGCTAACAAGACCTTGGGCAGAGGGCTCACCCTTCTGATCTTCCATTCCTTTTCCTGTAGCATAGAGATAGTATGCTGAAACTAATTTCAAAAGATTGCTGAGATGCTTAACTCTTCTGTTTGCCACTGTCTAGTTGTATACGTGGTTCATGCATAGGAAAGGTGCTAAAAAATACAAAGAAGTTGAAGTTAGGGAAAGAGTTGCAGTCTGGGTGTGACTGAGTGTCTTTGGGAATCTCTTTCTTATGTGATGCAGTGTTTGGAATACGCCTTAATAACCCAACTGTGTCCATGAAGGGCATCAAGTCTTATTCAAGATCTAAAGAGACTTGTCAAAGCACAATTCCCACTACTGATGCAGTGTGGCCCAAAACTACGCTCGGTCTCCTCATCCATGATTCATCCACCAGGCTACCAGATCATCCTCCCACTGCTGCTCCCCCAATAAATCCTCTTCTATCCTCAGTACTGCCCAGGCAGATAAGAGGTAAGACATACTTGCCTATGGCACAGGTGATATGCTTGTGGATGGACCCAAAGCTCTTTGGTCAATGGGAATCTTAGATTAAAAATGACCCCCTAGCTCCAGCCCAAGGTTCTAGTTAAACTGAGAACATAATAAAAGCAGCTTTTTGTGTGTGTGTTTATGGATCTTTGTGCCCAAGGGCTTCTGAGATGGCTCTGGGATCCCTCAGAAGACATGTAAAAAAGGACCATTTGCCAGGTGTGGTAGTGCAAACCTTTAGTCCCAGGTCTCGGGAGCCAGAGCGGTTGGATCTCCATGAGTTCAAGCCCAACCTGGTCTGCAGAGTGAGTTCCAGGTCAGCTAGGACTGCTTCACAGAGAAACCCTGTCTCAACAAAACAAAACAAAAAACCAACAAACCAACAAAAAGCTTGAGCCCTCAGATGCCATGAGTCAAAGTCTGTCCTCCCTCCCTGCATTTCTTCCCATCAGGTGCTTTGGTTACCCTGGTGAAAAGTGAACAAAAGAGGTATTTCTTGTTTCTAATTTCTCATGCAAAACTGGGTGTTTGGTTGTGAAAAGCTTCCTCTCATATGGGTGGAATCCTAGATCCTGTCTGAAAATAGTCATTACCTTTTCTTTTATTTTTGTGGGGATGGGGGTGGGGAGTGGGGGGGGTACCAAGATTATCCAGAAAGGGTTCGTCGCCTGTGCTCATTGGAGCTCCACAGTTAAGTGACATGGGTTCAGTCTCTGACATACTGGCATCTTGAGATGGTATCCAAGTCCAGAAACTGGATGACTTAAAGAAACGGTGTTTTCTTTGTTAGGGAGGCCAGAAGTTTAGAGTCATGACGTTGGGAAAGACATCTTCCCCCTGAAATCTGTGAGAGAAGTCTCTAGGACTCTTGAGCATAGGCACTTTGTTGACAAGTCTTGGCTTATCCATACCTTACCTCTGTCTTGCACCTGTTGTCACATGGTCCTTATATCTGCATAGGTCTCTCTGTGTGTCTGCCCCAACTTCCATCGTGAATGTATGGAGGGCTCGCCCTACTCTATTGTCTTGCTCTTAACTAATTCTGCCTGCAGAGACATTGGCATTCAGAGACATCAGGATCAGGATTACAACGTGAGGGACACACTAGAGACGGGGGAGGTCCAGCAAGGAGAGGACTTGTTTCCCTGCCCTCCCTGGGAAGCACAGTTCCTACCACAGAGCTCTTAACAGCCTCTAGGGTGCTGGTCATTTGGCCTCAGTCCCCTCATGGTGGGAAACTTTCCTGATTGGCCATCTCTATTACTTTACTGAGTCCCTGTCACTAACTTTGGTCCTGGTACTGCTTGAGGATACCATGTGCTGCGGGTCAGGAAGTTGTCTTGCTGTCTGTGTCCTGGGTCCCACAGAGCAGAGCAGAGCGATTTCAAATGCTTATGCAGATAAAAGTCAGGGATGCAGATGGTAAAGTTTTGAAGTGGTTCAGGGCCTGCCTAAGATGCAGCATTTTTCAAGAGGCTGATGCTGCAGGACCAGACAGGATGCTGCCTCCAGTCTCAGGCCAAGGGGAGCCCACGTGAGACAGGCAGGAGCTAAGCAGGCATGTGAGCTTTATTGTGTCTAGAGTCCCAAGCCTGGCCAGGTCCCCGCTCTAGAATAATGTGGCATGGGGCTCTTCTGGAGCAGGAAGTAAAAACTTCAACATATTTGTGTGTACTTTTGCCCTAGGATTTGAGAGCCCAGGGAAAGAAAGTTTCTGGAACCAATGAGCTTGCAGCCAGACTGAAAGGCATAGGGGTGACTCCTTTTCAAAACAAATCAAAACAAACAAACAGCCTTTGGATTTTGAAAGAAGATTTTAACTGTTTCCCAGTGAGGCTTTAAACTCATTCTAGAGCTGATATAGACCTTGAACTTCTAATCCTCCTGCTTCAGCCTCCAGAGTATCGGGGATCACAGGCTTGCCTCACCAGGCTTGGCTGAACTACCTCTTTTAAATAAATCTCTGCCCTGAGAAAGAAAGTAATCATTGCCATCTATCTCAAATGTCACTGCAATTCCCTGGCAACCATTCTTGGAGGGACCAATTTAATTGCATCTCTACCTTCTGTGTCCAGAACCCAGCGTCCCATGCTTCTCACTTTTTGCAGCTCCTACTCTGTATTATGGCAAGACTAGAAGAAGAAACGGCTAGCAATTCAACCCTCACACAGCAGTCAAGTGCTGAGATACAAGAGTGCCAGTCGGCAGTAGACTAGAAAGGAAAGGCAAAGACCTGCTTCTTCATCACAGAGCATTTGAGAAGCACCTTCTAGAAGGTCTCAAGCCAAGGAAGGAGGTCCTAGAAGTCCTAGGTCAAGACCTGTAATAGACTAGGGTCTCTGAGGTTGGACTGCCTCACCAGTAGTCACTCTGACTTCCCAGTGTGGATTGTCAAGTTGGGGTAAGCGTCAGGGGCTACATGCATATCATCCATATTTAAGCTGGTGCGTTTTGCAGCCACTTAGAAGGGTCTTGGTTTAGAGGCAGCAGAGAGTTACGAGGAAAACATAACCTTTGCCTCAGAGAGTTTCCATACCCATGTGTCATCACCACGAACCACATAGACCCGAACGGTCTCTCTCTTCTCATTGTATAACCCCCTTTCCTTCCCAGTCGCCTTTCTCTGTTGCTTGATTGCCTTTTCTCCCTTTCTGCTTTAGCTTCTTATTTTCTGAAAAGCAATTGAGTGAAAGACTGCTCTGTCAAAGGTTTCATATACAAGAAATTACTATTTTTATGTCCCCTCCCTTAGGGTATGCTCAAGCACAATCCATACTTTTGTGGGCATTTTTTCCCCTATAATATGTTTGTAGCCAGAATGTGGAACCAGCTTCAAGAAAATTAAACAGAACAAGGGGAGCCATGTGCCCCACAATTAAAGGAAACACTCCGAGTGGCAGTAGGCGCCCAACAGGACAGTGGGCCTTGCCAAACAGCCAGTGTGCAGCCAGAAAACATGCCAAGCCTCCCTGATTTGTAATGGGATTTTTTTTCCATATTTAGGTAAATTAATGTAATTATTTAATGCCTCCTGCAATGGTAATAGGATTGTGCTTGGGCCCTTTCGACATATGGTGCTGGCAATAGAATCCTCTTTGAGGGAGGGAACGGGGTGGGGGATGAAAGCCCAGATCACAGTCGCTGGTTTTGATGTTGGAGGTCTGCTTGGCCCTTGGCCGGCTTGGGGTGTGAAAGAAATGGGGCAATGGATTAAGGTCCTTTTCACAAGCCAGTGGGCGCAGCAGGCACATATGCCACCCACTGCCATGATCCGTGCTTGCTCCCCAGTGATCCCACAGGCTCATTAGGGAAGACTGGCTTTCGGACTGGGGACCCCCATGTTCAGTCTCTTCCCTATGACTTCATGGAAAGGAAGCAACCGAGTTTCTTTTCTTTTTCCTAGTCACCCTCATTTTCAAGGATACCGACTGTTTTAGTTTTCTCTTGCAGTAACAGAATATTTGAGACTAGGTAATTAGTAAAGAACAAAGGTTTATTTAGCTCATGGTTCTGGTTTAAGATCGATCAAGTGTGCCATTTGCAACATCTGTTCATATTCTGGTTAGTGCCTGGTAATGTTTCAGCTCAATGGAAACGATAAGGCTGAACAGGCACCTACCGAAGAGAGAACACAGAAGGGACCTTGCTTAATCTAACTTAGTCTGAAACTAAGCTAACTTAAGCTAACTTAGTCCTGGAAGAACAAAAACTCACCCAGGAAGGGCCTTAGTCCATTCACAAGAGTTCTGCTCTCATGACCCAAGCCCTATTCAGCTCCAGATCTCGTAACTGTTTCACTGAGGATTTAAGATCCCAGAACATGAACTTTTGAGTGACATTCCTCACCACAATATTACCATTTCTCTTTCTGACTCATACGTAAGGCTACCTTAAAGGCTGTATTATATCAAAATAGGTACTTTTATAGCACATTTATTCTGCATCCATCCATCTATCCACCCACCCATCCGTCTACCCAGCCATCCATCTACCCATCCCCCACCCCATCCACTCATCCATCCATCCATCCATTTATACCTTATCTATCCATCCACCTACCCATTCATCCATCCATTTACCCATCCATCCATCTATCCATCCATCCATCCACCCATCTATCCATCCACCCACCCATCCGTCTACCCACCCATCCATCATCCATCCATCCACCCACCCACCCATCCATCTACCCACCCATCCATCTACCCATCCACCTATCCACTCATCTATCCATCCATCCATCCATCCATCCACCCATCCATCCATCCACCCACCCATCCATCTACCTATCCACCTATCCACTCATCCATCCATCCACTCATCCATCCATCCATCCATCCATCCATCCATCCATCCATCCATCTCCATGAAACAACATGCAAACTGTAGTAATGTGCTATATAACAGCTATCTAAATCCTGTCTCAAGAATTTAGAACCATGCTGGGATAGCAGATAGATGTTATTCTGAGGAATACTTATAGACATTGGTAACAATTCCCGTGTTAAGAAGGATTCTGAAAAGCACTGGGGAGATGACTCAATGGTTATAAGCATTGACTGCTCTTCCAGAGGACTCAGGGTTCAATTCTTAGCACCCACATGGCAGCTCATAACTGCCTGTACAGTTTCATGGGATACCGCACCTTCAGGCTGATAAACATGCAGGCAAAACACAGATTTGCATGAAGTAAAAATAAATAAATTATTTTTAAAAAGAAGACATTATTTTTTTTTAAAGATTCTGAGGCTGCATCCTCAGAATACTTAGGAGAAGAGGGCAATATTATTCTTACTGAAAATTAATAAAGGGCAAAAAGGTGATATTCCTCAGTCAGTCCTGGGGATTACATCACACGCTGCTATAATAATAGGTGCCCTAACATAATGGGAGCTTAGTTTGTACTTCAAGTCTTCCTAACTGGCAGTTGGCTCACTTCCATGTGGTCATTGAAGGATACGGTCTCTTTCCAGTTGGGGACCTGGTGATTTCTGGTCACTACACCTTTCTGTAGGAAGCCTCGGAGGGGGATATGTGGGTAGTTAGAGTTACTCATGACTGTTTATGTTCCCTTGGTGACAGTCCAGGGCTCCCCTAGCTGCAGGATACACAGGGAAAAGCAGTCCTAGCTATGACATGGCTCCCTGCCAGCACTTTCCCTTCACCTTCAGCATTCCTGAGATCTACCCCACAAACAGCACCCCGGTCCCTTCCAGTCCAGCCTGCTTGAGTGTCCGCTACCAGCCTGGCCCTTTTACCCGGTCCATCCCTGTACACCGTTTTGCCCCAGTGTCTTTGATTTAAAAACTGCTGGATGCCAAGAGTCTTTTGCTGTACTGTAAGCATCTGCCAATTGCTTAACACATGTGACGCAAGGCAGTGCTGTGTACCGTTGCAATTCTCCGTTCACCAGGGGTGGAGAACCACACGTGTTCAGTGCAGAGAAGCCCATGCCAGGCCTCGGTACAGAGAGCTCAGAGTGAGGTGCTAGGTAAAGGACGTTCACAAGAGCAGCGCTGGAGGGAGCTTGCAGAGCTGTGGTAAGCCTGTGGTGGACCCAGCATGTCTCCTGACTTTGAGAACGTAGAACCCGTGTCTTTGGCACTGCAAGTCTAAGATGTGCTTTTGAGAACCTTTTGAAAATCACACATACACACACACACACACACACAGAGAGAGAGAGAGAGAGAGAGAGAGAGAGACAGACAGACAGACAGACAAGAGAGAAAAGAGAAGAGAGCAGCTAGCCGGCTGGATCCTGGGTTAAGAAGACTCAGAGATATTGAGGAAGGGTCATAGCCTAATTCTTAGGTAATGACAGTCACTTCCAATCTCATCCCACCTGCTGTTCAGTAGAACTGGAGACCTCCCAGATCATTCATGCTCTGGGTTCTGCCTGGCGCTGTCAGGAGTGGCTGTTGAGGGAACACAAGAGCACAGCCATAAAGCTCTCTGGAACTCTACCCTGGGGAGAAGCCCAGCCCAGGGCTTTGTTTTGCCACACCCCTCACTGAGACAGGGCCTTTACAATGTCAGGTCTGAAGCTCTGGGCTGCTTCCATAAACACGCTCTTCGACCAGCACCTGCAGCACAATATAAAATTAACTTTACTGTACCTTGTAAGCCATATAGAGTCTTTATTGTACAGGGCCACATCAGATCTTTTCATAAATGCTAGCAGATAATTTTTATCTAATTTCATTAGCTGTGGTTAAACTTTTTTTTAAAAAAAAATTAACTCCTTTAGTTGCTAATTACCAGCCCCTCAGCACCTCCGTCACTCTGCCAGAGAGGCTCCCAGGACACTGCTCTGGGGCCAAGTCTCTCTTACTCTGGTTTCTACCGTCTCGCTCTCAGCCTGGAGATAGCAGCTTCCCCATGTCTCGACTCCTTGTGGATTCATGGTCCAAATAGTCAGGGGGATCTGCTGATGTGCTCCGTTGTGCACACAAGCACCCTACAGCTGTCTCGACAACAGGGGCAGCAGAGGGACTCGGGCACGAGGAAGGCAGCGCTCGGTGCAGATCCAAGCCCTCCTGTCTTGCTCTGAGAGCATGGCCACGTGGCAAGCTGTCTGAACTTGCATGCTCACTTCTAAAGTGGGGGTGCTCACCCCTGGCTGTGGTGGGGTGAAAACAGAATAATCTTTCTCTGTCTGTGAGACATCAGGAACCTGTTAGGATACAGTGACGGGTCCAGTCTCACAGCTTCAAAACAACCTGTGTTTATTTATCTCTGAGTCCAAGATGACCATCTTCCCATACGAGGATGTGAGGATCCAGGCTTCCGCAGTCTTGAGGGCTTGGCTTCTACTGTTGTGGGAGAGGGAATGGCCGAAGAAACTACAGGAGGCTGCCTGGCCTGACTTGGGCAGAGTGGAGCTACGGTCTCTGCTCACTCTTACACGGATATGCACGGGTGGAGGTGAGCACACGGAGAGTTTAGAGCAGCTATATGGAGAGAAGAGCCTCGGACAGATGTTGACATGAAAAGCTGCTGTGACAGTCAGAGGAAGCGAGGAGTGAGAGCTCAGCCCCTTCCGTCTCTGGAGCCCATTCTCCTCCAGAGCCAAGTCTCATGCTCTGATGGCATCCCCAGGTGCCCTTCACTGCCCAGTCTCTTGGTTTGTGCCCAGTGCACCCAGGCCTTCCTCCTGTCACACACTGTTGCATTCTGGGGAGGAAGATGAGACTTCGAGAGGCTACTACAAGACCAGAATGTATGACTGGAAAAAGTGAAATTTGATCACTGGGAAATGGGGCAGCATGGGGCAGTTCAATCTCTTTTTTTTCCCTTTCTCAGTCCCCAGCATGCAGAACCCCCTTGCAGCCCAGGGCAGCCTGCTTTATCATCTGTGGTGTGCTACTCAGAAGAACTATAGCACCCAGGGCACCACACTGCATGCTTTCAAGCAGCTTGCTTCTCACCCTCACCAGTCTGGGCTTGAGCATCCCAACATCACCCATTCATAGTCTCTCTCTGCACCTTCTCTTTATCCCCTCCTTCCTTGTTCCCTCCCTCCTCCCTTCTCCCACCTTCTTCCTGAGATCAACTGTACCCAAGGTTTTGTATATTTGTAAATACCAAGTAGTTATGGCCTCACTGACCTACAAGCCCACCAAAGTGCCTCATCTCAATCTCAGACCTTGTCTTTGTTGTTGTTGTTCTGTTTGCTGGTTGCCTAGGGCAGTGGTGATGTCCTTCCCTTGATTGTCTTTCTAGTGTGGTTCATTATACTCTCAAATTTCTTTTTTTCCTTTAATTTCTGGCATTGCTGGGGTATTGGGGATCAAACCCATAACCTTGTGAATGTTAGCAAAACCCTCTGTCAACTGAGATGCCTACCCAGGCTCCAAGTTTCTGAACATTGAATAGTTTCTGTTACTGTAGCAAAATACCTGGGCCTGGGCTCTTATAAAGAAAAGAGGTGGTCATACTTCTGGAACCTCAAAACCATGTTGCCACTCTCCTCTCAGCTCTGAGGGATCCCTTTCCTGGCCTATGAAAGGGAAAGGACTGCGTGCAGGAGACACGGAATACACAGAGGGAGTTTGTTTGCAACCCACTTTCCAGGATTATGTCAGTCCTTCCTGAGGACAGCACCCTAGTGAACTGAAACCATTCCACAAGGTCCCATTTTATTTTTTTTAAAAAAAGGTTTCACCACTTCTCAACAGTGCCACACTGGGATTCTGCTTAGCACATATGAACCCTTGGGAGACACACTGTCTTAGGTAGGGTTTCTACTAATGTGAAGAGACACCATGACCATGGCAACGTTTATAAAGGAAAATATTTCATTGGGCTAGCTTGCAATTTCAGAGGTTTAGCCCATTATCATCATGATGGGACATGGTGGGCATGCAGACATGGTGCTGGAGAAGGAGCTGAGAGTTCTGCATCTTGATCCACAGGCAACAGGAAGTGAACTGTCTACCGCATTGAGCATAGCTTGAGCGTAAGAGACCCTCAAAGCCAGCTTCTATAGTGACAAATTTCCACCAACAAGGCAAGGCCACACCTCCTAATAGTGCCACTCCCTTTGAGGCTCGTTTTCTTTCAAACCACCACACACACCAAGCCATTTCACTACCATACTGCTATGGCTTGTGGTTCTTGAATGAAGCATGTTTCACTATCACCTGAAGACCATTCTCTAGGCTCTTCCTTCTGCACAAAGCCCCCTTTTCTCTAGAACTGAGTCCTCCTTCTCCATATTTCTATTTATAACCTCATTCAGATGCCTCTTCCTCAGGCAAACATAAATGGGCTCATGCCAGGTTCTCACAGAGTTCTGATTCTGCTTCAATGGTGTCCCATCTTCATCCTGCAGCCTTACGTTGTCTGTAATTACCTATTTGTATGACTCTTCATATCATACCTGTTTTCCATACCTGACTCTAAGCGTAATGGTACATAAAATGGCATTGCTTCATTTTACTCCCGTGCTCTTGCCGGCACCTGATGCATCTACCATAAGGAATCCCAAGAAATACTTGTTGAGTTTTCTAGCACCTGCCCCATGGGCCTCGTTTGCCCCTGACCCAGAGGGAGATGATACACACTAACTACCAGGGCCTCCCCATACAGCCTGCAAGTCTGTGATTAGACACAAATTAATGTCTAATTAATCCACAGAGTAAATTTGCATTCTTACACTCCCATTTTGGGAACATTTGTCCTTTAAATCTGCCCCTGGGATATTTGGAGGCAGACAGGAAAGGTTTCCATAGTAGCCGTGTACATGTGCCTGTTTCTGTCTTAATGAAATGTCATGGCTAGTGATCAGGTTTAACCAGGACATTGAACGCTGTTTAGACTGGACCCTCTCAGTCTCTGTCTCTCTCTCTCCAGTGTGTGTGCATGGGTGCATGTGTGTGCATGTGTGCATGTCGGAATACGTATCATGTGTCTGGAACTTCTTTTAAATTCAGAACAGGTAACCTCATGACCTCATGATGGGGACTTAGACAAGACTTGAGGTGCTGGGATCTGAAAATGATGAAACATGCCATGCATTTAGATTCTAAAACCATTCCCAGATCTTTACCCAACCCACCCCTGCAGTTCCCTGGTGATGTGACACCTAGAAGTTATCGTCCTGTGCAGAAAAGGGGACACTAAGAGAGAGGGAAGCATTGTACCCAAGACTTGTCCTCAGACCTGTGCTGTGGATGGTGCGTGCTCCCGAGACTGTACCAAGAAGAGCTCCTCGAGGAAGCAGTGGCTGAGGAGGTAAGAGGTGGGTGAGGCTCTGTCTCTTCCCACTACGTTTTGCCAGAGCTTTCAACTGTATCTTACAGCGATGGCTGTGTCTCCAGTGTGGGATCGGGACACCCATGTTGTATAATGTTCTTATAGGACCAGGCATCTTATTGGCAACTATAGCAATGTCTAGCAGTCAGTCCTGCGCCTGGGCACAGTTGGTAGCAAAATACTTTTGAGCGTATGCGAATCCTGTCTCTTATTCTCCTCTCTGTTTCCTTGTTCAGAATTCCTGTTCTGTGAGTTATCCCCACAGCTGTGGTCCAATATTTAGATCTAATAAGATGGTTTAATACTAAAAAAAAGTTAGTTTTATGGCTGAACGTTTGTGCATACAGGAACATCACTAAATATTTCATAGCTAGACATACCCCTCACTGTTCCTGTCTGCCGCCCTGAATGATGGCTGTATGAGGTCAAAGCTAATGAATGCCAAAGCTGGATTTGAACCCTTCTTGTCACTATTCTATCACTATTTCCTCCAAAATGCTCCCTGGCTCTGAGCTCCTGAGTGCCAAGGACTTGCCACAAAATTGTACACAACCCTCATGATAAGCTCCTGCCAACATGTCTGGGATTTAGTGGGCGGTGACCGTCCAAGGGATGTGCTAACTTTCCTTTTCCGCGTGGATCAGGATGCAAGATGGACTTCTCTCCCCACCCCCAAATCTACCCATCCTCCTGGGGCCATTCAGCTGACAGCTGTGGAGAGGACAGCCTGCTGAAAAAGGGTCCATAATTTCCCTCTGGCAAGAGACCGAGGTCCAACTTTGGAGAGGACAATTAGTGTGCTCTCAGCTGGAACAATGGGGGTAGCAACAGATGCTTCTTGTCCCAGGGATGCTGGGAGCGGCAGCCTCCTGCTAATCGGAGGCTTTCTTCCCGGCCCAGGAAACCTGGCAGCTATGCCCGGGCTTAGAGGGGGTGGGCTGGCTGTAGGCTGGAAAGTGTCTCTGTCAGAGTAAGCCTGAGGACAGAAACCCCTCAGTGCAGCCGCCACCCTCCTCAGATGGCTGCCCCACCACACGGCTTTCCTCTTGGCTGAGGATGTGCCCAGAATTACTGTTCTACGAAATAGGGTCTGGACACATTCAGAAAGTGTTGCCAAATTAGTCCAAGCCAGACATCCAGGGCCAGTTAATGTGAGTTTGAACCCCAGTATTGCCATTGGCTAGCAGTTGTCCTTAGAAAAGAAATCCCCAACAATCACTAATTCTCAAGTTCCCCATTTCTACAACGAGGGAAGTAATAGTGTGCACACCAAAGATTTGTCTGGAGAGAAGAAATCGAATAAAGTGTGGAAAACTCGACTTTACAGTGGATGTGGTAAAAACAGTTTTGGGGATCTCTATATACCCAGGACTACTTTGGGGCTTTCTGTATAACCCATGGTAACATGTGCATGGCCCTAGGTTTATTTGAACATCAACAAAGTGCACAGGTATACACACACACATGCATACATGCACACACACACACACATGGAGGGTAGGGAAAGCCTTTTATTTTATATAATATATGCTAATCCATATATATATATATATATATATGTCAATCAATCAATGTCATTTATCTACCTAGTCCTATTTCTTCAGTAGTACCCAATCCATGACCCAGTTCACATTATCATTGACAACAGCAAGGTGATGAGAACCAGAAAAGAAAGAAGGGCATCATGTGGCTTAAGGTCAGGAGGGGGCCCTTTGAGTAGAGCATTGGAGACTCCCTGGGAGGAGGAATACATGTGGTGAGACCTGGAAGACAAAGAGGAGGGGGCAGGTGAGGTCTGTAGAGAAGGAAGAGAAGGGTGTGGCAACAAATCAGAGGGGCCAGGAGAGGTACACTGCTTGCCTAAAGATAAGGGGGTCCTGGAAGAACACACATTCAGCCTGGGAAACCTGGATGGGAGGCAGGGCGGTGTTTTAATGTCGGAGGTAGCCATGGGAGTTTCCATGCACAGACTCTAGAAAAACCATTGAGATCCACTTTCTCTATGGAAGTGAGATTTTCATTCCCCGCCAGGCTCCCTTACAATATGTGAGAGTCTTACGAAATATAGCAAAGGGAAGTATTCAGATAGAGAGTGTGTCGGGTTCAGGTAAGTGGTGGTTTTAGTGAACAGGAAGACCAACCAAAGGCCATGCATTTGCAGCACAGCTCCTCTTGCACAAAATGCAAATTCGCCATCATGTGTCGCATGACTCTTTCAGACCCGTTCTTCACTAGCCTTCGGAGAAGACGGTTCCACAACAGCCATGCAGAGAGCTGCTCTTTGTCTGGCCTTGGTAGCCCTGGCAATACCTCCTACATGGATTTCTTTCAGCTTCCAGCGCCTGCAGATCAAAGACCTGTCCAGGAGAACCCTTGGAGCAGTATCAAGAAAGTGGGACCACAGCTGCCACCCTTTCCTCTCTCCATAGCATCAGCCTTCAGAGATCTATCACTGGCTTAGCTGGGATGGGAGTATTTGGATATGCTTGAGGGCAGAAACGAATGGTGTTCTTAGTGCATAGAACTAGGAGGTCCCTGATCTAGGAGACCCAGTTCATGCATCGGGCATGTTTCACTCCTCATCCTATCTCACCCTCTTAGTGCATCTGCCTTTGCTTTAGGGCATTGCTGCTCTGGCAGCAGCGACATGGTCACAGATATTGTTAGGAATTTTATTTTCGTTTTAATTTTTTTGAGACAGGGTCTCTCTGTGTAGCCCTGACTGTCCTGTACCTTGTTACATAGACCAGTCTGACCTCAAACTTTCAGAAATCCACCAGCCTCTGCCTCCCTAGTGTTAGGATTCAAGTTGTGTTAGTAACCTTAAAGGAAGAATGATCAACGGCTGATCCTCCACCGTTTCCTGGGAGTCTTGCTGATTCAGGGTTTCCATAGACGCCAGAATACGCCAAGTCCATCCTATGGACTTTTGACCTATCTAAGGGTCCCCAACACCATTTGCTGCCCTGTCCTGTGCATTATTCCTGCTTTATATTAAAGCTCAGAAGGATGGGTTATAAATCCATTGCTTCTAATAGACTGCGGCAGGTGCTCAGGGATGCAGACCGGCAGACCTCTCTAGACCTGTAACTTCTGTACTTTGATTTCTGCCACCGTATATGCATGAATTAGGACGGAAAGGGGCTTTAATATGTCTCCAGCCACTCCTCTTTCTAAGAGTCCCTAGCACCCAGACCAGTGCTTTGGCTCAAAGGCAGTGGGCGCTATGGAGAAGTCAGAGCAAACGCTCTCTGCATGTGGGGCAGGTTTAAATTTAAACCACACAAAGCAGCATTATCTTTTATTTGCCTATTTAATGTATCTAAAATAGATATTTCATGTGAACAAATGGAAACCTTGCTAATAAACATAAACCGTACTCTAAAATCTCTCTTCTAACCCCAGATACCTCTTACCTGCCCAGCGATAGACAGCATTAACTAGTTTTGGATGTAAACTTCTAAGTTTTCTGTGATTTTCAAACCCGTAAATTTGTTCACTTAGAAAAGGGAGTATTTCACAATCAATTCATTGAACATATAGAGAATGTTTCTATTGCTATATAAATATATTCTATGACAAAACACTTGAGATAATCAGCTTAGGCAGAGAAAAGTTGATTGGGACTGGCAGTTCTGAAGAGTCCCGCCGAGGGTCGGTGGGCTCCGTTGCTTTGGAGATGTGGATGGCAGTCTATCATGGCAGGGAGGTGTGGCTGAGAGAAACCACTCACCTCACCGCCAAGAAGCAGAAGAGATGGGGAAAGGCCGCAGGAGTCCACAGTCTCCTTTATGGTTGTATCTCCAATGACCTAAAGATGTCATATGAGACCCCAGCTATTTGAGGGTTCACCATCTCCCAATAGCCAGACATGTTGACCAAACCTTTGTCACATGAGTCAATGAAAGGAACAGGTCCAAACTACATCCAACTGTACCCACTATCCTGCAATTAGCCCATCTTCCCAGCTTCATATGCTAAAGAACCAATGTTGACCAGCGTGTGTACATTATATTGCATCCAACTGCTACATTTGATCCATTCATCTTTCTAGTGTTGATGGAGAGTACTTATTACCTGTTTTTTGTCTGCATAAGCTAAGTTCCAACAAATGACTCCCACAGGTGTTTGTGCCTGCATATTTTTTTTATTAGAATACATATTGAGAATTGAATTCCTGGAGCATACAGCAAGTTTAGTCTTAATTTTAGAGCTATACTCAAGTTAATCAGCCTTCGACGTAATTCCAGTGGTGGCACACCTACCGGTCAGCTCTCTACAGGATCATGTTCCTTACATCTTGACCTCGGTGGGGTTTCAGACCCCATTTTCCTTATTTGTACCCCCATGCAGTTGTTTCTGGTCTTGGCATCTGTACCCATAGCACCAAAATACATGGTGGAGCTGCTGGATACACAAAAGCAATTGATTGGAGAAGTAGTTGGTAGTTTGGTATCCAGTCCACAGACTCTCCAGAGGAGGTTTTGCCTCATGTCTGTTTCTTGATGTAGTGAGATCACTCAGAACCCAGCAGCTGTTAACTGCATCTGAGAAAGGGCTCTGTACATAGATAGAGACAGCCAGGTGATGACACAGACACATTCATCTATCTACTATCTGTCTATCTATCTATCTATCTATCTATCTATCTATCTATCTATCTATCTATCTATCTATCCAATTATCTATCATCTCTATCTATTATCTATCTTCTATCTAATTATCTATCATCTCTATCTATCTATTATCTATCTATCTATCTATCTATCTATCATCCATCTATCTACCTACCTATCTACCTATCTTTCTATATGTCATTATCTTCCTATCTATACAATATTTGTCACTGCTTTGAGATAGATTTTTGTGATATAGTTTAGGTTGGTCCAATTCACAATATCCTTCTGCCTGCTGTCCTGAGTGCAGGGATGACCGGTGACAATCTTGTATAACATGAAGAACTCCATCCTTTGAACAGCTACTTACATAGTACTTTTAAAATTTTTTCTTTGAGTCTTTAAAGATGATAACTGTTTTTTGTTTGTTTGTTTGGTTGGTTGGTTGGGTTTTTTTTTTTTTTTTGAGACAGGCTTTCCCTGTAGCTTTGGAGCCTGTCTTAGAACTAGCTCTTGTAGACCAGGCTGGCTTCGAACTCAAAGAGATCTGCCTGCCTCTGTATTCCAAGTGCTGGGGTTAAAGGTGTGTGCTACCACTGCCTAGCTGTTTTGCTTTTTTTTTTTTTAATGTAAAAGGCAATCAAATGAAATTGCAACCAGCTTGGATAAAGTGGACAGCGGGTGCTGATTTTCACAACCCACTAAAGGATGGCCCAGCACCCCAGGTGATTACCTGAATCCTGCAGCTTAAGCTCTGTAGAGGCGACTGACGACCCAGCTCAATAGACAGGCGCACCAAAGGCCTGCTCTAGGAAACTCTCACCTCTGACTTCTGGGGTACATTTTCCTGTTAACTTTTAGCATATGCAGCCTGTAGGCACGCTTCACAAAAAAATCCACAGCGCTCGGAGGAACCGATGATCAGCCAGGGAAACGTGCAAAGATTTGAGAACCCTTGCAGGTTTCACTTTGCACGCTGTCAGGGGGTGACGGTTCTAAAGGGCCTTTTCTCACCACTTGGCTGCAAAGGAACCTTCAGTGTCGTGATTCTGACACAGTTACACATTTAATGAACATAGCACCCTACGGAGTTTCTTTCAATCTGATAACTGCTTGCCTGGTGTTCAGAGACATGCTATAACCAGAGGTTCAGACGCTAATTTCTGTTCTTTTAACTATAGAAAGAATATTTCAAATCTGCTCTACTTTAGTTCAACTCGTATTGGGATCCATATTGGTGGGAGTAACCTAGATCAATACCGAAAATAAATAAAAGTTAATCCAAATAATCCACTTTGACCTCTGCCATGACTTCTCATTTTTTCCCCTTTAAACAGTTGATCTTGATGAATTTTGTTACGTTTTCTCTCTTACATCAGGTTCTGTAAGGAGAAAGGCCCAATTTTGGCCTTTTTTACTGCCACCCAGGCTTCTAATGCAGGGTTAGAGTCTCACGGGCACTAAAGAAATGAGAAACCTTCATTTCACCAATCCAAATAAAATACTCCATAGAAAATAATCATAGCCCTTTAATTTGTCCTTCAAAGTGCCCGTGAATGTTTACAAGAAACTCTGAATTATTTCCCATGTCTAATGGTGCCCCCAAGAATACTCCAAGTTCAGGATTATGACGGGTGACTTGTAAGGCTGAGAGGGTGAGAGGTGTCCTGCCGCAGACTCCCATCCTCAGGGATCCAGGCGTGTGCTGGTCACCAACCAGGTTCCATGCAGCCGAAAGCGGCAACAATCCCCAGTCAAGTCAAAGAACAGGAATATTGCTTATATTCAATAGCCTAAGTAATGAAGGAGGCTGGCTTTCTGGTCACCATGAGGGGCCTGGGTTATTCTCATTTTCCTCTCTGCTTTCCTCAGAGTAAGGACTCTGCTGTCCAGGGATTCCCCTGCATCCACAAAAGCACCTGGACCTCACAGACCCTCATATCAGGGCCCTGATGTGGAGACACCAACTATTTCTTCTTGTCTGTTTCATTTTAAGAGCAAGGAAATGTTTCCCAGGAACTTTCCTCAGATTTCTGTTCTGGTCTCATTGGCCAGAAGAATTTCCATATTCAAATTTAAACGGACTGCTCTCTTTGGTCAGATAACAGACTGGACGTGGATTTTCCTGAGGATTAGGGTAGAAACATCTCCGAGGCTCTGCAACAAAGGACAAAGGACAGGAAGAAGGCAAATGCCTGTCACCTGCTATATTAAACACAGTTAAAATAAGAAAGCCAAGATAATATTTCCCAGACAAGGACCTCATGTGTATAGATTAGAAGCAGCAGAATACAGCACAGTGGGCAGGGCCCTGAGGGCCATGGTAGGTATTTGTTCTCACTCCTGTTAAGTTTCTCTAATAAAATTCAAAACTAGGCTAGTCTCCACTTTCAAAGCTAGGGATGTGGGACGTAACTAATGCAAGATAGGCTGAACAAGAGACATGCAGAAATTTCTCTCAGGTTTATGGCTTCCAAAAAACAATTGCTCAGCTCCTAGGCCAAGTAGGATCTAGGGCCATGATTGGGTGAGGAGGTTTCTCACACCCTTGACCAGGAGCCACATATCTAAAGCCAGACAGTCTCTGTTGACAGAGCATGGGGACTGTCTGTTACTGGTACATGCCCCAGCAAATACCAAAAGAACACATGAACACCTCAAGTTTTCATAGAATTGGCACATGTCCAAGACATATAATCAGATGGCCATTTTTCTAGAAATTCATCTTATTACTAAATTTAACAAAAGCATCTATGCTTCAGGGATTGAGAGACAAACCCAGATTATCTGAGAAGCCTTGGCCTCAGCCAACTGTGTGAGACCTGAACCGGAGTCTAGAGACCCGACCTGGAGTCTAAGGCACCCAGGGAAAGAGAAATACAAACAGAAAAAAATAAAAGCAGGTAAAACAAATTTTCTACTAGATAATACAGGACTGAGATTCCTAAGAATTTACAAGAATTAAGAAAAAGAGGTAAAATGAGAAGTTCAATGTTCTTATATGTGCATGTATTTATTTAGTTCTAGACGTTTAATTTTTTTAATTTTTAAATGCTTTTAGTTGAAATAGAATTTTATCACTCTCCCCTCTCGTTCCTCCTACCAACTCCTCCCAGCTACACACCTTTGAGCCCTTCCCCTTCTCCTCAGGTTGACGGTCTCTCTCTTTGATTATCATTATTACATAGGTGTGTGTGAATATGCACAAATATAGATCAACACAACTGGATAGGTCCATTTTGGCTTTTGTGTATATATGACTTCAGGACTGACCACCCTGCACTGGGCAGCCGACAAAGGGCCTCATCCCTCGGAGAAGCTAATTTTCATTTCGGCAGTCACTAGTTGCCTATAGGTCTCTGTCTAGTGGTGGGACCTCGTGAAACGCCCCCCTTCCTCTGCTGATGTCGACAGATAAGCTTCAAACCAGGATCTTAAAACTCCTGTTGGTGGAAGAGAAGGGATAATTCTAGCCCTTTCTGTCTGAAATAAGGATCTACAGCTGGGGACTGAAAGTTGCCTTAGAAAGTGTTTGCTGCCCCTCGTCCTGCTCTCCCAGTGAGAACCAGGTACTTCCGCAGCCCAGAACAATACAGGGAAGAGCTTGTGTGATGAACACTTATGAGACAGGCTTTGGATGGACACATGGACCCCAGGAAAAGCCCTCCCACCTGCCAGGATGCAGGCAGGAGTCTTTCTGTCAGCTCCTGGTTTCGTTTCTCTTGAGACTACATCCTTGTAGCTAAGGGTGGTGGTGTCTCTGAATCTCTGGGTCTGAGTTTAAACACTGACTCTTGACATAGTAGCCTATGGATTCAGTACATGCTACTGAACTTCTTGGAACCTCAGTCTCTCTGGTCTCTAGAAGAATAGCATCGGTTCTTCCTCAAGATGCCTGTGCAATTTTTGCTCGAGAGAGAAGCATCGGGTATGGAGGCAGGAATGGATGGGGAGGAGATCAAGAGCAAACTGCACATGTGCTTACCAGAATTTGCGAGCCCAAGGCTAAAAGACTTTAGACCTTCAAGCATCCTTCCATCGCCTGGGAGTGACGCTCCCTAAGCACCAGGCCTTCATCTTGGGCACAGCAAATATCTGTCAGGCTGGTGTCCGACTATGAATTAGCCAGCACTGCCTCTCCTGGTGACTGGGACTCTTGAAACACAGTAATCCTTGACGTGTGTGCTAGAGTTGGAATTGTGTTCAGTCTGTGACCCAGAGGACTAAGGTCACTTTCTGTCCCAGCTTCCCAAGTCTTGTGATAAAACATCCTAACTAAAACAACTTAGGGGGCAACAGGTTCATTTCAGTTCGGATATCCAAGTGACAACCCATTAGTGTGGAAACGTCTAGGCAACAGGAACTTGAAGCGGCTGATCACGTCACATAGCATCCACAACCAAGAGCCGCAGACAATGAATTCGTACATGTATGCTGTCCTAGTTATTTTCCTGTCAACTTGACACTGGCTAAAGTCATCGGAGAAACTGAGAGAATGCCTCCCTGAGATCAGGCTGTAGGTAGGCAACCCTGAAGGGCATTTTCTTATTTAGTGATTGATGGGGGAGGGCCCAGGCCACTGTGGGTGCAGACACCCCTGGATTGGTGGTCCTGGATTCTAAAAGAAAGTAGGTTGGGCAAGCTATGAGGCACAAGCCAGTAAGCAGCACTCTTCCATGACCTGTGTATCAGTTCCTGCGTCCATGTTCTTGTCATGGCTTCCCTCAGCAGACTGTGACCCAGGGTGTATAAGTCAAGGAAACCCTTTCATCTCTCAGTTGCTTTAGGCCACAGTGTTTCCTCACAGCAGTAGTGAGTCTAAAACAGCGTTCTGCTTACCTCAATCTCTCCTTTTCATTCAGCCCAGGGCCCAGCACGTGAAAATGGTACAATCCACATTCAGGGCAGACCTTGATGGTCCCCACCTCAAAGTCCCTCCCAGCCACAAGCTGACCTTCCCAGATGATTCTAAAATGTGTAACTGTACTTCATGTCCCAGACCCTCAGTTTCCTCATCTCCACTGGCAGAGGGCTGTATAGGGTCGAGCATGAGAAAAGTCCGCCACAGGACATTTCTCTGTTCTATCTGGTCATTGAGCTCTTGGGCTTTGCCTCGCACCATGGGTCAGAGAATCCAGCATCACTGTCCTCCTCTCATTCTTTCTTGCTCTGAGGCCACAGGTAGTGATTTGAAGAAGATGGCTGCTACACGGAAGAGATAGGCATGTACGCAACCATTTTCCATGTTTGCCTGGACAACCGCATCAGCCTTGCTGCCGTATTTTGCTGGCTATTGCTAGAGATGATGGGTCTCTCTGGAGAGTGGTGACCTCCACAGTTTCTCGAAGCTTTGCTGCCCCTTTGTGTCATCGGCTGTCCTTCCTCCTGACTTCACTGGAAATAAGATTACCGCACAGCTCAACAGTTAAATTTCCATCTACTCACCTAGCAAGGGACTACATGCAAGAGGTATCCTTTATTACTGAGGCATTTGTTGGCGAATGCCAGCCTGAATGGTATATAGCTCCTTTTCCTGCTTCTCTTGTTGACACTCAAGGCACCATCTTCAAAAGCCTGTGTGCTTTTCTGTGGTAGAGACTCAAGAGGGGTCCAATTTTGCCATCAATCATATTTAATAACCTATGTCATTAGTGTAATTTTGTTATTGAAGATCCCTAAATCTATTCAGTGGCTTGCACAAGACAATTATGGTTTTTCAAAAATACATGTATGTAATCAGATCTCACCTTTAATTAAAGCCATCCCAATTAATGTGGTCATTCAGACTATAATATACAATTTTTACTAAATAATACTTGGTTTTGCATTTCCTTCATTTAAAGGAAAATGGCATTAAAATTAAATGAAAATTTGTAATTCATGGGTCTTCTAAAATATTGCCTGCTGGGTGACGGAGGTAAAAAGTTGGGGGAAGGAAAACATCAGATGCATCTAGCATTTTGAACGGTGTACCTTTGCTCAGAGCCACGCTCAGCTCTGCATTAACAAAGACTCACATTTTAAAATCCACTCACTGCCTAAAGACAAGCTGTCTGAGTCCAGATTTTTGACCTGATTGATTGACAGTCAGGCCTTTGGGCTTCCCATGGCTGTCCTTAAAAAGTATGGGCAGGAGCCTGGCACTATGTAGATTATTTGTAACAAGTTTTCATCATGGGATCCATACCTCTTTTGTGGAGTTGTTGTTTTTAGTTTAAAAAAATAAATACAATCAGGCGTGGTGGTGTGTGCCTAGAACCCCAACAATTGGGAGGTACCGTCAGGAAGATCAGAAAGCCAAGATCTTTCTCCTCAGCTCCTTAGGGAATTTGAGGCTAGCCTGGGCTAAAGATGACCCTGACTCAAAAACATAACAAAGAAAACAGCATGAGTCCTAAGCTAAAAATGCTTCCTCACAGAAAATCTGAAGGAACTAGAAATACCTCAAGTTTAAATTCAGTCTCAAGTTTACCCAGCTCTTGCCAAAATAAGACAATTAAATTTTTAAGTAATAAAAAAATTAAGACAAAAATATATACAGTAGACTGGATAAACAGTATTTCTCCTATTCAGTTACAGTGTTATTTTGTGCTTTGATTTTGCTAAAAGGAAGCAGCATTTTTCCTGTTTTGGGAAAAGTAGTGTTCTTCCTTCTTGTTCTTTAAGTATTTGTTTGCCGGCTACTTGGTTACTTGCCGTGGGGGGTGAGGGGGCTTCAGCCAGCCCTACAGCCTCGTGGCTGCAAACACACCACTGGGGTAGGGTCCCGAAAGGAGCTACAGAGGTGCATAACGACTCCTCCAACAATTTAGAATGTTTGAAGTTAATTATCCTCCTCTGATGACTGGTTGTCTAGACATTTTAAGTATTTATTTTGTGGTGTCCCCTACAGTTCATAATTAAAGAGCTACGGACGGCTCCCGGAGGTTTTTTACTGGCCAGACCAGAAATTACCCACACAACATACTGTGCATTGGCAAAACACAGGAAGAAGTTGAATTCCTCCTTTTTTTTTTCATGCAGTTGGATGGAAGGCAGCGGCCAGAGTATTGACCATCTTTGAACCGCAAAAGGCATTAATGAACCCAGCCGACATCCATAAGCCTTGGACGAGCATGCCAGCCTGGGGCTCAGTTTGTCAATGGTTACTAAGAGACAGGATGGGAGATGGGCAAACCTGGAGAACCATGCCCTCACTAGGTTTAAGTTCCCTAGAGTCACCCATGCATCTTAGTGAAGGGCATGGTACAAGACAATGATATAATACAGGCATGGCCGAGCTGCCCATCCCTGCTGCCATCGTTCATTCATTGACCCTTCGGATCAGAGCCGGAGGTTGGCTCTGCTGCTAAGATGTGTCGCTCCAGGTAAGTTGTTCACCCTTGGAGATACCCGTCTGCCTCTTTGTCAAAGGAGAGACTTCAGCATGGTAGTTAGGTAACTTCCATTGACCATGGTGCCTGGCACACGGTCCAGGCTTTAGCTCACGAACTTTGATGCTTGTAAGGATTTGACAGTGATGTCACCAGTGCCAAGGTGTTGCAAAAATGTGTGCAGTTCTTTCCATGCGTAGTTCTGAAGCCCGAGCTCTTCAGGACATGCCGTGGAAGTCTGCAGTGTGCTCTGCTAGGCTATGCCTTGCCTCTCGTCTGCAAGTCCCGGATGCAGTCTGACAGCGCAGAAGGATAAAGAAACAGAGACCTAACATTTCAGTTCAGGACTAGGTCCGCAGGTTCTCAAAGCCCTCAGCTGAGTTAGAATTCAGGAGGCGGTTGTGCCATCCAGATACCGTACTCTCTGGGACATGACATCTAGCTGGGGTCGTGTCTGCTTTCCTGGGGAACTTGAACTTCAGACACACACACACACACACACACACACACACACACACACACACACACATATTCAGAAGTGAGTGGCCAACTGTGTGAATTCCAAAGCGGTTGTGAAATTACAGTTCTGCCATTTTTGTAGTTGCTAACTCAGTTGTTCTAAAGTTCTGTGTCATTCCGACTCCTGTCTGGGGCTATTCTGGCCTCATTTCTGGGAAGTCAGGGGCTCCCCAGCTTCAGTGCCACATATAACATCCTAGAGGCCTGTCTATTCCATGATTTCTATGGAGCCCAGAGGACTCCCAGTGATAACTGTGAACCTAATCTTCAATCTCCACTCACTCTTAAAGCCAACACCTGCTTTCCAGGCCCTGCTGGCATTTGCCTGGAAAACGAAGCCATCTGGAGAAAGAGCGGAAAGTGACCACAATACTCTGAACCATGTTTGTCATCCCACAGGATCACTCTGGGGCACAGCTGACCATGCAGATCTGTGGAAGAGCATCAGTGAGAAAGACCTGGCTTTAAGAGGAGAGTGGAACCAAGACGAGTTGTACTTGGCCCCTTTGACAGTCTGTAGACAGAAAGTGCGGATGGACAAAAAGACAATGGAATGATGACGAGAGAGCGGAGGAGAGATTCTGTTTCCTTTCCAAACCAAAGTGACTCAGCGGATGAACTTTGTAACTGATGAACTTTGTCAGAATTCCTGGGGAACCCACAGGCTTATAAAGATGGGTAATGGATGCCTCTCTATGGGAGACACTGCCGAAGGCAAGAGTCAGAAGGGGGAGGAAGGGAAGAAAGAAAGAGGGGAGAATGAGTGAGAGAAGGAAAGGGAAAGGAAAGAAGTGGAGGAGAAGAAAAGGAGCAGAGGAGAGAACGCCTATGTCCAACGGTGTAAGCTACTAGCTTCTAGGCTTGTCTAAGCCTATTTACATTTCTGGACTTTCCTGGAGCAAAACGTCTACTGTTTACCTTGAAACATTTGTTTTGTTTTCTTTTACTTTCAAGACAGGGTCTTACCATGTAGCCCTGTCTAGTCTGAAACTCTCTATGTAGACTACACTGGCCTCACACTCACAGATATCTCCCTGCCTCTGTTTCCCAAGTGTTGTAATTAAAGGCATAGACCACCATTCAGGACTTTATCCGGAAGGTTCTTGATCATTTACAAACAATAGGGCTGATTAACACATACAATGAAGGGGTGGTGGTGGACATTAATCTTGATTTGATTTTGAAAACACAGCAGCCAATGAATGGAAGCAAAGGCAGGTAAATGTTTTGATAAGTGTTTTCTACAGAAACCTAGATCCACAATAAATTCTAAGTGCTGGGAAGGCAAATCAGACAAATAGAAGTCTCTTTTTGGAGTAGAAGCCAATTTAAACAGGTGATTACTTGTGACTGGACTGGAAAGTATCCTGGCAGCAAAGGAGAAGTAAAGGCAACACTTAGGGGCAGAAAAGAGGGCTACTGGGTATCTTTGGAGCAGGAAGTTGAGCCCCTTAGCTGAGCTCTAGGTGAATGAGTACCTTTCTTCCAAATGGCCTCTCTGAAATCAGTGTCCTCTCACCGTGGTTAAGATTTTGCAAATCTCCTCTTCTGGTTACCGTTTGGATGAGGCCAACCACTAAAACATCCACCCACAACTTACATCTGAAGTATTCCTCCAGGTAGGAAAAGGTGAATTTTTAGATAGCTCTGTTAGTTTCCCTTTGCTTTTATCAATACTGGCTCATTTCACTGTGAGGGGACCAGACAGCCTTTGCTTCATCCATGAATTAATGATTCTTCAAATCAATTTAATTTAGAGCCTAATAAATTTTCCTAATGACAAATCAATGTCAAAAATAATGAAATGAGGAGTGATTCAATGTGTTTGACCCCCAATCTCTACTTCCCCAAGCAGAGATGTATTACTGAAGGGTGGATTTAACATTTTCTTGTTCCACAATGTGCGACACCTTTTTCCTACTCCAGATGAATTCTCAAAGGCAGAGAACAGGCTTTTTCTATCTTTTAACATCAGAAACTAACATCTACAGAGTTCTCCTTTCTGCTTCTTTTTAATCCATAAGCATCATGAGAACTAGGGAACTTTGATGCTTCTTGCTAAAGCAGCAAAACAAAAGAGACTTGTACGTGTGTGTGTGTGTGTGTGTGTGTGTGTGTGTGTGTGTGTTGCATGTTTCTGGAAAGACTTTTAAGCAGTGCTACGAGGTTAAGGGATGAGTGTTGTAATATATTAATGCTACGAAGTGTGTAATGGGAAATGAACAAGAAGGCTTTATTGTTTGTCCCTGCTAACCTGTGTTCTATTGCTCGGGACAAACAAATAATGACACCATTAAACTAGCACTCTTTCTATCTCCAAATATGTGGTCGATAGTCCCGAAGAATTAAGCAATACTTGGTGAAAGCAACTACATGTCCCCACTTGAATCAAGTGCTGTAGCCGTTCAATGTGAGAAAGTCTCCATTGGAGTTTAGATGGAACTCCAAGTCATACATGATAGGGAAAAAATCCTTGTGCTGATAGTCACAGGGGCAACCCATATGCAGAATATGGGTGATGAAACAAAAATGAGAAATATTCTGGAAGCTTGGATGCAAGGCCTAGGTAATAGGACATGGCAAATAGCCCTGAACCTGAGCCAGGTTAAGGTCAAGAGGGACAAAGTGAGTCCTGTAGGAGCTTGGGCTGGTGACTACTGTTTTCTGTGCATTTATCTTAATTCTCTAGGCTTCTTCAAGTTAGGCTGAAAGAGGAAGACCACATGATCTGAGGAAGGTCTCCCTGGAAAGGTCCTCTGAGTCCCATTGGCCTTGACTCAGCCCTTCTCTTTCGGGTCATGCGACACATTTTGTACGGCTGACATAATGGATGTGTTTAATAATACTCCTTGGCCTTTGGGAGAAGGGTTCAAAATACCTTAACCTTTCCTCTCTCAGGGGTGAGCTAATCAAATATTTAAGGTTGTCCCCCTTCTATCCTTGGACATTGCTTAGGGTAGGAATGCAGGAAAATTCCTTTCTCAACTCTGGCCATGTGGAAATATTGGTTTCCTGCACAGACTTCAGTAGAAACCAGGTATATTTATGACAAATTAGAGCAAGGCCTCAGGGCATGGAAACTGGACCTTGCAGTGGACACCTCCTTCACGTATTAGAACTTTCCAGGAAAGGGGAGTCATTTTGTCTGACATCACTGACTATTAGTGTCTCCTGGGACCTAAAAGGCCCAGTATTGTTGCTGACACCTCTGCTGCCTTTTCCTAGAGAGCATGGTGACTTTGCAGTGGTTGGAAAAAGGGTTATGACATGACAGAAAATGAAAACCGAGTTCACTCAGAAACTTTCTCTGCATCATCTTTTAATAAATGTTTATTTTCTGTACATGGATGTTTGGCCCACAAAGGTCAGAAAAGGGTGTCTGCTCCTCCTTAACAGGAGTTACAGGAGGCTGCGAGCCACTATGTGGGTGCTGGGAATTAATCCTAGGTCCTGTAGAAGAGCAGGATGGGCCCTTAATGCTGAGCCATCTCCCAGCCCATACACCAAGTCTTAAAACACCATTTTCAGTAATCTCCTGTCTTGTCGAAGAATAGATAAAATTGTAATTGCGAAAGGAAACACCATGTGGCTTTCTCCTGACTACATTGAGCAGAACTAAAATTTCTATTCATTTAGGATACTTCGATCTCTCTTGAGACGAATGGTGCCAGGTGGTATGGGCAAATGAATGAGAACACAGGCTTGTCCGTGGGAAGGAGAGAGGGCGCCTTTGCCACTGCAAAGTCAGTGATTCTTGTTCAGAAATCTCCACTATCATCAGAACACACTGAGCCATTCTGTGAGCCCCATGAGAAAATGAGAACTACTCTGTCACCCTCGAATGCCTGTAGTACCTGTAGCCCATCATGTTTTGAGGGTTTCCATGGTGAAAACTTTCGTTATTCAACATCTCATATCAGTGAAGTCAGCAACCATCCCTTCCTTGGGTCTCTAGACAGTAGTCCTTGGGGAAACATTCCATCCCCCACCACCTGTGTCTCAGGTCTTCATCCAAGCCTGCTACTAGTACAGTGCTGCACAGTGCACAGCAAGTGTTCAGGGCACACTCAAGAGTCCCTTTACAATGTGAGGCCAGTGAGCTGAATCGGACCGTAAAGGTGCTTGCTCTACAAACCTGGTGACCTGAGTTCAATCCCTGGAACCTGTGGAAAGGAAGGAGAGAGACAATTCCACAAAGCTGTCCTCTGCTCTCCACATTGCACTGTGATATATGTGAACTCTCTGCCATCACACACACATATATAGATATATGTGTGTGTGTGTGTGTTATATATATGTGTATACATACCTGTATATGCACCCATATGTCATACGTTGTATATGTAAGCATAGATGTATATTTTAGATATATATAATAATAGTAATAATCATTTTTTAAAGGAAGAACTGTCCTAGGCATCACAGAGCCAAAAGTGGTAAAGGGTCCTAATCTATGCCCACTCACTACTAAGTAAGCTTGCTTTCTATCTCTCCACTCAAGGAAGCAGCCAGACAAGACTCAGAGCAACATTCCAAAGCCAGAGACTGAGTCACCTGACCCCACACTCTTCCCCTAACCTGCTGTCTCAGATGCCCATTGTTTGTTCCTGCCAGGCTTTGTCTTGACCTCCTGTGCTCACACAGGTGTCTTAGACAATGGATGTAGAGGCAGGGATAGGGCGTCTGAGTTTCCTTCCGGCTTTCTAGTTCTGTTCTGATGATTGGAAAGAAGAATCCTCCTGTGTGTTTGGGCAGAAGGTTGGGGGCTTGACCCCTGGTCCAGACGAAGATGAACACAATGGCCTTTAGAGGATGCTTAGGAAGAGAGATCATTTCCTGTCCCATGCTTATCTGGGCTTTGTTCCTTATCTAACTCCATGGCAGCCTTGTTTTCGTTCTGTAGAGCAAAATTCTTTACAAAATTCAAAGCCTGGTTGTGTTTGTCACTCTCATAGAATACCTCCAAAACCAACTTAGAGGAGGAAGGATCTACTTAGGCTCAGGAATTCTGAAATTTCATCCACTATTGTTTGGGGGCCTACATATGGTGAGTCAGAGCACTGTGACGGAGGCACGCGAGGGAGCAGCATCGTGGTAGAAACGTGTGAGGGAGCAAAGTGACTTACCTCAGGGCATATAGAATGTAGAAAGAAGGGAGGGGTGTAGAGACAAGATTTACTGTCCCCCAGCAAGACCTATCAAGAAGCTCTCTCCCATCAGGCCCTACCTACTACACTTCTACCGTGCCCCAAAGCCTATTCAATTATGAAGCCATCAGCTAGCTAATCCATGGATCACATCAGCACCCTCGTGATGGGATCCCTTGCCGCGAACCTTGCCTCTGAACAACGCTCTGGGAACCACACAGGAACCATTAGGGCATTTCAGATCCATACCTTCATACTGGGCCTTTCTTTAGATTTCATACTTTGAATATGGCTCCCATTTTTCTGCGCTCTTATACAATTGTATAATTACCTTTTCCCCATTCTATCTGTCTACTGACAATTATTTCGCAGACTTAAAGAATCCGACTGTCACAGATTATTTAAAACATCCCCATTTGAATCGACAATTTGGATTCTCAGAGCAGGTTTGGGCTGCGCTGAGCTGGGCTGATGCCAGAACAGACACACAGGCGACTACCAAAGGAGAGTGGGACATGCCAGACATGCAGAGAAGCCGAACATGATTCTGGACCCACTAAGCAGAGTCAAAAGCTCTTAAAACACATGGGCTATGACATCTGTACTGAGCCTTTGTCATGCAGGAAGGACAAAAGACACCAAGACACCCCAGTTTTTAGTTTATAGTAGCTGTGGCCACATTGCCTGTGCATATGGACTTCCTGCTACACTCTTGAGCCGTGGTCCTCTCCAGCACAATATCCATAGCGAACTATTGATACAGAACACACATACTTTATCTTTGCCCGGCTGTCAAGGCCCCCAGGTGGTGGTCCCATCCCTCTGGGTGCCCTATCTTCCTACCATCTCTCTTGTCTATTGGTCTTTTCTCTACTGGATCCTTGTCACATGTTCCCCTAAGGCCCAAGCAATTTGACATTGCTTTCTGGAACATTCTCCCAGGGCCACTTGCCTTCTCTGGTTAGTGTTCATTCTTATGGACCATGCCTTAGTTCTGCCATACAGAAGTGTTCACCCTTCTGACCACAGTGGACTGGAGCATGACTGAGGTATAGCCTTTACTTTGACAGAAACAGAAACTCAGCTCTTACAGATTTTGAGTTCCTTGACTATTACAAATTTTCAAGATCCCATGTCCTTACTTGCTATTTCCTCTGGGGTTATCATGACTTGAGGCTCTAAGTAGACCGATGGCCCTTGTTCCTTCTTGTTCATTGTACGTCATTGGTCACCCTGACGGGAAGCTCTTATTTGGAAATGGGTCGAGAATAGTGTGATTTCTTCAGGAGCTTTTGGGGGCTGGATTTTAATATCTCTTTTTGGGAAACATCCGCTGTATGTATGGGGTACTTCCACCCATTCTTCATGAAACCAAACATTGCAGTGGGACCAGAAACTAAGGCCCAGAGAGGTTAGAGAGTTCAAGTTCCCACTGGAAGAGGTAAAGATGGATTCAAATTCAGTGACAAACATGTCCCTAGTACCTTGGGGCAGCTTCGATCACAAGAAAGAATTTATTATTTTTTCCATTCCAGCCTCCTGATGTTACATGGGAATTGAATTCTTCCTCATTACTCTAGGAGCTAGACAAAGGTCTGTGTTTGCTCCGGGTCAGCCTCTTGGTACCATAGGAACAGGACTTTGACCCCAGAAGAGCAGCCTCATCTTGCCTGTCACTACCCCTTTGCCTGGGGCCTGTGGTCACACACAACCCTTGCCTCTTGCATAGCCTATCTCCCCAGTCCCCTCCTTCTCCCTCCTCCTCCAGTCCTATCATTAATGAGACTCAGAAAGAGGCAGTGTACGGACTTGAAAGAGTACTTCCTTTCTTATTTATAGGTCTCCACCAGAGGACCAGAGGCGAGGAGTGTGGTCTCTACCCCGAAGCAAGGAGCAAAGCTCTCCTAGGGGGCTGGGTCCTGGCTGGGCTCGGCCTGTGACCCCTTGTGCCTTAATCTCCTCAGCTGTACAATTAGGTAAAAGTTGGGCTACAATGAAAACCAGATGTTCCATCAGGAGCGAAGTCTCCTGAGCAAACAAATTAAATAATAAATAAATGCTTTCGGTTTTACTAGCAACTGGCCATGCCGAACCTCCTTCCAGGCGCCAATTAGAGCTGTCCCGTTGTCTTGTGGGGGTTTTAAAACCCGAGTGGAAATAGGAAGGGGTCTTGCGAAGCCAAAAGTGCTTAGTGGTCTTGTTTTCATTTTTTGTGGATCGTTGACTGCACTTTGGTGTCATGGAACGATGCAAGCCTGATCATGCTCGCCCCGAATTTAGTTTTCCTTCTTGGTTTAAGGGGGGCAGGTTACTACCCCCTTTACCAGTAATTTGCGAGACACTGGTCTTGGAGCATTTTAATGTATGATATATTCTGAAGCTTCTGGAAACAGGGAGGAGTTCTCCCAGTCTGCCTAAAACTCAGGCCAATCCTGAACTCTTCTCACCTCAGGAAAGCAGTTTTGATCTTGCGTGGCAAACCACTTCATTCCCTTGAAAAGCTCTTGGAAATGTTTGCATCTGCTTCTCTTGTAAGGTTTGGTGTATATATATATATAATCATATCTGGCTATAGGGAGAACTTGAACAAACTTAAACCCTTACTATTTATTCTTTTACCAATAGACACATTAATCACTTGACAATACTTGTTGACTATGGTGTAGTTCTCAGGGAGATGAAGTTTTTTAGGGCTCAATACTCAGAGACTAAAAAGAAATCAATTCTGTATATTCTCTCTTATATTTTAGCCTGAGGTTTCTGTAACTGCTTTGAAAAATTTAAGAAGATATGTATTGTCTGACACAAAGTTGGAGTAGTTAGGGACTGTCCTAGAGCAGCGGTGAACACATTTTCTCAAAGGGAAGTTGGCTTATAGATTACATTTATTGAGCACCTACTGTGGTGGCTAAACTTGACTGTCAGCTTAAAGGGATTGAAAATCCCCTACCTGGTGGCTTTTGCTATCTAGGGCTGTGTCTAGCAGGGTGTTTCCAGAGATGGTTAGGTCTTGAGGGCTCTAGGCCAATTGAATGGAACAATCACTTGCTGGAATTGTAATATGATGGCATTGTTGGGGAAATGGGGCCTAGGTGAAGGAAATGGGTCACTGGGGGTGCTGCAGAAGGAAGCCCCTTTCTGTATTGCTTTGGTTGTTTCTTGTGTGGTAAGAAGGGACTAACCTGTCCCATGTGCTCCCATGGCTGTGAGGTTCTGCTCAAGCACATGGGTCCAGGCAAGTATGGATGGAGCCTTCTAAAAAGAAGAGACTGTTTTTGTAGGACATTCTGATACAGTGACGATGAAGGTGGCTTAACACCTGCTACCCAGGCTTGGGCAAGGCATTCCATATAGATAGCTTCATTTTATTCCCACTGCTTCAGAGCTGGGGAAGCTTTTCCTGGGAGCTCCACCTCAGAGAGCTTGCAAACAGGAGGGAGAGCTTCACTGTCCCACATGGAGTCGGTCAATGAATGACTGGTGTCTGCTGGGAGAAACAACTGTGTATGAACTCAACACTTGCGACTTTGTGGACGCAGAACTGACATCTCTCTACTTATGAACCTATAGTCTCCTCGTAGATACCTGTAAGATCACTCCTACTATGCCAAAGAGGACATGGAGGTTCGCCAGGATGGTGTGGCTGTCCTATAACACACAGTTGGCAAACATCCAAGCCAGAGTCATATTCAGGTCTCTGGTTTGAAATCAGAAAGCAAGTGTCCATATTCCCCTTACCTCCTCTTGCTGTAGAGCCCCAGCTTAGCCCTGAAGAGCGATCTCTTTCTCCATAGGGACATGGGGATGTTGAGGCCTGGTGTGATGGACTTTCTTCTGCAGGGCCATGTGACAAAGCTGACCACAGAGCTCTCTCTGCTCTATCCTTGCTTGGTTGTCACTAGAGGCATTGACTAGAAGCCCCCAGGAAACCACATCATTCTCTCGGTGGCAGCGAGTGGTAAAATTGTAGAGACTCACATTTGGCAGTCACTTCTATGGCCTTTCTTCAAAATCAGAGGCCCACCTGCTTCAAAGAACATGTCTGACCAGAATATGGAATCTTCCACTCTTCTTTTGGTCTTGGTTTCGGTTTTGTATCGTGTGGACTATCTGTTAAAATTTGGCAGTGATTGGTGAATGCTGTGGTTTTTTTTTTCAATATTTTGGGGACTTTGGAGACAAAGTCTCATTATATAGCCCAGACTGACTAATCCTCTTGCCTCAGGCTCCGAAGGGCAAGTGCTGGGATGACAGGACACACATCAGCACATCTTAATAGCAGTGATTTCTTTAAAAGCAAATATATATAGTCATGTGACCACTACTCAATCAAAATAGAGAACTCTTCCATCTCCCAGAAGCTTGCTGTGGCTTTTGCAGTCACACTGCATCTTCACTTGCTTTGGGAAAGGCCGACAGTGTTTCTAGCTTTCCGTCCCTCCTTTTTCTTCTCTCTCATCCTTCTCTGATGCTTATTCTCTAGGAAAGTCACTAACCCCATTCCCATATGTTGCTAGGTAGAATGTCTTTTGCTGGTTTGCCTCGAAGCCCTTATTGGACAAAAGAACAGGTCGCAACCTTGGGTCTGCCGCTCACACTATGAAAACTGTCTATGAAATCTAAAGACGTTTTTTTTTTCTAAGATTACAAATAGTTGACTGGGTTGGGAGTATAAGAGAATTAAAGGTGAAGTGGAAAAGATAAAGACTCCACATTCTACCAAGAAGATGGCAGACTCCAGGCTAATAACATTGATGCAAGATAAGATCTGAACACAACGATCAAGACCCAGGAGGATGTTGGCAGCCTGTCCCGAAATCTCCATGTAGTCCCACCTGTGGGTTCTCAGGAGACTACAGAACATAGTTGTCCTTCTCGGATGCCATTATCCTTGTCTGCAAAGTAGGTTGGGTTGGTTAAATTATTCCTGTGGCTTGATTTCTCCTCGGGCCAAGTTTGGATTAATTAGCACTAATTTCCCCAGAGTTATGCAAGGTCTGAACTCCAGGCTAGCATTTCCAGCCTAAAGCAAACACAGCTCCAAACATCAGGCTTCCAACAAGTCTGTCTAAAGTTGCCTTCCACCTCTTTCTAGGAAGCAATCAAGGCCTCGCTCTTCTAGGAGACTGTAATTTGTTGAAAAGCATTTGATTGTTGTATTGAAAGGTTGCACTGTATGTGTAAAAAGGTGTTTATGAGGCTTCGTACAGTATAGTTAATAACCAACCAGGACCAGAGCCCTTATAACAGAGACCCTGGCTGCGAGCATCTATACTGAGCCTTGCCGGGGCTGCGAAATGTATAATTATAGTGGCTGGTGGTCTGGAATATAAACCAGGGGCACTTGCTGCATGCCTGCAGGTCAGCCCTCTCTGTGGATAGTAGAACATGCTGTACCTTTCTCCGCCTCCTCAGAAGTAACCCCACTTACTCTTTCAATTCAGCTTCAGGACACCTACATGCTCTCAGCACCAGCCTGCAAGGTAGGCTGAGCAAGCTGCAATTTTAAATGTGTGGGAAGCAGAGAGCCAGACAGCACCAGGAGCCAAGCCGGGTTGGCATCTGTCTACTCTCTAGGGAAAGTTGGGGTCAAGGGGTCCCTTAGCTCAAGTCCCTGCCTTTTCTTGCCAAAAACAGGGCCCATGTCTCATAAAAGGGCTCTCCATTTTTACCTTAATTCCGTGCCCCACACTGTAGGGACAGCACACACAGCACCCGGCTGTTTGAATCCTCAGAGCTTCCAATATTCCCTGGTACAGACTCTGCCTCATGGTCTCCAGGGCCCTGCACCATTTTGCTTTTTCTGTCTTTGGCTTCGCCGCAGTCCTAACTACCTCTTATTCCCTGGGCATGTCTCACTTCTCACTGATTTCCTTAGCTTCTTTCCACTATCAGATCCCCATGGAATAGGAATACATGTTCTTTCGTTGGTCTGGAATTAGCCTTTCTCTCTTCCATCTTGCCATGGTGTCAGCCTGGTAAACTCCCCTCCTCCTTCAAACCCCAGATCCAACAGTGCTTATTCAGGCAAGGCTTCTCTAGATCAAAATAAACGTCACAGTGTCATCACTTCCAACCAACCTCCATTTCCTGCTTGCTTCCCGGGGCACACCTAGCAATTCTCTGTTTCTCCATGATGGAACGCACGGCATAGGCTCTGCTGTGGTATTCCAGTCCTCTCAGTCACGGCTCTGCGCAGCTCATGGAAATAACCCCGTGAGAGCCTGTCATGGCGAGCATCTGCTATGGTTCCAGAGTCATCCACCCTCCTAAAGCACCCAAGAGGACCATGGCCACTTCTAGCACCTCCCCCTGCCCTCACCATCCGCTTACCTATCAGGATCTTCCTTGTTCATTTCACGCACACTGGCCTTGCTGGGCACGCTTAGCTTGTTGTGCTCTGTGTTGTTGAATGCCAGTAGATGGCAAGCTGATCTATTTCTCACGGTGTTTTTAATAGGCAGAAGCTTCCAGAATGAGAGAGATAGACTGTAGATGTCTGGGGTTTGGGGCTCTCAGGTTCTCCCTATCTTGTTTAACATTTTATAAGCGAGAGAATTTAGTATAGCGTTCAGTTTGGAGAATTCTTTTCTATCCATCAACATCTCCAGTTCCTCGGCATATGGGAAGTGGGAGGCATTCTCTCCACTTACAGAGGTGATTCACTTACACAAAGCCTCTTTGCCCGTGGAGACTGGTACTACTCCCCACACACCATGCTTTGCGTTGAGTTTCTCGCGTGTTAGCACCACCCTGGAGACAGTTCTTTGTTAGAACACCCCACTTTCTTGTTATTGCAGTAGGCTGATCTAAGTAGGAATAAGCCATTGTGGTTTTAATGTTTCTGGTAGATGAAAATATGCAGGCTCAACTTTCTTATTGTTTGAAATATTCGTTAATTGTAAGTCTCCATGATAATTTTTTTCAAGTAGACAAATATATGTTATTAAAAAAAAATAAGCCCTTAGAAGTGGACCTGGGAGGCGGAGGAGTGATTCAGCAATGGAATGCTTGCCTAACATATGCAAGGCTCCAGTGATGCAGACATTTAATAAGAAAGCAAAAGACAGAAGCCAGATATCTAGCTACAGAAGAAAAGTACCTGGGTCAAAGAGTATGTAAATTATTTTTGGACTATTTCTACAAATAGTCCAATAAAGGTTTCCTCTCTCAGATTGTATGATGATTCTAGCTAACCAGTGTGCCCACCGTTGACTGCAACGATACCCCAGTTGAGCTGTTGTTTTCTAGACTATCGCTGAGCTGGGACAGCCTTTTCTGTGCACCGGAAGAAGTTCCTCGGGCCTATGGAGAGGGTCTCTGGACTGTGACAAGCTGGGGCAGCCTTTTCAGGGAGCTCAAAGTCACTGCAGCGAAACCACAGGGGAACTGGAAGCTGAGTGCAGAGAAGAAACTGCACAGATGAGGACAGAGGGAGACGAGAAAAGAGGCCCTCGGTGTAGCAAGCGTTTGGGAGCTAATCCATAAGAAAAAAGACAAAAAGGCCTGGAAAGTCGGTTCCTAGCCACGCTGAGTGCAGGTTCTAAAGGGAGCAAGGATCCTGGAACAGGAGACCTTCTTAAGATGTAGGTGATTTGGGGTTCAGGCAGGGTGACTCTTGGTTCCTTATTTCCAAACACTGGAAAGGAACCTTGAAGTGAAGCACCTGGGCAGTGTTGATGATCTTCAAACTTCCCCAGGTTAAGATGTTGCCTCTTTCTCTTCTAGTCCCACTCTACCCCGGTGTCTGAAGACTGGAGTCTGTGCAGCTGTTCAGGAGCTGGTCAAAGGGAGCAGATACAGGTAGCTTGTTTGCAGTGAACTCTGATATGTGTGGAAGAACCCTCTAGGGCCGTAGGTTCAGGGATGCTCCTGTATTCATGGCCCGTCTCAACTGCTTGGGAAGTGAAGATGAGAGTCCAAGAACTACACTGAAAAAGAATCTGTCCCTTGTGCTTGGTGCCAGAATTAGAAGTCGTGACAAGGGGGGTTGACAACTGAGCGCTTCAAGCTCAGAGCCTATGTTCATCAGACATGTACAATTATGAGCAGAAATTTCTGTTCAATTGATTTCTAGTCAAAATAGAAGTTCTTTCCTGTCAGCATAAGCTCTGAAAAGTAGCATTTTATTGACTATATAATTATAAACCTACTATAATTTTTATGAGAATCCTATGAAATACAATTTATCAGAAATATTATGTTTGAAGGGTACAAACCTATATTCTTCAGTGAGTACGTCTGCCTGTGAAGCTGCTTGTCAGATGAATCCCAAGTGTTGTGCTTTCCTTACTTTGGCCAACTACCTGAGGAAGAAGAAAGAATTCTTTCTCTCTGTTTGACATAGGAAATATTACAAAGTTGTTACCAGGGGAAGATGAAGCATGCAAGAGTCAAACTTTAGGAAAGAAGTATAGTAGAGGTGCCCTGGAACAAGTCAATAAAATGGTATTTTATCTTCCTGGGTGCTATCGTGACATTTTCTTAATTCTCCAGCTTTTTGAAATTAGAATTTGGGCATAATTTCTCATCCCAAATAAACATTACTTTATGCATAAGTCTGCTCCCTGGCATCATCCTGTTTAGTGCACTCTGAAATAAAATATGCTGCAGACCCCATCATTGGCAAGGGGCTGGAGGTTGGACATGGCCCCAAGAATCTGCTTAGTGTCCCCACTAAGGGCTGCAAAGGACAGTTTATGTCACCTTTGGTTTATACTCATTATGTCCTTGACAGCCTTCAGTGGCTGGTGCTAAGTGGCACTCAGCAAACCTACTGCTTGAGATTAATGACAATTCTAGAGCAGCGGCTCTCCACCTTCCTACGCTGTGACCCTTTAATCCAGTTCCTCATGTTGTGCTGACCCCAACCATAAAATTATTTTTGTTCCTCCTTTGTAACTGTCATTTTGCTACTGTTATGAATTGCAATGTAAATATACAATGTGCAGGATATTTGATATGTGGCCCCTATGAAAGGGTCGTTTGACCCCAAAGGGGTCATGAACCACAGATTGAAAACCTTGGCTCTAGTTCCACCATTTACTACTATCTTGCTTTAGGTTCATACAAGAGATTAGATTATGTACTTTTGCATAAAACTATCCTCAGCCTAGCACACCTCTGATAGTAAACTTGGTCAGGAGGCTCTGGCCCCACCACGAGATTTGTATGCTCATCCTTGAAGGATGAAAGGCAAGAGGTTGATTCTAGACCCTGTTGCAGCCTTTGGGTCTCTTTCAGCCCAACAGCAGGAGCACTTCCTAGGTTTTGCATTCAATCTCGAATCCAGCCTGGCAACTTCGTTGCTGCTCCAGCAGACATATGGTTAGGGATAAAACGGACCAGTCAAAGTGAGAAACAAGAAAAACAGCCTTGCAGTGCAACCACTTAGACAAAGTCAAATATAGATTTAACAACTAATTATAGGAGAAAGCTGCAAAGTGCGTTATAAAATCAAGTGTTTGCACAGAAACATTTTTACTAGAAAGCAAAGTGGTAGCTCATTTGCATGTTCAGTATTGTTAGCATACAAAGGAGCTGAACTGCTAAAATTAAGATAGTGAGTTGTTTGAAAACCTCATTTTAAAATAGAATAAATCATGCTACAGACAGATGTTTAAGAGTGCGCCTGATGTGGAAGGAGCTGGCCTCCAGTGCCAGGCGCAGGGCTCAGGGGTAGAGTCCTTGTCCTCCAAGGCCAACCAGAATCTTTTCTGGGCCTCCATGGTCAGACACGTGCGAAACTCACTGCGTGGTTTCCAGAGAAGGTTCTGTGGTCTGGAGTTCATAGCCCAACCTGGTCAGGGAAGGCTGAGACCCAGAGGACCACAGTCAGGTGAGTGCCATATTCCACCTGCAGTGGGAAGAGGCCCTTGAGGCTCCTGGGTCAAAGAGTCTCAGGAAGCACCTACTACGGGGCCTGAACCTGCAATTGCCCTGAGAGCCAACAGCCACCCTGACCTTGCATAGAGCCTTAATTCTCACAGCTTTACCTCTGACCCTCTTTGTGACCGAAAGTGTGATTGTCATTGTCACAAGCCCACTTTACAGAGAGAGATATGGAGGATATGGGAAGGTCCGTAATATCCCCAGCATTCCATCAGGCACTCAGCAGGGTGGCTCTGGGAAACCCCACCTGATCTCAGAGATTATCAATGAGCAGAAAAATGCAGTCTCCTCACCCTGTCTCCACCCAGATCTTATTCTTTTCTATAGCTCTCTCTTAGTTCTAGACTATCCAAAGCCAAAGTGGCCCCATTTCTCCACCCTTTCTCCCTTTTCTCTGTAACCTATCACTTTTCTTTTCCATCTCCCAAGGGGCATTGGACACCCTAGTTTAGGAGCTCTCTGCAACCTAGGAGGCGAGGCTGTGCTATCTTATCTAAAGGCTTGACTTTACCCAAGCCTTTTCAGTCTCCCATTAAACAAAACTAAGATCTTGCTCACTGCAACATTTTCCTTTATTTTCCCCTTTCTCTTTCTAGGTATGGCTCCCTCCTTTGCTTCCTTGCTAGCAAGCGACTACTAATCGCTTACCCCACTGTGGTTCCTTTCTTTGTTCCGTTCATACAGTAATAATACATCATTACCCAGTGTCGTTGATGTTTCTTTATGCTTCAAAACAATTGCTTCTTAAGGAGCGGCTGCTCTGTAGGCTGCCAGCACCCATGTTCATGCTGGGTCTACTGATGGACAGTGGCTGGAACTACAACTCTAAACTTACTGTGGAGCTCTCGGGACTTGAGCCTGTGGTCCCAAGCAACAGTCTAAAAGGCAAAGATGTCTCCTAAACTCAAGGAGAACTTAGTCTTCCTGAATATAAGTCTCTCCACTAAAAATATGATGGTCACCTGAAATAAAAATCAGCAGGAGCCGGGCGGTAGTGGCGCACACCTTTAATCCCAGCACTCGGGAGGCAGAGGCAGACAGATCTCTGTGAGTTCAAGGCCAGCCTGATCTACAAGAGCTAGTTCCAGGAATGGAACCAAAAGCTATGGAGAAACCTTGTCTTGAAAATCCAAAAAAAATCAACAGGAAGAAGAAGAAGAGGAGGAGGAGGAGGAGGAGGAGGAGGAGGAGGAGGAGGAGGAGGAGGAGGAGAAGGAGAAGAAGAAGAAGAAGAAGAAGAAGAAGAAGAAGAAGAAGAAGAAGAAGAAGAAGAAGAAGAAGAAGAAGAAGAAGAAGAAGAAGAAGAGGAAGAAGAAGACGACTCTGATGGTGAACAGGTCCTAGGAAAAACTCAGCAAGGATTGTAAAAACAAGACAACTTGTTTCTTTCAAAAATTGTTAACCCTGTAGTAATGGCACCCAGCCAACATGACCTAGACAAAATTCAAGACCCATAACTGAAAAAGAACATTTGTAAATATGTCCAAGCAACTCCATAAAGGCATAAATGTATTCTAAGAAAACACAAAGAGTTGGATGGAGTAGGGAAGTCATTTCAGGAGATGGAAGAAAAACCAAACTGAAATGGTGATGGAAATAAAGAAGAGTAAAGGAGCCAAGTAGAAAGCTCAGAGGGAAATTTTGCCCATAGGATGGACCATGTGCAGGACAAAACAGAATATCAGAACTTCAAGACAGCGGGGAGCAGTTGGATCATTCAATAAATGTCGACGACAAACTTGAAAAGGCATATGAACAGAACAGGCGAGGTCTTTGGGACACCACGGACAAAATTTATGAACTATGGGCATAGAAGAGGAAGAAGAACACCTCACCAAAGGAATAAAGAAATATACTTTTAAAGTCCTAGAAGAAAGTTCCCCAAATCAAGGAGGAAGAGATGCCCATCCAGAGAGAAAGGGGCTCACAGAGCACCAATGGGCAAGACTGGATGATGAGCTCCATATGTTCTGTCAGAGCTAAAGTCTAACCACACAAAACAAAGATGGGTACCGGAAGCTGCATGAGAGAAGGGCCAAGTCACATAGAAACCCAGTTTTGGGGGACGCTTAGCGGACTTTCAAGGGAAACCTTAAACACAATGTACAAATTCATTGCAATCCAAATAGAAATGCCAAGTCAATTCTCTAGAAATAGGAAAAAAAAATCTTAAAATTCACGAATGAAACTTGGGTGTCCAAGAGAAGCCCTGAACAACTGCACGCTCCTCGAGGGATCACCATGCCTGGTTTCAAGTTGCACCACACAGTGACAACAAAACCAGCCTGGTACTGGCACAAAATAGACAAATAGAATAGCCAGGAACTAGGCTCAGCCCAGATGTTCACCAGCTGATGAATGAAAATGAGGTGCCCACACACAACAGAATTTTATTTAGCAGTAAAGAAAAATGAAATTTAGGCACAGTGAGATCACTCGAAACGGTGCTTGTCTCCAAGCCTGACGGCACAAGTTCAGTATCAAGGACGCACATGGAGGAAGGAAAGAATTAACCCCTGGTGAACACCCTCTGACTTCTTCAGACCTGCTATGGTTGATGTGAACCCACATAAACATGCACAAATAAACAATAACATTTGAGATCAAATTAAAAGGGAATTATAGAATTTGCAAGAAAATGGGTGGGCCTGGAAAATATTATATCCCATGGAGTAATCCAGACTCAGGAATGAGAATGTCCCATGTTCCCTTGTGTAGGTTGATCTTAGTTCATGTTTTAGAAATTTTGTGTGGTGTGCTAGCTATTCCATTGAGTGCTAAGGCCAGAAAGATAGAAGGGGCTTGTCAGCGGAAGGGACTGGGGATAGCAGAAGCAATGGATTGGAAGGTGGAGGAGAGAGTGTTGGGGGGAGGGGGCAGAAAGGTCAAAAGTGGGAGAGGCATGGAAGGAAAACACAGTTAAGGGAGGTGACCCAAACTAAAGGTGTGTGCAAAGGCCACACAGAATTTTTCTGTTTTATAAGTTTATTAAAACAAATTTATAATTAGAAAATGGTTAGTGCAGAAATGCTTTCCATGGGTTGATGATTCTCCTTCTATAAGCCATGGATTATTAAGGGGCAATCCCTTAGCCAGGTGTGATGGCTATTCTTTGTTATCAACTTGACCACATCTGGAATGAGCTACAATCCAGAAATGGAGGGCACACTTATGAGGTTTTTTGTTGTTTGTTTGGTTTGGTTTGGTTTGGTTTGAAGTGGGTTAGTCCACTTCTAGTCCTGGCATTTGAGGAAGAATCTAGAGGAATCTAGAAGACCAGTCACTGGGGATGTGTGTGAGGGAGTTTCGGAACTGGGTCAACCTAGAAGAGAAAGCTCACTCTTAGTGTGGTCAGCTTCTATCCCATGAGCTGGGATCCTGAATCAAAAGGACAAAGCTAACTGAGCTGATCCCTCTATTCCCTGGATACAGATGTAATGTGACCACTTGCCTCAAGCTCCCAATGCCAAAACTTCCCATGATGATGGCCTGTATTATACCCTCTATGAGCCAAAATAAGCTCTCCCTTTTTAAATGGATTAGATTAGTTTTGTGGCCCACTGATTTTAACCAGGGCCAACTCTGTGGTCATGGATTTGGAACTATCCACTGGATTCTGGTGGGCTTATCACTTATCACACAGCTGGACAATGACTACCCTCCCTCCAGAATCCATCAGTAGCCAATAGTTCATCTCATAGGTCTCGTGGATCCTTCTTTGATCTTTGATTGACTGGTTACAGATCCTGTTTTGTGCAGGCCCAGTTTCTGGCAACAGTAGCTTCTGTGCAATTATGTTTGCAATGGTCGTGATGTGCCCTGATATTAGCATTTTGCAGCCCTTCTCCCTATCCTCCGGTTCTTACTTGCCCTGCCATGTCATCCTCTGAGGCTCAGAAGGTTGATATAAATGTCCTGTTTGGGGTTGAACGATTAATCATTGCATATTCTAAATAAACTGAGCAGCCACAAGTCTTATTTCTCAGCCACTTAATACAAAGAAAGAAGTTTTTCTGATTCAGGAGCAAAGTAGCATTTCTGTATGGATATGAATCTAAATAAAAGAATGTATTTGATCCTGTGTCAATTTAGCTAAACCAACAATAGCGTGTTATCCCACGGGTCCTAGACATACATAGCTATGTGATTTTGATGGGTTTTAAAGTACCAGACATGTATACTCTCCTGCGGAGTTGGTCTCCAATCCAATCCAAGTGAGGTTAGTTACCCCCCAAACAGTTGTGCCATTATTGCCCCAGTGGTTCACAGCTGGGCAAGACCACCGATGCCTTAGTTTCTACAGAAGACTGTGCAGCACCTTCCAGTACTATGAAGGCGTTCAGCTTTAGCAACAAAGGTACATGGTGTCATCTGTAGCACAGTCCTATCTAGTTCTAGTTACTTTCCTTCTTCTGTTAGGCATTTTGTTGTAGCAGTGAGAAATGAGAGTGGAATGAGAAGTGCCAAGGTGTGAAGATCTAAAATAACAAATGGTCGGGAGTGATAAGTTGAAAGCTACTGGAAAAAACAGCAAGTCACACTTAATAATATTCCTATTTTTAAAATACAGTGCTGTATCAGTTTATCAACTAAATCATGACTTTCTTATCCCCACAATTCAACTTTTAAACTTACGTAGATTGAAAAATGAAGCGCTTGGTAAACCTATATTTTCTCCATTGTACACTATAAAAATGAGATGTTTGGAATGAAATACTATTCATGCAATATGTATTAGCTAGTTCCTGCTATGTAGTAAGTTCTCACTGGCAGTTTAATGAAGGAGTCTGTCCTCTCTGACCATGGCCAGTTCTTTGCTACAGACCACTCTACAGTTCAGTTCATATCGCATGGTGGTTGGCTTCATTCTATCAAGCAAGAAAGTCTTAATTAGGGTGGAACAAGAAAATATAGAGGAAATCAAGGGTAGGACAACGCAAAGGCTATATGGTAGGCTAATGCCTTACAACCGATTTTAAAAAACAACTGGAGGGATAGTAGAAACCATGCAAAATGCAAAAAGAGAGGATAAAGAATTAAGTGCTGTATTAGTCTTGGTTCTCTATTGGAACAGAAATGATAGAACAAAATACACACATACATAAACACATGTGTATATATACATGTATGTATACACACATTTGGCTTATGAGACTGCTTCAAATTTTTGTTCTGAATAATCCTACATGGCTATCTCACACTAGAAAGGCAGATGTGGTACCTTGAATGTAATTAATTGGCTCCCATAATCTCATAAGGAATGGCACTATTAGGTGGTGTGGCTTTGTTGGAGTGGATATGGACTTATTGGAGAAAATGTGCCACTGTAGGGGTGGGCTTTGAGATTTCCTATGCTCAGAATGCTGTCCAGTGTCCCAGTCAACTTCTTATTGCTTGCAAGACGTAGGACTCTCAGCTGTTCCAGCAACATGCCGTGTTGCCTGTCAATTTGACAATGGATTGAACCTCTGAAACTCTAAGTGAGCTACCCTAATTAAATGTTTTCTTCATAAGAGTTGTCATGGTCACAGTGTCTCTTCACACCAACAGAAACACTAAGACAGCAGATAACCTGATGGTTGTTCAGTCCACAAGACTGGATATCTCAAGAATCCAAACCTGAAAATTAAAGCCTGAGGATTTCTGGAGAGCTTCTGTTCTGTAGTCTGTGTTGGAAATCTGAAGGAGATGCTTCTAATGCCAGAGAAGGAATGATGCAACAACAGAATAGATGCACTTACCCACAAGAGTGAAAGAAGCAGGCAAAAGTCACTTTCCTTTCTCTGTGTCTTTTGATCTGGACTGCTACCAGCATGTGCTGCCCACAGTTACAGTGATTCTTCCCACTTCAAATCATCTGATCAAGAAAGTCCCTCACAGGAGTGCCTGTGTTCTAGTCGGTTCCAGATCTGGTCAAATTGACAACTTAGATTAGCTTTCACAATTAGGATTGGGAGCCGGGGTACGGAAAAGGAGAGAGGGTAGTAGGTTGATGTGATAGTTTCAATAGGTATTGTCACACTATAGGTTTATATGTTTAAATGCCTGGCTCATTAGAGATTGGCATTACTAGGAGGTATAGCCTTGTTGGAAGAAGTGTGTCACTGTGAAGGCTGGCTTTGAGGTCTCATATATGCTCAAGCCTTGCCCACTGATATAGTTTACTTCCTGTTGCCTGTGGATCAACTCTCAGCTCCTTCTCCAGCACCATGTCTGTCTGCATGCCACCATGTTTCTCACCATGATGATAATGGACTAAATTGCTGAAACTGTGCCAATTAAATGTTTTCCTTTATGAGAGTTACTGTGGTCATGGTGTCTCGTCACAGCAATAGAAACCCAAAGACAAAAGTTGGTACCAGGGAAAAGGGTATTGCTCTGATAGATCTGACCATGCTTTTGTTTGGAGGAATGTGCATTTGGTGAGTTTGGATTAGAAAAGCAGTTGGATGCTTAAGTGGGCCTTAATGGGCCTCACTAGTAGGAGCATGGAAGACAGTGGTGCTGAGGGTGATTTGAACCATGGGGGTCTGGCTCAAGAGGCTTCAGAGGAGGAGAATTTTAGTATGGTAACTAGAGATCATTCTTGTGATATTTTGGTGAAGAATGTGTCTGCTATTAGCCTTTGTCCAAAGAGTCTGCCTGAAGCTAAAGTAAGAGATTTGGATGAATTGTAATGGTTAAAAAAAAATCTCAAAACAGTCTAGCATAGTTTTTGTTGTATGGTTATTAGAACTCCCTCTTATGAAGATGTGTTATGAAAGGAACAAGCTGAGAAAGTAAAATTACAAAATGCACAAATTAAGGAGAAAGGGGACATCAGGAAGTGAAATGGAGCTAAATCCTGTGTTCAAGGAGATAAACAGATTTAGAAATAGAATAGGGGAGTGGTGACCTCAGAGCAAGACCCCACCCAGCTAAGTTTCCAAATTGTGAAAAAGAATTAAAGAACAGCTTAGGTCAAGACTCTGTGGTACACATCTTTAATCACAGCCCTCTGGAGACGGAGGCAAGAAGATCTCTAAGGTCGAGTCCAGACCATCAAAAACAGAAAGCTGGTCAAGATGCAATTGAATGAGGGGACCATGTTCAAGCAAGCAGCAGAACTTGGCAACTTTGGCTTCATGGTTCATGCTTTAGAGTGAAGAACAAGAAAGAGGTTCCTTGAAGACCCCAAGATGTGACTCTCTGAAGAGACTTGGAACTTTAGACTTTTAAACATTGTTGAGACTGTGGAAGATGATGAGGACTTTCAAAGTTGACTAAATGCATTTTGTATTATGTTATGGCTACAAGGCTATGGGGGCCAGGGTACAAAATGTGTTCATTTGAATATGTATGCCCCCCATAGATTCGTGTGTTTGAATGCTTTGTCTATAGGGAGTGGCACTATTAGGAAGTGTGGCATGACGCTGTTAGAGGAAGTACATTACGTTGGGGGCAGGCTTTGTGTCTCCTTTGCTGAAGCTATGCTCAGTGTGGTACACAGTAGCTTCTGCTGCCTACAAATCAAGATGTAGAATTCTCAGTTCCTTCTCCAGTATTATGATTGTCTGTGTGTTGCCATGATTTGATGGAGGAGGGTCTATATGTTACTTTCATTGGTTAATAAAGAAACTGCCTTGGCCCTGATAGGACAGAAAATTAGGTAGGCAGAGTAGACAGAACAGAATGCTGGGAGAAAGAAGCCAAGTCAAGCAGTCGCCATGATTCTCCTCTCTGAGACAGACGCAGGTTAAGATCTTTCCTGGTAAGCTACCACCTCATGGTGCTACACAGATTATTAGAAATGGGTTAATCAAGATGTGAGAGTTAGCCAATAAGAGGCTGGAACTAATGGGCCAGGCAGTGTTTAAAAGAATATAGTTTCTGTGTAATTATTTCGGGTAAAGCTAGCCATGCGGAGCTGAGCAGGGAACGCAGCCCACTGCTCTTCATATTACAATGATTCCTACCATGATGATAATGTACTAAACCTCTGAGGTGTAAGCCAGCCCCAGTTAAATGTTTTGCTTTATAAGAGTTGTTGTGGTCATGGTGTCTCCTTATAGCAGCAGAAACCTAACCAACACAGTTGGTTAACCAAAGTTAAGCATCTACATAACGGCCTTATGGAAATCTACTTGCTTAGCAAGCTAATTTCAAAATACAACATTAAATTGGAAATAAAAGATTTCAAATAGAATTGCCTACCCTTCATGAAGACCCAATACCATTCCCAGAAGATTTGGGTATCAAATAAAAATATCAGCACAAGGCATGGAATGACCAAGGAGTTATTGGCCAAGAAGGTGCTGAAGGTTTCCAAACCAATGTAGGCTATTACCTTTGTTGTTATCCAATATAAGGACATAGTAAGACTTGCTGAAGATACCTTACCCTTTTTCTGCAGGATATAGAGAAATCAGTCTCAAACCAACCCTAAAACTCCCTATGGCTGGCTTTCATAATACCATAAGGGGCTAAGCAGACTGCTAGGAAGTGGACATCCGTGGTCTTACCTACTGCTAGGTCCTGCCTATTTCAGTACTGACTGCCAGGCATGATGTGTCTACTGGTACAGTAATGGCATGGCTGTTAAGGGGGTAACTAAGGACTTTCTGATTAGATTTAAGGTCTACTCCACAGGAAGGTATTTTATGCCTGGTTCTGTAATCCTGGTTTAAAAAAAAAAAGCCCATGGTCAGAGAGATCATAGGCCTTAGTGTAGGATGTGCTATTGGTATTTTGCTGAATGGTCATTTTGTCAACATTTATGTTTATACCCATAAACCTGGGCTGCTTTCAACTTTGATCAGAGGAGGTTCTTTTACTTTTATTTTATGCTTTATTGCTTGGGAACATTCTATAGGCTTGTTATGTGTTTTGGCAAACCCACCCCCATTTCCTTCACTCTGCCATGGGCAGAAATCAGTAGAGAGATACATAATGCTTTGCAGTTCTGAGAACAGACTGAGTGCCAGACCAAGCACTCTCTTCCTCATGTCAAGACTGAGGGAGCATCATAAGTGAGGAGGTAGAAAGAAAGAGTAAGAGGCTGGGGAGGGGTATTGTGAAATGCTGTCCACGGCATGGCTGTTCACTCGTATTCTCACACGAAATGCTGTCCATGGCTAGTGCTCCTAAAAGTGGTGTCTTCTTACAGGATGAGGGCAAGAAATACACAGGTCGATCTAGGACACACCTTCCAGGGCTAGAGGTAGGGAGCCTCCTACAAGCTGTAAGAGCGCAGTCACGGGTGTGGGATAGGCACAAGAGTCAACTGAGACATCTGGTGGCCAGAAGTGAAGCAATCTGAGCAAGGAATGTTTATAATTACATGCTCACTCAGAAATCATTGACTAGATTAATACTCGAGAAGATGGATAGACCCACAGAGAAGAATTTCCAGAACATTTCATCCTCAAGGAGGTGCATGACTCCCCATTTCTGGTTTTTTTTATTTTTAACATAATTTTTTTATTGTTTCTTTGGGAATTTCACATCATGCACCCCAAACCCACCAATTTCTCAGCCCCTCTCTATCTGCCCTTCACCTTTGTCTCCCTGAAAAGAAAACTTAGACATAATAAACACATGAAATAAAAAAATAAAAATTGCAAATAAGAATATAAAAAGCAAACAAAACAAAACAAGAAATAAACAAACAAAAACCACTTCCCTCCTCTGTCTTTCCTGCCCTTTTCAGCCTCTTTTCGCCTATCTTAGCAGCACTAGGAGCTGCTGCGCCATGCAGTAGACCCTTTTGTCCAAACAGCTTTACTTGCAAATGCTCATTGTGTAATGGATTGCTGGTCTGATTCAAGACCTCTGGCTTCAGAAACACTGTCAATACTTGACCCTCACTGAAACTCCTCTTGGCTAGCCTGCTGTTGCCCTGAGTCATGGAGATCCCATGGCTGTGGTTCCACAGGACCATTCCCTTCGTGTGCTCCAGCGAGTCATAGATGGAGTAGATGCTGGGGAGAACCAACTCAAAGCCCTGGATGTGTGCTGGGTGGTAGCTGAGTTGGTCAGTCCTGGCCTCTGGGACCACCCATCTCAGGCAAGGAATGGATTCAGCTTTTCCAAGTGCAAGGGCCGGCACTCCTACAGGGGCAGGACCAACTCTCCTGTGCCTGGGTCATGGTCTGCTATCTCTGGCCAATGAAGGGTGGGGCCAGTTCAGCATGACCCTTGTACGTCAATGCATGGTTCAAGACATGGTTAACACATGATTCCCATGGGCTTCTGTGGTAACATGGGCAAATACATCAACACAGACTCCAGCTGCTGCAGGACCATGAACCTTGACATGGCCATCAGCAGCAGGTTGGGCCTGGATATCACCATGGCCTCGGGGGGCAGCACAGGCCACCCTGATCTGCATGGTCTTGGCAGCAGCGTGACTCTTGGGTACCAACATGGCCCCAGGTAGTAGCCATGTTGTAAGAGATACCATGGTTATCAACACAGACCCTGGCTGCAGCAGGATCACAGACCCAGACATGGCACTAGGCCATGGTGTGGGCCCAGTCTTCACCACGGCCCCAGGCGCCCCCACAGTACACGCAGATCTGTATGGCCCAGGAAGCAACATGCCCCTCAGATACCAACATGGCCTCAGGTGTTGGCCCAGACCCCAAGCATCCTCATGGCCTTCATTGGTAACAGGGACCCTGAATTTTGACACTGACTACAGCTGCAGACATGGCCCTTGGTGGCAGTCTGGACCCAAACACAGCCATGTACCCCATCAGCCCATTCCTCGCCACCTTCACCTCTTTAAATCTACCTTTCTCCATAGGACATGAAGCATTTTGCCTCTCTCTCCCCCATACACCACCGTATATTTGTTCACTATGGTGCCCCCTTCCTCGGTGCTGCAATGTGGTCCCATTGTCCCTTCTACATGCCCAGAAAAAGCAACCCCAGGCAGCCTTGTGAGTGTCCACCCCCCACTTGGTTCTAATTGACTCCCCATTTCTTGAGGGTGGACTGTAACACTGTGATTTCCTTCCTTTAGAGGACAGAATGGAAGGGACAGCTTTCCAGGAGAGAGCCCTGACAAACACTGCCTGCGTCATGTGTGCAAGGTCAAAGATAACATGGTAGGCCATGTTGACTTAAACACCATACATGGTGCGATTGAAATGGTGCTTTCCTCTTCACTGTAGACTCAGCTTGTAAAGAGCAAAACAGAGACACATCAGCAGAGGCAAAGCAGGCATTACATAGGTCTGGTAAGCCTATAAACTGTCATGGAGTCAAAACAAGCAAAGTCCAAGAAGCTATGAGGGCTGAGAAGAATCTTAGGGTGTTGTGCTGAGTAGGTTTTGTTGACTTGACACAAGCTGAGTCATCTGGGAAGAGGTACCCTCAACTGAGGTATTGCCTTCATAAGACTGGCTTGTGATAATGTCTGTGGGGGCATTCTCTTGATTAATGATTGATGTTGAGGCCCAGTGAGGATGATGCCAGCCCTGGAAAGGCGGTAGGGGTTATAGAAGGAAACAGACTGAGCAATCCATGAAACATAGCCCTGTAAGCAGTGTTCCTCTGAGGCCTCTGCTTCAGTTCCTGCTTCCAGGTTCCTGATTCTTCTCCTGCTGTGACTTCCTTCAGTGATGGAGGGACCCTAGGATTGTAGAAGAAACAAACCCTTTCCTCCCTGATGGAGGAAAGTCATTGGTTAAATAAAGAAACTTCCTTGGCCCTGATAGGACAGAAAATTAGGTAGGTGAAGTAAACAATACAATTTGTGTGTTGTTATTTCAGGGCATAAGCTAGCCAGGCGGCTGGGAGCCGGGCTGTGGGAAGAGGCCCGCAGCTCCCTCAACACCTCCCCAAGTTGCTTTTGGTCAGGGCTGATTAGCAACACAATTCTAAGAAGGACAGAGGCCTGCTAGTTATCAGTTTTCTCGTCATGACAAAGGGCCTGGTATAAATAGTTCGTAGGGGGTAAGGACTCTTTCTGGCTCACAGCTTCAGTTCACAGTTCTTAGTCTTGATCCTGAGTTTATGGTGAAGCAGAGCATCATGGGAGCAGAAGCACGTGGAAGAGGTTGGCCACTTCTTGGTAAACAGGAAGCAGAAAAAGGAAGGGAAGAGAGTCTGAGTATTATTTCTCAGTGACCAACTTCCTGTAGCTAAGGTGCACCTACTAAACAGTCTACCACACCCCAAAAGTGTTGCCAGATGGGAGCTAACCTTTCACTACTTGTGAAAGACATTTTATATTCAAACCATAGCTAGGGCCATAATAACTAACTATAATATGGTATCTTGTATTGGATCTGGAATATCAGATAAAAGTCAAGCAAATCTGGTTTTAGGAATAGTAACATTACTTCATTAAATAAAATGAAATTATAACAAATGCCACACAGATATAAATCTGTAATGGGGGGCAGTATGTCAGTGGAGAGATGGTACCTGAGTGTGTATGTTTGTGTAGTCATGGAGGAATCCTGCGTTATCTGCTTAATTTAAATACATGTGCAACTGCTCTAAAATAAAGACTAGGGCCTGCAGAAATGCCTTAGCTTCAAGAGACTGCTTTTCCAGAGTCCCGCATAGGTTTACTCGCAGCCCCAACTTCAGGGACTCCAGTGCCTCTGGCCTCCTTGGGTACTGACCTCATATGCACACACCAGGGCACACAACTCAATACTAAAAACTAAATAAAATGCAGGGATTGAAAAGCAAAGTCCCACGACTTCTGAGGTACAAAGATGAGGCCTGGTCCCCCAGGTGTCCTCACTCAAAGGTCAGCCTCCCTCTGTGACACAGGCTGCCTTGCCGTTTGCCATCGCTGGTGGCTAACGTAAAACATTGCTCTCTTGGCAAGTACTCCTTTGAAACGAATTGGAGAACCTGTCACATAAACCAGTCAGTAGCTTTCCTTGTGACTTGGCCCAATGCTGTGTGTCCTTCCTGTGCCTCTGCGTGGTTAACACAGCTCACGTGCGGGAGGAGGGGGAGGGCAATGCGATGGGCCTACCTCCTACAGAGTTTATGGAAGCCCAGGAACCCACACCATATACAACTTAATCCTCATGTTTATGTCTGGGACTATATTAAATGCCATCTGCCTAACCATTTGCCATGTTATAAATTAAGGCGACATCAACAATGCTGTAACACCAAGGGGCTCTGCTGCCTTCCAGTTTGATATTAAATGGGCTTTGTTGCCAAACTCGTCTTACAAACATGAAAAGAACAGTTGTGAGCCTTCTGTAGGAGCAGATGGCCTCTGAGGCTTCCTGACTCGGGCTTTCAGAAAGTTCCAGGGCTCCCTTCTTGGCTGTGCAATCATCTCTGTAGGTTGCTGTTGACAGAGTAAAGGGCCTGTGGATGAGGTTGGCCACGGCACAGCCAGTTTTGCTGTGTGAATATGTGTGTGCTGCATAACATTTTGGAATTGCACAGGCAAAATGAGAATAATTGCTACAAGATTCAAGGCAGGAAAACACGGCCTTCCTCCTTCCTTGATTCATGGAGAGAATCTATTCCCTGTCACCTGGTGTAGCGTTTGTGCACACAATCGCACATAGGCCTTAAAGGATTCACTAAGGAAAACAAATCCTTGCAACAGACTCTATATACTTTGATACTTTCCCCTCCAATAAACCTAGTCTATTGTCTTTTTTATTTTTACAAACAATCCAGGAAATTAATTTTAGTCCTATTAAAGACTTCCAACTTCCAGAAAGGAAAAAAAAGGCTGAAGTGATTCATTTAAATGAAAAGAATATGATTGGCGACGAGCTATGCAGGAAATGCTAGCTGACACGATTGTTTTAGATGTTATCCACCATGGCAAAGTGACATGGAAAGTTAGCAGACTGAACAATATCAATCTTCCCCCCCCCACCCCTGTTCACAGAACCCAATGTGTTCTACCTCTGAGAATCCACCAACGAAGACAGCAGCATTTCTGCCTCCACAATGCCCAAGCCAAAGTACACACCTTACTTTCAAAGTGTGCTCTTTTCCCCAACCCCTTTCTACCTCTGGCAAGGCCATTGTCTTTCTTCCTCATGTTTCTGCTAGTTCTGAATCTCCAGCCTGATGGTGCCCAGAGCAGGAGCCTGCTCATTATGAGTTTGAAAGTTAAAAAAAAAAAAAAAAGAAGGGGGCATAGAAGGGTGGTGGGCGGTGAAGAGAGGAAAGGGAAAGGAGAAATGCTGTAATTGTATTATAATCTTAAAAATAAAAAATAGCTAGGCCGTAGTGGTGCACGCCTTTAATCCCAATACCCTCTCAAAAAATCAAGATAAATGAATAGATAGATGATAGATGATAGATACATAGATAGACAGAAATAATACATAACAAACAACAACAAAAGCTGTCACATTGGCCTCCCTCCTTTCCCAGGATCACTTCCTCTTCCTTGTCACAGGAATCATCGCCAAAGCCATGCTTGCTTGCTCATATTCTAGTCTGCAATTGGCTACGGGAGAACCCATCCTGAGACTCCTATGTGCTCTGTCGATCCTTCTAGAATTTGTCAACTTATGCCACACCAAGGTGGTTTCACGCCCTACAAATTAAGCCAAACTATTTCCACTTACTACAGCTCCTAAACCCACTGGAAACAGAGGAAGATGTCCACCCACCCTGACCTGCGTAGAAACCAGTCTTAAGGGTATCATGGTTTTTGTCCCCTAGTCGCTACCTCTTGCTATGGGAAAGCTTCAAGCCTGGGTGTCCAAGGCTTCGAGTCATGTGATCATCTATGCACCCATCTTTTCCTTCCTTCTTTTCCTTTTCTTTTTTTCCATCCCAAACAAATAAACAAAGTGCTGTGGTTCTAAACGTGGAAGACATTTATTTGTCTGTCTTTCTTACAACATGCCTAATACCCTGCAGGTCTAGCAGGCCACCCCAGTATCACTCAGAGGAGCACCCACAAAACTACATTTTCTTCAGACAGAACACATCTTTTATTGGGCGCGTGTCTGCGATAATGACGCAGGTGAATTTTATCATTCCTTTCGCTCCACCAGTAATGAACAAATTCACTGCGTATTACTTTGGACTTGATCTCTGGCAAAACACTACTGGAACAAACAATTTGATTTGTCAACACCTTTCCAAGGGCTCCTCAATCAATGTCACAAATCCAAATTTAAACAGCAAAGTACATTTGACTGCAAGACCCGGGACTGATTATAGCTCCGAGTTCAGAGAATTGCTCCAGACAGGGCAGCAATCAGATTATTAACTCCACTTGAAAATACTCTCTGCTGTCGGGGATTAGCATGCATATTTTGATATAGATCGATAAGCAATCTCCTCTCTATAAGAAATGCCTGCAACATTCATTTGGTTGATCAAAGGCAGATATCAGCTGCCGGTGACAGCCAGCTATTGTTTCCCTGCTTTCTTTACAGAAGAGCTTCTATTAAAAAAAATTCTCCAGCTCTTTTCCAGCTAATAGTGAGAGCTGAGACAGGGAGAGAGAGAGTGCGCGGCAGAAACCCATCTCCTCCCTGACACCAAAATACAATTAGTGCAAGGGGACTTTGGCCTTTTCTGAGCTAACTTAGCCCATTTCCCCTGCCTTTGCTGACAAGAACTAGCAAGTTTCTCCCTCCGCTTTGCCAATTTTCCTCCACTCTTACTTATTTTCCTCTAGAGTGAAGGGCTCCAGTCTGGGAATGTCAGAAAGGTATGACCTATCCGTGGCCATCTGGCGTTTCCCTGGTGAGGGCAAAGTTCATAGGTTAAGACCTTAATCTTGTTCCAAACTAGTTAGTTCAGGTTCGGATCCTGGGTGGTGGCATGGAATTGACTGACGGCTTTGAAGGCTATTTATTTAACCCCTAACCTCTCTCTGTACCTGATTCTGGTAGAAAACACTCCTTTTCTTTCTTGAAAACCATCATTTCTTCACAGTTTCCATCTTGTAAAAGCCACGTCGAGGTCTCTTCCCCTCACCCAAACTCTAAACAATTCAACACAAAAAGCAAAATTTACTGAATCGATCCCTTTCTTCTGTCCAACGATCTCAGTAAACAAAAATGAAGATGTGTTCGCCACTTTACAGATTCATGGCGCAGGCTGCACACTTGATTCGGTTTCTGTTTAGAAAACAGAGATCCTCCTGCAGCCATAGGTGCACATATTTCCTGACAAAATGCCCAGGACTGGAAGAGCATGTGAACACACATCCATGCGCACCACACCCACCCACCCACCCGCAGACACCCACCCATGCAGAATGCTCTGCGGCTCTTCCATCACGGATACGGCAAAGCCTTCTTAGCTCTGATTTTCCTTGTCTACGGTACTTGAATTCTGAAAAACACCTTCCCTTTGTATTGTGTTCTAATTCAAGAAAAGAGGTATTTTAAAGATGAGACTTGGGGCTGTCTCCCACACACGTCAGAATTCCCTAACCTGTCCTTCCAGGAGCGACCATAGCAGGATGACAAGTTTCAATGCTCACGCATTCCCAGGCTCATGTCAAAAACATGCCTGCTCAGTCCCCGGGGGGTGGGTGGTGATGTTCTTTTCAGGGTTATTTGACTTGTTTCAAAATTTTAGTGAGCTAAAGTAACAACTGTGGGGGAATACAGACCCGTTTAGGGAGAACTCACACCCAGGTATTAGGTATAGTTTAAAATAAACACACTTGGCACATAGAAGGGCTATTCGTGTCCCTGCCACTAAAGACTGTTCTGGAGAAGAAGTATGTACTAATTTCTAGTTTATAACACTTCAAGCCTTGAGAAAAACATTTCCTTGAAATATTTAAGCCACCTGCTGTCTGGATAAAGTCTAGCTCAGCTCCTATCTAAGTCATTCGATGGCTGTGTGAGACCTGTGGTACACGACATTTACTTCAGCGCCCCAAATCTTCACCTCATGGCGAGCTGTGTGTTTGCTCCCATTTTACAGGTGAGGAAACTGGGTGACCTTCTAGTGATTCTCGTTAAGATCTGACCACAAAGCCGGGTGAAAAAAGCACATTTATATCGCCACGGCGTGTGTTACCGTGGAAGGGCATAGCTGCTAAGACCAGGCAGAAACAAAAGAGTGTGAAATCATACTTGTTTTTCACTGTTCTGGTGTTTTTTGTTTTGTTGTTGTTGTTCTTTTAAGCAATGCAATTTATTCTATCCAGTGATAAGGGTGAAATAAACTCACAGGTCTCAAATTCTAACAAACTTATTGGAACTAAAGAACACTGTATTTATGGAAGGATCCTAATTGTGCTGAGACAGAACATGTAGTTCCTGTAATTAAATCTGATGGAAATATATGTAAACATGATCTACCCTCAGGCATGCTTCCACTTCTGCCTGGAATTGCTTTCTAGCTCAATACTAGGTAGGTCATTTTTTTTTAATTTCTCTGTCTTTTCTAGTTAATGAAGAAAATAATAGGGTCCACTTTACAGGATGCCTGTGAAGTTTAGATGGGAACATGTATATATTCACCTGGAGCCCAGGTACCCAATACACACTATGCATTATAATACTAGCAACAATCACGAGCCTCCTTGATTTCTTCATCCATACTTATAGCCGGGAATTAGAAGCAGAACAGTGTTTCATGTTAGTGTGGTCTTCCAGTGTTGCCTCATGATGGCTGTTAGTCCCTTTCTCCTTTCATAAGAAGACTCAGACCTTTAGCTGGAGGTCTCTATTTCCAGTGTTTTAAGTTTTCAAAGAAATTTCACATACATTATTATTATTATTATTACTACTACTACTACTACTACTACTTTCCACAAAACTTTCTCATAAGAAACAAATGCAGAATGGTTCGAGCAGCACCTACCACGCTCCAGGAGCTAAGCCAGGCACTTTCTGAGGTCTCAGATACCTCATTGTCACATGGAAAATTAAGCGATCTGTTTGAATTAAAGGCACGTGGGGCAGTGAAGTAAACTGCCCACTGAACATTGGGACCCGGAGCCTTCAAGAGTGAAGTTTAGCACCACGAAGCTGCATACAGCATGGGCTACCCCCTGCAGTCCACAACAATCTTTACTCTGGCGAGGAGGAATGAGAGAAGAGCTTGGGGAGGAAGGAAAGGAAAATCAGGGAGGGAGGGACTAAGGCAAAGGAAAGAAGAAAGTGGAGAGAAGGGTGAGGGGAACGGGGAAGGGTGATAAGATGATAGTGGTCAGCTAGTCCGGATTTATCCCATGCTTTTTCAGACCCAGGCCAGCTGGCCTTGGTGAGTTCCGGATAGAACATCCCCATTGTCTCAGTGTGTGGGTGCACCCCTCGCGGTCCTGAGTTCCTTGCTTGTGCTCCGTCTCCTTCTGCTCCTGATTTGGACCTTGAGGTTTCTGTCCCGTGCTCCTCTGTCTCTGTCTCCTTTCATTGCCTGATGAAGGTTAATATTCATGAGGATGCCTATGTGTTTGTCTTTGGGTTCACCTTCTTATTTAGCTTCTCTAGGAACATGCATTATAAGCTCAATGTCCTTTATTTATGTCTAGAAACCAAATATGAGTGAGTACATCCCATGTTCCTCTTTTTGGGTCTGGCTTACCTCACTCAGGATAGTGTTTTCTATTTCCATCCATTTGTATGCAAAATTCAAGAAGTCCTTGTTTTTTACTGCTGAGTAATACTCTAATATGTATATATTCCATACTTTCTTCATCCATTCTTCCGTTGAAGGGCATCTAGGTTGTTTCCAGGTTCTGGCTATTACAAACAATGCTGCCATGAACATAGTTGAGCATATACTTTTGTTGTATGATAGGGCCTCTCTTGGGTATATTCCCAAGAGTGGTATTGCTGGATCCAGGGGTAGGTTGATTCCGAATTTCCTGAGAAACCGCGGACAATGAGGAATACTGAGAACTCAAGAACAATCGCAGTGGGTTTTTGATCCTACTGCACGTACTGGCTTTGGGGGAGCCTAGGCAGTTTGGATGCTCACCTTAGGAGACCTGGATAGAGGTGGGTGGTCCTTGGGCTTCCCACAGGTCAGGGAACTCTGATTGCTCTTCCAGCAGATGAGGGAGGGGGACTTGATCGGGGGAGGGGGAGGGAAATGGGAGGCGGTTGCGGGGAGGAGGCAGAAATCCTTAATAAATAAATTAAATTTAAAAAAAGGGAAAAAAATAAATAAATTCTGGATATTAGACCTCTAAAAAAAAAAGATGATAGTGGTCAATTCTGACGTCAAGCTAGAAATCTAGACGGAATTATAAAGAATACAAACTGATGAGAACACAGTAGGTATGAGTGGATCGACAAAAAGGAGTTTCCAGTAGAGAAGGAAGCCATTAGCCTAGCCTGTTATCCAAGATCTTTGACTTGGATAATTGCTTCCATTATGCCCCACCCCTTCTGGTATTTTGGTGTTGAACTTCAGTGTTCCACGTTCCTGGAGCCACCGGGTCTAGCTTCCTCAAGCACCACAAGTTTACAAGCGAAGGTGTTTTCCATGAGGTCTCGCCACACAGGCTAGCGAAGCCCTGCTCAGCCTCATCAAGTGCTAATACGCCCCTGTCTCCATGTTGCCAACTTACATGTCATTGTGCTGAGTGTCTCACTGGCAGGTCTTGCCCTAAAGGGCAAGGTCCAAAGTTGGAAAGGATGGGGATGTGGCACATTTCCTTGGCTCTGCCAATTAGGATTTTGCCTTCTTGGTGTTGGGTGGTAACTGTCAGCCTGGGGCGTTTTCCGAAGCACCTTCTCCCTGCAATCTGTTATATATAATGATCTTTGGCAAACTTTTTTCCCTGACTGAGGAAGAAAAATGGTTTTCATTTCTAGTCTAATAACCTTGGACTTTTGCGGTAGGAAAGTGAATCAGACTTTCTGATTTAACCCGGCAAGCCAACACAGACATTATGATGGTGTTTCTAGGCAGCCAGCGCTAAATCTGATAGCAGATGGCTGTGTTTCTCTTCCGTGAGAGATGCTGTCGATGAGGGGGCTTCAGACAATTTAAGGGTGTGCTTGACGAAAACCCTGGGTTTTCTCCTTCGCTGACCACAGAGGTCTTCTCCTTCTGCAGCAAAAGTTATGGGTGAGAGGCAGTTAGAAATACCAGATGGCCGGCTGCAAGAATGAATGTATCAAAAATATACTTTCTCACTGAAGGGACTAATTGATTCTCACTGGGAAGACAAGAGGTCAGAGCAGGGCTCCTTCGTAACTCTCTCACGGGAGACAGGCATGATCAGGGCTAGCCAACATCTATCCGCACACAAATTCCCACTTTGTCTTATGTTTAGATGAAAAGCCCAAAGAAACGCAGTGATTTGCTAAACGTTTCAGATATCAAATTGATTTGGAGCAGTTTATGACGATCTTGGCATACTTTCAATGATGTTTCTTTTGTGATTTTTGCATCTGTAGAATTTTGTTTATTTGTTTGTCTTTTCCTGTGTAACAGCCCTAGCTGTCCTGGAACTAACTCACTTTGTAGACCAGGCTGGCCTCGAACTTACAGAGCTCTGCCTGCCTCTGCCTCCCGAGTGCTGGGATTAAAGTCATGCACCACCGCCACTCAAAGCAATTATAGTTCTATAGGAAGAACCAAAGGCAAAGAATTTCTCCATCGTCACTCCATCAGAGCTTTCCCACGTGGCTTCCTCTGTCTTGACCCTGGCAGAGACTCACTTTGCTGACACAAATGTTCGTCTGGAGCTGTCCCACAGTTCTCTGATCTTATACACAGTTTTAAATGCCGGCCTTCTCTGTTTTTTTTTTTTGTTCTCTCATTCTATTTTTATATTGGCCATGCTCTTCTTCCATCTTCTGTTATTTGTATCAGCAAGTGGTCCATGTCCTCTGCTGCAGTTTCCATTCCTAGAGGTGTTTTAGCATCTGTTTCCTGTCTTCTAAGCCTTCACTCATGTTTTACCAGGTGAAATTCTGTTATAATAAGCATTTTAATTACTTCATGTAATACTCTAACATCTGTGTCACCCTGAGGTCACTTTCGACTAGCTGATCGTTCCCATTATGCTTGCTTTTTTTTTTCTCGTTGCATGCCCAACAAGTTTTTGTTGAACACTTGTATTGTGGATTATTTATCCTCTGGGTTTGGGGGTCTTAATATTTTTGTATTTGTGTAAATATTGCTCAACTTTGGGATGAAGTTGGTCTTGTATTAAGAAGGGCGAGTTTCTCCTAGGGCCAATTTAGTCTATGATGAGCCTTTGGAGAACTCTGCCCAGTGGGCCCTAGTTTAATAAGCATTTCCTCTTGATTGTAAAAATAGATGTGGCCCCAGCACTGTAAGCTGCTAGGATCTTTTCTTCCAATCATTCAAGTTTTTCTTTTGTTCCCTCCAGAAATCTTGCTTTCTTTTCCTAAGCAAATTATGATCTTTGCTGTGCTGAATTTTCAAGGGAAAGTCACTGTGGGTTTCTAGTCTGCTCTCTAAGTAGTGATCTTCGTCTTGGTACTTTAACCTGCGAATGGTAGAACACTGGTACTTACAGAAAGCCATGAACATTGCGCTAGCAATTATCCAGAAGTTACACTTGAGGCCAGGTGCCTAGAAATGACTGTGGGAACAGAGGAAAAACAGGCTTTTGCACCGGAAGTGCATGTGATAGGGATTGATGAGCTGATGGCCAAATGGGAGTTTCGGGGGGGGAGGGGGATGGAGGGGGTGGCGTTTATCAACTGCTGTCCTATCAAGGAAACAAAAGGCAGTCTAGATTTTGAACTGAGAAGAATTTAATTTAGTTGTTAGCTACAGTATTTTTTTTTAACAATAACTATCACAGAACGAAGGGTGTTACCAAGAGATGAAAAGCAAGTGAGGTTAGAACTTGAGATGAAACTATCTGATTTTTTACTACAAGACAGACTTACTTTGTTGATCTATTATTTATGCTACAACACTAGCAGTAGGGACACATGGCTGGGGAGCCAGAAGTTACTCCCTGCAGATATGTCAACAGAAATATATAGCAGGCTTCTCGCTTCCTCCGGCCTTTGGCTCCATGGAGAAACTACCCTGGAAGATCCTGTCTGGGACTTGACTAGCAAAAGTCAAGTATGATGGAGTTCATCAGTTTTCAGGTTCAGTGGGACAAAGAATATGGAGTGACCGAGGCACATGTTTGGCACAGAGTTTGAGGAAAGTCAGGGTGTGCCCATGGCTTCTCACTGTGCCAGAGAAAGGGATGGGAGAGGCCATCCTTGGGGTTTGCAAGCAATATCATGCTTCTTCATTTTCTGGTCATGTCAAGATCATCTCATGGCTCAAAGTGATAGAACATAGTAACTAGTATCAAAAAATATTGCAATTCCTGATGGGCCAATTCCCCATTATGAGTTTTCCTTTCACCACGGTTCCCACTACTGTCATTAAATCATACGTTAAAGAGACTGTAGTCTCTGGGGGTATCTAGAGCATTTGCCAGCTTGCCCGTATGCTCTTAATGTCTAGCATGCAGTGAGCAATACATGAACAGTAGCTGAGTCAAATCCACAAGCATTGCTTGCATGAATCTTGCTATGGACAACAGACAAACATGGAAAGCAAATCTGACACAATTCAATAAGGCCCGGGGCTGCCCTGGTTGTCAAGCTTCGGTGTGATCAGGCAGACCCAGGGGTGAGGGAATGGGGTAAGTGAGGAGGAATGCCTGATGGAGGCCTGCCTGCTTGTCATTTTCCTTGGAAACTCCTGCCCCCCCCCCCCCCCCCCGCCAAGGACAGACTGTGAGGAGGGCACCAAGCCTTGGGTATACAAGGCTGTGTCTCCCCTCCAAGACAGGGGGATTTTCCATCTTCTGCAGGCCTATACTGAGACAGGAAGTCTTGGGCATGGAGACAATTATGGATATATAATAATAAAGATCATTTAGGAACTGATAATAAATGTTTCTTTTTAAAGCACTGAAATACAAAAGCCCTATGCTCCGCTGGAGGAAAAAGGCTTAATTAAAAGCAGAACCTTTCTAAAGGGCAATCAGACCCAGTATCCACATAAACCCCCACACTGGGCATAGGAGTCACCAGCACCCCCAAAGCCAATAATAAATGCACCCTGTAAAAGCAGGAATAAAATAAGCTCTGTCTGAGGTCTAAGCGAGGGGAGGGCAAGCCTCCGGGGCTGGGTAACTGTCCGGCCCTTGCCTCATTTAGGTCAATTACCTCAGGAGGAATTAGAAACTGACCCCGGGGTGATCGCTTGTGATTTAATGTGAAATACTAAAGCAGAAAGGGCTCGCTCAGGAGTGAGGGCTGAGGTGAGGGTAAGATCTAAGGTCTGAACACAGGCAATATTTGGGGGTCTCTGTTTTTGTCTTCCTGGGAGAGGCAGGGTGTCCGGATTTTCTGACTCACCCATGAAGGGGGCAGTAATCTCTCCCCACTGGCAGACCCTCTTGGCTAGAACCAAAAGGTAAATTTAAGCCTGTATAGAGACACAAGGTCAGAAGGCTACTCTATGATTCAAGGTCAAGAAGTGGTTTTGGTTGTGAGTCTAACCTTTAATGGCTGAGCTATCTCTCCAGCCCGGAAATGCCCGGAAGTGCCCGGAAATGCCCGGAAATGCCCGGAAATGCCCTCGCACCATGAACCATGCTGAAGCAGCAGTCACACCAGCCATGTCATCATCCAGATGCTGCCGAGAACTGTCTTGGCCCCCTCCAGACCTGCTCCGACAGAAGCACATCTGCATAAGACCCTCAGGTGGTCCACGAGCATGGGAACTTCCCGCAAGCTCACAGGAAGAGCAATAGTCCCTTTAGAACCTGTAGAGTAGACACCCCCTGCCAGGATGCCTGGACTTCCAGGGCAAACGCTGAAGGAGGAAAACGAGATGCTCCAAGCACAAGTGTTCACAAATGGTAGACAGGTTGGATGCTCAAGAAAGATGACAAAGCTGCCTAGAGAAGGAACTGCTTCCTATGGAGACACAGAGCAGTCCCCTACCCTCCAGGAAGCAAACAGACAAAGCAGAGGAATTTATCTGGAGAGACAGTCTTGTGGAGCCACAAGCATAGGATCCGAGGCAGAGTGATCTAGGATGTACTGACAGGTTGCTGGCTGTTTTGCATTCTTGGCAAAGTGCATCCTGTCTCTGGTTCTTAGAATCCAGCATGGGGGCTGCTGAAAGACATTGTAAGAGTTAAGATGACACACAGGAGAAAGGTGTTCAGTCCAGACCAACCTCTCTGGACGTAGCAGCCTCTATGACTCCCCAGGGATTAGTGAAACATTGTGCCTTCAGGAAACTCACCGAGCTGTGGGTGGGATGCGCTCTGTGGAGAGCTGCTCTTGCTGCCTGGGAGGGGTGAGGACTGAAGAGCTGGCCATGACCACTGTGATGGTGGCTGCTGTAGTTACTGTTACTGTCATTACTTGGATGGAGTCCAAAGATCTTCTTCACTCAGGTCTTCCTCGAGCATTCTTATGACTCCCTTACTAAAACCACACAGATGCCATTCACAGGCAAAGCCATTGCCTGCACGCACATGCTCACATACACATATGCTCACATATTCACACATGCACACACCACACATGTACACACACACACACACACACACACACACACACTTGAACTTTAGATTCCTGGCAATATATTAAAATGATCTTAAGGAGTTGAGGCCTGGGAGCAAAATACATCACACCCCTGGGAAGGCACCTTTTTGTGGCACCTACATAGTGATCCCAGTTGCTCCAGGACCGGTCATCAAATGAGCAAAACGCTAAGGGGAGGCTTGTAGTCAGACTTTTCTTTTCCGCCCATAGTTCCCAAATAACGAACAGGGAGACTTAATATTAATTATGGATAAATGCTTAGTCAATAGCTCAGGCTTGTTACTAACTAGCTCTTACAATTTCAGTTAATCCATTTTTCCCAATGCACACTCTGCCAGCTGGTGCTACCTCTCTTTCATTTTGTACCACCTGTTTCCTCTTCCTGTCTCACTGGCGACTCCTCTGACTCCTCCATTCTTCTTCCCAGTGGCTTTAGTTTGGTTCTCCAGCCTAACCTTATCCTGTCCAGCTATTGGCCAGTCAGCTTCTTTACCAACCCAATTAACCGTGGCACACATTCAAACAGAGCAAAGGAATATTCCACAGAGGAAAGCTACATGCTGCTTCCCAAGAAGAATGCCACTGCCCCAACACTGGCTTGTTTGTGGGGATGGTACCAGGCTGGAAGTTGTTTTAGAAAAATCCTACAGATTGCTAGCCAGATGTAATGACATACACCCATGATCTCAGTGCTCAGGATGTTGAGGCAGGGGCATCGCAAGTTTAAGACCTTTGTAGCTACATATCTAAACTGTCTTCAAGGAAATCCCTGTCCGAAAAGGCTATATCCAGAGAAGCCACCACAGCCATCTGAATCTCTTCCCTGGGGTGCCTTCCTTCCCATAGCTCATTTCATGTAAGCACGGCAAATGTCAGAGAGAAGGCGGCTGGAGTTTCTGTGGGCACAAGCAAGGGCAGGCTAGGAGAGGCGAAAGGACACGGCAGGAGCTGCCCCTCAAGGTGCAGCCACAGCCAGGTCTCAGCTTGTGGCACTCCATGGGGCTGTGCAGAATGTCTCCATTACCCACCACAATGCTGGAAACACTACAGGACCCTATTGCCTGTTTTAAGAAATGGTGGACAGATCCCCAAAAGAGACCCTATTACCAAGCAGAAAATCCCGACACTGTCCTTAGGAGAAAGTATGAAGAGGTACTCAGCTGCACTGCCACATCTGCCCATGTCCAGCCATGGTCCCTTGGGGCAGACACCTGTGACTCCTCCCACAGCTCACATCTGGACATAATAGACTTACTGATGATGTTTGAATTAATAGCCCCAGCTACCCTGAACTAAGCACAAGGCTCCCCATTCTGAAATAGACACACATTTTGTATTCTTTAGACATCAATAGGCTTCCATGTTACATAACTGTTGTCCACGTGTTGAGGTCAAAGACTGATGATTACGTGAAGGGCAGGCAGGCTGGTCTCACTCACGTCTACCAGCTGAAAGTAGTTTCTTACCGGTGCGTGGGGCAGCTTGTGAGACAGGTGGTCATTGCTGGGTCACTAACCACCCTGCACTCAACCTCCACAAAACACAAGTCAAATCCCCATAGAATGCAGGCTGCCATTAGATTTCCATGCAGGTGGCCTCCCTTGGACAGGGTGTCCTGACGGATGGAGTCAGCAGGGCAGTGGGGAATGACCTTTGCACTCCTCACCTCCCGTTTACACAGCTGTCTGTATATTGTGTAAAGCACTTGCTGACATTGGGAGGTGTTGTGGCTGAGGGGAGGGTGAGGTGTGAGGATGGGCTGTGGACTGTGGTAGGTTAGCCAGAAAGGCTGGGGGACAAATGGGTACTGCCTTCAAGGGCCATACCATCTGTAAGGAAAGAGACAATCTTATCTGTGGGAATACTTGGCAGAGAAGATAAAGCACTGAACAGGAATATGAAAACAACAAATCTTTTGAAGTAGAATCTCCTGCAGCCCAGCCTGGCCTCAAATTCCCCATGTAACTCAGGGTGACTTTGAACTTCTGATCTCCCCCATTCCCTTTCTATTCCTTTGCCTCTCCCTCCTACATGCTGGGATTACAGACGAATACTACGTAAGGTTTATACAGTGCTGGGGCTTCATACACAGTAGGCAGGCACTCTACCAATTGAACTACATTCCCACTTCAAGGAGAGTGAGATTTTTAAGTAAGTTTCTCAAGAGCTAAAAGGGGAATTCCTGACAAAGGAGCTGGAGTTTGAGCTGGAACTTAGGATACAAAGTCAGATTTTGGCAGGTGCAAAGTGGAGGATGCAAAAAGTAGCATTGGAGCTGAACAGCCTGGTGCTGTCTAAGGCCGTGAACACCATAGGTTATGAGGTACACACGCTGCACAGGCCAGACCCAGTCTGGAGTTCTTTAGCTCTCTTTTCTCTTCTGGGCTAACTATTTGCTATGAATTAGATCATATCTGAACCTCAGTGGAAGAGGAATCTTCAAAATAGATGGAAAAACATAAAAGCATAAATGACAGGCATGTATCATTAGTGAGACCATTTTTTTTCTCTCTGAACCCATGGCAGACATTAATAGACAACAGTATTTCCTTAGAGCTCTTTCAAGCCAGGATTTCCCCACCTATTGCTAACACATTAGAATCCATAGGTGGAATGCATCTTGTTTTCCCGCCTGTGTCAGTATGCAGGGCACCTGCCTAGGAGTCCCCAGACATCAGATGATACAGTTTCAGTCCCAACTTTTCTGTTTCTTGGCTGCTTTCCTTGGGACATCTGTCCCCTCTGAGCTGTTGCTTGTCCATCTCTAGATGAGAAGGGAAGGGTCAGCATTTCCTGGCTGCTCTAACAGAGCCCATGCTACATCTTATTCATCTCTTCTTGGCTTTGGAGAAAAGGAGCCTTTCCCGAGGGCGATCGGCTGTGCCTTGTGACTGTGCTGGCAGCAGAATGTAGACGGAAGGAGAGAGAGCTTCCTGCTTCATCCTGACCACCACACCCTTTCAGGGTTCCACCCATCTCTGCGGTGGGTTTTACAGAGGCCTCAGGACGTGGGTGAGTGAAGCGATGGAGACAGTCAGACCTTTCAGTAAACACCAGGAAGCCTGTGGCATTCACACTGGGAATTCACCTGGAGGAAAACCAGCTTCCGCTTACAGACATCAGAAGCAACTGGAATTTGTCAAGTAGCCACCATCACCTGCCCTCATCAATACAGCCTTAAACTTGTGATGTCACGTCTTCTTGCCCCTTGCAGGAAGGTCCTGTCCTTTTCAGGAAGGTCCAACTATCACCCATTTGCAGTTCCAATAATAATAATAATAATAAATAACAACAGAAGAAGTTTGGTGGCTTTATTATGGCTCCATTTTTATGGCATGGAGTTCCTTTTGCACCAAAGTCCTTCATCCTTATAGAGCCTCCCAGTTTGGGGAAAGCCTATGTAGCATGCAAAAGCTTGAGCAGGGATTTAAAGGCTCACTGAGTCTTGAAAGTGAACAAATTTTCGAACACTGGGGAAATCCACAGAGGTTGGCCATGCTAAGTTAGGCTGTGACAGGACTGGGCAGAGAATTTGCTCCCTGGAGAAGCACTGCATTTAGCTGTCTCTACAGCAAATCACACAGAGGTTCAGGGATGGCCTGCCATGCTCTCTGGGAGGAAAATCTGGACTCCTGGTGGGCTGAGAGGATGGCAGGACATGGAGCAGGAGCCACAGCTATGGTGGTGCCCAATGAATAATCACACTTTCAAATGTCAGCCCAATCTACAGGCTCTGCTCACTCAAGGACCTTTATTACAAACAGTGCACATTCCGTGCACCATGGGAGATCGTTAAGGACATATTGTTCTTGCAAATTATAGGCAAAGGCCTCTTTAAGTATCAGACACTCAGCCTTACCCTGTGGAACCAGTCTTGAGTTTGGGAAGCACAAGGGGCCTTATCTGAGGGAACCAGCTCTCTCCTGTTCTCTGAAGCTAGCTCAGACAGCACCTGGTTTTGTGGGAACAAGGAAGAGACTTCCCGACCTCAGAAGGAACTCTAGCTGCTGGATTTTCCCCCACTTTGCAGACAAGGCCATGCAGGGAGCTGTGTGCATAAGGCCCCCAGTCTCGCAGGACCAAGAAGGGAACCTCATCATCAAGGCCCCAAGGTGATCATAGTTTGGTGAACAAGAAGCCATGCTGAGATGCTCAGAGATGCGGAGAATTTGTTGACAGGGGAGCTTTGCCTGCTTTAAAGACCTGGAGAGCTGACCTCACATCTTAGTGTCTGGGTGTTGTCAACCGAAATGACAAAGGAAAGATGGCAGTGCTGGGAAAGGTGCTTGCTGTCAAGTCGAGTTCAGTTCTTCAGATCCACATAGTGGGAAAGCAATGAATTCGCAACTGTGGGGCTTTGCTCTGTCTTTTGTAATCTTAAACTCCTCCCTAAGTCCCTGCCTCTAGGCTACATGGCAGGATCCACCTCCAATGGCGTCACCATGCGGATGGAACCAGCTTGAGTTTTGGAGGGCTACATGCAGACCACACTCTTTTCTTCTCTATGTTCTTTTTAAGTCTTTCCTAGGATTTTAAAAATAGATTTATTTATTTTTAGTGTAGGGGTGCTTTGCCTTCATGCATGCTCCATGTGTGTGCCTGGTGCCTACCGAGTCCAGAAGAGGGTGCCTGGTTCCCTGGAACAAGAGTTATGGATGATGTCAGCCACCATGTGGGTGCTGGGAACAGAACTCGGGTCCTCTGGAAGAGCAACAAATGTTCTTATATGCTGAGCCATCTCTCCAGTCTTTCTTACTCTTTTGGTGTGTGAAGTAGTGAGCTCCCATCATGCAACTTTTCCAACCATGAATTCATGCCGGTCTGACTTTATGTGCCCTCCCACTTTTTCCATTCCCTACCAATCTGAACAAATCCCAAGCACACGTAATTGCATCCCCACTGACTAAATACACGGCTCTCAAACATCTGCACTCCTTAAATGCATACTCAATTACCATCGCAAGAATGAGAGTTCATGATAATTTAAATATCATCTAATACACAATCAGTGACCCTGTTCCTATTATCTTAAAAATACATCACAAAGTAAATATCTTCCAATTAGAATCCATGGTCCTATGCTACATGTCTCTGTCCTTTTGACATTTAAAATGTCCCTGATTTTTAACACACAACTCCTTTGTAGGAAGAGCCGCATGGTCCACCTTATGTTTTCCACAATTTGAGTTTCATCATGTACATCTGTGTGGAGCCTTATAACAACACATGTCTACCTGTGGTTTTTTTCCTGGGTAGTTATTTCTAACAGCTTCAACAGACTGAAATTATTGAAGCTTTTTTTTAAATCAAGATTTCATCCTCAGAAATTCGTGATTCTTCTAATAAGAAGTACCTAAAATTGAATGCCTTTCTTTTCTGTTGTCTTAAAAACCCGTGACGATGGTTGCCTGTCCCCATTTCTTCACTGGGGACCAAGGATGCTGCGGTTCTGGTTCCATCTTTTTTTGCTCATTCTAACTGAACTATCTGTGCAGCAAAACTCCTTGCACTGCAGATGTGTGGACACTTTGGCGATGCTTTACAGGTGGATGGCAGGAACACTGTTCCTTGTCCTTTCATACTGTTTTTCAAAAGACATTGTTTCCTCCCATGGCCAAAGATGAGCACAGGGGCCATTACTCTTGCTTCTCTGCTTGTCTGCCATTATGAACGTGTGGATTCTGATGTGTATGCCATGTGTCCATCTGTTTCATGTCTTAGATCTTTTACACTACAGTGGTCCCAGTTTTGATTTACAGTCATTTTGTGAGTGTCTTCTGATACCCCCTTTACTGGCCTTCAGTTTATTGTGTAACTGAGGATAACCTTGAGCTTGTGATTTTCCTAGCTGATTTCTTAGTATGTATGTACCAGCGTGTACCAGGCACGTACCAGCACACCAGGCATAGGCAGTGCTGAAGACCGAACCCAGTCCCGAGGCATTTGGCAACAACTCCAGCAGTCTTTTGCCCATCCCTTGCTTCTGGACTAACAAGCTTTCCTACTCAGGTCTTGTACATTGTCCCCACACCTTGAATGTGACATTTCTCCAGAAAGCATTGGTATTTACAAACTATACTCAATGTGCCACTTTGCTTCTTCCTAGAATAAATAGTGATGTGCAGATTTCAGGCTGAAGCTCTGTTCGGCTTAGGTTTAGCCTTTGGTGAGTTGAAGCAAGAAAGAGATGCCTGAGTTCTGTTCCCAGGCAACTGAGCTACCATGCTTTGACTTCTTCATCCCCTTGCTGAATGGCCATTAAGACCTTCAAGAAAGCCTAGACTGAAAAATAACAATAAAAACTCACCAGGAAAGCATCTGGCTTTCAGTAGCCCCCCCCCCTCTAAAAAGGACTAGTAAGTAACTGACTTCCTGGTTGTCTTGCTGCTGACGTCTAGAGCTATCTCTTAATTTGGGACACAGAGAAAAAGTCCTGAAAATATCATCATCAGTTTTCACTAAATGTTCAGGATTGATTTTTTTCTAGCATTTTCTTTTTAAACATACGTCATTCTCTAGAGTTTGAGAATATCGACCTGCCAGTAGATGCCTTTGATACTAACATGTCTTCAAAAGACAACCTTCAGCTCAGTTTCAAAACCAGAAAATGGAGTATGCTCACACACTCTGGGGAGCTTCTGTGGTTAGCTGCCTGTGTCAATATTTCTGAAGCACACATCGCTGAACAGATCTGCATCGTGTGACGCTTTTGAGCGCCAGGAGAAGGGAGAGACGGCTAGTTACCCATGAGTGCCCTTGTTCCTCATCCTCCCAGAGCTCCTAGATTCCTCAGCCTATCTGGAGTCAAGCCTAGCTAGATGACTAAATTCTGGTCAGTGGCTTATAGTGGGGATATAATGCAAATCCCCTCTTCTGTGGGCTCATCTGCATTTTCATTACATCCAGGTGGATGTAATGGAGGTAACACCGTCTTCCAGGCACTGCATGAAGATGGAGAAGCCCTTAGCCTGGATCCCTGAAATCGTCCAGGCAAGCAAGCCGCTTCCTTTCACCATGATTCTCTGCAGGGGTCTACATCATGAAAAAATAAAGTATACATTTATTAAGTGTGAACCACTATGGATGGGTCAATTTGTTCTAGAAATTGTAGCACCATCTCACTAAGCCAAGAGTTCTTGTGTCAAAGTGGAGCAACCTCTGGAAGGAGCAGATGCTCCGGGTTGACGCCTCCCTGCCCACACTCTCCATCCGTTCTCAAGATTCCCTTTGAAGAGTAAATTAAAGGGACATTATGCGTATTTTCTATTCACAAGGTTTACATTTGAGAAAATAAAATCATGGTTGAGGATTTTCAGTATCCCATTGGAATATCCCTAGCTGCAGCTCTCCCTTGTTATTCGTGGAGCACGGGTTCCGGGAGGACCATAAGGGATGCCAAACTTCTGGGTTGTTCAAGTGCATCACTGACTCGCGGTGAAGTTCCCTTCTAGGAAACACCCACAACTTGGAAACAGCATATCTCAGATATAAATTTATTGCACTCACCCTACTAGACATAATATCCCAGCTGTTCACATCACGAACGGGTGCCTGATAGTGGCAGGGGCTTGCTGTGACTGGCGAGGGTCACAGGAATAAAGCAGAATACTTATCACTCGCCCAGGTAGGAGACACAATTCACACAGCCTTCACAGCATCACCAAGCATAAGAAACACAAGCTGGGGACCGTCTTTATTGTACACAGTCTGTGGGCATCTTGACCGGATGTGGTAATGGTCCCTAAAGACCCGCGATACCTCACAAAATGGTGGCGCTCTGCAAACGGTGATGACTGTATTGTTTATTGCAGCAGGAATGGTGTCGGTGTACATGGTCTGTGGATGTTCAGCACAGACGACACACTCGTGAAATATTTGGATCTGAGGCGACCTGGATCCACAGCCGCAGAACCTGCGGATGAAGAGGGCTGTAAGCACAACAGTGGAGTCCAGACGTGATGCTTCTGTTACAAATCCACAATAAGTCTTCCTCAGAGAAGGCTCTCAAGTTGGCTATGCAGTGCACGTGCAGGGCCCTGAGACCATAGACATGCAGGTAACTTTATTCCGACTGGGGCGATCGTAAATATATATATATATATATATATATATATATATATATATATATATATATATATATAAATTGTTACGTGTGCGTGTGTGTAAAAACAGCACTTAAAGAAACGAAAGCCATGGATTGGAGACAAAGCAAAGCGAGTCCATGGGAAAGGTTAAAGGGAGGAAAGAGAAAGGAGAAAGGATGCAATTATATTAATGTCAAAAGCTTAAAAACTTTAAAACCAAAGCAAAACGAAACAAAAACTACTGTGAGCTCCTAGTCCACTGTTTACTGCCTGTGGAGTCGGGCAAAAAATTTGCAAGGTCTTCTGATAGTTGTCTCTAGAAATGCTTACTTCAGAGTGCCGATGTCAGGGCTGGGGAGGGCCCACTGGGCCTGCACTAAAGCATTTGCAGCAGTCCAAGCTAGCAAAGTCGCCTGGCCCTGCATCTGCGTCCTTCCACGTGGGGAAGCAGAGCTGGCGGCCCCGTGGGGAGGAGGCTCCAGCTTGCCAAGTTCTCCTAATTTGTCAAGAGAAAGTCTTCACACAGCGCTTTCCATGCTCAGGGGGAAATCCATCAGCTATTCCATACACCCACATTTTTATATGAAAATTTCCAACTTTGAAACAAATTCTTGAAGAAATGGTTTTCGACTGTGCCTGTGTCCCAGACCCCGTCTGTGAAGTCGCCCTGACAGGTGGGTGGCTTAGAAGCCACAGGCTCGTTTGCCTCAGAGGAGTGAAGACGGTGTGGGCAGGTAAAGAGAGAGAGATTCATTGGTGGCAGAAAATTTGCTGATAAGAAATTAAAAAAAAAACAAGCCTGGGACTCTGGGAAGGAAACCCATCCACCCTCCTTCTGCAGAGAGGCCACCAGCATGGCAAGGGAGGGACGCCCGGCTGAGCCACCTCCTGCTTGGCACATCCCCTAAATCAATGGTTTCCTCAAGGGAGACGGACCCTTCGGAGTCGTTTTTACCAGTTGGAATTCTGTCCAAGCAATTGTTGGGGAGAATACACAAACAGACTGCAATAAAATTAAAAATAACTTTTGAAGGAAATAATATATTGGAAGGATTCATTACAGAAGTTCAAACAAGGACCCATATGTTTCTTTCCACTTTACGGTGGAGTATACACAGGGCCTGTAATAAAATCAGGGGGTGGAGCAGGATTCAAAGGATAAGATCCAAACAACAGATAAATAACCGGGGTATCTTTACGTTCTATAGGCACTGCCTCCTGAGCCAGCAGACGGCGCTTGCTGCTGTGCATCTGCAATGATGTTTTAATTAACGCTGGCTGACTGCGATAAGAAATGAATCATTTGTCTGTCTCTCTCTCTTTTTTTTCATGTCCATCTCCACAACCCACAACAGTCACCATCTCCACTTCAAGTAACCCCAAGAACTTAGTCTCTCTGGATCAACGTCTCTCTAATTTTATGACTTCGAGTCAAAAGTCCTGTGGGATTTCCGAGTGAACCAAGGTTGCAAAGCCTTACCCAGAAGTCATGGTTCCTGATAATTTAAGGGCATTACGGTTATTCTCAAGGTCTGCTCTTGACTGTATACAATGTAAAAATTTTATTTTATCTTTGAGATAATAAAATTTCCTATAAATCTCAGAACCCATTAGCTGCTTTAGACAAGTTTTTGAGTGTCTGAAGGGAAGAACGTGGGGGTGGAGGACATGTTTCATGCACACACATTCGCACACGTAATTGCGCTTTGTCATGAGCATCTCTACAGTGCATAAGGCAATGCTCTTTTATTTACAACTGGACATGAAGCAGAAAGGTTTGAACCTACAGTTCAGACTTACGTAGGAACAAAGAGAAGTTGCGGTGAGGCGCACCCCACAGTCTTAGAGGATTTCCTTTAACAAATTTATTTTGTCATGAGAGAAATACCCATCCAGAGGAGGGGAGAGGAGGTAGGAGAGGAAGAGGAAGTCAAGGAAAGAGAGGGAAAGGGAGTGAAGGAGAAAGGAAGGGAATAAACGAGGCCCTTTCTCCCAGGCGCAGCTAGGGAGATGTGGAGAGTCGCCACAAACCCCGGACCACCTTTCAGATTTTCCCTTCTTTCTTTCCTTCATTTCCTGGCTAACCTTAAGTTTAAGCCCTAATAAAACCCGAATTTATGGGGATCAAGGCTGTCACCAGCCTTTCATTACTGTCAGCTTCTCTTCAGTTTCGTCTAACTCAGTTTGGGGGCATTTTACAGTGCCTACCACACTCGGTAGGGGCACTGTGTACAGTCACCAGCAAGTCCCCCGTAATGACTGCTTTAACACAAGCCAACACCCAAGTCTAAGAGGAACAACTGTGATCTGGGCCCTGCAGCAGAGAAAAGGTCTTTGCAGGGCCCCAGCCCCTCGTGTTTGCATCAGGAAAGGCGGGTGTAGGTCACAAGGGTTAGGCTGAACCTTCCTGATATACGCTGGGTCTCTGCCCTTTCAGCCCTCCAGCAGTGTGAGAAGGCATTCTTCCTGAAACTCATAAATCAGACAGAGGTCTCCTGGCTAAGCACAGCAAGATGACAGAACCCCACGAAGCCAAATGTTTCTCCCCAGACATGGGATTTTTATTTATTTTCCTTGGAATGTTAAGCCATGATAGGTGGGTCAATGGGAGTCCTGCATGCTTTTTCTTTCTTTAATAAAAAAAAAAAAAGGTCTAGCCATGAATGCCTTCTGCTAAGATTTAATACCAAAATTTTCCCTCTTTTATACGGCCACTAAGTTACTTCTTTAGGTTCTGAAAGTTGTATACTGTGTAAATCCATCTGGGGCTGAAGTTAAAGAACACACACACACCAGGGGCTGTAAAGCTGTTTTCTCTGTTGTTTGGACATCACACTATTCTCCAGTGAAGCCATAAGGGAAAAGGGCACTTAAGATGGGGTGTCACATTTGAAAGTAATAAATAGCAGCTTGATTCCACCTCCCAATTGATCCTGCAGTTTACTTATACACAAGGTAGAAAATAAAGTACCAACGGCACTGTGATTTACTTGGTAGAAACCAGACACTCCGTGTTAGCTTAGGTGAAACTGAAGGTCCGCACCAACAATTTATTACAGGCTCGGTCCAAATGCGGTTGGGATAGGATGGTCACTGGTGCACACTTATCTCTTGCTTTTAGCATTTCCGCAATTAAATGCTTTTTTGGTCTCTTGGTGTTCCAAAGAACATCCTCCTCAAGTGAGCCAACCATGTCATCCAAGGACAAGTTCCCTTCCTTTCTTGCTTAGCAATAATCCATTCAACAGCTGGTACCATCTTCCCCTCTCCACCGTTTAGCCAGTGTTTGCCTTTGCAATTCCTGCCAGTCTTTCTTCCTCCTTCTAACTATGGTGTCTGATAATATATAAATGTTTTATATTGTGGGCTGAAGATATTTTAGTGTCAGAGGTTTGAGGAATGCTCTAACCTCTTTTAGGAGGACTGTTCATCACTACGGCAGGACTAACAGAGCTGACCCCAGGGACTGCCCAGTTAGTTCATGTCTGAAGGTACAACATGTCACTTTATTTTGGACAAACAAGCTGAACTGTGACAATGATGAATCTTGATCCTAGGGACGGAAATCAGGTAGCCAGACAAGGCAGCAGGCTCCTTTGCCTGCTGAGCCCATCTTGCTGGCCCTCCCCTTCCTCGTTTCATTTATTTGAAACTCTAACAGCCTAGTTCAACTTCGTTTCTAATCAAGACTTTTTGGCCTTCCCTTAGGATTAAGGCACTAACAGTGATAACAAACATAGTTTGCACAACTCCCTAAAATAAAAACAGACATATTGTCCAACATGTCTGAGGATTTAATTTTTTTTCTTGTCTCATTGGACAAATGAGACTACATGAACATGCATCTATGAGGTATAAGAAAACAATTTATTTGCACACATTAAAAATATTTTATGTTGTTGTACAATGAGTACTTTTGAAAAAGCTTACGGCATAGAAAGAACAATAGCAGTCAAAAGGCTTTCTGCTTTCAGAAGTATGGCAGAATACATTACCTACCCCACATACACACACACTGAAACAATAGCTTCAAAAACAGGACCCAGAGAGTACAAAACTCTCAGCCTTGAAGCAAAGTAAAACCTGTCATTCACAGTGACGTGGATGGTCCTGGTTATTATGTTCAGCGGGAATGGGCCAGGCACAAAAGGAAGCTGCTGCCTGGCCTCCCTGACATGCTTACCCTAAAGATAAGGGACTCATAGATACAGAGAACAGAGAGATTATCAGGGGATGTGTGTGTGTGTGTGGGGGGGGGTTGCACACAATTTGGTGAAATCACAGAATTTAGTTAGACAGAGATCTCCTGTGTGCTGCAGCGACCGTAGTTAATAAAATGACAAAGTCAAAAATTGGAAAGAGGACATTTTAAGTGTTCTCACTCTCAAAGTGATAAGTATCTGAGTAGACTGATATGCTGATTAATGTGACTTAATTGTTCCATAATGTTTACATATATAAAACATCAGGTTGCACCATAAATGGATGCTGTAAAGAGAAAGTGAAAAGTTAGGCAGGAGAGATGGCTCAGCAGTTCAGAACCGCCGCTGCTTTTGCAGAGGACCCAAGTTTGAGTCTTAGGATTCCAGTGAGGTGACTCACAATGGCCAGTGGCTCACAGTGGCTTGTAACTCCAGCTCCATGGTATCTGATGTCCTCTGATTTCCGAAGGTCTGCACTCATGGTATGTACATAAATTCATGAAGGCACACACCCACAGACACATAAATAAAAATCATAATAAATAGTCTCCAAGGAAGTGAAAGGCCACCTACAGAATTTTCTAGAACCTATATCTGACAAACCATGAATTGAGATATAAAGAAAGCAAGCCAACAATTTAAAATATAATAAACCAATTATAAAATGGACAAAAGAAACGAAGAGACATTTCTCCGAAAAAATGCATAATTTGTTAGTAAGTACATGGAAAGATTCACAGCACTGGACACCAGGGAATGCACAGGAAAATGACACAGACACACCCCGCAGCCTGTCCTGTGAGGACTCTAATCAAGTGATAGTTAACAACTGGAGAGGGAAAGGGTCTGGGTAGTCATTGTTCAAGGACTATAAAATGACCTGGCTTTGCCACGCCAGTCTAGCCATTCATTAGACAGCTAAGCAGGCAGATGACATGTGTGGCCTGGCTCTCCTGCCCATAGGGTTGTAGTCTTTACAAAGTCTTGCAGTCCTTACAAAGAGCCCACAGTGAGAATGCGTTCCTCAAAGAACTCTGTTTCTAGAATGTTTCTTAGCAAGTTTTTTTTTTAAATCAGTTTTAGGGAACAAAATGATTCCCAAGATATGCAAAAATCCCCAGAGAAGGATGAAGAGAGGTTGATTTTGCAGAGAGTTCCAGAAACTAAGACACTCCAGCAGTACACCAGAATGCAAGTGAACCATTGAACCAAGAGCAAATGCCAGAAATGGACACACACCCACATGGAAGCCACAGCAATGGGCCCTGACCTGTGAAGTTATCTCTCTGCAAAAGTAAACAAACAAAAAAAAAATCAGCTCCTTCTCGCCTCCTTCTACAAATGCCAATCTCAGGCAGATGCACACTTGAATGCAAAGAGGGAAGTGGTATGAAATTTTTGCATAAAGATTTCTTGAAGCTTTGGTTAAAAAAAATAAAGCATTTAAACAAGATTTTAAACTAAAGGGACAAGGCCTGCAAGAAAAGATCAGTTACTCTCCTGTTCCTCAAAAAACTCTAGAAAGAGAATAAAAACATCCCAACAAAAGAAATAATATGTCTGTGGTGGTGGAGGGTGGGGGAAGGGATGGGTAGATAGTAGATAGACAAAGAGGAAGTGTACTAAATGTATAAGCAACTGTTACCGATGATGAAAAGACAAACATCTCACAGGGGAAAAAAGTAGATGTATTGTCTAGACTCTTCAAAAACAAGAATCATATATTGCTAATAAACAAATAGGGAAAAATGCTGATCACTAGAGATTTTTTTTTAAAAAAAAAAAGAAAGATCAGTTCAAGGCCCAGCAAGATGTTATTTTTGTACCCAACAGACTGGCAAAGTTTTTAAGGGCTTGTTTATATCTAAAACCAGCCCGTGAGCATTATACACACTACACACCTCCGAGGGAAGACTCAGTAGTTTATTTGTTCTGGAAAAGAACTTGAATGTATGATTTGGTAAGGCTGAAAAATTATACACCCAAGGAATGATATTTCCATCCTAACTGCACAACCCAGAACCATCTCACAGTAAACACTGGAGTGGTGATTAACCGCCACCATTTACTTTGGCAAAAGCCAAACAAATACACACACACAGACACACACACACACAAATCTGAACAAGCAGTAGTATCTGTGGATGGATAGGCGAATGGAGAAAGATGAAGACTGACAGCTACTGTCTGAGTAGCTTTGGGTAAACGCTGGTGCATGTGACTGAGGAGATGGTGCGGAGGGAATGACGTCATGGTCGATTACCTCATGTGAAAATCCTTTGGCTCAAAACCATGCATGACGGTGTCAACTAAAGCCAGAGAGAGAGAGAGAGAGAGAGAGAGAGAGAGAGAGAGAGAGAGAGAGAGAGAGAGAGAGAACAAGGGGCTAGCCAGACATGTAAGACACCCAAATATTAAATGCATCTATCTCTTTAAAAACTAATGATGGATAATTTATTATTTCTTCTAACTTGGTATTTTACTTGATGACTTTTTCCCCCTCGCTAAAAATTCAGAGTAACTATTTTGAAATTTTAAACACATGTTGAAAGTGGCTTCAAAGAGATCTAGAAATGGATATAGATAGTTAGATACAGGGCAGAACTTAAGGGTGCTCTTTGGCAGTGATTCTCGGCTGAAGCTTTGACAACAGGAAAGACGAAGGCGATGAGGGTGATAACTTACTCTACCTCACGCTAAGACATTAGTTATTCTTGACACAGCATACATAGCAGGTGTTTGTCTTTCCCTTCAAATCTTAGCCATTCGGGCAGAATTGAGGTTCTTTTACACTGTGACATGGCCTTCACTGGACATCTGGTGAAGCTGGTCTGTCCCATGGGGAAGGGGACTTGAAGATTCAGATGCAGCAAGATCCATCAGCCACGTTGCAGAGTTGATTTAGCTGTGACCCGCTTTCCACAACCCTTGGTAAGACTTGAACAATGGAGGTGCATGGAGTATTAATGGAGTACACAGGAGATTGCGTTCCCTGCAATAACTGCTTGAACTTTTCTTTGCATAGAATCTGAAGACACCCCTGAAAGTGTGCTGCTGGGGTATATAACACTCTAACTATCCACCCTGACCGGACAGTTGTCATTTTAGGACATGATTAGAATTTACTGAGTACAGAGGTCTTAGCATTGACATCTATCAGCTCAGTGCTGGTGACAACCTAAAGAGCTAGGTACTTTGTTGATGAAAACATACATGCTCTATTGTCACGAAGCATCACAAAAGCTTTCATTTCTCACAGGTGACTGAGTTGAGTTCTAGCCAAGATGTAGCTGAGTCCAGTACCTGCTTGCCTGGATGTTACCCTAAGCTTCAAGGGTTGAAAAACTCAACCACCTGATTATTTCAGAGGTGCGGCCCTGACATCCCAAAAGAATTATATGCAGTCCATGGAACAGCACACAGTGGATTCCAAGCTGTTTTCATATCTATGACTGAGGGAACCTCAAAATTTTTAGGTCACAGGATGTGGCCCTAAAAAGAAATCCACATAGACATATCCACGCAAGACTGGTACAAGATGCCAGGGCTATGTAAGTCCTGCCAATAATCCACCATCCCACAGGAATTCCTTCCCGCAGAATCACATTGTTCTCCAAAAATATTTCCCCAAGCATCTACAGAGGCGAGCCTTCTTGGGTGTGGAAGGAAGGAAGGCGCCTTAGGTTGCAGCCCCATGCTCTCTGCAAACTGAGAAGCTCAGTGGGGCCTCGCCAGCACTTTAGTGTCTACCAAGGAGGGCTTTGTGTCAGGCTTGTTGGCGGTAAAACAGGAAATGAGGACAGGGGCATTAATAGCCTTTGTAAACAGCACCTCCAAGACCTTCAATCACCAATTTGAGAGCATTCACCACCCGGGTGGGGGGCGGGGGAGAAGCAGAAAAAGCCAAACAGGAAATGCAATGAAGGGAGATGAAAGCAGATCAATAAAGAGAGAAACATTTGGTTTGAAGTTTGGCCTTTAAAATCATGGGAGCCCCCTGGCCACCCCTTCCAGAAAGTAATTTGGGGCATTACTGCAGGTCTGGCCCTTAGGTGTAATTGTCCCAGATTCCAGCCACCCAGAGGTTTAGAATTCCAGGGTTTGTGCAAATAATTCAGTTTGGGGATGTAGATTTATTACCATGTTGTAAGTGGATTTTAAAAAAGAGATTTACCTAGTGTTAGAATTAAAAACCACGAATTTCATTTTTCCCTCTCTACCAAATTATAGAAGTTGAAGGAATTTTTAGGTAAGACTGTGTTTGCAGGGCACAATGGTAGATTATGGGATATACATCATAAGATGGACTTTAAAACTGATAGGCACTTGGATTTTCTAGAGCCAGGAAACAATCCCATAGAGCCTTGAGATGGCCCCAATGGCCCCCGTGGTTCTCTGGATCCTTGAGAATACAACAATTTCACATTTCCTCCACCCAAAGAAGCATGAGGTATGGCGTGTGATACTTAGAAACGCCAGGGCCCTTGAAAACTCCAGCGGAGTGGAGCCTGGAGGAATGCCTGGCCTCTTAAAGGGAAGTCAAACACCAAACACAGTTGGTCGCTTGCCCTCCACTTTCTTAAGATGCTCATTTTGATTTGTAATATCTTGAACTGGATGCCCACGTCATGATCATGGATTTTCTTTCTGCTTTGCAGATATCAAAACAGAAAGATGAAGAAATTCTGGAAGGAAGGCAGAAGAATTGGAAGCACAGGAGTTAAGACAGATTTAATTCCATGATAGAGAAACCGTAGGATACAAGAAGAAGGGCAGTTTCTATCCCAACGCTGTATGGCTTCCCAACTTCTCACACACAGAGACCTCACCCATTCTCCGGTTGCGAAAATCTGCAGGCAGGAGTGTACACTTGCTAAGAGCCCCAGCTACACTTCCAAACTAAGTTGCAGATCGAGCAGGACCAAGTCACCTTTTCTTCTTAACTTGCTGCACTTGCTGTTTGGAAAGTAGAGACTTCTCTCCTACCGCTATCGCCAGACATCAGGAAGCGCACCGTGCTTTTGAACAGAGATTCCTTCTCTCATTATGGTCTTCACACATTTGCCTTGATCCTGTCCAGGAAGCACTCACAAAAAGCAAATGGTGAGTGCCCAGTAATCCTTTCTTCCCACCCCCACCCCCCAGTACCCTCTCTTTTTCTTTCCTTTATCCTAAAAGCAAACGTTGGGGCAGGAAGTGAAGTTGCAGTTAGATTTGAGGCACACAGTTCCCCACTCCACACCTTTGGTTTGGTTCCTTTTTTCTCTTTTTTCCTTTAGGTCAGAGCGGGGGGCGGGGGGTGAACACATTCGAATGGATGCTTCAGGACATCTAAATCACTTGCCCCCTTCCAGATCCCCATGATTTACAAGGATTAATTTTGCAGCTATTCTCCCGGTTTCACATTCCTTTGTTTGGGTCACAGTTTCTGTGGTCACTAGGTCACAGAACAGTCACTGCCACCATAAACTACAGAGTCATTGCCTCTGGGACAGCTCCTGTGAGGCCTCCATGTAACACCTGAGGGTTTGCCCACCCGAGAGTGACTTGAAGACTCTCCCACCCAAACCCTGTTGATCACGGTGGTTCCTCAGTCTGAGTAGCATGTTGGACTTCACCTGAGAGGTTCGAGAAAATATCAGTGGCCAGTCCCCCTCACAGAAATGGAGATAAATGGTCTGCTGTCCTTTGCATCGAGGTTTTTGCAAGTGTTTTAGTCAATTCTGTTTCACAGCCAAGCTTGGTGATCATGACTTCACAGCTTTTTCATTTTTCCTTGATTGTGGGCTTCCTTTTTTTCCTGCTCCATTGACATAAGTAATGATACCCCCAAATATGAGAACATTTCAATGCACAGTCTTTTGACAAGTTGCTGAGAAAGAGAATTTTAATGGCTATCAAGCGACCCCTCTTCCCCATCTCCAGATCCGCCCGTTGCTTATGGGAACAGCATCCATGGCACTAGTATGATGGTACCCACACCCAGAGGCAACAGCAACCTCACCTGTCTATAGTCAAGCTAGTGTTTGCACAGAACGTGTTCTCATCTCTCGTTGCCCGAAGACTACGTTAAAGCCAAACTTCTCAAATATTGTGATGGGATTTTACATCAACAGAAGAATCCTTCCCTGCTGTGGATCCGCGCCTGGCTCTGTGGTGTCTGATGGCACCTTTGTAAAAAGCCACCTTCCTTGTCAGCCTGCAATTAAATCCGTGCCAAAGAGGCTTCAGCTCCGAGCACCTCTACTCGGTGTTTTGAGAAATGATCGCTGGAGATTGGAGGGAGTGGGAGAGTGGGAGGCTCGCTCGGAGGGAATTCCACCAAGAAGGCACCCACTAGACTCCTTCCCCAGTTCTTCCCCTCCTGAAACTCTCTTCTTTATGCCAGGTGCAGAATGGCCTTCACACTCGGAGGCGAAGTATCTCTTACACCGTTCTGGGTAAACATGGAGAGGTTTACTAGAGACAGTGCTAACCCTCCCAGAAAGATTAGATAATGGCTCCCCAGCAGGTGTAGCCTCAGCCGTCTATGACCAAGAGGGAAGAAATTCGTGGGTGACTTGATTTAAACAGTAACCACGAAGCCCTTACTGTGAGTCAGGTATGAGATGCAGGGGGCAAAAAGGAGCAGGAAGAGCAGGTAGTGCTGAGAGATATTGTCCTGGAGGTGCCTTTCAGACCCCAAGACCAAGACCAAGGTAACAGCAGAAAAGCTAGGAGCGCAAAAGTGTATGAATTTGCAAGTGAAAGGCACTCCAATAAGGGTTAATAAGGCAAAAGGAAAACTTCCCTGGGGCACATTCTCAGGGCTTGTGACTTCTCAGAGGGACTTGAGGGCTGGAGAAAGTACAAAAACTGCCATCTTGCAAAATGCCTTGACTCAACACTAATACGGCCGTGCACTGCTGCTCCGGTAGACTGGGTGGGTAGGGGTGTGGCTTGTGGTTTGCATGAGATTTCATGGCCTGTGAGCATGCTTACTGGGCACACCATCTAGCTCCCTCACCCTCACACGTATGGTCTCATCTACCACGCAAGTGCAGGTGGGAATGCCATACTTCATGACGGTGAGGACTTCGGTGATATTATAGGTCTTGGCAGTGATTGCACCCAACTTGGATTAGACACTTCCAATTAAAACCTTTGAAACATCAGGGATAAGGAGGGTGACCACATGTCTATGAGAGGTGTGATCACCAAGACGGCAGGAGAGAGGAAAGAAGGCAGACTTCCTAGGGTCTTTGGAAGGCCACTTTTACAACATGGGATTCTATGATCATGCATGTTTTTTAGATTGCTGGTAACATAAGGTGGGTAACTCTTGGGGGTCACTGCACAGCCAGGGTAAGTTTGGGATGTTGTGTATGGAGTGCTAAGAGTCCAAGATTCTATATCATACTTCACTGTGGAAGATTAGTTTTTATGGTTCCTTATTAAGATTCTCAAATTGACAGCGGTGTCTTAACTAGGCACTAAGCAAGACTGCCTAGGTCACAGCATCCTAAAGTTAGTCTGAGCTACATCCTATTGACATGTTACAGGCAGCAAACAGGGATACTGTGGTTCAACAAGGGGCTGAAGCCAATTGAGGCAGAACAACTTGGCTAAGTGGGGCCAATGGTAGCAGAAAGCCGCATTTAACCCAGGTACATAGAACCTTCAAAGACTGCAGTGTAATTGTAACCTTGAGCCTCTGAGCCTCTGAGCTTTCCAAGATGGTGGTGGGGGATCACTGTGTAATAATACCCCAACAGTATGCTAAGAAAGAAGCTGGCCTGAGAAATGTTTAGAATGGTTGCACATTATGATAATTCAAAACAAATCATAATTCTTATCTCGGATTATGAAACACCACTCAGGATGAAATTGCATATATGAATCAGGTTTGTTTATTGTAAGTGTGTCTAGTCAAAATAGGAGACCTACTTAACATTATAATTAAACCTGATACATATCTAGCTGAAAAACTATCCAGCACCTAAAATACTGCCACAGGAGATGGCTACATACTTTGGCACAAAAATCTCTCTAGTCCTTCCAAAACATTTCAGTTTTTCTTCTGAAGGGAGGTTGCACATTTTCCCACAATATCATATCAAACAGGAGGGCAGCATTGTACATTCAGCGAGTCCCAGTCCCTGGCAGCCCCAGCATCAAATACACTTGTGTTGTAAGCTGAGCTCTGAGGAAACATTTATTTATTTAAAAGATTTTTACCCATAAGTTAGACAAACAGTAATATTTCACTTCACAGAGTTTCAAGACAGCCCTGCAGACAGAAATCCTGCGGCCACCTTATGATCATTCTTACACTGGCAGACAGATTTCATTAATTTTTTTTCTTTGAAGTCAGATATCTACTGAGACTTCAACACTTGAATCTCGTTTACTCAGAATTGGGCTATAGATCCCAACTATAGAGAAACCATACAGACCCTTTCCATTATACCCGTTATTTTCTCTCAAAATTTGGCCAAGTACTCCACTAAAAAAATGGGAGCTACCTGGGCTTGGAGCTCAGCTGTTAAGAGCATTTGCCACCCTTGCAGAAGACCCTGGTTCTTGTCCCAGCACCTTCAGCAGGCCCACAACCATCTAAAACACCAACTCCAGGGCATCTAACACCCTCTTCTGGCTGCCATCAGCATCGGGCCTCTTTGTGGTTTACAGACATACATGCAGGTAAAACAAACAAACAAGCAAACCATACACATATAATACAATAATAATTTGCATATTTAAGGGTGGGGTCTGTGAGTGTGAAAGATCTTCTGAGTACTGAGTTGGTTAATAAGGAGATGCGAGCAGGTCGGAGTTCCATGGTGACTCTGCATTGTCAAATACAAAGGAACAGTGGTTTAATGTCACCATCAATTACCTAAAGTAACATTTTTTTTTCTTTAGATCCTATTTTCCCACATTTCTTTGGTCTTTACAGTTGATCTCACCCGATGATCCCAAACATACAATACTTCAAAACTCCAAAGCCTGTTGAATTCTGACGTGTAATACAGTTAGAATCACAATCTCACCAAATCAGCTGCAGTCAAACCAAGGCACAGGCAAGATATTATATAAAGTTGCCCCGCAGACTGTGTGCATAAGTTGTGTGTACATGTATAGCAAACATGAATGAAATTCACATCGAGATTTGAGTCTCATCCCTAAGGTATCTCATTAGCTACATGCAAATATTAAAAAAAATCTGAAAAAGCAAAAGCACTTCCAGCCTGGAGCATTTTGAGAAAAGACTATATGTAGCCCCTTTCAGGACCCAGAGCAGTAGTTATAGAAGACGGCCTTGGGCTGGAGAGATGGCTCAGTGGTTAAGAGCACTGATTGCTCTTCCAGAGGACCCGGATTCAATTCCCAGCACCCACATGGCAGCTCACAACCGTCTGAAGATCCAGTTGCAGGGGATCTGACACCTTCGCACCAATGCACATGAAATAAAGTTTAATAAACCATAAAAAAAAGAAGAAGACGACGTTATAGCTCAAGGGTACTAACATGAGTCAACCTGGAAATATGGCCTGTGGACCAGCCGTACATTCCAGAAAGTTCCCCAGTAGATTCTGACATAGGCGAAGTTCTGTGAAGCACTGGAATATCAGGTGAGAATTCAGCTGTGGGTTCTCTGGAGAAATGTCAGCGCTTGAGTTCCCGTCATTGGGGGGGCGGGGTTGTCTGCTAAGTCTCAGGTGAAGAAGGGAGAGAAGGGCAGGTTCACACCTCCCCTGTTGTCCTTGTACCCTAAGTAGGGCAGGTATGTTCTTAAAGTGAACAGACCTCTTTAAATCAGTGGCCATGGATTCCTGGTGGATACAGAAAACTGACCCTCTCTCCATGAGCCACCAGTTGCTAATAGCTGCCCAGCTAGGGGTGAAACTTCCTTTCCCCTTTGCCCTCTCCATGTAGGGATTTGTCTAGCATGAGTTTGCATAGGTCTTCTGCGTGCTGCCTCAAACACTTTGAGTTCCTATGTGCAACTTCCCTGTTCCAAAACACACTTTCCTTGTAGTTATCCGTCACCCCACCTCCACGGTTATTATAAAATTTCAGCCTCCTCTTCTGTGATGATCCCTCAGTCTAGGGAGGAGGAGTGTGATACAGATGTCCCTTTAGGGCTAGGCTCTCCTCCATCTCTTACTCTCTGCATGTTGACCGGGTGTGGGTCACTGTGTCAATTGCTGTCTACTGCAAGAGGATGCTTCTCCAGTGAAGATTTTGATAGAAGTAAATGTCTAGAGATGTTTATTATCGGACTTTGACCAGCTCCAGAGCTGTGAAAGCGGTCCACTGTGTTTCCACCATCAAAGACTTGGTAATCTTGTTGAGGGCACAGACGTGCGAGCTGTCAAATGTAAAATACGTAGTCAGAGCAGAAGGATTTGCAGAGACGAAAGCTCTGGATTCTACCTTCCTTAGTTAATGTGGTCTTCACATAGTCAGAGAAATCAAGTGACTGATCTTAGCTATGCTGCATTGCAGGATAAGATTAAGGTTTACAAAGAGAGGTGAGAATGCACACACATACACACACACACACAAATATCCACATATATGTTTATATATTCACACACCTGCAATGTTTCCTAAAATATTCTGACTGTGAAAAATGAAGAATATTTCTATTAAGTTTTGCTGTCTCTTCCCTCTGCATGTAATTGTCAGTTCCAGGTTATACTATTTTTGGTTTTGTTTTGTTTTGTTTGTTTCTCTGTGCAACAGTCCTGGCTGTCCTGGAACTAGCTCTTACAGACCAGGCTGGCTTTGAACTCACAGAGATCTGCCTGCCTCTGCATTCCGAGTGCTGTGATTAAAGGTGTGTGCTACCACCACCTGGACCCAGCTTATACTTTTTAAGAAACTCAATAGACTTCTTTTCTGAATTCAGTATCATCTGGAATCTGACATACTACAGGTTTAAAAGGACTCCTTGAAATACAGCATACAGGCAAAACCCTGACATAGTGAGCTGACAATGGTGTTTCTGCATCATGTTGTACCCAACACACACACACACACACACACACACACACTCACAGCATAGTGTGGAGAGAGAGAGAGACGGGGCAGGGAAGGGGCTATATAATCCCTAAGCATAGATTCTCAAATCATTTTGTTCAAATTTAATAAACTATAAATAGTTATCCTTCAGCTAGCCAACTATTCCTTAATATCTGCATTATGAAAAAAATCATTTCAAAACTGCTATATATTATGTAACTCATACAAAATTATGAAGAACACTGCCCAGCTTTGCTTTCCTTGTTGATCATCTTTCAGCACGGCACCGAATCTTCTCTCAATGCTCAGCATCTATGTTTCCCGGTCATATATATTCATGTGTAATCCACAGGACCAAGTCTGTCTTTCACTTTCTTTCCTTTGGTCCCTGTCTGGTTACAGTTTCCAAAGTGTAATTAAGGAAGACCTGCAAAGATGTCTTATTCATAACTGATTTAGAATCTAGCTTTGTGAGAGCTACTCCTTCCTGTTCATCATTTCCGTAGGAGTTGCGTCTACCTTGGCAGGAGCAGGCCAGTTATCACGTCTGTGCGCCTTCTGTCTGCCTAAAAGCTGCAGTGGCAGTGATAGAGTCATAGAGTTTGACACGAGGCTTTTGTGGCTGGGACTTTGATGGGGCAACAAAGACTATGCGAGTAATACAGGCTGGAAAGATCTTGCTGCGTTAATGTTTAAAGCTCCCTCTAACTGCATCCTACATATTACACAAGTTAGGGAGGACCAAGGATGAGAGTCCCGTCTACAATTTTACTTTTAAAAATTCAAGGTTTCTGGGTCAGAGAGATGGCTTGGCAATTATTAACATATATTGCTTTTCCGAAGGATCAGAGTCCTGTCCCCAGAACAAAAATCAAGGTCTTATAACTACCTGTAACTCCAGCTATGGGAGAATGTGGCTCCCTTTTCTGGACCATAAGGGTACTGCACTCACACACACACACACACACACACACACACACACACACACACACACACACTTAAAAACAAAATAAATCTATCTCAAAACAATGTGGACTTATTGCTGTGTTTACTGAAAGGGTAAGACTGAAACTAATGTCCCAGGGGTCTTCTTGCTGTGCTATTGATTTGGAAAGCTACCCCCTGTGATTCTAAGGAAGACTTAAGAGTAAGGGACTAGGTTTAGGGGTGTGATTAAGGTAGACACTCTCTTTTACACAGGGCAAAACAACAACAGTTGGTTGCAATTAATACACTTTGGGATACCTGGTCTCCTGTCTTTATTTTATTTTCTTGCTGTCTCAGCTCCATTTTCCTCTGCGAGGTCTCCAGGATAGGCAGCGCTCATGGCCCATTAGACTATTCTTTGCTTAAACTCAGCAGGTGATTTCCCTGTCCCACCAGAATTCTGGCTTTGGATCTCCTGGATTGCCTTGCCTGGATCGGTGACTCTCTCCACCCCTGTGCTGTTGTGCCGGACATAGTCAAGGTCACAGCCTGACTGTCAATGTACACACTTACTGTGGAAACGTTTTGAGCCCTGCTAGGAAACCCAGGACAAAAAAGGCTTAGGGAGTAGCACTTGCTGTTAGCCACAGAAGAAAAAATGGTCCCGAGCAGAGACCAAGAGGGAAGAAATTTGCATCTGCATAACCCTGCTGGGAGAAATGCTCACCCACTCAACAGCCATCAGGCGACGTGATTATAGCTCACTGTTGTTAAAAGGCAATTTTCCAAAAAAGAGGGAGAGAGAGAGAACGAAGATAAAACTCTAACTCTCATACAGCTATACAGTGAACACATGTCAAAATTTTTATTTAAGTCATTAAACAAAATGAGGGAACAATGCAGATGTCACAACCGGTTCAAAGGAGAAGTCAAAGAACAGCTCCCATCTCAGCTGGGAAATGTGGAAATGCACTTGCCAATGGCGCCAAGCCTCCTCCCTGGGGACCCTGTTCTCTGAGAATGCTCCCAGGGGAGCCTGAGGCCTCGAGTAATCAACTAGCAGATAGGGTTGGTGCATTGCATCGGGTCTCTAGTCCCCACAGGGCACAGCAATGATGGTAGAATGGGAAAATCTGGACCACTCCCCGCAGCTCGCATATGAAGACCCTTCATGAGTTCTTCAGTTTATTTCAAATTTCCTTGCACTCTCTCCTCAAAGCAAGGTGGGTCGTGATCACAACATCAGACCGGTCTCATTAACTCTGGCCTGATTATTTACATAAGGGCAGGAAGACCATTAATTTCCCACGTAGGCCTTCTTAAGTTTGCTTTTCTGGAAGTTTCCATATGAAATATTAGATTGGACTTTTATAAGCCGCTATTATTTGATATCCTGAGGCTAGGAAGCCAAGCCCAAGAAATGCTCCCCACCAGATTTCACCTGCAGTACTTGTGAATGCTAAATTTCTCTCTCCAAAATGTGCTACAGCTTAGCAAATGAGAAAGAGCTGTCCTGAAGACTGGAACCACACACGCCATGCCCAGTGCTGGCCTCAGGTACCTGGAAGGGTTTTCTTAGCTTTGTGAAACCACCCTTACTTTCTTAGACAGAGCATTCTCTCTGCTTGTCTTTTGTTGTTGTTTGATTGCTTGGTTCTTTGTTTTTGAGACAGGGTCTCATTCTGTAATTCAGAATACTCTTAAATTTATGGCAATTTATCTGCCTCAGACTCCTGAGTTCTGGGATTATAAGCATGAGCTGCTTTGTTCAGTACCATTCTTGATTAAATAACATTATTCTAAAATAATGACTTTTAAATCAAGGTCTTGATCACACAACCATTTTTCTCATTTACAGCAAGGCAAAATAATGATAAATTTTTATTGAATCCATGCAAAAGTAAAAACATATAATAAATGCTTTTAATTTAAGAAAAGAATCAGTGAGAATAAGATATTATTTTAAATCTTCTGTTCTCTTTCAAAAGCAGAGTTTGCTAAGTATTTTTAGGCCATAGATATGTTGTCAAGAGAGAGAGAGAACTAGCTACCTTATATATCTCAAGCATGAGGCCTTCCAGTAACAGCAGCATATTCTGATGCGGTCACTTTAATAACATCGGCTTCATTTTCTCCCTGCTCCGTTCTTGTCCCATGGATCTTGAGTTAGCAAGCTCATGAAGACAGCCGGTTCCGCACTATAAAGCGGTACCAGGGCCTGAGGAGACAGCTCAGTTAAAGTGACTGCTGCTCAGACCTGAGGTTAGAGACCCTACACAGGTCTGAAAACTGGGCACAGAGGCCACATCTGTAACCCCAGTAGTGGAGGTTGAGGGGCAGGGAGAAGTGGATCCCTAGACACCCAACATCACAGCCTCTGACCTTGGCATATATGTGCACAGACACGAACAAACAACAGGTACGTATAACACATACACACAGACACACACACACACACATACATTCAGAGAGAGAGAGAGAGACAGACAGACAGACAGACAGACAGTCAGACAGAGAAAAGAGAACATCTAGTTCTCCATTACAACTAAAAATCTTAGAGAAGAGCCCTCTTCAACACTCAGAAGAGACACAAGATGAAAACATTGAGGTTGTTGTTTCCAGGGCCTGGAGTGTAGCTCTTATGACTGGAAGCCGCATGCCCAGAAGTCAAGGCACACAGAGAGAAGGATCTGTGGGCTGACACCTCTCCAAACAGATGTTCAGTGAAAAGTTTGAATTTTAAATGGTCATTCTGTGACTGAGGGAATACCATTAAGGATTTCTGCCCAGCCAGTGGAGGTTGTGGCAGTCAGAAAGGCCCAGTAGACTGATCCAGCTTTTTCTTAGGAAGGTGGACCACTGCTTAGGACCAATATCTAGAGAGCACAGTGGGGAACTGAGGAAGGGCACAGAATGAACTCTTTCGAGAGCAACTGAGTCTGCTTCTGGCACAAGAAACGGGAATTTAAAGTCAGAATGGATATGAAACAATATCAAATTTTGGGAACTCACTATTTGTTCCATTGGAAAGTTCTAGAAGTTGTGTAAGCAGTGGCATCAGATGCCTTTGCCAGAGTGTCTAGTCTTTGGAGTTTTAATAGTTTGAAGTACTTGACATTCTCATTTCCAAAGATGGTTCTTTCATTTTGCACCCCCTCCCCTTTTTTAAGTGAGAACACGAACTCTATCTAGTCTGAAACTAATTGCATTGACTACAGAAACCAGACTGTAAAAAAAAAAAAAAAGTTTTCAGACAAGACGGGCTTTAAACAACTGTGGCCAACTGGCCACTCATAATTTCCAAAGGAGAAACATTTGACAAGAACATCCTGTGTCAAAGAAGAAGACAGGAAGGAATTGCAAAGCATTGTACTTAAAGACATCCAGCCCATTTTCAAAGAAATCAGTAAGGTTCCATCTGACTTAAGACTGACTGGAGGCAGATTGCAATGCTATGACACAAGGAAGGTTTCTATGTGTTCACGGTTGCAGAGACTTCAGTCCATGGCTTCCTGTTCTCAGGGCCTCAGCAAGTGATGATTAGAGGGAGGATAGAGAGATATAATAGAATGAAACAAAGTAAGTGTGCCACACAGTAATAATATGCTGAATAAATATATTAGATAAATATATTTAGTAATTATGGAACACAGACAAAGCATACATTAAAAATAAAATAAAAACCTCATAAGTAAAGCTAGTGTAACCTTCTGATCTAAACCCATATGTTTAGATCACTTGGGAGGTAGAGGCAGGGGAAATCTCTGAATTTAAAGCCAACTTAGTCTACAGAGTGAATCCCAGGACAGTCAGGGCTATACAGAGAAACCCTGTCTTGAACAAACAAACAAACAAACAAACACCAAAAGCCAAACCAAACAACAACAAAAAGCATATGCTTAAAAAGATACCAGACTCATATTAAAGTTTAGTTACAATGAATCAAGATTTTAAAATAATATCAAAAGTACGACAGATGACTCCTAACTCTTTGACCTCCAGGACTTTGGTCAAGCATGTCAGGAGGACATCCACAGATATTTAGGAACGTCACACAAAGTTTATACATTCTGGGTTATGTATGTTGGTTACATTTTACTCACACAGGCTTAGCAAAAGAAGGCTAACCATCCCTTCTGATTGGTCTGCCTTTCCCAGACCTGTTGCCAGTAGCAACCTTTTAAAAACACACCTAATCCTTTCTAGAACGTTCTACCCCATAAGGCCAAAAACCAAACTCTGTGATTTCCCAAGACATCTTAATACAGTTTTAGAAGAAAAGATAATCACAGGGGCTTTATTTCCTATGTTTAAGACTTCATTCTGGGATGAACATAATTAAGAAGGTGTCAAAGGGGACTTGTTGACTCTCGCTAAGATTATGGATGTCTAAGCCCCTGTGCTCAGTGAGCCATTTAGTTAACTCAACAAACAAACAAAAACCAGTAAGAAATAAACATCAGGTGATGATGTGGCTACAAAAGGCCTTTCACTCACTTATAATTGAATATTTATTTTCCTAATGAGCCAGGACTTAATAACATTAAATTACTGCAGGAAGATATCGCCATCTGTGTTCCCTAAGCAATCTGACACAGAAATGATACCCTCCTCAGCAAAGTTGGTAGACTGAGGAAAGACCCTTCCCTCAAAAAAATTGTAAGAACCTTCCCTAAGAGTTTAACCCATTCCATCACATTTTAGATACACACATGAGTCTCTGAGATCTAAGCATGGCTAATAAAAACCTCTGGTGCATTGACGATCAATAGTCAAGTGTTCCTTATACAATTCCCTAAGTGGGAAAAGGAAACTTATCCATTAGCCTATCCCTAATGGGGAAGCATCTCTATAGAGAATAAAGAGGAAAAAAACAGACAGATTTTTAAACCACGTAACCGATGCTCTTTATTTTTGTTGGATTTTTGTTTGCTTGTTTGATTGGTTTTGTGTTTTGCTGATTTCAAGATAGGTTCTCACTGTATGGCTGTGGCTGTCTTGGAACTCGCTGTGTAGACCAGGCTGGCCTCCAACTCACAGAACTTCCCTGCTTCTGCCTGCCAAGGGCTAGGATTAAAGCTGTGGGCCTCTATGCCTGGCTACAGCGTACTTTTTAAAAATACCACTTTATTTGGACATAAATCACACAATCTACAACTCACCCAGTTGAAGAACACAATTCGGAGGGTTATAGTGTGTTCACAGAGTTAAGTAACCAACGTCACGTTGATTTCGGGTCACTTTTATGGTATACAAAAGGACCTTCAGAAACACTAGCGCTCATTTGCCATTTCCTTTTCTCCAGTTTCTGTCCTCATCCTCCTGTCTTCTTCCTCACTGAGCTCAGGTAACCATGCATCTCCGTTCTGCTTCTCTACACAGACTTGTTCTGGGCAATTAAAAAGTACTTATCTCATTAACTCACGCACCGTCTCTCCATCCTTATTCTGCAACCATCCTGTATTCGTGCAAGCCCAGCTGCTTTTCATTCCACGTAAGGGCCAGGCATGGTAGCTCAATCCTGCAATCCTAGAACATAAGCCCTGGAAGCAGGAGGATCAGGAATTCAAGATCAAACTTGGCTACATAGCAAGCTCAAGACCAAGACTGTGCTAAGTAAAACCTTGAATTAAAAAAGAATGCACATAAGAATTTTACCATGCAAGGCTTGTCTTTCTTTATCTGGGGGCTCTCACACAGCGTAACATTTTTCATGTTTATTCTTGTTAAAAATGACAAGATTTGCTGGGCAGTGGTGGTGCATGCCTTTAATCCCAGCACTTGAGAGGCAGAAGCAGGCAAATCTCTGTGAGTTCGAGACCAGCCTGGTCTATAAAGCGAGTTCCAGAACTGTTTCACAGAGAAACCCTGTCTCAAAAAAAAAAACAAAAAAATAAAAACAAAAACAAAATAAAACAAACAAACAAAAGCAAAAACAAAAGAAAATGACAGGGGCTGGAGAGATGGCTCAGAGGTTAAGAGCATTGCCTGCTCTACCAAAGGTCCTGAGTTCAATTCCCAGCAACGACATGGTGGCTCACAACCATCTGTAATGGGGTCTGGTGCCTTCTTCTGGCCTGCAGGCATAGACACGGACAGAATATTGTATACGTAATAAAAAATAATATATATATATATATATTTTAAAAAAGAAAATGACAAGATTTGCTTGTTTTTCTTGGATAGACTATTCTCTAATATATTTTACACACACACACACTCACACTTTTTTCTTTTTACCCACTCATGTGTTGATGGACACAGGCTAATATATCATTGTTGATAGCTATCACTTGAGTTAATGCTGTGATAAACATAGGAATGCAGAGATCTCTTCAAACTACTGATCCCACTACTTCTTTCGCACACCAGCCGCTGGGATTTCTGGGTCATGTGACTGTCTTTAATGTTTTTGAAGACGAGATCTCCCACCGCTTTCCATAGTGTCTGCACTAACTGACATTCCTACCAATGGTGTGTGGTCTTCTCTTTTCCCTACATCTTCCCAGCAATTGTCTCTCATCCTTTTGGTCGTAGTCACCATGCCAACAGTTGACCATGCTCAATCCATATTAGAATGGCTTCTTACCAGTCATCTGCTGCAACATAGTGAACTACCTACTGTTGCTTATGCAAGACAAAATGTTCACTTAGTTCATAAAGATCTTGGCTGTTTGGGAAGTTCTTTTTTTCAGGCCAAGCTGGTGACTCAACGCATTTCAAGCTGAGATAGCTCTTAAATGTGACAATGGCTTGTATCTCCCAAAGTGAGAATGAACTACAGACTCCTTGCTTCCAGTTCCAAGGTGACTGTGGGGACTTCAGTCACCTAGTAGATCAATTGAGGACTGACATGCCCAGGCTGTGTTCCTTGCAGTTCTCGCCTCTGTGTGGCCTGCCATCGTCCTTCAACATTCTAGCCTTGGCTTATTCACTCAGCATCAGTGCTACGCTACCAAGATTGCAACGAGAGCAGAAGCAAGTAAGACTTCTCCGTAGCAAGGCCCCTTCTGCTCCATCCTATTTCCCCAAGCAAGAGACAAGACCATTGCAGATTTCAGGTAGACAAATCGACTTTCCCTCTTGATGTGAGGAGGACATCGTCAGGACAAGGAAACAAGAGGAGATGCGTGATTAATGCAATTAATTTACTGCAGACCCTTAACATGTGAAAATCTTCTCTAGGGCAGGAGAGAGCCACGACATAAATACCTGTCTCACAAAGTAGACTTTGATAGATGCTACCCTGCAGGCACCGACCACCGGCATCTGACGGTAGACTAGGAACAGTCTAAGTGGGGAGCGTCTGGGAAGGCTGAACAAGAATGTGACTGGAGAGGCATTGTGAAGGGCCACTGAGTGAGAAGGGGTGCTGCAGGTGATGGGGTGGGAGTTGGAGTTCGGTGAGTGGAACAGAAAATCCATAATACTCATGCACCTTTTTTGGTGCCCATTTATAGACTGCAGCCATGGTCTTATCCACAGAGAACTAGTTTAGGGTGGCTAAAAGAACAGATCTCATTCTGAACCATGGTGTTTCCCATCCCCAGGACAAGCAGAATGCACTCCGACAAATCACTTCCCCACCTCGATGTCTTTCTTCTTCTTAGAGTCCCCATTCTCATCTGACTGTGTCAAATGGGACCAGAAAAATCATGTGTGGGGCCCTGTAGAACAGAGCAAACTTTAATCTCTAAGAACAAAGTGAATCATATTCAATCAACAAGGAGTTTATGTAAGCGCTAGAAATTCGTAAGAACATGAGAAGTTAATTAATATCAGCATCTGTAAATAATATGAAAAATCCATTCAATGGGAAACCAAGCTTCAGCAGGGCACTGCTGGCCATTGCTCACTGCAGGAAACACAAATGATAAATATCTTTTTGTTAGTTTAAAGTTGGGGGGAAGAAAAGAAGAGAAAAGAATGACATCCTTTGGAGCCAGGGCTGTGGAGACTGCACCCTGTACATATTCTACAGAGCCCCAAATTGGCAGGAGTCCAGAGGCCTAGCTGGTAGGCTGACCCCCAAATTTAAATTTTATAAATTTTGATAAAAGGACTCTATTTTGTGAAAAGCTTAAGAGTAATTCTCTCTTTGCCTCTGTCTTCTCGTATAATCCACATCTGTACAAATAACATGTGTGCATATATATGTATATGCACGTACATATTTACCCACAAGAATATTAATTTAACATTTTTATAATGAAGGAAATTTGGAGTCATCATGAATATCTGCAATGAAAACAAAACTTTCCATACCAGCATGAAGACTATGCACATGTTACCAAAGGAGAAAAAGCATATTGAAAAATAAAACTGTGTAAGCGAGTATGTATGTACGTGTGTTCTATGACATACGCATGTATGTATGTCACAGTATGATGTACTAAAAGTTGTGACCTGCTTTCTTGAAAGATTAAAGAGAATAATAATAATACTTTAAAGTGCTTAGTAAGCTGTAAAGTGGGAGAAACGGTCGAGTTAGGCGAATTCATAACGGAATGCAGCGTAAGTATTTGAAAAACAGACTGATATCTTTCTAAGTTCTATGAATATGGCTCCCACTGAATATCCACATTTGCTTTTGCCAAAGAGATTAAGAAAACACAGCAGAAGATTCTTGGCAAAGACTTCTGGGGGCATGGGAAGTGCAGAAACAATGGCCCCCACCGCGACTGTCCCTGAGGAGAGACGCTCATGGCAGGGAGGCGTCCCTGTTTCTTCTCAGCCCCGGTATGCTCTGAACAAACAGTTAAACTACATCACAAACTAATAAAAAATAATTTGGAATCTAGGGCATGATTATGGCCATGGAAGAGACACTGATGATCCTTTCATGTTGTGATCTTGGGGAAACCTAAAATAGAGCCCTCTTCAATTACCATAATTTCTACTGTCATTGCAATTTCTGTACATAAAAGCATTTGGTCTGAGGCACAACAAATTTATCTGTAAATTATACAATAAAGGGTAAGGAATGGACTTTCTTTTGAGAGGACAGGCAGAATCAGTCATTTATGGGAACATCTTCATCTTCCCCGACATGTGAAAGCCACCGAATGTGTTCTCCATTATTGTACAAACTTCTAGAGACTGTCACCCCAGCCCACACCCACCCCTCTCCCAAGTTTAATTAAACCAGTATCACACTGAGACTGGAAGGAAAACACAAAGATACAACAATAAACAAACATTAATCATGATCATTACATACATTTTATTACATGAAATAAACAATACCACAGAGCATTCCCCAGACGACGGAGCTCTTCCTCTTGGATAACATCCGAAGGCAATTGAGGGGTAAAATAATACTAATAATGATAATAATAATTAGTATGAAAGAGGGAAAAGGGGCTTATCAACACATAAGCAGAAACCGTACCCCCTCCTTCATTTATATTAATCTCATATTTGCTCAAGTCTTCTTTTTCGGGTGTAATAAGGGCTTCTTCCCACTGAGACAAATGGAAAGTCTTTTCTTATTTGTCGCCTCACTTTGGTGTTCGTAACTCAACTGCCCCGGGGCAAGGAGATACTTGGATGATTCTGTCAGTATTTGGTCTGTAGCACGGAATTCCACTAGGAAATGGGGTGGGGGTTGTCCTGAGTCCTCAGGCTCAACCCAAGACTCAAAACCAGAGGAAGAAGGAATAGCAAGACTCAGGATGGCCCTTTGTCCTGATTTGGGAAAGCCCAGACCCCTTTCTCACCAGAGTGGAAGATTGACTCACTCAGTCTCCGAATCAGGAATGAGCCCCCTTGGGAGAATGCACTTTTGCTTCTCTCTCCCAAGGGCCTCCTGATATTCTTTAGATAAACAACATGTTGGGAACTACCACTAAACATATGACACAGCTGTCCAACCCCATTGTCCCATCTCCGTATGGGAATGAGAGGAAATAGGCCCTCTCCCGCAGAGATGCCCATTAAGGGCCAGGTCACCAATCAGTCACACATCCCATTTTGTGGCTTTACTAATTGTGCAGGCCTGAGGTAGTTTTGCTGTGTGTTGCCCATGATACCCTTCTTAGAGATTCTGTCAATGCGCAGAAAGACTCAACCTTGCAAGTTCTGTGATAAAGGGTCATGGATCTGAGCAGGAAGTAGTCTACGTGCCTTCGTGAAGATGCTTGGACACAAAACTGCTCAGAAAGGTGAAGGGAGATTCCAACCCAGATTTCTCTGGGGCCTTGAGGAGGAAGCTCCCGTCTCCCATTGTGAAGGAAGAGAAAAGGATGACTAAGTAGAAAGTTTTCTCTCTGACCTGTTTCTGCTGGGAAGAATCCCAGTGTTAATGGTTTACAGTCCAGGAGGAGGCCCTGCTTCTGTGTTCAAATGGTGACGGTTAGTAGCTCATGAGCACACTCTCCTGTGGGATGGTGGCCTGTTGGGTGGTCCAACAGCCTGGCCCTCAGCTCAGGAAATAAGAGGAGGAAGGTCAATAAGGGATTATCCTTCCTCAGACCAAGATTTCACTTTCTCCTATGCAGAAGCTCTTGATGAGGAGGCTGGGGAGCCGCTACCACTGCACAGGAGCTGGCACTAGATACCCCGGGGAAGAAAACCTGAAGAGTGCCAGCTTGTCCTGGCATCATGTGCACCTTGCCCTCTCTCCTGAAAGGGAACTGGGTTGTGACCACTTACACAGAACCTCTGAAGATCTTATTCCCCGTCATTCCCTAGACACTTTTAGACCAAAACCAAGAAAAGGCATAGGTGAGCAGAAACTCTCTCAAGCCTCCTTCTGACCACAGTCCCTCGGGGGAAAGTCCTCTACTCTCTGCCTCTATCATAAATACTCTGATTAAAATGTAAATTTAGCCGACCTATCCGCTTCCCATTAAGGGGACTCTTTAAAAACGCTGTTAATCAGCTGAAAGATATGTAGTGAAATGCCACTCGTCAATTGTGACTGCTTATGACAGTTAACAAAGCTTTCTATTTGCCCCAAACATGTGCTGATCTATCCATTATGCCGGGGCTCACTCTCACGCTAATTGCGCATTCTCTTCTCTAATGCAGTTCTGCTGTTATCTCATAGGCTAATGAAAGCCAGGAAATCAATAAATATAAATTATACATGCAAAGAAGGACTGCTACGAGCATAAAGTTTCTAATTAATTGCACTTGATTAATTTATATCCTTTAATTATCTTGCTAAGCCACAAACAACATAAATATCTTTGCAATCTGGTTATTGCTATGTCAGTCATAAAAAAAAACCAGACACAGTAAATCTATGAAACCTAGCAAGCTGTATGGCCAGAAAACGTGAAATGGCATAGCCCATAAATATTATCGAACTCACTCAAGGCACCGATGAATAATTTCAGTGTGACAAATTAACACTAAATATGTTGCATGGTTATTTGACGAAGGTTATGGGGATGTTATAAGTTTAAATGGTACATACGGAGGAAGCAAAAATGTGCATTTCTTACCTCTGGGCTTATAAAAGCCTTTTCACACTGCGGAGTAGTAGAGGGTGTTGGGACTCATGTGCAAATATCCCGTGTATTCTGAAAACGGAAGAACTCTTTATAGCAGTCTAGCTGAAAGGCGGACTGTTAATTTGGTTTATTTCTTTTTGATAAGCTTAGCCAAGAAGGAACAATCCAACGTCTCCTGCAAAAGGTAAAAGCAAAATGTGTATTTGAAAGACCAATTGGAATCCAGAAACTGAACACAGTTTGCGAAGCGCTGGACGCTGCGTGCTCTCATTGTCTTAAGGCATGGAACTTTTACATGGAAAGTGGTTTCTCTTTTATTTTATCTGACTCTGCTAAGCCAGCCATCTGTCACTTATCTGAAATCTAATCCTTTCTGTCCACCGAGCTTGCTCTTTGTCCTGGCCACTGCATATTACCGAGCATCTATATCTACAAGTTTCATAAGTGTGTAAAAAGAAACTATCTGTCCTCAGCTACTCTCAGACAAAGGCCATCTGTCAGCAACTGAAACTATTCTTTTTTTTTAAGCATCCGAAGGGATTTGCTCTTCACCAAGTAAACCCACTTAACCCTTCCAATAAGATTAACTGTTATTTGTTTCCATTAAATAAAAATGACCATCCTAATATACGTTTAATAGTTCCATAACAGTTGCAAAAAGATCAGCTCTCCTGTGGATATCTTTTGTAGATAAAACATACGCGCATATAAATAAAGGAATTATGACAGCAATTAGATAACCCATAAGGCCAGGGGATGTTTTCACTTCCTTTCTCCAGTCTGGGGCTGTGAAAGAGAAGGCAGTTTAAAATATAGACGCCAGAAAGTACCATGCTCTCCCTAGCTTCAATTTTACAGTAAATAGCACTTCGAGATATAAAGTATGTCTGAGTACACACAATTATTAAGATTCAGAGGCCACCCTATGACTCCTGCCCTCTTCCCACTCTACATCCTCAGGGACAGTTTTATAGCCCTCGGGCCATGCCGTTTCAAGTCTGTGTATGCACGGTATACAAATAGGGCCTCACTAAGGATCGCTGTAATTATGGGAAATTGGTGGTGGTGGGGACTAGCTGTATTTAGTGACACTAATGTGGCGCTCCCGTAACATTTGGGGAGTCCTGTCTCCTGGTTCCATCCTAAAGATTGCCAACACCGTTTGGATTAACATTTCAGAAGCAAAATAAATAATGCATTTGCCTCGGTGGAAGGGCCGAGGAAAAGTTTTCAAGTGTTTTTTTTCGACATTCGAGTCGTTTGAAAACAGATTGCTCCAGAGAGCTGTCCTGTTGTCTAGTGTACTCAAACTGTGAAGACCACGCTCCTGTCCGCGGGACAGCTGAAGGATGGGAGCACACTCAGCTTGCTTCCAGGTCCTGCAGCCTTCCTAATCCGTGTGTGTGTGTGTGTGTGTGTGTGTGTGTGTGTGTGCATGCTTGCGTGTGTGCATTCCAAATTCTGCATTTCCACCAGGAACTCGATGGGGAAAAAAAGAGCAGGTTGTTCAGGAGGTGACAGGGTGGAGCGGGCAGATGGGTCAGTGGGCATGAAGTAGAACCCACAGTGCCCCGGCACCTCCAACTGCTGGTGTATGCGGACAATGGAAGCACCTTTCTTTCTGCACAGTGGTAGAGTCGTGGGAAGTTACAAACCAAGCAAAGGAAACAGAATTTTCTTTCTTTCTCAGAGCTTCTAGATTTGTCGCCCTTTGACTATCTTAGGAAGTCCTGACTGTTGAGTTTCATGGCAGAGTCCAATTAAAAAATTCTCCAGCCCAAATACCTGGCACTTGTCAATTGCACTCCTTTTCCTCTCTGCCTTGAGCTGGGACTGTGATTTGCCGCGGCAATTTTGCCTTCCTCAGATGCTCAGGTGATATTAGAGAGCCACCACCTATCCCATCCTCCCTCGGTGCTCTGTCCCAGGCTCTCTCCAGCTGCTCCTTTCTTGGAGACTGCATCCCAGGCCCCAGACTTCAAATTTCTCTCTCAGCGGGTGTCTAAGGAAACAGGAAGTAGCCTGGAGCTCCCAGCAAGAGTGGTATAGTCCCGGGGGAGACAGGTAATCTCTTGATGCTGCAGTCAGATGGGCGAAGAATTTTTTGGATGTAACTCATCTGCCTGGGACCGGAGCTCCAAGGTAATAATGATAAAGGCGCACGGAGCAGACAGAGCCCGGATTAAGTATGGCCACCGAGCTTTCTCCTAGTTGGAGCGTGGAAAAATACCATGTGTCCAGCAGGAAGTAGGTATCCCCCACCGCAGCTCGCCAGCTTTGTCATTTTCGATTTAATGCACCTATGTAGCAAGCCGACTCACTAGGTTTGACTGCAATTACCTTATCTTTCCTATTTTTAGTGACAGGACCAGATTATTTTAAGTGCGTTTTATAGAAAACCCTTCTTTACTGAAGTCTAAAGACTGTAATAAAGACAATACAATGTTTTGAAACTGTTTTAAATCCTTCACTCAGCATTGCGTCTACAGATTTAACATGTAGGGGTTCTAATCTTACTGCTACTAATTAGAGCTTTAGTGTAATTGTGCCAACAGGGCGCTTGGCATAATAATTACTATTGAGAGACTCCGGTGGCGCAGTAACATGCCTACATAATGCAGATATGTCTACGATTACAGTGCAATCACCTTTGGATGTTGACTCCAGTTGGATTTTAACCAAGTAAGGGGTTATTTTGCCTTTATAATAAACCTTAAAAGGCATATACATATGTATGATTTAGGTATCCATTTTTCCTCTTTGAGCCTTTTGAATATTAATTAACGGGAACTTCAGAAGGCAACAGGGACACATTTTGTTTGAAAGATCTCACAGTTTGGGACACGTGACTCTGGGAGTGGGGTTCTTACTGTGGCTGCCGAGGTGGTCCAGCTAGACTGTGCATGGCTTGCTCCTGGAGTGTTTGGTGTGTGTGTGTTGGGGAGGGGGGTACTCTAGAGCTAGATATCATGTCTTGCGACCAACAGGGCAAGAGGAGAGGATGGTGGGGAGAGCCATAGAGATCTCAGAGATGATCTGTAGAGTTACGGCCTGTGTTGAGGAACTCTACTGGTCCCCAAGGTAGGCTACGCAATGGCAATGACCTGAGTTTCCTACTGATCCTCCCAAGGTTTGAAAGACACATCCGATAGCTGCCTGTGGTGCACAGAGACACACACTGTCACCTTTTCCCAGGTAGGACACACCTGGAACTGGGCCACTGGCAAAGGCCATTTTTGTTTGTTTGTTTCAGTTTGTGGCTCCTGGTCACTTAAAGTGCTCCACAGAGGGTTCTTGAAAAATAAAAAAAAAAATGTAATAAATATATTTAAAAGGTGGTGTGCGGTGGCCAAGAGCCTGACCCATAACTCCGTTTTTAGCTCCACAGCCTTGTTTTTATTGCCCCTTAGCGCCTCACTTTTAAAGTGACAGGGAACCAATTTCTGATTACAAATCAATGGGTTAGGATGTCACCCTCGGACGCTGAACGGAGCTGTAAATCCTGAGTCGCCCATGATGCTGGGAAATTGGGGGTCAGGGAGTAAAGACAATTGCTTTGTTCGAGGAGGGTGGAAATGCCTGTGTTAACACGGTGTTTAAAGACTCCATCTCTGGGGAAGACCCAGGCAGTGCCAGCAGGCAGCTGCTTTCGGCCCACCAGCCCAGCGGCTGACAGGGTGTGCTGACCACGTAGGTCAGAAGTGCCTGTAAATTTTCCACTGTGCCCTGGGAGACCATGACTTTGTCCCACTGGCGAGCCCCCCGGACACACTCCACCTTCGCCATGTCGTGTTAGCCGAAATACCTGTACTCTTGTCATGTAAGACACCTTTTGATGATGGCCCTTTTTTCTTTAAGCTTTTAAGGTAATCTTAGAGAAATCATCAAGCTATAAAAAGAAATCAATAAAAACAGAAAAGGTTCCCATCACCCCGACAAAAATCCATAACGTTTGCATTTTAATAGAGACACTACAGGGGCAGGGCCGTCATTTTCTTTCTGATGTGTTCCTTTGATTTCCCTCGCAGCGCACAGGGCTCTTGACTTCCTTGAGAAAAGGGATTATTGAATTGTGTGTCTCCCTCAGATGTACTTGATCACTCAAGTGTCTGTACTTACGAATGTTAGAGTCTGCTCAGCTGTTGTCTCTTTGGGAGCTCATCACGCCTGTCATCTTAATATTAATTGGGTTTTGTGTCGGCATCTCAAGCCCCACATTGAGTGGCTTTCAAGAGAGAAGATTATGCTCAAAGCCAGATACAAAGACAAACAAATTTAGCACCACAATTATCATAATTGCAGAAACATTCTGTCGCAAAATAAGCAAATCTGATTAAGAGCCCTTCTACATTATCAAATATTAATCTGGTGTCTACAGTCTAACCTGGTTGAACCTAAGAGGCTTCTTAGGGTTTTCTGTTTTCACGGGCTTGCAGGGGCTGAACGGGGAGACAAACTAATAGCCTGAGACAGTCATGCCAGGATGGTAAAAGGATCTCTGCTGAATGTAATCCACTTAAATTGAAAGTAGTAACAGATAGGATCATAAACCTGAAAGTCAGAATTAAAACATATCCTGCCAATGAGATGTTTTTGTGTAATTCCAACCACATGGTCACTCTGAAACATATCGTGGAGAAGCATTCTTACGATCCCGGTTATTTCAAAAACGAGGTCAATATCTTTATGGTCGATCATCACAATAAAAGGTACGGCCATTCGAACCTTCCTTCCCAGGCTTTCTTGATACCCATACAATGCTGGGAGCTGTAACATTCCTGCTAAGCCGGAGAGTTCATTTTATTTGTAATTTTCAGCTGCTTTTAGTTTAATTGCGCAATTTCCTCAATTATTAAAGTTCACTCTGCGTGCTTAAGTTCATTAGCCATTGTCAAATGGGCAAATTACTTTGCAATTTTAATATTTGTTGGACAAAGCTGCTCTAATAGAGTCACTCTCCCCACCCAGCCTCGACTTTGCTTCAGCTCACAGTGCAGCCGTGATAGGTGCAGGGATTGCATCAAGGGTTTCTCTTTCTTTAAGACTGTCTCCCCCTGTTTGGGACTTCAGCTGCACAGGAAGACTTTTCTGTCTGTTGGCTTCAAAGGTGGGGGGTTGTGGGTGAGTCCAGGAGGCAGGCAGTACCATGGGTAACTCTGGAGTTACCATGAATGCATATGAGAAAGCACCTATGCTGGCAAAATTTCTCAGACACGAGCAACTTGCATAGGTAAGATACAGTCATATGTTTGTATCAGCCTACAGAACCACGACTGGAGCTCTCAATAACCAATAAAGCAGGCTTTCAGTCATCAATAATTTTAATCACTACACAGTATATATCCCTACATTATTTATTCTAACATATATGTGTGTTACATCATGTATGTGTACATGTGTGCACACATATATGTATATTTTAATTTTTCCACAGGTTAAGTATTGACAAGATTCTCTCTCTCTCTCTCTCTCTCTCTCTCTCTCTCTCTCTCTCTCTCTCACACACACACACACACACACACACACACTACACTACACTGAGCTATTTAAAGTATATGTACGCAGGCTGTACTTAAACACACATGCTTACCCTTGTAACAGAAACACGACTTTCTACTTGCTTCGCCCCTTGCATTTCTGAGGCACCCATGCCCCTTCATGGATCTCATTTGATTAATGATGATGGGCTTGCTCCCTGGCAGTGCCGCCCCATCCTCGGGGGATGCTGATTGTTGAAATGTACCAGTATCGCTAATCTGAAAACAAGTGTCCCCACCTGCTGCCAACTGTGCGCCCTGTGCACAGACTCAACTCCAAAATGTCTGGGTCCTGAGACTTCCGGCCCTAGAGGACAAAACCCCTGGCAGCATGGCTTATCTCCCCAATAATTAGGCTTGTGTTTCTGCTTTATTAACTCCAATACAACAGTGCCCTGCCCTCTGTCACCAAGGAGACTAATAGACGACAGTCACTCTGATTTGGAAGCCATACAAATTGAATGACAGAAGTGAGAGGAAGCGAAGTTTAGGCAAATGGTGTCAAGATAAGGCAGTCATCATTTACATACGGGGTTTTTCAAACATTAAGCGGGTGTGTGTGTGGGGGGCTTGATTTTCCATGTGTCAGTGCAACAGTGTTAAAACAAATCATCCCCACTTCCCCATTCAAGCTCAGTGACAAGGAATTCCCAAAATGATGCCGGGAGTAATTGATGGCCTACGTCTAAAGCCAGGGTCACCTTTCCTTTTTCCAAAGACCATGCTTTTGTTCTTTTCCTACTAAGAGGATTCTCTGGTTTGTGTGGGCATGTGTCTATGTGCACAGTCTCCCATAGGTAGTCAACAGGTCCCCATCTTCATTACCTCTTCCCCCGAGATTTGTTATGCATTTTTAACCTATGGCTTTCCTTACCAGGGTTGGAGGGGATCACACACCTTATATACAATGAAAATTAGCTAGGGAAAGAAATAAAATGGAAATATCGGTGGTGATGGGGGGGGGGGGACGGGCACCTGGCCACTCTGAGTTCCATCCGTCTTCTATGGAGCTGTAACAGTATGTTTAGTGATATGATTTAAGGAGTCACATTAACTCTGGCGACGTAGCTGCCGGGTTTGGAGAAAGCTGATGAGATGTGATTATCTCCATGCCGAAATACCAGGGTGGTGAGAAGATAATTTGAAATGAAGTTAAAACTGAAGCGACACCAGGCTTCTCCCGCGTGTGTCAAAACAATCACAGTTTCCCCTTTCTTCCCCCCCTCCCTTTCACTCTGATGATACTGGCTCACACTGGGGGTGGAGACCTGCCTCCTCGCCAACTGTAATCCTTGGCTAATTTTAAATCTGAGATGATTCTGTTTGAAAGACAGCTCTAAAGTTTGATCCCCAAATCAGCTTCTGGAGATTCCGGATAGAGGTTGTCAGGTTGGCAATACTGAGCAAGCCTCAGACATGGCTATGACTCAGAGACCTGAAGTTTTATCTTCCACGCTAACAATACTCAGGTATGAATAGCATACGTGGTAATAAGTGACACTGGGTTGCAAAAATGTCTTTGAACTTTAGCTTAAAAGAAGTGGAAACAGATGTGAAGAGGCATCAAATGCTAAACACTATACTGAGTCATCGCAAATGGAGTCACCGTGTCAGGTGACACGTTTTGAAAGTTATTAGTGCTAGGTGTACGTCTGTGCGCTGTCTAAGCTTGCAGCGATAGTTCGTGATTTATGGAAACAAACCGGTAAATATGGATTGCGACCATTAATATTATCCCTGTGTGCACAGATGTAATAACTTCCCTGATGAAAACTAGACCAAGATCTCAATCTTGTGCTTTTGTACAAAAAGTGGTTGGTTGGATTCTTCCGCAAGCCTCAAAGGTTTAAGCAGCACTGTTGGAAAAGAAGTTTGAAGCTACCCGGCACAAGACAGTACAGCTGTGTGATCTCTACAGAATGGGGGATGATAAAAGCCGAATGCATGGGGAGGGAGAGCAGAGGGAAAGTCTTTAGAGTTCAACCCACTCCAGCGTCACCAGCCAGTTAAGAGTAGGGTCTGCAGTGGCCCCCTGCTCTGCCATTTCTTCCCAGTCTACAGTGCTAGCCATGTTGATGCTGATAGAGAGGGATGTCAATTAGTTGTATTTATCCCTTCTGGGTCCATTTAATCCCCTCTGTTTTTACTCCCATCAAATCCATTATCCCAAACAAAGCTACATATGTCTTGGTGGAGATGCGTTCAGACTGGCCTTGTTTACATTGAGAAGACGAATTTTATGGCAACATCAAATACATAATGAAACCTCACCAATGGAGCCACTTGGCATGCTGAACATTGGCACCTTCTATCTGACTTACTCCGTTGCTGTTTAACTTGGTCCTTAAACCCTGGTTCTCCCCCACAGCCCCTACCTTTTCTCCACAATTTTACATTTATGACCATGTGTTTCCAACAGTCACAAAACACAGCCCTGTCTTAAAGCAGCCAAAGGCTTTTTCTTTTTTCTCTTTCTTTCTTTCTTTCTTTCTTTCTTTCTTCCTTTCTTTTTTTGGTTTTTTGAGACAGGGTTTCTCTGTAGTTTTGGTTCCTGTCCTGGAACTAGCTCTTGTAGACCAGGCTGGTCTCGAACTCACAGAGATCCACCTGCCTCTGCCTCCAGAGTGCTGGGATTAAAGGCGTGTGCCACCACCGCCCGGCCAAAGGCTTTTTCTCTCTTCACTTGAAAAGCTCTTGATTTTCCTCCTAACAAAATTCAGGGTTTATTTATTTATATATTTTAGGCCAATTTTAAGAAAAGAAAAGAAAAGAAAAGAAGGAGGAGAAGAAGGAGAAGAAAGACAAGAAAGACTCCCTTGTTTGTTTAGAAAGAAAATCTTAGGTGTTCTTCTTACTTACTTTTTTTTTCAGAACTTCTTTGTCTTCCCAAGCAAGTTGGCTGCTAATATGGAAGTTGCACGAGTGATCTGATCAGAAAGTGCAGACCCGTGCTAGCTGACACAGCGCTGTGAGGGTGAGGATATGTGTGTTTGAAACTCCTGGCTTCACAAGAAAAAAAAAATCACTGTATGGCAAACGTTAACGTGTATGTATGGCCTGAACACACACGACCAGAACGAGTGGCACAGACTAAAGGAAATCACTACTTAATTCCTCAAACATTGCTGCAGCCCAGAAATCAATCTCTCTCTCTCTCTCTCTCTCTCTCTCTCTCTCTCTCTCTCTCTCTCTCTCTCTCTCTCTCTCACACACACACACACACACACACACACACACACACACACACCAAAAAAGAAAACATCAAACCCTTTGAGTGGTCCCCTCCCCAGCGCCGGCTCCATACATCAGGATCATAACGTGCGGCGCATCGCCATCTGCTGGCGGCGCTGCATCGGCAAAAGCTCTCTGCTTTGCTGCGGCCTCTGTAAGTCACAGGTCGTGCTCGGCACCTTCCTTCTTTGGGGTTCCAGCTGCGGACCAGCCCTGCCTGCACAAAACCAGAAAGAGCAGGCGAGCGACGCTGTGCAGGGAAGAAAACTGCGCAGGAGAAGCTGTGGCCCAAGACCTGTTGGGCGTGTGAACAAGGGAAGATGGATAGGTTTGCAAGCCGTCCCCAGAGATCTCGCCCAGTTTTCCAGCACTAAAGAAGCGGGATTTCACTGCATGCAAGAATAGGAGTACCACTCCCCTTCTTTCTGTCTGTCAGCGCCTTACCCGCAGGCCTGTCTTCACATCCTACTCTGTGCCTCTGGAGTGGTTGAGCAGTTCCCGGAGACCGCCTTGAGGTCTAGGCTGTTGCTCCCTAGCTGGCTTTAGTGGAGGGAGGGGACACCGGGATGCCTTTACCCTGCCAGTTCACGACCCTGCAGGGCGGGCTTTCCCAAGGGTAGAATCTGAGGCCCAGGGCACTCAACACTCATGCTCTCAAGGATCCCCCACTCAGGAACTCTTCACAGATAAATGGGAAAAGACCTACAAGGACCAGCAGACAGTCTATCTAAAAACGCCCCCCTCCCAGCCCCGTGACCGCTAGTGATGCCTTGTCTGCGATAGCTTTTTAAAGGCCCCTGTGTGGGAGTGGCAGGCTCTTAGCATTTTCATCTCGCATTTTCAGAGCAGTAATCTCCATCCTATGGTCTCCTTTTTGCCAACTCTCCCTCAGAGCACTCCAGGAGCACAGGTTGGCATGGGTGCTGCACTTAGAAGCAAGGGCCAGTGCGGCTCCATTCCCAACTTCCAGGGGCTGTTTGCTCCCACCCTGGTGGAGGCTCTCTGGACCTTGGTGGAAGGTTAGGTATGCAGCTGGGATAACTAATTTCTGCTTTCACACTCAGTTGCTCCCCATCTTTTCCCCAACCGTGCAGGATTCTCAGAAAGAAGTACAAGGACTTGAGCAGCTAAGTTTGCCCAAGAAAACAAGTCATGCAAGCAAATTTGAGTTTCAGAAAAAAAAAACAAGGTGTTTTGTTGCCATAAAAATATCCTCCTTTTTTTTTCTTTCCTTCTTTGTCTCTTTTCTTTCCTCTCTCCCTCCCTCCTCCTCCTTCTTGCCTCCCTTGCTGCTGTCTTTCTCTCTTCCTCTCTCCCTTCCCTTCCTCTTCCTCACTGGCATTTCTCTTCAATGCCCCTTCTTCCTCTTTCCCTTTCTGCCTTTCTTCTCTTCCTCCCTTTGTCCTGGTGTCTCTCTACCCTCTTCCCCCTTTTCTTCCTTTTCTCCCCCACCTTCTCTCCATTTCTCTGTCACTCTCTTCCTCTCTCCCTTCCTTCTTCATCCCCTCTCTCCTTGTTTCCTGCTTTCTTCCTTTGTTTATTTTCTAAACTCAGTGCCCCGTCAGGGCCCTCTAATACAAGTCTTTACATGGGAACCGAAATTGACAGAGACAAAGTAATTTGCCCCGATACATAGCCAGGTCAAGGCAGCAGGACCATAAATTAGCTCTCTAAATTCAGTCTGGGTCTTGGTCACCCATATAACCTCTTCTTCCCTCAGGACAGCCCAACAGGGCAGGGCATTCAGTCACAGAGCCAGGCCTTATAGAATCCTCCCAGGTACCAAGAGCTCTCAAGCAAAATGACACTCATCTGTAAGTCCCCACCCCGTTCATCTATAAGCAACCCTGCCAGAGTAGATTGTTATGGAGCACCCCCTCTTTGAGAGATTCCCCAAACTTTTCTTTTTCTGTGACCATTGCTTCATTTTGTTTTAAAGATTTGTCTCTCAGGTGCTCCTCTCGAGGGGCAAAATGGGCCATAGCAACAGGAAGTTCCAGGGAAGGGCTGGGTCTTTTAGAGCCACATCTCAAAGGTCCAGGCATGGATCCCCATACAGGGCTGCCCCTGTTCTGCCCAACAGAAGAGCAGGTATGCTGTAGGGCTGCTGTGTGCGAGAGCTGTGCTTTCTTATTCTTCAGGAAGAAGAGCAAGTGAGGGGAGAGGGAGGTGATTAAGGGACTTCTGTTTGCCTCCCCGACTCCATCATGGCAGGTACCATGCCCTGGAGTGCTTATAGCACTTGGTCAATGGGCTCTGCAACCCTGCAGCTGAGATGTCTCCCTCTGAGGTGTCTTCCGGTCACTTGCGTCATCCTGGGAGCTTTTCCTCTGTGTAGTGACTTTATCTCTTTTCATATTCCATTTCAAGAGGTTATGGCCAAGTTTGGACTTAACCAACACTGCAGGCCGGACTGGGCAACTGTTAACTATTTAGTGACTAAGAATTAAAAAACTCTTAATTGGAAGTGAATGAACGACTTGACCAAGCCGACTATTAGGGCTCGAAAACTAGAAAACTCTTTCTTAGTGCTATCGGTTAACACTGGGAAGAGCCTTGTTGTGCATGATGCTCTTAGCATTCAGCCCTTCCTGGACAGGACTTCAGTCCCACTTTATGGAGGAGTAAACTGAGGCTTCAGGAAACTTAGAAACTGGGATGATCAAAGGGCTACTAAGAAGGGAGACAGGACTGGAAAGTCTTTCATTACCAAAACACACACACACTTTCAATGGCTTCTGAGAAGAACGAGAAACTGCTATTCACTTCGGAGTATTTTCTGTTGAGGTTTCAGTAGTGTTGGAATGAAACTCGGGGTCTTGCATCTAACAGGAAAAGACTTTACCACTGAGCTATCCCCAGCCTCATTTGCCGCAGATATCTCAATAGCTCCCCTATGGTCTAGTGCAGCCGTTCGACCATTGGGCCAATTTTAGGGATGGAGATTATGAGGCACCGAGATTAAGTGAAAGGTTGGGGACTTCAGCCACTAACTGGTACATCCTGCCGGATTAATGGAGACTGATGGTGTCTCCTCTGGTCAAATGTGTAGTAAAACCCCAGCTAGTGCACAACCTCTGTCTTTGTCTCTCTGTCTATGTCTTTTCTAGTCCTCATCATTCTTCTGTGGTCTACAAACACCACACACACACATACACATACATACACATACACACACACACACACACAAACACACACATACACACACACACACACATACACAAGTACAGGGGAGAAAAAAGACAGAAGGATGGTTGCTGGATAGACAGATAGAATACATTAAAATTCTTCATTGATCAGAACATCTTGCAGATGCAATTTCTGGAACTTTCCATCGAGTTTTCAGGTAAGCAACAGCAGCGTTGCATTTCAGGATAAAGACACCGAGTTCATGGATGCTGATGGCTGGATTCTGAGTTCCAAGCTCCAATAATAACCTCAGACTAGCTGGCTAAGTGGCCACCCTCAGGGCCAGAGTGTACTGTAATCAAAGATCAGTGCCACCACCACGACCACAGTGACAGGGAGAAAACAGTCACCTTCCACGGAACTTTTCTTTTCTTTTTCTTTCTTTCTTTCTTTCTTTCTTTCTTTCTTTCTTTCTTTCTTTTTTTCTTTCCTTTCTTTCTTTCTTTCTTTCTTTCTTTCTTTCTTTCTTTCTTTTTTTTTTTTTTTGGATTTTTCGAGACAGGGTTTCTCTCTCGCTTTTGGTTCCTGTCCTGGAACTAGCTCTTCTAGACCAGGCTGGCCTCGAATTCACAGAGATCCGCCTACCTCTGCCTCCCGAAGTGCTGGGATTAAAGGCGTGCATCACCCCGCCCAGCTCCACAGAACTTTTCAAATCAGGACATTTTCTATGGGGAGAGACACTGAGACAAGGGAAAGGAGGTCCTGCTTTAAAAACAATTCCCCCCAAAACCTCACCCATATTACGACTATTTGTTTGTTATCTGTTATCTTCCTCTTTTTTTTTCTGATTTCAGATGACTGGCTGCCACCCAACTGGGGTCTCTACACACTGGGGGACACCAGTCCTGGGAGGAGGTGATAGCCAATAGCTTCTCTGTAGAGACTGATGCCTGACAGAAAATCTCAGGAAAAGGTCCAACATCTTTCTCATGGGTATTTAGAGCCGGGGGACAGCTAACAGTCTGCCAGAGCCAAGGCTCATATCCAATCAGTCTGGTGGAGTCCACTCAGGAGATCTATCCCTGTGGACAAGGTCCTCACTCTCCCAGTTCCTGCAACCCTGGTGATTTCTGGTAAGCATCCCCAGCTCCCCGTCTCCCATCAGGTTCCTAGAAGGCCCTCCTGGAGCAAACCTGAGCCCCAAGTCAGCCACTCAACTCCAGGGACTGGGGAAGAAAGATAGAGGGAACCATTTTCCCATCCTGGAGAGGTCCAGACATGCTGCCTTGTGGACTGTGGGACCGGGTTCACTGCACACTGCTTCGGGTGCCACCACCCCGTTCTCTTGTCTGTCAAGTGGAGATACTCACACACATATCACTGGGGATTTCTGGGACAAATGAAGGCAGTCACCCACAAGCCTGCACAGAGCCCGAGAGCCAGGGTCATTGAACAATTTCTAAAAATAGATGGAAAGTGTTTTCGGCATTGTGGACCATGTAGTATTGACTCCAACTGGAAACAGCCACGGACCAAATGGAAATGAATCGTGTGAGGGTGTTCTAATAAATTTTTATTTGCAAGAACAAGTGTTAGAGCTGGCTCTTGGCTTGAAGCTTCCTGATACTTGTTTGTTAATGTGACTAATAGATAAATGTCAACAGCATTTATGACAGGTCCCATGCTACTGAGCTGGGACACAGGAAGAATTGTGAACAAATAGCAAGCTATGGCCTCTGTCTTTTGGTGACCAGAGAGGACAAGATTGAGGGAGGCATCTTCTCAGAGCCGTATATGGGGGCCCACTCTACACAAAAGAGATATGGAAATTAAAAGCTGTAAAATCTGGAGTTACATGTTGTCAATCGTACTGGGAAGAGAATAAGATCACTATCACCATTTTGAGTCAAATTTGAAGCAAGCTTTAACTAACTACTGGCCAAGACCCTTCCAGGGTTCTCAGGACATGGTGATGAGTCACATTTTGCAGAGGCTTATACAGGCAAACTCGCAAGGCCACTGTATTCCCCTCAGGTCCAATCAGGGTCTAGCATACATCCTGACGTGTTTCCTGCCCACACACTTCCTGTCTACATGCGATCAACACATAGGGTACAGTTGAGTCAAACAAACTTGTTTAGAGAAGGGAAAGCATGTGGGCTTGTTATCTCCCATAAACAATACCTCCCAGCATTTCAGGAACCATCTATCTGTGAGCAAGGGGCTTACAGGATAGCCCTGCGCTGAAACGGACTAGAGCAGCTCTGGGGGAGCTAGGTTGATGGAGAGGAAAGTCGGGGTGCCTGGTCTGCTCTCTGCCAGTTTGCCCAAGTCAGAGCTGGGACGGTCAGAATAGCAGCTTGATGTGTTTGGAGAGGGCTCTTGAATTCAACCTGGGACATGAAGATGAAGAAGACTGAGAACCTGACTGTGAAAATCCCAAGTCGAACACAGCAACTGAAACACCAAGATGGAACTCCACAGATATCCGGCCCTGCTACGGGGGAGAGGTGTGTCAAAGACCACCTACCACCCGTCTGCCTGTCTATCATCTATCTGTCTGTCTGCCTGCCTATCTGCTTTTATCTATCTATCTCAACTAGACTTTAAAGTCAGTGAGGTCGATTGCACACAAGTAGCTAAGCAGCTGCTTCACCGAGCTCATCCTCTTCTGAGCCGAGCTGGCCCCTATTTGGTTTGATTGGAGGCCAATCGGATATTTTCCAGGCTCACTCATCTCTTCCTGTTAGAGCTACTGCTGACCATGTCATGTCAGCATTTCCTGGACATACGTGCTAAGAAACCACAAATGCAAATTGAGGGTGGAGCTCACACCCACTACAGGACAGTCGCAGAAGCCCCACGGAAGGCACGGCGTGGCTGTCTAGCTGAGACAACAGTTAGACACTTGACTCATTTGTCACCCTGACTTCTGCTCAACTTTTGGTATTTACCAAGGTCAATTTTTTTAGAAAAAGACAATATTAGGGCTGGGATGTAACTCAGTGGCCGAGCCTTGATGAAATATGCCAGACTTGGGATTCAGAAACTCACCAAGGTCAAAGAAAATGAAGGCACCTGAGAGAACAGAGAGCCTTGTCACCTCTGGCACACTTCCGGTATGGGTTCTGTCCTCACTTCTGCCTCACCTGGTGGATGTCTCCCTTTATTACCCGCCTGGGCAGTACCTTCTCGCCCAGCTTCTCCGTACTTCTCACTCCTGTTTTTGACCTCTTAGGGCTTTGTTCTTCCTGCCCCTGCAGTTTGGCTGAGAGACACAGGCTGCCCACTTCTCTCTGCACCCCGCCCTCCAGAAGAGTACCCAGGTTCCCCAACATCACTAAGTGTCACGTACTTCCGGTACTTCCTCCCTCCTCTCTTGGTGTTTGCCTCTGTCCCAGATGTAACAGTTTCCCGGTAAAACAGTGCAAATTCTACCACTGAGCAGGTTTCTTGGAGGCAGGGGGTCTTGGGGCTCTGGAGTTCTAAGCCCCAGCCCAAACTTAGCCAGAACTCTCGTTTTCAAAGGCAATCACAAGATGAATATCAAAGAACCTGCAGAATCCACATTGGGAAACCTGTCAGAAAATTGTTGGGAAAATAAGGTGAATCAATAGAATGTCAAGAGACTCAGATGGAAAAAAAAAATATTGAATATTCATTTTCTCCGTTTCACAGGGAAGGGGATTTAACAGGACCAAGGCAGCTGGGGGGATTTCCGGCTTCCCTTGCAATGGTTCAAATAATTTTTTTGTGCTGCACATTGGATTAGTATTCAATTAACTCTTTTAAATTATAATGCACACCTTCAACACACTTGTTAACGAGTCTACAGCCCAATTAGGGTATTTAATAGCCACCAGGTAAAACAAATGCATGCTGATTTTCTGGAAATCGGGAAATCCACACCAAATTCAGCAAACAGGCTTCCATTTGCATATCTATTCCGTGTACAAATTCGGTGATACCCACAGACACCAGAGAAAAGCTATGGAGGGTTCTGTTATCCGCATGTAGTTATCTAAGGTCTGATAGCAAATCCATGTAGAAATTACAGCTAGGGACTGTGAAGACAGCGCAGAGGATAAATCACTTGGGCAAATGTGAGGCCTGGAGTGAGGTATCTGGAATCCGCATAAACTGTGGAGGAACGGCAACTGCCTATACTCCCAGCACACAAGGCAAAGACAGGGAATTGGTAATAGAGACCCGGAACTGGTAAACTCCAGGTTCAGGGAGAGGTACAGCTTCATTAAACAAATTGGAGAGAGTTCGGGAAATATATTATGAAGGAGCTGATATAGGATAATAAAGGAAGAGGAAGACTCTCTTTGGAGGGCCCAGATAGCATGAAAAACACATTGAGCAGGGATGCCAAGCTATCTGCTTTCCATAAAGTCATCAGAAAAAGAAAAAGACCTGCGGCATCTTTTGGGACACACACACACACACACACACACACACTTGTACAACATGTGAGTCCCTACACACTCAAACAGACCTATACACATGTTCATACAATATCTACGCACACATACTTTTAAAAAGCATTACTTTTTGGTATGGTCCCAGTCCAGGAAATCTGATAAGCTAACACAGCCAGCACTAAGTAAGGGAAGTATTGGATCCGGTTTGTCCCTGGGGGGAAGGCATCTCAATGCTTGCCCAGTGTGTCAATCATAACTCCTTCGTGGACTCAACATAAGTCATTTCACAAGTTTAGAACACAGAAGGGGATCGTCTGAGCGGTGCACCGGACTGAAAACACTGTTTGATACCCATGCTGGCATTTTTGTGAATTGTCTCCTGTCCTTCAGATATCTACTCTCACAGAGAAAGAATGAACAGAAAACCCATAGGAGGGATGGGGAGTCTGGGAAGATGCTAAGCATCCTCCTCTTCATAGAAATGTATAAGCAAGTCTACGACAAAATAGAGACACTAGCTTTCTGTACAAGGTTTCCCCCAGGCTGTTCCCGCTGGCCTCACATTCCGGCAAGCATTCCGCCTCCACCTCCCGCAGCACATGAGCCACCACCCCAGCTTTGGTACCTTTTTTTAATATGTTGCTGCATCCTCCCTTGCTCCACTTCTGGAGTGCTGTCATCACCAGCTACACCACCAAAAGCCGTGCCAGGATCATTTCTGAGTTTTCTCAGTTTGGACAACTATATTTTTAAGACCTTTTCAGCATTTGGTTCACGCTAAATTAATATCTTTAGTGAGGAATTTTGCATCTTGATTTGACATGCTCTGAAATAGCTGTGGAATCCAGCTTTTAAGCCCACCCATTGCATTCTCCAGTGTCTTATTCCCAGCGGTGCCTAGTGACCTTTTATACGAAGCTTAGCTGTGTGATAGAGTGGTATCATGGGGAATACATTTTTTTGCTCATGCCTTGGGGTGTTTCCCTGGACTCGCCAGTGCACCCTACCCTGTCTCCTCATCCTCTGCACAGTCCACACGACTGTAGAAGCATCACGTTGTCTCCCCCTCATAGTTTGCAGAAGAGAGGTGGCAGACCTTTTCCACATGATTGCAAAACCTTCTTGCCATTAAGTACCACCCCAATAGCAATAGAACCAAAAGGAGAACGGATTAATGTGGCTTTTAGAACTGTTTCTTCTCTGGCCTTAGGTAAGCTTTCAAACAAATGGCAAAATCATTGATGTACACCTTTACATGTCAAGAGGAAAAAGACCACTCTATAGCAAACATTTGCTCTTTGAGGAAAGGAAAGAGCTGGGCTGCCACATTTGAAGAACCAAGTGTTGTCCAGCTAGCCATGGGTTAAACAGGACCTCTTCCAGGTCTAATTTTCGTTAATATTTTCTTCCCTAAATTAGACTCTTCTCCACAATTCCTCTCCCAGTGCTATCCGCTGCTGTGTCTGCCTGATTTGCTACATGAAATTTGCAACAACAACAAAAAATTTTAAAGGGGAATCCAAGACTAGTCCATTTGTGTACCAGTTTCTCTGACATTAAAAATGTATCAAAGGGTTGTTCGTCAGAAAATTATTTATTTGCTGAATTAAACAAAATGTCCAGCTATACAATTTCAGAGAAAAACACTGATCCTTACTCCCAACCACAGAAGATAGCTCCATCACACTAATAACTATAATGTCTCCAAATTAGAGTTTAAATAATCTCTATAGCTCATAATGTTTTCTCTGTATAGAAAAATCACAAAGAATTGACCCATAGCAATAATCAAGAATGTTTGGGTAAGCAATAAGGGAAAAATAAGTTTTTATGCCACAAATTCGAACATTTTAGTAAACAATATCTGAACCAGTGTGGTGCTGACAACTGACCAAAGAAACAACAGACTCCCCAAATCCTTTTTAGGAAAATATAAGAACTATGCTTTTTAAAAAAAAGTGACATTGAAAATCAGCAAAAGATAAACATTTTATTCAATTTTAGTTTTGTCACAACTAGTTCTTCTCTTGGAGGAACAGCGTGGGTTATCTTAAATCATACCATTAGAAGATAGATTAACACACATAAAAGTTCTTTTAAATATAAAAAGAGTGCTTAAGAATACAAAGGTGGATATGTACGCTATTGGATTGGCAGAATATATATATATATTGTTTGCATGTATATATGTGTATATGCATGACAGCAACCATAAAGGTAATTAATATGGTTTATTACACGAATATTAAAAATATCCTCATTAAAACCTACCAAAAATTTCCAACAGGAAAGGACAAAATAAGTAATGTAACTATGCTCAGTATTTCAATGAGAAAAAGATTAATGTGGATAATTCACAAAAGAAAAATGCAATGTCAAATAACTTATCACCCAATGAGCATTTTGAACATTTTGATATTTACAAATAGCAAAGCTATGGGAAGATATTAATCCTCACATAACGATGATGAGAAGACAAATGAATATAGCTTCTTAAGTGCAATAGTTTATATTTGTGCCTGCTTGTTAGTCTAGCAATGGCCCTCTCAAAAGTTTTTGTTAAGAAAATAACCACAGAACTAAATACAATTTAACTATTAGATCCATCTAGATATGAAAGGGGGTTGTTTATGTCTCCCACAAGTGTTGTCTCAGATCCTTTGCAACCTTTTTTTTTTAATGTCATTTAGTGACTATTTCATGACATTGGAGCGCCTATGTTTGGTGTATAAATTACAACGGTTATATCTTCTTTATAGTTTGGATTCTTTATTACTGTGCAATGGCTTTTTTTCTCTTCTGAGTGGTTTTCATTTGAGTTGATTTTTATCAGATATAATAATGGTGTTGCTTCTTTGCTGCTTGCATTTGTTGGTTAAGTTTTTATCCTCTTGGTTTTAGACGTCTTTGCCAGCTAAATAAGTTCCTTGGCTACTACAACAGATAGCTGGATCTTGTTTCTAATCCAGCCACCCAGTCTGTGTCTTTTTACTGATGAGTTCAGGTCATTTGCATATAAAGTTCTTATAAAAAGACAGTTGGCTATTACCTGTGATTTGTTGATTGATGCCATGCTTGGTTGGTTATTGGCACATCTTGTTTTCTCTGGTTAGTATTAGGGGTTTGCTGTGTTGGATGTGTTGGATCTGTCTAGGCTGCCCTCAGTTACTCTCTTCCTCTCATGGAGTGTGCTCCTTCCTGTGTTTCTATGGGTCTCTTGGAGGTCGATTTCCCTCTCTTTGGATGTTTTCTTTCTCCAGATTTGGAAAACTTTCTCCCATTCCATTTGATACATTCCCCGTAACTTTTGGCTTTTTCTCAACTCTTCTCTGATTCTTAGGTTTTGTTTCTTGAACGTATATATCCTTGACTTCTGGGAAGCTCAGGTCATGTTTTCTACTTTAGATGTTTTCCTAATATAAGCATTAGCTTTTAAAATAATTTGTTGTATTTATTCCTTGGATATTTCATATACTTGTACAATGTTTTTTTAATTACAGCCATCAGCACTACCTTCTCACAGTTCTTCCTGCTGTCCCCAATCCTGTATTTCCCCAATTTATATTCTCTTTTTAAATGGTAATTGACATACCACCACTCGAGTCCAATCAGTGCTGCTGTTTGTGTGCACGTGGATGTGTGGCCATCCAGTGTGGCATGGGCAACCTACCAGTAGCCATATTTCCACATGAAAGTGACTCTTGCTCCTTTAGCAACCATCAACTGTTAATAGCTCCCCGGCTAGGAGTGGGAACCCCTTCTCATCCACGCCAGAATTTGACTGTATGTATCTAATGTAGGTCACTACAGCTGCTAGGAGGTGATAAACTCAACAGCCATGAAACTTGCAGAACTCGGCACTTTACAGCTCTTTTTCCCATCTTCCAGCTCTTACATTCTTTCTCCCCCTTCTTCCATCATGGTCACCGAGTCTTGGATGGGGTGAGAATACCAACATAGATGCCCTATCCACGACTGATCATTCACAGTTACTTTTACTAAGCACTTTGACCAGTTATGAAACTTTACATTAACAACTACCTATGCAAGAAGCTTTCTGACAGAAGTTGAGAGCAACATAAATCTATAAGTATAAATATAAATATTTATAAGGTATGTTGACAGTTTGACCATTTAATAAAACAACAGTCAGTTCCCCCACTAGAGTCTTTGATATCGCAAGTCATGGGCTTTTGACCAGGATTATAATACCAAGCATGCAATCTTTCCTGTGGACAAGACTTTATAATTAATTAGAAAAGTGATTGGTTACATCTCTAACTATCATGCCACTATTAACACCAGCAGACATATGCTGGCAGGTGAGTATTGCAGCAATCATTGTCCCAAGTTTTCATTCTGTCCTCGTAATCTGCATAACATTGTAGATGGTTGTTTTATTTTACTCTTTGGCTCTTACTCTTTGAGAGGTCTGCCACCCACTTCCCACATTAATCACATGGAGGCCTATTCTTCTTATGAATGCCCAGCCTTAGCTTGGATTATTTCTTACCAGTTTTCCTTAACTGAAATTATCCCATCTACCTTCTGCCTCTGGGCTTTTATTATTACCCCATATAACTTTCTTTACTTCTTACTCCATGACTTGCTTGCTGTGTAGCTAGGTGACTGGGCCGCTGGTGTCCTCTCTCCTTTTCCTGCTCCTTGATCTTCTCTTCCCAGATTTCTCCTTCTATTTATTTATTCTTTCAGCCTGCCAGCCCTGTTTATCCTGACTCACAATTGACCATTCTGCTCTTTATTAGACCAATCAGGTGTCTCAGACAGGCAAAATAATGCAGTTTCACAGAGTTAAACAAATGCAACACAACTTTGCCTCATTAAACACATGTTCCACATCACAAACAGATGTAACACACCTTAAAATAATATTCTACAACAAAACATCTTTTGGTGCTGTGTAAGCTAGGAAAGAGAAAGAGTTACCTGGTTAGTATCCAAAATGAACGGTGTATTGAGCAATAGAGTCATACCATCTAGTTATGATGGGTGAGTGAGAAGGATGGCAATAGTCTGTGTTGTTTAGGGTGCCTCAGGGGCTTCCAACTAGTAGCTCTTAGGGCAGGATCTTATGCCTAGCACTGAAAATATCATTTAATAATCCATATCTTCTAAAAGCAGTGTTGTTCAAACTACATATATGTGTACACGTGTGTGTGTGTGTGTGTGTGTGTGTGTGTGTGTGTGTGTGTGTGTTTGCTCACAAACTAGGCTTCAATAAGACTTCTTTATGCATCCTTGTATTTGGTTAACCCACTTTTACTATGTTCTGACTCCAGTCTTCCTATCCACACTTAAACTTTTAACCCCAAGTATGCCCCCATTTTTCATGTCATATGCATTCTTTGACCCCCAATTAAATGTTTTCTTCAGCTGGAAGAGTAGATGGCTCCATATAGCTTTTTTATACCACCTTCATTTTTGTTAGGATTTGGCTTGTTTGTTTTTCCTGATATTCAGTTTTTAAGTTCTCTGTATATTCTAGACATGAATCCTCAGTCATATTGTACAGCTGACAAAACTTTTTCCCTCATTCTGTGGGCTTTCTATTCACTTTACTGTACCAAACTTTTTCTTTTGTGACACCAACCAGTCATTACATGGAGACTTCTTATTAGTTTTGAATGTTTGGCCTTAGCTTAGCTCTTTTCTGGCTAGCTCTTTTAATTTAATCTGTTTCTCTTTATCTACCTTTTGTCTCAGTTGTAGCGATGAGGCAAGTAGGCCTGCTTTTTGTCCTGCCTGCTCCTGAATAGCTAGCTTAGCCCTGGAAATAATAACACGGAAACTGTATTCTTTTAAATACTGCCTAGCCCATTAATTTCAGCCTCTTAATTGGCTAACTCTTACATCTTGATTAACCCATTTCTAATAATCTGTGTAGTACCACGAGGTGGAGGCTTACTGGGAAAGACGCTAGCCCATGTCCGTCTCAGGTCGAAGAATCGTGGCGACTTCCTCACTGCCTTCTTTCTCCCAGCATTCTGTTCTATTTACTCTGCCTACCTAATTTTCTGTTCTATCAAAGGACCAAGGCAGTTTCTTTATTAACCAATGAAAGTAACACATAGACAGAGGACCCTCCTCCATCACTCAGGGCTTTCTACTTTTCCTTCCTTATGCATATCTTACTTTCTCCGCTTCTCATGTCTGGCAGGCTACTGGCTGCCTGGCTTCTTGCCCTGGGCATGTCCCTTTCTTTCTCCCTCATTCTCTCTTCCTTCTTCTCCCCCTTCCTCCTACTGAGCCTAGATTTCCTCTCCTATTTATTCTCTTTGCCTGCCAGACCTGCCTATCCTTTTCCTGCTTATCTATTGGTCATCCAGCTTTTCATTAGACCAATCAGGTGCCTTAGGCAGGCAAAGTGAAACAAGTACAACACCTATTTACACAATTGAACACACATTTTTTTTCATGTGAAGGAACACTAGCCCAGTTAAACACGTGACTCTGGCAGGCCTTGCTCTTCTCTCCCATTCCCTCTGCCTTGCTAAAAACTATTAGATTACATTCCTAAAGCTAGCTACCAAGGTCTAGTCCCTTATTTGGCCAGTTCTTTCTCCCATGGGTGACTACCAAAGTCCAACAATCAAAATCCCCCTTTGTCTCACCTAATTAACACGCCCAATCAGTATTTAACTCCTCATCCAAACACAGGGTTTCCTCCTCTACTTTTATAAATTCCATTTGCCTATGTGCCATGTCTATCTTCCCTCTATCCAGGCAGTTCTTTATCCCTCTGGGACAAATATCTCTTGTCCCTTTCCCTTATTTCCTTTCCTTTCTCCCTTGTTCCATATCTTGCTCTCCACCTCATCCTAGCCCATTCTAACATGGACCTCCCTTTTCTTCCTCTTGAAAATGACACCTGCAAGGTCATTTGCGGTGGTTTCTTGCCTGAGTCAGAAATCAGCTGCTTTTACTTTTCTTTCCTGCTTTGTATATATGTAAAAATCTCTCTGTAAAGTAGCTGTTTGTGTTTGGTTTGTGCCTAATCCAGGTTCTAGGTTTAGCCCCTTCTATGCTAAACTTCAAGTATTCTATTGAATGGGTGTGGAGAGAGTAGGAAATGCTTTGGGTTTTTCTTTATTCAACATAATGTTGACCAAAGTGTTGCTGTATATAACCTTTTGTTGTGTGACAAAGCTTTTCCTGCAGAGATGAAACACTTATGTCTGCTCACCTCAGATAGGGAGCCCACAACAAATCTAAGCATAGATATCCCAAAAGTTCAGCTTAGTGAACCAATGAGTTTTATTGGGGTTACTTACAGGAACAAAACTGACTCAAAGGTAACTGCATCACCAAAGCCTATTGTGGCTCATAAAAGTTGGAAACATGGAACACATTGCTAGCCTTCAGGCAGCTTGCCAGGTTGTTAGAGTGTCCTTTCCATGTTCCTCAGTTGGTCTAAAACTCTTACATGCAGCTTGGCTTCTTTCTGGTTTCTTTCAGGCAACTGGTCTGCTCTCAGTCTTCTTTGCAGCTTGGTTTGTATGAGAATGTCAGCCATCTTGATTGCTTACTTTTGGAGGAAGGGTCCTAGTGAATCTCATCAATTTCAGGGACTTCCTGGAGTTATTTGGAGTTGTTTGCCTTCCTGTTTAAGAAGCTTCCCAGCAGAATGGAATGCTTTAATCTTGGAAGATACTGCCACACAATACCTTAGATATGTTAAAAATCTGATCCCTCTATCCTTAATATCTCTGTGAGTCTTATCATGGAAGAGTATTGAATTTTATCAAAAGCCATTTTGACAATTATTTGGATGATCATGTGATTTTTCTCTTGTATCTATTTTTGTAATAGAAAACATTAATTAATTTGTTTAATGTTAAACCATCTTTGCAAGTCTGGGGGGAAGCCAACTTGATCATATTGAATGATCAGTTGGATGTGTTCTTGAATTTGGTTTGAAAGTATTTTATTGAGAATTTCTACATTTATTTTTACCATTGAAATTAGTCTGCAATTTCTCTCTTTTCCTTCCTTCCTTCCTTCCTTCCTTCCTTCCTTCCTTCCTTCCTTCCTTCCTTCCTTCCTTCTTTCCTTCCTCCCTCTTTTCTTTATTTCCTTATCTGGTTTTGGTATCAGGGTAAAGTTAGCTTAGTAAATAATTTGGAAGCCTTTCTTTTCTGTTTCATGGAATAGAATGAGTAGCATTGATGTCAAGTCTTCTATGAAGCTTAATAGAGTGACAGAAGTCTGCTGCAAATCCATCTGGTCCTGGGCATTTTTAGTTGGAAAACTTTTTATTTCTGTTTTGATACTGTTGTTGATTATGGAACTATTTGAGTCAGTTCTTGCTGGTTTAATTTTGGCACGCCATATGTATCTAGAAATTCACTGCTACTATTTTGATTTTCCAGTTTACTAAAATAGAGGTTTGGAAAGCACAATTTTTAATTTATTAAATGTCATTGGCGCCTATTATGATGTCTCCCTTTTTGTTTACAATTTTATTAATTTGGGTCTTCCCTCTTTTTCTTGTGAGTAGTTTGGTTAACAGTTTGCCAATCCTGATTATCTTTTCAAAAAATCTACTTTTGGTTTCATTAATTTTTGTTTGTTTGTTTGTTTCTATTTCATTAATTTTGTTCTGTTTTTCATTGTTTCTTCCTGTCTTCTGTTTTGGGGTTTGATTTGTTCTCTAATTCCCAAGGCTAATGTGTATCATTAAGTTATTAATTTGAAATGTCTTGAATTTTTAAGTTAGCAATTACTTATCTCTATAAATTTTCCTCTGCAGAAGTATTCTTCACAATATCCACAACACTTTGATATGTTTGGTTTCATTTTTATTCAGTTGTAGGAATTTAATTTTTTTCCTTTTTTACTTCTTCAGTGACCACTTATCATCCAATAGTATATATTTTAGTATCTATTTTCTTATATTTCTTTTGCATAGTTCCTATTGCTCTTGACAAATAGTTTTATTCTACTCTGGTCAGATAGAATATAAAAAGTTACTTCAAATTTCCTGTAGTTACTGATACTTACTTTGTTTTTTAATATGTGCTCTATTCTGGAGGATATTCTACAGGCTGCTTAAAAATATGTATACTCTTTGGTGTTTGGGCACAATCTCCTGTAGGTAATTGTTAGGCCCGTTTGGTTTATGATATAATTTAACTCCAATGTTTCTCTGTTTAGCTTTTGTCCAGATGACCTGTCTACCGGTGAGAATGGGGTTACCCACTGTCATTATATGAGGGTCTTTTGATTTTATCTAGTAGTAATAAAATTGAATGCTATGTTTGGTGTGTATATGTTTAGAACTGTTATATTCTCTTAGTGAATTGTTCTTTTAATGAGTACCTAGGACCTATCTTAAAACTCTGGTTTTGAGTTTAAATCTATTTTATCAGATATTAGTCTAGCTATGCCTACTTTTTTTGTTAGTTCTATTTTCTTGGAATACCCTTTTCCAATCTTTTTACTCTAAGGTGATATCTAGACATTTATTAGTGATAGCAAAATTTATTTCTTAGAGGCAGCAAAAGATGGATCCTGTCTTCTAATTCTAGTCTGATAATCTATCTTTTTATTGTGGAAGTTTTGACCATTAATAATGTTATGAAAGTGAATCTCAATGCCTATCTTTGGTTGTGTATGTATGTGGTGTTTTCATAGACCTCTTTTGATTAACTATTGTGGGATTATTTTTTCCCTGTGGCCACCTGAATGTGTTATCATTTTCTTTATCCCAACGTATTCCTTACATTATCCTAAGTAGACCTAACACAGTGATCATAACTTTCTTTAGTCTAATTTTACTGTAAAAAGTTTATATTTATCCTTAAACTTTAGTGGATAGTTTTACAGGGTATAATAGTCTTGGTTGGCAGTTGTGGTCTTTTGCAGCCTTAGACTCATCTTTCTAAGAGCTCCCAGCCTTAAAAGTTTCTATCTAATAATCAGTTGTTACTATAATGGGTCTGACTTTACAAACAACTTGATTTTTGCCCTTTGCAGCTTTTAATATGCTTGTTTATTTTACTGTTTTAACTGTAATATGTGCTGGGAAGTATTTTTTTCTGGTCCTATCTATTTGCTGTTATGTAGACTTATTGTACTCTAGGTTTGGGACATTGATTTCTATTGAAAATATTCACTATGCTTTCAGAATTCTCTTCTGCTTCTACTACCATAATTTGATAGTTGGGTCTTTTCACCATTTCTCAACATTTTCCAGTGTTTCATTCTTTTTTTTTTAAAAAAAATTTCTCACTGACTGACCTGGAATAGCAGATCATTCTTCAGTGACAGGACCCTGAGCCAAATAAAAAAAGATGAGAAAATAAAGAAGATAAGAAATTGGGGATCAGGAAGTCTTAAACAAGCTCACAACTTCAAGCAAGCAAGTTTATAAGAAGTACAGCATCTTATATACAGTTTCTAGAGGGAAAATGCTACAGTCAGCAGAGAGCCATCATGTTGTGGGATGAAGTCAGTAGGAAACTAGTCAAGTAATGATGTTCATAGGAGCACAAGGTATTTCAAGTGCATCTCAGGTCATACACACAAACTTTGGGACCAGCAACTCTATTATCTTTGGGGAGTGAGAGGGTATTAAGGCAAGTTCCCAGGAACTGAAAAATTTACTCCTTTGAGGCATGAGACTCAGAATCACACTGAACCTTTCCAAGTCTGCTCCTGGGCAAGGACTCAGAACTAGTGTTTTCTTTGTCCATTCTCAGGGCCTCTGAGAAAGCCTTGGATCAGCCTGTCTTTCAATAATTGACCTTTCAGCTTCATCTGCTTTGTCTTCCAATCCTGATACTCTGTTTTCTATAAGATCTGTTCTACAGGTCAGGCTTCCACCAAGGCTATGTGTTGGATTATTGGGTTTTTTGTTCTAAGCATCATTTCAGTTTGAGTTTGGATCAACAATTGTATTTGTTCATTGAATTTTATTCTTGTGTAGCAGATTGATTTTCTTATTTTACTCAGCTCTTTTGTTTTCTTGGATCAATTCATATTTTCCTTGAGTTGTTTGAAAATAGGCATAGTTATAATTGCTTTAAATTCTTTGTCTGGAAGTTCTCATTGGAGGTCATTACCATGGGGTTAGTAATTTCTGGAGAGCACTTGGTATCATGATTTTTGCTTTGTTGTTGTTTGTTTGTTTCAGGGTATGTGTGCTTTACTTTTCTCTCTGTGTTACAACTTGTGTGTGTGTGAAGTGTTTGTTCATTGGGTCTCTCTTCTTTCTTTCTTTTTCACTTTTGTTCAAATTGCCTTTTTCCCTTCAGTGGAGTTATATAGAATGTTCATAAGAGAACTACGTTGTAAGAAGGTTGAGATATTTTACTCTGTGAGATTGGTAGTGAGAGGCTCTTCCTCCCAACTGCTGGGATTAAATGCGTGCACCACCAATGCCCAGCTGATGTCACTATTCTTAAGCCCCTTCATATTTTCCTTTACAATTAAAGAGCCTTATATACCTCCCCACACAGAATTTCATTTCCTCCATCACCTCAAGAACTATCTGTACTTATGTTCACTTGAGTCACAGGATCCTCTGTAAACCAAGGTAGAACTCAGCAAAAGGAGAGGTGCTACCCAGCAAAGAAAATTCTTTGGCTGGACAGTTCTTTACACAGCTTCTGCATCAGAAAAGTTGCATCTGGTGTTGCCATCATAAACCTTGCAGTGTTAACCCAGAACAATTAGTATCTCTCATCTCTTCAAACCTCCAGTTTCTGGGGCCCTGTCTTCACACTGAGATAAACAACACACTTCTTCCTTCCCTTCAGAAACCAAAGCAGACCTCTCACTTCAATTTTATGCTGCCACCTAGAATCCTGTTGTGAGGTTTCCCTGAAGTTCTATATACACATGGTGCAGTGAAGTCAGGCTCACCTATCATTTTCCACTTAATTTTTAATTCCTTTACCTGCAATTTTCCATACTGAACAAGTATTACTGTGTATTTATCTGTGTATGTGCTTGTGTGTGTGTTCATTAGCATATACCCTACTCTGGAAATCGGAATCTCTATCCTCCAGCCATAGGTTGCAGAGCCTTCAACTGCCTCTACTCTTTCTGTTCCTCTTCTGGGAGCCCAAGGATTATTCTTCTGTGTTGAATATTCACAGAAATGGAGATTGCCCCCTCCTCTTTTTCTGTTTTTGCTTTAGCCTGGTTGCTTTGTTTTTACATAGACCACGGTATTTGCCAAAAAAAAAACAAACAAAACAAAACAAAAATAAAAAACCCAGAAGTGTTTCAAACATTTAAAAAAAATAAGTTTTATGAAAATGTTTGAGTTCTCTGCAAAAAAAAAAAAAAACCAAAACAATAAAAACCCTCATAGAGCACACAATTACATAAAGTAGAAACTTCTCAACCCTCTACCCCCAGAAATTCTGTTTGAGATAACTGTGTGGTATAGTGTAGTATATAATTATTTTCTGTTTTTTGTGTGTATCTTCACCAATGGTATTCATAGCATACAAAGGGGACTCCCACATCACCTCCCTTTTTCTGTTTAAATAAAAAGGAAGGTTTTAACATTAACATAGTAAAATTACATGTAACAAAACAGGTATCAAGCAAGAATTACAATTACAACATTTATATCTACTTTACCTTTTATCATAACTAAGGAAAACTATAATTATAACCATCTGTTTTTCAACTCCATCAAAGACTCCAGAAGGATATAATATTACCTAAGTAAACAGGAAGTGCATTATAAGCAACTTCCAAAACTCTAGAATTGACAAAGACATCTCACTGCCTGGACAGTCACCCAAAGTTCTTTTGTAACATTGTGGCATCCACCTTCAGCCTACAGGCCCATAGTATCCAGCAGACTTTTCCATGAAGCAGGAAATTTAAAAGACAGTTCCACCTATATTAGTAGTTTGTCAGTCACTTTTTTCTGTGTCCTGCAGAATGTCTGGCAGACTCTTTCATGAAGCAGGAACTCCAAAGGTTTGTCTCACATTTAGGCAAGTTCAGCAGTCATATCTGTGTGGGTCCTACATGTCCAGTTCATATAGCACAACATCAAGCAGTCCAGGCAAGAGCAGTTTCTTGTCCAAATGGCTAGCAAACCTCATAAGGATCCTCTTTGATATCCATCATCCTCTTGATTGGTAGAAGACTGGTGTTGCCAGGAGCAGATGTGTCTCATTGTCATGAAAAGTCCTAAGTTCTTAAAACATTTTAAATTCCATATTCTGAAGGTCTCTGAAAGATTTGAAAAATACCTACATAACTGAAGTATATCTCTATATATCTAGAAAATCTAACTATTATGACTACAAGCTTGACTATTATAGATGATTATCTATTAACTGTATTTCTTAAATATATATTACATTTTTAAATAAGCTGTATAAATACAATACCTTATTTAAGAGCAGATATATATATATCATAACAAAATTGACCTTAAATTTATATCAATAAACCAAGATCCATACCAATACAAATCTCTATAGCATATCCCCTTTTAAATGTATAAACAATCATTTGGGAAATTTGGGTGTAGTTCTCTCCAAACTGCTTTTTGTTGGGCAAAGTAATTTTTTGAGGGTGTTCATGGTGACCTTTTGGGTCATTAAACCACATTAGTCTGGAATTGATCCACTGGTTCTCATCTTCTGTGGAAACAAAAGCAGAACCTCTTTTCCAAAGCAACTTATCCTTAGACTCAAATTTTGAAGTCAAGATACCTTTAAAATCTATATGTTGGTTAAGCTTAGCAGTCCCCAGAATTAAATGTCTTTCTGCAGTAAAAAAAAAAAATTCAAAGAATACACAATAATATACATAATCCAGAATATACTCTCTGTGTATATTCCATCTTTACATGGCTTATTTTTTTTTACTCTTTTACTTTTTCTACAAGTTTAATATTTAGTTTATTATCTTTACTCTTTCAATCCATGACTGTCTGTACTCTTTTAGATTACATTTACTGTCTCTTTACTCTTTTTCTTCTCTCTTCCAAGCCTTTATACATTTTTTAAGTGCACTGTGTCTCATTTAGAGGTCTTTATGCCTGAATCTGTCCAATTGTGTATCTGATATCCTTTTCTGTACTAGAGCACACACACACACACACACACCTCAGAGCCAAGCTTGGTGCTAGGCATATTTTGTTCTATAATACATTCTCTCCACAATCCATATAAAGATTTGACAGTTACATACAATTACGTCCACAAACCTATAGTGCAAAAACTGCAGTCTATTGGTGCTAAATAACACACAGTTTTAACTTCCCTTTATTGCAGATCAAGTCTCATTCCAACTGCCACACACATAGACAGGAAGGGTTCCTAGTATGCTAACTGGCTACTGACTGGGCTTTCCTTTCTGTAGCCATTTTCAGAAGGGCTCTAGAGAGCTTGCCTCCTCTGGAGAAAGCACTCTTTCTTCCTCAGATGCCTCACCTTCTCTAGGGACTGTGATGTAACGAAGAGTAAGGAAGTCACCTGCATACCTGCACACACCTCACCTTTAATGCCATTGGTGAGCCTGTGAACAGCTGTCTCAGAATGGCCACTTTGCTTTGCAGAAATCTCATTTCTCACTCTGTGAAATGGAGAAATACAAGCCGTGATGGTGGTGGAGATGAGATGAAAGGGGGAAAACATGGCTTCCCTTACTCCTTTCTGATCGATTTCTGTCACACATTACGCTGCTCTACAATTATACCAAGAGAGAGATACAACACAGCCAAGCTAGTCATAGCTCGTTTCTACACTCCACCTTCTCAAAGAAAAGGGTCTTGTAAGGGGATTGGGAAATTGGAGTCCTCAGCTCCGGGTCTCCTCCGGCTCTCCCATCCACAGTCTGATTGTACACATTTCCAATCTTTCCTGTCGTCCGAGAGTTAGGTGATGACCTCTGATGAGAGGTCTTGGTACATTAAGAGTCTGAACTCACTACTGCACACTGACAACCCTGATGTTCTTAGTAAGATAACAAAGCAGTAGACAAGGTGAAAATAGCTGATAAGAAAATAAGACAACTGTGGAGACTCCAACAGCCACCCAATCCCTTTCTTTGATGATATGATTATCTGCCTGAAGTCCTTGAATGGATTTCAGGAAGTCCAGCGTCTTTGTGAGATGGGCCACTGTGCACAACTGTGCCGTGTGTACTGTGTAAGAAGATAATGGTTTTCTGAAATTCACCATGGAGTCTATGACCCCAAGGACTAAAGACTAATCTAGAAGCTTCTACCCCCAAATTATGCAGGAGGAAAAGCAAGACAGTATGAAATATTGGGGATTTGCTATGAAGTCAGGAGAACGTGGTAACGAATGAGAATACATACACAAATTGACGGCAGAAGTGAGAATCACACATTCAAGCTGATACATAAACCTTTTCTGAAGGGAGTTCATTTTGACGTCTTAGTTCTTAAAGAAAATAAGGCATTCTATATTGAATTATAATATTTCCCTGCTACCCCAAAGCACCAAACATTTGTACCTCAGAGAAGGAGCTACCCTGCTGGCTAATGGAGCCCGTTGCAACGATGCGTCTACTTTTCTATTTAACACCACTTTTCTCACCCCCACTTTTCATTTCTTGCCTGGGTTCACATGGCCCATTCCTTGTCTTTTTTAATAACTGGCCAAATTATTACTATTAGTAATTTAGGGAAGAGGAGAAAAAAAACATAAATAAGGAAAATGGGTTTCCATGGCAACCAGAGCCAGGTGAGACCATTTTCAGCATCTATGACTGTTTCATTAGTGTTCTCTCAAGAGCCTGAGTCCCCATTAACCCGTATGTGGCCAAGTGGCCCTTTGAAGATGCCACTCGAATTGCTGTCATACTTTGTGGGATGACAGTTGATTGTTCTTTTTGGATTCGTGAATTTTGTCAGCAGAAGCCGAAGATGTCTAAGTGCTTCTCTCTCTCTAGCCCCTTTCGATGTTCCATAAAAAGGGATGCATGGAAACTTGTGTTGCTAAGAAAAAAAAAAAAGCAAAGCCCTTACAGTTGTAATATTTATGAAACCTACATTTCATTTCCTTTGGAAAGGGAAAAGGTAGGAGCTTATCTCAGCACAGGGGTGGGTGGGCAGTGGTGGGGTAGCAGGCATCCCTCCCTTATCGTGTGTGGTTGTCAACTTGGCAGGCTGCGATGCTTGGTTATTTGATCAAACACCATTTCTATAATACGGGAAGACTCAATCCCTTCAGGAGGTCTTTCAAGGGAAAAGGCTGTAATCTCCTGAGAAGGACAGTGTTCTGCATCCAGATTGCCTTTAGATCAAGGGTACCTTGGTGTCTGTTGGGATCTCCAGTTTACCAGCCTGCCCCACCGTTCTGAGCTGCCAGGCACCGTAGCTGTGTGGTTAACCCAATACTCATTCTTCTTCCATTTGTTGTCCGTTCTCCCTCTTTCCCTTAGACATCCCCCTCCTTACTCATGTTACCCATTTTTTCTCCATATTGCCTGGCTAGACCAATTTAGGACCTTCAAGTCAGTCACTCAAGGCCCCAGCTAGAGGCCTCATCTCAACCATGCTCCCAGGATCACGGCAGTGGGAGAAGTGGTGTGGGAGACCCCACTCTGCCCCTCAAAACTTCTATTAGGAAGTGACATACATTGCCTTTTCATTTGCATTCATTAGATAGAGAAAATTCTCTGGTGTATTAAAAGGAGCTATAACCCTGCACCAAGAGCGGAAGAGGGATGGACCTGTAAAGGGCCCTTCTGAAGACCCTTCCTGTGGACATCACTGGAGCCATTTGTGCTTCTGATGTATTCCATTAGGAGGTGTGAATCCAGAATGCCAACAAAGCCGTTTTTTTTTTTTTGACCATATGCTCATTGAGAAGTAACTCAGCGGATCCACTATAGTTTTCCCCAACACGTCTCTGGTGGCAATGGAAGGTGACACCTCATTCTCTCCCCTTGCTGCAGAGACAAATTCCCAGACCTTTCTTACACCTTCTCCCTTCATGCCAGACTGTAACGGCTATGGTTCTTAAAAACAAACCCTTTTCTCATTTAACATGGATGGCAGCAATAGTCGCTTCTCTCCACCCTCTGCCATTATCTTAATTCCTGGCACCTTCTTTTCTACTCAGGCTTCTACGGTAGCCTTGAAACCAGAGACCAGTTTCCTTGCTTCTATCTCATATCAGGTCCAATTTGCTTTCTCCAGAATCCTACCAGATAATATGTTCATGAGAGATGAGACAAAGCTTCATGACTCAGAAGACATCAGGACCTCAACCAACATTCCATGGGGTTGAGTTTCCACTCTGCTTTTTGCTTGTTGTGTGCTCTGGCAAAGTTGTCCTAACATTGCTGTGCCTCGTTTAGTCCCACATGCAAAATGGGAATAATAATGTTACTTACGTCCCAGGATTATTATGAGCCTTCAGTTGACTGACAGCATATGTGTAGGGGGTTTTCTGGGATGCTAAACTGCATTTTTCATTTCTATTTTTTTCTGGATATTCTTATAATATCTTTCTGCTTGTTGGCGTATCTTTGCCTCCAAATAAAAACAGACACAACAGTTGTTGTTTGTTTGTGAAGGAAATAAGCCATGCTATGAAAAATGAATTCAAAAGTGTGGTAGACAACTGACCTGGAGTCCAGGGGCCTCTGTCTGCTGGCGTTTATATCCTAGAGTTCAGGTAAACCTAGGATGCATCTTAAGAACAAATGTCAGCCAAAGTGGAGGGAGAAGATGACACACACAGAACCCTGGCCTTGTGCCTTTACCCCTCACAGTTTTTTCCTGTTTGTTCTCTTCCCAGCAGCCACTGAGAAATGACAAGCCAGGAGCCACCAATAGACTTGGTAGTGTGTCTTCCTAGCTGCCTTTTGAGACAGGGCACCTTGGGCAGATGCCCTGATTTTAGCCTCCTGGAACACCTTGAGCCCCAGGATACAGCGTTGCTTCTAGATTCCTGTGCCATGGAAACTGAGATCAAGAACTTCCTTTTACATCCCGGAGTTTTAGAATCATTTTCATGCGGTGAGTGGTAATTAATGCATTGACAAAGACGACTGTGCAGCATATAACATTCTGGGGATTCCCGAGGATGGTTTCTTAAATAGAGGAATGCTTGTTCCTGCTCGGGAACAATCTTTAAGCACTCCCAGAATCTTCGTGTCCCCACCCCTGTTTCTGCCTTCTCATTTCTTGCTTGAGATGTGGAGGCTAATGGAAAAGAAATAAGAACCCATTTCTCTTGACTCGCTGTATGAACGCAGCTAAGTTACTCTCCTGCTCTGAGAAGCGTTCATCACTTAAGAAGTGGAGGTAGCGATGCCTTGTTTACCAGAGTACTGTGTGTGCTACGGTGGCAAGACCACACAAGATACCACACAGAGGATCTGGGACACAGAAAACACGCGGTAGGTGCTGGTTCCTGTCCTTCAGAGCTGCTCAGCCACATTTTCAAACCAGAATTATAACCTGCATTCTGTTTGGTATCTCCCGGAGGGAAATGAGTTCAAAAGTCCTTCCTTATCGAACACAGGCAGAGAAGAAAGTCTTGTAGGTGGGCTGACGAGTTGTGGTATCCATGGAGCAGCAAAAACTAAACAAGAGATGTTTTAAAGTGTGAGCCTACGTAACACTTTTTCACAGGCACATTCTGAGGATTGGCACACAACTTGCTGTGGTTTAAATATAAAAATGTCTCTACAAGCTCACATGTTGGATTTTTGGCCCCGGCTGGTGGCATGATTTCAGGAAGGTTTTAGGAACACTGGAAGGTGTGGCTGCGATGTAGGAAGTAGGTCACTGGGGGGCGAGTCCTGGAGGACATTTCATCCACGGCTCCTCCCTTCCCATCATTCCCTGCCTCCTACGCGCTCTGAATGAGTCATCTCTGCCGCATGCTCCCACAACCATGATGGGCCCACACGATGCAGACTAGAATCAATGACGGACTAAAAACGGAGGTAATATCCTTCCTTCCTCAACTTATTCATGCTCCCCTTCCAATCACCCCATCCTCACCTGACCAACCAGGTGGCTGTAGGATGCAGGATAAAAGCGGCACCCTGGAAACAAACCCTCTACTGGGGGGTGGAGAGGCCATAAAATGTGAACTCCAGTGCGAGAAAGCTAGGTTAGTGTACACTAGAGCTACAGCTGAGAGCTCAGGTTATTACAGGCAAGGGAAGGCAGCGTTCATTTACAACATGAAAGCTTGCCTTTTCCTGGACATCAATAACCACAACGTAGAGTTTGCTTTTTAATAAACCCAGTCTTGAGCGTGTAAGGGCCAAAGCGTTGCTCACATATTGTTTCCTGCACCGCTCAGCTCATATTAGCCGACTTGGGAAAGCATCAACCACAAACATGTTGCTGATAGAAATTTCCTAATGCAAGCAGTCTTTATAGATCTCTGCTATTTCAGTGTGGGTCTCTGAGGACCATTTGAATCCATATTAATTTCCTTTCTGGCAGTTATGCCGCTGAGTATGAACTGCACTATTTCACTTTTAATCTGTCAGTAATTTAGTAATGTGTAAACTAATTATGCACAGATATTAATGTAATCGGTTTGGGGAGCTATAAAATCAATGTGTTTTTACAGACTGCATTAAAGGGAACGGCGGTATTATAATCACATGTCAGTTACAGAAAATGTTATGGAATTAAAAAATGAATCTCATCCACACTTCAGGGAGAACCCACAAACTCCACCAAATATGGAGAGCCTAGCCTCTACGTATTTTAGTGGTGTAGAAAAAAGTCATAACCAAACCCCCTTCCTTTGCCCTGGCCCTGATAAATTCATTAACACGAACCCCCCTTCCCTTCTTCATTCCTCCTTTTCTCTCTGTTAAATAAAACCTTGTCATTCTGATTCTGCGAAAATGTTGTCATATGTCACCGTTCTTCAGTGGGCTGTGCCATTAGATGGAAAATGGCAGTGTCCCCCTTGGGTGATGTCTATACTGGCAGATAGAACTCACTGAGCAAGGATGAGAGATTGGCATGGAGCCCAGGGGTTAAAGAATTACAGTTGTCTTTGTTGAATGTTCTCTTGAGACTGTGGTCTTCCAAGTAAGATGTAGGCATATCAACATGACCAAAGGCTGTTGTTTTGTTACCTGTGTGCCCAGGCAAGATTTCTGCCTCAAAAAGAAGGAAGCTCACTACTCCACGATAGCCCCGAGATCCCCCAAGAAAGTTCCTCTCCACTGAGGTGTTCTGTGGGTTTGAGAGACTAACCTTCTGATACCTGTGTTGGCTTGCTTCCCTCAGAGTAGCCTGCTGTGCCTGCTTCTAAAGCTTGAGCCATTCTTTTTCTATAGCTTTAAATAGGAGTGATAGATTGGATACATTGCATCATCATTTCTCTTTGAGGACACTGAAAAGGTCCCCGGTGATTGCTGGCCCCTCAGGGACACAGGGGTGTGGAAAAGAAAGAGAACGTTGAAAGGAAACAGGCTCAGTCCTAGGTTGACAACCTTAAGTCAGCCTGGAAGCCATGCCAGGGAGCACTATGGTTCAGACGTTCCCCACGTGTGTAGTTGCAGCATCAGTTTGAACCTTATTTTTCTCCCATCTTCCATCCTGTAGAGAGGATACAATTAGGATCTTTCTGTGTTTGAGTCAGAGTTAACATTCAGTAAATAGAACTACATGCAGTAGCTGTGGGATTTGACTCCCTGCACCTAACTACTTTAGGGACAACTGACTAATACATAGCCCCTCCCACTAGGAGATTTGGCGCCCTGAAGTGATGAAATTGGCTGTACCAATAATCCACCAGCAAAGAGGGTTCTCACATGGTAGACTAAGCTGATCAGCTTCTAGCTTTCTGAAGTCTTCCCACAGAGCATCTGTCTCTAGCCACACTTTGTCACATTCTTTATATAGTTTCATGGTTTGGCTTCTCAGGTCTATCCTTCCTTCAGCCTTTTAAAGCATCCTGGGCAATGCACATGAAGTTAATTGGCTCACTCATTCATTTCTTACCCAAATACCTATTGACATGTCTGAGGGCAGAGCAGGACACACAGGGCGCGTTCACTGGATCACACATGACTTCAGCCTTCGGTACCCATAACTACTATTGGCAAGATAAGAGAAGACCACAGTAAACGTCATTTGTTATGTTTTTCAAACCTTCTCTGCATGGGTTGAAGTCTAGAAGACCCTTATATGTTGACATTTTCCTTTCCTTTCCAGAGGAGGCGATGCCTCCCTTCACTGCCTTGGATAGCTACTGTTATAACGCTCTTTGTATTTCTATGTAGTGTTCCCTATGTTATTTCATACACTTGACCTTGTTCCATGGATTTTAACTCTGAGATCTAAGAGTCACAGCCAGAGGGACTGTGCTAGGTAGTTTTTATTATCAACTTGACACAGCCAAGAGTCACCAGGGAAGAAGGAACCTCAACCTCAAATGACTTTTGGGTATGTCTGTAGGAAATTGTCTTCATTGATGATTGATGTGAGAGGGCCAAGCCCAATGTGGGCAGAGCCATCCTTTGTCAGATGATTCTGGGATGTATCAGAAAACTAGCTGAGCTTGAGCCAGTGAGTTGGTATAATTATGGCGTTCTTCCATGCTTGCTGCTTCCAGTTCCTGCCTTGAGTTTCTGCCCATGTCCCTGGGCTTCGGGCTGTGACTGGAAAGTGTACGATGAAATAAACCCTTTCCTCCTCTTGGTTGCTTTTGGTCAGAGTGTTTGGTGACAGCCCCAGAAAGCAGATGAACAGCGATATTTTCAGAATGCAATTTTGAAGTCAGCTTTCCCATCATGTCTCCTCATCCCCCACTGTTTCAGCATCCGTTCAGCTGTCTTACTAACCTAAAGGTCTGCTTTCTTGGCTGCAATGAAGGTCGACAGACCACAGGCTAGCTACCGAGCTGCTGCCCTGGTCCTCGTTATGTGAGATAATGTACAGACACTATGAAGAACAGTACGTGGCTCTTGGTAAATACACGGTGCAGGCAGCTCCATGGTCGTCACCTCTGCTACTCAGGAGTGTAGCACCTTGTCCATCAGGAAGTTATGTGCACACACATACATAGGTTCGTTCCTCTTGGGGATAGGGTGTTTCTTTTGTCTTGGGAGCTGAGATTTGCAGAAAGATCACATTTGTTATCGCTGTCAGCACCAACAGACCATTGTAAGAACTGAACATCAGTCACAGAGTAAAAAATACAGATTGGGGTAGACCTTCACACACTGGGATTTTTATAAAAACAATTTACTGTTAAATTTTATTTGTGTGTGTGTGTGTGTGTTAAACTGCATGTGTGTCTTTGCACCACTTATGTGCAGTATAAATGGAGACCAGAAGAAGTCGTCCGATCCTCTGGAACTGGGATTACACATGGTTGCCAGCTGCTATGTGGGAGCTGGGAACCGAACCCAGGTCATCTATGAGACCCAGTGCTCTAAACCATGGAGCCACATATCTAGCCCCTATCCATTAGGCTGTAACATAATCAAGTTGAGTTACTTGTACAAAATTCAAAATAGAGTTATAATGTATCAAGTTAATTCCCACAGTCCATCCGTGTTTTATATATGAATGTGAATTCATAAACTATATGTATACATGCTATACTGTGTATAGTTCAGGGATACAAATGCAGAACCATAAATGTCCATCTCGTTGAATCATTTAAGGGATGTACATAAGTAATATTGGTAATGTATCGCTATTATTGATGCATTTAAAAATCCAACTCATAAAAAGACATTTTCCCATTACTTGAAAGTATTTTTAGTACATTGGTGAAATCCCTAAAAGGTATTGGTCAACCAGAATCTAGAATTATTCAAATTATCTGAATTATAAGAATCACTTCGGTCTCCTCCAGAGATTCTAGTAAACTGTGATTCTCGGCTGACCCCTTAGCTTGTGGTCGGATACTTTTCGTTAGGAGTCCTCAGGCATGGCCAGAGATAGCTGAGTAATGTCACTAACCGTAGGTGACTGATCTCCTCCCCCTCCTCTCTCCCATGTTCATCTCTTTGGGTGAAAGTGAGGCTCCGTTCTACCCATCTGACCCCCACTCCTGGCTGCTAAAGGGCTGTTCACAGTTTCTCCCCTCTGCCCCTATCACTCAGGGCTGGTTCTGAAACAATTACCAGTAATAAAGGCATACAACGAGGGCTCTTCATATCTTTCACTAAAGCAAATTAGGGCAATGGCTTTTCCATCCTCTCATGGAGAGCATCTCCCAGAATGGATTTTTCTGTGCCAGGTTAGTAAGAAATAAGCCCCCAAGGGCTCCGTGTTATGATTGTCAGGACACGGATTATTGAGAAAGGAATTAGAATCATCAACTCTGGCTGGGGAAATCCGAGCAGCTGAGGCGAGTGGTGGGGAGTGAGGACTTTTATGGTGAATGATTGGGCCTGCAGCCTCAGCTCCTTTGCTTTGCTTCATTGATGGAGTTATGAACCTGGGCTTTTATCACAGGGAACTCGGGCATGGCTGAAGTGAAGCGCAGCTGATTTCTCCATACACGGGTGACATTTGGAAAGCCCAGAGTCAGCTTATCCCAGGCCAGTCTGTACAGCTACAACAGGCCATAGGCTTTGTGTCCAGCACAAGTGACCCACTGGAATGGCCATGAATCATATGGTTTCTCTTGCATTTAGAGTCCAGTTAGTTAAAATGAAGAGCAATTAAGAAACCAGCTACACATAGTAATGAATGTGTTTGACTCCAGCTGCTCTGGAAGCCGAGGAGGTTCCAAGACAGCTTAGACTAATTAGTGAGTCTCTGTTATAAAAGGTCTGTGAATGATGGTCGCCTACCATGCACAACCCCAGGTTAGATCCCAAGTTCAAGTTCTCTCTCTCTCTCCCTCTCTTCTCTCTCTCTCTCTCTCTTCTCTCTCTCTCTTCTCTCTCTCTCTCTCTCTCTCTCTCTCTCTCTCTCTCTCTCTCTCTCTTCTCTCTCTCTCTCTCTCTCTCTCTCTCTCTCTCTCTCTCTCTCTCTCTCTCTCTCTCCCTCCCTCTTTCTCCCTCTCTCTCCCTCTCTCTCTCTCTCTCTCTCTCTCTCTCTCTCTCTCTCTCTCTCTCCCCCCCCTCTCCCTCCCTCTTTCTCCCTCTCTCTCCCTCTCTCTCCAGTTCCCTAGCTGCACTGGCTGTAATTCAAGTGCTGAACAGCACCGTGTGTCTGGGTGCCACTGTTTGGATAATACAGCTCTCGTGTGAAGACAAACAAGCTTTCCAGGTCCGACTTTCCTCTAGTTAAATAAAACAAACAAGCCCCGTCCTTGGACCTTGTGAGTGTGACATGAGACCAGCTAACATGAAAGCTTCTGAATGTAACGATTTGAGTCAAAGCGAAATTTCAGTAGCAACACAATTCTGTGGTGTCCTGACCTTCACTAAGAAGACACAATCCTATATTTATATTTAAATTACTTGGCGGATTTTTTTTTAAAAAAAATCTAACTGCTTCTACTTATTGTCTTCTGAAACCTGGGAATGGGCTAACCTCTTCCGGATTATCTCCAGCCAGCCCTGATGCTCCAGTGTCTGGAATATGTATATCTGGTGTCTTTGGTGAGTTCTCATTGTCGTACTTTGGTTTTGATGACTTGAGGGCAGCATCCTGGGTAGGAGTGAAATATTACAGGAGATTGATTTTTCATTGCAAGGAATTCAAAATCCCACCGGTCACTTGAGGCTCAGGTGGTGCCTATAAGAACGACTACGTGGGGGATAATTTGGGTAAGGATCAAATTACAGAGAGGACCGCTGATGGCTCAAGTCCAGAGGACCTTCACAGGGTGGTGGCATTTCTTTGTCTCTTCCTGGTTACCAAAGGGAAAATGGAAACTCTATTGTATTTGGGGTTTGTATTCCTTTGCCTTTAACTTGCTCTCAAGACGCATACCCTGGTCCTCCACTAAGTTGAACTTTGTATTGTCCACCTCACTTCTGTAGGCAAGACACAGATCTGCTACGCTTTGCTTCACAGATATCAACACTTTGAAGACGACGACTTTAAGAAATGGGCGCACAGGTGAAGAGATGCCTCAGCGATTAAGAACTTTACTGCTGCCGGCTGGTGATGCAGCAGAACTGGCGCACGCCTTCAATTCCAGCACTGCAGAGGCAGAGGCAGGTAAATCTCTGAGCTCCAAGCCAGCCTGATCTGCAGAGTGAGTTTCACGACAGTCAGGGCTACGGAGAGAAACCCTGAAAGACCTTTCACTACTCAAACCACTCGTTACTCCAGCTCCAGAATATCTGATGCCCTCCGTGCCTCTCCGGGCACTTACGCACATGGTACGCATAAACTCGTGAAGATACAAACATATGCATAAAATAAATAACGAAATTTTGGGGGAAAAAAGAGTGCAAAGATAAATATAGTGAACAAACGGTTTCTCCGAGACAATTTGATAAATTTTGCCAAGAGTTAAGAGGCAAAGTGAAGACAACTGCCAATCTCTCCTGATTTAAGAGGTGAGCAGTGAGTGTTCCCTTGTCAAATATAGGCAGGCAGGGCTGGTGTGGACACCCCCACAACACACTCAGGGCTTGTCAGCATCTCTACCATTGTCATCAAACCTTGCACTGACCAGAAGGTCCCAAGGTGCCGTGATGAGATGGCATTGCAGCAACCTATGTAGAAAGCTCACCACAGCAGTTTAGCTTCGGTCTGCTTGGTACTTTGACTTACTCTGGTAGCCACCTTCCTTTGCTTTGGGGAATCACCACTCTCTCAGTTCCCACCTGTAGGTTCCAAGTGAGGCTAACCCATGTTCGATCAAAGCAATGCATCACTTCCCAGGTCGTGACAGGTCAGTAGATGACATCTAGCTGAGTTCAGTGGTCAAGTAATGATGCATGTCTGCCCAGGGAAACTTAATCCTGGTTCCACTTGAGACTGTTAGGGAAGGGAAGGCCTTGCCTTGTGGGATCACTAAGCATTGGATGCAACCGGAGCTTCATGAGATTTGTCTGGTGAGAGAGAGATGGTTCAATAGCCAAAGACTGGCAAGAGAGTTAGCCTGGATCCTGAGGGCACATCCTAAGCCCTGTTGAGTCTCACCAGCACAGGGCAGTGCCATCTTGGACCCTTTAAGTTGGAGCCAGTCTGTCCTAATCTTTTTGTTGACAGAGATCTGGCTATTAAGTCCAACTAGAAAAAAAAAGATTATAACCCATTTCTTCTTGCAGATTGAAACCTCCTGGCCAGGACAGCATCCACTCGGCCATATGTTGGACCATTCATTGTCTCTGAACATGGACTTAACAGAATTTTCAAAGTGTGTCCGCAGGGAGGATGGGAAAGAGAGGGTTGGCAGGCTGTAGCTGCAAAGAATGTTGAAGGGTCTCATTAAAAGGAAAGTGAACAGAGTAAGAACAGAGCCAGGCTTAAGGCATTATAGGTCTGCTGGGATGGCGGAAATGCTGAAATTTGCAAATACATAAGAGGCAGCAGATAACTCGAGTTGAGTTTACTGAAAGAAACAGTGTCTGAAAGCGGAATGGACTTCAGCAAGCATGGAACATACATTCTCATGGAAAGTCCACTGCCTGGAACTCTTCTAAGTATTTTATAAATAGATGTATACAATGCACCGACATTTACAAAAGTATCCCTTAATATCCAAACACAGTGTGTGTGTGTATAAAAATCTCTAAATATAACATGAATTCATATAGTGACAGAACACAGTGATATTTTTGATGGGCAAAGTTCATGCTGCTTCTCAAAGCCCTGTTCTGAGACATCTGCAACACTCAGTTGGGAGATCATCAAGCCTCATCCTCTCAAACTTCGTGACTCAGAAACTCCAGTAACATTAGCATGACATTCTATGTGATTCTGACTCCTGCTAAACTGTGAGGCTCATCACAGTGAGGAAGATGTGGTTGTGCTATGCACACACGCTTGACACGTGCACGCATGTGTGTGTATAAAACATTATTTTTGCGCTCATCAACTGTTTATCCTGAAATATGTGATCTAATCTGCCTGAAATTAGCCCAAAAGAGAAGCATGGATTTGTGTGCCTCTAGGCCTCTTGGTGAAGAGTCCTCTGCAGTTCGAAAGGCAAGGATATGCTTCATGGTTTGGGTGTAGCTAGCCCCGTTTTATCTTGTCTTAACTTGGAAGACAGAGGTAGTCACATGGGAAAGAACATAGCAGTGGGACCTCAGTCCTCCAATCCCAGGGAGCCGGATTCTTAAAACAGCCTCAGTGAGTTTGAGCCTGGGTTTCTCTGAAGAGTCTGCAAATGGGGTCTCAGCTCCACCAGTACCCTGATTTTAGTTAGCTATACTTGAAGCCCAGAACCCAACTACGCAGTAACTGATGTTAGGGTTACCAAATTATGAACTAATAGATGGATGTATTTTTCAGCTGTTCAGTTTGTGGGTGACTTGAATACAGCAATAGGAAACCAATACAACCTCAAAGAGATCATCACAACGGGAATGTGGAATTCAAGCTTTTGGAATGGCAAGATATCCAATTGCTTCGAACTGTAAGGCAACACATGGAAAGAGACTGGGTGGACCCCTGAGCAGAAAACAGCTCTGTAAAGAAGACAAAGAATATTGGAAGGAAAAGGACAGCCAGTCAACTAATGGTTAGGTTAGAGATGACATTGCAGACCAATGAGAGGTCAGATTCCAGAGGTGGACGGGGGCATGGAATGGACGTATGCTGTGGCTTGACAGGGTCTGTGTAACCAGCTGGTGACCCAGAACCGCACCGCTACAACATCCCGTGATCCAAAGCCATGGCAGAAACCGTGGGGCTTGAGTCTCTATTTCTGTTGAGCAAAACTGTAAATGTCAAAGAATGATACAAATCCAAGGTTAGATTCTGAGTAACAACAAAACTCCCACGTGGTGCTGCCTCTCGATTCTGCGGCACTTTCTGCATTAGAGCAAACCCTTCAACTCGGAGAAGCAGCAGCAATATGCCTAGCCGTGGAGAGCAGAACAGAGGCCTTCAGAAAAGAACCACACCGTGAGTGTCCCGGTCTTGTGGATTAATTCAAACCAAAACCCGATGATGGCCTTTGCTCTATAGCCATCTACAGTTTTGTTACAAAGGTAAACACAATTAGCAAGCAGGGCATGCACTTCCTCAGCGCCTCAAACCTGATTAATAGGTTAGAAAACAGAACCCCTGGAGCAAGAGAGGTGACGCTGAGGAAGCCTTTGCCTCGCAGCAAAGGAGCCAAAGAGTGACCAGGGTGGGAGATGGGAAAGCAGAGAGGTCTATGAGCTACATAAACTGAGCTGTATATCCTTTTGTGCATGTATAAACATATGCTCGTATATACTTGCACATGTGTGCGTGCATACACACCCACTGTCTGGAACCACTAAGTCTGGACCCTCATCTATATGATTTTGTTTAATAAATAAATGATGGTTTATTAACTCCCATAGGAACCCCTTTTTAGCCTCCCCCCTCCAAGCAACTAAAACAGAATATTAGTCTGCAAAAGAACCTTTGGCTCAAGTGGGGAGAGAAGTCCCCCACCGTCTGCTATCTGTTTCTGTGGCAACCAAAAATAAATATTGATACTGCGTTAATGGTCTGTGTCTCACTTAAGCTCCATTAAACTTGGAGCACTTGCAAGAAAACAGCCCATTGATGGCTCAGCCGAGGGAGGAGGAAGAGGTTTTATAAAAAGCAACAGTGTGGAAGGCACATGGGGTGCAAGTGAGACTTCTAAGCACTTCTCAACCAGGAAGCCCTTTATAGAATTCTTCCAACCGAGAAGACCACTTAGGTGCTGGCGAAGTTGCTGGCTGAGCTGGCAGCCCCTGGATGAATAGGTTCCTGTGGACTTGTCCCTTTTACATAAAGAATAGTTGTGTGTTTTGGAAAAGCTTAATTGCAGAAAACATTTTCCAGGAACACAGATGCCCAAAGCACCGTGATCAGAGGAACTGAACATCCAAATCACACGGTTTCTTTCTTTTCCATTTTCCCCATAGGATTTCAAGTACAGACATTGTTGCCTTTCATATTTATAATCCCACTTTTAAGGAGCAAGCTATTTGATTTATTGCTTGAAAGTATTTTACAGCTTTAAGTAATGTTGCTCCTTGCAATGAGGGACATCACAGTCTCCTTAATTTACACAAGGGATGTTAGGAGCATTTAATGGCATGTAAACATTTTATGAGGTAAGTTCAAATTGCAGGTGATATTTAGTATACATTAGCAAAATGGACCACAAACAGATTCAACTTCTTATTTATTGACTCAGTCTTTTCTTACAGCATCAAGAGTGAACTGAGTTTGAAAAGGTGTTAAGACTTTTCAGTACCATTTGTGACACTGGCCCCAATAGATGCATCTGCCTTTAAATGCAGCATGTGAATTAACTCCAGGACCAGCCAGACTACAAGCTTCCAAATTAGATTTTTGTCATATGGCTTCTGGGGTGCCATGAGAAAGGGGTACTGTGTCTTTGGCCTTGACGGGGCTCAGTGTCAAAGGGCCACCAGGATAGCTCCTAGGAGAGAAGATGCTTCAGAGATGTGGGCTTTTCATTAGGCGGAATCACCGGGACACATCTTCATCAGTGGAGTGGAGAATTAGGGACCATCATTAAGCTAGATTTCAGATCTCACTTCTCACGTAGCGTGTAAGATAATGTGAGGGGTGGTTTGTGCTTTCTGTTTCCCTAGAATGTCTTAGCGAACACCATCCCGCTACCGTCCTTACCAGATGTGTGCTCTGAGGGGCAGGACAAGCTGGTGACCAGCTTGTGCAGATGTGACTTAGACACAGGCTTAGAAAGAAGAGCAGCCCTCGGCCACTTTGTGTAGAAAAGAGGAGGCAGCCAGCTCAGAGGATAGCAGGGCAGGACATCACAAGGACACTGTCACAAGTCTGGATTTCTCTGTGTATGTTTCTACCCTCCACTCCCAAGATCTCTGAGTCAATGTATCCCATCTTTGACCTCTGGGGACTGCTTCTAGTCAGGACTTGTTAGGTGTCATTCATACAGTCAGAACAACCCCATAGCCCATCAGTGACAAAGGAGGGGAAGCCAGCTTCTGGGGAATTAAGGCTTAGTGACAAGAGAAGCTCCTTATTGCATTAGAGGCCACATACTCTTGTCCCAGCCCTCGTTTTTCCCTGCGTCCTGTGAAAAACAATTAAATACCGGTTACTTCACTAAGGCAATGACTCGGCTTTCTTTAGCCTTCTTGAGTCTGGCTGGCTCACACCCTATCTTTAGATCATCAGAGCCGTTGTCTCAACTCTCACAAACACTATGCATGCATGTGTGTTTCTTCTCTAAACCTTGCAAGTGCATAGTTCCTACTTGTGCAGTGAAGGAGTGAAAAAACAAAGAGATGAAGCCAGCCTCCTAACAATGGTAAAGGGCCATGGGTAGGAGTGGGGGGGTGGAGGTGGGATGAATCAAACAATAAGTCCTGAGTTTGGTTCCAGCCTTTCCAAACCCTGATGAGGATATGCTAACAGGCCTCTCCAGCACCCCTTTCCCAGCTATCTCTCGAAGACCCTCATGACAACTTCATGTCATCCTCTGTGTTGTATAAGCAAGGAACCCAGAAATGAGCTACGCATTTACTTCAAAATGTATACCTAGATCTTTCTAGTGAACAAACACTGTTTTACTTTGCCATTACTGGGGAAATGGACAGGTCAGCATGACAAAGTCCACTCCCCTAGTAAGTCACCCTAGATGGCCATTTATTGAAAATTCCAATGGGTGTGTTCTTTTAGGTCCCTTTAATGTGCTATACACAGAGAAGCCAAGCACACACAGGGAAGCCAAGTGTGAAAATGAGTGACATACGATATTAGTTAGAAATCCCAGACCACAACTCTTCATGCCTCGGCTGTTCCCAGTTTCAGCTTTGTGTGATCAACTGCTAGCTGGAAATATTAAGTGAAAGCTTTCAGAAGTCAACAGCTCATAATGCTGAAAGTGTTCACCTGGAGTGGTATGATGCCTCCTCATAAGGCCTGATGCCAGGACTATAAACCATTCTTTTGTTCAGGGCATGCAGACTGCATATACCACCTGTCAGTCACACAGAGGTCATGTCTGATGTCAGTCTGACTGTATGATATCACATTGCTTGTGTTTATGTGACCCTCATGTAGCATGCGGCATGACACCACATCACAGTGCCTGTGCCTTTCACCTCGGTTCATTTCATCATGTAGACATCATGCTACCTCAGAGTCCCAGAGAGTACAGGACACAAAGGTACCATTTTATTGAGGGTATTTTGCTATAATTTCCAATTTTATTTTTAGTTATTAATCATCCACGATGTCTAATTTATAAATTAAATTTTGCCATGGTTATGCAGCTATAGGAAAATTATAATACAGGTAAGGTTTGGTGCTAACTATGGTTTCAGACATTTGTCCAGGGTAATGGGATCCCCTACCGATGTGCAGATACCATAGGACAACAGAAGAGCAAAGATCATCATCAATGGTGTGTGGTGGAGAGGAAGGATGCTGGAACGGAATTATGGAAGGCCATAGGGAAGCGATGCTTAAGGCAAAGCTTAGAGAATTGGACTGTATCTAATCCTAGGCAAGGTTCTGAAGACTTCTTCACATGCATCTGCTTTATTGCCTTAGTTTTACAAGTCAAAATGACACTGTGTGTCATCCTTCCTCCATTTTGAGTTTCTCAGGCTTGCTCCTTATTTGGACTTTAGGAAGCACTTTGATGTGGGGCCATCAAGGCTTTTGCCTGGGTACCCTGCTTCAGACCGGTCTATATTTCATCCAAAACCAGAACCCAGAGCAGGGGACCATTAACAGTCATGTAATTAGCGCTGCCGAAGACATACTGCATAGGAAAAGGGAAGTACACGCGCTGACTACAGAATTTATGAGGTGCACACAGCCAGCAGAGTGGGTGAACTATGTTTCCCTGATGCTCTGATGGAGGTATAATAAACAGAGAAGGGCAATCTGTCTGTCTCTCCACACCCTCCAAGGAGAAGGTAAACCAGACAATTTAGACCTCTGTATTTTTGGCCACTTACTCAGTCTGAAAGAAGATAATGAGTTTGTGTTTGCATCTGTAAACAACTCCTAGCCAGGACATGATTGCCCTTGAAGGGAGCAGAATGTGGTCGCGTATGTTCTTTATCGAGGCACCTCTGCTTTGGGGGAGATTTACTTTGGTCAAGAAACACCTGAATGATGCAGGCTATGTATGGTCTATGTATGTAGGGGTTGAAGGGCCTCTGCTTAAGCTGCACTAGGTTCGTCTGGTTTAAAAAGACAACAGAGTTGAAAGACACATGTTTTTCTTATGTTCCTACCACCAGATCTCTCAAAACAGGCCGCGCTGTCATATAGGCTAAAGGCAGACCAGCTGTGTGTGCAATCCCCTTGAGACCCCCGACACCCTGGAACACAGATGATGCTTCCTAGCTAGTTTATCACCAGAAATCATGTCTCAAAGCCCAGAAAGTCAATTCACTTATTAAAGAAAATAAAATCCAGTTTCAGAAATGTCCAAAGCAAATGTCTGGTCACTTAATATTAAGAAAAGCATACTATTGTCTTATGAAGTCAGGTGAATTTTTACTCCTCTGAGCAAAGAGGTTCACTAGATCTGGTAACAACCGGGGATAAATTTTGCCCCATGAGGGACATGTGATCATGTCTGGGGACGTTTTTATTGCCACAACAAGAGGATGCTAAGGGGTGAGCAATGGTCAAGGATGTTGGTAAATATCCTACATTGCTCAAGACAGTCACCATGACAACTGAAGAGCATCTGATGCAAATATTGATGGTGTAGAAACTCTATATTAAGGGTTCAAGGAAAAAGAGGACCCTGCCTTACATGCTTGGATTCTAGTGGAATGGTCAAATAGCCGTTTTTCTGTTCTAGTGCTTGGGGCCATGGATATCAGGAAGGAGGTACAATCTTGGCCATGGCCACAGGAACTAAGAACGGAGAAATATAGTTAGGGATTGTGCTGATTCGGTCATGAATGGTAGGACTGAAAGGTGGCCCCTCGACACTATATCTAGAGAAACTATTGTGAGGTGTAAATGTCCCTTTCACTGGACAGAATGAGCAGACAGCTGAATGCAGGGAACTCAACTCAGAGTTGGACAATTTAGTGTTTTCTCAGGACTTGATTGGTAATTGCAAACTTGTGTTTTATATATTTTAGTATACATATACATGTATATACTAATACACCTTTATATAAACATAAATATTAATATCAAATATAATATATATATTAATCAACTACCCAATAATATCAGTAGCATTATAGGCTCTGCGGATGGAACATAAACAGATACCAAGTAAAAAACCGGTGCCCACTTCCCGCTAAACCCAAAACATAACTGTTCTTTGCTCATTTCACAGATAGGACAACTAGGACACAGATGATGAAGCCAGAGCTCCAGAGTTCAACCGTGTTCTTCCGACTCCTTGGTCCTGCTTTCTTTCCTGTGGGCAGCTTGTGCAGAAGGACGAGCAGACTGGCGCTCCGTGTTTGTGCCTGGGCGTGGGTCCCTGCTACGCTGGCTGGGCTCTTCCACTCACAGACATTCTGTGTCTCACCGAAGAGAAAAGGAGCTGAAAGACAAAACTCCAACACCTGCTGGTTTTCAAGTCCCCAAAAGGTTCAGCCAGAGGTAGCAGAGAGACCTAATCCTCCGTTATATATTATGTCTCCAAAACTTATCCTCATAAATCTCTAGATTTGGGTTTACCCCCTTCCTTAGCCCATGGCTTTCTGTCTCAGAGGAATCAGCAAGTATTCCTCTGTCTCAGAGGAATCAATGGTGATAGCGTGTGTCAGGGAAGGTAGTCACATCTAGACTAAGAAGCACGGAAGTAAAGGTGACAGCAAGAGACAGAAGGGAAGAGACCTTGAAGGATCTCCTGCCAGGTTCTGCCTAAGGGTCTGTTTGTAACACCCCCAGTGCCAGCATTTTGGGAACCAAGCTTCTCCATATGAACCTTTGAGCCCACCCTCATTCAAACCATAGGACAAGGTTCCCTAACCTGAAAGAAACCAAGGTGACAATATCACCTAATATGAAATCAGGTGACTATTGCAGAAGTGAAACTGTTGGGACAATGTTTGCTGCATGGAGAAGATTGGTATCAACTCTGTGGTCCTTATTGACTGCTTTGCTTGTTTATAAGTATTGGGTCAATCATGAGTGTCTTGTTTCTCAGATAGCTCTGGCTTTGTGATAGTTGCTTATATACAATGATAGATCTCAGGAAGTGGATACAAATCGAAGCAAGAAATGCATGACTGAACAATACCTTATACACACAGGCTGAAAGTGATTTTAGACAGTGTCTTTAGTGGGGTTGCATTATGACTGTGACCTGGCACGTGAGAAAGGGTGTGGGCTTTTCCACTTGGAGGTGCTGTTGCAGGAGCGATCAGTAAGCTTCAGACGCTCGAGTACTTTAGGTTCTACCTTCTGGGAGTAAAGATGCTCAACCTGTATCGTTGCAAACTGTTCACCATCAGCGTCTAGCTAGAGGTTAAAATGCCGAGGCACAGCACAGGAGTGGTCATAAAGCGTAAACGGTGGGAGTGGACCTAGGAAACGCCACAGGAATTGCTGGTAGCCATGGTAGAACGGAAAATGCACACTGGTTCCAAACATTAAAGACATACTATTAATGAACAACTACTCCAAATCTCTCTGTGTCGCACGGCTCACAAGTCAGCCACCAGTTTACAGCCACCTTTCTAATCCAATTTTCACTGTACTTATGAGGAAAGAAAGACCGACCTGGGAGAGGGAGTTAATGACAGAATCGCGTGAGGGGTGCAGGGGCCCCCAGTGTGACATCACTTCCTTCCACAGCCACCTCTTAAAATTATGGAATCTCGGTCACTTATATTTTCTCTTTAAAAACCAAGGGTGGGAAAATCTGTATAAATGAACCCAGAGGAGCAAGTTAGGTGAGCAGGAGCCATGGACGCGGGATCAAAAGAAGTGAAGTTTTGGGACGCTCTAATTTTTTCCTTTTTAGGGACTAGATGGCTGTTCTCAATGGGTGTGAAAGTCAGAAAAGTTTAGAGGATAGGAACCTCCTTGATACCCCGGTAGATACCAAAGATGAAAAAGAGGCTGCGAGACATAATTATGAAACCTTCCCAGAGGTGATTTCATCTACAGCTGTATGCGGGAGTTCTCACCTGTGTCTCAAAAGGCCTGGCTATTGATCTGACTGCGAAGCTGCAACCGTGGAACAACGTTCCCGCGACTGCCCTGCAGGGCTGCGTAGTATTATTTATTGAAGTAAGCTGAATAGCGGAGGGAAAGCTCGGCCCCAGTAATAAGTGGTAATTGCCGGGAAGTGAGGCATTGCCGTTCTCATTGACCCCTGCATCCTGGTATTTTGATGGATTCTATGTAACTCCATTAGGATTGGCATTGTAATATTACACCAGCTGAGCTGTAGAACAACAGACCTCCGCTTGGATCATTGATTTTTGATTATACAGCTCCTCAGCATACCCCACAAGCAATTCCCATTGCTGGAGCTGGGATATCGGAGATGATGGGGGCAACAGATGGAGACTCCCTACGTTCACTCAACCCCGCGGGGCTGTAGGAGAACTGCTCCCCCTAGGCTCATGTATTAGGAGTTAGGCCTCCAAATGGCAGTATTTGGAGGCGGTGTGGAACCCTTAAGAGATAGTGACTAGGGGTAGGTCTTTGGTTCTTTGAGGGGCGGTGGGAATATTCCTTCAAAAAGGACTTAAGTGTTATTCACAGGAGATGGTTTGTTTCCCAAGCGTAAGCCTGTTCTGCCCAAGCTCTCCCCTTCTTCCAGTTTTACGTGATTGTTCTCATCCATGATCCCACCTCTGTGATCCACAATGAGGGGATGCAGCTCCAGGGAGATCCCAGCTCACCCTGGGCCATGGTGATTACTCCTTCAGCCTCCGAAACTGTGACCTGATGACCCTCTTCCTTTACTAGCTTAGTCTGCCTCAGTATTTGTGATAGCAGTGAGGAGAGTCTAAACGGCCTTGCTGGCGGCTAAGAACGAGAAAGTCTTTAAATCTATAGCCACAACAAACGTGGCACTGTTTGGGGTTGATTCTGGAAACATTGGGGGACTAAATAAATAAAGTGTGGGCTGATCTTGGTTGAAACTGCAGCCTACCTCCGCAGGATACGAGTTAGATTTTTTAAGAGCTCCATGGGGACTTCAACTGTGTTTTTGAAATTCATTCCCAACAAACAAGATTCCAAACCTGCTTGTTCATGCATCTCTTCCTTACCCTTTCAAACAACGCAGTTACATCCCTTGCAAGCTCGTGTTCCTCCTGATTTGCCTTTCCTGAGAGAAGGAATACTCAGGTGAACTCATAAAGCCTGTCTCTTTGCAGAATTCTAAATAAGCCTCCTGCTTTTCTTTAAGTGCTGGGAACTGAACCCAGCCTGACACTTGCTCGGCAAACGTTCTAACACAGAGTTCACTCCGAACCCTAGATTGCCCCTTTTGTTGGACATGAGTTTTTCTTAATTTTCTCTTTTTCATTATTATTTTTATATGTATATGGATGTTTTTACCTACATGCATGTCTGTGTACTGTGTGCATACAGTCCCCTTGGAAGCCAGAGGAGGCACCAGAACTCCTGGAACTAGAGCTAGGAACAGTTGTGAGCTGTCAAGTGGGTGCAGGCAATTGAACCCAGGGTCTGTGCAAGAGTTTCAGTGCTCCTAAGAACCGAACTAACTCTCTAAACACTGGATATGATTTGACTCTGTGGCTGTACGTGCATCAGATACAACCGTAAAGAAACAATGGATAAAAGAATTTAATCAATGTGATGAAAGTTCCCAGAAAATGCTTCAGAGTAAGAGAAATGAGTGTTCTCACCGTGAATGACTTTGGGCGATCCTCCCCCAGTAGCACAGCCTGTGAGTACCTTGTGTAGGCCATCAACACTTATGTGACTGCCGCAGCTGCCTGATCTGGGAACGAGAATCTAACCTCAGTGTTCTGCAGGGTGAGTGACTGGTTGCTTAGGAGTCAGTGTTGTCTTCGACAATCTTTATCAAGCATTGCTGTTTATTTACTCAGAACTGAAAGTTAGCAGAGGCACGGAGGAAGTTCTAGGATAAACTCTTTTCTTGGAAAAAGAGCCCCAGACTCAGGAACTTCGGTACTAAAAATCAGATCTTGGCAGACTCAGAACTCCCCGAAGTATAACACAATATCGCTCAAGAAAGGGGGTGCTGATTCTCATCATGGGGTCCAATGAGGCATTTGTGTGCAAGGTTGAGGACAGCAGAGCAGAGAGATGGGGCCTTCCTGACACTGTCCCTATGCTGCCGTCTGCATCTCCATTTGCAGCGTGGACTTCTCGGAGTTCCTTGGGATTCCCTCTTGCTGGGATACTTGGACTTAGCTGTCAGCTCTGAGTTGCTCCTACATCTTACCCCATGCCTAAATGTAATATTCAGCCGTTTGTAAATAGATTTATCGAACTTAGGTGACTCAGGATTAAAAGACATCGAAGAAGGCCCATCTGATTTTGTTTTCAGTGCAGACTTCTGTGTACGGAGATCTTCAGAGAAAAGCCCTCCAGAGCATCTAGGCTGCTCCGTAGTTCTGCATCTCAGTAGGGGGTTGATAAACCTGTATTTGACATTACATCATCAGTATATAACTATTGTGGGTGTTCTAGGGCTCTCCCAGGGACAGCCAGTCTCCCAAAAGACCCTTAAATTTCCCCTTCAGATACAATTACAGAATTCTGCTCAAAGAAGTTGTTGAAGGAGATTCATAGAATCGCACCAAGCTCATGTTACAATGAAGCAGGACTCCTCCAAGCCAAGGCAAAAACACAACTATACGTCCTAGAAAAGATAGTGTGTGTGTGTGTGTGTGTGTGTGAGCGCGTGCGCACAGGCTCACGCACACACAACTAACTCTGCACTGACTGGTGAGCCATTTCTAAAGGGAAGCCAAGAGAAGAGGGGCTGATCATACAGAGGGCAGGCAGGTAAGTGAGATGTGGGGGCACAAGAAGTCACTCCACACTATGTAACCCCACATCTCCCAAGTCTACTTCTGCCTCTCTCAGAGGTTAAATGGCCACATATCACAATTTTGTGATTTCTTTGTGATTTCTTTGCATGAAAGAGAAAACCTTCCCTTAGCCATGTTTCCAGAAGACTATGCAATGTCAATGTTTTTGTTTAAGCTTCCACGGCTTAAAACCAAAAATGAGTTCTGCAAGAAAATCATACCAACTTTCTTCATGAGCAAACCCTTCCTCCCTCTCTGAGGTCCTCAGCGAGTCCATCTTGGCAGGAATCTTCTAGATGTTATACTATTTGAACATACTCTCTCCACTCTATTAGATGTTTTGCTTTCTCTCTGGCAGAGAGCTTCTCTAACTGCAGCGTTAGTGATCCACAGAACGTTCTTCAGCAATGACTCTTTCTTGTCATGTTCAATATTGATTTCTGTTTTCCTTTGATCCCCTGCAGAACTCCATTTCCTTATTTCCAGGCATTTCCTAAGGTGCCTTGCTGCTGAGGCGCACGCCACCAGGGTTGTTGGGGCTTCTACCGTTAGGTTAAAAGAATGTCCAAACTAAATCTGTGTTGCCACATGTCGGGTCCTTTGGCATCAGCAAGGAAGCCTTATTCCCGTGGACTCCCTCCTAAATGAATCTGCTAAAGGGCATTTTAAAAAGGCACATTAAATTTTATGAAGGCTGCAGCAAACAAGTTAGCGATCGTGATTTCAGTGGGAACAGCGGGCAGCTCGGAAAGAGGCTGGGGACGCCGTGAAGTACAGCATTTCTGCTCAGAGGTAGAGAAGGGACATCAGTGACTCCCTAATGCTATAGTTAAAACATAGATTCTAAATAGTTGGTCTAATGAATTCCAAATTAAAATCAGCCTGGCCCCTGGATGCAGCTAGTAATTAAGTTGTAATTTTATACAGAAGCAGATCTGGCCTCTGACCCTTGACTCTGTTGAATTCTCTCCCGGCATTTCAAAAGCACGATGTGCTCAATAAGGTTGTTAAAATTAGTATCACAGGGCGAAGCAATCGAGGTAAATATGCATATGGAAATTATAGCCAGAGGGGCACTTTGGCGAGAAGCAGCCTCCGTGAACTCAGATTTGACTAACTGCCCTCCGTATCTTATTCACAATTACAAATCGTACTATTAGTAAATGGGATTCTGTAAGCCCTACAGGACCTAAACAGCTATCGTCCAGAGCCGTGAACTGTGACCGCTGAAGGGGGATTTGTGGAGCACCCGTCGCTTCTCTCCTCTTAGTTGACAACTGGGGAAGCTGAGGGAGCCTCTCGTCACCACCTCCTGTCGCCCTAATAGCGAGGAGGGTTCTGTTTCAGCCCCCTGAAGAGTGGCATTGAGGATGGGACGTTTTCACGATGTTAGTTTTTGTTTTTTTTTTAAAGAAAACATTCTCAAGTTGAACTTTAATCTGTTCTTTACTCTTGAAAATTGGAGCGAGAATACAATTTAATGTGTAAATGATAAGAGTGTGGAGAGGCCAGGTGGAGGCGAGAACGCCTGTCAGCGGCTAAGAATTTGGTGCCTAAACCAATTTTTATTTAATGCGGTGTCTTAGCTTAGTGCTACTGTGATCGAGCACCTGATCAATTCACTTACAAAGAGAAAATGTTTATTTAACTCCCAGACTAAAGCTTCAAGTCTAGAATGAGAGGAACGGATGATAATGACAGAGGAACACGTGTCAGGCCTGGGCTCCTTAGTGTTTTCGTCAGTTTGACTTCAGCAGAGTCATACGGGAAGGTTGCACCTCAACTGAGAAAATGTCTCCACCAACTTGGCGGGTAGGCAAGTTGGTGGGGCATCTCCTTGATTAGTGACGCCTGTGGGAGGGGTTGGGGAAGGCCCGGCCCACTGTGATGGATGTGGGAGGAGCTGGGGAGGGCCTGACCCACTGGGTGTGCTGTCAATCCTGGACCAGTGGTTCTGGGTAGTAAAAAAAAAAAAAATTCTCAAGCTGAGCTAATCATGCATAGCAAGCCTGTAAGTAGCCTTCTTTCACGGTCTCTGCTTCAGTTCCTGACTCCCACCTTGAATTCCTACCCTGATTTCCTTCCGTGATGGGCCGTGATCTGGAAGTGTAATACAAATACCTGTCCTCCTCCCTGCAACACACACACTAGTTGCTTTGGTCCTGGTCTTTCTTGGAGCTATTGAAAACAAACTCGGGCACAGGCAAAAGGCCTGCAGTCTCCGCAAAGGCACACCTCAACTAAGGACCTCAGATTGGGTGCCACCCTTCATAGGTCCACAGTGTCCTCTAATACCCCCCGCCTGTGGGCCACTCTTTATGTGTAGCCCGTTGGGGTGGGCATGGGATACACACTTAGGTACCTAGGGATGCCACAGCAAACCTTCAAGACCTGAACAATAGATGCCAAGATCCAGGTACTGTCGGGTTTGGTACCTGATGAAACACCTCTTCTTGGATTGGAAATAACAATCATTGAACTACTTCCTCATATATCATGCATGTATGCACACACACACATGCACACCCATGTGTACACATGCATGCCTATGTGCGTGTGCACACACACAGAAACAGAAAGAGGGAGGCAGACCAGCTTTATCAGAAGCACCATCACTTTATGGGTTTGAGATTCAACATAGGAAGTTTGTGGGCACGTAATTCAGTCCATAACAGCGCAGACAGCATCTGCAGAGGAGCTGACGGTTCGAGTTGGAAAACCTGAATCATGTGGTTGCTGATGCCTTCTCTTTTTGTCTCCAAATTTGTACCCAGCTGTAGCCCGAGAGCTAACATTTTAATGCCTACTCTGGTGCCTCTAGTGCCCACAGTTACCAAGGAGGAGCCACAAATCCCGCTGACTTTTGCCAGAGAGGCTCTACACCCAAGTGTTTGCAGCTGAATGAACTGTGTCCACAAGCCCTCAGCCTAAGAAGCTTCACCCCTGCCCCAAGCCTGGGAAATTATGCAGACGAATGGATTTTACTCCTTTGCAGGAGTCAGGACAAAATTTGTGTACCACAGCCCTGCAGCTTCACCCCACTCCAGTGCAATCATCATGCGACCTCGCACGGCACATAGTGTTTCCAGGTTGTGGGGTGCAACATACTGCCAGTCTCAGCACCCCAGTATTGGATGACATTAGAGTAGGAGATTCTTCTGCCAATAGCGCGGCTATGAACGAAGAAACGCTTCAGTCAATAAGACCCCCATCTCCATGTCCTGTCCTACGGTAGTTTCCCTCCTCCTCCACACCTTGCAAGGGGCTTTCTAACATGTTCATATGCCTCTTTCTGCATGAGAGCCCAGCTAAAAATACTTTCCCCATCTACTGACATTTTCAGAGATGTTTTATCTGCTTTATTGATTGGCACTCTGGGAAGCTTGCCTTAATATTGTGTGTGCGTGTGTGTGTGTGTGTGTGTGTGTGTGTGTGTGTGTGCTCATGTGAAAAGAAAAGAAGGTGGATATTAGAAAAGCCCGAATCAGCAGCCAGACTATCATAATCCACCAACTAATACATTGAGGATAAGGGATGAAGTCTAGTCTCAAACAGAAGGAAGCGCTAAACCATGGATATAAAGTTGCCATCATGTAAGATCCGCTTTTGAATCGACCTGAATTTTATACTTCTGTTTAAAAAACAATACTACTTAAAAAAAAACTACTTCCAAGTTGCCTTCTCTTCCTTAAGTAATCTCAGCTTTCAAAAGACAGATGGGACCTCAGGGGTGCATACATATATTAGCTTTAGGGGTGACCTTGGAAAGGGCCCCACGAGTCAGTGCAAGCAATGCTACACAAATCTGCAATTGAGCCTGAAGTCAGACTCAACAGATGGAAAAATCATACCTGCCAAAAATCATAGCAGAAAATAATACTTCTAGAAAATTTGAAATTCAGCAAACGTTAAAACAACATACCATGCCCCCTCCCCCGTCCCGTCTTTTCCACTCACGTTTTCGTTTTCTTATCGGGGAAAGTACATGAGAGTAGCATTCTAAATCACACTCAGCCTGACTTTAAGATTACTAAACACAAACGGTGTTTTATAGAATCTCAAGAAGACATAGTGAGCATGCTTGCCTTCTGCTTTTCCCACTTCAGCAGCTTATGCCATGGTGGTAAGGGAGTCAAGTCAGAGAAACTATGAAGAGAAGAAAAAGAATGCAGTGAGTGGCCTAGCTATGTTAGCCCTGAAAAGGTGAGAAAGAGATGCGTGAGAAGGTGGGTTTTACTCAGGTATTCAACACCCTACAAATAACGGATCTCAGGAGGAAAATTCTCTTTAAAAATTAGAGCTAAAGAGTGAAGAGTCTTCCACACAGCCCAGTGGTGGAGCCACGAACTTCACCATTAGACCTTAGATCAATAAAAATACGAAGGCACTGAGGTGGGAGAGATGATGCAGAGGTTAAGACCACTCGCTATTCTTACAGAGGACCTGGGTTCGGTTCCCAGAACCTCCACGGCAGCCAGTGGCTATCTGTAGCTCCAGGTGCAGGGAGGCTGATGCATTTTCTGGCCACTGGTACTGTCCATACGTACTATATACAGGTGGGAAAACACTAGAAGTTTTTTTTTTTTTTAACAAATTTTAAATCCTCTAGGATATCCTTGCCATTTGATCCTACTGCGCGTACTGGCTTTGTGGGAGCCTAGGCAGTTTGGATGCTCACCTTACTAGACCTGGATGGAGGTGGGTGGTCCTTGGACTTCCCACTGGGCAGGGAACCCTGATAGCTCTATGGGCTGACAAGGGAGGGGAACTTGATTGGGGAAGGGGGAGGGAAATGGGAGGAGGTGGCGGGGAAGAGACAGAAATCTTTAATAAATAAATAAATGGAAAAAAAAGAATAAGGAGAAAATCTTAAAATTTCCCTTAAGTGGATATAGCATGACTCTAGGTTATCCACAAGCCCCTGAAATTTATAGCTTCCTTTGTCAGGGACTATGTAAACTAGAAAATGGGAACTTGTGTTTTAAAAATGAAGTGTGAAGCCTTCCATAACCAGCAATTGGATAACTAGCCAAGCAAGCCCTTATCTCAGTGGAGGGGGAAAGAAGGCTTTCAGATGCCTGGTAAACATTCAGTAAGCTCATCACGAACGCACCCGTTCTAAGGGAAATGGTTCACAGAAAGAAATCCTACTTTGGTAGCCATGTGAGGAAGAGAACTGGTCAGTCGTCCCCATCAACTTGGGCCATGAAACCCACTATGGACATGTTCAACAGAACCACCTCATATGGGCTGCCCACGCAGGCGGCGTCAGCATTGCCAGGGCATAAATTTCACTTCAGTTTCAAGGTAGCTATGTAGAGGGCCTGGGAACCAGCTGGTCCAAGACATTGCCTCTTCTTTTTGTCAGAATCTCATCCCACTCTCTTTTCTCTGAAACTGCACAAACCTTCTCTTCAGCTTGCAAGCCATCACCCACCCCACCCCACCTCCTCAGGGTCCTCACACTGGTTCTGTCGGGGTCTTGGCAAGATCAGCATACCTTGGACTTGGCCTTAGATGCTTAGATGAGCTCAGGTGCCCAACGGGAGGTTTTTTTCTTATACTCCTAACTAGACCTTGTTCCTACCACTTTCTAAGAGACTCCTTGTTCTAGTAAATATATCATTTTCATATAAAAAGTATGTTCATAATAAATATATACATTTTAGATAATGATGGATTAAACTGGAAAGAATTCCATACAGCTCAGATCTAGCATATGTGCTTTGGCAGCTCCTCTGGGCTCTATATGGTCTTCACCCCTTTACTCCTCAGATTCGATCACATTGCTGAATTTCATGTTAATGATGATCTTACTCTTATTTAACAAAGATACAACCCCCCCACACACACACACATTCTCAAACATTTCTTTCATTCAAACTACCTATTTGGGGATGATACAGAAATAAAAATCACCTTTGTTGATATTCACTAAAGTATAACAATAACTTATCAATCTATGAATTTTACATTGAATTAGGCTTACCTGCCATAGGGGTTGATTTCAAGGCTATAGAAGAATGTGCACATGTTCGTTCCATTTTTTGCTTTTTCCTTTCCTTCTCTTTTTTTTTCTTTCTTTCCTTCCTTTCTTTTTTCTCTTCCTTGGCTTTCTTTTTCTTCATGCTCTTTTGCTTATAGATGGTTCCCTCTTATCTACTTTCACGCCATGCGCATTCCAGTCCCCTTTATAAATGTTTTATATAATGCAGATATGGGATTTGGGGGTCCTCAAGGGACATAGATCCAAGCCTCCAAAGATGCCGAGAGGGGTTATTGTAATAACGGAACATGAGGGGAGGACAGTTGGCAGTCCGTCCCTGTCTCAGTCACCAGGTGGCAGGATGGCCCAAGATGGTGCAGTTGCCAGTCTTCTGTCTGTTTCAAACGATTCATGGGTGCAAGTTAAAAACAAAAGCAAGTTCATGGGAAGGTTTGTAAACCAAGTACTCATCATTTGGAGACTATATATTGCCAGTTAGTGATCTCTATTAATAGTGGCCTATACATTGGAATATTAACAGGCAAAGCTATTGACATGTAAATTTTATGTAAAATTTCCTCTTCGGTTTAGGTCCTAAAACAATCAAAGGTCACCTACTTTACAATTCAACTGATAACATATATGTATCTAATATTGAATATGTTTTTATTTACTTTTTTCTAATAATAAGACTTTCGCCATTAGAACAACATATAAAACATTTCCTGAATTCAGGATAAGGTGGACAATCAACAGGTTCTGAATCTGAGGTGCCTCTGGTTGGATCTGATGAAGAGTTGATTACTATTTACTGAAATTGTGATCAAATAGATAAGCTGCCCACAGTCTTCAGGAGGAAAGTGTAGGTCATTAACTTCCCCAAAGTTGAGCCCCCTGGCGTGACTTGGCTGATGGGATGAATGAAGGATTCCCTGTGCCAAGTTTAGTACCTAATCAAACTCCCCCGGCTCTCAGTGGTGAACAGAACCCCAGCCCATCAGAGTGAGCCCACTTGCCTTTGATAAAATGCCGTTTCCTCTTTCTAATGAAGAAAAAACAAATGATGTTTCAGACATGGTTTTGAAGAAAAAGAAGTGAAACAGGCCTTCAATATTAAATGCCTTTTCCTGAGCAACTTCACACATAGAAGGATCAAACAGTTAACTGAAAAGGGGAAATCCGCAGCAGCCGCACAGAGAGTGGAGGCCTAAAGAATTTAGGAATTTGCTTCTCAGAGGTCAAGGAGCCAGCAGCAAGCAACAGGAACCAGCCAAGCTGGACTGGTGGGGGAAAGTGTTAGAGAACCTGGGAATCCTCAACCACGATATCTCAGAATCTAAACGTTGGAAAGGTGGGCTAGGGTGGATGTTCCGCATCCACAGAGACTCCATCCCCCTGATCTTGGGGTATTGGCACTCCATCCACAAAGTAGCTCCAGGCTCTCAAATGCTCACTCTTTGCTTTGGAATGCTCAGACCTAGGGGACCATCCTCAAGACCGCTCCTGTCGCCACCTTTCCTAGTGCGGTTCTGACCAAGCTACCAGTGATCCCGAGTCTGATTTACTTCTTAAGCGTTTCCATCGCTGACCTTCACTGAGATTTACGGAGGGCGGGAATTCTCCTGCCTGCAAGTGTTTTCCTAGCTCTGTACACCGTGTACCTCTGAACCCACGGGGTTTGAAAAGCCTAGTAGTTACCCAGAAACTTGACGCTTGCACTGTTTTATTGCAATTGCATACTGAAATGTATACATAAAAATCAGAAGAACCACTAGAAGCGATGTTTTAACTAAGCATTATGAGCCAACTGGCAGCAGCCATGACATCACTCACAGCCAATGAGAAGCCTTCTGACAACCTGCTCCTTCCCACAATTCATAGCCAAGCTGTTTCCTGGGGACCGCCACTTCCGTAGAAATTGTTTAAAAGAGAAAATACAGGCCTCTAAGAACATAGTGCCTCTCTGATCATGTTATTTTATCTTCGTCCCCAAGGTTGGCTCTGCTTCTCAGAACATAAAATTTTTTTCTTTTTGAAAAAAAAATCCAAAAAACCCAACAACTTTCTTTTTGGACTCAAACTTGAAGATACTTAAAATTTATATTCTAGAATAATACTAAAGCATGAAAATTTACAGCGCTAGAAGAAGGAACTCTGTGACATTATGGAAGAATAATATGTATAATAATATGAACGACTGCCTTGTCCATGCTCTGAAAATGGCTTGCTATAGGTGCTCCTGGAAAATAAGATAATGCAGTCATGTGAATGGCTTGTTTTCTAATGACAGGGGAGATTACTATAATGGCGGAGGTCGACACAGGTGAACTAGATCTACCTCGGATCTACATAAAAAGAAGCAAGTGTGCTCCAGTGCTGAGCTTCGCCAATGCTCATATTGCGTAACTCATTCTATCGCCTGCCAGTGTTTAAACGGGAACTTTTAGATATGATTCATTCTGAATCATTAGGAGCTATTTTAAAACTGAAGTGCATGTGCATTTATGTTTCATATGCATGAAAAGTATAATGTTAACATGAAATCTCTGACCATTTTGTAAAATTTCCCATTTTTCTGTTCCTTAAAAATCCAGTTTTTTATATTTTTCCTTAAAGATTTGTTTGCAATTAAAATATTACCTCATTCCTTCCCTTCCCTCTCCTTCCTCCAAGCCCTCCATGCCTCTCTCACTCTCATTCAAATTCATTTTCTCTTTTTCTTTCATTATTAAATATACATGGGTTGTGATGGCACAAGCCTTGAACCTCAGTACCCAGGAGGCAGAGACAGGCAGATCTCTGAGTTCAAGGTCAGCCTGGTACAGAGTAAGTTCCAGGACAGCCAGGACTACACAGAAGAACCCTGTCTCAAAAACCCAAATAAAGGAGTGTTATCACAAGTGGGGTAAGTACATTAAAAAAGTGTGTGTGTGTGTGTGTGTGTGTGTGTGTGTGTGTGTGCTTGCACATGTGCGCACACGCATGTGTGTGAGTGTATCATTTTGGCTAAACACAAAATAATATGAATCCCTATGCTGTTTTTCAAGCCTATTTCATGCTAAGTTTTGTATACCTCCCCTCATTTCCTCCTCTGTTTTCTCCTTCCCAGCTAAAGGCCCCTCCTGTTTCCACTTTATATCACCTGCATCCAGGGGATTTCCCTCTTTGGAGCTCTGTCTCCACACCACTGTCTTTGGAGGAAATCCAGACCCCCGAGAGACAAACACTACACATCCCTCTCATTTGTGGTTCCTGCTTCAAATCTTCAGGTGTGGAGCGCACATCCTGGAGAATCCACAAAACCAGAAAAGCAAATATCCAAATTTTATGTTAGCTGTTAACACAAGTCTTAGCTTAATTTCATGTTAACAAACCTCAAATGTTATTAATATAGACTATAAATATTATATATCTACATAAACACACATGACTGTGGGAAAGGTCTTGTAGGGAGGGGAGGAGGGTTGAGGGGCGATGACAGGGGGTGGGTGCGAGAGGACACAGGATGCACTAGATATGAAACTGTCAAAATAAAATGAACTTTAAAAAGAAAGAAAAGTTCTGTTTGCAGATTTCCCTGTTGGCATTGGCGTTGTTGGAGGATAGGAAGGGGAAGGCTTGCTGGGTTACCATTGGACAGTCTTGTCTTTTTCATAGCTTAATTTTTAATTAGCCACATACATAACTGTCCTGTTCTTACTGATAGCTGAGTGAGGCATTGCAGGTGACCAAGTCCAGGCCGATGTGATGTGGGTGGAGTTGGGGCAGAAATATCCAGAAAGGCACCCTAAATACAGCCTTCAAGTGTTCATAAAGTCATTGTACCATCTCTGATGATGTCCCACAAATCTCTTTTGAGAAGAGTGAACTTGTGTCAGCTTCTGCTCCTGTGATTTCAGGTTGTTGTTGTTGTTTTTTAACGTGTCTACACTTGATTTGAAATGGGGGGGGGCAAGCTGCCTGTGTTATTTTTTATTTAGATGCTTCCTTGTGTGTTTCCACGGAAAAGTTAACCACCATGGGGCATATCTGAGAAAGAACATGCAGTGTATATATTTCTGAGCCGGATTGTGTCATTTAATATAGTATTTCCCGTTTTGTCTGTTTTTCCCACATATTTATTAATTTGATTTTTTTCTGACTGAACACAATTCTGCTGTGCAATATAGTCACGTTTTCATTATCTATTCATGTCTATGGACATCCAGGTTGATTCATTTTCTTCCTGTGGTGAACAGAGCAACTATGAACATTGGTGAGTATCAGTGTAGGAGGATGTGGTGTCCCTTGGATTTCTGCCCAAGAGTGGGAGGATTGAGTCTCATGATAGCAGTTCTGTTTTTAGCTTTTGGCAATCTTTTCACATGGATTTTCCACACTGGGTACACCAAGCTACACTCCTACCTGCAACGCATACGCTTCCCTTCCCCCAACCCCCCTCTGTCTCTGCTGTCATTTGTTTTCTTGATGACAGCCATTCTGACTTGGATGTCTTTAAAATAGAAGTTGAATTTATCTTATGCCTAAGGATGTTGAACACATTTAAAACTGTTGCGTCAATTTGTATTTTGTATTTCTTCTTCTTTTCTTCTTTTGGTCCCTTTAGCTGTTCTTTGATTGAGTTTCTTTCTTTCTTTTTATCCTTCTTTCTTAGTTTTTTTTTGAGTTTTTTGCATATTATAGACTTGAATTCCCTGTCAGGTATATAGCTGCAAAAGGTTTTGATTTTTAAAGTCTGGATAATATTTGACTTTTTCGACAGCAAACAGAAGATCACTACATCCTTGTTTAGAATCAGTGTGCATCCAAGTTGACGTTCATACAAGGCGAAGAACACAGAGTATCATGGGGGGCCTCTGGCCGAATAGGCTGACTGGATGAGGCTCTCTCTGTTAAGCCAGCTGTGCCAAACTTAGCTATTTGCAAGTGTTTCTGTTGGTTTATATTGATTGCTTCCTACTCTACGTCGCTAAGCTCTTGGCCAAGCCATATCCCTCTAGCCAACAACTGCTTCCATTTTGGGGGGCCTTCGGTCTATGAAGAGGCCCATGGTGCAGTTCAAGGCAAAGCCACTGCTCTCCATGCCTAGCCCCAAGTCAGTGGGGATTGTTTGCTAACTGATTCATAAACTATAAAGGCAGAAAAATCAAGATAGTTAAGTGCACAGTAAAGTCGTGTCGACTGGGTTTTCTTGTTCTTGGTGTACATGGGTAAATAGCTTTGCTCAGATCTTGGACGTCACTGAGCCTCTTCTATAAGATGGAGACCAAGTTCATCCTCTCCTGAAGGGTTGATGGGTGATTAATGGACTTGCGTCACTTCTACTTCCTGATGCATTTTGGGGTGGTCATCACAGGACATCCTACGGGTAGGAGGCGCTATGGAGTCAGTCGGCCTTCCAGGAAACACTGAGTTCCAATCTGAATTGTTGAGAGTGATTGAAGACACAGTGGAGAACCCTCCCAGGAAGGCATTCTGTGCACATCTTGGGGCAATCAGTCCAACACTACTCTTACCTTGTCAACCCATGTCAGGTGGGCAGTGTCAAAACGTTCACCTGTAGCCCAGTTTGTACCCTGGTTTCTATCTCTCTCTTGCCCTGTGACAAGGGCTGACATTAGACCTGCACATCAACCAGGTCTCTGAAATTCTAGAACCTAATATCTACTCAAGAAAGATTTGCTAAGTAAATGTATATAAAAAGCGAGTTTGGTAAAAGAGTACATTTTCCCAGAATTCTCTTCACCCCTTTCTGTCTTTCCCATAATGAACAGGAATTTCCTAAAGGAACAGGATGTTTCTACTAAAGGAAATAAGTTTTGCCATGAGTTATAAAAAGCTTTCCATTCTCTAAGCTGGAGTATTATAAAATCTTCCTCACCAGGTAGAGAAAGAAAAAATAACAGGGGTTGGGTAGGAAGAGGATGGCATATACCACATACTCAGACTTCTTTGCATATTCAAAGCCTTGAACAGAGGTACCCCTGAACCGGCCAAGGCAGTAGGGGAGGCTGCTAGAATCTGGATATTGAATGTCCCCAAACGTCCATATGATGAAGTCTTGGTCTCCTGAGATGTGGTGTTTGGAAGTGGTAGCGGTGGGAGGTCCTCAGACCATTGGAGGCATACCCCTCTTAGGGGGTTCAGGAACCCCAAACCCTTCTCTTTCCTTTGTATCCTGCCGGGAGGTTTCTGCCTTTGTCATTCTTCACCCAGCAAGAGGCCTCAAAGCAATGGCTCCAGCTGATAATGGACCTGAAGATCTAAAACCGTAGGTGTCCGTAAACCTTTTCTGTGAGTTTTCTCAGGCAGTTTCCTATACTGACAGAGGCTGGCTGCCCTTTGGAAAACTCTTAAGGCATACATCCCACTGCAGAAGCAACTTTAGTTTGTTTGTCCTGTCCAAGGGCATGTGTGGACCATTACATACGTAACAATCCCACTGTGAACAGTGGCAATTAGTCTTAGGTGATGTACCTACTGCGGAACTGCAGGGTGGAGACAAACCCCAAGCTCATCTGGTCTTCCTGAAGATGCATTGTGACCATTCCAGTTCTTCTCACTTACTAAAAGCAAGTGTCTTTTAGAGGAGAATTTTGAAAACAGACCAGTGCTTCTCCAACTTCCGAACGGGCTCTGCTCCGTGTCCCCCCCCCCCCCCCGCCAGCCCAGCCCACTGTGGTATGGGTGGCCGTTAATATATTATTTCCCTTCCCTGTATCACAATATAAAGGGCTTCAGCAGCGACCTTTCTATCAAAACATCCTTTGTTTGGAATGAAAAGCTATTCACGGCTAGAGCCTTATCTAGGGGGTTTGCGCAGAGGATCAAATCCGAGAGCAAGATTCGTTGACTTTGTATTAAATGAGCTTGGTTAAGGAGTCTCTTTGGCAGAAAGGGGTATTAATCACAGCCGCGCACAGATCTCTCTTTTCACAGCTTCTGCTTTACTTTCCGTACAGTTACACAGGGAGCCTTTTGTTCCCCCAGAGTAGCACTGTATTTAAATACAGTAAATACAGCAAAATTGCCTTCTTAAAATGACACAAGAGTCCCTCCAGCGCGGGGCACCCATAATGGCCTCAGTGTTGCGGGACCAACTTCACGGCTTTGGAAAGCCTCTCAATTAGTTTGGACAGATGGGTTTTATCCCGTGGAAATCAATGAGTTTTTGTGAGGTTTACTTAATTTTTATGCAGCCCGCACTTTGAGATGAAATTAAAATATGTATGAATAACATATTAAAGTTTCCCCTGGGTCTGAGGCTGTTTGTACATTTACAAGGTGCTAAAGAGATGATTTAAAAACTAGCTCTGGAAGGGATCAATGCAAGCGGACCATGATTTATGGTCCTTCATGCCATTTTTGACACTTTGGGCTTAATATCTTGTGTGTGTTGAACCACTAATTATCTTTTAATTCGTAAGGGCTTCGTGGCACTTTATAAGAGTAATATAATATAAGGGATGGTATCATACAGGGAAGCTCAGAGAACAGCTTGCTTTACATGCTTCGTTGAGTAGGGAACATGTGTAAGCAGATTTGGTCCAAACCTGGCTGAAAAGGCTTCTTCATGATGGCTGTAGAGTTGGCAGATTGCTTTGGTCTGCCGGACTTTAGAGAAGTCGAAGATTTTCTTCCTCCAAAACCAGAAGTTATTATAGCAGAAACTGAATCAAACAGTGCCTGCCATAGAGTGGAGGCCCAGTAAAGAGTGAGGTGATGAATACATAATTGGATGGTAAGTGGACCCACAATATATTTGATTCCACTATTTTTTTGCAATCAAATGTCTTTCAAATTGGGGTGTTTAACAAAGTTCCGCGAAGGACACAAGTAACTCAGCAGTTATTCTGAAGAAACAAAGGGTAATGTTCTGCCGCCAACAGGGAATGCCAGCTTAGCAGCAGGACAGAGCCATCTGCCCCAGAAAAGGGGGAGAGAAAGGGAGGGCTAAAGTCTCAACTGAGAACCAGAGCGAGAAAGAACATGGCAGTGTTCCCATTTTATCGATTATAAGGACGTCAAGGCCCATGACACAAGTGCAGACCTGTAACAGTGCAGTTAAGGGTGGAAATATCACTAGGGCTGGCTTTGGAGACCTGACTACTAAAACCGCTTGGAAACAAAATCCTGACCTAGCACCAAGCCCACAAGAAAGACTTGCTTGTGGGGGGAGGCCATCTTTAGCATTATCCCTGGTCACTGACTCCCTGCATTGAAAGCGATAAAGAAACCTGTACTCCAGTTTTTCTACGGAGTTTGAGAATTCGTCTTCTTAGCTGTGGAAGCAGTTGTTCCAGGTAAAAAGCAGCGAAGAGGAGAAGAACCCCCTTTAAACCCATTTTATTGCCATCATCCATTCCCACCCCGTTTACTTGTACCTGTGTAAAGGGCGGGGCTTAGCTTGTCGGAACTACTTCTTCCACCTCCTGGCTTCTAAGTAGGAGAGCACAGCTGTGGGTGGGAGGTGACAAGACAAGAAGGTAGGACATTTGTACATGATCACTGTTGAGTTATGGGTCAGTTAATATGGGATTGATAAATTTCGTGGATTATTTCATTCAATAGCGGAACAAGAATCAAAGGTAAAGATTAATACCAAGCCCAGAAAATAAAGCCATCAACGGGTTGACTGCCTGCCATTAGTTAAAAAGCAATGGTTGAGGCAAGAAGACTGGCAATAAACCCTTATCCTTACCCTTTCATTCATCGTCCAGCCTTTGACACTCTGCTGGAGCTCAACCTCTGGAGCCAAAGGTAAGAAGGGCAGGAGAGGGCAGGTACTATCAGCCTTGCTGGGGAGTCAAGCCCGGGCCTGAACAACCACAGCACAGGATACCTGCTGTGACTTGTAAAGCAAGGGTACACATAAAGTATCACAGAGAGAGTATGTGTGTGTGTACCAGGCAGGGACGCGATTCATAGAAAAGATGGCAGAGTTAGAGAGCGAGGCATCTAGAAGTGTTTGGATGACAATGCCACACACTCAACTGATCGCGCTGATAAACTGAGTCACTTTGAATGTAAAGTTGGCTCTGTGCTTGGGTTATAAAGTATGGGCTCAAACAACGTCCATATTTCAGAAGGAGTGCCCTAGCTTGATGGGAAAACCAATTGTAGCCCATCTTAGAGTAGATTCACTCTGGTAACCAAGCAACTGGTGTAGCCTATCACAGCAGCTGAATTTCAGCCAATCACAGGCTGCCAGCTGCTAATTAACAATGTCCAAGTGGCTTCTGTGTGTCACATCCTCACGGCTGGCCATAAATATGATCTGCACATGGGTGGGGTAGGCATTTGGAACCAGCTTTGGGCTGGAATACTCACCTATATGTCACAGTTTTGTCTTGTTTCAGTAAATGTTGTGAAGTGACCCTCAACTAAGATTTTTTTTTCTCTACTAATGCTGTCTATCTTTCTCATGAGAAAAAAAAAAAGGAAGAATGTCACCCTTCCTCAATGGTGCCATCTGTCATTAGGATTCTCTGAGCCCCTTCCTCCATTTTTCCCAGAATATGTTTTTTGTGGTCTGGTTATAAGGTAGCTTCTGCCCCCTCTAGGCCTTGTAGTCCTATTTAAGGCAGGGGGAAAAAGGAGGAGAAGGTGGTGCTGGTGGAGGAGAAAGAGGAGGAGGAGGAAGAAGAAGAAGGAGGAGGAGGAGAAGAAGATGATGAAGAAGATGAAGGAGGAAGAGGAGATGGAGGAGGAAGAGAAAGAAAAGGAGGAAAAAGAGGAAGAAGAGGAAGAAGGAAGAGGAAGAAGAAGGAGGAGAAAAAGGAGAAGAAGAAGAAGAAGAAGAAGAAGAAGAAGAAGAAGAAGAAGAAGAAGAAGAAGAAGAAGAAGAAGAAGAAGAAGAAGAAGAAGGTGCTTCCACAACAGCATGTATGTATGTATGTGCAGGGGTTTCTGTTGTGAAGCATTTGTTGCATTTGTCTGCAGTTATGTTGGTAAGTGGACAGAAGTAAGCAAGTACACCACAAACAGCAAAGATGAAATGGAGGGAGTTTAGAGCAGGCAGGAGGGACCACAGGTGAGGTGGAACAGAAGTAGAACTCTAGGCTAGAGTGGAAAGAGTTCAGTGGGAATTGCATGTGGGAATGTCTACAGGGTTGTACTGTGGAGAGCTTTGCCTTGAAGGCTTACTTGAAAGCATTCTTTTTATTTTATAATCAACAAAAATGCATTCACAATTTCTGCGTTTTCTTTGACTTTTGTTGAAGTAAGATTCATGGACAACAAAGTTCAACTTTCAAGAACACAACTTGCTGAATGTTTATGTATGCATAAGATTCCCTCAGATCATCCTCCCAATCAAGACCATCTATATTTCCACCCCCAGCTTGGATCGGTCTTCTTTCTAACCCATCCATCCTTCATATCCACTTTCTAAAATCCTTGACATTCGCCTACACTATGGCAAAATCATTCTTTAAAAGAGGGATATTTTGCTCATGTTTGCAGTTTCAGTTATGGTTCAGTTGCTGTGCCCTTCATTGACAAGTGTTTGTGTGCACTCCCTCCTGCTTCTTCAATAAATGCCCACAACTAAGATGGTTGGACCATTGCTGCGCTTACCTTTCCAGAACCGACCACACGGACTTCTAAAGTGGCACCACTGGCTGTCCCTTCTGGAGGTGCAGACTTTCTGCCACATCATAGCCGTCATGTTTGCCATGGTCACTGTTGAGTGTTAGCCATTCCATGAGACCTGCTCTCGTTTCTCACTATAGTTTTAAGATGAAGCACTCTCAAAAGCAGTATTGGTGCACCTGAACTTCTCTGCTGGATGTGGTGGCACATGTTCTTAGTCCCAGCACTTGGGAGGCAGAGGCAGGAGTATCTCTGTGAGGACAGCCTGATCTGCCTAATGGGTTTCATGACAACCAAGGACAAACAGTGAGACTCTGTCTCAAAAATAGATAAACAAACAAACAACTCTGGCTATACTAAAAAAAAAAGTTAAATTTTCCATCTTCCCACTATTTATTTCCACATGTTCACTATAAATTGAGGACCTAAACTATTGAGGTGGAAGATATGTTCCAATGTCCCTCACTGTTGAAACTGTCTTCATGTTCTCTTAACAGCATGCCTGGAAGAGCAAAACCTTTTATTTATTGTTTATCAACTTTTTTCATTTCCTCTTTATATGATTCTTAGAGATACATGTGTGGATCAAAACCTCAAAGAGTTATTTCTAGGAACTTCATAGTTTTAGATTTTATATTTATTTTCATATCTGCACTAGTCTTTATAGATGCTGTGGAGTAAAAGTTAATGTTCTTCTTCTTTTTTTTTCAAAGTAAAATCTATTGATTCAGCATCATCCATTCAAAAGCTCCATGGATGTCCTTAAAACTCCTGATGAAAATCTCTTGGTTTTGTGCATGTGCGTGCATGTGTCTTTTTCATTAATGTCTCTGTTTGTATATTTGCTAATAACAAACTTTTTATGATAGTAAGTCTTAATGTCAGGCAAAGTAACTCACTCAAATCATATTTTCTTTCCTAATTTAAAATTGAATTTTGTTTTTTTTTTGTAGATGCAAGAGGATTTATTTTAACACTACTTTGAAAGCTATGCTACAACGCAATAGGTTTCCTTATGATGTTTCCATATATACATGTCATTACGCTTTGTTCTGGGTTCTTGTTTTCACATACATTTTAGAATCAGATGATCACATTCTGTTTTTAATATTTGTGGTGGGGTTCTGATTAGAGTTAACTTGAATTTATAAATCAGTGCAGAAACGTTATCACCTTAACAACATGGAGTTTTCTGATCTGTGAATGTAGGTTATCTTGCTACTGAGTTAATATTCCAGCAATAACTGTCTTTAGAGCAGGGATGTCAGACATCTTTGGTTAGACTCACACCTAGTTATTTTAAGTGGTGGACAGAGTAGTGGATAGCAGTGGATAGCAGCGGGCAATGGCTTCTGGAAAAGCCACATCAGAAACCAATGAAGACGATATGGCACTGGTCCAAGGCCTGTGTGCAGCTGAAGAAGTACAGTCAACACATGTCCAGTGGCAGAAAGCATCTCGATGAAGATGGTGCTTTGGGAGAATGGGGACATGCACGAATGCCATCTTGGAGACACTAGGAGATGGTAGTGTGCAGAGTGAGGGTGTCCTTGAGGGAAAGCTAAGGTTAAGAACATCAAATACTGCCGCTTTCTAAATCAACTCCTACAGAATTGGAACCCAGGGACCAACCAAGTGGTTTCTAAAATTCTTCTGCCAAGAAGCTTTCTAGGTTAAAAGTGGTCCCTCCGCTTAGTGACTATTGATAATACAACTTGTATGGAGTGTTTCTATGTTTGAGTCAAGAACTCCAGGAACAGTAGAGCCAAACAGACCACTAATCTTCAATTACCAGCTGGGAAGTTGATACTCCAATTGATGTACAAAAACAAGTTTTCTATCTAAGACTATATGTATGTATGTATGAATGCAGATATTAATATTTATATTTTTAAATGATAAATTATGCATACTACTTATTTATGTGGGATATATATGTACAAATATATATGTTTATTCCCTACTTTAAAATATATACTAATATACATAGTCTTAGATCAATGAAAATATGCTACTTTGCAAATACTTGGATCTATATATATACTAATATATTAATATACATAATTACATACATCTTAAGACAGACCTATATATATGTCAGGTCAGGTCACAATCAAGATGAAGCTGAGGCAGCTCATGTTTCTGAAGGAAGGGAAAATTGGGAAGGCAAACCTTGAGAAAAAATGAATGTCCCTGTATTTAGAAATTACTGTATCAGGCTCTGTGCTATGACTTTGAATAAACAAACATTAAAGTTGGTTGTAGGTATACATTAGCATTTCTCCATAACAGGCCAGGTACATGGAGTTGCTTCCACGAGATTCCACTTATCGTCAGATCTGTGGCTGCCCAATCTATGCAGCAACCCCTCTGCCTAGCCAAAAGTGATATGCAGCGTCCCCTCTGCCTTGCTGAAGGTGGGCTTTGCTGTTCAAAGCATGGAGCATCACCAAAGCCTACAATCCCTTTATTCCTGGTATCACACCTCAAGAATTTTTTTTTTATTTTATTCACCCACATGGAAAAGATGCAAATGAGCAGCATACCTGTATTTATAGCTCATTGCTTCCTAGTTAAAGCACGCCATTAAACTGTGTACTCACATTTACGAGGCTATGATTTGAATTTTTATGTACCCCAGTTAAATGGAGAGCATTTTCCTAGTTTTGTGAGCTCTGCGGCAACCATCATCAAGATCTCTCACAGGAAACCAATGTCGGGAGAAGACCTCCGGCACTCCTTACTGCTGGACTTGCATTGTTGATTTTTCTGTCTCTAGTGTAGATACAGAAGGCTTTTCCTCCTTTCTTCTCACCACAGACTGGGGGGCAGCTGAGATGAACCACACGCACATACCCAGGACACAGCAAGCATTCGCTGGAAAGGAAATCTGGGTTCGTGGTAAGAGTTGCTTCTATTGCCAGTGAGAGATCAACCATTTATTTAATGCTGGCTTCTATAAGAATTTTGGTTCTTTGACCATTTACTCTGAAGTCAGCAAGGGATTTTGAGGAGACTGAGGCACTGGCTAAGAGGAGATGGGAAAGAAGGCCATAGGAAAGATGAGTGTGCTTCTGACAGCAAATGTCCAACACGACAAACCTTATCTACATCGGAGGCCATCACGAGTGTAAACAGCACTCTATGGCCCCAGCTCTTTCCCACTGATCACACGCTGTGCTACAGCACAGGATTCTCATGCATCTAGTCCTCAAGTCCTATAACCAAGCTCCCTGTCTCTCCCTTCCTCCTGGGTCAGGATCTTTTAGTGAAATGCTCTTTGCAGTTTATTCCTTTGACCAGCTTACATTCTTTGCCAGTTCAGCTTCTCTTCACCCATTAAATTCTCTCCCCCTTCACGTCTCATACTTTCTTAGAAATCTTCCTTGCAACACTCCCCTCCTCTACTTCCTTGGGTCCCATCTTGGTACTACCATTCACACCACCAGACTCTACCCTTAACGCAAAGCACTTATCACATATGTGCTTTCTTCTGTGATTATTTGTCTTTCCTCCTTGCCCAGTGACCTGCTGAGGCCACACTCTGGGAATGCCTGGTTTTAAAATTGCATTGGCTCGGCCCACCACACCGCTCCCATGGAGCCTGGCACACACAAACAGCGCTCCGCAAATACCTGTTGGATGAGGCTGTGTATTGCCTCCAAGAGACTGGCATCATGACAGGGACCCTCTAAGAATCAGCTGGTGAATCTAGTCATACATAACTAGAGAATGATAAAAATCTACCCCCAAATCACCAGCTCTCATAACTCGGGTCTGGACTTCCCCACTACTCCGGATCAGTTGCTGTGTGTTCGGCCTCTCATTTCCTCCAGTGACTTAAAGCCAGAGCACGCTTTGTGTTTTAATTTCCTCTTATGAAAGCCAGTACTATAACGAAATAGCGAGGGCCGGCACACACTCTCCAGCCTGTCCTTGGAAGCCTGGCTAACAGACACGGGGAGATTATTAACACAATAAACCATAATTCTGCAAATTTGTACTCAGGGACTTTTTATGGCCTGGTTGGGGACTATTTAATCTATGGTTTGACTCCTTGGTTACTGGATTACTTGGTTACTAAGTAACCAGGTAATTGACACCTGAACCAAGAGGTTTACAAAGATGCCGTGTCCAGTATTATGTTTTATGAACTTAGTAAAAACTCCAGTTACATATTTAGAATTTTAATGAAGTTTATGGAATTTTAATAATCACATTCCATATCATAACCAATTTCCTAACAGCTTTGGGTTTCCTTGTAACACTGGCTCTGAGAAGGGTTTTTTGGAATTTTTGCCTTTATTGATAATATTTAAGAGCTCCCTAGCACCACATAAATGACTCTAAAATTAAAATAGCCGAGGATTTTTGCGTGGGGCACATGACTATCCTAGGTCTCATTCTCTTGCTAAGTTTTTCTCTGTGATATGGTGACAAAAGTTTTAACCTCAGCACTCAGAGATCTGTGTTAGATCCTGGCTTCACCACTGCTGCGTGACGCGGTGGTGCCATGAGATCTCTGAGCCTCCGTTTCCTGCTCAAGAAGCGATAATCATTTCTTAATGTAGAGGGCAGAGTTATGAATTAAATTAAATGCTATATGAAGGTGTTTCATACCCCATAAAATACCACACATATGTCTTATTATTAGCAGACGCCTTTTCCTTCTGCTGTTCTTATTGGTGTATTTGCGCATTTTTGTCTTTGATTCCGCTTGTACTCTGGTCCCAGTAATAGCCTTGTAACCGTGTTACTATAAATTGTAATCTCTTACAAGAAGATTTTGTTCAAGCGCTGCCTTCCACACTCTAAGCTAAGGAGGAAGGGAGGTGCCAATCTCATTGGGTTTCCTTTGGCTTCACTCGATACAGACCTAGCATGGGCTCACTCCTTCAGGCTTTTTCGGCTTCACTGCTTTCAGACCCATCAAGGGCTCAAGGTTTGGGCTCACAGTGCATAGGTCCAGCCTGGGCTCACTGCTTCCCATCACCTTGCTGTTCATTCTCAGGCCTGCCAGGCCAAGGAACATGGATTCACTCCCCTGGACTAGGCAGAGACGACGTGGCAGACAACTACTGTAAGATTGCTATGGTATTTTTGCTGAAACAGAGCCTCTCTGCCAGTCTGTTTTGAGTTACAAGTCTCTAGAATCACAGTCCTAACCTGGCTCCATTAATTGTATTTCTGGAGAAGCGCAGATAGCATTGTGGAGAGCAGAGAAAGCCCTGAGTGTATGTGTAAGAAGAGTAAGTATGATTGACATTGACCCTGATGCCTCAGACCCTCCCTTCCCAAAGACTCTCCCTCTGGCAGCTGTGCAAATGTTGGCAAAGTGAACAGAAAGCATGAGCAGAAGCTCCCCCCACCTTAGACGTTTCCAGTCTGTGACTGTTCCTTACAACAATCTCCCACCCAGCCTGGCTAACCCGTCCTCTTGGCCTCTGCATTGGAAAGATGCCAAAGCTGTTGCTTCAGAGCATTCAGGGTCCACCGGATCCCAGTGTTTCTGTCCATGCAGATGCCTGTCTTTCCTGCATTCTTCTGTTGCCCTGGTCAGGTTTCTAGGACCCAGCCTTGCAGGACACAGTAATCTGTCATCAAGAATCCAGAAACAGGAGACATGGGGAGATGAAGGTGTTGGTTCAGTCTAAGCCCCTTTTTAAGAGCTCTCATCGGGTTAAGAAGGCTGGAGTTATAATGCTGTGGCCCTTTGGTGGCAGGGTAAATCCAGTCCGTTCAGGGGTGAGCAGCCGCCTTTCAGGCTCTGCACGTGGCTTAGATGCTGTCTTATAGGATGCTTGCCTGGCAGAGAAACTGTCCCATCCTGGACTTCCCCAAGCCGTACAGAGAACAGGCGGAGGCGACACATGTGCACTGTTTTTTTTTTTTTTTTTTTTAATTTTACCATCCTCTAACCCTAAGAGAAGGCATTCTGATCTCTGTGAAAAAGCAGGAGTTCAGATATGTGAAGTGGCAAGATGAAGTTAGTATGGCCTGGTGCCAGCAGAACCTGGGCTCTGCCATTCTTCTTTCTACTTCTTGCCATAGCTACACCCTTCACCTGCCCTAGTAATATGAGTACACTCTCCTGTCTTCCAGCCCACTCTCAGAGGAGAAAGAGGTCACCTAAAATAAAGCACATTTTCCCCCTCTCAGTTGCACCATTGTAAGGGTGTCTCCTGAGCACTGCTGCACAGTCAGGTCCTGCCGCCATCTCCTGTCCCCCCCTACTTGTAAACTGTCCTCTCCCGGGGAAGTTAGCTAAGAGGAAAGTCAAGAAACAGAATCTTTGACACAAGCCTCTCAGTTCTAATAGCAATGACATTGCCGGTGGCACAGGAAGTCAGAACGGTCTGACTTAGCCACTTGGAGTCTTAAAACTGATTTAAAAATTACTGCTGTGCAGTGTGCAGGAAGAATGGGTGCCCTTTAATGCCGCTTTTCCGCCAAGCGTCTCATTTGCTTTCCGCCTCCTCCTCTAATGGCTACTTGTTATTAATACCTTTAGAAAATGTACCGTATTACAGGGATGAAAAGCAGGGGGAAAGAACGAGGTGCCCTTCGTTCACCCCGGTACTTTGTTAAGACTAATGCCCACTCCTGTGTGCTCAGCCTCTCCCAGAGAAATGTAAGGACCCCAGGATTCCAGTTACACAGCTTCCCCGGGGCAGGGAGAGAGCTAAGGCAGAATGGGCCCTAGTCCAAATGAAAGCCATTGTCCCTTGAACTTCCCCAGGTTTCTGGAGCCATTCTTCAGGTAGCGGGGTCATCAGGGTGCTAAGCAGAGAAATGCAGAAATGGAGTGTGTCAATGATTTTCAAAATGCCTTTATATTGTCACCATAGACCTGGTAACCTGTGAGACTTCAAGGACACTGAAGATCCAGAAATACTAAAATGGGTTTATAAAGGTCATGTATTGGGCTCTTTCTTTTCTTCTCCATCTCCTCCTTCTCCTTTCTCCTCCTCTTCCTCCTCCTCCTTCTTTTCTTCTATTTACAAGAATGAAATAGAGCCTTTAAGACAGAGAGACAACACGCATGCATTCCATTCAGGTTGTGTATTGATAAGAGACCTGTAATGTATAAAAGTTCCCATTGAAGCCACGCATGACAGCTTGTGCCTGCAATCCCAGCACTGGAAGGTTGATAGAGAGGGAGAGCAAGTGTGAAGTGAGGGTAGCTCAGACTGCACAGTGAGTTCAAGATTTGCCAGGGCTGTAGTGAGACCCTGTCTCAAAATAGAAAGGGAAAGGAATAAAAACAAGGATTGTTTACAAGGCTTTGTAGATGGTGTAGCCCAGAGATATGACAGAAGCACCCTGTAGGGACCTGAGAAAAACTTCATATACCCTCTCTTATCATAGCATACCACTATACCTATAATAGAAAGACGAGAATTGTTTACAAAGTAAAGTCATACATGACCAAAGTTCTTTATCTCCCTGATGGCAAGTCAGTTGCAAGGTGATCATACTTTAATGGCGCCAGGATAAAGTTCTCATTCTGCTAGGCTTCCTGGGGCATCTCATTTGATGTTTTGAGGACGTTTGTCTATCAGTCTCAAAATAAAGCATCATACCCAGTTCGGAGAAGTATCCTTGCCCAAGCTGCAGTGTGATAAACAACTTCACGTGCTGGTTGATAGGGTGGACAGTAAACGGGAAAACCCAACATCCAATTAAGAGTGTAATACTGAGCCTTCGTTCAGTGCTTCATGTGATTGGATCGTTGAGCTATAATTTTAGAAATCAATGTGGCGCTCTCAGTGCTCTCGAGTGAAATCTCCCGCTGTCAGTTGAGGCATCAGATGACACTTTTGTCATCCCCAAGACAGATACAGTGTGATAAAATGATGCACTTGGTACCTGAGGTCAGTTCTTTCTATGGAACTGAGGACTGAGAGTCCCCTATAGAGAATTCTGGGGTCCACACAACATCCAGAGCTTTGGTTATTTAACTACGGAGTTAAGCTGTGTTCTAATTATCTTAAGTAAACAAAAGAAACCCATGACCTCATTTAATAACAGACCTGGGAAGACAAATATAACATGTACTCACTCATAAGTGGTTTTTAGACTTAGAGCAAAGACAAACTACAATTATTTGTCTACAATTCACAACCCCAGAGAACCTAGACAACAATGAGGACCCTAAGAGAGACATACATGTGTCTAATCTACATGGGAAGTAGCAAAAGACAAGATCCCCTGAGTAAATTGAGAGCATGGGGATCACGGGAGAGGTTGGAAGAGAGAAGAGCAAAGAAAAAAATATATAGCTCAATAAAAACAATTAAAATAAAGAATACAGACTCTGATCATCACGGCATGGTTCTGACTCCAGATCAGTCCTCAGATCTGATTCTGGGTCTAGCATGAGTCTCTTGTGTTTGTATGAACATTGTAAGCATGGACTCTGGCTGGTTTCATTCCCTGCTAGGTTTATAAGGATGTTAGCTCAGTGAATAGAATGAAATATATACCATCTTCTCCTGCATCACAGAATAGGTAACCGACTGTCTGTTATAAAGGGTGTAGGGTCTTGGTGCCTGTGTAGATATTGTAACATGAGGTGCTGGCTTGTTGTTGGGGGTTCTGTCCTGCCCGGTATCCCACAACTGTTAAGCCCCAAAGAAAATCACACATAGATCTCTATAAGTTATAAAGCTGATAGGCCCATTAGCTCTAGTCTCTCACTGGCTAACTCTCACATCTTGATTAACCCATTTTTCTGATCTATGTTAGCCATGTGGCTCAGTACCTTTTTTCAGAGGGGCAGATCACATCCTGATGCTTTGGTGGTCTAGGCAGAAGTGGGAGAAATCAACTTCCTCCTTCCCAGAATTCTCCTGTTCTCATTACATCATTTCTACTTCCTGTCTGGTTTTCCCACCTATACTTTCTGCCTGGCCAATCAGCATTTATTTATAACATGATTGACAGATTACAGACAATTCTCCCACACCAGCATATCTTCATCTATTTCCCATTGCCCTGTGGATAGTAGACTTAAGGACCAGATATAAGTATGTGTATGGTATGTATGCTGTTTGATGTATCATGACTAATAAAGTCCTTTGCTCACAACCCAGGAACCTTGAATCTGTGGTAGCATCCAGGAAAGTGGTGTCAGTATAATTTGTAGATTACAAATAGGATAAAAGCCCAGCTCTTTCCTAATACATGGGTAATCCTGTTATTCCAGGTGGATTTTGGTATGGGAAGACAGACTGTAGTGGTCAATAGATCTAACTAAGGTGAAAGACCTATTTGCTTAAGGTCTTCAGGATAGAGGAAGCCACTCCTTTAATTGTAAATATCAGTCCTAACCTTAATTTACACCGAATCAACATAGTCTGGAGCTTAACCCTCGAACAAAGCATTTCTGGGATGGAGGGGGGAGGAGAATGCAGGTGATCCTTTCTTAAGCATGGATCCAGATCTGCTTCCTGTCAGTTAGGAGGAAGCTGGCCCTCAGGAAGTTTACAGGATGAGTGTACACGTGGCTAAACCCTGGGTTCTTCAGGGGATTAAAAAGGGGTAAAGAACATCATGAGGAGAGGTAGCGTCTCTGATGTAGCAAATGAGCTTCCCATCTGAGGGAGGCTCGCCCAAGCCCTTTTGTTCTTAGGAAACATGTGAGCACATGCCCGCTCCTCCCACACAACATGGGGCCCTAGCCATTGCGCTTCCCAGATGCTCATATTTCAAGCCACAGTTATGAGTTTGGGCATTAAGGGATCTGGTTCAGATCATAAATGCTATACAAATCAACCCATATGGATTAAGTGCTGCCACAGTCTATAACTGCTAAACGAGGGTCATGATTTCAGTCTGGTTAATAGACTGTAATACACTCAATGGTTTTATGAAACCCAAGTCTTAGCCATTCATCGTAATGTGAAATTTTATATGGTCTCGTAGAAAACCTGTAAGTCACATACAATTCTGCTTTCTGCTTGTAGGGGAAAGGTATAGTACAAACTGGAGGCTGACTTGGGTGGTCATGCTCCTGGAGACAAGGCTGTGCTGGCCTTTCATGGAACCCAGTTGGGTCACTGAGTGTCTCAGCACCCCCAGGGCGGGGTATTGGGCTTCCCCTACCCTGCGGACTACTGGATACAGGGCTCCTGTTTCTTCTCTCAGTTCTCAACAATGACAACAGTGTACTAAGTTGAGATTGTTTGTAATCCTGTCTCCATGTTGGCCTTTGGGGAGAGAAAAATCTAGTTCCAGCACAGGCCTCCCTGTGTTATAGATTGGCCAGTTGATTCCAAAGGTATTCTTCTCCCAATCAGGTTGGTTTGAGCTTGAAGATGGGTCTAGAAGCCTTCCAGTTATTCCCCCTCCTGCTGTGGGACACCAGGAATAATTCTGTTATTTTAAACTGTCCTCTCATGATCTCTAAGTAGGTAGTTGTGGGTACACCTGAGGCTGCTGTGGCTAGAGAAGGTAGTGCATGGGAAAGAAAGACTTCACCAAAATACTGTCTATGTCATGGCAGAGCCCCACCAATGCTAGCTTACTATTTCTTTAGCCTCTATGAGTGTGCCGAAACCCATATGCTGTCTTTTAAAAATGAAAATGCTGTGAAGATTACATACTCATTCCTTCAAAAAGTAATGGTTTCAGACTATTGCATGTCCCCCACCCCCAAAGACTTGTCTGTTTTGTAGTCTGGAGAGTCTTCTCATTATGATAGTATCTGGGCCAAGGAAGTTCTATATGCAGCAGGCAGAATGCCTGCCTACATCTCTGGGAACATGATACTAGAATGGCCAAAGGGACTCTGCAGATGCAACCAAATTAGCCCTCATTGGCTAAAGGGCTCAGGTTAACACTACAAGTCTTCAATCAGATGTTGGTTTTCAGCTGGGGTCAGAGGGTGGTGGGAATATGGGAGAAACTCAAAAGCTGTTTTGAAGATGGAGGGCAGGGCTTATGAGCCTAGGGATATGGTCAGCTCTTAGCAACCAGGAAAGGCAGGGACTTAAAATTTGCCCCAGAACTGACAGTAGAAAACACAGCCCTTGGGGGAGATTGAACTTTATCCCCAACAGAAGCTCTCTAAACCCCCAGCAAAATATAGGGATGCATTTCCGCTGATGCAAGCCACTAGGTTCGGAACTGTTCGCTACAGGAGCAGAAGAACAAAGTCAACACCACTTAGGACAGGCACTGTGCAGGACACTCAGATCGCACATCTGATGCTGTCTTCACCAACACTCTTGAGAGCAACAAAAGCGGACAGATCCAGCTTCATGATGTGCCCATGGTCTCCAGTCAGGACCAAAGCTTGGGGCCAATTCCAAATTGTTCCGTGCTTTTTCCCCCCATTGTGGGGGTCCCTTTCTAAAACTCAGGAGTCAGAATAAATGCAGCAAATAATTGAAGAATTTCCGTCAACAAGATTGTGAAGTTCCTCCAGCCCTGTTGGATGCGTCATGAAAGCAGCGTGCTGGTTTTCCCCGTGTTTGTTTTTTCATGAACCCGACCACTGCGCTGCTGGATTTCCTCTAGTTATTACTGGCTACTTCTCTCAATGGGATCTTTTCCTCAGGGAGACTGTCACCTTAAGTGGGGGCACAGCTATGAATGGCGCTTAGAGCTGCGGTTTGGGGCATCTACCTCGAGACGTGCAGTAGCCATTTCTTGGCTCTGGGCTGTTTAACGACATCTTCAAACCTCTAAACTTTGCAGGCACTCCCAGGATCTGGGGTTTGCAGTGTAGCTTTTGTATTCAGAGTTTTGTTTATGTTGAGTTGCGGCTTTTCCCTTTCCTTTCTGCCAACTCCACGACCCTGGATGGCTTGGTACCCACTCCTCAGTCATCCGACATCCTCTCCTCATGTCTTATGTCTCTACCTTGCAGAGAAGGATCACACGGACTCTGGTCTATTTGATTGGCAAGTAGCACTGCTGGATTTTGCTCTCTTCCTTCTGCCCCTGCTCTTTTCTCCTCTCCCTCTTTCCTTTTTTCTCTCTTCTCTCTTTTTCTCTTTCCCCCTCCCTCCCTTCCCCTCTGATGGTGAATTAAAATGATTTAGGAAAACACTTTTTCAACCCACTCCACCTGTCCACAACACGTGCCCTTAACATATATCACAAGAATCTTTCTTAAGGTAGGGGATGCAGTGAGCTGGACAAAGCTCAGCTGGGCAAATGGGAGATGCTAGTTTCACACCAGTTTGCTTACGGCATTATGTAGTAACTGTCCAAATGGTCACAGAAGATGGAAGGAGAACCAGCAAGACCGTCACCCCCATCCCCCAATTTAACATGAAATGGGAAGCTCAGAAGGGAGGCCTCAGGAGCAGATGTGGGGGCTGTGCAGGGCTCCCCACTTTTCAAGGAAGGCTCTCCCACTCATGTGTGGTTACACAAACTCCCTGTCACCCTGCTGCCAGGCTCTCTGGGCTTCATTCCTTCGTCTTTTTAGACGCTTGAATTTTTGACACATGCCCTTTCCAACTGCTGGTTTTCCCGGATTATGATTTTTTTTTTCAGGAACTGTTGGCCAAATCTGCAAGCAAGACCCAAGTGGGGTTTTGCATATCCTGAGTGAGTGGAGTGTTCCGAAATGTTTGTTTTGTAAAATGGAGACTCTGTTCTACTTCGTGTGGACTTCCTCGCCCATCAATCATTTTTTTCCTGGGCAGGCAGTTATGGGAGGTGTGTGACTTGGTCCTACACAGAGGTGATTAAGTCCCTGAACCTCTAAACGTCACTGAGGCATTTGTCATGGCAACATGCTTCTTTAATGACTAACCCATTTTTTATTTTAAGGCTACTTTGTTCTTGATGCCACTGGTGGGTGATGGTGGGCAGCAGCTGGGCCAAAGCGAAGACAGGCAAAAAAAGCTTCGGAATGGGAGAGGGAAGGGGATGGGGAAGAAGAGGACTGAGAGGCCGAGGGGAGCATAGAAATGTGGATAATTGTGGACAGCACATCCAAACTTTAAGTGGTATTATTTCTGGGCCTAGTGATATGTGGTACAAAACTCTCTCCTGATGCTTGGCAGAGGCAGTAAGCTCAGCTCCTACTCAGTCGAGTGATGACAACAGGACACTATTGATACTATACAGTGTGCTGAAGTGTTAAACCCTGATATGCAGAGGGCTAGGTGCTGTCGGTGCTTCCTAGACTAGCACGGTTTCCCATTCATGATGGGTTTGTTGAGAGGTAGGAACATCTGCACACACTATCCCAGTGCCTACCCTCGGGGAACCAGCTCTGCATCATTCAGAGGTTGTCATACAGTATCTAGGGTCGCAAGGAAGTAAAGACAATGTTGAGATAGTACAGATTAAACTGGCAGTGGGGACTCTGCCCAGACAAATTCGATGACCCCTCATGCTGCATCTGAGACAAAGGGAGCTGCCATGTGGCTGTCCATAGTTCCAGGAACACAAGAAGCTGAGGCAGGAGGATTGCTTGAACCCATGAGCTCAAGAGCAGATTTGACAACACAGCAAGATAGCACAGGGGGGCTCATCCTTGTTTTTTTTTTGTTTGTTTGTTTGTTTTTTGTTTTGTTTTTAAAAAAGTCCAACACAGTGGGAAGTTTGGCTAGGCTATGGCAAGTTACCAACATCAGGAGTAGTGGTTTATGTCTGTAATCTCAGGATTCAAGAGCCCGAGGCCAGAAATATGCTGAGCTAGAAGTCAGCTTGGTCTACATAGGGAGCTTCACAACTGAACTACAGGAGTGAAAAGATCTTGTCAAAGCAACAACAACAAAACAAAAAACAACAAAAACAAAAAATATCATCTGCTCTTTACTGAAGACTGCAGAATCCCAAGCCCCACTAACCCCCAAAGCCCCCAGAAGCTGTGAGGAATAGTGATGTCCCCATCCCCCAAAGAAACTATTTGATTTTAAAATCCTGTCCTTGGAGAATTTCTCAGAGTAGTGCACCTGAGGACACATTTTGAGAACTGCTCATCAGGCTAAGGTCCTTGGCTAGGTGGGAATACTAGTACCGAGCAAGGGCTTGCTGCCTGCGTGAACTCCAGCCCCTGCTGGCCACTGCTCGCTTACCTAGCCGGCTGTGCTGCCACGGACTTAACGCTAGGGTCTTGCGGTCACATCCACCCCACCCCTCTATCGCCTTTCAGCCTCAGCTCTGCTCCACAGACTGCCTTTCTCAGAACAGTAATTTTGAAGTAGTGTGAGGGAAGTCGGCCCTTAAATCCATCAAATCAACTCCGTGATGATGGTTTCACGTTATCCATCCCTAGTCGTGTGGACCTTATGTGAGCAAAAAGCAAACTGCGCTGTAGCCTTTTCCAGTCTACGCTACAGTGCCGAGAATCACTGGGTCAGGGGATTTCTGGCCCACAATACTGAGGTGCGGGAAGGGCAGGGGAATGAGGGCCCATTGGAAGCAGCAAGGACTTCAGATACAGAAAAATTTGTTTAGAAAAGAAGCCGCTTCTGGGAATTTCTGAGATATTTGTAAAGAAACCAGAGTGAGGCTGTTTCTGCTTGGCAGTTACATGTTAAGCAAAAAAGTTGAACACGACGGACATGCTCATTTAATGAAGTACTTTGTAGGTTTAAGGAGGTTGAAGGTGCTGTTTGTTCTCTCTGGGAAGGTCTCCAGGATTCCCTATTGTGTAACAGCCAAATACAGAGCTTGCATGTGTGTGGACGTGTCTGTACACACATCAACACGGGTATTTGCTTCCGTGCACGTCAGAATTAGAAGGCTGCAAAGAGACACTTGATGTGAAACCAGGATGAGTCTGCGGGAGATGGCAGTCTCACCATACGGTCTGGGTACCTTTTAAAGGGGGCCACATCACTTTTAAGAGAGGCCTCTTTTCAGTCCCAGTGTAGCTTTTTCTGGGCAGCAGAAGGATAAACAGGATTGTCCCTTCCCCACTCCCGAGGGCCGGGGATAGGGGAGGGAGGGAGGGAGGGCCCTTTCGCTGGGTATATTTTTGGAAACTCTCAAAACGCATTTTTGAAAAGCAACAGCAGCCGAGAGTGAGACTCGGCGCGGGCCGTGAGGGCCGGGCTCCCACCCCGTCTCCCAGTTATTCCAGCTGTCCGGCGAGTCCAGCACGCTCCACTAAGCGTGGCGACAATTTGGCCGGGAATAAAAAGCTGCAGATTCAAGACCTCATTCAGGTGGGGTGGGGGAAGGAAGAAAAAGTAAGCTTTGGAGAATGATTTTCTTCCTACACTGTAAAAACTCAAATGGTTGTGGGGCTGGGGGTGGGCAGAGGGACCAAAACAACACCTTTGTCTCAAGTCATCCAGGCTTCAAGTGAGTCTTTCTGGTCTGCACGCACTATTGAGGCGTTTTTTCAGCCTTACATTCTGACTTTCGGAGCTCATAATATCTGAATGAAAAGAACTAGAGGTTTAATTTAGAATCGGACAAAAAGCCCAGACACATGCGCCTCTGTGAGAATGCTTGGCTGGGGGCTGGGACAGGCAGAAAGTGACATCACATGTCACTGGCCAAGGCACTCAGGCTGGTTTGGAACTTTGAGGGGATTCGTTCTGATTTTAACAAGTTTGCCAAAAAAGACCTTCAGCTGGGCTGCATATGAGGAGGCCCCGCTATTTTTAATATAAATGTAATGTTTTTAAATCCACCGGAGGTGTCCTAAACCAGATTTGGTCGTAAGCAGCTGTGCCGAAATTGTAAAATCTCACCCTGGTGTCTGGTTTAACATCTGGTAAGTCACAGAGACCAGTTTCAACTCTCCAATCGTAATTAAATGTTTTCTTTAAAAAGAAAAAAAAAGGCAGCCCAATCATATATGGCTGAGTGCGTTCATAGCAGAGTATTTTGATTCACAACACGCACCAGCAGGAAGAATCCAGTGAGGATTTTATAGGTAGTTGGGTACTTTTAGTTACTTTTTCTAAAGGTGTTGATCAAAATAAGTACATGTTACAAGGCAAAGCATCTTGGGATGGGGTGGGCATGGAGGAGCATTGAGAGACCGTAATTGCTACTGAGGAGAATTGCCTCTTCTTTGATGTCAACCCCTGGCTTTCTTTTTTGTTTCAGAAACGAGGAAACTTCAAAAGCCGTAATTTCAAGATATTTAGTGCTCACTAATATAGGTAGTAACTTTAACTGTTCTTCAGCCTTGAAAAAAAGAAAGGAAGGAAGAAAAGTTTCAGGGTGAGAATGTGCTAGAAGGAAGGAGGGAGAATTCAAACATTTCTATATTTTCTTCCATATAACATTTTACATCTAAATAAATAACAATGAGCATTGTTTTAAATAGAACCTGAAGGTGGCCCTTTGCAAGGCTCACGTATGTCTCAGAGGAATCAGTTCATGCATTGTATTTGAAATATGATTCTATTTTGTATTTCTTTAAATCTCTTAATGGGATGTGTTGAATACCTAGGTTATTCTAATGGCTTAATGATCCTGGGATCACCACTGGCCACAGAAAATGTTATAGATCTTATAAACCAACCTTTCTTACCCTGCTACAATGTCAGCAAGGTAGGACTTTAGTAAGATACAAAATACAAATTTGAGTTTGTTGATGGTATTTAGTTGCAACTTAGGTAGCCCTGGCTGGACTGGGACTTGCTGTGTAGACCAGGAGGACTCCCAGAGTTCTGTCTGCTTCTGCCCTCTGAGCCTGAGACACTGAATTGTTTGATGGTAACTTTTTCCTTATATCGATTGCCACTGAAGTATACCAAACACAAAGACTAAGGTCCCTGACAATAACTGTCTGGAGCCTGATGAATGTTTTGAAGTTGGCTTCTTCCACTCCTTTTGACACTATGATTTTTAATGGTTTTACTAAGTTCTATAAAGATTCGCACAATCTTTCTAATTATACACTCTTAAAAACAAGAGAACATGTAAATTCCGAGGAGACTTCTGAAATAGAGTAAGCTCAGGGTCCGGCCTCAGTAGTCACACTGACCGTCTTGTTTCACAGAAGAACTGAAGACTGGGCAAGCTGCTTATATTACATAAAAAACCTTGAGAGCATCGTCAACCTCATCCTCTATCTCTCTACGGTCCGTCACTTTCCTTCTGATGTAAAAAGGAAAGCTTAGGCAATCGGGAAGATGCTAAGGCCAGTGTGAGTTCAGAAAGCAAAGGTCTCATGACGCAGATGAAAGAAGGGGACTCACTCTGAAACCAGTGAGAATGGATGTCTGAACAAAGCGGATGTTACAAGACTACGCAGGATCTAGAAAGTCCACCTTATGGGGCAGTGACATGCCTGAGAAGAGCAGCTGTTCCCAAGGAAGGAGGAAGCTTGGTTGTCATTTTTGAAATAGGGTCTTACTTGGTGTCTGAGGCTGACTTCCATTTGCTATGTAGCCCGAGCTAGCTCCTCTTGATTACTCAGTTGCAGGGTCATTATTGATGGCTTTGTCTAGCCTGCTCTTCTCTGTCCTAGACCTTGGCACTGCTTCTTCTCACCCTCACTTCCCATTGTCAGTGGGGTAGCAGAGGAGTACAGTCTCTGGGGTCTGTTCCCAGTATGGAGAACATAGGAGAAGGAAAACAAAACAATTCTCGCTGGCAGGATGGGCTGCTTCGAGCTCTAAAGCACTTCTGCTCACGTGCCGTTTCTGGGAGGGCATGGGCACTGAATTGTGCATCTGCTTCCCCGGCTGTACACCTGCATGGTGTTTGCCAGCATCCTATGACATCAGTCTACTCTGAAAGCCAGGCACACCTTGGAGCTGTTTGCACTTTTGCCATCTTCCTAAAGGTGAACTTCAGAGTATGCGGTGGTGAGGAGGCCCCAGAAGGAGATGTGATACGGGCAGAAGTCCTTGTTCCGGTCACGTGGGAAGTCACACATCTTTATAGGTCACCTAGCTTGAGAAAGAACCAAAAGGAAATGCCCTTGTGGAGCCTGGGTACATGGAATGTGCAGGGCGGCCATTGTCAAAGCTCTGGGTGTGGCGGATCTGATATCTACACACAGAATTCCTCCCTGTCTCTCCAGACTCTTAATTCAACTTAAATTCATTTTGTTTTATGTGTATGGGTATTTTGCTTGCATGTGTGTTTGTGCATCACATGTGTGTCTGGTGTTTTTCAGAAGCCAGGGGAGGGCATCAAATTCCCTGGAACTAGAGTTAACAATTGTGAGCTGCCCTGTGCTGAGACCCGAACTCAGGTCTTCTGGAAGAGGAGCCAGTGCTCTTAACCAATGAGCCATCTCTCTAGCTCCTCTCTGGGTCTTTCCACTCATCTACGATGCTGGATTTTACCTAGATATTCTAGGATCTCTCAAGCAATTCCTCCCTGGGCTTACTGGAAACTATAAACCAACCTATCTGTCATTCAGAGCAAAAGACTCATCCAGAGTCCCGGCACAAAACTTACAAGGTCTGCTTCATGATTCTAGGATGTGCTATCTGCACTACAGCTCTGAGAAAGACCCAGAAGCAAAGCAGCCTTCCTACCAAGAAAGGACTCTGTGCTTTCATGCTAGGTCCCTCTCTAGGCTGTTTAGAGCCAGTTGTACTTTGAACCAGGCAGAGGAAGGCACTCACTGTGAAGTGGTCCTTGAATGCTCTTTGTCTTTCTTTCTCTCTGATGCCAAACATTAACTGCCGGGCTACGACAGGACCACCTGCAATGTGTAAGTCATTAAAGAGGTCACCTCACTAAATATTTTAAACTGTGAATTGCTTCAGATTAAATTAGGTGTAAAAAAAGTCATTTCCTCTCAGTGATAAACCCAGACACCTGCAGAAGGGCTCAAGTTTACCAGGGACATAAAGGGCCTCTCCCCCTCACAGACCATTTGGAGATTACAAAAAAAAAAAAAAAAGGCCCATTTTGTCAGCTCTCTGTCTTCATGTGACAACAGGATTCCTGGACTTGAGAGTTGTAGGCACAGCTACTTGCAGTGTTGTGACTGGAGAGATGTTTGTGTTTGCTTCGCTGAGCAGTCCGTACCATGTCGAGAAGAATCTAAGAATTCTCTTGTTTTTGTTTCTCATATTTTATCTCATTTTCATCTGTTACAGCATTCAGCATGTTATCAGCCCCAGAGGTGGCTGTGGCATCCATCCTGGGCAGAAGGAGGGCACCTGGAGGCTGCGAATTGCTTGGCGTTGTTTGACAAACTACGGGCTGGGTACTAGGCTCAGTTTCAGCTTACAGCTAGCTCTCAGGTTTGCACAGCCCTACCACTCCAGGCGACCTCAAGAAGCAAGTGTTACCAGCTCCGTCTGAGAGTGGAGAACCTCAGGCTTTGAGACTGGGAGCCACTGACCTCATTGCTCCTGAGTGGAAATCTGGAGATCACAATCTCCGGGGATTCCCAGTGTCCAGGTCTCCATCCTCCCCTGCCTGGTCCACAGCTCCCTCTCGCCACATCTCACAGCTGTGCTTTCCCACTTCCCTCAGGATACACTTCTCACATAGCAGTCAGAGTGGGAGTTTTCAAGACGCTACCTTGGATGACATCACTTCCTGCACAGAGCCCGTGAGGTCTCACTGTAGTTAAAATAAAATCCAAACTCCTTCCTTGACCTCACCCTTCCCCATCTTTTCTCCACCTCCCTTCCCTCATTCCAGCAAACATACCCACTTTCTATTATTTCATGGTCCACCAAACTTGCTCTCTGCTTGGAAGGCTCTCCTCACACATGGGTGACTCACTACTCATGAAGGAGTCAACTCAAACACCATTGTGGCAGTGGCCTGCTTCCCTCCTTATGCTCTGTGGTGGGTACCCTCATCCTCTGTGACTGAGAGCCTTTGAACTTGCTTGCTCACGAGGATGCCTTGCTCTCTGTCTGCTCTTTCCTAGGTCAATCACTTCTTCGAGTGGACTTTGTTTTGAGCTCTTCTGTACCCACGGTGCCCTCTTGGTGTTTTGCCTAAAGTTGGTACCTACGGAATGAAAGAACAAATGGACCGGTGTGTTACAGAGTTGAGTCCAGCCCTAGCGACTCCATGTTGGGGAAATTTTTTGTATCCTAACAACAAATACTATCAAGTAAGATACTGACACAAGGTGCATAGCAAGGATCGCACCTGCTTTATGAGATGTCTGTCTGATTCTGAACATCTCTGTAAGCATTCTGGAGGGATGCTCGAACCAGCCACTTCCACGCTCTGTTCTCATACATAGTAGTATATCCACCTCAGTCTTAACCTCTCCCTGCTGTGCCACTAATATGAAGTTGAGTCTCCATTCATAGGTTGCAGGTTTCTCTCGGGACCTCACAGCACAGTGTACCTGGTTATAAATGACCAGCCTTTCCGTAAATGTGATTAAACACTTGACTGTTACAGCCTTTTGATTTAGAGAGACTAGTTTTTACCCAACTCTGTCTGTCTGTCTCTCTCTTTTTTCCTTTCTCTCTCTTTTTTCTTTCTTTCCTGTAGGTGGAGTTTTCCTGTCCTGTAGCCACTCTCAAATAAACACACAGAAACTTATATCAATTATGAATGCTCTTCCAATAACTCAAGCTTATTAATAACTAGCCCTTATATTTTAAGTTAACCTATATTCCTTATTTACTCTCTGCCACGTGGTAGTGCTTTTATTAGCATGGCACACTTATCTCCTGCTCCCTCTGATGCTACCCTTTTCCTTCCAGCATTCTGTTTGGCTCCCTACCTGTGTATTCTGTTCAGCTATTGGCCTGACAGCTTGTTTATTAAACCAACCAGTGACAAATCTTCACAGTGTACAAGGACATTATTCCACAACATTTCCTCTTGTTTTGTCTAACCAAAAAGGTTTTAACTTTAACATAGTTAAATTCCACACAACAAAAGCAGTTATCAAGTAAGTGGCTTCTGGGGCAAGAAAACTCAGCCTACATATTCCTGTGTGTGCTATATACGTAAGTGCTATAGGTTCACAGTGAAAAAAAAATGTTATCCGAAGTGTTTTATGTATGAACTTATTTGTATAAAACAAATATGTTTATAGCATTCATTTATTAGTATAAGTACAGAGAGATACAGGGAAAGAAAGATACACAACAGCTTATTAAAATACATCTTTAGTCAATCTGGAAAGACTGTGGTGGAAACCAGTTGTTACATTTCCTCTATAAATATTGCTCGTGCTTTAATGGTTACAATAAATACATTGTTTTTGAGTAAAAACACATCAAAAAACATAATTCAGCAAGGTATGACTAGAACAGGACAGACAGTCCAGGCAGACAACACTGCTAGGGTCTTCAGCGACTAGCGAGTTAACCTTCTTCCCTTTCCCCATATCCCCTGGTGGGCTCAGCTCTTGTTCACAAATCCAGTTATTAAGAATAGATGGCAGGCTGCTGGGGACTGACCCTAAGGCCACAGTCCAAGAAGAGCGCTCAGAGAGAGCCCCTTCCTGGGGGTGATTTATCACAATGCTGTTTTGGAGGACTGTAATATTGGCTGCAACAGAAATTGCACAATAGGGGAAGAGCTAAATAAATGATGACATACTCACTTGGAAACTTTGCGAAAATGGAAGCAACTGATACTTTATCATAACCCTGAAAGTGTTAGTTAAAAAGCACAATATAAAAAAATCAGCTGAGTTCTATGAGCACAAGAATACAAAAATGGTCAGAAAAACATAGTCCTATAAAGAGATACACCAATAGATTAAAGTAACTTACAGTGGTACTTCGAACATTTTGGCATCAAAGACACAGACAGTAAATGGAATAGGTACGAGTCCTTCTAAGAAAACCACCCCCAAATGTGTGGGCAGCTAAAGAATATCAGTTTTACATTTATCTTAAAATTATTTCAAAGGTTAACACTTTGGCCAGATAACCCCTATAGTACCACCCTATTTGTCCCTCCTCTCTCTGCCAACTGCATCGCAAGAAGGAGTCCGTGTATTTTGAGAAGAAAAAAAACAAAGGCTCTTTTGTTTGCTTTGTAAACTTGGTCCCTTTCTTGTGATGTCTCAGGGGAAGGTGATCTCTATTAGTCCTAAATGTCACCCGTCAATGTAAAATCTAGGTCAAGTTGTTGAAAAGTCTATTTAAGGCAACAGTAAGAAGCTGGCCTATGGACAGCTGTAGGCAGAACACAAGGAGGAAGGTAAGTCCTATTCTTTTTAAGACAGTAGCCTGAACTCCAATACAGAAGCCCGCCTGAAAACACCAGCCTGCATAGTGCTGGCTACTGAAAGGCAAAATCATGCAGGGGCTGAAAACATCATTTATGTTGTTGTGTCCAGCCTCAGCTCCATCAGGAGCTATGGTACTTGGGTGAAATTCATGAATCTCTGTGGGAATGATTTCTCATAGTGGACTAAAGAGATCACAGCATTAGGAATCTCACCGGGCAAGAGCTGGGATCCCAGTAGAAGCTGCCCATTCAGGCTCTGGTGGAAGACCTGATCCTTAATTCGAGCTACATAGACAGGCAGTAGCTTTAGTGCTGTGCAAGAACATTCTGACTTCAGCCATTCCAACAGAGCGAGGTGGGCATTAGGACATTGCTGTGCAATATAGCACATCCTCTATTTCAGCACGGAATCTTTCTCTGCGGAGTCTGGACCGATGTTCATAAATGTGTCATCATCTTCCTGTTCTTCGAATTCCTGAAACGTTTCCGGATTGGCCTCTGGAGCAAGTTCTGTCCACGGGGCTGCGGGGGTGTGAAGAGCAGGGATCTTGCTCATGTGGGAGTCATCCTGCCCTCCCATGATGTGACACAAATTGGAGAGAGGTTGTGGGGCTTCTGCCCGCTCCCAAGGGCTCCTCCAGTCAGGGCTTCTTGACAGCATTGTGGTTTGAGTTGTCATCGCAAATAACGGCTCATTTCTCAACCGTGTGGCTGCATCCCAGCAGGGCTGTGGGAACAGCGCCTGTGGAACAGAAAGAGGCCAGAAGAAGACCTGGCTGAGGTGGGGGTGGGGCAAAGGCGCCTAATGAGCAAAACTCAGATGGTCCGCTATGTTTTCCAGACCAGCAGGTGGCTGCCTCGGCTGCTCTGTATTACCGCAGGTGGGTTCTATTCCAAAGTAATGTCTGAGTTCCCATAGCAGTTACAGAAAGCCCCAATTTTCAGAGCTGGAGATGCAATCACCAACAGAATGCTGTGTTGAGTTTGAGATTCCCTGTATGAATCAGTATTTGATCCAGGCCAGTTCTAGCCACTTCATACAAGAGACGGGCAGATGACAGGGTTTTTATATGTTTGCACAACCAGCAAGGGCAGGAATCAGTTTCAAGTCCTGACTGCTGGGCGTTAGGTCTTTTTCTCTAGGTAGTGTTGTGTCCTGTGAAAAGGCTGAGACCCCAGCAGGCCACCTGAGCCACCTGAGAGGGAGTCTTCAAGGACTTGACTTCAGAGAGGTTTCCCAGAGTTCTCCTGTTTTTGTTGGTCTGAGCCACAAACTCGGAGGCCCTTCCATGGAACTGGCTTCTTGCTGAGTCCGGGACAGTAGGAATTTTACCGCTTTGCTCTTGAGACAGAGACTCTTTCACGGTGGTTCTCTCTGATCTTATCCAGAGGAGCATGGATAAGAAACAAGACAAGGTAGAGATGAATGGGAACTACCGACCAGCACGTCCCAAGCCCGTGTCTCTACCCCAGCTGTCCGGGATCGGTTCTGCCTAGTCAAAGGTCAATTTTCAGTGCATCCTGTGCCGATGAGTCCACCAGGAGTGTGGTTTCCTAAATTACGGACTCTCATTCTACATGGGGCCACATAACTGAATATTGGGGTTTTGAAAACAACTGGCCAACAGTCAGATTTCTGAGTAGATAATGACCAAAATTTAATTCAAACTCGAACAAGCAATGAACTTGACATGTTCTTGTCAGTGCTCATCCACATTGCATCAAATGACTTTACTCCCATCTTGGTCTGAGCACATGGGTACACTTTGCTCTACACCAGTGTTCCCAACCTTTCTAATGGTACACCCCTTTAATATGGTTCCCCATGTTGCGATGACCCCCAGCCATTTCATTGCTACTTCCTAACTGTCATTTTGCTACTGTTATGAATTGATAATGCAGGGTAGCTGATATGTGACCCCTGTAGGGGTCAGGACCCACAGGTTGAGAACCTCTGCTTTACAGAGTCCTACCACGGAACACCTAAGAGCACTACCTAAAAAACCTTGACTTGGATTCAAAATTATTGTGTGTTTTATATGATAGTGTTAGGGCTGGAGAGAAGGCTCCGCAGGTAAGATCACTGTCTGCTCTTCCAGAGGACCCGGGTTCAATTCCCAGCACCCACATGGTATCTCACACACTGTAACTCCAGTTCCAGGGGATCTGGCACCGTCACACAGACACACATGCAGGCAAAACACCAATGCACATAATACATAAGTAAGCAGGAAACAAATAAACAAACACGCTGCAGTGTTTTTACTGTACAGAGTTTTCAGCTCTTACAAATACACAGCGGCTTAATCATGGAAGACAAAGACTACCGATACTTCCCAGCCATCATTGCTTAGCACGGGAGCATTGAATCAGTCTGGTTTGGACTGTATTGTGTTAGAATGTTTGGTTTTAAAAAGTGCCATTTGCGTTGTTGACTTGGGTTTTACAGAATTCCTTAAACGGATTTTGTAGGACTGGGACAGGGTTTCCAGCGAGTTCTGAGTCGGCCCTACACTCACTTCCACCGCCTTCTATTCTGTATATATGTGAAGCTGTGATTGCAGCCTTGATGATCAGAAGGTCAAGGTGTCTGTGAGAGCTGAGATTTCTGAAGCTATTCTATGTCCTGCGGTATCCAAGATTTAACCCTTGTAAAAATAGACACAGCTATCTCATTTTCAACAGTGACTGATCCGATCAGTATCTGCAGTGTCCACCTGACTGTATGAAAAGGAAATCAACACAGGGAGGCCCCAAGCTGCCTAGTTGTTTTCCAAAACCAAGCCACCTTCTTTGCTTGTCGGCTTCACTTTCAAGGCGCCTCTAACATAATCTTGTCATCCTTAGGTTGGAGAAGCATCAGCTAACTGTAGACCTTAACCTTCCTGCCTGGAAGATGGCTGAGTACTATGTTTTAAATGTGAACTGTTCCCCACAGGTTCATGAGGTAATGCTTGGTCTCCACCTGGTGGCACTATTCGGAGAGGGGATGGAAACATTAGGAGGTGGGGCCCAGCTGAAGGGTGTAGATCACTGGGGCCGTGTCTCTCCCAGACACAATCTTGTCCTGGCCTCCTCCTTTATTCACTCTGTCTGCTTCATCACTGCAGTGAGGTATAATCTTTCTTAGCCACGTGCTCATACTACCGTGAAGTTCTACCCAAGTCCATGGGGCCAAGTGACCATGAACTGATCTCTTTGAAATCATCCTTGAAAAACCAATCCTTTTTTCTTTCTCCTTCCTTCCATCCGCCCCTCATCCTTCCATCCCTTCCTTCCTCCCTCCCTCCCTCCATCGTTCCCTGCCTTCTTTCCTACCTCCTTCTTTCCTTCCTTCCCTCCTTCCTGTTTTCCTTCTTCCTTCCCTTCCTTCTCTCCCTTCATCCCTGATTCTTTCTTTCCTTCCTTCCTCCCTCCCTTCCTCTTTCCTTCTCTTCCTTTCTCCCTCATTCTTTTCTTCCTTCTTCCCCTTCCTCCTTCCTCTTTCCTTTCCTCTCTCATTCTTTTTGTCTTTCCTTCCTTCTTCCTCTCCCTTCCTCCTTCTTCTTTCCTTCCTTCCTTCCTTCCTTCCTTCCTTCCTTCCTTCCTTCCTTCCTCTTTCCTATTGCTCATGTTCACTGTTCTGGTGGTCATGCTTTTCCCTCTGTGCAAAGCAGCACAGCCAAAGCCTACAGGATTTTCCTCACTGCCATCTTCACCTTCTCTGTGCCTCCACGTGCAGCCTGTCCAGTGTGGCTGACCTATTTCTCATCCTCAACCTCATGGAAGTCCCTTGAAGTCAGTGAATATAAATATTTATCTTGAATTTTTTTTTTCGTTTTTACTAGTCAAATCCCAGGGTTTTTGAACTCTGCCTTTCAGTTCTTTCAAATAAAACGAAGTGAAGAATAATGCCCACTACAAAGCCTATCAGAGTTTCATTTCCTTGGTCTTGTAACCATGTTTTCCAGCTTCTGTTTGGGCCCCAGAGTCTAGTAAAGATCTTCCATAGGCTGTAGTGCTGGCCCTCATTCACACAGGTCCTCTTTGCTAGCTCACTACCCATTAGGCTCCCCAGCTCCTTCCCACTCTATCCCACATTCTGGATTTCTTCCTCACGTTCTTTATACTTGATCCGAAATGTTGAAGGTTTCTCATTAGGCAGGGGATAAAGGTGGCCTTTCCTTATTGCCTTCCTTTCCTACTCTAGCAGGTACAGGAAAAAAAACAGGTTTCAGATTCAGCCGCTTTGTAGGTCCTTCTACACACACTGAGAGGAAGCTCAGATGGGAGGGTCTGAGAGGCTAGCTGCGGCATTAGCCTTTCTGGGTTGGGGTAGGAACACGTGGAATATAATTATAATGGTTATCTAAATTTACAGGCAACCTTCTAAGGGGCATTATGTACAAATATGTGATTCATACATACTATACATATGCATTTATCTCTGTGTTTATGCATATATGCCTTTATATATTTATGGTGTCTATGTACACTGTAACATATATGCACCATGCATTACCACTTAGGCAATAGATATACAAATGAATAACATAATACATTCGGAATAGATATGCAATAAAGAAAGGGTATGGGTATAGTTATATTCATTTACCCTTTTTTAACTATCTTATAAAATTTTACTTTTCCAACTACAATGATTTACTCTATAAATGTCATGATATAAATATTATTTAATGATATAAATCAAATATTAAGACCACTTAGACTATCTCAACATCAATAAATCAGTACATTTTGATTACTCCTTTTTAGTAATTTTTGTGATGATTGCCATGTCTCAGATGGGAGCATGAGGCCAGAGGACCTGGTTCTGTAGCTTGCGAAGGTCAGTCAGCTGATCTGAGGAAGAATGGGAGCCATGTTAGCTCTGGAGGCAAGGCTCCAGGTAACCACCTACATCACATTTTGTGAATGCAAGGTGTGAGCGTACCTGTGTGACTGAGCACTTGGTATCCTCATTGCTGAAGAAACAGAGCAAAAAGGAGGAGGGCCAGCATGGCCTGCCTGTGGATCAAGGAAACTTGGGAAGCCCCACGGCCGTGTGTATATCCCGTGTGGGAGAGCTATTGCTTCTGTTCTTGCTTCTTCATAGCAGAGGCCTGCACATGGTTCCAATGGCAAATTCCTTAGTGGGTTTAGCTGTAGTTCTCACTGTACTTTCCAGGAAACCAGACATTGGGCAGAAAGTTCTAGAAATGACATTGGCTGTGGTTTTGCACGGTGGGGAAAAGCCGTATTCTGCTACTCTCTACCAGAAATGTCTGGTAGGCTAATAAAGGTGTCTGTCAATAATCTGACTGAAGGGATCCGCAGTCAGAGCCTCCTGTGTTTGGCCTGGCTTTATCCCTGAAGCTGTGATTAGATGGCTGCATCTTCTGCCTTCTGTTCTACGTCTGTTATGTTCAAGCATAAATCGTAACTGCTGAGATAGCCTGGAGGCACGAGGGATGCACAGTGAACCACAGTGCCTGCTACCTCTCTTTCCTTGTTCATTCTACTGTGGGTCATCTCATTTCAGTAAGACCTTTAGCGCCTTCTTAAATTCCTTACACCCCAAGTTGTACAAATATTGGTGTTAAAACGTATCACAGTTAACCACACTTAAAATGAACAGTAGGATCTCATTGTCTAGGTCTGACTGGCCAGGAACTACATAGACCAGGCTGTCCTTGAGCTTACGGAGATCCTCTTACCTCTGGTCCCCGAATGTTGGGATTGCAGGTGCAGGTCACCATGACTAGCCCTCATTCTTAGAAATTCTAAGTGTCTCACACCCTTCCATCCCTTTCTCTGTTTACTTCACACACACACACACACACACACACACACACACACACCATGCTACCAGCTTCTAAGACTCCCTGCTCCCGCTTCAGGAGCTCAAGGGAGATCTGAGTGGACACAGGCATTTTGCCTTTCGCCGAGGAGTTATTTTAATAAGAAGTGTTAGTACTCCACCATGAAGGAAATCTGTTTCAGGATGCAAAACTGCAACCCATGAAAGATGTAACGTAGCTGGAACGAATCGCCGAGGCCAGCTGAGATCGAAGCAGCAGGCCAGAGCTGAAAACCCTCTGATCGCCTCCGGGTGGACTTAAAATCGCGCTTCTGCTGTTGGCCAAGCTGGATCTACAAGCACAGCTCCTGATGCCTCTCTAGCTTCTACTCCTTCCCTCTTCGGTCCAGTTCCTGATGTCACACATTCTGTGCTCTCCCCAACTCTTGATTCCCAGAGTACTCCTTTCCAGGCTGCCCCCTCACCGGCTCATCCTCATCCCTCAAGCCTCAGTGGTAGGCTCTCTTCTGCAGAAAGGTGTCCCCGACTGCCTTGTCAGGAAGGCAGCTCTGCCTCTACCACCTGGACCTCTGCCTCCTGTTACCGCTCTTCCCAGACTGAAAACTTTTGTCTGTTTGTCCACTGTCATCCCATCTATAAATAAGCCAAACGCTTTGAGGGCAAGGGTCCCAGATGTCCCAATCACAACCCTAACCTTATTCTGTAAGACAGAAACTCAGAGTACACACTGCAGATAGGAGGTCAAGGGTGAGCAGGTGAAAGGAACAGGCCAGGGTGAGCGGATGTAAGGAACAGGCCAGAGTGAGCGGATGTAATGAACAGGCCAGGGTGAGCGGATGTAAGGAACAGGCCAGGGAGAGTGGATATAAGGAACAGACTAGGGAAGGCAGATGTAAGGGAAAGGCCAGGGTGAGAAGATTTAAGTTTATTTTCTTCTATATGCATGTGTGAATGTACCAGAAACACACACATGTTCTTTCTCACCCACCATTTTATTCTGACCATCTCCAAGTCGACTTCCTGTCCCCTGCACCTAGAGATACCTGCTATCCTGTCCCCTGCCATCCTGCCCTCAGCTTTGCCTCCTCCTGAGTTGTGCACATCCAGATGAGTGCTGTAACCTTCACTGTGTGTCCTCTTCCACTCAGCGCCGTGTCTGCTGCCCCCCCCCACCAGAATGAGGCTGTTTTCCTTATGGCTCTGTATTCCCTGACCTTACTATATTTTCTTCATTCTGTCGCTAGTTTTTAGTGCTTTCTTTCTAGTTTGGGCTTGGTATACCTACTGTTGCCACAAACTTTTCCACGTGTATTTGGTGAGCACCTGTGCTCAATACTGTCGTGAATATACTTGGAAGTGGAGTTACTGAGTCAGAAAGAAAGAAAGAAAGAAAGAAAGAAAGAAAGAAAGAAAGAAAGAAAGAAAGAAAGAAAGAAAGAAAGAAAGAAAGAAAGGAAATAAAGGAAGGAAGGAAGGAAGGAAGGAAGAAAAAAGAAAGAAAGAAAGAAAGAAAGAAAGAAAGAAAGAAAGAAAGAAAGAAAGAAAGAAAGAAGCCTGTGTTTGACTGCAGTACACATTATTGGGAATTTCCCGCCAGCAGGATCTGGCACTCCAGTATGTGCATCGAATCCTCCCCACACAGGCATGTCGGGGGCTTTGAAAATGAAGGTAAGCACTCTGCCATAAGCTCTCCTCTCTGTCGAGTCTCACTGTAGATCGTACAGATTGCGCAGGCCCACAGTTCTGCTGTGAAGCACTGTGCAGCCACGACTCCCACTTGCTCCCTCCCACCACTTGACTTTTAGATAGCTAGGCAAGGCCCGGGAGAGGCAAAACAATCACTGCTGGCTTCATCTGTGTCACGAGGGTGAAACCCATTATTATGAAAGCGTTAACCTCCCCTCTCCTGGGCAGAAATAGCTCCCTCTGTCAGGGGCCGCCTTACTTAAAGAACCCTGTGGTTTCAAAGAATTTGTGGAGTTCCAGCGAGCCACCTACCCCCCCATTCATCCTCACCATACAGCTGCTTTCAGAGTGTCCAGCCTGTGGACTTGCGATGGACATCTCCAAGTACTCAGAGGAAGTGTCCCACCCAAAATAGTCCCCGAACTGCTCCCCACATACAGAAGAAATGGTTCCTAGCCGGTTAGAACTGCCCCATGCTTCAGTATAATTCACTATAAGGAGGAACAAGGACCCGACTTTTCCTTGAATTTTCCAAGGAATTTTATTTTTCACTGAACGATGGCGACAGGTCCTCAGAGTGAGCTGCTTTGGGGAGGTGGGGTGTTCAGTTACTAAGCGAAGAAACTCAGATTGGGTCTTTATATTTTATCCACCCTGGAGGAGCCTCATGCCAGTGACCTCCCACTATCTCCCGGGCCTATCCTTAGTGCGCTTTGCTAAGTCTTGAATTGCTTCTCCCTCAGTGTTCCTTGTGCGGCTGGGTTACTCCTCAAGGGGATAAGGCCACAAGACTATGCTAGACAAGGTACGAGTAGAAGCAAGGTTATTTTGACCTTGGAATGGATCCTAGGCCCTGATGCAAACTAAGCTCATGTTCTCCTCCTGGTGCATTCCAGACAGAGCTGGCATTTGTGGTCCCAGACCTTTTAGAGCTCACGCAGATGGAGATGGTACAAGCAGCTCTCTCTGACCATACGGAATGACACTCCATTGTTTTCTTTCTGCCACAATTCCTTAGCCTAAGTCTCAGTCTGTATTGTTGATACAGTCTATGTGTTTTGTTCTCTCCCTTACTATTTAAATATGTAAATATGTTCTTGTTCGTTTTATTTGAGCCTCTACATAACCAAAGCCTCAAGATAGGGGTTCTTTCGAAAAAAATTCTAACAAGGAACGGAAGATGCATCGGTCTGCATGTTGGAAACTGTTGGCCATGGATGGTCTTGGGTGGTCATAGCAAGCAGGGTGCATTTGCTGAACTCACTAGCGTTCAGTATGTGGTCAGGGACTAGCATGTGGAAGGAGCCCGCTGTCAAATGGGCATGCTGTGGTAAAGTACTGGCTTATGACTACACAGAATTGGGGAGCGGAAGTGGGGGCATTGAGAAAGTCCAGGATCCATTATGCGTACTGGCCCTGGAGGGTGGTTTCTCACTTGGCCAGCCACCTATAGGTAAACTGGCTTTTAGGCAGAAAGTAGGACCACAGCAGCACAGGGAAAGATGAGCACCATCAAACTATCAATCCCGTGTGTACCACATAGTCTTCCTGCACAGGATTGTGAGGAGGGGGAGGAAAGAAGGAAGCAGATGGAAGGGGGAGGGAGGAAGGAGGGGGAACGAGAAGGTGGTGCAGGGAGGGAAAGGGACTGGAGAAACAGTCCATCAGCTTGCCCACCCGCAAGATCACCTTTGAAATCTAAGAAGGTTCCACGTAAGTAATTCCTATTAGGGACTAAATCTATATCCTCATTCCCTGTTTGGGGCTTAGTGTAACGTTTGGCGTGGAGGAGGCATTTGGCAGAGCTATGAAATCAACAGGCAGGTGATGAAGACCCATAAAGAAGTATTCTTCATGGTTGAATTGACAGTCAGGTTTTCCTGTCTTGTTCCAAAACTTTCTGAAAGATCTTCCATGAATGTCCTGGTCTGGGGAGCAACCATTTGCTCCTGAGAGCCCGAATTTGTTCAATATCAGGGAGCAGCATCATTTAGTATTATAGCATCTATTGGCCAGATCTGGCAGAGAGCCAGTTCAAGGTACCAAGTGATGATGTTGTGTGGTCCTGGTTGCTAAGACCTGTCTTTGCCTTCCCACGCACCCTCACAGCCTCAGGCAGAGCCGAGAGCACCTGAAGTCCTTAGCCTGGGTTATGCAGCTTTTAGTTACAGCTCTATCCCATACTTTCTTTTGCTTGGGATTTTTTTTATATTTATTTATTTATTATGTATACAATATTCTGTCTGTGTGTATGTCTGCAGGCCAGAAGAGGGCACCAGACCTCATTACAGATGGTTGTGAGCCACCATGTGGTTGCTGGGAGTTGAACTCAGAACCTTTGGAAGAGCGGGCAATGCTCTTAACCACTGAGCCATCTCTCCAGCCCCCTTGCTTGGGATTTTTATTTGCTCCTCTATGAAATAGGAAGTTAGGAAGCTGTTTTTTAATAGACCTCCAAGGTGATGTTGCTGAGCGCCATCAGATAGAGGCCCTTCAATTTTCTTTCGAAAGGGAAACCTTCAGTGGTTCATTCAGAGTGGTTCTGTAACTATCTGGGTCTCTTCCAGAAGGTACTCTTGGGTGCTAGATGGGTAAGACTAAACCTCTGTCACGCTGAGATGCCCTCAGCAGCCATTCTACCTTACGGAGGGTTCTCCCCACTTCCTCTCTCATGGCTGCTCGGGCCCGCGCCAGTCTTCCGCTGGCGTCTTTGACAAAGCAGGATCCCTTTCATCTTTTTAGCTTCTCTTCACACGTCCTTACCATCAACTTAAAAAGGCTGGCATGGGGATTTTATTAAGTAAGCCAACTTCTTAAAGTTGTTTTGTGATATGGCCCCAAATTCCTTCGGTGTGTTTGTTAAACTCAAAGGTAATATTCTTTGGCTCCTGTCAAACTTAGGCCTCCAGTGCTGTGGGGATTCCAAGAAAGAAAAAAACACACTTACTGTCAGGTGAAGCCCCTGCTTTGCCCAAGAATACCCAGGACTGTGGTAGAAAGGGCAAAAGTCCTTGCCAAATATTGAATAAATCTGAAAAGACAGCACACTTGTTCACTTTTAAGGCTTGGGAGAGGCATTTGTGGTGGAGGATAGAGGTTATCTTTTATCTCCCTTCTGCGTGAACCTCTGATGACACCAGCCTCCTCAATCATTTCTTTCCTCAATGTGTTTGTTCTGACAGATGATTCCCAGAGGCACCCCAGATTTCAGGCAATCTCCAGCCATTTCATTTATCACTGAAGAGTCTTGCTCAGGGAAAGCTGAGATTAACCATCCAGACACAGGCTGTGGATTTCTTTCCCAGGATTCCAGTTTCCAGCCTGAGGCTCCCGATGGGAACTTTGGGCATGGTGCCCATCCCAGTGCCTTGAGCAGAAGTGTTGAGCATCCAAGATATGCAGCGTGAGGTCGTGCCCCGGCAACATCCGAAATGGACCCTTCTGGAAAACGTCATGAAATTCATGACCAACTGTCATCATACATGAGAGGAGATGAGACTGAAAGTCACAGCCCGTGGCACCTGCTTTGACGACGCACGGACGATTATCCATGCCGCCTTCTTTGCTTAAGATCTCTGTGCTCGAATCAAATATTGCTATTTTGCAGGTGCTTCTCCCGTAACAATAACCGCAGCTTAAATTATGTTCCTGCATATGTCAGGTATAGTACAGTCTAATTTAATCTTCATTACACATGGCCATATTGCAATTATACATGCTACCCAAGTGTTAACACATATTTAAACCTGCTATTCCTTTGTCACCGATCTACAAAGAGCTACCTGAAAAGAAGCAGATGTCATAATTACACGCTTATTCAGCCCATTTTAAACTAAGTCTCAAAGTAAATTACAGATGAGCCAGGCATGTCTTGAAATTAATGTAGTGGTAGGACACTAATGCTGTGATCCATTATGGTTTGTCAATGTGCTGTACTTCTGGAATGTGCGATAAAATTATATTAATACTCTACTAATGAGATTAATGAATATGAACATGCTGGAGAAGAATGGGGTCCTTTGTTTGACTATTGAAAAAATAACATATAGGTAATTAAAAAGAATTAATCAAACCATGTACAGCCTCATTTATATTAAATTAATTTGTCTGGTTTCATTTCTAATAATTAATCACTTTTTACACATTGCCAAGCACTTCAGGCAGATGAAGGCACTACGGAAGGAGTTGTGATTCAGAATATTTAGAGCGATCAAGGTGGTCCCTGTGGGTTCATATTAATTAAGGTTTAACAGTTTGGAAAATTGTAGCAATATTTTATGATTCATGTAATTAAACTCTGTAACAAAATGTCACAACTGCTAGTTACTTCTGCGCCTGTGATTTATATCTTTTCCCCCCCCTTTGGAAAGAAAGCGGCTGGGATGAAAGCTTAAAACCGATGCAGTAGATGGGGAAACAAGCTGGTGGGTTCAGTGAGGACCCAGGTCCTTTATCGGGGGGGCGAGGGGCACCCTTCCACTCTCCAATTCCATCTCGGGGTTATGCAAATCGGGCGGCATCATTTGATCTGACATATGGTGAAATCTCCAGGGTTACTTCTCTCACATTTGCTTGAATACAAACACAATAATAGCAAGAGCTGTGAACTTCCTTTCCAAACGGAAGGGGGTGCTTTGCCACTTCCAGGGATGGCGGCTCAAGGAGTGCCAGGACACGGATTTCCAGAGGGGAGGTTGGGGATATGCAAACACCAAATTGCCTTGTCTGTGTGCTTCCAGCAAGCCTAAACACCCTGTGCCCAGGCCTTGGCATTTGAGTAGAAGGGTAGCAGTGACTGTCTCTGGCAGCATCTGACTGGGCATCTTTTGCAAGTGCAAGGGGAAACTGAGGCAAGATGCAATCAGCGGGCTCTAATGATATGTGCTCTCATCAGTCAGCCGAAACGGGGCTTATCCAGGACATGCACGCTGGGCCTTTTCCTCTCAGCCCCCTCACACTCATTGCCCACTCATCCCCTGGAACCTGCTTTCCAGGACAGGGGCATGGGGCATCTCAGCCACAGCCAGGGGATCCTGCTGAACTCTGCCAAGCCTGCTGCTGTCAGAAGGTAGAGCGGCAAGAGGACAGACTGGTTGGGGTCCTGCCTAGGGCAGTGGGTCTACATCTTCTCTCCCTCTCTGGTGACCACAGCCCCTGTGCAGCCTGTCCTTCGGCCCCTTCCCTTGTCATTAGATACCAATGGCTTCTCGCCATGTCTAGTTTCTAGGGCCTCACATTCCCCCATCGGTCTCTTCACCCCATTCTCCACTCTATAAAACACCCCAGAAAAGTATCTTATTAAAACTAAGTCAAACCTCAACCCAGCCAAGAGATCCCTGTTACGTTGGCCTAGAGCTGGGCCTGGTGTCTGTGTGTTTTTTTCTTTTCTTCCTATTACTCAAGGTGATTCCCCTGTGGAAGACAGAGATCTTCACTGGGAGCCAAAGAAGGCTGAGTGACATGAACACTTGAGTGACATGACTCTTGGCACACTCCAGCTTCAGAGTTCTCTTAACTGTATGGATTGATTGGTGGCACCCTTCTAGCAACTGACTATTCAAAGCGGTGGCATCCCCTTTCCCATTAGAGACAAAGTAGTTGAGGCAAGAGAGGGCAAGCAACTTGCCAAGGTCATCCAGCAAGTAACAAATCTAAGGCTGTGTTCAGAATCTAGACTTTCAATCACCACCCTTGGCTGTAAGCAAAGGAGTCAAGCAAGCTGCTCTGCCGTACTGTGTCTTTCCAAACCATTCCTTAGAAGAAACTGAAGCGGGAGCCTGAGTGTTTCTTTACCCACACTTATGTTCATTTGTGTATTTACTCATTTCAAAACACTGTGGGAAAAACAGTTATTAAGTTGGAGGCCTTTATTGATATCAGATCCTTGCTACAGAACCAGAGAGGAAAACTGAGACGGGGGATGACGACCTGGCTCAGCAGCTAAGTGAGCTTGCTGCTTTCCCAGTTTGGTTCTCAGCACACAATTTGGGCTACTCATGGCTACCTGAGACTCCAGCTCCAGGGGCTCTGACAGCCTCTTCTGGCCTCCTTAGGCACCAACGTGAATGGGATATACGTTCACACAGACACACAGGGAAACATAATTACAGTGATTTAAAAAAGAAAGTCAAGATGTAAAAAATACATACATGAACGGCTGAAGTGGGACTATGGGATGAGTTGGGTATATTGTACTGAGGGAGCCTCGGAAGTAAGAGTCCTTCCTAGCAGGAGCAGGGTGAAGCGTCACAATAAGTAGAACATCTGAGGCGAGCCCATAAAGAATGAAGTCTAGAAAGGACTGGGCAGGGTGGTACACTCCTATAATTCTACTGTTCTGAAGGTAGAGATGGGAGGAGGGTGAGTTCAAGGCTAGCCTGGGCTACATAAAGAAAAGAAAAGAAAAGTATAGCATATGGTAAGATCTGACCAGATGGTTCACAGAGTAGAAAGGCTGGGTAGAGGACCATACTATTAGGGTCACTTGTCCCCAAACATTCTATTTCAAGTTATGTTTTTTTGTTTTACTCTACAAGAATCAAAGTTGTTTTGATACGCGAGAATACCATGGCCATGGCAAGGCTAACAAAGTCAGATCACCAACATGTAGAAATTGTATTGGAATAAGGCAAAGGTTCAAGGTCAGTGGCATTCTTATAAAGCTCTTATACCAGGTGAGAGATGACTTGAGGCAGAGGCCTCCCTGTGCAGGGAAAAGGGCTGGCTATTGCTGAGCAACCTGACTGCCTGGATTTGTCTCCTCTTTGGACCACGGCATGGAGCCTGGCTATTAAACCTACCGTGTGTGGTCTGTAATGGTGTGGGCCGCCTGGCTCTGCCAGGGTATTTGGGAAGCTCTGCTCCCTCTCAGACTACACTCAAATTGGATTAACTTGAAAATGAGAAAGACCATGGCTTTTTAATGTCTGGGAGCAGATGCTGGAAATTTTGGGGCTCCCGTGGGAGAGTACCACTCTCCCCCCCCCAACAGCCGCCATGGTGCTATGTGTCTGTAAATAACATTAATTGGGAACACTTTGTTTTGCTTATTGAGTGTGCAAGTCCATTGTTCCACCTCAGAAAGAAGCCCGTTCACTTCCTTTGCAGGTACTAACTTTGCTCTTAAGTTGCCGTGGCAGAGGGGCTACTAATAGGGAGAGATGCAAAGCCAGCTTATAGACAAATGATGATAAAGTGAAATCTTTACGAAATCATCAAAAAAAATGAGGCCGGGCCGTGTGAGCTGTCTCTCCAATATGACAGAGCTAAAGAAGCTGCCAGGCCTCCAGCCAGAAGCGCCCAGGCACATTTATGATTTAATTCCCATTTTGACATCAATCAACACATATTAATAACTTCAGTCAGAGAAAGGGAGGCCCTGGGTGTGCATTAGGCTGACATACCTGCATCGAAGAAGCGTGGCTCTGATTGCCAATTAAACGGCAGCGGGCTCCACCCCCTGCACTCACCCGCCCCCTAACTTTACCTCATCTCTCCAAGGGCACTCGGGGGGACCCTGTCATAACTGGAGTTTGCTACATTATCTCAGCAACTGACACCGATTTCATTAACCAAACCAAATCTGGTCTGTGGAATGATCAAGTCTTTTAGCTGGAAGAGCGGTCCTTATGGATCGCCAGGTCCCACTCCCTTCCTCACAGCCTGATAATGTCATGTCTACTTTAGACAACGACTACGGAGCTGAGAAGCCTCCATATACCAAGGCAACCTATGGGTGTGTGCTAAAAAAAAAATCCATGGATTTTTATTCAAAATCATAGTTTAACTTCAAGTAGACACGTGTGTGTGTGAATGCTAATATATGCATTTATTTGATCCCTACTTAAGGGCAGGTGGCCCCTAAAGATATTTGACAAAGACTAGAGATGACTAAAGGGGTCAGGGCAGTGTTGCTACTGCGTGTAGTGTGCATCGGCCAGGGAGGAGGTAATACATCTTGCATTGTACGGGGCAGCTCCCCCAATGAGGCCAATCTGGCTCCAGATGTGAACAGTGGTGAGGGTGGCAGAGAGGATGCATAATATAGCAAGACTCACAGAAACAGCCGAACATTCTGCATAGTGTGTGTGTGGGGGGGGAGGGACAATTCCCTTCTCCATGCCTGGCCGAAAGCTGTGTGTTTCTCTTGAACCAAGAATGTGCTTTCCATTTTGCCTTCCATCCACCCATTGGAGAGATACAGATTTAGCCGAATCATGTCGAATGAGAAAATTATATAAAGGATATGAAGCAAATCTATAAAGTCACTATTTGATGTAGCATCTTTCCACCCAAATGTCCTTAGTTTCTCTCCACATCCCCTTTAGGCCAGAGTTTCCAAAGCTTTCCATACAATTTTAGTAAAGAAATCATAATGTTTCAAAAAATATTTTCTTTTTTTGGTTTTCTTCCAGACAGGGTTTCGCTGTAGCTTTGGTGCCTGTGCTGGAACTAGCTCTTGTAGAACAGGCTGGCCTCGAACTCACAGACATCCACCTGTTTCTGCCTCCCAAGTGCTGGGATTAAAGGCGTGTGCCACTGCCACCCAGCACACAACATAAAAAGTTAACAACCACTTGCAGATTTTTTTTTAAAAAGGGTAAGAGGTGGTAGGAGAACTAGAAATGAAAAGACAGCCTCTTCAATTTGCAATCTGATCATTAACACCTGGCCTCCAAGAGACAGAATGTGTTTAGACGTGAATCTAGGTGAATCTAGACCAGCATGAAGGTCTAGGTTATCTGTTGATTTGTTTGAGACTGGGTCTCAATATGTTTTCCAGTCTGCTTGAACTCACAGTCCTTGAGTGCTAGAATTGCAGGTTTGCACCTCCTATAGAATTTCTAAGCCTCCCCCCCCCCCATCCATTCAGTCGTTGACACCTAAGGCCTAACACAGTATTTGGAAATTTGTAGGAACCCTGTGATCCCTTATTGGAAAGAAGAAGAAGAAAGAAAGAAAGAAAGGAAAACCAGAAATAAGGGAAGGAAGGGGGAGGGAAGAAGAAGAAGAAGAACAGGAGGCAAGAGAGAGCCATAGGAAGGGATTCTCATCAAAAGGGGATTAGGAACAATAGGCAGACCTCCAAGAATGCTCTTTGTCCCTTTCAGAAGCCACAGTTCTGAGGCAAACAAGAGAAGTGTCAGCGAAAACAAGCCCACTGCACACTGAGAGGTGCAGCTCTTTCTTAAAGGCCTCCTGGCTTTGAGTTCTTGACTTCTGTTTCTGAGGCTGATTTTCTTGCTGCCTCTTTAAGCTTACAGCATGTTTGGGGGCTTTGCAACATGCAAGTCTGTTATTAGAGATGCTGTTGAATTATTCAGGGATAAATCAAGATGCGAAGACACCTTTTTTTGAGACAGAAAATTGGCAAACACTCTCTAAGATGCCTTACAGCCAGGGAGAAAAAAAACCCTACAAATTCTGCTGCAGCTGGTGTATTTACCATGAAATTGATCATGATAAAAAACTGTTACCTGCATAAGAATGACACCTCACGTTTCTTTGTCTCCAGCGTCAGCATTGGCTTTTATCCACGAGAGCTGTGCAATGAACATAGCTCAGTCGAGACCCAAGGGGTTAATTCTCTCCTTCGTAGCTTCTGAAACACAAACGGGGATAATGTACCATCAATATTACAAATCAACATTAAGTGAAGAGATCTCCCTCCCTTTGGCTTTCATTACAGGCCCAAGAATATTGAAAACCACAGCGACCCAAGGGATTGTGTCAAAATACACTTGATACACATCAAAAAGAATTGCATCAGCAAGGCTGAAAGAATCAATTGTCTTGGCTTCCAAAATGCTGACCCCAAAGCAAACTGCAGTGAAATTTCTGGAAAGCCTGGGAATGCAGCGTAGGTGTGGTACTCTCCAACAGTTTTTGCCTTGATAAAGCCCGGAGATGAAGGTGTCTTCTGCAGGCTGATGAGCCATGGAAGGTGGCCAAAGCAACTCCTTTGAGTCAGTTTTCTGTCTCACCAATCCTTCCACCAAGTCGCTTCTGCTCCATCTGCATGGTCACGCCACACCCAGATTTACCTATTGCAATCTGACTGCTGAGAGGATGCAGTGAGGAGGTGGGGTGCTAAGAAAGCGATTAATCATTAGGGTTCTGTTTTTGTGAATGGTTTGAGCACCCTCATGAAAGACCCCAGAGCACCCTCTGATGCAGCAAGAATCAGGCAATCAGCTCTAAACATTATAGACTAGGAAGCACATCCTCACCCAAAAGGGAATCCATCGGCTCTGACCACCACAATTGAGCCTTGATTTCCTATGGTTTATGAACTACTTCAGCCATACTCGGTGACAGAAACTCAGGCGGGTAGGCATAACCCTTCCTAGGCAAAAACGGCGCTGCACGTTGAAGTTCTGAGAATCACATACGCCAACAACAGATGTTAATCCGTCATCAGCAACACGTAGGCTTCCTTCTTCCTGACGTTTGATGGAGGTGTCCACTAAAGACTGCCTTGATAACTATGGAATTAATGGTGAGTCACTATGGTGACGCCATGACCATCTTTGGCTCCTTCAGTAGCCACACCCAAATACTATTAGACCCATGCCCAAAGTTTCAAGGGTCTTCTGGCACCAAAAACATTTAAGATTCAAAACACACTCACGTATCTGTGTCTGTACATCAGAGTAGCTGAATTCATGGCTCGATGGCTGAGTCTCTTTTCATGTACAAAGATGGAAATGCTTTTGCAGTGAGAAGTTTTGAAAAGCATGTCAAAATCTGCCTTCCCCTCACTGCCCGTCTGCCCTGACTGTGTTTCTGTCCCTCCACATTTGCCAATGTCATCTCTTAAGGCCGGGAGAGGACTGCAGGGTGGATATCCCTCTTCAGTCTTCCCCAGTCTTAGAGAGCTCTGTGTAAAAAAATGCCTAAAGCGAGTCAACACCTCAGCAATCTGATCACACTGTGCTTATTTTTCTAGAGTCTGCAAGTGTTTAATTGTGCATTAGTTTCTAATCCACTCTCTAGTACCATTTGTAGATTTGTTCGTTACTACGGTATTAGTGGAACTAGAAAAGCCTGTTACAGTAGCCTAAGCCGTAAGTTCATTTGTTCATGTGATGATATGTTCAGAGGTAGTTAGTCCTGGGCGGGGCAGAGAATCAACCTCATGAAACCAAACTTTGTCCGTCTTCTGGCTTCTGTTTCTGGTAAATGACTTTTATCTTCATATTCAAATTAAAGGTGAAAAGGTTATTCTTGTCCTTTTGGGAAAGGATGCTGCCTAGTTCTGTCTGTCCAAGTGTCCTTCACCAGAGTTCTGTCGCATGGCCACCTCGGTCCATAATGTAACAGAAGGTAGTTTTAAAAAGTCCCTGAGCATTGTCCTGCTATGACATTAGGAGTCTATTAATGAGAAATAAGTGGAGGTGGATGTTGGGTAACTGAAATAATTTACTGTGTTATTTTGCTTGTGAATATTTCCTGTCTGGGGTCTGAGAAGGGCATACCTGCCTGCTGCTTTCATCACTGATTTCTTTGCACCTTTAATGGTAAAGCGCTGAGCACCAAATAAAGAAGCAAGGAGGACAAGGGCAAGAGAGGAGATAAGAGAGGGAGGGAGGGAAGGGGAGAGGGGGGAGAGGGGGGAGAGGGAGAGGGAAAGAGGGAGGGAGGAAGGGAAAAAGACAAGAGGCAGTGAATAGAGAAAGGAGCCAGGCAGTGGTGGTGCACACCTTTAATCCCAGCACTCAGGAGGCAGAGACAGGTAGATATCTCTGAGTTTGAGAGTTTGAGGCCAGTCTATAGAACTAGTTCCAGGACAGCTTAGTTAGTAAAGAGGAGGTAAAATTAGTTAGTGAGTGGATGAAATGGTTGTATGGATTGATCCAACTGTAGATCAAACACTGTCCACTACTTGATTTGCAAATAAAGCTTTATTGCTACACAGTCAAACTTAGTAGAGGCCACAAGGTCTCTGGATGCCTTGACAGTAACATCCCAGAAGAATAGCTGGGGAAGATGCAGCTCATTCCAGAACATGGCTGCACACCTATCATTGACTGTTGGTTTCTTAGGTGATAGGTCGGCATAAGAGTAAATAACGTGGCTCCATGGGGGAGGAGCGACCCTGTGAGCTGGGCTCTTTCCTCTTGTCCACTTTGCCTGGGTTTCTGGCCTGGTCTCAGGCCCGCCTCCTCACCCAACCCAGCTAACTAACAGTGGAGCAACCATGAGATCGGATGTCCTGGGTTTTATCATAAAAAATATATTCATCTTGTCCTGAAGAGCCTCATTCCTCCTTAGGCCTTTGTCTGATCAAATGGCTCAAAAAATAATATAACTGGTTCTCCATACTCCTTATGGCACTTGGAGACTACTAGCTTAGCTTGCATCACAGAGCTGGGCAACAGGCAGGGCAGTCTGTCACTAGGGAGCCCAAGCTCCCATCCTGACTGCATCCTAGAAGAGGAGGAGGTGTGGTCAGAGTTGTCCCAGCTGCCCTGGGCTCTGTGGTCTCCCAGCAGGGCAGACTTCTGGAGGCAGATGGAGGTCCCAGCAGCTTACAGGGCCCTAGGGAGCTCTCTTTGGAAGAGTTCACTATGGCCCAGGCTTTCAGTTTCCCACCAGACCTAGGCAAGCACTAGGCAGATCTAAGCTGCATGGAGGACATACGGGGCTATTTAATGACTTGGGCTCTCCTGCTCGGGTTTACAGGTCTGTTGCCTGCCTAGGCAGGAGTGCCCTATTGGGTCTCAGACTCAACCCTGCCCTTCTTCGCTTGTCCTGAGCACGAAGGCCCAAAATTCAGGTATTTATTGTTTAGCTACATTTTAATTTGGAAACAAATGACAAGAAGAACCATGGCCACAGCCAGCAAACCTGCCTGTCTGCCTTCCCATCCTGTTCACATGGCTGGCTCCTCAACTCCGCCCCCTCCCCACCAAAGGGCAAAGGTCAGACTGCACAAAATGCCAAAGCAGCGTTTTATAAATAAACCCGCGTCCAAACTGAGGCTATAAAACTCTGAAACCCACTCTGATTGAGACATTTGGACTAATTACCAGGGAGCAGCAGTGACGGGCCTCTTCTAATGCTGTTTATTACCGACCCTCCTTATGGAGACTCCCTGGGGTTAGTTTCTGAAATAAAGATTTAATTTGAGGGTAAATCAGAACAACAAAAAATGTAGCTCACTGTAAACAATAGTATCCTCAGCCCAGCTGAGTCCATCAATATGAAAACAGAAGTCCTCCTCATCCTCCGCGAACTGTAAACACGGTAAACGCTATTTATTGTGACTACATGTGTGTGGCCCGGCGTGAGTGAAATGGGGAACATTTTCGTGACTGAGAGACATAAACATCCACCACTGCCTCCATCACTCTTCCCATTTTAAAGTTATAAAATCCAAATATTAATTTTAATAGAAAAGTTAGGAAACCGGAGCCCGCATTGTTCACTGCAGTCATCAGCACGGCACATGGGTCAGGGAGGGATGTCTGCATTCCCAGGAGATTAGAGGGCAAGTGAGGTCCAGACGCGCTCCATGAAATATGACATAGGTCATAAACAGAGGCTTAGGTCGCAGGGATCCCATCCCAGTGCAAGCCCTGCCCAGGGGCTCTGCGGATGAAGGCGTGGTGTGCAGTGAGCCGGTTGTCCCTCATAAGAGCCACTCTGAAGCCTGAAAAAGTGATTCTCTTGTCACTACCTGAGTAGCCATCATGGCTGGGTAGGGGGTCACGGGAGGACCACATGGGTTTGGACTGTTCTAGAGACAGTCCTGACTCTAGACAAGGTCAGGTTCTAGGGTGAGATCAGGAACAAGACATGGCCGGCTTCTCACGAGTTCCCTGGCAAATCACAAGCAAGGGGGTGATATTATATGAACCCACGCGAGCCCGAATGAAAGGATAACAAAGATTTATTAGGGAACACAAAGAATAAAAACAAAGTAGAAGGCCACTGTGATCTTCCATCCTGCCCTGGGGTCAATAGATGCAGTCGTCCGATCTCCAACCACGACCCAAGAGAACAAAAGAGCCCCTCTTCATCCTTATAAGAGAACACGTCCTCACACAGAAGCCATGTCCCAAGGCCGGTACCCCAAAACACAAGGCAGTGGAGAGTGTCTGAACACATGTATCCTCATCCCTCCAGCTGCGAAAGGCCCAGGGTTTCATGGACCCCAGCATTGTGGGGGTCTTTATTACCTTAGAGCAAAGAAGCTGGCACCAGAGAGACTCAGACGGTTGAGGTTCTCAATCCACCATGTGATTAAGTTTAACCTTGACCTCCAGTGTGTCATTCAGCCATCACCAGCCTCCCAGGTGATAGATCATGGTACACCAAGTACCCACAAGGGCAGAAGTTTCAGTGGGAGTAATTTTGTGGTCCCATGCCCAGGACATGTGGCAACAACTGGGACATTTTAGTCATTAATGGTGAGCAAATCTCACGCATCCCACAAGTCAAGGTTGGAGATGTTGCCGACCATCCCAAAAGGGCACAGGACATCTCACAACAGATAGCCCCAGATGGCATCGGTGCCACCCAGAAATGAAACACAGTCACTGATTCACTAACAATCTTCAGTCTGCCATAGGCAAGCAAGTGCCTTTGATGTTATTCTAAATGAACACATGTTCTTGTTATCATTACGTTCCTGAATAGAGGCCATAGTTCTACCATTCAAGAGTTTGCTCCCTCCCACTACACTGAATGAAAACTCGGTGCTTTCCCTGCTCCTACCCCAAGAAACCAATGGACTATCAGTAAAATAGCTTGGATGGCTACAGCAATGTTTAATGGCTATGACAATTTTGAATTAAAGTATCAGCCCACTGAAAGGGAATGAGGGCTCCGGAAAAGGGTGCAAGAGGGTACACAGAGGCGAAGCAGCCAGCTGCTTACCGTGGGCGCTTAGCAGGAAAGGGGGATGTGGGTGGAACGCCACTAACACTACTCTGATCATTTGCTCTGGGTAAGCTAGGCACCAGACTTCACCCAGCAACAGGAAAGCCGTCTGTGTAAAGCTCAACCTTTGCAACGCAGTTTGAGTCGGGCATCTAGCGGTTTAAGGGAATGCTCCCTGAGCACATGTAGCAGTGTCTGTGGAAGGGAGCCTATGCCCTAAGGTGGGGCCTCCGTCCTGATAGAGCTGGAATGTGACCTGCTCAGGGGTCTGATTGCTTTTCCCCATGTCAGATTTTATTGTTGCCATCCATCGGCATTCTCCACCGAACACCAACAGCACCGTTCCGCCGTGCTGAGGCTTTGTTTAAAAAATGTACTTGCACGATTCATTCTTCCCTTGTTTGCATTTATCCACGATCCTTTTTGAGTAAACGAAACGAGCGTTCTCAGGCTTACAAGAGATGAGGCAGATATGGGATATGATAATGTCTAATATATCTGCCGGCTGCAAGAGGAAATGAGTCATTGGGATAACATAAGCAATGATAACTTTGCTGAATATGACTAAGATGTTAAAAATAAGGTGTGTTTACAAGCAAATAAACTTCCTGAAGCCTCTGCTGGTCCCCAGGGAGACGCTAAAGGAACAGACCAGTGTCCACAGCAGCCCATAAATCCCACTGTTTTCCACTCGCCACAAGGGACCATGCTGGCTCACTCTTTGTGGCCTTGTTGCCAGCACATAGCCAAGGCTGTGCCCACCTCTGTGGGATGTTCTTGAGACTCTATAGGACAATCTCATCCCTGATGCCCTTGGTTCTTGCTTTTCTACTAAGCTTTTCTGCTAATTCCTAAAGATCCAAATCCAGACTTTCTCGAGGTACCAGACTTCGTTTATATTCATTAGCATTTAATTCCCCTTTCTGCGTCCTTCTCACAGGATCGTTATTGAATTTCAGGACCGGACCCGCAATCGCTTGCTCATCAGATCCTGATAACTGATTAATGAAAACCTATAAAAGTGCTCTGAACTTGAATGTTTGTGCTTTGTAATGACTAAACATTTCTTCTACCCATAAGACAGCAAGAGCATAGTGACGGTTTTTGCTCTTGAACCCCACAACTGTAGAGGTGACGGTTAAAGGCTTTGGATGGAACAATTTTCTGTGCACCTAGGACTTGGTAGTTTTCTTCCTACAGTGGCTAGCCCTTTGGCTTACAGTATACATTGCCATGGCTTTCTACACACACACACACACACACACACACACACACCTGTAACACAAAGGGTGGAAAATGCGGATAAATACCCAAGACCACCTTGGAGGCAGAGCTCGTGCGTAAAATGTTGCCTGTGAGATCTGGAGAAGCTCTTAGGTAACATTGGCTGACACGTCATAAAGTGGGCTTGACCAGCTGAGGTCTGGATCTGAGGGTGTGAGACACTAGTGGGGAAACCATTGAAGAAACATTTCCTTGTTGTGTGACTTTAAAATCGACGGCATCTTCCATTTGTCCATTATAGTTTAGGGGAAAACTAAAATATCAAGAGCGAGCGAAGCAGAAACCCATCCCTTGGATTCCCATGCAGCCAAGCTTTCCCACAGTTTTGAAGATGCCTCCCTCCCTATATTGAACACCGTAATGGTTGTAACACCAAGAACGTTTTCTGCTTCCTTAACAGTCTCCAGTGAGGCAGCAACTCTCTCTTTCATCTCCAAACGCGTTCAGGAGGAATCAATTTCCACTTGCTTCAGGAAGCAGACTGACGAGGCAGCGGACAATGGAGATGGCTTCCATGCCAGCTGTCACAGAAGACCGTACAAGAGGAAAATGGACTGACCGCATGAAGCGGGCATCGTGGAAGGAATTTGGAGGCTAAAGATTTGCCTGCTCTGGATCATATCTGGTGTCAGAGGAAGCGCTGAAACTCTCTGATTCATCAATGTGGCCTCTGGGGAGGGTCAGCCCACCCTTTTGAACAACTCTTGTGCATCTACAGGCATCAAAAAAAGATCAACTGTGTTTAGTTTCTAGCATCCTTTTACAGCCCTGAACTTCATCAAACACACACACACACACACACACACACACCAAATAAATAAGTACATAAACCAAAATATGCTTTGGGAAAAAAATCCTCTAGATTCAAATAGTAAGGAAGACGGGAATCTCACCACCAAAAAGTAGGCACGGCATGCAGCTGGTGGAACACAAAAAGAGCTTCTCTAGCACAACAGACCTGTGGCATGCTTGAAGAACACAAGGATGGGATCTCTTATCCCATTTTTCCTGCTTCAATGAACACTAGTATCTTCAGCTGAAGCACCTACAGTCGCTCTCTTACCAACTCTGGGGGTGCCTCTCATTCACGAACTTCTGCACAACAGCTGGGTATGGATGGCAGCCTGTGCTCAGAAAGTCCCTGCGGCAGGAGGAAGACTGGTGACCATAACGGGTCCTAAGCCCATTTTTGAAAATCACAGTGTGCTTAGCATCAGTGATAGGAAGAGATCCCAGGAAGAGCTGGGGCAGATAACAACTTATCGAATATGAGACCAGTCTAGATCCACAGTTTTCTTCTCTCTGATAAAATTTATTATTGTTGTTGCTATTATTATTATTACTAGCCACCCTATGTTCTCTTTGAGCTCTCCATGGGTTATCCTGTTTAGTACTGGAACAGCACTACTCCATATGAACATTTCTCCACAAGTGACGGCATTTAAACAGGTAGGGTATAATTAACTAGCCTCTGACTACATAAAGAATAATTTGGGCTTGAGCACAGACTGCCAAACAGGAAAGTTTTCCCTTTTTAAAAGCTCAGAAAACATTTAGTTTTAATATAGTACTGGGGATTCAGGTCAAATCCTCACTTGCACTGGGCAAGTACTCTGCCACTCAGCTGGACTCTACTCCGTGCCTCATTTATTTTATCAATGAACATATATTCTTTGAAATTAGAGCATAATCACATGATTTCCCCCTTTATGTTCCCCCCAACCCCTTCATGTGCTTTCCTTGCACTCCCTCAAATTCATGGCCTCTTTCTCCTTAATTTTTGTTACCTACAAACACACATACACACACTCAACACATATTCTTAAGTATATAGATACAACCCCTCAGCTCATATAATGATACAATTATATATATATATATATATATGTCTTATTCAGTTCCTATAATGATCTTTCTATATATAATATATATATTCTCTATAATATGAATTTGTCACTGACAAACAATAGATAACCAGTTGTGGGCTTTTCCTTGGAGAAAACTATTTCCTCCCCTCTCAATATTCCTTAGGGTTTTTTTTTTTTTCCGTAGGTATGTGTTTGGCTTTTTTGTTGTTGCTTAGGGTGTGTGTGTGTTTATTTGTTTTGTTTGGTATGTTTAATGTGTGTGTGTTTACTTGTTTTGTTTGGTATGTTTGATGTGTGTGTGTGTGTGTGTGTGTATGTAGGGTAGGGTTCATGACGTTTTCTCTATCTGTATCAGCATGTCTGATGGTCTCCTCCTTCTTCAAGTCTTGTCTAGGCAGTCATGTTGTTAAACCTTCATGAATAAAGCTCTTCTGGAGTCTCTAGGATACAGTCTCACAGCACACTTCCTGTTCCTCTGTCTCTTCCAGTCTTCCCGTCCCCTCTTCCCCGCAGTTCCTGAGGCCTAAGTGGAGGAGTTGTGTTGCAAAGGTATCAGCTGGGGCTGGTCTCCATGGACTCACCTCGATTCATTTATGATAGTCTTGGGAAATCTGAAATCTGCCAAACAACGAGGAGAAATCAAAGCTTTGTTTTTCTGAAGAACTGAAGGAAAAAACAGAATTTTGAAAGCTAGAATAAAAACCCTAAACCCCTTTTCTATTTATATCTATTTAATTTAGGTTTATAGTTGTTTTGTCTATGTGTATGTATGTGCGCCAAATGCATGCCTGGTGCTCAAGGAGGGGCTGGATCTGCTGGAACTGGAATTATGGACAGTTGTGAGATGGGAATTGAACCCACGTTTTCTGCACAAACAAGTACTTATTCTTAACCGCTAAGCCATCTCTCCAGCCCTGGTTTTTCTATTTAGAAGGTAACTCTAATGTGTTGTTTCTGCGGACCTAAAGTATTAAAGAAAGCCCCCGAGGGATTAGGATGAAGGGGACAACCCAAACAAGTACCACTGGAGCCTCTAAAAGATGGTTCGGGAGAACATGAGCCTCACGGAGTCACACCAGTGAGCAGAGGCCCCCCAGCAGAGTTTTTCAAAATTCCTTTTGTGTGATTCAAAAAGAACTCAGGGTAACAGCCACACTGGAGATAACAGGTGTGTGTCTAGGGATGTCCTTCCGTGGCCGAACACCTGCGGAACACGTGTGAGACCCTACACTCCATAACCAGCCAACCAACAAATGGGAACAGCTGCAGAGCGTAGAGATTTGTAAAATACAGATGTTCTAAGGAAGCCACGAACACATTTAGAACTGAAGCCGAACGCCAATACTCCGACAGCAGCTTCAAGGGGCGCGAATGGGCACAGTACGGACCACCCGGAACAGGGTCAAAAGCCACAGCGACCAAGGCTACACCTTCCCACTGTACCCACTTTAAAATTCCGCGAACCACATAAAATCAACCTACCAGCAAAGACCTAATGGTTTCTTCAAAGGACCAAAGGTAAGCTCTTCTCGAATTTCTTTGAAACTTTTAAAGCTCTGGAAAAAAATGTCACAAAATCTATAGCTACTGGAGAGTTCAAAGACAAGTGTAACCTAATACTTTTTTATCCATTTGAGTTCTTTCATGAGAGGTGGGGGTAGGAGAGAGAGATTCTCTCCAATATGGAAGAGTTCAGAAGACAAGCTTCAAAGTGCTTTTCCCTTCTCGGGAGTATAACGCTAGGAGTTCAGGGACATACCCCGGTGAAGATGGACAATGTATCAGCCAAGAGAAGGGACCAGCAGCCCTCCCTATGTGGTAACAACCAAGCAGGTCCCAGTCACTATCCAGACGAGGATGTTCTTCACTCTGCTATGCCTGAGTCCCCCTGAGCCGCACACACTCAGGCCCCTAGCGTCTAAGAACTTAATGTCCACCTCTATAGGGTGTAGAGAGAAAGGCCAAAGCTAAAGTCTTCCTTAAGGCATAATGTACACAGCACACAATCTGCTCATTCAAAAGGCTCAATCCCGTAGTGGTTAATGTTATTCACAGAGAAGTGTATTGTCACCATGGCCCATTTCCAGAACATTTTCATTTCCTTCAATGGGAACCCCAATGTGCTCACTCTTTAGTTCCTTCTTCCCAGCTCTCAGCTCCAAGCAGCTGACAGTCTGCATTCTGCGCGTCAGGGCATCTTGTGTTTGCCTCCCTCAGCACAGCGCCTTGAAGCGGTGTGGCACGCATGCTCTCACGCCATCCTTCTGCCGCCGCAGTGCCGTGGACACACTGTATTTTGCTTATGCATTTGCCCATTGCGGGCATTTGGTGTTTTCCATACACAATGAGATTGAGTCTTGAGGAAGTGTTACTGTTTATCAGAGGAGCATCTTGAGAGAAAGTCATCAGATTCCCTTGGTAGACAACCTCACTCAGGTCAGCCCCCGCGGCTGGCGCAGATAACAAGCACAAGAACGAGACTGAGGTGCAAGGTCAGTGCGGCTGTTCGCAGGGTAGATAACAACACTTCCGGTTTTATGTACTGCTACACCGAAAACAGTCTACCTTCGAGATTCTCCCGGAGACAAAAGGCAGACAAAAGACAGAGTGAGCTCTGTCGTACCTGGTATGAAAACACAAGCTTTCTCCCATACCGTCACTGACCCATTGGGGGCACAAATGAACGCCAGGCAAGCGTTCCATCTCATCGAGCACCGTTTCTTTTAGAACTAACCGAATACAGAAAAGTCTAGCCAGCTACCCGAAGCTATAAAGTGATACAGAAAATACAGGTACATGTTCAGACACACACCACTTCTTCGGGTCCTTGTCATGGGAGCCACACCCATCCATATGTAATATTTGAAATTTCCATCACCTTCCAGGACACTGTCCTTCACCAGATCGTAGAAAGCAGCTCAGCTCTTCCACCAGTCGGTCTGACACACAGAATCCATATCATTGTCAAGGAAAATGCCCTAATTGCTGTCGTGGTTATGGTTTTCTTAGCCTTTGAGCTTGTGGAATTGTCTTGAGGTTTTACTAGATTCCTATGGTCTGTATTTTGTTTTGAAACACTCCGCCAAGGCTTCTGAGTGGCGTGCACCCCCACCATATTTCTGTGAAGCCTGTTGTTGACACGGTGTAGTTTTGCATAGTGCAGAGACCTTAGACATAGGTATGTTGAATCCTAGCAGAACTCAACTTTACATGAACCTACCTCCCAGAGACCAGGAGGAAATGGCTGCTAAGAGAAGTTAGCCCAAGTCAGAACTTGGACTGAACCTGGGAACTGCTTCCTACTGTTTTCTTTCTTAATGCTTTTGCAAAATTATATCGATTTTAGGGATGGAAAAAGGAGGAAAGCTCTACCTGCCAAGTACCGTGACAAAGTGAAAAAGAACTTATTCCTGAGACATGCTGTTTCCCTGGATGTTTGATTCTGATGAACCTGTGCACTGTAACTGGGCAGAGAAGGAGACGAAGACATCAGTTTCAAGCAAAGCAAGAATCCTCTTGCCTCTCTAGCAGATAAAGACCTCTTCAGGGAGATCGGATGCCGAAGATCGAGAAGGGCACTTTGCATGAGGGAAAAGGTTTAATCAAAACTGGATGCAAGAATGGAAAATAAGCTACACAGACAGACAGCTGGATGAATGGTGTGTAGGGACAGACATACGGAAATTAGTGGTTAGTGGTTCGTGTCTGGGTGTACATTTTAGGTCAACACCAGCCAGCATGTCAGTCCTGACCAAGCCAAGGGTACAGGGAAGAGCCGTTCTGAGCCAACAGGAAACCCACAGAGTTTTTGTTTCTCGTTGTGCACCAGGGCCTTCTCATTATCGCTGCTATCTCTGCGCTGTAAAATAGTTTATCAGTTGCTCCACTTTGTGGCATTTTGTCTAAAGCTCTTTACTGTCATAAATGCACTCAGCCCGTCTGCCAACGCGAAATAATAAATAATTATTATGTGAGTGACTGATTTACTTTGAAAAAAACATGAAAGGCCTCCAAACCTGGAGTTTCCTGCTCCACATAATGCGCACGAAGGAAATGAGCGCCAGTAATCACTGTCAACAGTCTCTTGTAACTAAGAATTGAATCATTTATCTGTCCCGCACATGTAAATTATCATCGGTGCACTCCCCAGGAATGCCTGATGGCAATTTGTGTTATAAAATAATAAGATATGAAGGCTTAATAGAAATCACTCCTTGTTGCTTTCCTTGGGAACGCTGGACTTTTGACGTTGGCAAGAATCACAGGTCCCGAACATTCTGGCACACCAGGCAGCTGTTTATCACAGACGCCTTTGTTTATATATCTTTCCCTTTACTTTCTCCAACCCAACTAAGAGCAAAGAGTTTACTCATTATATTTCCCAGATGACCTTTCCCTCCTCGCCTCAAGGATACTTTCCTTTAGGACCAGCAAAGATAATGCCAAGAGCAAATGAGTTCGAGGCATGAGTAATTGTAAATGTTCTGACATCCTCTGGAAATATTATCGGAGCCCCGAGTTGCTGTATATCCATCATGTCTTCCAGTCTGACTTTAAACACTCAACAGCCGACGAAGTGTTCCAGTTCTCTTCGTTTACTTGACCTTGAAGCTTATATCGACTTTTGGACACCCCGAAGAAAAAGCCTGTAGGAAAGAAATACGCACATGTGTGGAAGCCCTTAGTGTGAGATGTGGCTGAGTCGCTTAGTCCTTGTGCTTAGTTAGTTTTTGTGGCTGAATATTCTGTGCGGAGGAGCAAAGAATATGTATTGCCCAGAACAAAAGGGACTTTGCACTTTGAATCATTGGAAGGTTTCTTTAACAAGCCCAAAATGCCAGCCAGAGTCCAAGCGGTAGCCACTGAAGCTGTAGGACAGTAATCTGGAGGATGAAGGAGGCTGGGCACTTAGAGAGTGAAGATGCTCAAAGCAGTCTGGGTGTTGCTCTTAGAGACCATGTACTGGACCAGAAAACTCAAGGAGCTTTAGGATGAAGTTCCTGCCCTTGAGAGATGCAATCGGATAGGTGAAATGTGTTGGTCCACAAGCAGTTTTTACAGTGTAGCAATGAGGCTGACAAACAGCTTCACCATCCCCAGGACTGGACAGATGCTCAAGTGTGAGACCATGCAAGCCTGACTGCTGGAGTTTGGATTCCTAGAAAGCACATTGAAAGGTCTTATGCAATGGTGTGTGTCTGCAATGCCAGCACCCGAATGCTGCGTGAAGGAAGACGGAAAGTCACCAGACGCTTGAGGCCAGACAAACTGAAGTACACAGAACATCAGCAGAGACAAGAGAGACCCTGCCTCATCAAAGTGGAAGGCAAGAACCAATTCTTGATCTTTACCCTCTGACCTCTATACTCAGGTCATGGCATATGTAAGAGAGCACATGCATTCCACCTTGGGAGTGTACACACACACACACACACACACACACACACAGCCAAACCATGCAAATTAAATAAGTAAAATAAAGTAAACCTTGCATATGCATGCTGCCACAAGTGTACACATACACAAAAGTTAAATTTTGTTAAGTTTGTACACATGCAAAAAATGTTTCCAAAGATAATATCTATGGAACTTTTTTTAATTGACCATAGGATGGACACAACTTAACAATCTTTTATCTAATATACTAAAGCATACTACAGAACATGGTGTTATGTTCAAAAGAAATTTGTTCATCTATACTAGGCATGTTTCACCACACCCTCCGCTCAGGTATTGCCCTATTAAAACATTTGCTCTGCTTCTATTTTCTTTTTTACATTTTTAAATTAATTCTTTCACACATTCTTATAATGTATTTGTTATCAAATTCATCCCTTCTCCGATTGCTTCCAGATCCATTCCCAGATCCTCCTACTCAGCCAACTTGATATTCCTTTTTGGTGGTGTTGTTCTGACCCATTGAGTCCAATTTATGCTGCCCCAGAACTCTTGGGCTTAGGGTTGCCTTAGAGCGTGGTCAATCTGCCAAAGATTGCATGCTTCAAGAAAACCAACCCTCCTTCTCTCAGCAGCTACCACATTCCAATACCTTCGTATTGATGCCCACCCTCACTGTTCCCTTGCTGGGAGTTTATCTGGCTTGAGGTTGGGCATGTGGCTAGGAAGAGGTGTGAGCCCATGTGTGCGATTGACCTGTTGTGCCTGGAAAGTGACATCACTGCAGTCACCCACGGCCTCGGGCTCTCAGTCAGTCTCTCTGCCCTCTCTTCCGCCCCTCTTTTTGAGCTTTGGGAGGGTGTGTGTGTGTGTGTGTGTGTGTGTGTGTGTGAGAGAGAGAGAGAGAGAGAGAGAGAGAGAGAGAGATAGACATGGGCTTCCCATTTACGACAGAGGATGCTGTAGTTTCTCCTTCTCTGCCCTTTGTCCAGTTGTGGGTGTACTGTGTGAACCGCTATACATTGCAAGGAGAAGCTTTGCTAATAAGGGCTGGAAGATGCATTCATTAGTCTATGGCTGTGGTGATCAGTCATTAGGAGCTGTTCTAGCAATGTGTCCAGTTAGCAGAATTCTACCTCATTAGTTTCTTTTTCTTCCATTGTACTTGGTACACTCATCGTAAGACATACCATCGAATATACCGTAGGATATGCATTTTGCCGTGCTTTGATTTTCTGATCAAAATTGGCCAGAATTGTTAACGCATCATTAAAATGAGTTGACTAAATCAATTAGAATCATTATTTGCCTGTCTTGTGCTGCATGTTATTGGATGTTAACAGGGGGTTGGTGTGAAGAAGTTACTAATAGTCTAATTTGGATGAATGAATGGACGCATGCAGAATTACCCAAATGATATAATTTCAATATTTATTTGATGTGACAAAAGATGTATATGAAGGACCTTCTTTGGTGGAGCGAGTGCCACAGCTGGGCAGGTTCCACAGAGGACATGAAGAAAGAATGGCTAGAGACTGAGAAAATTTGTCTTCTTTGGGATATACCAAGGTATATGGGGTTCTAAGTGCGAGGGGACTTAGCTGATGGGGGGAGAGTCTTCTGTTTTGTGTTAATTTCATTGGTTAAATAAAAAGACTGCCTTGGCACTTTAATAGGACATAAAATTAGGTAGGCGGAGTAAACAGAACAGAATGCTGGGAGAAAGAAGCTGAGTCAGGGAGTCGCCATGGTTCTCCCACTCCAGACAGACGCAGGTTAAGATCTTTCCTGGTAAGCGCACCTCATGGTGCTACATAGATTATTAGAAATGGGTTAAGAGGCTAAAACTAATGGGCCAGGCAATGTTTAAAAGAACACAGTTTCCATATAATTATTTCGGGGCATAAGCTAGCCATGCAGGTGGCCAGGTGCCGGGGATGCAGCCCGCCGCTCCCTATCCCAACAGAGTGGTACCCAACGTCACCAATTAAATCCACTTAAAAACCTGAGAAGGCTTAAAAATAAGGGAGAGAAAGTTTAACACAGATTTTTGCTGTTTGTTGGTGGCGTGCTGAAGAGAGATTTCCTGATTCAGCAACAGCAGCAGAAAAAACGCTGTGTCATTTTAAAGCTCAGCTTCTTGGGGCTGTGCTGCTCTGGCTTTAAAGCATTTCAACGGCTTTTACAGGACTGGATGTTTGTGCTCCCACTTGGGATCGGAAGGAGAGTGTTCTAAGACCATGCTGATGGCTCAGCGCTCCCCGCCTATACCTGGGCAGACGGAAGAGCATGGTGGATTCCTGCCACCATAGAGACATGTTTTCAGACTGCGCAGTTCTCTGCGTGTCAGATTTGGCTGTAACTTGGATGAAAGGAGTTTCTGTGCTGCACACTCGGTCTCAGAATTAAACTGCTGAATGCAGCTTCAATGTGGACTTGCTGTGTGCCTGGAACTGTGTGTGGCTCAGGGGCACCAAATGGATCTGAGGCAGGAGTGGCTCAGCTCCACTATGCTGAACTGTGCTGGTCTCAGGCAGGAACTACCATAATTACCATAATAATAGCGCAGTTAAGGTTTGGACTGGGCAAGAAACAGGCTGTATCTTATTACCATATTACCTCTACATGGCACAACTTAAGTTTTTAAGAACTGCTTAACATTTTAAGAAATGCTCCTGGATAGTAAAAAAAAAAAAAAAAAAAAAAGACAGATTCACAATAAAACAGATTTCAGACATAAAAGACCACTAAATGAATCACAATGTTGGATGAGTGTACATAGGCTTGAGAGAAAAAAAATAGAGAGAATAAAGTTAATGCCCATAAAAAAAGGGTAAAGTCTTTAAAGAGACAGAGTACAGATAGTTATAGATTAAAAGAAATAAAAAAAATAAGCCATGTAAAAATGGAAAATTCACAGAGAATCTAGATTATGTACATTGTGTTTTCTTTAAAATTTTTGACTGTGAAGGAGCTAAGTACAGAGAGACATTTCATTATATGGGCTGCCAAGTGAAACCAGAATGGATATCATGAGGGTATGACTTCAGAATTTGGGTCTAAGGATATGATGCTTTGGAAAGGGTCTTCTTTTGTTTTCACAGAGGATGAGACCCTGTGGATTTCTTCTATTCCAATATGGTATGATAGACCTCGCCCTCCTGAAAGGTTGCTGTAAATACCCTCAAAAAATTACTTTGCTCAACTGCCAACTGAGATGAACCTAGCAGACAGGTTATCCCATAAAAGACCTGAATAACAGTGCCCCCATTCAGCAGAAAGCAGTTTAAAGAGAAAAAAACTGCGTCCATGTTCCCAAACATTGTTTATAAATGTTCTTTTACATTTAAAGGGAAATATGATATAGATATAAATAATTTACATTGGTATGGATTTTAAGGTCAATTTTGTTATATGTATATGGATTTCTGATATTAATTAAGGTATTGTGATTGTGTAGTTCATTTAAAATATAATAATGTATAATTAGAAAATATAGGATGCTAATGGATAATCATCGATGATAGTAAAGCTTGTAGTCATGTTAGTTAGATTTTCTAAATATATAGAGATATATTTCAGTTAGATAGGCATTCTCCATATCTTTCAAAGACTGTCAAATATGACATTTTAAATGTTTTAATAACTTAGGGCTTTTCATGAAAATGAGACACGTCTGCTCCTGTCAGCACCAATCTACTTCAAGAGGAAGATGGGCATCAAAGAGGCTCGTTATGGAGTTTGATAGCCATTTGGGAAAGAAACTGCTCTTGCCTGGACTGATGCATAAACTGGACACAAAAAACCCGCAGAGAGAGGACTGCTAAACTTGCCTAAAGGTGAGATGGTCTTTCGGGGTTCCTGATTCATGAGAGTCTGCGAGACATTGTGCGGGACACAGCAGAAAGTGACTAAACTGTCTTTAAAATTTCCTGCTTCATGAAAACATCTCTGGATACTATGGGCCTGAAGGCTGAAGATGGATGCCCCAGTGGTACAGAGGAACTTTGGGTGACTGTCCAGGCAGCGAGATGTCTCTGTCATTTCTAGAGCTTTGGATTTCTTGTTTGCTTAGGTAATATTGTATTCTTCTGGAGTCTTTGATGGAGTTAAAAAAATAGATAGTTATAGCTATAGTTTTCCATTGTTATGATAAAAGATAAAATAGATATAAATATTATAATTCTTACTTGATAACTGTTTTGTTATATGTAATCTTACTATGTTAAAGTTAAAGCCTTTCTTTTTTGTTTAAACAGAAAAAGGGGAATTGATGGGGGGAGAGTCTTCTGTTTTGTGTTAATTTCATTGGTTAAATAAAGAGACTGCCTTGGCACTTTAATAGGACATAAAATTAGGTAGGCGGAGTAAACAGAACAGAATGCTGGGAGAAAGAAGCTGAGTCAGGGAGTCGCCATGGTTCTCCCACTCCAGACAGACGCAGGTTAAGATCTTTCCTGGTAAGCGCACCTCATGGTGCTACATAGATTATTAGAAATGGGTTAAGAGGCTAAAACTAATGGGCCAGGCAATGTTTAAAAGAACACAGTTTCCATATAATTATTTCGGGGCATAAGCTAGCCATGCAGGCGGCCAGGTGCCGGGGACGCAGCCCGCCGCTCCCTATAGCAACACTTAGCTGTGACCCAAGTCCTTCAGGAATCTTTAAAATATTTTACCTTTTAAGACTGTTTTTAGGACTTATGATTAAACCTGTCAGGTGGCATAGTATGAAGCACTGCAAAGGAAGAAGAATGCGGTAGCAAGATACCAAAGAGCATAAGGGTACCCCTTTTTTGGGATGTCAGGAGGGTACCCCTTCTTTTGGATGTCACAGTATGACTTCGAGTTAGATTGCTTAGGGGTTATTAGAGATCTCAGGAAAAGTGTAGAACCTTGTTCAGACCAAAGGAGGTATACGATGAGGTGATGATAAGAGAGTTTGCATTTGGAGACGAACCCACTATAGACCTAAGAATATTCCAGAGGAAACATCTAGTGGGCATCTTCCTATTAAAATCCATGCTCTGGAGTCAAGTATGAGGCAACTAAGTGGAGTGTTGCATAGAAGCTGAAGGGAAGAGAAAAGTTCAGCAGACCTGGGATTGGGTACGTGGTTTGGTGCAAGGAAATAGAACATGGCTTTCATTGCATGGTAACGTCTATCTGTCAAATCCTGAAAGCATTCACACGGCTGCTTCTCCCCTGCAGGGCTCTGTGCTCCTCCTGGGCTCCCACGAGACTGTGTGTCTGCAGACTGGGAGCAGCAGCTGTAACAGCCACTGAGGTCCACATTCAAGTGTTCACAAGGGCCAAGTGACACGGGCACAAGCAGGGATAAGGAAAACACTCTGGACCAGTTCCCCTAAAGCACATACCCTTTCCGTGCCCCCTGAAGTGGCATTCTGTCTTGACTTTTCACTATTTTAGCGACTTGTTCATAGTGAATGATTTCTTCACTTTAGAAAAGTCAAGAGTACCCGCACCACGGCGAAATCTCTTTACTATGGTTTCCACTACGGTTTCTAAAAGATCTACACCCAGCCACCAGAGGCAGTTTCTAGGCAACTCCATCTCGTAAGCAGGCAAGGTTATTGACTCTGTGTTTCTAGATCTTCCGAGTGAAAACTCAAGGTGGCATTAAGAAGCTGGGACATTAAAAATACTGGCAGCCAGGTGAGGTTTACCAGCGGTCTGAAAAGCCTAGCTCAGCATACCCCATATTAGCTGTATAGTCCGTCATATTTTATGATCACATTTAATGGATGAAAACATCTGCCAAAGTTGGACATTTCATTTACGGCAAAATTCTCCAAACGCTAACACCAGTGGGGAGCTTCATAGGATGCAGCTATGAAAAGCCCTCCAGGCTGCAGTGGTGTTTTCTCCACAAGCCCAGAGACTAACCCAAGAGGTCAGCCATCACTCCTGCCCAACTTTGTTCATGAGGCCCTGGAAAAGTCGGTAAGTCTAGAACAAGAACTAGAGAGCATTCAAATTGGAAAGAAAAATAAAATCTATCCCTATTCAATAGATAATATGATACTCTACATCAGTGGTCCTTAACCTGTCGATAGGGACCCCTTTGGGGGACACATATCAGATCTCCTGCATAGCAGATATTCACATTAGGCTTCATAACAGTAGCAAATTACAGTTATGAAGTAGCAACAAAATAATGTTATGGTTGGGATCCTCACCACATGAGGGACTGTATGAAAGGGTCACAGCATTAGGAAGGTTGAGGACCACTGCTCTGCATGGAAAATCACAAGAGATCTATAAGAAAGGTTCAAGAATTAACAAGCAAACATTCTCAGCAAGGTTGCAGGGGGAAAAAAGATCAATATGCAAAAATCAATTGTGTTCCTGTATACTAGCAGGAATAAGTACAAATGAAATGTTAAAAACATTATCATTCAATATCTCTCCCAAAGGAGTCATGGCCACCAACTGGAGGCCATGTGTATAGACTCTCTATGCTACGATCTCTGGATCAACTCAGAAAGATCCAAATGCTGGGCCCGGAGAAGTGGCTCAGTGCTGAAGAGCATATACTGCTCTCAAAGATAACAGACTTCACTGTCTTGAGTCAGCTCGTGACCATCTATAACTCCAGCCCTAGGGAATTCTGCCTCTGGCCTCTGTGAGTGAGTGCACTCATCTGTAAATCCCCACAGACACACATACATGCACACACAAAATAAATAAAAAGAATAAAATAGAGTATTTTTAATAAAAGAAGACGCTCCCCCAAACGAACTCATGAACTACATGCAGGAAACTGCATTTTATAGTTAAGACATAGGGACCTATTATCTCCACACTGACAGACCAGTCAACATCTCAATGAGATTTCTGGCACACATACTATCCCCACCACACACACCCATAGCAGATTCCAAAGCACGTAAGGGAAGATTAGTGAGCTACAATAGTTGAGACAACTTTTAAGAAACACAGACTTGGAGGACCCACTATCCAGTTTCAACACATGGTGACATTGGAAAAGAGAGACACAAAGGCCAGTAGAGGACCAAATTTCCACTGACAGTGCACATAGGTAGCACCAAGTAACTGAATTTGTGATAAAAATTCAATCACTCAACCAATGCTGCTGGAAAAAGAATATCCAAGTACTAAAAACATCATAAAAATCCCCCTCTACATCTCACACAAACACAGGCATTTGCAATGGATTAGAGATCCACATAGAAACACAAACAGATATAACCTAATAAGGATCTAGGACTTGGAAACCTGGGGCCAGATGAACTTCAAGGTTGGAAGAGTTGCATGGTGATAAGGTCTCTTAGGTGGAACGTGTGTCTAAACACATAACCCACTGATTCTCGACCTTCTACCTAAGTGGAGAAGTTGAACGTAATTTCACACACTATCGTGGGGGTGTGTTCCTCTTAGCTGCAACTCTTCCCAAGATACTCTCAGTGGGAATGGCCCTTTGTGTGTTAAAACTCTCAAGTCTGCAACATTCCAGGTTAAGCACATTGAACCTATACTATGGAGCTCTTACAGGAAAGCACAGATTGGACTCTCCCTGACTTTGTTTTAGGGACAGCCTCTTTAGCTTAGACATCAAACGCACAGTACATGAAAGAAAAAAAAATAGGTTAATTGAAAAGAAATATTAAACTGGATTAAAATAAAAGACATTTTCTCTGAGAACAATGCAATGAAGAGAGAACCTGGCAGGTTACAGACCAGCAACAAATATTTATAAAGTATACATGCCCCAATGACGTGTGTCCAAGGTATACAAAATAATTAGAAAATAAAGTAAAGAAATAACAACCCTGCTTTAAAAATAGGCAAAAGAGTGAAACAAATACTTCCCTGTGACTCAGAAAGATGCTCAATGCCATTTGTCATTAGGGAAATACAAGTGAGAATCTGATGTGTGATTCCCCTCAGAATGCTGTGAATATCATTGGTTAATAAAGGAACTGCTTTAGGCCTATAGCAGAGCTATAGGGGAACAGAGTTAGGCAGGGAAAACTAAGCTGAATGCTGGGAGAAAAGAGGCAGAGTCAGGGAGGAGCCATGTAGCCCCGCTGGAGACAGATGCCAGAACTTTAGCTGGTAAGCCATTGCCTCATGGCGATACACAGATTAATAGAAGTGGTTTAAATTAATATAAGAGTTAGTCAATAAGAAGCTAGAGCTAATGGGCCAAGCAGTGATCTAATTAATACAGTTTCTGTGTGATTATGTCAGAGCTGAGCAGCAGGGAACCAACAAGCCGCCTCCTCCTACAAGAATTATAAGTATACTGGTGAGCAAAGGGATCAAGACCATAATGCGGAAACTCCCAGAGACAGCTACCCAGGCTAGTGGGAACTCACTGACCCTGGACTGACAGCTGAGGAATCTTCATAGGACTGAACTAGGCCCCCTGAATGTGGGTGACAGTTCTGTGGATTGGGCAGTCTGTGAGGCCTCTGGTAATGGGGCCGGGATTTATCCGTAGTGCTTAAATTGGCATTCTGACCCATTCCCTTTGGAGGGAAGTGCTCAGCCTCGATACAGGAGTCCTGCCTCAACTTGATATGCCAGACTTTGTTGACTCCCCATAAGAGGCCTTACCCTTTCTGAAGAGTGGATGGGGAGTTGGGTGGCCGGAAAGGAGATTAGTGTAGTATGAGCGGCACCCGGCTAGCTTTAGCCGAAATAATTACACGGAAACTGTATTCTTTTGAACACTGCCTGGCCAATTAGTTCCAGCCTCTTATTGGCTAGCTCTTACATATTGATCTAACCCATTTCTAATATTCTGTGTAGCACCACGAGCTGGCTTACCAGGGAAGATCTTAACCTGTGTCTGTCTGGAGTGGGAGAATCATGGCGACCGACTGACTTGGCTTCTTTCTCCCAGCATTCTGTCTGTCTACTCCACCTACCTAATTTTCTGTCCTATCAGGGCCAAGGCAGTCTCTTTATTTAACCAATGAAATTAACACAAAACAGAAGACTCTCCCCCATCAGATTGGTGTGTAAAATGAAAAAAGAAAATTTATAAAAGTATACTGAAAAGATATTGGAATGATTATGATTATTTTAAATAACAGCATCAAAATTACAGGAGGGTAAAGAGAGGAGTTTCCACGTGTTGCTGGGGAAAATGCACAATGGCCTATTTGCTCTGGAAAACACTTGTGTGGTCCCCACAGTGGTTTGAGGAGAAATGCCCCCTTCATAGGCTAGTGCACTTGAACACAAATCCTCAGTTGGAGATGCTGTTTGGGGAAGAGGTGCAGCCTTACTGGAGAAGGAATGTCATTGGAGGCAGCCTGGAGGCCTTATAGCTTGACCTCCCCTCCTGCTTTATCTCTTTCTGCTTCCTGTGTGAAAGATACGTGATCAGCCATCTTTGGACTCCTGTTTGTATGCTGCCTGCTGCTATGCTGTGTCCTGCTTTGGTGGACTCTATCCTTCATGGAATTGTGGAGCAAAATGAACACGGTCTCTTCTTAGTGCTTCTGATCACTGTGTTTAATTAGAGAAACAGAAAAGTGGCCAGTACAGCACCTTACAAAGTTAAATGCACACTCACTACATCTCCCAGCAATCCTGTTTCTAGGTATTTATGCAAAAAAAAAAACAGAACAAATGACTGCAAAAACTATTGAAATGTTTATTATTTATTTGTAATTAATATCTTACTCCACCCTTGCTGCCCTAGTGGTAATCCTAAACAACGGACATAACTTCCTCATGTTCTGGAGGTTGGAAGTCCGAGTTCAGCTCATATCAGTATGGTGTCTTTGAGGGGCCTCTGCTTGCTTGCTCCTTGACAAGAGAAGAGAACAAAAGGAGCAAACTCTGCCTTGAGCTTCCTTCACAAACCTCTCAGCCCGCATGTGGAGGAGGCATCAAAGGCCAGGCACATTCAAAGTCTCCAACTCTTAATACTAGGACATTGGTTAACAGCTGAACTTGGGGGCTGATGTATTTGAACTATAGCAATCATTTAAATAGCCTAGAATGGTCTGGTTCATTGCTCAGTGGCAGAGTTCTTGCCTACCATGTTCTGAATGCCTTGGTCTCTCCTGCTTAAATAAATAAATAAATAAATAAATAAATAAATAAATAAATAGGAAATGGCCCCAAATAAGTTTTAGTGAATGAACAAATTAACTATGCAACACTGGTGTAATAGAATACTATAGAGCAATAAAAAATATGCAACGCCCCATTCATACTAAATATACATATACACACACTTCAGTGTATGGGGGGTGTTGATGTGAATGTGTGGAGTGCGTGGGATGTGTGGGGTGCGTGGGATGTGTGGGTATGTTGGTGTGTGTGTGGGGGTTGTGTGGGGTGTGTGGATGTGTATGGATATGTGGCTGTGTGGGCTGTGTGGATGCTTGTGTGGGTGTGGTGTGTGGGGTGTGTGGGGGATGGTGTGTGGGGGTATATGGGTGTGGAAGTGTGGGTAGATAAGTACGTGTGTATGTGTGTGCCCATAGGCTACTTTTTTGTTTTTCTGATAGCTAGGAAAAGGCAAAACATAGTAAGACGGGTCTTACTCATAGTTTGAGGGTTTAGGAAGAGTGGGAGTTAGGAGCTGAGGGATTTTAATACAAAGAGGAACCACAGGAATCCACTGGAACTTCACATCTGTGTGTTCTACCTGCGCTACTTACCTGGAGTCTATGCATGTGTCAAAGCTCACAGAACTATACACCAAAAGGATGGATTAAGTAAGTTTACATAAACTTACAATACTAACTTTTAAAATTTTAGAAGAAATACTGAATCAAATCGAGACAGAAAATAAATCAGTCTGATGTGGGCAAACAGACTGTACCTAAGACTTTGTTTGACCCAATTTCTTCAAATGAAGCCCAGAGAGGGAAAAGAAATTTGCTAGAATCACATAGCTACTCTACTGGGGGAAGTCAGCCCTCTAACTTCTGGACCACCATGGGATTTTCCACATGCAAGTTGCGTGTGAAGCTGTGCCCTAGTATACCTAAAGGAAACCTGAAAGCCTTACCACTCGGGTGCAGATTATTGAGGAAGAGAAAAGAAGGCAAGAAATTAGCCCCATGATAGAAGGGCAAACTCCTTAATGCTCAGTGTTTGCGAGGAGCATATTAGAAATATAACTTCAGCAAACTGTTCCACTGTTAGAATGGGGACAACAGATAGAGCATGATTTAACTGTTGAAATAATTGTGTCAAAAAAATTAGCAACGTTCGAGGGAAGGCTGTGGGCCCTGATGGTCCCCAGTAGACCCTTGTCCACGCAGGGCTGCTATTGATTTTGAAACAACCTCACACATGATAAATGAGAATGCGCTTCGGAGAGGATTCGGTCACAAGAGCCCCCAGATCAATCAGCTTGTCAACAGGCAGACGAAATTCAATTTTTATTCTTAGTAACTCTTATTTGGTGGCAGACCATCGTTTCTGAGGAAATTGCTTCACGAAGGCCGAGGGGCAGGCATGAGAACATGGAGAAAGATAATCTTTTCAAAGCATGCTCCCAGCGAAGTCTCGGGCCTTCGGAAAAGGCGGAGGGAACTGTGGCTTGGTGACAGTGGTAACCACAGCCTACCTTCTTTGCCCAACAGAACAAATCAGGGCTTTTCCTCAGTTGAATTAGGCCCCAGGCATTTTAGCTGAAACTGGACAACCCAAGACGAAGCTTAGAGGACTTCAACTCTGCCATCTTACAACATACAAAACCCACAACTTCAACTGTAGGGGGTTTTGGAAGGCTGTGTGTCATGTTGTTGAACCATGTAACTTTTGCCTTCCTTTGCTACTTGTTAAAAAAATGAGGCATTTTTTTTCTCTTTTATAACTCTTCAAAAACCACCTAAGTCCAAAGGCTTAGGGGTCCTGATTCCGGGGGCAGAGACTGTCTGCCATTTTCCTTCCACTGCCGCATGTGACTGAGACTTCCGTGTAAGGAGCTCCCCTCAGAGGGCACAGCGGCCCTCTCATGTTCTCAGAGTCTGGTACCGTGCACAGTCCCAAAGCAAATGGGAGCATTAACTGAGAAACTGCATGTGTCCAAAGCGACACACGGCTGATGTTGAAGAAGAACACTGTGTTGTCGGCACGCCACAGGAACCCAATGCAATGCTGGAATGCTGAGCAGGCTCCAGGGGGAGGTCACGCCAATGCCACCTGTGGGGTTGGGCGGGGAGTCAGAAGGCAAAGGTGAGGTAAGAAGGAAAGTATTGCTGAGGATTAGCCATTTTCTTTGAGTCTTGCATGATCACAGCCACCATGAAAACACAGCTGGGACTTCATTGCTAAGGTAAAACATGAAATAAACAATATCGTGACCTCCAGGTCTGAGGTAACGGTAACTGGGCTCCTAGGTAGAAAAAGGCATATCCCCGCCGTTTGGATCTCTTGGCCTTAATTGCGAGTGCCTTGTGGTCCCAAGAGGTGCTAGAGCAGGCGGGCCATAAAGGACTAACAGGAAGCTGGATGCCATTGATGCGGGCCTTGTGAGCTCCTCCTCTCTGTTGAGAAGGGAGGTTTCAGTGATGCAGCATGCAATGCAATGTACTGTGCAACAGTACAGTTCATGAGTCGGGCAAGGGCCTGGGGATTGAAACACACACACACACACACAGTCAAGAATGTTCCAAGAATGCCCTATTTATTACTTTCCAGCACAGTTTATATAGGGTCTCCTTGACTAATGGCCACGCCCTAACACTCAGCTGCAAGCCCACCACTCCCCTGCCATCAGGAACTCCTGATGAGGACCTCCTGCTCAGAGCAGCTGCAAGCATAGGAAAGTAAGTTGTTTACTCCGGCAGGCAGGGGGTCACAGGAAATTCAGGGTCTGGGGCTCCACAGTCCTCAACACAGCAGCCTTGGAGTCACTCACCATCCTGCAGGTAACACCCCACTCATACTCCTGTGGGTAACCCCAATCGGTTGCAGGCTGGACTTGGATGGAATGGTTTCTTTAGTCTGACCATGTCCAACCTGGGAGGAATAGACACTTGTTCTTACCTTCCCAACAAAAGTTACTCAGAGCGTGTGGTGACTCCAGACAAAACAGTTACAGAAAGGTGTTGGGATGCGCACTGGCACACACCTGACAGGGTATGCAAAGGAAGGTCCGCATGCTTAGTTAGGAATTAGAAAACAAGAGGGAAATGCTTCAAACCAGTGAGCAGGTGTGCCTGTACCATCTGTCATGTCCAGACGCCTCTTCCAGCCAGGCCCCTGTAGGTAAAAGACCAAGTTGGAGACAGAGCTTTCCTGAGCCATCTCTTTCACTCAGACAAACAAGATTAGAAGAAGCAGGGGCCAGAGAGGGGGTTCTCTCAGACTCTTGGTACTGCCAGAACAAAGTCACATACTGGTTAATACACAGGGCATAGAAATTAATTCTTGCCGGGCAGTGGTGGCACATGCCTTTAATTCCAGCACCCGGAAGGCAAATCCAGGTGGATCTCTGTGAGTTTAAGCCAACTTGGTCTACAGAGCAAGTTCCAGGGCAGGCTCCAAAGCTACACAGAGAAGCCCTGTGTTGAAAAAGAAAACAAAACAAAATTTTTTATGGGTTGGGCCGATGCCACCGATCAGGCTTGGACAGGGTTAATATCTGAGGAGGGCTCGGATGTGGCTGCATCCTCTCAAGGGGACGAAGGCAGTGACCACACATGACAGAAGAGCGGAAGATCAAAGGGGGCTAAAACAGCTTTAGCCAGGCCTCTTATAAGTCTCCATCCATCACGAGTCAGAGAGGCTTGGTCTGAGTGTGAAATCACACCTCCCCTCGGGCATTTGCTCTGGTCCCATCCTGTCACAGTTTGGAGGATTATAGAAACCTAAGGCTCTGAGAGACTTAGCTGGAAAGTAGGTTGCTGAGGGAATATCACTGAACTCTTCCCATTTCCCCTCCCTTCTACTATAGCTTGAGGTGGACATCCTCTTCCTACACCTGTACCGTGAGGTGGACATCCTCCCCTGCTCTTGTACCATGAGGTGGGCATCCTCCTTTCCTGTACTGTCAGGTGGACAACCTGCCTCTCCTCCTGTATCATGAGATGAACATATCCTGCTCCTGTACCATGAGGTGGGCATCCTCCCACTGCTCCTGGACCATGAGGTGAACACCCTCCTGCACCTCTTCCATGAGATGAGCATCCTCCTGCTCCTATACCGTGAGGTGGACACTCTCCCTGCCTCCTATACCGTGAGGTGGACACTCTCCCTGCCTCCTATACTGTGAGGTGGACACTCTCCCTGCCTCCTATACCGTGAGGTGGACATCCTCGCCATTCTCATGTTTCAGTCTCTTTGGTGTCCTGCTTTAGCTCTAACGACAGTAATGGAGCTAAATACTTTTAGGCTGAATCCTCTGATCTAGTGAGCCAAGATAAACTTTTCCTCCATTAGCCTGTTTCTCGTGCATTTTGTTACAGAGACAGCAAAAACCAAACTCAAGTGTTTTCTGATAAAGTCACTTCCCCAGAGCTAGTATAGTACCTGATGACACCATCCCAATGAAGCCAAGTCCCAATGTAAGATTGGCCATGACAGCAGCCACTCCACAACTGATTGCTAGTCCTTCTCCAGAAATTGCAACCCAAGTATTCCAGCAAGACCGTTTCTGATTTCTCCCCCAGGGATTCATGCTGAAGCACGGAGAGCCAGATGCTCCACAGATTGGTCAAGCCGTGCCCTTGCTTTGATTCTCATTTCTCACTGTGGGCAGTGCTCTCTCATCTAGGAGAGAGGACACATGAGTCCCCAAAAGGATGCTGGCAGCCCCTGTATTTTAACTGAGGATTCCCAGCTGTGTGTTGTGAGGAAGGATAGAAGTGAAGAAGTTACCCGATGTTTTCTTTACTTATTTCACATAAAAGCAGAATATGAGGACAAAGGAACACTGCCAGAAACCAACGGAGGGAGGAATATTCCCCTGAATAGTAGGAACCTGATTGGACCTACTGAGAGAACAGGCTGTGTTCTGCTGATTGCAGTAGGAGAACTATCACAGCGAACTTGCAGTAACCAGCCACCAGTCAAGACCAACCTTCATCTGATGTCTTTGAGTCTCATGTCACATTGTGCAAAGAAATTCCATCACAAACATACAACCAATTTGTGTGAGATACAAGCCTCTAGATTGCTATTCAAAGTTGTTTAATATATTCCACTAGTGAATGGCATAGCACATAGATTTGAGGGTTTTCTTGACTCATTTCCTAAGCTATAGCAAAGTTCAAACTTCTAACCCCCTACTGAGTCAACTTATCTGGTCTCCCCTTAAGGTTCTGGATAAATCTTTCCAGAAAAAAGCAAATATTTTATTTTCTTATCACAATAGAAATGGTTCAAAACTGCACTAGTTAGATCTGTTTGAAGGAGGAATAATGAATAAATAACCAGAAAAAAGCAAACATTTTATTTTCTTATCACAATAGAAATGGTTCAAAACTGCACTAGTTAGATCTGTTTGAAGGAGGAATAATGAATAAATAACTTGTTTTTTGGACAATTTGATGAATATACAAAGCTAACATCATCTCTAATTTTTAACAGAACTTATTTTATAGGGAGTTTATAAAACAAAATAAAAAAATAACAAAACAACCCAACATACAACAAAACCACATCTGGATAAAAATTATGAACAGTATCACCCTTATCTCTGACTTCCTCCCTTGATGTCTAAAATGGGAGCAGGAGGCTGGCTGTTAGGGCCCTGCTAACCCCTAGGTCATGTTCTAAGCACCTAGGATCCTGATGAGCCGTGAAGAATCATCCCCACACCAGTTTCCTAGCTCTATTTCCTCTTGGGGGTGCTCTTTCTAACATGAATGGTACCGCCCAGAGTTCCCATCCCTATGCTAGACAGAACTAAGGGGTACCTCTGGCTTTGATTTGACAGAGTTAGAAGTGGAGATCTCAACATCTGTACTCAACAACTGGAGGCTCCTGACAACATGGGCAAAGGTTGGCATTGTGGGAGGCGGTGGGGGAGAGCTTCACCGGCTGGGGTCCAGGCTCGCCCTGGAGGAATGGTAATATGCAATGGTACACGGCACAATGTACAATGGCACAAGGATTGCACATATGTAATGGTTTGGTAGCTTCCTCAACTACTTAAGCATGTGGTCTATGGGCCCTCTTCAGCCCTTTTCTGAGAGCATCACAGGCTGTTATAGTTGAAGCTCTAGGGTCCAGGCTAGATAGTTCCCAAATGTCTGTTATTGGTGGCACAGCTATCTCCAAACACTGACAGTCACAAAACAAGGGTGGATTATATACTTTTCTGCCTAGCTTCAATATTACATGTTAAAAATTCTACATACTCTCTTTAAGGCATTCAAGTACAGCAAGCATAGGTGGTAGAGCTGATATATATTTGTATACAGATAACTATTAACATACGTGTATAGTTGACCCTCTGTAACTATGTGCTCAACATCTCTGAATTTGACCTACCACAGATTGAAAATATTCAGAAAAGTACATCTATACTGAATATGTATAGACTTATTTTCTTATAATCATTCCCTAAATAATATGGTATATCAACTATTTTAACAGGGTAATTATAAGTAATCTAGAGATGTTTTAAAATACATGGACAGGTGTGCAAATACTGTCTCCCTAAATTCAAGGTGCTTGAGCATCTGTGTACGTCAGCACCTGAAGGGTCGAGTTCCAGAACCAGTATCTCAGGGATGAGAAGGGACAACTGTACTTAACTCCTGGAGACATCATCTTGTTCCAAGCCCTTTTTCCTCAAGAAAGGGTCTGTCACTTGTTAGGTTCTTCAGTCACTAGAAGGCTTCAGGGTCAGGAGTGGGTAGCAACTGCATCGTTAGCAACTTCTCCACCTGACAGCAGTTAGAGGTGATGAAGGGAACATCTTGTATGATGAAATGACACACACAAAACATCATCAGCCAGGCTCAGAGCTACTTCAAGGTACATGGGAAACTGCTAGATCTAGAAGTACTAGAAAGGAAGAAAGAAAGAAAGAAAGAAAGAAAGAAAGAAAGAAGAAGGGAAGGAAGGAAGAAAGGAAGGAAGGAAGGAAAGAAGAAAGGAAGGAAGAAAAGAAGAAAGGAAGGAAGGAAAGAAGAAAGGAAGGAAGGAAGGACAGAAGGAAGGAAGTCTCAGAGATGCAGAATCTTGTCTCACTCAGTCCAGTTTTCCCATTCAAAATCCTCCACCACTCTTTCTATTCCAAATAGCAATGGAGAGATGGATGATGGATGGCACAAAGAGAAAAAAAAATCACGAGAAACCTCCATCAACCCATAAACTTGGAGGAAACCCTACATTCCGGAGTTCTGGTTCTATGGGAAATAAGCTACACATCTCCTTTAAGGCTCTGTTTCCTCATGAAAAATGGCCCGCATTCTTTATCCATTAAACTATTAGTACGTCCCAGCATCATGGATCTTAATAACATTTCCTTAAATAACTGCAAAAGCCTGTTAGTTCTATTTATACCAGAAAACAATGCAATATATTGGACTAGGGATCAAGCTAATTAAAATTGTAAATGTCAATAACAATATCTGACATTTCTTTTCAACAATAACCAATTATTGTAAGCATCCTCCCAATAGCTATTAAATTTATCGTCGCAAAGCTCATGTTTTTACATTTAGAATATCTACTAGAGATCATTTATCCTAGTCCCTTCCATTAGTCTCTGGATAAATATATATTTGGAACATAGTATGGTTTATGTTTGGTTTAATTGGAGTATCTTATTCCATGTTGAAGGCAATATTAAATTGCATTTAGGAAAGGAAATTGTTATATGTTAAAACCAGAATAAAACTGTGCATCTGGTATATTTTAGTTGTGGTGTATGGAATATCTTGTTCTTTTCCCAAATTCTGCCTGCTGGAAACCAAACTGAACAATTTTAGGAAATGTTTCATCTGCTGTTGAAATTGGAGGCATAAACAGTGTGGATTGGAAATGCATGTGAGGAACCAACATCTATGGGGACAAAGGGACTAGAGGGCTGGAAGTCGTGAGTCTGCGTTAACCACCTGCCTTGTCACTTTGATGAGACACCTGCTGGGACAGCTTCACCAGGCAAACATCTATTTTGGTTCATGTTTCAGAGAGTTCAGGCCATGGTTACTTACCTCGCACACCGGAGTGGAATATCTGGGCACAAGTGTGTGTGACCGAGGAAACTAGTTTGTTATGGGATCAACTAGGGAGCAGAAAGAGAAGACTGGGACCTGGTGTCACCTTTAAAGATGCTTTCCCAGTGACCAACTTCCTCTAGCTTCAGTGATCCAAAAAAAGAGCACCCCACACTGGGGAACAAGAGGAGATTCAAAACATGAGCTGGCAGAGGCATTTTATCCAATCAAACCAAAATAAACTCCATGCATATGTTGAATAGGTGAGACCCTGAAGGAGTTCATATAGAAATCACCCTTTCAGTGGTGTATGGATACCAGACACAAGAACAAATGAGGCCATGTCCATGATGCAGGATGATGCAAGAGCTATGTAGCAGGGGCTCGAGGGCAGGTCCCTCTGTGCTCACCTTCTGTTTAATGATTGAGTAGAGCATGTTTGGGATCAGCACCATTTTCATTTTCTGTCCCTGTGATGAAGATCATGGCCAAAGAAAGTGTTATTTTGTCTTCCAACTCACAATTCACCGTGAAGAAAAAGCAAGGCAAGAACTCAAGCAGGAACCTGGAGGCAAGAACTAAGGCAGAGATTATAGTGAAAGACTGCCTACTGCCTTGCTTTTCAGGGTTTGCTTAGGCTGCCATTGAAGTCTGGGCTCTGTGGTCTGGGATGGCCCATCATCTGATAAGACATCAAAAATCCCAGCTCAGGGGTGGCACTACCAGTGGTATCTTGCAGACTTGCCTACAGGCCAGCATGAGGGAGGCATTTCCTCACTGAAATTCTCTCTTTCCAGATATGTCTAGCTTTGTGTCAAGTTGACAAAAGCAAACTAGCCCAGAATCACGGAGAGTTGTATTCGTTTCCTTCCTGTTGCTGTAATAAAAATACCTTGACAAAAGCACCTTAGAGGAAAAAGGAGATATAGACTAGCATGGCATGAACTCAAGATGACAGGACCAGGAAGCCATCTTTCTCCTTGCACTGTCAGCTGGGGAACAGAAAAAGGACAAGGAGTTGGGTCAAGCTGTAAAACATCAAAACCTGCCCCGGATGTCATATTTCCTCCAGCCAAGTTCCACTCTCTGGGCTTTATGACCTCCCAAAATAATGCCACAAACTGGAGAGCAAGTGTTCAAAGCACCCAAGCCTCCGGGGATGCTTTGTACTCAAGCCACAACAAAGCAAAGACCATAAGTCAGGGCTGTGGGACCAAGGTCTCACTCTGTGAGCTGTTAGTTGAATGAGCTTCTTCCTCCACCACAATGCTGTGATGCTTTAAGCCCAAAGCAACAAGGTCAATCAGCCACTGAAACCACCAAAACTGTAGGAGAAAACCAACCTTCCCTCTTTTAGGTTGGCCACCTCAAGTTCTTCATTATGGCAGCAGAACTAACACAAATCTTGTGCTCTTATCCACCGATTGCCAGCATACCTGACTAAAATGTTAGCTCTCCAAACACATGGCACATTTTTTGTTCTTGTTAGTATTTTCAGAACCTGGTCGAGAGCCTGGGATACAGTGGGGGTCACCCAATATTCGTTAGGAAAACGATGGAGAAATGGATAAGAGAGATTTTTGTCTCAGACATATCGAAGCCTAAAATGCCAGCTCTACTTTCTTTCTACAAAGCTAGTGTCTTTGATTTAAATATGGAAACTTTAAAGTATGTGATACCTTGTGTGGAGAAGCTGGATCAGTGTTCTAGAAGTTGAATGGAAGATTGTTCATTTTTCCTTCTTTGGGGTTTCCGCTAATGTCACTTGACTAAGAGTGTCTGCTTTAGATATCAAGAAACTGATATTTATTTTAAAGTGTGTCATCGAGTCAAAACCTCCAAGAAAGAAGAAACAAAATAAGCCTAGAGTAAGAAAGGAAAGAAGTCTACTCTTTCCCTGGCTTCGTTTAGCCAATGGTGTGCGCGTTGTCTTATTCCAATGATGGCCTGGAGCTGTGCCTCCCATCACCCCATCTTCATTTTCAAAGGAAGATGGCATTCAATGACAGAAACTCACTTATGCAGGATCACACCGTCCGAGGCAGGTCTGCTGACTCTGGGCTATGGTGAAGGACTGGAAACACTTCCATGGTCAGGAGATTAAAGGCCACAGTGGAACTTTCTTGTTACCTAGAACCTAATGATGGAAAGGCTGCTGTGTTTAGTCTATACTCAGTGGAGCTGGAGGCAGAGCCTGGGGGGTTGTCACAGTCAAAAGGAAACAAGTGACACATACATCAGGCCACCTTTTTAATGTTCTGCTCCCGTTTACCAGAGGACCCCAACCAGCATGTCCGTCTCACCATCAACCAATAATGTTGGTTCACACTCTTAAAAGAAGCTCAATGATGTCTTTAAAAAAGAGTCAGCTTTCTGACTCCATGAACTTCCAAATCTTTGTGTTTTCTGAATAGGGACACAGCCACAATTATATACATGCTTGTGTATTGCCTTCCTCTTACTGAGGGGACCAAAGATGTCTAAAGAGTCAGTTTTCCCAGAAGCCCCAGAGGCCTGGTGTTATGGTCAATCCTTACACAGTCCCTATATTCCACCTCCTCTCTCCTCCGCTTCATACCCCTGTGGCCCTCTCTGGTGTAGGCACATAACTCATAAAAGAAATACTAACATTAGCTGTTTATCATGGAGCTCGCAAAACAGAAAAGCAATAAAAGTGGAGGCATGCTCACTCAATTACCAGTGAAATAGATATCACAAAAATTATTCAGTGTCAGAAATCTAATTTTGTATGATATTTCTATATATTTCCATTGCTAATTTTTCTTCCCTCCAGTATTAGTGAATTAATATGCTTCAAATGGCCCCGAAGCTACCCTGGAAAAAAAAGTACTACTTATTTAGTTGAGCTCCCCAAATCCATTAGACAAATTTCCTTTACAGCGAAGAGTTGATGAATGAAACGTCTCATGCTAATGTAAGAATAATCAATTTAGAATGCTTATGACAATTAACAAAGCTGAAGATACGCCTTGAAGGCTCCATGCTTTGTCAGCCCTGATTTGGATTAAACTTGTGCTAATGGGATCATTTTTCTTCCAAAAGGTATTCTTTCTAGGCAGACCTATCAATTAATATGAATTATGCATGTATAAAAGTACTAATGTCATTAATTAGACAAATTAATTTTTATGATTCAGTGGGTAGACTAACACTAGATTATAAGTGATAACTTCCCCCACGGCACGAGCAGATTTGAAGTGAATGAATAGTTTATATTTGTGTGCTTTCCCCAGACTCCGCTGGGATTCATCAGGCCACCGTGGGTGGGAGAGGGTTGAGGTGCTGCAGATTCTTGACGTCTTATCAGATGATGGGGCATCCCAGACCACAGATCCCAAGCTTCCATGGCAGGAAACTATAGAAATGCTGCTCAAGGCCAGGGTGATACTCTTAGAGATGCTCAAGGCCAGGGTGATGTTCTTAGAGATGCTCAAGGCCAGGGTGATGTTCTTAGAGATGCTCAAGGCCAGAGTGATGCTCTTAGACAGAACTACTACCCATTCTCTTTCTGGGTGCACGGGCTCTTGTCCCAGAGAGGGTACCAGATGACGGAAGAGAGACATAGCAGGGAAAGGAAGGAAAGCGAAGGGAAGAGGGAAAGAAGGAAGGGGAAAAGAAAAGGGAGAGTGAGGGTCATAAGACCAGAAACTAAAGAGCAGACTGGAGGCCATTTTCCCAACTATGGCTACCACCGCTTATGAATGTTGGTCAATATCTTTTTTCTTTTTCTGAATAGAAAACATGATTTTAAACACTCCATTTTTCTTATCTAAATATTAAAGGTCTTAGTCTTAAATATACTTGGTAACAAGTTCTTGGCAACCTGTAGCTCATTCTTAGTGAGCTCTGATGTCTCTTCATGTTGGTCACATTTGGCTGGTATAGTAATATCTCCATACTCTGGGCCTAAATTATAACTCCCTCATGCAGAATTCACTACATTCCATCATAACCCATGAAGCCTTTTTAGTTCTCTAAACATGGGATGGTAAGCAACTTAGTGGGCCCACAATCTGTGGAGTTAATTTCTATGGTCAAATTGTGTGTGTGTGTGTGTGTGTGTGTGTGAGTGTGTGTGTGTGTGTGTGTGTGTGTTACTTCCACATTCATGTTGAAACTGAATCCCAAATGTAATCACATCATGCAATTGAGGATTTAAAAGGGAGTTAGAGCTTGTGGGCTCCTCTGATGAATGGGATTATAAGAGAAGTTTCTGGAGCAGGTGAGAGGTTCAGCTGCCAAAAACTCTCGTGGACAAACTTGATGATCTGGCTTGATCCTCATAATCAACAATGGTAAAAAAAACAAATTCCCGGAAGTTGTTTTCTGACCTCCACATGCATACCACAGCACGCCTGTGTCCACACTTGCGCATGCGCATCATAGACACTCGCGTGTTCATAAAATAATAAAAATAGCCAATAAAATTTAAGCAAATAAAAGAGGCTTCAGAGAGTGGCAGAGGCTCAGGGGTAAAGCTTCTGCCTAGGAAGTGTGGGAGACTGGCTTTGAGGCGATGCAAGCAATCACAGTTAAAAAAAAAAAAGCACTGCACAATTAAGAGCTGCCCCAAGCACCCAGCTTTTACAGAGCTATCTTCTGTTCTAGAGGATGCTGCAGCAAGTTCTCCCTTGGAAACAGAGTGAGCTTCCTCCGAGTTATCGCAACAAGGAGATGAACAGTGTTGAACTTCTCGGCCTCTCGAACTAAGAGGAACAAGGGTCTGCCTATGGTAAACAAAGGTCTCCCTGGCTACTTGTGTTGTTAAAGTGACCCTCAATATGTCGGGACCTTTACTCACCTTCCTTATCCATTCTGCGCTGAGGCCTACGGTAATGGCACCACTGAAGCCCTCACCAGGAAAGACAGCCAGGTTCACACTTATTCTTTCTGTTTCTGTTATCCTTTTCTGTCCCTGGTTTGGCAGGCACGTGCATCATAGATCTTATTTTAATTTTGCAGGAGGGATGAGGATGACATTGGTGACATGCCCTAGAGTCAATGCAGTGAGTCCTATTTGGACAAGGCTAATAAAAATTACAGTGGGGAAAGGTAGCGTTCCAAAGTCGGACAAAAGTGATTAAAAGTTTCAAAGGGGGCTCCTGCTGGAGGGATCATGGTATGTTCCCCAGCTATGTGGATTACAACACAGAAACTGTCGGTAGCCTTTTAGTGGCAGGTTTGATACAGAATAGAAACATAGGAATCACAGGTATGTGAAAGGCGTTCGTCACACACTGCCAAGGTCCTTTCTTACATTCCATGGAACATATGATGTCATGAAGGGCAAGTCCTTCAAGGAGAGAGTCCTGGGTTCAAATCATGGACCGGCCTCTAGCTGGTTGTCACTGCAGTGTGACTCCCTCACTGGAAAGCTTTGAGGCGTCAGTGACATCGCGTGTGACTGACAGTATAACACGTTACCTGTTCCTTTGTTAGTTGCAGAAAGGCTTAAAATGTAGCAGAGACTCTGAGAAGAAAGACGGCCTCTCTGGGAAAAGGCATTGCTGAGTACTGAATGGAATTCAACCTTCACCAGGATGAAACACAGCACACAACCCTCTGCTCGGCTCTGATTAGAATATAAACATTTTACTGTTGTAGGTAGGTTGCAAGGGTGGGGGTAGGAGAGGCAATGGAGCACAGGCAGATTGTCTGGGTTCAAAAACAACTAGACAAGAGCAAGAAATGAAAGGCGCCCACACAGACAAGAAAGGAATGAAATCGTTCCCAGTTGCTGACGGCATAACTTTTTAATTCAATGCGGTGATCTCACGGGAGAGTAACATTGCCAACGATCTGGATAGTTCAGTGACAGTGGACTAAATCTTCAAGGAATCGGTTACTTAGCAACAAGCACACGTGTGTGTCCGCATGCTTTCCTCCACTGGAGGGATTAGTCAAACCCTCGAACCCTCTCTTTTGTAATTAATCTAAGTATGAAAAGTTTCCTGTGGTTTTAAAAATGGTGGGATAAGCACGTCCTATCTGTGACTAAGGAATCATGAGTAAGGTCAGCAATTTACTTCTGGTCCTTCAGTGAGGATGTAGCGGCACCTCTGCCCCCTTCCTCAGCATTTTGAGAACATCACTACTTGGCAGGAAGATTTAAGACACCTGTGCTACCGCATGGACACCTTGGAACAGTGAGACCCTGTGCGTGTGGCATCCTTCCTGGGCCATTTCCATACTCCAACCAGCTTTGCTGCTTTCTGGAAAACTTCATAATCCGGAAGTGATTAAGATTGTGGTCTGTACAAGTCTCAACACCCCGGTGTTGTCTCTTTGGAGCTGCTGGCAAGTTGCTTAGAGAGTCCTTCTCCTTCTGCACAGTGGGGGATAGGTATGAGAGCCAACAAGTTCTCCTGCCGAATGTATGGAGCAACGACTATCTTGTATCAAAGCAGATGCTCCTAGAACAAACGGGTCTCTAGACCCAGCTCTCGGTGATCTGCTGCTCTGTCCTGTCTAGTATGATAGGGAGGATGAGAGGATGGCTGTAGAAAGCCGAGCACTCTGCCTGTCATGTGGCCAGTAGTCAAAGCTGTTAAAGTTCACTGACGTTATTGTTGTTCACATGACTGCAGCTCTGAGCATATAATATCCTCACCTGGAGCTTCCCACTACTAAGAACTCACATACCCAAATCCTGGCTGACCTTTTTAAACGCTCCAAGCCTAGGTATTTGTTAGCCATTTTATCTACCTCCGTATCCTCTCTGGAGATGTGACAACGTGAGGACCCCTTATTTTAAGAACTCTCCAAACATCTGATGAATTGTGTGCTGGGTGGAGAAATTGTATATATCAAAGAAGAGCTCCTTACTCTGTCTTTGTCACTGTGTTTCTCTCCCCCACTCCATCCCTTCCTCCTTCTGCCCTCTCTTCAACACTCTTGCTAGGAAAACCCAGGAGTACCATGCAAGGACCCCTCAACTAGGGTTCTTTGATTTCAACCATCAGAAACACACTCACTCCAGCAAACACAAAACAAATAATAGGTAGAAAATGGCATGGTTCCTACCAGCCCTGGGAAAGTCATTGTGCTGAGACAGAGATCCTGTGGTCACAGCATCAGGTTTCTGTCTCCTGTCTTCCCTTCAGATGAAGCTTGCATTTCCATCCATAAAATCCATCTGCATCTTTGCACGCAGTAGAGTCTGTTACCATGCCAGATGCCTTGATCCAGAGTTTTTTTCTATGTTACTATTGGTGGATATTAAAGTGGCTTCTAGCTTGTATCACTAGGGATGCGGATGACGGCATTCATATTCTCATTTTATTTGTATCTTCGTGTGTTTGTTAGGTATAAATCTATTAGTGGGATGTCTAACCTATGAGCTTACATATAGTCAGCTTAGTAGAGCTTGCTAAGCAGTTGCCAAAAGTAATCATATTAACCACTTACATCCCAGCGCAGGAGAATAGACTTGTACGTTACATTTACAAAAACATCTGTGTGATTAGGCGTTTCGATGTCAGAAATTCTAGTATATGTGGACAAATCTCATCGTAGCCTTAATTTGCATTCCTCTGATGGTGGGTGGGGTTTATTCTTGTGTTTGTGAGGTGACCTTTGGATTTTCCTCTTTTACTGGGATGTTTGTTAACTAAAACCTTGCTGTGTGCTGTGTGACTTACGGTGCCTGACTGTTCCAAAGACTACCCTGGGTTGTGGGTGCATAGAATGCACGTGTAGACAGGAGCCTCTCCCCTCCCCATGCCCCATACCTGATTTTCTTAATTTTAAAACTCTAATTCATTAATCTTTTTCCCCTTAAGGTTTGTGCTTCTTGTGCATTTTAAACCCATCTTGGCTTAATTAAGAGTCACAAAATTATTCTTCTATAATATTTTCAGGAAAGCAGCCATTTAACTTCGTAGAGCGAGTTCTGTAATCAACCTAGAATGCACTCTTGCTCCATCAAAAAGGAACCGGTCAGGCACCCTTTGTTTAAAAAGGAGGGAGATGACTTAGTGGGTGAAGCACTCATTGCCCAAGCCCGATGAGTAGAGCTCAGGTGCCCAAATCCCACGGGGACCTGGGTGCAGCATGTTCACACCTGTAATCTGATCCTGTCCTATAGGCAAACAGAAGGCCAGCTAGCCTGGTGCTCATCAGTGAGCAATGAGAAAGTCCTCTAGAACAATGAGAAAATTAAGGACCAACACCCAAAGCTGCCTATGACCTACGCACACACACACGCACACACATACACTTTTCCTACTGTATTGAAATTTCACACATGCCTACTAATGTGGCTCAGCATTTTGTGTAGGGGGCACTTAGTTCTGCCTTACTGTTTGAATATCTATGAATGAAAATATTTTGAGCTCTCTTACTCAACATCTATGACAAGATACCAGGACGAATAAATGCTTGTTGTTTTTTTTTTTCAATAAGGTGATGTTCCTTCACTTGGTTGTTGCAATACACTATAAATTCTGACTTAGTTTATCAATTTCTCCCAAAGTAAACTATTGTCTTTTAAAAATGTGTTGAACTTTTAAATCAATTTTACAAATCAAGTAGGGGACACTTATGTCTTTAATCTCATGACCTTTCTAACTTAGAAGTGTTATACAACCCTGCTTTTACTTGATTTTCTTTAATTTGTTGCAGGGTTTCTATAAGGTCTTACCAATTTATTAGGTTTGCTACTAAATATTTAATATGTTAAGAGAGTTTAAAGGATGCCTTCTAAAATTTAATTTCTGAACTGAAGATTAAATACACAGTTTTATAATGTATTTGTAATATAAGTCTGACATGTTGTATATACAAAACAATACCGTCTTATTTATTCCTGCAATCCTGTAATGTATGGATATTTTCGTAATTCTGGGGACCAACCCTAGAGCCTGGTGCATGCTGGGTCAGCATTTCATAGCTGAGCTGCACCCCGGCCCCTTAAATGACCTCACTATAATGTCACTCCTTTTAGTACATTATGGAAATGCCCATGGAGCAGAGGGTTTTTTTGGTTTAGTTTTTTGTTGCAGTTGTGTGAATATGCACGGATCACCTGCCACAGCATGCTGGAGGTCAGAAGACAACCTCCAGGAGTCTGTTCCCTCCTGCTCTGTGGGTGCTGGGGATGCAGGAGTCTGTTCCCTCCTTCTGCTCTGTGGGTGCTGGGGATGCAGGAGTCTGTTCCCTCCTTCTGCTCTGTGGGTGCTGGGGATGCAGGAGTCTGTTCCCTCCTTCTCTCTGTGGGTGCTGGGGATGCAGAGCCATCTAGCTAGCCCATTCACTTATTTTTGATCCCATGGTAAAGCTTTTAATGTTTTGCCATGAATGGGTAGATTTTCTTGTAGGCGCTTTTTTACAAGATCAGGCAACTTATTCAAATAATGAACACCTCTTTCATTAAAGGTGTTTTTATAAGAGCTATTCATTTTATTATAAGAGCTATTACTTACCAAGTATTTCTTACAGAAGCTATTAATTTTGTCTAATACTTTTCTGTTTCTAAGATAGCTTTATCTTCCTTCCACTTCATGGTTTTAAATTGTATTTTAAGTGTTTTAAATAGTATATTCCAGCTTGGATTCATGAAATTACCTTATTGTGACATGCAGTATTTTTTTATATTTCTTAATCTTAATTTATTAATATTTTTTATGATTTCACTATCCCTAGGAGAGAAAATAATCAAGTCTATCTTTTCAGTGACTTTTTATATTTTAGTATATTACAGCTGGAGGGAATTTCTCTTCCTATTTCCTGAAAGAGTTTATTGAACGTGACCTTATTTACCTTCTATTTATTCAGTAAACCATTAAAATTAGACCGTAAAGAGGTATGGGCCAGGAGGTTGCTTCTTGGTGTGTGTATGTGCTTGTGGATGAGGCTTCTAATCATGTATAAAATTTCGGCAGGCATGTGACTGTCTATGTATATTCTTCACTGTCCCTTCTATTCAGTTAAGCTTTCCTACGAATTTTCTGATTTCAATTTTTGAATGTTTGAGCACAGATTCATACTGTTTAAAACGGACAGAATAACTACGTGCTACCTTTTTATTCTTGGTATTAGTGGCTGGTGCGCACGCGTGTACGTGGCAGGTCCCCAGTCCATGCTCAGCCTCTGCTCCACGACAATGGGTCTCAGCCTTCCTAACGCTGAGACCCTTCAACACAGTTCCTCATGTTGTGGTGACCCCCAACCGTAAAGAGTTATTTTCACTGTTACTTCATAACTGTTACTAAATCATAATGTAAATATTTTTGGAGACAGAGGTTTGCTGAAGGGGTCGCTACCCACAGGTTGATAACCCACTGCACTAGAAGGGTTTGCAGCAAGGGGAAAGCGGTCTGTTCGTGATTGTAATTTGTTGCCGTGAAAGATGATGCTACAAAAACTACACAGAAGAAAATGTACAGGGGGTCAAGTCGAGGAGGGAGCCTGTGCACGTGTCAAGGTGGTAGACACTCCTTTCTGGTATAGGGGTTTGAGGAAAAATAAGCAGTTGAAGTCTGTCACACAAGCATAGCTACCCAGCTGTGCGGCTACCTACAGAGAGGACCCTGCAGCTCAGACTCAGGGGCACTTCTCCAGTAACTGTTCTGGCTGTCAGGCTCAGATGAGTTTCCCTGGTTGAAGATACCTTGCATATATTGTCAAGCATAAGAGCTGGGACAATTAAAGGCACTTGGGTGACTCCATTGACTAGGGTGATTCAGTTTCATAATGTATCTTAATAGGGACATTCAGTCTGACTAAATCTAATGATATATTTGCTTGAACTTGCAATCTTATTTTTTCTATTTCCAATAAGGTTTGCATTCGTCTTTTCTCTTCCATGTTGCCTGTTTTTTTTTAAAATATATTGGACTATCTCATTTTCTATGAATTATTGGATATATATATATATATATAATTTCATTGTGATAACCAGATATTACAATATAAATCCTTAATTTTTCTAGAATACAGTAAAAATTAGTATTGTCACTGATGTCTGCTCAATGCAAAGCCATAGAAAATTTTGAGTTTTTAATCTGCATTAGGTACTGTCTTAGTTTATTTTTATTTATTTATTTTTTGGGGGGGTTTTTCGAGACAGGGTTTCTCTGTAGTTTGGTGCCCGTCCCGGAACTAGCTCTTGTAGACCAGGCTGGCCTCAAACTCCCAGAGATCTGCCTGCCTCTGCCTTCCGAGTGCTGGGATTAAAGGCGTGCTCCACCACCACCCGGCCTTTAGTTTATTTTCTATTGCGGTGATAAATACCATGACCAAATGCAGTTTGGAGAGGAGAGGGTTTATTTCAACTTATAGTTCACAGCTCCTCATGGAAGGAAGGCAAAGAAGAAATTCAAGAGAGGGCCCCCATATCAATCACTAATCAAGAAAATGCCCCCACAGACTTGCTGACAAAGCAATATCGTGGAGAGGATTCAATTAAGATTTCTCTGTCTCAATAAGTCAGGTTCAAGACAAGTCAACAAAAATTAGCCAGAACTCTATGCATAAACTTTTCTTTCAGTCTGTATTTTAAACCCGAGACACCACTGTGAGGTGCTGTTTTAGATTTGCTGATCTGTACCCCGTATTGTTGCTGGTGATTTCTGTCATGCTTATGTTCCTGTCTGCCTGAACAAGCTAACGCCTGCCCCGTCCTCCTACATTGACCACCCCACTAATTTTTGATGTAGGGATCTACTGCTAACGTATGCTTTCATACTCTATTGGCTGGGGAGTGCAGTTTCCTTCCTTCACGTTTGAGGTGGTATTTTCAGATCATCTGATCAGCCATTGTGTGTCTCTAATGAGTCCTTCGTTTTCATTATTCTGCAGTAACAGAATCTCCATTTGATTTTAACGGAGATTCAGCTCTCTGGTGACACTTCTGTTCTCGGTTTTGTTGAACATGATAATGACAGGTTTAGAATCTGTGTACGGACAGAGCATGTGGTATATTCCTTGTGCACTTTGTGAAGCTGTGTCATTGTGATTGGCTTAAGAAAGAGCTCAATGGCCCATAGCCAGGCAGGAAGAAGCCAGGTGGGACTTCTGAGGACAGAGAAGTCTCCAGGATGAAGAAAGGTGGAGTTGTCAGCCAGATGCAGGGGGAACAAGACATGTAGAGGGAGAGGTAAAAGCCACAAGCCACGTGGCAACACACACACAGATAGAAATGGGTTAATTTATGTTATAAGAGCTACTGGGACAAGTCTAAGCTATCGGTTGAGTTTTTATTATTTATAATAAGATTACATATTGTTATTTGTGAGCAGGCTTTTTCTTTTGGCTTCCAACTCACAAAAAGCAACATGGAAAGTTATTATTAATTAAGAAAGCTCTGCCTTAGCTTAGGCGTGTTCCTAACTAGTTCTTATAACTTAAACTAACTCATATTTTTAAATCCATGTCCTTTTATACAGCTTGGGTGCCCATTGTATTTCCTCCAAGTCTGACTGATGTCTCCCCAATTCTTTTTCCCAGAGTTCTCTGCCCCCAGAAGTCCTGCCTAACCTCTTCCTGTCCAACTAATGGCTATTCGGCTCTTTACTAAACCCATCACAGTGGCACATCTTCCCACAGCGTAAAGGAATATTCCACAACAGCAACAATATATGGGTGATGTTAACCACATCTTTAGAGGTTCTGCTTCACCTTGGCAGATAGAATAGCATCTTAGCCCAGTCCTGATTGGAGTAGACCAAACGCGCATAGGCTCCTGAGTTGCCAGCACCACAGGGGTTGACGGCCTGATGAAATCCAGGAAGGTTTACATAAATGCCTTCTCCACCTGGCAGCTTTCAGACCCTGTTTTTATTTTCAGGGAATCAATATGTAACTGAGGCTGACCTCCAACTTGAAATCCTCCTGCCTCTGCCTCCTGAGGACTGAGATTATAGGCATGCACCACATGGTTTGTTCCCCAACCACAAGATGCTCCCAACATGTAAGGCTCTGAACTGATGACTCTAAACTGTCAATCCTTCAACTAAATAAATGGATTTTGTCCTCTACTGTGGTTGGTTTTTGCATCAGCTTGTCAGAAATTAAGAGCACTTGAGTAGGAAGCTTTACCTGAGGAGCTGTCCTGATTGTCTTGGTTGATGCAGAGACACACCCTGACTGTGGGCTGCGCCTTTGGTAGCAGCCCATATAAAAAGGGCACAGTAGAAGGAAGATCATCTTCCCTTTTTCTGGCTTTGTCTCTCCTCCTGTGGCCTGGTTGGTTGACCCTGTTGCTTCTGCTGCTAGTGATTCCGTCACTGATATCATCATCAATGTTGTTTCCAAGATTTCATCATGGATGGGGGACCAGAGTCTCTCCAGGAACCATCCAGGCTCCCAGAATCAGATTGGAACTGCTAAAGGTCCCAGCCTTGTGGACTGAGTAACTACTGATTGTCAGCTCCCGTTGTCTGCCACTGCAGTGAGATGCAGCCACTGTGGAAGGACTCTGGCTTCTGAGGCGCTCAAAGGCTGAGTAGCTACCAGGTTCTCAGGGAAGAGAGATGATTCTGCTGTTGTGATTGTTTTAAACCTGACTTAATAAATGCATTCACACACACACACACACATACACACACACACTACACACACACACACACACACACACGTGCATCTTATTGGTTTTGTTCCTCTAGAGAACCCTGATTAATACATCGTTCCAAAGTCTGACTGCCTTGAAAGTACTAAGTTTCAATTTTTATCTACCTAAGTAGCAAAGGTTTTGATTAACTGACATTTTCTAAGTTGTCTTCCGTCTCAGTGGGGCACTGGCCCACAAACCTCCTTCTGACACCACAATCCCCAGATCCTTACTAGAACCATGCAGTGTTTGCATAGATCATGTGCACAGCCTCCTGTAGGCTTTACCAATGAAAATCACATGTGGATACATTTTTGTGTCATTGTTAGGTACCCTCGGCCACAAATGGTCACTCCTTTTAGTTTTTATTTTTTGGAAAATCCCTTGTATACTAAACCACATCCCAATTTGAATGATTTAAAGGTTCTTTTTGAATACCATTCAAAAAATTATTTCTACTCAGTCTAACAGCAGACTTGCAATCCATGATTCTTTCCTTTCTAAAATTTACCAGAAGTAATGACTTAAAATAAGCAGAATCTGAGGAGAAATATTAGTGAAGAAAAGCATTAGCTCAGTGACTGAACTAAGCACACACACAAGGCCCTGGGTTCCATTCCCGGACGGCTAGGGTACAGAAAAGGAGACCCACAGATGCAGGCTGTGCTTGGGTCAATCTCTCGGCCTCACGAACCAGCTCTTGTGATTGTAATTACAGCTAATATATGGGAGGGATGGACAGGGATGAACAGATGTTGGAGCCAAATGAGAACATACAGGGCACAGCGGTGTGGTATAAAACCCTGAGTTTATATGGCACAGCTGGCTGCTTCGCATGGCTTTTTTTTTATTATTATTTATTTACAAGGTGTGGCATCTGGCCTTCTATTGTCGTGTCTTGATTTGTCTTGTGGTTAATTCCCTTCTGCTACAAAAGACCATGGGAAATACTGTTGAGAAACTTAACTAAAAATTCTCCCTGAAAAAAAAAAAGAGTTTGAGAATAAGAAGGAAGTGTGATCTGAGTTTTTATCAGAGGTAAACAGGCAGCGTGTCCATGGCCTTGATCTCTGATCCAGCTGTTAGGCTCCTAGGGTTATTGAGAAAGTGGAGATGCAGAAGTCGAGGTCCCTTTTGCCTGTTTGTCTTGTGTTGGTGGAACGGTTCTCCTCCTCCCCCCACCCTGAGAAACCACTGAAGCGCTTCATATAGAGAAAGGCAGGAAAGCGGAGGATGCAGGAGTAGATGTTATCAACGAGGATGAAGGTGGACCTGAAGAAGCACCCAGCACACACTCTCCACGAGCCTCTTAAAACTGCCCTGTCCTGGTAGTTCTGTCCCTGCTGCTGTGAGCTCATTGTCCCAGAACCACAGTGACTCAGTGACTCGGCTGCCTCTAAGAGATGATCACCAAGTCTCCCAGACTTCCTACAGCCATGGGCTAACTGCATTTAATGTCAGCTAGCGGATAAAGCCTTAGGGTGAGGAATCCATGCACCTTCCTTTCTCATCAGTTTCTTATTTGCTTATCCGCGTGAAAGACAGTAGAGCGTCTAGGTTAAGCAAAAGGCTGTACGTGGGAATGGCCTTAGTGCAAATCCTCTACCTAGCAAACCATGCTGACTAGGAGAGTAGATTAACATCAAAGAACCCCAGGTTCTTCACCATACCAGGGAAGGCTACAGTGACCCTCACAGTGTTGTTTAAGTATTAGTTGAGACATCTAGAAAACAGATGACCTAGGATGCCAAGCGTCGTGTTTTACAAAGTGGTATCTGATCGGCCTTTTGGGTCAGCTGAAAGAGAGTGGCAGGTGTAAGCTTGCTCACAGTGCTCATTTTTAAATTGACTGTCCTCTGAACCATCATCTTCCTCCTTGAAAACTCACCTTCCAACTTCCGAATCTTGTGCTTCTCTTTCTGTAAAACTCTCTTTGGCCCCCTGCCCATCTTCCTGATGCCACCACTTCCTCTGGATCATCGTGGCTGAGTGTTCCCCACAGGAGCATTCCAGCACAGCTTGCCCTTGGGGTTTGAGTGCCTATGGACCTCCTCCCTGGTAAACCCACATCCCACAGTCACCATCTCTTGCCTTTGAATGTTGCGTTCCAAGACAACGCCCAAGTCTGCAAAGGCTATAATGTGAAGCATTAGGCCTCCAGGACCCGGAGAGACCACTGGCTGCTCCAGGATTCTCATGCTTTTGGCGGAATTGTAGATTCTCGTTGCCCATTCCCATCTCTCCTCTTGCTGTGTCTCCCTTGTTGTCTTTAAGATTCCTATTTCCTCAGTGCCTGGCATCTGGGATCCTGCAGTGGCCTGCAGCCTTGAGGAACTCGGCCTGCTTACCAGGAATGCTGTTTTTCCATGAAGGAAATATTTTCCAAGTCAATTAGAAGTGCCTGTGACCTACACCAATTTAGGAAATTAGCAAATGTTCCCTGTTCCTTCCACAGACCATATTTTATTATTGGATTAATGTGCAAAAAGCCCCTATTTGGTAGCACCAAATATTTACTTTGGAGACATTCTCTGGTTTTATCAAGGATTTGCCTTGCACTGTCAACAAATTACTGCAGACTGCATAAAGATCTATGGAATTAAAGAAAATACACAGGGGGATAGACCCATTTGGAAACATATATTTTGCATTCAGGGAGGGGAATCGGCGAAGAGTTGACATCCGGTCACCCACTGATAGAGGTCTTGTGACCCTTTCTCATAAATAACGTGGAATTTTTATTTTTATTTCAACATATGGGCCACTTTAACAGTTCCAACCAGATGTCTATGCCCAGAGTTCAATTTTGGGGCTTAGTTCTATATCATAAAAAGCTATTCTAATCCCTCCACTGAGCCAGGTAAAACATAGTAAACTGACAACTGTTGGGGGGCGGGGTGAAGCGGCTATATAGGAATGGTCAGGAAGCTCTGAGAACTGCTTTCAAGGGCTACATAAATTTTCCACACTAGCGAAAATATTTGGAGGACGGAAGTGCAGCATTTTTTGGGTTCGTTTGTGGATGCGTTGGGGTGTGTTTGGACAAGAGGACAGAATAACCTGCTCTAAGTGCAGGATACTTTCTGGTACTCATTCCTACTCCATTTCTGAAATGGGAGTCGCTGTGAAGACTATCCATGGGGCCATTCAACATGGCAGCTCCTGGTGTGGTGGCTGGCAACACGCTCAGCTTATGAGCGTCTGTCCATCCCTGATGATGATAAAGTAACTTTCTGTAACTGCTGAGCATCCCTCTGAACTCCTTCTCTCCTCCGCTGCCGTGAGACTCTGCACCGCATGCTAGTCTGTGCCTGTGTGTTATGTGGGCAAGAAATTGTCTTTTCGCTGTGCCCTAAGTGCGCATGTGCAGTCTTTTAGTCTCTACTCTGCTTCAAAGTGTTGCTTTGATATGCAAATCTAGCTTTGCTGATCTGCAGAGATAATGGTAACCCTTAACCTGCCACAGCCAACCAACCAGACTTTTTTAACTCAGGACTCTAACCAGGCTTGCTTCTGGACCCCGGAATGTCTTCCATCTCCTTTTCTTTCTGCAACTCAGCTGCTACCCATGCTGCACACTCTAGCTTAAATGCACTTGCTATACACACTGCTGGACCTAACACACCTCCTTCCTTTGAGAACAGATCGAAGCCCTCTCCCAGCACTAGGCACAGTTGAAATTTTACATTTATGGGCTGCTGCTTTCTCAGCAAGTGTCCCCCCCCCCCCACAGATGCCCTCTAAGGACCAGGGAGGCAGCTGGTCCCTGTCTTCTTGACATTGCTCCAGCAGCACAGAGCACAGTGCCTTCGCATCACTGACACAGTGACGGATGTGCTGGGATGAGCTTATATGATCACCGCAAACGTGAAGCTGTGAAGTAAGAGCAGGAAACAACTTTACATGGACGGCGAAAGCAAACAAACGCTGAGATTCCGATCTCACTGTTCCTCTGAGATGATTTTTCAATGGATAAGATATTCTGATTGGGAAACTGCCAATTATCATAGACAGAGCTGAGTTGGAGGCCAAAGAAAGAAAAGGACAGAAGTCCCCTTTCTGTAGGGATTTGTCAGCATTCAGATGACAACTATTAGGTTATAAAAATAAGAACAAAATGTGCTTCCTCAGAAGGAAGAGCCAAACCCTTGGCTATGACACCCTCCCCACCCCCTCCCATTGGCTATATGAGTATGTCATCAACAGAAAGCAGGACATGCTCAAGATACTGGAAGCATTCTGTCCATCCCTCACCAGTATACTCTCTCCAGAGAGCCTTCTCTGCAGAATATTAAACACTGAAAATATTGCACCAGTCTGTGAGCAATCATCTATCCCCTTTATTAATGCATTCATGTTGGTGAGACTCAGGACTGAAGTGGCGTCGTCAGAGTTTCCAGACACATCTTCCCCACTCTGAATCCTGTGGGACATTTTGGAGCCACTGCATCTTTGGAAGAACATGACCCCTTCATGTGAATCCAGAATGTCGCACAGCTAACTAAGGGGCGGGGCACTGATAAGAAATAATGACTCACTGTAGAGTCCTTGTGACGATTTGCTGCCCCAACCCTTGGTGTCATCTCCTCATTTCATCTTAGGAGGCCACTGATTATACACGAGGAGACTGAGGTTTGGGAATGGTGTGCTTTGGTTAAATGATAACAAATCAATAACACACATACAGAGAGAGACAGAAAGAGATACAGAGACAGAGATAGAGACACAGAGAGACAGAGAGACAGAGAGACAGACACACACACACACACACACACACAGAGAGAGAGAGAGAGAGAGAGAGAGAGAGAGAGAGAGAGAGAGAGAGATTTAAATCTTGCAGTTCCCCAAGTGGCTGCAGCAGGCCATGAGTCCCAAGCAGGAGCCATGTGGTGGATAAGAGTCTCATGAGGAAAGACAGACAGATGGGCACACCACAAGACCATAGTACAGGTCTCTGAAGGTGGCTGGTCCCAGGCAGGGAGCAACTCAGTGGGCAAGAGACAGACAGAGAGATGTGCCATGCAGTGTGAGGCTGGATATTTATTTAATGGGTTATGAAAGGGAAGGGGAGAAAGGGAGAAGAGCAGAGAGAGAGAGAGAGAGAGAGAGAGAGAGAGAGAGAGAGAGAGAGAGATTGCCTGATTCTTGGAATTCAGGTTACTGAGCCAGCAAACCCCCATAATAATCTCTGTGGCTATTACAAAAACTTAGTTGGTTGTGGGGTCAGACACTTGCTCACAATCTCTTTTAGCCCTCTGAATTACTAAATGGGAAAGACTTTATTATCTGTTTTCTACTCATGAGGAAACCGTGAGTGTACTGAATTTCAAAAGAAATATGACCAGGGTCACAAGCTGATGAACCTCTTGCCGAGGCCGGTGTGAGTCTGAAGTCCGCACAGTCTCCTCTGTTCTGTCTCCCACAGGGAGAAGCAGACATCACAAAGATGAGCAGTAGGTGTTTTCCCACAGGTCCCATTCAGCCCAGCAAATCAAACTATGAATGTCAAAGGATGAGTGTGGTCAAGTTTCACTTCTAAAAGCAAAGCAAATCTCTACCTCTCCAGCAAGCAGCTTCTTTAGGTTTATTTAGTTTATCTTAAGACAGATTACTGGCTTTGTGGAAATCGAGATTAACAAGGAGGGATCTGAGAGCTATTTGAAAAAAAGAGGGATAATGTAGGAATGGAAGGGGTTTTAGTGGTTTGTTTGGTTGTACGGACTTAGAAAGGATGGAAAAGGTTGATGTGAACACTGTGTTGCTAAGATCGAGTTCCTATGAACCAGAGGAGGAGAACCCACGGGAAGGAGGCCACAGTGCACAGTGTGAGTTCTCCAGAAATGCTGGCCCAATGAGACATGGTTCATGGTCACACGGATCTGATGTTCTCGACCAGGCAGGAAGGGGTTATCTGTGATGGAAGGTGATGGAACTCTGGGCTTTCTGTCCTTCTCTCCCCCTCATAGGAACAGAACAGCAGCTAAGCGTGTGTCTACACAACGAGGTCACATTTTCTGAACCCGTGCCATTGGTTGACCAGGTGACAAAATTCTCATGCCTGGGATGTGACAGGCATATACTACTGCTCTGGAGTTCTGGGATGTGCTTTCTCTGCATTTACCATCTCCATGCCGACAGGAACCTGTGCATCACTGAATCCTAACTTCATCCATAGCATGAGAACACTTGCTAGGAATAAAAGAACAATGATTTGAAAGGAATTTGGACCCTTGGAGTCCTACATGGCGGCAGACCTTGTTGTTCAGCAGCACTGATCGTATGGTACCTGCTTCCCAAGAAGAAACCAAGTCCATCATGATGTCTGCTTCCTGATAGGGTGAGTGTGTGTTCCAGCAGTAAACTGTTCCCCAGCTAACACAGTGAATTAATGTAGGTGCAGAGCTTTGCTCATTCTCTGACACCATTCGTCATTGTGTGTGTCCCTGGTGCCTGTGTGTGGGCGACCATGGGCATACAGGCGCTCACAGAGGTCAAGGGAGGGTGTGGGATCCCTCAAGCTGGAGTTACAGGTGATTCTAAGACGTTCAATATTAGTGCTGGAATTGAACTTAGGTTCCCCTAAAGGCGGTACATGTTCTTAACCTCTGAGCCATGTGTCCAGACCAGCTTGGCTCAATGGGAGCATTAGCACCACAGATGGGCCAGAAATTTTTATTTATTTATTTATTAAAGATTTCTGCCTCCTCCCCGCCACCGCCTCCCATTTCCCTCCCCCTCCCCCGATCAAGTCCCCCTCCCTCATCAGCTCGAAGAGCAATCAGGGTTCCCTGAACTGTGGGAAGTCCAAGGACCACCCACCTCCATCCAGGTCTAGTAAGGTGAGCATCCAAACTGCCTAGGCTCCCCCAAAGCCAGTACATGCAGTAGGATCAAAAACCCATTGCCATTGTTCTTGAGTTCTCAGTAGTCCTCATTGTCTGCTATGTTTAGTGAGTCCGGTTTTATCCCATGCTTTTTCAGACCCAGGCCAGCGGGACTTAGTGGGTTCCCGATAGAACATCCCCATTGTCTCAGTGTGTGGATAAGAACAAATTTAAACAATACGTGGGCCAGAAATTTTTAAGCAATGTTATAAACCACAGACTCTTTTCCAGCAGATATAAGTCTCATATATCTAGTCACAGGTACCTAGACTCACTTCTGGATCAAAACGCGTCTTTCTTTTTATCTAATGGCCACATAACAGGCAACATACCATTTATCTAAAAAAAGAGATTTTATTCTCACTTTTGCAACCATTCAAACTCAACCCCCAAGTCTATGCTGCACAGTATTAAAAATAGATTGGGCAGTGTGGTTCTATGTTAATGCTACTCTGTAATGGATGCATTTTGTCAATTCCTTTGAAATTACAGATATTAAATATATAAGTATAAAATAAATTGCTTCACAAATATAGAAACACATGCAGTCATAAAATGTCAAGGAGTGAACACTACAAATGTGTTCTGGATCTATAACTGTGTTCTTTCACAGTTCTCTGTGTGTGTGTCTCTGTCTGTCCTCCCCCCCCCTCTCCTATGTAGGAAAGGAGGATGTAAGCTTGTATAAAGTTTGTGGAGCACCGAGTAAGTGAAATGATGGGAATTTAAAATTCACGATTGCGAAGTGAACATCTGGAATGCATTCAAAGAAGGGAACGTTATACATCGAGAACATTATTAATAGTTAGCATCTTGCAAGAAATGAATCAATTGACAACCTGCTTCCGAGATTCTTTTATGGAGGAATTTGTTTCAAGGGACAATGTGCAAGGCAGGGAACACAGCGGAGAGGGAAACTTGACTCACAGCATCACCTCTCAGAGGAAAACTTTAAAATGCTGATAACGTCTGTGCACAGCTCTTTCTTCCTACTTGACGTGTTGCTGAGGGAAGATCTTTGTACTTAACGTTAACGCGGAGCTTTTTCTTCACCAGAGAAGTGGGATTTTCACACCTGTGCTTCGCAGTAGCGACTCTCAGCCCTGTGGTTTATTTTTGTAATAATTAATAAAGGGTCACACTTCCTGGCTTCGTTGCCCCGCCTAGAGAAGAGTTTGCTACCACCTTCTCGGTACTGCTGTAGGAAGGTGAAGGGATGGGACCCAAGCTCCCGGCTTCAGGAAGGGGAGCAGGGCGCTGTCCTTATGCTCCAGCCGAGGACACCTGCATTGGTGTGACTTCTAAGGGCCACCCAAGGTGTGGGGCTGTCAGGCTGGAGACTGCTATTTATAGCTTGGTGTCAAATGCTTAAAGTATCTGTCGCATAAGAGAAAAACCATCTTGTTGCCTTACATTAGGGGAAAGGAAGAGGAACTCGCTTAGCTCCAAGGAACTTGGTGAATCAATAGTTGGGGCAGGGTTATTTATTCATGACTATACATATCCTGGGTGCCAGAGGTCCTTGGCATACTCTTCTTAGCACCGGTAAGGTGGTTAAGGAGCAGGTAGGCCCTACTAAGAGGAAGAAACTAATATACACTTTTTTAGGGAGATCTTTGGTTACCACCTAGACTCGAGTCACCTTAAGGATATGCATTATCAACCTCAAGGGGATCTACGTACGGTGCACCGCACTCCCAGCCTGTCCCGTGAGCCACCACACACATCTGTGGAAATTCTCCACCATCCTCATGGTGGTTATTAACCTGTCAACTTGGCAGGCTCTAGACTCACTCAGAGACAAGCGTGGTCATGAAGGATTTTGTTGATTAGGTAAACTGAGGTGGAATGATGCACCATTTCTTGAGCGGGGGCCCTAGACGTCATATAAAGGAGAGGGGAACTAGCTCAACGCCGGCATTCATCTCCCCAGCTCTAAGATTGTGGGTGCTGGGTGACCGACTGCCCCCGACTGTGTGCCGAAATAAGTGTCCTTCCTTGGGTTGCTTTCATCAGAATATCATGTCATGGTGAAATGACAAGGACCCAGAATAGTCCTGTTGCTCACCCTTGCTTTCCCCAGCCACAGCTGGGCCCTCTCACCTTCCTCTGAGTTCTCGATGGACCCAGCAATGTGTCCAGTGATCAACGAGCCTTTGTTAGTAACTCTTCTCAATGGTCTCCATAGTTAGTTGTATCATCTTACTTTTTAAGTTGAAGTTTAAAAAAAATACTTTTTACAAGCTTTTTGAAGCTTATTCTCAATTTTTGACATTTAAATGGACTATAAGCAATGTATTATAATCATACACACACACACTCACACACACACACACACACACTTAGGGTTGGTTTTAATGCCAACCTGCTACAAATTACGAACACCTGAGCAGAAAGCCCCACCTGAAGAGTTGCCTTGGTTGCTTTGATTGAGGTGGAAAGTCCCGCCCTGCTTTTGGGTGGTACCTTCAGGTAGCAGCCTGAATTTGGACAGGTGTTTCAGAAGGAAGTTTGTCTTGGCCGTAGCTCCCTTGGCCTCCCTCTCACCATTGAATGGCTTTGCCCATTGCTGCTGCTTCCTCCACTAACGGCAGAACCAGCGTTTCCATCCTTTCGTGTGATAGGGAACAGTGACTCTCCAGGAACTCTCTGGCTTCAAGTGCCACTGAAGCACTGTCTTGTGGGCTGAATAACTACAGCTTGTCACCCTCCCTGCCAGGGACAACAGCAGTTCTGGGACCACTTGGACTCTTGAGGCAATGAGCCTCAAGGACTGAGTAACTACTGGGCTCTCATGTCTCATTTGGCTGCCATTACCATTTTAAATAAATCAATATATTTATCTGAATATGTTTAATATATTCATATATATTTGAATATATATGTGTATATATATATATATATATACACATATATATTCTTCCACTTGGTTCTGTTTCTCTAGAGAACCTTCTTATCCATTACCCCTCTTACCCCTACCCATTTCTGCCAACCCCTTCTTCTCACCAACTTTAGTTCCCCTCCTACCATCAAGTGTTCCTGTTTTGGGGAGAACAGTCTCTACAGATGGCCACAGCTGTTCCATGGTCTTGTTTGCAACGGTCTTATGGCAGCTAGAAGGCAGTGTTCCACAGCCCCTTTCCCCATCCTGTGGTTCTCACGAGCTTTGCACTCTCTCTTTCATGATGTTCCCTGGACCTACTGGGTAATGTCGATGTTCTTTTTAGTATTTTTTACCAGTATTTTGACTAGCTTATGAATCTCTGCATTCGCTGTCACCCACGGCCAAGAGAGGTTTCTCTGATCAAGGCTGAGAGCTGCACTAGTCTACGGTTATAAATATTTAGAAAGTCGTTTAAGTACATGTCCATTTAGCAAAACACCAGTGATAAATCCCCCTACTCTCATGGACTAAGGCCTCCCTAGCCAAGAGACCAGCTTTACAGAATCAGCCATGCATTCACTACCACAGAGCAGGCCTCCGGTCCTAGCAGAAAGTGGTTGGTTACCCCCACAATAGTCATGCCACTGTTGCACTGATGGGCATATATTGCTGGGAGGTGGACACTGTAGTGTAAGCGCTCTACAGCTGAATGAGGTTGTTGATGACTTTTGTGCCCTACATACGACCTTCTGGTACAAGGAGTACTAGCCAACAGGTGGGAAGCTTTGAGCTCAGTTCCTGCTTCGTTCCTCGGTGTGCTTTATCCAAAGCACATGATGTCTTCAGCAAGAGAGTTTGACTGCTTAGGTCTTATCCCCATGTTACAAATGGAGGCAGACATGTATTAGCCATGAGAAAGTGTGTGAGAAGGCCAACATGGCAGTACAAGCAACTGGGCTCCCGAGTTACTAGCATTTTCTCACTCCACATTCACACTGCTCCAGATCCTCACACAACAGGGCAGTCCCAAAGCTCCATGTGCTTTCATGGTCCTTTGTGAGAGTCCACCCTGGTTTTCCTTCTAAGCCACATGTGTTAGGTACTTCTGTATATCTATAACCATGACACATCAAAGGACAAGTTGAAGGAGGAAAGATTTGTTTTGATTCTAATTTCAGAGACTCTGCTCCATGGCCACCTGGGACAAACTTCATGGTGATTTAGGCCTGTGTGGAGGGGTTCCCCCATATCAATGGAGTACAGGAAGCAGAGAAAACAAGGCATAGAAGGGCCCAGGATAAAAAAAGCATGCCAAGGTCTTTCCCTCAGTGAATAGCCCTGACCTCCTAGAGTTTCTAGACCCCTTCAGAATGCTACTACCAGCTAGGAACCAGCCATCCAACATGGGAGCTTATGGGGCATGCCCCTTTTACAAGCTATGGCAGTCTACGACTCTTTCTTGTACTACTGGGATGGGACATCTCCGATTGGACCCAAGAACAAATAAGCACATTCCATTCCGGATTCATGCTACCCTGTTAGATTACACCACAGAAAGGTCGTGAAGAACCTGTGTAGTTCTCAAAGTGTTGTTTAAATGAATGACTTGGACAGGAGGCTCAAGGTGGCCTTCAAAGAGAAAGACTAGGCAGTGGGAACGAGCAAATATGAAGCTGTTTTGGCTGATTTAACTAACATTTCAGCACCATATGCTGACCGGGAAGGAAAGTCATAGCACAACTGTTTGAGAAGTTTGTGGCTTTATAGAGGGAGGCTAGGTGTTTATCACACCAGGACTTCCATCATCATGCATTTGACGATCCTTTTTTTAGCACTGTCAGAAGCATTACTGGGCATACAGTTCAGGCTTACTGGTGATAAAGGAAGGACACCTATCTTATCGCTCGACCCATGGGGAAGCTGAGAAAAGAAAAGGAAATTGATAAAGACACTAGAACTCATTTCCTGATTCGTTGGGGTCCTTGCTCACTCTGGAAGTCACCTCAGGTTGACTTCCCTGAGGACAAATCATCAGCCATCTTTTGAAAGCACCAGCACCTTGGCTTCAGGTCAAGTTGCAACAACGGTGTCCATGAATATTTCTTCTGCTCCATCCTCAGTGGTCCCTTTAAAACTAAGAATTCAGTGAGGCCCAGTGAAACACTGAACTACACTCACACGCTGCTCTTAGGCATTGCACAAGTCCTGGCAGCTGGACTTTTATCATTTATTCACGTTAATGCACTTGGCAATCACACAGAAGGGCTTTTAAATCTAATGGCGCAGACAATAACAAAGAAGATTCTGTGAGCATTGTAAAATGACGGGGCTGTGACCCTCTTAGGTACACCATGCTGCCTCATCCATGGAGTATGCTGGAACTGAGGCATGTCACACACTCATAGGGTATGTCATCTTCAGGCTGTTCTTTCTGCCCAAGTATAGAAGTAGGGGTCAGTAAGTGAATAATTCATACAGCATCAGCTCCTAACGATGTAATTGAGCCAGTGTGTGTGTTTGTGTGTGTGTGTGTGTGTGTGTGTGTGTACTGTATCCATGTATCCCCCTCTACTCAAGTACCTCAGGCCAACTCAGGGTTGAGATTAGCCTGTGGGTACTCAGTTTCAGTAGAGCTGATCATGAGGGATCATCAAGCCAAGTCACCTTAGAGGGGGGACTTCCGGTGCTTTCATTGTTCTCTGCTCTTCAGAAGCTCCAAGGTCACTTTATTCTCTATCAGAAATTATCAAGAACGTCCCCAATTCTGTATTTATATCTATCATCTATCTATCTATCTATCTATCTATCTATCTATCTATCTATCATCTGACTAATATATGTACACACATGCATATGCACACACCACACACATACACGTATTATAAAATCAAGCAGTAAATGGTGTTTTTCTCTGGGCCATGGTTCAGTCCATAATACTTTGCTGGACATGTATAAAGAGCTGAGCTCAGATCTCTAGTACACACATAGACAGCCAGGCATGGTAGAGAGTATCAGTGATCCTAGCGCTAGAATGCAAAGTTGGAAAGATCACTGCAGCTCAGGGGTCAGCTAGTCTTGCGGAACTGGTGAGCTGCCAATTCGATGAGAGACCCCATCTCAAAAACTAAGGTGAAGAATGAACGATTGAAGGAGATGTTCAACACTGATCTCTGGTTTTTGCCTTCACATACACACAGCCCCATACATACAGACACCTCAAATATGTACACATGGACCCAACACACACTTCCTGACTCTACACCAAAAAGTTGATGAGGCAAATCAAGATGGTTTCCGTTCACTTTGGGTTTTATAAAAGCATTTAGCTAGTGTATTAAATATCTGCTATAAAGAAAACTCATGAAAACCACTCAGGTTGTCCATATATATTGAGTTTTTTTTCTTTTTTGTTCCTCCAGTGCCGCATACACTCCATTTCCAGGTGACGCCATCCGTGGTCCTCTTATCAGTGTCAATAATTCCATTTGGCAGGCAGCAGCTAATTCTTTTCATGTGCTAATGATTAATCAGACAGGCCTATTTACTAATGTATCAGAATGCATTAGAAACATAAGGTAACGGCGGACAGAACATCAATTCAAATATAAATGAACTACATTTCCATTGGATACCTATTGACTCATGTCACAGAATGAAGTAGAAAATGCAATTTACTTGTAAACCATTAAAATGAATGAAAATAGAATTTCAAACTCTATCTTCAAACATAACTTTATTGACTTGGCTCTGAGCCTTAAGGGAGGGTCTAACCAAGTTTAAAATATATAAATAACACTCTAATTCATTTTGCCATAAAAGAGAGCGTGTCCTACTAGCTAAATATGATAGAATTAACTGAAGTTGGAACCTGGACAAAATAAAGCAAGGTCACAGAGTGTGGTGTAGGACATAATAAAGTTCTCACATTGGACTTTCTGAATTGAACTCCACTCTAACGCATTTTTTCTAAAGTCTGGTGTCACTGCCTATGTCCCAAGGGCATCCAACCATTTCTTAGAAACCAAAAATGCCAAATGAAGGCTGTTGTGAGGGAGAAGCATAAAATGGAGGGGGTTAGGTTAGGTATGTTTTTAACAGCAATCCTTATACAGACAAAAGAACAAAACAAAATCTGGAAAGAAAGCTGTCCATGCTCAACATAGGACTGCCCCACCTGGAAGGTGATATTGTAAGATATTCAGAGGCAGGAATGGGGCTCAAATCACTTTGTGAGAGAACCATCTGTGTCCCTGGTATCAACATCTCGACTACTTATCTAGATGTGGGTAAAATGCGGATGAGTTTGTGCAGATTTTCTCAAGTCCACCTGAATATAACAAATCTGATGGCTTTGGAAACTGTCAAAGAAATAGAATATTTTCTCCAAATTTGGGTTTCCCTAAATTTGAGTTCAACCAAAAAGGTATTGAAAAAATTACTCAAAAATTTCATCCACATGCAATATCTGCAGACTTCCCCTTGCTCTCAAACAACACGCTATAACAATGGTTTGTGTGGGGAGGGTGTGTGTGTATGTGTTAGGGGGCAGGATCTTTGCATTGTAGAGATATTTGATGTATCAGGGATGGTCGACAGGCTATGAGAGGGTAGGCTCTGGTTACATGTGAACACTACATGTACAAACATGAGGGACTTGAGCATCTGCAGATGTCTGTGAGGGGGCTGGAGCCATCTCCCATGGACACATACGCTTGACTCACTGGTCAAGCCTAAGGTCTTGTTTGGATCTAGTACTGCTAAATCTAGCCAGGGCTTCTAAGTCGAAGATTCGAGCGTTGGCTGCAGTTTTGCAGATGTGATCTCGAGAAAGCCCAGGGAAGACTGGAGAGAGGAGCTGGGCAGAATTCTAGCCCACCTGTTGCTGTTTCTTCGACCCAAATGACAAAGTTCTCGGATGCTGAGTTGTCCACACAAACCAGAGTTTGCCAAAGCACACTGCCCACGGTTAGTGAGGAGAATCAGGCTGAAGCTTTTCATGACCCTGATGTTTCAGAAATTCAGTCTTAGTTTCTCTTCTTAGCCTGCCGTCGTCTCACAGTTCAACAGTCCTGAAGAGTCCTGTGGTAAAGAAACCTCTCGAAAGAGGGCTGGCAGCGTTTCTCAGGTTTAATTAGCTCCAGAGATGCTTCCTTCCCATAAAGAGAAAATCCGCCTTCTGTGGAGCTCCACTGTAGAAATGTTAGTGATAGCATACTGGGAATAAAGCAGTAGAACACACAGGCAAGCAAACTCTTCCTTGTTCTAAAGGAACACAGGCAAGAACTCCACACTGGTAGATTTCAACGGAGGTGAGCAAATGGGCTCTCCTGCCCTTATTACCTCAGAAGACAGCTGTTTGCAGTGCTTGCTCTTGATCTTAAGACTCCTTTTTCTCGTGCACCAGAACCCTGGCACCCAAACTTGTGTCTATCACTCATAGCATTTCAGAATCCGTGCTGCTGCTATTAATTATTGCTGTCTGAATTCTGCTGTCTTGTAAATGACTAATATCCTTTGCACTGAGGCATCCGTGCAAAAGGAACACAGTTGTGGGTGCCTTCAAGAAGGAACGGTCTCCTGCACAAATGAGGCCCCTCAGAGGGCCTCTGGGCAGGTGCTACTTCTGTCAGGAGCTAAAATCCCACAGCAGCTTCATCTGTTCCCTAAAATCACAAAGATCGCCGGGCAGCACTTGGGAGACAGAGGGAGGCAAATCTCTGTGAGTTCTAAACCAGCCTGGTCTATAAGAGCTAGTTTCAGGTCAGGCTCAAAAACAAACAAACAAACTACAGAGAAACCCTGTCTCAAAAAACCAAACTCAAACAATCAAACAACAAGAAAACGACACAAAGATTCATCCGGTTTGCTCAAAGCATCAAATCTATCAGGAAAATGGTGAGAATGGTAAATTGAAAATAATCTGACCTTTACTAATAATATAGCAATTTTGAGAATGCAGTTTTAGTCAAGGGGGACATTTTCCAGAATTTGACAATCTTTTCCATCTCCCTGATACAGACTGCATTAAAAAAAAAAAACCTGTCTAATGTTGCCTCTTAGGTGGTGTTCAATAAGAACCTGTCTATAATGCAATGCACTCTCTTTATGTGATGTTTAGATATGAGATTGATCTTAGTGGACACCCTGGAGTTCTGAAAGTAGGATTATTGGATTTTGTGGCTTTCTCAGATGTCAAAGATCTTTAAACAGCGTCTTGCAAAGTTGCTACATTTCATCTGTCTGAGAAACACTTATGAACTCATCAAAGAGGGTAGACTCCATGTTAATTATCTGGGTGGACTGGGTTAGGGGGAGGCAAGCCCCCTTTCTTCCCACCTTGAGCTGAGTGCCAGGACTAAGTCCACTTTCATACCTTGAAAAGCAAACTGAGTTCCTCCATCTGTGGATCAATAGGCCTTAACAGGAAGGTTGCTGACACGGGATGGGATCTTGAATTCAAAATAGCAGGGGGCACAAAAAGACCTGGCCGCTAAGGCTATAAGGCTAAAGTCTCCAGTTGCCTCTGGACGACTCCAATAGACTTAGTATTTAGATGAATCAGATTGGCACAATGAATTTGGTCTCATGGGTTATGCTTACATTTCAGAAAAACAAGGATATCACAAGTTTCCTCTGACTTAGAACGTACCTTGGGAAGAACACCGTCATAGCCCCCTCTCTGCCCATGCTTTTGTTCCTGCTATAAGCATCAGCCATGTCTAACATCAGGTTTGCAAACCAGATGGGTGTGACTCTCTAGGCAAGGATTCTTGGGACCCAGCCACCTGTGAACGAGGGCTCCACAAACCAGGCAGCACTCTTTTGGTTGCCATGACAGCCCTCCTTCCCAGACCTGTTGCCAGAAGCTAAGACATTAGCCACCCACCAAGCAGTAGGAATAAGCACCAAGGCTTCACATTCCAAGGTTTCCCTCCAAGTGCCTGTTTAAAACCAATGGCATTCATATGCATGCCTATATGCAATATGGCATAAAATTATACCTGACATGGCCCAATATTCATTACATGCTCTTGCTTTCCATCTATGTCTAGGTAGCACAGGTCTTTTGAACATTGCCAAGGGGTTGTGTTGGCTTTGCTATCTTTTCTTTAATATCTGGAGGCAGCAAATTTTGCCTGATTTCCCACTCTCTTTAGCTGTCTGCTTTCATCTGTGCCCACAGACCTTCTTCTTGTCTTCTGCACTTGGGACTCTTAATGTGGAACTCCTTTTGTTTCCTTTCTCTCCATTCTTGAAAAGTGGGCGCATTTGTCCTACATGAATAGTAGGCAAAGGCTCAAGAGGAAAAGTGACTATCCCAGATGTCTTTAAGCATCCCAGCCCTTTGTCATAGAATTTCACAGAGTGCCCCGTGACTTTTAGGGACTGTCGCTCTTGAACATATTTTAAAGATCAGAAATAGTCTCAAGACAGAGTTTCCTGCTTGATGAACAGAGCAGTATTGGGAGACAGTGACAATGGGACCAGGAGCTATAGTGAGTGCATATTGAAGTCCCAACCCCAACACACACCCAGAGATACGTGGGAGTTTCTTCTCACACACATTGACATTGCTCTTGTGTGATTTGTGGCAGAGTGATTGGCTTCTAAGCTAGGAGAAAGACAAAAGGCTTTATATTTCAGCAAGTGAAGGAATTGGATTTAGGATTAAATATTCTGGACCGAAGACTTGCTAAGCCCTTAGGAAGTGTGCAATACTGAGCCAGCATCTGCCATTCTGCAACCCCAGTCTTCCCACCTGGTAAATGCAAACCGTCACCGCTTCCCCCAACTGCTAACTCCATAATCGACGGTGAACAAAGACATATCCTAGAAATAATGATATGTTATTCTGTCCCCAAAGTTCTCATCCAGGAAGAACTCTTAGAAGAACCAACATTACGGGGAGAAAGGGAGCAGAACCACGCCTGCAAACAGAACGGAAGCGGCTGCAGAGGGCACCATTCAGCCTCCAGGTGGGGCTTGGTATCTCCACCATGCTCCAGGCTTTCAGAATGTAGCATGGGGTCAGGGGAGGATGGTGTCCCCTGCAGAGTCCACATCTCTGAACAAAATACAAACATCGCTTCACCCCTGCTTCCTGGGTGTGTTTCCACACTGCTTTGCTTCTAGGAGAGGGATATAATTCAGACTGAGCCAGACAAGTGCCGCTGTTTTCTATGCATACCATAGCTGTACCTCCAAATATGTGTCAGGCTCCTGCAGAAACAGTAGCGATGCTGTTTCAAAGGCAGCCCCCTCTTGTCTACCTCCATGAGAGCCATGGACTGTGTGTACAGCCCATAAACCAGCAGTTTGAATAAGCATGCCTACTAAAATATGGAGGCCTGAGTTTGAAGCTGGTGACAAAGACAACTGTAACTTTTTGAGGTCATTAAAAGCACTCTTAACACATGGGAAGGCATCCTAGAGTGTCAACTGTGCTTTTGGAGATCCAAATCCACCATTGGGATATGAAGTATGCACCGTGGCCATCAACTTACACATGAAAAGTGGAACTCCCAAAGGTAAATCATTCCTTTGGGTTTATTCAGGGCACAAGCACCTATACCCTGGTCAATTCAATTAATCACACCCAATCAGGTCTCCGGGAAACACACAGAAGGAAACAAGAACCTGTGGTGTCCCGGTTCTAGGCAGGATCTACCCCAAGTTTGCAGCTCACTGTGCTGGCTGGCTCCTCAGGCACTGCACAGAGACAAGGCTTTTCTTCTTTTTTCTTCCATTATGTTTTTCTGCTTGAGATGCATTTGGGATGTTTAATTTATACCCCCTGATCATAAAGTGATCACATCCCGAAGAAGGCTGCGCTGCTGATTTATAAGATCGTTGTCTGTGTCTGTTAATTAGAGAAATATCATTTGGCTTCCAACGGAAGAAAAACAATAAATTACAGAGGAGGAGGGAGAGGCAATTGGCCCCTAAACCTATGTGAGTTCCTAGTCTTGAATCTTATTTATGATCCTAACTGATTTTGCTCCATTTATATCAACAACCATTAGAAAAAAAATGCGACTCAGGCTGAAGAGGAAAGAGAAAGAAACAGAAAGGCGGGAAAATAAATGCAGAAACAATGTCTCCGTGCCTGTGGGTACATAAAACTCTCTTCTGATGGGAGAATGACAGGATCCAGGTGCTGAAGGGCTTGATACAGAATTGCAAACTTGCTGTGAGCTATAAAAAACAGGTATAAGGGACCACAAGAGGCTTCTGGGAGACAGTGAGTTCACGGTTAAGGCTGAATTAACTTGACTAAGACAGGGAAATGTGTTCCAGGAAGAAGGGAGAGTGACAAGGAGGTGGCGCAAGGGAGGAGAAAAGTGAATTCAGAGAACTGAGCGGGGTAAGCATACAGTGAGGCTGGGGGATGCGGGAGCCCTCTCAGAGCCCACAGGCCACCGTATCCAGGAGCTTGTATCCACGAGCTGAGATTTTTAAACTCAAGTCTGGATGCTACGGATGACTTTGCATTTTTAAAAGATTACTGTTTTTTGTTTGATTCGGTGTTTCTTTTTTTTTTTTTAATCTTGAAAAGGTTTGAGTTTTCTGGGCTCAAAAATATTCCCATATCAAGCCAGGCCCAGGGGCACAAGCCTGTAATCATGGGACAATGGAGGCAGAAGGATCTTGAGTCTGATGTTAGCATAGACTACATAGTGAGCAACTGTCTCAAAGTGAAGCAATGGAGAGAAGGTAAGTGGAGACAGCGGAGACCGAGTGTGTGAAGGTTTGCTGTGGAACTGCGCTGAAATGCTACAAGATGAACATGAAGACAAGCAGCAAGGAAGGCCTTTATTCTGAGGTGCTGGGGAGTCCCTTTCTGGTGGCATTTGCACAGAGAGACTAAGGGAAACAAGGGAACAAGAGACCGAGCCGCCTGTGGAATCTCTGGGCTAGAGGATAAGACGAAGACAGAAATGATCAACGGCCAGCGTTCATCCTGAGCAGCAGGTGACTCCGGCTCTCTTTCTTGGGGTTTTAGAACGATACTGCTGTGGTGTAGACATGGTGCCCCCTCTGGGCACTGATCCAGCACAGGGCATCTTCACAGAGCTTATCGAAGAAGGAGGCAAAGATAGAAGAGGCAGCATGGGCAGGGCTGTCCCTGTGAGGTGAGGTATACCCTGGAGGCACAATCCTGGAAACACGGAGAAAGCAGCAGAAAGGAGAACCAATGATGCTCAGAGCTTTGACGGAGTCATGAGGGAAGAGGGAAAAAGGTCTTCTATTACTGTCTACTGAGAAGACCCTGTACCGTGGGGTAAAAATTCTCAGGCTTTTTCTTCTTACAGAAAAATAAGATATGGCTTCTGACATGTTCTTAGATGTGGTGGTGCCATTTCCTTAACTCACATCCTTCTGGAAACTTCTGGGCATAAAACACATCTCAAGGAATGAAACCACCTCAGTCCATCCTGAGAGCCCCAGGGTGGGGATGGAGATGGAAGTTTTAATAGCCTGATTTGGCTTAAGGCAATGTCTCTGAAGGCTCCCAACCACAAGGAACTGACCCCAGCCTCTCTGGATTTGAGATGCTCAGGTGTGAGGCCCTGTGTCATCCTAGATCCCAGAGAAAGTCACCTGCCAGTGCCTCGGGATTATGTTTCCATCACTGAAGTTTTGCTTCTAAGGAAGCACAGCCCTTCTTCGCCACCCCCACATCCCTGCCCCAGCAGGGCCCTCTGGCACAGCAGCCACACCTCTCGGTATTCTTTTGTATTTGGCAACAATGCCAAAATCACCACAGAAAACGGCCTTACTGATCAGAAAGAGAGAGAGAGTAAGGTGACGGTGCTTCTGTTTTCGAGTTCTAAGTAGTATTCCCGATGTGCTAGTGACCTCTGACCTCTCATCGGGCTCCTCATACTCACTTGAGCTGTAAGCATCTCTTCCCATCTTCCCCCTCTTCCTAAATCTCAGTGGAACAACTATGAACCATGCTGTGCAGATTCCAAACAGACAGACAGACACACACACACACACACACATGAAAGCATGCACGCATGCACGCATGCATGCACGCACACACATATCACCACCACCGTGCATAATACACAAAACTAACTCCACATTCCTCCACTGGATCCATTCAGACCTTCTGACTAGGGGTGGGGAAAGATAACGCCCAAGAAGAAGGCTTGATCAGAGTGGCAAGAGCATAGACGGGCAAATACCACTCAACGTAAGTCTGTGTGAGGCACCATTTTGTATTGCTCCTATTTTCCTTGCACATTCTGAGGGTCTCAAGCCTCACACCATATGAGAGAGCTCTCTGGATGCTTTGGTGCCCAGGGCCTGGTGCTTCCCACCTGACGGGTGCTCAGTGTACGCTGTGGAATCCCACGGAGACGTTTACACACCGAATACACTATCCTGTGAGCTGCCAAAGCTGAAACCTTCCCCGACATTTTACGGAGCTTTTATAGCAGGGGATTTGAGAAAAATGGAACACAAGTGAGTTGTGATAGATTGCCACAGATGATACCATTGCACCCCACCCCTTGGTGCCCACACTTCAGATTCCGTTCCCAGGGATTCTCCAGCTTGGCCACATGACCAACTTGTGAGACGAAACAGTGAGTGCGAGGTAAGCAGAGCTTTGGTGAGCACAACCGAATTTAAGGCGAGCCACAGAAGATGTCCAATACCCCAATAGCCGCATTTCCAAAGCAAACATGCAGGATTTATTTTAACAGTATATAGTATTTTGCCACACTATTTCAATACCTCATAAATATTTGACATTGTACTGGTGTTGTTTCATCTCTTAATTTTTATGCTGTGTTTACAAATCTGGTGTCTATGTTACAATTAAAATGAGCACGTATTTCAGTTTGGGAGAGACACCCCCACTCATATACTGCCACACTGGTTTGGGCAGTGTAGTCCCGGGCACTGGGGCATGTTGTTAGAACGTGTTCTCTTAGGATGCTGTAAGAAGCCCAGGCCAGCCCTGTGAATCCACCTCAAGGAGGAGGAAGGAGACACAACTCCTTCCAGTGCTGAACTCACAGGGGTGGCAGTGCCGCTTCCTCAGACCTGTGTAATGTGGCTTCTGCAGCAACCGTGGAACCATGTGGGCTGAGGCCATCCACAACAGGGATGTGCACATGCTTTGAAGCACTGCTCAAACTGTATAACGCTGTTGCTAGGTTAAGCCATCAACTTACCTGGTGGCTTGCTCCATGGCAACACGCAACACAAACAGGTGTTAGGTAGAACACAGGTGGATGGAGCAGGAGCGATTGTTTTCTCTCTCCCTGCAGCCCATGTTCATTTTCATGTTGGCTACGCTACATGTTCTATTGTAGCTGAACAGAAGGCACAAAAGTGAGGATCTCAGCCACCATTGTGGGGCCCTTCAGGATGCTTGGAAGACACTGTCATTGGTGACAGTATTGCCCAGGGGCCTAGAGCTAGGCTCTGATCCTGGCCTTTCTACTAATTTGCACCGTGTCAGGTATCTCATCCTCTCCAGATCTCCTCTCGGCATCTTTTTTAATAAAGGTTCTGAGAGGATTAAGAAGATGAGTAGGAGTGGTGGAGGTGGCTGCACCCAGGGATTCCACCTGTGTAGGTGATGGACTCACCTGAGCAAAGATGAGGACCAGGGGGAGCTGGGTGCTGATGCCTGATGCTCTGCGAGCACTGTTATGTTCCAAAGAGCATGCGAGAGAGGAAATCTATTTGCATTTGTATAGTTACCAAGGCAACACAATGATCCTCCAAAGTGGGCAACGTTAGTTTAGAACCCAACAAAGATACCAAGTCAATCAGAAGAGATTTGAGTAGGAGAGACAACGAGGAGACTGACTTTAAGGAAGATTCTGTTCAGCTGGGCAGTGGCTCATGCCTTTAATCACAGCACTCTGGAGGTACGGGCAGGCAGAGCTCTGTGAGCTGCAGGCCAGCCTGGTCTACAGACTGAGTTCCAGGACAGCCAGTTACACAGAGAAACCCCAAAATTAAAAAGAATAACATTCTGTTCAACAGATGAGTGTGAGGTTAAAAACAAAACAAACCAAAACAAATAAACAAACAACAGACATTGGGCTTGGAGAAAGGTGAAGACAGGAGGCAGGGCAAGAGACTTGCATGATGTCTTGGAGAAGAAGGGGAGGAAGAAGGAGAAAAGGAAAGGTACATTAAAAAGGAGAAAGAAAAAAGAGAGAAGAAACATAAGAGCAAAAGTGTTAGTGGACTTGGCACAGGCAGAGCTGATAGAGCTGGTGTCAAGGGTGTGTGACAGAGCAGGTTCCTTTGTCCCTGTACTTAGAAGCTCCGTGCTTGGTTTGATCATCTGCTGTCTCCACTTAAGGTTTTAATTCTTCATCAAGGAGCCTCAGGCTTGGGCACCCAATGCTGATACAGGATGCTCAGGGGTGAGGAAGCTCCTGTGCACTGAGCTTCACTCTGAAGCTTGTGGAGATCACCGTGTCAGATGATCTCAAGTTTGTGAGAGGATGGATGAAAATGAGAGTTGTGAGCACAGCCAAGAAAGATCTACAACCAAGGCTGGAGAAGTAGCAGAAATAAACCTGGGAGGACTCGAGAGGAATAGTGCAAACCTCCTTTGAGCACAGGCCTCATGGGATGCCTGTCATACACACACACACACACATGTGCATGCACACACACATACACACATGCATTCACACATACATACACACACACCACACACACACACACCACATATACACATGCACACACACACACACCACACACACACCACACATATACACATGCACACACACACCATGCACACACACATACCCACACCTTTGAAGCATCTATTGATCCAGTCATTCACTCATCTAGTGCTTCATTAATGTTCTGGGAATAACATGTACCATGACATCTTAAGGATTTAACAAAAATAAGTAAGCCCATGATTTCCTTTGGGACTCTCTCAGTGATCTCAAAAAGCAAGATGTTTCAAAAATACAATTCAAGAAAGAAACTATTGTGCTAGAGACAAGAGACCTTCTCCCATGGGTCTTTGTGGTGGGTGGGAGACAGAGAGTAGGGACTTGGCTTCTTACTGGTCTTCATTGATGCTACAAGTTGCTCTGCTTCTGGGCATCTCAAAACATAGCCATCTGTCCTAGCTAGTGGGATCAATACCCTTGCTGCCTGCTACACTGCCGCATCGCTTCCCCTCAAACTCTAGAGGCCTAGGAGGGACCCCTCAGCCCACCACACACAGGCCTTCCAGGCCACCTTCAGTGGAGATGTGAGGAGAAGGCATGGTGAGAACAGCTAACAAAGTGTAAGTCCCGCTACAGGTAGAAGCAATCAAGATGGCGGCTCTACCAGGCACTCTAGAACAGGGACCAGAAAAGCCCTTCCTGGAAATAAAAAGAAAAAAAAAAAGCCAAATCAAAGAAAAATAGGCCATTGTATTCTTCAAAGAGCATTCCTAAAAGTTGTGGTAAGAGACTCCAGGAAAGGGTCGGCCACTCTGTTAGAACTCCTGGCTCCCCATGCCTTCATAAACACGGTTTCATGAAGGTTACAGTTTTACACGATCCCTAAGCTGCCAAAACTGTACAGTGCACACAGACAGCCCCCCACCCCGCCCCAACATGTTTTATAAACATAACAAGCTATAGCAGCCACCCCAGATGTTTTCACAACTTACTTTTTTTCATAATTTAAAATCTGTTCGACCTGATGGTTTTTTTTTTTGCTCCGTGTGCGTTTCAACTGTAAAAGAGGAAACTGAAATATTATTCATGTGGTGCTATACGCTGTTACACCTAATTTCTTCTCAAGTTCACACTAAACCGAACCGTCTCTAGGAACCTTAAAAAAGGCAACAGCCGAGAAGGTGAGGAAATATGTCGAGGGCTTGTAAATAAACAGCTGGCTCCCGACATATGGATTTTTCTTCTATATTTTTCAGGTGCCACAGTCCCCCATCCGTATCTGCCAGCCCTGCGGCCCACGGCATAACTCAACTGTAATTGATAATGTAAGGGCAGATGGAGGGACTGGCAGCTCCTCCCTCCAGTCTCTGGGGACTCTGCAGAAATCAAAGCAGATGGCCCAATCGCGTCTTCTTTATGTGTTGCTGCGAGCTTCTCTGTCTGTGGGATAATGGATCATTATGGCCCTGCTGTGTACAAACACCAATATGCTTTTAAATCTGGTTCTCGGGCTTATGAAAAAGCACTATATTTCATATTAATTTGTGGAGCTGCACTTAACAAGGTCCACTGTTGGTTAATTTACGATCGGGAAGGGTGGGAAGGAGAGGTTCCCATGGAGCTCCCTGCCCTGGCACCTCCCCTCCCCCAGCCTGGAACCCCCTCATCTAGCCTGGCCTCCCCTCCAAGCCAGTGGTGATCAAGCACCATGGTCACAGAAGGCTCAATGCAGGTTGTTAGGGAACTCCGTGCCCAGCCTGCCCGAGCAGAGCTTCCAAGGGGAAGAGTCTCGTGAAGTAGCTAAGCAGCCAGACAGTCTGGCAAGGACACCTGGGTATCTGCTTTGAATGGGCCATTTCTTTTCTATTATTAAACACTGTGGCATACCCACTGCATGGTAGGAAGTGCTCCCTGGATAGAGAGGGGCCAAGGAGATATGAATGACCTCCCTTTCTAGTATCCCATGGCCACAGAAAACTCAATGGAAAGTTCCTAAAGAATACTCTTGGGCTACCCCTGACAATTATGAAATATGCAAACAGAATAAGTATGTCCTGCTCAGAGATTGAGACGTTAAGACCCAGGGGCCAACAAGGACTTGGCCGGGTGACAAAACATGCAGGAGATGTTGGAGCCTTGTGTGCTTTCATGCCATGGGATGGACGACCGTGTGGAAACGTGAACTGGACGGGGTAAGTATTCCATTCCTCTGCTCCTGGCTGGGGGCCCCCACTGTTCCCCTCGGTCCTATTACCACAGGTCCTCAGGCCAGCTGCGCACACAGTCTTTTCCCTATGATGCTAGGAACCAGGGGCTTAAAGAAGGAGCTATCACTCAAGTGACTACGGCATCTGGCAGGTAGTAAGACCCTGGGCAGACACTGCTCGATGAAAGGAAGGTGGGAGGTCAGGAAGCTGGGGAGGTCGCTATGCCAGCCAGGATAGGCTTCCTGCTAGTCAAGGAGAGCAGAGGCCACAGGTTTGTAGTTCCTACCCTGGGTATTAAAAGTGCATATGTCATCTCATTTTTTTTCTTATGTAGCACCTCAAAAAAAAAATCACTGAATTTCTAGAGGAGAGCCATAGGCTTATCTTGCATGGCTCCCTATACCTGCTTCAGAAGGTTCTAGAAACATTCTGCTTTTGTGTTTTATGTCTCACAATTTAAGACAATAATATGAAAAATAGCAATGACACAGTGTAGGCACCAGGAACTGTAGGCTTGGGGGTGTAGCTCAGTGGAGTCGTGTGTTTCATGTGCACAAGGCCCTGAGTTTCATCCTCAATACTTTTAACAAAGGAAAAGGAAGGCGGAAAGTAGCAAATGCGATACATAAAGTCAGATTTCTAGACTCTCCTAAATTTTCAGATCTGATAATGCAAAGATGTGTCACTATGGCAACTGTGACTGAGAACTGAGGACACTAAGAACTGCTCACTGGCTACTGCTTGTGTGGTTGTTATCTAGAACCGTCCATCGGGATGGCTTCCATTTCACTTAGCTCTGGGATCTACAGTTCCCTGGGTGAGGGGCACCTGAGCATCACAGAGCTAAAGCTTATTCATCAACCTTCAGATGGTAAAGAACAAAAACAGGATTCCTCTTCGAGATCAACCACGAGAGGAAAACCAGTCCTCACATGACAATCCCCAGGTGCATTTTTACCTGACTCATAGGAATTAATTATATATCAGCCATAAACGAGATGTGGTGTCTCTCAGCCACCACTTCAGTAGATGAGGGTTTTGATTCTGTTCTGATGAAGGGAAGAATCGTTCATGGTTTGTCATGAAGGGAGATTGAGCTATGAGTACCCCCGCCCCCCGTTGCCCAGAGCCAGGGTTGTGTGCAGGCTTTATCCAGAACTGCAGCTCTAGAAAAGACTAGAAGAAAACAGGCTTATTTAGAGTGTCAGACAACAGCAGGAGAAATAAGATTCAACAGTTAAGATTCCCAAGACATTTTGATCTTTCACAAAACTTGCACGCTCCCCTTCAATGACGACAGCAACTTGCGGTGCAGAGTCACCGTCACCGGCTCTGTCATTCATGTGTTGCGTATACAGCATCCCATTCATTTTGGGGGGCTCAAAATTTATCAATGCGCTCACCTCTTAATTTGTTCAACTTCTCTGTAGGGAACGCTCACTATGAGCCCCCAGACTCGTGTTGGTTGTTGTTGTTACAGGGTGACAATAAATGTACCTGATTTTAATATTTGTTCCTAGACAGACAGCTTATTCACTTTCTCCTCCCTTCACCCAGCTCTAGCTTTGGAACTAAGAAAACATTCATCTCTCTTAAGCGGTGGGAAACGCAGCTGCAGCTGAGGAGGACCCTGGAAGTGAAGTATAAAAGGCAGATTTGGGGACCACCTGGTGGCATCTTCTCACCGAGTTCTAAGGGAATGGAGCCACTGTAGGCTGGCTGCCTGCCGTAAGGCAAGGGCTGGCTTACCTGTTTATCTTCCAGGGTGCAGCGGGCACTTTAAAGTTCTCAGGGCTGCATGTGATGAGCACAGCTCTTATGGTCAGGGCCACCTGAGTGCAAACTGTGGGTGTGTACTAACCTGCTGTGCCATCTTGGGTTTCTCCGGAGACTTTGTCCCTTGGACGAACTCCAATTATTACTCAAGTTATTTCTGACAAAACAGGGTAAGGTTGAAAGCAGGTCCTCAATACAGAACACAGACCATGCTGTGTGCGACCCTTCCCCATCTTCACAGGCAGACTCACTCAGTGGTCCCTAGTCCCACATCCACACTGCACTCTGAGATGTTTGGCATAGAGGTTTCTTTGCTTGTTGATCCACAATTTGGACTAAAGTCTTCTCCACCAGGATTACAAAGGCACCTCAAATGCCCTTCCCCAAACAAAAACAGGGCCTTTTTTTCCTCCTGAAATTGAAGGATTTTCAAGATAGAAAATCCAAAAGAAAGCACAGGAAACCAGGACCTCATGATTGGGGTCTCAGTTCGCCCTTTGGAGGTATCATCTCTCCCAGGCAGAAAAAGACAAACTCTGAATGACGGCTTTCCTTGGTTTGTAGGATGAGTTCAAGTCACCAGAGGTAGGGGTTTCCTGGTGTTGAGACCATAGGTCTTTACCAGAAGCTGACCTCTGAACCTGCACACCCCACCCCTTGGTCCAGGGGAAGCTGGAATCCTCATCCTGTTGCTATAGTGATAGCCAGGGGTGCTTTGTGAAAACTGGAGTGGTTTTGTTTCAAGCTTATAGGGGCCTGAGTTAGCAGAGAAGCAGCCCTGAGAGGGAAAGCCACATGCACTTGGGGACATTGCCCCTATCTACCTGCAGGGCCATACATCTGACACGTTCTGAAGTTAAATGGGAACCCTAAACGCACAAAACCTCTCGAATACCACGTGCAAGGGATTTCTCCCTTACTATTGAAGAGGAACTAGGCCAGAATGCTCAAGTACATGGATTCCAGAGGAGACGGGTCGAATTAGATTGGAGGTGGTCATCCTGAAAGTGCTGACAATGGTCATTTTATGAGACATGTGTTGACAAGGCATCCAGCGTGATGATCAATGAGCAAACTGGATATGCGATGCACACTTACCACCCAATAACAGCAATGACAGATGGAAACCAGAATGAGCGTGGCTCACCGTTTTCAATGCTCCAGGTCCAGCTTCAGATGCTATGCTCACACTTTCCCACTTGTTGGCATCATCACCCTGAAATTCGCAATATTATTAGTCCCATTTTATAGATTAGGAAACCGAGGCCTAGAAATATCCAATCATTTCCTCAGATTCAAACTAGGCCCGGTAGCTGGATCCCTGAACTTGGACACAAGATGCTACAAAGAGAGAGGTTATTTCTCTTGGTCATTAGAGCTGAGATGAGATTCTCTCTCTCTCTCTCTCTCTCTCTCTCTCTCTCTCTCTCTCTCTCTCTCTCACACACACACACACACACACACACACACACACACGTGCGCGCGCGTGCGTTCAAATAGTGAACTAGGCTGTGTTCCCTTCACCATGTCTCTGAAGTGTCAAATTACAAACTCTGTTTGAATAATCCTGCCATTGAGAACTTCATTATCTGAGCAGGCAGGTAACAAAAGTCCAACTTTTAATATTTCTTGAGTGACTTTAGAGGTTTCGTGAGCTCAGAAATATCAAGTAGTACAGAACTGGGGGATGTCATAAATTGGAAGAAACTAAGAAAAAATAGCAACAGAATTCAGTGTGGGACGCTGGATTGGACCACAGAGGAGGAACAGAATGCCTGAGAGCAGCTGAGGAGATCCCAGTAAGGCCTTGGTAGAATCGTGCCCATTGGTGCTCTCCTGGTCTATATCATTGTGCTATAGTCATTAAAAACCTAACCACTTCAGGGAGTATACACAAATGGTCTCTTCAACTTTCTCAAGTAAAAAATGAGTTTAAATGATAAAGTCTAGAAAACAGAAGGAATTTGCAAGCAGCTGAAAAAGAGGATTTTCTCTACAAGAATAGGGCCACCTAAGCAGAGTGTCTAGGGTTTGCTCTGTGCAGAAGAAAAGAGGTGATATCAGCAAGCAACCAGGAGCCTCCCTGCAGGAACATGCAATTGTCCCCAGAACTTAGAGGTCCCTTTCTCACACTCAGCACCCCCTGCCTATACCAGGTTGAGCCCCTGCTTCCTCATGACATGACTTTTATACCTCAAGCCTCAGCAAATCTGAGAAGTACTAAGAACCCAGGGCTCGGTGGCAAACCTCTTCCCAGCAGAGGAAGCATTGAGCTGCAATTTGGTGCTAACACAGCCCTCCAAGAACTAATGGTGAGCCACTCAGAGGAGGGCAGGACTCCATCCCCAGGTCAATATGATAACTAGTTATGTTCTATAAACTCTGAGTATATACATGGATGGGTGAGTAGATGACCATCAACCAGCCCTTTAGACCTAACAAATTCAACAATTCAATGTTTGATTGAACTAGCCTTTGAAAATAGTTTAATTATATACATATAGTATTCCACATATATATATTTCATATATATGAAATACTTTACACAAAATTGCTAAAATTTACTTGAAATTGCTATTAGTGTGGAGTTGAAAGGGTTGAATAGTTTTTCAGCTTATTATAGCTTTACGTTATGATGCTCTGGTAAAAGTGAAATATTGGCAGGGGCTCGTGACATCCTCCAGAAGGAAAATGTGGGAGTCAATTATTTGTTTAGTCTTAAACTTGCTCCTTTTAAAGCTGGAGCCTTGGACTGAGCCAGTAGTTGAGACAATTGCTGCTCTTGCAGAGGATTTGGATTTGTTTCCCGGCACCCACATGGTGGCCATAACCACATCATAGCCATCTGTGACTTTGGTTCCAGGATTCCCAATGCTACCTCTGGTCTCTTCAGGTACTGGGCACTCATGTTTGTTTGCTGTTTCTCTCTCTCTCTCTCTCTCTCTCTCTCTCTCTCTCTCTCTCTCTCTCTCTCTCTCTCTCTCTCACATATTTCATCAAACCAGCAACTCACCACCTGTCTACCATCATCCTGGTACCCAAAAGGTTGATAACATTCCACAGATGGGTTCTCAATGAACACTGGCCAAATGCTTACTTTCCCCCAAACGAAGTTCCACACAAGCTATAGGGTTGCTGTTGCTGGGCTCATCTGTGTCTCCCAAGAGCCCAGGGAGGCGCTTAGAAATTGAGGCAGCGAGAGATGAAGGGAATTCACACAGACAACACCAAGAAGTCCTGTGGCTGCACCTTTCTTTGAATCCTAGGAAGTCACCAAAGCTGAGACCCAGACTTCCAGGCCCTTCCCACCCCCACCCCCAGGACCATGGGCATCAACAGCAGTCAGAGCTTGCCCCACCCTCCTGGTATGTAGACAAGCTGAGCTACTTTGCTTTTCTTTGTCACACCCAAGAGTGTCCTGCCTTTCTTAATAAGCTTTTCCGTGTCAGGATGCTTTTAGAAAGAACATCGTAACAGCACCAGAATACTGCGGCTTGTACATCTCTTCTCTCAGCCTATGGTGCTCTTCTTAACTCGGCCTCATTGTCTGTACTTGGGTTCAATAGAAATTATTAAGGCAATCTTACTTTCAGGTGAATTGGTATAGAAGTGATGACTTTAATAGACAAGAATCTTTTCTTCCTTTTCAAGGCGCACGATAGAGTGGTCATTTCCTTAACAGGCGCCAATTCCGTCCTTTCTGAATAGAAGATCAGGATATTGCTTGAAGTCTTCTTAGATCAGAAGAAAAAGCAGCAGCACTCTCGACGTGAAAAGGACCGTGGGTTAAAGAGACACTGTCATCACTGGGAAATGCTCCTTGAGCATGGATGCGGACTGGCCTGGCTTGAACACTCCTCAATGGGGACAACGCCAAAAGCTGGACTCCCGTTACTCAACTTAAGGGTTTCCTATCAGGGAACTGGGAAGGGTAGGAGTACCAAATTCAAACCCAATAGCACCCATGAAGGCTCAGTTGGCATGTGAACTATAGCACATGCTCCAAAGCAGAGTCCCCCCTTTCCTAACTATCATGGCAGTACAAACCACAGGTCACCTGCCATGGGTAGATTCAGATGTAGACTGAAAAATCTCTAGGAGTCCCCACAACATGGTCATCTAAGGGTCCTCTATTGCTACCTAAGAGGGGGTTTGTTCTATTGCTAAGCATAATGAAATGAGACCAGAGTCAGCCTGGTATGGAGGTATACATCCACAATCTCTGCACTCAAACTGGTCGGGGAGGATCTGGAATCCGGGCCAATCTCAGCTACAGGCTGGTACCATCATATTACAAACAAAACAAGAGAAAAGGAGAAGTTTCTCTCTGTGCTGGCTTTTCCATCTGGGATGTGGGACTCTTATAAGGGTGTACCGGCCCCATTTAAAATTACATTTTATTTATTTATTTTGTGTGTGCATGAATGTGTATGGGTGTGGATGCATATGTGTGCACCTTAACATGTGTGTGCAGAGGTCAGAACGCGACATTTGGGAATCAGTGTTTTGTTAGTTTTATTGTTTTGTTTCGTCTTACCATGTGGGTTTCAGGAATCATGCCCAGGTCCTTAGGCTTGGCAGAGAGCATCTTTACCCTCTTCATCTTTACCCTCTGAATGTCTTCTCTACCCAAGATTGCCCCATTTAATAATGTTTGTGTGCTAACTCAGAAACTTAAGTCTCTGAACATTCAAGGATATATCTTTTCAGAAAGTCCTTTCCTTGGAAAAGCAGAAGCAGTTTAACTCTCTTAGGGAAAACCAAAAACCAAACCACAGAGAGAAGTGTGCCTCTACCATCCAAATCCAGCGAGGTTCTGCATTAATAGGACTCCCAAGTGACAGGCAGCTACCCTCTGCAAGCTGCTATGTGCTACACAGGCTGGGGGCGTGTCACAGTCTCTCAGAGTTCACGTGGCATCGTATTCCTCCAGAATTCCATCCCTGACTCCCTGACGTTTGTGTTGGTCAGTTCACAGTGATTACAAGGGTAGTTCTGAACAGCCATGGTTTTCAGCAGTCTTCAATGCCGAGTCTTCAGGAGAGCTACTACCTCTGCGTTCCACGGTTCTGAAGTGCTTTTCCACCAAGAAGCTTCAAATCCATCACCCGGGAAATCCTATTAAAATCCAAACAAGGTAGAGATGGATGAGGACTAGCTGTCTTCTTTCCCAGGTGGGGTAGCTAAGATCCAGAAAGGTCTCCATCACTCCACGGACTAAGGTACAGTGAGTTAGGGAAGCAGGAGGTGCGGCTGGGTCAGACTACACCAGAAATCCAGCACTAACAAATAAGATGGACTGGCTGTTCACTTTCTAATGTAAATGCTAGAAAGGACTCAGAGAAGCAGGGGTACGGGGTTGAGAGCGCAAACTGAACATAATCAGAATCAGATTCAAGGCAAAGTATTCATGGTTAATATCAGCCACCCAAGCAGCAGCTAGACCTGGAATTTTCCACCTTCATTTCACTAGAGCACAGGTGTGTGTTCATGAGTCAGGACAGTGCCCAAGAAGGAGCAGGAGTCTCTTAGCCACTTCCTCCCCCCCCCCAAGCGTGGAATTCCAGCTGCTTTTCCCTGGAGTGTCCGGGAAGCCTACAGCAAGGAGGTGTTGGGAAGAGCAGCAATGAACGATCAAACCCCTCCCTCCACCAGCTCCACTCTGTGTGGGGCTCCGGATTAAGGACTTTAAGCATATGATATGACATTGTAGCCATCCACAGCACCGCTTTTGAAACAAATAATCCCTCCTTCTTCTCTCTGAGACACATTCAGTCTGGTTACATGGACCAGGGCGACTGACCTTGCCTGATCCTCCTGCCTCAGCCTCCCAGGTCCTGGGACCACAGGCATGCAGTTCCAAGGACTAGCTAATCATTCTCATTTTAGAAGTAAGAAAATCTGGAGCCTAAGAAGGCGAGACATGAACCTGAAGGAGACGAGCATGCGCCTGAAGATTCTAAGCCCAGCCTTGTCATGCAATGGATCAACATATATTTAGAAGACTTTAACGAAACTATTCTTGACTTGATTTTCATCTGTTCTGCGTGTGCCTCATAGGTTACATATAACTTTCAGATATTAGTATCCCTAGGTCAAGATGGGGAGGATAAAATCAAAGGCAGCCCAGTTCACTGCCAGAAGCACAAACAGAAAAGCAAAGAAGGATGTGGGTTCAGCCCCTCTCTAGCTTCCTGTTCTGGCCCCTGCCCCAGTGCCCGTAACACCTGTCTGGGAAGTCAGGAAAGCAAGGGTTAGTGGGTAAAAGCAACATGCCCAAGGATTCTCTAAGTTTATGTACATCTTATATAAGGTGGCTTCAGCTCTGGACTGGGAAAAGGACAGAGAGGGAGGAGGGACAAGAAGAAAAATGTCAGCATGGTTGCCCAGATCCTTATTCTCAGCCCAGCCCCTAACAGGTCCCCGTTTCCTGACTGGAATATGAAGTGTTCTTTACGGGCTCCTGTGTTAAATACTTGTAGACAACCCATCTGTTGGAATTATTTTAGAGTGCTGGAAACTTCAGAAGGTGGGGCCTGGCTGAGGAAGTGGGTCACTCAGAGGGGGCCCTTGGGGGCCATATTTAGCTTACCCCCTTCTTCTCTCTCTCTCTCTCTCTCTCTCTCTCTCTCTCTCTGCTTCCTGCCAACATGGGGTAAGCAGCCTCTTCCACAGGCCCCCAGCACAATGATGCTGCTATGTCTCCGGCTCAAAGCCTAAAGCCGTGAATCGGTCACACTTGGACTAAAGTCCTTGAAATGAGGAGTCAACAAAAACAAATCTTCCTTTCTTTAAGTCATTTCCGGTGAAAAGCATGAAGAAGCTAGAACACGGTCCTGTCACTACAAAGCTCGCACCTGGACAGCCTCAGACAGTGAAGCTCGCACCTGGACAGCCTCAGACAGCTCATTTCACATTCTCCCAGCCATCCCCCAAAGTTAATATAAAAACCTTCCCGCTTGCCTGTATTGCACTTCTCTGTGGAAATGAAGAGATTCTGTTTGAATACTGTCACGATGGCAAAGGCTCTTTCTTGAAGCTCCATCAGGGTCCTCTCGCCCCTGGGGTTGCGATGGTTTTCTTGCAACTTAAAGTCGCAGCAGAAGGCATGCAGAGAAGAAGTAGGCGAGGCTTTTTTTTTTATTAATAAGATGCCAGATTTGAAATTAGACTGCATAATAGAACCCTAGATGTCAGCAACGTGGACAAAGGGGAACCAGATACAAAATATATTGAACAAAATGCATTGTATTTATTTTCTACCGAATGGGGGGAGCTGTCAAACACCTTCTCAGGGAAAAGTCTGCCTCCATGTTGAGTCCGAGGTTGTTACCCTGCAGCCAACAGAAGCATCCCAGCATGCTTCTTTATAGGGCAGGTCTTGAACTGAGTAACACTGCACAGAGCTGCAGATCTTACACACGGCAGTGCCATAAACATGTCTGTCATCTCCATGACTGGTTGAGGTGGTCAGATGTTTCTTGTGGTCCCAGACAGGAGAAAGGAAGGCAGCTGCCAAATTCACAACGGAAGAAGGGCTACTACAGGAATCACCATTGAACATGCATCTGAGCTCCACCCCGAGCTAGAAAGCTGGGTGGAAATCTTGCCTCTCCTGCTTCCTGCGATGGATAAAGGTTCTTTTCAGTTTTCTTTTTTATCTCCCTTAAACTATCTAGTCATTTTTATTTACATGTATGTGTGTATGCCCTCGTGTGTTTATACGCATCGTGTGCATGCAGGTGACCCCGGGAGCCAGGGGAGGGCATTGGAACTGGAGTGACAGGCAGTTATGAGACGCCTACTGTGGGTCCTGGGAGCTAAATTCACTGCAAGAGCAGTCAGAACTCTTAACTACTGAGTCATCTCTCGAGGCCCCCTTTAATGTTCAGTGTTTTGATCCACCAAGGTGGGTGTAATAAGAAATCCTATCTCTCAAGGCTGTTGGGCAAATCTCTATAGACAATGATTAGCAAAATCAAACACTTATAATGGTCAGAGGTTGGTAGCTTAACCTCATCATCCAGGTGGGGCTAGCAACATTTAGAAAAGGTGTGGGCCTTCCTGGATGAAGCAGCCCAGAGAGTTCCTTTCAGGATCCTTCACAGAGCCTTCTTGTGTCCTGTGCTCACCTCGCTGCTCAGGTGCCAGTCCCTGCCCCAGTCCCAGACTTAGAGATGCAGAGACAGGACCTCTGGGAAGCAGAGTGGCTGCCTTGTGCGGTATCTTCCCACTCCAGTAACATACAGGGCCTAGATTCACACCTGTTTATCCCATGACTGAAGGCGATTCCACCACAGCATGCTCCCCAGAAAGGGAGATTACTAGAAATCAACTGTCAGTTTCCAAATCGAGGTTCCCTGTGTCAGCATTGAGAGCAAAACCCCACCGGATCTAATGAAGATATTGCTTGGACAGAGAGGGTTTTCGCTAGGTCCGAGAAAACAGAGCTTTCTGCCAACAAGACCCTCCCTGCCGGGCCTCCTCCATGGCTTGATTTTGGTGTTGAATAATGCAGGCTTGCACTTGAGTGTGGCTGAGAGTGATGGGAACTGCACCTCACTGGTCCAAGAAGGGGAAAGAGATACATGATCCTCAAACAGAACCGTCCTTATCAGCTCTGTTGGAGGAGGCTAAGAAAGCAAGAAGAATAAATGACAGAAACAGAAGAAGCATCAATCAGCTCCTGGCACCTGCCAGCCTGGCTGCAGCTACAGCCCAGCGGCCATATTTTGGTTCCAGAAGCCAAGCCCTCTCCTGGAGCCCAGCAGTAGCAATGGAGGACAAGGTGTGGGCCTGGCTGGCTCTGGCATGTAGCCCTTCCGCGTGTTTTTCGGCACCTTTAGTTAACTTCCAGATGCCTCTGAGTTTCCTGGTGCCTACACCAAGCCATTTCACAGATCTTTGCAGACTGCTTCGCCTGTTTCAAATGCTCCAGTTCCTGTATACAACACATTGCAGAGCAGAAAGGGCGTCTTAGGTGTGCGCTCCCCTCATTCCTCTAGCAACGGGAAAACTTTCTAGGCTGATGTCATCAGATGTCTGAAAACTGCTATCTGCGCATGTGTTGGCCGGGGGTGGGGGTGGCCAATGAAAGTAAATGATTAGATAAAATTTAAACAACCGTATTGGGACATTGTATCCTTTGGCCGTAATTTTTCCAGTACCATGATTAATATTAAGATTTTTTTTTTGCCTGTTTTGGTCTTCAAAATTTTATGGCGGTCAGTGTTATTTTTCTGGTCCTTATGACCTCTATTTAATAATCAAAAAAGCAACTTTAGAATAGCAGAATGGCTTTACACATTCATTCATTCATTTAGCAAGCTATTGGGTGTCTGCTGGGTAACTAACTATGAAGCGTTCAGAAATTCACAGAGGCCTTTAACACGGACTATCCTGATCGAAACAATGTAGCAAAGTCTTTGAACACATAAAGAGCTTTAGGCCTCAAGCCAGATGGTTCTGGAACTGCTCAAAAGCTCTCTGATTTAGGGTAATTTATTTTGCCTTCCTGTGCCTTAGGTTACTGTTTTATAAAATGGGCACACGACTATCTGCCGACTGTAGAGTAAGCGAGGCTTCTGGGAGTTAATAACGTCGAGCACTTAGCACAAGATCTGGGACACAAGAACCAGGCAGTAAATAACAGCTGTTATTACAAGCTTCAAGAACATTTTGAGTTGATGGCTGGGCCAAGCGTGGCAAATGGTTATTTTGTTTGATTATTTTTTTTGTTTCTTTTTGCAGAGGGCAGATCACCCACGTGCTGATGAGTTTTGTGGCAGCCAGGGGACACAGAACAGACGCCTGCCTGGTTCTCTGTGGCCTGTGAAGCTGAGCAATTGTGCAGCCTGCCAGCCTCCAGTTCCAGGCTTGGCAATGAACCGAGGGAATAGTCCGGCCTCTCAGAAAAAGGCCCCTTTCCTTCCTGAATCAAAGAAAATGCTATATCCTTTGGTAGTCCAAATCTTCTCAGCAACTCCCACGGTGGTTTGGACATCCCACTAAGAAGTGGATGTGTTTCCAAGTTCCAGCCAAGGTTTGCCCAGCTCAGAAAGGCTGTCTCAGACCCTGCCCATGCAAAAGGGCTCAGCAGAGTCCAACAGGCCTTTGGGCAGATCAGGCTGGGACAAGATGGAAAAATCATCACCAGGGAAATCCCAGACTCAAGACGCCCTGTCACTGGAGTGAGGAGGACACTCACCAGAGGGGACTGCACTGCGTCCCTTGCTGCAGTGGGAGCACTGTCCACATGCACACTGGCACAGAAGGTTTTGTCATTTGGACCGTAATAAAATCCACTTCCTGAACCCCACTCACCTCTAGGTTGTGGCTGGGCCACGTCCTCCCAGCAGATGCTCCTACCCCATGCAGAGGCCAGTGCACACCTGCAGCAGGAACTTTTTGGACAAGTTGCTGTCGGCCCCAGGAAACGCTCAGGGGTATTAATGAGAACAGGGCTTGGCCACCTTGAAGGGCAGAGGAGTGCTATTCCTAGGGCAGGGGCTTAACATTGGCTGCATGCTGGAATTCCCCAAGAGCCTTTACACTCCTGATGCCAGCTTTTGACCAGACCAATTAAACAGGCACGCTGGGGGAGGGACCCAGGCATCGGTACTGGTTTATTGATTCGCCAGATGACTCCAGTATGTGACCAAGTTTAAGAATCAGCTTTTAAGGCAGGAGCGAATCCAAGCCAAGACTCCAAGGGGTTTCCTTACACTCTGTCTTCCCTTCCTCGGTACCTCTCTGCCAGTTCCTTCCTCCCAGCTTCCCGTTCTCCCTATTTACTGCTGCACTGTCCTCTACTTAAAGCTGTGGGTCTACAGTTAGGTGGTCCTTAATTACAAATCCCGTCTCTACGGCAACTAATTGTGAGACCCGAGGCAAGTTATTTAGCTTTTCTGAAGCTCGGCTTTCCAATTTTGTATATTGGGGGAAAATACAATCCTTCATTCTGCAAATCTTTATGAGGATTAAATATCACAGATGAATCGTTCAATATGATGCTAAGCGATTAGCATGTGATCAGTAAATGTAGCACTGTTTTTCTAATGAACATGGCGATTATTTGCCACGAACTCTGTTAGATGCCGGGGCCCAGAAAGAGTGCAGCGTGTAGGTGAGGTACGATCTGTCTTGTCACCAGTAATTTCTTCAGTCTTTAAATGGTGAGACGGGACAGGACAGATGGATGTTTCTCTTGCAGCTCACAGCTCTCGGGTCTTCAGCATTCCCAGTGTCGGTTCTAGTCGAGGCGTGCCATGAACGTGCTGGGTACCTGCTACGGAAGCGGAAGTGCGGCACTGAACATGGTTCCAGGACCCGCCTTCCGCTTAAGACTGCGGGATGAAACGGCACTGGTATGTTGCAGTCAGAGACTCGAAGGCTCAGCATAGGTAAGTATTTCATTCAGGGTGGCACAAGCGGAAGTGTAACCTTGGCACTGCTCTGTGTAAGTGGGGTGCCAGAGAGAGAACGAAACTGTTCCCCAAACTTAAAAGTCTGCCTCCAGACTTTAAAATCAAGCCGATGGGGCACAGAAACCAAAGAACCATGGTCAAACCTGAGAAAAAGGATGAGAGGGTAAAGAAGGAAGGATTCGGGTGAACTTGGATGTGGGGGAACATACGAGGACCACGCAGTGGTAAATGGACAGTGATTTGTTTGCAGGGTGCCAGGAGAAATGGAAAAGTCTCAGTTTCTAGCAAGCCTGTCTAATGGTGTTGATATGACTCAGTTTCCCTGTATGCACTTGATCTTAGCCAAAAGGCTGAGAAGCCATAGTGTCTCCAAATGAAGCTGTACCACCAGCTTCTAAAATTCTCATGAATTGTCTAAAATTCATTAGAAAATTATCAACTTTAAATCACTTGATGGGTAAGCACCTCGTTTAAATGGCATAGTTAAAATGGTTTTTAACTTTGTGAACAGCAGATTCTGTCTTGCACAGTTTGTGAAGGTCTTCAGTGCTGTAGGGAACACTTGAGAACTATCACAAGAAGCCAGGAAATTTGAATACTCTAGTATGGGAGACTCTGGGTTTTGTTCAAATTCTGGCTTATATGGAGGTCCCATCACTTACAAGAATATAATAACACTGGTTCTCAGCTTCTGACCTATAAAATGGAGCAAAGGACTCAGCTGGCTCATAGGCCGTGGGGGAGATGTCCCCATGCCCACCGAATGCCCGAGAAGGCTTCACTGAGACTCAGTGCTGGAGAGCCTGCCCACTGTCCTGAGCGCTGAGAGAGCTGCCACCGGTTCCGGAATCGCTCATTTCAGCCTGGCTCTGCTGCTTCCAGAGTCCCTGCTGCCGCCAAGTCAACTTTCCCTCTCCTGCCAGGGCTGGCTACTTGTTATTTGTTTGGTAGGGTATTTGTTTTCCAATATTGTTACTGAGTAGGACAGCTCTATCAATGAGGTCTGCTGCTTTATGGGTTGCTAATTGCTGGGGCATAATTGCCACGACGTTGCTTGGTGTTTCTATAATTCTCTGCAGCCAATCAAGGTGGCTGGGTCTCTAATTACAGCGCCGTGCATTCTCTGTCACCCGCGTCCAAACACTCAGTGTGATGTGCACTCGAGCTCTTTCCAGTGCTTGCACAGGAAAGAGCTTAACCGGAGAGAGAAAGTCACTCTGAAAAATGACCGACAAAGTCACGTTATAGTTGTCTATGGCTATACAAAGGGAATTCTTAACAATCAAGGCAAGGTGCATGCTTTCACAGTTAAGTCTCAAATTCAACTCAGGTTCTAAATGAAATGAGTTGGTGTCTGTAATGATCCCAGTTCGGAGGCCCAGGCAGACCCAGGGTGCCTTTGCAGAAAGAATATTATATTAGAAGCTGGACTATCCTTATTCTTCTCCTTCTAGCACTGAGAACATTTTGCCGCACATAAATGTTTTATGGGGCTCATAACCCACCTGGGCTCCCCAACAAGGCAGGAAGTCAAAAGATTCAAACCACTAGAATGACTGTGAGTTCTGGTAGGTTCAAAGTCGTGTTGCACACATCAGGCAAAAGAATTAGCAGTGATAAACCAGTGGCTTTATCTCATGACGTAGTTCCCACTTTTTTAAAGAGCAAACTCCAAGGTTGCCCCTTGACTCCATGCCCTAAGAGTCTGGCCACTACCCATCTCCAGCCTCTCATCAGCCCACAGCTCCATCAGTGGCTTCAGTTCCTCCAGCAACTAAAATCGCACCCAACTCATCCTCTCTCTCTTGTTCTCTGTTCTGGTGCATTTCCCCTCTAGGGTTCACACCTGATGGTGTCTACATGATGAGCTTGCCTAGAATGTCAAAATGCTGTCCTCAGAGGCTCTATGAATCATTGCTTTTGTTCTGAATGGTCATCCTCATTACCTAATATTATCTTAATGTTCTCATTGCTGCCTCCTTCTCCAGCAGTTAACACATCTATAGTGGCTTGTTCAACCTGGTACATGCAACACCTCTAACAAAAACAACCCGTTATAGGTACCCACAGGACAGTTATTTGATAAAAGACAGTAGTGAATGAACACACAGTTCGTGCTTCTTTGTTCCAACCCTTGTCCAGGTGCTCTAATTAATTGGTGACACCCATCCATCCAGAGGTACCCTAGCTGGTATCATGATGTTGGTCTCTACAAAACTCACATTTTTTTTTCTAATTTCTAGGAGCTGAAATGAGACTCTACAGACCCCTAACTGTAACAGGTGCCTCCCTTCTGCCACTGCAACCACCTTTCTGACCCTTACAGGCTCCCTTCCTCGCTTTCCTTTACGGATTGTTTACTCCTACTTGTGTATCTTCATGCACGGTGGCTTAAGTTTGCCTGCTTAAAATAATTATTCAATAAATAGAATCATGCAGTGTTTGTCCTTTGATGTCTGCTTCCTTTCGCTGATATTTGAACTTCCAGTACACTGGGGTAGCTGTTATTTCAATATGATATAGTATCCAATCGAATAAACATTCTTGGGCTTATTGTTTTCCTATGGATAAGCTCAGAGGTGAAGTAGTAGTTTTATTGTCTGTTTCATCTTCCTCCTCCTCCTCCTCTTCCTCCTCTCTCTCTCTCTCTCTCTCTCTCTCTCTCTCTCTCTCTCTCTCAGAGAGAGATATCAGTATGTGCATGCTCTTTAGAGGTCAGAGGTCAACTCCAGGCATGCTCCATTGCTCTCTACTTTGCTTATGGGGACAGGGTCTCCCCGCTGGCCCTGAAGCTTGCCCTTTCAGATAAGATGGCTGTCCAGTCAGCACCAGGGACCCTCCTGTCTCCCTACCCAGCTCTGGGGGTACAGGTATGTTCCATTGTGCTCGGTTTTCCATGCTAGGGACTGGAACTAATGTTCTTGTGCTTGTATTGAAAGCACTTTATCATGGGGCCATCTCCCAAGCCTGCCTCTGTGTGTTAAAGCAGTGCCGGATTAAGGAGCTAAGGTGATAGGCAATCTCCATTCCATCCCAGCAAGTTCCTGATCCTGGCCCACTTGTCACAGATCAGGCACGAATTTCTGCAACCTGCTTCCTGAAATATCCATCAGCCCTAGATGTCCTAGAGGCCATAGCCTCTTCCATTACACTTTTGGATCATTTGTTTGTTCATTCAACAAGTATTATCAGATTTTTCTGGGTGTCAAGGAACGAGGCCCTATCCGTGGTCCCTGGAGTCTAGCAAATAGTTCAGCATAGCTGGGCCAAGACAGATTTCTGTGTCAATCATCAGAAAGTAGTAACTAGTCCTCATTGTCCTCATTGGTAGCCTCTTCCAGAAACTCTCATCTTCAAGTTTCTGAGTCTCAAAATCACCTGCCAGGACAACTTGAGAAGTTCATGAGATGACCTTTATAACTTGCTTGTTTTTACAACAGCTACTTCAAAACTTGTGCTGGAACACTGTGCGCAACAGCCTCAGACTGAGCAATCTAATCACGCATCAACAGACGAATGAGCAAACCGAATGCAAGACAGTCACACAAAGGAATGTTGCTGAGTCGTAAAGGAAGCAACAGACCTACTGACACACCACCAGGATGAAGTTTAAAGCTAGGCACTCAGTCACAAGCTTTCAAACAAAACTATCAGTGCCAGGTATGGCTATGAGTAGTTGGCTGACAGACCCAAAAGCTCCCAAAGCAACTCAAGATATTGCCATTGCTCTTGGTTGCCCCCCAGAACTAGACAGCGAGACCCTACTGCTGAAGACACCACACACTTAGAATACAGCACATGAAGAAACCAAGATGGTCACTTCCTCCCTGCCAGCTACATTCATAAAGTCAAAAGATGCTTTGCATGTTTTTAAGGAACAAGAGTCATCAATACTCACACCTAGCTGTAGACACTGCATGCTACAGTACTAAAATGTCAAGCAAGATATCCTTACTGGTACAATAGTGGCATTAATGTTCTAGAGGCAACCATCTACTTCCCAGTTAGATTTGAGGATTACTCTATTGGAGGGAATATATGCCCAACATTGTAGAATTGCTCAAAAGACTTTGGCTAGGGTTCTCACAGGCCCTTTGGGAGAATCTACTATAGGTGGTTTGGTTTGCCAAATGAACCTGTCATTAGACTGTCTTCTAAATATTCAAGTTTATACTCTTCGACCAATGAGGTCTTAGTCAGGAGTGAATGACAGCCAAAGTGTGAACACATAACTGGTCAGTGGTGTGGGAAGTTCTTCTGTCTATGTGTTGCTTTTTTTGGTAAATGAATAAAGAACATCTTTGAGCCTATGGCAGGGAAGAACAGAACTAGGCAGGGAAAGCTAGGCTGTATGCTGGGAGAAAGAAAGGCCGAGTCAGGGAGACACCATATAGCCCTGAGACAGATGCCAGAACTTTAGTCAGTAAGCCACAGCCATGTGGCGATACACAGATTAATAGAAAAAAGTTAAACTAAGATGTAAGAGTTAGCCAATAAGAAGCTAGGGCCAATGGGCCAAGCAGTGATTTAATTAATACAGTTTCTGTGTGATTATTTCTGGTCTAAGCTAGCTAGACAGCTGGGAACTAACAAATGACCTCCCTCTAACAGGTCAAAGCACTGAAAATAAGTGACTGTTGAGTGCTTGGCTCCAAAGAAGATATCTTTGTCACCCTCTTCAAAGACCAAGAGGCAACATGGAAGAGCTGGTAGAAAAGCTGTGAAAACTGAGGAATGGAGAAGGCATGGGGGAGCTTGCGGTTTTCTCAATATGACAAAACTTTTACAATTGTGAACACACACCAGCAGTGACTGCCTATATGGGGCCTGAAAAAGAGGTGAGGAAGGAAGGAGGAAGAAAAGGAATGAAGAAAAGAAGAAAGGAAGGAAGGGAGGGAGGGAGGGAGGGAGGGAGGAAGGAAGGAAGGAAGGAAGGAAGGAAGGAAGGAAGGAAGGAAGGAAGGTCAGTCATGAGGATAGCAAGAGGACAACTTGGGGAAAAGGGGAGATGTCCTAGGGTGAGTGCAATCACAATTATATACAAGTATGATGTCAAATTTTAATTAATTAAATAGATAATGCTCCACTAAAGAACCAGATATAAATGACCTTATGACTCCAACTCTAAATGTCCAGAAAAGGCACCTTCATAGACACAAAGCTGGACTTGAAGAGCAATTGCCAGCACCGATGGCCCTTCTGAGCCGATAGAAATGTTCTAGAACAAGATCACGGTTAGCATCACACAACTCTGTGAATTCACTAAAGGGCACTGAATTCTGTCTGGGGCTGCTCATCATATATCTCAAGAAAGACAGGACGGCAGCTTTCAAAAACATTGGCATGAAATGTTTTCATCTATTATTTTAAACTAATTTGGGAAAGGGGATTTTGAAGTTGTCTCAATATTCCATGGTTTGAATGGACACATAAGTATAGATATTCGTGGATACACAATAAAACAAATCAGGCCCATTGCCTCTTGTATACATGTGATACTTCATATTGCCTACCATGAGAGAAGAGTCTACCACACCTGGGGGATTGGAAGTACACAAGTGATTAACATAGAGGCCAAGTGCAAGAATTTAGACTGTCTGACAGGCAGGGTGACAGAGACACCATCCTGAAGGGGCAGAACCTTTGTTGTAGCATAGAGCCCTGGTTTCAGCAGCCTGTACCCTTATAATAAAAGCTGGCCTTTTCTAAATGTAGATCCCAGCTTCTCAGTCCATACTCCCTGAATGTACCTGTCTCCATGTCCGGGGTTCCTGCGCCATGCTGGAGTTTGGGGGTGGCTTCAGGTGGAGATTTTGTCAAAGATAAATGGCCAGGCCCAGCAAGCAGCCCTGAACTGAAGATACCCGGGATGTGGTACCATGAATCAGCCATGTTCCCCCAGGAGAGGCCGTCTGCTTATTACCCTCCCCTTGTCATCGATGGCAACATACAGACATCAGGCTGGGGCCCTCAGGCAGCGGAGCCGAGATTTCAATTTATCTGCAGCAAGTGGAATCCTGGAAACCGCAGAGTAGAAGCAGGCCCACTCTGGATGGGGAAGAAAGGGTTGTGAGCCACTGTCCCTTGGAGCATCTTAGGTGATGATAGAGGCCACCTGAATGGCCTTGTGATTTCTGCCCAGAAATATCTCCAGACCACTGCACTCAGAGAGTCAAGCTGAAGCCCAACAAAAGCTTGCCACCTAACGAGCAAATGAATCACAACAGAAGGATGATATTTCACATAGGGATTTAACTCATTTTGAAACATTTCACACAGATGTTTTTAAAAAGCTTCTGTCTTGCCGTTATTGAGAGAAATTGATAAAATAATAAATGAGTCACACTATACTGCTTATAGAAAAAAATACCTAATAAGATATTATCTCTTCTGTATGGCCCCATTTTATTGTGCTTTCTATGTATATAACTTTGATAATACTCATAAATATGTTACCAAAATAACCACCCCTTTGTGGCAGTTTGGGCAATTTTCTTCATTTATGTTCATCTTCTGATTTATCTGTGCTGTGAACTTATTCTGAACAAGGAAATCATCAAACTGAAGAGTGACGCTTGGGGCTTTCTCCTCTGCCTGACTCCCATGGTGCTTAAAGGACTAACATGGGGAGTCCCCAAGATTTGTCAGTGTCATTTTCTTGGCATGCAATTGTTCCAAGCCAGAGAGACACCGAGAGAAGTCAGCATTTAAACAAAAGTCAGTATGGTGTTCCTGGGGGACTGGGTCCAGAATCCCCATGGATAACAAACATGAGGGATGTTCATGGACCTTATATAACATTGTGAAGTATCTATATAACCCCTAGGCACTCCCTTCTTCTGTCCGTCTTTCCTTCCTTCCTTCCTTCCTTCCTTCCTTCCTTCCTTCCTTCCTTCCTTCCTTCCAATTACAAAATCTGAATGCCGTACAAACGCTTCATGAGCGGTGCACTGTATTATTAGGAGGACAATGACTATATAAGCTTGCACACATTCAGTGAGTTGCAAGCTTTCCCTCGATAGTTTCCATCTGATTTGGTTGCCTCCACAGAACCTGTGCATACAGAGAGAGGCCCAGGTGACATACTAGGAATTCTCCCATCCAGATCAAATGGGATACTGTCAGGCCTGCAGGGTAGTTCCTGTGAATTAGTTCCTCAATTAGGTGTCCATATCATTCTAGGTATCCCTATGCCGCACATCTCAAACTCTGTCCAGGGAATGAATGCCCGCCAGCTTTCCCATTTGAATCCTGGAAGTTGTTTTCTCCAGCTGGAATGTTAAGGAGTCTGGGGCCACATGCAGCCAGCTTGTTAGACTCTCAATTGCCAGTGTCAGTTTGTGCTTCAGCCAGCGCTACCAGTGGGGCCACTGGGACCAGTGCAGCGCAGGAGGGTCCTCACACTGCTAGTGGGTAAGTGTATTAGAGCCAGTCACTGTGCATACCATAGAGTAAGCTGCTTCTGCACTTAGAACAGACAGTAACTTAGATGTCCAAGTGGAGTAAACACACACACACAGTGTTATGATGGGAGGTAAACATCAGAGCCAAAGATGTCCATTCACAGACCAAATGGGCTTTCACCCAAGACATATAAGGCCTTCCTTGTAAGAGAGACTGACAATGAGTCCCTGACACACTCATATAATATATTCCCATTATTAAAAAAATCTCTCTCTATTTAAATTATAAATATAAATTCATGTCCGTGAGAACAAAAAAGTTAAGCTAGAAAAATCCTATTAAAACATCCCATTACCAACTCCAACCATTGCATCTGATCTGGGTTTGTCATTTGATGGTGACGGAATGGGAAACATGAGCAAAGGAGAACATCTGGACCACTGGACCTCAAAAGGGCACCAGAACTGTTGGGCACCTATCGCAGATTTATGTGTTGCAGAGTATTTAACTATGCAAAGATGTGCTGCATTTGTTAACTATGTAAAGATGTGTTGTATTTGTTTAGATTGCAGAATATATGTTTAACTATGTAAATGTTGTGTTGTATTTGCTTAATTCTATAAAGATGTGTTACTGTTTTACCAGGCCTGCCTAAGGCATCTGATTGGTCTAATAAAATCCTGAGCAGCCAATAATGAGGGAAGAGGTAAAGACAAGAAGAATGAGTAGGAGGAGACAGACGTGGAGATGCCAGGGAACAATCAGACAAACATGGAGGATGTAGGAAAGTAGGCCATAGAGAACGAAAGAAAGGTAAAATAAAAAAGCAAAAACCCTGAGGCAAAACATAGATGAATAGAAACAGGTTAAATTGAGTTAAGAGAGCTAGTGGGGCCAGCCTAAGCTAAGGCTAATGATTCATAATTAATGAGCCTCTGTGTCTTTATTTGGGAGCTGGTTGGTGGCCCAAAGAAAATGCCAACTATATTCCTATTCAATTCCTAGAGTCCCAGTATGGAAGGTTGTAGACATCACCACCGTTCTGCTTGGCCTCTAGGATAAGGTGGGACTGACAGACAGCATCACTCAGCACCTGGAGGTGGAGGCAGTGCCTCCTTAGGTAGTGCGAGACCAGAAAGTTCACAACCACATTATAACCAGGCCAAAGGCCAAATCAGGTAAGAAGCTACACCCAAATTCCCAACTTCACATAAGGAATGTTATTTCTCCCTTCAAATTTACTTTGTTTTTAATCAGCATGCCTAGTGTCTTAGCTAGGGTTCTTATTGCTGTGAAGACACACCATGACCATGGACTCTTAAAAAGGAGATATTTAATTGGGGTAGCTTACTTATATCTCAGAGATTCAGTCCATTATGAGGGGGAGCATGGTGGCATGCAGGCAGACATTATATTGGAGCTGAGACTGCTGCATCTTGCTAGGCAAGCAACAGGAAGTCCACTGACTGTCACAGGGAAGCTTGAGCAAAAGAGACCTCAAAGCCCATCCCCACAGTGACATTTCTTCCAACAAGATCAAACCTCCTAATAGTACCACTCCCTTTGGAGTCTATTTTATTTCAAACCACAACATCCTACTCCCTAGCCTCAAAGGCTTATAACCATATCATAATACAAAAAAAAATCATTCAATCCACCTTCCAAAGTCCCCATAGTCTATAAAAGTCTCAACCTTGTTTCAAAATCCAGTCTCTTCTGAAATGCATGACAATGCCTCAACTGTAAAAGTCAAAATCAAAAAGCAGATCACATATTTTCAACTCATAATGGCACAGAATGCACATCATCTTTCCAGAATACAAGGAAGGGAGAATAGTGAGGAAATACTCGACAAAAGCAAGACTGAAAATTAGATGGATAAACTCTAAACTCCGTGGCTCTGTGTCTGATGTTAAAATGCTCTTCAGATCGCCAACTCTGTTCAGCTTTGTTGACTACAACACACTTCTTTCTCTTGGGTTGGTTCCACTCCCTGTTAGCAGCTCTCCTTGGCAGGTTTCCCATGACTCTGGCATCTCTAACATCCTGGGATCTCCAAGACAATCCAAGCTTCAACTTCACAGCTTCATGGAATGGCTTCTCTACTAGACCTCCATTCAGGGACACCCCTGACACACGCCTGGCCTCAGTGGCTACTTTCTTCTATCCTTAACTCTAAAACCAGAACCACATGACTGAAGCTGTCAAGTTCTGATGCTTACTGGGGCTGGACCATCATCCCCTGGTACAATTACATCTTCATCAGCTTTCTGTTCTTCACTGACTAAGCTTGGCTGTCCTGAAACTTGATCTCTAGAACAGGCTGGCCTCAAACTCAGAAACCCTCCAGCCTCTGCCTCCCAGTGCTGGGATTAAATGGGTGTCCCACCACACCCAGCTCTGAGCTTTCCGTTAGCTTCTTTTTATAGAATTGGAAACTTTACTGGGTGGGATCTTGCCTTGAGGTCACCACTCCCTTTATTCCATTTCTTAAACCATTTATCTCCTTGATTACAGAATTTAGCTCTGTTTTCCAGGTGCCTTTTTTCTTCTCAAAATTTACATTTTGTAGTTTACCCTGCTCAGCTTGCTCCTTTTCATTATAAATCTTCATTAGAGTTGCCACTAAATACCACATGACAGAGTCTATTCTAGGCTGTTTTGAGAGTTCTCTGCCAATGGAATTAATCTAAAATTCTTTACTTTAGCCTCAGGCAGACTCTTCAGACACAGGCAAAAGGCAGCCACCTTCTTCACCAAAATATCACAAGAATGATCTAGACAACATACTAAAATTCTTCTGCTCTGAAACTTCACGACTGAGCTCCCAGCAGCTCAAATAACTCTTAGATCCAGTGTCTTCGATGCTCCTATTAGTATGTCCTCTAGGCAGTGCTTAAAGCATTCCCTACTTTGCAAACTCCAAATACCAAAGTCCCAGCTCCTTCAAACAAAAACATTGTGAGACCTATCACAGCAATACCCCAGTCCCTGGTACCAACTCCTGTCTTACTTAGGGTTTCTATTGCTGTGAAGAGACACCATGACCATGGCAGGTCCTATAAAAGAAATATATTTAATTGGAGTGGCTCACTTACAGTTTCAGAGGTTCAGTCTATTATCATCACGGCAGGGAGCATGGAAGCCAGCATGCAGGCCCACACGGTGCTGGAGGAATAACAGAGAGTCCTACATCCTGCAGGCAACAGGAAGTCAACTGAGATACTGTGGTATCCTGAGCATAGGAAACCTCAAAGCCCACCCCCACAGTGACACACTTCTTCCAACACGGCCATATCCACTCTAACAAAGCTATGCCACCTTATAGTGCCACACCCTATGAGATTATGGAGGACAATCACATTCAAACTACCACACATAGTAACCAGTTTCTTAAGGCTTTTCACCCTAATTAGTATGGGCCTCCTCCCCCCACCACCACACTCCCATGTATCCCTCCCCTATATGTCTCTCCTATGTGTCTCCCCACACTTTCTGCTCATATCTTTTCTCTTCTAATGCTCTGTTTTCCACAATTACATTCTATGACCCTACTCTGCTCCCTTTCTAATTTCCTGACTTCACTCCCACTCCCTCCCGCCAAGCCACGATCTGCAAGTGAGAGGACAGGAAGAATCTGTCTTTTTGGGAGTGCGTCCCCCTCGTTTACATAACATTTTCCTGAAAATTTTGTAATTGCATCCAGAAAAAGCGAAAGACTCAACGCAGTCTGCTGCTGACCGGGTAATGTTCTGAGCCTGGGTGACCTGCCACAGAATGGGGTAGCATTCCAGTAGCTTCGCTCCTGTGGAACTTCCATGTCACTCTTTGTATGGCCTGCGGCAGAGAGAGAGAAGGTTCTTGGAGACTTCTGGCCCCCATCAACTGCCGAAGCAAATGGTGTGGGTATGCCTGACTTCAGGAGGCAGAAAAAGAAGTGTACTCTTCCAGGGCTCAAAGACGAAACAGAACACGATCCCTCTGCTAACACTCATCTCTCCAGCGCTGACACGTGTGCTCCTTCTTATCTCACAGAGCACACATCTGCCCAGCAGGAGACCAAAATGCAGCACATTTCCTGTTTTATTATTTCCATTTCCATCACTAAAATGCTATATACCATTGTGATTGCCGGCTCATTCAATGACTCCAAACAGAAAAGATAACCTGAAATGTGGTAACACACACAATAAGCATGGGTTAACATAAGGATACTCTAAGGGAAGGTCATGTTGTTCCATTTAATTGTATTGCACCATTATTAATCTCTAGGGTTTGATAATTCCAACTCAGGTCTTAATACTGGGGCAGTGAGGTTAATATTGCGGGGGAATTTCCTGTGCTATATTTGAAAACTTTAATTGTGAGTATTATATGCATTTCATAAACAAAAGGTGAAAAGATAACAGAGAGAATTCTACATACAGGTCCTCTGTCTTATATCTGCTGCAAATGTCTCACACAAGCAGTGGGAGAAGATGTCTAAATGAAGTCAACTTTTACCAGAAACCCAGGCAATCCGATCACTGTGCTGGCGAGATGGCCGCAAGAGCTCACCTGCCTGTCTCTACCTTCATTCTCAGATGAAATCTCTTTGTCAAGAGTCAGAATAAAGACTCCTTGAGCCCCCCTCGAATGCCCTTTAGTGCAGGTAATAAGTGGAGCCAGGTGAATTGCTACATACTTTCCTTTAAATTCTTGAGCTTCGGTGACAGACCAAGGCTCTCATCTGTCACCAAACTGTTCCAGGCAGACCCATTACTTTAGTACCACAATAAAATGAAGGATGTTGGGATAATCTGTCAAGGAAAGGCAGCTGGGAGTCGCATCACGTACCAGAGGCTGTATGTATTTGCTCAGAACATTTAAAAATCTCTGTCCAAGCTCTTCTCCCCAAAGTCCTTATTCTGCCCAATAAAATAAATTTAAAGTACATAAATGTATATTAAAACATATCTAAGCAAACACTTGCAGCTAAATAATGCTTTCCCAGATGCGCCTACAATTGTTTTATCGTTCGACATGCTTCCCATTCTCCCAAGTAAATATTTCACTGAAAATGCTCCCCAAGCAGTTGTTATCTGGATATCTTCACAGTGGAATATTCTGCGCTCCACGCACATAAATACTGTAAATAACCAGGCACCTTCCCAAAGAGACCTCTGACTTTTTGCAACTTACAAAGGACTCTTCTTAGTACAGGGGCAGAGAGCCAGAGATGCTGACCATGCTGGGACCCAGAATCCGAGTGACAAATCTTTCCTATGAAGTCCCTGGAGCCTGGGCCAGAGGGCTCCCTACAAATTGGTTTAGTGTGTTTCACTCAAGGACACTGTCATGGGGAAGAAAGTCAAATCTGGGGTCCCACAGATCCTCTTCTTAAAGGCTCTTTCTTCCAGTTGTGTGACTTTGAAGACATGAACACCAAGTCTCTGATGAGAAAAGATGGTAAGACCTGCTGCCTGCGAGTGTGGAGTGGCACGGTTGCCTAGTAACACAGTTTGATAAGAAACACATTGACTAGCTGGTCCAGGATGTTCCATATTGCCATGACCATTCCTCTAAAGAGTTGTGCTTTATCTTAAAGACCCCAAGTCTACTATTAGTGTGGCACTGTGCACCATTTGGTGGTCATTCTGCAGTACTCTGTAGAAGTACTTCCTATACTCAGTATACCTAAGATCCACACGTGACAAAGGCTTGGAAAACACTGGTCCCCAAGTCTCACTCACAGAATTTCTGACTCATATAACTCTGGTGTCACATGGGAATAGGCATTTCTCTAACAAATTCCAAGGTAGTATAGTTCCCCTTTCGAGAATGTCTGCTCCAGGAGTCTCTGAATCTTTTCTGTAAAGCCAAATTAGTCACTACGATCAACTATGCAGGCCATACAATTCTATGTCATCCACCCAACTCTGCCATTGTCCCACAAAGAAGCCACGGGACATATATACCATGTTTCAATAAAACTTTACTGATGAACATTGGAGTTTGAATAGTCTTCTTTTGATTTTTCTCTAAACTGTTTTAAATGCAAGAGCTGTTCTTGGCTCTTGAGCGACAGAAAGTAGTTCTTTCTCCTATGTTTCCAATTGGAATGAGGCAATCGGTGCATCACACCACACCCCCACCACCGCCTCATAGTCCACCGACACTGGTCTAGTCACAGAGGCCTCGAGAGCTCCTCCTCCTGTCCCTCGTCAGCCAGCCCTTCTCTCAGCTTCGTGTCTGCCTTTTTTTTTTTTTTTTTTTTGTTTTTTTTTTATAGCTTTGCACAGATTTGTCTCTGTGGTGAATTTATAGCAGACGCTGCTTGTCTGAACTATTTAAAGGCGCAGAATTCTCGGCTGCCCCATAAAGCTTTCCCATTCTGAGTGTGTTGGTTCTCGGTCCGAGGGCTTTCTACGAAATCAGCAGCTAGGCGGAAGGAAATCATTTGCATACTTGGCCCTGTCCACCTGGAATGCCTTAATTTTAGGGATTAGCAAAATGAGTCTAATAAAACGTGGAGGCCCTTGTTAATCATCGCCATAAAGCCCCCTCATTACCCGTTCCTGGTGCCCAATCTGGGGAGACACACATCAGGAAGCCCACAACGTGCAGGTCAGTTATTTCCAATTTTATGAACTGATTTGTAATTTTACGTGACACGGTTTGTGCTGTGAGTGTTTCTGAAAGTTAAATGCCTCTTTTGTGCCCATCCCATTTTCAAGAAGTCACTTGTCTGGGATATCGTAGAAATGTTCCACCGATGATAAGTATAAGGAGCATGAGAGTCATCACAGCCCTGGCTGAGAAAGCTGGACTCTCCGAATCTGCGTCTGTATTGTTACTTGAGATAAACTTGATGCAGATAGCTGAGGCTAACAGTGCTTCTGCGCTCTCCCTCCAGAACTTTCTGGGAGCTTCTCAGAACTTCCTAATCCTCCTCATCCCCTTGCTATAGCACAGAAGAAATAACATTCCCCGGCCTCCTACACTTGGAACAATCTGGTGAAGGTCATGCCAACCATGCAGCTGTTAAGGGTGCTTTTCTGGAAGTTCCAGGAAATGCCCCCTCCCATCTTTGACTGTTAAACGTGTTTCCAGTTAGCCCAGGGTTCCACATGCAACTTCTCAAAGGGTTTGCAAGACGTAGACGGGCCCTATGGAGGCACAGTTCCTCCTGATTCATGCTGAATATGAAACAAAACTCTCCTGTGAAAACACCTACTGCTTATTCCCCCAAATCTGACTAGCTCGTCACTCCCCCTAAGAGCAGAGTGCCCACGGATGCCTGGAGTCAGCAGTTAGAATTTGGATCCTTCTGAAAGTGAGTAGTGGAGGCCGGAATGCTGTTTACAGGAAATGAGCAATTGATTTTATTATCCAAATTCTAGGCCCTTTTACAATGCCTCCCAAGAAGATATCTGATTTAGAAAACTGTAGAGAACCTGGGAGAAGATGGGGGCACGGAAGAATTTACCACCACAAAGATCAGATGGGGGGTGGGTAGAGGAAACATTAGAGACAATTTGATCAAAGACCCACAGTATACAGTCAAGAGTAAAAGAAAGACGGAGCTGAAATGGCAAGATACAAGATGAATTCCCTGAAGGTAATAAGCTCGTGTGCCCTTTGTTTGTGAGCAATGTGTGTGCCCATACACACTGGCAAACGCAGAATGTATTTCATAGGATATGACTGGAGGTAGCCAATGTGTGTGTGTGTGTGTGTGTGTGTGTGTGTGTGTGTGTGTGTGGTGGGAGGATGTTCTTTGCATCTTGCCCTTTCTGGTGTGTTCACACCTTTTAGCTGAGCTTGTTCAGCCTTAGTGTTTGGACCATTAGATTTTGTGCGAATGGCAAATTTTTATTTACAACTACCTATATTTTAGTCTATAGCAAATAGAAACAATTCATTCAAGGGCTCTTTTTAAGACCCTCATTTTAAAAAACAATTGTTATATTATTATTGGAGTATGCACTTGCCACAGGACACATGAAGAAGTCAAAGGACAACTTGTGGGAATCAGCTCTGTCCTTGTGTCTGTGTGCCCTAGGGATCGACTGGCTTGTTAAGCCTTGATAGCCAGCACTTGAATGACTGAGCCACCTTGCCAGCATGTAAGTCACTCATTGTATGAGGAGACAGAGGCACACTAATTTATACTTATAGGGAATTTAATTAGTAGGCTAGCCATGTTTTGACACACATACTATACCTGTATCAGAGAAACATTTATAAAGACACTAGCTTATCAGGGGCATCAAAGTTGCTTAGCCAAACTGCACTGAGGACTGTCTTGGCAATTTATCGGGCTTCTGTCTTCATCCATCAGACAAGAAAAGCTCTATGAAGTGGTGGGAAGAAAAGCCAAACACCAAAGTAGGCATTCAGGACCTGCCTGGATTGTAAAGGGAACAGGTGGTCTCCATGGCACCCCTTGCTGCTTGAGGTCACACTCTCCCTTCTTTCCTTCCTTTTCTCCCTTTCCTTTCTTTCTTCCATTCTTTCTTTTTTTCTTTCTTTCCTTCCTTCCTGTCTTTTTTTCTTTTCTTTCTTCTGAGACATGATCTTACACTGTAGCCCAGCCTAGCCTCAACTTTATAATGACCCCCCCCCAACCTCAGCCTTCTGAGCAGTGGGATTACTGCTCTAATTCACCACACTGAACTTCCCCTAGCACTCCTAAAGATCTTGAGTAGAAAAAAGGGGACCAGTGAGCCCTTTCAGCCTTCACCCCTCTGAGTGGAACATGTGGAACTAGAAGGAAGAGGGGTGGCGTGGCTTCTCCCAGCTAACCCAGCTTGTCAGAGAAGATGCTCCAGAATTTCGTCTCTCTCCCTACACTGAGGAGCACAGGGAGGCTAGCACAGCTCGCTGGCTTTGTTTAAGGCATGAATATCCTTCATGTATAAAAGAATAAGCAGGTTCTGAGAGAAGGAAGCCATGAGGGTTGATTCTGGTGGGATTTAAACATTTATATTAGCTTATTCCCCTTAGAATCTGGGCCATCGAAGAGCATACTGGAAGGGAAATTGTTTAGTGCAGAGCAGGGACAAGCTGGGAGCAAGGCCCAGCTTAGCCAGAGACTGTGGTTATTTCCTCCTGTTTGTGAAGGAGGAGTGATGGACGGTCACTTACAATAAAACATGAGTACCAAGAGCCTAACACACGTGCACATCCCAACACATGGCGCTCCACTTCTGACTAATTCGGTGTCTGGTTATGGAGAAGAAAACTGCTAACCACGCTGGATATTATTTCCACGGCTGCCTGCGCCCACAGCCCACAGCTGGACTCTTCACGTCCACTGGCCTTTCAAACCACTACACGGACCTGGCAAACTACTTACTTCAAACTCTCTGAGCACGTACAGAGATTTTGAGAGTGTGGAACCTATTGATTATATTAAGACAAAACAGAAGGCCTCTGGAGAGATGGCTCAAGTAAGAGCGTGTACTGATTCTGCAGAGGGCCCTAGTTCTATTCCCAGCACCATGACAGATGACTTAACAACCGTCTGTAACTCCTCCAGGAGATCCAATGCTCTCTTCTGGCCTCTATGGGAACCAGCATCCAGGTGGTACATATTCACATAAGCACATACACATGTGCATGCAGCGTGCGCATGCACGCACGCGCGCACACACACACACACACACACACAAAATACACATCTTTACAAAATGGAGGGCAAGAGAATCAAGGTTTTGAGCCTTACCTGTGCATGAGTGTGCTACCCACACTCGGCACACACTGTGTCCTTAGATGCTGGTATGAAGAACGAACCAAGAATGGCCAGCACCAATGATTTCAGAGGCAGCAGGATTTTAGGGAGTGAAGGGAAGGAAGGGAAAGTTTTCCAGAAGATTCCACCCAACACACCGTGCTCTGATGAGGCGGTTCCCAACTTGAGAAAGATAACAAGCAACCAACTGCTGAAGGACTAAGAAACCTTCAAGACATGGGGTCTAGCTGGGAGTCTTGGGTTCCACGGAGTGGGCTTTACGGTCATAGATGGCCCCCTTCTTGCAGGAGCTCTTTGCCTCTTCTCTGTTGAATGAGGTGTTCTGCCACACACTCCTACCCTCGTCAAAGCCATGCCTCCTCCTCCAGGGTGGGCTGTATTGCCTCAGACAATCGTGACTAAAGTACCCTTCCTCTCCTATCTTGTTTTATCAGGCATTCCCTCCCAGCACGGAATATAGTAGCTCACACACGTACCCATCCCCTCAGACACACCAGGGTATATGACACACTGTGGCCAGATCAGCTATAACCTATTTGTAATTCTATTCCATTGTGGCCTTGAAGGGCTGGGATTTTCAGTAACTTTGCCCTTTCTTCTCTCATATGCCACCCACTTTAAGTCAAGAAGAGAAAATTGATAACATCCAGACCCCCCACTCTCCTGATCCCCTGTTCCCCCTTCTCTATTAAAGAGAAGCCCCAGAACTGGTTGCCTATCTGTGTTCACATTCCCTCAGCCAAATGTGGAAAGTGAGGCAGAAACTCATTCCTCGGTTCTAAGGCCCCAGGATGGAGATTGGTGGTTGCACACACGCCAGCTGGAATTTTATCAAATCCACCTGCTCGACCACGACACTCACCTAACCTGTAATGCGTGAAACAATCCCACACCAGTTTGGATTTAAAGGGTTATTTATTTGAGGGGGAAAATCTTACAGAACACAGTCCTACACGACAGCCAGGAAAGGAGTCTAATCGCTGGAGCAAGAGAGCGGAGGGCTGCCGCTGCTTTTTAAAGAGAAAGAGACCACGCCCCAGTGGGATGGTATCTCAACTGCTATTGGCTGAAGTAGCGGAAGTAGCTCCTGCAGCAAACCTGAGATGCCCACCTCTCTTGCCCCTATCTGTGACCAAGAGACTGAATTCTCAGAGGGGAGGAGACAAGTGGCGTGTGCCTCTAGGAAAAGTTCACATTCTCCCAGTGTCTCTCTTGTCCCCTTGCCCTTCCAAGTCTACCAGATGGAAATCTGCAGGCGATTATATTACTTTGGACACCAAGTGTCAGAAATATCAGCTAGAACGATGTGTGGCTAGTAGCTTGAGTTCTAATAGGTCTTAATGATAAAAGCCCAGAGTCGGACATGGGGGAAATGCTGAGAGATCAGAGAGGGGAAGGAACAAAACCACTGCCACCTTACCTGTCAACTCCCCAGCCGAAAAAAGACTGAGTTCCTGTCTCCTCCCACCCTATCACTTTCTCTTTCCGACCAGCTATGTCACTTCCTGTCTGTCGTACAGACTTCCAGACCTCTATGGTTAGCCAGCGGCTGGCTCTGCTCTCTGAACAGTCAAGTTTTATTTGTACAAAGAAGCTATCACCACACTGGGCAGCAGTGATGGGCTGCGGATGGTAGCTTTTAATGGTGTTCCAGTGGCCTTTTAGATATTTTACCCTGAGCCCAGGTTAGCAGTCTGGATCGGGTAAAAATGGAGAAATGGCCAAAAACAACAAAAAATGTTGCTTCTGATCTGCTGGGAACTCAGATGAGTCAGTCTCAAAAAGAACTCACTAAAGTAAGACATACCTGCAACACCTGCACTTGGAAAGCTGAGGTAGGAGGATGGTGATGACCAGACTAGGCTATGTAGTGAGAACTTTCCTCAGAGAAGAAAAGGGGAGGAAGAAGGGAGGGGAGAGCTTGGAAGGGGAAGGAAGAGAAGCTAAAGTAGATGACGTGGACTGGGGTGTGGCGGAGGCGTGGCCTGAAGTTGGTTTCAAATCTTACAGTAACATCTGTCATCGTGGAACGAGGAGGATTGGCTTTTTTAAACTTAGATACTCAGAGTTTTTTCTTATTTCATTTTTGAATCAAAAAATCAACACAGTGCCTTGTTTTATCCTAAAGAAAAGGTCATGAACAATTCAATTTTAGTAGCTCTGTCAATCACACGAAGCTTCCAGCTGGTGGTGCTGTGTGGATTAGATTTTGCCCAGTTTCTAGAGCTTGCAGTAGGGGCTCAAGATACTTCTTTCCCATTCTATACATCATCCTATACATCTTTTCTGTTACATCCTATACATCCTATACATCGTTCCCCAGGACCTGACCCGATCATAAAAGACATGTCAGGTGTCATGTAACGTAGACACTGCAGTGAGGTAATCAGAAGACATATTAGTGAAAGCTGATTATGCACCAGCCTTGATGTGTCACGCTTTGGTACAATTGTCATCAACTACACTGTAATAGACCCTCAGAATGGAAGGAATAAGGCGTAAAAAGTGGCTCAGCGGTTAAGAGTACTTACTGTTCCTGCAGAAGACTTGAATTTGGCTCCCAGAACCTATATTGGGTAGCTCAATGCCCCCCCACCCCCACCCCATAACTTCAGCTCCAGGGCATCCAATGCTTTCTGCTAGAGCCTGGGGGAATCTGAATTGATGGGCACATACCCCCACACAAACATACATATAATTTTTTTAAATGTCTTTTTAGAAAAGGTATAAAGAGAAAGCTTGTTGTTCCTATGGGTGAGCGAGCTTCCTGTGTTCAGAGCAGGAAGCCTGTCAGGCTGCTGGTTATGTCACTGAGTCGATACTGCACCTCAGTCTCTGTGATCACAATGCCTGGGTCCTTTCAGAGCTGGCTACTGATACAAGATACACATGCGACTTTGAAGAGGAGCTCAGTGAAGGGCTTGGGGTTAAAGTATTTTCTCTGTGTGAACCTTTTCTTGCAAGGAGGAAGCATTCGTATTCCATTCTATGAGAAACAGGGAAATCTGCAGCTCAGCCAAAGTGCAGCTTGGAATATCGGTCCCTTGATAGAAATCACACAGACGTGAGCGAGCAAACAAACTGCACCAAGCTTCCCAGACGTCATCCCTGCCGGCAGGTGAAGCAGTCACCCGAGGACACCGCCAAGGAGACTTCATTAAGAGATTTGATTCAGCAGCCCTTGTTGAGGCTTGGCTAGTTCTAGCTTTTGTGGAAGCAGCTGAGTGGAGAGAATGCCAGGTATTGCCAAGTGGCTCTCCTGTGGACCGAGTTTGCCCCTCCCTTCAAGTGTCTGTTCTGCAAACAGCAGGGCACAGCTATTACATTGCTTTTACATGCACCGAAGTACCATCCCCGGAGCTCACAGCTCAAGCACTTCCTGACTTTAACCCCATCGAGAGCCAGAGGGGAAAAAAAAATCTGGGTAATGCTTCCTTAGAGCTCTCAATGCAAAATACCAGCCAGGTCCATAAACAGGCATGTCTTCTTGGACTTTAGATGAATCAGTACACTTGGGATATGTGCAGAGGTATATTCCTTTTCTGAATAAAGGAAGCCATAGGAGCTTTTGCTTTGTTTTGCTTTTAATACTATAATAACATAACTAAAGGAAAATGCTTGTTCTTTTCCTTCTCCAAGTAGGAGACCTGGGGTGTGTTTCATAATGAAGACGCAGCCCACCTAACAAATGTGTGACCCACGTGCCCAGGGGACACAAATGCAGTGTTACAATCCCACAGGAACTCCTTAATTTAGGAATTGATTGAATGCTGTCAGGTAGAGAGTGCGGCTGCTTGTTTTCCACTCTTGAACACGAGGGATAGAAAACATCCACCAAGGAGAATTGCTGTAGATAGCACTAGACATCATGGTTGTTAGCGAAATGCATGACTCTAAAACTCAGGCAGAAATGAAAGCCGTGCATGGCCTTTGATGCAGCAATCTCACTTCTGGGAAGCTGTCTTAGGGAAACCATTTAAGAAGTACATAAAGCTCTGTGGAGCCCCGTGATTACTGTGCAAAGTCCAGGAAGCACTGCCAGACTGTGGGTGACGTCATCTTAGACTTTCCAGACAAAGCTGAACATAACTGGAGTTGGATGGCTGAATCCAGAGCAGGGGTGACTGTAGATGCTATCAAACAAACAAACAGTCTATGGTCCCATTTGTTCACTCTCAAATATCTACATACACCCTCAGTATAGATGTAGAAAATTTCCTCCTTGAATCTAGCCCAGATTGAAACCCCACAGCAAACCATGCTGCATGTGCCTGTGAAGGTTGTGCTGATAGCAGACTCTGTTGTCTACACCCTTGAGGGACTCTGTTGGTCAGTCCATGGGCTCATTGGAGTGGAGTGGAGCCATGGAGCAACCTAAGATGCAATAAACAGAGATCAGTTTAGCAGGGAGGCCATAACCGAATACCTACCGCAAGCTAGGCAGCCAACGGCAGATATCTCTCATCCCGCAGTTGCAGTCTAGAATTCCAGAGTCAATCGGCAGTTGATTCCTTCTGATTGCGGTGAGGGGAAAACCTGGTCCCTGTCTCTTCCCTTGTCTTGTAAGTGGCTCTTCCTCTTCGTGCCCTGTTATACCAACCATATTCATTGTATGAACTGTATGAATGCATCTATGCCCCGACGTCCCAATTCCATATACTGGATGGGATTCTCCTTAACTCTTTTAACTTGATGACCTCTGTCAAGACCTTATCTCTAATAATCTGATAATATGGAGGTTTGGATTTTAACATATTACTTGGGGAGGGAATAATCAAACCTATAATGGTGGCTCCAGCTATTCTAGTACAGTGAATCTCAACTCTCCTAATGCTGTGACCCTTTAATACAGTTCTTCATGCTGTGGTGACTCCCATCCATAAAATTATTGTGTTGCTGCTTCATAATTGTTATTTTGCTACAGCTATGAATCGTAATGGAAACATCTGATATGCAGGATATCTGACATCACGACCTTCAGGTTAAGACCATTGCTCTGAGGTATCTTTTAGGCTCAAAAGTGAGGAAAGAAGGGGCCCAGGGCCCGAACGCCTTTTCTCCTCCACTTTTTCTTTCATCTGTTCCACACAGACTGCACGCACACACACACACACACACACACACACGGTGATCCTGCATCACAGCTTCAGAGAAAGATTGTTCTGGAAGCAAAGGAGCCTGGCCCTTTGGAACTCCTCCTTATAGCCTGGAGGTACATGGTACACAGAAAAGCATCCAACATCAGCCTCCTGGGCCAGCAGCAAGGATAGAGGGAGAAAGGCACCCAATGCTTATGGGATTCCGGCTGTGTTGCTTGCACCAGCTCTGAGTCTCCATTACAGAGATGGTAATGCCATCTTGCCTCTTGTCTCCCTTCCCGCTGAGAAAAGCTCAAAGGCCTTCACACCATGAACCATCATCATCTCTCCATCTCACCTGGATTCTTCTCTTGTCCTTGGCACGGTGACTTTCCTTTCATGTCCCCATCGGATCTTCCTTCAGGAGTAAGAATTCAAATGCTTCTCTGAGTTGACATTTGGCAATGATAACGCGACCACCACACCAGTGCTGGTGGGAGGCTCCTCGGTGCAGCTCTCCTCTGAGCACCGTGAATATGCTATGATTTCTATTTTTTCACTGACACTGGAAGATGGGCACTGTACACTGCAGAGATGGAAAGACAAGTCACAAGCCTTTAAGGGACTCTTACACAGCCATATGGAGGTTAAGGGGATGAGCCAAGATTTAAGTCCAATGCATACAACCAAAGTGTGTAAAAAAAAAAAAAGATGGGCCAGGAAGATGACTAGTGGTCAAATGGCTTATTGTGCAATCATGAGGGAGGACCTGACGCTGAATCACATAAAAACCCAGATGTGGTCCTGTCTAGGCCTGCAGCCCCAATGCTGGGGTTGGGGACATAGACAGGAGGGCCACTGGGACTTAGCTGGCTGCTAGCCTAAGTTCAGTGAGAGACCTTTTCTCAAGGAAATAAGGCAGAGAGTGACGGGCATACGTGGGCATGTATCCTCCCATGTACGTGTGTATATATACTACACATACATGCACACACTAGATAGATAGATAGATAGATAGATAGATAGATAGATAGATAGATAGATAGATGGAATAGATGGAATAGATAGATAGATACATAGATAGATACATAGATAGATAATAGATAGATGAGACAGATGATAGATGACAGATAGATAGATAGATAGATAGATAGATAGATAGATAGATAGATAAACACACTTAAAAGAAAGGGAATGCTAAGCCAGTTCCTACCTCTCATGGGTTTTAATGTTTTTGAAACATGTCCTATTCAGGACTCACTATAGCTGGGTGGGTAGCTCATACCTGTAACCCCAGCTCTGGATAGGCAGAAGCACAGAGATTCTTCAAGTTTGAGGCCAGCCTGTGTTATATACAGCAAGTGTTAGACCAAATGAGGCTATAGGTATGCATAACAGGATACTATCTCACTGAACATGAGCCTCCGAGGAGGCACAAAGGTGATGGATGGCCCAGGGGCTCCAGCGAAGCCATCCTTAGCCATTAGTCCTGGGAAGGCACTGCTCCTGCGGTGGGCATTTGCTTTGTTTTGTGAGCTGTGTGGGCTGCCCTTGTCTTCAGATACAAAACATTGGCAGCCTGGCGGTTGTTAGGGGCGCTGGTCCTGGGTGCGATGAGTAGACCCTGACAGACGAGGCGGTGATCAGCTGGGAGTGCCCCTGTTTGGTTCTGGCCCTTCAAGTGAGCAGAGCCTAGATGGACAATCCTTGGTTTAGCGAATGCCAGCAGACTCCACAGCCATCTCCACCGGTGGATGCCTAAGAGGAGACAGGGGGTGGTGACATGGGCTTCTTCTTAGTTTAAAGACTGTCCCAGTGTCTCTCCTGCCACCAACTTCTAACCATCCCATCTGCCACCATCAGTCCTGAATAAGGCTCCCTCTGATGCACCGTAAGTTCCTGAATAAGGCTCCCTCTGATGCACCGTAAGTTCCTGAATAAGGCTCCCTCTGATGCACCCTAAGTTCCTGAATAAGGCTCCCTCTGATGCACCGTAAGTTCCTGAATAAGGCTCCCTTCACTGCACTGTAAGTTCCTGAATAAGGCTCCCTCTGATGCACCGTAAGTTCCTGAATAAGGCTCCCTCCGATACAATGATCCAAAGGACTGAGAACCCTCAGCAGCACCCATGGTATCTTTCCTCTAAGATACCGAGAATGTGAGGCTCAGCTCCATTTCGTTAATTATTTTATTCTCACCTGTTCCTCTGTGCAGTGAGTGGGATGGAACCGGGGAACTTGGCAAATGCACATCCACCAAGATGCATCCCTTACCCAATGCTAAACTATTTATTAGAAGGCTTGTACCGCTCTCCTGTCTCTGAGACCCTCTGCTGCAGACAAGCGAGGTAAGATGGAAGCCAGGATGCCGGGTGAATGGGAGAGAGGGGTAGACACGGCCTTTGGAAGCTGAAAAAGCACAAGGGTGTGAACGAAGATAGGAAGACTTGAGCCACACTTCCTCCCACACGAGGGCACATTTCTTCTGATGAGGCTTGGGCCATACCACACGTGAGCTGGGTTTCTGCTGCCAGGTGTCTCCAGCCAGCCAGGTAGGAAGTGTTCCCTTAAAAAAAACAGTTCGTGCCAGAGTCCAGAAAGAAGTTGATGGTGGAAAAGTTGCCATTTCAGAATTTGAGGAAAGAGAACACAGGCCCCAAAACCATCAGGTGATTAACCACAAATGTCCTTCCTGGGTAATGCCAGTCCAGCCTGCTGCCCAGCCTGAAATCTGTTAGGGAATTTGAATCTTTCGTGCTTATTTCATCTTTTAAATTTCTCTCGCTGCTTCTTTTCTTCCATCCTGGCTGGCTTCCTGCCTCTGTCTTATTCTGTCCACACCACCCCATTCCTACTTTGACTGTACAAAACTGAGTGCATGCATTTTAAAAAATGAACTGGTTAAGCATGTACTCGAGTGTGTGTGTGGGGGGGCACTTCCCAGCATGCAACAGGCCCCAGATTCTATCCCCAGCTCTGCTAAATCAATTATTAATGCAAAATAAATGTCTTTACCATACCAAAAAATTACAGCTTCATTTTCCCGTCTGTTCAAGGCAAAATCTTGTGTCAATCCTCTCCTGCTGTTGTTACTGTCACCACTAAGCCTCCAGTTTCCTTCTCTCTCAAGTTTTTAGTACCTCTCCCATGTCCCCGTCCCTACCCCTAACCTTCTCCATCTCCCCAACCTTCCTGTACCTCCTACTCACACTGCCAGGATAACCAGAGAGATCCCAGGCCTCCCTAAGATCCGATTCCTGCTTGACACCCTGCCTCTCGGCATGCACAGAGATCTCATGCATTCAAGGAACTGAGCAGCGGCTGTGTAGTCAGGGGAGATATGGCACTATCCCCAAGCAGGCTAGCTGTGGAGAAGGCAAGCAGTTAGAAAGTGTGGGGACTTCAGGTGGCAGAGAGAGGAAGATGAAAGAGACTGGCATCTCTGTCCCTGCCTCCGTCCCCTTGTTCCTCTGTATGAAAATGAGACCTGGCAGTAATCATATTCATTGTAGCAATTTCCATACACATCCTGGTTTATAAGATTCCCGCCCGGGGAAGGTAATTAGCACGTTCTGGTCCCCATTCTGTGTCCTTTCTTTCCTTCCTGCTGGAGCTGGAGTCAGGGTGTCCCATGGCTAGGACCTTGGCTCCACTCTTTCTAAGATGTGTAAGTGCTGGGTTCCCTGGTCTTAGCTGTTGTCACCTAGAATGCGACTGCTGTCCTCACTCAGGTCCATCTCCTGTAAGCCCGCTCTCTTCTCTATTTTAGCAGAGCCCACCGCTGTCGCCACTCTCTGGTGTCTGACACACGCTCACCCGGAGCTCACACGAAACATGGCCCTGTCTTTGCTTCACTTCTGAAAGGTGAATTGTCCAAGCTAAGGGGACAGGGACGGAGGGAAGAGGGTGATGAGGGCAGGTGGACACAAAGTGGAGTAAAACAAGATTCAGACTCATGCCGGCAGGTTATGATAACAAAATCCAACATTTCCCAGAATGGCCACCACACACACCAACATCACTCCCCCCAAGCCTCAGAATGAACAGGAGGAACCTGTCTGGAGGTCAGGGCTTGTGAACTTGACTCTGAGCACTTGGGCTACAGAGACTAAGGTTTATGCTAGGACATGTCTCGGAAGCTGGCTTGACCGTTGACCGGAACTACATCCATGAACACGGCAGAGACTAAATTTTCAAGATGTTTAGGATGAGCCTTTGTTTTCTTCTGAAACTGGAATGGACCCTCCAATCAATGCTGACGTCTGACCTGCAAGTGTTCTTTCTCCCCCGTTTGTCTTCTCACAAGGCTATTATTGACTCAGTTACGTGTCTTACAGTCAGTGGCGTCTTAGGATCAAGAAAACAGGGGCGCACTTGTGTGAGGTGTGAACACGGGTGTGCACAGTTGTGTCGCTCCTCTTTGCCACTGAACGCCCAGTGGTGCAGCACTGGGGTCCTGAGAGAGTCTTTGGTCCAGACTATGATGGTATCCCGAAGAGAGTCAGGTCCCTAATCTATCGTAAAGGAAGACACTCACCTAACCCAACTCATAAGATGCTTCAGTGGCTTGGGGAACTCAATGCTCCTTTTGCTTGGGGAAGGGGTAGCTCGGTGGTAGAGGGCTTGCTTAATCTAGCAGGCCCACAACACTGGCTTGGTCCTCGCTGCAGGGAGGGTAGTGAAGAAGAAAACAGAATACTATGATTTCTGTGTCTGCAGAGACTCAGAGGGGACCTGCTGAACTCTGGAACTCTTTATGGTCCCTGGGATACAACTGTGTGGCTGTTATTATTAGAGACACCTAGACTGGAAAGTCAACTTATGTATCGAAAGCGGGGGGTGGGGGAAAGGCTGCACCCTGAAAGCGAAGAAATGCTCATCTTTCAAACAGGATTTCTTTACAGATTTCTCATTTCGCCTCCCTGAGTTTTACACTGCATTTTGTCAGTTTATAAATTCGCACGGCGCCTCCTCACTGGGAAGAGGGGGCAGATAATCAAACCTACAGGCGTTCTACGCACAGACACTGAAAAATAAAGACCATTAGCAAAAAAAGTATAATTAAATTAAAATGCCAACTCACCAAAGAAGCTCCACAAACGGGAAATACATCAAACCGTGATAATACAAATGGGCTATTTCTCAAGGTGCTAGGATGTCAAGGGGATAAACTTGGATCATTTGCTGACTTTTCATGCCCGGGGTACAGCAACAGATTAAAATCAGATCGCCACAATAGTCCACACAGCCCAAGATCCTGTGGACAATATTCTGACCATGGTAATTCTCCAGTTTGGGAGACTCACATTGTGAGGGGTTGGGAGAAAGACAAAGTCACATAAAGCCCAATTTCTCCTTTTGGGCCCTTTGGCTGGTCCCCAAGCTCCAGAAGAAATCTTTATTAGTCATTGGATCTACTTTCTTAGATCCATGCAGTCTAATTTATTTCGAACTTGTGTTTGCCAGTCCAGTTTAACATAGCTGAATATTGTCTGTAAGCAATCTCGTAATGAGGCCGCAGTTCTTTGTAGAATATTGAAAATTACTTTTGGCATGCAAGTTCGTTTCCTTAATTCCTATTTTAGTGTGCAAATAACCTTTGAAAACCTGCTTCTAGGTGTTTATGTGTCAGGACAGTATCAAAAATTATTCAATTGCCAAATCACATGTCAACACGTCTACTACAAAGCCCGGCAGTATCCCGATTCCCACTACTCTGCTGCCCTCTAGTGGACAGTTAGAAAACTTTGTCTTAGTTCCTTTTTCAGGCAAAGCAGAAGACATTCAGGCTTGTATGATGCCACGAAGGTAAGTGGAACATTAGAAGCTGTAAATATAAAAGACAAGGGGGCAAGAAGCCAGATTAAATCCCTCGGAGGAGTAGTCACTCCAGCACAGTTGTCAACAACTTTCTAAGACTTTTCCTAAGAATCAGCCACAGCTGCTACAATGCCTTCGGGATAAAAGCCAATGGCTTTTCCAATGTCCAAACGTGGTTGATCAGACTATGCTCATAGGAAGTTAGGCGATGGCTCAGACTACTTCCTTCAGAGCTACAAGAATGTCAATGCCACACTGTCAAAGAGAGACAGGGATATTTAGGAATCTAACATGTCCTTGTTGTGGTGGAGGGTTTAAGTGACAATAAAAATATGCAAAATTTTAGTTACGTTAGAGAAAAATTATTACATACGCAACAGCAGAGCAGACATGAAGTATGATGACGGCATGTGATTGGCATGCAGTCTCACCCCTCACATGCTAAGAAGACAGCTGGAAAGACCTGGATGTGAAGTGTCTCCCAAAAGTTGTGAGCTGGTGGGCCAATTGACTCCTGGAGCCTCTGACGCCTTCAGTGAGCTATCCCATTGGCTGGAGGTGGAATCTGACTGGAGGGGGGCCGAGCAGAACTAACCCCTGACCTTTGATGCCTTTGAAGGACGTCTGACCACACACCCAGCCAACTTCACAATGTCTGCCTCACTCAGACCGAAAGCAAAGAAGCAGCCAGTCTTTGAAGCCTCTGCACTCATGAGGCAAAATCAAATTTCCCTGTTTCAAGATATTTCTTCCAGGCATGTGTCACAGAGAGGGACAACTGAGCAACACATGCACCCAGAGTGGGAGAGGTGCCAGCACCCCACAGTTAGTAAGCAGCAAAAGAAACCAGATCCATGGCTCTATAAATTACAGTCTAGTCCTCTGCCTGATACAACGGGGGTGGCATTTGCTGCTTTATTTGTGTGTCTGTGGTGAGTGTATGTGTGCCATGGCTCATGTATGGAAGTCCCAAAGGACAGCTTTTGTGATCCATTCTCTCTTCCCTCTGTGCAGGTCCTGGCACTCAGTGTAACAACACGGCAGCTATCATCTTTTGGGGGTTGTTTGTTTGTTTGGTTTGGTTTGCTCTGTTTTTTGAGACAGGGTTTCTCTGTAGCTTTGGAGCCTGTCCTGGAACTAGCTCTTGTAGACCAGGCTGGCCTCGAACTCACAGAGATCTACCTGTCTCTGCCTCTTGACTGCTTGAATTAAAGGCATGAGCCACCACCGCCCGGCGGTGGCAGCTAGCATCTTTATCTGTTGAACCATCTTGTCACTACGGCCCCCATACAGTGTTAGAATTGGAATTAAAATATATGTTTTATCATAGCAAAAGCTCTGGGGTTCATTTTCACAATCATTTGCAATGTCATCAGTAGGTGGCCCAATAACTGAAGAGTCAAATTGTGGACTTTAGAAAGTCCTTATTGTTTATAAGTTAATTAGACTGGACCTACATGCCTGCCTCCACTCTGCATGCCATTACCTGGGGACTGCCATGCTTCATAAGGTGCCATGCATCATGTAGAAGATAAATGCATGCTGCTTCCAGGTTGTGGCCAGAGATTGATGAGAAACGTTGGTAGGGATGAGACACAGCAACATCTAGATGCAGGGTGGGCCAGGAGCACAGCAGAGCAGACCTCAGTGAATGAGCGGTACCTTTTGCCACAACTGCACCAAACCAAGCGTGGTGGGAAGGCCCAACATCTAAACTGTGCATCATGGAGTTGCACTAGTAGAAGCTGGGGTGGGGTGCTGCTGAACCCCATGATAAAGGTGACATCATTAATTAAAACATTCTATTTTCTGGAGGAAGAAAATGCCTTCATATTGCGCTGATCCATGTCTGGACAGTGCGTCTTGGTCTTGCCCAACAAGCGTAGGCGGGAACAGCGGGTGCTCCTGCCAAGCAAGAGCTTTGAAAGCCATGGTCCACCAGATTTTCCTTTTCCTGCCAAACGACCCAGCATGTTCTGGACAAGAGCCTCTTGTTCAGCAGATTCTAAAACGAAGAAGCTCTAAAGCAAAAACAAAGCCACTCCGGGGATGGCTATGTCATGCGAGCAGGAAAAGCACTTTCCCTGTTCAGTAGGCCGGAAAGAACCGGGCTCCTTTGTGAAAGCACAGCTCAGCCTGAGTTGACTAGCTCGTCTGTCTCAAGGGCCCTCTCACCTCCCCGGTAGGTGCTCGCTGAGGAGCACCTCCTGAAGAGTCGCGGGATTCGACAAACCCCGAATTTGGAAATGAAGGGGACCAAGTCAGTGAGAGATCCTTCTGAGTCCCAGCACTCCGTACTTCTTGTTGACTGCACAAGGTTGACATCTTGCTACGTTACTGACGGGTACTGACGGTGTTTATGCATGTTCTCTTCCAGTACTCAGGTCCAAACCTGCTCTACCCCAAGCAAATTCTTCTCATCGTCTTCTGCAAGTGGAATGCTCTGATCAGGTGCTCCTCTACAACCCATCTTTCTAGAACCCCTCAATGCTTTTATTTTCCCTCCATCCTGCTAGACTCCATATTCCAAGCCAGAGCACATGTTCCTCTCCCTGTGAAAACTTCAGACTTGAATATGAATACATACATGAATACATACATACACAAACATTTATGTATGTTTATGTATTATGTATGTATGTATGTGCCCTTCTGTATTGATTGCTTTTGGTTTCGTGGCTTTGTACTCCCCAGCTGCTAGAAGTTGCCTGGCTCACAGTAAGTGTTCAAAACATGCTCATTAAAGGAAATGAATGAATGTAATGTTTCCCAATTAATCACGGAATGAAGACAAGCAGGATCTCCTGTCGGGTGTATCTTAAAATGTAAGCTCCCTGTAGCTTGAAGACCACAGTCTGGGAAATGTGACTTTTTTTTCTTCCTGGAGCAGATTATCTTGCTTGATAACCCGAGACTGGGAGAAAAATAACTCTATCGTCCAATAGTATAACTATATGCAAAGTTATAAAGTTCTCTTGGGCTTCTAGCCGTCTTTTGGTAGAAGTGTTTTAATTTTTTTTTTAGGAAGAGGAAGTAGGCTGAGCCATTTAGAATTTACTATAGAATTGCTGGTAAGTCCAGGTCTGGTTTCCTCACACAGTCAGATATATACACACACATACATTTGCTAATTTTTGTGTTTACGTCCTCAGGGCCCACAATCTCTGTCTTATTATTAATAATACACTACTAAGAACTACTTCTAAAATTGCTGTATGTGTCACCCTGCTATGGGGGCTTTGGATCAGCGTTAGTCAGATGAGGTCAACTCCCCAAGCTCCTATATCCCTGAAATGAGACAACGCATGGCTTATACCATGCTTCTCCATGCCGCCATTAGGGCAGCTGAGAAGAGACGACAGATGCAGAACTGGGATGAATGAAAAGTCTGCCACAAACATGGTGTTTGGAGGTGTTTAAATTACACACACTCAGAGGAACCAAAAGAAGGGGCCCTGAACGGCAGGCAGGTCAGACGCAACGGTAGTAAAAGGCTTCAGAATTCCGTTCCTGAACCAAAGCCACCCTTTGTCCTGCTAGAAGGTGTCTTACTTCTCGCTCTACAACTCCGCCAGTTGTTCATTTGGTTTATTTGGTGACTCAGTGAACCTCTCTTGGGCCTTCAGGCTGACACACAAAAGTCCTATGGCCTCCATATTTAATACCCTCAATGGGTCTTACCTCAGCAAATGAACCTGCACAAAGCAGACCTCCCTGACCCTCCTTGCCCTGCGAGTCCTGAGGAGAGAGGATTGCCTCTTCTCTCTACCAGGATGGGGAAAGATGATGATCCCCCTTGTCAGAAAAACAGTTTCTTTCCAACAGAGATAACAAAGGAAGGCTCCTGCTACCCCCCTGGAAGTTAGCAGCACATAGAACTGACACCTTCATCTTCTCACTCACAACAGCTGGCTTCTGAGGAATGGCCTTAGGGGATGACAGAGTGGTGGGGTGTGCTGGGGTGTGCATGGGTGTGCTGAGGTGTGAAGGGGTGTACTGGGGTGTGCTGGGGTGTGCTAGGGTGTACAGGGGTGTGCAGGGGTATGTTGAAGTGTGCAGGGATGTGCTGGGGTGTACATGGGTGTGCAAGGATGTGAAGGGGTTTGCATGGACATGGTGGGGTATGTAGGGACATGCATGGATGTGCTGGGGTATGCGGGGACGTGCAGGGGTGTGCAGGGGCATGCTGAGGTATGTTAGGATGTTCTGGGGTGTGCAGGGACATGCAGGAGTGTGCTGGGGTGTGCAGGGACATGCTGGGGTGTGCTAGGTTGTGCAAGGGTATACTGGGGACCTAAATGTACAGAGAAGCAGTTGTTTCTCAGGTTTTCTGGATCACACTGTGGAACTTGGGCCTCAGTACCCGTCGTTAGAAGGTGAGGGGCAGGGCAATGTGCCCACTGAGATGTAACAGAGTGACTTTCAAAACTTGCTCTAGAATCTGCTTCATTTCCACCCTGAAGCATCTGTGCCATGACTCAGGCCTTCAGAAATCAGGTACTCAAAGCTGAGTGTATGCCAAAGTGCTCACACATAGCGGAGGCCTTGCCTCTGTGAAAAGCTGCACCTGCTCCTGCTAGCTGCTAGCAAACAGATCATCAGTGGGAACAAGCACAGCTTAAATTTTGAATCTACCATTTATTAAATGCCGTCATTTTGTGTAGAACTCGGCTTAGCTATTTGATGAAACGTGGATGTGAGTACTCCTAGGAAGGCATTTTGTAGCTGTGGTAATGTGCGCTCATTTCATTTTTACTCAGTGGAGATTCCCCTTTGTAAACTGAGAGGGTCTCTCATCTGATCAGTCAAAGGCCTTAGAGAACAGCACATTCCCCAGAAAAGAAGGAAATATGACCAAAGATGAGAGGGTTAGCTCCCGCCTGCTGGCTTGCCCTACAAAGGTAGAAATTGTCAGTCCTCATAAATCACAAAAGCCGTACATCATAAAATTACAATCACAAACATGGACAGTAACAATAAGCCTTTAAATGTTTTATATATATATATATATATATATATATATATATATATATATGTACATAGATATCGATATATACATACATACATATATATATATATATCCATACACACAGACAGAATTCTGCAGAACTACTGTCTTACTTATTGTTCTATTGATGTGAAGAAACACGAGGTAACTGAGAGAAATCATTAGGGGCTGATTACAGTTCTAGGGGCCAAGTCCATGACCATCACTGTGCGGAGCATGGCAGCCGGATGGCAGACATGGCCCTGGGAGAGCTTACCTCTGACCCACAAACAGGGAAGCAATAAAAGAGAGACTGGGAAACATCTGGGCTATTGCAACCTCAGAGTCCACCCCAGTGTCACACCTCCTCCAAGGTCATACCTCTACCAATTCTACCACCTGTATGAGCCTATGCAGGGGGTTGGGGGGGGTGTTTTCACCCAAACCACCATACCTAGAAAATTGTACGGTGGTCAGGTGATGCTCTGAAAATTCCGATGGCATTTTCCCTGATCACGAGGTGAAGAGGAGTGGCTAAATTCAAAGGTTAAGGTAGTCTGTGGTTCTCTGCACCACCTCAGGGCCCTTCCTTGTCCTCCATCTGGAGGGCAGGGTGGACTAGCTCCTGTAACACTACTCCTCATGATCAGTTTGGCTGATTTGGAATCCCTGAGGAAACAGGGAAGGCCGGACTGTGGTGTGCCTGTGAGGTTTTTTCAGAGAGGACTTTTGGAAAAAGGCCTACCCTCAATGTGGAGAGCACCGTCCCCAGGACTGCAGGCCTTGAGAAAATAAAATGGGAAAGAGAAAGGCAGCAAGATGTAGGTATTTGCCTCTTTGCTTCCTCTCTGCCATAAAGAAGGTCCCTTTGTCCCATGCTCCTGTCACCATGGCATCGGTCCAACCCACAGGGCTAAGCAGTCATGGGCTGAGCCCTCTAAAACCCTGAGTCACAACCAATCTTCCATGAGTTTATTCTCTGAGACAGTTTGTCCGAAATTACATAAAAGTGAATAATACGGCGCCTGTTGCTTCAAGAGAAAGCCACTAGTGCTCATGATCACAGTGGGTTTGTGCGCTGAACAGAAAGATCCCAGGGTGCCACCAAGACCAGAGTAGCCAAGCAGCCTTCTACAGCCACATCCTGGAAACTAGCCAGTGACTCTCTGGTTAGGGAGATAAAGATAAAGGATGGAGAAAGCAAAGTAGACTCCTGTGCTATCTTCTCTTCCCTCCCAATCCTGGTCAGAATCATTCTAGACATGGGATGTTCTAGAACAGAGGGACTTGGGGATAACTTCTAGGCTACTGGCATAATGGATATGAATTCCATTCAGCAGAGAAATGTCTATTGGAATCTCTTTCTCTCAGAAGGAATTTGCATGCTAATGTGGGGCACCCCACCCCCACCCTCTGCACTGTTGACGGTGGGGTCAGGTGTTTTTTTTTTTTTGGAGTGGGGGCTTCCCTTGGCCCTGCAGGATGCTTAACAGCCTCCTTGACTTGTAACCAGTCTGTTCATCACCTTTTATCGTTGTGACAGAATACCTTACGTAAGCAATCTAAAGAGGAAGGATTTATTTGCGTTGGTGATTTCAGAGGTTTCATCCCATGGCCATTTGGCCCTGTTGCTTCTGGCCCTGTGTACACAGTGGAACACAAGTCCTGCAGGGGGTGATGTGGGAGAGCAAAGCGGCTTGCATCAAGATGGGCAGGAGGCAGAGAGAGGGACGCACAGGAGGAAGGTAGAAGAAAATACCCTTCAATGACATGCCCTCCTCCCCAGTGACACACTTCCCCCAATAGGGCCCACGTCCTGTTTTCCAGTCCTGCAGAAATGCCATTTTATTATGACACCATCAAGGGACCAATCCACTGACTAGGTCAGACCCTCAGGGTCCAACCACTTCTGAAAAGCTTATGTGCGGACAGGAAAGGCCCCATACTACATGATTCTGTGAGGATAGACCCGTGTTCAGGTCAGATGCCTCTAGTAATGTTTGGGGGTGTCTCTCAACCCTATCCTTTCATATACCATAAGCAGAAAGGTCACCACCATTTCCTGGTGGGGAGGGAGCTGCAAACAGTTGAAAAGTATTCTGATGAAAGGACAGAATCTAAGCAAATAAAATTTCATGTGTTAAAGACAACTGGGGAGGGAGTAAGTGGTTGATTGATAGATGGACAATCTGTATATGTAATTTGCATCCACGTAGTCAGCTGAGAACTAAAAACCTAGTTAAGCCTATAATGGCTACATCTATATTTAATATACAGATTCCTTTCTGGGCATTATTACTGATAAATATACTATGTCTTAATCACTTTTCTATTGCTGTCATAAGAAGACACCAAGACCAAGGCAATTTTTAGAAGCAAGAGTTTCATGGAGTTTCAGAGGATTGGAGTCATAACAGCCACGGTGAGGATCAGGGCAGCAGGCAGGAAGACATGGTACGGGGGCAGTACTGAGAGCTTACGTCCTGATCCACGAGCATGAGGCAGAAAGAGTGAATGGAGAATGACCATTGCTTTTGAAACCTCAAAGCCTACCCCCAGGGACACATCTTCTCCAAATCCACACCACCTAATCCTTCTCAAACAGTTCCAACAAGGAGAGACCAAGTATTCAGATATGGAAGCCTATGGCGGCCATTCTCATCCATACCAGCACACCGTGTAACAATTATTTATAGGGCATTAGTCTTGTATTTGATATTATCAGTAAGCTCAGGATGCTATAATATCTATGTAAAAACTAGCTTATTTTATCTGAGGAACGAGGATTCAGGTATCTGTTCTGGTCATGAAAAGTCTCCCCATGGACTCTTAGGGGTAGTTCCATTTTGAGAATCCTAAATGAAGTGAGAGTAAGCAAGGAACATGGACGTCTTTGGCACACATCCAGACAAAACAATCAAACACATAAAATAAATTAATCAAAATAATTTTAAAGAAAATATATTTTAATAGAAATATTGTTAGTTAAATATACTATGCACACTGGGCACTAAGCAAACTCTCTACTATGTGTTTGTCTTAATTGTCCCCTAATAATATCACTGGGTCTCTTGAGTTTCAGATGCATAAAAACATATTTTAAAAACTGGAGTAGCGCAGACACTTAAAACCGGATTCAAGTAACTATCACTCCTCGTTAGCAATTTGGTTTAACTTTATCAAAAAGATTGTCGAATCTGAGAACCCCATAAAAAGTATGGACTAACTGGCCACAAAATGCACCCAGATAAGGAAGCATGCTTCTCTAACCATGAGACGAAGGCCTCCGACTGTATGCCCCTCTGAAGCCAAGATTGCAGAAGAAAGAAGCCAGGCACAGGTGAAACCGACATCAGCCTGACGTCAGACTCTCCTTAGGTAGAGTTTGTATGAAGACTTTCGGTTCAGTTGGTGCCAGAATTCTCCAGGCATTGCCCGTGTCCATCATTTCCATTGTAATCTGTGGCTTTGCCGGCCTCTCTACAGCATCATTTTGGCGTCATTTTGGAGAGAAAGAAAAAGGAGATCCCAGTGTCCCAGTGAGGTGTTTTTTTGTTTGTTTGTTTGTTTGTTTTTTGTTTTTTTTGGGGGGGGGGCTGTGGTCTCTGAAAAGATTCCCCACCAATGAAAGAGTTAGAGAACTATTCCACAATAAACACAGAAGAAGGCCACATCACCTGTCAGAAGATACAAGATCCTAGCCTGCAGAATGCCAAGAACACCAGCTCACGACAGCATCTCAGAGTACCATGGAAACACGTGATTCAGGCCGTGTGAAAATCCCCAGTGACAAAGTCAACTGCACTTGGCAAAAAGCCAAAGGGTTATTTCTGTACCATTTCTCTGGGCCTCTGCCAAGGCTCTATACAATGCAGAATCACTGAACACAAGGTATAGACCCTGCCCACAAATCAGACGATGTCCCAGAAGCTTTGGGGATTTAAAAAATGGGATATTTGCTACAAAGGGAGATGAAAAGGGAGGGAGATTTGTTTCTGAACTAAGTAAGTTCTGTCTTTCATAATCATTTTTGTTATTACCTCACAGTGAGTTATTTACTTTTATATAAGTATGAAGCATATATATATATGGAGTATAATACTCCATATATGTAAGTATATTTTATATAACATATTTACAACATATAAATATATTCATATAGATAAGTGTGTGTGTGTGTGTGTGTATATATATATATATATATATATATATATATATTATCCCCAGCACTAAGTGTAAGTGAATGACTGTGTATGTAGATATATGTAAGAAAAATACCTTGGTTGGAGCAGTTTCAGATAGGCTTGGAACTAGTAGCCTTCTAGAAGAAGATAGGGAAACCCAGAGGTGGTCAGCCCTGGCTCTGGGTCCTCCTTGCAGGGTCCTATACTTGCCTTCTTCCTCTGCAGATACCCTAAGTAAATCTCTGAGTAGCTGATGCTTGGGTGCTAAGTTATGTTTGGCTCAGCTCCTTGAGAGGCCCATCCTTAGAACAAGGACTTCATTCCTAAAATTATTTGGTCTGAGGACAGAGTGTGTGCCGGGGGCCTTGTTTTACCATGTACCCAAACCCAGCCATGTCTCTAGGACACAGACCATTGGGCCATCCTTCCTCTATGGCACCAGACTTTATAATTCAGGGAAGCTGAGCTTCACCCGGGCTAGCTGTGGCAGTCGGGACTTTCCTGCAGAGCCATCCTATGACCCTGCCTGGCGAAGTGTAGCCGTTCATCACGAGTGGCAGCACCAGCTGCTGTCCCTTTGTCTTTTTATTCGGGGACCATTTGGCCTTTTATTGTCGCCTCTCTTCCCAAGTCTATCCCCTCCTCTCTCTTGGACTCTTTCTTTCTAAGTCTCTCCCCTCTCCCTTCCAGAGTTTATTCAACTGCTGTTTGTGATCCAACTTTCCCTGGCTCCACGGTTCCTGGAGCGGGACAGCCAGCTGCGCTTTCTATATCTTTCATGTTTTGAAAAGAAACGGACTACTGATTGGCCCAACTTGGGTCAATCCAACCAGCTTTGGCAAACTGCAGGAACAAAGAACATTGTTCAGACTCAAGCCTTTCATCAGGGCTGTTAGGGATGTCAGGAAGAGAGGGACATCACAAACTGTCCAAATCCTTACTGTCTCACAAGCCAGTATATAACAAGCACCCCCACCGCACCCCAGGACAGAAGCTGAGTATCTGCTTCAGATAACACTGAGTCATTCACTAAGCGTAAGCCAGCAAAGCTCTCAGACCTCCAGGGGTATTTTCTTCCACTGTTCTGCGCCTTACCTGGGAAAGTGTCCCAGATAAATCAGTGTAGATCCCGGAAGGTGAAAGTGACCAGAGGGGAGGAAGCAAGAGGAAGCAGATGCTCACTCAACGGAAGGAAGAGCGAGACAGTAGCAGTGGGCTGTCTGTTGCAGTCAGTCTCTTATTGCTGTGAAAAGATACCATGATCACGGCAACTCTTATCAAAATAAAGTAATTGTCTAATTGGGCCTGGCTTACAGTTCAGAGCTTAGTCCATTGCTGTCATGCGGGGAAGCAGGGTGGCATACAGGCAGATATGGGGCTGGAGAGGTCGCTGAGAGTTCTACATCAGAATCTGCAGGAAGCAGGACGAGAGTGCCAGCCACAGTGGGCCTGGCTTTAGCTTCTGAAACCTCAAAACCCGTACTCAGTGACATACTTCCTCCAACAAGGCCACACCTACTCCCAAAGACCACACCTCCAGTAAGGCCACTCCCTATGGGTCTATGGGGGGGGCATCTTCATTCAGACCACCACAGTGTCTATGGAGAAGCCATCACTTCACCTCTAACCTGGGCTTTGAGGAACGGGAACTGAGCTTCCTTCAGTCCACCAGGGCAGGGACTATGTAGCATCCCTATTTTTCTTGGTCTTGCCTTGCTCTAAACATTGTGGAAAGATCTAGCATCCCTGTTTCTCTTGGCTTGGCTTTTCTCTAAGCATTGTGGGAAGAGACAACTGCCTCCACACACACTGACAGCAACCACCGGAGCCTCTTCCCCCAAGTCCCTTTCTGCATGTCTCTGAGCATACCTAGCTGCCTAAGCTCCTGCTGTGCTTTTCTACCCCAAATAATGTCCAGACATATTGCTAACATAATGTTAGCAGAGGGGCTGGGGCGAAATAAAGTGTGGGAGCTAGGATAAGAAACACTCAGGAAGAGACTAGACGCAAGCACTGTGAACTGTGATCCACAATTCTCATCTTTCTGTGACCATCTCAGCATTGAAAATTTATAGCAAAATATAAATATAAAGGACTTAGGCAGTTGACCTTAATTATGGCATGATATAAACTTGTAATGAGTGAAGAATAGCATATGTGTGCATGTGTACACAGTATGCATTCATGTAGAAGTGACATTGTGATATGATTAAACAACCATCTGACATTCTTTACTAGGTCCACTTAGGGTTGAAACTTCCAGAAAAGCATTCGAACTACTTCATACTCAGTCTAAGGCTCCTGAATCCTAGGTTTCTCGCGTCCCTTCTCAGCTCTGACATGGCCATCATGAAGTGACCATGCCACACTGTTTTGTTTTGTTTTGTTTTGTTTTTCCTGTTCTCAGGAAGGTTGAGATTTCCCATGTGATTCCGAAGCCATCCACAACAGAGGCATTGCAGACCACACGCTCAGGGGTGAGATCCCATGGGGCACCCAGTAAAGCTAGGACGGTATGTCAACAGACACTGCCTGCATCTTGCTGTCTCCCGAAGACTTGCATGGGGAGTTTATTAAATTCAGGGGTCACCCACACAGCAGCCTGTCTGCAGTCCACCTTCCCTAGAGTCCGAGAGCCTTGCCAAGAGAAGCTTACAGAATGCAAATATCGCGATGTCCCCACTGACATCTCCATCCGATGACCAAAACCCTCAGTGGCTTCTCATTGGCCTTCTGGAGTAGAGAAAGAGCGGAACAGAGAAAAGAGCTACCAGCGAAGGAACCTCATATCACCAAGTCTTCCCCTGCAGCCACAATGGAATGCCCCAATGTAGTAGCCTCATGGCCTTTCCCCAATTCTGAGTGCTCTACCCTGTGCACCACCTTCCCCCACCGTGATTCCCCTTCCCCTGCCTTTGTCCTTCATTCCATACTGCTGCTCTTTCAGGAGTCATATTATTGATGACTTTTTCTTTGGAGCTTTCCCTGACAGTCAGGTAAGAATCGCACCGAAGACTATAAGTGTGCTGGCCCCCTTCCTTGATTCTCATAGTTGGCATTTTCATTCTTCTTACGTGATCAGATGACTCTAGAGGACAAGACCAGAGAGTCTGAGCTGTCTCTTTCTTGTTCTCATGTCCTAAGTAACCAGAATGCCTGGAGCAGGGTGACTCACACGGGGGAGGACGGGGCTGTGATTCTTCCAGAGAAGGTACTGATTAGCTCTAGACCAATAACAGTGGAGAAGGAGACCCAAAAGGGGGCTGTGCCTGTAACCCTATATCATCTAGTAACACCTTAAAAAAAAACAAATAGGAAAAGGAAAGTTCATTTTACCCATAGGGCTTGAATATTGTTGTCTGTGGCTATATCTCCATAATATTGTCATTTCGGCATGCAGTCACTATAAAAAAAGATGAGTGGGGTCTTTTCCCTCATTTGTTCACATGAATTTGAGTCTTCAAAATCTGGTATGACAGCACTCTTCAGTTCTGACCAATCACATTTCAGATGTGCAGCAGCTACAAGAATGAGAGTCATCTTGCTCCCCACGCCGTGCGCAGAGGACCTCTGGGAAGGTGGGTCTCCTTCTCCAAGAGGGCTGAACCTTCAGATGTTTCAGAGGAGTGACCAAACAGGACACTGGGCCAAAGTCAGGCAGCCTAGAGATTTTGTGGAGCCATGATGTTTTGGTGTTTTTAAATGATTTGTGGAATTTTTTAGATGTCTGTTTTATATACACGAAAATGTAATATAAACAGTGGCATTACTGAGAGCCGGCCACCACCTATTTGTCTGTGTGATAACAAACCTGACTCAGGAGGTTCCATTAGAGTTAAGCACGTATTTCTGGCCTGCAAAGCCTAAATTATATGTTATTTAAAGAAATATCAACTCTTGGTTTCAGGGTTTTCTAATAAAATATAAAATGATCAATTGAATTTTTTTTTTTTTGGATTTTTCGAGACAGGGTTTCTCCGTAGCTTTTGGTTCCTGTCCTGATCAATTGAATTTTTACATTAGACAAAAAAAAAAAAAACAACAACAACAACAAGTAATTTGAGTATGTCTCCAAAAATTTCATGAAAAAAAAAAAACTATGAAAATAAGAAACAGGGCCATCAAGATGGCTCGGTGGGTACAGCACCTTCTGCCAAGCCTGTCAGGCTGAGTTTCGCCTCCACACCCAGAAGGCAGAAGAGAATTGACGCTGGCAAGTTGTTTTCTGACCACCACACAATTAGCTAGTTGATTAAGAACACTTAACAAAGGATATTCTTTTTTTTTTTTTTTTTTTTTGATTTTTCGAGACAGGGTTTCTTCGTAGCTTTTTGGTTCCTGTCCTGGAACTAGCTCTTCTAGACCAGGCTGGCCTCGAACTCACAGAGATCTGCCTGCCTCTGCTTCCTGGGTGCTGGGATTAAAGGCGTGTGCCACCACCGCCCGGCTAACAAAGGATATTCTTAAACTAAAAGTATTTTAAAATATGCTCCAGAAAAACAAAGGTAACTAGGCATCCTGTATATTTTAAAATTAATTATACATTGTGTGTGTGTGTGTGTGTGTGTGTGTGTGTGTGTGTGTGTGCATGTGCACACTTGTGATCAGAGGACCGCTTGCAGGAATTCTTTCCTGCCTCCGCGTGGGTGGCAGAGTGGAACTTGGGTCTGGTACTCAGTGGCAAAGCCTTCACCAGCATCCTGTGTTCTTATTGGCAAGCCTGGCCACCCTATTTAGATTAAAGTACAATCCTTTACTCACAGTAAAGACCCATCAATATCTCATCAACATGGAAGAGCAAGAGACCCAGATTGAAACAATGTATTTCTATCACTGCAAATCGTCAGAGATCATTCCAGAAAACTTCACTTTAAATCTGAACTCAGTTGAATGGAACTTGGAGTGACAAAGACTGATTAAATACTTATTGGGAAAATGAGTTAAAATTTATAGTACTAATATTTAAGGAGTTGAAATCAATCAATCTCGGGTTGGAAAATCCCACACAAGTTGCTTTCCTGTTGTGCCCTAAAACACTGAGGAACATATTACAGGCATAGATCTACATGTGCGTGCATGATACTCTATTAATTTTAATACTTTAGTAAAGTTTGAACCCCGGAGATGGGAAACAGGATCCAAGGAAGGAAATCCAATTTGCAATATTTATACTAGGAATAAAGGGACCCATTTAAAAGAGGTTGGCTTTCAAATATCCTCCCAGAATAAATTGAACTAAAGCCAAAGGTCACCAACAAAAATTAAGTTTAGCTGCTTCAATTCACTGAAAGCTATACAGACTCTTGCCTGGGTAGGCTGAAAAAAAAAAGCGCCTGTCTGGGTCGAACATGAACAGGCTTATGTAAGACACGGGTAGGCTCTCCATTACCGCCCGGGCCCGGGGCTGTTAATATTTGATGCGTTCCTCATCATCTCTGTTTGTGTAATTTGTCAACGCCCAACAGGTCCTCTGCCAGCTATGCATTAAAACTATTTTCAAAATATGTCATTGTCAGCCCTTGGCATACTCATTACTTATTAAGATAAGAGGCCGACAAGGCCGGCAGGAGGTGGCTTGCTTACTTAAACACACTTGACTCAACGGCAGGGGAATCAGCAATCCCGAACGGAGATGCGGAATCTTATGGTCCCCTCCCCAGCCTGCCCTAAGCAGGTAGGGAAACTGAGGCTCAAGAAGGGGAAGGATTTGGCCACAGTCACACAGGGTTTTAGCAGAGCTCTGAATAGAACCCAAGTTTCTTAGCTTCCCAGTCCAGCTTTCGCACCCAATGGCAGTCCCCATGCTCATTGAAACATTCTCCTATGCACAGGCGTTTTTAAAAGGAGCTAGTCTTCCAAGATCGTATCTTTCTAAGGATGGTATTTTCTAGGTCTTGAGTCCATGCCCCCGTGTTACATGCTGCCTAAGGTGATGTAAGAGTTAGGTAAATGAACTGTTTTTTTTTAAATGTATGTGTCTGTAGGTATACACACCCACATTTACACATGCCACAGCATACATGCTGAGATCAGAATAAATCTTTCAAGATTCAGCTCTTCTCAAGAACAAAGGCAATGGGGTTTTTGATCCTACTGCACGAACTGGCTTTGTGGGAGCCTAGGCAGTTTGGATGCTCACCTTACTAGACCTGGATGGAAGTGGGTGGTCCTTGGACTCCCCACAGGACAGGGAACCCTGATTGCTCTTTGGGATGATGAGGGAGGGAGACTTGATCGGGGGAGGGGGAGGGAAATGGGAGGCAGTGGCAGGGAGGAGGCAGAAATCTTAAATAAATAAATAAATAAATAAATAAGATTCAGTTCTTGCTTTCTGTCTTGTTGAGGCAGGGTCCCAGTTGTTTCAGCTGCTGGGTGGCTCACTCTAGCCTAGCACCTGACCTCCATCTGGGGGGTAGGAGTATAGGGATTGTAGATGTTAGCCAATGTATCCAGTTTTATGTGGATTATTGGGATTGGTCTCAGGTCTCCAAACTTGCATGGCTGGAGGTTTTACCCACTGGGACATCTCTCTGGCTGAAATCTTTGCTTTTGATGCATTCTAAACCCTGTATTTAGGTTGTTTTGGGTGGTTTAAATAAGAATCTCCTCCATAGGCTCTGGTATTTGAACACTGTTCTGAGTCGGTGGTACAGTCTGGGGAGGTTTAGAAGGTACAACCTTGCTGGAGGAAGTGTGCCATTGGAGAAAAAGCTTTGAGAGTTTAAACCTTCATGTTAAGTCCAGTTTGTTTTCTCTGCTTGATGCTTGCTATTAGGGATGTATCTTTCAGCTCTGCTCTTACCACAATGGCTGATGCTTGACGCGATGCTTCCCTACCATGATGGACTCTTATCTCTCCAGAACCATTAAGTCCAAACAGATTCTTCCTTCTATAAGTTGCCCTAGCCATGTTTCTTTCACAGCAACCTCAACAGAAAAGTAATCAAGACAATGATAATTGGCAGAGAAAGAGTAGCAAACCACAAAGTCTGGAAATGTTAGTGCTTACATCAGAGCTAAATCATACAGGGAGTTATTTAAAGCCAGGTTAAGCCAGCAGTGGCTGAACACACCTTTAATTCCAGTACTCAGGAGGCAGATCGCTGCGTTCTTCAAAGCCAGCCTGATCTACAGAGTGAGTTCCGGGAGATCCAGGGCAACACACAGAAACCTTGTCTCTAAAAAATCCAAAATCCAAGCTGGCACAGCCCTTTTGGATATCAGTATTGTGATTTCTCAGAAAATTAGGAAACAACCGTTCTCAAGACCCTGCAATACCACGTTAGGGTATATACCCAAAGGATGCTCAATTGTACCACAAGGACATGTGCTCAACTATGTTCATAGCAGCATTGTTTGTCATATCCAGAACCTGGAAACAACCTAAATGCTCCTCTACCAAAAAAAAAGGATAAGGAAAATGTGGTACATTTACACAATGGAGTACTACACAGCAGAAAAAAATAACGACATCTTAAAATTTGCAGGCAAATGGATAGATCTAGAAAACATCATTTTGAGTGAGGTAACCTAGACACAGAAAGACAAATATCACATGTACTCACTCATAGGTGGATTTTAATCATAAAGCAAAGGAAACCAGCCTACAAATTACAATCCTAGAGAATCTAGACAACAATGAGGCCCCTAAGAGAGATATACATGGATCTAATCTATATGGGAAGTAGAAAAAGACAAGATCTGAGTAAATCGGGAGCATAGAGACCATGGGAGATCCCTGAAGGGGAGGGGAGATACAGGGAGTTGAGCAGAGAAAAATGTAGAGCTCAATAAAATCAATTTAAAAATAAATAAATATCAAACCTGGATCTGGAGAGACGGCTCAGAGTCTAATAACACTCACTGTTCTTCCAGAGGACCAGAGTTTGTTCCCCAGATCTCATATCAATGGCTCACAACTGTCTGTAACTCCAGCTCCAGGGGACCAGTAACTCCAGTGCCCTCCTTTGGCCTCTGCAAGTACTTCCACATGTGACCTAAACACACATATATACATACAAATAAATACACATCGAGCCATCGGATTGATAAACTTACTGATTGACAGAAGTATTGTAGCATGTACATGGCTCCCATAAAAGCCAGTCACAGCTTGGCAAAAGCTGGGAGTTTCCTGGTGGCCATGCGCTCGTTTAAATCTTGAAAGCGTCTCTTTCTTGTTATACCAGTGAAACAATTTTAAGCTATGTAGCTTGCAAATACATTTAATTCTTAAATTAATAATCAAATTCTTACCACAATATGGACAAGTAGGCAATATTGTGTCCATTCCTTGAGAACAGAAAATTGATGTTCTGAGAGTCTCGGTGAGGAAGATGTGCCAGCAGTGAGCGCAATAAACTATCTCTATTAGAACTGGAAAACAATCCAAACACTGAAAATCAAAACCAAACCAGAAAAATACTCTCCAAAACAACAAAAACCACAACATTGTAAATGCAATTATTCCCTAACTAATGTTTCCAATGATTTATATTTTTATAACATTTTTTATTATTCATACCTATTAAAACATTCAAATCTCTCATGTTAGCACTGGAAAAATACCAAAGTTGATATTGACATAATCAAAGCTCAGTAAATATTAATTAAAACTAATGAATGTGAGCTTTCTATGAGCAATAAATGTGTGTGGTAAAATTTATATCAGTGATAAACAACTCTATTATAATATAACACTTAAACAAATGTTATCCTATCAAAACCAGAACATGTTAGACTCTGAACTTGAGTGGTAGGTGTTTGGCTCCCTGCCTTAGCTTCTGTCTTAACTCCCAAGACCCTTGACCCTGAACTTGTTCAGCCCTTGCCCATGACATAGCTTGCTCGTAGGAAATAGAAAGCAGACATTCCAACTGCTCCAGCTCAATGCGTTCCCCACCACCATTGTCATGCCTGAACACTGGAGGGCCAGGGGCTTCTTCACCAGGTAACTAAAGACAGTGCTAATGGAGAAAACTACAGACATAACTAGGGACTAGGAAGAAACAGTCCAGGTTCCAAGGACCTCAAGTATAGAAGGCCAAGTTCCTTCTGGGTCAGGGAGAGACCACAAAGCCAAGTACCAGAGCTAAGGGTGATACATCCTGATCAGGCAGTGGAATCCTGTAGAAGCAGCTTCAGCATCCAAACATTTTCCTTTATATGAACCTCAAAACTAAGAAAAAAGAGGAAGAAAGCTGGCTCTTTGGAGACTTTCTTCAATAATGGATGCTTTGAAATTATGCGAGGTTCAATGTCAGCAACCCCCACCTCCTCTGACCCAGAACCACACCTATACGGTCCAAGCCTACATGGGGTGAACTAGACCGCAGTGAAGAAGGCTCCAGCAGGCAGAGGACCTTGTCTCTATGAGTTCTTATCACACACTACACTTGAGAGCGCGGGGAAGCGTGCTGGACAGTGGGGTCAACGAATGCGTGACTGCTGCGTGATCGCTCACGCCTCCTTTCACTAGGTCACTGACGCTTTGTTAATGAATGAAACAGCCCAGTTCTCAAGGTTTGTTCCACTCCCTCCATTCTCAAATATTAAACAGCTGCTCTTTGCCTAGCTAGCGTGTGTTGAAACTAACGAAGGCCTTCAGCTTTTGTCTTCTGGACTCATCGACCAACGCTGTTGTGGGACTTTGCAGTTTGTTAAATGCTTTCTGGTGAATCAATTCGTAGAACTTGGGCTTATAAAGCAAGTAAGACAGCAGGCAGCGGGGGTGCTCAATGCCAAATAAATCAAGTTTCAGAATACTCAGCTGTTACAGACGAGACAAGGCCTCTCTCTGGTCTTATCCTGACTTTCCCTGGACACTCGTCTTCCTTCTTTCATCAACTTGTGAAAATTCCTGCAGGTGGACTTGCATACACACGACTCCCCCAGGTCTGAGAGGGATCTGAGGTCAGCAGGGCTAATGCTGGCTATGCCGCTCATACTCTTTCTATGGGTAGAGAAGATTGAAGCTGGATGATACTCCCTTCCCCGGAACTCACAGACACCGGGGTCTAAGGGAAGATCATTAAAGTTGACTTTGATTGTATTGGTGATAAAAACCTACACAAACCCACTTCTTACTGAGCTTGGTTGGCCATGCTCACTCATCCACAGGGATCTTAATTCTTAGGATTTGTGCCTCTAGAAGTAAAGACTGCTGTGATAACTTGACCTTCGTAGTTGGCTGACTCAAGTTAAGTGGCGGCATTACCAGAACTCAAAGTGTTTCACTGAGGTACAATCCTTTATTGCGGTGGTTCTCAACCTTCCACAAGCTGCAACCCGGCCCCCCCATTACTACAGTTCCTCATGCTGTGATGACCCCTAAGCATAAATAAAATTATTTCCATTGCTACTTCTTAACCTTAATTTTGCTACTGTTATGTATCATGACGTAAATATCTGATATGCAGAATATCTGATATGTGACCCCCATGAAAGGATTGGTTGACCCCGCTGAGGGGTCACAACCCTCTACTTTATTGACTATGGCCAGGAGAGATCCACTTGGGAAGCATTTGAACAGAGAAAAAAAATTTTAATGAGATGAAATCCATTCATTCCTCAGAAGGACCAATTGGCACAAGCTGCTGGTGTTTGTCCTAGGTCAAGACCACCCCTACAGTGTGCATGGCATCAGACAAATTTATTTTATTTTTAAAAAATGTTCTATTCATGTCAAAGACTTCTGTGAAATATGCACAGTTTTTGCTTTTAAGAGTTTCAGTCAACCACCACCCAAAATATATTAAATGAAAATTTCAGAAATAAACATGACTTATAGATAGCTTTGCATTGCAACATATTGTATTGTATAAAGACTCTGCTTTATCACTGTGGATTGGGGAAATCATTGTCTTACACAAGAGCCCAGTGCCATCAGCTATTTTGGGGGTTCACTGGACTGTATCAGCTGTGGGTAAGGGGTCACCACCACAGTAGCGCCTTCATGAGGATTCTTGACAACCAGCAGGAGAGAGACCCATGCTGACTGTGCACATGGGCCTCCCCAGTAGTGAGGGAACACTGAACCCTCCAGTCATGAGTCTCCCCATCTGAAGCTCTCTATGAACCTTGAGCCCAGATGGACTGTTTCTGGTTATTTTCAATCCTCTGCTTCAAGGACAAGGTTTCAGCACAAGCTCATCGCTCACAGTGCAGTGGTCCCTTCCCTTATTGGTTGAGCTGGAAGCATATGGGTCTTTGCCTGAATAGCCACACCAGCTGTTAACACTGCTTGCAACATTACAAGTCTCTCTGCTCTTGGTTAACAGCTACCACCAAGGTTAGTCTTACCTAAGTCCTCACTCTGCTGGGGTTGCTGTTCTGACCTTGTGCCCTCGGTTTTATAGGCAAAAAGCAGAACAACACACTTTCCCCTCACGTCATCTTGGGAACTTCGCAGATTGCCATTGTGAGCAATTTTAAGGCTGGCTGCCTCTACCGGGTCTTCCACCACATTGTCATGAATGCTACGTGCATATGCATGAGCTGACTTTGTAGGTAAAGGCAGAAGAGGTATTTGTACTCATGATTCTGGTTTGAATTCAAGAGGCTGCATCTGGTAAGGATATTCTAGTTGACAGAGTTCTAAGGGGGTGCAGGAAATAGGATGGTGAGGAGTTTGGGGTGGTACATACCATACATACTCAGATTGTGGTAGAAAATGAATGTTCATGCCTAGAGCAAGGACAATGAGAAGTCACTTTATCGCAAAGCACAGCTGCTTCCTTTCTGAGACTGTTTAAGAATGGCCTTGGAGGGCATATCTTTGCCACACCCATCGGGGTAAAGGAGGAGGACACAGAAGGACAGTGAGCTTAGCAACTGTCAACTGAAACCTTGATGGGGCTAAGTGTCGGAAGTCCTGAAACCTGGTGGGAAACTTGACCAACTTAGGTGTGAGTGCTGGCGGCTGCCTCCCTAAGTAGCTGTGGACCCAAGGGGGGCACTTCCGTGGTAACATATATAGAAGATCTGGGTGTGGCTTACGTGGACAGCTAAGCTCAGAATCTTCCGTGGAGACAAGGTAACTGGCACTACATCCCCTCCTGTTTGCTGTGAGTGACACACCATAGCATGGTCTGGGTGTAGGCTATAGGCTCTTATGTGATCCAATGATTCTGAAGACCACACTCATAGCAACAGCAATCCATGTTTTTTCAAGACTACTCTCCTTCAAACGGGGATTGACTGAATCTACATGGAGACCTTAGCAAAGAGAAGATGGGAAAATTCTCTGAAGGAGAGGAGCCTGGATTGAGCCCATGGGAATCCTGACCCACCTCATGGGCACTGCCAGGCTAGGCCTGGGCCAGAGGTCCTTAGAATGGTTCTATCATAATACCCAAAGCAAAGGGACTCCAGAAAGCATAGCTCTTCCCCATTTCTAAGGGACATGTCACATGAGAACTTAGTAGAGGTGAAGGCTAAACTCTGAGCTTCTGAATCCAGAACAGTTCCTGACCCGGGGAAAGAAGGTCCAAGCGTGGTTGATAGATGGAGGAAGTCCTATGCTCTGAGAGCTATGATCTCTAGCAGCAAAGGTCTTAGAGGCTAAGAGGATGTGTCTTCCTATAACTGTCCACCGGGTCAATAGGACTCTAGGAAGTAGAACATTGACTGATCAGGAAGAGGCGTTAGCTAAACATCCCGGGAGAGTAATGATACCCTGAGGCTGGGCAGCACTGAATCCAGAATTAGCCCAAGTGAGCTCATTCATGGTAGTGAGCCAAATGTAGGGAGTAGACTCTGTCCTTAAACATAGTTGACCAACTTGCCCTTAAATGATGTCTTATAGAAAAAGAGACGGCCTTTCATTTTGTAAGAACCCAAAGTTGGGTGGGAGGTGATACAGGGGGAAGATAAAAAGTAAGCAATGATATCAGCAATTATGGACTAATGAAATCACGGAGGAAGGAAGAGCACTTTGTGGGGGGTAGTGTTTTAGTGTTTGTTATTGAATCCTTACGGTGTGTCAAGCACCCTATAGAAGTTCACTTACTCAATTCTCCCAGTACACATTAAATGCCGCCACTAGCCTTGTTTCATAGATAAGAAGACAGCTCAGGATACTTAAGTAACTTCCCCATGGTTGGAATAGAGTTATGCTTCTTAAATATTGTTTAATTGTTTAAGTTCACTGTTGCCAAATCTGTTTGTAGTTTTATAAAACCAACAAAAGGGGCTGCTCTCAACTTTAGAGTGCCTTGTTCATCAGCCATGTAAATTTAGACTCTAGTTAAAGTAGACAATGTGTATATAGATTAGGAAGGAGGGAGGGAGGGAGATAGAGGAAGAGAGAAGAAAAGAGAGGAAGAGAGGGAGAGAGAGAACATGGAAAAGGTTGGTATCCTGGAGAGAGAGAATAATTAGAAATATTATCCAGAATCCAATGAGATGGCTGCCTGATTTTGAAGAACATCTCCATGGATATGTGGATTCATCCGGTTTGTCAGCCCAGGTTCTAGAGGACAATGGGGCATAGGCAGCGTGGTGAGATACAGAGCAACACTGGACAAGCTGAGAACGCAATCAGCCCAGCTCTCTCATTCTGGGGCAGTCATGCTGCTTCCACAAGAGAGTAATCATCTGTCCAGCTTCTAAAGAGTTTGCTAGCTCAGGGCCAGTTGGAGAATCAGCTAAAATATACTGAGAAGTAGATTCTCTGCATTGTCACCAGACACGGCAAAGCATCCTATCCCTAAGTATGGAAATTTACTACCCTCTTTTTCGGCTTCTTCTTCATTGCTTATCCCAAAAGAGCCATTGCCTTCACTCTCTTGTCCATCTTCCAAATCTGCTTCCCTTTCTTCTCTTCCCCCATTTCTGTCTCCATCCTTCTCTCCCTCACATATTCTTTCTACTTGAAACACATTTTCTCTTAAGACAAACTAGCTTGGCTCATTTCTATTGTCCTCCGCTTTGCCTACAATGGAAACATCACAAGATGTGAATAAGAGGATCAGGTGTTTGGGAAGTTAAAATGGACACACCCAGAGGAGGAGCAGCAGTGGAGGCAGGACCCTTGGCTCCTGTGTACGGAGGCTGCATTTGGCTAAGGTGGAAGTCAGGTGAGATCACATGGTCATACAGTACTCCTGGAAGAGTGTCTATTATTTCTCTCTCCTCTCTGGTATAAGTCTGAGAGCTTGCGCTAACCAGAAAGTTCATCCTCCCAGTACACAGATACAGGAGAGAGTGCCCAGTGAGGAGCAGTGCAGATAGGAGCGCCTATGAATTAAAAAGGATCAGTGGCTTGCATAGGAAGAACAGATTCTGCAGAAACAGATGCTTACCAGGAGAACATACAAGAGTTAAGAAAGTTTGTGCTGATACTCACGGACTCGCTTGAGTGGTCTCTCCATAACCTTTGCACTCACATACTCCCCCAGCCATGGGTTTTGGGTCCTGATTGTATGCTCTTCCAGAAGCACATTCTCCAAATAGGAAATTTTTGACAGCCGTGTTTGCCGGACATGGTGGTTGCTTTTAGTTAGATAAGGGAGCCTCTTAGATGTCTTCTGCTGTGTTGCTTCTCGGATATAGTTTAATGTTCTCTTACTCAGCAATCTGAGTGGGTCCCAACAGTTACACTGAGAACCCACAGAAAAGCTAGGCTCACAGTGCTAAAAGAAATGTTAGCTTTGAGATAGCAGGAGGATACAGGGAGTGACAAAATCATGATGCTGATTTTCAGGGTACCATGAGAAAAGGTGGGCCAGCTGTTCTCTCTGGTTGTTTATCATCACTACCACTAGCGTGGCTGCCGCCGCTGCCACCACCTCCACCGCCATCCATCATCCTCATCCAGCGACTTCAGCTTATAGTCTTAAATTGCCCCCTCACTAACCCGACTGTACTAAAGCTCCTGATTGTTATCTGTCACTTCCCATCTGAGCCAACTGCTGCCCAGCTTAAACACTAACCAGGTTGTTGTCGAGTAGATCAATCATAGACGAGATCAAAGATTGTGATTAGATCCTCCATTGATTGGTTAGATCCGTCATCACGGAGACCAATGGTTGTTTAGATGAGTCATTGATCAAGAAAAGGTGCGGATTAGAATCTGATCACACACTGATTAGGTTAGGCCTAATGCAATCAAACGGCCAGCAGGACTGTGTAACAGCTTGCGATTAGACTTAATTAGGCCAGCCAGGACTAGATCTGGATGATGATTGGCTCAACCCCTGATCACTACAGAAAGTTTCTGATGGAACCCAAGCCAGTGGTTTTCTTGGTCACTGATAAATGGTTGGACGGCCAGTTCCTAGGATAAGATCTGGATCTTAAACTTCATGGTCCTCCCCAGCAGCATCTAAGTTCAAACCCCCTCTCTCTGCCCATTTCCACTGTCAGTTAAGAGCAGGAGGCACCTCTCAGCGTTGTGGCGGATGACAATGAGATAGATCCCTTTCACACGTTCTGCATAAAATCATGACTGTAAAAGACAGAACTAGATGTTTTCCTTGGGCTTAGTGTGAAACACCTCTGAAGAATTAAAAGCAGATGCACGGAATCTAAGAGGCACAGTCAGCACTCACGGCTGTGATGTTAGAGTCATCTTAGCCGCATATTTCCCATTACATTCTGCGTCCCCACCAGGGAACACTTTGGATTTGGCAGGCATCCATTCGCACAAGTCTGTCATTAGCAGAGTATAATTTGTCCTTTATTCTGGCAAATTCTGTTCCCTTCCGTGTCAAAGCTGAGATCTTCACCATAAGCCTTGCCCGTTTGTCCCACAATGTCACGCTGTCATCATGGAGAGAGAGCAAAAAATCAGAGTCGTGATGGGGACTGTCCACTCTGGCACCGACTCCCGACTGTATAGGAAGTGCCCCTGGGGGCCTTTGCAGTGTCACGGCTGCTGTAAGAATACCCCCGGTCATTGGAGCATTTCAGAAAGCTTCTCTCCTCCCAACCCAAGCTTTCTGGGATGCCTCAACCTGTTGAAAAGTTTCGAGAAAAAAAAATCACAAGGGCAAATGATTTGGACTATGGAATGGACAGGTGCGACAGAGCGGTGCTCCCAGACAAGCCCAGATTACATCGTTAAATAAACCCCGCCTCAGGATGAAGCGGAAGGGTGACTGCTCTCTCTCGCTCATGCTCTGAACATGGGCCTTCATAAAAGGAGTCTCTAGAAAATGATAGATGGAATGAATAGGATTCCAGACCAAATACACTGCCCGCTGGTTAAGAGATAAACATTTGCCTCCTCATTTACCCTCTACGTTTTCCAGACCTCCTCTCTCCCTGGCAGCATCTGGCGAGCTCTTTTATTAAGCTTAGTGTTAATAAACAAGTAAATATTACCCCATCTTTCCAGGCTGTTTGCCCAAAATCTGGATTCATTGATTGGCACTCACCCTTCCATGGGAGGCACAGCGTGTTGTAATCTCCATGTAATCGGCGTTATGAAATTTAAGAAGAATAGCTGGGCGGCAGCACAGTCAGTTTAGGACAGATCATTATAAAATTCCATTATCACCGCTACAAGTTGGACTATTTGTCATCACAGAAGAGATGACAAGCTCAGAAATACTACATCTGTTATTATCAGATGATAAATGATATTCCATTAGAACGGCCATACATCACAGGCAAAGCTGCGAGGAAGATATCAAACCTATCAGGACTTGACTTATAATTTAATTTTCAAAAGCTGTCAACTAAAATTCCAAAGGCTAAGCATTTTCATTTTTAAAGTTCATCTTATTTATTTTCCTCATCTGTTAGTCTAATTTTGGTGATATGGCAAAAATAACTGATTATGTGCAATGTATAATTCTCTCCTTTTGATTAGGTAATATATCAGGTGTCACTTAGGTATTAAAAATTAAATGACAGATAATAAAACAAGAGAATCCCATAATGACACCTTATTTTGATTTACTCACACGTTAAAATAAAACAGTAATGGACAGGTCAATATTTGTTAAAGATACACACACTACAGAAAAGCCTGTTTTCCCATTATTAGGTGCTTTTTCATGGTGTGTGTGTGTGATAGGGGTGCTTCCCATTGGTATTTATAAAGTCTTTTGCTAATAAACAACTATGCTTTATTTCAGTTCCATAGACTCATAGCCACGTGCTCCCTTTATGGGTTTGCCTTGCTATCATGGTCCTCGATGACATTAAGCACCAGATAGATGCTGGCTCAGACAGGCACAACTCCACCCCTTTCTGCCGATACAAGCATGACGTTTGCAAATTCTTTCAATTGTGAGAATTCTGGGTCCCCCATAAACTTTCAGACATATTTAAAAGTGTTTATGGTCTCCAGATAGTAATTCTAGGGATAATTTGAGTGTGAGGGACATCTTTGAGGTCATGTTATAGAGTCAGAGAAAGGGAGATATGTGCCCAACATCACATGGTGAAAATAATGTAAGAAGAAGCTATGATTTCCCGTGCCTTATTCTAATTCCTTTGATAGAATGACAGGAACCCATGCTGATTGTATCTAATGAGAAGTGTGGCTGTTACTATCTTCTGAGTATCCTCCTCATAGTTGATGCTTCTTAAAGCTCAACATGATGGATGGATGAACGATGAATGAACAGACGGATGGATGGAGTAGTTGACTGGGCCTCTAATCCTTTATAAGAAAGTCTGCTTTGCGTAACCTTAACCCTCTGAGCACAACTGAATCCCACATGTTGGAAATAAGAGATGTAAGATGTATTCTATAATTTTGATGACTGTGCCTGCTACTTCTCAGGACCTCAGAGCATTTTGGGGCATTTTAATCAGCAGTGTGATCTTTGCCCAACACTAAGGGAAAGAAGAGTAGGAATGTTGTTAGTTCTCCAGAAATCAAACCAATTCAATCCAGACAGTGCCTCCTTCTCTTCTTCCCCTGCTCCCTTCTTCCTCCTCCTCCTCCTCCCGCCACCCTCCTCTGCCTACTACTCCTAGTAGAGTGTTCATAAAATTTATCACTCTAACCTCTTTCAGGAATTCAGAGACATGGGGGATGGAGAGAGAGCTCAGTGGTTAAGAACACTTGCTGCTCTTGAAGAGGACCTGGGTTCAGGTCACACTTATATAGAGTCTCAAAACTGTCCTTATCTCTAGTTCCAATGACTCCAATGCCTTCTTATGGCTTCTGAAGGTGATACTGTGCACATACATACATGCAGGCAACACACACACACACACACATAAAATAAATATTTTTTTAAATTCAGAGGTATCATTATATTCTGAATATCATGTAATCTTCACCTTAATTTTCTAACACCTCAAACAGAAATTCTATATTGACAAAGCATTAAATTCCATTCCCACCACAGCCTCTAGGTCCTCTAAACTACTTCCAGCCATTATGACTTGCCTATTTTAATTATTTCATTAGGTGGGATCATTTAATAGCTTCTCTTTTGTGAGAAGAGCTTCTTTTTATCTATGAAAACAGAAATGTAGTTGCATATATATTTTGTTTCAAATACATGAAACAAAATGTGAATTTATAACAAAAACCGAGCCTCTTACTTGCTTGCATCCCCCTCTCCCTTCCCTGTGTTAACACTCTCCATGTATATACCATGGTGCCATATGGAGAGAGAAGGATTTTCCAGGTACCAACAGTTAACTTATGAACTGACTTCTAGCATAAGCGCTGGAATGATACTGAGAAGTTGTGGCTATCCAAAACCTCAGCATCTACATTGTGAGGTGGCCTGGCAGCATCTCTCGCATAGCCGGAGTGTGAATGCAGGAAGGGGCTACACGCTCTTAATGAATTGCTGGTAACTACATCTTGCATGGCGTGTCTACTTTGGAAGAAGTTAATGTGATCATGCTACTGAATTATTCATCATTATTCATTCTGCACTGTACAGCTTGCTTTTGAAGCTCCTTCTTCAGTGATGTCCACATTCCCTACCTCATCCTGTCTTAAAGGGTCTACCTAAACGAAGGATCATGATTTGTTTACAAATATATCCTTATATTTTAATTTTAGGAATTTAGTGGGGTTTCTCATCTATACCAAATACTGTTTCCACGGGGGTTAATACAACTACGGCGCTCTGAAATAGTGATGATAAGATGAACAAACCATTTCAGGAACTCCACCTGTGCTCTCAGCACTCCGTACATAGTTTTCTGTACTGTCTTTCTGACTCTCAGTTCCATACTCTGCCTCTTAGGAAATGACCTCAAGGACAGGTAGCCCCACCTCCATCCCAGCAAATATTTCTTTACCCTTCAGAGAGTTTTACATTTCAACAGCCACTTGCTGAACCATCTACCAGTCTTCAGCAAGACCTATTCATCTCAGATCGTTCGTTTCTTTTTGCAGAGATTTAGTCCCCACAGTGACAAAACAGATGGATGGAAGATGCCCAATAAGTGGGGAGTTGGAATATACATTGACAGATGTTGAGTAGGGAAACACTTGGATTGGGACCCCTGAAAGATATATTCCAAAGGAATATGGGAGATCACATTCTTGACCTAGTTTACTTGTAGTTTCAAGGGTGAAGCTATGAATCAAGATCTATTTTCTTACTAAATAAATGATATTTTGCCTAGAAACACAAGCAAACAGAAGCACAGATAAAAGCTAATATACCTTAGGGTCATCTGTTCTCTTCTTCATCCTGGTGTGGAAGGATGGAAGGAAATATCCTTATAAGAGGGAGGCCCCAAACTGAAGAGAGGGGTTCAGTCTGCTCATCCCTTTGAAGGCTTGGCCCACAATCAAAGGAGGAAAACCCAAGCTGTGGTTTTCTAACCCTCTGGGAAAGAAGCCATTCATATTGAAGCAGGCATAGAATGATAACTCCAAGGGTACTCAAGAGAATCATCTTCCAGGAAGTCTTGACAGTTATGGTGCTGTGAATAAGAATTGTCCCTATAGGTTTACATATTTGAATGCTTAGTCAACACGAAGTGGACCGATTTGAAAGGATTAGAAGGATTAGATGGTGTGGCCTTGTTGGAAGAGGCATGGTTTTGTTGGAGGAGGTATGTAACTAGAGGTGAGATTTAAGACTTCAAAAAATCCACAACTAGGTTCAGAATCTCTCTCTCTCTCTCCTCTTTTTTTTTCTCTCTCTCTCTCCCTGCTACTTGAGGATCAGGATGTAGCTCTCAGCTTCTGCTCTAGCACCATGTGTGCCACCATACTTCCCACCATAATGATAATGGACTAAGCCTCTGAAACTGTAAGCAAGCCCCCCATTAAATGATTTCTTTTATAAGAATTACCTTTGTTATGGTGCTTCTTCACAGCAATAGAACAGTGACTAAGATTATAATTAAGATTGAGCTCCTACCCTGATGCCCTATGACAGCTGTGGACATGGCTCAGTTAGGAGAGTGTCTGTGCTGCAAGGGGGACCTGAGTTTGAATTTCTACAACCCAGATCAGGTTTGGCATGGTAGCATCAGTTAGTACTCACAGTGCTGCTATGGTGAGATAGGACGTAGAGACAAAAGAATCTCCAAAATCTGTTGGGTCAGCCAGCCTGCCATGTCAGCAGTCAACAACAAGAGAAACTATGTTTCATACACACACACACACACACACACACACAGAGAGAGAGAGAGAGAGAGAGAGAGAGAGAGAGAGAGAGAGAGAGAGACATATATAGTGTCATTTTCTTTCTAAAATCTAAAGTAATATTTACCACATGTGGTTGGAATCATTTATAGAGAAGGAGGTTTGGATGATGATATAAAGGCTGCTGTGGAAGAAACCAACCACAAGCTGTGTGTGTGTGTGTGTGTGTGTGTGTGTGTGTGTTTCTAACATGCATCATTCCCAGACTTAGCCAACCCCTCCTCACCTAACAGCCCATGACAGTTTGATTAAGATTAGTCCCCATGGGCTCGTATATTTTATGCTATGGCGGCAGGGAGTGGCACTATTTGTAAGGATTAGAAGCATTAGGAGGCTTGTTGGAGTTCTTGTTGGAGGAAGTGTGTCACTAGGGTTGGGCTTTGAGGTTTCAAAAACTCATGCCAAGGCCGGAGTCTCTCTTCTACCTAAAGATTAGCATGTGGCTCTCAGCTACTGCTACCGTGCTTGCCTGCATGCCACCATGCTCTCTGCCATAAAAGTGTAAGCAAGACCCCAATTCAATGCTTTCTCTTCTAATAGTTGCCTTGTTCTTGCTTTCTCTCATGGCAATGAACAGTAACCAAGGCACCTCCACTTCACAGTTCATCTCTAGACCTGGCGTCTTCCATACTTCTGTTGGGATCTTTACTGATCATTCATCATTTATGCAAAGCCTCTACATTAGACAACATGATTTCCATCAAACAGGAGGAAAGTGAGTTTCCATCCCTTCCACTCCACCCCACCTAGTCATCATCCTATGCAGCAATAACACCAGTGTGTTCTGGAGGTTTTGGTATGGTCAATGCATCTCCTCCACCATCACCCATATGATGATACGGCAAGTCTTATCCCTCAAACACTATTATGGTGTCTAAAAGTAGTAAATGCATTATTATAAAGATACTATGTGATGATATATAAGACTGATGGTTAAAATCTGTCAAAAATGTGACACCTCTTCCCAGAACCCACGTACAAGAGATGGCTAGAAACTTACTTCAAAACAATTAGAAAAACAATATGCTTCTTCTCCAAGTTAGTAAAAACTTATGATGTCTCTAAGACCATGAAGCTGAGTTTATATGAGAAGATATGCAAAGGTTAAGCAACTTTCTTGAGGTCCAGTCACTGGACTCATGAAACCAGTTCTGAGTCCTGTATTCGAAGATGTCGAGGGACCACATTGACTGACAAAGGGCAAACAAATACCCTCAAGACCGTGGGACATGTATGAGGTGAGGCCCAGTACAGATGAAATGGTACAGTTTACCATAGGAGTTGCCTCTAACCTTAGCTCTAAGGACAATGCCAGTGGGTGGACTTCATCCACAGAGAGATAAAAGATAACCTAGGGTCAGGACCTGAAAACCTGAATGAACTGCTTCTCGCGTTCATAAACATCTCATCACTAGGGACATTTAGACAGAGAGGATGTTTGCTTATGCCCCACAGTTTTAAGCATGTGTCAGCATAGGAGAAAGATGGAAGCAAGGCCACCAACAATATGTTTATGGCCTAAACTTGTTCCAGATTCCCTGGCAAAGGCAGATATGTTCAATATATCCACAGTGGCTCTGTTCTTCCAGGGAGGGAGTATGTTATGGAAGCTTCCAGTTTGGTGGCCTGCATCAGACAGACATCCCCAGGTTCTGTTCCAGCTCTGACATCCTTTAGAAACTATGGCACCCTCTTCTTTAACAGTCATGTTCTCAAGGAAGCTGGTGTTTATCTCTGAGACATGGTTTGAAATTGTACCAATGGAGGACATTGAATTAGATGGACTGACCTCCTCCTGGACTAACATTCTGTGATTTTAAGGATTCATCAGTTGGAACTAGAGGAGAACTTATTTACTCAAGATGGTTTGAGTTTAGAAATTCTCCATTTAAAAAAAAATACACTTCCAACATTCTTGGTTAATAACATTAGTGCACAGATTGATATTTTGGTAGAAATCAAGGATTCCAGGAAGCTAAACAAGTTCAAGGAAATTTTAGAATAGAAAGGAGGTAAGGGTTAGCCTGGACTAAAGAATTGGGCCAATCCTGAGAAACAAAGGATGAGGTAGGACATCCCACAGCCAGTCCTCAGTTTCAGAGTCCTTTAAAGACACCTAAGAAGAAGTAAATAGAAAAGGGACATCCCCAGGGCTTTTCTCTGCCACATCTTCACAATTATAGACAGATAACATCTTTAACAACCATTTCTTCCTTGGCTGAGTTCTGTCATCTGGAATCATTATTGCTTAACTTCAAGGCTAACTATTTTTCCAGGATTCTTTCCTAGTAGGGTTACACAGCACTTATAGACAATTTCTGATGTCTGCAATTACTGGATGTGTTAATGTAGGGAAATGTGAGGTATGAAGGTCTAGAAGAGGGTGGTGATGGTGCAGCGGACTCTCTGGCTTCACTGAATTCTTCTTCTTCTTCTTCAACAAGACCAGTCCACATTCATCTCGCACCCATGACAGCTGAGCACCCAACTTCCTGTTTAGCTCCAGGCCACAGAAAGAATAGGGATTCTTACACAAATATCTGCCCTCCTCAGGAGTCTACCCAAGACCTGTCTGGGAACTGACACAAAGAAGTTTCTATACACACCAGGCATTTTTTAGGTCATGTTAGGCCTGAACTCAGGGCCATCTGGGAATGTCACTATTAACACAAGCCCAGCGATAGTGCTCCCAATGAACTGAAGGAGATGGCAAAAGCTACCTCACAACTTCCTGGCCCTTCTGATTCCATTGGGTGTCCCGAGGGCTTCCCATGGACTGGGAACCAATTATCTCCACCCGAGACTTGCCAAGGACATACCCTCACTTAGTCTCTTCTAGCATGAGCCCTTATGACTTCATGCTGCTGCCGCCATGAATCCTACTCAACTAAGTCCTGGTACTCAAACCTATATCTAAGACAACTATCTCGGTGCTTCTGGGCACAGCTACATAACTAGGTATCCGTCCATGGGACTTACATGAGAAAATAGCTGCAGGACCCTAGTGGAAGTGGCTATGAAGAGCGTAGCCCTGGGCACCATGTTCAACCCTCCCACGCCATCCTGTGCATTCATCTCTGTCTTCTTTTTCAAATTTGATTTTAAATATTTACAGCACCATACATCTTCCCCACCCGATATTACTAATGAACTGTTATTGTCTGCAAAACCTACCAGATGAGTGATGGCCAACTTAAAAAGTGCATCAATGTTTTATTCGTAAAATAGAAGCTGGAAGCAGAAAGTGATTACGCGTTTTTAGGCCTTTCATCTTTATTATTATTGATCTCTTAGTGGAAGAGAGGCACTCTGGCAATTAGAAAAATCAAACAGAATTGAAGAATTCACATGGCACTAGCAAAAATGCATACATTCGTATGTGTTTACCTAGGTCTAATCAATAATGGGGAAATTTTCAAGAAATTGTGCCATTTCAACCTATAAAGTTGAGATTAAACGTGAGTCATCATGTGGCCATTCTAAGAGCAGAAGGTTCACTGATTGGAAAGCAGTTCCATAGATTTGACAGCCCTGTAGCAAAAGTCCCCTTGGCTCACTGTGACTCGGAGTTGAGAAGGAACATCATCAGATAACCAGTGGATGTCAACATCAGCACTCCGGAGATGACTTGCTTCATATCCACATCTTCCTTGACTTTCTTCTCTTATTGCTTGTTCAGGACTCTGAGCCCCAGGGAGAAGCTCCTGTTCTGATTCTGGCATACAATTCATGGCAGTGGGATTCCAGTTGCCATAGCAACTACAGTGTAAAGCTCAGAGGACCTTCTTAGTTCTTAGTTGACCTGTTGCATACCAACTACCTTCTGCACCTCAGTGTCTTTGAATTTTAGGTGTAAAGAGAAGATCTAACCTGATGCAGACAATGCACTTTATCCAACTGGGTACCTTAAAATTCCTCACTGTTGGTGTCTATTGATTGCTCAGCAGAGTACGTAAGGACCCCTTCTCTGTTACAGGAGGGTGTGCATGTTTAATAAATTGTTTTATGCTGGTGATGGAGCATGACATTCAACCACTGGGATTCTCCTCAAGCCCAGGGACTGCATCTTTAAATGTTTGATTCTTGCCCAATGAGCCTCCTGATGCTTAGTGTCCCAGACTGGCAGAGATGAGGAAATTCAAGTGAATTAGGTTCTTACCTGTGAATGTCAAGTTCTTACCCCAACAATTTTCTTCTAAGGTGGAGAGTGACTTAGATGCCACACCTGCCACCCAGGCTCCTTAGAGTGGAGACCAGCACAGCCTTCCAGACTCTCCTCTCCTAGGCTGGAACTGAGAGGGTGGAGACTATAAACAAAACAGAGAGATAAAACACAATTAATAAAAACTCAGAGAAAGAAATTGGGCTTTAACCTGACGACCAGAAAAACAAAGCAGTCGGTCACTGGCTCTTACGTTGACCTCAGTCTGAAAATGGTGATCCTACCTCCAGGAAACCTCAGAATGAGACCGAGGCTGAGAGCTGTCTCCGCCCATCTTATAATCCTCTCTAGCTCGGGAAACTAAGGGCATGCACCACTACCGCCCGGTGTCTATGGCAAGCTAGTGTGGCTACTGGGAATAAAGGTGTCTGTCATTGCACCTGGTCTGTGAGGCTGTCCAGTGTATCTGTTTTACTTTTCTGATCTTCTGGCAAGCTTTATTTATTAAAATACAGATGAAATGCTACTACACAGAGAGAATACCAGACTCAGAGTTGGGTCCTCGGTTCCTCCCACACCCACCATCAGGGCTCTTCAGGACATTACAGCCCAAAGCCCCTAAGAGTGGAGCTGGCCTCATCACCAAGCCCTGGCCTGGAAACTTGGCATGACCTCCCTTACTGTCCTGGTTTAGAAAATGTCTTATGCTTCCTGGGCTTCAGGTTTCTCGTCTGCAAACGAAGTGCTTTAGGGCATTTTTCAGAGGTCGGTGATCTCAGTACCTGGGCACCGTTCTGTGCAGAACCAGATACACAGCGGGCACTCATAAAACACTGGTGTGTATCTCTGCGCCGATCTTGGTCTTGTTCCTTTAAGAGGATGACTCATGCTCGCTCCGGTTCCCAGGCCTGGAAGCCCTTCAGAGGGCGAACTCATATTTTACTCACAGAGCATCGCTGTTTTACACATGTGCTCTCAGAGTCCAGAAAAGGGCTCACGGAGCTAGAGTTACAGGTAGTTGTAGACCTCCCGATGTGAGCACTGAGAACTTCTCGGCTCTTGGGTTCTCTGGAAGAGCAATAAGAACTCTGAACTGCAGGAGATCGACTCCAAAGACCCACCCTTGGCAACCTAAGTCTTCCAGAGTTAGGCTCTGTCCCCTGAAGCTTTCAAAGCTCTCAGAACAGCACCACCAATTATTCCACACATGAGACCGAGGGGAGTTGCTATTCAAATGAGGACACAGACCTGACCAGACATCCTGAGCCTGTCTCAGCATTGACACTGATGGGGCGGAAGGGTGCTAGAGGTTAGGTGTCTGCTATGTGTTGCAGGCAGCTGAGGAATTTTCCAATTTCCTTGATCCATTCTAGGCCTAGCTTAGGTGTCTCTGAGAACCAAAGATGAGGCCACCCACCACTGTGTCCTCTGAAGCACAGTGCGCAGTGTCCGGCCAATACATATGAAGCAAGTCTTTGTGTATTGATGAAATTAATAAATGTGCAGGAGGGTAGGCAGATGTCTGGTGGGAACCCAGTCTCCTAGCCAAAGAAAATGAAGTGTGTGTGTCTCAAGTTCACATCCATAGACATTGGTCCCAGATCGCTGCTTGTACACCAGATTCCCCGCCATGAACCCTGCTGGACTTTGCTTCAGTTTCTACTGGAGCTCCAGTAGCTGGAATATGTTGCTGCTGAACCGTCTCCAAACACTCAGGTGTTCAGAGTCAGAGAGACAAAAGGATGCTATGGATAAGACATAGGGCACAGGATGAGTTGAAGACTCATCCTTTCCTGCCACAGTCCATAGCTTTCTTCTCTGGTGACCTGTCCCTACTGTCCCGGGTCTCAGTAAGAACTGAACTGTCCTGGATTTCCTGGTGTCAGATCGGGTTACAGCGAAGTCTACTGATGTCAACATGGAAAATCAAAATCAAAATGGGCCTTTCAATGGCAGAACATCCAGATGGGAAGGTTTATAGCAGGCTCCTAGCATCCTGGGATTCCCTCTTCCAGATGTGTCCCCAGATGCCCCAGGACACACTCCCCCTCCAGCCCCCAGGATTCCCATCAGTCTTTGGTTCCGTAACTTCCCATCTGTATTGGAGGAAGCTGGGCGGCCAGCAGTACAGCTCTCCTTGTTCATCTGGGTAATTATAGGATGCCTCTTGTGAACTAGCTTTGTTCTCCTTGCGGGGAAGACCAGTCCCATCCTCAGAGGTGTTTCTTCCCACACGGCATCCATCCGATTCTGCCCTTCAGAAGCATTTAGACAAGACTTTTTATCTACCCTCCTCATTCCCGGGGAGTTTGGAAAATCGAGCTTTCTTTATAGTCCTGGACCCATTAGGGTGGTGGCTGGTAGGATTTCTCCTCTGTGAGGTACATCACACCTCTAGAAGAGGAGCACATGGCTCCCGGCACTCAACCTGAAGCCCCTCCCAGCAAACCCTAGTGAACCAGCCACCCTGGAAAACAGATTCAAATTTTCCCAACACCTTTCTGGGCTTTTTTTTTTTTTTTGCCTGACACAGAAAATAGGTTTAATTGTTGTTCTTGTCTTTACACTGATAATCAAAACCAACAGGCTCTTATTTTCATAGCGCCTACAGTCTTATGTGGAAGACAGATATCAGCCAACACTCAAAGATCAAATTGTAAAGATGAGTCTGATTGCAAACCTTCAAGGAAATCTCAAACTGGGCGGCAGTGTTCCTACAGTTAATTGAGTCATTTGTTCCTGGCGTGTCAGCTTCTGTCCCTGTTTCTATTCCAAACACCGTCTCGCTGTGAATTTAAACCGTGTGTGACCGTGGAGACTTCAGCACCTTTGGCGTTCTTTCTTACCCAGAAAAGCGAATTTCAGAACAGAAAGGAGGCGGCAAGACACACTGAGCTCTCAGGCCTCTGCTCCTCACATAAATAACTTCCTATTGGCCTGCTGGGAGGAATCCCCACAGGTGCCATTTCTTGTCTCCCTGCTCAATGAACTACGAAGGCGATGACTCTGAGACGTGAGAACCACATGCCACTCCTCGACAAGGATGACACAGGAAGCGACTGACCCGGAGCTGTAGTTTACCACTCCGTAAGGGACGGGGATGGACCCACGTGAACCTTTTCAGGTCTGGCTTGTTGAAGACACCTCTGCTGTTGACACGCCAGAGAAAGACCTCATGTGAGTCTTCTTGCGTGTTCCCCACACACCTCAGGTTTAATTTAGGAAGTCTTTCCTGATCTCCTCTGTTGGACCCATGGAGGAGTTAGCTGCTTGACGTCCTTGATGTTGCTGGTGGCAGGAGGCTTACGTATGAACCCCAGCTTTCCAGAGTTAACTAGCTATATGAATTTGGACAGGGTATGGTCCTCCATTTTTTCCCCTCTAATATGTGGCCATGAGAGCACCTGGTGAAAGAGTGTTTTTCTGTATGATGAATGATACTATGTCAAGTACTGGGGGCTGTGCCAGGCACAGGACACAGAAAATATGTTATTATTGTTGTTGCTGTCTTTACACTGATAAGCAAAAACTAATATGTTCATTGTTTTCATAGAGCCTACAGTCTTACATGGAAGAAAGATATTAGCCAACACTCAAAGATCAAATCGTAACATTGGCAAATTTCATATATGTTTGTCCTACTATGAGCACTGTAACAGGGATATTAACACAATTAAAATGTGTTTCCTTACTATTAAACCTAGAACTGGTGAGTGAGGTGGAGCCCTTAAAGAGTGAGGGGTACCTCCTAAATAAAGAGAGTGGATAAAGAATAGAAGGAAACTGTGATGGTTTGGGTAAGAACGGCCCCCATGGGCTCCTATGTTTGAATGCTTAGCCACCAGCAAGGAGGAGCACTATTTGAGAAGGATTAGAAGGTGTAACCTTGCTCTCTCTCTCTCTCTCTCTCTCTCTCTCTCTCTCTCTCTCTCTCTCTCTCTCTCGTGTGTTTGTGTTCACAGATCAAGATGTATCTCTCTGCTACTTCTGCAGCACTATTCTTGCCTGCTGCCACGCTAATGCTACCGCTTGCGCTGTGAGCTCTGTGACTCACGTTGCAAGGGGGAACTTAAAAACCGGCTCAAATTAGGCCAGAAGAGACTGTCTGTATCTGTGGATCCCCGGAGGCATGGAGGTTACAGCTGAGGGAGAGCTCATGCCAAGCCGAGCTGGCCAAGCCGAGCTGGAGGCAGGCAGCCGAGCCAGAGGCAGGCAGCCAAGCTGGGGGATGGGGGGGGGTTGCCATTCGGTTCTAAAACCAAACGCTGGGAGCCAGATAATGCCTGAAACAATCCCACACCAATTAGGATTTAAAGGGGTATTTATTTTGGGGGGTAAAACTCACAATACACCAATCGTCAGGAAAGGAGCCTAGTCACCGGAGCAGGCGCCGAAACCAAGAGAGCAGGCCGAGGCTTGCCGCTCTTTTTTAAAGATAAATAGACCACGCCCCAGTGGGCTGGTATTTCAGCAGCTATTGGCTGGAGGAGCCGAAGGTCCTCCCGGAGCACCACGCTACCTGCCAAGATGGTAATAGACTAAGTCTCCAAAACTCTAAGCAGGTTCCCAGTTAAATGATTTATTTTATAAGGGTTGCCTTGGTCATGGTATCGCTTCAGCAATAGAATACTTACTAGAATAGAGGCATTCCAGCAGCGGGCAGGCAGCCTTAAAAGCCTGTGAAGGGAGGCAGCAAGCACGGTGCTCAGCGCTGAATGTGGGAGGGTGCATGGCTAGGCTTCCTTGCCTCCTGGATTTGTGACTGCTCCAGCCAAGAGAGTGTATGTGAGCATGTGTGTGTAGGTGTGCCATGCTTGGTTGGGAGCCTCAAAAACCTTCAGCGTGGTTCATTGTGCTTTCTTTCCTACCATCCCCAGTCTACCATTGCTGATACTCCTGGGTACAAAGCCTGAGCAATATCCAAGACTGCTTCTAAACCACCAAGATGTGGGGGTTGTTCACTGTTCCAGCTGGACCTGGCTGATGGAAAAGATCAGTTGGAGTGACAGTGAGAAAGTAAGGGGGAGAATGGGATGAGACAGGGGAGTATTAAGAAGCCGGAGGCTAAGAACTTTGCAGGCCAAGTTAAGGAATATTGTTGCGAAAGACACGATAAAGGGAAATGATTGAAGACTCTCCGAAATAACAAAAAGGGCCAGAGTCTGGAGAAAAGATGGGAGAGAGGATGAATGGTCAGGGAACAAGAGTGGACAGAGCAGCTGACAGCCTTATATGTAGATTCATCAAGAGATCAAAATCAGGGGCAGGACAAAGCTCAGTGGTTAGGAGCACTTGCTGCTCTTGCAGAGGACCTGAGATCAGTTTCCAGCATCTGCGTGCTGACTTAGCATCATCTTTAACTCCAATTCTAGGGGTTCCAGCACATTCTTCTGGCCTCTGCAGGTACCAAGCACACATAGTGAACATCCATATATGCAGGCCAAATATTTATACACATAATTTAAAACAAATCTTAAAAACAGTTTTAAAATATCACAATCCTCTTGACCTTGTAGTCGTGACATATGGAAACCCCGTTTGAGAAGTTAGAAGTGATGAGACTTTACTGTTGGACCGGCTATGGGGACTGAAGCAGGAGGGAGCAACCCTCAGAAAACTGACCTGGCCACATGGAGCCATGATAAGGTCACAGACTGGGGAGAGCCACGCTCTGATTTGGATGAGTGTTCCCCTAAGACCCACACTCACTCTCTAATTGTGGTGCTATTGCAAGTGTAGAGATTCTGCATCCTCTCCTCCTTGGAAAGGTTCAAGGTGGTTGTATACTCCAGAAAAACCAAGTGGAGCTCTTGCTTCCTGATTCGTGGTGCTCAGTAGTCATGGAGGAGGATGAAATAAAGGAGACAGAGTAAACAGTACCGGTGCTGAGGCCAGTTCTTCCGAGATGCAGTAGCAGGTCATGCAAGGAAGATTTCTCCCTACCCTCTGTTAGAGTGAGCCTGTGAACTCTCTTACAAGTGGTCGATGGTGTTCACTATCAAGATGTACTGGGCAATTAATAAGTCCTATCATTTGTAGCACTGCCGAGTAAGATATGAGATGAATCGTAGCTCTAGATCCCTGGGGAAAGTAGGATATCATAAGGAAATCGCATGGATTTCTTCTGGTTAACAATCACATAAAATTGTTTTTGTTTCTCACAAACATTAATCCTTGAAGGCTATAGGTGGACGTTACCAGAGGCATCGTGTTTTACACTCTAGCTCGTCCCCTCCCTCACCATTCCCAATAGAGTTCCCATGCTTATAGCCTTTCTAGAGATTAGGACCTCAAGGGTGGATGTATGTAGTGGTATATTATTTGTATTTTGATCAAAAAATATGAAGACCAGAGGCAAAGCTAAAACCACTAGAGATCAGGCAATGATGATACAAACCTTTAATCCTAGGATTTGGGAGACAGAGTCAGATGGATCTCTGTGAGTTCAAGCCCCTAGCCCCCGGGACAACACGAGATCAAGGTATAAACAAATTCAGGTGGTGGTGACTCACACCTCTAATCCCCATCCTGGGGAGTCACACGCCTTTAATCCCAGCACTAGAGAGGAATATAAAATAGGAGGAGACAGTTCTTACACACAATCTTATTCTGAGGTTTACTGGAGACAGGAACACCATTTTTGGACTGAGGTCGAGGTAAGAGCCAGTGTCTGGCAACTTGGCTTTTCTGGTCTTCAGGTTGAACCCTAATATCTGTCTCTGAGCTTTTATTAATCATGCTACAGATGCAATCTTCCATTACAGGTACAAAGTGGTTCACAGACTATCACTGTATATACCATTTAGGAGCACTTACTCCAGGTACCGTACAGTGCCAAGTGTGGGTGGAGCCATTTTAATAGAACATCTTTAATGAGGTGGATGTGGCATACCTGCAACTTTTAAAGTGTGTTGTTGTTGGAAGTCCTTCTGTATATGTGTTGCTTTTATTGGTAAATGAATAAAGGTGCTTTGGTCTATGTCAGGGGCAGAATAGGGCTAGGCTGGAACACTAAACTGAATGCTGGTAGAAAGTAGGCAGAGTCAGGGAGATGCCATGTAGCTGCCAAAGGAGAAAGATCTCCACAGTTGATTGTTGGAATCTTGCCGGTAGGCCACAACTTTGTGGTGATGCACAGATTAATAGAGATGGATTAATTTAAGATGTAAGAGCTAGCTAGAAGTATGCATAAGCTATTAGGCCAATTGGTGTTTTAATTAATACAGTTTCTGTGTGATTATTTTGGGTCTTTGCAGTCGGGAAACGAACAAGCAAGCTTCTGCCTACAGTGTGTAATTTTGTAGATTTTGTGTATTCCGGGAGTCATGTGTCTGTCACAATTTCGGAATATTTCATCACCCAAAATGAAACCTTGTACCCATTAGGAGTCACTCTCCATTTCCCCTCAGTTCTCCGAGGCCTAGGCACCCACTAGTGTACAGATTTCTCCTTATTCTGGATAGTTCATACAAATAGAATTATGCGCACTACGATCTTTTGTGACAATTTCATTCACTTAGCACAGTGTTCTCAAGGCTAAAACATGTTGAAACACATCTATGTCTCATTTATTTGAGCACAACGCATTTTGTTCATCCGTTCGTCAGTCAATGATGCAGGATCCGACCCCTGTGTTCCTTTGTAGTGGCATGTTCCCTTGATTCTTCAAGTCTTATGTGGTTAGCACCTCATGTGAAGAAGTGGTTCCTTCTCCTACTAAGCAGTGCTGGGAGAGAAGCATCATCACTGGAGGCCCAGCTAGTGGTTCCGAGGCTCTCGTGGGTTTTTTGCATGGAAACACATGATCCACAGCTGTTAATTTTGTGTGCTTTCTCTTGGCCTTGCAAAACTGGGTCAAGGGTCAAGTGCCTTGAGTTGATTTTATCCAGAGTTGTGCCTTGAAATACTCTTTGTGTGTCTCCTCCAAGCTCCAGGCAAGATGGCCCTGTGTGTGTGTGTGTGTGTGTGTGTGTGTGTGTGTGTGTGTGCGCGCGCGCGCGCGCGCGCGCGCATGCTCACCAGTCATCTGCAGAAGTGCCTTCTGCACAGGACAGCATGTATAAGTACATCCACCTTGGGAACTCCTATGGGTCAGTCATAGGCAGGCTTCCATTAAGTGGGAAGCAGGATTTACAGAGCTCCACTAAATTCTAAGCCCAAGTTTCCTTGACTCTCTACCTCTCTTCCCTGTTCTAAATATTTTCTTGTCTCCTCAGCCATGCTGACCCCCTCAGTATTCTGTATGAAGAGGAAAACAGCAGGCTTTGGAGCAATGCCCTTCCAACTATATGGAAGTCAAGGGTTTCCTTGCCAGGCTTTTACTTTCTGCCATGGGAAAAAGAAGGCCCATGTGCTCTTTCTAGGCACTCAACTGGAGGGTGGGGTGCACATAAACGGTCCTCCTTACACTCTGCCCCGCAGCCCTCAATGTGTCTATTGCTCCGTTCTTGGCTCTGGTGGTACACCAAGAGTTCACTCAATTTTCACTTGAGTGCTTTTTCCACAGGCAGTTGTTAAAAGCCATGCTTCTCAACAGAGATGATGCTAAAACCTCCTATTTTGACATCTTATTGGCGTTGCCTTCCTGGTGGTGGCCATGTTTATTCTCACAGCAATTCTGTGAGATGAGTATCCTCACTATTCTTAAATTGGCCAGAAGGAAGATGTATCCTAGGTCCAGCATCCAGAAAGAGGTGGTTTGGGGACTAGGACTCATGCTTGTGTTAACCCAAATCTCTGCGTCGTGGAATTCAATAATAGCCTCCATTCTATGTATTTATCCAAAGACCAGACCCAGCTCCATCGCTTTGGTAGTGGCCTCATTCCAGACAATACAGAGGCAGGAAAGTTCATCCTACCAAGTTCTCAAGGTGCTTAATGTTTCAGAACTACCCAAATGTCGAACCTCTGTGAAGTCTTTAAGAATGGCTCCTGGCAGGGGACTAACACCTCCTAAGAGCATCACCTCCCCTTCGCCAGCCTCAGAGTTAGCACTTGACTGCATTTAGCTGTTCGATGCCAAAAGAAATAAAAGCCAAGAGCATCTCAGTGTGGGAAGACTTCCCCACAGGTGCTAACCTCCAGATTAATAACACACACACATCTGTAAGCTGATACTTTCAAGGACTTCTTTTCTTGATTTACTATTTGAAAAAAAATCAAAATATTGTAAACTTTCAAAGGTTGCATTTCTGATGACAAGCAAGGAGATTAATGGATTGGTTTTTCTCCTGGATGTTTTGGTTTGGCGTAGATCTAAGAGATATTTTACATCCCTGAGAAATTCCAAGTTGCCCTCCAAGCTCTTATCTGACACGTAACCAATTTTTGAGTCTAGCCGGGCTTATCCAGGATATAGCTACAGATTGTTCATTGTCAGAGAAAAGATTTTTGCCCTGAGAATTGTATATGTATATCTCTCGGAGGATGCTCGGGGAGAAATGATCAATGAAAGAGGGCCGTGTGCTCATTCACAAATGTCAGCGCAGCCGTCCTTTCCAGCTGACTGCTAGGTTTCTCAAGAAAGTTAAAAGGAAGAAGAATTACAAGTTTTCATCAGGCGGGGAGTGGGGTTAAACAAAGGTCATACAAATATACCGGTGCATTGTTGATAGGAAACTCCACGAGTTCTGCGGCACGCTGTTTCCACTCCTGGATAATTACAAATGGCCAGTTTGCGCCTCACATCTCGACACCACGCGAAAATGCTGTCCTTTTCATCATTGACTCATAATTACCCATTGTAGCTTTGCATTTCTTATCAGATCAGCCTCCACTCTACCCAAGAGATAAGAAGGCTCTGGAAAATATGTTAATAGGAGTAGAAAATCATGCTTACTTAAGACATTGGCCGGTTTCCAAGTGGACCCCCACCCTGAAAGCGAGATGGGCACAGAATCAGAAGACAGGTGTGTTTGAGAGATTAAAGGTTAAGAAACCTTGACCATTCTCATTTGTGTAATTCATTCTGTTTTCTTTTTAGATAAAAATTGCAAGTTCTTGCCAGAGATGATCCACTTGGTTCTGGTTGGTCCTGGGGAAGGTCAGAGAGTGAAGCTCAAAGGCTCCCCAGGGTGAGTCCTCCCTCCTTTCCACAAGTCAGTCAGACCCATTTAAGATCACAGACTCATCTTCTAGAGGAACTTAGGAGAGGTCCCATTAAGAGACTCTTCCCAGACCATCAAACTCTGAAATGTCCAAGATCAAGTCTTTTGTTGCTCGGTGTCACTGCATCCCCACCGTACCCGGTCCATAACAGATGCTCAAAAACATTTGTTCAGCTTCAGTAACTGAGCATGGGGAACACACACTGACCTGAAATTCTGGGCCAGCTATCACAAGATGGACGCTGTCTGCTCCATCACCTTGTTTGTAGACTGGGAAGCTATTCACACTTGGGTCCCAGAAGAATCTAATTCTTCATCCGTTGAATGAGCAGAGTTAAGCATTCAACAAATTCCAGGCTGTAGTCTGTATTTTCGGCCTCTCTCTTTCTCTGCTTCCTGATCTTCCATGATATAAGAAGGCTCTAGGACAGGCTTCTGCCACCATGGACCTTGCCACGTCTTCCCCACTGTTATTAAATGAGACACCGTTATAAAACAAGAGCCTGAACAAATCTCTCACAGCAATGAGAGAATAACCAATACACCATGTTATGCAGATATCATGTCTCTGTCTCAGTAGGTCATGAGAAGATGGCTTAGCCAATGTGGTTCTTCCACAGCCCCCAGGGACGCTTATACGTGTTGGCTGAAAGGAAGCAGGTACAGGTATGGGTGCCTTAGAAGGATCATGGAGGGACCATGCGGTCCTCTGCATTTCCTGACCACGCAGACACACCTGCTCTTCTGCTGGCATTTCACACGGTCTCCCGTTCCCCTTCGATTCATGGTGTGTGCCATTTGGGCGGCTTTCAGGCTGTTTCTGAAACACGTTTGACATGAGTAGATTTGTTCTGTTTCTTCCACGACATCGGAGCATAACCATCTCTCGGAACCTGTTTCAAGCCCCTCTCCTGGTGGTCTGAACCCACCTTTCTGCTTCTTCCCCTGACATGAGCCCAGACAGAGCCTGTGGAGGGGAGCAGACCCAAGGTTCATTCCAGCCTCTTGGTTGTGTTTCCTTTCTCCCCTGTCTCTGAAGTCAGGGCCCTGCAGACAGAAAACCCTAGGAAGGAGTCACTTGTTCTCCTCTCACTCATTTCCTTCCACAGCAGCTCCTTTGGAGGGCAAAGACAACCCGGTGCCTTGAACTAAGAGGGTGATGGGAGGAGGGGTTAGAAGAAAGAGTGACAGAGGGGTTTTGTGAAGACAGTGGGGTTCTCGGGTCATGGCTTTCACTCTTCTCCTTAAAAAAAAATTTATTCATTTATTATTGATTATATATGTATGTTCTACTTGAATGTATGTCTTTAGGCCAGAAGAGGGCATCAGATCACATTACATATGGTTGAGAAACTCCATGTGGTTGCTGGGAATTGAACTCAGGACCTCTGGAAGAGCAGTCAATGCTCTTAACCACTGAGCCATCTCTCCAGCCCCACTCTATTCCTTTCTAGTGCAGTTTTGCTGCTGCTCCAGCCAGAAGCAGGGCCTGCCTTCTCCCTTTCCATGTAGGCTAAGCCTGCGTCTCATTCCATACCCCAGAATATGGTGGTATTAGCACTGTGCAGTTCTTGAGGTGAGCCCGCCAAGTCTTAGTAGCTTTTGCATCCATCGTCTTGTCGTAAGGTAACATAACCCACAGGAGCCCAGGGTGGCCTCTCAAAGAGGAGAAAGTATGTGTGGAGGGAAACCCAGAGACCAGGACCATTTCTTGGCATGAACAACAGCCATCTTAGACTTGAGTATTGTTGGACCATCAAATCACTGCAGACATATTACCCTAGTCAACTGCAGGGGGAAAAAATTCCACCCCTGAGCACGCCCAACAGGTGCTTCATAGACTCACATGTAAGTAAGGCTATAATTGTTTAAAGTAATTTCACGGTAGGGCAGTTTATTAAGATAACTGACATAGACCTTAGAGTCCAGCAAAAATAAACAATGTCTCAAAGTGTTACTTTATGAGCAACTTTTAATCTGTAGTGATTTCAACATCTCCTAATATCTATATTTCAGACTATTTTTCAGGAAAGTTTACTACATTTAAATTTAGGGTTTCTCTAAGAGCCCTAGGGGAAAAGAAAGACAGATGTTGGGATGGCAAGGTTGACCTCTGCTCAATAGGAGAAATTTGAGGAAAGGGGATCAACTCCAAAAAAAAAAAGTTACTGGTGTTCCCATAATGTACCCCTGCCTTTGGTCCTGAGATATCCAAACAAACAAACCCCACTCATGAAAACATTCGCAATCTAGTTGGTGAGAAAAAGATAGGAGGACACATTTGAATACATTCTCTTTCCTTCAAAGCCATAGTTACCTCCTCTCAGCGAATGCTGTGCTGTGGCCTGTCTCAAAACCTCGTGTGTGAGAGCCCGCGGCTGCTCATGCACAATCCCCCTATTGCTTTGGTGTGTTTGGGAGAGTCTCAGAGAAAGAGCTATCACTATAAACCCCATATGATACATTCATTGAAAAAGCCCCAAGAATTTATCTTCTGTGTGACTTCTATTGATCATGACAGCTCTTATGTGATCTGTTTGTTAGGTCTGGCGTTGCTTGGTGATATTGATCAAGTAGATTCCTTTGTGAAAAGCTACATTGATTAGTTTCCTGACAAGCTCTTCAGGCCACTTGCAAAGCTGTCACTGGTGATATTTGCCGGAGGAAGAGTGGGGTTCGCCCATAATGTCTCTCTGAAAGGCGACTGAACGGAAGACAGATGAGTGTGGACCGCAGGCTCTGTGCTAGGTAAACACCCGGTGATCCATCTCGCGGCTGCTTTTTCCAAGGGGGAGAAGATTAATATCCGGACGGCGAACGCTCCTCTTTGCCCTTAGCCTCTCCACTAGAAAAGCCTATTCAAACCCACCAGGCTCATTTCCAACAGCCTTGCCTGTACGTCACGGCAGACGCCTTCTCCTCTGCTCCTCCCCGGAATGAGACTGCCCCCAAATCCCACTACACAGGACTCAAAACTCTGGATGGCACATATTAAATATGCACTGTCGTGAAAAATGGAACGTAAAGGAGAGGGGAGTTAGAACAATGGGCCCAGCACATTCCGACCAAATCACAAAGGACACATGGTGGCTCCCATTCGCTTTACAACTAAAATTCATTAATGGCTCCCACATCCGAAAGAGAATGAGAAGGCCAGTTCAAACGCCGCTTCTGATAGGCGCTAACCAAGGGGCTCTAGCAGGGCATGCAGAGGGCGGGGCAAAAGTGCAGACCCCAGAGGCTGACAGAGGCTGAAGCAGCGTGCCTGCCTTTTGGAATCCATTCCTCTGCTGTGGAATTCAGAAGAGTTTTACAAGTGAATGGGATGTAGTGGGACTGGACGGGTCTGTGTGTGAAATCCCACAAAGAAGAAGCTCCAGGCTGGGTGGGACAGAAACTAGACAGGCTTGTCCCTTCCGTTCATTTGCTAGGATGGTTGATTCAAAGCAAGGGCCTTTAACTTCGTGCTGAACCAGCACAGTTGCTTGGCTAATGCCAGCGTGTGAGCCGTTCACCAGCAGTGTTACTCTGGACAAGCTGGATGGCCCTGCTGGACCTCAGCTCTGAGCATCGCATTAAAGAACACTGTATAGTTAGCTGCCTCCAAATAACAGACAAGTGGTGACAGTAGATTCGTGTTCTTTAAAGCAGAAAATGCTCCTGTCATTTAGGCAATGCCTCTGCCCCTTAAAGAGGGGACAGCTGTGCGTGTTGGGGTGCATAAGCACATGGGAGGAGCATAGAATTGAACATCCAAATTAAAGCGGAAGAATACTATGAAATGGATGGACCTGTTTGTCCCCAGGGAGCAATGAGGACAGCAGAAACAACCCCAGAGAGGCTGAGGTCCTGTTTGTTTTGTCAGGGGCTCGTCCCTTGTAATGATAGGGGACCACAGGTACATTTACTCTGTGACCAACAGACCGGAAGTTTGGTGAGGGCAGGAGGGCTGTGGCCTATTGCTGTCACCAGCCTCTCTGCCCTCTGTGTGAAGCAGAAAGAAATTGTCCCCCAACCAGGAATCTTTACACAGGAAGATCATGGATTATTTTCCTCCCAAGGTGGGATAACTGTACAGAAAGGAGAGAGTATTTATTTATTTATTTCTTATTTATTTATTTATTTTGGTTTTTCGAGACAGGGTTTCTCTGTGGCTTTGGAGCCTGTCCTGGAACTAGCTCTGTAGACCAGGCTGGTCTCGAACTCACAGAGATCCTCCTGTCTCTGCCTCCCAAGTGCTGGGATTAAAGGCGTGTGCCACCATTGCCCGGCAAGGAGAGAGTATTTTGAATTTGTAAAGTTGGGTGTGTGTATTTTTGCCAGCAGGATCCATTACTTAAGCCTCCCACTGTCCAGAGTGAGATGTGTTCAGGAGACATTCCTATCTACATCCCCAAGCTGAGAAGCTGAAGCTGGGGACCTTTATTCAAGATCATGCAGATTATACCAGGAGGCTTGACACAGACCCTGACTCCAAGCCTAACATTTTATACATTATTATTATCATCATCATTATTATTAACATTTTGTATTAAAAAAATTAAATTCTCAATGTGCTGGTATTGTGGGAATTTATTTCACCAATAGATTTGGGGTACCAGCCTTAGGGTGTGGCTTCTGTCTGTGAACATGATCTCTTATAAGAAAGAGGGGTCTCCCTCATTCTCTTGGGTGGTGGTTGGATATAGCTGCTTCTCTTCATCCCAGGGCAGAACAGACAACCACTGTGACTCTCTACCATGTAATTTGTGAGTGTTTCCTAATAAATCTTTGATATCCTTTTATTTCGGCTTCCGCCTACATGCTAGTTAGTTTTTTGTCAGATTAACACAAGAGAGACACATCTGGGAAGAGGGGACCTCAGCTAAAGAGTTGCCTCCATCAGATTGCCTGTAGGCAAGTTAGAGGGTTGTTCTCTTGATCATGATTGATATGGGGGGCCCTGGCCCACTCTGGGTGAAGTCACCCCTGGGCAGGTAAGCTTGCAAGGCTGAGCAAGCCATGTAGGGCAAGTCAGTACACAGCTTCCCTCCATTCTCTCTGTTTTGGTTCCTGCCGCTCGATGAGTTCCTGACCTGCCTTCCTTTGGAGAAGGACTAAAAGATGTAAGCCAAAATAAATGTATTTCTCCCCTACTTGCTTTTGTCATGCTGTTTATTATAGCAACAGAGGACACTCATGTTGAAAAAGTATCCGAAACAAAGTAGATTAAACAGTTTGCCATGAAGCTGCTTGGTTGGCACACTCCAATCCATTTGTGGGTTGACAGATGAGTGACCGGACAAGTGAGCCCACGTGAGACTTCATCTCAAGAGAAATCAAGGCAAAGGCACTGTGACCAAAAGCAATAGCTCTAGGAGTGTCCTGTCACCAGCTCTCACCAAAAGCCTACACTGTCCTCGCTCTCTTGGGCAGGATGTTATGCCAAACCCTTCACCACATTTCTGCATGGCTCTTGAAGGGTTTAGGACAAAGATAGTTTCAGTTGTTGAATTTCGTATGTGAGCATGGTATGTGTATTTATTTTTTTTTATGTTTAAAAAGCAGGGCATGATGGCACATGCTTTTAATCTCAGTACTCAGGCTGAGGCAAGTTCAAGGATAGTTTTGTCTGAATAATAAGCTGGTGGATAGCCAGGACTATACATAGAGACCCTGCTGGCATCAAAAAACAATATATATTTACACATAGATATTAATTTTAGATAATAGAAATATGAAATTAAAACATATTTAAATAAAATTCTCATAGATTTTACTTTCATAAAGAACATTGTATCTTCAACTTAAAACATACATAACTACAGAAATCACTCCTTATAGGAATCTATCTAATGTAGTTGTAGCCCTTGGAATTTTACAAATTTTACCCATGGAAAATCCAGATAGGCACAGTAGCTTGTACTTACAATGTGGTAGAGGCAGGAGGATGTCTAGGGCTCACTGGCTTGAATTATTGAGCTCCATGATCAGTGAGAGATTCTGTCTCAAAAAAAGAAAGTGTCCAGAGCTGTGCAGCCTAGTCTCAGATCAGCACATGCATACCTGTCCAACATGTCTTCATGAGGCAAAGCCCGTAGAGGATGGGCTCTCACTTGGTAAGGACCAGTGGACTGCAGGGCTGTGCCGGACTTCTCTGAATTCATGCAGCTTACAGATTCTTTTCTCTCTCTTTATATTGGTGATTCTTCGGGTGATTTTTAGTCTTGCTTTGTCAGTCACACATGCAGTAGCTGTAATTTTCCCTGGAAATTCTGCTCTTTCTTGAAGATTTTCCTCTTAGAATCAGCAGAGAGGTTAATACTTCTCCAATTTCTTATCTGGAATGACTAACTACAACTCCTAATCCTGGGAGCTTTTCCTACTCAATGGGGATAGTTAGGTACATATAGAAAGCACTTGGAATATTAGCCATGTCTCACAGTTCTGGGAAGGAGAGTAGGGCATGCAGACACAGAATAGGGAAAACATTTCAGGAATACACGTAGTGCCAACTGTTGAGAGAGAGTTCCCCGGACAGCAGCATATAGGATTTGGTATACTCCAAAAGGTAAAAATACATTGCAAAATTTGGGATGGAGAGATCCATCTTTAACATACACAGGAGCTTATATTGTTGGAAGAAGTGTGGTATCGTGGGATGGGAAAATAACACCTTAGCAAAGTCTGCCTTTTACAGAGAGATTGAGACATGGGCCCCTCTTCTAGAAAAAAGAACTGTATAAAAGCGTATGTTGCAGACATGAAAGAAATGTTTGGGTTTGAATATTTTTGTCTTTAAAGCATTGTACCCATGTCTATTACTTTTTAAGTTTAACCACAAGTCGCTGCCAGCAGATATAAGTGCTACAAGAACAGGTTGTGTCTGGCCTCAGTATTTAGTTAAACTTGTAAAAATGCTGAACTGTATGTCTGGAATAAGGTTGTGTAGGGGATGGGATGCCCCTTCTTCATCTCAGGACCTGAACCCACGTTGAAGCTGGACCAGGCAAAGAAGCTAGGGAGTGGCTGAGGAAGACACCCAATGTTGACCTCTGACCTGCATGCACACATGCACACTTTGACTTTTTGTTTATTTCAGTGCTGGACCCAGCCCCTCGTACATGGTAGGCAAGCAAGCTATCCTTGCTGCATCTCACCCCAAGAACTGAAGTGCTTGATCAGAAAAACCTATTTGCTAGGGATTTGCCAGGGTGGCTTCCTGATGTCCCGCAGACTCTGGAAAACACCCACCACCATCCTTCAGGCATCAGAGTCTGACTCTGTCTGGACAAAGGAGGCTAGGAGACCTGTGAAGAAATGCCAGTTCTGGCCTCCAGTGTCTGGCCTTTTTCTAGGGACACTCCTATTTGGCCAGAGTGAGAAGTGCCATTTAAAATTCGAATTAAAAATAAAATCACATCCAAGTCTTAAACCCTTATACCTCTCAATCAATCGTGGGTTTACAAAGCATCTAAAGACAGGAAATTTTTGACCAAATGATCAAAGCAGCACTCAGAATGGGGCTGCTGATTGAATATTGACCTCTGCAGGTACTATAATTGCATCTTATTGGCAGATCATTACAAGTTTATCTTAGTGATAGAAAGCACAGATTGAAATTAGAGGCCCTTTCTTCTCTGGGTCAGGAGAATAACTAGCAAGCAAAACCACTCTGGCCTGTCAACACACGATGGAGACATGGCTCAAGGTGGGGGTAGGAGGGTGGTGGCCTTGCTGGAAAGAGTGGCTTGGCTGGTTGGTTTAGCACCTCCCAGTGGCTGTGGATGACAGCATCCTCATGATGGGAGCCCTCACACTCTTCAAAATATACCTCGGTCTCTTCCCCCAGACCAGCCTTGCCACTTCTGTCAGAGAGAGCACAGTCCATCTCTTCAAAATATACCTCGGTCTCTTCCCCCAGACCAGCCTTGCCACTTCTGTCAGAGAGAGCACAGTCCATCTCTTCAAAATATACCTCGGTCTCTTCCCCCAGACCAGCCTTGCCACTTCTGTCAGAGAGAGCACAGTCCATCTCTTCAAAACATATTTAATCTCTCCTCCCACACCGGCCTTGCCACTTCTGTTAGAGAGAGCACGGTCTATTGGTTAGGAATCCGGGGGCAAGCCATTCCATTTTGTCTTTGCTTTTGTCTTCTTCACCCTGACCCAGTGAACTAAGAACTATTAATATCCCACCCAAGAAGGGAAAGAAATAAGGCTTCGTTTGTAAATAACCAAAAGTCAAAATGACATTAAGAGTTGAGCATAATGTTTGTGAGGCCGAGGGAAGATGATCTAGAATTCTAGGCCAGGCTGGAGTACACATTGAGACTGGCTGAAAGGGAAAAAAGGAATAAAAGTAGTTATATATGAAGCCCTGAAACATTTAATAACTGGACAGGGAACTTTTCATTTAACTTTGCCTTCTATTCTTATGAGAATGGATCTCACAGTGAATATCTCAGGCTTGCAGAATGAATTAATAAATAAATAAAGTATTTTAAGGTACTCGTACTTAGTGAGCACAGAGTCTTCAAAACAGCCTCTCGCCCAATTGGGAGCAGCAATAACACTCACTTTATTTTGGTTTCGCCTATAAAAGGTATTAGTGAAACAGGCATACACAGCACCCAATATGTAGCCCGGTGCCATGGGTCACTGGTTGCTTTTCAGTGCAATAGTCTTTCTATCATAGAATCCTTTTGGGTTGAAGTTTACAGAGCTACTGCTTTAAACTTGGAGTGGTTCCAAGCAGTTAGGAAGGTTCATTCAAATCATAGAAAAACGATTTTGTGAAAAGCCTGCTTTTCTGGAAGAAGGCTGGAGATGGCAGCAGAGAGCAGGGACAGCCCAGTCCAGAGTGGATGTGTTAGCAAAGTTACTTATATTTGGTGCGATCTTCAGGAAAGTTGCTTATAGTTCTGTTTCTCTCTCTCTTTCTCTCTCTCTCTCTCTCTCTCTCTCTCTCTCTCTCTCTCTTTCTCTCTCTCTCTCTCTCTCCATATATATATAATATATAATTATTCATATGTAATTATATATCGATAAATACACACATATATACATATATGTGTGTGTATAATTGTATGTATATATATATATGTATATGTACATCCCAGTTATCCCTCCCTCCTCTCCTCCAGCTTCCCCCTTCCACTCTCCTATCTTCTGCTCCTCAGGTCTCCCTTGGGAAGTCAACTAAGTTTGTCTCAACACCTCATTGAGACAGGGCCATGCCCCTCTAATCCCGCTCCTTCCCCCACCCCCCATCCTCACCCCCGCTCCCATGCCTAGGCTGAGCAAGGTATCTCTCCATAGAGAATGGGCTCCACAAAGTCAGTTCATACATTAGGGTTAGATCCTGGTCCGACTTCCAGTGACTCCACATACTGCCCAAGCCACACCATTGTCACCTGCATCCAGGGGGCCTAGCTAGGTCCTATACAAATCCCCCAGTTCTAATTCCTGCTGTAGGCTCTATGGGACACTCTCAGTCCTTCCAATACAGTTCGTTTCTACATCCTGCAGAGAGCTGAGTATTGAATGTCACTCCCAAAGCCAGGGCTGGTGTATTACTTCAAAAACACCATGTTGTTTCCTTTTGTGACTTAAATATAAATTCCAGAAAGTTCAGGAAGATTCTAATTCTAGATAAGTGTTTTTTATATGTATGATTTTTAAATGTCTTCTGGACCCTAAAACTCTAGTCCATGACAATAGCACAAGAGTAAATGCTAATCTTTGTGTGAATACAAAATAACAATAGTTACATCACAGACACTTCAGTGCAATATGTACAAATACAAAAGGTAGGGTGGCTTAATAAATTTTATCAATTTCAAATTATCTGATGGAAGCACCTCCAGTGGAAAACCAAACTGGGAGTATTTTCCAGTTGGATTATCTGTCATCTTCTGAACTCAAAAAACATCTGCCATGCATTTAGTAAAACTGCAAACCACCTGAAAACACCAGGCTGCACCTCTTTCTTAGACAACTTTTTTAAAACTAGTTTTTAAAGTTCTTCTTTCCTGTATTACATCTCCACCACAGTTTCCCTTCCCTTCTCTCCCCGGAGTCTCCCCCTAATCTCCCCTCTCCCTCAGATCCATGCCCCCCTCCATCTTCCCTCAGAAAGGAGCAGGCCTCCCAGGGACATCAACCGAGCACAGCATAACATGCTACAATAAGACTAGTCAAATACTAACACGTTAAGGCTACAAGAGGCAACACAGTAAGAGGGAAATGGTCCCATAAGTAGGCAAAAGAGTCAGCAACCACCTCCACCCACTGTTAGGAATTCCACAAGAACACCAAGTCTATATGCAGCGCAAGAATATCAACATAATGCAGAAGACCTAGGCAGACCCCTCCAAGCTCCCCGATCTCTGCTTCTCCCATGAGTACCAATCAGGTGATTTTATAGGCCAGGTTATCATGGTGTCCCTGACCCATCTGGTTCCTCCGATCCTTCCTGCCCATCCCCTTCAGTACACCTGGTGATGTTTGTCTGTGGGTCTGCATCTGCTCCCATCAGTTGCTGAATGAAGCCTCTCTGGTCTCTTTGATGAAGATGTTGCTAGGCTCCAGGCCCAGAACACTCAACAGGCAGGGAAACTGTAGAAGGTTTTCTGGCTGGGTTGGCGACCAAACCCTCTACTTAAGACCTTGCCTGGTTACAGAAAATGCTGGCGTTCAGGCTACGTGTCCCTCGTTACCAGGACTCTTTGCTAGGGTTATTCTCATAGATTCGCGTTTCCTTTGCATTACATTTCTACCTCGCCCCTAAAATGCTCCCCAATTCCAATATTTTTTTCTCAGTATTTTCTGCCCCTCCCCAGACCAGCGCGTTGATCCCTTTTGTTCCCAACCCCACCCTCCGCAGTTCACCCGCGAAATCTATATTTCCTCTTCCCAGGGACAGTCTTGTGTGCCCCTGTAGTTGCTCCTTGATCCCTAGCCTCTCTGGGTCTGTAGGTCATAGCATGGTTGCCTTTCACTTTACACCTAACATTCATTTATGAGTGAGTACATATCGTATTTGTCTTTCTGGGTCTGGGTTATGTCCCTCAGAGTGGGTTTGTCAAGTTCCATACACTTGCTTGCAAACTTCACGATGTCATTGTTTTTAACAGCTGAGTAATGCTCCATTGATGTTTGAATTAACGTATTATGTTAGCTATTTTAACCGAAGAAAAGCAGCCTGCCATAGCAGCCCAGTATTCCCAACTGTCAACATTTTCTTATGACTTGAAAAACAGTTAACACAATTTAAGGCAAAACTCATTTGGATATGTTAGAAGAAAATGGACGCATACACATGCTAACCTCACAGAATTCCTACTTGTAAACCAGGTGAGTTATTGAGGGGCTGTATCTGTTGGTCCCAGCCTAGCATTTATAGAATTTGATAGCAGCATTAGTATTCTAGATTAAAGTCTCATGACTATCCCTTTGCAATTTATGACCCGATATTACCTAATATGAAAATTAATGACCGGTGAAGTTTGTTTAACCCTGACTGCTCTATACACATTGCTTGAGTCTCAAAACCAGCCTGTGGAGTATATTTGTCATTGTGCCCCCTTTATAGATGAGTCCAGCTGAGGGAGGACCCTCCCTCTATTGCCCACATCTATTACCCACAATACAAATGTTTCGACTCAACGATCCTTCTTCTGGCCCATTTTTCTGCATAGCTCTTTGCAAAAATATGAAATTATTGATGCACAAGAGCACTCACTTCATCGCTGCTGGCAAAAATAAAATAGTGTCAACGGCATTGTGTCCTAAGGCTAAATGATGGGCAGTTAAGTCAAAAATGCTACTACACAGGTGGAATAAGTAAAAATAATAAAAGGACTGCTATATGCAGATCGAGAAAAGTCTCCCAAGATAAATGTTTAAGGGACAAGGTTAGATGCAGTATGATGTATGCAAAATGTCACCATTTGTGTAAGCGATGAGCGCCTGACTTTTGTCTTGAATGTCATAAGATAAATCTAGAATACATATAAGACATCAAGGAAGCTGGGCGGTGGTGGCACACACCTTCTGTGAGTTCGAGGCCAGCCTGGTCTACAAGAGCTAGTTCCAGGACAGGAACCAAAAGCTACGGAGAAACCCTGTCTCGAAAAATAAAAAAAAATAAATAAATAAAAATAAAAAAAAAGAAGACATCAAGGACAGTGATTACCCGTGAGTGATTTGTGGGCAGGTGGCCATGAGCCACGCAGATAAAAAGCAAAGTGAAGAGAAGGTATTTCCCTGTTTAGAATTCTATAATGAGTTCGCTGGGGCGTGGCTTATAGGTGTTGCTCTGAGAGTTGCATGAAGGAAGGAAAAGAGAGCAGTGGTTTGAGTGCAGATTGACAGACAGAGGAAGCAGACAGAACTGCACAGAATTCCACAGCCAGTGATGGTCCCTCCCAGGCTTCAACCCCCAGAAGCCTCTTCTTCAGGTCGGCTTCCAAGTTCCTCCCAGTCCTGACTATGAGCTTCCACAATCATTCCATGGCAAAACTGTGGAAGAACAGACAGCCTGAAAACCATTTCCCACAATGGCACAGGCGTTAAGGCTGCGGACACTGTTTCCCTTGAACTACACCACAGCCCAGAGCAGAGGCTGCAGCTGCTCCCTACAGGTCCTGAGGGGTTGACTCTGTGCCAAATTCAATTTCATTTTTCCATAGTCCATGTTTTAAGATCAATTATAAAACAAGCAGAACATTTCTTAGAAGAGACATTCATTCCCTTTAGCTACTGAGATGAATTACCTAAAGCCCAGCAGCAATACCAGCATAGCTTTAATTATCTGCCAGCTCTGGAATTCAAGGCAGGATATATCCTTTCAGAAGACTCCAATGAGAATATGTTTTCCATCCATTTCCTTTCCTAGTTTGTCTACATTTCTTTCATCTGCAAGCCAGCAAGGTCACATTGAGCCACTAGATCATTCTTGGGTCACATTGGCCTATTCTCATTTTCTATTTTCTATCTTAAAAAAATTAAATATATTTTAATTGAAAGAAAATCATTTCACTTTCCTCCCATGATCCTCTTCTCCAGTCCCTTCCAGCTGCACTCTCTTGGACCCTACCCATGTCCCACAATTCTAAAGTTGATTGTCTCTGTTTCTTTGATTATTATTGTTATAAACATATACACATATTATGTTTATATGCAAATAAACGTACACATCCTGCTGGATCTGCTTTTGTCATTTGTGTGTATTTAGTTTTGAGACTAACCACTCTACATTGGGCAATCAATAATGGACCTCCTCACTGGGAGAGGCTAATTCTCCTTTTCCCAGCAGAGATTAGTCCTTAACTAGTTCTTTTCTTGGGGTAGGACCCAGAGCTGCTACCTTTGAGTGGTGCCTGGAACAGAAGATTGCTCTTTAATAGGTCTAGGCTGATGTGCAGGCTGCCCTACCACTTGGACCATATGTTCAACAGACTTGATGGTCCTTGAGATGCTAGTGGCAGATAGGGATGCTGTTTGAAGCCTTTGGCAAGGCCCTCTAGGTGGATCCCTGAGGAGTCCTTTTGGATTTTGGAGCAAGACTCTACCATAATCTGTAGATAACTATTCTCCCTTTGAGAGACACCTCTGTGCCGGCTTGCCCTTGCTCCTGTTGACAAGTTCATTCCTTCACTGGTACTAAAGTCTATTTCTTTGGGATTCCAGCACACATTGAAGAATAGCAGAGACATCTAGCATCATGGATTGAGCCCTACTGGAATCTTGTACTTTCTATTGGTAGACAAGTATCTTTGGACTAACTGGACCAAAACCTATAAGCCATTGTAATAAATCACACATAAATAGATATATGTATGTGTATATGTGTTTGTGTGTATGTGTGATAGACATAATACACACACACACACACATATATATATATATATGGATATAGATATAGGTATGGATATGGATATAGATATATTCCTCTAAAGCAATGACTCTCAACCTGTGGGGTGGCACTTTTGGAGGGGATAAAGGGACCTAAAAACACTAGGAAACAAAGATATTTGCATTATGATTCATAACAGCAGAAAATTACAGTTATAGAGTAACAAAAAATAATTTATTTTATAGTTGGGGGTCACCACAGCATGAGGAAAAGTATTAAAGCTCTCAGCATCTGGAAGGTTGAGAACCACTGCTCTAGAGAATCCTGACTAATAAAGACCCCATGAAATTTCCCCTCTACATTAACACGTCTATTGATATTAATGTCTACTGCCATTGTTCAAGTCTTGTTCATGCGTTCATTTCTAGGAGAGACTGTTTCACATCAGACTTCCTGGTGTTCTGGCTCTAACAATCTTTCAAGTCCCTGATGCTCCCTGAGCCATAGATGCTGGAGCTGTGACATAAATGTGTATGTAGGGGTTGGCCTGGCCATGATCTAATGACCTCTGCCTTGTGTCTAATTGTGTTTTGCTTTAATGGTCTCCATTACGAAGAGAGACTTCTCTTATAAGGATTGATAGCTGCACTTACCCAGGAAAGCTGGCGTTCATTTCTGTTTCCACTTTTTCCCCTCTCTGATTCTCTTTTCTGTTTCCTCCTCCGTTGTGTGTATGTGTGTGTGTCTGTGCACATGTGCACACATGTCTGTATGCACTTGTCCATGTGTGCAGGTGTGGTGGCCAGTGGTTCCTTGGTAGTTTTATATATTAATTTTTGAGACTGGGTCTCTCACTAAACCTGGGCCTCTTCTTTTGTGCTACACTGACTGGGCACTGATCCTGTGGGATGCCCTGTCTGTGCCTCCCAATACTGGGGTTAGAGGTATAGGCCCCAGGTCCAGCTTTCGCATGGGTACCAAGGCTGAACTCAGCTCCTCAACTCTGTGTGGCATTGTACCCACTGAACCGTCACCCCAGCTCTCCCTCATCCATTTTAAGGGTCCTGTGACTACATTGAGCTCTTCCAGATAATTCTGGGTCACAGCCTTATTGAAAATCAACTGACCAGCAACTTCACCCCCCATCTGAAACCTCAATTCCTCTTCCCCACACGATATAACATACACACAGGCTCTCGTGATTGTGATCGGGAAATCCTTAGGCATTAGTCTGCTACCACAGTGGCATTTGCAACTTGAAGCACATCTGTGTTGAGTAATGTGTCCTGTAGAGTGTTATTATCCCGAGTTACTGATGGGTAATACATACAATAAACCAAACATTCCCTTGTCAAATAACTTTGTTTAGATCAAACTCAGGTTACTTTTTTGTAGAATTTCAAGATGTCTTCGATGTTAGTATCCATGGTGAATTGCCAAAGGCCGGCTTTCTGGACAGATGGCACTCTGTGCTCTCCTGACCACCATCTCTCAACACTGTTCTTTTCTGGAACCTGGAGAATAACACCTTTTTCTTTCCTTTTTGTAATTGGAAGTTTTATTATTTTAACACACTGCTGCATTCCCTTTTTGAAGATGGTGGTTTTACTGGAATCTTTGTTTATTTCTGGCTTATTGTTTTCAAGTAGGATTTTCATTTATTTCCAACCATTTTTTGAAAAGAATTTAAAATATTTTCCATTTTCCATTAATTGAGTAATGGAAGTGTGAGCTGCCCCCAAGCATTAAAAAACCCCATAAAACTATTCAGCCCTGGTATAGTTTTTAAATTTCTTCCTATTTTCTTATAAACATTTTTAAAAATTAATAGGCTTCATTTATAAAGCACTTTTAAGTTTACAGAGCAGCTAAGGAGAAAGAGTAGAGTTCTCTCCAGCCTCCACTGCCCACTCTAGTCCAGGTAGGTCCCCGGATGTTCAAATCTTGCATCACTATGGTATTTCTGTTATCATGTTTGCATCTTGCATCACTGGGGTATTTTTTTGGCATCAATGAGCCACTGCTGACCCATTACTATTAACTGAGTTTGATTGTTCATATTAGAATTTGGTTCTGAGCTGCACATTCGATAGACTTGACAAATACTTGGTGGCATGTATCCATCATTACAAGTTGTATGAAATAGACTCGCTGCCTAAACCCCAACCCATCTGGCTATCCCTTCAGCCCCACTACCAGAAAATATCAATCTTTTTATTGGCCTTTCTAAAACAGTTCAGAGTTGAGTCATACAATACCCCACCTTCATGGACTTGCTTCCTGCCATGTAGACACAAGACACATGTAATATGGCTCTTGAATGTCTTTTTATGCTCTGGGAATCTGTTTGTTCTCAATCTTAAGCACTAATACAGCATTTCACATGCTCCTGATGCTCCATACACTAGGGTAGCAGTTCTTGATGCTCCACACCCTAGGGTAGCAGTTCCTGATGTCCACACCCTAGGGTAGCAGTTCCTGATGCTCCATACACTAGGGTAGCAGTTCCTGATGTCCACACCCTAGGGTAGCAGTTCCTGATGCTCCATACACTAGGGTAGCAGTTCCTGATGTCCACACCCTAGGGTAGCAGTTCCTGATGTCCATACCCTAGGGTAGCAGCTCCTGATGCTCCAGACCCTAGGGTAGCAGTTCCTGATGTCCATACCCTAGGGTAGCAGTTCCTGATGTCCATACCCTAGGGTAGCAGTTCCTGATGCTCCATACACTAGGGTAGCAGTTCCTGATGTCCATACCCTAGGGTAGCAGTTCCTGATGTCCACACCCTAGGGTAGCAGTTCCTGATGTCCATACCCTAGGGTAGCAGTTCCTGATGTCCATACCCTAGGGTAGCAGCTCCTGATGCTCCAGACCCTAGGGTAGCAGTTCCTGATGTCCATACCCTAGGGTAGCAGTTCCTGATGCTCCACACCCTAGGGTAGCAGTTCTCCACATATTCAACAGCATTTGGTGCTGTCAAATTTCAGATTTTAGTCTTTCTAATTGGTGTGCTGTGACATGTCATTGCTTGGTGTTCAGTATCTCTGGGTGCTTATTTAGCATCTGCATATTGTCTTTGGTGAGATATTTGTTTAGCTATTTTGCCCTTTTCTTTTGTTTTCTTCTTTTCCTTCCTTCCTTCCTTCCTTCCTTCCTTCCTTCCTTCCTTCCTTCCTTCCTTCCTTTTTTTCCTTTCTTCCTTCCTTCCCTCCCTCCCTTCTCTCTCTCTCTTATGTGTGTGTGTGTATGAGATGTGGGATTGGTGAAGATCTTTTCCCATTCTGTGGGCAACCTTTTGATCTTGTTGACTGTGTCCTTTGCTTTACAAAAGCTTCTTAGTTTCAGGAGGTTCCATTTATTAATCATTGCTCTCAGTGTCTGTGCTCTTAGGGTTATATTTAGGAAGTGGTCTCCTGTGCCAAGGTTACTTTCTACTTTCTCTTCTATGAGGTTCAATATGAATGAATTTATGTTGAGGTCTTTGATTCATTTGGTCTTGAGTTTCTGCATGGCAATAGATATGGGCCTATTTGCATCTTCTATATACCGACATCCAGTTATACCAGCACCATTTGTTGAAGATGCTTTGTTTTTTTCATTTATATTTTTAGCTTCTTTGTCAAAAATCAGATGTTCATAGGTGTGTGGGTTAATATAAAGGTCTTCAATTTGATTCTATTTGTCCTCCTGTATATTTTTTTTCCAAATACCAGCTGTTTTCATTACTATAGCTCTATAACAAAACTTGAAGTCAGGGATGATGATGCCTCCAGAAGTTTCTGTATTATAGAGAACTGTTTTCACTATCCTGGATTTTTTTTTGTCTGTTTCTCCATATGAAATATCCAGGTCTTCTATTCTGTTCCATTGGTCCTCCCATCTGTTCTTATGCCAATACCAGGCTGTTTTTAGTACTGTAGCTCTGCAGTAGAGTTTGAAGTCAGGAATTGTGATGCCTCCAGAAGTTCTTTTATTGTACAGGATTGTTTTAGCTAGTCTGGTTTTTTTTCTATTCCATATGAAGTTCAGTATTGTACTTTCGAGATCTATGAAGAATTTTGCTGGGATTTTGATGGGCATTGCATTGAATATGTAGATTGCTTTTGGTAAGATTGCCATTTTTACTATGTTAATTCTGCCTACCCAAGAGCATGGGAGATCTTTCCACTTTCTGGTGTCTTCTTCAGTTTATTTTTTTAAGCATTTATAGTTCTTGTCATGCAAGTCTTCCACTGGTTTGGTTACAGTTACTCAAAGATATTTTATGCTACATGTGGCTATTGTGAAGGGTATTGTTTCTTTTATGTCTTTTCCAGCCCTTTTATCATCTGTGTACAGGAAGGCTACTGATTTTTTGAGTTAATATTGTATCCTGCTACATCACTGAAAATGTTTATGAGTTGTAGAAGTTCACTGGTAGAGTTTTGGGGATCACTTATGTAAACTACCATATCATCAGCAAACAGTGAGAGTTTGACTTCTTCTTTTCCAATTTGTATCCCCTTGATCTCCTTTTGGTATCTTATTGCTTTAGCTAGGACCTCAAGAACTATATTGAATATGGCTGGGCGGTGGTGGCGCATGCCTTTAATCCCAGCACTCAGGAGGCAGAGGCAGGCGGATCTCTGTGAGTTTGAGACCAGCCTGGTCTACAAGAGCTAGTTCTAGGACAGGCTCCAAAACCACAGAGAAACCCTGTCTCGAAAAACCAAAAATAAATAAATAAATATATTGAAAATGATATGGAGATATGGAGAGAGTGGACAACTTGTTTTTCTTGTTCCTGATTTCAGTGGAATCACTGGGAGTTTCTCTCCATTTAGTTTGATACTGGCTGTTGGCTTGATCAAGAAGACAAAATGACAGCCTACAAAATGGGAAAAGATCTTCACTAACCCCACATCAGACAGAGGTCTGATCTCCAAAATATACAAGAACTCAAGAAATTGGACACCAAACGAACACATAATTTTAAAAAATGGAGTACAGACCTAAACAAAGAATTCTCAACAGAGGAATCTAAAATAACTGAAAGACACTTAAGGAAATGTTCAACATCCTTAGTCATCAGAGAAATGCAAATCAAAACAACTCTGAGATTCCATCTTACACCTGTTAAAACGGCCAAGATAAAAAACACTAATGACAACTTATGTTGGAGAAGTTGTGGGGAAAAGGGAACACTTCTGCATTGCTGGTGGGAATGCAAGCTGGTACAACCCCTTTGGATGTCAGTGTGGTGATTTCTCAGAAAATTAGGAAACAACCTTCCTCAAGACACAGTAATACCACTTTTGGGTATATATTCAAAGGATGCTCAATCGTACCACAAGGACATGTGCTCAGCTATGTTCATAGCAGCTTTGTTTGTCATAGCCAGAACCTGGAAAAAATGTAAATGCCCCTCAACCAAAGAATGGATAAGGGAAATGTGGTACATTTACACAATGAAGTACTACACAGCAGAAAAAAATAACGACATCTTGAATTTTGCAGGAAAATGGATGAAGCTAGGAAACATTATTTTGAGTGAGGTAACCCAGACACAGACGATTATCACATGTACTCACTCATAGGTGGTTTTTAAGCATAAGGCAAAGAAAGTCAACCTACAAACCACAATCCCAGAGAACTTAGACAACAATGAGGACACTAAGAGAGACTTACATAGATCTAATCTATGTGGGAAGCAGAAAAGAACAAGATCTTCTGAGTAAATTGGGAACATGTGGGCCTTGGGGGAGGATTAAAGGGGGAGAGGAGAGGCAGAGAGAGGAGCAGAGAAAAATGTACAACTCAATAAAATAAATAAAAAATTTATTTGATAGTAAAAATATAAAATTCAGTAAGAAGCTCCACAATTCTATTTCAAATGGCCACTCTAACTGTATAAAAGTTAATTGAGTTGTATAGTCTTTGGGTCTAGTTATTTGGGTGTGTGATTTCTTTTTATCTGCATTAATTTTATAAAGTTTACAAAATAAAAGATAAAGTTTTGTCTTAAATCAAAAGGTAGATAGATGCGTTTTGCTTTTAACCAACATCTAATACAATAAATCACTTCAAAATCTGAATAAAAAAAGTAGCCTTCTATCCAGAAGAAGAAGAAGAAGAAGAAGAAGAAGAAGAAGAAGAAGAAGAAGAAGAAGAAGAAGCTCCCGACCAGTCTTTAGCTTTTGTAGGCACACAATGTTTTCAAACATTGAGCTTTGCGTACTTGTGGATGCCTTCTGGTCTGATCCAATCTCAAACCACACACAAGCAGCAGATGTCAGTGTTGTGCAACTTTCAGGCTGAGTGCTCAAGAGGCAAGCCATCTTTGTTGCTTGGAGACAAAATCGACAGTGATTTTATGTACACAGATGTAACACTCTTAGATCCTGAGTGAACCTTAGATGTAACACACACACACAGACACATACACACACACATGCAAATATACACAAGTGTGTGAATGCACACAGGTATATTTGAAAAATTATGCATCCCCCCTTCTAAATATGCAGCTGCAAATTAGGGGCTGGAATAGAAGAGTCCAGAACAAAGAGTAGACCTTGTTAAATTTTGGTGGCCCAGAAGACATGGTGACATCAAGAAAGCACTGGGGTGACTCCTTTGCCACATCTCTTTTGTGTAGAGGAAGTAGGTCTAAGTCAGCTTTGTCTGAGGAATGGACAGTGTTCTTACTTCACTATGGTTCTGATAATAACTAAAGAGGCTAAGAGACTTGCAGAGCGTAATCTCATATGAGTCTAGATGATGCTAGGCTCTGTCTGCTCTGCTGTAGCCAGAGACTTCCGCCCAGCACTTGTGGATGCAAACCATCATGGACCTCCTTTAATAACCTCCTCTAATAACCACAGTGGAAATTACATATGAGTAATTTGTTTGAAACGTATTGCATCAAAGAGAAGTGATTATAGGCACAATGGAGAGAGACAAATGAGTTCCATTTCTTCCGGAATATGTAATCAAAGAGGGGGAAATTCAGGCTATTTTTCTTTCTTCCACAAGATGGCGCAAGCAGAATGAGCTGAACTACAAAGGAGTTAGTGGCTGTCTTTTCTATGTCATGACAGCCTGATTCTGTCAGACCAGAAAAAATGAAGTCGATTTTGAACTTGCTTATAGAGCAGGCCAGCATTTCTTGAAAGTTTTAGCCTTGTATAGGCAAAGCAGACGAGAGAGAATAGACCATGTAGGAGAGCCTGGGGGCCCTGCTCATTCCATGGTGATGTGAAAAAGAGACAGCTCTGCTTCCTAGACTCCCAGAATTTCAGCCCCGGGGTCCCCAGCTCAGGAACAGCTGCTGCAAAATTGAGCAAATTTACCATGCGGAAATATTTCCTCATAATGTATAATATGATGATTTCTATTTTGAACCGGATTATTTTAATATGCCAAATCACAGTGAATGAACTCTGCCTTTCAGTATCTTAGTCTGCTACTTACAGCCTGCAATGATTTCATTCTGTGGAATTTTCCGTAGCACATTAAATCAGACCCTACATAAAATAATTATGGCATTCGAGTTTTACCAGTCTACCTCCGACCTATTTGTACAGAATCTTCCCTGGCTCTACCTGGCTGTAGATCTGTAACAGATCATTATAAATTTATCTTTAGAAAGAACTTGGGGAAATGGGCTTGGCAATGGCTTCTGGATTAAATTCATGCTCTTTTGGAAATATTACTTGTATGGGATTCTTTGGTTACAGTTCACTTTAGGCTACATTGTGTTTTGTTGTTGTTGTTGTTGTTGTTGTTGTTGTTGTTTTAGCACTACACTATCACAAGTATACATTGCTTACTTATTCAAGTCAACACTGAAGAAAGAGACGGAAAGGTATGGACAAGGGTGCTTGGACTCCAGTTCTCAGCCTCCCAAGTGTGACCGTAGGAGAACGGCAAACAAGAGGAAAAGATTTACCAAGGGATCCAGCCTGCGCCGAAACACATCACAGAAAAGTTCAGACTCAAAATCAAAGATCTAAAGTAAGAAACACTTATTAGCCCACAAGTTAGGAAAGAAGAGATGTTGATCAAGAAATGACATCCTAGGCCCAGACCTTTAGATCCTAGTTTGTCACCGGTTTCCCTGGGTAGCTTCAGTGTCCTCTTGTGCTAAAATGCTCAGGTCAAGGATTCAGTCCCCAAGTCCCACTAAACCACACTGACACCTTCCTCTGAAATGCCTCACTGGTGACTCACTCCTCATTGGCTCAGACTGAGTCATGTGACTTTGCACCAGTCTCAGCTGGGAGGAAGGGCGTGGTTTACCAGTCTAATCCAATCACAGTCCCGACACTAAAGCCACTCTCACAATCCCTCCTCCCTGAGAGTGGCCGGTAGCATAGGCTATAAAGGAAAAGTCACAGGAGGAGAAAAGGAGCTTTGGGAAAACATTACAAATATCTGCATTTTTCTGGAAATTGACAGATTCTAAAACATTGTCATATGTTGGTTGATGCATAATTCTGGGAAACACAAACACACACACACAATTTAAAATATTTTGCAGAAAGTCTTGGGCATTAGCTTCAGAAAGTTCAACAGCCAAGTTCACAGATACCTGAAAGATACCCAGTACTCCAAAAAGTAGGGGTTCACAAGGCAGCCCCAGAGAGTCCAGACCTCTAGAGCAATGTTAAGATGCTACAAGAGGGAAAACAACTTGAACCAGAAAACTCACTTGGCCTAGAAACTTAGTAGATTCATCGTAAAAACATCCATGAAGCAATGAACTGCTGTAGGAAGTAGGAAGTCTTACAGCGAGTGATTACCCGCCTACTAGGGCGTGGCCTCAGTGATTACCCACCTACTAGGGCGTGGCCTCTTATACTGTGTGTGCTGATGCCTGTGTCCGCCCTCTTTTCAGCCTCTCTCTCTCTCTGTTCCAGTTGCAGATTTTGATTTCTGATCTCCATTTCAGCAGAGGATTCTGATTTGTGAGTTTACCCTTAAAATAAATACCCACCTATCTCCCAATTCTGAGTTAGTGTGGGATTTCTTTTAAGCGTCCTTCTTCATAACAACACCCTCAAACAGCAGGAAGCAGTATGGGCAAAACTATGCCCATATTCCCAAATATTGTTTACAAATGTTCTTTTACATTTCAAGGGGGATATGCTATAGAGATTTGCATTGATATGGATCTTGGTTTATTGATACAAATTTAAGGTCAATTTTGTTATATGTATTTCTGATTTTGATTAAGGTATTGTGATTGTGTAGTTTATTTTAAAAATGTAATGTATAATTAAGAAATATAGGTTAATAAATAGTCATCTATAATAGTCAAGATTGTGGTCATGTCAGATTTTCTAGATGTATAGAGACATATTTCAGTTAGTTAGATATTCTTCGAATCTTTCAGAGACCTTCAGAATATGGCATTTAAATGTTTAAAAAATTTAGGACTTTTCATGACAATGAGACACATCTTCTCCTGGCAGCAACAATCTGCTCCAAAAGGAAAATGGGCATCAAAGAGTTTCCTTAGCCATTTGGGCAAGAAACTGCTCTTGTCTGGACTGCTTCACTGGACATGCAGTACCCACAGAGAGATGACTGCTGAACTTGCCTAAAGGTGAGAAGCTCCTTTGGGTTCCTACTTCATGAAAGAGTCTGCGAGACATTCTGTAGGACACAGGAGAAAATGACTAAACTGTCTTTAAAATTTCCTGTTTCATGGAAAAGTATGCTGGATACTATGGGCCTGTAGGCTAAAGATGGATGCCCCAATGGTACAGAAGAACTTTGAGTGACTGTCCAGGCAGAGAGATGTCTCCGTCAATTCTAGAGTTTTGGAAGTTGCTTACACTGCACTTCCTGTTTACTTACGTAATATTATATCCTTCTGGAGTCTTCAATGGAGTTGAAGAATTTATAGTTATAGTTTTCCTTAGTTATGATAAAAGATAAATATAAAGAAAATATAAATATCTACTTGTAACTGCAAGTCTTGCTTAATAACTGTTTTGTTATGTGTAATTTTACTATGTTACAGCCTTCCTTTTGTTTAAACAGAAAACGGGAAATAGGTCCTTCTGTACATGTGCAGCTTTCATTGGTTAATGAATAAAGAAACTGCCCTGGCCTTTTGATAGGGCAGAACTTAGGTAGGCTGGGAAGACAGAACTGAATTCTGGGAGGAAGAAAGCAGAGTCAGAGAGACACCATGGATCTGCCAGAAACAGAGCTTGGAAATTTTACCTGGTAAGCCACTGCCACGTGGCAATATACAGATTAATAGAAATGGGTTAAATCAAGATATGAGAGTTAACCAATAAGAGGCTAGAACTAATGGGCCAAGCAGTGTTTTAATTAATATAGTTTCTGTGTGATTATTTTGGGGGTCTGGACAGCCAGGACGAACAAGCAGCCTCTCCTTGCAACAAGGAACTGTTACCCATCAAGTGTCTGAGCTTATTCTGTCTCCAGCCACTCGTGCCTCAGAGCCATTTCCTACTTTGTGCAAGGGGCCTGGAGCTAAGGCTCATTCTCTTACAGACCTTCATGAGAATTAAAGACAATAATGGCATGCATGTAACTGCCCATATGTAACGTCCTCAGTGTAACTTCCCACAAATGTAAGAATTCCATGCATAGTTTTTAGTTGCTATGTAAGCAGATAAACCTTCAGAAAGCAGGTTCTACACTAAAGGCCCAATCTCCTCTCCAAATGAGTAAGTGTCAGTGACATAGAATCCATGGGCAACAGTATTCCATTAGCTTCACTCCACCAACTCCAAATATCCCATAAGCACAAAAGATGCATCCCACACTTGGTGCGCTAAACTTTGTGTACACACTGCGTGTGCGTGGATCTACACGCCTGCTTCAGGATGGGGCTCATTGGCTCCCTTTACAGAGGAAACTGTCACTAATTTTCCAGTAAAAATACAAGATGTTATTATACTTTGTTAAAGCTAAGGTTAGAAACATATCGCATAATAGAGCTGAATCAGATGGGCGGCGGGGGAGAGAACACTTAGAAATTCACTTCTGTGATATGAAAACAGTAGTAGCAATTCTGAGCAGGTAAAAGAAGAGCCGTGCAAAAAGACAGGCTCGATAAAGGCACAAGTCTGCCCTGGACCCCACTGCAGGGTAAGACCAGTCAAATCCTCCCAGTCTCAGGCTTATATTCTGCCTGCTACACCGAACTGCTGTAAGCAGCTTCTGGAATATATGTGCATGCACTGTGTCTACTTGGTCTGGCCAGGAAGTGTGTTATTGCTTCCCTGAGTAAAGCATGCAATTTCATGGGGGTGACAGCTATGCACTGTTCAACATAACAACATATGTGAGGAGTCAGTCTTCAGAGAGACAGATTCTTGGTGTTAGTGAAAGGCTATCTCTCTTTAACTCTCAGGGGTCGGGCTGGAGAGATGGTTCAGAGATTAAGAGCATTGTTTGCTCTTCCAAAGGTCCTGAGTTCAATTCCCAGCAACCACATGATGGCTCACAGCCATCTGTAATGGGATCTGGTGCCCTCTTCTGGCCTGCAGACATACACACAGACAGAATATTGTATAAATAAATATTAAAAAAAAACTCTCAGGGGTCATCATTTCTCTATGGCAAAATAAGCTTCTCTGATTCTTTTCTTGATATTTGAAGCTCTGGAACATGTTAGTCTTGAACACCTTTAATATTCCTAAACTAAAAAGGAAAAACTGTGTGAAAATCTTTGCTTACTTCCATCACCACCTGGACAACACTCCTGCCGCCCAACTTCACACGGGAGCTTTGCCACCACTGTCCAGTGATATGGATTCTCATATGGATTTTAAAAAGAACTATTTTTTTAATTTCTTATAGGTTCGTGTTCTTCAGGCATTTGCTGGTGGTTGAGATACAAGCATATGTCAGCGCTCATCAGCAGGTTGTTGACTTTTGCTCTCAACATAGCTCAAACCAAAAGGAAGTCATCTCCACATCTCTCATCACAGACACCATTCCCAGCCTTAGAAATAGGCTTTCCTTAAGCAAGGGCGTTCCAGGAACTCGTCGCCTGCCTCTCCCTTCCAGCATTCTTATGCTCAGGAGAATTGTAAATGTTCTTTACAGAAAACAATGGAAAGTTATCCTCTATGGGCTTCAATGTCTTTTTTTTTAGCTCCTGGGAAGTATGCTCAAATGTTCTGTTTCTAGATCATGTTCTTTCTCTTGATCTTAGCAACCTAAACAGCTTCATTTGCACTAATTACAAAATAAAAATTTATTAAACAACATAAATAGCTTACGCTTTTGCAGAATGTGCTTTATGTCATAAACACAATTGTGTGTGTATGTGTATGCATGCGCACATACTTGACCATGTTAGCACGTTTACATGCAAAGACTGACATCAGGTATCTTCTTCTAGCTGTCCACCGTAGTTTTGACTCAGGGTTTCTTACTGAAATGGGAACTTGCCTTTTTCTCTGGACTGATTGACCTGAGGGCCCCAGGGATCTGCCTGTCCTCAGTGCTGGAGTTACAGATGAATGCCACCATGACTGACTTCTTACACGGAGAGCACTGATTGGAATGCAGGTCCCCATGTTTACACAGCCACTGAGCCATCTCCTCACCCCCTGCCCCAAAACACAGCTTTAAGCACTTTTCAGATATCAACTCAGTTCCTATTTGTGAATGAAGGAAGTTGCCTAAAGTCAAGTCATCCAGAAAGTAGTGCGCTCTCTCTCTCTCTCTCTCTCTCTCTCTCTCTCTCTCTCTCTCTCTATCTCTCTCTCTCTCTCTCTGTCGTGTGTACACACGCACGCATGCATGTGGTGACTCTCATATGGAAGCCAGAGGACAGCTTGTGGGAATCAGTTCTCTGCTTCCATCACAGGTTCCAAAAATCCTACTCAGGTTATGAGGCTTGGCATCAAGTGCCTTTAACCTCTGGGCACTTATGGTAGTTTGAACATATTCTCTCAGGGAGTAGCACTATTAGGAGGTGTGGTCTTATTAGAGAAAGTGTGTCCTGAGGAGGTGAGTTTTAAGATCTCCTATATGCTCAAGATACCGCCCAGCATCACAGACCATTTTCTGTTGCCTGTATATCAAGATTTAGGACACTTAGCTATTTCTCCAGCACCTATCTGCCTTCACGCTGCCATGTCCCACCATGATGATATTGGACTGAACCTCTGAACTATAAGTGATTCCTTTATAAGAGTTGCCGTGGCCATGGTATCTCTTCACAGCAATAGAAATCCTAACTAAAACAGCTTTCTCAACACACATGGATATAATCTACATGGGAAGTAGAAAAAGACAAGATTTTCTGAGTAAATTGAGAGCATGGGGACCATGAAAAAGGTTGAAGGGGAGGGGAGCAGAGAAAAATATAGAGCTCAATAAAAATCAAAAAAATAGACAGCTTTCTCTCTCTGGCTCTAGAACTGATACTTTTACCCTATCCATTTTTCTCCAAATTCTAGGTTCTAAATAGAAAAAAAAAATAGTCCTATAAGAGTGAGGAACTGCCATCATGGCTAGCAAAGCAGAGAAATAAACTGTCATTCTGATCTGTTAGAGATATAATAATAAAATAATCTGCTTATGTCATAATTATTTGATATGAAGAGTAGCAGGAGCCCTTATCTACACACAGCCAGCATCTACAATGAAACCTGAAGTGTATATGATCAAGTTAATTAACTAACAAATGTATCCATTATTTCGAGTCGCATTTAACGTTACCCACAACATCACAGACAAATTAAGGAGCTATTGAGGGCAAACGGGGAAATATGAGTTACTTTTCAGATACAATGCAAGATGATTTTTAAGGCGAAAGGGTGCCATTTTATTTATCTGGAAATATGAGAGAATGTTTGCTCCTTAGGATTCTTTCAGCTGTATGCAACTGTAACTTAAAGAAACGTAGGGAATAATGGAATATACCCAAGGCTCATTTGCACAATGGATCGCATCTTAGAAACAAGGGCTGTAAAGCCACTAAGATTCTTTCTTTTCCCTAGCTCATTGCCAACTTTATTCTTTCCTTGCAAGCCAGCTTTCTCAACACACACACACACACACACACACACACACGCACGCACGCACGCACGCACACGCACGCACGCACACACACGGGACTAGTTTTCATCACTGGAGCTTCCCGTTTCTTTTCCTCTTTCCAAATCTAAGTGTTCTAGGGAAGATTCGCTAACACTGGATCCCATCTCCAACTCGGCAGCACTCAAATATCACCAGGTGAGTAAGGCCTGTTAAATCATTACTGCCAGAAGGAAATACTTGTAGTTAAAAGGAGCTGCCAAAATAAAAGAGCCCATTTCTAGTGGCAATTCTGAGCCGATGAAACAGGGTCCCCACAAAAGCATAGGGTTGATAAAGGCGTGACTCTGCCCTGAGCAGCTGTAGGTGAAGACCAGTCAGATTTCCCCTGTGTCTCCTGCTTATTTACTGCACACTTAGAATAATCATCCCGCCCAGTCCATCAAACGGTTGTAAGAGTTGTCTGCAATGTATGTGCACGTGCTTAGGAACTTGAGAAATAGTACAGAATTTCAAGGTATGACTGTTGCTATTATTCTCCATATAAGTCACTAAATTTCCCCCTTTCCCCACTGACGCCTGGAGTCGGACTGACACAGCAAGTAGTCTGAACAAATTGAAGCTCATCTCGCGCCGCGGGCTGCGAGTGTACTTCTTCTCCAGCCATATTGCAGTCCAGCTGTGCGTGGAGATTATGCCAAGTTCATCAAGAGAGAGTCGAGCTTCTCGGGGAGCAGGAGCAGAGGAAGGCAGAATGAGGCTCAGAGGCAAGCCATAACTCAACCAGGAAACTCTGCCGTGAGAGTTCTTACTCACCGCTCTCTTGTGATGGCCACAGGAGGGTAAAGCTGAGTGCCGAATAGGTCAGTCATGGGATAGGTCAGTCATGTGATGTGCCACTGAGACTAAGTCAAGTAGATTGTTGAAAAGATAACAATAATATCTGTTTTTCTGGGGATGCTGTCACTTGGGTACCAACCTCACCACTGAGGAGCCATGGAATGCTACTCACAATTTAACATGATTAATTCTATGGCAACTTTGTCTTTATGATATCAAATGGAACACTCTCAAATAATAACACAACCTGCCACCTATGTCACACACTCTAAGTACCTAGTTGTGTTCCCATGCAGCTCCTGTCTAAACTGAAGCACCTATAAGAAATACTAGCAAATTCGGGAGCCTTAAAGAGTTGCTACTCGACTACTAACATGGTGACTTCGGAACGTCTTGGCCGCTCCTTCGTTGTTTGTGAGCCTGGTGCCTTTGGAAGCCAGAAGAGAGCGTTGGATCCCAAGGAACCGAAGTTACAGATGGTTGTGAGCCTCTGCGCAGGTCCTGGGAACTGAATCCGGGTCTTTTGCAAGAACAGCACGAGCTCTCACCCACGGAGCCATTTCTCTATCCCTCCTGCATTTGGAAGTTAGAAATAGTGGATTTCTCCAAGTGCTTTCACAAGGCTTAACTGCAATGAGTCCTGACAGCGCTGGGTTAAACAAGTGTATTGCAAATGGAGTCAAGGAAAACTGAGGACTTTGCTGTTGGCCCTTAACTGCAGTTGACAGAGTGCTAAAGTCTTGGTTGGTGTCAGTTGCAGGCTGTTGAACAGTGGCAGTGGGGCCTGCGACTTACTGTGCTACCTTGTCAATGGCTTACTAGAGGAGGATGCCAATACTTTACCTTTAATATATCTTTTGCTCTCCTGTTTCTTAAGCTAGGAAAAGAAAATGCAATTGCCACAGTTTGGATTTGGAAGCTGGTTAAGGGCCCATTGCAATAAAAGCTTGGCCCCAAGCCTGTGGTCGTATTAGAAGGGTGTAAAATCTGGCTGAGGGAGTTAGGTGGTTAAGGGAGGATGCACCCTTGAAGGGGATATTGGGATCCAGATGCTTCCGTTGCTCAGTGTTTCCCTGCAACCATGAGGTGGGCAAGCCTGCCATACTACAGGCCTTGTCGTGATGCTCCACCTCCCCATAGGCCAATAGCAATGGAATCAACAGTCAATGGTCTGAGCCTTGGAGACCTGGCCCCAAATAAACTTTTCTCATTATTAATTTGATTTACACCTGATATTTTTCATAATGACAAAAAGCTGACTTACACAGAAATTAGTTCCCAGCTGCCACAGCCCAGCAATAGGAGAGATTTTTAATAACACACATGGCGATCCCAGAAAAAGATCAAAATTTGAAGCGGCTTCAGCTGAGTGTCATTTTCTCACCATTAAAAGTCAAAAAATCATGCATTAACCCCTCTAACTTGAAGACCATATTATAAATCATACCTAATATATAGCTTTCTGTACATATAACATTTTCACATATACATACATGGGCATTATGGTATTTACACCAGCAGAGCAATGGCACAAATTATAACTCAAGAGATAGAAAATGCTGCTCTACTTCACTGAGCTGGTTGGAAGAATCTTCTCTATACAGACCTAGCACAAAGGTAGAGTAAGCACTCAAGCGCATGGCTTCTTTTGTTTCTTATCCACTGAGGATTAGCACAACTTATTCAGATAAGGGCTGCTGTGTGTTCATCACCTTTGCTTGGAAAACCTATAGATACACAGTTTGTTGCCAAGTTTCTACCTCTGTTTTCCATGAGTCACCTTCAGAATCTCCACCGGCCCACAGTTGGGACTTTGCCAGCACACGAGAAACCACCAAGTCACACTTGACTTTCCTCTAGTTAGAAAAAGCAAAGGCGAGATGTATCTCTCAGGTGCTGAGAATTGTCTGTAATCTGTCAATCATGTTTTAAACAAACGCTGATTGGCCAGGCAGGAAGTATAGGCGGGAAAACCAGATAGGAAGTAGAAATGATGCAGTGAGAACAGGAGAATTCTGGGAAGGAGGAGGTTGATTCCTCCCACTCCTGTCCAGACCACCAAAGCAGCAGGATGTGATCTGCCCCACTGAAAAAGGTACTGAGCCACATGGCTAAAATAGATCAGAATAATGGGTTAATATAAGCTATAAGAGCTAATAAGTAGCCTGACCTAATGGGCCAATCAGCTTTATAACTTATAGAGATCTCTGTGTGATTTTCTTTGGGGTTTGCTGGCTGTGGGGTACTGGGTGGGAGGACAGAAATCCGCACAAGCAGGCCCCATCATGTTATGTCTCTCTTAGCTCTTCACCACCAAACCAGAAGGTTACAGTGGTCTTTAAAGTTTAATTAGCATTTTGTTTAGAATACACCCACACTCACAGAATGTATGCCTGTGGGGGTTGGAGGACAACTTGTGGCATTTGGTCCTCTCCTCCCACCCAGCAGATTCTGAGGTTCAAACTCTGGTTATCAGGCTTGGAAGCAAGTGCCTTTTCTTGCTAAGCTGTCTCCCCCACCCTGGATTCGCAATCATCTGAAAAAAGGTGTTGAGCATATGAGATCTTCATCTGACCAATTTTGTTAAACACAATTCCGGCAGGAGCTGCAATTTCGTAGTTAAAATTAGGCACGCGGTTTTCCTGGCCTCCTGCCAGTAGACTCCTCCTTGGGGTTAGGAAAAGAGACAATAGCAAGATAAACCTGAAGCGTGAAGACCCTCCATTGCTTCCCGGAGGACTAAACACCAATGTCTAGCTTGCTTGTGGTGGCATGGAGACGTCAGAAAAAGGCCATCAGAGTTCCAGAAGGAAAGACAGAGCTGTGGGGTAAGAGGAACCAGCACTGCACTGAGTACATTTGCGTGGCTGCTGTCTTTTAGTAGTTAAACCAGCCCCGGCCTTCTGAAGCCTGCTGGTGAGACCAAGCTCCTCAGTCCACGTTCTCAACCTGCCAAAGGGCAAGCTAAGAATTCCACTCCAGACTGTGGTTGCCATGGTTGTAACTTGAAGATAGTCCTCCTGCCCCTCAGTCCACTACAAGAGGCCCTTCGTAAATTTCATTCGTCATGGAATCAGTGTTGGGAGGGGCCAAAAGGCTGTTTCATTGTCCCAGTATTTGCGCTTGACTAAACTGTATCCATGGACTGAAGGCGGTTTTTTTTTGTTTTTTTTTTTTACTTGCTCGCTTGTTTATTTATTTATTTATCTTTCCTGAGATGAACCCGATGTGCCTGCCTAGAGTGGAAGGCAGAAATGGCATGGGAGCTATAAAGTACAAAGAGCCCCTTTTGAAAAGAAAGAGGCGGGGCGGGGCCTGCCGAACAAAGCTTCTCCTTGAAGACTTGGGGTTCTAATTTGGAATATTTTCTCACTCCCGCTTCCAAATTTGTATCATTAAACCACGGACAAGGGGAAGGTAATAATTGTGAGCAAGCGAGTATTTCTTAATGATTTTCTATGTTACATCCAAAGAAAATAAGCCAAATGCTTACTCAAAGCTGGAGCGGGAGGGAGGGAGGGAGCTTGTTGTTTTTTTTTTCCACAATTTCTTTTTCTTCCCTTTTCACCCTATAGTCTTTCTTCGTCCACTGAAAGTGTCTATAAAATTTTTAAAGGAAAGTAGGTTGCTAAAATGTACTTAATTTGCCATGATAGATTGAGTCCATGCTTCAGTGACTGTAATTGAATCTGTGACCTATTTCTTTAGTAAAGCAGAAATAGTCTCTGGGGTTTTTGTCACTACCATCTAGTAATGACATTCAAAGGGACTGTCAAAATGTCTACACTTTTTCCACTGGCTGTTAATGTTATTACTTTACAATTTGTTCCTTTTTAATTAATCTTAATAAATGTGTACAGACTCTACCTGGCCACTGGAAATGCTCGACACTGACTCCACCGTCAGCACAGCAAAGTTAATAGACAGGAAGGGCACAGTAGCCAGCAAAGGTCTTGAGGTATTTTGGTTCCACTTTGAAAAGATACCTTAAGATCTCAGTTTAGAGAATCTACCCTCAGAAAGAACAGGCTGTGGAGCAAAAGGTTGAAGTGCCACCCACCCCCAAGTGCTCTCCCCCCCCCACCTCCATCCATTACTTCTAATGCTGGTGCCACCACTAACTGCTGTAGCTTTGCTGAGGGGCTGTGAACGTGGCAAGCAGACAGCCCGGGGGAGCAATATTTTATTGACAACATGTAAGAGAAAATATGTTCGCCTGCTTTTAAGCAGCGGTGTAGGAGGGTGTTAGAGAACCAGATGGCCCAAGTTAGTCTTCCATTTGCCAAGATGCTTGGGAAGAAATGCCTGCTCTGTAATTCACATGGTGGTAGCCACGTTGCCCATGGGTGCCAGGCTCTAGCTTCCAGGGCTAACTGCTCCTACTGAGTCCAAGAGGACTCAAGGCTCAGGGACAAGGTAGTAGTCATAGGATCATCCCCTACAGGATCCTGGGTAGGAAGAGAGACAGACCTACAGATCTGTGTCATGATGGTGTCAACTGGATAATTTTCAAACATGATCTCATGATACCACATGACTCCAGATCTTAGCCTGAGCACCCTCTGACTTGCTGGGTCTGAAGTCCAGAAGTGGCAGCCATCCTGACTCAACCGTTCTGCTATTCACCCAATCCTGTGTCCCTTTGCTGAGGTAAAGGAAGGAATGAGGGAGGTTCTGGCAAAAAGCCAGGAAGAAGTGAGCTGGGTGACTCACATTAGGGTCAGAGAGTGAAATATCAGGTGTGTTCTTGCTACCTAAGTGCACATAGGGCTTTTCCCCATCTTTCTTTGGTATCCCTTTCACTGGAGCAATGGTCTCCATTTTCCTCACTTTGCCTTTTCCCCATCTCTCAATTCCAAACTCTTGACATTTACCAAAGCTATCTGAAGGTCTTCTTATCCTAAAGGAGTCTTTTCCAACTCCACCTCTGGTCTTACTCCACTGGACCGTCTTGGAGGAACCCTGTATCATCCATGTTGGGATACAGGAATAAAGATGAGGCTCGGGGACTTTGAAGATGGGAATCTCTATTCAGTGGGAAATGTGGGCGGCAGTCAGCTGATTTATATTGGCTTGATAAACGCTCTATTTCTCATCTTCGGCAACCAATGCCAATTTCCACTTTTAGTCTACAATGGAACTCCTTGTCAGAAAGTTCTGGAAACACAATGATTGGAAAATTGTGCTAAGAGTTCATAGTTTTGAGATAAAATGTAGTCTTTTTTCTTGAAATCAAACATTTGTATTGGGGAGAAGAGCATATGCTAGCACCCTCCCAAGTATGACAAAGAGGAGGCATGCATCGGGACCAATGTGAGCACAGAGAAGATCTTCCCCTTCCTCTCTGGAGACACAAGTGTAGGGTTTGTTGGAGGAAGTGTGAAATTCTTGAAAGCCCAGGAAGAACTAGATAGGGAGCATTCAGAATGGAGGATGTATTCAGCATTGGAGGAGGTATGCTTGGGTTATAGAGCTCTAAAGCTTGTAAATAGAAACTTCTAGTCAGCTGCCAAGAGGTAGGGTAGTGCATTGAAGCTGAGGATGACATCACGGGAACCATCATTCAGGCTTAGGAGTCTGAGCTGTATGCTAGAGGTCTTGGAAGACAGTCATAGAGGAGAGATAGTGGCTAGATTTACATTTTAAATAGCTCATTTGGCTCCAGTGGTGAGGAAGGTTTGTGGGAATGAGGTTGGCTGGTGATAAGGGAGGACAAGATGAGCCTTGGGCATTTGCAGATTTCCCAAGGGGACCCAGGGTGGGATTCACTCTCAAGCCAATTAGAACAATGAGCACTTCTCATTATGAGCAAGACTTGAGTGAAGTATTGTTCCCAGTGAGGCACAGCAAGCCTTGCTCTTGGTGAATGAGATGGTAGCCGGGCTAGTGGAATGGAAATAAGTTTATCTTGTAGGAATGACCACACTGTCCTGCTCACTGACCCGTTCCCATGTCTAGCCTGGAAACTTGAACCTAACAGGCCATAATGGCTCCAATAGGCTCCAATCATCAGTCATTATTATACTCTCCCCAGGGACTAGTCAAGCAGACTAGAGCTGTTGTTAATCAGAGATGCCATCTACATTTTTATAATTTCCCATTTGCTCAACCAAATAATACCCATTTTCCCCTACTTTTCTACAGCGCATGCTAGAAGAAAGAAAGATGTCTCATGAGTACTGACTCACCACATGTGATTGTGACCATAACATGGCTATGTTACTGCATCTGAGTCATTCCAGTGCTAAAGGGTAGTTTTCTCCCACAGTCAGTACTTCATAATGAGGTGATAGCTTTATACAGGGAGAAATGTGGAACCTACTGATTTACCTTTATTAATTTTATTTTAAATTGATTTATTACTGGAGAATGTGTGCATGGCCAGTCATGTATGTGGAGGTCAAGGGCAGCTTGGGAGTCTGTTGTATCCTTTCTCCACGTGGGTTCTGGGGAACAAACTCAGCTCCTCAACCTTGGTGGCAAGTGCCTTTATACACAGAACCATCTCTCCAGCCTTAAAGGAGGAGTCTTGAAGAATCTCAACACTCAGTGTAAAACTGTAAAACTGACATTCAATAACAACCCTAAGATTTTTGCGTTGTCCTCCTGGTTTGTCCCAGGAGGCCCATGACTTGTGGGCATCATCCCCAGGAGTTCAGGTTCAGTGTCCACGGTCAAGGGCATTTAGCAAGCGTGACCGGAATTGGGAGCTCGGAACTGGATTCGTGCTCTATGCTCCTCATCACCCTGGAGTATAATGCGTTGACTTGGACTGGTTGGAGGATAAAAGATGCTGTAAGCATGAAAGAGATTGAGGAAACCAACGACAGAAGAATTTGCATTGCTATGGCTACCGTCCCCTTTCTAAACCTCTAGCCCCAAATGCTTGCTTTCCAGAGGAACAGTGGGGATGAAGACACAAAGCCAAAACCTTACTCTATGTTTTACTGGCAGTAAACCATTACCTACAGGCATTCTTCACTATTTGCCCACTGATAAACCTTTCTGTCCCTCGCTTCTCTCACATCCCATCAGAGGAGAGAGCAAGCAATCTAGCATTTGAGAATTGAAGGATCATTTGCTACTAACCGTTAGTGCTGCCTCAGCAATAAAGAGGGGTTTCGTCTTTAGGCTTGTGTGTTTTAGTAAGTATAAATGTGTTGGGAGAGGTACATCAAGGGCCACCTTAAGTATCTCTGTCTTTGTGGGTGAAGTAAGACGGCTCCCTCTCCACAGCTGACCCTGTGATGCTTCCACCCACTGGAACATTTTACGTTTAATCTATTTGATTTTTGAATCTCTTCTTGGAGAGGTTTGAAGGTGATGGTGTTTAAGACACTCCATCGGTCTTCTGACTCTCTGTTCCTAAAGTGCTGGGAACTTGGTCACATCTGTTCAACTGTCCTGCAGGTCATGAGTCACTGGATCTCGAGTCAGGGCCAGAGATACTATACTGCTTTTTGGGCTGATCTCTTGACTATTTCCTATGTAAATAAATTTCCTGGATAGTTGGATTCTGGGTAGCAGAAATACCTGGAGCTGGTAAGATCCACCAGTAATTATTTTGATATATTGAAGGGTCTATCTAGTTTAGTGCTGAGCCCACAGCAGACACCAAACAAGCTTGTTTTATGAGAACTAATGTTCTGGAATGTTCTGAATGACCAAAAGATTGTTTGTAGTATCTGCTATTCAGCTACCTTCTGCGTTGCATGGAATGAAAGTGTGGATACAGCCTTAATTTTGTATGTTGGTTAGTCTGTTTTGACACACTTTTAGATGTAGGCAAATATGTCCCAGACAACCTTGAATAAACAGGGCTGCCACATTCACAGACCATGAGTTAAATAACCAGCTCCATTGGCGACTTCTATGAAGAAAAATATACCTGATAAACTTAAAAATGTCTTTGAAAATATGTAAGTTATATTTCAAATTATTCTTCTCAGCTTTTAAAAGTAAGGTGACAGAGCAAGAGAGACAGTTGTTCATGCACACGCAAGTGCATGCATACCGCAGGTGAGTGCACACACGCACACACACACATACAAATGAAATAGAAATGAAAAGAGTGTCCCAAACTAGCTCCAAGTAGATGACATGTCAGTTTTCATCTTCACTTCAACCACTGTCCTGAGGACTTTGGGGAAATTAAGGGATGAGCACAGAAATGGGAAACAAGACAGAGAATAATTTCTGTGTCCTATTGTAGTAGAACACTGTTTTGGAAACTGACAGCTGGATAACCCAGCACAGAGAGGGCGATGGAGACTTCTGCCTCCTAGGGATGGTACCGCCTTTTCCTTTTCCTGATTTCTAGCTTCATGGAATTAGAAGGGCAGCTGCAGGCTTGGCCGTTCCGAGGCTGTTCTTTGGAAAGCCTGAATACCTGCACTATTATGTTACTGGGCGAAGGCTTAGCCTTTTCTCTTGTGTGGGCTGGGCTGAAAAAAGAAGGTCATGGAAAGCTCCAGTACCCTCCAGAGAGGACTGACTGCCTCACCAGAAGGGAGTCAGCAGCCCATTGGGTTCTACATTGTGGATTTTTTAAGAAGGTTTTTTTCAGGGCCCACCCTCTCTGGAGCATTAAGTTCCCTGCCCCTGGGTTCCAGCCTCCTTCCATCCCACTACTGTGCCTGCTCGGTGCTCCAAATGTCTCTGTGGGTTTTCCTGCAGTATTTATTAGGATGTTTGCTGCTGGCCATGTGTGGTCTTTGGGAGAATACCAAAATGTCTTAATTTCTCATCTGACAGGAAGAACTCAGCTGCAGCTTCAAGCACATAGGGACTTGAGCATGCGCCGACCCAGCTGCCAGGATACAGATGCAGTTTTCTTCATTATCTTTTTGTAACTCTCTGACAACCTGGTCAGGTGCACACCTAACTACAAAAATTAGTAGATCTGCATGGCACTCTCCTCCGGTTTGCGCATGTCTGCATAGTTACCTACTCTAATAGTTAGACTAGCATGTTTTTGCCTTAAGGTATTGAGGGAGTCTCAGAGGTGGCATTCTGCATCCTTTCCACAGTGATCCCATTATGTCTGTGTAATTTGAGCAAACAATGAGGCTCTATTGGATTACATTCCTCCCTTTAAATTAGCCTTAATACAACAGAAAGGGAGGAGACGGGGCTCTTTCCCTTAGAGATCGGGTCATTAATTCTTAAGCTCTATGAAATATTGGGGGAAATCTCGAAAATGAATTTGCAAACAATTAGAAGAGCAGGCACTAAAACAATGGTGTTTCCCAGGGAAACAAGATAAAGTGAGTACCAGACCATCAATTTTTCAGTTTCCTGAAACTGTAAGACTGATGTCCATGTGAGCAAGGTGAGGTTGCCGTTAGATGATAGCAGGACACAATATTAATGGAGTGTTGAATTTTTGACAAGAGTTGCTCTTAGAAAATGCGTTCTATTGATATATATATATATATATATATATATATATATATATATATATATATCAAAGATGATTTAACATTTTCCTGCCACATTTGTATGGATTCTGTCTGTTTGGAGTTTCTTTGTAATGCAGACATTGTAAGTCTTGGTCATAAAACATCATCCTTCTGTAGAACAGGTTGAAATAGAAGTATTTTGAGACTAAACTTCCATTCATTAGAAAACATAAGTCACAGAACTAGCACAAACCCTGAGAGTGTCCCAAGGCTTAATTGAATTTTATCATTCTATCTATCACTTCAAAGAGATGCTAAATACATAAGCTTACACATACTGAGTGCTCCCAAGGTCCACAAAAGATTCCGGTGACATCATCAGTACGGGAACACATCTCCCAGAGATGATCTGGCTTCTTCTAGATCATTTGCAACTGCTTTGAATTGCAAACCATTCGGCCATATTGCCATGCTTGAGCCCAGAACCAGGTTTCTCAACACTTGATCTATGGACAGTTTGGATAGGAAAATTCTTTGCTGTGGTACACGCTGCTTTGTGCACTGTGGGATGTTCAGCATCTCCTCTCACCCTAACTCAGTAGGCCACTAACATGTCTAGAAACAGCCAATGCCACCCTTGGAACACAGGAGTTCATGACACCAAGTAGTGCCCGTCCACAAGACATCTGTGAAACAAGAAGAGGTACAACAAGTGCAGTGACTTACAATTTTTCAGTGGTAAAGGGTTAGGGGACACTGAGAAAAATAAATTATAAGACATCAAGATATTCCTGAATTAAAAGGAAGAAAGAACTGACTAATATCACAAAGAAGCTTCTACGTTTTGGGCATATATTATGTTAGAGCCTGGTAATAAAATTTAAAGATTAAAAAGAAAGGTTTGGGGGAAAAAAGGCAGGGAAAGAGGAAGAATAGAAATTAGGGATGCGGTGCATGGATAACTCACAACTTAACCAAATGAACATTTGAATACCATCAAAAAAGTTCTATTATTTGGGATAAGTCACTCAAAAAAGTCAAAAGGTAGAGCCTGATACAGGAAACTTCCATTTGGTCAGAGCAGTGGGAAATTCTGGACAAAAGCCAGGCACGATTCAAGTCAACGCCATTGCTTACCAACCTTCAGTGGGGTCACAAGGTTTCCTAAATGTCTATAATTTGCAGGAAGCATGTCAATCACTCCAGCGTCATGACAACAACATTTTTACATATGGCCAGAAGCATCCATTTTAGTCTTCATGAGCTTTCCTCTTTGCCAAGCTTTTGCCTTTCTCACTAAGACTGAGCACCCTGTTGTTGGCACCCTGGTGTCCCCGCTTCTTACCCTTCTTCATCTTGGGGCATGCAGCCCACTTCCTAACGCATGCTCCTTTCCTTAAGCTGGACTGTAGTTGCTCTTTGTAAACTGCCACGTGTGTTGAGAGTATGGACTTGTCCGGTGTGTGTTTGATCTGGGCTTTTTGCTTCTGATGTTTCGCTAAACGGAAGCTTTTCATGTGAATACAGTCAATTCCTTAAGCTTCTTCCTTACAGTGAGCAGGTGACTCTCCTTTACAGCATCCTGGGAAAGGTCTTGCTGTCACTCTGGGACTGTGATGTTCTTAAACTTCTAAAAGTCGGGTAGCCATGTCCAACAGTTACAGGAATGCAGACCCTTCTGACCCAGTAATCAGAAGAACTCTGGGGAAAGGATGGAGTTTTCTAAAGGGCTAAAGATGTAGAACAACTATTACACAAACCCCAAAGCAGAGCACCTGACATTGTGTTAAGTGCAGAAAGCAGCCTTGCCAGGCTGACTTGTAATCTGTGACAAAGAAGAGCACAGACACACACAAAGGACCCTTGCTCAGCTGATCTGCCTTCATGGATGGCACATTATATATATGCATGTTTATTGCATGTACGCTCACTTTGTGCATGTAGAGAGTCAGCTCTTGTATCTCTGGGGAACATTGCTTCCAAGGTCTATGAACATATCCTTGGGGGTTTGATTGAGAAATGTCCCCCATAGTCTCGGGCATTTGAATACTTGGTTCCCAGTTAATGACATTGTTTGAGGGGTTTGGGAGGTGTGGCCTTGTTGCAGGAAGTGACTGGAGGACAGTCTTTTGGAGTTTAGAGACTCAAGCTATTTCTACTTCATGCTCCCTGACTCATGCTTGTAGTTTAAGATGTGAGTCCTTAGCTGTTGCTGCAGCCGCCTACTGCCTGCTGCCTCCACTCCACAATCATAGATTCTAATTACCTGGAACTGTAAACTCAAATAAACTCTTTTTAAGTTGCCTTGGTTATGGTGTTTTATCACAGCAATAGAAAAGTAACTAACACAAGACCCAAATTGACGGGTGCAGTCTGTGACACCCTCCCACAGATTTAAGACACCCCTGATACCTCTAGATGACTAAGAATTCTCTACATAGTCCTAAAGTTATGTGGACAACTGCACACTGTGTTGTTTAGAATAATGATGGAGAGGGATGTGTGTGTCGGTGGTGTGCACGTCCATATAGAGCCAATATTTTTGAGTGGTTTTGACCCATAAACAACTGAGTCTCTAGCTATAAGACTGAGGGATAAAGAGGACTGACTTCCTATACAGAACTGACAGCTTGCTGCTTTAAACAGTCCTTCTGTGTGCCTAGAAGGAGAGGAAGCTCTGATGGGACCCAAAGTCTTTCCAGCCTAGCAGACTTCAAAGTTCCCAATACCCACACCCCATTACCTTCCTCACTGACTGGAACTCTCAATCTGATTTCCTATTTCTGAAATTTTATTACCATCCACTCAATTTTCTTCCCTTCCTTCCGGCTTAGACTAGAAAAAGCCCAAATCGGAGACTTCCTTTCTGGACTGAGCTTCTCTTTATCGACAGCCCTCACTGTCTGGTAGCACCAGCAAATCAGTTATGTGGGATTCTGTATGCTGTGATTACCATTGATTAATAAAGAAAACTGCTTTGGACCTATAGCATGGCAGATCTTAGTTAGGCATGGAAAGCTAGTCTGAATGCTGGGAGAAGGAAGAGCAGAGTCAGAGAGAAGCCATGGAGCCTTCACACAGGAGATAGACATGTTGGAACTTTGCTGGTCGGCTACAACCTCGTGGTGATGCACAGATTAATGAAGATGGGTTAAATTAAGATGTAAGAGTTAGCCAATAAGAAGCTGGAGCTAATGGGCCAAGCAGTGATTAAAATAATACAGTTTGTGTGTGATTATTTCAAGGTTAAGTGGCCGGTAACTAACTAGCAGCCTTCCTTGCAGCCAAGCAACTTCCCAGCTACTGCTCTGACTCCTGAGCCCTGCTCACACACGCCTGCAGGACCAGCAGCCTCAGACAGTTTTCCTCTAAGTTTCTTAATCACAACACAGGCAGCTGGACATCAGGACTTCAGTGCTCTGTCAGGTCTCGAAGCCTCCAGGTATTTTATAGTGAGTACAGTAACGATTAGAACTTACTAAACTTGTATTATGATTTTTATGTTGCAAAAAATCTTGCATTTCTTAATTGAGCCTTCATAGCAAACTTATAAAGCAGATGAATATGTATGCCACCATTTAAATATACATTTTTTAACGAAAGTCCAAATTTTTTCTTTAAAAAATAGCATTTAAAAATCTATTTAAAAAAAAATCTATTTTATATGTAGGAGAATTCCATGGCATTCTTTATGGTAAACTTGGACCTCATAGCAATGCCATGGAGAGAGTTCAGACTCTTGTCTGGAGCATCCAAAGCATACATGATTAATAATGCTTGCTTCCCACCCAATGCCTTGAAGATCACAGAACCTGCCCCCCATAGGGAGATGAGATGTTTGTGGAGAAAAAGTAAGAAGGAATGGAAGCGAAGCTCAGGACACAGCCCAAGCTGTGCCAAATACAGAATTCCCAGAATGAGGACCTGAGGCTGTCAGAGTCCTTCTAGGACACAGATCACCCTGGAGCAACCCTAGAAGTTTCTTCATCTTCAGACAAACAGCATTCAGTCTCTACCCAAGGGATATGGAGGCAAAGAAAAGTTGACCCCATCCTTTCAAGTTCTCAGATGAACTAGGAATAACTATGCTGTACAAAGTCTTAAAGTTTCCTTAATTCCACTGAGTTATAATTATTTTGTGGTGGTTGTTACTGTGCAGTCAGTTTTGGATACCCACGGCAGTAACTGCTTCTAGAAGCACTTAGTGTAGCGAATCCCATGGAAGCTCAAGCCCTTTATATAAAGTGGCATAGTATTTACATTTTGCCCTCGCTTACTCTCTCTCCCATATGCTTTGAATCATGCCTGCCTTACCCCGAGTCCCTAACACAATGTAAATGATGTGAAAATAGCTGCCACCCTTCATGGCTCTAAGAACAATGACGAGAAAGAACGTCTTTGAGTGTTTTCAATCTGTGTCTGGTTGACTCCACAGAGAACCCCCTGGGCTGCAGTTGCTTTGCTACAGGAAAACCCAGCAAGAGTCTTAAAACAAGATGAACTGTTTCCTGATTTTGAAACATGGCAAAAGGGCCAAGAATATTCTAGTTTGCATACATTTATCTATCACACATTAACAATATACTGATAAGTAATTATAAATAAATTATATATATATATATATATATTCACCTATTCGGTGGTCTAACATAAATGCATCACCTCAAGGACTTCAGGGTTCAGAAACCCAACATAATTTACTGATATAATGGTTGGTTTTGATTGTCAACTTAGGATTTAGAATTATCATGGAAACACACATCAGGGCATGCCTGTGAGGATGTTTCTTCTAGATTAAGTTTAATGAGATGAGAAGACCTACCTTAAATGTGATTGATGCCATTCCATGGACTGGGATCTTAGCCAGAATAAAAAAGGCAAGAGTAATCTGAATGGCAGCATCTGTCTCTCTCTGCTTCCTGACTGTAGACACAATGTGCCCAATGATCTCCTGCCTCTGGCACTATGCCTTCCTGTTGCAATGGACTGTATCCCTAAACTGTGAGCCAAAATAAATCATTTCTTCTCTAAGCTGCCTTTATCAGGCATTTTGTCCCATCAATAAGAAAGGTAATTAATCCGGTACCTTGGGTCGCCACAGGTTAAAAGCAGATGGAAGCTAGAACAGGACATTGTCCACCCTGGAACTGGAGTTACAGATGGCTGTGAGTTGCCATGTGTGCTGGGAACCGACCTGGGTCCTCTGCCGAGCAACATGTGATCCTAACCGTGGAGCTATCTTTCTAGTCCTTTTCTATAATTTAAAACTTCCCATGAAAAAGTTGCTTACTTACCTAATTGATAAGTGTTAGTGTTTTGTATTATCAGGTAGATCTATGAATCCACTGGCCTCAGACAGTGATGTTCTTGCCACCCAGAACTGTATAAGACAGAATAGCTGCCGCTTTCTCTTTAGCTAACCAGCCCCGCTTCCACCCCCAGCAATACGTGTCTTCTCTGCAAGTTGTGCTTAGAATTCACAAAGAATGTCAGCCAGAACTCAACTGGGTGACTTGCAAGAGTCACATCCCACAGAGCAAAGAGAAGTTTAAGGTCTATGTCTCTGAGTCTCTCTTTGGTCCCATCAAGTTACATGAGTACGCTGCATGTGGGGGTATACGCAGCTCTTTCTCGGAGCTGTCTCTGCTGTCACGTTCCCAGAGAAGACATCTCCTTCTTGCAACTTCCCATCATCTACTTCACGTCTTGGAAATGCCCTCATGTTTGTCACTTGCACCATAAACAAAAGCAAGAAACCAGATCTGTCTGCAGAGCTGACAGATCTGAGGCTAAATGGAAATGTTAATGAGCTTGCGGAGAGCAAAGAGGCGCAGGCAGGGGCTGGAGCTTAGAGACCCTTCATGCCGCACTGTGCTACCTGGCCTGTGGAAGGAGCTCTAGGCACCTCTCGGGCAGAAATGGAAGCACCAATTCTATGCCTTCTACTCCCCTTTGGATCTCCTTTCCATTCTTCAGCATGGCTTTTCTTGGGATGAGGATAGGTGCAGTCTGAAGCAACAGTCCCTGGCAATGATTGCTCACAGAAAATAGCGTTTATCTCTTTCCCTCCTCCAACAGTTTATATGACAGAACTACTTTGATATAGACAGTAAGATGCAATTGCCCACCCCCTGGGGCTGAGCAAGGAGAGAACTCACCATCAAGACGAACAATGAAGCAAAACTAAGACACTTGTCCTTGAAACCCAAAGAAGAATGCATGGCTTGGTGTGCCTGTCACTACGGGACCGAATTATTTAGTCTACATATGTCAGATGCATTGGGGCAACTCGAATCACCATGTTGATCCCTGGGTGGAGAACTTGGCAACAATACCATGAATCAGTTTGAAAGATCTTTGGGAGAAAATGGAGTTGGAGCCAATGTGTTCAAGGATGAATTGCATCCCAGAAATCTGGATGCAAGAGACCTGGCTGCGTTAAGATCTTGTAACTTAGGTAAGGAGAGCAAGATTCTTAGGTAGCCCAGGCATCCTGGGAAGACTTGACAGGTGTGTTGAGAGAAGAGACATTAATTGTCTACTGCTTTTTCGAATGCTTCTGAAAACAAGGAAACAAACAAGCAAATGCATCAAATTGCATGTTGCACCATTGTGCATTTATTGGGTCCCAGCCATAAGCGTGCATTGATTATCCCGTTGCCATGGCAGAGGGAATGGTTTCTGGGTTATGATGGCAGCTGCCATATGTTCAGCTTCAAATCAACTGATTCTATTGTGAGCAGAGGAGAGAACAGAGGAGGCGATCCTAGCGTTCCTGTTAACTTGGAGCTGTCACATGACCCTCTGCTCTCGGCCTGTTACTAGATGTGTGCCACCTCTATGGTTCTTAGGCCTGTCCTTGAGGGACTTTTACACAGCAGCCACAAGCACCTAATCTAAATATCTCTCTCTACACTGAGAATCAGCTTACATAGCTCTTAGAAAACATGTACTCATGAAGGGATGCCTCCTCTGGTTTGGTTAGGAACAGGTGGAGGCTGGAGTCAACTGATAAGTTTTTAAAGTTGCCTTTAAGGCCACAGATCCCTCTATGGCTGTGAATTCTGGTTAAAACAGGATCATGAAAGGTTTGATTGTAGAAGGTAAATATTGAATGTGTTCTAGAGTTTGATAAAGTCCAGATCACTTAAACACCAGACAGGATGGATTGGGCATGTACTTGCCCAAGTTCTTTCTCTTCCCGAAGTATACTGAGCTGGCATTTTTATGACCTGAGTTCATATGATGATACAACATTGCGCTGCTGGTTCAGACTCAGATGCCCACACAGTCAGATCACTAATGAGTGTTTGGAATCGCCAGGAAATTACTTTTTGATATTTTTCCAGTATCTGTGAAGAAGTTGGCTGTTTACTCAAGCAGGGGTACACTGTTTTCTGGAATCCAACAGTATGCTTTATTAAATCTCTGCCACAAGCTAAATGGTGCTTGAAAGATTCTCAGTCCTTCCAAAACCATCCACTGATGAAGTAAGGACTCTAGAGACTGTGTTATAACTCCAATGGCCCTTTGGAATGATCCATGGTTTCTTTCCTGTGGAAACCCAAAGGAATAGCAGAACCAGCAAACTCGATGGAGACAAATCTGCATGGATGTGACATCTTTATCATGGTAAACTGCCTCGAAACTCTGAGTTCCAGTGCTGTGGATTTTCTGCATAGACACAGTGACAGAGCTGTCGTGCTGTATCAGGGCCTCAAACCATTCACGCAGCCACTACACATAAGGTAAGGAGTTGGAACAGACATCCACAGCGCAGTTCTCATGGAGCACTAAAAAAATCAAAAGCACGTGACGTCTCCTTTTGCATGCAGTAAAACTAGAGTAAGATACCACCATGCACCCCCCCATTGGCTCCAACCTGAAAGTCTAGCTATTGCAATAATAGCAAGTACAGTGGGAGTTAGGGGCGTTCATCTCTCCATACACTGCTAGCAGAGATGAGAGCTGGCGACCACACTTTCAGGAAGGAATATTGTTCAAGAAAATAAAGGAGTGCAAATTCCCTGACCTGGCAGACACTCTCTAAGGTATGTAATAGCCACAAATGGAATTTTCCGCCAATATTTGTCAATATTAGAATGAACAAATACATCTGCATGCAAGTGTATAGATTATATATGCGTGTATAAATACCTGTTTATCATCTGTCTTATTCGCAGCTCATTAAGTTATATTTCCCATCAGAATCTATTTGAACTGGCAGAAGGAGTCAGTGATAGCATGCCTACCTGAATATGTGTCCTAAATTTAATCCCTCGTATCAATAATTTTTTAACGTTTCTTTCAAATAATTAGTATCTGTGGGCTGGGGATGAAGCTCAGTGTTAGGCCTAGCATGCACCTGGCCCTGATTCAACTCCTGCTACTCTTTTAAAATATCCAACAGTGGCCCTCGATGGAAACAAACAATAGTTTGTTTATGGGACGACTTTATCCAAAAGTATGGAATGTACTTAAGCAATTTTCAGTGGCCAGCTGGGCGTAAGTTTCCCATTCATGTCTTCTAACCCTTCTTCTCAAACTGTCTATCACACAATTCTTTGGAATAATGTGTTTCGTAGAGACACGGGTAAAAGAAGTTTGGACCAGCTCCATAAGATTTCAGAGGAAGGCAGAAAGGAAGGGGGATACTGTGGCGGTGTCCCTCTCTGCTAGGGGGAGTGGCTTGCAGCAGAAGCTCCTCATCAGAGTGTGTCTCCTCTGATGAGCTCTTGTTATGATAATTATTATCACTCCAGAGATGCTGATAATTATATTTAGACAGTTTTTAAAGCAATATTGTATAATATTTTCCCCCATTTGACAACAGCATCGGAGCTGATGAATACGCAGTCAGATGAAATACCGGGCTGCTGCTGTCCACAAAATGTTCCCATCAACCGTGTAAGTGAGTTTTATAATGTATACATTATATTAGCAGGAAAACACACTCCTTGGGAAAGGACCAATTCTTGGCGTATAATCAGTTCCCATTGAATTTAAATGACTTTTGGTCCTACACCGATGCTGATAAAATGCTTTCAAATGTACAGAATATTAACCAAATGTTTATATTAAACAACTCCTTTCAGGTGGAAATGCGCCCTGCGAAGCGTGGCTCCCTAGAGCAAGTTAGTGAATATTAATGCCTACCAGATCCTAAGAGCTACAAGTCCTCTGATGTGGGAGGCCAAGGGAGAGATAACAGGAAGGTTGGCAGATGCGCCCTGCGTGGGGAAGGCTCAATAGTACCGGACATAACGTTGCTGAGATGGAAATGGAGGTTGAAATGCAATTGGTTGTTAGGAACTCCGAGGCAGATATGGACCTTACAGAGAGGAGTAGCAGGAATCCATCTCTGTTTATATGGATAGGAACACTGTGATCCAGGATGGCCCCAGACCTGCCCAAGACACCATCGGTAAAGAAATTCCAGACACGCCTTAGAATTAACCCCAGCCAATCACCAGTTCACCTGGAGCCCTCAGCAGGGGTGAGTAATGGCTGCTGATCAAAACCAATTTAGAAGCTACTACTAAGCATGATAGTGTTTCAGTTGTGTTGAAGCTCGCTGGCCATTTCCAATTATCACGTTAATCTGCAGGCTTCGGAAAATCACACACGTGTGCAGCGCTCAAGAAATGATCCCATGTTTCACAGCAAATAAAGTTTTCAGCACCCTGGCTAGGGGGGGCAATGCACTTTCTTTGCCTTTCTGGGAACAGCTGGAAGACCAAACTGGGGAAAACAGGTTCTGTGGGCATTGTTGGGATTTGGGTTAACTAGGTCTCCACTGTGGGATTCTGTTCCCCTACACAGAAAACAAAAGCTTTTCCAATATGCAGGCAATGACCGTGATGTTCTGAGAAGCTTGGAAGGCCCAGGTATATAAGCACTTCTTTTGATTAATAATCTCAGTGCTTTGAAATTTAAACCATATTCATTTCTGTTTTGGTTGTAGTCTACTTGAATTTCTAAGAGATGCTTTTTAAATTAGTAAGGCTAATCTCTTTGATCCAGTCAAGTTCTGAATGAATAACGTCAGAGGGATGCAGATGGCATTGTTCCCATTTTACAGATGAAAAAATTTCAGGCCCGAGGCTCCTCTCAAGATTTCATATCTCCCTTGTGGTTTTACCCAGAAGGCATTCCTCTACATTGTACTGATATGTTAACTCGTTTCAATTTCAGACAACACTTTCTCTTTTTATAATATACAGAGAACCTTCTATAGTAGAATCCGATATCTATGAGGTCTCATACTCTTCCAGGTTCAGGAAACGTAGGCACTGTCACGGGCAGCTGTGTTTGGCAGATGAATTGGTAGCAGGGGACTAGTGGTATAAATGACACACTCGGAATCAGAAGATCTAATGCTTGAGCCAGGAGTAGAAGCCACTCAAGTATCTAACCTATGGTGGCCAAGCCCTTCTGGGATTTTTGCCATCTCCCTCCCATGACTTTCTTCTCAGTTTAAAGGCAGACCCGGGGTTCATTTTAACAAAGGCTGATGGAGTAGTGAGAGGATTGAGACAGATTCCTGTGTTCAGTAGTGATGAGATACAACTCAACCAAGTAAAGGAAATCCAAACTTCAGAAGGCAGACCAGTGATTTCCAACTCATGTTCTGTAAAACACTTCACTAAAGAGGGAACACACATGTATCCCTGCACATGCATACATACATAGAAATGTATGTAGATACATTTTTGGGTTTGACATACATCTGTGACTCCAGCACCCAGGAGGCTGACGTAGGAAGACCATGCGTTTGAGACTATCCTGGACCACACAGTGGTCCAGGAATTTGAGGCATGTTATACATTATAGAGATACAAGATAAAATTAAATGATCTGAGACATCCCACCATGGAGAAAACTGTTCTTTCCAGCCCTGTGTTTTGCAGACTCTTTCGGTCCTAAGACCTTTTTCAAAGCTTCCAATGGGGCCAGTGTGGTGGTGCATACCTTTGATCCCAACACTCAGAAGGCAGAGGCAGGCAGATGTCTGAGTTCAAGGTCAGCCTGATTCACACGGTGAGGTTTAGATCAGCCAACACTGCATAATGAGACCCTGAGTTGCTTGGTGTTGTTTTTAAGATTTTAAGTGGATCTGGCCATTTCATAATAGTTGTAAATTCTACCCACCCTTGTAAACAGTCTTATATGACATGTTTTGCATCCTAGTCATCTTTTTACCCTTGACTCTTAATCCAGAGTCTGGCAGGTGGTTCCCTGCCTCTGTTTATTAGATTAACATGCAGTGTGCTTGGTTCTCCGAGGGACCACAGGATCATGAAGCCAGGCTGTGCTCTCTGTGCTCTAGGATGGCTTTCTTAAATGTTAATGACTTGCAAGCCCCCTGGGATGTTGTTAAAATGAATTTCCCAGAGAGTGGAACAGAACAGGTCCTGATGTCCTAGTAGAACCAACATTCCTGGCCCCAAGGTCACACTTTAAAAGCCGTAGAGAGCTAGAAGCTGCCATGAGATCAAGGGAGAATACCATAAAGTCATGGGACACTTGTACAGATCAAGAGCACAGTGCCACGGGGAGGCTAAGGGGGCCAGAATTGATTCTTTCTAAGCAGTCAGAGGCAGTGGAGGAACGTCTTACGGATGTCATCCGAAGGAGCTCTTTTGAGGTGAGCTTTGAAGAGAAAGGAGCAGTTTGACAGATACGGGAAGAAAAGACCCATGGGCTGTGCAAAAGGCTAAGCGAGGCATGGTGTGCTGCGTGTTCAGCGAGCACTGAGGCAGGAGCATGTGGGAGAGGGAAGAGAGACAGCAGGAGCCCCGTGTAGAAAGGATACGAGATTGAATGGCAAAAGGCACTGAATTTTAAAAGACTCGCCATTTAATGATGATTATCCAGAAATAATCACCTGAGAAAAGAGAGATGTGGCTAGATGGGAGATGGGTGGGCGGAGCTCTTCTTGATGCTGTCCTTTTATTAAGCCACGTGGTCAACATGTACACCCTCTGCCCCTGGACGAAACCTTGTTTCAAGACATTAATGGGTACCAAATGGCTTTTGCAAACCTCATAACTGATAAGGCATCATCAACCCCTTTCACGGTGTAGAGATGATGGTGTTTTTAAAAAGCACTTAACATTTCAAGGGTTCTTTTATAGACATCCGCACAAATCTATGAGCCTACAAACTTTATTTCGCTGTTGAAGACAGACTACTATTGCTCAGAGGCTTGTATTCCTCCATTCTGTTTTGCATTTCGGCCCAGCTGTTCTGGGATCTTTTATTTTAGAGACTGGAAAATTGGAGCTATTAATAGAGTCAGGCAGCTAATTTAAATCTGTTAATGTGCTGACACTTAGTTGCATACTTCAGCGCAGATGCCCGTGTGTATCATGTGTATTTATTTTTGTGCAAATGTGTACATGTGTATATATAATTACTAGCAGATATAGTCAACACTTAATGTTTCTCGGGGCCGCCCAGGACTCAGCCTCCATTTCGTAAATAAGACACTCTTTGACATGGAAAAAAAAAATCACTTAGGAGATGTCTTAGGCTATAGATTCAGAGTCAAAATAATTACAAAGTGAGAGGATTAGAGGTAAGAAAGACCAGTAAACTCCACAAGATTTCAAACGAACAGTTTCTCATATACCTTATGAAACAGCCAAGTGTGCACTGTTGCCAGTACAGGTCTGTGACCTCTTTCCTCTTGCTTCTGTTGCTCCTGTTTGGATTAGATAAGAGTTCGGGTTCTGGAATTGCCCCTGACTTCAGGTTCTGGATCTGCCAATTTGCTAGTTGTTTAACAGAGAGCAAGTCACTCGCTGAGCTGAGATTGTGTCTTCATCTGTCCCTAGAGACAGCAGCTGAGCTCTCAGCGAGAGCTTTTACAATGATTGCATGAGGTGGTACAAGTCAACACTGATCATCACATGCAAGTCTAATCTACAGGGGCAGAAACAGCTGAAGTGAAGGGCTTCAGGGTGTGGCTTAGAGCGAAGAATAAAGACTCTTTCTAAGGTGCTATGGATTGAATATAGAATATTCTCCAATTGAGATAGCACTGGATTTGGAGACTGAAGAAATTTTAGACATGGGGCTGGAAGAAACTAGTCATTAGATTTGGCTCCTTGAAAGTGTCCCACGCCCGTGTTCTCTCTCTCTCTCTGTCTGTCTCTGTCTGTCTCTGTCTCTCTCTCTGTCTTTCTCTCTCTCTCTCTCTCTCTCTCTCTCTCTCTCTCTCTCTCTCTCTCTCTCCATGAAGTAAACAGCTCTCTCCTATACATGTCCTTACCACCATGATTTGCCCAGGCTCATAGAACCAAGCAACCCTGGGTTAAACCATGAACCCAAATAAATCCTTTCTCTTTCAAGTTGATTCTATCAAGTATTTTGTCATACAATTAGAGATTCTATTGCTGTGAAGAGACACATGACCATGGCAACTCTTATAAAGGAAAATATTTAATTGAGGTGGCTTACATTTTCATCATGGTGCGACATGGCGGTATGCAGGCAGACATGGTGCAGGAGAATAGTCTTAGAGTCCTATATCTTGACTCACAGGCAACAGGAAGTGGTCCGAGGGTCACACTGAGTGAATCTTGAGCAAAAGAGAGCTCAAAGCCCACCCTCACAGTGAAACACTTCCTCCAACAAGGCCACAGCTGCTCCAATAAATCTATACCTCCTAATAATGCCACTCTCTGTGAGTTTATGGGGGCCAATTACATTTTAACTATCACAAGGTGATAAAAGTAACTGATACTCATGTAATAAGTTATCTTAAGTGTTGTGTGATGATTTTGTCTGTGTGTGGATCTTTCCCATCTAGTCAACGGGAGCCACTATTATAGTTTCTTTATCACCATCCAAACCCATGACCTTCTCTGTATGGCTCCCAGTTTTTCCAACCAGAAGAGGCATCTTCTGTTTTGAAGTTATTCTTACTCTGTGTGTATAGTCTCCCGGATGGGAAGCTCTGGCACTTTGGACATGCTTCTCATCTCCATTAGCTAATTGACCCCTCAGTAGGTCATTTCTCAGTAGTCTGGAGGCCACACAATGTCTAGTGATAGCCACAGCTTTCTCCATCCTTCCACTACATCCTGAGGAAAGTGTTGCCTCAATACAGCCCTTCTTGTGGGACTTGTAACATAGCCTTGAAGCCCACTCCCCCCACCTCAGTCACACAGAGTCCTCTCCGAGATTCCCATAAGCAACTTCCCCTGGCTTTAGCTGTGGCTTCCATGTATGTTCATTTTGTTGCCTTTTGGTTTTAGAATTCTAGGCTCCATTTTATGACCTGCACATGTATTTGTTTTAGACGTGTAGTGTGAGGCTGACTTCACTGAAAGCATGGGGCACAGGGATGCAGGGAGGTGAGGCTCATGGCACACACCTTACGCCAAGAGCTAGAACTTGGTCTCTCACATCCTCAGAGACCCTCCTTCCTTGTTTATTTGTCCTGGCTCTTCCTCTGGTGTAATCAAGCTCTTCTCCATCCCCCTGTCTCTTCTCTGCTCCTTCTTGTCCTTCTCACCTTGTCTCAGAGAAGTTCAGGGCTTATTCTATTTTTACTTAAGTCTTAGCTCATGTCCCTAAACTTAGAATCTCATCTTGAACCCAAGATCTCATTGACATTATTTCCTTACATCAATCAGTTTCCTCTCCAAAATAATGCTGGGGAAGGCATTCCTTGTTCCAGGATCTTCAAACAAAATCAAAGAGGGTGCAAAGAATGAAATAAGGAGGGTTAGCGACTCCTTAAGAATAGGTCCCTGGTGAAAATCAAGACTGAGGAACCTACGTCTAAACCATCAACCTTGCTGGCTCCAGGATTGACACCACGCAGGAAGCCATACCTTGAGAAGACGTGGGAAAGAAGCTGGGTTAATATGACAGCTTTGGATTTAAAAGAGTCAGACCCTGAAGAGTTGTTTTTAACCTTCATTTAGAAACATTGCCCCACAAAGATGTTTTTAAATTGCTGACTCTTCTTTCTTTGTCCAGTAAATAAAAGAAGAAGGATGTACTTAATGGGAGGACCTCTAGAGCAGGTGGGAGGGGGATGTACTTACTAACATCAGAAAGGTCATAGAGGGGGGAGTTAATTCTGTGAGTGTGTGGCCATCGGGGAATGCCAACTGAAGAAGCCTCTGCCCTGCTCTGAAGTTGGGAAGACGTCTTGGAAAAGTATCCATTTCTGTTAGAGTTTATGGAATTTTTTCTTTTCTATTCTTTTCTCTTTTGCCCCATAGTAAGATCTAGTTTTGTATCTGACCTAGCTAGCTTATTCCAGCTTCGTCTCCAGATCTCTATGTACCTGTGCTTTGAATTCTCTTTGAAGCAGTTTGAATGCATCCTGCCAGTCCCCTCATTAAACGGATCAAATAGGCCTTTGGCAAGGGCTCACTGTATATTTGTATCAGATTCAAGTTTTTAAGTTTTGAAAATTCTCCTTTGACACCTGGTGATAGCAACATGTGTCCAAGGCTGAGAGTCGCTACTGCTGAGGGACACGGAGGTCCTGGGGCTTTCATAGGGAAGCCACAGCTCTCTCCATCCCGAGCAAAATAACAGCCATTTCCTGAGGGCCTTTTATGAGGCCACCTCATCATAACAAGAATGAATGCTTTCTGAGTATTTAACATTGCCAAGCATGATCCTAAAAGGTTTATGAGCATCATCAACCCCTTAATCACTACACCGTTTTAGAAGGCAGCCATTCATCTTCATCTTGGTTTTACAGGTGTGAGAAATAAGACAAAACCTTTAAACAACTCAAACCCCCACCTAGGGTATTGCCTGTCACCTTTAAGCCAAAGGCACGCCACTTTTAAGAGAGATCCATCTTGAGGGTTAGTCGCTGGATTCCTGGTCCAAACCTTCATATTTGAAAGTTTTGTTGTTGTTGTTGTTGCTGTTCAAATCAAGGCAAGCCAAAATTTCATACTCTTGCAATTGCTTTTGGAGAAAATTTGCAACTTATTTTTCACGAGTCTCCATGATTGGAATTCACCTTCATGCATGCAGGTGGCTAGCATCTCCCCATGAGAGTGCAGTAAACAAATGAGAGCAGGCAGGCAGTAGAGACTGCGATTGGTACCCAAGAGAAGATGCTCATCATTGTGTAGGAATCTGAAGCCCTTGCCCTGTGCTTCTTCGGGTTTCCAAAGTTCAAAAAATGAAAAACATAAAAATAAAAGGGAGAGAAAAGTCGGTGTTCCCTTCTCATTTAATCTCATACCCCAAATCGCCATTTGAGCCGGTCCATCAGGAATCGTTTGGTGAGAAATCATGTGTACACAGAGTGCTTTTTATACCACAAGCAAAGGTCTGAATTGTAAGTAACATTGGCAAGAACAAGCTGTAAGTTAGGATGCAAATCCAAACCGAGTGTGCGAGGTTCTGGCTTCCAGCCTGGTAATTGAATTTCCAGTTTATTATTCTTAATGTTTTTTAATGTGAGTTTCCAATTCAAGGAGAATGGAAAGCTACTCCTCTAGTTCTTTCCCCTCAAGCACTTCCAGGAATAATTCCTCTCCAGACCCAAGAAACGGTTTGGGGGTCAGGAAGATACTTTAACTTTTTTAAATTCTGAAAATGTCTCTTCTAGGAATGTATCACGCCATGGGCACATGGAAGGACACAGGGTGGCAGACCAGAGGTTCGGAGTCCAACGCTGGTGTTGGAGCTTTTAGAAAGGTGTGGGAAGTTAAGCACAGGGAGCTGAGTTATGAATCGGCTGGGTGGTCCAAGTGATACCACCTTCTTGTTCAGAGGTGCAGATGACCACCGCAGTTCAGATCAAATCAGCTGTCCTAACTCACTTGGTTCACACCCGCAGTGGTCTGTGCCTTTTGGCTGGCTCAGCAAAACAATGTCAGAAGCTTCCGCTTTCATTACTTTTTCTGTAAACTAATCCTGAAGCAAGGCAGAATCAGTTTGAAATAGTCTTTTTAATTTTTTTAATATTTATTCTTTTGTGTGTGTGTGTGTCATTGTGTGTATACATGTGAAGGACATAGGACAGCTTGCAGGACTCAGTTTTCTTTCCTTCTACCTTGTTGTTTTTGAGAATCAATCTTAGGTCACTGTGCTTGGCAGCAAGCATCTTTACCACATGAACCATCTGTAAGAGGTTTAAGGATGCCAGTGATTTTTATTATGCTACTAATAATGATACCAATACCGGTCAGCAATAACCATGGATATAAATATGAGAGTCAGCCACGTTGGAAGCTGTCCTTCGCTAATTCTACTAAGATCAGGCCATGCCTTACTCCAAATTACCATGTTGCGTGAAGCAGCAGTCTTGCAGAAGATACTGTGTTCCATGAGATGCCATCTTCCAAACAGCTTTGACTCCATTTAAAGGAGGCAGATGGTAGGGTCTGAGCAGACCTGCAAACTACACCCCCTGATGGGCTCGTCCAGCACAGAGTGATAAATGGCTCGTGCCTGGGAGCAAGGGGAGCCATCCTGCGCATTTATAAGGGTGAGCTGAGACTGTAGATTCTCACGGGTGTATCAAAATCATAACTGGAAAACTAGGTAGGCCCAAGAACTTATCAGACACACAAGATTGATAAGAGTGGAAAGACAGATAGGCAGGTAGCCAAGTAAGCCATCTCAATGGTGAAAGACCAAGCTGAGTCAAAGCCCCAGAGTCCCCTGCATGTCTGTGCCTGAAACACACATGCTCTGTGTCATATCGGTTGGTGCAAGGCCCTGCTATCCCATAAATGATGGACATCCGCTGCTTTTTGACCCTTCTGCACCTGGATCTGAACACTGTTTCCTATTCTTGGACTTTTACCCACCAGATGGACCCCACAACTTGGCTCTGACACCCTCATTCCAGTGGTTCCAGCAACAACTCACTCCTGGCTCCGGTCAGTCTGTTATCCTATCAACACCTGCTCTCCACCGGCTTCTGCAACCTTTTGAACTATCCTATGACCGTTATAACTTACATTTACTCTGTAAAGCACATATATACATATAGATATATTTACTGTGTGCTTTGTGAAATGAGAAAAGTAGTAATCAAAATGGGGGCGGTGCTGGAGAGATGGCTCAGTGGCTAAGAGCATTTGTTGCTCTTGCAGAAGACTTGGGTTCAGTTCCCAGCACCCACATGGAGGCTCACAACCATTTACAACTTTATTTCAAGTGATCTGAGGCCCTCTTCTGAATTCCATACATGCATGCAGAGAAAATACTCATGCATAAAATAAAAATAAGCATTTTTTATAAAAAATCGGGATAAAAGTACCTGCATTGACCTTGAACATCAGAATAGTTTTGATTTTATGACCAACTGTTCTCACTGAAGCTGCTGAATCTTCTGAATTTATTGTTATTGAATAATTTCTACCTTTGTAGAAAGACGACGTGTCCTTCTATGTTTCTGGCACAACATGCTCACAATAAATTTTTAGTAATCATTTAATAGTTCACTATTTTTTTTAACTACCTTCCAATGGGTGATTTTTTTTTTTTGTAATTAAAGAACTAGTGCAATGAACATTTCTATTCATTTCTATATTGGTGCCAAAATATGATTTTCAAAGACATTTGTGCCGAGGGTTGGCAGTGTGACTTGGTGATAGAGCTCCTGACTACTCTGTATGAGGCTCAGGATTTAGTCTTTAGCATTGAAAAATAAAAGTGACTTCTGTAGGTGTTCTCTGTAAAAATGCTGACTCACCCACCTTCCCACAGGAGACGCCCACATAGCAATCTTTATTGGATCCATTCATTTTCATATCTGTTCATTTGATAATTTCTGACTCCAGGGTCCTCAGCTGACAGAGTGTGACTACTGCCCCTGTCTGAATCAGCTAGAATTCGGTTGTTCAAAATTTCAAATATGGAATCCTTTCTTTGAGCACATTTTATGTTAAGGCTGCAAAGACAAATAGAAGGTTAATGCCTTCTGTTTTCATCCCTGACAGATGAAGACAACAAAAACAACCGGGGCTTTGTCACTCAGGGCTCTGGTATAAGAGCTTTAATCAAGTTTGGAACCTACTAAAATACCACTTACTTAGTTTGGGTTTAAGCCATGACCTTCTATTGTTCAAAGACATTTTCCTTTTGTAATAACTCCATGGAAAGAAAAAGGACTTGAAAGTTGTATTTATTAAAGAGCCCAAAGGCATTTGAACCTCAATTTACATTTTTCTTTTTTTATAGAAAAAAAGCAAAGTGTAAATGAATGTCAAACATGTGGCTTACATTTTTCCAACGATGCATGCAGGCTTTAAAAACTAATGAAAATACTTTAGAAGAAACATGTTCCAAAACATGTTAAGTGCATGTGATGTGGGCTATTTGGAGTAGATCAACATTGCTGTTGGGGGTTTGTGGCATCCTGAAGAGAAAACAAAGAGACTTTTCCTCTTCTGTGAGATTAAGCATTCAAGTGACCCAAGCCTGGGTCTGAACCCAGGACCCACTCCTGTGTAGACTCAAAACTGGAGGAGGGATGAACGCTTCAAAATTAAGGAATCTTATAGGGTACCACCTTCTCATTCCACGGATACTTCTGTTGTGTGACATTTTCTGGGGAGACTCAAAACATGTCTACTTACCCGAGATAGGGAACCCACGACACACCAAAGTACGGATACCACCAAAGTCTAATTAACCAATGGGTTTTTGGGGGGTTACTTACAGGAATATTGGTGAGGGGTTACTCACAGAAATGACCCAAAGACAGCTGTATTATTGAGCAACAGCTCATAAAAGCTGGGAACCTGGAGCACACCGCACACCTTGCAAGCAGCTCAACAGGTCAGAGAATGTCCTTTCCAAGTGACTCAGTCTAGACCACTGCCAGCCACCGTGGCTGGTTTCTACTTCTCCCAGGCCTTGTCTCAGATTCCCCTCTGCCGCTTAGTTTTTCTGAAGGTGACACAGTGGTCTTTACTGTATGTTCTTGGGACCGAGGGACATAGTGAATCTGATCCATTTCAGGGCCTTCCTGAGCTATTTTGAGCTGTTAAATCTTCTGACTTAAGGTTCCCTGCTGGGTGGAATGTTTCGACCTTTCAATGTCTAATTAAATTGCTACACCACATGTTGGGGTCAAGGGACAATTTCCAAGAGTCAGTTCTTTTCTTCCAGTTTGTCACATGTGTCCCAGGAACCAAACTCGAGTCATCACACATTTACAAGTGCCTTTACCTACTGAGATATGTCATTGGCCTATTGTTTCTTTCTAACAACGCTAATGTCTTCAACAACCACATCTCCCTTATATACAACTTTAAATGAGTTTGGTTTTGGCCTTTCTCAATTTTTTCCCTGTGTTGCTTTAAATTCTCACTACAATCATGGCTCAAAGCAGCCAACAATGAAAAAAAAATGCCTCACACACATGGCCATGGACAGATCTCATCTGGAAAATTCTTCATTTGAGTTCTCTCTTCCCAGGTGACTTTATGTTTGTATCAAATTGACAGCAGGAGCTCTAACTATGACATACGCAATAGCTATAACATAATAATACATCACCTATTGTAATGCTACTACTAATCTTTAGGTTAGTTTTTATAGTATATTGTGATCATGTTCCTTCCCTTTCCCCCATTCCTCTCAGACTCCCCTCAACCCTTCGTACTCACTCCAAATCAATCAGTATGTTCTCTCTCTTTCCCCACTCTGATTCTCTCTCTCTCTCTCTTCTAAATCTGGCCCACTGTAGGCAGTGCCATTTCTGAGCAGGTGGGCATGGTTTGTAGATAAGAAAGTTAGCTGACCAAGCCAAAGGAAGCAAGCCAGCGAGCATCGTTCATCTGTGGCCTCAGCTTCCAGCGCCTGCCTTGAATTTCTGCCCTGACTACCCTTCAGAATAGAGAGTAAGCTATAAGCTAAATAAACCCTTTCTTTACCTCCTCAAAATAAAGCAAAACATGCAACAGTCTGAATGCTACGCTGTCTTGAAATTTCTCCACCAAACTGATTATCCCATCACTTCTTATGCTGTGTTTTGTTTTATGAGCTAGGATCTCATTCTGTACCCCAGACAGAACTGTAAGTCATTGTGTAACACAGGCTGGACACCAATTCACAACAATCTTCCTGCCTCAGTTTCCCAAGGGCCGAGATTGCAGGTGTGAGCTCATCAATCCCTTTAAGGTTAGCCTCATGAAAAGTCTCCTTACATGATAAAAAATGGAGTTACATCTGCCGGAAGTGGGCACACGTGGGCTCTGGTCCATCTCCTGACAGCCCTCATTTACACCCAGCATTTTATAAGCCTGACCTTTTCTGTCCACATTTCTGTCGGCCTCCTCATCTTCTTGGTTCCCAGCAGATGCTCCCGTTAAGCTCTGCAGACAGCATCCTAGGTTTTCTCTAATCTCCTTCTTCATACCTCTTCAGGTCCCACCAGCAACCAGTCCCAAAAGGTCAAAGTTCAGATTGTGAGACAGTCACAGCAACCAGCTTGATACAAATAATCCGTGTAGGTTGTTACCATCAAATCAAAGAAAAAATTATTTGCTATTTATTTATTTATTATTTAATTTATTTGAAATAGTATGTCATATATCATATTATTTAATTATTTAATGTATGAATATATTTAAATATAATATAAAATATAGTTAATAATAATTTAATATATTATATTATTTATTTACTTTCATTCATACTTTCAGAGACTTTGGTCCACGGTCCTTTGGGCCCTGTGCTTGACAGGCATCATGATGGAAGAAGCACGCAGTATGTGAACGACACTGAAGCAGTAAACAAGTAAGGGAGAGGGAAAAGGTATCAGCTTCAAAGTCATCCCATCTAACTTATTTTCCCCAATTATATGGCTCCCTCAGAGTTTTCAGAACCTCCCAAAGCAGAACCACCTGCTTAGAACCCGGTATTCAACACGGGAGTTCGAGGAGTGGCATTTAATAGTCTAAGGCCATGAAACCAAGCTCCAGTGTTTGGCCTTTATTGGGAGGAGCCATCAAGGGTTTTGAAGAGAATGGTTCTATTTTAGAAAGACTGTCTTTAGGCTGTAGGGAGAAACTAGATCTTTAAAAGGCAATGCTGGAGACCAGGGTGTCTTGCAGAATTCCATTAGAAATTATGAAACGTCAGTCTATAGGATTTTTTTAATTGGGTGGATGGTTGAATAGAGTTAAAAGATCAAGAGTAATGGAAGAAGGGGCTGGAAAGATGGGTCAGCAGTTAAAAGCACTGGCCATTCTCCCAGAAGTCCCAGGTTCAATTCCCAGCAACCACATAGCAGCTCATAACAACCTATGATTCCAGTTACAAGGGGTCCAACACCCTCTTCTGGCCTCCGTGGGCACAGTATACACTTTTTTTTTTTAAAGGACTAGCAGAAGAGACAAGGTGTCCTCTGAATCGCTGACATGAGCCTAAAAGCTCAACTCCAGGCATTGACATGAAGTCATCGATGAGATACAGTGTGGCCCATTGAAAAGACACCAATTTAGATTTGCTACTTTAAAAAAAAATGAGAATAGAGGACTGTTGAAATGAAACCTTAATGACTCATCCACAGTATGTTAAAGAAATTGCATAATCTTTTAAGATCAAATGTTAAAGACTCCCAGCAGACTTTATAGGATAAAAAAAGAAACTCTCACAAAACTATATTAGACAATATCACACCCTGGGGAAGATCAGAGGAAATGGAAGCTCATTCCTGCTGCTGGCTGAAATGTACATTGGTTCAACTACAGACTTGATTTTTCTGCAAAAATGATAAAGAAACTCTGGTCTGCACACATACAGTCATTTATTAAATAACAGCAACATGAAAAACCAGATATAATTTGAATATATATTATATTTGGAATATATCAACAAATTGTGAAACTCTCATGATAGAATCCTGCTGCTTGAATGAATAAACTAGATCCAATTTTATTTTTAAAATAGATAAGTCTTGTAAACCACAATTTTAAGTATAAAGTTAAGTTTGTGAAAATTTACTGGTGATATTAAAGCAACACATCATAGTCAGAGCAATCTTGAACAAAAATGACAGAAACCTCTAATGTGTGACTTCATTACACTACAAAATCACAGTAAGAAAAACAGAACTCAGTGGGACAGAAGACCCAGGCTGGCCTAAGCGACTAGAGCCATCTTGTTTTTAGGGAACATGCTAAGAGTGCACACTGTAGGAAAGAGTCAGTTTGACAAATGGTGCTGGATATTTACATGTAGGAAAGTGAATCCGGCTCCCTGTGTCTCATCCTGCACAAAGATCTAGTCAAAACAGAACAAAGGCCTTAATGTGAGATCTGAAACTTAGTGTCAGAGTTGATGGAATAAAACATGTCTAGATGAGAGCAGAGAGGGGGCACTCGGAAGGGGACTCTAGTAGTACATGAAATAATAGCAAGAGCTGACAAACAGAATCACAGGGATTCAAAAAGCTTCTGTCGGAAAAAAAAAAAAAACAGTTGTGCAAAGACAGAGTCTACCCAATAGAACATCTCTGCCAGCTGCACACTGACAGGAGATTTTCTAGAATACATAAGGACACTCAACAAATTAAATGCCGCAAATGAACAATACAGTCAAATAAGCAAATGAAACGGATGGATGGTTGGTAAAAGATATATAAACAGCCAATAAATGCGTGGAAAAATGATCAACACTTTGAGACATCATAGAAATACAAACCAAACCAACATCAAGACTCTAACTCACTATAGTTGTATGGCTAGCATTAAGAAAAACAGGAAAATGATTATATTTTAATTAAATAAGAGTATAAAATAATAATAACAACAATAAAAGGAAAATAGAAATAAAATGTTATTGAAGCTGGTGAGCTCGGGAGAGAAGGAACCCTATGTACTGCTGCTGAGAATGTAAATTAATCCAGTCACCATGGCAACCAATATGGCGGTTCCTTAGAAAACTAAAAAACATAACTACTGTATAATCTAGCCATAAAATTTCCAGGAATATATTTGAAGGAACCTAAGTACCACAGTATAGAGATACCTGATAGACTATGTTTATGAAAGAAATACCAATTGTTAAGTTATAGACGAATTTAGGGATCCATCCACCAATGAAGGGATAAAGAAAATGTGACATATATTTAATGGCGCTTATTTATTCAGCCACAGAGAATGAAATTATGTCATTTGAAGAAAATTGGAACTGGAAGTTATTATATTAAGCAAAGTAATTGAGAATCAAAAAGAAAAATAACATGTATTTTCTCTTATGTCTGAAACATGGGTTACAGGTGTATACATGTTATATGCCAATGTTCATGTGGGTACGTGCACATGTGCAGGCAGGTGTGTGTATGTATGTGACTGCGGAGGTCAGAGGTCAATGTCCCCGTATCTTCCTCAATCACTCTCCCCTTTATTTGTTGAGACGGGGATCTCAGATTCCCCCGGAGCACACTGATTTGGCTAGACTGGCTAGCTAACAAGCTTCAAGAGTACTTTCATTTCTACCTCCACAGCCCTAGGGTTGCAGGATGTTCTGCCACATCTGGCTTCTGTACGTATGCTGGAGATTAAACTCAGGTCCTCACTCTGGTGCAGCAAGCCCGTTACCCACTGAGAAATCTGCTCAGCCCCTCATATTAACAGTTCTTACATTTCATTTATACTTCTCAACTTAAACATGTTTTATAATGAAAAGGTCAGTAAGGAGACAGAGAATACTCCTCTTTCTATTATTATGTTAATCAACTACAGGATGCATTATTTTCAGTAACTAGCAAGATGGATAAAACAAGCCCCTCTCCCTAAGCGTTCCCTATGTGTTCAGGCAATATAACACAGAAGTGTAGGACCTTGGTGTGGGACAGATTGAACTGAAACACAGACATAGGGAAATGTGGCTTGACTCTAAAGGCAGATCTTGACTCAGGCAGGCTCTGACTTTGAGAATCTGCATTTCCTTCTGGCTAAGAGGAAAAATTGGCAGAACTCTGTTTGAAACATTGTAAACCTGCAGAAGGGGAAGAGATGGTGCCAGGGGACATAGTCTCGGTGCTGATTTTACTATGGCCGGAGCACTCCTAGTGAGTTTTGTCACATAATATGGAGAACATCCTCTTCAACACCTCCCAGTGTGTGTCCCTTTCTGTTAGAGGCTCCGTGGAAGAGGAGAGCAGGTTGTCATCAGACACTGCCTGTCCTTGTCCTACTCCGTCAGCTCTCTCAGAAGCACGCCCACTTTGTGGTCACAAATGCATCTGTCCTAGCGGCTCAGAGGGAAGCCAGGATAAGGGCCAAGCAACCCGAAGCAACCCAGAGCATCCCTGGCCCCAAAACGGATGTCTGAGTTCTCGTATGCTCAGATTATCCATTATGCTCCTCTAAGCCTGCCTAAGAATTCTCACAACCCACTGCAGGTATTAACAGAGTGATAGATAGCTGACCAAGGCACCCAGTGACATTCCCCCACCTTTGTGTCAAGACGGAGAGAAACTCTGGTTGTGTGAAGTCATGTCCTCATAGTGGCAAAAGGGTTTGAGGTCTTGGGCAAACTAATTTTTCACTTGAGCGGGCTTTCTTGCCACGTGTTTCACATTGGTTGCTTTTCTTCAAAAGCATTTGAGGTAATCTTACAAGAACAAGAGTCTCCATTTCCACTGCAGCCATTCTTGCTAATCACTGTCTTAATAAGCCCCGACTCCTACCACTAACAGCTCTGCAAGCACCAATTATGGTTACGTATATGTCACATCAAAAACCAAACCGCAGATACAAAGCACCTCAGATGAAGGAGATATTAGTAGACAGCAATGTCGAACATTTTTCTAGACCTGCCCCTGGGCCCATCCTACATTTTCCTCAATCTATCCTTAGATTCGCTCTGTCCCACTCCAAGGCCCCGCACTTCTATGTAACATTGCCTGAACAGATATGAAAATCTAGAGATAAGGACATATTGTATTCATCTTACTAGCTACTCTTGACTGAGGCACATCCTACTGTTGATTGACATGGTGTTAAAAGAAGGAAAGCACTCACTCGTCACTAGGATGTCCAAAGAACCTAGAATAAAAGGAAGCATCTTCTAGTCCTGAAAGGAGGTGACCTGGTTCAATTCTAATGGAAGGTGGACATTTCATGTTTGAAAACTGTGTGAAAATCAATGAAGAACAGGATAAGATTACTGACCTACTGGCCACCAATTGAGTCTAGGAGATGGGAGAAAGTCTGGCTTTCAGTTGTACACCCACTGGGGAGCCCACCAGCCTCTAATGTTTAGTTCCAAACTCGGGGTCACCTCAATGACCCTAATTAAACTCTGGGGGACACTAAACAAAACTCAAATGAGTAAGCAAGGGGGAAAAGATTCCTAAGGAGGGGTAGGGACTGGTGGGGGTGGAGGGAAGAAGCAGGAGAAGGGAAGAGGAGGGGATCTGGAGTGCATAGTGTTCATGAATGACACTGTGACAGAAAAAATTCCCTAAAATGAGGAGGCAATGGGGGACTGGAGAGATGGCGCAGGGGTTAAAAGCACTGGTGGTTCTTCCAGAGTTCCTGAGTTCAATTCCCAGCAACTACATGGTGGCCCACAACCATCTACAGTGAGGGGACGATGGAGGTCTGACTCTTAATGACTCAGAACATTAGATTTGGGACACCACAGAGTTATTCAATGTGCACATCCACTCATCAGTTCATAAAACTGGTTGCACCAGAAATGTACTTAGCACCTAGGTATTACCACAATGTGTTCTATCTGTATCTTTCCACGTGCCACTAGCCGTAGAGTTTCTGGGACTTTACTATGAATACTTATTCTTAGAGGGATTTTGTGTATTTCTTTCTCCACTATTCTCCACTATTTCAGTCCATGGAGAATAGAAGAACTTAGAAGCTAAGTTAGCAGGATAAGGGGGTGTCACTAGGACCTGGAGGGCATCTAGGAGATTTCTGAACTTGTTCCCTGGGATGAACAAAGAATTGAAGACCCACTTGGAGACAGCGAAAGTGAGAGCTTTACCCTTTGGAGATGGGAGGGGCTGACGGCGTTGGGTCCTCTAAACAGACTCTGGCTTGACTATTTTATAAGATTGCTGGCCTCTCTTGTCCCTTCTTGCTCCTGCTTGGATCTCCACCCCTGTGCCTTCCTGCCAGGAACATCTTCTGGGAATAAAGCCACTGTCACGGGGAGATAGCTTAACTCTCCTTGTCTACCCATGTCCCTTTAACTCTCTAGGAAGACTTGACGATGACATCTGTGTCTAGAGAGGTAAGATGTTCAAGTGCATGCAGAATGGCTTGGTTCCTTTTGACCTCTTGTAACCAAGTGCCTGATAGAAGCAGTTTAAGAGATCAAAGATGGTGGCCGTCAGTTTCAGTCTCCCACAGAGGGGACGGCATGGCAGAGAAGCCCAGTAGATGGCAGCAGGCAAAAGCGGTGAAGGCTGTTCACATCACTGAAGACAAGGAAACAGAGAGCATGATGGGAATCACACATGGGATGATCTTCGAAGGACCACCCTTAGAGAACCACTCTGCCAGGGAGGCCTCCCTCCTAAAGATTCCATAGCCTCTTGATATGACATCGCTAGCTGGACAACACGCATTCCAAACGTGAGCCCGTGGGGGATAGCGAAGACTCAAAGCACAGTGAGGGTGGGGAGCGCCTTAAGCCAAAACAAGAAAAACCAGTTTATAAATGGAACGAAATCAAGTGGATGAAGGCAAGCACACTCCGTCACTGAAGGTCCTGTGCGCCAATGATGTCCTATAAATCATTAATCCACTAAAGGTTGAACTATAATACTTTGTAAATTCCACACACACTAAGATGCAAATTGAACAAAGTAAATGCTAGAAAGGCCGGGGGTGGGGGGGAGGGCTTGAGACGAAATGAGGAATAATAACAAAGACAAATTCTCCTCCCTTGCTGTCTGCTCTGTAAAGTGAAATTGCCTTTGTAATATCTTAACAGAAAAGGAACTATCTCAGGTGAACCCAGCAGTTCCTAACATGGTTGGCATCCAGATGTAGTTCTGGGGAGTCACAGGGACTGCTAGACTTTGAACACCTTACAGAAAGACTGCGAACCCTTTCCACACCCGTCATGTCTGTAAGGAAGAGTTAAAGTGAACAGCTGTGTACTCCAGCTGGAGGCCCAGTGTATCAGGAAACTCTCATAAGAAGAGACTGAAAGCTAAGGTCTGACAAGCCTTTGCCCAGAGGGCTATTTTAGTGTTTTAGAATGTTCGTGCTCATTACACACACACTCACTCTCTCTCTCTCTCTCTCTCTCTCTCTCTCTCTCTCTCTCTCTCTCTCTCTCTCTCACGCACACGCACACGCACACCACATTATTTAATTAAGATATTTCTTTTCTTTTTATTTATTTATTTATTTATTTATTAAAGATTTCTGTCTCTTCCCCGCCACCGCCTCCCATTTCCCTCCCCCTCCCCCAATTAAGTCTCCCCCCAGCCCGAAAAGCAATCAGGGTTCCCTGTCCTGTGGGAAGTCCAGGGAACCCCCACCTCCATCCAGGTCTAGTAAGTTGAGCATCCAACCTGCCTAGGCTCCCACAAAGCCAGTGCATGCAGTAAGATCAGAAACCCATTGCCATTGTTCTTGAGTTCTCAGTAGTCCTCATTATCCGCTATGTTCAGAGAGTCCGGTCTACTGCACAGGGTTGAGACTCTGGGCTACAGGAGCTACACATCCTTTTACGGTATAGCTGCCCCTAGTGGCTGTTGGATGAATTGCTCACACAGAACACAGCGCAAAATGCAGATCAGAACTTCTGAGCCAAGTGCCATTCATATACCCGTGAATTTTAAACAGAGCTACAAACCAGCTTGTATAGCCAAAAGCAGGCATCCCTTGAGAAACACTGTGAGAAGAAATAGATAAACGACTTTGCCATTGTATGCAGAAACGTGGAAGGGGCTGCAGGAAGTGGGGGCTCCCAAAGCAGAACCCTCACCTAAATCTCTGTGGGTCACCTCTGGGCAGCAGGTGCGCCAGGAAGCTGATCCTCTCATCTTTTCAAGGTGACCTAGTGGACAGAGCCCTAGGCAGAGTGCCCACGCCCATCCGCAGGTCCACACCCTTAACTCATGGGAACTGCTTTCATGGCGTAGAATGCCCAGAAAACTTGCATACCGCTGGAGCGCATCCTGCCTTCCGCCGCCGAAGACACATTAGGCCACGTTACTTTAAGCTAAACCCGAAGGGATGTCAGAGCACGCTTCATGCTGCCTAACTCTCCAAGGAACTTTAAATCTCTTACCCAATTTGTACCTCAAAACAACTCTGGAAGGTAAAGCAGGTTTTATTGCACTCGCCTGGCAAGAAGAACAAATGCAGAAATATTATCTTTGTCATTTTAAAATGAATGTACCTTTCTTTCCCTTTCTCTTTCTTAATCTTCTGCCCCTTATCTCCACTTCCGCAAAGAAAAAGAAATCAAACAAGATGCTCATCTTTCCCCAGGATCATTTTTAATGTGACAGCTGTGCTTGTGAGGGACGATCACACACACAAAAGGAATTCCAATGCCATTTGGGGACTTTTAGTCAAGATTCTACAATACCAGACAGCTAAAACTAGAGAAATCCTTTTAACATTGATATAGACTGTTGTTCTGATTACATGGCTTCCAAACTGCTTATTTATTAAGAGACCTGCATAATTAGCAGGGTGCCAAGGTATGTCACGGGGGGGGATATTTTTAATCTACTCAGTGACAATCCTCATTGCCCACGAAGACTAACACGATTTAACAAAGAGGTATTGACGCTGTGTGTTTAAAATCACATCTGCTGCATCTGGGCATCAGAAAGACCTGGAAGCAGACAAGTTCAGACTTTAAAAAACTGGGGACACCAAAGGTGTTAACCCTACTTATTTAAATTAAAAGATAACTGGGCCAGAGCTACAGGCAACTCCAAGATCACCAAACAGAGCACACTGTGTTTCTCTCCCTCCTGCTTTGAATTCTCTAGAAACACACTCATGTACTCCTGGGTGATTCATATCAAATTATTAAATAACTAGGTGAGCAAACAGCTAGAGATGGCTGCTGTGGGACAATGGACTTTTATCCTGTCACTTGCACTATTTTTAATAAAACGCCGATTGGCCAGTAGTCAGGCAGGAAGTATAGGCGGGGCAACCAGTCAGGAAGTAGAGGCAGGGCGATGAGAATTCTGGGAAGAAGGAAGTTTCAGCTTGCAGTCATGACCCAGACTTAGAGGATGCAAGATGTGATTGCCTCGCCGAAAAAGGTACCAAACCACACGGGTAACATAGACAAGAATAATATAAGACATATTATAAGATTTAATATTAAACATAATATAATAATAATATAAACAAGGCTAATATAAGTTATGAGTTAATAAGAAGCCTGGACTAATGGGCCAATCAATTTTATAATTAGTGTAGACCTCTGTGTGTTTCTTTGGGACTGACGTGGTAGGGGAGAAACCTCGGTCAACAGATGGCATCCATTGTTATTAATGGAACTGGGGTTTCAAAGTTCACATATGCTATACCATAACCTGTTGCCAAACAACAGGTGAGACCTTGTGTACAAATCTCAATCTGCTACCTGGAGGCAACACCCACCACCTTTGGCCTAGATCCATTCGCACTTCAGAACATGTACCTACATTTCATTAGTTCCATTGAGGGCAGATATGTTTGCTCTGACTTTGCAAGTAATTAAATAGGCACACCTAATAAAACTGAATTGTCTACCTACCCTAGAAAATGGCAATGCAGTTTGATGAAAACATTTTGTTTTTCAGCTCATTGGTAGGAGTTTCAGGTCTATGATGTGGCAGGATTCAGCTGCCTCCAATGACAGAAGAAAAGAGGCACAGAAGCAATTAGCAGCCTACCACGGACACTGAAGAAGGAAGTGGCAAGAGTGGGGACCACATTTGCTCATCCTAACTGATACCACCTTAGTCCCCACTATCTTCAAATGCTATCATTGGCTATGCCCAGAGCTGAGCATAAGTATACAATAGATGCCCACTGTGGAGTCACTCATTAAATTACCCAAGTGATCGGCTTTTCCTTTAAGTGGCCAGCAAAGACTGCAATGTAATCATGGTAACAACAGCAACATCAGCAACAATAAAAGCTTCCAGAATGTGTGACGCCCCCCCCATGCCTTACTTCTCTTTTCAGAAAGTCAAATTTGAATACTGTGTCTTCTCGTGCATCGTTGAGATTTATTCATGAGTCACAGCTGAATGCTCTCTGTGTTGTATTTATGTGAACAAACACACATGAAAAAATAAAAAAGAATGGGTTCCATTATCTCAATAGATGTGTGTTTGTCAGCATGTGAGACATTCTCCACCCTGGACAGTCTAAATATTCAGCTACTCTTTTAACAACGCAGTCAGGCATTGTGAGACACACAGGCACAGCGTAAGCATGACCTTTAGATGTGTCCCTGCTCCTATTAAAACACACACTGCAAAACAAAAACAAGCTGGTATTGGAAATCTCTGTGATTACAGGCTTAAAAACTATTTTCTTTCAAGTGTAATCTCTCTCGTGCACCCATAATAATTTTATTAACAATAACAATAGATTGAGACACTGAAAGAATTTTAACAGGCATCCCGTTTACTACACACTCCCCATCATCCCCAACACACAATCACATGCACACACTCACACACGCACGCACTCACGCCCATACTGATGAAAAGATGCAAAGAGATCTTCTTATTCTTTTCTCAACAAAGGGCCTAGTGGACATTAAAATATTTATAGCATTTTCTATTAAGTTCCTAAAAGCTTCCCAGATATACAGCATCTAAGAGGAGGCATGGTCATTGCAGGAAATACAGACTACAAGCCTTGTAATCCTTTATATGGCTCAGGTACAGTGATTAATTTACCCTTCCCTTCTCTAAAGTACTTAGAAAACACAGAAGCTTTCTTTCAGGCAAGCATTTCCTCTAGGATTTTTCCTTATGTGTAAGTCACATTGCATCGATGTCCTGGACAAACTTCATCAGGTCAACACTGACTAACACTGAGCCTAGAAAAACTTGGGTGAAGGGACCTGATCATGACACTCGATGGGAAAAGAATTCTAAGATAATGGGTTGGAAGGTTTGAGATTTGTACAGCTTTTGCCTATCACATTTTCATTGTCCTTCATCATAAGGACACAGACTCGGTCTCCTCGCCAGCTGCTTGAACAGTTTACAATGCGTGATGGAAGTTGTCGTCCATCCTTTCAGGCTAAATCCACAATGGAGTCACAGTGGGCTCTACTTTCTGTACCAAGCAAAAGCCCATGGCGTAATGATCTTATTGCATTAGCAATTAATTTCCTGGCTCCACTGTGACAAATTAGAAGTTTGGAGTAAACCCAAACCCTCAGATCTACTTATAGCTCCGCACTGTGAATTGACTCTTGTGAAATTAAAACCTAAGGTGGGACGAGTCTTGGAGGCTCTTTGAGTGTCTGAGGGGAGTATCCTTCTGCACTCCATGAGGTCACTGATCTTCTCTGACTGTGGTTCTTTCCTCTGTCTTAGCACATCACTCCATGTTCCTCTTGTCTCATCGTGAACCCAAACCTCCCTCTGAATCCTTCTAGTACATACACACGTGATTACATTCAGGACATACCTACATGATCCAGGCTAATCTCCCATCTCGAGACCCTTGATCGCATATGCAAAGTTCCTTTGCTGTACAACTGACTGGTCATGGGCTCTAGAGATTTAGTTGTCATGCCCCTCTTAGCAGAGCATTGTCAAGTCAGCCACCACCAAGAAGGACAAAGGATTGGCTTTGCTTTTAAAATTAGGGATGACTCAGATGGCAGACACACCTTAGAATGAAAATCTACACAGCGATATCAAGTTCCATTCTAAACATGGCATTTTAAACAATGTTTGGAAATGAATCTGGAACAATATTGTAAACTCAAGAGCTTGGAAACAGGGGTTGCAGGCAACAGAAGCCAACTCTGGTCAGCTCAACTAGAAAATTTCATCAGTGGGCAGATGGAGCAAAGGGAGATTGGGAAACTTCCCATCAATGTTGTCAGGTCAGGGACCTAGAAAGGCTGGGGATATAAAGGAGTAGTGTGACTTCCAACCCATCATGGGCACTTTGGTTCATATGTTTCTGGCATCTTGCAAAAGATATTTGAAGGTTTTTCCCATGAAATAGCATGAGAGTTCTCAAAACACATTTAGACATGTAGAGATTTGCATACGACACACTTACTGCAAGGAAAGTCTGACATGTCCTGTTGACAAACAGAGAAGCCACCAGCCCTCGTCTTGTGTGCAAACCCAACCGCTTAGAGTCTCTTGACTGTGAAGCTCTGCCTCACTTTCCTAAGATTCACACCCATGACTTGGGCCACTTGCACCCATTCCTCTTGAGCTCTCAGGGAATGGGAATCGGGAAATTTTCTCCTTTGTTTCCATCGACACTGTTATCGATGCTGTTATTTCAGTCTGCCTGTGTTGCTTTAATAGACTACCTGAGACTGGGTAATTTATAAGAAAGGGAGATGTGTTTGCTGCACCGTTCGTGGAAGCTGGGAACTACAAGCATGGCACCAGGGTCTGTGCTGCATCATTTCATGGAGGAAGGCAGAAGGGCAAGGGAGTGCGAGAGAGCAGGAGGGGACCCATCCTATTTTTACAGTAAGTACATCCATATGATAACAAACCCACTCCAGAGGAAAGGGCAATAATTCATTACACGGACACACTAAACCCGGTAAATTCCCACCCCTTGCTACTATTGCATTGAAGCTTGAGTTTCTGATACATGAAATTTGGGGGATATCATCAATCCTTAGCAAGTATATCGTATATGCTGCTGAGTACCACCTCCCTGCAAATAGACAGACTATTTGCATGTTAGGTCTAAATAAGACAAGATAAAGATAAATGCCTCCTGCTGATAGACAGAGGCAAAATTGGCTTTAGAGAAATGAGAACAATTAAAAGTTCTGCATGGCAGAAGTCACCCAGTGGACCCGTCCAGAGGCCACTTGATCATTCACATGTACGTACATTTCTTGTTAGTGTATTTATTAATCGTCTTACCCCTATTTTTATTATTTCACTTCATGGAAATTTAATTCTCAGTTTTATTTCTTGATATATTTTTATCTAAAAGACTAAAAATATCGAATGTGCAAAACACTGTGTATTATGTAGGTACCAGTTGTACAGTAAGAATTTGGATACATCTGTCAAACTGTATACATTTCAGATTTGGAGATGGAGTACATGAGATAGGCTATGGGAATTGCAATTCTGGTCACGATCAAAAAAAAAAACTTACAAACATCTGAAACTTTTTATTGGTTTGTTAAGATTGTTGGCCTGAAGCAAAGAGAGAAAAAGTTCAATAGCATTTAATCTTGATTGTGAAAACACAGGAATTAAATTGGAATTTTTTTCAGATTCTTAATTTTTTGATTTCTAGAAAGGTAAGTGTACTAATTCGCAACAAAGCACAGGTGGGAGAAAAGCCACCAAATTATGCGTTAAAAGTCTGAGTATTTAGTGATGAGCTCACAAAAGGGAGAAGAGGAAGCTCGAAGAAACAGAAGTTAATTTTTAAAAAGTCCACTAAATTCATTTTATTTGTTCTAATAGAAAAACCATAGGAAACAGGCGAAGAAGAAGGGCTTTGCAGCACGGGAGAAAGGACTGGGTGAGAATGATTCGTTTGTTGTGGCTACAGCTCATCATTCTTTTTAATACAAAGGTCAAGGGATCAAGGAAAAGTGCTTAAGTAGAGAACCATACTGCACTGAGAATCGCTAGTCAATGACGGATTTGCTAACTAAATCAGAGCATCAGAGGCACAGACCAGGCCAGGCCATGAGGCCTTAAGCAGGCAATCACAGAAGCCATAGATAGCCTAAGACCAGTAAAGGGGTTAAATCAGCTCCCTTTAGAGGGCGGGGTTTGCCTCAGGCGTATCCCTGCCAATAAAGAGTGCGCGGAGAGGCGGCTCGGTCTTTTTGTTCCTCGCTACCTGTGCTACGCTGGAACTTTGGTTCAGTAAGTTTAACAATAAACTGGTAAATATTCTTTGATATCTGCATTGCCTTTATTTTGTGCCGATACATCTGGCGCCTCCCCCGTGGGGCTTTGCCGAGAACCGGCCCCGAACGGAGTCTCTTGCACCCCGGGGTCGCTGCGGCGGTCTCTCTGGGCGCGCGCTGAAACAGCTGAGACTCTGAGCGACTCGATTTTCCCTGCTGCTTGTTAGAGTATCAAGCAGTGAGTTTGATATCCACAGAGCCTTTTTAACAGCGCCTAAGCCTCTGTTCCGAGCCGCCCCGGCCAGATTTCCCGTGCGCAACCGCCCGCCGGCGCGCGCGCTGCCTGTGTCTGCTCCCCTTCCCACCACCCCCACCGCCGCCAGCGCTCAGGTCACATGACAGCGGCCTGAGAGCCCCGGCAAAAAATACTTATCAGCTTGGTGTCTGTTTCAATTTTGTTTTTGAGTCCTTTTATTTCAGATTTAGGACACGTGGATTCAACTGGGCTCTTTCGCCACCACTGGCAGGAACCAGTTATTACAGGTAAGAGAACTTTTTCTTTTCTAAATAATGTCTGACAACGTGACCGCAGCCTATTTCAATAGTTCTTTTGAATGCACCATTTGGGAGATCTTACAAGAGGTGTCTACCACACCACATATATGGATATTCCTGGGATTCTTAATTTTCCTTAGCACTATTTGGTTTGATAATAGGAAAATGATCAAATCTCTTAAGGCAGAGGTTGAACGTTTAAAAACTATTGAGAGTGACAACAATCTTCTCAAGAATCAGTTTGAAGTTCTCCAGGAAGAAAACAAATCTTTGTTTAACATGACTCGGTTAACTGAGAAAAATCTAAAAAAAGTACAGGTTGATGTTAAGGAGAAATTCATTACTATGGAAGAAGGAACAGCTGAATTAGATCGTAAGTTTCAGCAGTCCCTTTCTGATGTTAAGGAGAAATTCATTACTATGGAAGAAGGAACAGCTGAATTAGATCGTAAGTTTCAGCAGTCCCTTTCTGTAGGAACTGAAACGTTAACTGAGAGAATCAAAACTGCTGAATGTGACAATCGAATTTTGTCTAAAGCATATGACAGATTGGCGGAAAGATTGTCAATACAAGAAGGCACGGTTTATGCCATAAAAATTATGTCCAAAGATGACAAGTTATCTCTACTGGACAAATTTCATACTCTAGAATCCTCAATGAAGGCTTTAGAACATAATTCTGGGCAGGAGATTCAGACATTACAAAAAGCAATGGTAAATAGAATTGAAAAGATTGAGGAATTTCTAAATTCTGAAGAAGAAGAGCAAAGGGTAGAAAGGCAAATTTTAACTACATCTGTGGATAAATCCCTCCGGGACAATTTTCACAAAGCTCTACCTACAGCTCTACATGCCTTTCCTGTAATAACAACAGAAAAGGTGGTTGGTTCCAGAAACCCTAGGGTCATCAAGGAAGATACATGGGAGCCTGTCCGTATGAATGATCTCAAAGAAATTAAACAGGCCATCATGTCTTTTGGGATGCACTCCCCTTTTGTTAAAGAGATGCTAAAATCTTGGGCCACAACAAGCAAAGCAACCCCCTTGGACTGGCTCCAGCTGAGCTCCGCGGTCCTTGAGAGTGGACCGCACTTAAAATGGAAATGCTTATTCAGGCAAGAGGCTAGACTTTTAGAACAGCAGGAAAAGGCGAAGGGAATTGACGTTTCCCTAGATAAAATTCTAGGTGAAGGGCTCTTTTCAGACCCTCAGGAACAAGCTAATTTGGATGAAAACATACTTACTATGTGTACTACAGCAGCCTTAAGGGCTTGGGACAGAGTACAAGACCCAGGACAGAGAATGGAATCATTTGTCACAGTTAAACAGGGTCAGAGAGAACCCTTTAGTGACTTTTTACAAAGATTAACTAAAGCTGTACAAATGGGGATACCTGACCCAGAAGCAAGACGTATAATAATTGAGTCTTTGGCCTATGAAAATGCTAATGTGGAATGCAAAAGGATCTTGAGGCCTTTAATGTTCAGATCAGCGTCCTTGGAAGAATGGGTCTTGCATACACTAGATGTTGACACATTTAACTATGGCACTGAAGCATGGGTAGAAGAAGCAATTTCCAATGGTAAAAGGAGACACCAGAATACCAAATGTTTTAATTGTGGCAAAATGGGTCATATGAAAAGGAATTGTAAACAACGGGTTTTCAGAAATAATAATAATGCGTCTTCTAGAAATAACAGGAATAGAAGGAATCAGCCTTCAGGTTTATGTAGAAGATGTGGGAAGGGCAGACATTGGACGAATGAATGCAGGTCTACAAGAGATAGACAAGGCAACCTGATACAGACGGGAAACGTGAGAGGGGGGGCCTCTCAGGCCCCCATGGCAAACATGGTTCAGACATTCCCAGTTTCTGCAGAGAACATGCCTCGTCAGGACAATTAGAAAGCCACATGCCTACTGTTACAAGCAATAGTAATCAGAAAGATGAGTTACGTGTGTTTTGGCAAACTTCTATAAATGATCAAAGACCTAAGCTGAGAGTGTGTGTAAATGGCATTTTTATTACTGGCCTACTGGACACAGGTGCTGATGTAAGTATCATTACCCCAGAATCTTGGCATCCATATTGGCCTCTTCAGAATGTAAATGTTCAGCTCCTGGGAATTGGAACCCTATCTCGAGTAAGGCAGAGCACGAGATGGGTTGAATGTATAGGGCCTGAGGGACAAATAGGAAAATTAAGGCCTTATGTAGCCAATATTGCAATGAATTTATGGGGCCGTGACCTATTACAACAATGGAATACTCAAATTAACATTCCTGCTACTTCTAGAGCCCATATTTCTGAAAGGAATATTAAAAGTTATTACAAAAGGACAAAACCGGCCATTAGGGCTGTGCAGGAACAAGCAATTGATGTCCCTTCAGAAATACCAACAGCCTTGCCTCTAAAATGGTTGACTGAGAAACCAATATGGACAAAGCAATGGCCTTTAGCTGAGGAAAAGCTACAGGCTTTAGAACAGCTGGTACAAGAGCAACTAGAAGCTGGACATATAGAAGAATCTACCAGCCCTTGGAATTCTCCTGTATTTGTGGTTAAGAAAAAATCAGGTAAATGGAGAATGGTGACAGATCTCAGGGCCATCAACAAGGTTATTCAACCTATGGGCCCTCTGCAATCTGGAATTCCGTTGCCCTCTTTATTACCAAAAGGATGGCCTCTCATAGTTATTGATTTGAAGGATTGTTTTTTCACTATACCTTTGCAAAAAGAAGATAGAGAAAAATTTGCCTTCACAGTGCCTACTTATAACAATTCTCAACCTTCGAGGAGGTACCACTGGACCGTCCTCCCCCAGGGTATGTTAAATAGCCCCTCCATGTGCCAATATTTTGTGAACCAACCATTTCAAATAATACGCAAGAAATTTCCCAAATCTATTGTATACCATTACATGGACGACATATTGTTATCTGATTCAAACATAGATACCTTGAACAGGCTGTTTGAAGAAATACAGATACTGTTACCTAAATGGGGATTGCAAATTGCTCCTGAAAAGATTCAGAAGGGAGATTCTGTTAATTATTTAGGTTATAGAATAGGTTTGCAAAAAATTAAGACACAGAAGGCACAAATTCGGAGAGATCGCTTACGGACTCTTAATGACTTTCAAAGACTGTTAGGAGACATTTCCAGTTTACGACCAACTATTGGGATAACACCTGATCTAATAATTCATTTGAACAAGACCTTGGATGGTGATAAAGATTTAAACAGTCCCAGAGAATTAACAGCTGAAGCAGAAAAGGAACTGACAATGATTGAGGAGAAATTACAACAGGCACATGTGGACAGAGTGAATCCAGAGCTCGATTGTATTCTCGTCATATTACCATCGAAAATTTCTCCTACAGGAATTTTAATGCAGAGAGATGATATTATCTTGGAATGGATCTTTTTACCACATAAACCAAGTAAGAAACTGAAAACTTACGTGGAAAAAGTCTCTGAGTTAATTATAAAAGGCAAGCTGAGGCTTCGTCAACTAGCAGGCATAGACCCAGCAGAAATTATAGTGCCTTTCACTGCTGATGAACTAAAGAAATTATGGGAAGATAATGAACCATGGCAAAGAGCTTGTGCTACTTTTTGGGAGACATTAATAACAACTATCCAAAAAGCAAGCGGCTCAACTTCATAAAGAGAACTTCTTGGATCCTTCCTCGAATAGTCTGTGATGCTCCAATAACTGGAGCCCGTACATTCTATACTGATGCCAATAAATCAGGGAAGGCAGGTTACAAATCAGAAGACTTGGGTAAGGTGGAACAAAGTCCTTATGATTCTGTCCAGAAGGCAGAATTATATGCCATTCTTATGGTACTAAGAGATTTTAAAGAACCTATTAATATAGTTACTGATTCACAATATGCAAAAAGAGTTATTTTACATATTGAAACTGCTGAATTTATACCTGATGATACAGAACTAACCTCATTGTTTATCCAGGTTCAAGATTTGATCAGGAACAGGCTTTGCCCTATGTACATAACACACATCCGATCCCATACGGGTCTGCCAGGTCCTCTAGCACAAGGTAATGCAGAAATTGATCAATTATTGATTGGTAGTGTGCTTCAAGCCTCTGAATTTCATAAAAAACATCATGTTAATACCAAAGGTTTGAAGAAAGAGTTTTCTATTACATGGCAACAAGCTAAGGAGATTGTGAAGAAATGCCCTACCTGCTCTTTCTATAACCAAACGCCACTGCCAGCAGGAGTTAATCCAAAGGGCACTCATAGAAATGAAATCTGGCAGATGGATGTGTTCCACTTTGCAGAATTTGGCAAATTGAAATATGTTCATCACACCATCGACACTTATTCAGGCTTTCAGTGGGGTTCTTTTCTTATCTCCACAGGAAAATATTCATCTCCAAAGAATTTGAGGGACCCTGAATATTTAATTACTGATGGATGGAAAATAGATACGACCCATTAAACATCAACAATAAAATTCTATACGTATCGTAAGTATTGGTTTTATATATATTTATGTATATTTATATGTTTTATTGAACACTTCTTTATAAATGTGTAGAGCTGGTTTTGGAGTTGGACTATGGCTCAGTCCTTCTTCAATTCCAAGCCTGTTGATAAGAGATATTTCAAAGTTTCTGTCTCAGGTCAGGAGCCATGAAATGGGACAGAATAAGAATAATTTTATACTTGATAAACTTTCTTTGCCTTCCCTCACATCTGTGTCTTTCTTTATATGTCAGTATAAGTCCTTGTTGTTAATGTTTAAATTTCCCATAACAAGCAACATATTTTCCTACAGTAATTTTTGAAGTTTCCAGGATGAAGATGGGGCCCCACAACATCAACTCAATCTGGTTTTTATGACGTCATGAATTTTTTTTTTAAGCACTAATTTTGGATCTGTTTTTTGGTACCAATTGCAAGAGACAATTTCATATGATGCACATTTTTGACAACGCTCTGGCCGGACCTTCTCGAAACACACAGAGACTAGTTATAGTCTTCTTAAGTCAAAGGTTAATTTGGGAATTTTACCATCGTTTGCTTTCACAGGGGCCCCTAAGAAGAACGTCGCCCCCATGTCAGCTAGAAGCAATCTAAGAGGACGACGTCCCCTCTCCCAACAGAGTTTGCCCACAGGGTTAGGGACATCTTTTAGTGGTTGGTTTAGGGGTGAGGGGATGGGGAGATATTGTATGGAATTAGGGATATATTAAAAAAAAAAAAAAAAAAAAAGAGGGGGATTAACTGGGTTGATGGGATGATTGGTATTTGTGACTTACTGTTTTTAGAAAATTATGTTGGTACTGTTTCTTGTATATTGATATATTGAATATTGAATGTGAGTGTTCCTACCTCTATTTTGGTATAAGAGTATGCTTATATTGTATGGATACATCTATCATATCACAATGTACATTTCTACCTCTGGTCCTATTTATGTAATAACATTGTTTACATTTGATAAGTAATGACATTGTTTACAAGTGAAGATCATTGTCTTCATACATTGCACAATTGTTTATTCCCTTAGTTTTCAAATTAGATAGGTATTGAGAATTACATGTTTGTCATATTATTTTTAGGTTAATCAGGTTTTTTAGATACATAGAGATTATTTTCAGTATAGATAGTATAATCTTCAGCCTCTTTGAAGAGCTGTAGAAAATGGCCTTTAATCTAACCTAGAATTATGTGCCATTGAGACACAATTTACTCCTGGCAACACCACTCTACTCCCGAGAGAACGTTGAGCACCAAAGACACTCCACTGGGAGCTTGTCTTCCTGGCAGAACTGGCCTTTGGGTTAAGAAAAACCCATACCTCAACTACTGACTAAGATATAAACAGGATTGTCTTATCTTGCCAAGACAGGGTAGGATAATCCTAAGAAAGTTCCTTGCATTTGAGAATGGTATGTCAGTTATGTTAGGCCTTAGCCAAAGTTGGTTGACTCAACATTGCAAACGAGATTTTGGGTGATTGCCCAGGCAGTCAGTTGTCTCTGTCATTTGTTGCACATTTTGGATATCTCTTTTTTGTTAAGTAATATTTACTCCCTTCTCAGATCTTTGATGGAGTTGAAGATTATTTAATTGTAGTTACTCTTTAGCAAAACTTTTGCTCTCAATATTGTTTGTTATATTTATCATTTGTTATTATTGTTATAGTTATATTTGGTTTAGTTGTGTCTTATTTAGACAAAAGGGGGAGATAAAGGGGTTAAATCAGCTCCCTTTAGAGGGCAGGGTTTGCCTCAGGCGTATCCCTGCCAATAAAGAGTGCACGGAGAGGCGGCTCGGTCTTTTTGTTCCTCGCTACCTGTGCTACGCTGGAACTTTGGTTCAGTAAGTTTAACAATAAACTGGTAAATATTCTTTGATATCTGCATTGCCTTTATTTTGTGCCGATACAGACCAGAAGATTCCTCAAAGGAACAAGTCTTTGCTGAAGGGTTTCTATGCTTTCCAAAGGTTAACAGACCCTTGTCATGTTTTAATTCTGAGGTTTTGTTTCATTCTCCAGTGAAGCTGGGCACCTTCCTCGGTGTTCCCATTAATACCCAGTGCCCCCTTTGGTTATAGGACTTTTTATTTTGCTTTTCTTTCTCTCCTGCTGGACTGTGGCTTCCTGGAAAGGATATAACACACCAGCATGTACCTGGGTCAAAGATCTTTCATCCATACGCTTGCCAATATATTATACCGTACTGTAGACCCAGGACCCTCCGAAACCCAGTGGGAATAGGAAAAAGACACAGCATGGTAAGAGTCCTCAAAAGCTCCCAACTCTGCCTGTCCTTATAAACCCTACTTCTCCCCAACTCTGGCTGACGTCTCATCTCCTCTAGGTACTTTTCCCTCATCACCTCAGTCAGCAACACTTGCTGGAAAACAAGATGGTGGCCACTTCCGTTTCATGGGAGTGGCTGGCTCTCCCTGGACTATATATAGATTCTGTGAGAGCACTAATATTGTTTGTACTTAACTGTACATCAGGCCTTTTACACAAAAGTATACAACAAGCACTTTCAGAAGATAATATCAGCCAGGGTTCTCTAAGAAACAGAACTGATAGAAGGAACACACACGCACGCGCGCGCGCGCACACACACACACACACACACACGCAAAGACATTTATTAGAACAGGTTACATAATGTAGTTCAGGTAGTCTAACATGGCTGTCTTATACTGGCCAGGCTAAGAAAGCAGAAGTTACTCGGTCCTTGGGGCTGGAGATCTCAGCAGTCCCAATCTGGTCTGCAAGTCCTGGAGGATTCTAGGAGAGCTGCTAGTCTTCAATCTATGTTAGAAGCCTGAAGAATTTGACTTTAACATTACTGAAGTAGTTCCACAGCAAAAAGGTAGACGAACTTGCCAGTGAGAGTCAAGGCAAACGGGCAAAAAGCCGTTTCCTGCTTCCAGGTCCTTATGTCTGGGTTGTTGCCAGAAGGTGCTGCCCATATTAAGGATGAGTTTTCCCATTTTGAATAATCCAGTCAAGAAAATTCCTCACAGAAAAGTTCAAAAGCTTGCATTTTAGTCAATTCCAAATCCAGTCTGGAATCAAATTAATGACCAAGATTAACCTTTATAGGGACAATCAAATTATAAAAAAAAACAACAACAACAACCAAACAAACAAAAAAAACCTCTTTATAGTAGCCCTGTTATTGCTAGTTCCAGGCTAAAAGACAATGGAGAATTAACAGTGTAGGGTGTGTGTGTGTGTGTGTGTGTGTGTGTGTGTGTGTGTGCTCAGAAATGATACGATTCCATCAAATAGGGTTAAGTCCTGTAAAGCCTAAAGTGTCATAAGCCTAGAAGACATTGAGATCAGCTGCCCAGAGGTTCACTTCAAAAAACAGAGCAAGTGGTGGGAGTCAAGAAATTCTGTTATGCATTGTATATGTTTGCAAAGCTTGTAGGTAAAAGAATGTGTCTTCCTGCCACCACAGTTCCTGCTGGCTGCTGTTGCTGCCCAGTGGACCTTAGCTGCATGTACACATTACTTTGCTTCTTTGACTACGAATCATACGCATAGAAGCCATAACCTGGGGAAACAAGTCGGCTCCCCTCCCTTGTTCCTTATGCAAGCTTTACTGCTGTCAAAGCCACGAGGGCTACCAGTTGCCCACCTTCCCAATGTCCCACAGTTCCCATCGCCTGCAGAAGAATAATAGGAAAGCATAACCAGGGATGGATTAAGATGATTCAATAATTGAGGCATGGGACTCCAGGAGAGTTAAATCTCTGCCACAGGGCTTCTTCTAACCCTTAGGATGAAAAGAACCCTGCCAAGAAAAAGTGTATAATTTGTGCTTCCCCACACTTAACTGATGCCACATCTTTTTATTGGATTATCTTGTATATTGAATATTATAGAAAACACATTTTGAGGAATGCTGCACTAATTGGAAACAGAAGAAACAACCTTTAAGTAAAGTACCGCTAGCTGATGGGGCTTTACAACGTTAGCAGACTACGGTAGGGCTGGGAGAGACTTTTCGTTCACTATCAAAGCTTTTTCTTTGCACAGTTGTATCGCATGAGGCAGCAGCTGGAAAGCCCTGCAGTCAACAAGGAAAAGCTAGCCTCGGCAGAACCATTTCATCTGGTAGAATCTCTGCTGATTTCTGGCTCCCGTGGTCCTCCCTCTGAGAGGATCTGCAAACGCTGGTCTAATTGAGATTTTGATTGCTAGCCAAGTTAGGATGCTGGGACTCTGCTCGAATCAGCACCGGTGGCTCAGTTCCTGGAAGCAACTCAGCCCTCCGCATCCATTATAAACAGTGACTCAGTAGCAGGGGGCTGCCGGGACAACTGTCCGTGAGGACATCATGATCGGGTTTTCTAAAGCGGAAATCCTGTTCGCTGGGACAAATCTAGACCTTCCCATCGAAATATTATGGGTTTCTTCTTATGTAAACAGTAGACTAAGAAACTATATTGAGGAGAAACAAAGGGTGAAATTTTTCAACCTTATCATGAAAAAACTAAAGTAACCTACAACGAGTCCTTTGAACTTAGTGCCCGGACGTCCTTCAGAAAGAGTAAACAGCCCCTTTTTGAGGCACCCAAACTCTAACCCAACTCCAACCTTAACCCAAATACCTTCAAGCTCTGCCCAAGGAATATTAGGGGCAGTGTGGTATATACTCAGAGCTATCATGATGGCAGGTGCTGAGAATCCAAGTTAGTGTCCCACAACAGCCTACAATGTAGAGATCCCGCTGTGAAATAAATAGCGAGGCTCAGGCTATTACTTCTTATTATATATCATGACTTGAAAAATGGACATCTTCCAAAGTCTTTGAGATTTGAGTCGTACCTCAGCTCGTGGGTCTGTGTTTCCTATTGACAAACATATTTACTCCAGTTGAGGTCGGTCCCTTTCATGGTGCTATTTTGAATTATTTTAAACTATACTTGCTATGGAAATTTCCAGATAAAGTTTAAAATGACATTCTTATCTGATTAAGGAAGAATATACAAACACCATAGAGTGTTTGGCTGCAAATCTTGCATAATGGCAAAAAACAAACAGTGTTCTGAAGGAGCAGAGATAAAGAAAAATGGAAAACAAACTTCAAAATGTGTGACAGGGAATAAATTTTCTGCAAGAAATATGCTTTCTTCTAAACCTCATATTTATAACTGAGGAAACACGTTTTATTTCAAACAGAAGCAATATAGCAAATACATTTTACAAGGAAACACATAAACTTATACACAGAAACTTTTAAACTTTATGGGAGTAGTTCCAGAAGCCTGGTGGAAGATGCTGTCGGGCAAAATGAAAGCCTGGGGAGGTATTAATTGGCCCCTCTGGGTCTATCTTCTGGGAGAAAAAAAGAAAGCATAAGAGACCAGAAAGAGGCTTCCCCAGGCTCATTATACAATTTCTGATGCAGGGTTTTAGTGGCCAGCATCACTCCTACATCTCTATTAAAGGTTTAGTAAGCTTTTCCTATTATCAAGCACGGGTATTAGTGTCTACCTATGAATATCTGTCTCAGCCTAGCATCAAAACCCCGATTAACCAACCAACCTCAGCTGTTCAATAGCCTCTCTCTCTCCATAATCTAAAACCTGCCCTCCGTGAGATCTCCGCATTCCATCCAATCATGGCTCACCTTTCTACAATAGCTCTCTCCACGTGTCTGTTTCCCTACAAGGAACAAAATCCCCACCCAAGAGAGGCGGCTGTTGTATCATGAAACTAACAAATTCCAAGTTGATTAGGCTTCAGGTGGGGTTTGATCCAGACAACTGCTCTGTGGTTCTATGAGGATCTCGGCAGAGCACTGCTCTGGCCTGGCCTCCATCTCTCTTGGCTTCTCTCGCTTAGCTGTGGCAGTTCCTGGCTTCACATCTGCACACCGTGCTGATCAGAGAGTCAGCTTCTAGCCGCTGTTTCAAATAAGTCTTCCCCTAAATTAGTTGTCAGGGCTTGGAGACAGAAACGACTTTAGAGTAGGATGTGGACATCCATGTCTTCACCTAGGGTGGGTACCCAAGCTGATACTGTGATCTGCTGAGATGAGGGATGCATGCTATTGAGAAGAGTGGCTGCATGTGCCTCTCTTGTCATCCTTCTCTCCTCATGTTGTGCTTTCCTTCTGTTCCCCTTCTAGACCAGATATCACTCCATCCGTTCTTAATGCTGAATTCACGGCATGCTGCCTCTTCACAAAGCCTCCTCTAGGCCTCTAGCTCTTTCCTCTACCCACCCTTTAACACTCACAAGCCATACTGGGCCACATAGATGATAGATAGATAGATAGATAGATAGATAGATAGATAGATAGATAGATAGATAGATAGATAGATAGATAGATCTACACAGATTTCATGGAGTTTCTTTTGATTCCCAGTTATGATTTCATTTGCCCTAAGTTTTTAAAGTATCTTAAAGATATTGGTCTTGCATTTTACTTCATTTGTTCCCAATTACCCATAATTTCTAGTATAATACTGGTGTCTGGACATTTCCTCAACAATTTGGGGGTCTGATACCAAAGTGGCTGACAATCTTGTCCTACTTAGAGATGAAATGGGTGTTACCCATGCATGTTTACAGTGTGATTTTTCACAGGGTGCTTCTTTACTTAGTGAAAAATGTGCCTACTGTGTGGTTGCTTGACTGGCAAACAGGGGTCCCTCATGTGGAGGACATATTTGTATCGAAAGGAAACCTTACGCCCTGTCTTAGTAAGGGTTGCCATTATTACAACAGAACTCCTTGACCAAAAAAAAAAAAAAAGTTTGAGAGGAAATGGTTTATTTGGCTTATAGTTTCATTTTGTTGTTTATCACTGAAGGAAGTCAGGACCGGAACTCAAACACGGCAGGAACCTGGAGGCAAGACTGATGCAGAGGCCATGGAGGGGTGCTGCTTACTGGCTTGTTCATCATGGCTTGCTCGGCCTGCTTTCTAATAGAACTTAGGACAACCAGCCTAAGAAAGAGCTGGGTCCTCCTCCATCTGTAGGAGCCCACAGAAGTGGATCCGATCCACCTTGACTAAAGGTCAGAGAGTCCAGACCTAGTCTAGCTCCTTCAAGGTTATAGGACAGGACGCTTGACCTAAGGTGTGACCACAGAATGTCTTGTCCTGCACCAAAGGATGTTTTGACCTAGGGTGTGGTTACTTGATGTTTTGAGATGTGAGGGGGGAAATTACTTTGTTTTTTGTGTCATGGCAAGAAAGTCTTTTGCCTTCCCCCTCTTTTGGATTTAAGTATATAAGATCTTTGAGTAATAAACTTAGGGTGTATCACCATGTTCTCTGGATACCCTCCCAATTCTATCTGTAGTCTCTTGTCTATTTCTTTCTTTTTTTTTAATTAATTAATTTATTTATTAAAGATTTCTGTCTCTTCCCCGCCACCGCCTCCCCTTTCCCTCCCCCTCCCCCAATTAAGTCTCCCCCCCAGCCCGAAAAGCAATCAGGGTTCCCTGTCCTGTGGGAAGTCCAAGGAACCCCCACCTCCATCCAGGTCTAGTAAGTTGAGCATCCAAACTGCCTAGGCTCCCACAAAGCCAGTGCGTGCAGTAGGATCAGAAACCCATTGCCATTGTTCTTGAGTTCTATTTCTTTCTTAATCCTCACCCCTCCCTCCAAGTATGGACAAACAAGTCAGGCGGACCCCCGAGATCCATCAGTCAGTAATTAAGAAAACGTCCTACAGCTGGATCTTATGGAGGCAGTTTCTCAATTGAGGTTTCCTCTTTTCAGATGACTATAGCTTGTGTTTAGTTGACATAAAACTATCCAGGATGTGCCCACTGCTTAACTCTTGTCCAGTCTATGCCTCTCTGGACATCTTTTTGACTCTAAAAGGAACCTGTGCTCTCTGTGTTGATCCACGGAGGCTCTGGACTGGAGACTCTGGTTCTTCAGCTAAAGACTATAACTTCAGCATGCCAACATGATAGAACTTCAAAGATTTGGCTTACAGATCCTCGACTAGGTGGGCATCATCAATTTCTTCTTTGCTGTCAGTTCATGAGAAGCAAGCATGCAGCAGGGTCAGCTAACGGTATTGCATGGAAATAAGATATGGATCACTGAAGTGTATGGGAAGTGCCAGAATGGCTCAGTTAAAGAAAGTAATAGAGACTGGTGGTATAGCTCAGTGGTAGAGCACTCATTTTGCTTATGCTAGTCTCAGGGTTTGACCCCCTAGCACCATAAATATATATATGAATTTAAAATAGCAAAGAAATTGATGTAGGATTCCCCTCTGTATGCTGTGAATACGACTGGTTAATAAAAAAAAAAAACCTGCTTTAGACCTATAGCAGAGCAAAACTTAGGCGGGAAAAACTAAGCTGAACTCTGGGAAAAAGAAGAACGAAGTAGAAAGAAGCCATGTAGCCCTGCTGGAGCCGGATGGAACTTTAGCCGGTAAGCCACAGCCACATGGTGATACACAGATTACTAGAAATGGGTTAAATTAAGATGTAAGAGTTAGCAAATAAGAAGGTAGAGCTAACAGGCTAAGCAGTGTTTTCTATAATATTGTTTCTGTGTGATTATTTCAGGGCTAAGCAGCCAGGAACCAACAAGCAGCCTCCTCCTTACTACAAGAAATCATCTGTCAAGTAGGGACCCCATCCTGCTCACCAGGGAGATGTCCAGTCCAACTTTGGCCACTTATTGGAGTCATTTGGGTTTATCTTTGTTCTTTCTGTGTCTAGATAACTGCCTGTGTGGTGCTGTTCTACCACTACCTGAAACAAGTAAACAAATAAATAGATGAATTTATTTATTCATAATAATCTGCAGGGTCAATTCAGTTATATTCTTACATGTCCAAAATCCTCTGACTCCCCATAGCTGGTGAAGTCAAATCTAGAATATATATAACTTAGACATCTGGCAGGGCAGGGCAGTTTTGGAATCACAACCATACCTGGTTTCGCCCTTATTTCCCTATCGTTACTTGTCCTCAGGGAGGCATTGGGTGCTTCTGTGTTTTAGCATCTCAGAATGAGGGGGGACACTGGAAAGAAAGCAGGGGTAGGAAAGCAGTAGTCAGTTCTTTTTTTGCTGTTGTTTCTCAGAGATATAATTTTGTAATTTTATATATATAAATATATATTTAATATATATGTTAAATATATATAATTGTGAAGTCTTCATATATACTTCAGAAAGACAAGACGCTGTTTAACTTTTCCCTCAAATTTCACTTTTACTGCACAGTCTTCTTAGTCATGCACTGGTAGCTTTACTTTTAAGTTCAAATTGTACTGAAGGAAAGCTGAACTATGCACAGGAGAGCCAAGGGAAGGACGCAGACATACTGCACACAGTCAGAACAATCCACAACGTGCATCACAGACCAAACCAACCAAACTCTACATATCCAAAGAGTCCCAGGCATGAAAGATAACCAACCATCAATGCATGGCTCTCAGGAAATTAAATTTGATGTGTGTTGTGTGTGTGGGGGGGGGTGAGCAGGGATCAGTTCTTCATGGCTGGTTTGTTTTCCTTGTTTCTAGAATGACTGAAGGTTTATCAACATATGCGGTAGATCGAGGCTCTTTAGGCGTGGAGGCAGCGTGTGATGGGAGAATCCTGGACAAAGGAAGAGAAGATGAATGGCCGATGCCAAATGCACATGGTCAGGAAAGCTCGATGCTTTTCTCTGACCCATGGCCATGAGGAAACAGAGGCCAAGTGTGAGTTATTTATACCAGAACACGCAGCCACCAAAGGAGGTGTAATCCCAGCCTGTTCTGCCTCCCTCCTTTGCAATAGGCTTCCTCTTCTGAACCTTGGACGGCCCCCATCTGTCTCTAGAGAGTCTCCCCCTCCTTTTTTTCTCTCTCAGAAGTCTCAGAAACAAAAGGCACTTTTTGAAGAAGAAAAAGCCACAGTTGTGAGCTGTGGAGTCTGCTTCCTTTAACTCTGTGCTGTTTTCAGGATCCCCGCGTTTTGCCCTCTGGTAGGTTGGGGGTTGACAGGGAGATCTGTGAGTGAAGATGTCAATTTACAAACCATCCTACTGGGTGCCTAATAAAATGCAAATCGAGCCACGGGGAGAAGAGAAGGCCTCCGTCCTTCCTTTTACAAATAAAATGTTCATGGGCCACTCATGGCGATCAGGCGCCCCATGCTGAGGCTGCATCTGCTCTCTCTGACAGCTCCCTAAAGAACCCTGCTTCTCTTTTTTGCAAGCCTTCAAGCTGTTCTTGGAGAGTACAAAAAGAAACCTGCTTCAAGAGGGGGGAAGTTCCTCTGACAAGTGAGAAGAGATTCAAAATCTCTTGAAAAATAAAAGAGAAAGTTAAAAATCTGTGGTGGCCGCACTCAAACGTATGTGCTTAATAAAGGAAACCTGTTTCAGGATTGAAGGGGAAAGAAGTGTTGTACAGAAACACAATCACTGGGCGTGTGTGTGTGTGTGTGTGTGTGTGTGTGTGTGTGTGTGTGTGTGGAGTGAAGTGGCCAGGTGGTCTGGGCAATGAAATCCTTGCACAAAGGACAGAAGACAATGACAAAGTTGACTAGCAATCATGAAGCCAAACCCAAGTCCAAGTTCTTCAAAACCATCTTCAATTTCCATCTTCGCTTTTTCTCTAGACATCCAGGGCAAACTCATCACAAACTCAGAGGTGAGGAAACCCAGCAACGGGCTCATGATGGAGAAAGGTCTGGTGCATCACCCAGTTAGGTCTGCCCGGAACATGACAGATTTCCAAAAGCAGCATTTCATCATTATGAATAAATATCAGGCAGACACCTACCTGGGACAGAAGGAGAGAGGCGCAGGGAATGAGAGAACACGCCTTTGAAAGATGAATGCGCAGGCCATTTCTTGCCAGTAATGTACCAATACTGATAGTCGGCCATTGTTATGATTTTTAAGGTTCTTTTATTTTACGCTCAAAGTTAAATTCCATTCTGGTTGTCTTTTCATTTCTTGGCTTGTCTCTTTCCGGTTTTCTCCTGTGTGTCTCATTCATGTTATGGACATGACACTCGATTTATTTCCTGAGCCCAGTTCTCTTTTTGTAACATTGTATGATCCTCCAAACACTACTAGAGGTTTCAGGAGAGAAGAGTAGGCCAAAAAAAGCCAGGCATCCCTTGTGTGCATGGAGGCTCATGTAACTGGGCATGCTCAGTAAGGGAGGAGTGAAGGAAAGGCACCTGGTCCTATTCCAGACACCAGAGGGCAGGGAAAGGGAAACAGTGTAGAGATGACATAGGCTGTCTCACTGAGCTTCACAAAGAGGCCCTTTAGGCAAACTTTATAAAAACATGCGTAGCCTTCTGTCTTGCTGTTTTTCTTTTATCAAATTTGCTTTTGGTATTTACCATCCATAGTCCCATCATTTTCAGTGAATGGCTGTGGTATATCTTCTTTATCCTTTCTACTTGTGTTTTTTTTAAAAAAAAAAAAAAAAGATTTATGGTTTTAATTCTGTCTGTGTGCATGTGTCTGTGTGTGGGTACATGCACATATGAGTGCAGACACTCATGTATTATAGAAGAGGGAGCCAGATCTTCTGGAGCTGGAGTTCCAGGATGCTGTGAGACCCAACATAGGCTCTAGAACCAAAGTTCTCTATAAGAGCAATTCATGAACTGCTGTTGAGCCATCTCCCCAGCTTCTCATTTCTGTTTGTTTGCTTGCTTGCTTGCTTGTTTTGATTGTTTTTGTTTTGATGTCGTGGATTCTGATGCTTTTTGTATTCTTGCAAATGTGCGAGGAGTGGTCAGGATTGATACTTTTGTTTTGCGTGACTATTTCATGTGTCAGCTTGATTCAGACTGGACCTTCGTCTCTTCTGCATCTTAACCTGGAAGTCTTTTGACTGGAACTTACTCGGTTGGCTTTTCTGGTTCAACATGTCTTTTTGTAAATGTTGTAGACATCTGTTAAGTGCAGGAGCCCTGTGTGCCCCTGGGAAGCACAATGGAATCTAAATGAAGGTGTCGACTCTGACGGAGACCACTTTGATGCAAGAACATTCAGAGTAGCATATTCCACGATGTTACCAAACCGGAAACAAGGAGCTGGCAAAAGGACTCCTTCCCTAGAAAATGTACATATTTCCTTTTCGTGCTTTGAGAATGAACCAACCTTTGTCTACTTCTTTAACCCCAACTAACAGATAATCTGATATCAGGTCTCCATTTTTTCCTATCCAAATCTCCTTTCCATGGACAACATAAATAGCTTCCAATGAACAAATAACAAATACCTTTCTCCCATAGGCCAAAGTACCCTGGAAATCACTAGGAGTAGAGAAAGGTGAAGTGGACAATCAGGAAAGACTTGCTGATTGGCTTGGGGGATGTTGGACAAATTGTAGTTTATATTTTTCCTTAATAAATGAGCACAGTTCTGACTTTCAAAGGGTGGGGAGGAAATCAATATTCTCTGCAAGTAAAATAAGGTGATTGTCATTGTAACTGCAAGAATACTATGGCCATCAATTGATTATCTACGTGCTTGTTATCTACTCTGGGGACTCCCTGTGGCCGCAGATCTCAGTTGATTGTCCCCCATCTCTGGTCTGCTACCCTCTGCTTGGCAGCAGCACTGGAGGGGACACAGGGAAGGCTGCCTAATTTGAACATCAGCTGGAGCAAACTGTAATTGGGAAGATAAATCTGTTGCATAACTACCACACAGAGGTTGTTCAATACCAAAAGGCAAGCGCATTATCATCGATTGTTTCAGCTGTAGCCCTGCCTGCACACCTTCTGAGAGAAATGGTCACCATTTTCTTATAAGAAATAATATTTTATGAGAAATATGTAATTTTTCTTTAAAAATTACAACATGATTTAAACATCCTATATGATCCAGTTATCTCTCCTAGTGAAATGAAAATTTGCATTTACATAAAGAGCTGCATACAATTTTACAGTGTCATTATTCCCAATAGCCCCAAATGAAGCATACATTTTCTGTAATTGGTCAAAGGATAAACCAATTATGATTTGCCTATACAATAGAATCACTACTTGGCATTGAAAAGGACCCAAAAACTTACAACTAATCCAGCATCAATGATATTAAAATGCTCTATCAAATAAGGTAGACAAAAAAAAAAACTACCAAGAGCATGATGTCATCTGTATTTACTCCAGACAAGGCAAAATTAGAAGGACAGAAAATAGATCAGGAGATATCCAGGGCTACAAGTTAAAGAAACACTCAGCTTAATGAAGTAAGAGGAAGGATTTTAAGATAATGAGGCTCAAATACATGTCTAAGAACTACAGTCACTTGTACAGAAATCTACAAATCTCAAAAAGACAGTGTCTTCAACAAATGGTGCCAGGAAACCTGGGTATCTGCATGTGGAAGTATGGATGTAGATTCGTATCTCCTAGCCGGTATACAAATCAACTCCAAATGGATTGAGGATCTCAATGCAACACCTAAAACTACAAAAACGTTAAAGGAGAAAATAGGGGGTTACACTACAATATATGGGCACAGGCAAGAGCTTTCTGAATAGGATGCTAGGGCTTGGGAAATAAGGTCAACAATTTACAACTGGGTCATTATTAAAAAATGAAAGAACTTTTGTGTAGCAAAGGGATTGTTCAACCAAGTGAGGCAACCAACAAATAGGAACCAAATGTGGCCACTTGTACTTCTGACAGAGAGCTAATATCTAGAAAATACAAAGAACTCAAAAACTAAACACCAAACAAAAAATAATCCAATCAAAAAATAAACCATGAAATTGAATAGATTTTGCGAAAGAAGAAATACAAATGACTAATAAATACCTTCAGAATTATTTGACTTTCTTAGCCAAATAGTTGCAAATGAGAACCACTTTGAAATTTCATTTCACCCTAATAAGAATGAAATGCTGCCAGATGTGAAGAAAGAAGGACCCTTGTTCACTGACGGTGAGAGTGCGGACTGGTGCACCTTGAACATGGAAATCAGCCTGGAAATTTCCCATAAAGCTGAAACTAGAAGTACTGTATGACCCACGTATGGCACTCTTAGGCATATCAAAGGACTCCTGCACCTATGACAAAGATACCCTTCAATGTCCCTTGTTGTCGTATTAACAGTCATGAGAAAATTAAATGAATGGGTAAGAAAAATGTGAAACATATACACAAAGGAATTTTATTCAGCTGCAAATATAAATAAAATTTTCTGAAAATATTACACTGAGAGAGGCAATCCAGGTCCAAAAAGATAAACACTGTGTATCATTTCTTGTATGAAGATTCTATCTTCAGAATTGAAGTTTTCTGTGCTTGAGTCATTGGGAGTATTTCTCTTAGTTTGCTTTTTGTTCTTGTGATAAAACCCCATGACCAACAGCAATCTAGGGAGGGAAGAGTTTATTGCATCTGACAGGTTACAGTCATTCCTCGAGGGAGGTAAGAGCAGGAACTTGAGATGGGAACTCAAACAGAGACAATGGAGGAGTGCTGCTTACTAGCTTGCTCCCCATGGCTTGCTCAGCCTGTTTTCCTATAAAACCAGCCCAGGGGTGGCAATGTCCACAGTAGATCAGCTCTTCCCACATCAATCATTAGTTAAGGAAATGCCCCATAGGCCAATCTGATGAAGGCATCTTCTCAACCTAGGTTCCCTTTTTCCGAATGACTCTGACATGTATGAAGTTGACAGAAGAGTCTAACTAGGGCAGGATCTGTAGAGGTCAAAGAGCCATGAAGCAGCTATGAGGATTGTACATGTATGGAGAAGAGGTCTTGAGTACATGTGTGTGGGGGTGTGGGTGATAGTAAAACACATATGCTATTTTATATATTTTATATGTTATAAGCATAGGGGAGGAATCGTGCAAGTAGAAAGGGGACAGAAATAAAGGGATGAAGGCTAGGTGGCATTGGAAACCCATTCAAATCTAAGGATATATGCAAAACACTATAGAAATATAGTTTTAAAATATATCAAGGGCTAAAGAGATGGAACAGAAGTTAAGAGCATTTGCTGCTCTAGCAGAGGACCCAGGTTCAATTCCCAGCACTCACATGGCATATCACAACCATCTATAACTCCAGGGCCTGGGGATCCAAAGCTATCTTCTGGCCACCTCAGGCATGACACATACATGGTGTACATACATAGATGTGTGTAAAAGACTCATATATAAAATAAAAATAAATAAATCACACATACACATACACACACACACATATTTAAAAAGGAAAAAGACCTTGAACAAAGGTACCCTGCATGGTGGGCAATACTAATCCCAGAAGTCAAATGATTTTAAACCAAAATCCCAGAGTTAAGCTCAAGATGAGTTGCTGTCCAGGAACTCCCCAAACAGTACAGGCTATTGCCATTGCTCTTAGCTGTGCATGGCATCTACAAGTGAAGAGCCTATTGCTAAAGCCAGCACACACAGAGAGACCAAGCTGATACTGAGCTGAGAACTCTCTCCTTGCTGGCCAGTGTTTATCACACTAGGATATTCTACGTAAACTGTTAGGGGAGAAAAGTTATCAGTGGTCTTACCCGGGGTGGACCCTGTGTGCTACCTTCCAGGCAAGACATACCCACAGGAGCAGTAGGAACATGAAGGCTATGGGAATACCTAACTGTTTTCTCTTTGGATTTGATGTCTGCTCCAAAACAGAGAATATATGTGTCTGGTACTGTAAAGTTTGCCAGAATCCCAATAGCTAGGGTTGTGTCTCATTGCTGTGACAACAGTTTTAGTCCCTAATGTGGATGAGGTCTAGGTGTCCATTCAGAGGGAGCTTGCTTATATGGTGTTAGAATCACTTGAGGAATAAATATTTTGGAGTCACCTTCCATACTATGATACGGTGGGAAAATGGATAAGAGCCAAGGTGATAAGAAAGTAGAAGCTTGTCATATGTTATGTCTGAAGAAAATCAGACCAGGAGCCCAGCCAAGTCATCCAAAGAAAATGTAGTTCCTATTCATGTCAGTTTTCAAATTTCTTAAGGAAATTTTTGATAAGAAGTTAAGCGTTCTGCTTGTGCATCTCTGGAAGGCTTTAAAGCATAAGTAACAAGTTACCAGATGTGAATGAAAGAAAGGTATAGGTGATTCTCACTTCATCCCCTGCTGTGGAGGAAGAAAGCACATAGATTGAGTACTATCCTTAATCTTTTCTATAAGAGAGGCCTAGGAATGGTGACCAGAAGCCCCAAATTGAACTACATATTCGTTGGTCTCTTGTGGATGTGCTTGAACTTTAGAAGTGGATTCAAGTGTATCTTAATCCATGATGACTCTCCAAAGCATCAGGGGAAACAGACGGCAGAGGAGGGATATGTAGATAGCAGGTTATGTGAAAAGACTAAGAGGTGATAATTATTGAGCTGGAGAGATGGCTCAGTGACTGACTATTTGTGCAGATGATCTAAGTTTGGTTCCCAGCATCCAGGTGGGCCAACTCATGATTTCCTATAACCTCAGCTCCAGTAGATTTGATGGTCTCTTCTAGACTGAATGCCAACATGTTCATTATCACACACATACACATACACAAATAATACTTTTTAAAAAAAAAGTCTTTGAGGAACTAGTCAATTATCCCTCTGACAACCATACTCTGTACATTTCCACATAAGAAAGTATAGTGGAGTAGGTAGAACACACCTTGCATACTACTGAAGAGTAGTGTCCAAGAATGCAAACTAAAAAGGTAGTTGTGTTTGGTGAAATGGAACCCTGCAGAGTTCAGGGACTACTTACCTCATGCACTACCTTTTCAGTGGGCTTGTGAGGCTGGGAAGTTTATGCAGAATGATTGTAGATTATGGGAGGCTAGATCTATGACGTTATTACTTGAACATTGCTCTTTGAACAGAACAGCTGATACAAGTGATGGGATTTTTCTATACTTTAATATCTAACATGAATTAATATTTACTATTAGTATTATATTATTACCTTCTTCACTGTTGAGTCATAAGATAAAACTGCATTTTTCTAGAGTCAGTGACAGAGAACTTTGAGAGAGTCTACCCACCTCTGTAAGGTTTTGTTGTATAGTGATACCCTCTGTATGTCTTATGGAATTGGGAAAACATCTGGAAGTACAGTAAAAACAGCAGTTAGAGTTTGAGTAAAGGTATTCTACATGCATGAAATAGGAGCATAAGGCTGTTGGGTAAATATCTCAGTACCAGGAATGGGGTGTTTTCCCATGAGATGTTGGCTAGGAAGGCCTTTGTGAAGGCTATTTTTACTGTTTTTGGTGGCAAAATTAGACATTAAGTTTCTATTTATGCACACATCACTACCTCTGGCTACAGGACATGGGGAAATCAGTCTGAGCCTGAGCTGAAACTCCCTTCCCTCGTTAGTATTCATGATGCCAGATATGCTATGCTAGCTGTTAAGGAAGAATTGTTACTAACAATCTTGCTTAGCTATGGACCCTACATGTTACTCTATCAGCAAGCAGGTCAAATTGTGCAACAGAGCAATAGTGCAGCACCATAACAGGTACAACCAGTAGTGTCCCAACCGTCATAGACACAACCAACCATTTTCCAATCTCATTTAAAGCCTACACCACAAGAAGGAACCCGTTTAGGACTGTAAGCCTGGGCAGATCACAGGCTCTAATGGGAAAGCTTATGGTACTGCTTTGTTAAATTAATATGATATACCTATTCTAAACATCTGCACTGGTTCTAGTAGATTACTGATACTGTGTCTATAATGGAAGGAGTTTTGCAATGACTGGTGCTTACTACAGAGACTTATTATGGCTTAAATTGCCGAGGATGAGTGTCTTGTGGTCTGTAGTGATTTTGTAATATAAAGATTCAGTGTTCAGGATTTAATGGAAGAAAAAAATCATACATACATACCTGTTATGCCCTACAAGGCTCAGGAAGTACCATACATGACTGACTGTAAAGAATATAAGAACCAGGTAAAAGTGTGGAGTGTTGTAAAGCTTTTTCCTCTGGATTGTACGTGACCATTGTCACATTGAATTAGAGCAACTATGATCCCATCACAAGGCCCTTATAAGATTAGACCTATTAATACCCTTTCATGATGAGAGAGCAAAAGCTCATGGGGCTCATAACTTCATCAACCTTCCACAAGGTCCTCACAAGGTTTCTCCCTCCTCCAGGTTCTACAAGAAGGAAACAATTGACTGCAGTTGGGCTCACAGCTAGTGCAGCTGCTGAGTGCAACTCCCATAGAATGTTTTAGTAGTGTAGTGGGTTTTCATGTGTGTGTGTGTATGTGTGTGTGTGTGTGTGTGTACTAGTAGGAGGAGGAGGAGGAGGAGGAGGAGGAGGAGGAGGAAGAGGAAGAGGAGGAGGCTGCTTGTACATCCTGGCTGCTCAGTCCCAAAATAACAACACAGAAACTGTATTAATTAAATCACTGTTTAGCCTACTAGCTCTAACTTCTTATCAATTATCTCTTACATGTTAATTTAACACATTTCTATTAATCTGTGTATCGTCATAAGGCTGTGGCTTACTGGGTAAATTCAGGCATCTGTCTTAGGTGGGGCTACATGGTTTCTCTCTCTCTCTCTCTCTCTCTACCTTCTCCCAGCATTCAGTTTAGTTTTCCCAACCTAGCTAAGTTCTGCCCTGCTATAGGTCCAAAGCAGTCCTTTATTAACCAATGGTACTCACAGCATACAGAGGGGAATCCCACAGCAGGTGTCCATGTCACAATTGAGACACTTTGGTGGTACAGCTTCCTTGCAAATTGCCCAGCCTTACTTCTGCCTTCAGTTCACCTCCACTCCTGTTATCAACCTCAGTTAACTCACTGGTTCATCAGGCTGTCCTTGAGCAGACTTCTTCCTTTGACCTATCAGTGTTGTCTTTATATGGGGTGAACACACATATCTTTGTGTCTTTCCAGGAGACGCGTTCTAATGTGTATGTAAATTAAACCCCATTGCACACCGTTTTAGCACTCCGTAATTCTCCATTGGTCCTTAGAGCCTCTGTGCAACATCCTAGGGTGCAGAACCTGCCTCACAGATGCACTGACAAATGCCTTTTAGAGTCAGAGCAAAACTGAGGCTGTCGCCTCCAATTTCCAGTCGTGTGTTTGTGGGTTTTCAGGCTTCTCACCAAGGCTTATCGTTAAGCTTCCAGAAAGAGTAATCTAGAGAGAGCTTCACTTCTAATGCTCTTTTATTTTAGTAACTTGAAAAATAATAAATTCAGGATTTTTCATTTGCATCAGGCATTGCGTTTGATAAAGTAGCTTAAATTAGCAGAAGAATCGCACACCTGTGCCACATTTTCATATCCAACCACCTTAAAGACCCTGAGTCAGGCAAGAATTCATAACCAAAATGATCTCTCATTTCATCATGCTCATTGCTCTGAAGAAAACACACTGCATTGGAGGAAACAAAAATAAAAATAAAATCAAAGAGGCTGCATTTATGATCTTTTGCTTACATCTGATTATGCAGCAACTCCCAGGAGACAAATATATGTCAAATTAGCAGTGAATATGCATTAGAACCCATCATGAGCCTCGGCTCCTATGTCTAGTCAGTGGAAGGATGGGTCATTTCAGACATTCAGTAAAATGCCCCAAATTCTGTGTATCAAAGCACTATGTGGATAAAATTAGATTCATAGTTGGGAACATTTGTGATATGCCAGAACTTGGGGTGGGAAAAGCCCAATGCATAAAAACAAAGAAAGCTCAGAGATGGTACCATTAAGTTTAGCAGAAAAATCAGACATGGGGAGAACTGTATATAGCCCAAAGCCCACAGTGTCATCAAATAATATACCAATGCAATGTCATCTAAATTAATGTCATCTTGATATGGGAGTCATAGAATATGGAAAGATTGACAGTAGTTTCAGATGGAGGTAACTAATCTCTGTGTGGGGAGAATAATGTGAACGGGGAAGCATGCCAGGCGATGAGAGGTAGGAGAGAGGGCGATGCTGTGGAAGATACGCATTCTAAGAGGAGGGCACGGGATATAGGGACAGCAAGGGCAGAGATGCTTATTATGAACTTCTCCTTTTCCTATGAGGGAGGAAACAAAGTGATTAAAAGTCAAGAACCAAAGCTAGGCATTCTGGGAGTTTGGGGGAGTCCTCTCCCTTTTGGACTGCTAGAGATAAGGCTTCGAATACCATGGATGCCTATACAACATTTTTTCTTCCCCTGCTAACAAACCCTGATTATTTTTTTTGATAGTTTATTTTCTTACTTAGGAGAGGACTTAATCCTCATTTAAAGCAGAAGTTCCTAAAATCTGGTTCTCAAGCCCTCAGGAGTAGCTGAAATCCATGCCAGGAGTTTACAGGAAATTAACTATTTCATAGAAATGCTAAGACATTGTCATTTGTCTATTTGATTGTGATGTAAGAATCAGCTGTGGTCACGAATGCTTGCGCTTAAAAACTCAGGATAGTCAAAAACAATCCTGAACAATAAAAGAACTTCTGGAAGCATCACAATCCCTGACTTCAAACTCTACTACAGAGCCACGGTACTGAAAACAGCCTGGAATTGGCATAAAAACAGAAAGGAGGACCAATGGAACTGAATCAAAGACCCAGATATTAATTCACACACCTACGAACATCCGATTTTTTACAAAGAAACAAAAAAATATAAAATGGAAAAAAGAAAGCATATTTAACAAATGATGCTGGCATAACTGGTTATCAACATGTAGAAGAATGAAAATAGATCCATATCTATCACCATACACAAAACTCAAGTCCAAATGGATCAAAGACCTCAACATAAAGCCAGCCACACTGAACCTCATAGAAGAGAAAGTGGGAAGTACACTTGAACTCATTGGCACAGGAGATAACTTCCTAAATATAACCTCAGTAACACAGCTATTGAGAGAAACAATTAATAAATGGGACCTCTTGAAACTGAAAAGTTTCTGTAAAGCAAATGACACAGTCAACAAGAAAAAAAAACAGCAGCCAACTGAATGGGAAAAGATCTTCACTAACCGCACATCAGACAGAGGTCTGATCTCCAAAATATACAAAGAACTCAAGTAATTGATCTTTAAAAGAACAAATAATGTTGCCAAATCCAGATTTCTACCAAAAATAATGGAATTAGATAATCTTTCATGCTGTACAAAAATCAATTCAAATGGATCAAAAAACATCATTTCAAACCTGAGACACTAAACTTCTAGAAGAAAACATAGCGGATTTCAATACATGGGGGAGAGAGGGAGGCAAGGACTTTTTGAATAGAATACTACCCGCATAGGAACTAACCCCAGTATAAACAGATGGGTTACATGAAAATAAAAGTTTCTGTAGAGTAAAGAGAACAAGAACAGAGCAAAGAGACAGCAAACACGTGGGAGAAAAACTTTACCAGCCACACTTCAGACTGGGGCTAAGACCCAGACTTTACAAACAACTGTAGAAATTGAACACCAACAAAATTAAACTCCCAATCAACAGATTCACAAATGAACTAAAAGGATACCCTTTGAAAAAGTAACCCTTGTTAGAGACATTTCTGCACTGCTTCTGATTTACAGTGGTATCATTGTGAAGAGCATGCAATGGTGAAGAAGTAGGAACTAGGAGACTGTGGTCCACTGTGCATCTCTTCAGACAGAAGCCCCCCCCCACACACACACAAAAGAAATAAGGCACTTTGGTAGTCACCCATATGAGAAACCAGAGGATGAGGCCTTTGAGTAGAAGTCAGGAGCAAAGGGATGGTGTGAGGTAGATGCCTGGGCCAGAGTCTGGCAGTGGACACTGAGACTCAACAGTAGAAACCCCTGGAGAAGCTGCTACTGGACATCTTCGCAGGAAGAAGGATTTGGAGTTAGACTCAGGTTGGAAATTCAAGCCCTCTATCTCCCTGCTATCCACCCTAAGCATGGATGTCACTTGCTCTGCGTTCCAGTTCTTCATCTCACACAGAACAATATTCATACAGGAAAATCAAAGCTATCATGTTAGTATGAAATTACAGATAATATTCAAATGATTATTATGAGGACTCTATCCTCTTGTGGTACCCAACTTATTTGCCATAGCTTTGGATTAGCCTCAGAGGCTGTTTGTTGTTTCGACTAACCTTAATACAGATACCTCTTATGGTTTGACTTTCAACGTTCCCCATAAGTTCATCTCTTGAAGGTTTTAGTCCTAGCTTCTGGGGCAATTTTAGGAGGCTGTGGAACCTTTAAGAGGTCGAGATAGAGGAGGTAGGTCACTGGGGGAGGGCCTTTGCAGTGTATATCCGGCTGCTGCCCCTGCCTCATTCTGTTTCTTTGTCCAGCATGATGTGAGAAGCCTTTCACACAAGTTGCCGCCACAATGGACTGATCCATTCCTCCATGCCTGTCCTGAAGTGATGGACTGAAAGTCTATGAAGCTCTTAACCCAAACAAGCCCTATCTCCCTTAAGCTCTTTCTGTCGGGTGTTTTGGCCACAGCAACATGGAAGTAACCACTATGATATCTCTAGGGACTGAGGACATTTGGTCTGGAAAACATGAAAATTTCTTTAACATCAAGGCTACCACACAAAAGTAGGACTTGTCTCGTCTATAATATTCTCTAGTTACCAATATGGCTCCACATGTCCTAGGTCTCCATACAAGCCAAAAGCTGTAGATGGGATTACAAGAAGGGAGACTTTAAGAAAGGAAAATGAGGTCCAGGAGCAGAGGACTTTATAAGATCCAGAGTGTTTCTCACCTGCTGAAGCTGAGGCTGAGCCACATCTAGAAGATAATGGGCAGTTTGGCCTATATCCCCATAGCTGCCAATATTACCTGATGTCTAGTTCGGAGTAACAGTCATGAGCATAAACAGCCTGCCTTGATTTAAATTCTGGTCACATCATGAGATAACTGTGGGACTTGAACAAAATTGCTTAACTTCTCAAGCCTCAATTACCAACCAGCCAAACTAGAGCCAATACTTGTTTGTATCTAAGAAAAATACCCAAGACAGTGAGACTTATCACCTAAAGCAACACATACTTACCTGCCATACATATTTGTACATCTGTTAAAGGGAGTCATATGAGTCTGAAATATCTCAAAGCATGAATATTTTATTATTTTTCAGCATTTTATACTTGCTAAACATTAGCTAATATATTAGTAAATATCACTTGACCAAACATTTAACCACCTGGTACATGCTTTCACCCGCTCGTTCTTTGTTTATAGAGAGAAAGAAGTGTGGTAAAGTATACTGAGTAGCTTCCATCCACAACATATCATCTGTCTTCTGTACTGGGTCTGCTGCCTCTCCAAAGATGTCACTTGTGATGGACGGCGCGCACGGTACTTAACAGATCAAGAGATTCAATATGGACGTTTAGTAGTAAATCCATGGTCCATGAAGGGGAGATTTTCTTACAACCCTTCTCCCCCAAAAGCTATTAATAAAAGTAACTCAGAGGATATAGTTCGACTAAACCAAGATTCCTGGGATGTCAACCCTTCCCTGAGTCATGCTGAGCCTTTTATCCCCACCGAGAAGATCTGGGGTGATTGATGAATCCTGCCAAGAGTCTGTCAGACACCTCGCCTTGTGTCATTATATGCATTTCATCCACTGTAAACTTTAATGTGGGGCTCTCTCAGGCTCTACCCAGAAATGTCCATGCTTAAAACAGGCCTTTCAATTTAGTAGCTCTGCAATGTGAGTCCTCTTTCTGTGTCAATCGTGAGGTCGCTTAGTGAGGATGGTGACAGACAGTCACCTTCATCATATCTGATACCCAACCCAAACCCAAGCCTGTTGAGTCCTGTAAACTCAGGCTCCAGAAACAGAAGTCCAGAAAGCTGGTGCCAACAGCAACGTCCCCAGTCACGGTTCTTCTGAGAGCCCCCCATAGTTTAAAGGAAATGTTGTACTCATTTGACCCAGAGATACAGTTAGCAATCATTTTACTGCTTGGGTGGAATATAATGAACAAGTGGGGGTTTCTATCAAGCCATAGCCAGTGATTCCAAAAATAACTGGCATCTTGTTCTAAAGCTAGAAGGATTCTTGAATTTCTATCAAAGAACTGATCTAGACAAGAGAGTTGGAAAAATAAAAGGTGTTACCATCGAGTGTCCGGAGCTCAACCAGTTGTTGTGAGCAAGTTTCTCATACTTTGGGCAATTTATCTTTAGAAAAATACATAAAACTTTCATTTAATAATCTATAGAGTTAGATTTTGGTGAATGCACAGACATTAAAATTTATTCAAAGTGTTGGTGAAACTGAAGACATGCTTGTGGATTAGCAGTGAAGAGCACACACTGCTCTGTTAGCTGGCCCTGGGTTCAGTTCCCACCATCCACATCTGATGGCTCACAAACTGCCTAGAACTCTGGTTCCTGGGGATCTAAGTTCTGATTCAGAGTAACAGCCGTGAGAATGAGGGCACTTGGACTTTTTATGGTCATTGTGGGCCCCTGAACTCATGTGTGCATGCATGCGTGCACAAACACACACATAAAATTTGCAAATAAAATTATCTTTAAAAATACAATTAACCAACTAGCTAAGTAAAGAAAAAAAGGCTTGTTCATCATCCTTTCTAGGGTCCAGGAATGAGCTTCCCTGCTCCTTATCTTGGCCTGCCTTGTTGTGTCTTTAGAAATGGTAGAAGTTCTTCTGTCTTGGTTTTAAAATTATCAGTCTTGTTTAGGACATGGTGACAGGTGTAGGCTCTGCTAATTGAGTCCACCTTGAATAATTCACTTGTCGCCTGGGGCAGAAAGGAGGGGACATATTTATGTTTCCACTAGATATTCCCTCAAAATGAGTCCCAGTCACAAGAGAAGACACTAATCATCTGTGTCTCCAGAAGCAAAAGGTGATGCTGGAGGTAGCCACACTTTCCCTTGTATTTGAATGTACAATTTTCCCCTAGGCCAAAAGAAATTGCTCCCTGGCTGCACATGCTACCCTGAAGAACCCCTGGGAAATATTTTTGCTTTCAAAATCTATAAATACCAAAAGGAAAACTTTCTTCCGAAGATCTAGATCCAGAATTATTGGGAGGAAAGTATGTTAGAGGTTTTCCTTGCTTAGAATTACATTTTAAAGAAAGCATTTTATATAAAGTAAAATTGAAATAAAGTTTGAGCAATCCCAGAAGCCAGGGACTTTACCCAAAATGAAAATGACTCTGTGTGCACACTGACTCTTTACCTGTGGGCACAAATCAACCCGTGTTTTCTCTCTTCTCATGGAAAACCACCCTTACATGTATAAAAGTCCTAACCCGCCATGAAATCAGCTGAGGTTGGAGCTTTTGGGGAAGAAGGTAGAAACATTCAGAAATGCCATACAGGGAGCATGCTTTTCTTTCTGCCAAGCTTGGTAATCTCTGCAGTTGAATGGGCAATACATGCTTTGCCTCATGATGAAAACATACAATGAATTTCTACATTTTTTTCTGTGGATTACCTGACTCTAACTGGTATTTCTAAGGCCTATCTGGATAGCACGTTTTTGTTAATGGACTCCTTCATTTGACGCTGGTGATGTAGATGCCTTAGAAGACAGGCTGGGAATTCTGTTTCTAAACTCTTTAGTTAGTAACAGAGCCAGAAAACTTTCTACTAAGGAAAGAGTGCTTTAGGTTGACATATGAAAGAGCAAAGAAGAAACGTGTCTGAGTGCAGACAAAGCTAGAAATAAGAAGCAAATCACTCTCAAGGAAACAAAAATAGGTTTTTTAAAAGGATTCACATCCATGAAGAAATGGCAAAGGTCTGGGACTGGGGTAGGAAAATTCAAAAGCAGCTTAGAAAACCTCTTAGCAGCAGATGAGAAAAGGTTAAAATACTAAACACAGTAGGCACATGTGTTGTGAAAATCCTTAATCTCAGGGGCTTGGGTTCATGCCCCATGTTAGGCACCAAGTGTTGTGACAATCCATGAAAATCTGGGAGAGGTTCAAAAGAACTTATTTAGATGTATAAAAGGGGTGAATACTCACTGATAAAGGACAGGTTAGATTTGCTCTAGTTTTTCTGCCCAAGGGAAAAGAGTACCAACAGCAAGCCTCCTATTCTGTTTCTAACATCCATTCCAGCAAGACAGCAAGAGAGAGTGACCCCCTTTCTTTTTCCTTATAAAAGATCACATCCACAGAGAAGAAGCCATGCCCTAAGGCCAGTACCCCAAATCTATTGGGCGAAATTAATTCTCACAACACTCATGTACTGGTTAATTTTATGACTTGACACAAGCTAGAGTTATCTGAAAGGATGGAACCTCAACTGAGAGAATGCCTCCATAAGATCTTCTTAATTCGTGATTGATGTAGAAGAGCCGAGGCTATTGTGGGTGGTGTCATCCCTGGGCTGGTGATCCTGGTTCTATAGGAAGCAGGTTGAGTAAACCATGAGGAGCAAGCCAGTAAGCAGCACTCCTTCATGGCCTCTGCATAAGCTCCTGCCTCCAGGTTCTTGTCCTGTTTGAGTTCCTGCCCTGATTTCTTTCAATAATTGAATATGGAAGTGTAAGCCAAATAAATCCTGTTCTCCCCAAGTTGCTTTGGCCATGATGTTTCATCAAAATAATAATTCTAAGACAACACAGAACACCAGCGAGAATGAGGCATACAAAAGGGTCACAGCAGCCTACCAAAATCTTCCAGTGGCCCGAGTTGGCAGAACTTGCAAGAAATACAATATATAGGATTATAACCTAAGGAAGAAAATAAATATCATTGTGTTTATAGTGATAGAAATAAGAATTTGAGTAAAGAATTGAGAGAGAGAGAGAGAGAGAGAGAGAGAGAGAGAGAGAGAAAGAGAGAGAGAGAGGTGGCAGAAAGAAGCAGCTATAGCTCATTTAAGGATCCAGATATTGACCATGTTGGTTACTTAATTTCCCCAATTTCTTTATCTGTAAGAATAATTAAGTTGAGTTGTGAATTCAATAACTCCTTTTTTTTGTTCCCATTTCCTGTTTGAAAAAAAAAAATAGTCATCTCTCCCCTCACCCTGCCACCAAAGAAATTGGTTTACAAAGAGAGCACAAAGAGATTCATACTTTAAATCCAAGTAGTGAATGAAAGATCATGCCCAATTGCCTACAGGAGATGCTTGTGAACCAAGAAAAGTGGGCACAGGTGGAAGGTGAAGAGTTATGGGCAGAGAGGGAGACTGCGGGGGGGGGGGGGATCAGTGACTGGTGGGATGCGTTGTTGTCTGCTGCTTCCTTCTGGAAGGAGAGAGCGGTCACAGGATGCCTGCTTTGCTTCAGCTGCACCCTCAACTACTTAGAATCACTCCTGGGACATGGAAGTGCCCTGCATACTTGTTGAGTGAGTGCATGTGCCAAGGACTGTCTAATAAATGGGTTTGTTTTGAAGTGGAAATCATATATACATATATATGTGTGTGTGCATGTAATATATTTATATGTATATGTATGTAATATATGTATTGTAATATATGCTACGTATATGTACATGTAAATATATTTACTAAAGCATGCATATAACTATAAGACATGTAAAGCCACCATGAGATTAAAAATATGTAAGTATGTGTATGGATATAAAATCCACAAAGGCATGCTTTCATTCCTAGGTTCCACGGGGTATCTGTGTAGACATTCCACCTCTAAAGAGCTCCGGGGAAGTATGCCAAACAGCATCTCCTCTACATAGGCATTCCAGCAGGGCTGATTCCTGCCCAGCCTCTTTCTGCCTGTCATCAGAGCAGCGAGGAGCTGGACATTGAGCAGAGGAGCAGATAAGGGAATTCTCAGACCATGAACCAAGTACTCTGCGTATTTCCCTTTTAAGATGTTGTGACACCGTTTCCATGGTAGGGGCCTTCCCTATGATTGCCAGTAATTCAATTATTTCACCATGTTTTACAGCAGCAAAGCAAATGTAGGCGCTAACAAGAGGAAACGCTGTAACACACTCAGAACTTGCTCACCTTGCAACGCCTTAATCAATTACAGCGCCTATGGTGGGTATCGTTGGCAGGGCCTGGTGCCTCCGACCCCCTGGCCTCTCTTAATACCTGATGCTATTTTATCTCAGAATCTAATTCAGATTTGCCAGTAATTAAAATGCATGAATCTGTGTCCACAACTCACCTCGGCTCTCCCTTTCTGGGCCCTGAATCTCTCTCCTTTGGAAAGCTCTTTGCCTCAGTGAAATGTCAATGGCTGTTTTGGACATTTAGATCTGTGTCGCCTTAGCAACAGAAAGAAAAGGTGTCATATTTCATAATCCCATTTTAGAGGCAGAGATGAAGAAATAGCCAGGCAGCTAATATGTGTTTCATAAATTTCTACTCAACTATCTCTGATTTTTTTCTGATAAAGACAGATATTAAGATGGAAATAAACCAACATAAGACACGTCTAAATAATACATTTCGCATGCACGAGAATGATATTTGCAAAGATTGTGATACTGTGAAATGCAGTTGGAGATACAAATGACATAGTCCCTTTATCTGGACCTTCAGTTGGGGATACAAATGACATAGTCCCTTTATCTGGACCTTCAGGGTTCGTGGCATCCAGTACCTTTAGTCAACCAGTCTAAAAGTATTACATGGACAAATGCTTATAATAAATAACCACCAGATCCTTAATGGTGTGCCACTTTGAAGATCTGCTGAAGGATTTCCCTAGCCTATTCATCCTCCCCAGGCTGTGAGTCACTCCTCTGTCCAGAGTACCCACCCTACGGCCCATCAGACATTTTCAGACTAATGGCCTGACATTTAGAACTCATGATCAAGGAACGTTTTAAAAATGTGGTCGTGTCTTTGTCTGTGTGTACGCATGCTGTGTGCACGCAAGCATCATTGGAGGCTAGAAGGGGTGGCAGGAGATACGTCATAAAAGGCTAGAAGGAATTGTACACAATAAGGATACCTCACAATGGTAAATTTTTATCTGGCTCTTGATAGCCTGAAACTCATGATCCTCTTCCTGTCTTAGCCTTTCGAGTGCTAAGATTACAGGCATGAGCCATGATACCCGGTAAAAAGCATTTTTTGAAGATTAAATTGAAAGATAATAGAATCTTAGGAGGTCCTAGCATCCTGAAGTCATGAATTTCCCTCACTACACTACACGAACCCAGTGTCTATGCCCAGGTCTGCCTTTCCTTATATGCTTAGGAGAGAACTGAAGTAGGCTACACAGCACTGAGATTTCCTGAGGTGTCCTCCTGCGCTCCACCTGGGACCTCGCTACAAAGCAGGCTGCTGCCTATCTCTACTTGCTCTAGCCTACCCAATGGCTCTGTTCCGCACTCTCCCCCTGTCCTCGGACACTGACTACGTGGGTGGTACCTATCATAGAGTACATTAAAATCGAGAAAGTGTTTCCTCATGAAACTTTAGGAGCGAGCATTAATTAAATACTTATTTTTTTACATGGGATCAAATAACATTTACTGCTGAAGTCATTAAGGGTGAAGATATAAACTCATTAAATGAATGCTGGAAAGATCAAAACGTTCAGGAATTACTGACTATCATTTTCACCACCTTAAGCTCGTTTTAGGAAATGGAATTGGCTATGATGTCACACAGCAGAGCTTTCATTGAGAATAAATCAGTCTTGGTTCCAGTATTCTACAGGAAAATTTAGTAACTGGGATGTGATTCATTTGAGAAAATCAAGTCCATCTTTTTGTAGTTAAGTGAATAGGTGTGATTTTCCTGTTTCTCATGCATGTCTTCACAAATTTTCTCACCTATTTAGTGTGTGTGTGTGTGTGTGTGTGTGTGTGTGTGTAATAGAGAAAGAGAGAGAGAGAGAGGGGGAGGGAGGGAGGGAGAGAGAGAGGAGAGAGAGAGAGAGAGAGAGAGAGAGAGAGAGAGAGAGAGAGAGAGAGAGAGACATCTATCACAGGTATCCATATGTCATGGTGTGTGTGTAGCTCAGAGGACAACTCCGTGCTCCGTGGATTTGCTTCTCATTTGGCATGTGGGATCTAGGGGTCAAGCTCAGGCGGTGAGGCATGCGGGCTAGCTCCTCCACCCACAGAACCATCTCACCAGGGCCCAAACCATTTCTTCTTTGTCAACGGTTCTGGTTTCAAGAACAGAGCAAGTGGCATACTCACTTGAAATCCCTGAGTGGAGAAGTTGGGTAGAGAATTGAGTACTTAAGGTCAGCCTGGGCTACAAACAAGATGATCTTAGAAACAACAGCAAACAGCTGGCTTTCAAAGAAGGCTCGTTTAAAAAGAAAAGAAAAGGTTTCCCTATACTTCAGACAGATCTACTTATCAAAGTCAGTGGGGGGGGTGTCATTCTGATGGAAAGAGACTTTATTAGGCCTTCAAATAGCACCAAGAAGTCTGGGATACAGACTGAATCTTCTGACACAGCAGAGGAACACAAAGGGAATACACAAAATTCCATCAGTCCTCAAAGCTTAGGAGAAAATAAACTAAGCAAATCTACAGCAATCTAAAAACCAGAAAGACAGTAGAAATGGGTTTGGAGGAGTTGACATTGTTGAGGTCGCCTTTTGCACACCTGCAATCCTAGCAATGGACTAAGGCAAAAGGGTTGTGAGTTCAAGGCCATCTTGGATACATAAGGAGACACTGCAATAGTATTTGTTCAAGAAAATATCACATCGAGTAAACAAAACTCAATTATATTCTTCTTGGGAAGATAGAAGAAAATTACATCAAAGGATTGAAAATAAGATGATAAAAGTAAAATAATTACCAACACCATTAAAGCTTGTCTGCTGACACTATCATAATAAAGCAGCGTTTAAGGGACAAGATCTCTAACAGGGATAAAGAGAGCTATCCCACAAAGAAAGAGAAGTAGCTACCAAAAGATTAAAATTATATAATTGTATTATATACATCTTAAAATATGCCTTGTTTCACAGAGTAGAAGAGTTTAGCATACTTCCATTAGAAACTAATGTATCATATGTCTAAAACCAAAACAAAACCAAGAAAGAACATATATGAATAACATAATCAATGTACTAATAAAACTTGTACAATTTCTTCTTCAAGTGACTCTCTAGAGTAGTCATGGTTCTCTAGATTAACAGAATTTATAGAATGAAAATATATTGGACTTATTAAAATATATATACATAATTTTTACTTATTAGAATGACTTACAGGCTGCGGTCCAGCTAATCCAACAATGGCTGGCTGTGAATGGAAAGTCCAAGAATCCAGTAGCTGCTCAGTCCACAAAGCTGGATAACTCAGCTGGTCTTCCAATCTTAAAGAGGTTCTAATGCCAGTGAATGAATAAATTTAGTATCAAGCTGAGGGAAATCAGGCAAAGAGTAAAGCTTCCTTCTTCCATGTCCTTATACAGGCTTCCAGCAGTTGTGGTCCAGATTAAAGGCACATCTTCCTGCATCAAGATCCTGATTAAAGGCCTGGGTCTTAATAACTCGAAGGTCTGGGTTAGGAATGAATCTACCTATTCAAATTAAGCAAAAATCCCTCTCAGGTGTGCCCTTCAATTTCGTAATACCTAGGAACACATTTTATCTAGAACTTCTAGTGGCCACACCAACTTCCAGGGTCACAGCAGAATTTCCTACCAAGCCACCACACAGCCACCACACTCTCCTAAGAACCAGAGAGAGATACAGAGACCAAGGCACAAACACCCACCCAACAAAGACAAGACCGGATATCAACATCTGAAATTGCAATCTTCCCAAATGAAACAATCTCAGACCAGCAAAATCAGAAGAAGGGACACACACCATCACCACCACCATCACCATCAGACCAAGACACCTAGATGCCAGTGTAGAAGCACAATCAGCCACAGCAAAGATAATGTGTTTTCTGCTAGAGCCAGCAAGGCCCTGTGTATTGCAACATAGTACAAGACAAAGACCTTAAAATTGCCTTTAGGAACGTGATAGAGATCCTTAAAGAGGGAATGAATAGAGCCCTTAAAGAAATCTATGAAAACACAAGCATGCAGTGGAAGGAAATGAATAAAATAGCTCAAGACATGAAAGTGGAAGTGGAATCAATAAAGAAAACCCAACCCGAGGGAAACCTGGAAATGAAAATTTAGGAGCTTGAACAGGGACCTCTGAGGCAAACCTCACGAACAGAATACACGAAGTGGAAGAGTGAATCTCAGGCATTGGAGACACAATAGAAGAAACGAATGCCTTGATTTAAAAAAAAGAAAGTTAAACCTGCCCACTTCCGCTGCAAGATTAAGCTAGTACCGACATGTTAAAAGAAACAAATAAAACAATACGATCTATTCCAATGGTGTGAAACTTACCTGAAATGGACAATCTTTTAGACAAAATAATAACCAGAATCAAGTCAAAATTACCTCTATATTAAATCACCATTCAATATTTTACTCTAAAGGAAGAAAGAATATTTTCTCCTGTACAGATACCAGCCTCGGGTTTCCCATGGTTGGAATTTCCTGCTCAATGAGAAAATAACTCTTGTTTTACAGTGTCAGAAACCAAGAAGGTAAGCCACCCCAATAGGTTTTTCCTTTGAATTTAATTTGTAACAGTTTTATTACAATATAATTCTTAGAGCACACAATTTGTCCATTTAAGCCTTGAGGTTACAACATAGATCTTTCTCATAGGTGTCTAACTGTTCCCTCAGTGATTTTCATCTCGACAACCCAGAGGAGGCTGTCAGTAACAGATACTGCTCAGTCATTCTTGGATTGTTTTGTTTGTTTATTCCTTTATTGGTAACTTCAAAGGCATACCATAGCTTTGTTTTTAAAAGGCCTGTGCTGCAGAGTCGATGTAAAAACACAGATAGTTCCATTAGTTTGATAGCAATAAAAAAAACAAACAAGAAACCCCAAAATGGAAAACTGAGGGCAAGGGAAGAGGCCCCTTAATCCCTATGCAGGGGTTAAGCGATTGCTGCTCACTGCACCAGGCCTGGCTGCAGTTCCCCCTCCTCCCCCAAGTATTGCTGCTACTATGAGGGTCAGGGGCAGCAATTGGCCTGTGGGAGCCACGATCATCTGGGTAATGACCCTTTTTTCTTCTGGTGTGTGTGCAGCTTCTTCATGTCCTGGATCTCGTCCAGTAGGCCAGAGGTGAAGGCCTCAGTGGGTTGGAACAGCCAGCTAACAATTCCTCACCTCTAGCCGCTCAGGTAGTGTTGAGTTCCATGTCCAAGAGTTCATCCACATTTATCTCTAGGATCTCTTCCTGGAGTAGACACTAAGGTGTGTGTGTGGGGGGGGGGTGCTGTGAGAATCCAAATTTCTGTCGTTTATGCCATGCAGTCGTGTTTTAGCACGGCAGCACGAGCCAGCTAACACAGCTTTCATTCCTCTGTATGCTGGGCTGACCTAAGTGCTCTGATAGAAACACCTTCTTTCCCCTGCTGGATAGAAGCTATGAGAACCAAGATGATCCTGGCTCTGTCCTGGGGTGGCGCTCAGCCTTTTCTCTATAAATACGAGTATTACTTGGGAGGTTTCAATGTTCCTGTCTACTCTGACTTTTTCCAGTGCTCCTATGTAAATGGGTATTGGGTATTGCTAAATTATTATTTTTTTAATTCTGTAAGTTAATTTGATCTTCTGCTTTGAGCGTCTTGAAGTTATGTTACTGTTTGAGATTCATTTCCCTCCATGGTGCTGTGTACATGTCCGGGGTTGCTCACTCGGTACTCCGCAAGTCTTTCCGGCATGCTCCCTTTGTATCAAAGTGTGTTCTAATGGCCTTTGCCACTTCTTATTTAGCTCACTGCTTGCAGCGGGTACACGGTTTGACTTCATATTTGTGGGTTTCCGAAACATCATCCTGCTGTTAATTCTCAGTATCACCCCCATTGTGTGATCAAATTTATTAAGTCTAATTTTGTGGTCTGTGGATCATGTGTGTGTTTTACCAGAATGTGTGTTGTGTTGCTGGATGCGGGGTTCTCCAGATGTAGGTGAGGACGAATTTGGGGTGCTGCTCAGCTCTTGTGTGTCCTTTCTTGTCTTCTATCACATTCCCAGTATCAAAGAGGTTCATGGATGCCTATACTATTTCTAAATGCCTACTTCAGCTTCCCATTTTTGTCAGTCTTTCCTAAGTCCAAGGGGCCCCTTTCAGATGCATGCATGCTTATAGTTGCTATAGCTTCCTTTTGCCGTTGCTGGGCAGTGTCTGTCTTTTCCTGTTGTAATTGGAGCGGCGGGGCTGCGTCCCCAGCACCCCGGCCGCCTGGCTAGCTTATGCCCCTAAATAACAACACACAAATTGTATTTATTTAAACACTGCTTGGCCCATTATATCTATCCTCTTCTCGGCTAACTCTTGCACCTGGACTAGCCCATTTCTAATAATCTGTGTAGCATCAGTCTTATCAGGAAAGATTCTAGCCTACGTCCATCCTGGGTCGGAGCTTCATTGCGTGTGCCTCAGAGAGCAGAGCTCTCGCGTGTGCCTGGGTGAGGGGAGCATGGCGTCTCTCTGAGCTCACTTCCTCTTCCTCCCAGCATTCTGTTCTGTTTACTCCTCCCACCTATGTTTTAACCTATCAGGGCCAAGCAGTTTTTTTATTGCTTAACCAATGAAATCAACAGATTGATATATGACACTCCCACATCATTTTCCTCTTGCAGCCTGGTCTAGAATGACTTCCCAGGTGCGGGTGCAGCCACCGCAGCTCCCTTCTGAGAGCTGTGCTCAGATCTCTCCCACCCCTTCCCTTTCAATGCACTTGTCCCATTGACTCTGGTGTATGTCTCCTACAGACAGTGAGTAATTAGGCCTTGTTTCTTTTTTCTTTTTTTCTCCAGTCCGATAACCTGTCTCTTGCTTGGGTGACTTAATAGACTCATATTTAGTGAAATTACGTACTTGCTACCCCATGTCAGGTTTTGCTTCCATATGTCAAGTGTTTTGTTAAACCTCTACCTCCCTTTTGTGGACTTTTTTGTTTGGTGTTATCAATGATAACAATTTAATTGTTTTAGCAATTTCCACTACTTATAAAAGCTATTCCTCTAATCATCTCTGGAGTTTTTATAGTAACCTATAAGAACCCACTCGAGATGTATAATGGTTCTCGTGAGACAGCAAAGCAGAAAATCCTTAGATGCAGCTCCACTCCTTCCCTTTATGCTGCACTGTAAGAATTATTTATAACTGGTTCTCAGAGCCCAGTCAGGCCTGGAACTCTCTACATAGCTCGGCCTGTCCTTGACTTCATATCCTCCTGCCTCAGCCTCCCCAGGGCGAGAATTACAGGTGTGTGCCACTGTCCATGGATTCTGGTGCTATTTTCATAAGTAGAATTCCTATTATATGGTAAAAACTCTAATAATTATTGCTTTATATGCTTCTATGTTTATTATTAAAAAACGCTAAATGAAGAACTAAAGAGCTCTGTTTTTTGTTTTGTTTTTTAGTTTTGCTTTCTGCTTCTCCCCGTTTTTTCCTGAGGCCTGGAGTTGCCATCCTGTGTGGTTCCCTCCCCCCAGTGTGCTTTCCTCTCGCCCTCCTCCTCTGCACCGTGATTAGCAATTATCTTACAGGAACGCACGTTATAAGTCAACATAAAATTATAGTCACCTGTCACTTAAAAACAGGGCTATAGGAGGTGAAACGTGTCATTGGGTGATTCACGGCTGTGAAAACATCCGAGAACACACTGTCACAAGCCCGTGTGGAAGCCTCTTGGTACATGAGCACAAATCTGTACAGCATACTACAACACTGAACGCTGTAGTTAATTTTAACACCAGGATATTTGCATATCTCAGCATTAAAAGGTGCAGTAAAAACAGTAATGGGTTTTTACCCAAAACGTCACGTGTATGTAAGTCACTCACCTAAATGGAGCTTCTGATGCTCTTCGGGGTGAGTCGGTGTGTGGATGGTGAACATGAAGGGCCCTGACGTAACTGTCCGACTGCAGCTAAACACCCTGCACGTGGGCTTAACTAGATTTATTTTATTGTTTTTAAACTATCATCACTAATTTTATAGTAGGCTTTCACATTATAAACTTCAAGGTTTTAACCTTTTGACTTTTCTAATGATGCTTAGCTTAAACACACATTGCCTGGGTGTACCAAAAATATCTCCCTTACATCCTGTTCTTTAGGCATCTTCTACATTTTGTATTTATTCATTTTTGCTTTTTGTTAATATACACACACCTTTGTTATTATGCTTCTCAGCTGTACAGTTTCTATGGGGTTCACTTTTTAGATGCCCGCCTCTTTCTCTTAGCTTGATTGATCCATTGTCACACCCTTTACCTCTTCAGCGAGGGTGTCTTTCTTTTTCTTCTTCTTTATTTTATTTTATTTTATTTGAGGGTATCTTTTCATCAGTTGGAAGCAGGTGCTCTCCCCAGAAGCTTCTGTCACCTTCTGTCATCCGGTTTGTGATTTGGACTATCCTGCTTTCTTATGGGGTGGTTAGGCACAGGACAGTAATCCAGGGTGTGTCCCCATTGCTTACTTGTTCATTTAGCGGGTGGACAGCTGGGAAATAGTGAGCTCTATTGCTTCACCACCCCTGCAGAATGAAGCCCTGCAGTTGTTCACCAGTGAACATAACCTTGGAGAAGCACAATTACTAGAAACTCAGAGCGAGAAATTGGAGTTCAGTCTGCAGATTGGAAAAGCAAAACAGCCAGGCACTGGCTCTGACCTCCACCTCAGTCTGAAAGGACGATCCTGCCTCCAGGAATCTCAGAAAGTACTATGGCTGAGAGCTGTCTCCTCCCGTTTTATAATCCTCTCTAAGGCTGAGATTAAAGGCTTGCACTACTGGGATTAAAGTCATGCACCGCCCGGTTTCTATGGCAAACTAGTGTGGCTACTGGGATTTAAGGTGTGTGTTCCCCTTACCTGGTCTATAAGGCTGACCAGTGGGGCTGTTTTAATTTCAGGTCTTTGGGAAAGCTTTATTTATCAACAAAACAATTGAAAAGCCACTACATTTCCCCTTTTGTCTAAAATAAAAAAGAAAGCTATGACTAATATAAGAAAAACTATATACCATAAGTACAATAACTATAGATAATATATACAGGCGATACATACATCAACAACATCTAGTCCATTTGCATTTGACAAATTCAGAGAAAATGTTCCATATCCATCCTGCCTTAGTGAGTCCAAAGTCTTGTACCTAATTTACTTTCTATCATAACTTGTTTTCTGCATCTGATAAACTATAACTAACTAATATTCCATTCCCCGAGGGACCCAAGAAAGAAATAATATTAACTGAGTAAGCAGAACAAGCGAGCAATGTGAGTAATGACAGAAACAGCTGGCTGCCTGGACAGTCACCCACAGTTCCTCCGCAACGTTGGGACATCCATCTTCAGCCTACAGACCTAGCATATCCGACAGAGTTTTCTGTGAAGAGGGATATTTTGTGTTCTGCTTGTCTAATTAGGACAGCTTACTGCCAGCAGTCGTGGCAGGGGGCATTCTCTTGCCCAGTGGCTTACTTTTGCTTTTTAAAAGTAGATTCAATACTCTACTGTATTTTTATCTTGTCATATCTATATCCTACTTTCTTTTCAAAACAAGAATATATATATATATGTGTGTGTGTGTGTGTTCTTTGCAGAGTAGATTCAATAATCTACCCTTTTATCCCATCCTATCTACTTGGTTAGGCCAGGTCACCCTGGAATTCCGCCACTCTCTTGGGATGACACTCAGGAGTTAAGCGTCACTATCTGCCAGACTTTGGTCTTTACTCTATGATGACAATGCTCTGGGGTGCACATCATCCCCCATCTGATCCAATAGCTCAGGTCTCTCTGATGGATGTCTCTGAGGTCAGTGTTCAAGGCTTGCTCTGACCCTGAAAAGGTTTATTTTAGCTGTCTCTTCTGTCAGTTCCTGCTAGAAAGCTCCAGGGTGTAGCTTGTTGCTTTCACCTTCCAGACTTCTATTGATTTTTCTGAGAGCATTTAAGCCTGAGCTTCATTCAAACTTTATTACAAATGCAATCAGCTCCTCAAAGAAGGGCTCTTAAAGGAGAAACTCTCAAGACCCACCTCTGCACTGGGTAAAAGCTCTAAGCCTTAAACTCCAGAGCTGGGGTCATGATTGGTGGCTTACCTCCCAAGTTCAAAGTTCAGGGCATTGGGTGGGGACAGTAGCCTGGATCTTTTATGCTTGCCACACCCTAAGAAATGGCTTGAGATGGGGGAGGATGTAGTGCTCCCAGCGTGCCTTGGCTTCCCAGAGCCTCTACCCTAAGAATAGGTGTTTGGTGGAAAAACACAGCAAGGGGAGATGAGCAAGGCTAAGTGTGCTCCTTCAGGAAAGCACAACTCTCAACCTGCAGTTCCAGGAATGGGATTCTGAGTTTGGAGAGCACCTGCCTTCTGTTTATGCTGAGCCGGGGAAGGGAGAGGGCATGACCATGGTTCAAATGCCGTCACTCTTAACAAGTTTCTGGAGGCTTTCTTCAAATGCAATTTATTTTTGATTCTTTGGGTTTTCTGAATTAAATTTAAAAATATTTCTAACCCTCTAAAAAAATCTTGCGTTTTTTTTTAATGGATAATGTTTTAAAATCAATTCACACTAGCCTGCCTTGCTGTGTGGGAGGCCCATGTCACAGGATGTGCCTCCCCATTTGAGAAGTGGGGTGCTCTTGATGCACTTTGATAGCCAGAAAGCAGTCTGCAGAAACAAACAGTTGTTTCACAAAAAGAAAAACACTGACCTGTCTGTCTGTTTCTTTGTTTGTTGTCTCACTGTATAGCCCAGGCTAGCCTCAAACTCACACTTCTTCAGTGCTGGAATAGACACGTGTCACAATGCCCAGCTGACCAAACTTAAATAAAAACTCAATAAAATGTTAACAAAGAGGGACAGCCATCGCTGGATCGCACCCGCCAACATGAAATTCAATCTCTTTGTGACTTCTGACCAAATCACGAACCGCAAATGGCATTTCAGGGCACCTCCTCTCACTCAGAGGAAGATCATGGCTTCCCCTTTCCAAAGAGCTGAGACAAAAGTGCAATGTTCACTTCATGCCCACTCGGAAGGATGATGAATTCAGGTTGTCCGAGGATGCTACAAAGGCCTGCAAACTGGCCAAGTGGTCCAAGTGCACGGGAGGAAATATGTCATCTACACTGAGTACAGCGAGAAGGGGTTAATGGCCCAACTGTCCATGTGGGCATCCACTCCAGCAAGGACCACAACAAGATCCTGGAAAGGGAAGCCAACTCTCTACAAGTAGGAAAGGAGAAGGGCAAACACAAGGAAGAAACTATTGAGAAGATGCAGGAATATGAACATTCCATAAACAACTTTCATTAAAGATTGCTTAAGTAAAAAAAAAAGTTGCTAACAAATTGAGTTAGGCAACATATTTTTAAAATAATGATTAACTCATTTAACCATAATGTAATGTGCTCAGAATTTCAGAATTCTAGAATAGTCTAATATCAGACATACTCTTTTGAAAAGAACACATTAATTTATACTATATACTACCACTTACCATTACAAGAAATAAAACTTCTTTGTGTTTTTATGAGTACAGTGTGTAAGTGGTAAATAAAAGTAGAAAATGTACTATGTATATAAAATTTCATAAAAAATTTCTCCCAAAACAGAAAGAAAAGGAAACGAGCTAGCAGACTTCAACTTGATCTGATGGTTGTTTGTTGATGTATAAAGAACACTTATCTCTGTATTTATATAGAAACATGTCGATAACAGATTGGTGGGTTTTTGGTGGCAGATGATAGATAGATAGATGATACATAAGAGAAAATTCAACTTGCAATGAGTAACTCAAATGCTCCTGCAATTCTGAAACTCTGACTTACTCCACAGCTCCTGTTAGAACCAGATGTCACCTCTGACGCTCCTCACACTCTTGAGATCCATTTTCCCATTGGCCCATCTGCAGTCAGAGTAGGGGCTCCATAATCTTGATTAAATTCCCAGCCCCAGCTTACTTCCTTGCCTGATATTCAACCATGGGTGAATCGTGTCTTCTCTCTATGCTTCTACCAGTGAGATGGATTGAAAGGTCCTCCCTATGAGTCACCGCGTAGAGCAGAGATCGCTTGCGGGAAGTGCTCCAAGCATAGGAGGAACACAATTCCTAAGCATGAGGATTACTATTGTAGGGCTTCTTCTGCTTCTTGCTGTCAGTGGACAAGAGCATCTAAAACACCTAACATATACAGATGTTCTGCTGAGCACTCTGGCTCCCCACTCAAAAGCCATTTATAACACGTGTCCCCAACATTAGCTGCCACCACGACTTACAGAGTTTTCCAATGGACGAGAAGCGTTTATCTCCCCTTAATGGCTTCTTTCCCACCCTCTTTTAGGTTCTACTCCAGATTCCAGGAGAATTTAACGCCCAGTGGCCTTGGTCTTACTAAATGCATAGCCTTTTCCTGAGGCCATCTGTCTAAGCTCAGCTCTAGAAAGGGAGTGTTGTCCACGCCAGAGTCATCGACCCAGGAGAGAATTAGTTCAGACAGTTTCACAAAACAGTGCCTGGCCTTGGCTCTAAAGCCCTCTCAACTTTGCTCCAAATGCCCCCAGAACTAATGACAGACTTAATTAACCCAGCGATTCCTTAGGGAGAATTGCTATCTTTTCTTAGGCAACGGATCCTGATCTTCAAGCCCAGATTTATCGGGAGTCATTAAGAGGTAGCACAGTCAGGTCTCAGCCCCAAATGCCTGCCTATAGCAAACACCCTTCAGTTAAGCCCTCCCATCGCCCAGATAGAATATCTGTCCTTCTGAAATAAGAATTAACCCTTTGGTTTAAGTTTCCCTTTTTGAAGCTTAGGGTAAGGAACACAGCAGCTACTGATGAATGAGTCCATCAGAACCATCACTTTGGGGTTGTAGAAGGTTTTCCAGCACCATCAGAAATGCATAGATAAGTCTTCTGATGAAACACTCCCAATCCTAAGCGACATTTTTAGCTGGCACAAATGTTTATCCTCAAGTGCTTTCTCTGCTGTCAGCACAAGCTGGGCATTTTTACGATGCAGTCCACATCCACCCTGAGTCCCAAATCTGGGCAGTTGTCAGAGAAGGCACCAGAAACTGTCTTGTCGGCATTACTCACAACACTGGTAGCAAGATCAATAGCCGCAGTTCACCGGGAAGCTGCAAAGCCCAGCAAGGGGTCATTTTTGACACAGGGAATTTAGTGAGAATGATGTTATTCTTTACAAAACCCAAAAGGCAGTTTCCTCGGGTTAACAAAGACAATGCTGAAGCCGCAGCCTTTGGGCCAGAGAATGCCACCTGGGAATGCTTCTTCCTGGGAAGGAGCTGTGTGGAAACACAGCATTCAAAGGGAGAAAAAAAAATACAATTGAGTTTGTGTGTGCCAACGTTGTGGTGAGGCAGTGTGTTCTTGGCAGAGCTTCAAGGTTCGGAAGGGGGTACACCAAACCCCTCTTGTTCTCTTCTACCTTCCTGGGCTTACACAAAATTAAGTCTCTAGAGATGCTGCTTCTTCACAAGGTAGGTATGATCTCCTGGAAAGAAAAATAGAAAAAGAAGAAGAAGGAGAAGGAGAAATAGAAGAAGAAGGAGGATGAGGAGAAGGAGGAGAAAGGGGAGAGGGGGGAGAAAAATACTGGAAGTATGATTTATTCACTACACATGAGCAGGTAGATGTGCGGGCACCGATGTGACCAAGGTCATGCAGATAAGTAGAATGTCAATGGAACCGGACTGTGTGCTGAATACTTCTGAGAGGCAACGCTATCACTTTACCTACACCTAGAAGCGTCTCTTTAACTAGGAAATTTCAAAACATGCTAAGTAAAACAATCTAACCAATACTATGGATAAGCCAACTGAAGGTTTATTAAGTAACCCCCTTGAATGTAGGTCCAACACAAGCATTCGCCATCATGAAGGAAGTCATTTCTTGATGGTCTGTTGTGTGCACACAATATAACAGCTTTACTCTGGGGATCAGACACTGAGCCACATACTAGATCTTTTTTCTGTTGTGGCGACCAAACGTCATGACCAAGACAACTTAAGGAAAGCAGTTTATTTTGCCTTGCAGATCCAGAGGATGAAAGTCCTTCCTGGCCGGGAAGCATCGAAGCAATTAACAGTGGAGGTGGCAGAACAGGAAGCCAAGGGCTCACCCCTCAGCCACAAGCACCAAGCAGGGAGTGAACAGGAAGTAGGCCCTATACCATAAACCATCAATGCCTGTTCCTATTACATACTTCCTCCATGAAGACCTTACCTCACAAAGGTCCCCAAACAGTGCCATCAACTGGGGAGCAAGTCTTAGAATAATGGAACTTAGAGGGGAATATTTCTCATTTAAACCACCAACGGCCATAAAGGTGGACAGTGAAAAGTAGGTAATACATGTGTCTATTTTACTGATGAGCTCTCCAGTCATTTGTAATGTTTCTCAAAGTGGGGTCTCAAGATGGGCAGTCTTAAACATCACCTAAGAGCTCATTAGGAATACAGATTCTTAGGTCCAGTTCAGACCTACTGAGTTATTTGGCTGATCTCTAGCAATCCTACATTTTAATACAACACTTCCAGAAAATTCTAAGGTGTGCTGCTACAGTTTGAAAACATCTACCTGGGATGAAGTTTCTTGAGTCTTGATTGCACACTGAAGTAACCTAGATAACATTAAAAACTGGGTGTAGATCACAGTCCTAGACACTTTTATTTGGTTGATTTGGATAAATAGATTTGCCATCTGTTCCAGGCAGTTGTAATCAACAATACCACTACAAGAGATATGGATTGTCCCAATGTCCCCACAAAAATAAAGGAAGGAAGGAAGGAAGGAAGGAAGGAAGGAAGGAAGGAAGGAAGGAAGGAAAGGAAGGAAGGAAGGAAGGAAGGAAGGAAGGAAGGAAGGAAGGAAGGAAGGAAGAAAGTAAGGAAGAGAGGAAGGGAGGGAGGAAGGAAGGAAAAAAGGAAGGAAGAGAGAGAGAAAGGGAGGGAGGAAGGGAGGAAGGAAAGAAGGAAGAAAGGAAAGAAGGAAGGAAAACTGTGGAGGCAAAGCTGAAACTCAAATCTGAGACGAATGTGAATTCTATCCATACATTGTCTTTGCTCAGAGTCTGGCTGAGGTCCAGCAGCTGCATCCTCTGAGAGGAGCTTGCTAGGGATGAAGAATCTTAACTCCTCGCCTCCACCTGGGGTATTGAGTCTGGATGTTAACAAGATCTCTAGATGAGAGACAAAAACTATAAAATGGGGGGGGGGCAGACCATTACTCAATGAACTTTTATCATGTACTCATCCATGTTGATTTAAGTGTCTATCAGTATGGCGGTTACGTTGTGAAGATATTGATGAGATTCCGTTCCAAACCCGTGCGTTTTCTCTATGTGATATCCTGAGTACTCTTGTCTATTCATTGACAAATTAGCTGCTGCTTCCTGGAGATATGAAGAAGCTTACATAGCCTGGTACAGAAAAAAAGTACATTGACGTTTTAGACGAGTCTTTCAAATGTACAGTAGAGTCAAAAAGAAAGAAAGGCTAAGAAACAAACTTCAAAATCTACTGCAGCCAGAAGACAAAATTTCGTTGAACTCCAGGGCCAAGCCCAGAAACTTCCTGCTATAATGGGAAGGAGGGGAGGACTGTGTGATGAGACGGCCATTCTCTCCTCCAAAGGGGTTAAGAATTCATCCAGCAGGAGAATGAAAAATAAAATGAGTTATCATTATCGTTAGTGTTGGGACTGAACCCTAGAGCCACAGAGATGAATTTCCCAGCTGAAATGCAGGGAAAGAAAAAAGAAAATCGCTCAAGGACACATGGCATACAAATATTAGCTTTGTAAAACGCAACCTTGCCCCCCACACACACACACAGGTGTGTCAATAAAGGACAAATGAAAAAATTTTCAAGGATAAATATTCCATTTGATCGGCAGACGTCTCTGAAAAGGAGACGGCAGCTGAGAGGGGCCCACAAGGAGAATGCGGCACGCACTCATCTTACTGTATTTCACTTCTGAAGATGATGGGAGGTAAGTCCTAACACCTGGGGCTTGGTCACATTCTTAATGGAGCTTTGTATGTCGGGAACACCTACTGTCTGTTTCCTTAGAAAGAGGAAACAAAACAAAAGCAATTCTTACTTCTCTCACTGTTTGAGGGTTGGGGAATCAACACTCACATGCCTGACATGAGAACATAGCAGTTTACATGACACTCGGCAGAGTCCGGCCGTGTGGGTCGGGATATGGATGAGCCCCACTTGCATTCTGAATGCCTCATTAATTTATTTCTATGAAAGGTAATATTAGTCACGTTGGATACACAAGTGTGTATCAATCAATGTACACACCCATGAACACCCACGCTCACGCACACATACAGCAGGAGTTTGAGAGTTTCAGAAGATGGTGGGCATAAGCTTCAGCTACCATCTTGGGCTTGGTTTGTTTCCCCCTGTTCTACTGACGCCGATGACGGGGAAACTGAAACAGACCTGCAGTCAAAATGAGTCTAGCTGGAGTGGCATGGAACCGGCACACAGACGCACTTGCCCAGTGCCGAGCTTTGTTCTAATCTCACTGCTTGGGAACCTGGATCCCTTCGGAGGAGGTACTGTCAGCTTCATTTTATATACCCATCGAAGCCACGGTTTTATCACAAAGCTAATCAGAGTCAGAGCCAAGATACAATGAGGTCAGCTATCTCTGGAGTTCACACTGAACCAGCCCCTTCAATACCTTGCAGAAGTGATCAGGACAAGAGAGTGTGTTTATTCCGTAAATTAATAAAGATTTTCTCATAATCATTACTCCTCTCAAATGACAGGAACTACCACATATGGCAAGAGCTCCGTAGTTTAAGAATTCAAATAAAAAAGACCCCTCTGACTAGAAGACTGTCTGAACCCCTTGCAGGTACAAGGCTGATCACTGGGTCAGCAATGTCACTTGGACACTTAGAGATACAGACCCAGAGACCCACCCTGGGGCTGCTGAAGCACAGCTCCTGTTGAATGTTGTCCATAGTGTGGGAGGAATACTGGACATAAACAAGGCCCATATTCTGAAGCCACACTGGCCAGTTTAAATTCAGGCTCTTAACTACAATGTGGATTGGAACAAGTTTTTTAAAATTTGCTTTGCTTCAGTTTCCTCTTATTAAATATATGTGTGTGTGTGTGTGTGTGTGTGTGTGTGTGTGTATCTCATATATATGTGTGTGTGTATACACACACACACATACACATACATATATACATATATATATATACATATATATGAGATTAACACTGTCTTCAGAAAGCTTTTTGAGAGTTACATACCTAAGGACTTAGCATAGGGCCTTACATTCACTGTGTTTATATGTGTGCTCTCTATGTTAGTTGCCATCTCACGTCAGTTCTGCTACCTAAAGGATGAGATGAACATCCATCCATACCACACTCTCCCTGGGGAACACAGAGTGTGTCGATGTGAACCTCGACCTGAGTCTTCAGGCCAGAGCTCTGACTTGGAGGATGCGCACTTCCTCTGCACTACAGCATCTGGAAAGGGGAAAAGGTTAGAAGAAAATGGTTAAATGATGCAATTATCCCATGAAATAATATATGTGCCTGAAAGAGGAATATGCTTTCGGGCAATGATCAGACGCAAGACAAGAAAACCACGTTCTTCAAATCTGTTTTGCTTTTGACTTCATTAGTTGATGTGGGAGTGTCATATATCAATCTGTTGATTTCATTGGCTCTAAGCAATAAAGAAACTGCCTCGGCCCATTTCATTGGTTAGAAGATAGGTGGGAGGAGTAGACAGAACAGAATGCCGAGAGGAAGAGGAAGTGAGGTCAGACTCCACAGCTCCGCTCTCCGGAGCAGACGCAGGAGAGACGCCATGCTACCTGCTCCAGGGAAGACGCACGCTATGAAGCTCCGACCCCAGGATGGACTTAGGCTAGAATCTTCCCGGTAAGCGCACCTAGGGGCGCTACACAGATGATTAGAAATGGGCCAGAGCAGTGTTTAAAAGAATACAGTGTCCGTGTAATTATTTCGGGGCATAAGCTAGCCGGGCAGGGCAGGCGGCTGGGGTGTTTGGGGACGCAGCCCTGCCGCCGCCCATATTACTACAAATGACTCCCAGACGTGTGGCTAACTAAACCCACTTAAAAAACCTGAGAAGGCTTAAAAATAATGGAGAGAGAGTTTAACACAGATTTTTGCTATTTGTTGGTGGCGTGCTGTAGAGAGATTTCCTGATTCGGCAACAGCAGCAGAAAAAAACGCTGTGTCATTTCAAAGAGTGGCTTCCTGGGGCTGTGCCGCCAGTGCAAACTCTGGCTTTATGTTTGTGTTCCCGCTTGGGATCGGAAGGAGAGTGCTCTGAGACCTTGACGATGACTCAGAGCTCCCCGCCTGCTCCTGGGCAGAAGGCAGAATCAGGCTTAGGCAGGCGGAAGAGCATGGCGGATTCCTGCTGCCATACAGAGACGTGTTTTTAGACTGAGCAGTGCTCTGCCTGTCAGATTTGGATGTTACTTGGATGAAAAGAATTTCTGTGCTGCACGCTCAGTCTCAGAATTAAAGTGCTGAGTGCCGCTCCTACCTGGTAGCCCCAAGAGGCTTCCTGACTCAGCTTCAGCTGCAAAACCCTGCAGCTCATTAAGAGGTCCTGCCACGAAACATTTAAACAGTGTTGATGAAAAGCTGAACACATGCTTTTCAGTTTTCAGCCGTAGCAGGAAAAAAGCTGCCTGTTTAAAAATGCCGGCTTTCTGGGCCATCCTGCCAGGGCAAACTCTGACTGTTTGAGGCAGGAGGGCCGGCTACAGAGAGAGGACTTGAGTGTTGTCTGTTGTAGCTCGCTGGCTGGCAGGGACCTTGAAATGCTATAAACATGGCTGCAGCCTGTATATCCGCCACGAGGCTGGAAAGCTAAGAAATGGACTGGATCTAGCTGGCAAAGCCACGCCTTTAGTCCTACTGATATTGCTTGGTAAATTAAAGGCTCTTGTGGTCAGAAAAAGAGAGATATACAGTAAAGAGAGATTCAAAGACAGAGAAAATTTCTGAATGGTTTACTGTGTGTTAAAAATATATGCAAGCTAAAAGTTAAAGTTCTTAAAGTAAAAAAGAAAAGGAAGAGAGTTGTTGTGTGTACACACCTTTAATCCCAACACTTGGGAGGCAGAGGGAGATAGACCTCCGTGACTTCAAGGTGTGGTAGCACACGCCTTTAATCCCAGTGCCTAGAAGGCAGAGACGAACAGATCTCTGTGAGTTCAAGGTGTTGTAGCAAACACCTTTAATCCCAATGCCTGGGAGGCAGAGACAGGCGGATCTCTGAGAGTTCAAAGACAGCCTGGTCTACAGGTCAAAGATATATGCTCAAAAAGCAAAAAGTTAACCCAGGAATGTCACAGCTTAGACTCTTAAGCGCCTAGTGATTTAAAGGCGCAAATCAAAAGTGCTCCTGGATAGTAAAAAATTGCAGATTCACAATAGGACAGATTCAGACTACTAAACGAGTCACACTGTTGGATGAATGTACGTTGGCTTGGGAGAGAGAAGAAAAAGAATATAGAGAATAAAGTTAATGGTTTAAAAAGAAAAAGTAAAAGAAAAGTCTTTAAAGAGACAGAGTACAGATAGTTAAGAGATTAAAAGAAATAAAGTAAAATAAGCCGTGTAAAGATGGAAAATTCACAGAGAGTCTGGATTATGTACATTGTGTTTTCTTTAAAATTTTTGACTGTGAAGGAGCTAAGTATAGAGAGACATTTCATTACATGGGCTGCCAAGCTAAACCAGAATGGATATAAGGGTATTACGATTTCAGAATTTGGATCTAAGGATATGATACTTTGGAAAAGAGATTCTTCTTTTGTTTTCACAGAGGATGAGACTCTATGGATTTCTTCTATTCCGATTTGGTATGATGGACCACGTCCTCCTGAAGGGTTGCTGTGAACATCTTCAGAAAATTGCTTTGCTCAACTGCCAACTGAGATAAACCTGGCACACAGGTTACACCCTAAATAATCTGATTAACGACGCCCCCATTCAGCAGGAAGCAGTTTGGAGAGAAAAAACTGCGCCCATGTTCCCAAATATAGTTTATAAATGTTCTTTTACATTTAAAGGGGAAAATGATATAGGTATGAATAATTTGCATTGGTATGGATTTTAAGGTCAATTTTGTTATATGTATAAATGTTTCTGATGTAACTTTTACTTGATAACTGTTATATGTAATTTTGCTATGTTAAGGTTAAAGCCTTCGTTTTTTTTTTTGTTTAAACAGAAAAAGGGGAAGTGATGTGGGAGTGTCATATATCAATCTGTTGATTTCATTGGCTCTAAGCAATAAAGAAACTGCCTCGGCCCATTTCATTGGTTAGAAGATAGGTGGGAGGAGTAGACAGAACAGAATGCCGAGAGGAAGAGGAAGTGAGGTCAGACTCCACAGCTCCGCTCTCCGGAGCAGACGCAGGAGAGACGCCATGCTACCTGCTCCAGGGAAGACGCACGCTATGAAGCTCCGACCCCAGGATGGACTTAGGCTAGAATCTTCCCGGTAAGCGCACCTAGGGGCGCTACACAGATGATTAGAAATGGGCCAGAGCAGTGTTTAAAAGAATACAGTGTCCGTGTAATTATTTCGGGGCATAAGCTAGCCGGGCAGGGCAGGCGGCTGGGGTGTTTGGGGACGCAGCCCTGCCGCCGCCCATATTACTACAATTAGTGTGGCTTCAAAGCCAACCGAAGCTCCTCGGAAGTTAAGCAGTCTCTCGGAAACTCAGTCTACCCCTTTAGGTAGACAGAATAGGGATTTGAGGGTGGGAAGTCACACCAGAGTGTGTTCCTAGATTGCCATCTAGAGTTCCAGGGCTTTGCAAATGGGCCTCCTTCTCGGTGGTCTTTTGTCTCTGCAAACAAAGATTGGGTAACTGAGTTCCCATTGTTCAATCATGGCTGCTCCTTCCCAGACCTCACTTTCTGCACTGTGCTTGTCTGTGAATAGACACCATGCAAAATGTGAAGAAAGAGCGAGGGAGGAAGATTCTATTAGGAAAGCTTAATGTTCTCAAAGGTCTCCCATCCCCAGTTCTCTAACTGGATTCAAATCATTTTTAATGCCCATAAATACGGTGTCTCCCAAGAAGAGATCATCTTAAGCACTGAAAAACAGATTGATTTTATTGTCAAGGGAACTGTGTTCAAATTCCACCTAACAACTATATTTTCATCGCTGGACACTTTTTTTTTTCTGTTAACTGGAGCACTTCCAATACACTCTTCTACTATTGCCTTTGAAGGGGAATTAATATGGTCTCATTAAGTTTCTGTTTATTTGAAGCAAAACATGTGGACGGAAAGAATTTCCAAGCAGGTGTTTGCCATAATACAACTCTCCTCCGCTCCCTCGTGGCTATTCCAAGCTCTTGTGGCCCATAACACCTTCCGTCAAACACAGCTCATCGGACTGGGAGAGTGACTTCTGAAATGCTCTCCAGTACGGTCATGGTTTGGCTCCTCTCCACCATCCTGCAGGAATCATAGAGAACCGTGTTAGCCTGCTCCAACAGGCTCTTTCTTTCTTCTCCCACTCAGAAATGTCTAATGAATCCCCAGAAAGTATTAAAAACAAATAAAATATGTTATCAGCAAGTAAAAGTTTGAATGTCCAAAATACTCGTGTTTGATTTGAAGAAGACCAAAGGAAAGGAGGGAGGGACCGACGGAGTGGGGGAGGGAGGGGGGAGGGATGGAGGGAGGAAGGGAGGGAGGGAAGGAGAGAGGGAGAGAGGGAGGGAGGGGGAAGGGAAAAAGAGAAGGAAGGAAGAATGGAGAGAAGAAAGGAGAAAGGGAGAAAGGGAAGGAGGGAGAGAGAGAGAATGGTGCAAGTTTTGGTGGTACTATTGTAACAGGACCCCCACCAAGGCTATTTTCCTTTGGTTCTTATTTAGGCTGTTTCCTTAAATGGGGTCCTCCTGGCCAGCATCCGCTCCTCTGTAAAGGACTTGGCATGCCCTTTCATGAATGGGAGCATTTATGACACTCAGCTGATTCCTGTGTGGTCAGAGGAGACTTTGTCTAGTAGAAGCGGCCCGTTCCTGACAGGACAGAAGTCAATTCATGAAACTATCAAACTCCTCACTGTAGACAGTGGCAAACAAGAAAATGGTGGCGTCTTCAGCTCAGGCTTCTACCCTTTAAGAAGGTAAAGACTTTAGGCTGATGCTTCTCAAGCCCCTCCTAAAGGGGGGGGGGGGGGGGCGGAACACATCTGAAGTGTGAGTGTGGCTGTTGGCGAAGATTCATATTCTACCTGGGGTTTCAAATATCCTTGCAGTAAATTCCAATCACCCTGAGTAATTGGTACAGGGTAGTTCATTTTGCCCCAGGGAAGTTGCTTAGCCAAGATAGCACAGCTGCTGCTCGGGGCTGAGGAGGTACTGGCCCGGCAATGTGATGGGGCCTCACGTGGAAGAAGAACTCAGGAATGCGCAAACCCGGCTCAGCAGCCCAATACTTCATGTTCATCCTCTCACTTAGCGGGAGACAGGCTGCAATGTGCCCATTTGACAAGCGAGGAGCCTGAGGCCCCCAGGGGTCAAATTCTTGGCCTGAAGGTATCCACATAGCAAGTGGAAGAAACAGGCTGTAACACCCTGACTGACTGACTCCAGAGTGCCTGCTCCAGACCCATCCTGTGTATGATTTTATGTAACTGGCGACAACACTGTGGGGTGGGGGTTACCGCCTACAGACACTGGAAGACAGCAATGGACTTGACTTGGCCTTGCTGCCAGGGAAGCCTAGTTTTACTTACCTCGGGAGCTCAAGCTTAGACGGGGAGGCAGGGGGTGTGTTTCTCCTGAGAGGCGCACACAGCTCACTGCTAGAATACTGCGGTGCTGGTGTGTGTGTGTGGGGGGGGTGTTTTCATCTTATTTTGAGCGGCACTGAGGAGGGTGCCGCACGGTTTTTCCACGGAACCTTCCTGATCCCTGTTTTCTGGATTCTGTTCATACAAAACATGTCTACATGGGGGTGGCTAAATTGGCTGAAGCCCAGCGCTCCTGATATTTTAAGGCTTGTTTTGTTTTTGCGTTATCAGTTTAACTAACAATTTGCCTTGTGGTTCCTCATCTAGCACAGGCCCAGTTGATGGGGGAAAAAGCATCAGGGGAGGGGATGACTTGACTGGTGAGTAGGCCATTGTGTCTGAAATAGAAATCAATAGTGGCCATGCAGATTGCAAAAGAAGCTGCAAATAAAATTACTGTAAATTTAATTAAAACATTCCAGCCAAGTCCATACATTTGGTATTGATTACCTGGCCTACAATTTCAGGGAGTTAATTAACAGTCTCCTCCTGGACAACAAGTGAACGCCAGATCTGACGCTGGTTGTCCTAGCAACAAGTAGGCCAAAGCAGCACACAGATTAAACGGGAAGGAAACACAGAATCATATTGAATTAGACTCAAATGCAACGGTTTAAAAAAATATGAAGAGGCAACTTCAAGTTCAAAACACGTTTCCTGAGTCCCAGTCACTTTATGATTCTAATTGGGCCAGAATGGAGTGCGGGTGCTGATGGACAGGGGGTCACAGTGAGAGGGGTGGAGGCAGATGTCGCTTAAGATCACCCGTTACTGTTAGATCATTCCCCCAGCACTGCAGGCCTAGGGTACCGTCTCCACGGAGTTCATCTGAAGCAAGAAAATCAGCCATTGTGAATAATCCCCTGATCAATAAAAAGAAGAAAATCTATTTCTCTTCCCCAGAACGCAGGCAATGGGAAGAAGCCCATCCTAGGGGCCACCATGGAATCTGTTTCTTGCCCCGTATTAATGCCCCAGGCACTGATGAGTCTGCACCCTGGGGTCCCTCCCCAGCTTCTGCAGGCTAACGAGCTTTGCTTCTTTCTGACAAAAGTAGATTTCTGAATCTGGTGGCTGCATGCAGGTTGTCTGATGACTGTGGTCCTTACTTGGCCTTGTGTTTACAGAGACACAACACCAGTTACCCAGTCTGTCACGGTATTTCACCTTTGCCTCCACCACAACCCCACATACACACCTTGTTTGTGGATGCCTGCCTGGAGCTCCCAGTTTGGTATTGCACTGGTCTGTGTCATATTGTTTTAAGTGATACCACTGGCCAACACATTTCTGTCCTGCAGGCTGGGAAGGCCACGGTAGACCACCGGCATCTTCTTTCTGCATCATCCCAAAGTAGAAAAGGGAAGCCAAGGGAAGCCCCCAGAAGGCACTCATTTTCCTGACGACCTGCTCTCCCAAGTATTTAACCCATTCTTAAAACAAGGCCATTGATCTATTCATGAGGACTCTGCCTTAATGGCCCAATCAGGATGGCCTGGCATCAGGCATGGACTCGGCCCGATCAAAGCCCCACTTGGAGCTTTCTCACAGGAGACCATGGTCAGAATTTTCCTCATTCTTTTTTTCAGAGCGCGGCTACTGTATCTAGCATGGAGCTAGACCCTCTGGCAGGAGGAAGAGAATGATGACAGAAAAGCCAATGAAATGAAGGAAGAAGGTGCTTCTGTGTGTGTGTGTGTGTGTGCATGCATGCATTCATGTGTGTAGATTCAAATATGTATGTGATATTAGAGGATGCATGTGCACACGTATACACACATGTGTACGTGTGCATATATGTAATGGGAGAGATTGTGTGTGGGTGTAGGCATACACGTGTGTGCAAATATATGTTCTGCAAGAGCATACATATGTCATACATGTGTATATAACCACGCATGTGATAGATGAGCACATGTGTGTATGCATGCATATGTGGACACGTACGAAAGTGTGTATGACAGAGAGACAGAGGTGAAAAGTAGAAAAGGATTTCTTGGTGTTTGGTCCCAGTGTCTGCAATATCTGAAGCTTCCCTTACTCCTGCTCTTTCATTGTCTTGTTATTAAATGCAAGAATGACCCCAGTAGAACTGCATTCTCAACAGAGGAAGGAAATGAGTGAGAAGATAAAGGCGGTGGCTGCCACCTTCTAGGGACTTAAAAGCAAGTAGCAGAGTCAAGCATGGCTTTTGAATTCTCCTTGCACCACAAGTGTGCACACACATGTCCCCAAAAGGAAGGAAAGCCGGGGGACCGAGGCACTTCATCCTAAAGCTTGTGTTCTGATTCGCCAAACAGGGTCTGCGATTCTCTCTTTCAAAATGTATCCTTGTAGTCTATAAACTAATTCTTGAGAACGGCTTGGGGGACAAACTCATAAAGACCTATTATTCAAGGGAAATTACAATAGGTTGTATGTACCCACGTGGGGCCACTTGGAACAGTAGTCCTGTAACATGTGTGACTGAGTATGTCCTCAAAGTGGCATGTTCTGTGTCCAGCAGGGAGCTTGCTATTAGCAATCACAAAATAAGCCCCTGTAAGAGAAGGAATTGAAGCCACCACTCAGAGCCTGTCTGTTGCCAAGCTTAGGAAATGCATGTACTTTATCCACATAGAGATCCCCAGCCCAGAGGAGAAAGGTGGAAAGTTCTGAGTTCAGTGGGAAGAAGCAGGCATCCCTTTCTCAGAAATGGGCCACAGACCCTTACTGCCTAGCACCAAACAGCTCCTCCACATGTGGACAGCGTGGACCTGGATGCTGAGAGACAAGATCTTCTCTACAGCCTGGCCCAAACACATTCAGGGTCGTTTACTGGGAAGCCTCAAGCTGCCTAGCCATATTCACATTCCCAGCCTTGGGGACTCCCACTTAGGTACTCGCCACAGGCACCAGAACAAAGAGTGGAGCTTGCTAGTTAGAAGACCACACTTACATCACACCACACACACCATAGTAGTCAAAATACCACACACACACACACACACAAACACACACATATACATGCATACACACACAAACACACACACATGCACACACAAACACACATACACACAAACACACATACACACAAACACACACATACACACACAAACACACACACATACACTGAGGGTGGGGAATCTTGATCAGAAGTGTTTAAATATCAGGACACAGAGAAAGGCTTCCAATCTATGTAGCAGGCTGGCACAAATTAGGCGAGATTAATGGAGCCAGACACACACTCTTTGAGCCATTTTTAGAAAATCAGCAGGTTCTCACTGGTATTATCCTATTTCAACGCCACAGTGGAAGAAAACTCACTCAATAGCTCTCATGGTCAACGCCACAGGAACCCAATAAACTATATTAATGTGCAGAAAAGATCACGGCCTGGGCAGGAGGGACAGCAAGCTCATTCTAGGCATGAAATGGTGCCAGAACTCAGGAGCTCGGTTTCTTTAATAAAATCAGATATTCTCTGTGAGAAATTAATCGGTTATCCCGACTAATTACATCCGTTCAAATTCGTCTTTGCAGGCAACACGCTAAGAGCTGTGCCTAACAGTTGAGTCTCAAAGATCCTTACCCCCAAATAGAAGAGGATGCCTGGCAAGAGGGGGCGGGGGAGGGTAAGATAGCTAGGACCTTACTACTAGCGGCTTTTTTTTTTAAGCTGTGGAGATGAGGGGAAGAAAAGAGGGAGGAGATGGGAGCTAGCCATGAGCTGCTTCAGCCAACCCCCAAAAGCTGTTGTCGTGTAACCAGACATGACGGGATGCTCCCGTAATCTTAGCACTCAGGAGGCTGAGGCAGAAGATCGGGAATGTGAACCTAGCCTGAATTACAGAGTGGGATCTTGTCTACCCACATCCACCACCCTCCCTGACTCTCTTCCCCACCTTCACCACCCTCCCTGAAGATTTTTGATTGTTCAGTTTGTGAGCCTTTCCCCGACTCTGGCGGTCATGTCAGAGTCAGTCTGTCCCCCATATTTTTCTTTACCGCACCCCCTCAATTATCTTGAAAATTGAAGCCTGACCCCGAGTATTGCTATATACCTCAGTAATAACCAGTCACTCTTCATGATTTTCTTTATCTCAATGATTGATTGGTCCAGGGATAATCATAAAACCCCAGTCCATAATCAGAAGGCTTCTTGTAATTGACGTTTAAATTCTGGAAGCAGAAATCTGTTTTCCTACTGGTTGAGTTGGATTTAATGTTTCATGGTGTTGTTGAGCTCCTTGACAAGGACATGCCTAGAACCATAACATTCTTTCTCCTGGAGCTCATTTGTGTTACATTTTTTAACACAACTAGAAATCCTGACTTATACAGTAACCCCTCTCATAACAAGATTGTGTAGTTTATAGCGAGCCTATGATTGTGAGAACATGGGCCTGTGCCTTTAGACTTGGTCCCATAGAATGAATTGGGCCATGCTACTCTGAAGCCATCTCTGAGATAGAGTTAAGAGTCAGGTTGTGCTGTGACTGGAAAGCTCCCAGTTTATGGTACCTGGCTCCCCCAAACTCCTTGTCAGACTTGCTGTGCGAACAAATTCATGCCATGTGAACCTTCTCAACACCATTAAAACATTGTTAAAAATAAACAAACAAACAAAAAAAACAGACATTTCCTTTTGTCTTGGAGATTGGTTCAAGATTCCTCAGAGCGACTACTGGAAGATTTGGCCCAGAGATGAAGGATGCTCTCTGAAGAGGCTCCTCCAGCCTCCTTCTTCCTCCCCCTCTCATGGTGGCTGTCTCTCTCACACAGTCTCCATTGCTCTTTCTCTCTCAATTTTACTCTTAATGAAGCTCCTCTGCAGGCTTTAAAGGAACGCCTCTCTTTCATGTTCAGATCTCCATATACTGTGTTGTTTCTGTCTAATGTTCTCACTCCCACCCCAGGCTCAAACGTGGCCTCAAGGCCTCTCATTCTAATAAACCTCATTGAAGGGAATCATGTCGGCTTCCTTTGTATCCATCCGGACGGCTGTGGCTTTTACTTCTCTTATAAAAAAAAAAAATGATTGTACCATTCTGCAAGTTAGAAACCAAAGGAAATCTCACGGGACTAAAGTCAAGGTGTTGGCAGGGATGCTTCCTTCTGCTGCTTCTGAAGGAAGAAACTGCTCCCGTCCACAGTAAAGCTCCTGGGTACCACTGCACCCTTCCACTGGTAGCTTCTCTATCACTCCTATCTTTAGAATCTTCAGCACATCGAGTCCTGGTCCCTTTGCTTTCCTCTGTGTTTGGTTCCATGGAACATTTATAGTGTAGGATAGTCTGTTCTTCGATGATTTTTAGCTTGGGCATGCCTGTATATGCTAACTTTCATATGATGATTCGAGGAAAAACATATATACTCTTCAGGTAGGGTACCAACAGACCAAATGAGTATGTCGAAGTTAGCTTGCACTGTCAGACTGACACAAACCCAGAGTCACCTGGGGAGAGGGAACCTCGACTGAAGAATTGCCCACATCAGATTGGCCTGGTTGGTTTCTGCTTCAGGCTCTTGCCTTGGCTTCCCTTCATGAAGGACTGTAACCTGTGAGCCAGAAATCCTCTCCCTAGGTTGCTCTTTGTCAGTATTAGTCCGGCAACAGAAGCCTAACTAGGACAAAATTATTTCACCCAAGTCCAGCTTGGTGAACCAATGCCTTTATTAGAGGTTAGCTATAGCAGAATTGGTGAGCAGTCAGTTATATGAGCATTATTACCCATACCTTCCAGCATGGGTAATAATCCATGGAAGCTGGACCACTCATCAGCAGAGTTCCACCCTCAGTCAACTTTTGACCTGTTATATACACCACCTCCAACACCAGGTATAGCCAGAGGCCAGAAAGGAGTGATGGATAGACTCCCTTTGGTGATCTAGTGATCCTCTCCCCATCTCTCTCTAAGGGCATGGTAACAACTCCATTCCCGTTCTCATAGCTAGATTGTGTCGGATTGCTTTACTTACCTATTGCTGCTATGACTACTGGTCCAGGTATTCTGTAGGCCGCCACAGCAGCCTCTGCTCCGTGATGGCTGATAGCCAGGGAGAACACAGAGGAAAGAGCTACGATGCATCATTTCTGCAAGCCCCCTTTCATTGTGGAAGGTAGCATATTCACACACCCCATAGATTATCATACGGGTGTCTTCGAAGGGCTATTATTCAACACACTATGCTTCATGTGCAACAAAAACCAATAGAAGTGAAATGTATGACATGTTTATGGTCTTCTGAAAGCCCAATATTATAAGCATCTTAAATATTGGAGAAGACAGAATTATGGCAGAAAAAACAAAACAAGAAATGATCACCGGATCCTTCTTGTGGGAATCACTTCCTGCTTTCATTTTGCCCCTTTGAACTCCTCCTGGGATAAGTGTCAGAGACCTCAGCAATAGATCCAGTCATAGGAAGGTCATGGGGAGTTGCCCACAAGAGAATTCTGCAGGCCTGGTACACATCGCTTTCGCTCATATCTCATTGTCAGAACCCAGGCAGCCAAATATTCTCTTGCTGCAAGGGAAACTTGAAGCTGTAGACTGGATTGTGTCCAGGAAGAAGAGAGATGAGATTTTTAAAGAGGAAATAGCCATTGCAATCATTGTCCGTGTCTCAGGTAATGTCAGTTCCGACATCTGCATGATGATGCAGTGCCCAGGTCCATGGTGCAGTTGGGTCTCTAAGAAATCAACAGACTCACCAGGTCCACTCAATTCTCTCTACTCTTACTAATGCTATGCTCTTAGAGCACTTCAGGCAAGGCCCAGACCTCTATTCCGCGATGCCCTCTGAATCTATTCTAGACCTTTTCTTCTGGGGACCCAGGGCTGGCGGGGCACATTTTCCAGCCTTCTTTGGAATAAGGTCGAGTTCAAGTGCCTGGCATCTGGTGATGAAATGTAAGACAAAGCCAGCTACATGTTCAGGACTGGCATCTGGTGGACAGAAGCCAAGGATGATGGCACGTGTCTACAATGTGCAGAACAATCCCACAACTAAAAATGGCCTGCCCTCTCCGGCTGCCAGCACCCAGACTGAAAAGCCCTGCACTTGACATCTCTGTCAGATAAGAGGGGGCCTCTGGAAGTCACCCACGGGAAAAAGTCCCCAATGCTGACATGAAATTGCTGAACTTAAATGGCACGAGATGATTTTCCCTTTTTACCACAAAGGAGAGGTATCGAATTATTTAACTTGTAACAGAAATTTTGACTGGATTAAAAAAAAAAAACAACCTATTCTATAAGACTGATAATAACAAAAACGTGGCCCAAGCCACGAATCAACTTCAAGCATAAGAGCAAGTGCAGGGGGTGAGGGAACCCAAGGAGACCAGACAGAGGGGCTTTTCTCTGCTTTGGTATTGCTTGATTGGAGCTCATATGCCAGCTTGGCACTGTGGGTCCAGCAAAGTGCAGACACCTATAATTAGCTGCTTTTAGCTTGAAAGAGGAACCTGTTTCCCATCAGCACTTTTGATTCTCAGTTTCCTAGCTCACCTACCTCACCTTGATCCTTCTAGGCTTTTACAACCCAGACCAAGTCCTGCTTCATGTTTGAGTAGAAGGTCCAAGGCTCCCTGGTCATCCAAATCTCAGACAGTTTCTAGAAATGGGAGAAACAAGAACTCTGTTCTGCCAGAGCCGGAGCTTGTGGGGTGTGACTTTGGGTAGCAGGAACATCTTGTTGCATCCATGAGACTGAAGCATCTGAAAATGAATTCTGTAAAGAGAAAGCTGAGTCAATGAAGAACAAGAAATCGCTACCATAGTGGCATGAACTCTTGAATCCAGTCATGCCGAAAGTAAGATTTGCCCTTAGGAGAGTGGGGTCCCTAAACCAAGAGGCTGTTGTGCAATCAATTCTCCCTTCTCTGCAAACAGGTTGGGGCCGCATGTTCCATCATGGGAGATTATAAAGCCCTGCTTGTCACACTGCCCCCTGCACTCATTCATTCTGTCGGCCTGCCTCTGCCTCCAGAAGCCGAAGGTTAGTGCAAATGTTCCCTGGGAAAAGCCAATTATGTGCAATAGAATGTGCAGAGCCTGTAGCCACAGGCTTTCTCTCTCTACCCTTGGGCTGCCCCCCGCCTTTTCCCTCCCAGTGTCTGGGGACACCTATCCTGAGGGTGATTCTCCAGAAACCACAAGCCCCGAGAGTCCTTGTTTGTGAACTCAGTACATTAGCTCTGGCTTCTGAGGGAACAGGATCTGTTTGTTTGTCACTTATTATAATTGATTTGTTTCTCTCCGTGTGTGTGCTCAATCTCGATTCCCTTAGCTGTAGGCAGCGGAATCTAGGGCCGAGAACTCCAGGAAGCCTATTACTGAAGGCACATCACTTGTCATGTAGAAGAGCATGGATCTGGGTGGCTATGGCTGCTACGGAGATGATGAAGGCTTTGGGATGAGTGAAGAGGAACTGGGGTAGTTTGGCAGGGAGAAGAGAAGCTTATGGATGGTGTAAAGCCATCAAGGAGTACATGATAGCATGCAAAAAGAAGTCCCTGACCCAGATACAGTGCTGATCATGGGGATTTGGGTATCTAAGGCAGAGCCACTGTTAAAAATGCTGCAAGATCCCAGGCAGCAGTAGGCAGTGGGCCCACAGAGCAGCTAGTTCCAGGCAGAGATGGCTGCCAGTTCCGGAGCAGTGGCTGGTCCTGGGTGGACTGGTCCCAGCAAGCCCAGGGGTGTGAGCAAGCGGCAGGTAGAAGGCACATGGACAGACACATTGTACAGAATAGAATTGGATATTTATTACTTAGAGGAGGGGGGAAGAAGGAGAAGAGAAAGGAGAGTGACAGAGAAGGGAGCGGGAGAGAGAAGAGGACAGAGATAGCAAGAGAAGGGAGCAAGAGAGAGAGGGAGCACATACATCAAAAGGGAACAGTGAGAATCAAGATGGTGAGAGGAGGGCAGGGGTCGCCGGGAGTGGGCGTGGCTTGTCTCTTAAAGTGACAATTAACCATAACAGCCACCATAGTCCTTGGACACAGCTTCTTGAGGATAAAGCCGTCCTTTATTTGTGATGGACTGGAAGCAAGATTGTGGTGAGAGGGACAAACACTAGTGGCCTTGGTGTGGCCTGCTACCTCCCTCAGTCATCAGAAGGACTCTTCTTGTCCCCGGCTTAAAGTCTTCTGCTACCTGCTATTCAAAGCCAGGCTTCTGCATTCCTGCTACTCAAGGCTGGGTTTCTGGGTCTCTGTTAGTCAAGGCCAGGTTTCTGACCTTGACCTGCTAGTCAAGGTCAGGCTTCTAAATTCCAGGGTTCAACTCTTCCTCCTCAGATCACCCCATCTCTATTTTCACAAACTATCACTCAAGAAGCCAAGGTGGAACTCACATGTGCATAGTATGCAACCTTTGTGGGTACCCTACATAGATGTGATGGAGGAAGGTCATTGGCTAATAAAGGAACTGCGTTGGCCCACGTTATTGGTTAGGACATAGGTAGGTGGAGTAAACAGAACAGAATGCCGGGAGAAAGAGGAAGTGAGGTCAGACTCGACAGTTCTCCTCTCGGGAGCAGACGCCTTCAGAGAGACGCCATGCCCAGCTCCCAGGCAGACGCACGCGATGAAGCTCCGACCCAGGATGGACTTAGGCTAGAATCTTCCCGGTAAGACCGGTGCTCACAGATTGTTAGAGATGGGTTGATTGGGATATCAGAATTAGCCAGTAAGGGCTAGAGCTAAGGGCCAAGCAGTGATTAAAAGAATACAGTGTCTGTGTAATTATTTCGGGGCATAAGCTAGCCGAGCAGGTAGCTGGGGTGTTGGGGATGCAGCCCCGCCGCCGCTCATATTACTACATAGATGATCCCTAAGAACAGGTTTTTAGACCATCTAGAAGGACAGTGTTGAAGCTCTCTGAGATGAGTTCCCATCACCAGTCTGAATGATCTCACAGTACAGGAGAATCCACCTCCTCTGAGATAGCCAGACTGAACCAGCATCTCTTGTAGGCTGTGTTCTTTGTATTTGCCTATCATTCTCACCTCAAGCTGATAAACTCCTTTCCCCTGCTGCTCCTATAGCTTAGTGGTTCTCTCTCCGTGTCATTATACATCTGAGATGTCCAGAGACAGAGATGTACGGTGGCTTCTCCTACGGAGTAACTCTTAGGAGGTAGAGTCGGGACTCACATTTGGATCTTCTCACACTTAACCTAGCACACCTATTATTTCCTGCAGTAACTGCTATCTAATCCACCACCCTTTGCTGGCCACGGTGATGTCTGTACCAAGAAAACTGAGCAACTTCACACGTCAGAGGCTATTGAGAACCCCAGTGCCATCCCCTGCTGGGCGTCCCGCTATGACGAGTTCAGGGATAAGCCAGGCAGAAAACAGACATCTCAAGCTTGACCTTCTCCCACCACAGCAGCTTCCTCGTTGAGCAGAAATCCCAAGCCATTCTCACAGCAGCTAGAAGAGACAACAGTGGCCGTCTCCAGCTCAATGGTGTGACAACTGACGCAAAGACACACCAAAATCTCATAACACTGGTACATGCATGGCATTCTCCTGAATTCATAGTTGGGGGTGTTAGAAAAGGTCAGGGGAGCCACCAGCAGTAGGCACAGTGAGTCATCTGAGAGGAAAAGACAACAGGCTGTTATTCACATATAAAACACTAAAGGGGAAGCGTGAACAACAATATGGCGTGGCCTCACCAACCCTCCCAGGCTCACTAACTTCTCCGAGGCTTGCATTGCTAAGGGAAGACTTGAGATGCCCCCAGGCTTATTTAAACTGCCCTGGGACATCCAATGGGCATGCTGAATGCACAGCCTCTGACACCACCGTTCCTTGGCCTCTTCATTCGCTTTCGGTATTAAGATTGAGGCAGTGACGGTGAGGTATTCTTCCTGCAGGATTGAGTGGAATATTACAAAACGCATTTGCAAGCAGCCTAAATCATGATTGACAAAACGAGATTTGTTAATACAATGCTTTGAGGCACTTGACAGGAATTTTTGTCAACAGTGTAGATGAAGGGATTTGGGGGGGAATGAAATTTGCAGATGAGACGGCTTTGATGTTTCTCCTGAAAAGCATTTTGTTGACAGACTGGATCAGAGTGAAAAAAACGTGCGTTTTCTCTGCGCATGTGTTTTAAGTCTTTGACAAAACACGCATTAGTCCTGCTGCTTGGAATCATTTGTCATCTACTCTATTGGTTTTGCCTCGAGCCACAAAGGGGCTAGGACATGAGCAGAAAAAGATTCAGAAAAAAAAAAGACCCACTAAAATGGGCGCCATAATGACGGGGTACGGTCATGTCACCTTTTCAAGTGCTTCCTGACATACCTCAAGCACATCCTCGGGCTTCTTCTAGTAATTTTTCTGAGATCTGAGATTCTTGCCCTTTGAGGAAAGGTCTTCTGCTATCAGTCCACTTAATTTGGGTAATAAGTAGAGGAAACAACTAGAAGGTTTCTAAGCCAAGGGTTCTCAAGGCATGGTTCCCAGACTAGCAAGAACTCCGTCTCCTGGAAACTGCTCCATATACAAGTCCTGAAGCCCCGACATTCTGGACGGTGAGGAACAGCAGCCCGAATCTCCACATGCCCCTCAGATTATTTAATATAGGCCAAAACACAAGGCTTATTGATCTGAGCAACAACCAGAGAAATAGATTGGGCCACAAAATCGCAATATCAACAGATACGTAGTGTTTTCAGTACGGCTGGGTCCAGGAGCCCAGACATCACTGACATCAATGTCCCTTGCTCATCTCCTCTTCAGCATGGCTATATTCTTAGATAGCATCTCTCTGTCTATCATGACAAGATGTCTCCAGCTTCAGGATGCTACCATCTTCTTGGTTACTCCAGGAGAGAGAGCGGGGGAGTTCCATTTGTGTTGACTGGCCCCGCTCAGGGTCCGTGCTCTTCTCTGATGTCATCACAGTCCACTGAGGACACCTGGGTGGCCAGTTCATCATTCGCAGGTTGGGGCTGTTTTGAACTAGTGACTCACAAAGAGAAAGAATGAATGAGGTGTCACCCCTAGAAGACCCAGCATGGATTCAGAGAGCCAGGTGACGACCTGTCAGCCGGGCAACAAGGAGCCATGAGAAGCGTTTCCCCTGGTCTTCTGATAAAATAACAGTAACTTTCACACACACACACACACACCTACACACTGGAAAAAGAGACTTATGTCTTTAATACAATTTCCTCAATCCTCTATGACTGCTTAATGCAAAGACTAGATTGGCTCCTATAAATTCATCCTAAAGCTTTAGCAAGAGCAAGAATTTTTAGCCCCACCACGTGTCCCTGAATACAGGGTCTCTTTAGGATCGCTGAGGACAGGAGCCTACATATGTCCCTTGAGCAGCATCCTTGGTGCCCCTCCCGGAGAAGGGCAGTTGGCCACCTTTGCCCCTGCTGCATGCGGTGTGGGGGTATGGCATTGGCCTCCTCAGAGCCTGCTACTCCCCTGCCATTCAGAGAGTGCTGTGTTTTTCTGGGGAATAAAGAGCGCATGTAGACAGTTTGACTTTCATCTTCAAGCCAAGGCTTCAACTTTGAACTGTCATTGCGTGTGCCATCTCGGCGTCCCAAATCCAATGTTTTACAGAAGCAGGGGGAAAAAGAAAACATCATTCATCCCCCCCCCCCCACAACATCATCCCTGCTCGAAAGAAGAACGTGCATTTTGTTTGTTTTGTCTTGTTTGTTTGCTTTTTCCTATTGGGTAGCAAATGAAAACTCGGCAAGCAATCTCATTCCGACTGGAGAATTACTATCAAGAACACACATCTTGTCAACTGCCACTCGCATGCTTGGATGCAGGCTGTCTTGTTTATTTGTGCCCTGCCGTCTACATTGGGATCTCTTCAAAGGCTGCAGTCATGTTTCATTCTGCCTGGTGCCGTCAGAGCCCGGCGCGGAATATGGCGCGGTTTGTGCTGAGCATAAACGACCGCACTGAGTTACGTGGCAAAAGATTCTGTTTCCCTCCAGCTTTGTTTTCTGACGTCTGCTCACATCATGACAGCAGAAACGTCACTGTTTGCTGCCTTCTGAGCGAGGGTGGTCGCGGGATGTTGTCAAGACAGCTGGGTCTAGGTTAGCTGTGTGAAGATGACCTTGAAACAGCTTAACGCCCCGCTCCCTCCCGTGGCCACGGGAGGGCAGCAGAGAACACGATGATGGCCAGGGCCATTTTGTCCAGCCTTTGTCTTCCACTCTCAGGTTCCCTCAATTTTCCCAGCTTTCATCCTTTTGTTAACTTTTGGCTTTCCGAAAGCAAGTTTCAGTACAGAACGGCCTGGCTGGTTTGAGAAGAAGGAAAGCAATCCTTTTTCTTCTCTCGGCCTTTTAGCGTGAATCCTCGGACAAAAAAATAATTTTGTCGATGAGCAGAATCATTCAAAGTTTACAAGACATACTTTTCTTTAATGCCCCGTCTTTTAGAAAATAAAATAAGGTCTTTCTGACTTCATTAGCCTGGAGCTTTTCCTTGTGGGCACCTTTTTTGTAAGATCTTTAGCTGATCTCGCCCATCACGCCCTCCAGCTGCCATTCTTCCTCTGATTCAAAATCCAGTCTGGGAAAAAGCTCTCATTGGAAGAATAGTTAAAGTAGATGAACAAGCCCGTCAGTACCAGCTAATCCCAGTAAGCCCAATTCAGCTTCTATAGATTGAGGGATAAAAGTGTTCTCCCATCAGGCCCGTTCATGGCTGGGCTGCAGCCTAGGCTAAGCAATCACTCAGCACATAAATACAAGGTCGTGGAGACCAAGTTTCTACATAAGTAAGAGTCGGTTTGTTTCAGTTTGATCCAATTGCACAGGTCAAGGAATAGCTGCAAAACAACTCCGAAAGGTTATGGAGAGCCAGCGCCTGAAACCCACCTTCATGTAAAAGTTTTTCTTCAAGTTCTGAAAAGTACCTTCAAATTGGCATGCAATTGAAAAAAATGCGTTTTAAAATGTCAATTTACCAATCACTAATAAAAATCAGTTAATCCTGCTTGGGGAGCTAGATCAATGGGTAAATTGCTTGCAGCTCAATCACAACAGGAGTTTAGACCTCCAGAACCCACACAAAGCTGGGTACAATAGCATGCATCTAAAATGCCTGCATTCCTACTGTGTGCTGGGAGGCCGGAACAAGAGATTCCTAGGAGCTCCTACTGTGTGCTGGGAGGTGGGAATAGGAGAATCCTAGGAGCTCCTACTGTGTGATGGGAGATAGGAACAAGAAACTCCTAGGAGTTCCTACTGTGTGATAGGAGGTGGGAATAGGAGACTCCTAGGAGCTCCTACTGTGTGATGGGAGGTGGGAATAGGAGAATCCTAGGAGCTCCTACTGTGTGATGGGAGGTGGGAATAGGAGAATCCTAGGAGCTCCTACTGTGTGATGGGAAGTGGGAATAGGAGAATCCTAGGAGCTCCTACTGTGTGATGGGAGGTGGGAATAAGAGAACCCATAGAAGCTTATGAGCCAGACAGCCTGATACAGAGCAGTGTCTCAATCAAGATGGGAGGTGAAGGCCTACATCTGAGGTTGTCCTCTGATCTCTACAGGTTTACTGTGGCATGGGTTAAACTTGTATACACACACACACACACACACACACACACACACACACACAATTAATTATTCCATTTCTAGGAATTTACCCTACATAAGCACATAGATGCATGATAATATGAAAGAACCCATGTTGCGGGAGGTCCTCCCGTTCCTCCAGCCTATAGCTGCTGAGATACCAGCCCATTGGGGCGTGGTCTCTCTCTCTTTAAAAAAGCGGCCACTTCCCTCTCCTCTCTCTCTCTTCACTTCCTGCTCCGCCGGCGACTAGACTCCCTTCCTGGTTGCGCAGAGGGCTGACGGTGATCTGTAAGTTTTTTCCCCTTTAAATAAATACCACCCTATTAATCATAATTCCAAACTGGTGTGGCATTGTTTATGACTTAAGCCTTCAAACCCACTGAGACATTTATTATAACAGATAATTAGAAAATAACTTCAATGCCCATCAATAGGAAATTGTTTCCATATACTTTGAGACACCCATACTGTAAAATACCTTGCAGCTAAAAAAAGAAAAACTAAAAGCAACAAACAAACAAAAAGTGAAAACAGAAAAATATAGTGATAAAACCATGAAGGTAAGCTAAAGCTGGTGGTGTCAAAACTGCTTGTCATGAATGAGGTCCTGGACTTGGAAAATATAATGAGGCAGATATGCATTTAATTCAAGGGAGGGGTGGCAGAGAAATATTAATAACAATGCATTTAAAAACTAGGAATAGACATTTTAAAGCACATGTGTATGGGTATAATTGACTGCAAACATAAACTTCTGTTTACAAGGTCTGAAAGGGTTCACATAAAGCTGGATTGGGAGAAACATTGTAAATCCAATCCTGGAGCTAAAAGGTGGAGATTTTTTACCATGCTATGCTATCATATCGTGCAATCCCTTTCTAAAGAGTCCATAAAGTCACTTACACAAGTCGGCCCTGATCAGCAGAGTCATGTGTGGTCTTTATGATCTGCCATTCACTAAAGCGATTGCTTCAGGCACTAACTAGCATTTGGTCTCCGTATCCCAGGACAAGAAACGAGTTTTAGAGTTTAGATCTTTGGAAACTAATATAATTCTGCTAAATATAAACAAGCAAACACATATGGAAAAATTGAATACTCAGGATTCCCAAACAAAAGGTGGCCAATGTCCTCTGACTACCAACCCTGCCCAGACACAGACAAAAAGAAGTCTTGGAAGTAGTAGGGGAGCCTAGAGCTTTCTTGATGCTCCTCACTTCCCAATGAAGCAACAGAAACCCAGCAGATCATGTGACTGCCCACACTGTAAAATGGGCACGCTGGCCTGAGTTTCCTGCCCATCACAGAATGGCCATGACATATGACATCTCAAACCAGGACTCTTATGGGTGTGGGGGGTGGTATAATTCAGAACTACTGCGGGATAGCAGTAAGACTGGACTGCCCTGGCTGAGTGGATGATGACCCTCTCCTCAACCATCCTGAATTCCAAAGATGTGGGTCTGTGAGCATCTCACGTTCCCTCCTCCCACCGTGAAGCCTTGCTGAGGAGCTGTCCCTCACAAAAGTCATGTAAAGGGAAGCGACCCCTTGTCATCCTATTAAACATTCACTGGCTGTTATCTTTTCATTTCTAAAGATTTAGTTCGCTTTTTGCTCTTTATTTGTGTGTTACTCTACATAAATGCATGCGTAGGTACCCCATATAGGCCAGAAGAGGGCACCAGCTCCCTTGGGATTAGAGTTAAGGGCGGTTGTAAACTGCCTGCACCTGGTACTAGGAACTAAACTTAGGTCCTCCAAAGAGCTGCAAGTGTCTGCTGAGACACTGATCCAGATCTATTAGCAATTACCATGTCATTGTCTTGGCTTCTCGGAAGAAAGAAACCAATTGCAAATAACTGGATCTTTCCTAGAAGAAACAGGACCAAAACAGGGTGCATACTCGTATCTGCTATGCTAGACCCAAAGCCTCCATGAGAGAGCAAAAGTCCTGGTCCTAGCCTTGCAGTTCTCCTGGTAGACATAGCCCACCTTAGAGGTGAGGATGGAGGGAATCTAGAGGGATTTCACACTCACATTCACGTTCATAATTCAGGCATCTGCAATTTTTAAAATCATATGTTTAATTCAAGGGTGCCCGGGCACCCTCAGCTATCTGATGACGTTGTCACTGAACTAACTTCTGGTTTGCACTCCTGAAGTTCATTCAGGCCAATGATCCTTCAGCTGGGCTTTCAGAACTACAGGCTGGCTAGACATAGTGGTTCATCCTTATGCTGCCAGCCAGAGACAGACCTAACTGGGGCAGTGAGGAAGTGAAGACATGACAGAAACAGATTCACAGACAGAAACACAGACAGACAACAAAGCTGGGACCAGATGGGAGCTCTGAGGTGGCCACAGCTGCCCAGAAGCTCAGCATGTTTATTAGATACAGTTGAACAGAGGGGAGGTTATCGCATACAGCTGAACATGGAGGCGGGGTTATTGTATAGAGACAAACAAGGAGGTGGGGTTACTCCATATAGCTGAACAAGGAAGCGGGTTTAGTAAATCCCCATAAGAACAGGCTCTGTAAGGAGCAGTCTTCAGACTGGAAATATCATGGAGAAAAGGATACTGTAAACATGTCCTTCAAACACTATTGACTTTTACACTTGGACCCCCAAGGAAGGCTTTGCTATCCCTCTGAGCCTCACTGGAGGCTAGGAGGGGGGGCGCTTTGCCATTTTACCACAGGTCTGTGGCTAGGGTCCCTAACACGTCAGCTCACATCAACAACTCACTCAGGACTTCACATACTCAGAGATTTATCCCCTCGGCACACACGCACCCCTCATCCCAACACTCAGACAGCTGAGGCAGGAGGGTACTGAGTTTCAAAACCAGCCTTGATTACAGACTATACAGCAAGACACCGTCTCTACAACATCAAGAGAAACAGACACGTAAATAATAAAAGGTTGGTGTTAGGAAAAGACAAGCTACTTACAGACTATGGAGGACTTCTTCAGCCAGCCCTATCCCAAGCCCTGCAGGCCTCACCTCCCATTCAATTTTCCCTTGTCCTTTATCTTCCACCAGGAAACAAGAAAGCAAGAAAACCATCCTCACCAATCCTTCACCACTTGACCGTCTCTCCCCAAGTCCCAACTGATTGCATTCCTTCTTCAGGCCCGGCCAAGCCTCCTGTACTTCCCTAGACCTCCCTGAACACTGAGACTTTGCGTAGGCTCCCCTCAGCCCAAGGTTTGAAGATTATCTATCTAACTGAAATAGATCTCTATATATCTAGAAAACCTAACTAGCATGACTACAAACTTGGTTGTTATAGATGAGTATCTATTAACCTGTGTTTTTAATTATACATTACATTTTTTAAAAAAGCTGTACAAACATAATAGTTTAATCAAGAGCAGAAATACACATATAACAAAATTGACCTTATATTTGAATCAATAAACCACGATCCATACCAATGCAAATCTCTATAGCATATCCCCCTTTAAATGTAAACAAACATTTATAAACAATCATTTAAGCTGCTGAAAAAGAGAAGCAATGAATAGCCTATCCAGTTGCAACTCCCATGAACCACAATGGCTAGCATGGCAAGAAACCTACGAAGGTGCTGTAAGTGGCACTCACATGTTGGTGGTCACCAAAAGCTTGGTAATGGGGCTCAGGGCTCAGACTAGAGCTAATGAGGTCTAAAGGGAGTTGATTGCTACCACTTTGCCATTGCTAGACTAGCATAATTCCTTACTTCACCCGAAACCTTATCCTCATCCTCACAGGTGAGTCCAGCTGCCGCCCATCATCAAAGGTTCGCTTTCCAACAAATGGAGACCAGCATAGACCGGACAGAGTGCACAGCCCAACAGACCATGGGGAGCCTAGCCCCGGGGAATACATCAAGATCATCACTCCTCCATCTGTAGCTCAGAGAGCATCACCCAAGAGGGATGGGAAAGTTCTTAAGAGCCAGAATACAGGAGTCTGCTGGGAAACCACCTCTCCTCGCTACAACTACACAAACAAGGCTGTGACCACAGTACTTCCATCTGAAGGAGCAGCAGGGCAGCCTACCAGAGATCTAAAATGCACTCTTAACGTTATGAAACTCCACTGTCAAAACAAAGGAGCGCTTACACGTGCACACGCATAGACACAGGTATGAATGGGGGCGGTAAACCCAAGGTGCTCACTACTCAAGTCTGGGTAGAGGAGTACACTGCTTTTAACTTTTTCCTCCACTTTTTGGCTATCTCAGAGTTTACACAGTAATGATAATAACTTACTTCTTGCACCAAGAGTGAACCTTAATGTAACCTGTGGCTTTCGCATGATGAAACTTGTCAGTGTTGGTCCGTTGACTGTAACAAGGGGGTCTCTGTTGATTGGAGGCATTGATAGTGGTGACAGCTGATGAGAGAGAGGGGAACGTGCAAACATGCCGCTTTTCTGCTCTGTCTTCTGAGAACCTGAAAGTTGGTCTTTTCCTGTTGTTGTTGTTGTTTTTTTTTTTTTAAGAAAAGTTACTTTGGTAGTAAAAGATACAACCAACTTAAAGGCAAAAGGAAAAGGTGTTGAGAATTAAGCTCAGATTAGGTTGAACAACTTGAGCACATGAGAGATCTGCCAAGCCTGGAGATGGTGTTGTGGTGCCTGATAGAAGATACCCTGAATCCCGAGAGAGGGGACCTGAATCCCGAGAGGGGACCCTGAATCCCAAGAGAGGGGACCCTGAATCCCAAGAGAGGGGACCCTGAATCCTGAGAGAGGGGACCCTGAATCCCAAGAGAAAGGACCTGAATCCCAATCTTTGAAGTCCTTAGAGTGTCAGCTCTCTGTTCTCCTGCCCAAGAGAGCAGCCCCTGACCTCCTGGGAGAAGGGAGGGCATTCCAGAATATCGAGTTGTGTACACAAGTACCTTCTAGCCATCTAGCTGTGTTCTCTCCCCTCCCACAACCCTTCTCATGTCCTATGAAGTAATCCAGGTCTGGATTAATCAGTCCTTTGTTCATCAGAACTCTGATCAGGCAAATATTTGGGGGAATTTCTTCTCTCTGTGTATCTATCTACCTGTCTATCTATTTCTCTCTCCCTTCCTCCTCTCTCTCTCTCTCTCTCTCTCTCTCTCTCTCTCTCTCTCTCTCTCGCGCGCGCGCTCTCTGTGTGTAATATGTCATGTACATATGAACCTAATGAATGTATAGTCATATATAAATTAGCTATATATACAGTCACACATCTACCGTGAGCTTATACAGCTGTACTCATGAAGTTGTTATTGAGTGTTCTGTTGTCATCCTAACTAAAGAACACTGACAAGGTCTAAAGGAAGGGTCCAGGCTGGCTGTTCTCAGTTACTGGCTAACTGTGATCCACCCTTCTTGAGTCTCATTTCGTCGTTTATAGAATCAGAAGGTTGAGCTTGAAACACTCTGTTCCTAAACCCAGGTATGCATCAGATTTTCAAAGATAAAACTTCTAGGACCAGCTTTGCTCTTCTAAGTAAGTAACCAGGAAGCAGGAGCCCTGGGATTTTTGGGTTGAAAGATCCTCAGGTGTCTGACTCGGACACAGTCAACAAAAACGAGCTTGGGCGCTGCTGGATTACACATCTGTCTCTGGCCTTTTCTCCACTTCTAACGGTAGCTAATGCAAAGGAACCAAAGGGATGCTCAAAGGATTGCAATGCACAGAGATGCTTCACATAAACTCTTGTGGGCCTTAAGTGAGAAGGTGCTGACTAAAGCCTGCAGTGATAGACAAAGTGAGCATTGTCCGTGCCCTGTTGTGAAGTACCCATGGAGCCTTCGGAAGAGATGCCCAAGCTTGGCCGTCTTTTTCTAAGATTTACAACACCTGGTCTTTAGGTTGATGAAAAATACATCCTTCCCCTGGACACTAATCTCAAAATTACCCGGTGATGTTAATGTCAAATATGTAAGAAAAAGGGCTCTTCTGAAATTTACATGAAAATACAAACTTCCAACTCACGATCTTCCAGCTCATGATCAACACCTCTGATTCACATCAGGCAATCTCCAAGCTGATATCACAGTAAGGATTCAGAGATAGACTTTCAAATGCTACGTTTATTCTATTCAAGGGAGCGTTTGGCATGAAGATAGAAGTTACCATGCTAACTGCAAGCTGACAGCAAACTTAATAATAATGAACGCAAACCCCCAAGAAAGAGTTCATTGGTCCCAAAGGTTATGCAGCCTCTGCAGGAAGGAAAGTGGGAGGCCCCCTCTCTTCACATTCCAGTATGGCTTATCTTGGGCTTCCCACAGCACATCCTCAGTGGGAAACGTCCTCAGTGGGAAAACTTAACTGCGGACCAGGCAACCAGACTGTCCCGGCCTCAATGACCACCAGGAAGCTGCGCATGTGCAGGTAACTCTCCTTCCTAAGCCATAACTCTCTGGAGGACGTAAGTACCACTGCAGACAAGAGCAGCATACTTAATTTGCTGCGCCTGACAACCTCCCAAATGAAGAAGACATGGGGTCTGTGTGTACACCTCTACCATTTGAGGCATTTCCCTGCACTGTGGAAACTGGCTTCTGGCTGGTTTTGCATAAGAGCGGGGCTTGCGGTTGTTATACCTCACCTGTGCTGGTTGGCCTCTTCCCAGGTGAATAAACCTGAAACCATCAAGTATGGCTCATCGTGAGTGCGGGAGAGGCCATACTAGGAACACGAGCAGTGAGCAACAGGTCCTTTGGTCAGTTTCCAGTCAATGAGCTGAATGAGGGGATCTCTGTCACTCCCCACATCTGAGGAAATACAAAAGGAAGGAGAGCCTGTCTCACCTTGGCATCCACCTCCAGGAGAAGACTATGAAGACAGTAAGCACATGAGGTAAGCTTTGTTAGTTGTAGATGCTTCAGAAGAAATGAACAGTGGAGTGAAAAAGGATGAGGAAAGCTGTTTTAGAAACAGGATCAAAAGAACCCTCCCTGAAATGTGTGAATCCCCAGCTTTCTTGGCTAATAAAGCCCTATTTCCTGCAACCAGTTCTGAAGAGGAGTGTCTTCCTCAAGACTCAGTGTAGAGAAGGTTCCCCAAATCTACTGATCCCACCTTCACAGGCTAGCCAGATGCCCCTGCCAAGCAAACCAGCAAAACTGTCGGAATTTGAACCGGGTTAGAAATGTGAAAAATATTCATGTGGACCCTAACTGAAACGAACCAATAATTAGATGGCTTGCAATCAAAAAAAAATAAATAAACAAATATTATAGTCTGCCTTCGAGTAATTTTCCATGTTGTTAAAAGCATGTCATTTTTTCATTTGCAATATTTTTGTACCAAACGGGATAGCTACTCTATATTTTACAATGTAATCCATCATGATCCTACAAAGTTTGTGGCATGGCCCGTTTGCCACAGAAGGAAACCGAGGTTTGGTGAGCTTATACTCACCAAACTTATACTTTGGAAAGCCGTCTTCCAAAAATGTAGTGAGGAGAACAGTCTAGACGCAAGTTCAGATTTCTGACCCAAACTGTGGTCCTTCTGCCATTTTGCCATACTGTACCTAGTAGGACAGGAAGAAAGGAAGGCTTGACCCCACATGTTCCCTAAGGTATGACAAGTGACAGGGACACACAACAGTTCCATTGCTTTCGGGCAAGCCACAGTCCCTTCTGAACAAGATGGAGGGCCCTGTGCTACTTCACTTCACGACCATCCAGCCAAGTTCAGTGAGTCCATTCAAACCTCTCTTTCAGATGACTCTGGGCCCTATAGCCTCTGGTGACAAAGTGAGCCAGCAACTATCCTCTGACCTCCTTTGCTGGAGGAGTCTTCTGTTGCTCTTGGGAATAAACATCTATAGTTCATCTCCTGAGCCAGAACACAGGCCGTGTGGGTGAAGTTGTGTCTCCCCTCCTGACACAGAGGAGGTGACAGATTCTGCTAAAAAAGGAAGAGAAAAGCTAGAATAATGACCTCTGTTTCCCATACCAGATGCTGGTCTGGCAGTAGACACGATTTGGTTTCCCCTGTAATTCTGCTGCATCCAGAAGCAATGGCTCCAGGAAGTCATTGAGAAATGAGTATTCCACCTTTCTAAACCCCAACTCCTCTAGCCCAAACCACAGGCCTTGAGAATTGCCAAAGATGCATCAAGTCCTAAGCAAGGATAAAGAAGCTTGATTGACAGCCCAGCAGTGTGATCCAACAACTTAGAGAACTTACCATGTTCCATCAATACACACCCATCCAGTGCCTGCTGTGTGTGCTCACATGGACACACACCCATGAGGCCCTTCCAGAAAGCAAAATTCTACTTATTAAACACATTCAATGCACCTGGCATGGTGCTAAACATTTTAGGTACATATTATTAATCTTCCTAACCAGTAGATTTCACAGTGTAACTTAACATAAAGGAGAATGGCATGCCCAAGGTCACACAGGTGGCAACTGGGAGAGACAAGATTGCTTCATTTCTTCAGGGAACATTCGCTCATTGCATGTGCAGGCATAGACCTGGGCTACACCACCAGACAAAGGAACCAGGCTCTCACCTCTGCTGTCTCAGAGCACTGGAGGGAAGAAAACTGATGACCAGTAAACTAATACAAGAGCAAGACAATCGCCATGGTTTTAATTGTCTTCTCAAGGTAGCATGATTTGAGACACTCCTCCACGGCCACCTAGACCTGAAGTGGGAATAACAAGGACACAACTGTGCCAAGATGTACCGCAGAGCCTTGCAGGCAGAAGGGACAGCGAGTGACAGAACTGTATCATCACAAAGGGGTAGAAAGAAGTCTGTTGTCTGCAGAGGGTGGGCAAGAGAGACAGAGGGCAGCTCAATTGGAGGGGCCCTAGCAGAACATTCGTAGCTATTAGGGTTTTGCCCTGGATACCACTGGAAACACCAGAGTGTGCAATGTCATACATGAAATTGCTTCAAAAATTATCCTCTTTTTCTTTTTCAATAAACAAGCAATCTAGCTCTGATTTCCAAAGAGGGAGCAGTCAGAAAGTAGGAAGAAACACATTTCCAAGGGACGACTGCATTGCATGCTACAATTAGGCTCATTTAGTTTAGACTTGCCTCGGAATGAGGCATTTAGTCGAAAGAAACTATGTCATAGCCTTTTAACCTACAATAACGATGTACCTTAATTACTTCTGGGAACAGAAGTCTAGCATTCCAGTTAAAGACTATATACACAATTAAGATGTGTAGTCTTTTAGTACACAAATATTTAGGTTTTCTTTGGGGACAGATAAAGAGTTTCAAGCAATGGGACAACGCAAACTGAAGACCCTTCCAAGGGTCCCTGGCTGTTTGTAATGAATGATCTGTAGGGCCAGTAGGTGTGGGGGATGTGGAGGGAGAATTGGGGCCGTTGAATTCTGCGGTCTCTCCCTTTGACATCAGAAGTTCTTCTCTCCTTATAGAGGACTCAGCTCAGTGAGGACAAAGGTCAACAAGAGCGTGTGCAAGGTGGGAGATGAGAAACAGTGACAGAAGCCATGGCGTTGGCCTGCCTGTTTTCTGTCTCTAAAGCAGTGTGTGTTTCGTCCACTCCATCGTTTCTGGGCCACCGTGAAACAGAATGTCATGGTGCAGTGTAACATGAAGGGTCTTGCTTGCTGGGGTTTCTGTCCCGCCCAGTTTCCCACAGCTGTTTAGCCCCAAAGAAAATCACACAGAGATCTCTATAAGTTATAAAGCTGATTGGCCCATTAGGTCAGGCTACTTATTAGCTCTTGTAGCTTATATTAATCCATTACTTCTGATCTATGTTAGCCATGTGACTCAGTACCTTTTTCAGTGGGGCAGATTACATCCTGCTGCTCCAGTGGTCTGGGCAGGAGTCGGAGGAATCAACTTCCTCCTTCCCAGAATTTTCCTGTTCTCATTGCATCATTTCTACTTCATGTCTGGTTTTCCTGCCTATACTTCCTGCCTGGCCAATCAGCATTTATTTGACACATGATTGACAGATTACAGACAACTCTCCAGCACCAGTGCGGGGGGTCGGGGTGTGGAGGGAGTGGGGGCCTGTGTGCTCGGTAAAGCAAAGCAGCTCATTTCATGACAGACAGGAAAAAGAGAGAAGGGGACCTGAAACCAATTGAACCTTCATTTAAAAAAAAAAAGTCCCCCAGCAAGGCCCCAAGCAATTTATATCCTCTATATAAATCCTACCTTCCAGAGTTTCTACCTAACAAAATAGTGTTACCGACTGTGGACCAAGTGCTCAGTACCAGAGCCTGTGAAGGACATGTCATTGTGAAATCCCAGTACCTCCCATGTTCTCAATACACAGTAACCCACGGCATCTTCACAGTTGGCTTGTGGATTATGTTTTAACAACATCCCTACAGGATAGGTTTATAAAATGGTGGGGTCAGAATTTGGCCTAGGACTTCATGGCTCTAGAGAGGAGCTGTGGTCTGCCATAAAAAAAAAAGTTCTGTTCTCTATGATGACTGATTAAGCACCAACTGTTTGCCTAACTTGGGATGGCACCGAAAGAAAATAAAATTATAAGTACCTCACATTCTACAGGGAAGAAATAGAAACTGCATAGAATAATGAATCCTAGCAATTAAAAACTTACCTTCTAAGCGGTGTGGGGCTCAGCTACCTGGATTCCCAGAGGAATGTGTTTCTAAGAAGTCAGGGAGATCTTCCAGACAAGCCGCCATCCAGTCAGGCCTGGGAAGTAAGGTGAGTCTGTCCCAGTGCAGTGTTTTAAAAATACTTCAACAAATCCTCAGTGTTTCTGCAAGAAATAAAGTATGTTTGTCCTCTTCAGTTTGAGTAGGAATCAAGGACTCCATTCTAACCGCTAAAGTCTACACTGTGGGAGAAGAGACGTCTGTGACTTCTCAGATCAGCCCCTAGAAAGGCGCGGGGCTTCCTCCCTCACTCTCTCCTGAGCTGAGCTTCAGTCAGCCAGCCTCCATATTGTCGGGTCACTTAAGCAGCTCACGCAGAAACCCACAAGGTGCTGAGCAGAGGCCTATTGTCAGTCATCTGCAAGAAATGGATAGCTGTTGGCCACAACCAACTCTTTGAAAGAAGGTCCTCCATCCCTCGTCTGACATCAGATAGTTGACTGATGCCAGAAGCAACCTCATGCCAGAGCCAACCATCACAGGTTTTCCCTAGTTCCTACCACATGAACTGGAAGATTCTAAGCATCTGTTGCTATCACTGTGAAGTTGAGGGTGATTGGTTATACAGCAATAGATAATTAATCCAGGTGGTACCACTTACAGATACTGAGTGGCTAGGCAAAAAAAAAAAAAAAAAAAAAAAAAATTAGGGAATAAAGAAAATGACAGAGTCCTCATTTTCAAACAGTTCTTCCAATTCTCTGAGACCTCCAAGTGGCAGGTTAAACTGAACTTAAGTGCAGAAAAACCATTTCTGCAAGTTAATAGCCAGCCACCAATTTCCCTAAAAACTCAGTGAGTAAATTTACCAAGCAACTGCCCAGGGTCACTGTGTGCCGTCAAGAGAGGTGAATACTAACTAATCTCCCTCTGGAGGGGTTCAAGTGGGCCCAGAATAGAAATATTCCTCCCCACTGTACCCAAGGGCAGTGGAAAAAACCCAGGCTTCTCACGTGCTACCTGCCTTAGTAATTACAACGTGGCTGGCCACCATTAAGCCCACACCCCGCCCCTCGGGTTCCAGATAAGCATCTACCTTCCGTGCACACAGGCACTGGCAGCAGGGCAGGATTCATTACCAGGGCTGTGTCCTTCATCTGGGTCACCCATCACAGGAACATGTAATACACCGTGGTCCTAAAGAAATTATTGCCATTTGTGGTTCTAAATAGGGCCACATTATTTTCTGCGAGTGTCAATTTTCCCCCCGCAATATTGCATTTTCCAACATTTAGTTTTCTAGCCTTCTCCATGACTATCTGTGTAGATTAGGAAGGTTCTTAACTGTTATCTGTAATAGATTTTGCCCGTAGCAAAATTCATGCAGGCATAATAGAAGAACAAAGTGTACTCTGGCAAAATTGCGCCCATCATTTCCAGATGCCTGACATTTATTGCTTATTGCTATTAGAATTCAAGTGCCTATTTGTTTTCTACTTTGCTCTTGTTCTTGCATCACAACATATAATGGAAAGAAGATATTTTAAATGTTGGGTTAAGTATCACAGATCAACGCGAGGGAGGAACATAATCAATACTGCTTAAATATGCTCCTAGGCAATTAATTTTTAAAGAATCAAATTGCTGGGCCACATCAAAATTCATAATGATACCGTACAGGTTGTAACATTCTTTATTATTTAATTAAAAGCAATGTTGAGTGCTCACGCAGCTAACTGTAAGCGCACAACAGAACAGGTTCTGGCTTATCCTTATGGCGAGAGAGAGCTACAGCTGACGCTTCGCAGTGTCCTTTTGATTACTAAATGTTAATTGAACTTCATTTGCTAGTATTCACTTATCATATTAATAGAGGCAATTTCATGAAAGGCTCCAAGAGGACTACGCATCCATGACGATTGATAGCCGGGCAAATATCAGCCTCTGAGGAAAAGCCACAAGGCCACCGTGGAGAAGCTTGACCCCGGAAAAGAGCACAGACTCAAGCACATGCCCAGTCGTTGGGAAAAGACACAGAAAATGCATGCAGCAGCCGGAGAAGGTGATGAGAAGCGGTAGCAAACAGAAAACGCTGTTGACAGATCCTGTTGAATCAGAGCGGGTAGACGGCGCTGATAAACTCTGATCTGAACACCTACCCAGTATAAGGGCAGTGCCCCAATGGTAACTTACGCTCTAGATAGTCAAGAATTTATGGTCTAGATAGTCAAGAGACCAGGTGAGAAGAGTGCACTTTGCCTGGACCTGGGGCTTCATGGACCTTTGGGGCTGAATTAAAGGACACCAAGGATACCTAGAATTGACAGCTGGCCTCCAACTCTGGTTACTTTTCTCTTCCAGACTATACATCTTCAGAAACTCTGCCTGCCCAGCACTGCACCAACTCGGGGCTAACCAATGCGGTGCTTACACCGCCACGGATACTTAAGTCTTCCTTTCCTTCAACAATGCTGAGGATTTCATCTAGAACCATGGGTAGGCAAGACAAGTTTTCTCCCTTTGAGCTGTATCCCTGGTCCAAGGTATACTACCCCTGTTGGGCTTTTCTACTGAAAAGTAGCTTAGAGGCTCCATGGCTGCTCAGACCCTGATCTAATCCTATGGTTCTAATACTAGTGACCACTGTGGTTAATGCCATAGAGGGTCATCCCATATGGGAAGGCATGCAGCAGAGACCTGCAAGAGGGTGCTCTTCCTGTAGAGAGAACCGTGGTCTGAGTGCTTGCTAATAACTGCTTCCCTGGCTCAGGATCCTACAATCCGCCCGCCCCCACCCCACACAGGGCCTGGGTTCCCAGCAACTGTTGTCAGAAAGTACACATAGTACTGAGCTGGGGGGTGATCCAAAGAAAGGAGGCACCCCTGTTTCCATGAAAGAGCCCATCAAAAGCATGCCTGTGTATGAGACAGATCCCACACAGCTCTGCAGATAGGGAAAAGAATTTCAAGTGCTGTGGTTTCTCCAGCTGGTCTCAGCTTACTAAGAATGTCTTGTCCTGAGAAACGGAGGGAGGGGGGCTGGGAGTTTGTTTGGCATACACAAGGCCTGGGCTTATGTCCCTAGGATTGCAAGACAAAAAACGTTTCAAAAGCTGGGTTTAGCCAGGTGTGGTGGCACATACCCTTGGATCCAGGCTGGGAGGGCAGAAATATAAGGATCTCTATGAGTCCAGTGACAGCCTGGTCTACATCGTAAATTCTAGGTCTGCCAGGGCTTCATAGTGAAACCCTATCTAAAAAAAAAAAAGACCTGGTAGGGAGCCCTTGCAATTCCAGCTCTCAGGAGGCTGAAGCAAGAGGAAGCCGTGTATAAGACCATCCTGAGCTAGACAGTAAAACGTATTTCAGAATTTAAAAAGAAAAGAAAAATAAAAGCAAAAAACTCACACTTACCATCTGCTGATATCTCGTTCCTTTCCTTCCTTCTAGTTCTGCCATTTTTGAGTAACTGTACCTAGAAGACCCCCATAATCTTACCTAATGTTAATAAAAAGTACATAAGTGTGGCCTTCCAATCTGAGAGTAAGTAAAGGTATAATAAAATCTGTCCTCTCTGACTGTTTACGTTTTAAAGACAACCGCCATTAACAGCTTTTCACTTAGCCTTTACATTTAAAAAAAAAATCAAAACCATACTTGTGTTTTTGTTTTTAAGTTTAGATAAAGGCAGTCATGGAGACCATCCGTTGGCTTTTCTTTTCCCCTCAATCATACATCCTAGGAGTCCCAGGCTGCACATCCCACTCAGATGCCTTGCTTCTCACAGCCAGGTGGATCCGCCTTTTAAGGGGATGTTGTTGATGGATATGTGGGTTATCACAGATGGCTTGGTGTTGCTACCCTCGTGTTTAAATGAGCAACCTCGTACATATGCATCGAAACATGTTAATAAGACTATCCACATTATGAATTCCTAGATCTGGAATTTCTAAGTCAGAGGAGCTATTCCATTTTAACTGTAGGAAATATTGTTAAACATCTCTTCAAAACGTCCTCACCGACTTAAATGAGTGCCAAGAGTTGTGGCCACATCTCATTAGCCTGGCGAGTGCAGCCATCTGTCTTTATTGGGCTTTGTTTTTTAATTGCGGACTATGACTGACTGTCTTCTTGTAGGCGGGTTGGCCATTTATATTTCTTAAATCCCGTCTTTTGTGTGTGTGTGTGTGTGTGTGTGTGTGTGTGTGTGTGTTTCTTGGTTTGTGTGAGGCAGATCTCGCTGCATAGCCTGGCCTGACCTTGATCTTGAACTTGTGTTACCTCCTGGCATACCATGACACATGCTTTTTGAAATAAACCAATGAAAACACAGGAAGATGCTGGTGCAGAACCGTCATCAAATGACATCCCTGCTACTACCTTGAACCATTACTGAAGGGTTCCCAAGGGCTTGAAAAAGTCCAAGTTCAGCGAGCTGCCTCAAGAGTTTACATTGCCAACACACATACAATTAAGGCCGAGGCTGTCTTATAAGTAAAACTAAGTAAAAGCCAATGGTTTCTCTTTCCTGCTTACCTTTTGCAACACAACAGTGGATAGAATCACCGCCCCCCCCCAAACAAAAGAGAGATTCACTGTCCTGAGAAAGGGGGGATCTGATTACAGAACGCTGATTGGTGACTTTGTGGCTTATCCAGTATGCCGAAAGAGAAAAGTGGACGCCAGTAATGTATTTTACCAGAGCTTCCAAATGGCATCACTACTCTGAAGCCAATCTTTTTTTCTGTGTATTAGGCATGGACGTGACTGAATGGTGGCAACGAAATGAGATGATACCTCTAGCAGGTGTATGTATTAGTCCCTTGCTATCAAGGACTTTTATCCATTCTTACGTCCCATCATACATGACAATCACCTGCAGAGTCTTCAAATGATTTCAGTGCCTGGGCCCTACTCCAGAGCCACTGAGGCAGGATTCAAGACCAATGTCTTTATGCCCTGTTCCCAATCCCTCCACCTAGATTGCAACTCGTAGACAAATGTGTGGACCTCTTCATTATGAACAACCTCAAAGGTCTAGCTGAATTCTCAGCACCTTCCCGAAGGCATTAGCTAACCCAGGGACCACTCTCCCTCTCCTGAAGCCTCATGAGTATGTGTTTTCTCAACCATCTATCGAGTCTGTGTTTGGCCAGGTATCTAATAGGAAGATGCACGTGTGTGCAAAGGAACCAGCTGTGTGGGACACAGTGAAAGATTCTAAATCCAAGTTCCTGAGGCTTCCTGAAACAATGAATAGAAACATGAAACAAAAACTTCTTTTATTCTCATCATGGGGATAGGAAGGGAAAGTCAACTCAGCAATTTAAGAGTCTTTAAAATGTGCTTCTGTACTGACCCATGAATTCCATTTTCCGAACCACACGCAAGGAGAAAGAGGTAGGCATGGCTGAGGAAGTGCCTGGAAGCCTTGCTTCTCATATAACATTGACAACAGTTCCTCCGATGAGTACTACCTCAAGTTCAGCTTCACAATGGAGCACTCTATAGCCATTTAAACTTCTATACCTAAAAGACTAATCTACTGATGCTAAGTGGGTGGCCTTAAAATGTTTCAGGAAAATGACAAGTGATAAAGCTGTGCGTGTGATAAGATTCCATTTCTTTATAAATGACATCATAGCGCTTTATTATCACTTTGTTGATCAGGGCCTGGTGGTGCACACCTGGAGACTGAGGCAGGATTACAAGTTTAAGATTAACTTGGGCTACCTGGTGAGCACCAGGCTAACCTGGGCTCTGTTTCAGAAAGTAAACAAAATGAAGAAGAGCCTTCTTCCGGTTATAGCTTTAACCACTTTGTCAATATTAACACTCATCTTTGCAAACCCAAGGATGCTATTTGGTGCCACTTCGCTTTAAAAAAAAAAGAAAGCACCAGGATTCATAGAGGTTAATTATATGAACCCAGTGACCATGCAGTCAGTCAGTGGCACAACTGGTCATTCAAACCCATAATTATACAGAGCGTTTGCCCAATGGGAGCAGTTGGGGAGGAGAGCCGGAGTCTCTGAAGCCATGCAAACCCTGCCTGAAATGATGTTTTCTCTGCTCCTATACACAGAAGATGTAAATGAGCAAAATAAGGCTGAGGATAGCAGTCCGAGGGTGCACACAGGATTTCCACAACATAACAGTTCTCTCCGGGTGGAGAGAGACGCGAGCAAGCTTTGGCCAGAGAAGCCTCTGTCTGCAGAGGGCAGCCATCACTGCAGAAACATATAACCGGCCAAAGTCTTGAGAACAAGGGACTGTCAAAAACTAAGCCGTAAATGGAGCCTTCATGTCCCTTCCTTCCCCCAAGACTCAGAGAGCACAGTGGAAGGGGGGCAGAGAGAGGGCAAGGGCACGGGAAAGGGGTGGAGTGGAGTGGAATACTGTCCTCCTGGCAAGACAAGGTCACAACACTCTTGAACTCACAAAAGCTATGATTATCTGCTTAAGATTTGCACAAGATTGGGCCCATCAACATCCTATCATTGCAGTGTTGGGGTGGGGAGAGGAACTCGTGGGGCCCCACCACTTCCAGAGGATCTATAGACAGTGGTTGCTGAAAGTAGAGAGACATTTTCTTCGGTTATGTAGTTACTGGCAACATGATCATGCTCCTGTGACCTGAAAGAGACTCGCTGGGAACATAGCATGACAACAAAAAGGGGTAGAAAGGAAACTAATTGATAAGAAGAAATCCACAAGCATGAAAGGAAGACAAGAAAGGATAATGGGGCCAGCTGTATGATCGAAAGACATTACAAACATGCATGAAAACATCATAATGAAACCTGTATTATGTGTAATTAATATGTGCTAATAAAAACACTAACAATAAACAAAGACGTAACTGTGAGCAAAGGAGAGAAGGGCAAAGAAGCCAGTGAGAGCTGAGACTGGGTATGGCTAGAGAGCCACAGCTTATCCCATGCCATAAAGAGGCAGGGTCTACAGAGCAGTGTTCTCCTGGCTCTCCTTGCTTGTCTTTGTCAGCTCAGATGAGCAAGTATGATTAGGCAAAGGCCAAACATCCAGAAAAGTCTAGTTATTGATGGAAAAATGGAGCCTCTCAGGGACAAGGGAGTTGAGCTCACAAAAACTTGAGATGTTGAAAGTCCTTAATGGTGTCACACTATCAGTGAAGCCACTATCTTTTGGGGTCACTAGTTGAGAGGAACGTATATTCATGCCCCTGGCTAAATGCTCTTCCCTCTGGCCCCATGCTTGGTTGGACCTTATATCTTCTTGTGGCCATGAACATCCATCCCCCTAGCCAGCGATGTCAGACTGGAATCTCTTCCTGGCACCTAAGTCTTAGAGGTAGGACTCCTTGGCAGGGAAAGCTGTTTGTCCTGGGTTAGGGAACTTACATGAAAAGAAACAACTTCTTGACCCCTTCCAGAAACACAGTCATTTAAACCAGCACATCCAAACCGACACCTAATAAAAATGCTATCTCAGCACCTGGCTTATAACTGATAGGAAAATGTGTGCTTCTGAAGGAATAGAAGGGACTAAGAGCAGAAGTTAAGATGGGGTCTATTCAGTGTTGGAAGTACATCACCCAACTTTATTCTCTTTTGGGTTCTGTTTTTAAAAAGACCCTTCCTATCTTCATAGACAACCTTCTTCTACTCCCGACCAAAGGAGGTTAAATAAACAAGGCTTCACCCGGCATTCGCTACTTTTAACACATGTACTCAATATTTTCACAAGTTCACACTTAGAAATGTCATGCAGACTATATTTGAGCCGAGAAATGACTGCCTTTCACAATTTTCTACAGCCAGAAACCTGAAATTAATGAGTTTCAATAAGAGAGTTTTTTTCTTCCCCTGGACACTAACCCTTTCTGTCTCTAGACGTAACATACGGTATCTGAGACTCATAAGGAACTTATGTATGGGCATGGACCCGGCTGGGAAAGACTCACCATGGGAACTACTCTCCCCGCAGTAAGGACACAGGTAACTTATTCACCTCTTCATTATTGCAGGATATAATTCATCCCTCCCTAAGTTCAAGTTGCATATCCCAGCACGTTAATGTTGGTCTTCCTTTATAGAAACCTACCATGTGGTTAGCATTCTCATTTGTAACCTAAATTACTTTGATTTCTCCAGCCATTTCACCTTACTGCTTTGAATCAAACAGGAAAATGATTCCATAGCCCAAATCGCTGAAATATTCTTTAGCAAAAAATTGGCTGGAGTATATTACCCATTTGCGAGGGGCTATCTATCTCTGGGCATAGTGGCCCTCCTAAATCTGTATCATGTTTTGCTAAAGCTTCCTTCCTCCGTTTAGAAGTAACCCTAGAAGTGTGTAGAACTGAGGATCAGCCTTTCCCTATGTAAAAAGACAGGCAAACACATTCAAAAGAAAGAGGAGCCAAAGGGGTCCCCACTTATCCTAAGACAAATCTTAGCCTTTGCAAGCCTGTTGCCTGCTTGTCTGTCTTTGTCCTGTATCGTCTGGCTGTGACTACTATACACAGTAACCTCCTTTCCATTCTTTAATGAAACATGTCCTTGGCATGTTCTGTGTCCTACTTCCTTGAGCATCCCTTCCTGCTCACTACCTCGATGCTTCTTTCAAATTCCAACGGGTTCTTCAGAGCTCATTTCCAGCCTCCTCTGTCAGACTATTTTCTCTAGAGTATAGTCTTGGCCAGAACGATTAACTGAAATGTATTCAACACATTTACTACTATCTGCCTCTTTCTCACACTTCCGGCCTGTGATTTTTGTTTCTCTTACCTTATCAACCTTTGTAGACAAGAAAGCACAACTATATAGCCATTGCAAGTGGTACAATCCCATGGAACACAGAGCTTTGGCATCTAAGAGGAGACGGATGGTGGGGGTGGGATAGAGTAGGGGTGGGGTGTGATGTGAACGAAAGTCTTTAAACTGTGGAGACCTCTTCTCCTAGGCAGCCCCCAAAGAGATGGCGTTACACTCCAGGGTATCTCCACAGCGTTTCTAGAAAATTCCTCATGAGGCTGATAGCAGTGTGTCTCCGCTCCTTGAGGCATTCCTGCACCAAACAAAACTCACCAAGGGCAACAATGGAAACTGGGGGAACTCTTTTTATTGTCCAGGTACTATTAGAAAAGCCTGTGTCTAAAGTGACCAGGAAGCAGAGGTGACTCCAGTGTTGGTAGAAATGGAACTCCCTAGGTGCTCAGACATGGAAGAACCAAGAAGAGTTGAAATGGATGAAATGGAGCAGATAGTAGGTTTTACATCCCCGAGTTGAGGCGTTATTGTTGAAAACTAGTTTTTTAAATTCTCTTTCTGGTTCTAACTTTTTAAAGTTTTGTTTACTTTTCTTTTACAGCATTTGCTTTACTTTTATGTGATTGTGTGTGCACGCACGTGTGTGTTCATGTGTGTGTATGTGTGTGTGTGTGTCTACATGTGAATGTAAGTTCCCCGGGAGACCAAAAGGGGGCATCAGCTTTCCTTGAGCACTTATAAGTTGTTTCAAGCCCCACCCCACCCCCCATATGGGTACTGGGAACTGAACTCTGGTTGTCTGCAGGAACAGTACGCATGCTCACTCTCCATTCTTCTGTTCTAATTTATAACTAACTTTTCAAGTGAATGATTTTTTTCCATGGATGCCTTTCTTCTTTTCTCATTTCTGAACTCCACGAAGCCATGTTTGCACCCCAAGGCTGAGCACAGAGGTCAGGACATCACGAATAGCCTCACTTTCCTTTCTCAGATGTCACTGCAAACAATGAAGAGCACAGCTCTTCTGTGAACATTTAGAGGAACGTTTAGACAAACGTCTACCATTATTTAAGCAGAATCTTCATCAAGGTGTGGAGAAATGCCATCACCCCAGAAAGTTCTCTTTGTCTCTATCCAGTTTTGCCTATCTTTCCATCAGAGGTGAATACTAGCCTGGTTTCTAGCCTCAGCCACAATGTTGTCTGTCTTTTAACATTACATAAATAGACTCATACACTGTGCAATATTCTGTATCTTGATTGACTTGTTCTTATGATATCTTTGGAGCTTACTCACATTTTTGTCTTACTTCTTTTGCTATATATTATTCCAGTGCACAGATTTATCTTAATTTGTTTATCCATTATATTGTTGATTAACTTGTAAAATGTTTGGGTTTTATTTTCTTTCTGGTTTATTGAGACAGGTCACTACATAGCCCAGGTTGGGTTAAAACTCAAGGCCTTCCTTCCCTTTTCTCCTGAGTGCTGTATTGTAACTATGTTTAAAAATCACAGTAAGAATTTAACACAGATCACTCTGCACACACACACACACACACACAAACACACACACACACACACCAGCTTTGGGGTAAGCAGGCAGAAGCAGGATTGTTGAATCATAGGAATTGGTATATAGTCAACATTATAATATACTGCCAGATTCCCAAGGCGGTTATATATAATTTTATATTTTTACCTTTCAAATACACAAACAGCTTAGTTGTTCTGCATCCTTCAAGACTGGATATTTTCAATGTGTAGATTTTTAGTGAGTTTTTAATATAAACTTGCCAGCAGGTTTACAATCCTGAACAATTGAATAATTGTTCGTGGGCTTGGCGGCATTAATATATCCTCTCTGGAGAACTGTCCAGTCTTTTGTTCATTATATACTGGGTCATTTATCCCTGTGATTTTTATTTTCTAGACTTCACACATTCTACCTGTGAGAACACTGATATACCTGGAGTTCCTTGGCAAAACCGCTGTGGAAGTTTCCTTCGTTCTGACGTTGAGCGTTCTTATTTCTGCAGTGGCAACCATTCATACTGAGATTTGAAAGTTTTGATGACCTCATGCTTAGTCATTGTTCTTTATTGTTTGCATTTTGAGTTCTATCTAAAAAAAAAAATGTCTTTCCTGTCTAGCCGGGCTACAAAATAGTCACTCTCCACTTTAAAGCTTCCCAGCTCAGTTTTTGTATGTTGCTCTGCAATCGGTTTGCAGTATAATTTTAGGTATGACGTGAACCATGTACTGAAGGTCGATTTTTAGCCTGTATTGGCAGGCAGCCCCGGCGCCACCTGTTGAAAGGGTGTTCCCGGCACCTTTAAACTGATCTGTATTTGCTTCAAAAATCAATTGACTGTGCTGCGTGTCTTTTCTGGAACCTTCTTTTTTTATTTGATTGAACTACTTGCCTGTCTCTTCCTCAGTCAGTACCAGACTGTCTTAGCTACTGTAGAACTGTAGTAAGTCTGAAGATAAGGTCAGATACATCTTCCAATTTGGTCCCTTTTTAATGTGGTTTTGACTATCTGAGGTTATTTTACAATCGTGGATAAATTTTAGTAGCTTGCTTATCTATCCCTATCAAAAAGGTATGACAGATTTGTGGTTGTAATTATATTAAACCTTTATCAATTAATTCCTGTCGAATTTAATCTTTATGAGATTGAGTTTTTCTGCTCAAGCAGGTAAAACCTTATCTATTTAAGTCTGTTTTCCTCACAGTATTTTACAGATTCGCATGTAGACAGCTTCTGATATCTTTATTCATATGATCTCTACAAATTTACTAGCTTGGGTTTGAAGGGTTGTTTTGTGTGTGTGTGTGTGTGTGTATGTGTGCGCGCGTACACACTCATGCACATGCATGTCTCTCTGTCTCTGTCTGTCTGTCTTTCTGTCTGTCCATCTCTCCGTCTATATGCCTGTGTGTCTGTGTACAGGTACCCTGGTGAACATAAGGAGGTCAAAGGATGACTTTAAGGAATTGGTTCCTCCTTTGTTATTTAGGCTGAGCCTCTCATTTTTTCGCACACTGTGGACTCCCAGTGAGCTGGTCTGTTGACTGAGGTTTTCTGTCCCTCCCGGTCCTATAGCCATTAAGTCCCAAAGAATCACACAGAGGTCTACATTAGTTATAAACTGATTGGCCCCTTCGCTCAGGCTTCTTACTAACTAATTCTTATAACTTACATTAACCCATTATTCCTGTCTGAGTTAGCCATGTAGCTTGGTACCTTTTTCGGTGAGGCAGTCACATCTTGCTTCCTCTGTGTCCGGATGACGACTGCAGACTGAAACTTTCCTCTTCCCAGAATTCTTGTTGTCCAGCCTCTACTTCCTGCTTGGTTGCCCCGCCTCTACTTTCTGCCTGGTTACCAGCCAATCAGCGTTTATTTAAAATACAAATGACAGAGTACAGACCATTGTCCCACAGCACTGGTCCCCAGGCTTCTTGTCACTTCTCCCATCTCTATCTCCCACTTGCTATAGGAGTGCTAGGATTATAAATGTGTGCTCCAACTCTGACTTTTAATGTGGCTTCTGAGACTGATTCAGGTGACCCGCTCTGCACGGCAAGCCCGCGTGCCCACTGTGCCATGACACGGGCCTCACGTTCGTTGGTCCACACTAGTCTCAGTCACTGTTCTCATGTCTTGACAAGTTACCTAGGAGAAACAACTGAGGGAGAATTTGTTTTGGTTCCCGGTTCTGGAGATGATGTTCACTGTCACCTGGCCCAAGTGCTTAGAGAGAACATCATGTAATCAGATTTGTGAGGTCTTCTTCCTTTTGAGAAATCAGCCTTGAGGTTTCCAACCCCGACTGTGAATTATTCAATTTCTCTCTTCATTCTGTCAGCTCTTAACTTTAATGTACTATTAGTAAAGTTTAGGCCTGTAAGAGTCCTGTGACTTCTCAAAAAATGGCCGTATGATCATAAATGCCTTTCTTTTGTGGAGTAATAGTTCCTGATTTGATGTTCATTTTGTCTGATATTAACAAACATATGTCCATATTCTTTTGACTCTGTAGTAAGCAAACACCTTTGAGCCTTGGTCAGATGGCACTGGGGTAAGAAGGCTGCTCCAGAGTTCACAGTCTAGAAACCCAAGAGCTTGAATGTCTGAAGCCAGAAGCCCAAGCTTACAAATCAGAAGAGAATTCATCCTTCCTTTGTCTTTTAGTTCTTTAGAGTCTAACAGATTGGAGGAGGCTATCCACACTGCATGGAGCATTTCTTTACTAACTACTAATTCAACTGAACCACCTTCACAGACACCCAACAGTAATGCCTTACTAGCTCTCTGAACATGTTTTCATAGAACTGACATATAATAACTATCACAGTGTGTGTGTCCATGTACACATGCATGTGTGTGAATTTGCATGTGTACCTGTATGTCTCTACATATGGGTATGTGTGTTTGTGTGTACCTGTTTGTTCATGTATATGTGTGTATGTGTACAGACATGTGTGTGCAAGTATGTGTGCCTGTGTGTGTTGTGCATGCACATGTGTGCAAGCATGTGTGTCTGCATATGCATGTATGTGTACTGTGTATGTGCATGTATGTTTGTGTGTGCTGTGCATGTACATGTTTGTGTATATATATTTGCATGTGTATGTACTATGTATGTATTTGTGTGTGTCCATGCATGTGTGTATACTATGTGTATATTTGTGCATGTTCATACATGTGTGTACATGTGTGTGTATGTTTCCATGTGTGTACATATTTGTGTACATGTATATGCTCACATACTTGCTTTCTATTGTTGTTCTAAGAAATCATGATCCATACTTATTAAAAAAGTAAATAAGGTGAGATATCTTGCATCCACCTACCATCCACCCAACCGGTTGTTTGTGGTTGAACACCATGTGCCATCACAGGAGCAAAATCAATTCCATGCCAGTGGAGGGGAATTTGTGAAACTCAGGTTTACATTATGATGCTAAAGATTCCTGCCTCAATTCTGTCACAACTGTATGGTTGTAAATTGGTTTGGTTTGGTTTCATTTATGCTCCATCATAATTCAATTATCTATCTATCTTGTAACCATGTGTCTTCTTTGGCTCTACTGTCAGAATCACCTTTGAACATTTAAAGCTCTGCTAAGACCTTGGTCCCATCGACAACCCGTGAATCAAGTCTTTTGGAGAACTTTCCACGCACACAGTTGAGACCCACCAGATCAGACAAGGACCTCTTAATTCTAGAACCATCCTTCAATGACATCTGTTAATGCCTTGTGCCCTCTCAACACCCTGAAACAGATGTAGAACACAGCACCACCCTTTGAGCCAGAGTCCTTTTCTCTCCCCACAGGGAGGCAGAATGAGCTTTGGAGTTTACCATAGTACTCTGAAGCCCCCGCCCCCCATACTTACATTTCTCCTTGAAAGCCTGGAATGATGGAGCACTACCCTCATTCCCTCAGGGCGGCCTCTGCTGAGGATGGTGCACAGTGTGCATTTGAGAAGGCCCCATGCTTCATTCAGTTCACCACAGTCGGCTTCACACCCTGCTGTCCTTCGCCCAATTCAACCTGCTGGGCACTGAGGATTTTAAACTTTGCCACTCTTGGGGTCTTGGAATCCTTGATCCACCTTCATCTGGCTTAGGAGTCCACCCTGTTTTGATGAAACTTAGAACAGTGCTTCAGTGGAGTTAGCATTGCCATCACAGAGAAATTTAAATGGGACCCAGAGCAAAATAGCCTTGATTTTCAAGAATTCCTCCCCTTCTTGCTCAAATGCTGCCTCTGAAATACGGTTCCACATCCCCTTTGTATTTCCTTTGGAGTTTGCTGCAACAGGCGCTCCTCTAAAGGACGGCTTCCATCTGTGACCCACCCACCCAGATCCACCTGAATCTGAGGGGCACAGGATAGTAACCCAATTCTGAGCCCAACCCCAACCCGTGGCTACTGTTGGCTGAATGACAGGCCTGCTTGAGACAGGGCATGTGACCTAGTCAGATTTCTAGAAATTCACAAAGCCAGCCAAAACGGCATGTGAAGCTCTTGCGGAAAGTTCTGGAACCTTTGAGACACTGGGCCTTGCTGCTTATGCAGGACATGGGTAGACTTTGAAGGCTCTAGGCTGGCCCCTACTTGTGGTCGAGTTTTCTGTCTTGGACTTCCAAAGCAATGTAACCAACCACCACAAGGAACCTCGCCACCTGCTACCATGTCTTTCCCCACCATGATGGACCATTTCTCCTCAAACCATGAGCCAAAAATAAATCCTCCCTCTTTCAAGTTGTTTCTGCCAGGAAATTGGTCAGAGATGAGAAGAACAATTAGCATGTACTCGTTGCACTGGAGAAGAGCAGCTGTGGTCATTAGATTTCCAAAGGAATTTTTGAGCACAGATAACTTTGAAAACCATAGTGCACAGCATATCTCCATATTTGTCATTCCCCCTACAGAATACATTAGAATTATTTCTCATGTGTCATTGTTCTCACTTGTGATTTTTTTGCATATTGAACAAAAACATAATAACTCTAAAACCTCAGGTATTAAAACAGCAAATGTGTCATTCCACATAATGTTGTAGGAGGCCGCTCGCTTGTTCCCAGCTGCCCAGACTCCAGAAATAACCACACAGAAACTGTATTAATTAAATCATTGCTTGGCCTATTAGCTCTAGCTTCTTAATGGCTAGCTCTTACATCTTAGTTTAACCCATTTCTATTAATCTGTGTATCGCCAAGTGACTGTGGTTTACCGGCAAGGTTCTGCCTGGTGTCTGTCTCTGGCAGGGCTATATGTTTTCTCATGACTCTGCCTTCTTTCTCCCCTCATTCAGTTTAGTTCCTCCCCCCCCCCCCCGCCAATGCAGATTTTTATTCATTAACCAATAAAAGCAACACATACACAGAAGGACCTCCTACTTCAATATAAGGTCCATTATGAGTCTTAAATGTCCTCTTAGGCTGCTATCTTCCATGTGATGAATTCTGTAATTTCAGTGCCGAGGACCCCTCCATAATCAGCAAGATTAGAAGGGAGGCCCAGAGACTCTAGGCACAAGCTATGGGCTCCTTTCTAGAAACAACACATAACATCCTCTATTTCATTCCATTGGGCAAAGCGACATGTTCTTATCTAACGCAAATGAGGGCAGGGAAATTCAAACCTCCCACGTTGCTTAGAGAAGAGAACTAACTGAAAACATCTGCGAGCATCCTTGATGCCAACTTTGTCGTGCCTTCACAGCTTACCTGATTTATGTCTGAGAAGAGCATGGTGTTGAGCTAAGTCACCAGGTAGAATGGTGTTTTGATTGGAAACTCCATGCTAAAGACAAAGAGAATTGTGTGTAATCATGGTACTCGAGTTGGTAAGTTATTGCTCTTGTGCGCAAAGACTTACAATTCTGGACCTACGTGCGCACTGAAGTTGAACAAAGAATATAAAAGGGAGATTTGTGGGAGACAGATTTTTCACTCTCTGAAAAAATGTTTACAGGTAAATAAGAGAGGAAGGTTAAAGTGCTGAATTAGCAACAGAGATAATAGATTAAACTACTAAAGTGGATGGATGTAAAAATAATTACAGACATGCTTATACAATGATTGGCATATATTTATAGCAGCATGTATATTGATGTATTATATGCAATAGTATATATTAATGTATATGTATGTATGTGTGTGTGTATATATATATATATATATATATAATCTTCTAGCTCCACCCACTGACAACAGCTACAAGCACAGGCATTCTGGGTAACAATGACCATGCTCAGACACTATACCTTGGTGTCTAGATACCGTTATTCATTGAAAGGAACCAGGGTTCCTAGAAAAACGATTGATTTTTGCAATGATGTACAGAAATTAAAATATGAGTTTGATCACCATGTATTACTAGAAGCTAAGGAAGTGCCCAAAACACAAAACACGTGGCCAAAACATGTCCAAGTGACAAGAAAGTCAGCTCCAAAAGACTCTCAAAGGCCAAGTCCGAGTAACTTGCGCAACAAAATTAGATAGACTTGACTGTCCCACAGAGCACGTGACACACACATATAAGTCTATACAGATGTCAGGACTCAAATGAGTGAGTGCATGAGGAAAGGGGGAATCTTGCTCACTGAAAGTGTCCAGGTTTGCTATGTAGATACATCAGTCTCCTCCCTGTGAGTGTGGGCTATATGTAGCTACTTACTTATACATCCTAGGCTATGAAAAGGAGAACACAGCAGAGAACATACCAGACGTATGACGCAAGCAGTAACCATTAATATCATCCATGGTAGATCAATTAGATATGCTATTATAGAATACCATGATTCATGCTATAGAGCATATTATATAAAAAGAGATCAAAGTGTGACTCCCAGTTCTGAAACTGTCTTACCTATGAGACTCTGAATCTCTCTAGGGCTCCAATTCCTCATCTATAAAATGAAAGAAATAGCAGGTCTCCTCCAGAGAATGACCTGAGTCAATGTGACAAGTAGAACTCTAGCAGTAGCGCCTACCCCAGTACTCACTTGGTCTTGGGCATTATATGCGTGGCTTAATGACTGGGACATTTTTGAAGAAACTGGTAATTGGCAATCTTGCGCCGACATCATAAAACATACCTCCATGAAGCTAGGCGAGGCAATACAGCACCCAGTGTGGCCTCTTGGTGTATTCAAGAGGCTCAGTAAGCACTGAGTGTATAAAGTAATGGCTAACATGACCCAACACCCTGTTTTGCTTTTCTCTTAACGAGCAGGAAGGTATGCTAAGGTGATGATTACATGTGTGGTAGGGTAAATGTTTAAGCCAGTAGCAGAGCTACTTACGATCCTTATCAAGGATTGCATACTGTACACAGCCACTGAGTTCTACTTTTTATAACAGGCAGAGAAAAGGTTTGTTTACAAGGCCAGCCCGAGAGTCAGCTGATTCAGTGTTGCACTAGGTGACAAGGACACCAAACTTTCAAACTGAGCAGCAGCTCTTTCAGGTCACAGCCGTACACACAACTCGTCACAATGAACAGCACGCCGGCATTCTCTACCCTGTCCGGCTTCCAGAATTTGGAAGACCCTCAACATGCCTGAGTGCATCACTTGGTCCTGATGGGGTGGTTTTCTTGCTCTAAGCAGTTATTTCAGAGGTCATGGCTACACTGGGCAGCTCCTGGTGTGAGATTGTCTATCCAGGCATCTTGTCCTGCATTGCAAGACTAAATATTTACTCATCCAACTAAAAGTGAAGGTGGTCCTTTGAGATGCAAAGAGAAGTGTGATTGGATGGATGAGTGATGTTTTTAACCACTTTGAGCTTCTTCATTAGTAAAATGGGTATCGTATCATCATACATCTCAAAGGTAATTCAACAGCCCACTCCATAAACCGACTGACACATAGTAAGTGAAAAAAAAAATGTTCTCTAGTATAGCAAACAAAACAAAAAGAGAATCTAGCTGCTAGTCTGGAGAAATTCTCTTTAATAAAAAAGTCCACACAAATTTTTCTCCCACCCTAGCTAATAGACTTCCTGGAGGTCCTGCAGACCTCAGTGCTGAAATAGCAGACAAAGGTCCCTAAGCAGCCATGCTGTTTGGGGCTAGGGCTGGGACTAAGCCTGGAATCCTGGCCTTGGCATTTGGGTCTACTGCATCCAAAACAGCTGCTCCTCCATTGCCTGCCACTCACAGGCTGCATGGGTCAGGGGAGGCACATCTGAATGGGTGACCCCTGGGACCCAGAGGTCAGGCACAGCCTGGGACGGGAGGGACCCAAGGAACAGCAGCTGCTGATTGCTGGACTGGGTCCTCGGGGGACTACTTGTTTAAGTTTCAATGAAATGATCTTAATTTAGTGGATCTATATTCTATGCTCAGTTTTGTGTGTGTGTTTTCCAGAAAAGATTCAATCTATAGTTCATTTCAGGAGAGCCCTTGCTCTCCCCTGAGAGTGTTGATAGGGATATAAGTGCTTGGTGATTTGGTCTGATCCGAGAACGATTGTTAGGAGTGACAGATAGGACCAGACAACCACAGCATCAACTCCAGGACACTTCCTCCTGCTTTTGTTCCTGGCTTATTTTTGCTTTAGTCATTGAAACAAACAGCAGAATCACACAATTCAATCTCCCCTTCTCCTGACTTCATATCCCCAAATTCGCGTCAGAAAGGCAATGGCTTCCTCTGTTTCCAAGTTTGCTGTTTGGAACCTTCCGAAGACTTCCATGCGCAAGCAGGCTAGCGTGTGAATACATACAATGGCGGCTCGTTTCCTGCCCCTCCGTTAAACAAAGAACATTTGCTAGTCACCATGATAGTACGGTAACTACTAGTTTTGATTCCCTGTGTTCAGACAGCTAACTTGGTGACATTTTCAAGTAAACTGGTGTTTTATTATTAACATCTGCAGTCATTTTTTTAAGAGGCACTTAGAGATTTTTAAGAGCGTCTGTCCAATGTGTACAATTCAGTGACTAGAAGAAATAGGGTCGCATCATCTCCTGGTACCAGGGAGGTAAAAAAGAAACAAGTTCCTAAATAATGCATTGTAGAATAGTACTATTTATTAAAATATGGATCTCCAAGTGCTCTAAATTCACTAGATGTTTACATGAAAGTATCCAATATTCTCCAAAAAGTGATGTCAAACCAAGAACAAAGGGAAAGAAAACAAAATGGATGGGGGTCAGGGGTGGATGGTCAAAGGGGCCATTTGTAGAGTACACACTGCACTAGAACAAACCATTAGACAGTCCTTACTTTTGGTGGCTGGCACCCTTCTGATTAGCCAGTGCTTGGGCCCACTGGGGTTAGGTATTTGAGTATCATCCTTGGTCATCAGCCTTGTCTTTACTGTACAAGAAAAAAATTCACATGTTTGTCCTGAAAATAAAAAGTTATGCATACGAAAAAATTATATGTGCAAAGCATATGTATTTCTGCTACAAAAAGAGCTCAGAGCATACGGCTTTGTAGCACAGAAACTTATACACGGATCCATTTCACAACCCATAATTTAAAGCTAAGGAAAGCTTCCATGTTCTTTCCAGAGGAACTCAGACTGCATCTGGAATCCCAGCTCCTGCCTGGAAAAGACCCCTCACTGTTCTGAGATGGACTCATGACCTCTTTTTCAGATCCCTCTCCACCTGCGCTACATAGGCACTGTGGTGGGTAATTTTATGTCAACTTGACACAAGCTAAAGTCATCTAAAAGGAGCAAATTTCAATTAAGAAAAATGCCTACAATGATCAGTTGGCAAACCTATAGGGCATTTTCTTATTCGTGATTGACAGGGAGAGCCCAGCCCATTGCAGGTAGTGCTACCTCTGGGCTGCTGGTCCTGGTTCTGTAAGAAAGCAGACTGAGCAAGCCGTGAGGAGTAAGTCAGTAAGCAGCGCCCCTCCATGGCCTCTGCATCGGCTCCTGCCTCTAGGTTCCTGCCCTGCCTGAGTCCCTGCCTCCACTGCTTTTGATGTTCTATGGAACGCTGAGTGAAATAGACCCTTTCCTCCCCAAGTTACTTTTGGTCATGGTATTTTATCACAGCAATAGAAACCCTAAGGCAGGAAACTGAGAAATATGGGTGTGGATCCTTCTAGGGTCATTTTTAATAAGAGGCTACATCAGCAAGGACTGTTGATCAGAATCATCTCTGGCAAAGCACAAAGTCCTGGAGAATCTGAGAGTCAACAGTTTAGGGTTTGTGGAACAGAGATGCAGATCTTTTTACCAGGCCATGGTAGTGCTCAAACATCAATATGGGTGACTGTGTGACAACCCTCCTTCACCAACACTGCCTCTGGTTCGACTGAGGATGCTTACCAATATCTATAAATCATCCCTGGCCCCATATGCCCAAACCCAGTGCCAGGTGGAACTCCTGAACGCTAAATAGCATTAACTTATCCATTAAGATATCTGTACATGGTTCCTCCCAGCTCACCCAGTGACCCCAAAGAAACGACTCTACATGGGTACATGATGTTCACTTCCTTGATGCTTTCAGGAAATTCGAGTCCTCAGGGTGTACAAATTTACGCTTCCCGCCCCGGAGAAAACTGTCATCAAGGGAGCCCAATGGAGAAGAAGTTTCACTTTTGGATCTGCAGTCTTTATTTCCCTCTACAGTGAGTCTTCGTACTTAAGTAGACATACAGAGAGCTGACATGGAGGAGTCAGTCACAAATCCTACCTGGGTTAGGCAGCCTTTCCTGATAAGACCCTATCTGTTGCAAAGCCCCGACATCGCGCAAGGAATCTATCTTTATCTTAAGTAATAAGCATTATGGCAGTCAATCTTTCGGTGGCAGGTTGACACATCATTAAAACCAACACATGAGGATTAAAAAAAAAAAAAGCCCTATCAAACCACCCCTACTCCTATTCTTTCATATGTCACAATGCAATAAAGCCAACTTTTATGTCCTGAATTCAGCCTGACCAAGTGGATTATTCCATTTTCTCCAAAGTTGCCACACCAATGGGAACGCCGGTTTCAAAATGCTATTGAATGAGGAGTTCAAAAAAAAAAAAGAAAAGGGAAACCTAACAGAAACAGCCAGTGTCAAATCCCAGAAATAATTGTAAATTGTTTATACGTTTCCACAGGAAAAACAAGGAGAACAAGGAAGATCTAAGCATTATGATGGGCATGTCTGTCTTTCTTCCTTCCGTGCCCCCAATTAAAAGTGGACTCTTCTACCACTCGAGATGTGCAGTTATTAAACCATGATGTCTTTCTTTTGAAAAAGCAATTTATAGCAGAGGCCTCCACACTGCTGACACTTCTCTAAGGTTGCCCATAATTGCTCCAGCCAGAGCCTTGACTAATTAAATCACACAAAAGATTGTTTCTTAGTAACACACCTGGTCCACGCTTTGTTGTTGGCTTTCATTTAGGCACGGAGCCTCACGCCGCCTCGTAGCATGAAAGGATATTAATCAGGTAAATGGCCATTAAAAGTCATATCAATATTTGCTGTGTGGTGATTGTTTCCTTAAATCTTGAACAAAGGAGGTTTCTTTGAAATCTCGGGGCGGCTCTCCACCCACAGGAGAGAACAGCCACATTGGAAACACTGTGTTTTTTCAGCTCTAGTGAGAAGTGGGGAAAGGGGAGCAGAACGTGGGGTGTGGCCAGAAGTGAGATTATATTCTCTTTGTTCCCCGGGTTTGTTTGGGGCCAGGAGACAGAAATTGAACAAACTGAAAACAGCGTAGAGAAAATGGGAGACCGTGGACAGGAAGCCTCACTAATAGCCCCGTCATTCTGTGAAAGAGGAAAGACTCCATCTTGGAGTCTATGCTGCTAACTAAGTTGTGATTTGGAGTACTAGTTAGACATGAAAACGCCCAGGGAATCAAGTGTCACTTTCATATTAAATTAAAAGAGGAACTGTAGCTAACCATTTCCTTCCAGCAACAAAGCACCCTTTGAGTCTTCGCTGAAGGAATACCGCATCTGAAGTCGACTGAAGTAGCCCTGAATCAGCACATACTCATGTAGCCAAGCTCATGTCCAATGGAGCGAACATTCCACTCAGGAGGAAATGGTTCCATGCTCTTGCCTGTGAGAAAGCCACCTGTCAACAGCATCCATCTATAGCTCTGTGTCCTGTAGCCTTATTTACCTTCCACCAAACGGACAAAACTGTCCTGTGTTGGGCGCGTGGCCTTGTGCAGGTTAGGAAGAAGCATCCTACTGGCCCTGGAACACAGATTCTAGAGTTCAAATTCCACCTCTGGAACTCTATAACAGTAACTATGAGCAAAGTCCTTTAGCTCCTCTGCCTTGATTTTTTTCATGCATGAAATGAACACAAAAGCAAGAATAGCCTCTTATGACTATATGGCATATATAAAATGAATGTATTATATATTTATATGCTATAAAGTCTGGTATCTATGCCTAAGTACAAATACAGTGATTAGCGCTTACAATTTCCTTAATACCTGTTATCTATGACACTTTTGAGCGCCCCAAAATCTTACACAATATTTCCTCTTATTCAATGGAGCCATTGTCAGAGACTGAAAACCCCTCTTCTGTGGGTCTCCCTTTGTGGACTGGACCCTGAGGGGAAGACAAGCTTGCGTTGGTTCTCACCAACAGCAAAGGAACTAACTAACTCAAAGCAACCACTCTTACAAGGCTCTTCGTGTTCCCCACGAGAGGAACTCTGGAGGACCCTGCTTCAACCTGTCTTCTGTTGGCTGTCTGTACTGTTCCTTACTCAGAAGACGGAAGAGACACAACACCAAAATTGGAAACCGAAAAGAGAAATCAAAATGAGAGGTCCCCAAGAATAATGGTAGTTATTTGGTGTAGTAATAAGAGCGGTGGGGCTGCATCCCTGGCACCCCGGCCGCCTCGCTAGCTTATTCATTTCAACACTGCTTGGCCCATTAGCTCCAGCCCTTACAGGCTAATTCTCATATCCCGATCAACCCATCTCTAATAAAACTGTGTAGCACTGTTCTTACCAGGAAAGATTCTAGCCTATGTCCATCCTGGGTCAGAGCTTCATCACATGTGCCTCAGAGAGCAGAGCTCTCGCGTCCGCCTGGGAGAGGGGAGCATGGCGTCTCTGCTCCAGAGAGCAGAGCTGTTGAGTCTGAGCTCACTTCCTCTTCCTCCCAACATTCTGTTCTGTTTACTCTACCCACCTATATTTTAACCTATCAGAGCCAAGGCAGTTTATTTAACCAATGACCTTCTTCCCTCAATTTGGGGCTGGCAGAGTATGACAGTGGGATCAAGCATACTATGGCACCAGCTGTATTCAAAGCGGCGGAGACACGGGACCACTTTAAAGGCCGTGAGAAGTGTTACGTCAGGTATTATGATATAATAATCTTTGGCCTCAAGGATTATCACAGTAATGACGATCGTCTGAGGTTAAGTAGACAGTGCCTGCGCTGTTATCTCTCTGCAGTGTGCTTTTGGTCGTTGTGAACTTGCACTGGCCCTTGTGTGCAGTTGTGTGCAGTTGTGTGCAGCCTCTTGTGGAAGCCACTATACGTACTCACAAGCAAGAACAGTCTAGAAACTTGACCTTCATTTTCTTGCCAGGGTTGACAGAAGTGATTCCATTTAGACTTCACATTCCTTTCCCAAAGCGGAGCCTACACCCCAACTGTGTCTGGCTGTTCAAGGGGGGAGTCACGACTGAGCTTTCTGATTATGCAAACACTAAGCCTCTTTTGTTCCTTCTGTTAATACTGGTGTGTGTTGCCCTTTGCCACAATTCTTCATCTTGGTAAAAATGATGTTTGTTTTTTGTTTGTTTGTTTTGTCTTTCTGATTTTGGTTTTGAGAAATATCAGCAAGTTTTGGTGTGGGCAACTATGGTTGCCCTGAAGAGAGAAGATATCCAGAGAGGGTATTCATTGGTGGGGAGAGGCTGCATGGTGACTGGAAAGCTCCTCCCACATCCCGGGGGTGGATCTTAAATCTGTTGTTTGCTTTACTGCTCAACAGACTGGAAAATGTCTAAATCCATTTAGAGTGAGTCTAAAACCAACAGAAAGTTAGGAATACTTTGGATGTGGCTGTGGGTTGGAACCCATGTCTACGACCATTTTAGTCACTTCCGGTACTCATCCCTAGGTACTGAAGGCAGCACCAGGAGCATTACCAGGAGACCTCTGGCGCCCAATGGGACAGTCTCTGAATCACTTGTTAGAGTCTAGGGATGTCCCGTCCCCCTTTCCTGTGTTCCTAAGCCACTTCTGCTTGTTATACTTTAGTCCTCACAGCACTCAGAAGGGAGAAGCATGTTAAGAACGGTTGCTGCTACTGATTCGGTCCTTTACGCGTTGGTCTTAATTCATCAGCAGATGCGTGATTCCTAATGCTTTGACATACGATCACATATTAACCATCTTCCCTGGAGGACCTCTAACACAAAGCACAGCTTTTGACTACTGGGTATCCTATGTTAAACATGCCCTCAGCTGCTCTCTGTCCCCATCCTCCCATTAAATAAGGATCAAGTTGAAATTCTCACAGGGACCAGCAAGAAGGAACAAATGCATGACAAGGGCTAAGTCAGACTGTGACAAACCCAAGGCTTCGATCTACTTGCTGCCGTGAGACATGAAAGCCGTGATACCAGGTCTGCTGCCTTAACCCACTTTTAAGTGATAACCAATATGTTTTCACTCTCCTCTTCAACCCAGTCAACAACATTAGCATGGGTGTGTGTGTGTGTGTGTGTGTGTGTGTGCGTGTGCATGTGTGTGTGTCTATCTGTGCATGAGTTGCATGTGTGTCTCCATGCATGTTTGTGTTTGTATGTGCATATCTTTGTTTATGTGTGTGTGTGTGTCTATGAATGTGTTTGTATGTGTGGCTGTGGGCCCTGCATGTGAGTTTGTGTGAGCATTCATGTATGAGCGTGTGCATACACACCCACATATGTGTGTGTTTTGTGTGTGTGTGTGTCCGTCTCATGGGCTTTCTTTCATTTGTCTCTCCCTCTCCTTTTGGTTTGTTCTGAATTGGTACTGAGACCATCATTGACTCAGAACAACCCAATCACTATCTCCAGGAGGATCAAGGAGGCAAATTATCTTTCCTGATGCCTCACCTCCGCCTTTACTGTCCTCTCTACCATGTTGTACCCTATACACAGTTCTGAAAGTCAGTTGTGGGTAGGAAGATTTAAACCTCTGCTTTTACAAAGAACAAATTTGTTGATTTACAGGAGGGAAGAAGATCCCCTATGATGCTGCATATAGAGCACACACACACACACACACACACACACACACACACATAGGTGTGTGTGTGTCCTACCTCTGAAAACTCTGAAAATATCATCGTAACCCCAGCAGAACCTGTGCTAAGCCCATTGGGGATGAAAAACCAAGGTTACTTATAAACAACATTAAGGAGTATGGTTCTAGGGGCAGAAGTGGGCAACTCTGAAACACGGATATTGAGCTCTTGAAGGTCATTTGTTCCTCCTTCTCTGGGTTTCCACCATTGACCCCTGTTCTGGCAGTAATCCTGGCTCCAGCTACAGCCCATGGACATGGCCCCCATGTCCCATGTGCCTTTGTTACGTCCTAACCCTTCCTCACATTCTAGTCATCTTTCATGGAACTTTCTGGATGCCTCAGCCCCCAGATTGTTTCTTCCTCCAAATGTTTAGTCTTTATAATCCCTCCCTCCCAGCTCGACACCTTTCTACATGCATCCTTCTCCACCTTAATGTGTGGTTGCATCCCAAAGAAATTATCATTATGAAAAGTACTGCTTAAAACCTGTTGTTTTGATGGGGAAAATGGGAATTATGAGATCGAGAGCTGCGTATTCACAGGAACAAAGTTATAGTTCTTGCACAAATGTACGAACAGATGTGCCTGGCTATAAAATGTAAATACCACTGAACAAATATGACCGTGGAGTGAGTTTAACTCCTGCTCGAAGCCCTTTGTCTTTCTAGCACACAAACATTTGGAGACTTCTGCTCCTTCATTTATTCCTGGAAAAAGATACTTCTACGCTCCTGCTGTGTGGCGCACACTGATTTAGGTGCAGGAGGAGGCAAAGACAGAAGCTAGAAGCAGTTATCTCTGCTCCTACCCCTGTCATCGAGTTGGCCTTGCACTAGAACAAGCAAACAAATTCAGAGAGCAATTGGGGCCGCGAGGACAAAAGGCCAGGGGCTTAGAGAACACCTGTGCACATGACCGAGGGCACAGGCGATAGAGTTGCACAGAAGGCAATGCACAAAAAGATTCGGGGCTGAGAGTACCACTGTTTGTTTTTCCACTTACGTGGTGGCTGATAGGTCCTGGATTCTGCTGCCTGCCTGCCTAATTTTACTTTTACCACGTTAACTGAAGTGTAGCCTCCAGGGATGTTCACAATCACAAGTGAATTCGTCCAAGTGAATACACCCACGTATCTACCCAGATCAAGACACTGAGCTTGTCAGTAACCACTCCGCCCAAAGAAGTCCACTTGGTGTGTGCTGCTTAGCCTTTCCCTTTTATCACCACAGATCAATTTCACCTGGGTTTTCATTTCTCTAAATGGTATTCGGGAACCAAGGTACATGCCTGTTACTCAGGAGAGCGAGGCAGAAGGATCGTGAGTTTAAGGCTGGTTTGTGCTACTCTAGTGAGGCTGGTTTCTAATTAAAGTATCACTTGGCCATCCTTGACTGAATATGCTGGAGTCTTCTTATCCCATCCTGCTTTTTACTCTGGTTCATTTACCATTAAAACTAACGCTGTTCACTGAGAGAAGTGGAATCAGGCTCCTACCCTAACCAAGAAGCTGTCGGCAATTGGTGTTTGAGCAGTTAGTCCCCAGCTGCTGGTGCTGTTTTGGGACAGGGGCAAAGAGATGGCAATCACATAAATGAAGCTATAAGTCCCTTCCTTCTCTGACCCTCTGGCTCTGTTTCCTGGCTCAAAGAGATATGAGCTAGCAGCTTCATGCTCAGCTTCCAGCACAAACACCTCCCCTTCTCCTCCATAAAACTGTGAGTCAAATCCGTCTTCCACTTAGTGGTTTCTTTCAGGAAGTTTTCCAAGAACCAAGAGAAGTATCCATCGTTCCTCATCTTCGTAAGGTCCTTCCCAGGATGCTAAGCTGTGGATTCGGACAGTGTTCCTGATTTTACAAACCCTGCCTCTCTCAGTGCAGAGAGCTCACGGATCCAGCACCTTCATGGTGCAGCCGTGTGCAAGCTCTCTGGTTTCTGCACTCTGTTAAATGTTAATCTGATACTCTCTGAATATCTCGTTCTTATCACTTATCAGGCCCAGTGCTTCTTTGCCCCATTTATTTTGACTATGACTCACTATTTGTAGGTTTATTGGTCAAAAACTGAGAGCAAATCCCAGAGGAGAGGTGGCACATGTCCTGAAAGGAAGAAGTGTATGTAATCTTCAAATAATGGCAATCAAGAGACATGTGCAGTAATGTTGAAGCTCGGAGGAATGGGGGGACACTCCGTATACAAGGTTTTAATATGCTCTCATCCTCCTCTTCCTAAGCAGGACCCAGCCAGAACAGACCTTCCTAGTTTTAGAGATCAATGACCTGGGCCTGCTCCTTAGCCTTCTCTGCCCTTAGCTTCTATGAGATTGAGGTCTCTATATTTGCTGCCATCGAGGCCTTCTGGATATCCCTTGTCCTTCAATTGCCAACTGTTTATAGAGAAGCAATGGAACTTAGCAACAGTTACCCGCAAACATCATTCTTTATATTGCAGTGGCCTCCACGCTTTCCAGAGATCAGTCATTACACCAGTTTGTGGATTCCCTTCTGCCAGTATATTATCCCTTATTGCCACAAAAAAAAAAACATCTAATCATTGCCCTGTTCTCTTACGTACCCCCAATGATGTGAACTCATTGCCACTCCAGCTTCAAGAGACCCAGCTCCAAAAATCCCATCTTAGTCCCTGATTTCTACAGCCACTTCTATTACCAATTGGCAGGTGTTGCTTACCAAAAGCAGAACTCTAAAGTGGAGTTTAGTGTGTAAGAGGCGTATTAGGCAGCTTTGGGGATAGGCATCCATAATAGAGATGGATACTATGGTACAGTCTCAGCAAAGGCCTAGGCAACTGTGCGTGGCTGACGAAATTGAAGAAAGAGTTCCAGGAGTTTTTAAAATTAATATACACAAGTCATTGGACACGGCTGCTCTAAGAAAGGGGAATCATCTCGGGCAAGTGGCTTTCTTGCCCTGCAGCAGTTGTGAAATGTTGAAAGTGGGATCCGAGGAGAGCTCTGGGCTCCTGGTTCACGTTAGAATCTAATGAATGTATTTTTTTTAAGATTTATTTATTAAGCATCCAATGCACTGCTGGCAAGGAAGGCACCAGGTCTCATTACAGATGGCTGTGAGCCACCATGTGGTTGCTGGGAATTGAACTCGGGACCTCTGGAAGAGCAGCCAGTGCTCTTACCCTCTGAGCCATCTCTCCATCCCCCAGAATCTAATGAATGTAAAGCAGAAAGAGTCGACATCTTCATTTCAGTTCGTCTAATCCAGACACTGGGATTCTCCCACCTCGCCCTGCTGCATGGGCACACTGCTGTCGTAGAAAATGCAGATGATGGCAGTCAACATTCTTGTCTCATTCCTGACTTCAGGAGAAAATAGTCAACATTCGCCTTTCCATCTCTTAGCTGATGCTCATGTTTCTATTCATGCATTTTGCTAGGTGTTAATTTCTCTTCTCCTACTACCTTCTAAATAACAGATGCCGAATTTAATTAAATGGCTCTTGTTTCTGTTGAGATAATGATGTGATCTACTGAGATTGTCACCTTGTTTTCTAATTCACACAGAAATTTATAGTGACTTCAAAATGCTAGACTAAACTTACTTCATGGAGTAAAGCCAACCTGATTGCATTTACCTTTTGATGTCATTTGTTAGAATCTTACATTTATATATTTTCACATCTGTGGTTTTGAGAAATTAGTCTATGTTTATATACTTCAGCGCTGTGTTAGATTTTGCTCTAATGGTCATGCTGACGTTAGCCGATAAACCAGGAAGCGCTACCTCTGTTTCTGTAAGATTAGCATTTGGTGTTCTTTAGCAGAGCCAACCAGTTCGTAGTGACGGCCTTGAGGCCTGAGTTGGTTTGTAGATAATTTTTTACTTCATTGATTTAAGATTATTGAAATCTTCTTCCTTCTGAAGTAAGTTTTAATGACTCATCTTATAAACATATCCATTTCTTGCAAATTGTCCAGTGTTTTCTGCTTCTTATTCTTGTGGAAGCTCCCTTCTGCCATGTTTGAGCTGCACTGTTTTGGATGTAGAAATTGCTCTGAGCAGAAAAGTGGCCCTAACTATGGACTCACTTCTCTGTGCCCCTCTTCTCGCAAGGCTAAAGGTCCCTGAATCCCTTTGATCTTGGAAGCTTTCCAATTGCTTCAAAGCAGTATCCTTTTAAACTTCCTCTTTCCTCACGTGGACAGCACAGCACAGCACACACCGCACGGGTCATCTTCTCAGTCATCACAGTGGTGTGGATCTCAAAAGTCCCCCAAAGGCCTCTGGGATGAAGGCCCATGTGTGAATTTTAGCTTGGTACTGTGGTAAGAAGGTAAAACCTTTTAACAGATGGAACCCAGTAAGGTGTTCCAGGTCACCAGAAGCCTATGTCCTTGAAGAGGATTGTGGCACGGTCTGTTTCTCATTTTCATATCAGGCCTCCTCTGCTACACGAGGCCCAAAACAATGAGGCTAAATGGTCATGGACAGAAATCTCTTGACTGAAAGCTCAGATTAATTTCTTTCTTTATGAGTTGATTTACCTGAGATATCTGTGTGTGGTTTACACATCCATGCTCACAAGAAATAAAAATGGTCCCCACACTATTAAAGCAAATATCTGACCAACAGGTATAAATTGGAGTCTATAATCTACTTGTAGCTGAATATCGTTAGCAACATTTGGGCTGCAGGAGACATGCAGATGCATTTTATACAGCACTCTCTTTCTTCTTCCAGGTAGAGACCGTGTATTTCTGAACAGATACTTGGAGTCAGGTACTCCATGCTTAGAGAAGCAATTTGCAAACATTGAAATTGATATCATTTTCAGCACAGCAGGGCTCCTGATCAATAGAACCTGTTACTATCATTAGTTTGTAAGTGTTTTGTGATGTTTCTAGAAGATGACAATCAGCAAGAAGTAACATTTTCTCAGTACTAATGTTGTCTGAGAACTGCTTGGATATTTAACATCCATTGCCCTTGGTTTGACGAAAAGAGAGAACACAGTATGTCGTCATCACCACTTATCCTAATCTTATTAAGATCAAGAATGATCGGGTTCTAGACCAGACCCACACATAAGAGAGGGACAGTCATAAAACTCTAGAAGGTTTATACCAAGAAATGGAAAAGTATCCTCCCACTTCAAAATTCAGCCACTTTCCTAATAGCTAATCCTTTTGGCAGAAGGTAACTTCTGAAGAATACAAGATAAACTCAATAGCTGTCTGAATATAGACTTTTCAAAACACTTCTTAAGTTTCTGTATTGTCTTGAGAACTTACAACATGAAGGGTCTAAGTGCCAGTCCAGCGGTCCCAGGGATTTCAAGAGAACTTCAGCACCTGAACCAGATGTTTTTAGGAACAGCCATAGTCAAGGCATTTGGCTAGATAGTGGCTACCGGCAGAAATGACAAGGCTAGCCAAGCTCCAGCTGGGTGTTATCCTGGTTAAACTCCCCTCCGAAATGCCGTTTAACTCAATCTCTCTATTTAGAACTCCATTACCCTGTGTTTAAAACAAAGACAGCCCATTGAAAAAACAAGCTGTAATTGCAGTCTTTCCGCAAAACAGCATTTACCAGAACACGCCTTTCCGAGTGGCACAATGTGTCACCCCCACGGTGCACGGCACACAATTCCATCCGTCACTGCTCTAACAGGATGTTCCATGTCAGCAAATCCTCATCAGCCCCACAAGTTATGAAACATGAATGCCTTGCTACCAGACTTTAGAACGTGCTCCCAAAATAAAACTAAAGATTAGCTTACTTCTCTCTCAGAATTGAAGCAGCACTGGGGAGAGACACTAATCCTTGTTTTAGAAAAATAATGATGTATTTCTTTTATTGACAGCAAGATGATTGCCTGAAATGTTTCTCATTACGCCGAAATCTCAAGTGAATTAATCACTGCCAGGTAAACCAAGGTTAAAACACGTATATTTTAACAAAGTGTGTGGGGGGGGGGCAATAATAATAATAAATAAAATAAGCAACACCCATCACTAGCAGAGAATTGTTAATTCAGAGGTTTCTTTTTCAGAATATTTGATCTGATAAGCGACTCGGTCATCACTGAAATTAAATTAGGTTTCTGAAAATGAATATTTCATTTTTAAGATTCTGTTGCTTGGAGACCCGGAAAGACAAGGCTGGCAGAGCCTGAGACAGGAGAGGTGTTATGAGGGCTAATGTTCCCCACTCCTGGAAGCTGGGATGAATACATAGGAAACATTACAAGAGAGGCATAGCCGGGATGGTGGTCCAAATGGGCTCATTAGAGATGCCAGGATGTGTGTCATTGCTTCCGTGTTCAGGGAGCCTCTCTCCACCGTTTGTTCTCTCTTTGCTCACACTTAAACCAGGCAGATGTGCTACTACAGATCACCAACCTTTTGCTTAAGAAACAAATAGTGGGGCGCAAAAGAGAAACATTGATAGTGAAGTAGAGCACGTGTCGCGAGGACGGACTGGCGGCGGCAGGGTTGTAGAAACCCAGGTCAGCCTCATCTCCCTGGCTGCTTGTGTTCTCATCAGTCACAACACTGAACACTCCCCACCCCCTTCACCACCACTGCAGGTAGGATTGTTCTGATATATTTTACCTTTGGGGAATGGTAAGTGCTTAATGGGTTCCTGCATCTGTAACAATAGCATCCTCTAAACTTAACCTGAGCTCAAGATGAAGCTAAAAAGCACTTTCCCCAGACTTCTTGTAAACCAGGGCAGCCAACTGATGATGTTTGGATGGAGGAGATGGAGCCGGAAGCTGCATGTGCACCTTAAAGAGTTTTCTGTGTGGGCTCTTGTTCACTCTCTCCTCTTCCCTCCCTGTAGTCTGGGGTGTAAAGGTCACGGCGAGGCCCAGATTTTATTCGAGGAAGCTACACCTAAGGCACAGTGACAAGATACAATTAACCCTGCTTCTTAGATGAACACTCTGTTCACCCTTTACCTCTGCCAACTCTAGACTCCATTAGCAGAGAGAGAAACAAGTGCCCAATCAAGGTAGTCTGCACTTGGGGTCCTTTTTAAAATATAAGTATAGTCTTCCTCTCAACCGACAGTTTAGATCTGAGCAGATTCCATCTTAAGATGTATTTTTTCATCCTGCCATTTGTCCATGCCACCAAGCATTCTAGCTTACTCTTGATTCTCCCTCTGTTCCCTTCATTCACTAAGATAAATACAAATCAATGTCACAGCCAAAATTTACGTAGACTTGTTCAGAAGTCTCCTTTCTTTCTGTTTCCTTTTGTGTGTGTTTGTCTGTTGCTAGCTCCTTCTCAGCCCCCTTACACCCAGCCCCACCCCCAGAATTCCAGGTTCAGAGCCAGGGTTGGTGGACCACGACAATAATCTCAGCACAGGAGAGGCTAAGAAACTAAGATCCCAGTCTGGACTAGAAGGTGAGGTCTTTTTTTTTTAATTTTTTTTTTATTGATAAAAGGAGAATAAAGAAAAGAAAAAAAAAACAAATTTCCACCTCCTCCCAGCCTCCCATTTCCCCCCCCTCCTCCCACGAAGGTGAGGTCTTAATGGAAGGAAGGAAAGAAGTAAGGAAGGAAGGAGGGAAGGAAGAAAAGAGGGAAAGAAGGAAAGAAGGAAGGAAGGAAGGAAGGAAGGAAGGAAGGAAGGAAGGAAGGAAGGAAGGAAGGAAAGAGGGAAGGAGGGAAGGAGGGAGGAAAAGAAAAGCATTCTAGCATTTTTTTCCCAAGTATAAAATTTATCCAAATAAATAACCTTGACTCCATCACCACAGTGATTTGCCCAAGAAATAGAGCTGTGACCCAAGCTGGGATGGTCAGGGTTATTTCCTAGCTTGGCCCTACAGTACTATAAAATAGTTCCTTGTCTGTGTAGACGGTTTACAACTGGACAGAATGGCATCAGTGTACAGACAGGGAAAAGACAAAAGCCTTGTCCTTGTCTTTAGTTAGCCTAAATTTTATAGGCTATATGAGCCAGTTCTAAGATAGGGAAGTACAAGAAAATAACTGTTTTGTTGTAGGCTAGTGTGAAATGGAGGTCGACATTAGCATAAAATATTACTGACTGATACTCTTCAAATTAACAGCCTTAACAACAGTGTCTTATTTTGCTTTAAAGAGGTTTTGGTTACCCCCTCACTCCACAAAAAAACTTCAAAGCCGAACAACGAAGGGTTAAGAAAACTCAATACTGTATAATCTCTGGTTATAAATTCATATCCTATATACGGTTAGATTTCACCCTTTAAAGTGTGGTTTTCTTTTTCCAGGCTTATGCATAAGTTACAGAAGTTCACACATGCTGCTCTGGCTTTGTTCCCACCATGCCCAGCGCAGTTAGTTCAAGGCAAAGCAGCAAGGTCATGAGCAGAAAGGACCTTCCCGTTGCCCCACTCTCCACAAGTCATGGGGTTACATCTACCTTTAAAGAAGGGTGTGTGTGTGTGTGTGTGTGTGTGTGTGTGTGTGTGCTTGCGCGCGCGTGATACCAAACCTAAAGAAGTATATCACACCATCCGGATGGCTGGGCTGCCTGGTGCTAGATGAACAAGATCTACAAAAACAAAACACAAAAGACACATCAAGTGCTTGAAAATGAAAAGCTGACCAGCCATGCGTGTGTGCGTGCTACGAGGACATCTTACAGGTCAGTTCGATGGAAAACACCAGCCTCAGGGGCCTAATGAATCATTTAAAAAGAAGAGGTGCCAGCCACTTTTGACTTGGGAACAGAGTTCTAGAAAGGTTACTTTAGGGAGAGTGGTGTCACCACGCTGGCTGTGTAGGATGAGCAGATGGCATAAGGAACTCTGAGGAACTCCCGAAACATAATCCCTCCATCAGGTGAGTAGTTAATTGTGCCCAAATAAAACTCTTCTGGAGAGAGTGTGGGACCTTTGCCGTATGAGTGCTGGCCTTTGTATGCTAACAAAGATTTCCTGCAAGGTCTTTGCCCCCTCTACTAACTAAAGCGCTACTTTCTTTCTTTAGCTTTCTTTTTCTTTTTGTTTGGTTGCTTGTCTTTTGTTTTTCTTTTCTTTGCCTTTCTTTCTTTCTTTCTTTCTTTCTTTCGTTCTTTCTTCTGGGACAGGGTTTCTCTATATAACAGCCCTGGCTATCATAGACCAGACTGGCCTTGAACTCAAAGAGATCCACCTGCCATCTGCCAGAGTTTAGAAAGCACAACAACAAACAGCTAAGAAGATGAGAAGGGCAAAATGTCAGAGAGCTAGACCTTTGGCCACAGCAGGCTGAGAATTCTGTGTCTCTATAATCTCAAATTATTTTTAATTCACCCTGAACAATCTTCACGCCACGATGAGGGTGTGTCCTCGACTCACAGACATACTGTTTGGGATTGGGATGAAGGAAGAGTCTGTGGTCTGGGGACCTGCTGATGACCAAAGGAGAATTCAGTATCTGAGGATATCTTGACTACATAGTCACAGCTGGCCAGCCGCTGGACTAGGGAGTAGAAATAACTGGGTTGTTTACAGAGAAGAGTTCAGATGTGGGGATGGGACAAGCGTGCTAAGCTTTTGTATGAACCGACGGTTTATCAGTCTCGGACTTTAACACTGGCAGAGAGTAAGCTTTAACTTATCCTGTTCCCAGCACAATGCTAGGCATTTCAATATTTCCTCATTCGATTCTAACAGCATAAGGAAGTTGCTATGGTCGCCATTTAGCAGATGAGTGAACCAAGGAACAAAACTAACTCAAGCTTTGAAAATGGGACAATGGTAGCTTCGCTCCAGAGGTCTTTGTTTCCGGAACCCATTCTTTTCCACGCTGTTTCCAGTGAAACTGAGTTGATGGCCCCAGGCCATCCTGGTCAAGTCTCACTGAAAAGCTCTGTGATTGATGCTAAGAATGAAGAGGCCCTGGGTGTGGTGACATCCTTATGTAATCCTCATGGTTGGGAGGCTGAGGCAGGAGGATCACGAGTTTGACAACAGCCTGAGTTATATAGCAAGACCCTGCCCTCTTTTCAGAAAGAAAGAAAAGGGAAGGGGATCTTCAGTTTTGCTAACCCCCTTAAAAATGGAAGCCTCACCTTGCTTCCTTCCCTCCTGGAGCTGTAATTTGTCCGTCAACAAGGAAAACCAGAGCTGCAAGGTAGACCTCCTCACTCTGGAACTGGAAAACATCAGACCTGCCTATCTTCAGCATCAGTGGCCAAAGGCTGACCTTGCTGAGTTAATCAGTAGAGAAACTAATCAGTTGGAAAAAATGCAAATTTGTTTTCTGCACAAGTTGGAAACTCATTATACTGAACCACTCCTTGAATTAAGTTCTGAGCAGCGCTGAGAATCTGGGTCAGATAAGAAACAATGGAAGGCTGTAATAAGCAGGCCTGGGCTATGAGCTCTGAATCCCATCACCAACAGCACGGGTGTTAATTTCTCCTTAGCCCCTTGACTGTGGCAACAGAGCCGGAAATGGCTCGCTCCATTTGGATCAGGTGGCTTTTGCTAGTTGGCACCAACATTGCCTTGTAAAGGAGATTCAGCGCAGAGTTTGAACGGTGCACCTGCTCTTCACCTCAACGGTCCAGCCATGAGCTGCTTCGTCCTTCCCAATCAACAGTGGACGGCTGTACAGGGTTGCATGGGTCACAAGAGTCCATAGCTGGAAAACTGTCTTTTGTTACTAAGAATCCCTAGGTTACTCAGTCTGAGAAATCCGAACCGTGTTGATATGGTTTTGAAAATGTCAATTATTGCTTAAAAACAGTGGCTGTCATTCAGCACTCAAGAAATCAAAGTCAAAGAGCCATGTCCTTCCCTCACTCTCCCCAAGTGATTCAACAACCAGGAGAAGTTGGCTCTATGTCTCTGGACTGCGGCTGACTTCCCTATGCCTTGGAACACTGTGATGGTTTCATAGAGAAGGCATTTGCCTGGAAGGGGCACTGAAGAAGGTAGGACATGGGGCTTAGGGAGCCCTACTCTCTTGAATACCATCAATAAACTTCACTGCCTCCCCTCTTTAAAAAAAATGTGCGACGTTTGGCTTGAATGCAATATAAGTTAGCACACCTACCTCATGATGGAATGATTACCACCTATAGTATAAAATTATCTAGAACCATAAAATAAAATATGTAATTTAAAGTAAAATGCATATTTGACAAACATAGCCAGTGACCATAGAGGTTCATTGATCCGTATCTCAGAAAACAGAATAAGAAACAAAAAGACCACCTCAGGAAGTGAGGTGGGTAATGCATGATCAACGGTGGAACAAAAGGCATTCCAGGAACATCCATGGAACCAAAATAGTGTCAATTTGTATTTCTCCCAAAACTCTTTAAATTAATAACATAAGCACTACCTGAAGAATAAACGGTAGGCTGAGGGCCTGCACCACTCTCTGTGGAGATTTGAGGGACTCGCACAGAAAAGACAGAATGGCATTCCTCTGTGTAGCTCCAGAAGATTATCTGGTTAACTGTGGAAAAGACATGTTTCATCATCAGAAAGAACTCTCCTAAGTAGGGTAGCTTGTCAGAAGTTGGATTCTTAGAAAATCAGCCAGTTATGCCACCCTTACAGTCTGGCTAACTGTCTGCAACTTGAGGTCAACAAGTTGAGCCCTTGCCCGTGAGACTTTGAAAGGAGAGTCACAGAAATATTGGTGACCTGTCACCAGGCCCAGCTGTCTACTTTGTAGACTGACGATGTGTGGCGTCATGGAACCATGGACAGATAGACTAACTGAAAAAGAAATAAAGGTAGTATAGACCATATGGCTCCTAAAGGGGAGATATAGGTCAAGTAGCCCCTGAGACTGAGAGTGGGCCTTTGGCTTCCACTGGGTTCTAACTTCTAATTTCTATGACTGAATTCAGCTGCCCAGTCCTTAAAATAAGGCCCCTTTCCTCAGCTAGCTCCAAGATGCTTCTCCCTATATAGCACAACCAAGCTCCCTGTTCAAACACTAATACATGAAAACAAATTTATACGTCTCTGTTAAGAATTAAACAGCATATGCCCACACCCTGCCTGAAACCTTAGGCAAAATCATCCTGCAATTGAACATCCTTTCCTTGACTTTGTTGCTCTAATTGCTTTTATATGATCTTCCATGCTTTTGCTCTCTCTCACACATGAGGGAAACTCTAAGGGGACAAAGAACACTGAACCTCGAATCTCTAAGACTCGGCATAGCTTGCTGTGCGTGTGCCATCCATTGACCGACAAATTTCCTTCCTTAATATAAACCACACTCTTTCTTTATTCTGAGGTTGGATGGGTTATTTTCTACATATTCCAATAATTCAAAAAAACACAATGCTAATGGGTGCACACCTGTGTCTTTTTTTTTTCCCACGTCTCCACCTGGTATCCACTGTGCTAAATTTTGTGACCTAAAAGTACCGATTGTTCTGTTGTTTCTTTCTCCTCATTCTGGTTTTCTCTCTCTATAATTCCCATTTGACATATCCCATCCTGGAGACCGGCAAGACAGCCCACTTCTCCTGCTAGGGTGAGGATCAGAATTGGGACCCCCAGATCCATGTCAAAGCTCCGCAAGTGTAGGGGGTCTCCTGCGATCATGACATTCGGGAGGTTTAGACGGAATCCCCAGGGCAAGGTGACCAGCTGGAATTAGCAAATGAAGCCACCTGATGTCAACTTGAGGCCGCCACACCCACTGACATCCCAACAGGCATGCCCGTGCACAACGCAGAGGGAGAAGAGAACCTTGCCTTCCCTCAGGTTTATATTGATAGCTACTCTCTTACCCGTCATTTCAGTGTAACTTTTGCTTCTTTCCTCTGTTTTGAAATGGTTTTCTGTCACTTTTGTCAGCTTATTATTTCACTATTCAGCTGCTTTGTGTCCGTTTTCTATTTTTAAATTGTGTGACACACATTTCCTGTGAACGCTTCTTGTGCCGAATTACTTCCTGTCTTCTGAAGCAGGGCGAATTGCTATTACTTTTAAATAATATTACACAATCATAATGAGAGTCACATTTTAAAGTTTTAGCTTATTATTATTGAAAAGTTTTTGCACCCCAATAAGCCTCTTTGCTGACACAATGCAAATCAGACCAAATCAAACTGAATAGGAAAAGCCCAGGTTTAATGGATACAAACACTCCCCAGTGGCCTTCCAGCACCACAGAGAGGAGACTAGGAAAGAAGACCAGAAAATCTCTTGTTTGTTTCCTGGGGCACAATTTAAATACCCTGTAGGAGTGGTCTTGAGCATCTCTGAGGAGGGGTCATGGTTTGGCAGACTTTCTCAGAGGTGGAGTCTAGACTGGGGCAACTCCCAGGGGAAGGGACTTGGAATTGAACTTCTACCCCCAAAATTGTTATTGTTTATTATTATTACCATTATTATTATTATTATTCCCCTTCCCCTATAGATCAGTGTCATCTACCAATAGAAGATGAAAAACAAAGGGGGCAAAAACAAAGTCAAAGACTAAAAGATTCGTATCTTGACAGAAAAGAAAATCAAATTCACAGAAACAAGCTAGATGAAGCTGGAGTCACACAGCAATGGTTTGGCCTCCCACTGAGCATTTGAGTCTGGCTATAACTCAGGATGGCCAGAGTCAGAAAGAGGGAACTGTTGTGAAATGTTAGTTGAAGATGTGTTATATTTGTTTATGCTGTGGAACATTTATTTAATGAAACAAAGATATGTGTCATTCTTTTATGTTACATTTGTTTAACTCTGTGAAACTGTGTTCCTTTGCCTGCCAAAAATACCTGATAGGTCTAATAAAGAGCTGAACAGTCAATAGTGAGGCAGGAGAAAGGATAGTTGTGGCTGGCAGGCAGAGAGAATAAATAGGAGGAAGCTGGGAAGAGACGATCAAGGAGCAAGAAAAGGAGGAAAGGCCAAAAAAGGATGACAGAGATCAGTCACCCAGCGACACACAGCCATCCACAGAGTAAGAAGGAAAGAAAGGAACATGGAATAGAAAAGGTAAAAGCCCAGAAGAAAAAGGCAGAATTTAAGAATTAATAATTTAAGAAAAGTTGGGTGAGAAATAAGCCAAGCTAAGACCAGACATTAATAAATAATTTGATTATTTGGGAGCTGGGCCATGGCCCCCCAAAGAACTAAGAGTAAAGAGTTAAAGAGATAAAAACAAAAACAAAACAAAACAAAATAAAAAACAAGAAAAAAAAACCCTACAAGGGACCCTAGGAGAGAACCCACTAATAGCCTCTAACGGAAGAGAAATACACTAACAAGCAGCATAGAAGCAAGTCCTGTCTGGCGTTCAGCTAGAATGCTTCGCTTCACTATATTTTTGTTTAAATAAAGACCAAAGTAACATGCTTTTGAACAGACAAAGACTTAAAGGGTTGGGTAGAGTTTTTCTTGGGTCTTTGGATTATTTTTGGAAATATTTTGTTATTTAGTTGTTTGCAGACAGTCTCTCTCTCTCTCTCTCTCTCTCTCTCTCTCTCTCTCTCTCTCTCTCTCTCTCTCTCTCTCTCTCTGACCCAGTTGGCTTTGAACTTGGAATCCTCTTGTTTCAACTCCCCAAGGCTAGGATGCAGGTACATGGAATAACGCTCCGTTTAGATGGTTCTTTACTTCCTCCCAGGAATGTTTGCAAGCATCTTGTGTCATGAATGTCAGCCTAGAAATCTATACTGCATGCAGACTAATAATGTCTTCAAATTGTATGGCCTCTAGCCAGTGATATGTGCACATATGTTAAACAAATGTATGCATGTATTTTATGCATGTGTCTTTGCATTTGTAGGCACAAAATATTTGGGTATATCTGTGCATATCTATATATAAAAATGTGTTGCTCAGTTGTTCATGTAAGGAATGGGAAATATTGGGGCTAAAGAGATGGCTCACTGGTTAAGAGCATTGGCTGTTCTTGCTGAAGACCAGGGTTCAATTCCCAGCACACACACATGCCAGCTCACAATCATCTGCGCCTAGTTCCAGGGAATCCAACGCCCTCTTCTGGCTTCCTAGGGCACTGCATGTACAAGGTGAATAAGGAGGCGAAACATTCATACACACAATATAAAAATAAATACATCTTCAAAAAAAAGAAATGGGAGATCTTAAAAAGAATGGCAAAATGTTCACACTTATCTGAATGATGCTTTGAGATATGGCACTCTATTTCTCTGTGCATCTGAAATATTCCATATTAAATACTTTTTAAGATTTCAGAGCAGAAAATCAATGAACATGCTCCTATAGGAGCTTGGACTACAGGCGGCAGAGATTAGCAGGAGGTACTCTCTCCTGTCTCATCAGCTCATTGGAGATTTGAATGGAAATTGTTATTTTTTTTTAAGTTCATCATAGTAATGATACCTTCTGCAATTTTAAAAAGATAAACATAACTTCAAGATCAGCCGTGCATCTTTGAGAACTGTTTTCCCCCATATTGGAAATTTTGCTTTCCTTGAGTTCCAAGGCTTTTTTAACCGGGGGTGGGGGCGGGGAGCTGGTTGAGTTTGGCAGGAGGATTGTCACAAGAGAATGGTGAGCAAAAACGAAGTCCGTCTCCCCTGGTGAAGGGGACCATCTTTAACCGTCTTTTTCCTTGGGTTCATAAATGGATTTCTGCCTCATCTTGCAGTAAATCTGAGAGTGAAAGAATTCATAGGGCCCCCTAATGCACTTAACACAGCGTGACTGATGAGATGTGGCAAGCACAACACAATATCGAGTTTTCTGAAAACCACGCTGAAATGAGCCGTCCTGGCCAGAAAGTTAAAGCAATACAGAGACTGGAACAACCAGCAAAGTTATTTTCCTTGATTCTTGCGTTGGCTCAGGCTCTTTGTGATTTGGACTACAAAGCGCTATCTGTGTATTTTCTGATGGCGGCTGACAGCGACTGTTGATTCCCAGAAACTCAAATTAATGGTTTTGTTAAATCGACTTTCAGCACGGCACACATAAGTCATCCCCTGGGGATCTGTCTAAAAGTCCAAGCCAGATACGTGTGCTCCAAAAGGAGTGTTCCTAAGCAAACAGCAAGAAAATCGGTTACCTGAATCTTCAAAGTCAATTGAGGTGCTGCCTGCAAGGACATGGGGGGGTCAGAAGAAAGAAGTATAAAGTCAAGAGCGACTTCATTGGCCCTTCCCTAGCATAACAATCATGTCAGTAACACCATGGTGGGGGAAGGGTGCATACTGAGAAGACCTTGATTCCCTGCTCAGTTCTTCAGTGTCTCTCAGCTAACATGTCCTCTTTCTAGCATGAGATTCCACGGAGGACCATGAAATGTGGTAATAAAGGCTGGGGTGTAGCCCCATGATGGGGTACGGTGACCTAGGATGGACAAAGCCATAAATTTGAGCCCCAGCGCCGCATGCAAAAATACAAATTTGAAACTACTTTGTACATGCAAAACCACCATAAAATATGAGAGGTTGATTTACCTTTCAGATACCTAGCCGAATTTCCAACATTTTTGAGTTCTTGGCTCATCCTCAGGAAGGCAAGAGATGGATCCACTTCTGAGTTCTCAGGGTGCAGAACCAAGTGCCAACAATGTCTTATGGGATGCAAGAAAAAACAGATGTACATTGTCATGTGAAACGGAGGGGGCAGGGATCCTGGACGTCATTCCTGAGGGGTTTTCTGCCTCTCTTCTTCAGCACGTGCCTGGCTCCAAGAGTTGAAGGAAGAGACAAGGAGACAGCAGCCATGTCTCATCACGTGGGTCAGACCTTGCCCAAATTTTGCAGACATCAAGTAGACAGTGTGAGTCTTTCTTCTTTTTCTTCTTGTCTTTCTTTTGTTTGCATGAATCAGCAGGAAGGACGTCACTGTCCCCCATTTCCTTTCCTGCTGGGTGTCCGAAGTGCAATGATGAACCAGCTGTGGGAGCTGCCGTCTTGTTCTGGAAAGATTCTGAAGATAGCATCGTCACGGAAGTTCTAGAAGTGAGGCAACAGCAAATGTCCTCCTTCGGTTCCAATGGTGTGGAGATTTGGGGGGAGGGTGTGGCTATAAATTGCCCAATTAGCAGCCTGTTTAAAATACCTAAAATCAATATTACCTACTCAGGGTCCCTAGTGAAGAAGACAAGTGGGTTCTATTAATATTAATGTCATAGCCTACCCTAAGTGCTTGGAAACTAAGAAAGAAAAGCTAAGATTGACAGGGATTTGATTCCAACTCAAAAACAAAAAAACAAAAAACAAAAAAACCAAGCCCTTCTTACAGTGAAGTGGCATTTAGAAAGTGGGGGGGGGGGGGGGTCTCTTGCTGGGCATAGCCGTTTAATTCTAGGTTTACTTATTCTCCTAAAAAGTGGACCTGATACCGCCATGCCTGCTCTCTGTTGAACACGGCTGTTGACAGGTATGAGGTTCAAAGAGTGTAGAGCCCCATGGAAGCACAAGCACTCTTGGTTGTTGGAGTATTTGGTTGTGTGCTTCCCACTCGAAGCTGGTCATCAGAGTAAAGATGGTTTCAGATGTAAAGGTAGCGTTTTGTGATGCCCACAAATGAAACAAGCCAGGAATATGAGCTGAGAACCCTCCAGGAGATTCATGAAATACATCCTTGGGCACATTGCAAGGTCATTTCCGGACTTGGTTAGATCATATTGGATCCTGAGGGCTCTGCCCTAGTCAATGGATTAACTCCTTGTTGGATTAGTGATACAATGGACTAATGGGAAGTGCTGGAAGGTAGGGGGTGGAGCCAGTTGGAGGACAGAGGTACTGGAGTTGTGGTCTTTGATCTCTTCCTGTGCCCTTGGCTCTTCCTGAATGCCTATTTTGTTCTGTTTCCAGACTAACCTGAAATGTCTCTTTCCACCTCCTGTCCCCACTGTCACTGTCTTCTGCCCCAGCTGATGAAGTCAAGTAACGATGAGCTAAACCCTCTGAAACCAGGAGCATAAATAAATCTTTCCTTACTTAAGATATTCTGCCAGCTTCCTTCTATTCATTCACTACTCAGTAAATAACATATTTTTGTTAACCAAGGCTGACCACCTTGGAAACAGCTGAGATCCGGCACCAAAGACAGGGCTTGAAAAGAGCCAAGGGACCGGGCGGTGGTGGCGCACGCCTTTAATCCCAGCACTCAGGAGGCAGAGGCAGGCGGATCTCTGTGAGTTCGAGTCCAGCCTGGTCTACAAGAGCTAGTGCCAGGACAGGCTCCAAAGCCACAGAGAAACCCTGTCTCGAAAAACTAAAAAAAAGAAAAAAAAAAGAACCAAGGGTAAAGACGTAACAGGCGTGTCAAGCATGTCCTCTGCTTGATCACAGTAGCAAAACAGACCTTGCCACAGCTTCCCAAGGAAAATGCTACCATCTGGCTTTTGTTGTGTTTTCTAAGATCTCGTGCAAAGCCTTCCACCTGTCCTGAGCACTGAGTCAATCCCAGGGTCCTACAGGGCCAGCACAGTAGATTTAATGACTTTTCAATGTTCTTGTGCCTTCGCTGTTGCTCATGACGGCTGTGCTTCATTTTCTTTAAAAAAAAAAAAAAAGTTTTTGAAGAAAAAGAATCTTGCACAAAACATTTCTTTTGTCACCAGTTTCTGGCTAACTACTTTTAAGAAGCAAGGCAGGGTGTGCTGGTTAACAGTGGTCCTCTTTGGAGTTTCCTACAGCTGCCTTCCCAGTGAGTCTCTGCACGGCTCTGCCTAATCCAGCTCCTTAAAATGTCTGCGAGAAGTCATTTTTTTCACATGTGTGGCAATCAGTGAAAAGGCAAGAATAGAAAAATCTGTTTAATCATTTATTTCTTAAATTCCACCGTGCGTGTCGGTGTTTGGCATACAAACACCTTGGTGTGTTGTGACAACAGGACAAACCTGGCTCGAATTCAGAGCCCACATAGCAAGCGGATGGTTATTTCCTCGTGTTTGGATGTATTTATTTTCTTTAAATGCAAATATGTTTCAATACGCATATGTGTAAACACACACACACACACGTTTGCGCGTACACACAATAGTCAATCATAAGACCCTCTCTTCTTGAGTCTCCTTTTGTTTCCATGTGAAACTAGAAGGCTTGCTTAACATCTTCAGTTTAAATATTAGAGCTTCACCCTGAGAACCCAGAGAGCAAGAGAGTGAAACCCCAGTTGCTCTCCTCTCACACCGGCCTCCCAAAGCTCTTAGAGAGTTAAACCCCAGTTGCTCCCCTCCCACACTGGCCTCCCGAAGCTCTTATCTGGAGCTGACCCCCATTGGCTGGAACCAGCTTCCCCGGTGCCCTGTGCTTGCTGCAGTGTGTCACCTGTCTCTTGTTTGCCTGCAGATTAGCACAGAAATGTTATTGCAAACTAAGTGAATAGGGTACAGCCGCAGCACCTGCCACTTTGAAAAGTCTTTAGGCTATCCCCCTTGTTTATTTTGTAGGCACCCCGGGGTGGGGGGCACTGCAATGGCCACATTGAGATAAACAATACTGGGGATGATTAAGGGGGCTTTTCACATGAAAATTCACTTTGGGGGTTGGGGGGAATGTTTTGCAGATGTACTGAGGAACACTGTATCCCTAAGAACCACTCAAAATACTTTGGTGGACCAAAACACCTTTATATTTCTTCTGGCAACCTGCCAAGTTCACTGCCAGCCTGAAAAGAATTCTATAGCTGGAGGCTAGAGCCGAAACTGCAATGATTTAAAAGAGAATTGGCTACAGTAGGAACGATAATGCCCTATATCGTTAAAATGCAACTGGCATCTCAGCCTCCCTGCAGCTCTTTGAAAATGTGCTTACTCTTCAACTATTTACAAGGAAAAAATGCAGAGACAATTGAAATCACAGGAAATCAAAATTATTGTAAAAGGCTGAGAAGTATTTGTCAAATGATTTATCAGGAGGGCTTATAAAATAATAGCATGTTCTCGACTGCTAAATGATGAAGAAATCTCTTGCAGAAATTCTGCTCATTACGAAACTCACCCAGCGCACACAAAAACCATTTTCATGATGCCCTACATTAATTAATTAATGCGGACTGTAAACACGAAAAACGTTCATTTAACATTAAGACGTGAACGTGAATGGGTTGCGCCCCGTGACTGGTTTCTCTTAGTGTTTGACAGAAACAAAGACCGGGAGTTACTTATGTTTTCTGGGTGATTTGGGCAGAATGATGATTTGGTCTGGCAAGCTAAGGAGAAATCAAAGAGTTCAAGGGCTAAACAATAGGGAATCTCCCGAATGTTTCCACAGACACTGAGAAAACAGCTGTCCAGTGGTTTCAGTTATAGCAGCAAAGGCATGCCTACACCATTCAGAACATATCCCAGCAGCTCCTGATTCCTTCCTTACGTGAAAATGACTACAATTCTTCTCTCAGGGCAGACAAATACCTCCCCATTTAAATCTGCTCTCACGAAATGTCAACGGGGACGTCAAGAACAATTTGCTACAAAGCTCAACGTGGGAACTGTGAGGAGGAAACACTCAATTTCCATCACCAGCACCTTATCACATGCCAAAATTTAAATAAATCACGCTGGTGCCTAGCCTTAAAGGCTTGTTGCAAAGGAGCAAAAAAAAAATAATACCTGCCTGAGTATATAATGTTAGTCTAGGTTTAAAAAAGGCGGGGGGGAGGGGGAGTCATGAAAAGGAGCAGCATTGGAGCTCTTAAAATTGTCCAATCAGCAATCAGACATCAGTCATGCTTAGCACTATTTAGAGACTTTTTTCCATGTTATATGAACATTAGCACCTGTGAAGCATGGGCCATTCTCTCCTAAGATCCCACAATTTTTATAATTGAAAATTTCTTATTAGCACATATTAGCTATGCGTAACTGTACACTTAATTACAGCATTTTTGTGCACGTTGATACTATATTCCTATCCTATTCCTCACCCTTGCACCTCTTGACCCCCTCCTGCCCCTGGCAACTCCCCTTATCCCGACTAGTTCCCCTTCTTTTTGCTGGGGAGGGGAGATGAACTAATGAGTCTCATTATGGTTTAGAGAAGTCAGAGTAACCGTGTGTTTGCAAGAGTGTGGACACTTTACCGGTGACTGCAGCACAGAAGAAAATATCTGTCCCTCTCCCAGCAACCAATAACTGCACACATAACCTCAGAGAAGGGACGGCCCTGTCAGCCCCTCCCCCTTCCATGATAGGCTGTTCACAGGTCTGACTTGTGCGTGTACTAATGGCCCCTGTGAGTTCATAAGGGCAACAGCCATGCCCTGTCCGCGCCCAGTGTTCCATACCTCTCTCCTACCACAGCCTCTGGCTCTTACATCCTTTCTGCCCTTTCTTCCATGATATTCCCTGAGCCTTGGAGGGGTTGATATAGATATCCTATTTATGACGGGACATAAGACAACTACTTATTCTCTCTCCTTGGTCTGTGAGTCTCTACAGTCACTGTTGGCCACTGCAAAAAAGAAGCTTCTTCTGAGCAAAGCTGACAGAGACACCATTCTTTGGGTATAAAGTTATTTGGGAGGTGGTTAAAGACATGCATATCATGTGCATTTAGCAAAACTAGAGCGGTAGCTTCTCCACTAAGGCCTGTGACCTATGACTCCAGCATGGGCCCTTAACCAGGTTTACAGGCCAGATGTGAATTCCCTCCTGCAAAGCGGCTGTCAAATCCAATCAGAAACCGTTTGGTTACACCCACAGCATACCACTATTTGACCAGTTTGCCATCTGGCCTGGCCAGTTGATAACAGCCTGCATAATGCCTTCTGGAACTATCAGGGAAGACCAACGGAGATAAAACATCTAGCTAGTTTCAACTTGACTTCTCTTCATCTTGCATTGCGTCTTCAGCAATAGGATCTTACCATCTGGTTCTTGTGTGCAACCCACAGTAGTGGAAAGAGGCCATATCATTTGTAAGGATCTCAGAGGCCTCCCTAACTAAGAACTCATGGGGAAGTTGCCTATGTCTACAGTGGGATTTTCATTTATTGACAACAACATACAGATTCTAGAAGAAGCTTTCTTCGCCCACACTCTTTCTAAAAATGTTTGTGTTCTTACTTAGCTCATCATGCATCAGATTTTCTCATGGCTTTTTTCACAGTGTTAGGCCGGGTTTGCCTTCCCTCCCCATCTCCTGCCTTCTACATAGTTAAATCTTTCCTTTCCCAGTTTCTATCTCCTGCCTTCTCACATCGCGTGGACTCCACTGCCATCTCCTACGTAAAGAATCCTGCAATCCTTCTTGTCTCCCGAGTTCTAGACACACTCGCTCCCGCAGAAATGCGCATGTGTAGCTACAGACTATTTGACACTTGTCGTTTTGAGCCCGAGTCACCTCACTTAATATATTTTCCTGTACATTTCATACTTTCAATTTTTGTGGTCAAATAAAACTCCATTGTGTAGCCTGGTGTGGTAGTACCCTGGAGACAGAGGCAGGCAGATCTCTGTAACTTTCAGCCTTCTTTGTCTACATAATGGATTCCAGACCAGACAGGGCCACACGGTGGGATCTTGTCTCAAAACGGAAAACAAAAACAAAAATTCCAAAATACAACACTGACCTTAATCAATTCACCAGTTACTGGCCAACCAGGCTGATTCCATTTCCTGGAACTTATGAATTAAATAGCAATAAACGTGAAGGTGCAAGCACCTGTGTGATAGGATGGAGAGCCATGTGGGGGTGTGCTCAAGAATGGCAGAGCTGGGTCATGTGGAAAGTCTATCAGAGTGTTTTGAGAAAACTCCACCCTGGGTTCCCAGGGGCTGCACTGGTTTAGACTCGGACCATCCGTAACAGAGAGTTCCCCTTTCCCTACACTCACGCCAGCTTTCTTGATGATGGCCCTGCTTACTTCAGGGAGAAATAGCAAATTAGCTTCAATTTGCATTTGCCTGGTGGCTAAGGATGTTGAATAAATACTAAAAATATTTATTGACTATTTGCATTTTTCTTCTGAGAACTTTCTGATCAGTTCCTTAACACATGTTTGTGGGTTTGTTGTTGTTGTTGTTTCGTGTGGGGTGAGATTTTCATTTTCTGGTGCTTACCTTTTTAAATTACTTGCCTAGTAGATATTAATCATCTGCCAGACGTGTGACTAACAAAGATTCTGTAGACTGTTTCTTCACTCAGTTAATAATTCCCTTTATAAAACGTGGGGTCTCATTTGACTCTTGTTGGCCTGACTGAGGGGGTCATATTTAAAAAGCTTTGCTTCGAGCACTTCCAGATCTTAGACTGCAGTCTTTGGTCCATTTGGAGTTGATTTTTGTGCACAGTAAGAGATAAGGATATAGTTTCATTCTTCTCTATGTTGATACACAGTTTTCCCAGTGCGATTTTTTGAAGAGACGGATTTGTTTTTCTTTTCTTTCTTTCTTTTTTTAATTTTCCAGTGTTGTTTTTTTGTTTTGTTTTTTTAAGAACAAAGTTGTCTGTATCTGTGTGGGCTTTTATCTGAGTACTCCATTTTATTTCGTTAATCTGCATATAGTCTGCTTATCTGATTTAGGGCCTGCACCGTGACATTTTTATCACTGCGATCCTGCAGCATACCTTTAGATGAGCTATGGTGGTACTTACTGCAACACTATTTTTTGCTTGGGATCACTGTCTATCCAGGGTCTTTTGTGCTGCAATAGGAATTTTCAGATTGTTTTTCTATTTCAGTAAAGAAGGGTGTTAGGGTTTTGACAGGGATTGTGTTGGGCCTGTAGTTTACTTTTGGTAGGATGCCATCTTCACAACATCACCTTTCCCCATCCACGAGCATAGAAGCCACCCACAGTTTTAATTCTAGGCATTCTTACTCTTTCATTCTTTCCTGGTGGCTTCAGTTCCCCTCAGTGTGCTAAATCCCTCTACACTAAACCCAGTCCCAGAATTTTATGCATATAATTTTTACTTCTTCCCCAATTGCTCAATGAGACTCTGGTACCTGCCAACATGTCTCAAACTGAAATTATGATCTCATCTAACCTCGGTTAAACTCATAGCCTGGTACATAAAAAATTACTCAGAGAGCCGGGCGGTGGTGGCTAATGCCTTTAATCCCAGCACTCGGGAGGCAGAGGCAGGCAGATCTCTGTGAGGTCGAGGCCAGCCTGGTCTACAAGAGCTAGTTCCAGGACAGGAACCAAAAGCTACTGAGAAACCCTGTCTTGAAAAATCAAAAAAAAAAAAATTTACTCAGAAGTTTTTCCAACCTTTGGACATTGTTCCTAGCTTTCCCTACTTGCCTTTCTAGCTCATGCCTAGTCAGTTTTCTATTGATTCTATTTTCTTAAAATATATATATATATATATATATATATATATATATATATCCTCTATCCCCACACATAGCTTGGATCTGGGTATCATTACTAGATTGATTCCCAGTTGCTTTATTGTCTATGCAAAGATACATCTATAGCTAAGTACACCTTCGAAATTTAGATCTAGCTTTCTGTCAGATAAAAACCTTGTAAAAACTGCCTATGGACCACATACAAAAATCTAATTCCCTTCTTGGGTCTCAAATGGACCATGATGATCTAGGTCCTAAATACTTCTCTGAGGTTTGCGTCTTCCTAGAACCCTGCTTCCATTACAAACAGCAAGTTCGTCTCCAGCTCATTGCTGATGAGTCCTTTGGCTTTGCCATCGCGCCTCTCCTTTTCAGCTCACTTCCGTGAGTCCTGTTTTCCTGCATCTACCAAGATCTTTGCAGTATCCCCCCAGTTTCTGTAACTCACATCCTAAGCTACCTTCCCTACTACATTGTTAGAACCTTCAACCGAGAGACTGCGTTAACGTGTGTCTCTAGTGCCCAGAATAGTCCTGAGTACATGGTGGAGGAGACACCTGGTTTGGGAGCTGCAGACTATTTTCAATCAATACTCCATCTATATAAATTATGTCAAAAACTAAATGAACAAATGCATATGCATCTATAGGTCTACAGTATGAAAAATGTGTTGTTGGGCAACGCCATCATGGTTGGAACTTCTTGATCTTACACTGAGTAGGATGGTTAAAGTATTACTAAATAATAGCACTTATGGGGCCATTGTCATGTATGCCTGGCTTGTCATTGTCTGAGATGCCCTTCCATGGCATACGACTACACACACAGAAACATACATTTGTATGTATCGTATTTATGAGAAACCCCAGGATGAATGGTAACTATAGAGAAGGAAATACTAAGCTGGAAAACAGAACACAGAAGGAATCGTTAATTCTAACATCTGGCAAAGGTAGTCAGATAGAGACTTCTGATCCTGCTCTAGTTCGGTGTCTTAGCATTTAAAATCCCACCACTGGAGATCAGTGCTGGTCAGCGTAAAAGTATGGTGAAGATGGGATTCTATAGAGAGAAAAGAGGCTAATTTTTATTTCCTTGTGATTCTGGAGACGTGCCATCAAAACAACCTGATAAAGGCCCATCCGCAGCCGCTTCATATCATGGAGAAGTGAGCACATACACAGCTCGATGTGTCCCTTCCTCTCCTTATAAAGCCACCGGGACCCAGTCATGGGTCTCCACCCTAGGGACCTAATCTAATCTAATGACTTCCCAAAATTCTACCTCTAACACAATAGTCCGATTAAGATTTCACCCTCTTAATATCATTAGCACAAGGCTTTAGGGAGTAAAGCCCTATATGAGTTAGTGGGAACAACTGATACTCAAACCATGGCAAGAGTCCTGGGGGACATGGTCAGACACGAAGGGAACAGGTGCAAATCTTGCCTGCTGTATCATTCCATCCAGACCTGCTGCCTCCAAGGCTGTAGCCACTCTCAGGTAAGAGGAATTACAAAAATGAATAAATAAAAACTAGGAGCCAACAGAAGCTTGCTGCTTTGTTTTTACTGTTGCTGAGGTCTAATTGATGTACGCTAAGCTGAGCCCGTTTCAAGTATACCAATTGTTCAGTTCTGAAATCTGTACCTGCCTGGAAAACCAGCCTTACGGTCAGGCAGCATTTTCATCTCCCTCCCAAATTTCCACATGCTCTTTTATAATTCATCCTCCCCCCTCTACCCCATCCCCTAGCAACCATTGATCTGATTTGATTTCTGTGTCACTTTCTAGAATTCTATATAAATGGAATCTTGCAGCGCGCACTCCTTTTTTTTTTCTTTCTTTCTTTCTTTTTTTTTTTGCAAGGTTTCTTTCTCTATGTAGTGATTTGGAGATTCATCCATGTTGTGTTCATCAACAGACTTACTCCATCAAGGGCTAGCGTGCTCTGAACTGTTCCTTCTGCTGTCACAATCATTTCATAAAAGAGATCAGATCTGAACTATCAGAAGCGAGCAAGGACATATTCTGCAAGTAAGAGAGAAAAACAGACAACCTTTTGCTAACAAAGAGTGGGGTCCTTAGGTAAAATTATGTAAGCCCCATTACCCAAAGCCCGTTCTCCTGGCCATGAAGGGGAAAGCACTGCCCCTCACAAAGCCCTCTACTCCTCATTCAAGAAGGGAGAAAAGCAGAGCCCTCTTGAGACCTGTTTCCATAGTAACCAGCTAGCAATTGACAATGTGGCAGCAGTTGGGCCTCCTGAAGGGGAAAAAAAAATCTTCAACAGAGACCAGACCACAGAGTGGTCCAAGAGGGGACAGCTCACACCCAGCCCTGTGGAGGCTCCAGTGGTCTTTGTTAGGATGAATTTTGAAAGAAGTGGATGGAGAGGGGATGAGGGACCTTTCCACATCAGGCTGGTCCTGAAACTGGCAACTGGAAAAACCGTGATAGCCTCACAGGAAGAGGATGAGCCGGACAGACCACGCCCCCTTCCCCTTCTGTTTCACTTTAAGTAGTCTCATTCACCGCCTTAAAGCTTAGTTTCCTCCCTCCCCCCCCCCAAAAAAAAACAAACACAAGAATTCAGCCACAGAAAGACCCCTGCATTGGACAGGTTCACTGGGTACCATTCAGATCTCACCCGGGGTTTGCATTCTGGTGAGTATGTCTAAGTTTTCCATGGTGTACCTTGGGTTGAAGGAGGAGGGGTTTGTGTGTGACCTTTTTGACCTGGGAAAGATGAGAGCTACCAGGGAAATACCTCAAAATGAGTGAGGGGCTTAAATCTGGGAGCCCCTCCCCTTCCCATTCCTCTCCAGAAGCCCAACCCCCCACTAGCACCTGCAACTTCATAAATAGCAAGAGGATGAGGCATGCATTTCAACACTGCTTCCATTCTTTCCCAAGACGTCCACCCAGCCTCCAGCTAACAGGCTTTTACTCACTGACAGCCTGACCCCAAAGCACATCCGGTTGCAAATCCCAGCTCTGCCCTTGGACAACCAGATAATCTTGGCTGGATTAACATGCTTAAACCTCATTTGCCAGATGCTAATTTATGTTATAGTGTTACTGTCAAGAAGGAGTGTGAAAATCTACACAAAGTGTTTAACAAATCCAACAGTTCTCCACAAATGCTAGCTGCATTGTAAACCTTCCAGTTTCTCCTGGACAAAATCAATTTTTTTTTTTTTAGAACTATTCTATCACTTACAGTCTAACCCCAAACACTCTGACACAGAGGCTGTGATTCCTTCAGTGTAGAATGGGAATCTGCTTAATGCTAAGCACCAGCCTGGACAGGGCTCCTTTAACAAGTCCAATTGCATCATCCTCAGTAGTTTAACACTATGATTTGTTTGTTTGGTTTTCTTATCTTTTCTTTCTTTTTTTTTTTCTGCATTTTTCTGAGACAGAGTTTCTCTGTGTAATGGTCCTAGCTGCCCTGGAACTAGCTCTTATAGACCAGGCTGGTCTCGAACTCAGAGATTCACTTGTTCCTGCCTCCCAAGTGCTGGGATTAAAGGTATGCACCACCACTGCCCAGTCACAACACTATGATGTTTTTAAGAGATATGTGTTTGGTCTTGGACCTGGTTCTTGACAGGATTCCCCCAGTCCTTGGAATTTCCAAGCTCTAAGAGAAATCAACACAAAGGGAGCATTTTTGTTACTCATCACCATCCCGACACCTCCCCTACACCTGAGTTGTGGTTAATGAGATGACATTTAGAAAGTCCTAAAGAAGGGGACCAGGGATGATGAGCATGTGACAAGAGAGCTGGAACTTCCTGTTTCATGCTTCTGTCCTGGAAAAGAGAAAGAGGTAAAAAAGGTTGATTGACTGTCCAATGGCCAAAGATTTAACCTGCCATGTCTGCAGAATGACATCTCAAAAAACAAATTTCACTGGACAAAGGCTCAGACTTCAAGGTTGTTGACTATATGAAGGTTTCGTAGCTTAGATTTTGAGGACAAAAGCCTGGAATGCAGCAGTTGCAAGAGGCTGGGCTCAACCACCTGTCCCCAGATGCCACTGGGAAAGACACAGAAAAGCAGAAAGACAAGATTAATTCATCCATGGCTTCAGTGGGGAGAGGAATAAGGCGGCCCAGTGACCCCTAGGTCTATGTTTGGGTACTCACATATGCTTTAAGTGTAAACAGAGCTAGAACTGGACAAGGAAACGGATGTGCAGAATCAAGCACCATTGGTTGTGATTTGGTCCCACCCACCTGTCTTAAGGAAGCTTTTATTGCTTGCAGGTAGAGCGGGGAGAGGATATGTAGGCCTCCAGGGTTACTAGATAGCTGCCTTCAGGTGAAAGGTATGGATCAGCCCTGATGATGAGAATAGGAGACAGAGACTGGGTTAGCCAATTAGGGATAAGGACCTTGATTCTTGACCAGAAGGTGGACTTGTCATTGGTTTGGACTTGGCTGGAGGTTAGAAAGACCAGAGAGGACTCTGGTTTCTTATTCTTCTCTTCTCTGCATTCTCCCGGCACCATGCCTTGCCTCTGCCCTTCTATCTAGATGTACGTGAATTGAATTCTTTTAAGATAAGTCACTAATCCTGCCAGTAAAGGTTGCCTGAGTTCTGCGATCTGTGCAGTGGCACAGAGGAGCCATGGGACCCTCCAGCTGAAGGGTAGGAAGAGCAGCCCATGGGACCCTCCAGCTGAAGGGTAGGGAGAGCAGCCCATGGGACCCTCCAGCTGAAGGGTAGGGAGAGCAGCCCATGGGACCCTCCAGCTGAAGGGTAGGAGAGCAGCCCATGGGACCCTCCAGCTGAAGGGTAGGGAGAGCAGCCCATGGGACCCTCCAGCTGAAGGGTAGGGAGAGCAGCCCATGGGACCCTCCAGCTGAAGGGTAGGAGAGCAGCCCATGGGACCCTCCAGCTGAAGGGTAGGGAGAGCAGCCCATGGGACCCTCCAGCTGAAGGGTAGGGAGAGCAGCCCATGGGACCCTCCAGCTGAAGGGTAGGGAGAGCAGCCCATGGGACCCTCCAGCTGAAGGGTAGGGAGAGCAGCCCATGGGACCCTCCAGCTGAAGGGTAGGAGAGCAGCCCATGGGACCCTCCAGCTGAAGGGTAGGAGAGCAGCCCATGGGACCCTCCAGCTGAAGGGTAGGAGAGCAGCCCATGGGACCCTCCAGCTGAAGGGTAGGGAGAGCAGCCCATGGGACCCTCCAGCTGAAGGGTAGGGAGAGCAGCCCAGTGGACTGCTTCAGTTGAGTTGACATCGGAAGCAGCAGTGAGACAGGAGAACAGGACAGAGAGTAGGGCCTTAAGGCCTTGAAGGTAAACAAGCAAACAAATAAACAAAAACAAACAAACAAACAAAAACACAAGTTGGCAAAGACAAGGCAGGAAGACACCTGACTCTAGCCAAGGAGACACTCCAGACTATCTGGAGGTAACAATATGAAAACACAAAGCCTGGGTTGCGATGAAAATGCACGAACTGTATGTATGATATATGATGCATGAAGTTGTAGGTAAATTCCATATAACTGAGCATGTGCGGAAAACCCTGCGCTCTTCTTGTGCAAAAAGACATAAAGCTCCCGTGCTTTGTGCTGGCCCCTGGGCGGGCTAACCTTTCTTTTTGATGTGTCCTGCCTCCTCCCTCGGAAGTCGTTCTCTTCTGACGCTGCTTCTTCTGCAGCTGCGTCTGCGCAATTCCCGCTCTAGGACACACAGCCTGGAACACTTAAGAAAGTGCCCTCCAAACTACAGATCAGCTGCTAGCAGGAATGGTCTTCCCTGCCGGAGCCCTTACTTACCCTCAGGGGCTGATATTTGCTTTGACATAGCCTGTCCCATGAACCCACTAAAGAAGACCCGATACAGAGCCTGTGTGAGGAGCTTTCAACCTCATTCTGAAGATGCAGGTAAGCTGTCTAGAGGTTTTCCTAACAAAGCTAAGGAACTCGCTCCAGGCTAGGAACTTCCTATACATACACCCTGTGAGGAATATTTTCCTAACAGGAGCTCTCTGCCGATGCAAAATCCCAATCAAGCCAAATCAAAACAAGCCAAATTAAGAAATATCCAGGTTTAAAGGGATTCCTGCGCTCTCGGGTGGCCCCGAGTGGAAACAGGAGGCAGGAAACGCAACCACCACCGGGAGGAAGGAAAAGAGACCACCTGTTCCTCTTTTGAGAGTTCATTTAAATACTCTTGGGAGTGGTCCTGACCCTTTCCCCCCTCCCCCCAAGGAAGGAGGTCAGGACCTGGCCTACTGGGATTTGTAGTCCAGACCAATATAAACTCTCAGGCCTGGAGGCTGGGATAGATGCAAGGGCTGGGGTCTAGGCTCCCAACTTAACACACCCAACTCACCTTCTAAACCTACACAAGGCCATTTTACCCTCAGGCTGGTTGACTCCGGTAGGTGGCTTAGCCCTGTCCCTCTGAGACTGATCAATAAGGGAGCCATTGTCAGCTTTCATGTGGGGCACCTTCACTGTTTAGTCTGCTTCGCCCATCCTATGAGTGTCCCCACATGAACCACACATTGCCTTTCAGTGAAGTGGAGTTTCGAATGGCAGCTCATGCACTTGATGCACATGCTAAACACACACGACTTCACTTCCGTGCCCAAGTGTAGTAGAGACGTTCCCTCGATTGTCATCAATGTTCGTTTTCCTTTGCCCCTTTGCAAGGTTGTTGCCTCCTTTCTGATACATATCTTACCAAATGGTTAATATATTACCCTCTCTATTTGACATGAATACAAGTAGGCTCTTTTGGAATAAATAAGGCAACATAATGACAGGGAGACACTTTGATTTTGCCAGCCCTCCTGTTTAGAGGAGTTGCTTTGAGTTGAAGAGGGGGTGACCTTGAGTGGGGGAGTGGGTTGTGAGATAAGAGGATGGACGAATAAAGTGGCCTTGATCTCAGGAAGGAAAGGAAAGGGAGAGGGAGGTGTGAGGAAGGAACAGGGAGGATAGCAAGGCTTTGGTCCCTGGGTGTCTCTCTCTCTCTCTCTCTCTCTCTCTCTCTCTCTCTCTCTCTCTCTCCACCCTCAGTTCTTAAATAATGTTACTAAATTCATCAGATGCTGTGTGCACATAAATTTCTGGTGGAAACTAGAAACTGTGAGCATCGTGCTGGGTTGATAGAGAGCGAGTTGAGTCTATGGCAGCACAGCTAAAGGCAGAAGTTGAATACAACAGAAATTCAAGAAACGTTCAATCAAACAATCTCCCCCAAGTTATAGAGAAGATTAGAGACTCCCCTCAAATAATATAATTCAATGCTGACTAAAGTTAACTGAATCACTAATTGTGCTCTTATTTTTATTTTACTATTTTCCTTAGGGTATCATATGACTCCTGAGTTACATCCTAGTTACAAGTTAGAGCAACAGTATCAAGAGGTTGATTTATTTTCTTTTGTTTTTTTAAATCAATAGCCACTTTGTAATGCCTTGGATAGGAACTCAATGACTAACATAAGGTTTTCTTTATAAAGAACCAGAGCTATTTGTCAACAGCTGTCCAAGAAAGCAACTGATTCAAAATCCCATGGTCAAAACAGTCCCAGGATGCTCACTGCATGCAAAGCAGCGAGCCAGGTGCTAGGAACTTTAAGAGCTATAGATGCATGGAAGAAATGGCAGCATAGACCATGGCCAAGGGAGATCCGGAACACATTGGGGAGCAAACATGAAAACACAGGAGACCCAGTCAGCAGGATGAAACTGTACTAGGCTTAGACAAACTACTTTATTCTAGAGACCCAAACAATAAAGCTGTTGGAGGTTGATTTGGGAACTGTCCCCAAAAGGCTCATGTATTGGAGATATGATCTTCAGCCAGTAGTATTATTGAGAGGTTTAGGTCATGAAGATGCTAACCTCATCAATAATTGAATGGGTTCTAGGGGGTCACTGATTAGGTCACTGGGGACTTGTCTTTGAAGCATGCATCTTGTCCCTCGCCTTTTCCTGTCTCTCTGGTTCTTAGGTGCCATGAGATAAGTAATTCTCCTACTCCGCCATATCCTTCCACCATATTTAGTCCTTGCCACAGCCCAGAATCAGTAGAGCCTGTTGTAATAGGAGCGGCGGGGCTGCATCCCCAGCACCCCGGCCGCCAGCATGGCTAGCTTATGCCCCGAAATAATTACATGGAAACTGTATTCTTTTAAACACTGCTTGACCCGTTAGTTTCAGTTTCTTATTGGCTAGCTCTTACATATCGATCTAACCCATTTCTATTAATCTGTGTAGCCCACGAGCTGGCTTACCAGGAATGATCTTAACCTGCATCTGCCTGGAGTGGGAGAACCATGGCATGATCTTAACCTGCATCTGCCTGGAGTGGGAGAACCATGGCGACTCCTGACTCAGCTTCTTTCTCCCAGCATTCTGTTCTGTTTTCTCCGCCCACCTATGTTTTAACGTATGAGGGCAAGGAGTTTCTTTATTGCTTAACCAATGAAATCAACAGATTGATATATGACACTCCCACATCAAGAGCCAGCCAACCAATGGGCTGAATCCTCTGAAACTATGAACCTAAATTAACCCTTTAGTTGTTTCCCAAGGGCTTTGTCATAGCAGCAGTAGAGACAGTAATTCAATGGGCTACCAATGCAACGACAATCCGGAATGAAGTGCAGAATTAATCTCCTTGGGGAGCAGCCCAAATGCCTTAAACCTAGGGCGAACTTGTTCTGTAAGCAGGATGAAGAGGAAGTGCAGCTGAAGGGGTCACTACATGCTTAGGTTCAGAGTCACACATAGGAGAGCCATAGCCAGAAGGGTGACCGGCACCCTCTAAAAGACTTCCAAGGAAAACTCACTTGAGTTTATTTTTCTTTGCCAAGAGCTTGGAATTCTTAGTGGCCTAGAAAGCGTCCTGGGAATTGTCTGAGAAGGGAATAATTGGTGGTTTCCATGAGTCAAATCAACATCTTTCCTACCTCTGCCAGAAAGAAGACCCAAGCAAGTATCCACAGGCACACAATGTGTATTCAATAACAGAAAGGAATTGACAAATATGGAACTGGAAATCTGGTCCAAAGTATCGTTTGGAAATATAAAGGGACAGCGTTTGCCCTTCAGCGCCAGATTCTATTCGTGGTCTCGCTTTTCAAAGGCAGAAGCAAGAGTACTGCTGAGACCATTTCCACGGGGAGAGGAGCCTGAAGATTCTGAGAACACGGGGGAAAAAGCAGCCAAGACCAGAGACAGCGATAAGTGAAGTCATTAACTGAGGAGCTGGGGCTACGGGTAGAATCATCTCAGCTTATCCTAGCTTCGTGATAACAGAACTTTTCACCAAATGAAGGGTGATGGAGCAGACCGTCTGTCAGTGATCTCAGGCACAGCTCGCAAACGAAGTGACACAGATACTGCTTTCAGGTGAGGGCCTCAAGGGAATGGAGCTCGTGGAGGCAGCCCCCCAAGCCCCGGGGGGAATCTCACTCATTTCTGGAAGGCTTGAACAAGAAAGAATCCACAGGCTTGGGAAATTATGCAGACAGACATTTACCAATAAAAGAGGGAGATAGAAGATTCGGACCCATGAAAACATGTCAAGCAATGGAAATACTGGTGGTGATGGAAATGAAAATGAAAAGAAGAAAACACAGCAACCATAATTCATTTCCCATATGAGAAGATGGAGCCTGAGAAAAATAAACCAGCTTATTCAGGGTCCCTAACTTAATTAGAAGCAAGCTTGTCTCTACAGTTACATGGATTAGGCTCACCCCTAACACACTACATGTTCTTCTATTTGGATACACTTTCTAGTAAGAGAACTAATTTGTCTGTTTGTCTACTGCTTTATCGCCAGCATCTAGAACAGTGCCTGGCATAAAAGGGATAGTCAATTAAAGTGTTAGTGAGCCTGTGATTTCGGTCAGCCTCTTGACTCTTATTGCAGAGCCCTTTAGAAAACACCATCCTTTTCGCCACACATAGAAGACCTTAAGACAAGAATTTACTGTGGGAGCATCCCTGCTGAGCTACACCTGGCCTGACTCCAGAGGGCTAGCACCTAGTCTTAATCCATCCTTTGTTCAGCTGATACCTTTTGTTTCTCTTAGTGCCCTATGAGAATCTTGTCTGAGAGTTTCCCAAGGATACAAAACCTATGCAAAACTTGGTTGGGGTGGGGGGGTGGGTGTGAAACCCAGAAAACCTTGGTACCACCCCCCCCCAGCGAGAATTTGCACCTGGCATTCTACCTTTAGAAGCTTCCTCGGGGTGCTTTGAATGTCTGGAAATCAACTGGTGTAAATTGGAGAAAAATAGAAAGAAACCCTGGGCAAAGGGAAGGCATTTCGGTCCTTAGAAGCTGGATGCCCTTGCAGCCGAGAAAAGCTAATTTCATTCTTAAGGTATCTCTGAGTCTTCTTTCCGTAGACCTGCATGTACCCAGCACCACGCCATGACAACTTACCCTGCGCTCATCACACGCTTGTGTGTGAAGAGTTTCCCACACTCTGCGCATGGCGAGGACTCTGAAAAGCAAGAAGTAAAAATCTCAGCTGAAGTAGCTGTAACTTTAAACAGGTGTGGAGAAGGGCTTGCTGACTCATGTAATGAAAAGCTCGAGGGGAAGGCTCTCAGGAAGGGCTGGATCTAGGTCAGGAAGATAGATAGTCATATGGATGGTGGGACTCCCAGCGGTACCGACTGCTCATCTCTCCCTGCCTTGGCTTCATTTTTGATTGATCTCTTTGGTCAAATCTGGACTATTTACCAACGAATAGATTAATTTTGCTGATTGATAGACTGTAATAATTTTCTTAACTGAGTTTGAGTCAAATATTGAACCCTGAACTGAGGGGTGTGGCCATTTCTCCCTAAACTACACTAACTGGACCAAGTTTGAATTTCCCAGAGAAGAATTGCTCCATGCAAAAGAGGAGGTGATGTGAAAGGGAAGAGGTGGAAAAGCCCTCTTCCTCCTGCATGAAAAGGCTGGATGCCAAAGCAATAAGAAATTCATAAACTGCAGGGAGTTGCTATTTTATTGAGGAAAAAAAAATCGGCACTAGTTCATAAATAATATAAAATCATGTCTGATGGAGCCAGGCTTCTGTCTCTAGCATGAGCACACTGGTTAGAGCCACACCATAGCCCTACAACCCTGTGCTATGCTCAGATACCCATGGCCCACCTGTGATTCGAGATTTCCAGGTCTGTGTTAGGCTCGTCACCACTGTGGCAGAATCCCTGAACCAAGCCCCTGACAGGTGGAAGGACTTGGTCGATCTCACAGTCTCAGGGGATTCAGACCATGGCAGCTGGATTCATTTCCTTGGGCCTGAGGTGAGGGAGAAACATGGCTGAGGGAGTATGTGCCAGAGGGTGCATACTTCATAGTGCCAGGAAGTAGGGGAGGGGGCATGGGAGGGAACAGGACAGACATCTTTCCAGACCAGGGTCCCTATCTCCTCCAACAACACCACTTCTAACCCTTACCGCTTCGCAATAATGGCATCATGTTGTAAACCTAACGAGGAGTGAATCCATTGGTTAAATCTAGCTACTTGCTAAAGCTGCCAGTTTACAGCTAAGTCCCCAGGAAAGATCACTTCCTAGTCAAACCATCACAGTACCAAGCAGTGCCTGTTCTCCAAGACAACCCTAATGGATCAGTGTACCACTGAGTGTCACACAGAGTTGGCCTTGCTTCCATATCTGCATAGCAGTATTAACACGGGTGCTGATTTCTATTGCATGATGCATTGGAAAAGAAGAAGGGCTTGTGGAATTGTTATAAAACACTGTCTTGTGGTGGTGTGGAGTTCAAGCATGAGCAGCATTTGGTGAGGCAAGAACTAGACACTTTGCTCCTCCATTTCTTTTTTCGTGGGAAAATCTCGGGTCTTAGAAAGAGTGCTCGGAGTCACAACCAGTTAGCAGCAAGCCTCCCTCTACAGCAGGACCTAATACATCATGCAACTAAAGGAAGACATTAGCAAATGTGTACCAGACTCTTGGGAGAGATGGTTTTTATAAAGCTCTTGTCATCTGTCTGCCTGACACGCATATGTCTTCCATGTATCGTTCAGCAACTGTCTTGGATGTGAAAGAGAGCCGCTCCTGTCTGTGTGTAGGCCATACACGCTGTGTCTCTTCCTAAGCACTGATAATGTCCTTGCTATGTTTTCAAAGCACCTGTACTATCCCTTCACACATTGTTTCTCTGTTTTCCTTTAATATCTCCAAAGCTCTGTAACACAGACATAAAAGAAAAAGAGCAGGTATGATTAAAATACATTATGTGTATGTGCGAAAATATCAAAGAATAAACAAAAATGGTCAAAACCCCAAATTTGTTACCAAGTTCTGTTTGCTGCAAAACCTTGCATCTAAGGCCTGAATACTTGTACTTACATGTAAAATACCATGCAAGTATCAGAGAATTGATCAAGGCATGAGTACCCAACTTGAAATTTTGCAATGAATTAAAAAAAAAATGCTAAATCTTTGTTTTAAGTGTGTGGGTATTTTGCGTGCATGTATGTGTGCTCATGTATGAAGGCCAGAAGAGAACATTGGATCACCAAAGACTGGATTTACTGGCAACTGTGAACCACCATTTGGGTGCTAGGAATAGAACCAGGTCCTCTGGAAAAGCAGCCAGCGCTCTGAACCACGGAGCCATCTCTCCAGCACCCTTTCCCGTAAATTTAAAGACAAGGATTGAAGTCTTGGAGGTAAATACTTTCTTCCCTGGGTGATGCTGCTTCGTGCCGTGCTTGGGTACTGCCTGCAATTGCCACATATCTGGAGAAATGACTGACAGGCCAGCCAGTAGAAGGGACCAAGGGGAAGCTAAGTCACAGGACTCGTGCTTGGCTTCCCAGAGCTGGAGCCCTTTTGCTCATGCTGTAGGAGAAGCCGCGTGTCAGACTGTGGGCGCAGGAGCGGCACAGGGTTAATCTGCCTGAAGAAGCAAAGGCCAATCCAGCCGGGTGTCCAGGCAACATTGCTCATGCTGTAGGAGAAGCCGCGTGTCAGACTGTGGGTGCAGGAGCGGCACAGGGTTAATCTGCCTGAAGAAGCAAAGGCCAATCCAGCCGGGTGTCCAGGCAACATTGCTCATGCTGTAGGAGAAGCCGCGTGTCAGACTGTGGGCGCAGGAGCTGCACAGGGTTAATCTGCCTGAAGAAGCGATGGCCAATCCAGCCGGGTGTCCAGGCAACATTGCTCATGCTGTAGGAGAAGCCGCGTGTCAGACTGTGGGCGCAGGAGCTGCACAGGGTTAATCTGCCTGAAGAAGCGATGGCCAATCCAGCCGGGTGTCCAGGCAACATAGCAGGCAGGAGCAGGGGGTCCTAGTGCTACTCGCTCTTCAATCTTTCCACTCCTTTCTTTGTATTTAATCACTTGCTTCATTTCATTCTATTTAACCTTTCTTTTAGAGAATCACTGTGTTTGTGTGCATGTGCGTGTGTATGTATATGTGTGTGCATGCACATAGGCACCTGTCTGTACATGTGTAAACACGTACAGGAACATGAAAGCGCTTGTAGAGGCCAGAGGTAAACCTCGGGTTTTCTTCTCCAGGCATTGCCTACCTTTTTTTTAATTTTCGGGACAGGGTTTCTCTGTAGCTTTTGGTTCCTATCCTAGAACTAGCTCTTCTAGACCAGGCTGGCCTTGAACTCACAGAGATCTGCCTGCTTCTGCCTCCCAAGTGCTGGGATTAAAGGCGAGCGCCACCACTGCCCGGCATTGCCCATCTTTTGAAACATAGTCTCTCCTTGGACCCATCCTTGCTGATGAGGCTCGGCTGACGTTCCAGTGGACTCCCAACAATATACCAGTCTCTACCTCCCCTCCTGGCTTTTCAAATGTTTGCCACCATCCTTGGATTTTTGCATGGATGCTATGGAAACAGCCCAGGTCCCCATCTCCCAACGCTGGAGACTCATTTTTGTCCAGCTCGAATCTTTGTCACCCATGGTAACGGTTCCTACTAAGAACTCAGTTGGAACCCCATACCCCATCGTCCTCTCTAGTGTAAGCTGGGAAAACTGGCCGAATAAGAAGCTCAGCTGCAAAGGGGTCTGGTGTTGCACCTCGGAGGGATTCACGGAGTCTATCACACAGTGCCTGCTGCATTTCCGCCAGACGGTTGGAATGCTGCAAGTATACCCGGAGCATCTTGTTGGGTACCATCCAGATCAACACGGGCCCCAGCTTTTGTTTGGTCGGCAGTAAAGGAAACTTGCCACAAAGAGGACCGTCTATCTGAACATGGTGACCAAGAGAACCCATCTTAGAGTTGAGTATCTCCACGAATGCTGTCTGTTTTTACCAAGGCGGCTTAAGGTTGTGGGGAGAGCTCAGTAACATTCGCCTTGCAAGCTCCAGGCTCTCAATTCAATCCCTGGCCCCACATAAAAAAATGCTGTCATCACTCTCACTACTTGTAATCCCAGCACTAGGGAGGTGGAGACAGGATGCCTGAGGCCCCCTGGCTGGCCATCCTAGCCCAGTTGGATGACATTTGAGGTTGCTCTCTGGTCTTCACAGGTAAATGCACTCACATGCACCTACAGATACACACACACACACACACACACACACACACACGCATAAAATAAAGCCACATGTACAGAAACTGTGAGAGCTGAGCCAGAAAATACAAGCCAGGTAGGCCAGAGCAGACACGAAGGTGACTCTTGTGTGGCGCATTTTCTTTCTTTGCATTACTTAATGGGGTGAGGAAGGAGCTAAAAGGTGAGAGACAAGCAATAAAACGTTTTACTAAAAACAAACAGAAATCTATTTGTCCTACTTTAAACTATTCCTCATCACCAGGATATATTGTGACTTAAAAAGGTTTTGGAGAATAGGTGCATGTATTTTGAGTATTATACACAATTCGGAACTATGATAAGGCTTATTTGTTTGATTTAACTCATCAGACACGGTTTCCCTATATAGCTCAGGCTGACTTGGAGCCTATGGTTGCCTTGCCTCTGCCTTCAAAGTGCTAATAATAGAGTCATGTACCACCACACCTGGCCCATCATTATTGACTCATCTTTCAGTGCCCAGTAAGTCACCAAGGCCCATTTCACCTGTCACTAAAATGCCTCTGATTTTCCTTCTCTCTTTCTTTCCCTGTTGCTGTAGGCCTTCTCCATGTCAGCATTGTCTTTCCGTGAATGTCTGTTGAAAACCTTCTTGTCCAAAGCTAATACATCACCCAGACACTAACAAGAAGAATCATCTAACTCTGTGGCCTCCCATCTAAGTCCCTCGAAGGTATCCACACTTACTTATGGCTGGAGTTCTTCTTCCTTCCAGAAACGGCAAAGCCTATGTTTTTGTGTGTCTCCTTCCTGGATGTGTCTCTCGGTACACAGTTTGTTGGTTTAACCCTGTTGGCCTCTATATCCAGCCTAGAGACAATCCTTCCAGAATAATTGGAAACATGATCTCTAAGGCCAGACTGACAGGGAGGGCAAGGAGTGAGGACTGGCAGAGAAATTAGACTCTCAAAGATGCATCCTAAAACTCTCAAATACTAGTGTCTGCAAGCAAACCTCAAATTGCTTGCCACTACCTACTTAGCAATGAGCCTTAGACGCCCTTCTGGAAGAGCTTCAGGATACATGGAATCACTTTCAGCTGACCAGAGAGTTGACCAGAGCTTATGCCGAAGAAGGTAGAGTACAGTTTTCCTGCCTAAGATTTAGGTCAGCCTGGGCAGTTTTCACACCCACCCTATTAAAAGCTCAGCAGTTCAAGACTCAAAGTCCCCTCTTCTTTGTTCTCTCCTGGTATGTCAAGGCTTAGATTTCTGGGTTCTGCTTTATTAAAAGCTCTCTTATCCTGCCCTTTGGTCTCTGCCACATTCCTTGTGAAGGTACTCTAGAGGGGCGTCCTTAGCTCTAGGTCACCTTACACAAGGACCAAGGTACTTTTCTAGTTCTTGATACCAAGGCCTCCCCAAGGGCTGTCTCCTGACTCCCCTAGATAAGATTTTAGGCAAGTTTCCTAGCTCCCCACTTGTCTCATCAACAGCACAGGCATAATAGAGTTAGACTTAGTTGAGGTTTCTATTGCTGTGATAAAACACCGTGCCCAAAGCAATGTGGAGAGAAAAGACTTGTTTTGCCTTACAACTCTTCGGTCACAGTCTATTACTAAGGGAAATCGTGGAAGGAGCTCAAATAGGAACCTGGAGGCAGGAACAGAAACAGAATCCATGGAGGAACAGTGCTTGCTAGCTTGTTCTCTGTGGCTTCTTCAGTTTGCTTTTTTTTTTTATTTTTTTAAGTCAAGATTCCCTGCCTGGGGTGGCACCACCCACAGTGGACTGGGTCCTCTGTTATTCTCTCTCTCTCTCTCTCTCTCTCTCTCTCTCTATATATATATATATATATATATATATATATATGGGGTGTTGCAAGCCGGGCAGCAGTTGGTGAGAGAAACACGGTGGGTGGGAGACCATAGTGGGTGGGAGACCATGTTGCCACGGGTGAGAGACAGACAGAAATGCCATATAGAGAGAGTTTGGGTATAGAGTTTATTTAGTGGGTTATGGAAGGGAAAGGGGGAAAAGAAGAAGGGGAAGGAGAGAGAGGCAGAGTGGGGGAAGAGAAGCAGCAGCCACCTCTTCCTAAGAAGCATGAGAATAGAGAGAACAGGTTGGATGAGGCAGAAGATCCTCTTGCCTCAGTGGAAGGAGGTGTGGGTGAGACTTATCTCTTAAAGGGACAGAGTCGCCAAGTGGTAGGACAAGCCAGCAGCAGATCATAACACCCTCCCACATCAATCATTAATCAAAAACTATTCCACAGTCTTGCCTACAGGCAAGTCTTTTTGTTTGTTTTCTTTTTCAAATAGGGTTTCTCAGTGTAGCCTTGGCTGTCCTGGAACTTGCTCTGTAGACCAGGCTGGCCTTGAACTCGTGGAGATTCACCCACCTTTGTCTCCCTAATGCTGGGATTAAAGGCATGCACCACCACCACCCTCACAAGTCTTAACGGAGGCATTATCTCAACTAAGATTCCCTTTTTACTCCAATACATCTAGTTTTATCTTAAGTTGACAAAACTAGGCAGCATTGTGCTTCTATTTCCAAAAGACTATTGTCAGCGTATATGAGTGTTTGGTTTTATTTCTGTTGGTGTGGTAAAATACGCTGACAGAAACAGTGTATGGAAGAAAGTTTATTCTAGTTCACAATTCCAGGTTACATACAGTCCATCATTACAGGGAAAGCTGCAGGTTCTCAAAGTAGCCAGTCACATTGCATCCATAGTCAACAGCAGCCCTTTAATCCCTGTACTCGGGAGGCAGAGGCAGGTGGAGCTCTGTGAATTGGAGGCCAGCCTGTTCTACAGAGTGAGTTCCAGGACAGCCAAGACTGTTTCACAGAGAGACATACAGCCCTGCAGCATGGTAGCACTGAGTCTTCTCATCTCAATCAACACAATCTAGATAGTCCCCCCCACACACACACACACAAAGCCACAGACGAACCTGACCTATGTATGTCAAGGTGATGATTAGCATCACTGTGAGTTAATAACTTGAGGCAAAGATGAGTTAGCAGCGGAGCTTCTGGGTGTTTCATTCTTTCCAGGAAAAAAAGAATTTTTTTCTACCTCTGTCCTGCTTGGAAAATGCTAGTTATTATACATCAGATTTTATCTGTTAAGGGCCAAATTGTGCACACCTAAAATTCATACATTGAAGTAGTCCTACCTGTAGTTTGTCTGAATGTAACTAGGCTGGGAAATGGGAACTGCCAGGAGGTGACTAAGTTACAATGAAGCCATTAGAGTGGGCCTTACTCCCATATGGTTGGTGTCTTTATGATAAGAAGAAATGTTGCCACACAGAGAAACACCGGAGATTGGCACACACAGAAGGGGACAACAGAGTGGCCAAATACAAGTCAATGCTGGCCCCAATAGAAACCAAATTTCTTGATACTTTGATCTTGGCCTTGTAACCCCCAGAAATGTAGGAAAATAAATACCACTGTTTAAAACATCTATCTTATCTAGTCTCTCTTTAAACAAAAAAAAAAAATGTATGTCCAGGAAACTTAGCATAGTTTTCCTGATTCCACAGTTTTGTTAGGCAGTTCCTTAAAATATCGGTGTGTCTGTCTGCATCCCATTTGTTCTGTTTGTTTGGAGACCTCTGTCTATTACACTGTCCTAAGAACAATTTCCTTTGGCGGGCCTCCTTATCTGGATGCTTAGGTGGCTCCTCCCAGTTTGAGTTCTCAGGTTTCTTCCCATGGACAGACAGCATGATTGAAAGTTTGCACTGTGTTCACGTGCTCCTCACTCTTCTGTACATCAGACAGGGATGTCCGAAGAGAAGGGCCAGTCTGTGCAAGGCTGTTGCAGTCAATTACCACTGGATACATAAACACAGAAAACCCACTGTGTTCATGAGCTCACAGCATCCCTGCGCACTTACATCTCCCAAGACAATTAAGAGAGCACATCATTTTGCTTATTTGCCAATGTGATTAATGTGTTCATCATCGTTCCGTTTGTTATTCTAAGGCTACCTTTTACTGGGCTTCTGAATTCAGTGGAAGAAAAAAAAATTACTTCAAATCTCCTCTTATTGTGGTTCCTTGTACCTTAAAGTCACACGAGTGCGTTCAATACGAATGTGAGTGGGCGAGAGATGGAGCAGCTGTGATTGACAACACTGACAATAGACTTTGGAGCAAGGAGTGAGGGAGGTGTGCTGATGGAGTCTACATTTAATATTCCCAAGCAAATAAATGCAGTCCCTTCTGGGAGACTTAGCTACGCTTCCGGGTGTGACATTTCAGCCATTCCCCCACCCCAGTGTTTTTGTGTCTTCGACTGCAAACATCTGGTTCTGAAATGAAAATAATACCATATATTTTATCTGTAAGGTAGCCAACCACAGGGCAAAGGAGGAAAGTACCCACGTGGCAATCAACAGATTGCAGCCACCATGCATGAATTTCACTCTGTGCTTGGGTATCTTCCTTCTCCCCATCTCTTTCCTCAATAATAATAATAATAATAATAATAAAAACTGTGAAGGTTTAGGGGAGGACTCAGGTCTCCTTATAGCCTTCCTCTGACTATAGCTGCTTGTGGCCGAGTAATCAACTCATTTGGCAGCTCTTCCTCTCCTTCTCCCTCCCTCTCTCCATTGCCCTCATCATCTCCCTCCCGCTCTTCCTTTCTTGCTCCCTTCTGAGACAGTGATTTCACATGCATTGTGCTTCTAGCAGTTTGAGAGAGGGGAAGTCAAGATAATTCCATAGCAAAGCTGCCCCCATCTCCTGGAGATGGGCGGTCCAGAGGTCCAGAGGGTGTGAGCACCCTGCTCCCTGGAGCTCACACTGAGCAGTGTGAAGAGGAATCTGGAAAAGCCAAGACTACTCTGAGACCTGGAGGATGGGTGGAGCTGGCCAGCAGTCCCAGTGCTGAGCAGGCCTATGGCAAACAGGGGACAGCAGTTCCAAAGTTCAAGTCACCCTGGACGAATGACAGAGCGTGTCTGAGAGCACCATGAGTATATGAAGCCCAATCTCAAAACACATGCTCTGTAATGATACTAGTCACATAATTAATTGATTTAAAATAACTTTAATAGAAAATATGATTAAAAAGCATTGAAACATTTTCAAATATACACATTTACAGTCTTCAGGCAATACTGAATAAAGAAAGCTGAAAGAAACCACACATACAGGCACAGCTATTCTTAATATTTTGTTGTTGTTGCTGTTGTTGTTATATTTGACATGTTCTCCCCTCAGCAACCACTCCCTACCTCTCTGGTCCCATTTCTCTGCTTCAGTAAGTCAATCTCGCTTTTTTTTTTCCCTGCATAGTATTCAGAAGGAGGGGCTACTAATGCTTATGAATTTTCCCATCACAGGGAAGTTGAGTTTGTGTTATTAATATATTATCTCCATTTAGCAGGCCAGTGATTAATGTTTAAGGCCAAGTGTTTTCTAGTATGAATTTAGAAATTCCCTACCACAACCTAAGGATTTTCTTCCCCAGTGAAAATGCTGCCCAGCGATCTCCACTTAGGCAATTCTGCATACTTCTTGGGTATGGATCGCTGTAAAGTACAGGGAAGCTTAAAGGGTTCGGGGACCCTACGGTTTTCCTCAAATATAAAATTAAATTTTCAGAGAAGGTTACCTTAGGGAAGGCCTTGATCCATGCTTCTTAACCCTGGGATCACGTTACAGAATTGCTTAGAAAAAAAAGAGTTAATGAGGCCAACATCTATCCAGAACATAATTAGGCTTGCACTAGGGGAGCGACTTCTTCAGCACGGGTCTGTGCCTGTGGATACGGCTGGCCATCTTACAAATTCCTGCCACTAATCAGAAGAAAATCAGAAAAGAATTATTAATATTTGAGAAGAAAGCCTGCCTTCTGGTGAGTGGCCCAGAGACCCCCACGGGGCCAGGTCAGAAGATCCCGAGTCTGCACAAAGCAGAGTATTTTTCTAACCCACACCCTAAGAATTCCCAGAAGGGGACAAATACCAAGCCCGTGAACAAAGCTACAACCTAAACAGAGGCAAGTCTACTGGCTATCGTTTAAGGAGGAATGAAACGCAGTTTCTTTCTCATTGAGCAAGCCATGAACATTCTCATTCACAAGAGTGACCCATGTTCCCTCACCCTCGGCATCCATGCCCTTTCTCTTAACCCATTTAAAAGGGAATTATGAAAACTTACACTTGAGCATATTACAAAGCACTGGTATGCGTTTCAAAATTGCTCTCAGGAAGAATCTAGAGCAGTTCAGGCGAAGCTACAAATATGACTGGATTAATTAGAACCCATCAGGAAAAGAAACTGGCAAAACTGTAGAGATTCTGATGGGAATCATTCCCCAAAATGCTTCTAATAAGTCAGAGTTACCCTCTAAGTACTGAGGTGATGTGGTATTTTACTAACAGTCAATACATAGAGAGAAACATATACAATCACTCATTATTTCATTTTTAAACACCTGCTAAGGAGCTGAAATGAATTGAAAGAGTGTTGATACATGTAAGGAACACAATAAGAACACAAAGCCAAAATCTTATGTTTGTGGGCATGCACTCTAGGGAGAGACGGGAGTGTTTTCCTCTGTAATGCATCATCAAAGCGGCACTGAGAGGCCCAAACACAGGTGGAGCATAACAAGAAGAAAGGGAGCTGTGAGCCTTTCCTGATGGATGGTGAATGCAGAAGAAAGGGAATGAGTTTGGACACCTAGCTCAAAACATGGAAATGGAATACTCAGATGAGCATCCAGTAGGAAAAGACTTTTGCAAGGGAGGCAAAGAAAGGAGACCATGAGATGCCAACCGGCTGAATGGATCGTCTTTATCAGTTTCATGACCTCAACCAATGAGGGAGGCGAGAGTGTGGGAGACACCAGTTGAACTGTTAAAGCTGCCAATGCATCCAGTGCAGACTGGTTCAGATGCTGCCATGAATGTATCAGAGCTTGTGGTAAGCAGTCTGCCAGAGGAACAGAGAACAGGGGAGTGGCCTAGAAAAAACATGGAAATGAAAATAAAGCAAAGTTTTATCCCTAAGCTCTGGGCTCAACTTAAAACAAAGCAAAAATAAAACCTCCACAGCTATCACTGGGAAAACAGTGTCCTTAAAGGGTACCAGAGGTCTCTGTACACAAAGTTGATGGGAATTTCAGAGAACGGGAGATAGGAGCTTTGGGTGATGGTTGTGAATTTCCTACAACATATGTAGCAAGTTGGCAGCGAGTCTGAAAGTGTGCTGGGGCATTAAAACGAATTTGAGGCTGGCTTTTCTCCTACGGCCCCTGTGGAGTTTGTCCCACACCCACTCTGAGCTGGCAAAATATTGGAGGAGAAATAGATATTATTGTGTCCTTGATTTCATGACTTGTCTCCAAACTCAACAACTTGAACACATTAAACGTGTGCACCTTCATCTGGGTAGATGTCTCAGCAGGTAGAAGTGTTAGCCCTGTAAGCCTGACAATGGTTCGATTCCCAGGATCCATATAAAAAGCTAGATACAGTAGTACAAATCCCGGAGATGGGAGGTGGAGACAGAGAGCCACATCAGTCTGAGAGCTGGATCCATCCCAGAATCCACACAGAAAGCTTGATGCTATCGCAAGCATCTTTAATCCCAGGACCCTTACAGAGAGTTGGGGGGAGCAAGAGAATTGCTGCAAAGCTTGGGGGTCACCTAGCTGGAGAATGTAGCATCGTGGCTAAAACAATAACAGCGACTCTCGACAAAGTGGAAGGAGCGAACTGACTCCCAGATGAGCTCCCTAGGCACGCTTGTTCTCTCCTGCAGCTACACCCATACGCACGACTCAAAACAAATAAACAAATAATATGCACACCTTATGTAGTCCAACCAAATGGTATTGTAAGACTACATGTCATGATTTCACAGCCTTGTCTTCAGCAATAACAGAAAACATTAAAATAGATAGTAACGAGAAGTCACCGCGGTGCTACGGTAAAACGAAAAAGCATTTCAGTTTCTTTCCCTTCCTTCTTAGCATGGGATTTAATTGATATCCAGATTTATTAACTACTTCAATATAAATTTTGGAGGCTTATGCGTTATCTGCAAAGATACTGGGATTTCAGGTAGCAGCTAGATTTACCATGAATAGAAACATCGAGAGTTGAGAGATAAGATTGACTTCTTGCTTCAACAGCCCTTGTCAGTGTGGCCAAGACACTTCCGACTGCAGGAGCAAGGGCGCATCACCCAAAATGCACTGGTTTTTCTATTTTGGTGAACAGCAGGGGAAAATGGCAATCAGATAAGAGAGGGTGATGGATGTTCCCAGGCTGCACACCTTACACTGTCAATCCTGGATCTCTGAAAGTTCCCCTACTTAACTGAACCGGTTGAAGCTCAAGTTGGGACGATGATGTGAAACAGGTCTAGATTTCCCCCATCCAAACTGAGTTGCTCAAATTGCAAAACCTTTCGACTCAATCATGCTCACAAGATTCGTGCTACTGCTTTCAACATCAAAGGTGGTCATTGGCAATGTGTGAAGTGACCATGCCCTTGCTGTGTGCTGTTTCATTAAGGACTTTTGTCTGTCATGATGCTAGAGAGAGCTGGACTTCTGATGCAGATAGGCAATGCAAGCCAAAGAGCAGATCAAATAGAAGGAAAAGGAAATAGGAAGGCAGACTCTGATATGTGCGTTTTTGGCAGGGGTGGGAAAGAGAGAGAGAGAGGGGGAGAGAGAGAGAGAGAGAGAGAGAGAGAGAGGTCATGTGATGAGTGATGGGAATGAGGAAATTCAGGGGGCCCAGTGAGTAGACAGAGGAGATCATTCTCCAAGGCTGCCAGCACCTTTCTCACTGTCCAAGGAATAAACTACCCACTAGGATAGTGTTATATTTATGCTGAAATATGACGTACAGTTCTGAGCACACCAGAAAAGGATTTATTTGCAAAGAATTTTGTGCAAACCCAGCTGAAATCAACCGAGAGGTAGTTTCAATTTTCTCTTTGTGCTTCTCCTTTGAAAGCTGTTAATTCCCTGTCAGAGAGAGCAGGATGGCCATGGTAGCTCCTTAGGAAGCATGTGATAGTTTTGTGGGTAAACTAAAATTAATTTTGACACAGCCGTGTGTTATGATATTCTATGACTGCTTCTTGTGAAACAGGGTAGAAGCATATAGCTAATGACTTTCTAGGTGATAAAAAGAATGCTGCCTTCTTATGTTTCTGACCATCCCCTTTTCCAACCTCAGCTCTTGCTAAAAGAAGAGTTTGCCAGGGCTTTTTAGAAGGGACCATGTTGTAGGTAGAGACTGCCCTTTTGTTTCCCGACCATCCAGGCCCGAATAATCACACAGAAACTATATTAATTACAACCCTGTTTGGCCAACAGCTCAGGCATATTCCTAGATGGCTCTTACATCTCAAATTAAGCCATTTCTATTAATCTATGTATCGCCACGAGGCTGTGGGTTGCCAATGTTCTGGTATCATTCTCCTTCAGCGACTACATGATGTCTCTTTGACTCCGCCTACTTTCTTTCTCTATCTCTTTTTGGATTTCCTGCCTGGCTTTACTCTGCTAGGCCATTGACCAAAACAGCTTGATTCATCAACCAATAAAAGCAACTCACATACAGAAGGGCATCCCACATCACTGTGCCAGTTCAAACAGTGGGCATCTCAGCAGTAGCCACAACAGGGAGAAGGTCTCAGGAACCTACATGAGGACTGCATATCTTGTAATACCCTAGAACATTTCAGAGCCTCATAGTCATTTAGAACCCAGCTGATGTTCTTGGCAGTTACTAGGACAAAGCATTGGGTCACTAAGCAAATAAGTGTGGTTCCAATCACAGTCACCAAGGCAGAGCGCAGGAAGCTGTTCTCAACTCCACTAGTTAGAGAAAATGGAGCCTTTGTCTTCCTTCCCTCCTCCACTTCCTGTTCCTTTTTTTTTGTTGTTGTTGCTCCTCTGCTTCCACTCGTTAAAATAATTTGGTGCAACTGTAACCACCGGCCCAGAGTTCTAGCCAAAAAATTAAGTTACAATGCAAACACATTCAAGGAAACAACACATTTTCCCTGATTAACGCCAAACGAGGCCTTTCATGAGCTGAGGGACATGAAGATGTTGAAGAAGCAGGGGTAGAGAGACTGGATCCGTCACGTGTCCCTACTCTGATGGAGACCACTCTGGGCAGCAAATTCTGAGTTTGCATTAAGGAACTTCTAGAACAAAGAAATGTGATTTTTATGATTTGTCAAACCTTGTTTCCATGAACGAGGAAAGCAGGCACAATGTGTTTGCAATAGATTTGCCAACATATTTCCAATCGGAAAAAAAAAAATTCAGTCCTTTACAATCTGGCCAGGGTCTCTGTTTATCCCCCTAGCCATGAAGACAGTTCTGATTGGTTCCCAGGGAGGTGGGTGGAGTTAGCTGATAGAGTAAGAAATAGCCAGACTGTAAGAAAAATGTGCGGATCTATAGATTTTCTTCCTTAGGACCATGAGTTCATGGAGACTACCAGATGGTGAGGAGAGAGCAAGGCAGCCTTCAGTATGAGCCTGAGACAAATAGCTGAGTACTGAATAAAAAGCCTTCTATCCTGCAGTTCAGAGCTCTTACTTTGGTGCCAAAAATAATTTAAAGGCAATGTCCAGGTTCCTTGGGCTACAAAGCCGGGGAAGTTCCAGCAGTCTTGATGTAGCATGCAGCACATACTCAGCACTGATGGAAAAGAAAGCTTAATGTGTGTATTGCTTTCACACAGAGTAGCATATGCACTGGTCAAAAAAAAAATTCCCATCTCCACTGTGAGAATTTATGAAAACATTAAATATGTATTTCGAGATAGGCTTGCACAGAAAGAACCAGCCGTGCTTGTTCGCCGTTCTTTCCCTGGAATGAAGAATTGGAAAATGACATGTCTGTGGGAGGAACTATCATGAGCGCAGTGGTTTCTTTTGTTTTGCTCAAACAGCTATAGTTTTAATTTTGCAAGTTTCCCACACAAACAAGCAAGGAAAGCAACAAAATCCCCATATATGAAGGGCATTGGGCCCAGCTTGACACGAATGAGGGGCTATGGAACCTTCAGTTGGTAAAGCCTACTAGGAGGTTTTAGATAACTGGGGCTACGTCCTTAAGGGAATTGTGGGCTTAGGTCTTTTCCTCTTTTTCATCTGATTATGAGGTGAACAGACCATCTATATTGTCCACTCTTACCCCAATATACTTACTGTTCCACCATGGGCTAAAACAACAGAGACCGTCTACCATGGACTGAAACCTTCAAATCTGTCAGTCAAAAGTAAGTGTTCTTCTTTCTTAATGGATCATCCCAGGCACTTTATCCCAGTAACAGAAAATAAACTAACACATATCTACCAGGTGCTAGTCATTCTGTCACGTGTCAGGTTTTAATAACTGCTTGTAGTTAGTCTTAAAACTGTATCACTCGGTAAACATAGGTATCTCTTCCATCTTATTTGTGAAGACAAATACACAGAAGGATTACAGAATCAACACAAGAGCACATAGCCAGTTAGTACCAAATCGGGATTCAAATCTGAGTCTGGCCCTCTCTAAGACACAGCCCTTTGTTGTAAAAGGCGGTATGTGTGTCCACCGTCTATGAGTCCACAGCTTCCAAGGACAGAGAAACCACAGCAACACAGCAAGTAAGTTACCCAAAGTTAGGGAGTTAGTTCTTCTGTGTGAATCTTCCATATACTTTCTGTATTACTGTTTGACCAGGATGCTAGCTGCCACTCTAGCAGTAGTCAAAGTGATATCCACCATCCACCTCTCCTCCTCCTCTCCTCCGTCTGATTTTCTATTCATGTTCTAAAGCCAGCATTAGCAGATTTTGGAAGGGGCTCGTTGTTAAGTTTTTTTTTTTTTTAAAGATTTCAAAGCTCTCCTTAAATCTTTCAGCTTTAAATCATTTTTCTTTCATTCATTCTTTGGAGATTTCTGGGGGATTGCCAATACTTGACTCTGCTTTGTCAAAGCTCTCCTTGGATATCAGATTAGATAAGACGATGAATTGTATTTAAGGCTCCACATAAGTTAAAAACCCTGGAGTTTTAGTAGAAAACTTTTCTCAAACACAGCTAAATCTCATAGCTTGCAGAGAATGCTGAGGGTTAGGTATACCCATCAAATAATCCAATTCATTAATGCCTTTGCTGGGATTACCAAAACCTAGCAACCAGAAGATTCTCTCCACCACTACCCCCTCCCCAGACAAGCCTAGACAACCATCAGAAGCTGCCTGGACTGTGAAAGCAAAACATTGTATAGTAAATAGAGGCAAAGATATAATCATTATAGGCAAAGATAAAAATCTCCATACTTGATAGGTTATGAAAATGCCTCTCATCATCTTTTACATGCCTAAATTTGGGACACATATCACAATCACTCTTGGCCATGGGCGGTTATGATAACCACGGTCTTTAGCAGGATAGACAACCCTGATGGAAAGCTGTTCACAAGTGGAGGTGTTTGGGGAATATCCTAACAGTTTTTATTTCTTTTTCTAGCTAAAGTAAAAGTGCATCTGGACACAGTGGAGAAGACCCCTGTGGGCTAGTGAGATGGCTTAGTAAGCAAGGGCACCTGCTGCCAAGCCTGACAAGCTTGGGTCAATCCCAAGGACATCAATACCCGCCCCCCCCCCCACCAAAGTTGTCTTTAACATTGCACTGGCACTGTTAGGCTCATAGGCGCACACACACACACATCATACACAAAATAATAAATACGTGTCATTTTAATTTGCATTGTAAAAATACTTTAATCACAGGTAAAATGACAGTTTAACTTCATTTGGGGATTTGACTACTATGGGAACTACTATGTGATATAACACTGTATCGCCTGTTTTATTTTTGCAAGAGCAGAGGGCACTATGCTTTCAATTCCCGCACAGCTCCTATCTTACATCTGCTTCAGTGGGGTTCCATAGGATCTTCCCTTTTCCATTCTCTTTGGGAACAGGAGATGTTGAAAAAGAAAAGGCGATCCTCTAAAGAACCTATCCCATGTTGAGCATAGGTGAACAGCATGGCCTTCTGTCCTCTCCCTGGCATAAATCTTTGCAGACCTTGGGGACAGATGAAGTCCCCCAGAGTGAGTGAACCAGGGTGAATATTAGCCAGTGGGAAGCAGGAAGAGGAAGGAACCTGATAATCCCCCTCTCTTCCCTCTTATATGAATTCATTTTCTGGCTCTGCTGAAAACTTTGGATGCCCAAGCCCTGTGTGGACTGTCATGCTCTACTGTGTCTCAGATGGAAGTGGTATTCCAGAAGCCACCTTCCTGAATTCTCTACAAGCTGTCCTTTCTCTTCACCTTCAAATGGAAGCTTCCAGCAAGTACATCCTCAACTTACCTTGGCATTCTAGAGGACTCAGTCCATCCCCACGGCCCCCACATAGCCAATGGCCTAGAATTCAGAGGAACACTGAAGACCTTGTTCCGAAGTGTTTCTAGAACCCAGTCAATGTGCTTTTAGCCGGTGCTGATGGAACTGTGGAGCCAGGTGACCCAGATTCAAGCTTTGGCTCCTGACTTTATTAGCGGCAAGATCTTTAATCTCTCTTATCAGCCTAATGGAAATAATGCCACCGGCCTTCCTTATCTGGAAATGCCATCACCAGGATCAAGGGGTATAAACTGGAGAAAGCAATACGTAAGCCATAAAATAGTCTACAAATGGTAATTGTTACTGTCATACGAGAATTTGGTCTAATGAACTTAGCGACCTCTTAATGTCTAAACAACAGCTGTGTTAAAAATTGATAGAGTTCTGAAACTGCTTCACAAGTTATATTCATATTTTATGTAAATCACAGCCCAATAGAACAAATAATAGCTGGGAAGCAAATTCTTGAGGTAGCTTTTTGTTGGTTCTTTTGCTGTGTGTGTGTGTGTGTGTGTGTGTGTGTGTGTGTGTGTGTGTGCTATAGAGGTGTGAATCCATGCTATATAGGTGATCTAGCACTAAGCTACACCCTCCAGCCCTCAGGGCAGTCCATTTTGTAAATAAAGTTTTATCAGAACCACACACCTATTCTCTTACAAATGATTGTTTGGATGGAAGCCACACCCCAGGCCCTGGCATCCATCTATTCAAAGAGTCTGAAATGTTTGGGTGGAGGCTCCACCCCAAGCCTCCACCCCTGGGAGTTGCCTCAGTCTGGACTCCATCCCCCAGAAAGCCCATCAAACAATGACTCCTCCCCAGAGATGCTCAAGACCACTCCCACAGGATATTTAAACTGCATCCCCCCCAGAACAAACACGTGGTTTTCTAATCTTCCTTCCCTGTCTCATCCCTGGGGGACTGGAAAACCATCCAGTAATGTTTGTATTTATTAAACCTGAACTTTTTTTTCAATTTAAAATTTTATTCTATATAAGCATTTATCCTTAATAGAACATAATAATATTCCCAATAACTTTTATAATAAATACATGATTTATGTAATATTACTCTGAAAGTCTTTTCTTCATGACAATGCTTTAGTAAATTTTTTTTTAAATCTTTAATAAACCTGAACGTTTTAAAATTCAGTTTGATTTGGTCTTATTTGGATTGTTGCATCGGCAGAGAGGCTTATTGGAGTGCAGAAACTTCAATGATCATGACTGTTTCCACACTGAACTGTTTTTCTAATATTGTATTTTATGTGTATGGGTGTTTTCTCTGCATGGATGTATCTGTGCACCATGTTTGTGCCCGGCGCCTGTGGTCATCAGAAGAAGACACTGGATCTCACGTGACTGGAGTTACAGATGGATTTGAGACCCTGATGTGGGTGCTCAGAATTGAACACTGGTCCTCTGGAAGAGCAACCAGGGCTCTTACCCATTAAGCCACCTCTCAGAGCCCCGTTTTTTACCTTTTTAGAGCAGGAATGGGTATATGCAACTGAATTTCTGTGGTGGAAATGCTAGCTGTTCGGCCCTTTACCATGAGTGCTCCAGGGCAGAGCTGCATTCTTCACCTTGCAATTGTTAAATTTATCTGTTTTGTTTATTTATGTATTTGTGTATGTATGTATGTATTTTGTGTGTGTGCATGCACAGGCTTGTATATCCATGCACAGGGCACATGTGACGGTCAGAGAACAATTTCAGGGGTCAGCTATCTCCGTTCTCTTTGTGGATCCCAAGGAGAAAAATCAGGTTCCCATGTTTTGGAGAAGGTGTCTCTACCCACTGAGCCATCTTACCGGCTCTGGTTTTTTTGTTGTTGTTGTTGTTGTTGTTGTTGTTTTTGATTCTTTTGAATTTTTATTTTAGTAGATAAGTAGAGAGAGTATAAAACACACCGATTAAGTTTAACATGCCCCTAATGCATATAGATAAACACACACATGAGCAATCATGTCGGGGTGAATAGTCAGAAGTCCTTAAGGAACGGTTTCCAGTTTTGCAGTGCTGTTGAACATTTTGCCTGCACCCCCTCCTTGCTGCAACATTGTTTCCTTGTACGGTAACCTGTGCTCCTATTCCCCTTTGACTAATATTTGAGCAGGTCTCGCTTCACTATGGAGCCCAGTAGCAATAGATAGGATATGCTTTCCTGTAGATCCAGGGCTCCTTGGTAAAGCCTAGTGATAGGACCCAATTCCAGCCTTGCCCAGGTCTGAGAAGTGTATGCCGCTAGTGAAATCCAGGTCTTGACACAATTAGGCCACTGCTGCATTATTTTTGGCCGGCTGCAAATGTGCTTTATCTGCCTTGATGACAAATGGATTACACTGAACCTTTTCACGAGTTTCCAAAGACAAAGGGGAGGGATTAAAAAAAAGGTCTCACAGACTCCACAACCTGGGACTCTACAGAAAGAAATCCGAGGTACATCAGAGCCTCCCCCCCCCCCCCCCCCCCAGTTCTTCCATCTCTCCAGTTGTTCTTAACATCCACTAGACTTTTTGCTGGCTCTTGGCTGAGTGAAGTCACCTGACCCTCCCACCCCACCCCACCCACGCTGTCTGGCTTCTGGACTTCTAATGAAACTGTACCTTTGCCGGCTTTGTGTGCCTTTGAATTCAACCCAGCATTCTGAAAGAGCAGAGACCTGTGCTCTGATTTGAATTATTAAAGTGGGTCAGTATTTATGTGTTTAGCAGCAAGGTTCTTTCTTCCACTATTGCCTATGGAATGAAAAGAGATATCTTACAGTCCTTCGCCTTCGAACCATCAGCAGCCTGTGGGAATGCTTCCTTTATCTCTCTTACTATGATAGAGGGAAGATTCTCAATTCCTTCCATACCCCTTCCTCCTTCCAACTCACATTTGCTGGGCTGGGAGCCAAGGAACTTCCTATGCCTGGCAGAAACTGATGGACTTGGTATCTATCAGGTATATGCATTTTTTTCCTCCTTGACTTTTGTCTGAAGTCTAAACAAAGGCATTTTCATCATTAATGCAGACAGGGAAATGTTGGTTTGACCTATGGATAAATGCTTTAGCTGTCCTGAGACGGTCGGCTTTGTGAGGGCTCATTTTGCTGACCTGTGTTGCCCTGCGTCTACTATATGATGCCAGGCAGTGTTTACTAAACGGATTAACAAATGAAGGCCAGGTATTTGGGGTCATCTGGACTCAGTTCCTAACAATGTTGAGAAATTCCTCAACAATGGTTTGGAAGCAAAGGGTACAGAAAGACTAGGGAACCGTCCCCCCACTGTTCGGACTACATCCTCCATGTCGAGGCAGCGAACACACGTAATGTCTAAAATTAAATTGAGACTAAGAAAACTCTCTGGTTGCTATGCATCAGAACACCCACATTTGCGTCCCAAGGGCCCCAACTTACTATGACTCTATAGATAAGAATTTTTGCTGTGTGCTTCAGTTGCTCACCTACGAATCAAACAATCAAAAATGTACATTTTGTAGAGAAATTGGTTCTGATGAATAAATGGAATAACTATTTTGATATTGGGTCGGGTGAAGTATTCAGTAAATGAAAAAGAAAGACAAGCTCATCTCTGTATTTCTCCCTTTTCCCTTATCCTGGATTATTTAACGTCGGAATGTTGACAGGACTCAGTATAGAGGTGGTTTCACAATAGCCATGCAAGAGTTATGATGTGTTTTGAGATGGGGATCTCAAGCTAAAAGAATACCAGTCTGGACGTTGAGGAAAGATTTCTAGGAACTAGATCGTCTTCGCTAAGGAGACTAGTACTTTCCCTCCATGCTATATAGGTGCGCACACACACGCATCAGGCCACACATCTGTGGCAGGTGTAGTTTGTCTCCTAGAAAGATAGATACACTGAAGTTCTAATCTCAGGTGGCTAGAAATTTGGCTTTATTTAAAGTGCAGTCTGCACATGTCATAGAAGGCAGGTAAAAATCGTCCTGAATTAGGCCTGAGATGGCCAATCTCAGTTGTAAATTTGAAGAGTCTAGAGTCAGACTAAGAGCAGTGGTTCTCTTGACTTGCCTGCCCTTGGGGGGTTAGCTTGGCTGAGTTAACTGAGGTGGGGGTATCCTTCCACTGTGCTGGGCACCTGGGTTAGGATCCCCCTGAAATGAGAACAGGAGCTGAGAGCAGCGTGCAAACCCTCAGTGCTTCTGCCCCTGGACACGATATAACCAGCTCTCTCAAGCTCCTGCCACCATGATTTCTTTTCCTTGATAGAATGTGTCCGTCCTGGAACTGTGAGCGCAATCAACAGTTCCCCCCTGAATGGTCTTGTCAAGGTATTGTATCACAGCGACAGAAAAATGACTAAGACAAGGTCCTAAACTGGATGTTCGGCATCCTTACAGGAGGCTGAGAACCATAAGACAGATACGGAGAGGAGATGGCCATGTAACAAGGCAAGAGTTTAGGCTCTATTCGTATTTCACTTAGCAAAACGGACAGGAAATACCAGGGTCACCTGAGCCAGGAAAAGTGAGGTTCTAGCCTCTCAAGGGGTATGGCCCTCCACCACTTTATGTACTTCAAGCCTACAGAACTGTCATACATTTATTTTAAAAGACCCACTTTTAGTGTTTTGTTACTGGAGTCCTAATAACCTAACAATGATCTATCCTGAAGTTTCCCCAAGCATCATAAATTTTTAATGCTGAACTTGTATTGACAGCAAAGGACAGAAGAGTTCATTGGGCTGCATTTATGTTTGACAGGAAAATTATCATTTGTATACTACTATATGGCTTCCACACTACTTTCTCCTCCTAGCCTCTTGATCCTGGCGAAGACATCTCCAGATAAGGGAAGCCGGTAGCACTATTTCCATTAGGCTGATAAGAGAGATTAAAGGCCTTACGGTTAATAAAGTCAAGAGCCAAAGCTTGTATCTAGGTCACCTGGCTCCACAGCTCCATCACCACATTGCCTGGGTTCTAGAAATGCTTTAGAACAAGGTCGCCAGTGTTCCGCATGAGCCCTGTGCCGGCTGTGTGGGGGCCGTGGGGGATGCACAGAGTCCTCCAGAGAGCTAGAGGGAAGCTGAGGACTGACATCTTGTTCTGAAGGTGTAGGCCACAGTGGCAAAGGAAAGGATTGCACGTCATTGAGCATTTCACAGAGATGCCTCTGTGGAGCATAGCAGGAGATAGCAGGGGACCATACTTGCTTAACACAGACTTTTTCTGGATGGGCTTCATGAAGGAACCAAAGAGCAGAAACAGGACAGAAGTCTCTGAATGACCCTTTCCTCCTATTGGCCTAATGGAGGAACACAGGTGTAAACCGGGAGCTGGCCATTAACCTTGGGCAGGATTCAACAGCTTTCCACCACTGGGTCAGCTATGCAACAGGTTCAAATCTGAGGGGGGAGGGTTAACTTGGTCAAGGCTCCCAAGAGCCATGGCTGACTGGTCCGCTGCCTCCCAGTCTGTGATAAGGTAGAACAGCATTGCGGGGTGTTTAGGGAAGAGCAAAACCGCCGGCCTCGTTGTGGCTAGGAAATAAAGTAAGAGGAAGGGCCCACCAAGAGCATGCTCCTGTCTTCCTCCCTTTACCCACCTACTTACACCCAAACCTTAGAGGCTCCTTCACCTTCTAGCAAGTACTCCAGGCTAGCACATGAGCCTTTTGGAAGCACTGTCCTAGGAACAGGGTAGAGCCCGACACCAGGACGTCTGTCTTGACATCACAAGCCGTTTCTTAGGGAGCACACGTTCTGAGAGTAAAACATTTTGTGTTTTAGGATGAAGATGTCAGTCTGCTTTCTGTTTCTAATCTTTAAATTATACCTAGAGAAAAACGTAGAGAATTATTTCAATTTAAAAATGTAGAGAAGTAAAGGAGATAATACCCAAACTATCAATGTATTTACTTTTTGTTGTGCTCATGTGTGTGTGTGTGTATATATATTATATATATATGTGAAAGGAAACATTGTAAATAACATATGTATATCTATATTCATATATGCACATGAAATATATATGAAATAAAATATTACAGATAAAGATGATTTTATTAATTAATGGTCTCCTCTCCTTCCCGTCTTTTAGGATGACAGTTCTTAAGGCTTCTGAGTGCAGCTGGTGCATATCGAATACTTTTCTTACTGTGTGTGCTTGTTGATTGTAGATAGTAGCGATGTTATATCTATGTAGTCATATACATCTATTACATATATGCATTTCATGAAGCATTCATGTATGTATATATGCATGTATATATGTATATTGTCATAGTTAAATTTGCATGTTTATATTTTTCACAGCTTCATATGGAAAAACTTGAATATGTAGTAATGATTAAAGTCTTAATGCCAATCCATATTATGAAATACTATGCAACAGTTTTAAAAAAATCTGAACTGTAAATGGGAAGTCATACAAAGATAGGTGATGCTCTTGATTAAGTCATCGAGGCAGATTGCAGAATATAATGTGCATTGTCTGGTGTCATTTGTCTGCCACATTCTTCCTTCATACAAAATATGGCCACCAAAAGTCATCCACGGTGGGAGGATGACAAGGTAGACAAGAGAACTTCTCTTTTTCTCTTCTTGTCTTTTAGTTCTTAAAAGTTTAGCATGTGGGACTGGAGAGATGGCTCAGCAGTTAAGGGTGCTGTTTGTTTTCGGAGACCCAAAATTCCCAGCACCCACATGGTGACCCATCACCACCAGTAACTTTAGTTCCAAGGAATCCAACACCGTCTTCTGACCTCTGCAAGAGCTAGATCCCAGGCATACATTGTAGAAGGAGCTGCGGGCTACGTTCCTGCTGCCCAGCTCCTGGCCGCCTGGCTAGCTTATGCCCTGAAATAATTACGTGGAAACTGTATTCTTTTAAACACTGCCTGGCCCATTATATCTAGCCTCTTCTTGGCTAACTTTCACATCGCAACTAACCCATTTCTAAATAATCTGTGTAGCACCACGAGGCAGTAGCTTACCGGGAAGGATTCTAGCCTACGTCCATCTTGGGCCAGAGCTTCATCGTGTCTGCCTCACTTCCCTTCTTCCCAGCATTCTGTTCTGTCTACTCCACCCACCTAAGGGCTGGCCTATCAAATGGGCTGGGGCAATTTCTTTATTAACCAATGACCTTCCTCCGTCAATACATGTGGCTCATAGACATGCACACAGACAAAATGCCCATACACATAAAATACAAGTTAAAAAGAGAATATTCATTAAAAGTTACCATGTTATGCCAATTTAAAGATGTTTAAAATGACCAATGAAAAGAATGGTCTGCAGAGCCTTGTAGACAGATGCAGGGGGCAGTGTATGATGAGGATCAAATGGAATGAATTTGAACCCTCTTTCCAGCACAAAATAGAGGCAAACTCCTTCTCCTGTCTGTGAGGTTCCTCTTTGTCTTGTAATTATCATTATCTAAACTTTGGCTATGGCTTGGATAAGTTTCCCGAAAGTTCTATATGAAAAGGCTTGGTTTCTAGGATGGTAGCTTGGCAGGAGCCTTGGAAGTTCAAAAAGTGAAGCCTATTCTAGATAGGTCACTGGGGGGTATTTTCTCATTTTCTCAAAAGTGACTCTCTCTCTCTCTCTCTCTCTCTCTCTCTCTCTCTCTCTCTCACACACACACACACACACACACACAACTTCTGCTGTAACATTTTGATATTACATGCATTCTTATTATGGTGAGTCACCCTTTCCCGATGCCAAACTAATGGTACCCAATTTGAATTTGAATCATCAGAACTGTAAAGAGACCATGAACCGATGGCTACTTTCTTCTTGTCTCGGGTATTCACAGTAAGGAGAAGCTGACTCTCTCTCTTTTCCTGCACCGAATCTTGTCCTCCTGCCTGGACATTTCCCATCCACCCATTTGCCAGACTCACTAGCTAATACCCTGGGTTCCCAATGTACCTGCTGTATACAGACACCTTCCAGGATTATCGCCTGCTTTCTCCATTAGTGGTTAGTTCAATACAGCAAACACACAGATGTATGGACACCATATTTGGCCCTTGCTTGACTCTTTAAGGGAGAAGAAGATTGGGGCAGTTCTTGAATGGGGAGGAGGACACAACCTTTTAAAAATCTAGCTCTTGTTCCTCCTATCAAAACTGCAAAGATTTGTGTTCTCAATTTTTGGCTCCTCCTAACCTGTTGGCTCATTCTAGGAATGTCACTTCACCTTGTGAGAAAAGGTCACAGTGGGAAGAACAGGGAACAAGTCTCCGGGAGGAGTCTGCTGCTCAGTACCGATGCTGTATAATCGTAATTTACCCTCTAAAAATGAACCTCACTCTCCGAAGTGTGAATCCCTATTGATGTAAATGTAAGAGAGGACTCAATGGCATCTCTGCAATGCGTTAATCTGCACAGGATCAATCATTGTCCCTGCCCAGAAATCACTAATGGAGCCTCATGTAGTCTGTCCATGTGATGTGCAGTCAGGAATCATACATAATGTATAGTAAGGCAAAAGCCAAAAGCCGCTCCCACAAGCCAACTTGATCTTGGTTTGATAGACATGGGGAGCTGACCTTCGAAGGAGATAGTCGGTTGTTCTTGGGATATCCCAGGCGCTTGGAAACAAGCTTCAGTACTAGTTTTCAGTTACATCTCTCATTCAACTAGTGTGCATGAAAGACAATTCAATATGGCTGTTGAAATTATGAATAACTTGTACCAACTTTCGTGCGATATAGATGTGTTCGTGCGATATAGATGGAACTCTGGGATTGAATTTTCACCCTGTGTACATTTTAGTCCATGAACTATGAGAGTCTATAGATCAATACACTAGAAGACCAGGAAGCTCAGCCATATTCATGGCCTCCAGGCTAGTCTAGAGAGACAGTGTTTGAACAAAGATACAGGATGTGAAGTTTGTGTAAAATCAAAGGGATTAGACTATTGATGCGGCTCATCAGCTAGGCTCTGAACCTTGAACTCACCCTGACATGCTAAAGGGACAGGGATCATTTACCCTACAAACATGAGTACCTTCATGCATGCATGTGTCGGGCGGGGTGGACTGAGAGACTCCCTCACTGTTGGAAGAATTGCCAGATAGTCTAGCATCTGACCCAGCTAAGGAGATTGTCGCATAGCTGAACTTGGGACTTTACCTTCTATTTAGTTCAGGGAAATGTTGCTAACAGGCTTGGGACTTTTAGTGCAGGGCTGTGTGGAACACTCAGAAAAGGCAGCATTGCTAGGCAGACGGAAGACTTGATGGGCGCACAAAACAGGAGCCCTAGCAGAAGGGAGGACTTTGAAATGGGAGGGTGGGATGCAGGGAAGGGGTACGAGGTTGTTGATACCACAATTTTTCAAGTCAAGAGAAAGTTGGTAACATAGGAGACAAAGCTCCAACAGTGTTATTTGAAGCAACAGACAGCTAATAGAATATACTAATGCAAATTTAAAAGCTATAGGAGGCCTACGGTGGGAAGGTCAATATGGGTGGGCTTAATCCACGCCTTCCACATTGAGGATGTAACAGCTATTGAATAAGTGACAAATCAAGAAATATATTTGTGAAAGCAGTCACAAAGATAACCAGAAGCCAACATTAAGTAAATTTGTCCCTGTGGTGAGGGACCGGAATGGTCTTTTTGCTGTATCATTTAATTGCTTACAATGCATAAACTATACTTACATCAAAACACTTCAGGTGGGTACATCTTGGGAGATAAGGTAAAGCAGAAATTAAAAACACCTGGACTGTCTGCAAAAACCTTGAGCCTGTGTTACCCTGATTTTCTGTGTTTAACTGAAAAAAAATTATACAGCATGCTTTAAAAGAAAGAGCCCCTAGGGCGGTATTCACTCACAGTTCTGTGATGACAGCCATGCTCGACTTCTGGGCTCTTCAGCGCAGTAGCCACCAGTCACAGGTGTCCCTTGGGTGCCTGAAAAGTGCTCAGTGCCACTAAGGGATATAATTCTATTTTTGGTTTATTTTAATTGACTCTGATCCAAGGAGCAACATGTCACTGGTGGGGAGGGGACTGCGTGGCACAGCTAGATAACTGGATGGGAGGTGTGAGCTGTCCTCCTTTTTACCATCTGCATTTCTACGTTCCTTGAAATTCCACAGCTGAGAATGCTACACTTGGACACTGCAAGAATGCCAGGACTTCTTAATTTGAAAAAAAAAAAATAGGAAAAAGTAAAACCATGGAATAGTGAAAGAGAGGGTAAGGAGTCTATAAAGCGGTTGGCCTGCTCGGGTGGACGGCTGTCTTTGGGACGCCTCTCATCTCTGCGATCACGTGACTCTGAGCAATCCCTCCATCGTGTCCTTGCACCACAAGCACTTAGATGGCAGTTCTCTGCTCCGCAGAACTAGTCCCAGCTCCTTTCCGCTATCAGTCTTCCCACAATCCTTTGCCGCCCTTGTCCGAAGCTTCTCCCTCTCGTTGCCTGTGGAGGTTGGGGTTCATTATAGATATACACATGTACGGCCTTTGCTCTCTCCTGAGTGAGAGAAGAAATATACAGGTACATCCTACTTACCATGTATGAGGGCATTGGAGAAATCTGTATCTACATGACCGTATGAAGACAAATGATCCTCCTTTTCTTTGCGAAGCATCTTTTCATTAATATGAAAGTAACCATGCACACACACATGGAAACCAATGAGGAAAATGAAATCAAAAACACTATCCATGACCCTAACTCTACCAAAGATGACTGCTAGGTGACTTCTGGTACACTCAAATTCAGAAAGATATGCACATGTATATCAATCTAATCATAACCTAATGTATGTCATCATTCCCTTCAGCTGTGAGCTTGACATGCTGGAAAGAGAGAACCTCGATTAAGGAGTTGTCTTTATCAGATTGGCCTGTGGGTATGCTTGGGAGACATTTTCTTTTTTTTTTTAATATTTATTTATTTATTTATTATGTATACAATATTCTGTCTGTGTATATGCCTGCAGGCCAGAAGAGGGCACCAGACCTCATTACAGATGGTTGTGAGCCACCATGTGGTTGCTGGGAATTGAACTCAGGACCTTTGGAAGAGCAGGCAATGCTCTTAACCACTGAGCCATCTCTCCAGCCCCTGAGACATTTTCTTGATTGATGATTGAAGCGGGAGAGCGAACTCTGGGCAAGTGGGTCTGGGCTGTGGAAGACAGGTAGTGAACCGTGGCAGCAAGCCAGTGAAGAGTGTTCCACCGTGTTTTCTTCTCGAGTCTCTGCTTTGGGTTCCTTCTTTGACTTCCCTTGATGATGGACCTAACTATAAGGTGAAATAAACCCTCCCTGTTCCACGCTGCTTCTGGTCATGGTGTCTACCACAGCAAGGGACAAAAGAGAACTAGGCAATCTGTATGCAAGTAGATTAGGTGTTATATAATCCCATAATTATATTTATAATACACAGGAAACAGATAACAGATTCACCAACGGGAACTCAAATGGGATCATGAAGTCCATGGCATTTTAAAGTATTTTTGGTATTTAACCACATGTTACAGAGCTTCCTTTGTCAATGAGTTTATATTTGTATCTTTTTTACCTAATTTAATATTCTCGTATGTAGCAAAAGCTCTGTTTTTCCACCAATCTCCTCTTGAGTAGCCTTAGATGGCTTCCTGTTTTCACAGATTGTTCTGTTGGTTTTGCTATTTCAGACTGTCTTGGTAATGACTATCTCCATCCGATTATCTCTGGGAAATCATCTTAAGCATGAAATAACTGTGGGAAAGAAAAGCATGCTCCCGTGGGTTTTAATTTCTATTGCCCAAATCTTCAGAAACGTAGCATGCTCCTCTTGCCCTGGAGGTCGGCAAGCCACAGATAGCCCTTCTCTGCCACCTTCAGTGGCTGTTGTCATTTTTTTTTTTTTTGGTCAGTCTGATGGATGAAAAAGAATGTCTGATTTTTGTTTCAACTTTAATTTTTTAAGCTGATTATTGATGCCTGTGGAGTAAATATCTTTTCATAGGTAGATCAGCCATTGTCCCGGTTGTTCCGCTGAAGACACTTCATTGTTCTCGTTCTGGAGAAGATGGAGACAAGATGCCTTCACATCCTTAAATTTAGCTCTCTCCTGCCCTTCAGTGTCTAGACCTAGCTTGCCATTCAGTGCTAGTTTAAAGGACTCAGCATCCATGAAGACTTTCCAACGTCATTCACACAGCATCTCCTCTTCTGTTTTCTTGGTGTTGTGCGCTCTCTTTCTCTCTCCTCACCGTGTGTGTGTGTGTGTGTGTGTGTGTGTGTGTGTGTGTGTGTGCCAGAGATGGACACCAAGCATCTTCTTCAGGTACTACCCACCTTACTCTTTGAGTCAGGGTCTCTCATTGTCTTGGAGCTCACTGATTAGGCTAGGCTAGCTGACCAATGAATTCCAAGGATCTACCTGTCTCTGCCTCCTCAGATCTGGGATTGCAGGATCACATGGCTCTACCCAGATTTTTATTTGGGGGGATCAGAATTCCCATCCTCGAGTCTGGCTCTTAAGCATTTTACCATCTGTACCATCTTTCCATGCCCTGTTCTGTGGCTGTAAAAACATTTTGAGGTGGGATGGTTGTTTATATCATTACTTTTCTGCCCTCCCCGTAACAGATTTACATCCTTAGTACAAGGTCTAACCCAATCACAAAGGAGACTGGAAGACCAAATGAAGCTCACACACACTCAGAGGTCACTGCTTTTGACCTTTATTTTGGAAACTTCAGAAGCATAAATTCATGTGTGTTTATTATCTAGTTGATTATAATTATTAAAGTAGTCCAGATGAGGGAATTAAGTTCAGGAAAGTCAGGCAACCTGCCTAAGGTACTCGGTGACAGAGCTGGGATCTTCACCCTGCTACTCCGCTTCTGAAGCCCGGACTCCTAATGAGTAGGTTATGAAAAAAAATTGATTTAGCAAATAGCATTTTTCCCATAAAAACAATGAACAAACATGAGGACTCAGACCAGCAAAATCTAGCCACACGTGATCTCTCACTGATGGAGGAGACGGGATGTTAATCATCTTTGCACACTCATGGTGTGTACTTGTGGATAGGGTAGTAAAGTCCCAACCAATCTGAATGTTTAAAAACACATATACATCGTGATTTCAATTCCATTAGGAAACTGTGTCTTTATCTCCCAATATAACTAAAGTGAAACTGGCTGAGGAAGGAAAAAAATCCATTTTGCTATTTCGTACAGTTTGTCAGACTAGAGAAACGGGATTGAATTTCAAAGCCATAGGCAAGCTGGCTACAGTCTGCAGCTACACAGCTGATAGGTTTCTCCCCCTCCTTTATTTACAGCCCTTTTGATAAGCCTTCAGCAAGTTACAGAGGTTGTTCTAGTTGCATCTTGTTTGACTGGATTAGAATACTTGATGACAGTTTGGAGAAGTTTGAGGCAGATGGTTCTTGACATTTTTCATGGCATCAGTTACAAACCACGCAAGAAGCTCTTTGAGTCTTTGTTTCTCCTTCTCTCAGAAGCCACTGTAGTAGGTCGTTAAACTTTCATTTTTCACAGTGCTGATTAAGGCATACTCCAAGGCAGATGTTACTCCCGCGCCATTTTTAACAATTTACATGTAACACCAAAGCTGGCTTTCAAGCCTTCAAGGTCAATGCGAGAAACATCGAGGCTTCCCAAACAATGGAACATCTTGCAAACTTTGCTGGGCTGCAGAAGCCCTGCCGTTTACCGTTCCCACATGGACGCATTTGCTAGTCAACACACAGGAAAACTCAATAGTGCTCTTTCGCCACAGAGGGAGAGGGTTGTTAAAGAGGCAGCTCATTAAACCCAGAGAGGAGAGAAAGGGAAAAACAAAACACACGACAACAGCAACAAAAGACACAAGCCTGAATACAACCTGTCAGACTATCGCACTTCTTATCAAAGCCGTTCTAGAATGAGGCATGATTGACAGCCCTGAAGCACAAAATTCATTGCACATCGCCGATGAGATGCAAAACAAAGAGTAAGAAATACGTCGCTTTTCTTCTCCATGTTTTCGTGACTTGGTAAATTACATACTATTTAGTTCAGCTCAAGAGAGCTAAGAGTAGATGGAAGCTCCTTTAGGTGGGGCACAGTGTTGACAAATGGGCTCGTTACATGCAGATCCTGACAAAATTCTACTGTACTTCAGGGAAGCACAACTTTTTTTTTCTGTCGCTTGTGGAATAATTCCGAGGCACACTCCCTGTATGTGCGGATGATTACATCCTGTCTGGGAAGACGGTGTGTGAGCAATCAGGAAGACAGCACACATGGAGAATGCTAGAATATACTCCCCACCTCCTTCCGTGGGTCACAGACCCTGGACTGCTCATTCTTCAGAAAGGGAAGGAAATCCAGAAGAGAGAGAGAAAGAGAGAGAGAGAGAGAGAGAGAGAGAGAGAGAGAGAGAGAGAGAGAGACAGACAGAAACAGTATCAACAAAATTAGCAATAGGATCCGTGGTTCCCTCTGAGGTAGGGAACTAGGTTACAGACAAGCAAGCAACTCTGGCTCGGAATTGAATTTTGAGTGATACTTGTCTAATACCAGCTTTTATAAAATATCTGTGAACCTAACCTTTTTCTTTATCTTTTCCTCATTTCTTACTTGTAAGAGCACAGGGAGGGCAAAGAATTTCCTGGTGCTGGAGATCAGGCTTCGGGAAAGCCATGCTGCTATCCCGGGGTGTCTGTTCTCTTGACCTTGGTACTAAAGAAACCTAAGACAGAATCTGTAAGTGACAATAAACACAGGAAAAAGGATGTTGGTTTACAGTCTAATGGTCAAGGGAATCCATCAGGATCTGGTGCGCTGACAAAGGTTACTGGCTACTTCCTGGAAACCTGACAACAAGGAAGACCCAAACTCGGAAGAAAAGACAGACACATGGACGCAAAGCTGTGTTCAGGCTGACAGAGGACACATACTGCACAACCAGGACATTCAGCAAGTTTATTACCTATAGCACAAAGAAGATGAGTGAGCTGGTCTTGGTGGGAGGTCTCCACAGGGGTGAGGTCTCAAGCTGCATCCACTAACAATGCTCCATAAACTTCCCACAGAGCCCGGTTCTCTTTCTTTTTCAACATTGTTGCATTTTTAGCTAATTTTTTTTTTTGTGTGTGTGTGTGTGTGTGTGTGTGTGTGTGTGTGTGTGTGTGTGTGAAACAATGTTCACATTTGGTCGCATGCTCCTCCTAGCCAGTGGCTGATGGAGGAAGGTCATTGGCTAATAAAGGAACTGCCTTGGCCCTGTGGGTGGAGTAAACAGAACAGAATGCCGGGAGGAAGAGGAAGTGAGGTCAGACTCGGGAGCAGACGCCTCAGAAGAGAGGCCATGCTCCGCTCTCCCAGGCAGACTCACACGATGAAGCAAGCCGCCAGGTCAGACATGCTGAATCTTTCCCGGTAAGACCGGAGCTACACAGATGATAAGAAATGGGCTAGTCCAGGTGCGAGAGTTAGCCTAGAAGAGGCTAGATAGAAATGGGTCAAGCAGTGTTTAAAAGAATACAGTGTCCGTGTAATTATTTCGGGGCATAAGCTAGCCGAGCAGGCGGCTGGGGTGTTGGGGACGCAGCCTCGCCGCTCATATTACTACAAGTGGCAGCCGTTAGTAGTCTCTTAAGAAAAGTACGCAGAGGGCATGTGAGAATAAGGCTACCACGGGCTGCACAGCGCAGGGAAGTCATTTTAACAGAAATCTTACTCAGACACTGTCAAGCCAATAGACCAGGAAACAGCTGCCATTCGAAAGACACCTTATCTTATAGTTTTATACTCACGGGTTTGAGAAGATAGGCATGCTTGTGCATCTGTGGACAACATGGAGTAGCATCGAGATCAGCAAAGAAGCCAAGGGAAAGATGGCACCGTGGAGAAGAGCCTATATTGTAGAGTTTGAAATGAGCAAGACAGAGCGAGGACTGGACAATTCCGGCAGATCCAAGGCAGGGGAACTCTGTGAGGAGGTGGCTGGAGTGTCGACCCAGACTTCGGAATGCAAACTGTGGGTAAGCCATTTGTCATCGCTGGGTACTGCCTCACCCTGCCAGGAGCTACCTGTTCAGACCCAGTGGGCAGAAGGCAGGAGCATGATAAACACAGTGTCCAGCTCTCATCAGCTTCTCTGATGGGCATGGACCAGTACACTGAGCGCAGGGCCCCAGAGACCAGGTGGAGAACAGTGAGACCAAAGAGCGATTCTTGGCTACAGCACTGGGCTGCTGGCTCCTGCGAGCAGGCTAGGCAAAACCTGCTTTCGGACACAGCCAGGTTCTTGCTGGCTGTTAATCAAAGGCATCAGATGCTTGCCACCTAGAACTGTCCATGGAGTGCTCACAGTGTGGCAGTTACTTTACTTTCCCCTAGAGTGATGACTCCATCGGGGAGTAACAGAGAAAGGGAGAATGAGGCTGGGCAAAGGAAAGCCCAGTACCCATCACTGACTTAACCTTGGACATGGCATTCTATTCCTTTAGCTGAATTCGCTTTAGTGGAGGCGAGGGACTGGGGTCAACCCTAGTCAAAGGAAGACTAGCTGAGAGCGTGAGTATTGGGAACTGAAATCCTGGGGGCTAAGACTAGAACCACAAATCTTCCCTCTCCGATTACATGACAGCAGAAAGCAGGCCATGCCACGCTTGTGTTAGGCTCTCTCCTGTTTTACAGGAGTAGCTCAGGGGAGCGCTATTTACAGTCCAGAGCCACCTTCTACATTTCCGGCTGCACACACAATCACTCTAAAACGCGAGGCAAGTGCAAACGCAATCAGCGGAAGTCCAAAGTCTGAAGGCTCACAGAACTCTGTGCCAAGGGAAAATTAGCATATAACGAGAGGGGAAAGACAGTAACAGCCTTAAATAAACAAATAAGGAATGTTGATAATGCAGCTGCTTTGGGGGTTCAGTGAGAAAAGTGAGCTGGGATGCCCCGGCCCAGGGTAAGGAGACACCTCAAGAGAAGATAGTCTGCACCATGCAATGGTCGTGCAGTTTTGGCAAGCAATCTGGTTGGTCCCTGGCAAATTTAAACATGTGCAGACCCTTTGATCCAGTGATTGTACTTCTGGGAACTGAACCCAGAGAATTAATACAGTAAGCACACAGGGACACATTTGTGAAGAGGGACATTGATGTGCTTTTAAGATAAGTAAATGGGTGTATAGTAGATAATTAAAAGTAATTCCAGTGCCTACGAATGGTACATCAATTCGATAAATAGCAGGTCCGGTTATGTGGAAATCCATTAAAATTGTCAACTTTTTTCTTTTAAAATATATTTTTAAATTTTATTTTTCACTAACATGCACACTGACATTTTCCTTATGGCATTTTCATACTAACTTAGTTTTGGTTGCTCTCCTCCCACTCGACCCCCCCCACCATTTAAAATAATGGACTTTGTTTTATTTTTAAATTAGCATAGAAAATAATGGGTCTCCTTGTGACCTATTCACACACTCAGTTGTGCTTGATAAAATTTTCAGTTTGTTTCTGCAAAGGACAACCTCTATAGGATAAGGTTGGAAGGAAAGAACAGGAAAAGAAAGAAGACTACAGATGATTATAAGCTATTAACTGTGATTATTTCCTATAGGATTTTTCTGATTTCAACGTTCGCCTTTTGTCTGTGCGGTGTCCCTTTTCCACGGTGAGACTGCGTGCATTCGTACAGTAGGACGCTAAAGACTAAAAGGTATGCCTCATTTTCTCTTAGAAATAGAATCCCTATACTGAATACCATAGGCAACTTTAAAGTGTTGAGGGAAGACATACCACAATAAACACCCATTTCCCCATTCCCAGTCTGCAGAACATTATACAGACAGTGTGTGATGAGCAAGGAGTTAGGGCGGCAACAGGTAGACAGTTCTGTTTGGCCAGAGCCATCACAGTACCACAGCACGCAGAAGCACTAAGTCACTCTGCACACAGCTCAAGCATTGCTGAATTAGAACTTCATACTCCCCAACCTGGCTAGCTCAATCTTGTAAATCAATGTCATAATCATCATCTTGAAAAGTAATTGATGAAGCCGCATACCCCTGACTTTTCATTTCTCCGTGTATCTTAACATATCCTTCCACAGACTCAGCTTCAAGTGGGTTTCTTTCACTCTGAACCCAAGCCAAGAAGACATCTGTGCCCTCAGCCCTTCCAATATATCCCATCTGCTAGTTCTCCATGTCCGGAGCAATATGGAATTTACAGTGTTAGCTTTTGTATATACCATTAGGTCGGGTGATTTCTTTTGAAAAGTGACTTTTTCCAGGGTTGCAAGTTTTATAAGGCAATCCTAGCACGTGATGTTCCCATTTGGATGGTAATAATGGGAACTCTGAGTGGAACCGTTGCTTTAACTGACAACAGAACTCACCTTGTCTGTGAAGCTTCGAGAAACAAGTTTGCCATGGGAGGCATGCTGGTCAAGCAGCTTCCATGGCTGGGTTAAGCTGGCATCATCTCTCGCCAAAATCAAATCAAACAGTGTCTTTGGAATGAAGACGACATTTGTTTGGCATCCTGCGTGCTGCACAGCGAAGACATAGGTCAAGCCATCCTTCTGACAAATTAACCCTAAAGAGCAGGTCTCAGAAACAATAAATTCATCATACTGAACTAGAAAAATGGCTCCGTTCACTGATCTTCTGTCCATGTTGTAAACAGAAGCAAAGAAGAAAGGAACACCAATTCTTATTTACGAGAAAGGATGAATTTGAAGTATTTTCGTGATGAGATAACACTCTCTCTTAATTTTTCAAGTTACCATGTGACAGTTTGATGTGAATGTGTCTGGCTTTTATCATCGGAATGAAGAGTGTCAGTGCCAAGATGGGTGGAAGAGACGCTGGTGACTTAATTATTCTAAACAAGCTTAGGCTGTGGTACACAGAAGATAACAGCTAACGTACTGCTACATACGCGCTGTTATACAAGTCAAGACAAAGATAAAAGATTTTATTCCAAAGAGAAAACACACTTAAAGAAAAGCCTTTGTCACAGGGGTTTGAAACAGAAAGCAAAGGAACAAAACAAATAAGCGAGTCTGGAAAAGCTTCCGCAGGGACACGGCTGTGGGGGCCGGGCCTCTTCTCCCTCTCCCATGCAATACCCTTGACCTTGTTCTATTTTCAGTTTTGCTACATAGCACATTGGAAGGTCTTGAACTTTCAATCCTTCTGCCTCGGCCTCCTGAGTGCTGGAATGGCAGATGCATATCCCCAGGCCTGGTTCCTCTCACAGTCAAGGGTGTTTATTCACCTGGTGCATAATTAAAGTAACTCATAGTCCCATAACATGTGTTGCTGTGGGACAATGGCTTGTATCCTGTCAGTTGTATTTTAATAAAACGCTGATTGGCCAATAGTCAGACAGGAAGTATAGGCAGGACAACCAGGCAGGAAGTAGTGGTAGGACAAGAGAACAGGAGAATTCTGGGAAGAGGATTCTGCTTTCTGCAGTCGTGACCAAGCAAGATGTGACTGCCTTGCCAAAAAAGGTACTGAGCCATGTGGCTAACGTAGACAAGAATATAATATAAGTTATAAGAGTTAATAAGAAGCCTGCGCGAATGGGCTAATCAATTTATAACTAATGCAGACCCCTGTGTGATTTTTTGGGGACTTAACAACTGCGGGAACCGGGCAGGACAGAGAACCTCAGTCAACAATGTGTTCTTTACTTTGGAATTGGCTCTATTTCCATAATTTGAGACACCCCTCAAACAATCCTAAAAATGCTTCTTACCACACTAAGAACACATAGACTGTTGATAGCCAGAGCACCTTTGGGTGCCTAGCATCTGTCCTGCTCTTTGACACATATTGGAACTGGGGAACCCTTCCAAAGCCTGTCGCACCACCCTGACTTTATTTTTTAGAAGATCGCTATAACTAGATGAAATAAAAGGCAAGAAGGGTTAGTAGGTACCAACCTGCTCCTGAAGACAGTTCTGTTCCAGACTGAGCAGCGTCCATGCTGGTTGACCTAAAAACAGGGAACTGGCTTCCAGAGACTTCTGTAATCCCTTCAGCATGACACACCTATCTCCAACAATGCTTATCCCTGTGCCCGGACTTAGGGAGAGCTTGTTGTTGGCTCTCCTCTGACCCACAGGTTGCTGTCTCTGGACCTTCCTCATATATATTGAACCCCACAGTAAATCTCAAAGCCCACAGAGCTCATGTTGGTTCTTTCTGCTCTCTAGTTGAACCCCAAGAAGCCACTGCCTGCTTCTGACCATCATTCAGCCAAGCCAGGGACACCAGAGAAGTAGAGGGCTAGGCAAATCAGGTCATGTGCAGAGTTACTAAGCCAAGGGGATAAGCCTGGAGAAGTTCAATGTCAGGGAAACTGGGGAACGGTTGTGGCATTGACATGGCCTCCCCCACACCTCCCCTCTGGCCCGTATTGCTTCTCCAACCTACCCTGCAGTCAGAGATGATCATTCTATCTGGTCTCTGTGGTGTAAGGTACAAGTCCACAGTGGCATTTCAGGAAATAGTATCCACTCCCCATAGAAAGAGAGGGCAAAGAGAAAAGTGTGAAAGGATGCACACCCCACCCCTCTTCTCTTGCAACCTTGAACTCATCCACAGTGCCTGGACCCTGCAGCCTTCTACTGTACTGCAGAAAGGAAGGAAGGAAGGAAGGAAGGAAGGAAGGAAGGAAGGAAGGAAGGAAGGAAGGAAGGAAGAAAGAAAGCCACCCGTGCAATGATGGAGCAGAGACAGAGCCTGGCTTCACCATGGGTTCGATGAGTTAGCAGACCAACCACAGCGTTACCTGTATTTAACCTTTATGTTAAATAAACAATAAACCTGGGTATGATTCAAGATGATGCATTTTAGGCTGATACTTATAACCAAATGTACTCCTGACCTGCCCTCGAGGTCTTTAAGTCATCACAAGAAAAAAAAAATGGGGCAGAAAAGAAAATGTATTAGGCACCCTGATAGTTCATTTTCAGGATCAACCTGATTGGACTGAGAAATGACTGAGATTAGCGAGGCATACCTCTGGGTGTGTCTGTGAGGGCATTTCCAGAGCCTGTTAGGTCGGAGGGCTCTGAAGCAATGAATAATATAATCCATTCGTAGGTTCAAAATATGCAAGCAGAGAAGGCAGGCTCCAAGGGGAGAGAGTGGATCCCTGAGGCTATACTTGGAGGCTGTATCCTGCCTAACTTCTTGTTCCCCTTTGCTCCCTGACCACCAAGGTGTGGACTGTTCTGTTTCATCTTGTCCTGTCCGCCACCACCACGATGAGGTGAAACCTTAAACCATAAGCTCAAATTGGATCTTTCTCTTCTTAAGTTTTTCTACCAGGTATTTCATCACCAGACTGAGGGGAAAAAAATGTAAGCGCCTACTGTGTGTTGGGGACACCCTGGTCAATTTCTCACACGTTTCCCGTTTCAGTTTTTACAGTTCCCTAGTAAGGGTCATTACTATCTAAATCTTAGAGGGGAAGGAATTGAGGCATAGAAATTAAATACCTGCCCAAGGTCAGTTAATTTGCGCAACCATAATTTAAATCTTCTGATTTAAAGCTCAATTTAATTTTAATTAGTGTGCGTATAAAACTTGTTCCTTACCTTTTTAATAAGCATATGTAAGATTACTGGAAGGATGTTAGACACACCGGCTCTGTCACATCGCAGGTTATGGATGTAAGTGGGATGAGGAGGTAACGCCAGCCGCGCTGACTCAGAGCCGTAGTCCTCTTTCTTAGGAAGTATGAAATTCTTCCCCAAAAGCAGGGCTGGAGTATGAGTGAGACTTCTGGTCATTTGGGGGTTACCGTAAACAGATCCCAGCACGGGGCAGGAAAGTGACTCAGGTGATGTTTAAAATTCCTCCTAAGATCCCATGCCTCTGCAGCTAGGGCAAGGTGGTTCCTTTTAATTCTGGCCACCATTCAGTCTCTGACGTTAGAAATGTTTTCTGTAGTCCTTCCTTAGAGATGCTGCAACCTGGGGATAGAACAAAGGTCCTTCCTAGTTGCTGATTTGGAAAATAATTTATGATTATAATTGATTACGATTATTATTATGCCTAGAGAAAAGTCAGCGTGACTGATACCAACCTCGTAAGTTGGGACAAGAGCAGAGCTGCACTGGTGGGCACGGAGGTGACAGAAGAAGGACAAAATACTGCTGGTCTAGTAAAACATCCTTTCTCTCTTCCTCCATATGAGTACTCAGGACTGAGGGAGAAAATGTTCCTCCTTAACAGCACAGAAAATGATTTCTTGTGCCTCTTATGCCTTTTATGGCCCCAGCAGTTTAGAGACTGAGGCAGGAGGATTGCCACAATGTTCTTTATCCGAACAACCATATTTATTTTTGCAATTGTAAACCACAAATGTATGCATGTGCTTGTTGTTTTCTCTCTCTTCTCTGCGTATTATTTTCTTTTTCATTATTTAAACTTTCTAGTTCTGGGCATTGTGCTGGGCTAGTTTTATGTCAACTTGACACAAACTAAAGTCATCTGAGAGATGGGAACCTCAATTGGGAAAATGCCTCCTGAAAATTAGGTTGCAGGCAAGTTTGTAGGACATTTTCTTAGTTACTGATGGATGGGGGGAGAGCCCAGCTTATTGTGGGTGGGGTCATCCCTGAGCTGGTGGTCCTGGGATTCATAAGAAAAAAAATGAACAAAGCCATGGAGAGCAAGCCAGTAAACAGAACTCCCTGACCTCTGTATCAGCATCTGCCTCCAGGTTCCTGCCTTGTTCGAGTTCCTGTCCTGACTTCCTTTGATGATGTACAATGTTGTGGAAATGCAAGCCAAATAAACCCTTTCCTCCCCACATTGATTTGGTCATGGTTTTTTTGTTGCAGCAATAGAAACCCTAACTAGCAAAGGTGTTTGATAGGCACTCACTGAAGGGTCGCTGAATGGATGATGGACCACTGAGGAAAACTTCATGGAGCTGATTTCAAAATGATTAAAAATGATTGCACTTAAAAGGCGACCACATTTATTGATGAGCTGGTGAAAGATGTGTTTTAGTAAAGGGACAACATGAAAACATTAAAGAGTATGTCCTTGGCATCAAGGACATCAAATATTGTGTGTCCTGCTTAGAGTTCCTCCCCTGGGTGTTCTCCCTGCCGTCACTTGGGACTGACAATTACGTGAGCACCAATCAAGTCCTCTTCAGTGGGACAACTGCAATATTTTTAACACCGATGAATCTTGCATCAAAAGCTATGAAACTTATATAAAGCCAAAACTGAAGCCCCACCCCCAGGCCTCCTTCTATTTTCTCCGCCTGTTCTAGCTCGCTTGCTGTTGGGATGAAATGCTGATCAAAACCAACTTGGGAAGAAAATGGTTTATAATCCAATGTCGGGGGAAGCCAAGGCAGGAACAAGACAGGAGCTTTGAAACAAAACCCACAGAGGAAGGCTGTTTATTGCCTTCCGTCCCCTGACCCTGTTTATATAGTCCAGGCCCACCTGTGCAGGAATAGCACCGCCCACAGGCTGGGCCTCCCAAATAAATGAATTAAAAAAACAAAAAACCCTGCCCCCACAGACATCTCTACAGACCAGTGTGATGGAGGTAATTCCTCAACTGAGGGTCTCTTTGCCAGGTGTTGACAGACAAAATTAATTATCACACCAGACTACTATTCTCTCCCTTCCCAGAACTAAACACTTAAGAAATAGGTGAACATATGTCCTCAAACTCCTGCCTTGCATTCACATAGACATCTATGCACATATTCACACATGCTCTTCCATACCTACCCATCCATGTCCACGTACACACTGACGGCAGCCACATATGTACAGACCGCTAGCATGCAAAAAGAAGGTTGACACGCTCAGCTTAAAATGAGGACGCTCCCTCACAATTCACCACAGGAACTCACCATAGAACACGGGCTTCATCCTTGCCCCTCCTGGACCAGAGAGGCAGGTTCCTATCTTTCATAGACCCTGGGAGGGAACACAAAGCCGCGGACACACATAGGGGACTTTTCTCCTTATTGTTTACAGATTTCCATTAGCTTGAGAGTTGACTCTTCCTGAATCCTCTGTTTTCATCGAGGACTCACACTTGTCTAACTATCAAGGACTTACACCAACCCATTAGGAAACACTAAGCATTCCTGAGTACAACGTGCCGTATGAGGTGTTTTCTCTCCGTATTCTTTTAAAACCATCTGAAGGACGGTCTTCCCCACTGCCTTGTATCAACAAAGGGACCTCAGGTCTTAGAGGAGAAATGAAAACGGCCCATGAAGACAGACTCCCAGAATAATGGGGGAGGTTCCTGGGAGTTCACTAAACGCTGTGTGAGCTCCATGCTTCTGCCCACAACAGACACAATATAAGGCCTCAGAAATGAACTCAAGCTCTTCCAATAAAACAAATATTTCACAGTTCATTTAATCCAAGATATTGAAAAGACCTGCAGAGCCTTGGGGTTACCCACTCCCCAGGGATGCCACAGTGTCTGAGAAATACAGATGCTCCCCTCTCTCTGCATCTCGGCAGCTGCTGCACCAACACCAGCCTCACTCCTCACCGTGTTCTCTAAAGCCATTACTGGATTCAATCCAAAGGAAGCTGAGGTGGGGCTTTCCTCTCCTGGCCTCCTCATCAAACGGCATAGGGAAGTTTGGCTGGGGAACAGTCATCAGTGTCCAGATACCCTTGCATGATTGTCACTACTCTTTCGTTATGTATTATTGAATGCCTGTCATATGTTGTTGACACCGTCCCAAATGCTAGTCATATAGGAGTGCACAAGACTTGGGAGACACGCTAGCTTTGCAGATCTGATATTGTAGCTCATAAAAGAGACAATAAATATGTAAGACATCATGTGTCATATGGTATTCAATGCTGTGGATAAAGTTACTCAACAGTATTGGGAGCCCCATGGTGGGAGAAAGACGATTTTAAGTAAAGTAGACAAGAAAAGACTCACTACATGTGGTAAAGTCATTTACTCAGCTGTGAGACTCTGGTTTTAAATTACCATAGCTCCAAATCAGCTCCAAATGAAAGGGTAATGAAAGCCGCAGTTCGGGTGTGAAGGTCTAAGGAAACATTCATCGGCTCCCTAACCTTTGCTTTCTTGAAAGAACTGTCATCTGCACCATGGATGGCTACCAGTGAGGTAGCTGTGTCCTTGCATGATGTTGGCCATGTTCTGTCATTTAGCAGGAGAGTTACTCATCACAGCTAACTAAGTCTCTCCCTTGAGAAGAGAGCGAGCTTGATCTCTGGTTTCTTTAGAGCATCTCCTAGAATGTCTCCTTATCACGATGCTTTCCCCAGTTTCTCTATCTAGTTAGTATCTTAAGCCCTTAACTAGGTTAACCAAGCTTCCCTTTGAGGACCTCTTAGACTTGAGACCCAGAGAATATAAGTCAGACACCCTCAAGGCAGACACTCTCAGGTGTGGAACTCAGGAGTCATGAGTGGCCATTTTCCTACTTTGTGACATGGTGGAATTTGAAGCCAACATGCAGACAACAGCAAAAGCAAAGAGTAGAACATTTCATGGTGAATCCTAATTCCTGGTTGCTGTGGTTTACGTGGAGACCCATGCCCTACCCCAAGTGGTAGTACATGCTAACAGGTTATGAAGCTCTAGGAGGCAGGCGTCACTAGAAGAAGTAGGTCACTGAGGTTAGGTACCTAAAGTAAATTATTCCTGGACCGTTTTGGGCAGCCACAAGTAAACAGTTCTTCTCCTGGACATGTTCTTACCTCTGTGTCACAGTGTTCTGTTGAAGGTGTAGCAAGACAAATCCTTCCCCTTCACCTGTTTCCGTCAGGATCTTTGCTCCACTGAGAGAGGTGAGGAAGCACTAGTGAACCCCATTTGTACCCCTCTCATACCTAGAGGTTTGTTTAAGCTTTTCTTAGGTGAAACTAATCATGGTATAAGTAACCGGTGTCTGCTGAAGACAGAGGCTACGCCATATTGGTGGGGCAACTGAACCCAAATCTACAACGCCACAGAAAATAACTGTGAATCCTATATTGTATTGTGATTCCTAGTAGCTCTTCATCATATGATCTGGCCCGGCTGAGAAAACACCCAAACACCACCCTTTCCATCTTGTTTTCAATGTTTTCTTGCCCTGAAAACACCCACAGGTGCTCTTGAAAGGAGATACCAGGGGATTAGACTTAGGTGACTCTTCACGTTCGTCCTTGATGGATATGACCTATAATCCATTCTACTCTGGAAGCTGTTTACAGAGACAAAGACCTGGTTGTCACCCGGACAAATTCCACTCTAATGCCTTGGATGCAGATTCAGGCACTTGCACTTTCTAAACAGCTCTTGAGTAGTGAATCCCGTAACACGGGCATGTGAAGCAACATTCCAGGGCTTCTCCATCATCCAGAGAAAATGTATGATACAACCGTGAAGGAACCAACTGGCCTCTTGACTGTTTCTTAAAATGCCACCTCATGATCTGCCTTAGTTAGGGTCTCTATTGCTGTGAAGAGACACCATGAGCATGACAAGTCTCACAGAGGAAAATAATTAATTGGGGCTTAGTTTCAGAGGTTTAGTCCATTATCATCATGGCGGGACAAGGCAGTGTGCAGGCAGACATGGCGCTGAGGAAGAAGTTGAGAGTTCTACATCTTGATCTGTAGGCAGCAGGAGAGACTGGGGTACTGGGCATGGCTTGAGTTTATTTTATTTATTTATTTATTTTGGTTTTTCGAGACAGGGTTTCTCTGTGGTTTTGGAGCCTGTGCTGGAACTAGCTCTTGTAGACCAGGCTGGTCTCGAACTCACAGAGATCCGTCTGCCTCTGCCTCCCAAGTGCTGGGATTAAAGGCGTGCGCCACCACCGCCCGGCTATGGCTTGAGTTTATATGAAACCTCAAACTCCACCCCCACAGTGACACACATTTCCTCCAACAAGACCATGCCTCTCAATAGTGCCACTCCCTATGAGCCAACCATCCAAATACATGAATCTATGGGGGCCATTCCTATTCAAATCACAACAGGGTCTTTGTATTTTTGGGGACCTTGGCCAAGATATAGCTTCCCCTAGATATAGCTTGATCTCTTGTTTCTTTTGAGACTGTCTCCTAATCACAAGGGTTCTCCCAGTTTCTCTGTCCTGGAACTAGCTCTTGTAGACCAGGCTGGCCTCAAACTCACAGAGATCCACCTGCCTCTGCCTCCTGAGTGCTGAGATTAAAGCCATGTGCCATCACCACCCGGCTATCTATGCTTAACACAAGTTGTTCCCTTCCTCTCCCCACTTTTCCATCTTGTTAGTACCTGCCATTCTCTAATGTGCTGTGTATTTTATTTACTGTGTTATTCTCAACATTCAGTTCGACAAGCACAGAGATGCTTGCCCAATATGTTTATTGTAAAAAATACTCACAGGACCTGGAACAGTCCTTGGCAGAATGACATGATCAGATACTTATTTGCGTGAAGAAAGATGCTTAAAAGAAGTCCCACACTAGCTCAGAACTGAGTATAATAGAGGGTTATTTATTTAGGGGTAGACTCACAGATTACAATTCTCTGCTGGAACAGGGAACAGCAACCAAATCCCGCAGCCGGAAAAGAGACCGGATGCGTGCTTTACATAGGCATAAATAGTATAAGAGGCCATACCCAAGTGGGCAGGTAACTTAAAGGCTACTGGCTGCAGGAATTCCTACAGCAATTGAGGGAATGGGCACCACCATATATTCTACAATAACTGGTGGCTCAAGAGCTATTTTGATGCCTGAAGTTAGGAACCAACTTTCAAACAAGTTGGTCAGCCTTCTACACAGTACCCAGACACAAATGTCTTCCATCCAAACAGATTCCAAGCAACTTCTGAGATACTTAAACATGTCGATCTTCTTGAGACAAGAAAGACAATGGCCAGATCAGACTCCAGACTAGCAGTTGTGAACTGTCAGGGAGGAGGAATGAAAGTGACCTGCCTGTCATGCTTTGCCATGGCTTTCCTGAGCCTGGGTCTTAGAAAAAAGAAAAGAGACTCCTCGCTGCCAACTTATCAAAAATTTCTCTGCTTTGGTTTAGAGTCTCTCTAGCCTGAGAAAAATGGGCACCAAAGGCGGGGTGGGGCCCTTGCAGGAGAGAGAGAGGTGCATACACACCTTCAAACATGCACCTTACCTTACTCTTGTGTACTTTACTGTTCCGCAAATGCTTTCCAGATATCAGATAGGCATACAGCCTCTACAGCCTGCCTCAGAAGCAACTGAGGGATAACACAATTTTTCTGCCTTAGGAAATGAGAAAAACTTGTTCCAAAAGGACCGTGATCACACAATTTTTAAAAATATGACTTTTTGGTCTTAATTAAGAAAAATTATATTTATTAATAGTACACAACATGGTGTGTGTGTTGGGGGTGGGGGTGGGAGTGTGGATGTGGATGTGGTCACCGCGCTGTACCGAAGACTTTTTCAGCAGATTCCTCCAGTTCCTTTAACTAACTTCTTCCCATCTGTGCGCTCCACCCCTTCCCTGGTCACTACCGAGAATAGTTCAGAGGCCAAGGGTTTGAGATTCCACATGCAAGTGAGAGATTTGGCATCTGTCTTTCTGTGTCTGGCTTATTTCGCTTAGTACACTGTCCCCCTGATTTACCCATGTTACCATAGAAGCTAGGATGTGTTCTTCTTATTTAAAGCTGAAAAGCTCATATCCAACATTTTAATTAATCCATTCACCCATTAACAGATAAAAGTGCTTATTGTTTCTGGCCACCCCCTCTTCCCTCCCCAGCACACATGAAATATCTTCCTTTTTCTCCAGTCTCCAATAGGAACTGGAGATGGGAAGTGACTCCAGACAGCAGTCCCTCAAAACGACTTCATTTTTCTTTTCATCTTCCATAATGTAGTTGTGTTAGACATAACTCTCAGGTTTATTCTGGGCAAAAAAGTGATGCACACTTGTAAGGCCCAATTCCGAGCTGGCCGAGCCACAGACCCTCAGCACATAGTTCTTATTCTTATTCCAGAAGGATTGGAATGACCATTAAAGCACATTACCAAGTGACTCAAGAGAAACAACCCCAGGGAGCCCAACCTCCCATGCAGTTCTTGTCTCCCTCACAAGCGAGCAAAGTTGATGCAGCAACATCAGGTTCCAATGGTCACTCCTTATGGTTCCTTCTGTTCTTCTACAGCCTCTGCCTTCCTCATGACCTCCTGAAGTACTGCCCAACAGAAACCTCAATGCCTTCCTCACTCCCTCCTCACCCCTGTTGAATAATCCACAATGTCATCATGAGGATCCTTCTAGAACTCATCCCTGATTATTTCAAATGTCCCATGAGGCTCAGTTGCTGACTAAAACCAGGAACTCTTTCTCGACAGTGTTATTTTCTGATCTTCTCTCCCAGGCAGAGATCGCACATAGTTTACTGTCTTTGTCAGGGTACTTCCATCCGGAATCAATGCTAAACTTAAGGGGACTCTTATACTATAGGCAGAGATCAGAGCACCCAGAAAAGCTGGATGCTAGCATTTATTTGCTAAACTGGACTTGAATGTGGCTTCGCCTTAATGTAAGGGTTGAAAATGTATCTCTGTATCTCTACCAGTTTCTGTTGCGGGAGCTCCTTCGGCTCCTTCAGCCAATAACTGCTGAGATACCAGCCCATTGGCTCCCTTCCTGATTGCACATAGGGCCGTTGTCTGGGACGGTGATCTGTAAGTTTTTCCCCCTTAAATAAATAACCATTCTATTAATCATAATTCCAAACTGGTGTGGGATTATTTGTGACTTACGCCTTCTAGTTTCAACCCTTACGTCCTTCCAGATTCGTCAAAAGAGGTAAAAATTGTAACTCTCCCTTGCTTTGGCTGAGCAGCACCCACACAGTGGGTCTCCCTGTGGTCCACAGGATTCAGGAACCCCAAGAAAACTGTGAGTCTAATACAGACTGCAAACTTACTGCAAACACTGTGAGATGGGTGCATGTGTGTCTCCTTTGTTTTGTTTTTGTATTTTAGCTGTGTCTTGGGCTCTGTAGAAAATAATATTGTGTCTCAATGAAGGTAAAAGGTTGGCCACACCTGAATCCTTTTACAGCACTTAACTGTAACACACAGGTAATAACATAAAGGATTTGGGGACTTTCCATAGCCAGCTCATAGGCATGTCTGTTACTGCACTATAAGGACAAAAAAAAAAAAAGAAGACAGACATTGAAAATTAGAACAAAACCATTAGAAAGGATCTCAAAGTTACATGACTTTAACGTGGGCTTTTTAGTTAGAAGCCTGTGAGTGAACTGTGAGTCTCCAAAAATACAGTCCCTACTTGATTCTTCTCAAGTTCCATCTAGTTGTCACTCTGATTAAAGAAAGTGAAATAAATATCCTAGCTAATGTACAAAGCTGCATGGCTTAATGAAACCCTAATTGGAGAAGCCATAATTGATGAAAAGGCTCTGGTCCAGAGTGAAACCAGAGAAACGGAGCTCATGCATGTGAGCTTGGGAACAGGCCGGGTTTAGGGAAAAGGAAGACCTAAGTTCTCTAGGAATCTGCCGGTTTATGATTTCAGAATTTCGCAATTTTTTCAATTATCTGAAAAACTTAAGAGAGCTTTCTACAGCCAATTAACCCAAGAAAGCCCGTGTGTCTATTTACTCCGTGAAGTTCCCTGCAATGCTGCCTTTGTACAGTGAGCTCCCCATCTGATCATATTTCCACCCAGAACCTGCCCCAGCTTGCTTTCTGTTGCTGTGATAAACACCCTGGCCAGAAGCAACTGAGCCGAGGGTGTCCGTTTCTAGATAACAAGCCACTCATCACAGGAAGCCAAGGCAGGAACTTGGGGCAGAGACCTCAGAGGAACACTGTTTATTGCTTTCCGAGTAACCTTTCTTATAGAGACCAGCTGCCACCACTCAAGGTGAGCCGGTCCTTCCTACATCTATTATAGTCAGTAAAGTGTCCCCAACAGACATCCCGCAGACCAATCTATGGTGGCAATTTTTCGGAGGAGGTTCTCTCTTCCCAGGTTCAACTTGACACACAAGGTTAGCCATCTGAATAATTTTTCCCATCGTCTTTTCCATCTAGTAACAAAGAATTAAGTGGTGGAGGGGGTAAGGATTGTTACTAAGGAAATTTCTCTAGTAATAGAAATGCCTATTAAAGAACCGGTATTATATATGATGTTCTTGTTTTAATTATTTTCCATATGCAGGAATTAGGGTCAGCATATTATATACTTTTATTTCCTTATTCTTTTAGACATTATCCCCATTTTACAGTCAGGTTCCCAGATTTGAGATGTGTGTGTTCTTCAATGCATGATTACTTAAAATAACTCTTTTGAAATAATTATGTTCCTGTTTCCATTTTATGAGAATAACAACATCATAATTTATCATCTTAAAGTATTTGGGTTTTTTTCATATTTACATATTCAGGTGGTAAGATAAATCTAGATAGGGTATAGAGCAATGACTTGCCTTGGTCCTACAGCTGGGATCTCCTTCGGCTGAGAGTTTCTGGTGCCTTTGAGGTGACCTGATGGTTGAAGTGAAACCTGAAATCAACTACAGATATCTTCACTTTAGTCTGACAGCTCCTGATGGTTGCTAGCTGGGCCCTGGGGTGAGGTTGTTGACCTCGGAGCCTATTCAAGGTATTGTGAGCTTCCCACAACATGGAAACCTCAGGTTGTCGGAACTGCCTATTGGCAGCTGTAAACTCCCAAGTTACTTCTAGCCAATTCTTTTGGTTTTAACCGGTTCTCAAATCTTCCCAGATTCCAAAAGGATGTGGATGATGAAGAGACATGGGCCATTCCTTTCGCTGCGAGGAGAGTCAGCTGTTGGCATTCACAATTCGAAATCACCACAGGCTAGAAGGGAGCAAGCTCCTTGACTCCTGTGATGGTTTGAATCTGAAATATCCCCCACAGGTTCAGAGCTTGAGCGCTTGTGTTATTTTGGGAGTGTGGAATCTTTAGAGATGGGAGCCTGGCTGCTAAAAGTCAACGCTCAGCCCAGACCTTTGCAGCTCATACGTGGCCCCTAGTCCATGCCTTGCTTTCTGCTTTCTCGTCTGCTGCAATATGAACAGTCTCTGCCTCTCGCTCCTGCCCTCAGGAACTTGTCTGCTCCACCATGCCTTCCCTACCCTTATGGCTTGAAATTGTGAAGTGGAATATGACTTTTCCTCCCTAAGTTGTGTGGAGATATCAGGGTCACAACAACACAGAAGTAACTAACACCTGTAGGTTACCATAAATAGAAAAACACTGTAAGTGAAAACCACATTTAACATATTTGACTGAGAGGTAGTGCTAGGAATGCACGTGAGAGAGATGATGTGGTATTTGCCTCTCTGGGTCTGGGTTTATGCCACTGAGTGTGATCACTTCTAGCTCTTTCCTTTTACCTACCAATTTCATTTCTCTTTCTAGCTGAGTCATATTCCATTGCACATATACACCACATTTTTAGTATCCACTCATGGTTGAAGAGCACTTAGGTTGTTCCCATTTCCTAGCTGTTGTGAACAGAGTAGTGATGACCATGGCCGAGCAAGTAAGTGTCTGGCGAGTAGGATGTTGAATTCTCTGGGCATTTGCCAAGGCGTGGTAGAGCTGAGTCATATGGCAGATTATTTTTAGTTTTCTGAAGATTCTCTATACTGATATCCATGGCAATATCTGTGGGCTTGTTAACACGGAAAAGGGGAAATTTTGCAGGGTTCCAGCCCTAGACAAAGAATCACAGGCAACTACCAATGTCTGGGAGAATGAGAATTAGCCTCTCCCACTTGAAGCATGATTAATAAAAACCCAGAGAGAGAAATTGGGCTTCGACCTGAAGATCCAAAAAGCAAATTAGCCAGCCATCGGCTCTTACCTCAACCTCAGTCTGAAATGATGATTATGTCTCTCAGAATCTCAGAATGAGACTGTGTCTGAGAACTGTTTCTTCCCAGCTCTAGAGAGGGGATTAAAGGCATGCTGGCCAGGTTTCTATAGCAACTAGTGTGGCTACTGGGATTAATGGTGTGTGTTACCACTGCCTGACTGTAAGGCACACCAGTATGGCTGCTTTACTCTACCAATCCTTAGGCAAGCTTTATTTATTAAAATACAATTGAAATCCCTTTTAAATTAAAGGGGAAATAAATAAATTCTTTCTAAAATAAAAAAGGCTATAACTAGTATAAGAAAAACTATATATAGTAAGTACAAACTATATACAATATATATAGGCAATAAATGCATCAACAGTGCCTAGTCTATTTGCATATGACAAATTCAGAGAAAATACACCATATCTATCCTCTCTTGGTGAGTCCAAAGTATTGTACCTAATTTACTTTCTATCATAACTTGCATTACCACCCAAAACTATCTTTTGATATCTCTCAACCTCATATACTTTCCATTTCTTTTCTGAGTTTCATAAACAATGGAGACAATAACTATAACTATCTAGTCCTCAACTCCCTCAGAGACCCAAGGAAAAAAAAACAGTATTAACTGAGTAAATAGGGAATGCAAGCAAGCAACTTCCCAAAAAATGTGAGTAATGACACAAGCAGCTGGCCGCCTGGACAGTCACCCAAAGAGTCTCTGCAATGTTGGGGTATCCTATTTAGACAAGCAGGACACAAAATATCCTGCTTCACAGAAAAGTCTGTCGAATATGCTAGGCCTGTAGGCCAAAATTGAGGGTGAGAACCAGGCTCAAAAGAACAGGCAGGGATTGATTGAGGAGGATAGTAGACTCTCCTAGCCTCTGCACATGTGCACAGGCTCACATACCCACACATACAAATGCACATACACTCACACAGATATGCACACATGAACAAAATATTTTTTAAAAGGAGATTGCAAACTCCAAACAATGCACAGGCCATATAGCTGATATAAACAGATAAAAGGTATCGAGAATGCTAAAAGGAAGATTTTTTTAATCAAAAAGAATCTGAACAAGCTGAATTTTTATGTGCACTCACTTAACAAGTGTAAACAGGAAGGATACTGCACACCAGTTTGCTCTTTCTGTAACCGACAGCTGCTTGATTATCAGATGGAAATTCATTAACATGATGACCACATCTATGGAACTTTCCTAGCCCTCATAGTTCGTGATAGGCCCACTCCATGTCTGTAAGGATTGATGCGATTTAAAATTCCCCATACAATAAGTAAAATTCCCTGGGTTAGGGGAAAATGGGTTATTCCTTTTCAAATATTTTATTAATTCTTTTTTATTTGTTTGTGTTTTGAGACAGGGTTTCTCTGTGTTGCTTTGGAATCTATCCTGAATCACCCTGTGTAGCCAGGCTGGCCTTGAACTTACAGAGATCCGCCTGTCTCTGCCTCCTGAGTACTGGGATTAAAGGCATACACTACCATCACCCTGCTATTAATCCTTAAAAACAAAAATTCAATTAAAATTAAGTTTAAAACACCACCCTCCCACCATCAATGCCTGAGGCAGGTAGAAGAGCTGGCCATGAGATCATAAGAGCAGCAGGAGAGCTGTCCCTGCCCCTCATCAGTTGCGGTACTTTGGAGAGTGGCCCCTTCACCTCCCCTGGACAACTCAGTAGAGCTGGCTTAGCAAGAGTAAGTGTGGGAGAACTGATCTGGAGGATGTGAAAGCAAGAGAACTGCCCCCCCTCCCCTTGCTCATAGCTGCAAGGGGTGGACTATCCAGGGCGATGCTGGAGAGCTCACCCTGACGGGGAAGACAGGTGAGAGCTGGCAGACTGACCAACCCTGGTCAGAATCAGGGTTATGTGCTGGCCTACCCCAACATCCACACCATCTGGGATCTACTGGAGCACAGGGATGGGGGTGTGTCAGCCCTGTGGACCTGGGTCTGCAGGATCTTCATGACACAGGGCAGTAATAGGATGCCCAAGTAAAGTATGAGAGCCCAGTATCGATGGTGTAGCAGAGACCAAGGACCTTGAACCAGACCAATGTATAAAAATGTATGGATACATTTTTCATATGGATAATATAAACTAAAGGCTCAAGACCATGATGTCCCCACAGAATCACCTAGTGGTTCTGACCCAGCTAGTGGGAGCTCACTGACTCCAGACTGACACCTGGGGAACCTGCATGAGACCGAACCAGGCTCCCTGAATGCAGGTGACAATGGTGTGGCTTGAGCAGTTTGTGGAGCCACTGGTAGTGGGATCAGAACCTAACCCTAAAGCGTGAACTGACTTTGTGGAGCCCATTCTCTATAGAAAGATATCATAGTCAGCCTAGGAAGGAGTGGGGTGGGATGCGGTGGAGTGGGGTGGGGTGGGGTGGGGGTTAGGGCTTGGTCCTGCCTCAATGAGGCGATAGGACAAACTTAACTGACTTCCCAGGGGAGGTCTTACCCTCTCTGAGTAGCAGATGGGAGGTGGGGTGGGGAGAAGGTGGGGAGAGTGGGTGGAGAAGAGGCAGGGGCAGCTGGGATTGGTATGGAAAATAAATGAATAAATAGATAAAATGTATGAATAAAGAAGTTTACTGCACGACTCACTGTGTTACACTGCAGCTTCCATGAGGAGATTTTTCCTTTCTCTTTTATTTTTTCCTTTAAACTTTATTTCGTTTTATTCTGGGGGCGGGGGGAGGCGGATAGGGGAGATCAGGAAGCATGATGTGAAAGACACAAAGAATAAATAAAAGGAAAGTTAAAAAATAAAGAAGTGATGATTCAAATTCATTTAAAAAGTTGTGTGTGTGTGTGTGTGTGTGTGTGTGTGTGTGTGTGTGTGTGTGTGTGTGTGTGTTGCCTGCATGGATATAAGTACCCATGCAAAGGGTACTGGATCCCCTGGAACTGGACTTGCACATGGTTGTGAACTGCCATGCAAGTACTGGGAATTGAACCAATATCCTCAAGAAGGGCAGCAAGTGTTCTCAACCACTGAGCCATATCTCCAGCCCTTGAGATGGGCTTATTTTTATTTTGAGCATCACCTGATCGGAATAGAAACAACTGTCCCTCTGTCCTAGGACTTTACATATTTATTGTTCTGTTACCACCATAAATGATCTATCGTCAGCCATTGTCCTGTAGCCTGGGGATATCTTTCACAGACTTCATGGTAAGTTTAACACTCGGAGCTCTGAAAGACGAATCAGGATTCACATACTTAATTGCCACATGGACGTGTTAACGCTTCAGATCATCTTTAAATTGAAATGTTCTTTATCTTTTGTAACAGATGTGAAATGATTATGCCACTACTGTGCTACGTCATCCCAAGAGATCTGAACCCTAAGTGGATCACCAAATGACTAGGGATCTCTGTAGCTATGACGAGTCAATCATTAAGTATAATCTTCAGGACATTGCTTTCCAGGCACGATAGAGCAATGGGTATCTTTGTTCCTATTTTTCCACATTTTTCAGGAGGTTGGACATTTGTCAATAAGGATGGTTGTCCCTGGAAGGTGGGAAACAAGTAGAGTCTCCAAGTTAGCCCGGCTTACTCCAATGATAGAATTCTGAGCCTGGAGAACAAAAGCCGGAAACTCAGGTAGAACTGGGTAGATTCCCTGGTGGAGAATATAGATGCCCCAGTCCAAGAAAGGAACACAGCAGAGTTCACAGAGCAAGACACCAAAGGAGTTAGACAGAGGTCCTTCTAAAATATTCATCATGTCGCTGGTTAACAGTTTGTTTGTTTTTTTAAGCCACACATATAGCCAGTAAGATGGCTCAGCGAGTTAAAGTACGTACTGCCAAGCTTGAGGACTTGAGTTCGAGACCCAGGACCCACATGGTAGGAAGAGAGAACTGGCTCCTACAAGTTGTCATCCATACAAGCACCATAGAGCATTCTCCACTCTCCCAAATTAATAAATATAATTTAATTTTTTTCAGACACACAAATAAATGGAAAAAATGGCTGAAAGAAGTTAAATTGTCTCTGGTGTTAGAATGAATAGAAAGGGTTTCAACATTCTTATGATTTCATTAGATATTCAAAACAAATACATAAATATAAAAAAGATAGGCATCTTAAAAAAAAACAAAAAAGCAATGGGGACAATTAAAATCTCTGTATAAGTGAAGCATACAATAAAAACAGCACAAAGACCGAAGGCTTGAGATAAAAGTGTAGCTGCTACAGTTTGAATGTATTTCCACACTAGGTCGAAGTAGAGTCTTACTGGGCAGAGTGATCCCTGGGGTTGGGCCTTGAGGTTTTATATGACCCAGCTGCACGCTGTGTTTGTTCTCTGCTTAGAGGCTGCTGATACAATGTGATAGTCCAGCCTCTGGCTCCTGATGCCATCCCTTCCACCCGCCCCCACCCATGATGGACTGTATCCCTCCGAACTGTGAACCAGAATATGCCATTTCTCCCTGAAATAGTTTTTGTTAGTATATTTTATTACAGCAGCAGAGGAGAAAATAAGAGTATAAGATTTCTGTAGTATATATGAAGTGATAACACTTGCGGGTCAATACAGATATGTTAAAGTATATACTAAGGTTTGAAGCAAACCATTAAGACACTGGAACAAGGAATTTGAGCCAATCCTCCAGCAAGGAGATAAAATAGAGCCAACAGAAAAACAAAAAGAAGCAAAAAAAAATGAGTGAAATAATAAAAAAATAAGTAAAGACAGGAAGGAATAAATGTAGTCACATCGATAAATCAAATATAAACTATCTAAATTTCTATAAAAGAAGCATTAGCAGATTAGATTTTTAAAAAGTAAGATCTAAGCCTTGCTGTTTGTAACATAAAATAGGAATATGTTAAAAAGCTACAAAGTAAAAGAATAGATTAACATATGTTATCCTAATAAAAGTCAAAGAAACCTAAAGTTGCTGTACTAACTTCCAGCAAGATGTCAGAGCATAGATGCTGCAAAGGATAAGTTTATACACAATGAAAAAAATCAATTCAAGGAAAGGATATAACATCCTTAAATATTTATAAACATATCAACTAAGTTTCAAAATACAGGAAGTAAAAAAAAGAAAGGTCTCAAAACTCCAAGAAGAGAGAAGCAAACCCACAGCCTCAGTTAGAAGCTGCACCCCTTCTTCTTCCAGTGTCAAAGGAAAAGCAATTAGGGAGTCAGCGAGGGTGGAGAGGGTGCAACTGCCCAGCAGAGAGTCAGCAAGGGTGGAGAGGGCACAGTTGGCATCAGCCAGCCTAACTTGACTTACATTTTCGTGGTACTGAGGGAAACAGCAGCAAAATTGCATTTTTTTCAACCTCACACAGAGTTTACTGTTGGCCATAAAAAATACACGACTTATAAAAGATTCAAGCCAATGTATGTTCTCAGATTCCAATAGTGTTAAATAAGAAAATTAATAACAGACTAACATAAGAAAAACTCCAAAAACTTAGAAAATAATGCATTGCTAAATAACCTGAGGTCAAAAATTAAAGCATGTATTAGAATATATTTCAAAATTAATGAAAATAAAACCACACATTTTAAAATTTAATGTGATGCCAATAAAGCATTGCTTAAGAAAAAATTAATAGTCCCAAATGGCTATATTGGACAAAAAAATGTCTTGAATCAATAATCTTACATTTTTACCTTAGGCAAGTAAAAGAGAATTACAAAAAGAAGCCCAAAATAAAGAAAATAAAGATAAAAGTGAGAATCAATGTCACAGAAAAAAGATAAAAATGGAAAAATCAATGAAACCAAAAGCCAGTACTTTGTGAAGATCAATAAAACTGAGCAATCTCTTGCCGGATTGATCAAGCAAAAGAGAAGACACAGATTACCAATAGCAGTTATAAAAATGACATCATTATTGAGTCTACAGATTTTAAGAGAATTATAAGGGCTTTGCATAAATAATTACATGCTAATAATGTCACAATTTAAATGAAATGGAGAAAATCCCCCAAAGACATCAATCCACAAAGCTCAAGGAACTGGATATCCTGACTGCCGTTCACATAGGCATTTGTGGTCCACTGTGCATCGAGACTGTAGCTAACAACCACACCAAGGAAAGGTCAAGCCAAGGACTTTGTTGGAGAATTTACCAAACGTTTAATGGGAAAAAAAATTGACACAATCTCTTCTTCTGACGAGACACACCTTCTAACCTGCTCCAGGACTGGCGTTTCTCACGCACCAAAATCCAGACAACGACGTATGAGCAGAGAAAACCACACAGCAGACTTCTTCTTGAACACAGACACAAAACATTTTTACTAAATTTTACCAAGCAGAGTTAAATAGTACATGAAAAGTGACCATTGCATCATGATTCTGGAGAGGCAATCCCAGGCATACCCTTTTGGGTTTCTGCATGGAAAACAATGACTGTAATTCACCATGTTTATGACGATGAAGATGTATAGCTGCCGATAATCATCTTAAGATATTGCAAGAAAGAAGTGATAAAAACCATATAGTCAGTCCTAATTAAAATCACATAGTAAGTCCTGATTAAAATCACATAGTCATTCCTAATTAAAATCACATAGTCAGTCCTAATTTAAAATGCTCAGCACATTAGTCATAGACAGGAAATGAATCATTTGGATAAAGTCGGGCGTTCCTCTTTACTAACAAGAGTCAGTAAGAGACTGAAAATGGAAAAATAGCATTTAAAATAACACCATAAAGATTAAATATGTGCATATAAATCTCATAAAATGAAAGACTTGTCATATTTTATTTTTTTATTTATTTATTTATTTATTAAGGATTTCTGCCTCCTCCCCGCAACCGCCTCCCATTTCCCTCCCCCTCCCCCAATCAAGTCACCCTCCCTCATCTGCTCTAAGAGCAATAAGGGTTCCCTGACCTGTGGGAAGCCCAAGGACCGCCCACCTCTATCCAGGTCTCCTAAGGTGAGCATCCAAACTGCCTAGTTTCTAGCCATAAATAAAGAACATTGGGCTTATAATGCATGTTCCTAGAGAAGCTAAGTAAGAAGGTGAACCCAAAGACAAACACATAGGCATCCTCATGAATATTAACCTTCATCAGGCGATGAAAGGAGACAGAGACAGAGGAGCACGGGACAGAAATCTCAAGGTCCAAATCAGGAGCAGAAGGAGACGGAGCACGAGCAAGGAACTCAGGACCGCGAGGGGTGCACCCACTCACTGAGACTTGTCATATTTTAAAAAGTCATAAAACATGATTGTAGTTGTTTTTGTTTTATTTTTCTTTTTACTCTTTTACTCTGTTCTTTTGGAAGCTTTGCCACCCAGTTCCCAAATAAATTACACATGGAGCCTTATTTTTACTAATGAATGCCCAGCCTTAGCTAGGCTTGTTGCTAGCCTACTTTTCTTAAGTTAAATTACCCCATCTACCTTTTGCCTCTGCACTTTTTCCTTTTCTTACTTCTGTATATGGGTCTCACTTTCGCTCTTATTCCGTGGCTGGCTGGGTGTCTGGGTGTCTGGGTGTCTGGGTGTCTGGGTGGCTGGTGTCTGCCTCCCCCACTCCCCACCCCGTGTCCTTCTTTCCTCTTTCTCCTTTCTCTTCTCCTCCCATATTTTTCCTATTTATTCTCTCTGCCTGCCAGTCCCGCCTTTCCTTGCTCCTGCCTCGCTATTGGCCATTCAGCTCTTTATTAGACCATCAGGTGTTTTAGACAGGCAAAGTAAGACAGCTTCACGGAGTTAAACTAATGCAACATGAAAGGAAGTAATACATCTTTGCATCGTTCAACAGATATTCCACAGCATGAACAAATGTAGCACATCTTAAAATAATATTCTACAATATGTGATCGAGAAACATTAAGGAAGGCCTGAATGAATGGAGAAAGTGCTCAGTGTTCAGTGTTCATGGATTGGAAGAATCGATCAACAGGTTAAAGTGAAAAATCTCATCAACTTCTGTTTTAAAAAAAAAAAACATCCAAAATGATACAATGACAATGTAGCAAGAATTCTAGAACCTCAAAAACTGATTGTAAATTATTTTTTTTGAAAATGAAGAAGCAGTTGAGGCATCCAGGCCACCCAAGTACTTTTCATCAAGATGGCGTCATCAGGACAGCATTCATCACACAAACTAAGACAAATAAGTCATTGCGCAAAAGAAAAAAATCCAAAGTCCTTGCTTATGTATGGGCAACTGACTTTCAAGAAGGTGACAGCGATAATAAATAAAGGTTCATTTCCAGTAAATAGTATCCCAGCAGTCAGATACCCAAATGCACAACAAATAGCCTCAATCCAAAATACACCACATGCATAAGATTAGCTATGGATGTCTCACAGAGTGCAATGTGAACCCTAAACCTAGAGGCTGTATATATATATGGGATTCGGGTGAGAATTCCTTAGACACACACTAAAAGCATGGTCCAGGAAAAGTTGATAAATTAGACCGCCTCAAAATAGAAACCTTTGTTCTTCAAAGAAAGGTAAGAGATGAACGAAAGACAGGCGGTGAACGAAGGAAATGCGATCGGTAGTCGTGTGTGATGTAAGATTTTTATCTAGAATACAGGGCTCTCAGAACAGCATTTTTAAAATAATAATCATAACAATATCACATCCACATCTCCTCCTTGCCTCTCTATCCCCACTCTCCTCTTGAGAGTGCTCACCATGTCTCACCAAGAGTGATGGCCTCAGCTGTGCTTGGTGTCCTCAGAGCCCATGTGTAGAGGTCTTTGGGGTGTGCTTGTCACAAGGACTCTGTTCTCATAAATGGGGTCGATGTCTTTATAGAAGATGTGGAAGAGGACACCCCGGTTTTCTTCGTCCCTTCTGCCAGGTGAGGACGCAGTAATTGGCATCATCTTGTAGGCAGAGGTTACTCTCAGACACGGGTCGGTGCCTTGGGCTCTGCAGCTGTGTTGTTACACATCTGCCCACTCCACATGAAGAAAGAAGAGGTGACGGGAGGAGGAGAGAGGGAGGAAAAGACATAGGATGGGGTAGGATGGATACAATCAAAACACAGTATATTCTGGTATACAAATGTGGGTATGAAAACCACTGAAAATTCATAATTAATATGCTTTAATATTTTAAGGGGCTGGGAAAGTAGCTGAGTGGTAGAGAATTTACCTAGTTTGTGTAAGGCCTTGGGTTCGAGTCTCAGTACTGAGAGAAATTACGGGGAAAATAGAAAATAAATGAATTAAAAGCAAATAGATTCATTTCCCAGTCACAAGGAAAATTCTTTTTCTTACCTGCAAGAGCAGAACAGACAGTTCCCAATAGTCTTCTTGACTGGGATTATCCCTCAAAAATCTATGCTCCAAACAGTAACCAACAAGACCATTTGTTTATACATTAAGTATGGTGATGTCAAGCCTGGGCTGGTGAGCCTGCCTGAGCCTCCACATTCTTTCTCCAACTTCCTCTCACTCTGCCCTCCCCCTCTCTGGCTGCTCTACAGTCGCTCTGGTCTTCTTTCCCCCTCTCAGACATGTTGAGCTCATCTTTTGGAAATCTGCTCTCTGAAGGGCCCCATCCACGCCTCACCTACTGACCCTTTCTGTTAGATTCTCATATAACCCAGTCGAGAGAGCCTGTCTGTTCCATGACCTGTTTCACTGCGCAGAGCAGTGGATTGTCACTGAACATTTGTTTGCCTGTTTGTTTCTATTCATTAGTGTCTTCGTCCTAAGATGTAAGGTCCAGGAGCCAAGGACCAAGGAATCAAGGACCAAGCTGGACAATGCTACATTGTCCAGCAGCCACCTGGGAGCCTGCCCAAGACAGATGCTCAGCTGCCATTGGTACAGGAGAGAAATGCAAGTCCCCCCGCAGTGAACAATCTCCATGGAAATACAAACTTTGGGTCTGTCCATCGATGTCTGTTACAGGACTGTGAGAAGGAGTCTTCAAGCTCCCAACTTCCTTTCAAAGAAGCCTCTCAGGTGTCTCAAGTCCACCGGGCACCATGGTGACATGAGCCGAAAAGCCTGATGGGAGTGGGGGAAAGCACACAGGACATCCGCGAGAGAAACGGCCCTGTGCTTTCCCTTGTAGAGATAGGGATTTTCTTCCATAGGTCCACACAGTGGCCCATTTGCTGCTGTTTACCACAGAAGCACAGAGGCCTCATTTCAGGGTCCTCAGAGCCATGTGAAAAGGTGGGTGCACTATAATCCTGGGGAGGTGGGAGTGGAGAATCCTTGGGGCTGGCTCTCCAGCCATTCTAGTCAAATATTAAGTTCCATGTTCAATGAGAAGCCTTGTTTCAAAAAATAAGGTGGAAAGCGATTATAATAGTCATCTGACATTTACCATGGCCCCTCTACACACACACACACACACACAGAGAGAGAGAGAGAGAGAGAGAGAGAGAGAGAGAGAGAGAGAGAGAGAGAGAGAAAGAAAGAGACAGAGACAGAGAGGGAGAGAATAACTGTACACTATCCAACAAGAGTCAAGATCACTTTCCTAAGATGTCTATGACATTCACGAACATGCTACACAATTTCATATATGGAGTGTGGGGGTGTCATGTTTGAAATTGTGGGTCCACTTTAGACCTCCTAGGATTAAATGACAGCCATCCTGTCCTGGTTGACAAACTACAGAGGCCGATCGAATGGGATGCATGGGCCATCAACAGTGCATGTAAAACTTACCACAGATTCCAGACTATAGTTCAGTGTCCAAGAGATAATAATAACAATGATTCAAGGTATAATTACTAAGATGAAAATTATGAGAGATGCCAACACCTTTTTGTTTCTTCTACTGACTCTGCCTCTCTTGGGGCTGGGGATTACATGGTTTGTAAAACTAATACACAGTGCTTGTATTTATGGTTTTCAGTTTAGGGAGTGGAAAGGTACATGTGTGTTTGAAGGAATTATGGAGTGGATATTCACAAGTGTGGTTCTGTCCTCCAAACATTCTTTCTGTCTGTCACAGGAAGGGAAGCTCACCTGGCAGATGTACCAGCATACGTTTGTGCCAGACAGGCATCCCACTGCTCTGCCCCTGCTCTTCCTTTTTGCCTGTCCTGACGAAAGGACTGCACACCAGATGAAAACCTACCCTCTCCTATGAGGGCTTCCTAGAACAAGGTACCTGAATCACTCTTCTGAGAGCGGTGCCAGGACCCTCCTGTAACCCTGGATCTCTCCGTGTGACCTGAGTACGAGCATTGTCTTTCCTCTGCGCCGGAAAAGCAGCATGCCCGAGCCCCCAAAGCTTTCTCATGGCACGAGAAGAAAGGGAAGCGGTCCACTTCAGTAGCTCAGCACAGCAAGTTCAGCCAGCACACAGCCCCTTCGTTCAAGTAACATGAGACCTGGGAGCAGAGGAAAAGAGAAAGGCTAGAGCCCGGTCAGGGTTTTGTCTTCTTTCTTTTGCCAACGCTCTTATGGGGTGTGGGGGGAGTGAGAAAGAAAAGGGAGTTATTACCCAACATAAAAACGATGACGCAGAACCAATGCCAAGCTGGTAACTTAGAATGGCTGAGCTGAATTGGGGAGGGCGAGAGCCTCTTCCCAGTAGAAGAGGGAAAAGTTCTCCCGCAAAGCCCATTCCTCTGCAGAGCACTCCATGACGAATGGCTGCCTGGGTCGCGTGTGTTTGCTGCGTTGAGACAGGGGACTAGTAATGAAATTTTCAAATGGAAAAGAAACACTAAGGGCGTAAAAACAGCTGGCAGAAAAGAAGTGAGCTCGCGGTTCAGCAGCTGGAAGGGCTTTTTCTGGAGTGGACTGTACCAGCAAGCAGTATGTGGCTCCGAGCTGCCGCACGTGGAAGGTCTGTAGGACAACGCTGAACTCAGAAGCAGGTTTAACGCCTTTGCACAGGAAGTGGGCGCAATACATAACTGGACAGGGCTATGGGAAGGGGACAAGGGCCCAAAGGGAGGCAAAGGCGTAGGACAAACAATGGCCATTGTCTATTTTAAGGTTTTACAGCTACTATGCACATTTAAGCTGACATTTGAAGCTGCTAGCACCTCTTGCCACTCAGACTCGAACAAGATCTTAACAGTACAGGAATGGGGAGCCGAGTTTTCAGTGGTCAAGGGCACGGAGCACACTCATGTCCCAGAAACAGAAAGAAAGTTAGGTCAGATGTGATGTGTGGATATGGGGAAGGCCACTAAGGCCAGTGCCCCACCCCCAAAGAAGCTTCAGTCTGCCTCCTCTTCCTTTGCCTCCTACCCTGCCCACATGGACAGATCCCCTTCCATCTGCATGCGTGTGGGGGGGGAAGGTCACTGATTTTATTTAAATCTAAAAGACAAAATGATTCCACTAAAAATTTTTAAGTCAAATTGATTATCACATGGAGCAAAATTTAGTTACACACACACACACACACACCGAGGGATAGGAGAGAAACACATGTGTGCACGCACACAACCTTGTAATCTCAGGAAGCCAAACCAAAGAAAGGATGTTTGGGAAATAATTTCAGCACTGATTATACCCAGGAAATCAAATATCATAGGCCTCACCTCCCATCTGTGGCTCTCTGTGGGTCACATCATTCTCTCCTACCACCAAGAGAGCTTTCCCTTAGTCTTCCATGTTGGTTTCAAGACAAACATGATTTGCCTAAAGCAACAAAATACACCTAGGAATAGGAAAAATATGAGAGGATATTATATTATTAACTGTATTCCTGGAGTCTGATATCCAACTTTCTGATTGTCATCCATGAGAAGCTACTGATCCATCCTGGGAGCCGAGAGGAGGTAAGCTTAGAAGACATTCAGTCTAAGCAAAGCCAAGCTTAGAGACACGCGTGGAGATCACATGCTGCTCCCCACATGGGACAATCGCCAGGTACTATTATAAATCTACTCCCACAGTTTTACCTCTCCTTCGCAAAACCAGATTAGAACACTCCGTCAAGGAGGTCATAGAATTAGGGGAATCTGAACACTGTTGTTTAGAAAATCAATGTGTCAAACTGCCTTCTAAATATTTATGTTCTCACCCTTACCCCGAGAAGATTCTCTTTCCAGTGAAGCAGAGACCCATGATTGCACAGAGTTCCAAGAATAAGTGACAGATGGGTTCTCATCCCTGAATGTCCTCTTTGAGGCTCAGGGAGCATTGCGGAAGAGTGGGTAGAAGGAATGTAAGAGCATGTATCTGTGTGTGGGTGTGCTGTGTCACACATGAAGGAACTGGTTCTCTTTCCACTATGTGGACCCCAGGGATTGAACTCAGATGATCAGGCTTGGCAGCAAGCACCCTCACAGGCTGAGCCGTTTAATCTACCCTGAGGGTACTTACAAACGCATGTGTCTCATCATGACAACTGAACCATTTCCATGGAGACCTAGGTGATGGGTTCCACGTGCTCATCATTCTCTACTACATGTAGTACCAAACACCAAACGGCTCCTGACACAAACAGTGTTGGCAACATCTCTATGAGAAAGTAAGAGGCAGTTGTCCACTCTGAAAAATGACATGGGCTCAGCCATAAAGGCAGTTAGCATTCTCTGTGTGAGGAATGGTTTTCTATGGTAGTTAGCCCAATAAGGGTGCATAATTCCTGAACTTCCCCCTTCCCCTTTGTGCAAATTAGCCAATTACTTTAGACCATAAAACCACACTCCCATCAATGGGATGAGATGCAGTTACCACAAACATCATGGGTAAAAGACAGAGACCACAGACTGTACTTGCTAGTCCTGTTTGGGTTCTGGCTCACCCTTTTTTGAAAACATCAAGTGCCTTGCCAAATCACTATCACTTTGCAAAACACTAAGATAAAGCTTTTCAACACCTATAAAGAGAAAATGTTGTTAACACACTAGAAATTACAGACTATTAATGCCACTAAACCCTGCATACAAACTTCATGCAGCAGCTAGTTAAGTTCACTTTCTGGATCATTAAGAAGTGTCATCTAGGATGTGGACTCCAGGCTGAAGGAAAAGATCTAGTCTTGCCTAAGGCTCTGATTTTTGGACTTCGTGTGCCAACTCAGAAGCTCCCACCAATGCCTCTTTGTTTACCAAGTGAAGAGTCAAGATTTCAACTCTCACCAAAGTTTTTCCCAGTCGTCTCTCTGGAAGATAGCAAGATATTCATCGCCATTTCCCTTAAGCCAGGATGGCTTCCTCTGTTCTGTGTTTTATTTTAGAGAATCCTAAGGGGCTCTGTCCCCAGTGCAGTAGCCAATCAACAGCTGCGGGATGGGGTGAGCATGGAGCAGGAAGGAAACAGTATTTCCAGGCCACAAAGGTCTTTCTTAGTCCCACAGTTTGCTCTCTCTGCTCCGAACCATTTGCCATTATTGCTAATGTCTAAGCGTGATGATTTGCATTGAAGTCTCAGTGAGGTAAGAGCTATTGTGCTAATTTTTCATCGAGAACATTGAAACACCTGGAGATTATATAATATGTTGAAGATCACAGAGGTAGCAAGTAATAAGCCCAGGTCCTGTGCTAGACAATGGTGAATTTAATAGCAATATGTCTCAGTATGATATTCGTCACTTTGTACTTGTCCATATCTGCCCAGCTATGCTAGGGGTGGAAGAGACGTCTCCTCTTCTTCCTGCACCGCACATTTTAGCTTTGGTCATGCTCTGCTTCAGGGCCAAGGATGCCAAGGCACCAGGTGAGATGCGATCCGAGTGCCTGCCAAGGAAGGAACAGATGGTTCTGCTAAGTGGTGAGATCAAGTCCCTGCCACAGTAATGGCAATAAGCATCCCACATAAAATAATTACTTCCAGTTTGCCTGGCAGGTTGGATGAAGTCCGAGGGAAAGCTCATTCTTCTCTCACAGCTTTGAGCTTTCAAGCTGTGTTTTCCCCCAATGAAAAGGATCTCTTTGCTGTGATTCTTTGCAAGATCCATTTAGTCACGACAGAACAACCTCCATGACTGACACAGTCTATTTGGAGTTCTTCTGCTGGATGGAGACCAAGATTGGGGGGTGATTAAGTTTCAGGGAGATTTAAATCTACAGCCAAGGTCCTGGGACAGTCAGAAAAAATACAGTTCTGCCTGTGGAGGTCAGGACATGTTACTAGGAATCTTTTTTTCTCCTCGCATCACGTGGAACATGGGTAGTGGTTAGGCTTGGCAGGAAACACTTTTATCCATAAACCATTTCTCAGCCCTAAGAATACTTTTAAAAAAAAAGATTTCTTTGTTTATTGTATATACAGTGTTCTGTCTGTCTGTATGTCTGCAGGCTAGAAGAAGGTACCAGATCTCATTACGGGTGGTTGTGGGCCACCATGGGGTTGCTGGGAATTGAACTCGGGATCTCTGGAAGAACAGCCATTTTACCCACTGAGCCATGATGGAGGAAGGTCATTGGTTAAATAAAAAGAAACTGCTTGGTCCTCCCTCATTGGTTAGAAGATAGGTGGGAGGAGTAAACAGAACAGAACACTGGGAGGAAGAGGAAGTGAGGTCAGACTCCACAGCTCTCCCCTCCGGAGCAGACGCTTCAAAGAGACGCCATGCCCCAGCTCCGACCCAGGATGGACTTAGGCTAGAATCTTCCTGGTAAGACCGGTGCTCACAGATTATTAGAGATGGGTTGATTGGGATATCAGAATTAGCCAGTAAGGGCTAGAGCTAAGGGCCAAGCAGTGATTAAATGAATACAGTTTGTGTGTTGTTATTTCGGGGCAAAAGCTAGCCGAGCAGGCGGCTGGGGTGTTGGGGGATGCAGCCCCGCTGCCGCTCATATTACTACAGAGCCATCTCTCTAGTCCCCTATGAGTACTTTTAAAGGTGTATTCCTCATCACAATAACAGAGTCACTTCCACAGAGACGTCTGTAACATATGTTTTTTTTTTTTTTAATTTGGAACACCTAGAGGCCTTGTGACCTGGTCAAGTTCTCTAAGTTGGTTAGCTACAACCTATAAAATTATGCAGTGATTTTCCCATCTGTGGAATGGTGAGAATCATGTGTGGCTGATCTGCCTAAGGAATGCAAAAAACATTAAAGGAGACAGAGAACACAGAACACAGAGAAAATGTTCACAACAGAATGAGGCACCAATGGACTCCCTCAACTTATGTTCATTTGCAGAGTCACCTGTTGTCCCAACTTGTTAAGACTTCTGTCCTTGTTCTTCACCTGTCTTCAGAGGCCCTGGCTCCTCCCTGGCCCCATGGTTAGTTTTCTTGGTTGTGGGACTCAGAAGAAACAATCTCTGTGCCTGTCTGTCTCTCATCTGTGTATATGTGTATGTTCAGTAAACAAATATTTACATTGAATGGTGAAAGTTTATTATGATGCAACTTTGATATCATGACTATGAAAATTTAACCCAACTCAATTCAATCTTCCTTTCTAAGATTCTTGACTTCCTATGGCAGTTCCAAAGAGAGTGCAAGGATCTCATACCCCCCAAGATGCCTTCTCTGATGCCCCCAAAGAAAAATTCCTTCCTGTCATTCCCATCCCCTGCTTATTCAGCCTGGATCAGAAACTATACCCCAGTAGGGACAGAGAAGGCCATGTACCATGATGACAAGTGAAGCATACACTGTTAAACGCTGTGAGATTTGTCAGGGATCCAAAACTCATTCTAAAAAAGTAGCAAAGCTGTCATAATAGGAAAAGAAATAAAAGGAGAGCTGTTTTAATGACTCTACCCCTTATATTCTCTGAGGGCACATCTCATCTCCCGGTAGCTGCCCTCGGTCGGGGAGCTGTATGTTCTGTGCATGGCTCCTGTCCTCTGGGCCATGGAGTTTGCTGCATATAGAATTTATAGCTGACATTTCCTTTATTTCTGTATTGGAGACAGGTGCCATCATTCTGACCTCCACTGGCTCGATGGAAAATCCACTGGTTTTCAACTTGACCAACCCACGGAAGAATGCCTTGCATCTCTGGGGCTGCTTTCAAGGTTTTTCTCAACAACTAGTTTTCAGACATGAACTCTGATGTGCCTGTCTCGGGACTCCTTTGTATTTATTCCGTTTAGCAGGCAGCTGGGCTCACCACTCTCCCACCAACGCAGTGTCGTCTAGTTGATAATTAGTTTAGCTTCTTGAATATCTTGACTTCCAATGTCTACCCAATGTGGAAGACATTTTTCCCCAAAATGCTTCTTCAGTATTGCCTTCTGGTACCCCAAAGATGCAAATGTCTGCTGTTTTGTTATCACGGTACAGGTTGTCTTTTTAAAAGTTTGCGTGGGCTCCATTGCTTGCAATGGTCAGTCCTCAAGCATATGTCATCCTATCTACTCTGTAATTAACCTAGTTAGGGAGTTTCTCAGTTATGACATTCTGATTCTATAATTTCCGTTTTATTCTTCCTACAGCCTTATTTTGATGAGATCTATTGCTTTTTCCTCTGTTTTAAGAAAAACCACGATTATGTTCTAAAACCTTTTTAAGAAGTCTGCTCTAAAACCCAACATTTCATTCATTGTGGTTTTGACATCCGTTGATAGTCTTTTTCACTCAACTTGTACGTTTCCATATCATGGCGAGTGATGAATTTCTTGTATTTCGGACATCTTCATCAGACTCCATGGGGCTCAGGAACCTATTTTCTCATCTATCTTTTAAAATCTGGGACACGTGCTGCATTACACACGTGGAGGTCGGAGCACAACTTTCAGGAGGCCGTTCTCTTGCCCCACTATGTAAGTTCTGCAGATCGAACTCTCAGGTGGGCAGGCTTAGCAGCAAGTGCCTTTACCCCCTGAGCCATTCTACTAGCCTGTATTTTACTATCTTTTTTAAGAGCAAGACAGTCTTTTTCTGTGCTATAGTGCAAGAACTGGCTAAGTGTGTTTGTTTGACTTCCTGTTGGATGCCCCTGCCATCACCCCAGATCCATGACACGGGACTTCCACTGCCTCGTTACAGAGGGGCAGGACTGAATTTCAATCTGCCCAGACCTTGATCTTTCTAGAAAAAATAGGCTCCAACTAAGTCTCTAAGTTCAAGTATAAGCTCAGATCCTCATGGGGCCAAGAAGAGGTAGAGGCAGAGAGTTCACATTACTTTGTGATAACTGAATAAGGCTAAATGCTCAGCTACCTACTTGCCCCTTCTCGGGAGGGGTGAAGCCTGCTCTGTCCTCTGGTTCCTACCTGCCCCTTCTCGGGAGGGGTGAAGCCTGCTCTGTCCTCTGGTTCCTCTGTGTGTCACTCTGTGACAGCCATTCATCTTGTTGATGTGAATTGGCAGCAGAGACTCAACAGAAAGGACCAGAAACTCTAGGGCTGACTTGTTTGGGTTGGCATTGCCTTACTTAGTCTTCTTTCCTACTTGAGAATGGTGGTTTGCCTCTCCCCTGTATCCCACTGAGCAGTTGGGGAAAGTAGAAGGGAGATGCTAACTGACTTCTGTTCATGCTACCTGTTCAGCCTCAACAACACTGAGTGTGAATGGTTAGGCTCAGTGCTGTGCTTACTTGGCCATTACTCAAGAAAGAACTAACAATCCTCAGGAACTGATTATGGGTCTTTTGTAGGAACAACTGAGAAATACAGGATGATTGAAAGAAATACTTGCTTGAAACGTATGGGGATGCCATCTTGGGATTAGAGAGTATAGGTTCATGTATATAGTAAGCACATTGAGTGCTATAATTAACTGTATTTAGCTGTGACCGATATGCCTGAAAAAACATTCAAACTCACAGTTTGGGATGCTGGCCCCATCTTTGTAGTGGGAATGTGTAGTGAAGGTTGCTCATCAATTCTTGGCAAATAAAAAGCAGAGAGAAGGGTATACAAGAGGAGGCCATGACAAGACATATCCCCAGCATATGTACTCAATAGCCAACTTCCTCCAATAGGCAAGGAGATCTACCACCTCCCAATAATAGATTGAACTTTATAACTTGTCGATGATTTAAACAGTCCCTTAGATCAGGTCCCTAATTGTATTTGGGATCACCCCCATAGACACACACAGAGGCGTGTGTGTGTCACAGATCTATAAGGTATATCTTAATCCAATCAAGCTAAAAAGTCAAGACCAGCCACCACAGTAATTCATGGGTGCACAGTACTCCTGGCTCAGGTCTGAGCTTTGGGCTCAAATAACACTCTAATTTACTCAGTGGAAAAGATGAGTGCAAACTTACATCAGGCATTTAAAGAAGTTCTACCAGAGCTACACCTGTGGCGAGATCTCCCGACACAGAGATAATGATGAGTAACCATCTAAGCAGCGTTTGCTCTAGTACAGAGATGAGCACAGGAGGACCAATTGCATTCTCATCATGCACCATCCTAGAGCACGGTATTCACTCTTCTTCATCCATCTCTCCAGGGATTCCTGTATCAAACACACTTTCCCATGGGGCTGAGAGCTTCTGTCCACAGAATAACAACCGTGGCTCTCAGTGATGCTCGGTGTCTTTCCTTCTTCCAAGCCAGTCTCCTCCTGACTCTTTAAAAAATGATCCCAGTGGAACCTGGGCTTGAGGAGCCAAAGATATAAGGAATTATTGATAACAGCATCAGTATTGCACTTAAGCACTCACAGGAAGGGTTTTTAAAGCAGTTATGGAAAGGAATGCTGACAGATTAATGGTTCTACGTATTCACATCTGCAGTAAAACCTACCCCTGCCTGCCAGGATGTCAGGAGCAAGCAGAGAGACTCTGCGATAAGTTTATTGGCAGAAACCATGTTGAAAAATCTCTTCTTCTAGATTCTAATCGTCAGCATGCCTGACAATAATGACCATGTGTGGCCCTCTATCTCACGGTCTTGTTAAACTGCTTCATTCTCTGTTGGTTACAGAAATTAATACATCTAAATGGTGTTTGTATTTATATCAATGATTATTCAGATGCCAAGGTGCTTATCTTTTTTTTTATTTTAACACTGATTAATCTATTTGTTGAGTGTGACAACAGCTTAGTCCTGTTTCTGTTCCATCCCAACATGCCCTTCTATCCCTTAGAAAAGTACTTCTCAGATGGAAGACTTATGCCTCCAAGTAGATATTTTGCAATGACGGACTAGTAACTTTTCCAATTGTCACGGCCTGTGCTGGGGCTGATTCTATTGGCATCCACATGTGAGGGTAATGGGTGCATCTAAATATAATAGAGCATCATCCAAGAGCCCCCTCAACCCCCAACAATGAGTGTCTTGTCTAAAATTTCTATAGTGCTGCGTTTGAGAACCTTTTCCTAAAGGACACGAAACAGAATTCTACTTACAGTTCACAGGGAATCAGAAGTGAGATTTGTGCAGCCTTCGGTTGTACATTTCTCTTGTAAATACACAGGCAAAGGGGTTCAGTTCTCTGCCATAGAGTGACCCCAGTCCTAGTGTGCATGCCTAGCTTCCTGGTGTCAAGTGTTAAACAGTTCATCAAGCTCCTGCTGGCTGGTTTCCACTTTGCACATGATTGGCTTATTCTTTGTCCCTTTCCTGCCAACTGTGTTCAATCTTGCTTTGATACCCCATGTAGAAATTTTTGCAAGTAACTTAATTCCCAATAATAACTCTTTTTTTTTGCTCCAACTAGTTAATCTATACTGTTTACAATCAAGATATCAACATAATTCAGCAATTATTTGAAGAGAACCAATCTTCAGTAAAATGGAATATGGGAATGGTAAGTCTGAAGTCAGAGCAGACCACTGAACACTAGGAGCTAGGACCCTTAGATGGGTTTTTCAAGATAAGCTGACTGCATCTCTACAACATCAAGATGCGCAAAGAATTAAAAGACGTGAAATGGTTTATTCAGCATGATGGATTAAAGGTGGCCCAAAACTATTTGTCACTAGCTACCTACCCCCGACACACACACACACACACACCTGAACCTGAGTTTTTCTTTTGTTCTTACTCAATGAATAGAAATGTAGCTGATTCTATATAACTTCAGAAACTACACCTAAGAAATCTACTTTCCAACTTTGCCTCTTGGAATGTTTGTTTTTGGTATCCAAGCACTATGGTGTGAGGAAACCCAAGAAGCTATTTTCAGGAGCTAAATCACAAGATCAGTATTAGTCTGGGTTCTCTAAAGAATTCTCCAATAGAATGAATATTTTATATTTTATATATATACACACATACACACACCATATACAAAGGAGACCTTTTAGAATGGTTTCCAGGTTTTGGTTCAGATGAGCCAAGAATGGTTGTCTCTTGATGGAAAGGAAGCCAAGATCTGGTAGTGGTTCAGTCCCCAAGGCTGGGAGTCTCAGTGTTCCAATCTGGTGCAGGAGTCCTGGGGGATTCCTAGAGACCCCCTGGGCTTTAGTCTCTTTTGGAATCCTGAAGAAACAGATTGCAATGCCAGTGAAGGAATGCCTCATTAACAGGATCAATAAACTTGCCCACAACAGTAAAGACATAAAGCCAAAAAACAAAAGCTTCCTTATCTCAAGTCTTTTATGTGAGCTGCTACCAGAAGGTGTGGCCTAGATTGAGGGTGTGAGTCTTCTTTCAGATAATCCAATCAAGAAAATCTCTTACAAGCATGTCCAGCTACTTGCACTGAAGTTGATTCCAGATTAGTCAAGTTGGCCACCAAGGTAAGTAATCTTAGTGCCCTTGGCTGACAACCCAACTTGAATATTTAACCAACACCTAGAGGTCACTGCCATTCATTTTCATCCGTCTTGAACAACCTAGGCCTTGCTATCCTTGGATAATTGTAGTCTCGGCACTGACCTAGAAATCTTGTCAATATATTTGTGTGTGATGGTAACAGTTACTGTTTTAAGTCACTACTTTTCAGGTAGCAATACATAACTAAAACAACCCAGTCACTGCAGTGGCAAGCTTAGGAGCTAGCATGCTAAGAACTGGGCAAGGCAGCTAGTACCCTAGCTCTCCGGAGGCTGAGGCAGGAAGAACATGAGTTGTGTGTTGAATTAGGAGCGGTGGGGTTGCTTCCCCGGCACCCGCCGCCCCCACGGCTAGCTTTACCTGAAATAATTACATGGAAACGGTATTCTTTTAAACACTGCCTGGCCCCATTAGTTCCAGCCTCTTATTGGCTAGCTCTTACGTATTGACCTAACCCATTTCTATTAATCTGTGTAGCCCATGAGCTGGCTTACCAGAAAAGATCTTAACCTGCATCTGTCTGAAGTGGGAGAATCATGGCGACTCCCTGACTCAGCTTCTTTCTCCCAGCCTTCTGTTCTGTTTTCTCCACCCACCTATGTTTTAACCTATGAAGGCCAAGCAGATTCTTTATTGCTTAACCAATGAAATCAACAGATTGATATATGACACTCCCACATCAGTTGTGAGAAGTCTGAGCTACATGGAGAAACCCAATATAAAGCAAAACAAATAAAAACAATAAAATCCATACAAGGTCAATTAAAACTTTTCTTTCCAAGGTATAATCAGAAACATTCAAGAGTTTTTGTCATTATTCTGAAAGAGTGTGGCTATAAAAATAAGATTCTGAGTCTAACCCTGTGGTTTGCTCAAATGAATAACCCAATCAGATCTTTTGAATGCCAGTTGGAGAACTGGATAGGAAGAAATAGCATGCTGAGAATTGTGGGAAGTGAATATACTACTATATGAGTCCATGTCAAGGATGTTATGGCCTCAGACTCATGAAAATGGCAAGACCTTCCCCTGGTCCAAGTATGGATGCTGATGTATAGACCCCTGCTTCCTAGTCCCTCATGACTAATACTGCAGCCCCCAGAGTCTGCTCTTCTGCAAGACTCTCCACTGAGATTAGCTCACCCACTTCTTCTTTCACATTGTAGATAATAATTGTGCGGAGTATCTGGCTTGCTGGTGCTAAGTGCACAGCTCAGCCGAGCACACAAAACCAGAGTCAGAACTCAACATGCTACAGGGCACAGCTGTAGAGAACCTGGAAACCAGGAACACACTAAAAGAGCTGAAAGTGTTCACTAAATTAAGTCAATGAAACTAGGGGACATATTTGAGAAAATCATGGATCAAAACATGGACGCAATACAACTCTGAATGAAAATAAACTTAGTGATGTTCCCCAGAGATTCTAACATGGATGGATTCAAGAAGCTGAGACTTGCTCTAAATGGATGATGGGAACCTGGACTCAGTAGGGGCTCTTGTAAATACATTCCATAGTGACGCAATTCAAAGACTCAGGGGTTCCATTAGACTTGTCATTACTATGGGATGACAAGAGACTATCCAAGGGAAATTAATTTGAAAGGTGGAAAAAATATATTTGTTTTAGCTCACACTTTCAGAGGATGGCTAGCTGCCTTTCACACTTCACGGCCAGCTTCACTGTTATGAGGTAGAGTCATGGTAGGCTGGCAGTCAGAACGAAGTTTCTTACCTCCTGGTGGCCCCGAAGCAGAGGATGTAGGGAGCACAAAGAGCAAGGGACTAGGACAAGACACATTCCTCAGAGTCACTCTCCCAGTCACCTACTCCATGGTGTCAACCTCATCCAGACTATCTTTCACCATCTTCCCTAAAGGTGCCCTTCACACACTGGGGAGTGCTTCTCTGATCTCCATGTCATGGGAATGTCCAATCCAATGGAGCTGGCAATCAAGATGAACCGCTGCAGAGTTGAAGGGTTTGAGCAAGTTGATTCTCCCCTATCACACCCTCTTCACCAAAACACTGAGACTTTAATGAGAGAAGCTTGAACGTTAAAAAGCATCATATTCACTGCACTCTGTAAGCTAAACCTAATCATGCAAGATGCTGCAAGGGTGGCAGAAGAGTCCACGCGAAGGTGGAGCGAGTACAGTCGCAGGCACGATGGTTGGCTGATTCACAGGAATCGCTAGTAATGGCTAACAGATCATAGGGTCCTTAAGGTAGCTCACAAACGCCAACCTGACCTGCATCAAAACAATTGCTAGATTTATAAATAGCAGCTTAATTTGTGTCCGCGTGACAAATTTACAGTTCTGATCCAATTCTGAGACTCTATTTGATTCAGACAATGAGAACCCCTTGCCTAACCGAAACTCAGATCGTTCAAAGAAAGAGCCTGCAATTACATTGCAAGAATTACTGCTAGGTTCTTTCTTCCTATTCACTTCCAAAGAAAATTATAACCCCATGCATGGTAACTATGCACTGGGGAAAAAAGATATGTGGACTTTGAGGGTGTCGTTGGGCTACATTACTCCGAGTTATCAATAATTTCTGGGAGATGACAACACAGTTGTGAACCAACCGTTAGATGGGCCTAATAAATGAGATACAGCATGAGCCACGTAGGTTCAGTTCTCCACCTGGGTTATTTTTCTAGTTCCCAAGTTCATGATAGAAGACACATTCTCCAAATACCTCTAAGTGAGAGACTTCCAGGAGTAATACCAAAGGGGAAATTCCTGCAGCTCTCTTCCATACAGAAACAACAAATTAAATCAAAACAAACAACCAAATGGCAGAGCAAACCCCAAACAATACTAACCCCTGTAGAAATAAAGATGTTGCAGCTAAATTTAGGTAACTCTGTCCTATCCCATTTGCTTTGGTAGGCTAATCTGTGCACAAGAAGGCTGGGTGCTTCGTAGAGTCATAGTGAGTATTCTAAGCATAATCAAGGGTTGATTTCAATTATAGCTACCATTCCAGATGTAGTCTGTGTCAGTAAGTCTCCTCCAGGAAAACAAACACAGTAGATGACGTTGTGATTGTGGCCTTACAGTATTTAAGCTATGAGGCATTAGCCAAGAAGGGTACGCGTCACTCAGCAATTTCATTTCCCTATTGGAGAAGAGATTGATGCACTCAAAGCAGTACACACGCTAGTTGCCTGAAGTTGCCTTTGTGTGGCCGCCTTCTCCTGGGGAGACACAACAGGCACACATCTGTCCACTCTGCTAAAGGAACTCACACCAGACCAAAGTAACGATGGTGACAATGTCTGACTTGGTGAGCCAGTGAGGTTTGATTGGGGTGGTTGACAGGACAATGGGTGAAGGATTATTTATTAGAAGCAGAAATGACTCAAAAGCAGCTACTTTAAAAATCACCCCTGAACGCTGGTGGTAGCTCATGGAAGCAGCAACCCTGGAGCTCTGTGCACTTTGCAGAGCATTCTGAGAGGCAGTATTGCAATGTTCTCCTTTGCAGCATGACTCATCAGAATTTCCTGTACCCTGACAGTGGTTTTCTCCTTTGACTGAAGCCAGGAAGGGGCCTTTGAGGCTCTTTGAAGTATCTGTTCTCCCTGACATGGGATCTTCGGTTCACTTCCTGAGTCTTACCCTCCCTCCTGAAGGGGAGGTTCCCATTCAGAGGAACCGCCCACAACATATGCAGATGGTGACTTTGCTATTTGTATGTAGTGATCCAGCACTGTTTGAAGAGACAAGCAAGTGCCACATTGACGAGTGGTGGGCTAGATTAACTTCATGTATCATCTTGATTGTACCACATGATGTCCCCATAGTTAAGCATTGCTTCTGAGTGGATCTGACTGTTTCCAAAAGAGCCTAACATTGGACTTGGTATATTGAGTAAAACGGATTATCCTCCAGAGGGGGCGGCGTCATCTAATCAGTTGGAAGTCTGAGTGGAACAGAAGGTGAAAGTAGGGAACCTTCTCTACCTGGCTTCTTGAGCTGGGCGTCAGTTCCCTCCTGTCGTTGATACTGTTGGTCCTCAGGTCTTCAGACTGAACATGGTGTGACATCACTCTCCATTCAGATCACAGGCCTTTATGCTGTATATACAATCGACCTTCCTGGGTCCCTAGTCTACAGAGGACAAATCCTGATATTTCCTCTCTTATTGCTTTTGCACTTCTCTTTCTCTAGAGAACCACAATTACACAAATATTGGCACTAAGAAGTAGAGGATCACAATTAGAAATACCCTAAAACATAGAAGTATCAACCTGGCAATGGGTAAGGACTAGAAAAAATGGCGCTGTCCTAAGAAGGGTTCTAAGAGATGATTCTGATGAGGATCAAGAAGAGAACGTTTCTGTCTTGTACATGATGGGAGTGGAAACAAGGGTGATAAAGGCTCTTCTGTTGATGTCTCAGATGGAAATGAAGAGTATGTTATTAGAGAATGGATGGAAGAAAAACCTTGTTATAAAGTAGAATAGAATATGAGCAATATATGTTTGTGCTCTGATGGAGGAAGGTCATTGGCTAATAAAGGAACTGCCTCGGCCCATTTTATTGGTTAGGACATAGGTAGGTGGAGTAAACAGAACAGAATGCCGGGAGGAAGAGGAAGTGAGCTCAGACTCGACAGCTCTCCTCTCCGGAGCAGACGCCTGAGAGAGACGCCATGCTCCCCGCTCCAGGGAAGATTCACGCTATGAAGCTCCGACCCAGGATGGACTTAGGCTAGAATCTTCCCAGTAAGACCGGTGCTACAGTTTATTAGAAATGGGTTGATCGGGATATCAGAATTAGCCAGTAAGGGCTAGAGCAAAGGGCCAAGCAGTCTTTAAAAGAATACAGTGTCCGTGTAATTATTTCGGGTAAAGCTAGCCGTGCAGGCGGCCGGGGTGGTGGGGACGCAGCCCCGCCGCCCCTTATTACTACAGTGTTCTAGTATGTTGTTGATCAGAGGGAAATTAAATGTTTAGCCAAGGAAATTTTCATGAAAATGGGTTAATGAAGCAACTTGCTCCCTCCTGACCATAACGAGACACAACCAAAGAAATCAAAGATGGAACTATTAAGCAAACCAGGAAACTCTCCATTTGCCAGTTTTGGAAAGAGAGTGAGAGAAAGAGAGAGAGAGAGAGAGAGAGAGAGAGAGAGAGAGAGAGAGAGAGAGAGAGAGAGAGAGAGAAAGAGAGAGAGATTGAAGCTTTAAGATCAGCACAACTGTGACAAGCATTGTATTAGCCACACAACAGAGTAGGGCTAAAGATAGGAGGATCTCAGCAAACACTGCCCACTTGACCTAAAGGGCTCAGAGAAAGCAAGAGTGATGAACAAAGGCTGTTGAGTCTCTTAACTCTTCTAGAACTGGTCCGTAGATCCTTGGCTGGGTGCAAATGTGTATCCTTCTTCTAAACCAGGAAACGATTGTGAAGGCATTTCAGAGACCCTTATCACCACAAGCCTGTCTTCTGTGTAACAAAGTCTTGTATAGTCACCTCATTTCCAAAAGGGTGATAGTTGTTGGGCAACATAGAGGTTGGACCACTCAGAGCCTTGGGAATCACAATCTAAAACCCAGCAGAGCCACACACAGGCAACTTTACCCAACAGGGTGTCAGGGGTGTTGTCACTATCTTCTTGGGTTCCGTGTTAGCCAAAGAGACTCAGTCTCTCTCTTTAAGGTTTATTGGGGTTTGCCTTGGGGAGATTTATACTTACTTGAGACTCATTTTCCTCCCCCACTTTTTTCTTTTTATTTCTTTCCTTTGCCTGAGAGTATCTTAGAAGCATACAGCTTGTTTGCTTTTATAAGCTCCCAACTGGAGAGGCATTTTGCCTGACAATAAATTGTGTAGCAAGTTTCATCTGTACTTGAGTAATATAACATTCCGATGGGACTCTGGATTAATATTCAGATGGAGTGCTAGAGCAGGATACCTATCGGGGTGTGTCAAGATAAAATGGGTCTATTTTTCACGTAATAAAGATTGAACTCTAAAAGACCAATGGTAAAATGTTATAAATTATGTCTTTTTTTCCTTTTCTTCCAACCACTTCATGTAAAATGTGACCTCAGGTAGAATAACGTTATGATGAGAGTCTTAGAGGGTAATTACGTTGAGATGATGTCATGAGATCTGTCCACGTGGTAAGAAAGCAATTAGGATGCCTACTGTGAGCCATGTGTGTAGACCTCATCTCTCGAGATGAACAATGAAGAGGTGAATGTCTGCAAGCCAGAAATCAAGCTTTCACCAGACACTGAATCCGAGAGCACCTGACCTTGGATTTCTCAACCTCCAGGAGGATGACTAACAAGTGTTTGCTGTGTAAGCCACCAGCTCTTGGGTATGTTTGTTATAGCAGACTAAAGTAAGAAGGACTCTTTTCAATGGGATGAATCAATACAGACCCTGGCACCTAATGTACAGATATTGATTTATCTAATGCATTTTGCTTCATTGCAATCATCTAAAAACACAAGGAGAAGTGACTATGTCTCCCATAAAGCAGTCAGTTTGGCCTTTTTGATCCCTTTGATCCCTGATGCCTGATGGTGTTTGGTTGCCGTTCATCAAAGTACTACAGGAGAATCAAGGCAAGAGGAAATCGGGGGAATCCCAGTTCCAATCCCTAAGGATTAGTAATAAAGCCAAGTCCTCCTCAGAAGTTAGACAGTCTCCCTTGAAGAAGCAGCTCATTCTCAACACACCCAAGTACCAAGTAGTTGTGTAAACTGAGCTGCTGTTCAGAAAGTGCCATGTGTTGGACCCACTAATTCAGTGTCGGAAAGCCCCCAACACCATCTCTTTATGTGGATGAAGTATGTATAGAATCGGGCTCACGGAGCTCCTTCACACTTAGGTTGTTGGCAGGAGCCCCACACTCCCAGCTTAAAGACCAGCACGTTGATTGACAAGGAAGTTCAAGGCTGACATACTGGGTCCATCACTATTGCAGCCTCATTCAAAGATGGCCTGCAAAGACAGTAGGGGAAAAAGAGAGTTGTTCCCTGGGTACGAGTCTAAGCCTTCGTTCTCATTATGCAAGTTCGGGAATTTAAGAAGTAGGATTAGAGGATTAGTAACAAAGAGGATCCAGAACACCAAGGCGGTTGTGTCCCATGGGAGTGTTCAACAAAAGACCCCATCGTCTAGAAAATTCTCAGGATCTTGTGCAAATCATGTCTGTGAGTGCCCATTGTTATTACCTAGACACGTGCCCCGGTGAATGAGTTTGTGGACAGTGAGGCCACTGTAGCCTTTCTGAGGACCAGATGAGAAGAGGTGGCAATGAACTACACCGGACCTGTTCCTTTATTAAGGTCAGATATTTGTATCTAAAGGTACTTATCCTCTGTATGCCTTTCTGTTATTTTTTTTCATAATACGTTCCAGTTTCAATAGACATCAGAATAGCTAAATGTCTTGCTTATAGTCAATATTGTGCTTTCCCATCGCTTTAAGGGACAAGCCATGTCCACTCCCATTACCTCTGACCTGCCTGCCGCCATCTTGCCCCTTCCTTTTCTGTTTCCTTGGCGTGCACATGTGTTCTGTCTCTCTCTCTATTTATCTCCTCTCTCTCTCTCTCTCTCTCTCTCTCTCTCTCTCTCTCTCTCTCTCTCTCTCTCTCTCTCTCTCTCTCCCTCTTTCTCTCTGTCTTCCTTAATAAATACTTATGGCTATTTCCTGTGTCTATGTGTCTGTTACCCGCTGGCACCACCCACGCGGCGCATGCCCTCCTGCTGGTGGGAAACTGTAGCCGCTTGTCACATGGCAGGCTCCGCCAGCCCACCCCGGGGATCTTGCAGGTACGGACAACTGTCTCTTCGGGTCTAGCAGCTGCACCGCAAACATCTTAGAGTCATAGCATTTCACACAACACTGCCTGCTGGGAAATAGTGTTTTAAGGTGTGCTACTTTTTTTCATGGTGTGGAACAGCTGTAAAACCATGTAACCATGTGTTGCTTTTGTTTATGATGCATTTGTTTAACTCTGTGAATCTGTGATTCTTTTCCTGTCTAAACCACCTGATGGTCCTAATAAAGAGCTGAATGTTCAGAAGCAAGGCAGGAACAAGGATAGGCGAGGCTAGCAGGCGGAGAGTATAAAGAAAAGGAGAAATGAGGAAGAAGAGGAGCAAGAAAGAACAAGGAGAGGACGATGTTGGGGCTCAGCTAATCGGCCAGCCACAAAATAAGAGTAAAAGTAAGATACACAGAAGGAAGAAAAGGAAAAAGTCCAGAGGCAAAAGGCAGACAGGATAATTTAAGAAAAGCTGGCTAGAAACAAGCCAAGCTAAGTCGGAGCATTTATAAGTAATAATAAGTCTCTCCATGTGTGATTTATTTGGGTGCTGGGTGGTAGGCCCCCCCAAAAGAGCAAAAGAGTCAAAAGAGTAAAGGGAAAACCAACAACAGCCTCTTCTTTAAATGGCAAAAGTAGAAAGGTTGAATCCACTGCTCATAATATTACCTTACCGCTCTGTGTACCTAATAACTTAAAAGTTATTCACCTTGCAAAACAATGGAGTGGCCTACCAGAAGAATATCAGCAGCCAGAAACAGCATCTTGAAAAAGTAGGTAACTGTCCTATCTGAGCACACCAAAGACTGCTACGGTGATGGCATTTCTCTCGGGCAATTTGCAAGGGAGCTAGGGAAAAAAGAACAAGGAGAGAACTTTGCTTACCATCACAACTAGTAACCTAAAAGCCTTTCCTCCATACTTCCGTATTCTGGGCTTTGCTGGCTGAGGAACGCTGATACACAGAGAGGAACGCATTCCTCTACAAAGGACACAATCAATCCATTGAATACCAGGTGAGACTTCCTTTTGCAACTTAAAAGAAAGAAGTCTTTGGTCTTTTATAAATGCTAAAGAAAAAAATGGTAAATGACGGAAACCTAAACTGGTTATAGCAGAAATGTGTAGGTGTGAAAGGCCACCCAATGGGCCCCATGAGCTGGTTTCTGACGGAGGCCGGAGACTAGCATCTGAGAGGTGGAAGAAAATGTCATGAACCATTATCGAAGCGAAGATTGAAGATGCTACCTAATGCTACTTCTTACTCAAGTATGTAGATGTCTATTTATGTCAACTAGCTTCATTTTCTTTTCTATATTATATATTGCCTGTCAGAAGCTCATGGTAATTTTCTTTGCAATTATGCTATAGATGTCTGGGGTGGAATTCAATGTAGAGTGCTTGCTAAGAGTGTACAAACCCTTGGGCTCAATCCCTAGTGTACATACACACATACACATATTTACACAGTTTCACCAAAATAAAATCAAAACCGCATGAATATATTTTGGAGATGGATATAATGACTTGAGGGTGAACCTTCTATTTGGAAGGGAGGGCTAGCTAGTCGGCACTGCCAGCTTGTTATTTATTTACTTTGTATTTGATTCTGGGGGGTGGAGAGGAAGCACGCTATAGTGCACTTGTGGAGTTGAGAGAACAACTTGCCGAGCTGGTTCTCTCTCTTCACCATACAGGTTCTAGGGATTGAACTCGGGTCATCAGGCCCAGCAGCAAGTGCCCTCACCTGTTGAGCCCTCTCATAAACTCATTTTTAGTTTTTTAAGAAGGAGGTTCTATTTTATTAAGCAAAATCATATTATTAATGCCATTCTTTTTTTTCTGGGTTTAAGTAAAACACCAGGAGTAGGGATGGTGTTGCATGATTTACAAGGTAGAATGTCTCACGTGTGCACACACACACACATACCACACAAATGCAGAATGGCTCACCGTCTACTGCTCAATTCCTTCCTCACAGTAGCACCACAAAGCTAGGGGGAGCATTCCTCACACCCTGCAGCTCTTATGATCCTAAGAGTAATCTTGTTCTATTGAGCAACTCCGTACACCCATCTGCATTAAACTGAATTTGATGACTGAGCAAACATTACATGGTTCTCCTGGCAAGCACAAGGTAGGCATGGCTCTCTTTTGTGGTAATTTTATCAACGTTTATCTTGTTTGCTCCCTAGCTCCGTGGGTACTGAGATAAAAACCAATGACAGAAGCAGAGTTCCAGCTGGGACAAAAATGCAGTCATAGGACATTTGTCCTATTGTACAGCATCCATGCTTGGCTTTCCAGATCTTCCAGATGTTAAATAAACATCGTGTCATATACCGTACCAGAGTGGATTCATCGTCAGCTGCTGAAGCGCCCATCTGTGGGTGGAGAAGGGCAAACACCCAAATGGGAACTTTGAGCTGAGCTGTAATCCCTCTTTGGTAATCCCTTCCTGCTCTCTTGTTCACTCCCCTTCTGCTTCTTCCTCAAACTCTATCATTTTCGTCACCATAATATTTAATGTTCTTGATCTATTTCCTCCTCTCCTGGTAGAATATTCTAGCCACAACCTCCTATAATCTGCCTGTGCTGTTTCCTGGAAAACTGGTCCTCTCCCTCTCGGTCCATGAAGTCTCCACATGTGGCCCACGCCTGGCCAATGGGCAGATTCCACAGCAAGGACAAGAGTAATTAGATGAGGAGTGGCCCGCGATACAAAATTGGACCAATGAGAATATGTTGGGGACTTTGAGTTTAAAATCATTACTAACATGGTGTTCTTGCCCTTTGTCTGCTAAGTGACAGAATGTAAGCCTGCCCTAGCTTGCCTTTGCCAGTGTCACCTGAGGAACAGTTAACTGAGAAGGAGAGCAGCTGAAGACAGGGTCCAGAGATGGAGAAAAGTTGAGCCATTTTGACAACACGATCTCTGCACACCATGAGAAACAAATCAGTACGACCAATGTTGACGTCACCTAAAGTCACACCATTTGCAGGTGATCTTGGTCTTCATGTCAGCATGTTCTTTCCTAAGTACATACATGGACAGTTTTCCCTCAGTAGAATAATGCATACTGATTTATTATGAACATTTTCTTTGTTTTCTATGATTGAATTTTACTAACATCCTTCTTTGCTTCTCTTTCTCTCCCCACATTTTCTTTTTCCATTCCACACACAAGCAGGAAAAAATTACGGGTTGAGTGTTTCTATTTCTATCCATTTCTTCATGATCAAGCAAATGTCTACAGCCAGCAACATACTACTTAGAATTACATTGCAGTTGGTAGTTATAGAAACAGCATCCCTCTGCGTCTTTATCCCAGTGTACACAGTAGCTTTTCTCACAACATTGGAGCAGTGTACACTGCGGCAATCTTCTAAAGAGAAATGATAAAAATTTAATTCATTTCCTTCACTGACTGTAAAACTTTATAGGCTATGGATCCATTAGGTCTCATCTAGACATCCCTTCATTCCTTGCTATTCAGTTGACTTTGTTTCTTTGGTATTCTTTGCTATTCTGCCTCAGTATCAACCATGCCAGAGTAAAGGTAATATTGGATGCTGTTGCATTTTTTTTTTAAATCATCAGATTCCTAAGAAATGAAGTTAGGGATCAAAACATCCATGGTTGACTCAAAATGAGTGTTACCACATTGCTTTCCAAAGGCTGAGATGATTTCCGGCTCCTACAGCAGTGCCTGAGCCCCCTCCCCTCACTCCTGGCGTTTTACCAGCTCTGAGTGCTAATGTGCTCACAAGCTTTCATTTGGTCTTGAGTTGGAAATACTCCTGACAAGCACGGGTGTTGGACGTTTTTCATATGCTTCTTGACCGCTCAGAGTCTCCTTCACCAAGTAGGATTCGATGCATTCTTTCCTATGACACTACTGTATTTTTAGTATGAATTTGATCATGCACAATGTACAGTCAAAAATCACATGGTAAATTTTATTTTAGGAAAACCTGCAATAACCATGCATGTGTGTGATAAGTAGTTGATTTCTGTAACAGGATAGGACGAGCTCATGTTTGCAGACTTTTGCCCTCAGACAATAGAGCAAGGCATTGTGAAAACGGAAAAGCCTGTCTGTTTGCTAGACCTTGTGATGGTTGATTTTCATTGTGAGTTCGACAGGATTTAAAATTGCCCTGGAAATACACATATGGAGTGTCTGTGATAGTGTTTGCAAGAATGTTTGTCTGAATGGGGACATCCAGGATCCACAAGAAGTCCTGGTGTTGCTGGTAGCACCCCATGCCCTAGGGTCTCAGTGAATAAAAGGAAAGAGAGCCAAACTTCAGAATTCAGCACCTCTGCTTCCCGGCTGGGGGTGCAGCGTGACCAGCTACTCCACGCTTCTCCTGCCACGCCTTCTCCTGCATGGTGGACTGGCCCCATAAACTGTAAGTTCAAACAAACCCTTCTGGCCTTAGCTTGTTTTTTGTTGGATGTTTGGTAGCAGCATTAAAAAGTTAACTAATTTAGAAATTTGTAGCTCTTGCCTCCACACTTAGCATATCTGAAATGAATTATCCCCCTCGAAAAAGAAAGGAAGAGGAAAGGAACGTGGGGAAAACCACTAGAGACGATGAAGTGTTGTTCATTCCAAACATAATGAGGGAAAAGGAAGCCTGTGCCTTTAACTAATAGTGAGGTGGGCTTGAATCTGCCTAATGAAGGTTGCCATCACCCTCCTCTTCTGTGTTTCCATTTCAGTCATGGCTTTTAGCCATGATGTAGGCATCTCATTACCCATACCATGCAGAGGTCTGGTCTTTAACCCCTGGGAGATACAGTGCCTTTGTGGTCTGTACAGAGGGAAAGAAGACCAGGGACACGGGAACTGATTGCAATGACTGTGAGAGCCTAGCCCACTCCCTGCAGCAACAGTCAAGCGGTGGCCATTATCAGTCTGTCTTGTATTGTTCAGTTGCCATAACAACCTGCTATTCTTAAATGATCACCGTACTAATGCACACACTAAAAGAATGCTTCAGCCTGTTTCTTGCATCTAGAATGGGTCCGTGATACATAACCAGAGGACATTTGGTAACGCCAAAACTCAGAAAAGAAATGATTGTTACACTGGGGTGTGCATATTCGTTCTTCTCCCATCCTTCCAGACATCCCCAATCAGCCATAGAAATCTTTGATTTTGAGCCTGGGCACAACTTCTAATTTTCCAGCATTAATTGCCTTTTAAGGATGAATTCAAGCTGATAATTGAGATGAATGCAATATGATGTCTGTAAGTCACTTCATCTAGAGATGGAAAAGATGAATCCCCGAGGACGAGTCCGATTGTCTAATACAAAAGAAGTCAACGACAGAGTCCAGGAGCGTGAGGCAGGGAGAGTCTGGAAAAGTGATGACTCTCAGTTGAGGCCCCGTGTTACCTGGGGTGCTGTGCCTTCTGCTTTCCACACCGTTGTCTCAGAACTGAACCCAGATCTCCTGAGTGCTCTGCCGCAGAAATCCCTTGGCCAGTTCCCTTTATGGACAACAGCTCTGCTTATACAAAATAGCCAACATGACTCCAGCTGTGGCCGGAGTCTGAGTGATGCTAAGCAGGCCCCGTGACCCTCATGATGAAAGCCACAGACCCATTCTCCCATTTTCCTTACCTTTATCTTCTCATCAGCTGCTTCCACTGAAGCCTCACTTAAGAACGGGGACGATGATTGTTGTAAGGGCAGCTGTTAGGCAGTCTTATTGAATGATTCTCTCTGCCATGTTTGGGAACCTGTTTTCTGTACCCCAAGAAAGCTTACTCCAAGGCCATGAACTGGGATGGCAGGGTGGGGTGCATACAGATGATACCCCATGATATCTATGAGCTGATTTGCAATTTGCCAACTTTTCATGGTGCGACGCATGGCAAATAGAAACAACATCTTTGGATCTGGATATTTTCAGGGTATTCATGACACTGGGCAGTGGCAGTGAGCCAAGGCTCCCGGGCAGCTATGAGATCACAAAGGGTACAAGAGATGCAACATGCTAGCGTGCTGTGTAGCTAAGCTGTGATGTTCAGCGGGGAGGAGTGTCCGATAACGTTCTCAACTGCCAGAATACTAGCCGCTTAGTATGTCCCATACGAGGCACAGGCTGGTTCTCCCCTGGTTTGCTCCATCCCCCGCATCACTATGGCTGGCACTCAGGGAGATGGTGGTGGAGATGGGAGGTGACCTTGCTGCTGATGAGGGCATTCAACTTCTCTACTGCACGTGATGCTGCTTCTTCCCCGTTCCATGCACTTCCATCAGCCTCTACCATATGCTCTGGGCTGTCAGAGAGAAAGACTGGAGGGTGCAAATTCAACAGCTTGTCTCCAGGAGAGCTTCATGTAACACACCTTGGACCCGGAGGTCAGGTAGACCAGATGCGAGTTTGTGTCCTGGCTCAGCCACTTAATTGTGTTACCTTGAGCAAATTACTGAAGATCTCTGAGCCCATGTTCCTTCGGCTGTGGAATAAACTCCAGACAATACTGAGAGGCTAGAGAGGAACTATTTAACTCGCTTGACACATGGCAAGCTCTTAATAAATGCTTGTTATTAGATATTATAATACTAAGAGCTGTAAGTAATAGATAGGAATAATATCTCTCAGGCCTCTGTCAATAGAGGTCCATGCATCTTCCTTAGCCCACTGCCTTTCCACCCCCTTCTTCTCATGCACCCTGCAAAGCCCCCCTCTCACAAAAGCTTTAAATCCATTTTCAGTTCTCAGTAGAAAACCTTGCCTCTTTACTTACCTGAGAGATTTGTCTACCAGGCCACACTAAATGCCTCTTCCGGGAAGTCGGCTGTCCCTTGGAGTCATCTGTCCTGGACTGGCTGTCCTGTGCACCGTGGCATCCACCCATTCCAGTCGGCCTATGTATATGACCTGCTTCCATTATACCCGCTTTTCCTAGCACTCCTTCTTGTCCCACGTGACTGCATTTGAGTCTCGTGTCTCTCGGTTCCCCTCATCATCCCTGCTTCCCCCACAACTACACAGAACCAGATGCTTTTTTCTCATAGAGGTCAGGACCCAGCACTGTGCCTGCAGAGCCATCTTCCCCCCATTAGGCCCTTCCGGTAGCACCCCATCTCCCACCAGTTCATTTTCATCTGTTTTCTTAATTATTTATTCATTTTCCTATATCCCTCTCCTACTGGTAGGCGAACACCATCCCAACAAGGATCTGCCTATCTGAATTCAATGCTGTACCCACAGGACATAGACCAGTACTTAGCAAATAAGTGCTCAGTAAATGCTGAGTGAATAACACTTCCCCTTTCCTCCGATGATACCAGAAGCTTCGGGACAATACCTTTCAGAGTACACATTCATTCACACTTTATTGTGCCTGAGACAGTGATTACTCAGAGATCGAACACAGCAGCTGGTTACTCAAAGGGTATTGATATCGAAAGGTATGTCCTCGTTTTGTCTTTTCTGGATGGTAAGCTGCTTTTGGGGTAAGAGCTGCCTCTCTTTCAGGGTTGCACTTCCTGCAGTGCCATGCAAGCACCAGGAGATGCCTGCACATCACAAGAGCTTAGCTATGGGGAACAGAATTCAACAGACTCACGTGGCTGGCTGCTGCAACGTTCAAAGGTGGGCAAGAAGAAACAATAAAACTGCAGACTCACAGCTTGCTTGCTCCTCTGCAGCCTCGGCTGGGATCTTAGAAAAACATCGTGTACATAGTTAGGCTTTTGTTCTTTTTCCACCAGAGGATGAGAAAGGAGATTTGACTTGCTGCATGGCTGGGGATGCAAGAAAGAAACCACAGTCTGAAACGGAGCAAAGATGCTTCGAGACTCCATTTTATCGTGTGAATTCCGATGAAATGGCCAGTCCGAGAATATTCTTTCTTCAACAGACCATCTACTCTACACTAGCTCCAACACACCTGCCCAATGCTATTCCCAGAGGGAGGCTGGGTTGGTGATGAAAGATGTATTCCTGTCTGGGAAGCACGGTGGCTCATCTGTGGTTAAGAACTCTCTCTTTATTGGTTTGTAATCTAACCAGGGTGGGGGTGGCCAGCATTCATTGAATGCATGTGACATGGTCACTGTCAGTAGGATATGATGTGGGTCATTTGCACTATGTTATGTGGTCCCCAAACTCTAGGAGTAGTTAGTTGTAGTTCATATGTGTGTTGTCTGAAAGGCCACAATAGAGGCTACCAAAATCTGAACTTGGCTCACCATTTTCTGGGTAATGTGGTAATGCCATGCTGGTTTGTGATTGCAATAATACATTATTATACACAGATACCGTTGCTGATGAAACCAGGGAGAAACCTAGTTTTGATAACTACTTTTGGAGGGGGTAGGGTGTGGAACTAAGGTCTTGCCACCTGACCCAAGCTGACCTTGAATTCCCAATCCTCCTTCCTCAGCCTCCCTAGTGCTAGTATTGTAGATGGACACCATACACAGACTGATGATGTTCAGTGAGTTTTAAGTTATACCCCAGTGAAGTTCTTGGTTGGTTGGTTTGATGGCTGAGGAGCTCGTCTACATCACACGTTTTGAATATGGAGGCATCAGCTTGAAGCTTTGTTCACTGCTTGCTTGAACAAACACATGCACTGTGTTTCACCTCCCACTCTTCCTGACTCAGGTATGAACACATTAGCTCTGTGTTGCCCTCCCCTTGACTGCCAGGAAACTCCGGGCCAGGTGGTACCAAGCCACAGTGTCTGTTGAGTGTTACCAGGATATCTGTTTTCTTGGATCAGTTTCCCCTTTGCCTCTATGGACCTTGGACTTTCTTAGGTTCATTTTCTCTTTTATCTAAACTTTTTTTTTTTAATCTTTTGATGAGTCGCTCAAGTTCTTTCCAAAAGGAAAGGATCCCAGGTTACAATTAAGGTTAAGGCTCTCCTCTGCCCCCACCCAAGTCTAAAAGCAAGCTTGCTTACTCTGAACCAAGAGATGATCCCTTGTTCTCCTTGCAGCTGCAGCGGTGATCCTGGCTGGGGACATTGGAGCCCCAGTGCCTGGGTTCAAAGCAATGGTTCTCAGGTTACAGAGGTGACAGTACTCGCCTGTCTTCATTTCATTTTCCGAAAATTAAATACTTGGCAGGCTCTTCCTTGAGCTAATTAGCATCCCTTCTTAACATTTTAAGTAACTGCTCATTTAGAGCAGTGAATGATTGCTCTGAGCTTAGCGTGCAGGAAGCGCTTCTGTTGGGAATAATCTACTTACTCGGCTGTTTGTTTGAAGCAGGGATATAAACAGATTTTTTTTTTTCCTTTTCAACATGTCAGGCGTAAGTGAGAACAGGGCGATTATTGAAACTGCTGCTTCTCACCAATAAAGTTTTGACTTTAGATACAAGCTTCTTCCTTTTAAACCCGTAGGAAACAAAGGAAAACAACCCACTCCCGTTCGAGAGGCAGTTTCAATCTGTTACACTGCGGAGTATTTTGGGTTCTTAAAATGGTCTAGGTAATTTTTCATTGGCTCTCCTGGGAATGCCACTTTGTGCTGTTATTTATAATCTACAGAAATTAATTACGCCGCTAATTAACAGCTTGCAAACACATTATTGCTCAAGGAGTTATTTATTCAGTTATGAAAGCACAACTTCAGGGTTCTCTGTGATTCTTCATGACAGCTCTTTTGTCTCTTGCTCTTGTTGCTGGGTTTTTACGCAGCTAAGTTTCCTTGAAACCCTGCGTGGAGGAGTGGTGATTATTCAGAATCTCGGAGGCCTTGGAGTGCATCAGCTGCTCTCTTGGGGACAGGAGGAAGTCAAGGATGCGCGGCATTGTCGGTGTGTGCCTGGGAGTGGTTAAAGAAATTCCTGGGGCAAGTTACAGAGCTGATGCGCAGAGCCCCTGCTAGCAACATGCTCCAGGTGCCCGCCCCAGCACTGCCAGAAACTGGATGTGGTAGTGTTTGCCTGTAATCCCAGCCGGTGGGAGGTGGAGGCGAAGAGATCCGAAGTTTAATATCATCCTCAGGAACATAAGTATCTGCCTGACCAAAAAAAATAAAGAGAGAGAGGGAGGGAGGGAGGGAGGGAGGGAGGGAGGGAGGGAGGGAGGGAGGGAGGGAGGGAAGGAAGACAGGTGGAAAGGAAGGAAAGAAGGAAAGAAGGAAGGAAGGAAGGAAGGAAGGAAGGAAGGAAGGAAGGAAGGAAGGAAGGAAGGAAGGGAAGGAGGGAGGGAGGAAGGAAGGAAGGAAGGAAGGAAGGAAGGAAGGAAGGAAGGAAGGAGTTTCTTATTGTGCAGTAGGCCTTACAATAGTCACGCAAGGCTTCAAATATGCACTTTTGTATCTCTAAGACTCTTAGGAGCACCCTGAAGCCAATATTGTCATCAAAGAGGAAGGCAGGACTGGAAACCATCTTGGGCTCTGCCTCTACATACCCATGCTGGGGGCAGACAGCAACAGTGGAACACAGTCTCCTGGCTTCTGAATCCATCTCAACACAGCCATCTGAGGCACTGGAAACTGATACCCTCCAGGAGAAGAAGGCTAACCACGTGGTTGTTTTGATATTCCCACTTCATACAATCTGCTATTCCTAACCATCCACTGGGCCAGGCCAATATGATGGGAAGAGCTATAGATTAAAATCTAAAGCAAGTAAGCAAACAAACCCCGCATTTTGTAGGGCTTTGTAAAGGCAGGTTGGTAGAGCTAAAGGTGGGGCAGGGTCTAGTCACCTGTCTCTGGATGCCTGCGTGTCATCTGATTGTCATAGGACCGAAGTAAGTAGCGTTCCTCTCTAGTCTTCAGTCCTCTGTTTTCCGAGTGAGGGAAGTAGCTCAGGGCCTCTAAGATCTTCTAGCTTTGATAACCTCAGTGCTGCTGCAGATCTGGGTACGCATGGAACCACCCAAGTCTCTGTCAACAGGCCAACTCTAGTGCTTTGCCTAGGGTGATGGCTCAGAGTACTTGTCACTCAAGCAAGGAAGCCTAAGCTTGGATCTCTAACACCCATGCATGCCAAACTGGGTGTGGTGAAATACATCTATAATTGCAGCCCTGGGAGACAGAAACAGGAAGATCCCTAGGGCTTGTTAGCTAGTTGGCATCGCTGAATGTGAAAGCTACAGGTTCGGTGAGAGGCTGTGTCTCAAATAAAAGGGGGCGGGCTAAAGACACCTCCTATTGATGATTGACACCCTACCACACACACACCTATGGGCTCACTAAGCCATTCCCATACTTTGCTAATGGTGGCATGCTGGCTATGAGGGCAAGGAGAGAGTAACAAGGATTCAGGAGAGAGTAACAGAAAGAAGCAAGTATGAAGGGTGCTTTGATGGTAGGCACTACTCAGCATCACTCCCAAGTTCAAAGGAAGCCAGCCCACTTTGTGCTACTGGAGACATCCCTTCCCTCAATCTGCTTCCATTCAGCAACCCCACTGCTTGTACCATAGCTGCCTTTGCCTCTACAGCCAAATGTAGTTTTTAACTAAGTTTCTATCATTCTATTCCACCAATAAAGATTCAGAAATCCGATATTTGGGATGAAAACCTGCTAGGTCAGAGAGGCAGAGGAGCAACCAGTTGACCTTCCTTTTTAGCTGACATCCACCAAGAGAAAGCTCATCTGCCATCCCAAACAAACAAACAAAAAAGCAAAGCAAAGCAAACAAACAAAAAAAAACCATTTTAGAGACAAAACTCACAGACATGAAACAATAAACCCTAGGTTACAAAGTCAGGAGGTGGCAAAGCTGAACCTTGATCCTATAAGGTGACTCCCCCTACATAATGTCACACTTGCCTGGAGCTAAGAAGGTCATGGCAGTCTAATTTGATGGGGCATCCATGAATCTACCCCTCCCATCTCTCCCCAAGCGGGGAACTCCTCATCCAGAAAGCCATTTGGCCTGGCAAGAAGCTAAAAACAGCAAAGAAAATAACATGACAAATTTCTGAATTCTGACCCTCACCTAAGACACCCCTAAAACCAGAAGAGTCCCATAAAAGTCTGGTCAGATTTTTGCTAATTTGATGCAAGCTAGAGGGATCTGGAACAAGGGAACCATAGTTGAAGAAACACCTCCATATGATTTATCTGTCAATAAGTCTGTCAAGCTTCTTTCTCAATTAATGATTGATATGAGAGGGCGCAGCTCATTGTGGGTGACCCCATCCCTGTGCAGGTAGTCCGTGGATTGTATGAGAAAGCTGTGGGGACCAAGGTAGGAAACAGTAACCTCCGTGTCTGCTTCAATTCCTGCCTTGGGCTACTCAGCTAAGGTGAAATAAACCCTTTCCTCCCCAAGTTGCTTCGGATCATGGTGTTTATCACATCCACAGTACAAAGCAAAGCAGAATAGAAGGGACCACATGGGATCACTAATGTCACGCAACGTCATTCATGCCACATTCTACTGGTCAGAAGTCAAAAGGCCAATTTGGCTTTAAGGGTAGTGAGCCTTGATTCTACAGATTTCTGGAAATCTGAGCAATAACTTGACAGCCAACTTGCCCACCACTTGCCTAGGTGACTAGCCCAGGAACAACTGTGTCCCAAGTTTTTCTTTGAGGAATTAGCCATAGTCATTACCAGGGTAAAATCTTGAGACAGCCCTGTGGGAAGGACTTTCAAAAGACACTTCATTTATTTTCTTTGTACATAGTTTTTCACTTTTATTAATCTGGACTCTTCTAAAGTTAGTTGACCCCAAGTCCTCTGTTCATTCCCAGAGTGGCCGGAGCTGGCCTTTGTGTAGTCATTCTGAGAAATGATTGTTCTAAATGAAGGAGATTTCTGAGATCAGAGTTACTTAAAACAGAGTCCAAATGGCAGGTATCCGATGTTCCTTGGAGAAAAAGTTCTCTGCAAAAGTCAGAAAAAGAGGTAAACACAGTGAGACAGCGGACTTGACACAGCCCAGGCCTGAGCCAGGGAAGGAGGACCAGAGAGATCTGGGCTATGTCATTTGTTCGGGCTCCCCAGACCTTTCCCATTTCTGTGTTAATTCTTCTTGCCTAGGAATGACAAACCAGAGAACTTAATTTGCATCTAAAATAAAAAAATTTGCAAGTAAAATGCCATCAACCTGGATTAGTACAGCCACCTGGACAATTATTAGAGACGAACTGCTGTGACCATCACACTGACCAAAATGCCCCTCTTGAACACCATCGAGCATCCAGCAGACAGGCTGTGATGTTCGGCAGCCTGGGCGGCCATGTTACAATTGAGTTACAGGAGGGAAAACAGCTCTGAGCTGACTTCATAATTATCATGATCTACTATTATGATCCATCGCAGAGCAAGCAGTCAGCAGAGCAACAATAAATCACTGTTATTTACATCGCAACAAATCATGAGGAGCTATCATTGGGAATCATAACTCACACGAGCCTCGGTTCATAATTACCCATCTATGACTGTTTAGGTACATCACAAAGGTATCTCAGAAGGGAAAAAAAAATTGCACGCTGCATCCTCATGAAGACTTGGCTTCTCCAGACAGGCTTCCAAGCTTTACAAAGGTAAAAAATGCCAAGTCTAACTGTGTCTCCCTTAGTGTCTGACAGAAGTGGCTGAGCCTTGGGGGTCCGCCTGTAGAATGACTTCAGTTAACCAGACAGCCCAGGAACCTTCGCTCTGCCGTGGGGTGGATAGGCTGGAGCCTTGCAGGCTTAGTCCACTGCTCTAACGCTATAGAGAGGTGAGTGAATCCCCAGGGCACCGAACTCATTGGTGGATGAACCCATGATGAGTTCACAGCTGAATGGGTCGCTAGTCAGTGAGGACGGGAGTGACTAGAGGCATGCCTTCGTAGGGGGATCCATCTCTGCCCCCTAGCTGCTGAGAGACAAGCAGCTCTGCTCTCCCGACATGGCCTATCCCACCACAGACTCAGAAGCACAGAGGAAGTAACCAGGAGAGAAAACTCTGACAGAAATCTTTCCTCAGCGATTGTTCTAGGGCATCTGGTCTCAACCATTGAAGAGCTGACGAATGGAAAGCTGTCTATGTGGGAACCAGCTTACCCAGGACAAAGTAAGACTCCAGGAAATGAAATAGTCAAGGACTGTCTCGCAGCTGTTCTACCTCAAGACAATCCCCGCCCTGATCCCTGTGGGCAGAGGCCAGGCACTCGTGTGGCTTCGGCAGGACAGCGGTAATAGATGGACGTTTGATTAAAGTAGACATTTCCAATTGTCCTTTAGGCATCAAATTCTTAGGACCAACATTGTGCCAACCATTTTGGGGAATGAAGACCAAAAAAAAATGTTCTTGTCTTTATTTAAAATTGTGTTATGTTGTTAATCAAACCGCTCTGTCAGAGGGGAGCGGGTCAGGGATCGGATAAGTCGGTGTGACTGGCAGCCTACTGACCAGTACACATAAACTGCTCATTTAAGACACTAAGTCCCAATTTATCTGGGATCCAAACCCCAGCTCCTATTTCCTGACATTTTCATTCAAATAGGAACCAAGGGGAACCTTTCAATTGAAGACCCTACTGCGGGTGCAGAGGCTTCCTCTAACTTGGGATCTGGTTGGAATAGCTCGTACCTCGCTCCACTCCCCAGTATTTTGTGACACCCTCCTCTCTCTTTATAAATTAGTGCATGATAATTTATAAGGAATTTCTCTTTGATATACACAGTGGTGATTATTCTTTAAAAATAAAGAGAATCTGGCTCTGGAGAGGACATGGGAAGCCCGGTCTCATAAATTGTAAATAGTCTCATTTGTTAATACAAGGGCTTTAAAGCAAGATGCTTCAATAATTAAAGCAAGCAAAGAGGAGTGGAGCTAAGTGGGGCAGGATTGGGCAGAGGAGCTTCTGTGGGATCACAGGCAACAAGAAATAGAAAGGGTTTAATCAGGTAGAAGATGGTTGTTAAGCACCGATGAGCATCCTCAAGAATTTTAAAAAGAAACTGTGGTTTACACAGCAGCCTGCCATATTCAAACTCTGCGGAAACCAGAAACTAACGGGTACCCAGAGCCTCTGTCCTCAAGGAGTTCATAGTCATAGTGTAGGATAGCATGGAGAGGAGCAGTAACATCAGTGGAGGGCATTGTATAGTGGTGGAGCCCTTGCTCAGAGCACATGAGGCCCAGGGTACTGGAAAGCAAGCAAGACAGCAAGAGGGCTGAGTCTGGAGAGATGATGCAGTGGGTGAAAAGCATTCGCTCTTGCCGAGTACCCGGGCTTCATTTCCACACTCACATGGTCGTTCACAACCATCTGTAACCCCAGTTCCAGAGATCCAACGCCCTCTTCTGGCCTCCAGGGCACTAAATGCATGTGGTACATAATCATACATGTACACAAAATACCCACACACAAAAAAAATAAAATATTGAGAGAGAAGGAGAGAGAGAGAGAGAAGAAAAGACTACGGAAGAGAAGAGTTGCAAGAGTGAGATGAAGGTGAGGTCAAAATGAGTATAGAAAAGGTTCCTGTGGGAGAGTTACTGAAAACCCCACCCAGCAAGGCTGCCACGTGACAGACAGCACATGAGTAACTGTTGGATAATGTGTTCTATGCAAATGACCTGTAGAGGTCCCTGTCTGCTGAGAACAGAAGCCCCTGAGCTTTCAACCTCCTTTAGCTCTGGCCCACTTACACCCCGGTGCTTTTTGCTCATTAGAAACTATCCCTATTTCCACTCTACCCATAAATGTCTTTGTCCAGTTCCTTGTTTTGGGACATAAGGAGGTGTCCACGGAACTCCCATGCTCGCCTACAGCACAGTTAAACCTAATGTAATAGGATGGAATCGGGACATCTCTGGTCCAGCTGTCTCTGCATTCCATCACAGTCCAACAGAGGCTTCTAGAATCATATTAATTCAAGATCACTTCATTGCCCATCCAAAGGCCACAACGGCAGTAAGTACGCCAGAAGGTCAACGTTTTCTAAGTATGCAGTAGATCGCACATAGTCACAGGGAGGACAGTAGATAGTCAGAGTTGTGGTAAACTTCTTCCTTGGATTCGTTGAGAAAATGAAAGAAACTCAAAAGGTAAGTGTGTGCCCTGAGCATGGAGTCACTTGCCCTGTTTCCTGAGGATGCCCCCGACCCACACATTCCTGGAAGCTCTTTTACCATGGAGCTTATAGCTGGAGTTCCATTGACTGGGACCAATGCTTTCCATGCATTTTATCTTCACAGAGATCCATACAACAAAGACAGGGAGCAGAAAACACTTCAGAGTTCATAGGTAGCGGGTGTGTCTACATCCACAGGAACCTCATTGGAAACAGCAAAAGAGGAAAGTGACCCCTTCTCTCCCTCCCAGGCATACTCAGGAAAGTAGCCCCACGTGTCAAATACAAGGAGCCTGTTACCCACTTCACCTGCATAACTGAGGGAGGAAACACATCTACAAACCCACACACCTCCTATGATTAGGACATTTACACGTTGTGAACATCTCTTTAACCTAAACCTAGACTTTGTCCACACACACATCCCTCTCATTAAATAGGAGTAGCTTTCAAATGTGAAGATTTCCCCTCCTCAAGTTCTCTACCCTGCTATCCAGATCCTCCCTAAGCGATGCTACTCACCTGGCAGATCATTCCAGAGCTCTACCTGCCCACTAGAAAGGCTCTTCCCCGGTGCTGAGACCCAGAGCCAACACTGCACCGGCAGAGAGGAGAGCAGCTCATGTTCCTGACCATTGATCTACCATCAATTTTTTCCAGGCCCGAGGCATGCGATTATCTGCGAAGCTGACTTACAAGATAAAATCCCCAGGCCTCTCCCCGTCTCCCTCCCCTTTCAACAAGCAGACATTGATTTTACACAGAATGTGCATGGCTTTGATGGTGTTATTGCAATCAACATGAAAAATACCACCAGAGCCTTATCCGGATGTCTCTCCCTTGTTTTGCCTCATAGCGCAAGTGATTGTTTAAAGAGGCTTGACACTGCTGGAGTCTTTTGTTTTATGGATTTTGCAAAGCAGGGCTCTTTGTCTCCTGGGCTGGCAGAGGAGAAAGCTCTTTTTTCAAGGCAATGGGCAGTGCTTTAGAAAAAAGGATCCAAGGTGTGGGCTGTTTGGAGTTCTTCAGTTCCCACGTTTTTAAATCTGCGCTTTCTCCAGGAGAGGTTACAGATACCTTACTGGCCTGGGCTTTTCATTCCCCTCCTCTCTGCCATCTGAGCTCCCCAAATATGTGGTCCATGAGGTTCTACTACCCCAAAGTCCATGCTGTTTCGAAGTAGCTATTCTGCCCCCCTCAATTCTACCTCCATCCCTCTGTCACAGATAAATGGCTAAGTGCTTGCCATAGCAAGAATCACAATGAAATACGACATGCTCACTCTTTGTGCGCTACCACTCCAAGGTAAGACGCCAGAAGCCTAGATGCTCCCAGCTCCTCCTCCTTTGTCTGTATGGCAGTCCCTTGTGCAATCCAGTTTACCTAACTCCCCGATCAGAATGGGAGACCATTCTGAATGTTCAACACCTTTGCTGTTAGCTCTGCGTTTGAATTATTTTGAAAAATGGGAGGGACACAGAGACTGAACTGGGTGAGACCACACGCTTGAACGCTAGGGATAAATTCTCAAGGGTGTTGTTTCCAGGCGGGCATTAGCATCATCTGACATTTGGCAATTCAGATAAATTTTTATCGGGGAAGTTGTCCTGTTCATTGTAGATTGTTTAGCAATATCCAAACATACTTTCAGGTGTCAACTCCCCTGGAGGGGGGTGGGTGTCACAGTGACCCCTGTTGAAAGATAGTCTCCAAAGCATTGTAGGTTATAAAATGATCAATAATTAGCAACACATGCATAGGGAGACCAGCCTCAGAGGGCAAGCTTTGAACATGGGCCCAGTTAACACTCTGCCTTCCCTATGTCTAGACCCCACGTCTACCTCATGATTTCAGCAATGTAGAGAAGGTTTTACTCTCCCAAGTATCCATCCAAAGCCGAACACTCCTGTCGACTCATCAGGCCTGATGCCTCTCAAATGGGGTTCCTGGATTGATGAGTCCATGTTCAATCCCAACTTAAATTGTCACTTGCCTAGAGTAAGTGACATTTCTGGATGACTGTCTTCCAAATGCTTGTACTCAACATTAGGGCAAACATATGGGTTTGTAGCCCAGATCTGCCACCAGACATTGAGCAACTCTCCATCCTAACACAGAAATGTTTCTTGGCTGAACTTTCATTCCATCGAAAACAGCAGAAAAAGTCAAGGCCAGGCCATGGATCTTCTAACTCAGCTATTCTCAACCTTCCTTATTCTGCGACCTTTGACTACAGTTCCTCATGTTGTAGTGACCCCCAAGCATAAAATTATTTTGTTGTTACTTCATATCTGTAACTTTTTTGCTGGTATGAGTCATAATGTAAATATCTGATATGCAGATGGTCTTAGGTGACCCCTGTGAAAGGGTCATTTGACCCCCCCCCAAAAGAGGTGACAACCCACTGGTTAAGAACCATTGTTCTGACTGTTACATGGATCCCCAGAGTTTGATAGCTGTATCTCAGCAACTACCAGAGGAAACAGTAATGAGGGATTTCAGGCTGCCCCCAAGATGCTAAAGCAGACTAAAGGAATTTTTCTCCAACCTTCTATGCACTGGCATTATGTGTTATGGGCAGCATGGTATTATGCGTTGAATTTCTTCCCCATCAAAATAATGTTTTAAAATCAAACAAATATGTGTATGCACATCACCCACTTATATATATGTACATAAGAACATGTATATATGTACATAAATATGCATGCATGTAAATATATAATATACAAACACACATACTTGCTATTATCATAGTTAAGTTTTTAAACCCCAGTGAACTCTCCTATTCCTAACAGCTTAAAACAATCTCCCACACAGAAGTAACTTTATGAACAAAAATATTTCAAAGGCCATTGGGAGTGAGACTTAGAGAGGACAATAGTTTGACCCATTCCTCCTTCACCTCACCTGTAGTCACAGAATCCCCAGGAGTCCCCACAGAGAGAGCCCCAGATAGGGCACACTTTAGAAAGCCCCGATTCAAAGGATCAGCAAGTGTTAGCAAGGGGAAGAATAGAGGGCTGGTTTTCCTTTCTCCATGCATTCTCCTTTCTGTCAGCCCCTTGCCTCAGCACCTGGAGCTCCTATCTCCCGGTGCTGGCTCCATTTCCACTTACTTGGCCACTTGGAGCCTTTCACAGCAGGCCAGCCCCACAGGCTTGGTTCTGGAACATTCTCCTCAGCCCCATACAACTGCTTTGGCACACATCAGGGAGAGAAGCAGGCTGAGAGGCAGCCCCAAAGATGCTCCCTCCCAACGCATGACCTTTGATCACAGCGGAGTTTTGCAGCGAGATAGCATATAATCCTAAATTTAAATCCCTCTGAATTTCAGAGGTCCCAGTATTAAAATCCTTTTAGAATTTTTTTCCAACATGTATAAGTATAATCTATTCAGAATTTTTTAAAAATCTCCAACACATTCTTCTTCCAAAATAGGCCCACTTCCACATTTAACTTTCCTTTAGAAAGTACGAAATGTCTATTTTAATGAACTATCTGTGTTGTTTATTTGACTAAGGGGCAGTTGTCTCTAAGCCATGCAGTGGGACAGTCTTTCTGAAATAAGGCACAACATCTTTCAATGACTGCAAATAAACCCAGAAGAGCCATTTATTTAAAAAAGGATTAAGGAGGGAGGGGAGACACTACAGCAAGAAGAAACAATTGGAGGTACACAAGAAAGCCCATTTCCCTAACCTCACCACAAGGCTGGCGACTTATTATAATATAGATTAGAGGGTGGAGAACACGTGTTCTCTTAAGCCCAGGGGGTGGTGGGTGGGAGGGAGGAAGGAGGGGAGAGACAGAGTGAAGACAGGAGAGCCTAGGAGGATGGGACGGTGTCAGAGCAAGCTGGGTATCTGAGCACAGCTTGCCCCCCGGCGAAGACCTGGGACCTTTGCAGGGCTTGAATAAAGGTTGAAGTGAGAGAAAGGTCCCCAAAGACAGCCTAAGGTAGAGCTTTCCTTGGGGTGGCCGTGCCTCACAGACAAGTTTTCCATGTGATTTCCATTCCATTCTCATCATCTGTTATAACGTAAAATTTCATCAACTGTAAATGTCAGTTCTTCCCTTTATTATTTGCTAATGTCATAAAAATCTGAATTGTTTGCTTTGTTAAAGGGCTTGCTGGGCATTGACTTTTCCTTATTTGTACTTTACTACCCCAAATGTGTGGGGTTTATTTATTTTTATTTTTTTTAAATAACATCCCTTTTGAAATGGGATTTAAATAACAGAGCAAGGTTTGCCATTATCATAAATGTGTAAAGTGCTTTGCGAGTAATAAAATGGATCATGGATTCAGGATAATTCAAACTGAAATGTTATGTTCAGTATCAAGATTAGATTACATTAATGCAGTTCATTTTAAATGGTTTAAAGGCCATCAGATGCATGTGAAAGGAAGCTGTATCATAACTTAGAATAAATAGACTGAGACATTTGTTTATAATGTCAGTGCTAAACAAATCTATTACTGCATTTCTGCATGTAGTGTTATGTTACCACTGCTATTAAACAAACAGAGCATGAAGATAAATTATAGCTTTAATTATAAACATTACCTTTGCGTATTTATTAATTTAAAATGGAACAATGTTCAATAACCTTAGGTTATTTATATCAGCTAACATTTTAATTAACTTTGTTGTATTTATGTGACTTGGTAATTGTTGCTACCAGGCGCATGTAGCTCCTTGAATAATGGAGACCATCGGACCTATCCCTGTGCACATTACCAGTTAAATGAGATGGTGGCTTTGTCACTCCTGACAGAGACGGTATGCGGCACAGGCTCCCTAAGTGAGGATCCCAAGGTTCCCAGATTACCTTTCTCCTGGGGATCCTCCAGTAGGGCATGCCTGAATTCTTGGACAGACTTCTTTTTAATTAAGAAGTAGTGTCGCTCAAAGTGTCTGAGCTAGAGACTCGTAGCTGAGCACATGACCAGAGGTTATGGCCCTTTCTCAACAGTGGCCTGCATAAAATGCACACAGTTCATCACTTAAGATGCTTCAACGTGAAGGTTTCTGACTTCGCGATCAGACAAGGTTATACTCACAAGAGGACAGTGCTTTGCAGTTTCAAAACAGGGTTCAACGCTTCCTGATTGTGCCTACTTTTGAGCTCGCATGATGCTCCGAGCTGCTTTAAGGTGATAAGCTATGCAGATTTAAGTGTACTCAGAATTCCCCGTGTATGGTGGCTTTGGATAACCCCACTGTAAACTGAGGAGCACCTGTGTGCACATCAGGAGCTTGAGCCTTGGTTGTGAAGCAGACAGGCAACACCTACCACAAGACTCCATATTGTCGTTTGTTCATCAGATTACTATTATTATGCAACTTCTGTTGCATGAGATTGGTGGGAAAACCCTTCTATCTTTGTTGGGATTATACCACAGTTTAGAATAGAGACCAGAAAGAGGACCGAGCTCTGACTCCGCCCACTATGTTGTCTGCTCAAAAGCTGTTTCCCATTGGTTTCTTAGAACCTAGTGTCTTCCAACTTTTACTCCATGAGAAAGGTCTGGGCAGGTTGGGCAATGCCTGTGAACTCCCTCCTTGCTACTTAAAAGTTGTGGCCTTTGCTCTGAGGCCTGACCGCCCCTTCAGGAGGCTAGGCAGAAGCAGTACTGAGAGAAACCTTCTCAGGGCACTCACAGGCTCTCCCTCCTCTGCACAAACTACAGGAATCTTGAGATCTTTCCTCCTGCATCCCCATAGCCTTCTTCTCCCTTTCCTACACTACCATTTACTTTTATCGATTTTGTGATAGACTGTTAACCCATTTTACCCAAATGCTAAAATATTCAAAACATAAACAAGTGTCCCCCTCTTGGGTGGCCAAGGGGACTTAATCTTCATATGCTATCTCAAACTTGAAGACATTACAGAGAAGCGTGACTCTGACGGGTCAGAGTCCTGAAAACAGGGATATTTCAAACCTGGCTCTCTTATATTCATGTGCTCATTGTATAGTTTCCTCTCCCACCAGGTATCACTCTGTTGATAGGGTCCCTAAATTAAGAGGGACCTTCTTTCTCAAGAGTCTGCCCACCTGTAGATACACACATAGCTAAGCACAATGAAAAGTTATAAACTCAAGTGCTGAAAACTCCAAGGGACAAGAAGGAATAATGTTTAACACCAAAACATATCAATGCAAAAAAGGAAGAAGAAGAAGAAGAAGAAGAAGAAGAAGAAGAAGAAGAAGAAGAAGAAGAAGAAGAAGAAGAAGAAGAAGAAGGAAGAAGAAGAAGGAAGAAGAAGAGAATAGATGTTTCTCCAAAGAAGATACACAGGAGAAGCATGAAGTTGAATACAACAGGGTATCTTCCCATAGCCATTAGGATGGCCACTCTCTCAAAAACACCCAGGGAATGGTGCATTATGAAGACCCTGGAATCATGGTAACCATTGAGGAGCTTTGTAAGATGATGCCACCAACCACCAGTTCCACAAAACTTTACAATCAGTCTTGCCTCAGATGCAGTCATGGGGTAACATGCCCCAGAGAACCGAAAGCAGGGTTTAGAGGAAATAATAAGCCCCGAGTTTTATAATAGCTTTTTTCCCACAAAAACCAAAATAAGGGAGCAACCGTGACAGATGAATAGACAAGCAAAATGCAGTCTACAATGACAATGAAATAGTCTTCCTTTAAAAGAGAAGGAATTCAGAAACATGGCTACAGTAAGCCTATTGCAAAGGCAAATCCCATATGATCCCACATATATGGGAAAATTAGAGTAGTCAAGTTTATGGACACAGAAAGCAGAATGAGATGACCAGGGACTGGAGGGATAGGGAATGGGAAGGTATTGTCTCAAGAATATGGAGTTTCAGTTTTATAAAATGCAAATGGTTCTGAAAACAAATGGTTCCACAACGTACTTAATAACACAAACTATGTATCATTAAATGGTTACTATTGTTTTAATGTGTATTTGTGGTGTGTGTGTGTGCACACACGTGTGTGTGTGTGTGTGTGTGTGTAAAGAAGTCTAAAAGAGATATCCACCAACCTTGTGAATATAATATGCTTTGCACTAGGTCATTGTCTCCACATTCAGGAAGCAAATGGGTCAATCCTAAGACTTGGGACCCTCTCCAGAACTTTCCTGGTCCTCACAATAATCCTGGTGTTGCAATAAAGTCAGAGAGGCCCAAATGTCCAAATATCTATTACAAAACTGTGAAGGAAACAAATGAGAATTTGTTTATAAGAAACACACAAAACAGTCCCCTAGATGAGCTTTCTTCTTTCTTTCTTTATTCATTGCCTTTCATCACCTTCTTACAAAAACCATAGTCAAATAATAAACTTATACATACCCCATTTTATACTTCTGAGCCTTCTTCCCCTCTGGCTCTCATACTATCACCTCTGTCCCAAAGATCTGGGTTCCTCTCTTGCCCCCCTTCAGGCAGTTGAAGAACTGTTGAGCCACTTCTGGTCTCTAAAATTCTACTTCCTTACCCATAACACAGGTCAACGGTTTTTTCATCAAATGTGGTGGTTTGAGCGCTAAGTGTCTCCCATAGGCTCACGTATTTTAACACTAGCTTCTCAGCTGGTGGAACTATTTGGGAGGGTTATGGAACCTTTAGGAGTTCCAGTGTGTAGGTTGCTAGAGGAGGAACACCTTGAGCACAGGCTTTTAGGTTTTATAGCCTGACCCCACTTCCTGTTTTCTCTTGCATGTGCTTCCTGTGTATGATCTTTCAGCTTCCTGTTCCTGCCACCATGCCTCCCCTGTTTGTTGCCCTGTCTTCCAGGACATGGTAGACTCAATCCCTTTAGAACTCTAAGCCAAAATTAGCCCTTTTTTCCTTGAACTGTTTTTGGTCTGAGTATTCTACCACCTTTAGCATCCTCACAGACTTCACCAGAATAATCAACAGCACAGTGCCCTGAAGATGCTGGGGAAGAAATAATGTCTCACCTGAGTAAAGGGATCCATTTTATTTAAAAGAAAACTACTGTTTTCAAATTTGCAAAGGATGATGGGTGACAAGAGAGACTGATGGGGTCTTTTATATTCTACATTATTAGGATACATTTAGACTCCATATTGAGTAAGATATCTACACACATTATAAGCATCTCAACCCATACACACAGTCAACATTTTCATTGTTTTGAATTAACCACCTAGACCAGATAGTAACCTGAAACCACAGGAATGATACTGGTAGACACAGACAGACACTAGCCAAAGCCAGCTGTCCAGAGAAACAATAATAAGAAAGACATGCAGGAGATGATGACGATAGAGGCACCAACACAGTGAATCTCAGGGACAAAGAGATCACCTGACAAGAGGACAGGGCTGAGATCTGGAAGGACTGGCTGCTTTGTTTCCCTGTCCCCCATAAACCTATTGGTTAGGGACAAGGTGTCAAGCTGTTTTCTAAGCTGTGGCTTACTGCCTTCTCAGATTGACAGGTCTCTCAATAAACTACAACTTACAGGTTCACTTCCTGTCTCTGCTTACTCGTGTTTAAAGTGATAGGCATCATGACCTCCACCGTTCCAGTTCCGGTGACATCTCTAGCAGTGGTCACATCTGTCTCTAGGGAGCTTCATGCCCCTTAGACAGCTCCAGCTCAAGACTTTGGCACTGCCACCTGTTCTTGCCTCCTCCTGCCCCGGCAGAACTGGTATTTTTCTGTTGTTTCCACTTCCTAGGTTGCCTAAATGTCTCGTTTGACTTTGCAGCTCTTCCAGCGCCATTATAAGCAGTCACCCTTCCGGACTCCTTCAGTTTATCCAACGGGCCCTGTATCTACTTTCTAAGTAAAACTTTATGTCAATCTCTCTGCCAAGCAAGAAGTTGAGAGCACAATTCTGGGGCGTCTGTGACCAAGGCTTAGAATAAAAAGAATCTTGGAAGAAAATGAAAAAGGGTTCCCAGGAAGGCAGGAAAATTAAAACAAAACAAACAACAGCAAAACCAATTCCATCCAAGGTGTCTGTGGTCCCTCTTCTTTTCCTCAGAACAGATTTATGTTCAAATCAGTTCATCCAAGAAAAGTAATGTTTAGGAGATGTGATGGGTGATCTTGATTGGCAGCTTGACAGAATGATAAATCACCTGTGGACATACCGCTGGGTACACCTGAGAGTGTTTCTAGGCAAGGAGAATTGAGGTGGGAAGACCCACCATGAATGTCAGAGGCACATTCCATAGGGTCCTGGACTGAATGAAAATGAGAAACAAGTAGGGCCCCTCTTTCTGAGTTCTTCCTGCAGGCACAGGGTGCCTAGGTGCCCCACATTCTGCTGCCTTATATCTGGTTTTTCTTTTCTTTTTTAAAGAAATTTGTCTTTTTGTTTTGTTTTTGTTCTTTTGATTGTTTGGTTTTTTGTTTTTTGAAACAGGGTTTCTCTGTGTAGCTTTGGTGCCTATCCTGGAACTAGCTCTGATAGACCAGCCTGGCCTTGAGCTCACAGAGATCTGCCTGCCTCTGCCTCCCCGAGTACTGGGATTAAAGGTATGCGCCACCACCTGCTGGTTTTTTCTCTTATGTATTTGTGTATCTGTGTGGATATGTGCATGAGAGTGTAGGTGCCTGCAGTGGCCAGAAGGGGGCATAAGGCACTGTTACAGACAACAGTGAGCCCCTCAACAAGTGCTTTTAACTGCTGAGCCAACTCTCCAGCCCCTGGCATCATATTCCCCGTGTCATGAAGGGCCATGTCCCGAGAGGCAAAACGAGCCCTTCCTTCCTGCAGCTGCTTTCGTCAGTTATCCTTTTCTTACAGCACTGAGTAAAGTAACCATTGTAGGTAGCAAAGACGTGCACAGCTGGGCAGAAAGTAGGGATCTAAAGACGTCCCTCAAAGGCCTTTCCAGGAACATGGTTGTCTGCCAGCAACCCAAGCACTTGCTTTCGCTTGGAAATGGCAGGGTGAGGGACATCAGAGAGAACACTTCATCCAGCGGCTGGAGGGGCTGTGTTTGTAATCTTCCTGGCATGCCAGCTTAATCAAGCTAGTCTCACTATTTAACTATCATTTAATTGCCTGTGGTTTATATCTTGCATATCCAGTGGCTATGTGATTGAAAATTTAATGATTGAAACACTTAAGTAAAGAAAAAAAAAGTCAAATATTAATATGCATTGCATGAGAAAGTCAGACTAAATGGAGTAATTTTGCATTTCATCAGATTTTCTTTTGCTCGGGCATACACAACGGGGAGAATTCTCGCCCTCTGCAGACTGAGCCATTTTTCTCTCCCATTGATAAATCCACATAGCTGTACTTAGAACATTCTCTAAGTGTGCCTCATTAACCTATATTTGCCTGCTTTAAGCACCTAGTGATCGCTGGTATTTTGGAATTGACTCCCTCCAGGTGTGTCTCAGAGAACCCTGAGCTGAGGAGGTTTTAATGGATCCATTGACATTTTCAAAGGATTTTAAACTCCACTCCTTCTTTCCTGACCACTCTTTCCCATCCATTTTCTTTGCTCCTATGGTCATTACAAATCACTTTACCTTTGCCCCCAAGCAGAAGTTGTGACCTAACCCTTGACCTCCCCAGAGCTTCTGCAGCCCATCCAAGTGGTGTAGTGGTCCCGGTGACAGATGACACTTAACAGCAATGAGGAAGTGAGGGGAAATTAATTGTGTTTTCAGGAGTGTGGTCTCTGAAGGGTGAGGAGTGGACCACAGCAGTACAGTCCACAGGGCAAACAGCACTCCAGGGCCCCCGGGGCTTCCTGAGGTCAGGCACCCCATGCTCCTCCTCACAGTTACACAGAAATCACTTACTGAATGAAGTCTAGCGTCGTTAACCTAGCATGCTGATCCCTCCCAGTCAAGTCTGAGACTCAGGCAATAAGTTTGACGCTTAGTAGAAGAACAAACAGCACTTGCAGTAGATCACAAAGCAAGCTTAGGATCCAGGGCTCCACTTCTGTTGCATCCAGAATCACAAACCTGGAAGGGCCCTAGAGAGTGACCAGCTATGCCCTCTCCTGTATAATGTCCCTTGCTGGTATCCGACATCCACACATATACAGGGAAGCCAAGGGTGATGAGCACATCATTTCCTTGAAACGAAGGAAATGACAAGTATTCCAGCTCAGACGAACCTTGAGGACTCTGGGCCAAGAGCATCACCGAGTCACCGTCTGGCTGCACCTGTATGAAGGACCAAGCTTTCATAGATGCAGACGTTAGAGTACACACTGCCAGGAGCCTGGCGAGGGAAGTCATTTCTTAGTGAGTGTGATACTTCATTTTGAAAAGATGAACGATACGAAGTGTTGATTTTCCACCCCCAGCACTACAGTGTGTGGTGGGGGATGAGCGCCTACCAATAAACAGCTACATTTCTACATTTCGGTTGGTGTTAAGAGATTGGATGAAATGGAAGAGGACACCAGACACCCCACATATACTGACCCATGGGTCCTTAGGAAACATGAGTGGCAGGAGCCTTTTCTGATAATAATAAACCAGCAGTCCACTGAGCCACAACCACAGTCCCACCAGTAAAAGCCATAGAGTGACTTCCTTCTCCCTGTGTGGGCTGGTTTTTATCATTCCTGGTCCGCAGCTATGCAGGGGAAACAGCGGGATCAACCGGCAACCATTTTCCCATGTTTATCCTGATAGGTTGTTTCTCCAGGTACAGAATAGGCAACCTCTGCTGAGACCTTTTACAGGGACCAAGTCTCACGGGCACCATCTCTTCATTGTGAGTCTCTGTTATGATCTTTCCACCAGCAAGTCAAGTATGAAACCAGGCGTGCTTTTAACTGCTAAGCCATCTCTCCTGTCCCTTTCTGGCTTTCATGTAAGCACCTTGCATATTTATTAACTTCTTGATGCTTATTATCTTTTCTAATCTTGGTTATTTCAACTACTTTTGCCATTTTGTAAAATACAAGATGATATTCATACTTGACTGATATTTTTACCGCCCTGTTATTGGTATTAATATTTTTAATTGCTTTATTTTTGTACTTTTTAATAAAAGTAGTCATAATTGAGGTGATGACTGTAGTCTCCCAAATATTTATACCTCATGTTTTGTTTTTCCTTGCCTTGTTTGAGCATGAAGGCTCCCCAATACTGAACGTCAATGATGACAGTGAACAGAATTTCTTATTCTTCACACTAATAGGGCTTTCTAGTATCAAGTTGTGGAAGCATTTTTATTATTTAAATTCATTGTTAAATTGATGGGGAAAAATGAAAATTGTAGCCAGGAGTGAGACACAATCTGAGGTGATCTATGTGCATATTGTATAAGGTTTAAACTGAGTTTGAAATATAATGTGTCTTCATTTCTTTGTGGGAAAAGTCCTTCTACCATTCTGAGATGCACAGCATGTTACATCATCTGTAAGAACACTGCTGTGCATCCCACTCCTCCCTCTTACCTAACACACACAAAGCTGCTGGCCACCCTTTCTCCATCCCCTACACCTCCCATCGTAAGCTTTTGAAAGCAAACATTTTATTTTTCACTTCCATGAAATGAAATCTTCCATTCTATGTGTGGATGAGATTGTATGGTACTTACCTTTCTTCCTCCAGATTGTCTCCTGTAACATGATCACCTCCAGTCAGGACTTCATTCTTTTTGTGGTGGCATCCTAGTATCACGTCATCTACATGCGCCATTTTCTTCCCCTCTTCCTCCTTCCCTTCCTTTTTCTCTTTCTCCTCTTCCTATCCTCCTTCTCCTCCCTTTCTTCCCCCTTTGTCCCCTTCCCTTATTCCCATTCCTCCTCACCTTCTCTTCTTTTTCTATCACTTATAATTCTTCTACCTCCTTCTCCATTTTCTGGGAAAGGTTAGTACAAACCCCTGCCTCAATATACTTAGTGATAAGAGTATAGACATATGTTACCATACCTGGCCTTGTATCTATTTTCCATATTCATACATAAGCTGATATAGGCAGGCTATTTCTGACTCCTGATTATTGGGAGAGGAATGTGAAACACAGAAGTGCTGGTATCGAGATTATTCTCTTTCTTTTGGCTTGGCTTGCTTTATTTATTTATCTGTTATTTTAGGGCTTCTACTGTTGTGAAGAGATGCCTTGACCATGGCAACTTCTATAAAGGAAAACATTTAATTGGGGTTGGCTTACAGTTCAGAGGTTTAGTCCATTATCATCATGCTGAGAAGCATGGCATTAGGCCAGCAGACATAGTGCTGGAGAAGGAGCTGAGAGTTCTACATCTTGATCCACAGGCAGCAGAAGGAGACTGTGTGCCACACTGGGCATAGCTTAAGCATAATGACACCTCAAAGCCTGCCTCCACAGTGACACACTTCCTCCAAGAAGGTCATACCAACTCCAACAAAGCCACACCTCCTAATAGTGCCACTCTCTATGAGCCAAGCACTCAAACACAGTAGTGTATGGGAGCCATACCTATTCAAACCACCACATCTATTATTATGATGCTGGGAATAAGACATAGAATACACATGGAATACTTGTACACACTGACTGAGCATTTTACCGCTCAGTGGCATCCCAAGTCCTATAGATACCTATAAGTAAATTTTGATCTGATACTGATATTCTCTCTCTTCTCTCTTTCTACTCCCTTCTCTCCTTTTTTCCTTCCATGAATCCACTCTTCCTTTAGTTAAAATCAGAATCTCACGATGTAATCCAGTTGGCCTTGAATGCATGATCCTCCTGCCTCAGCATCTTAGGTACTAGAATTATAGACATATGCTACCATGCCTCACCTCATCTTTGGTTCTCATAAATGTGCTTCCCTGAGTGAAGACTGTGAATATAAAGACTTTCTAAAGATCTCACTGTGGATTGCCCAACTGTACGAACATGGAATAGCCCTGTGAGACTCATTTCCAAAGGGCACATGGATACGAGGCTCCTACATTTGATAAGGTGTAGAAGCAGCTTTACATGCCTTTGAAAACTTTTTCAAATGTAAAAATTGAAAAGCAAAGAGATTTTTCACATTATCCTTATTTAAATCGGAAATTAAAAGTACACAGAATTAGCCAGCTGCTGATGCTACCAATAAAGACAGAATTGTGTCCTTGAGCAAATTACCCAGATTCTCTGAATGGGAATATTTTCACAATTGACAATAAGGACTATTACCCACCTCTTATGATTGTTTTTAAGATTAAGTGAAATGTAAGACATCTGTTATAATTCCTAGTACAATGCAAAACACTCAATACATCTTCATTCTCTTCTTTTCCTTTAGTCAAACTCCATGTACATAATAAGCACTCTATGAATATGTATGGAGAGAAACAGGATTTACCATTCAATACATTTACCCTTAACTTCCCTTCTTTAATAGAATCTAATCACGTACCATCCTCTTTTTTTTTCTACAAATGATTTGGACAGAGCGCACACTTTTCTGAGCAGCTGTTATATTCCAGCTACACTGTGCTAGGCCATTTCCCACGTGTTCCCCAGGAACACAATGACAGGAGATTTCAGACTATACCTTCAGAATGCTCTGCTTCCTGCCTTCGGTGCTCTGCTCGGCACTGCCCCATCCACAGTGGAGCAATCAATATCTTTTTGACTTAGGATGCCCAGATAGGAGGCTCGGAGAACCCAAATTTACAAGAACTAAAGCAAAGCCTTGAGAGAAATAAGATTGTGAATGAGCTATTTTTTAAGTGCGCCTATTTTTTCACATAAAATATATTAAGCATGTGTTATATTTTGGTTATTAAATGCCTCTCTAAAGCACATATATTGAAAGCTGGGTTCCCAGCTCATGGCACTATTCTAGAAGGTGGTAAAAACTATAGGGCGGAGGGCCCAGTTGGGAGAAGTAGGTCATGGGGGGCCTGTCTTTGGGTGTTATACCTCCTCCCCTTCCCTTTCCTTCCTGAGCAAACCCCCTTAACCCAAATCCCATGCTTCTGCCACCTCCTCGTGTCCCAAAGAAGGATAGACCCTACCAATCATAGACTGAGACCATGAGCCAAGACAAATCCTCCTTCCTTTAAACTGTCCCCTCAGGTGTTTGTCACAGTGGTGGAAACAGTATGACATTTGTTATGTGCCTGGCAATGTCTAGACACTGGACACGTAGCATTAATTAAGACTGACATGGTGTCTGCTTTCACAGAGCTCAGTTCTTATACAAGAGACATTAAAAGCTGCCTAAAGAATGAAACAAGACAATGTAGATAGTAGTTTTGAAGGACACAAAATGGGTTTGTGGTGAAGGGTACCTAAGCATGCAAGGATGCTTTCTGTGGTCCAGGGCGTCCTCTGAAAGGTGAGCCCTGAGAAGAGGCCATAGGAAAGTAACGCCTGAAGCACTGGAAGAAAATCTGACTCAAGGATGAGAAGTAGACCCTAATGGGCCCGGAAAGATCTCAGCAGTTAACAGGATCAGAGTTGAGTCCCAGCACTCCTGTCTGGAAGATCACCGCTTCCTATGACTCCAGTTCCCAGGAACCTGACACCCTTCTGGCCTCAGAGAGCACCTGAATGCAGCAGTGTGTGTCTACACACAGGCGCATACACATACTTAAAACTGGAATATATAAAACGAAAAGAGAAAAATAAATTATAGGGGTGGAAAGATGTAAGCATCAGAATATATAAAGAGGGCTGGAGAGACAGATCAGTGGTTAAGAACACTGACTGCTCGCTCTTCCAGAGGACCCAGTTTTGATTCCCAGCACCCCTGTTAGGTAGCTCACAACCATCTATAACTACAGTTCCAGAGTACCTGAACCTTTTCCTGGTCTCTGAAGGCACCATAAATGCATGTGACACGCAGACACGCATGCAGACAAAACACCCATATACCCAAAATTTTAAAGACTGTATAAAGGGCTGGTGCATCCTTGAGAAGAACGCCAAGCTGTGAGTGGTTTAGGGCTAGACTCGGTCAGGCTTTGCTCAAAGCCCTGAAGAGCATCTTCTTCCACACAGTGTAAAGACCGCAGGTCCTCCAGGCTCTCCGCATGACTTGCTCCCTGCTCTCTTCCCCACCTCTCATTCTCTGGGTTTGCCCTCCTGATCACAGTACGGAAGCCACACTACTTCTTTCTGCTCCTTTAAGGCATCCGACAAGCATCTACGGGAAGGGCTTCGCACTCTCTGCCCTTGACATCTGGAAATCCTCTCGAGATACCGATTTGGTTCCCTCTTTGTCTCCTGTAGGTCTCTACCCAGAAATGACACCTCTGAGAGATCTTTCTATTTCAACTCCAGGCGCTTATGTCTGAATCCAGTCTTAGTCAACAGGCACAACTTCTGCAGCATGGCATTTGTTCCTTTTAAAGATACAGGCAGCCCAAACTCTTGCTATGAAGGACTTCCAGCCTCGGGCAATACCACTCTCTGACCTGGGGGCCCTGGGGAAGCTCACTGTTGATCCTTTCACCTTGGTTTGCAGCAGCTGTCTGCATAACACAGCCTCATTGCTCCAGCATAATACTGTGTTGTCTTTCATGTGGGATGTTGATTACGCCAAATGAACACCATGAAAGCACGTGTGCCAGCTTTCTGTTGCTATGATAAAATCCCATGACCCAGGCAACTTAGAGAAGAAAAAATTTGGCTTGTGATTCTAGAGGGACAAAATTCTGTCATGGAAGGGAGGCATGACGGCAGGTAGGTATGACAGCCAGAGACGGAAGCTGAGAGTTCACATCTTCCACCTCACGCAGGAGGCAGAGACAGCAAACAGGAAGTGGTACAAGTCTTTAAACTCTCAAAGCATGCTTCCTGCAACAAGGCCACACCCCTTAAATCTCCCAGAATAACACCACCAACCAGGACCAAGGGTTCTAACATCTGAGTCTATGAAGGATATTTTCATTCAAACTACAACATGTGGATTAGGGAGGCAGGTTATTAAGTGTAGACCAGGATAGTACTATGGCAATCCTGGGTGACATCACAAAGAGCTTATCCACACTCTTCAGAGAAATATTTTTAACCAACAATGTTACCACCATCTGCATGGTACTTAAGTCCTAGGCCTCTGTCTCAAATTTTGGGGACTTTTATCAGTTTATCGAGCTGCTTCTTTGGTATTTCCACTTGAGTATTTTGAAAAATGCCTCAGTCTGAACTCACCCAGAAGCTCCCTCCTCGTTCCTCCTCTGTGTCAATAAAAATTAGTCCCCACAGTGTAGTGGGTAGGGGCGAAAGCTAGGAATTACTGTTGTTTTCTCTTTTTTTCTAATCCAATTCAGTCCATCACCAAGTCTGTCATGGTGAGTTACACTTAAAGGTGTCACAAACTCACACACTTCTTTCCTGGCCTTTGCTGCCACCAGGCTGACATATTTCATAGAAAGAGAAGCCTTACCTATTCCCTCCCTGTTGTGTTGGCTGGGTGGGTCTGCACTCAACACAGCAACTGGTGGTGACAAAGCCAACACAATTCCAGCTTCTTGCTGGAAACCCTTCTGTGGCTTCATAACTATAACCATATTAAAATTCACATCCTTACCTTACCCAGTTTAGACTCCCTCTGCCTTCATCCCTCCCCATGCTCTGTACCCTCTGACCCTCTTAATTCCCATGGCATCCCCCAAAACAAGCAAGCCTACTCCTTCTTTTTGGTCTTTCTGTCAGTCAGGCCCTCTGTATTTTGTTCCTATTCTGTATCTGTGTGGCTTCCCTTTGCATTCAGATGCCAGCTTTTACAATCGTTCCTTTAGAAGTTTTCCCTGACCATCCAGTAGCCAATTCATTTGCGTCAACCCCCTCATTTACACGAATTTTCTTCCATAGAGGGAATGGCACAATTATATAAACTCGTTTGTTTGAGTTTGGCGTCCACTGCCCTGCACCCCAGATCAGATCCTTGAGGACCGAAAACTTGCCTCTCTTGTTTAATCCATGCTCATCTTGGAGGACATCAGTCATATGCAAACTCTCAACAAATGTCAATGATAAAAAGCACTTACCAGTTTACAGGTTCCCAACTGGTCTGAAAGAGTGCCAGTTAAACCAGGCCAAAGTATGTCAAGACAGACCAGTGTATTTTAGTCCCCTCCTAACTACCATTCTAAGGATTATATTTTGAAGAGAGAACAAAATGATATTACTCTCCAGAGTTTGTTAGCTCCCGGATCATTGCATGCTTTACTCTATGCTAGTAAGCTGTTGAGTAATCTGTTTTCCTTTTGTTGATTTTCTTTACTCATGCTCAATGAAAGGAGGTCAATGGGATGGCTCAGAGGTTCAGAGTACTCACTGCTCATGCAAGAGGACCTGGGTTCAGTTCCCAGCACCCACACAGCAGCTCACATCTGGCACCGCCCTCTGACTTCCAGAAGCTCCTGGACACACATGCGGCACATACTCACACACTCAGGCACACATGCACACCCGTAAAAGAAATAAGCACATATTTTAAAATACTTTGATTTTTAAAAAGATATGAAATTCTAAACTCTCAGAGACTAAAAGAAAAACAAAAACTGTAGGAACACAAGAACATTTTTAATAAAGTAATCTAACCTTCCTTCCCTTCCCCACTTCCCAGAAGTAACCTCTGACAGAAGGGCACATTTTTAATCCCAGCACTCAGGAAACAGAGGTCGGCAGATCTTTGTGAGTTAAGACCACCCTGGCCCACAGAGTGAGTTCCAGACTAGTCAGGGCTACATAGTAAGAACCTTTCTCAAAGATTATTAAAATATTAGATTGAACAAAAGTTGCTAGGATATATCTAAAGTGCACAAAATTAGTTGTATTAACATAGGTCAGCCATAGAAACACAAAATTAATTTAAATAAATACTGGAGATATCAAACACTTAGAGGAAATGGAATTAAAAATAAGAGTTTCATAATGAAAACTGTGTAACATTGAAGGAACTTAAAAAATAATCTAAAGCGAATTTCTTTTCCCTAGATTTTCTTTTAAGGTTTATAGACGCTTACCTGAATTACATCTGTGTACCACAAAGTACCTGGTGCCCACAGATGCCAGAAGGCTTCAGAGCATCCTATACCTGGAGTTATAGATGGTTGAGTGCCACCATATGGGTACTGGGAATCACACTTCAGTCTTCAGTGGAAGAGCAGCCACTGTTCTTAACTGCTGAGCCATCTCTCCAGCCTAAAAGCAATTTCTTAATAAGCACTGTTGTATTCATAGACCCTTCAGTTACTAAGGCTAAGAGGACAGGGATACATAAAAGCCGAGCTTGCAATGGGAGGATAACTGCTGTTTCTCAGAATCCCTTGCAAACGGATGGGATGCAGCCAATGTAAAAAGAATTACAGGCAAGAGTTACGAGGCCACAAGTTTGAAAATCACGTTTGGCCCAATCAAAGACCATGGGAAGGCTTCTTGAACGGGAAAAGTAGAAAAGCTAAAACAGATGAAAAGGAACATTTTTGCAAAGATTTTTATGTGAACAGGAAGTATGGGTTTTAAGTGAACCTGCCACTCTTGGTATTGATGTCTTCTTAGGTTATGTGGCTAATTGTCCACCAAAGAGGCTGCAAAAATTCTTGTCTCTTAGACAATCTTTGGGATTTTCATGCACAGTATCCTAGTTAGCATCTCTGTTGCTGTGACAAAACTCTGGTCAAAAGCAATTAGGCAATCCCTTGAGTAGCGGTGGTGCTGGCTTATAGGTTAAGGTCCATCATCGAGGGATGCCAAGGCAGAAACTCAAGTCAGGAGCTTGAAGCAGAAATCATAGAGGACTGTTGCCTACTGCCTACTCCCAGGCTCATAGTCAGCTACCATGCCTAGAGATGACACTACCTACCATGAGCTGGGGCCATCTACAACTAGTCAGAAAACGATGCCTAATAGACTTGTCAATGGCTATTTGATGGAGTTAGTTCTTGGCCCTCTTTCTGAGTACATTTAGCTTGTATGAAGTCTACCAGTACTACATGAAGCCTACATAGATGTCAGGGGCTCTGCATGGTCTCCATAAATCTGACATGGATGCTCCAGGACACTAAACTAAGTCAAGTAACTTGATTTGGCCCATTGTATGATACTGTTTGCTGGCACAAGCAGAGATCATTGCTGTACACTGGAGTTCTCTCCAGCTTGCTACAGATGGAATCTTGGGACCACTTTTTAAAGCAGTCTCAGGTTAGCCCACTAGCACATGAGAGACTGTGTGGATAGTAATGAGCTAGACCAGCTGGAGTTTCTCTCGTTCAACTACTAGATACACAAAGAAGGCTCTCCTAGACCATGAATCTAGAAGCCCAAATACCACGAGCTTCGGATGTAAGAGAGCCAGACAGACCAGCCAAACTCTCTCAGAGGGAAAGAAGCCCCAACTGAAATGGTTAGTGTTTAAACCACTACATTGGCAGTCCTTCTTAAGCAGGACAAACTAAGGCAGGCAGGCAGATGATGGCAGGTTTCTGGTCCCACCGCAGGGTTTTAGAAAATGACTTTGTACACCTGCCTGGCAGCAAGCCTCTTGGGATTGGCCCAATTATCATTAAGACTGCTAGGAAGTTGTGCAGGGGAAACTGAGACCCAGCTAAATTAAACTGAAATATTAAACTTCGAGGTGCAGGAGGAGCTCTTTGGAATTAGTAACTAATCCTTCAAATTCTGATTCAAGTCATTAAAACCACAATCTTTTTTATCCTATTAATAGAGAAAAGACAGTACTTTTTTTTTCAAAGTCAAAAATCAAAAGACTTTCAAATTCAGGTTTGGGGGTTATATCTAGCCTGTTTATATTTTTTTCCTTCTCCTTGCTCTTTAATCTCGACAACAAACTAGAACAAAAAAAAAAGTTCTTGCAAAAGAGACCCCTGAGAAAGAAGGAAGGGTTTCCATACAGAGATATTGCTGTCTCTAGGGAAGCACACTTTTAACGACCTCACCAGTCCACGATCATGAAGAATTAAACAAAAGCGGCATACTCCCTACAGCAGGGGACAGTAAAGTTTGTTTATTTGCCTAGTTTGGTGAATTATGAAACTATCATTTTCCCAGAACTTGGAAAGAGAGTTCGGCAGACAATATAAATTCCAGGAAAATATTTTTGCCATTAATTATGTCATAAGCAAAAGAGTAAAATAAACTGTTTATTATCACATGTAAAATGCTTTTGATCAGTCAACTGAAAAACTAATTTCATTTTCTCATTACACTGCCTCCGGCATCCTTTAATGTCAATTTTTATTATAGTAAAAGCAAGGAAATTAAAATGATCAGTTACAGGGCAGAGAGAAACATTTGCTATAGAATTTTTAAAAGTAAGCATAATAAAGCGCCAAACCTCTTTATCATTCATAATAATCACAACTTATCTGCTGATGGGAGGGGCTCTGCTTCAAGGACCCAGAGTGCCTTTCCACGCACACCGTCTCCTTTATCCCGCTGACCCCTCAGAGCTGGTCAGTACCATAGCGAGACATGCTAGGGGTTCTGCTCCTGTGCCTGGAAGAATGTTAAATTTGATCTCAATGGGGTCAAAATTCCACAGCTAGGTCAGCACAGAGTTCTGTATCTGCCAAGGGAAACCAAAGGAGAAAACTATACAGTGGGGGAAGAAGGAGGGTTGAACTTGATCTCACTCTTCCGACTCAATGGTTTATATGATGGAAAGGAAATTTATTTCAAAATCAAAAATCTGGTGATGTTTCTGCCAAGGACAGCCCCACCCATGACAAACTCTGTGATCACAGTTCCCTGTGATGGCTAAGCTTCCCGATTATTGGACTGGATGTAGAAGCCCTGTAGATGCTCGGCACTCGAGTGTCTATAAGGCTGCTTTGCTGAAGAGAGAACTCAAGGTTAGAAGTTCACCCTAAATGTGAGAAGTACCATACCACGAACTGGAGACCTAGACTGAGTCAGAAGGAAAAGGGAATTGGGCACAGTCATTCCTTTCTCTCTCTCTCTCTCTCTCTCTCTCTCTCTCTCTCTCTCTCTCTCTCTTTCTGTCTGTCTCCTTTCTCTCTCTCTCTCTGTCTCTCTCTATCACACACACACACACACACACACACACACACACACACACACACACTACAGCCAGGGTTCAGAGAACATGGAGAAAGGAGAAGCATAAAGAACCTGAGAGCAGAATGGGGAAGAATACCGTGAAATCCTACCCTCTGGACAAGAGATGGTGTTTGCACACATGTCCTTACAGCAGCTGTGGTTACCTGCATGAGATGAAGCCAGTTCATTTCAGCATAGAAGCAACAAGCCTCACCGTACCTGAGAGCTACTGGCAGCTGTTGGTTGCTGGGATAGAGTTGCTTCTCTTTGAGGGGTGGTGATGATTGGTGGGTTGCCCTTCCTCAGTAGGTCATCCCGTGCCTGTGTAACTCCAGAGAGCACTAACTGAAATCATGAGATAAGAAAACAGCAGAAAAGAAGACATGAAGTTGAGAGAGAGACGTGTTACAGCTACCCAAGGTGAAGTGGAGGAAGTGGTCAGTATTCTGACTTTCCTTCTCTCAGGAGTGAGTAGGATGCTTAAAAAGAACCCCAGTCTCATGTCTGCCTATGATCCAAATAATCTTCTCATGGTTTACACACCAGTCCTAGAACTGAGTCTCTTGGCCTTTGTGGTGTTAGAAAGAGAATGACTCCAATAGGCTCATAGGTTTGAATGCTTGGTCCCCAGTTGGTGGAACTGTTTAGGAAGGACTAGGGGGTATTGCTTTGTTAAAGGAGGTATTGTCACTTTTGATGTTTCGAAAGCCCACACCATTCCCAGTTAACTCTCTCTCTCTCTCTCTCTCTCTCTCTCTCTCTCTCTCTCTCTCTCTCTTTTTCTCTCTCTCTCTCCAGCTCTGTCTCTCTCTGTGCTTTCCATTTTTAGGTCAGATGTAAACTTTTAGTTACTACTCCAGTGCCTGCCATGCCTGCCTGTCTACCTGCCTGCTGACATGCTTTCTACCATTGATACTTACCCTCTTGAAACAGTCCATTGGTTTCTTCTATGAGATGCCTGGATCATGTTGTCTCCTCACAACAATAGAGAAGCAACTAAGATAAGATGATTTGACTTGGGTCATGTACCCACCAGAACCAGCAGCTTACTCGGGATAATCTTATCTGAGCATCTGTGTATAGCAGGATATCTATTGGGAGTCCAGAAACTAGTGTCTCAAAAATATAGAGGGATGTCTGTTCGCTCATTGGCCATGTTTGGGTCATATGACTTTTTCTGGTACCTCCAGATAGACATGGACTAACATGGTGAGCAAGAATGTGAAGAAAATAGGTGTCCTTACTAGAAAGAGATGATGCAAAAGCAAAACTCAACAGATGGTTCTATAAGTAACATCATCTAGGTTTAATGCTTTCCAAGATCTCAACAGGGATGGGTTGGGAAGAGGGATGAGATCTGAAAGCAGGGCCCAGGACTTGCATACCTGTGGGGTTCGGCAGGCACACACAGGTACTGGGTGAGCATAAGACGACCTTGTTTCTTCCAGCCAAGATCACCCAGCCTGATGAAAAGGACGATTAATCGGCCTGCCTTTCAGTAATCCTCCAGCCCATTTGGTAGCCATCTGTATCCCTCATTCCACAAGGCAGCCCAAATTAAAGAGGTCTGTATTTGTTTTTTCTGGGAAATATTATGATTTTTCAAGTAAACAGTAGAAACTTCATAAAGCCACGAGATTTATTGAAACTGCCAAACTGTCTGGACTTGATCAAACTGGTTTATGCTGGTCCCAGTGTGTGCTCTCTTCTCTCCGTTCCACTACTATAAATACTGTTTTTATTTGTTTGCACAGGGCTCGAAAACCTTCACTTTCCATCGATCATTCAGTATTCCTCCCGCAACTGCTCCCCATTTACTGGTGGGGTCACTGGTCACCTAAGTGCCCAAGGGTCCCAGCAGGGCTATTGTTGCATGTGGGATTGTGAGCCCAGCCATTCCAGTTGAAGACTATGTTCATCCTGGCGGTGTGTGCCTTGGCTCAACTTACACTATGGATCTCCTACCCTGTTACCTAATCTGTCATGGCTCCTTTATTAAAGGGCGAAAGATTTATACTATCTGAAGAGAAACCAGAAAATACCACTTTATCATTAAAAAACACAATAAATGAAACAATTATTTAGCTCCCTTCCCTGCCTATGATTTGTACCTACTATATGACTGGCCAAATCAGTATCAATTCTATTCAACTTACACACTTCCTGTATCTATTAGAAAAGAAAACATATTTAAAACCCCCAAACTGCCTTAGAAACTCCAGAAATACACATAAATGAATAAGGAATGTTCCTTTATCTTCAAAATCTAGATGTATAGTTATGAACAGAAAAAATTCATAAAGGAAGTTTATTAAAATGTAGATAGACAGATGAATGGATAGATACATACATACATACATACATAGATGGATAGATACATAGACACATATATAGATAGTTATATAGATACATACATAATTACATAGATGCATACATAGCTAGCTAGCTAGATACATACATGCATAGTTACAAAGATAGATAGATAGATAGATAGATAGATAGATAGATAGATAGATAGATAGATAGATAGATAAATGACGGACAGAGAGACAGATGAAAGAGCTTAAGTTAAAATAAAGGAAAACATGGCCCTATAATGCCTGTTCTAGAACTTATCTGTACATTATGTGAATCGATGGAAAGATAGCATCTGATAGAGCATTCTTTAACAGCCTGCCTTCCCAGTCTCTTCTGGTTTGGTTCAGGGTTTTCTCTAAGAGGGGTCAAGACAAGCATCCTCCTGGGCCATTATAAACTCTACCCTTTAAGCCATTTGTGGACAGTTAGATGTCGTTATTAAGCAGTTAAATCATGATGTTCCGAAACTTTCTAAAATTCATAACTGCACAGGCTTGCTCTGCCATAACTTGCTCACGGGGCAGAAACTTTGCTCTCTGCCTGTTTGTTCCCACCCGTTTCTTGCCCATCAAAAGTCTGGATCCTCAGCAAACGCTGACTACAAGACCGGTAGTGAAACAAATCTATTTGCACTAATAGACCCTACATACACAGCTGCTCTAACCACGCGGGTTCGGGGAAAACTTTTCCCTCCCTAAGGTCACAATGAAGCATGGAACTGGGCAGGGAACTCAGACTACAGGGGAACTAGGATCCCATCAGATCAGGCTCTAGTCAGGAGCAACTTTTCACTCAGTCTTCTTTCTGTCTTCCCGTCCAGCACACCATGGGTCAGTTTAGAAGCAAAGGACCAACGAATGGCCTAGCTGAATGAAAAGCATCCTTAGTCCTCAGGGTTTAGGTTCTTTTTAACAGCGCTCAGTGACTTCTGTATCCTAGTGGTCTGAGCCTTGCACATTTGAATTGCACAAGGACCCATGGACAAAAATTCAAAGCTGATATTGAGCATTGGGAGAGGGGGGAAGATGTACCTGAATGGGAGGTAGCACACAGAATAAAATAACCAGGGTCTTTCTTTTTTTAATCCCATGCTTCTAATGCTTTAGATCCCCCCTCTTTTCCCCTGTCAAATGCCTCTGCTTGTACTTGTAAGCCCCTTGCTGAAACAGTCCTAATAAATTATTTCTATCTGAGCAGAGATTTCTTGACGAAGCCTTGTTTGGCTCATCTGTTACAACACATCACAGCCTCCCATAATTACTCTTTTATTTAATTCCACACATTCTGATTAGCTGTGTCTGTTCCAGGAAAGCACTAGGAAGGCGGTAAGTGCCCTTCATTCAGAAGGAGTTCTTCAGCACACTGCGGAGTGAAATTAAAGTAATTATTAAGTCATAGAGACTAAACGCAATTCCGTGATAGGCCGAAGGGCTGGCACACAGCTAGCATGCCACAGATGGGGACTACACAAGGCTGTTTTCTAGATAATTCCTGGTGTCTGCCTTTGGTAATGACACACACCAAACGAAGAGGCAGGGAACCCACTCTGGGTGCAGAAGGAGGCCTTTCCCAAACCCGTCGTTTTGACGTGGCGGTGACAGGATGCATGGGATAACATGTCTGGCTAAGCCTGTCTTCCTTAGCAGTTCTCTTTAGCTCTCATGAATATTCTATACGCCAAGAAGCTTTTAGTATGGAAGAGACAATTAAATTCAAGCTCTTCACCATTGTAGCTCCTGCAGCGGAGTGAGCAGTAGGGCATAGGGCAATAGACTGAAATTAGATTGTAGCAGAACATGTGTATTGACCTTTCTCAAAACGCATCTATTTACTTTCTAATGTAGTTCAGCTCAGAGGAGCTGATGGACTCAGAGCAGGAGGAAAGGTTAAGAAGCATGTGCATCTTAATTCATCTGACTGCAGCTCAGCTCCGGTCTCCTGCGTCCTGTGTGTAAACTACAACATGGATCGCCAGCAACCAACCCAGAAGGCAGCATCCTTTGGAAGCAAGTTCTACACAGGCTTCTGGACTGTGTAGCGGGCTTAGTCTTCAAAGTGTTGGGTTGGGGCAGCAGCGTCAGAACTACCTGGGATCTTGTTAGAGATGCAGATGTTGAGGTTCTTTGAGCCATGTTTCAACAAGCTCTTTTGGCACCTGAGGCACCTCATATTTGAGGTGTGTATGTGTGTGTGTAGTGTGTGTGTGTGTAGCACCCTTAGAGGCAGATGCTTTTGCTGCTGAGACTGAGTTGCTAGCTCCTGATGCAGTTGGCTAGTGTAGTAATCTGCATGGTGTCACACCTGATGGAGATGTATAATCAACTCCTGAGATGGCTAAGGCCTTACCTATGCTATGATCACGCAATGATTATCAGCTGCCTGCATATGCGTGAACCTATGGACGGTGCCCACCTGGCAGTTCGGGGTTGGCAGCCCATGCCTACTTAAGGGCTGGGAGAGGTTTGCCCGACGAGAGGGAGGAAAGAGAGAGAGAGAGGAAAGAGAGAAAGAGAAGGAGAAGGAGAAGGAGATAGATTGCTGTAAATAAAGTCCTGAAAACTGCTGCAAGAAGAGCTCCGGATGTTACGTTTTCCTTGCTGGTCGAGGGTGGATGCAACAGGCTAGTTCTTTGTTTTCAAAGATTTGACTGCAGTAGGTACCCCAAAGACACATGCATGTTAAGTGGTAGATGGGTCACTTTGTATGGTCTTCAGAATGAGTTTTAACCGCAGTACAAAGTGATGTTAAATAATATTGGCTCTATTAGCAAGAAAAAAGACTCCTTTCTTTCCTTGCTATGCAAGTGGACTGAGTTCAGTGCTAACAGTTTCTCTAGCATCTTCGAGCACTCATTAATCTCTCTCTTCAAAAAGATACAGCAAGAAGTATTAGGCTTACAATCTGTAGCTCTCACCAATATCAAGGCAGAATATGATTCATGTAATTAAACTTGTATTTGGGTTATGCTTATAGGGTGTTTTTATTTATGTCAAGTGGCACGAGTTTTCATTATATGATAGTGATATAAATTTTCCTTTTAATTAATTTTTTCTCAGAGAAGAGTAAGCCAATTTACAAAGAAATATTTAATAAATCCTCAAATAACAAATTACAGACGGCTCTCGGGAACTCAGTCAAGGCCAGGACTCGGTCATTGTGCATCAAGCCTGATTTCCAGTCCTGGCATAGCCTTCTTCTCCAGGTCTTGACCTTCAGAAAGATGACCTACAGGCTGAGACATTTGCCATCAGTAAAGAAAAATTCCATTATGGTTACTACACAATTTACTAACATAGACGAGGGAGTCATGCATTTTGGAACAATTTCTCATCACAACATTTGAAATGAGAAAGGGTTCTGAATTACCCAGATAATTAAAATGTCAAAAATAGCCCATTCTTCAAAATTCAGGGTAATTGAATTTGGGTTGGTTTTTGAAAAGAGAACTTAGGTTTTTCTAACTTTTAGAAAAGCAATCAGATTTTCCAATAAAACCTTTGAAAGGAAAAAATAGTAGAAAGAAGAAAAATATCACATCATCCATAGTTCTGTCCTTTAAAAGAACTGTTTAGATGGTCACGATTAAGTCTATACTTCCCAAAGTTTTTCTTAATGTAATTATTATACACATGCATACACATACACACATAAACACACACACAATATACACACACATATATATATATGTACGTGTGCACATACAGACATACAAATATACACACATACACATGTGTACACACAGGTGTATACACACATACATGCATATACACTCACACACATTACACATACAAGTGCACACATATGATTATACAAACATACCGTGCACAGACACACATACATGTGCACATGATTGCTTCTGTGCCTTACTTTTTAGAATGAAGTTTTTATTTTGTATTTCAGTTATAATTTTTAGCCAGGCAGTTGTAGCACACATCTTTAATCCCAGCACTCAAAAGGCTGAGTCAGGTGGATCTCTGTAAGTTCAGGGCCAGCATGGTCTACAGAGCATACTCTAGGACAGCTAGAGATACACAGAGAAACTGTGTCTCAAAAAACCCAAACCTAACGGGGGACTTGAGCACTAGACTCCGTACCCACTCAGGGCTCAGAATTGAATGTCTATGGCAGACAAGGATCTGAGGGTAAAAAATTAACTCAAATACATTACCTCTGCATGTTCTTTATTTTCCCTGCAAGGGGAAAAAGTGAAGTGAAAGAGTGCAGAGAAGAAGAAGGGGAAGAAGAAAGAAGGAGGAGAGTAAAGAGAAGAAATAGAAGAAGTAGTGAGGAGAAGAAGAGTAAGACTGATCTCCACGAGGTTTCTAGCTTTAACAGACATAGTTGAAAAATTCCATAGGCAAGGACAATGATAATATGCATACCAAAATCACAAAAAGGGCTGGTAGAACCTGACAAAGCAGTACTCTGGAACAGGTGGCACCACTCAGGAAAGAACCAGCATCCAAGGGGAAAATACCTGACATTCCAAACCATTAGATAAAGTAATCCCACACTAGCTCAGAACTGAGTATAATAAAGGGTTATTTATTTAGGGGTAGACTCACAGATCATAGTCCTCTGTACAAACAGAGAACAGGAACCCAATCCAGCAGCTCGGGGGGGGGGGGGGAGAGAGAGAGAGAGAGAGAGAGAGAGAGAGAGAGAGAGAGAGAGAGCATGTGCGCAAGCTTTACAGCTGCATTTATAGTATAAGAGACCATGCCCAAGTGGGCTGGTATCTTTAAGGTTATTAGCTGAAAGAGTTCCCACAGCACCTCCCCATTTTGTCTAAATAAGAGAGTTCTAAGCCTAATACAAAACTATACACAATAAGAGCAAACATCAAGTATAAAATGTAGGATTATAACCAGCATAAACAATATCAAGCAAGAAACATATGCTAAATGTTTCAATAATTATCCTATCCTAAGGAGTCTAAGTCTTGTTTAGAAATAGCTTGGCCAAGTCATGAGAGGAAAGTAACTATGACTATACAGTCTTCAATCCCATCAAAGACCTGAGAAAAGAAATAATGTTATTTGAATAAACAGGAAGTGCAAGCAAACAACTTTCAAAATATGCAACAAATGACAGAGACAACTGGCTACCTGGGCAATCACCCGAAGTCTCATTTGCAATGTTGGAGCAACCAACTTTGGCTAAAGCATAGAATAACTGACAGACCATTTTCAGAGGCAGGAAAAAATTTTCAAAACCATCTTACTCTGTCTTGGCAATGTTTTACACTTTTTTTTTGTACCCTATTTGTCTGGTACAGACACCATGCATTTTGTCAGTGGTAGAGGCATGTGCAGTTCCTTGCCCAAAGGCCAGTTTTGTCAAAAAGAAAACAAGCTCCAAGTGGAGTGTCTTTGGCGCTCAACATTCTCTTGGGAATAGATCAGTACTGCTATCAGTGCAATTGTATCTCATGTTAACAGAATCCTAATTTATTTAAATGCCATATTCTACAGTTCTTTGAAGTGGTTGAAGATTACCTATCTATGCAGAATACAATCTCTGTGCATCTAAAGGACCTGATTAGTCTAATTATAATGGGTGAATCCTGGATTCGCCCATTCTCCTCATCCAATCTCTTTTGTGATAACCAGCTTTAAGGATGCCCAGATTTGTTTGTAAGCAAAGGTGGGGCATGCAGCTTTTCTGCTCAGTGCCTGTCTTCTATAGAAATTTCTGTGTGGTCTGTTAGCAGGTAATTTTGTGGGATTGACTCTGCAAATTAGACTGCTAGAACAAAGAGTGAATGCCATGCCTTCAAGATCTTGTGATGTGGGGGAATAAAGCAAGATCATTCTGTTGCCCGTATAGAAGTCACACTGCTGAGGTGTTTTAGGAATGAATCCCATTTTGAAGGGAAGAATTATGACTTCACAAGGTTTTTGCAGATATGACTATTCCAAAAGACAAGTGTTCCTGCAACTCTGCAAAACAGGATCTTTCATAAGTTGTACACTTGGGGATCTGCCTTTATAAATCTGTCAGCTGTGCATTTACAGTATAGTCTTGTGGGCTCCAACACAAACCTCCCCAGCCCACCCCCCAAAAAAGATTTTAGTGTGCAGACAACAAAAACAAAAAAGTAAATGAATTACTTAATAAGGATTTTTATGTCTGTGCTTTCAGTATAGAAAGTATACCTCTCAAGTTATGTTTGGCTACAAATGACAGAAAATCCAAATCTAATGAAGATATGCATCATTATACATAATAGAAATCCCAAAGTAAAACAGACCTCGGGATCCACCAGATGACAGGGTAAATCAGTTTCTTGCATCTTCCTGGCATGAGCTCCCACCTCAGACTATCAACTTAAAAAACAAACAAACAACTCTAGGTATCAAGGCCAGCTTCGCACCAAACAGTCCCCTCATCTAAACCTTTCATAGAAAAGAGAAACTTGGAGAAATTCTCCCACAGATTTCCTCTTGCCTTTCATGGGTTGGATTAAATGATGTCTTCTTCTGACCCATCACAGGTCAAGGGGGCAGAGCTGACCCTGATATGCCTGAGTTCCTCAGAAGAAGGTATGCTGGCCACTCATCTGACTTTCTTTCCAGAAACTGAAGCTATAACAGAGGTTATTTCAGTATATTGGCAAGGCAGCCAGTCTCTCTCTCAGTAGCTAATGGCTTTTGCATATGCATAAAATCTATCGAGCATCAGCTTAGCACTTTGGTACTTTGATCTACTTTGCTTTTCTGGTCTTAAGTATTTACCATTTCCAAGATAATTTTGCATTCTAACTGTTGCTTTCCCCTGTTCCACAAACACAGCATTTTCTCCCCCAGGAAGGCTTTACTCCAACTTGTCCCATACCCAACCCCTAGATTCCTTATATTTAAGCACTCTGTACACAGCATTCCCCTTTATAATTGCATGTTAAGCTCATACATGTTTTACATTTGCCTACCCAACATCTATTTCCCATGGACCTTGCAGATGCATCCCATGTTTCCATGGAGAAACATGAGTGCAGTCAATCCATGCATCTGTAGTGTCAACAGATCATTAAGATCAAATAGCTGTAGTGGCTACTTCAGGGATGGACACATAACCCATTTACAGTCCATTAGGTTGAATTCTAGGCCTTTCAGAGTTATCAGGATAGGAGAATTCCATTTCTATGTGTGTTGAATGTGAGCTTTAAATCTTAAAATCCCAGAAGCCCTTTATCATCAAGGAGATAGCCAGCCTAAGAAGAAAGTATTGGCAAAGCAAATGTAAACTCAGCAGAGAGAAAGTGAGACCCATCTCCGAGGAAAATACTGATATCCCAGATACCATTATACAGAAGCCCAGTGCTACTTCTACATATTTTATCTTCCTCCCCTTTTTCTGCTCCTCCCTCATTGCCATAACCCATTTCTTGGGTACAATTTCATCAGTTTGTGAACTATTTAGTATGTTCTGCTGGAGGTTCTGTTTCATGGGTGTCTTATATTCATCTCAAAGTCAAGAGCTCCTTGATTTGTTGTATGTAATTCCTTAGAAAATGAACTAGAGATGGTTATTATTTATAAGGGCCATGGAATGAGGTTAATGCTTTTGGGTTTCAAATATAAAGTGAGTTTTTTTTTTTTTTACCTATCTGCTATGATTTACCTGCTTGGGTCTCTGAAGTAGATCTCCCCAAATTAGATACCCTATACACACATACTATACACATCTCTATACACACATACTTAAGAAACAAGATGAAGGCCAAATATTCCTCATTGAATTAATGGAAGTCAGGATGGAATACTCATTGGAATTATACTCATGTGAACCCACAAACACAACCCCAGACTGGGAGGATTTAACTGTCTAGTCATGGCTACACTGGACCAGAGAAGCTTCCTTTGTAGAGCTAAAGGTGAAAGGCACAGAATATGCTTCTTATGGATATTTTATTTCCAAGAGGAACATAGAACTACATTGAGTAAGTTCCCTTCATAATTAGCTGAATGTTATTCTACTTCCCCAATCAATGGACAGAGGGGGAGATTTTAAGAAGCTCACCTGAAGGGTTCCCTCTGCCTTGATGGAAACACCCTTGGGAAGATGCTTTAACACATACTCCCAGGCACTCGACTGAGCTTTGTCTTGGAAGCCTGCAATTTCTTAGCGTCCTAAAACAGAAAAGAATTCCCAAAATTGCATGGAACTGGCCTAAGAGGACGAGTGATAGCATTCAAGAGAATTTGGACATGCACAGGGCGAATTTCTGCCATCATTTCAGGCCTAACTTTTTCTCCTCCAAAGTTTTCTTTTCCAAATGTTTCCTTTTCTTATATTTTGAGGACTGTGCTGAAGTGGAATTTTATGCTTCAAGAAGAGAGCTGATGAATCATGGAAAGTGGAGTTGACAAAGAATCGGCATGTTTTTCACTTCGCTTTTTTCTGCATCAACTGAATAAGATTAGTGTCTTACATGGATTATTTTTTCAATAAAAGGGAAGGCTGTGTTGGCAACAAAATTTGCAAAACAGCAACATCATAAGCTTACCTAACCATCCAGCGGAAGAGAATTTTCAACTTGAAAAACGCTCTTGGTTCAGCAAACCAAGAACCCGAGTAACAATTACAACTGCAATCATTAAACAGCCACGTTTCTCTCCTATAGAGAAATCGGATCCTCGAGGGTTCTTAGAGGGAAAGGCAGAAGCATTAGGGGAGACCTTACATAATAACCTTTCTGTAAAGCTTGGATGGCACAAATGATTTTTTAAGACATTCAAGTCACATGTCATTAATCAGAAATGACAGTCTTTATTCACATATATTTGACTGAGCTGCATAATTTTAGACTCCAATAGGTCTAGATAAATGACCCTAAGTATTGTACTTTTTCAAATTGACAATGATTGATGATAGAGCAAAAAATAAGAATTCTGAAAAGGGAGCCTGAGGTAAACACTGAAAATCAGTTGCACAGTTTCAGGGAGGAAGTTAGAAGACTTTCTTCTTCAATGCTTTTTGGTCTTCCTATCTCTGACTGTGGAATTCTCTGTTTTATCTATTAGTCATTCCCAAACCCTGCATATTATAACTCATATTTTAGTGAAAAACTGAGGTATCTTTGTCATGTTTGTTCAAAAAAGCAGGGAGAAGAGTTGTCCGTCAACTGAATGACCTAAGCTCAATCCATGGAACACACATAATGGAAGAGAGAACCAGCATCTATGAGTTGTCCTCTGACTGCCACACATGCTCCATGATAGATGTGCTCATCCCCCCACATAGATATCAAGATAGATAGATAGATATATAGATAGATAGATAGATAGATAGATATCAAGATAGATAGATAGATCAATCGATCGATAGATAGGTAGATAGATGAGTTCTTTTTTAGAAGCAGGAAGAAATGTGATATAAATGTCTTATTTATGGTGAGCACTCTGCAGAGATTTGATCTCTTTACTCTCAGTTGTGAGTCTCTATCTCTATTATAAAAAGTCTCTGATGAGGACTTAGAATTGCACTAATTTCTGGGTACAGAGATACATACTTCGAAGGCAATTTGATACTGTGTCCATTTAGCAAAATAGTAATAGCAGGTTCTCTCTCCTAGAGCCTATGAGCTCTTTAGCCATTGGATCTTGACCAGGTTTATAGTGCCTGGCATGAACTTCTTCCCATGGAGCAGGCCAGTTTTAGAGAGAGGTTGGTTACATCGTTAACTTTCATGCCACTATGGTACCCATAGGCATATCTTGCCAGGCTGGTCAAAACTGTAGCTCACAGGATTCATAGCTTGGTTAGACTACTGATGCCTTTTCATCACTAGGAGTCCCCTTTGCACTCTTCAGGATTATGAAAGCTAGTGAGTAGATGGGAATTTTTCTAATAAGTATCAATTTGATATCTTCATGTCCTCTGACCACAAAATATATGCTGTCTTCATAGACAGGGTCTTAAAAAATTCTTGTGGGCAACCAAACCCAATGCAAAGCCCTGATTTTTGCAAAACCCTGATTTGTTTTCAGGTTCTTTGGGACTCCTCTGACAAACAATTCAAAGGGAGGTATCTCATATCTGGCACTGGGGTTTTGTTTGATAAAGCAAAACTATGGCTTTTGGGAGGATTGATTACAAAAGTACACTCATATTCTACTGTCCCACTTAGGAAATGCTGCTCAGTAGACACATGGATAATTTCACTATTTCCTAAGAAAGTGGAAGTACTCACTGCCTTCCAAAAGCAACCATTTTAAAAATGTGGACAACACCCAAGGCACAGATGCACCAGAAAGCTTACAAATGGAACTATAACATTGCATGTTGCTAGAGGAAGTCGGGGGAGATACTTCTAGGAACTGGGGCACATGTGTTCAATCTTAGATGATGAAGAGACCTAACAGAAGAGTGGGACATACAGGAAATCAGACTGAAGAAGGAAGGAAGGAAGGAAGGAAGGAAGGAAGGAAGGAAGGAAGGAAGGAAGGAAGGAAGGAAGGAAGGAGGAAGGGAAGGAAGGAAGGAAGGAAGGAAACAGGACAGGATGGTAACACACCTGACGGTAGCTTCACACAGCTAGAGCTGATGTGAGATCCACTAGCAAACCGACACTGAACTGGGCCTGCTTGAGGTTCAGTTGCTCAGTACTTGGGAGACTTAATAGGAGGTTAACAAACTACAGCTGCTGCAATGCTGGTGAGCCCTGGCAGAGCTGCTATGGAGATGCGAGCATTGCCTAATAAAGGGACTCACTTTTGCTGATTTATAGCCAGCTAATTACCTGACAAATACCCAGGCTGTGTTTCCCCCTGCTGCAGAGCAGGATGTCAATATAAGGTGGGACAAAGGAAGTCACTGGATGAAGGATTGAAAGGTCTGATACCTTCCCATGGACACTGGTACTCTGAATCAGGTTATCGTGGACTGCCTGGAGTCACTGTAAGTCACGCCCAAATGGCTATTTTTTTTTTTCCAAACGGCTATTTTTAAGGACATCTAGAGTGACTCAGAATGTCATTCACATTCCAGATGTCGGGAACTTGGGACCAGAGCAAAGAAAAGAAGACATGTCAGAGCTGTGGAAATTCAAGGATGAGACAGTTCTTTGTCCACAGCCTCTACTCTGGGGCTCTAAAAGACCCATGAGCAGCAAATGTCCAGTTGGGAATCCTCTGCTTGTCACATTTCTTATCAGTTTGGGGACCAGTGAGTTGTAAAGCTCTGAATGCTCAGCACTGAGGTGATAAAAGACCATCCAAGTGACACAACCTGCCTCCCTGCAGGAGGCAGAAGCTTGATGTCAGCTAGGGCCTAAGCATTAGGAGACCATGAATTAAAACAGGCCAACCCTGTGTTCAAGGAAAAACATGTGTGACCTGCTGAATTTTCTTGACCCAGCTGTCAAAGAGTTTATACACATGTCACCCTTACAAATCAAGCTCACACCCCAAGATGGACATTTATGCACCAAGGGGATACTGAGCAAAACAGCCCAGGGCATCAGCTAATCCTAGCAACTACATTGGTAGAAAAACAAGGGACATGAGACATAACAGGTCACAGACGTCTACAAAAGTCATGGCTCCTGTTGGTTAACTTTTGTAAAGAATCAGGTCCCCACGCAGATGCCATGTTTCTCCTCCCCCAAGCAAATGAATATGGCTCAAGAAAGCTGACTTCACCCCAGCCAGCTAGCTAGTGGCTTCATTCAGTGACCTCATCATGGCCTTGCCATGTTCATAGATTACTTCTTCTAGTCTCTGATTTCAATAGGTAATACTTTGGCTAGAGACTCAACAGTGTTTTTAAAGTTAGTCTATTATCGTAAGTAACAGAAACCAACTCTAGTAAGTTTATGAAAGCTTTTGTTTTTCAATTTGTCTGTTCTGAGACTGTCAGCTTGAGTTGGTAGAGCCACATTGAAGAATACTGTCCATGTGTCAGGAGCCAGTCCTAGAGAGAGAAAGACCACCAAGAGCAGAAGTCCATTGCTGTGTACTGTTGTCTATTGTTAATAAATAAGCCAAACTATGTAGATTTCATTGTCCAGTTCTTAAAACTCACCTGAAGTTCGGAAGTACCGTATCAATCATTTTTTAAAAATTAGGAAACGTGGCTTTTCTGCAAAATTGGAGGGAGTCCCCCAGAACAGATCCAACCTGGATCTGGAGTTTGCACAGAGAATTGTGAAGCAGCCAACTGCCTCCCAGAGACAAATGCTGCGTCTCCAGCTGCCAGGGGCTACTCTTTCTCCCAGCCACAGATTGTATCCTGACATGTCCCAAACTGGCGGTGTGTCCCCCAACCCGACACCACACACACCCTGTGCTCTTTGAAAAGCATCAAATCTCGAGCCTGGGGAAGCCCCAGCACCCACCCTCTCCAGGCTGGCCTTTGGGGGTTACTTTCTATGTGTTCTGCTATCCCCCCAGGAGGCCCCAGGAGGATTGATTTTTGCCAAATGATGGCAGCTTAACAGATAGTCTTCTTTGTCCACAAGGTCTTAGTCACAGTAAAAATTCAATAGATGGTTTTGCTGCAGGCATATTTTCAAATGCCAGGAAAGCATCTGACAGTGTTGGATGTTTGGGGCGCTATTGTTAGGAAGATTAAACAGTGTCCCGTGTTCAATCATTTATTCAACAGTCACACAGGGACGCTAACAAGAGGAGGCAAGTGCAGCAGGAGCGCTCGGTGCATTCTGCAGAGAAGAATTTGTCTTCTTCTTTTAAACATAAAACCAAAGACAGGAATCTGAGCAACAGGCAGGTCATAGAGCCTCACTTTGGAGACCGACTGTGGGCGTTGCCTGCAGGCGCCATGAAAGGCAGACCGAGAGTAGCGGGGTGAACGCGTTACTAAAGCCACAAAACTAATTATTTTGGCACACACCTAAGACAAGTTTCCCTCTTTCCCAGGTTCCTACTGGCTGCTTTATTATCAGTCATCAACCTGAAAAGGATTTCTACAGAAAATGGGTCACGTGTATGATTACTGCCTCTGGCATCTCCTTGTTCTTCTGACAACGATGCTTTGCTTTCCCACAGAGAAGAAGCTCTCCCCAAACTCAGTCCACACTTCCGCGGTGGTCTGGAGTCACTCATCAGTCCTATGCATGGACAGGTGACTTGAGTCTACACAATCACATCGGTACATTACACTAGCCAACGGACTGACTCCGAGCTTGGGAGCAAGACCTCATCAGAATCGATTTAAAGTGGTGGGGTTATCACTAAGATGGTGAAATAAAAGGACCGTTCTCTTTTAGGCTGGGGATGTTAGCAATAGGGGTATTGTGAGCTGGGCTTCTAGGAGGCATTGACTGAGATCCAAGGATGAAAAATAGCATTGAAGAAGTCGGAGCAAAGACACGGACAGAAAATGAGTCCTGATCACTTGTCTGTGCTGTTGGCACAGCTGCGCCTGAAGCTAGTCCTGTCCCTGGGACTTTTCAGTTATACAAGCAAATAAATTCCCTTATTCTCCCTAAGCCAATTCGATGTGGGTTTTTATCTCTGGCAATTGAGAGTCCTAATTAAAGCAGGGATGGACAGAATAATGTGTTTTGTTAATTTTGTTTTCTTTAAAAACCGCCTATCGAGCACCTGCTGTGGGCTTCTAAAGAATTAGAAAGCATTGTCCTCCCAAGTCGCCGAAGACATCTGAGCAGCAAGGTGCAGAACCACTTCAACTTAGAGCAAGAAAAGGCATTTGATCCTCATAGGATATTCCAAAAGGGCTGAAATGATGCCAGAGAAAGATAATTGTGGGGGATGGGGGCGGGTTTTCTTGAGGGTAAGGTAAGCTGGGTCAGGCCTACTAGGTTTGGCATTTCTTCCCACTAGTGAGAAGGAGCTGGGCCTAAGTGTATAAGTTCAAGACACTCTTGAGAATTGTGGCCAATACTGTGACCATTTCAGGGGGTCCATCATGGGAAATATAAACAATTCAATTCCCCTTTCCCATCTTCTTTCCATCTGGCTGCGTTTGGGGGACTAACTGGATGCTTCTGAGGCTGGGTCAGACTGGTTGCGGTCACTGTCATTTCCCCCGACAAAGCTGCTAAGAAATGCCTGGCTCTGGAGCTACGTGTAGTATTATCGATGTCACATAAAGAGAATCCATAAATCTTAAAAGCATCTGTTGTGGGCCCAGCTTGTGCATTAAAGGGACACAAATCTGAGAACTGGACTTGGTATTCCCTGGATCTGAAGTCAGCCCAGACTAACAACGAATTACACAGCCATCAAGTGCTTATTTGTGAATTCATTGACCTGCCATGGCCTGCTCAAGAAGAGAGGAGATCAGAGTGTATGAACCCTAAAACTGCTCGCATCCTGAACAACCTGTTCCTCATTAGGCCAGCAGTAGGCCAGATGGCAAGTCCATCCAAGAGAGAGCTGTGGATTAGCGAGGACTTACTGAAGAAGGATATCTAGGAATTACACTGGGGGATGCAGCCCAGGAGGCTGGGGAAGGCTCTGCTTCTCATACTTGAAAGATTTGATCATCTCGGGCAACTGCTAGGACTACCTTTGGAAGTTGGGAGGTGACTGGGGAGGCTAGAGTTCCATAACCTTCCAAATATTCACAAGGTATTGAAAGATGAGATGCTAAGCTTCTGTATACTGAACAAAAAGCAATCTTTTCTAACTTTCTTAGGCTTCCCTGTTGAGGAATTGGGACAGCAAGATGACTCAGCAGGTAAAAACATTTGCCATGTATCTGGATTATTTTTCTACTGCTGTGATAAAACACCAAGACCAAGGGAACTTATAAGAGACAGTGTTTGGTTTGGCTCATGGTTTCAGAAGGTTAAAGTCCATGATGGCAGGGTAATAGGGAGAGCTGAGAGTTCACATCTTAATCTACAAGCCTGAGACAGAGAGAGAGAGAGAGAGAGAGAGAGAGAGAGAGAGAGAGAGAGAGAGAGAGAGAGAGAGAGAGAGAGAGAAGAGAGAGAGAATATTGATGACCTCGTTTTAGCCACATTGTATGGAGACTGCCCCTAAAGGAAAGGATGTGCAGCTGTTGAGGACCACTATAGAGCTCCACCCCCCACAGTATTCCTTTCAGTCTCCCACCTGGATCTTGTTCACTTTTGTTCCCACCTCTGCCTTCCAGCTACCCTGGCTGCCTTGCAGGGCCTCAAACTGGACACCAGGAAGCCCTAGAGTCAGATCTCCTTGCCTGGAGTGTTCTACTCCCAGCAGACGGGGGACTTGGTCCCTCTTCCATAGCACTTTCTCATTGAGCCCTTCACTGACTACCCCATTCAAGCTAGTTCTCAGTTCTGTCGGCACTCCTGGGCCCTCCCTATAGCCCTGCTTATTTCTATTTCTAACGTTTCACCGAGTCCTCAAGTACAGAAATAAGGGAACTGCACGTCCTATCAGAATCTAACACTGTAAGAAAGAGAGCCAGGTAAATATTTGCTGAGTGGATGTAAGAGTGAATGACTCGTTTGAGGAACATTATGCTTATATATGAGCCAATGAGATGATGGGGATAAAGGGGAAGAAGTCAGATAAATAATCTATTTCATAGACCCTACACAGAAGCCACAATATTAAGAAGCCTGAAAAGATGAGAATGTTAATAGGTAAGGCATTCACGGTGAACTAATAGTGGAAGCTGCAGTGTTTGAAAGAAACCCCTAAATACTGCGGTTCCATCAGAGAGGACAACTGTTTCCTTTTATTAACAGTCCCTTGGGCTGCTTGTACCCTGGAATGAAGTCAGGTTGGTGGGACGGCACAGTTACAATCAAACACTTGCAATACATAGGCCAAATACACCCGTTCCTAAATACGTATGCATATGTTAGCGTGTGTTAGCAAGGGAAAAAAAAAATGTCAGAGCATCAGCGTGAAGCCTAAATGGGCAAAACCCCAAGCATCCTTGCTCACTAAGCCATCCCATGCTCCTCAGGGGGAGCTGATTCTGGAGTTCATTGTACGCGTTGCTGTTCTCATCAAATCAGAAGCATTGCTGGCCGTTTTCCAAGCACAAAAGACAGTGAGACAGCCGAGAATCTCTGAAAGGCCAGAGCTACACAGTCAGGCAGAAAACCATACTTCACGACCTTCCTCCTCCAGAGCCAGAAGGCCGCATGGAAGCATTCCCTTCCAGAAGCCTATTGAAAACGGGTTGTTTCCATCAGGATTTGGGACATTGATCACTAGACTCCCACATGACTAGGGAGCTTACTGTCACTCTCTCACATCCAAGGCACAAGATGCTCTGTCTGCTGTGGCCTGGTCAAGGGCATTGTCTTGAGGACACTGGGAGACAGACTTGGACTAGTAACATTCTCCAGGTGGTCCTGCATTCCTCTGCATCAGAAATCATTAAAACGACAGCAATGCTCGGACAGTGAGCACACTTCACACCTCATAGCGAAAATCAGAATGTTAGTCAAGACTGAATAAAGCCTCTAGTTGTCAACTCCTGTCAATTGTCCTAGGTCTCAAGCAGAGTTCAGCTGAGGAAGAGGGACCAAGTGGCAGCGAGGATTGCTGTGACCATCCATGTGATTCTAGAGAAAAAGACCAGGAACAAGGAAGATGGCTCAGGGCTAAAGTAAGCAGCGTTTGACTGTCCAGCAAGCAGCCAGAAGACCAAGCAGCTATGCCTGTCGTGAGACTCACTAGGGAGGGAGAGCCAGGAAGAACACTGGCTTTCTGGACAACTAGTCCAGCCCAGTTTATAAATTCCAGGATCAGAGACCTGGTCTCACAAAGAACTAAGTGAAGAAGTGGTTGAGGAAGACATGAAAAGGACCCCTGACCTAAACACACACATCCATACGTGCATATGCCACATACAAGTTGAAAGGCTGCCACTGACGCCATTTATTCATATGTTCTACTGTCCCCTGCTGTGTCCAAGAACAAAGAGCTGTTTTATGAACACAATTAAAAGGAATTTTTCAAAACTTAAAAAAAGAGTTGTTTTTTTTTTTTTACCTGTTTGCACTCCCACCAGCAATGGAGGAGTGTTTCCTTTATCCCACATCCTCTCCAGCATAAGCTGTTATTAGTGTTTTTGATCTTGACCATTCTTACAGGTGTAAGATGGAATCTCAGAAATGTTTTGATTTGCATTTCTCTGATGGCTAAGGATGTTGAATATTTCTTTAAGTGTCTTTCAGCCATTTTAGATTCACCTGTTGAGAGTTCTCTGTTTAGGTCTGTACCCCCCTTTTTTATTGGATTATTTGTTCTATTGAAGACCAGTTTCATGAGTTCTTTGCATATTTTGGAGATCAGCCCTCTGTCTGATGTGGGGTTTGTGAAGATCCTCCATTGCTGGTGGGAGTGCAAAATGGTACAGCTGCTTTGGAAAATGGTATGGCGACTTCTCAGAAAATTAGAAAACAACCTGCCTCAAGACCCAGCAATGCCACTTTTGGGTATATACTCAAAGGATGCTCAATCATACCACAAGGACATGGACTCAACTATGTTCACAGCAGCACTATTTGCAATATCCAGAACCTGGAAAAAACCTAAATGTCCCTCGACAAAAGAATGTATAAAGAAAATGTGGCACATTTACACAATGGAGTACTACACAGTGAAAAACAATAATGACATCTTGAAATTTGAGGGCAAATGGATAAATCTAGAAAATATCATATTGAGTGAGGTAACCCAGACCCAGAAAGACAAATATAACATGTACTCACTCAGGAGTGGCTTTTAGATATAAAGCAAAGCAAAACTAGCCTACAATTCACAACCCCAGAGAACCTAGACAACAAAAGACTCTAAGAGAGACATACATGGATCTAATCTACATGGGAAGTAGAAAAAGACAAGATCTCCTGAGTAAATTGGGAGTGTGGGGATCATAGAAGACGGTAGAAGGGGAGGCGGGAGGAAGGGAGGGAAGAAGAGAAAACTATATAGCTTAATAAAAATAATAAAACAGTGAGTTTTTGAATGGCTGTTTTGTAGCGAGCTGGACCATGAGGGTCATACATTCACCCCTTTCCCCTAGTAGGAAGAATAATCGTATCTGATGATAAGATCTTCTAAATTCATCATCTCTACCCAGAAAGATTCCAGTGAGCACGTGCAGATGTGACATCTGTCACAGTTCAGGCCAGTGTAAGCACTCCACAGAGTGGCCTGCACTTCCTGTCTTCTATAAATGATAAATATTGCTATGCACATCCACCCGTTCATGTGGGTGCCTGATGAGGTTGGCTTCTGAGGTCTCATGGGTGACTCCAGAGCCTGTTACCAAACCTAAGGGAAACTGTTTTCACCAAGAGTGCAAGAAAGCAAACCCAGACAAGGTTTGCAATTCTGCCAAACCTCGAATAAGTTTGTAAACATCATCATAAAATGTGTTACGATGTTTACATCACATCTCTTATTATTAAGGACTACTGTGGAAGTATGAGCAGAGCTTACTTCTTAAAATATTTTCCTATAATAGCTATGGCATTCAATTATACAATAGTAATTGTGCCTAACTGAACCAAACCCCAGTCTGTTTTACGACTGCTCCTCACGCTGAGCTCGCAAACTCTACATAAACACCATCTGCATGAAACATAAAACCCTTAGCTGTTCTAAGAACACAGACATACCAAATGTAGTTGATTCATTCCGGGGCCATTTTCACGGCTGATGTTAGAGTCCCTACCCACCACCTCTCCCAGATGATCTTCCATGTTGTGTGTGCTCCATCTTGGACTTATCGCTTGGGTACCAGGGTAGAAAGACTCACTGCGGGCACCATGTCCCAGGTGCCCAGAATGCTGACCCACATTTGCAGAGTTTTTGTTTTGCATGGAATGGATTTTGTGCTGCAGAGTGTTTGGGGCGTGAGGGAAGAGCCAGGGAGCTAAGCACTTAAAGCTGGCCAGGGGTGCTGCATCCTCAAGGTCCCTTTGCGGAGTGCTGGCAAGGCTGTACCTCCAGAAGTATCAGATGGAGCTTGCTCCTCGTCCTCACCACATAAATTTTTTTAAAAAGAGGGTAATATCTAAAACAAAATTCTGAAAAGCTCTTGTCTGAGATAACTCGGAACCTCATTCAAGAGGCTGGCCCAGAGAAGAACTGAGCAAAGTGTTTGGTTTTGCTTGTTTTTCCTTTTTCTTTTTCTTTTTGTCCAACAATCAGTTGTTTCCCTGGTAGCATACAGATGTAGGCACAATCTACAAATAAACAGAAACATCTTAGCAGGAAGTAAGCCAGCTGAATCCACCAAACATCATTTGTGCCCATTCTCAAAAGGTATTGTGTTTGGATTGGCTGTTTGTGTCTAGCAGCTAACTGGGAACCCAGGTTACTATTTCTGGGCTTTTGATGATCTAGAAGCAAATACGGCCACCAAAGTTTAGCATATTTAGATCTTGTAATATTTTGTTGACAGAGTTCTGATCTCCCTACCAATCAAAATTTTTAGGAGTTAAGCTAGGTAGCTCTTTTTGCTTCTTTTTGGGGGGGAGGGGAGCAGGGTAGAGAGATGGTAGAGTTAAGGCAAAGCTGGTTTTACTTCCTGAGGATATGGTACCCATGCATGGAATTAGGCTCTGCTTTGGGAAGAACTGCGCTTGAACTCATGTTTATTGGCCAGAATATTCTGAACATCATAACAAGTTGCCAGCTAGGTATGCCAGCACTTGGGCATGGTTTACAAACATGTTATTATGGACAAAATGGTGCCTTCTCTCTTCCAGGTACTGTCCCAATGTTCAAAGATGGATGTCTTCATTCGGCATCCAAAAGCACACAAGAGGTCAGCCTGTAGGTAGGCAATTTCCTCAGATGCTGTTATTTGTCCCTGGGGGCTCCACATGCTCAATACCAATTACAGAGGAGAGGATTAAGGATGGGGAGTGGGGGTGAGTCGTAGCGCAGCAGGCCTGAGTAATTTGGACTAAGATCTTGTGTCAAATTTGCAAATTACCAATTAAGGCAGGTTTAGGACATGGCACCATTCTCGCTCATTGTGACAAACTGAGAATGAAGGCTCTCTCTGCGTGTCAGAGGGAAGACAGAAGTGACATGTAACAGGGAATGCTATCAAAGAGCATCTTTCTGGGTAACAATATATCCTTGGATGCAAGGCAAACTGACTGGAAAGAAAATGTAGGGCAGAAATCTGAAAATAAACCCAAGACCCAGATCTCAAAATAACCGCTACGGTGTTGAGTCTAGATAAGTCACTCAAAGACCGCGTAAGTGAAGGCCCAGAAAATTTGCTCACAGAGTGCTCAGGGCTGGCATTCCATGGTGGCATGTTTAGAATTCAAGTCTACTCAGTCTTGGCAAGTGACCAGTTGCGAGGTAGTTTTAGTGCTTTATTTTAAATCAAGGCGATAATAAAATTTGCTGACAAGAGACATCTTGCCTTTGACAAGTAGCTGGGTCAAAGTCACCAGACCCAGCAAAGGCACATGTTTCTCAGAGATGGAGGGGAAACTCAGGAAGGGTGGTACCGGGTGGTTGCTGCACCGTTCTCAGGAACACCTACCCCCCAACACCCCTATTCTCTCCACATGGAGCAGATCAATTCCCTGAGCTCCTTAAAACATGCACAACAATGTATACCCACTTGACTTTCCATCTTTGACTTTCTCCTTGCCGTCTTCCTCAACACTCACTCTTTCGTATACATGTGAAGCAAGAAACCCTCTGCCCTGGCATTGGCACCTAGTGCCCTAATACCTGAACACAAGTCAAAGCCATTTGCCAGAATACAAGACAATGATAGAAAGACCCTGTGGCAGTGAGGACAATCAGACTGGAAAGTATCACACCAAAATAAGGTGCCATGTGGCACAGTGCCCCATTGAGAACATGGGTTAGGTGGCACTTGCTCTGGCTTGCTGCTTGCCTAGTCATGGGGAAAGCATGGATTAATTACTCTTGTTTAGTGTTGTGATGGATTCCTGTCACCCATTTTCACCCACAAGCACACATTAGACACCCTACACCCTCACACATAAACACACATACAAATGCCATGGGTATTCAGGTGTTTGAAAGCGAATGAAATTGACAGGCCACTGCAGTGAACTTATTCTATTCTAGTTCTGCTTCTGCCTCTTGTGAATGGATATGGGAACAAGCCACGGTTCCTCTCTGTGCCTCAGTTTCCTCATTTGTTATGCATCAACTCCCACCTCACCTGGCTGAGAGATGGAAGGAGTTGGCACTCATGGTAAATGCTATACAAGTGCTAAAAAGAAGGCTTTTTACAAAAGAGCATTATTCGGTTTGCTAAGGGGTGCGCATCCACAAGCCATCCTCTCTCTGTGAAGGTTCTCTTTTGAAACCAAATTGAGACCATAACCACCCTCCCCCCCATACATAAACCCCTAGTGCTGCCTGAGGTTTGACTTAGCAACAAAGCCAGGGTTGCTTTTCATCGTTTGTCATGTTGGAGTTCAAGCGAGAGGGACTTTTACCAGTAGGGAAAATAGCTTTCTTTCCACAGGAGACTCGGAAGATGAACTCTCTCGATGCTAACTAACATAAGGGTAAGGGACTGTGGCCACCAAAAGCTTGCCTTGATCTGGCTTTTGTGGTGGAGATGATGCACCTTGAAGAAGAGCGTGTGGTAGGAGGGAGCATGGAGCAATGTGAATTACCAAATATTGGGGTACGCTCTCAAATGGGGATCCCGATCAATTCTTCTTTCAGGTTTTAATGCCAATTGGATCACACCCTTTTTGTATCTAAGCCTGCCCTTGTCACTCGAACACCTTTAGAGCCCGAGTCCAACAAAATGCCTCAGCAAATCAACAAATGCCAAACCCATCTCCCTTTCCAGTTCTTTCTCCTGCTCACCTTCGCCAGAACAGCGCGTGTCCAATTCTGCTGCTCTGAAGTACCTGGATTTCCGGCTCCTACCTGGACTTCCGGTTCCTCTTCCGTCGCTGTTAAGTGCCAGTACTTCCAACCTGAGTCTTCTCTCCCCTCCCTCCTCCTCCCACCCCCAGGCTGGAGATGTCTCCTCTTTTGGGTCAAGACCTCCATCTTGCCGTCTGACAGCCCCACCCCCACCCCAAGATGCCTCCTAAGCACCACAGATTCCATGCAGCTTTCTCCAGTACCTGCCGCCTGCCCAGCGCCATCTCTCCTTCTCCTAATGAGAATTTTCCTCTTCTCAGATTAAAGAGGAAATCACACACATTCGTTTTACGGCTCCTGTTGGCACACCTAATCAGTCGGTGCCGTGGGACCTTCTCTGCCCCAAGGAGGGAAAAGGAAAACTCCACTGAAGGACGACAGCCTGTTAGGATTTTTTTAAGTCTTTATTAGGGGAAATTTCAAACATGTACCAAGTAAACAGAAGGTGCTCTTTATCTCTGCCTTTCCTCTGGGACCCATCACAGGGCTCCGCATGCTGCGGAAGTAAATTTAAGTAATTAGGGCCCAAGGCAAATGGAGCTGTCTGCCTGCATATCTGATTCCACATCTCCCAGGTGGCTTAGGGGTTCCTCAGGAACACCCACAACCACACACCTGTAGGCTCGTAGTCTACACAGATAAAACTCACCCACCAGCTTTAGGGAACACGCGTGTCCTTGAGCTTAGTTTGAAGGCTACAAAGCAAAACTCATGGGATTAAGGGTGTTTTCTGAAGAAAAAAACAAAAACAAATAAACAAAACCCTCCAAGTCTGGTTGAGTAGTACCCGTGCAGCACGCCAGGGAGAACCTACCCTTCTGAGAACTCCTGCATCAAGAGTATAGGTTTCTTCACGATGTATCCCTGCTGACAAAAATCACTTTTCAACTGTCTTAAACCACACCCCCGTCCCTGCGCCAACCTCAGCCTCAGAGCCTTAAGCCTGTCTGTTACACTTTAGAAAATTCTTTTAACCTTGTGCCGACTCACCCAGGAGTTTCCATTCTCTCTCTTCCCACTCTTGCTTGTGTGCATGCATGTGCACGTGTGTGTGTGCATGTATATGTGTGTGTGTGAAGGAGCAATGAGGTCCTTAGAGTGAAGCAGAATTCTAGAATGATGAATTACATGTCTGTGCTGTGTCCCATGCAATTAACTCAAATGGACTGTACAGTACATTATTCTGTGAGTGCATGGAAGATCAATAAATACGGGGGAACCCTCCACCCCAGCTCGCCACTTTCCCATCTGAGTCTAGTAGGTCTGAGACGGATCACGCTACTGTGATGTGTATACCCCAGCTAAGGCAGGCAGGTGGTGCATAGACACCATTCAAACTTGGCCTATTCAGTCCCAACTCCTCTAATGCTCCATTCATGCATAGCAAAACACCATCTGGTCCTATTTTGCCTCCAGCAATCACAGCTGACCAAAAACGATAATAACAGCTGTTGCAAAACAAAAGCCAAACAAAGGGGGTGGGTGAGGGGGGGAGGAAAGGTTAGATTGAAGTCCAGCGCAGAAAATGCTCTGTGAAGTGAGAGCGGGGAAGAGGCCATTCAGATGTCTGGAGCCCGCTGAGTGGACAGCGCAGGACTCCTACTTCAACTTGAGATATTAATCCATCTGTCTCGAAAGCCTTCAGACCGCCGTCAGGTGGTAATATATTGCAGAAATTATGCTGCACGAAGGCATTTAAAGTTTCTGTTCTTTGAGTCAGGAACTAATGACCCCGTGTCAGCTGAAAATGAAAAAGTCCTTATGTACTTTCCTCAGACGGCCATACAGGTGAACACAGGAAGGAAACGCAGTCAGCTAAAGTGATCAAATAATGTCCCCACAACAAGGGAGAGATGAGGAGCGTGTGATGGAGATGGGGCTTGGAGAGGGGAGATTCTCAACGTCCCTGGAGCACTTAAGGAGTCTCCCCAAGAGGGCACCATGCTTCTTGTACTGATTTTCACCACCCAGATTGATTCATTTCTGACCTACTAAAGAGAGAGGTACCAAAACGTTATTTAGTTGCGAGGCCAGAAACCAGTCCCTTGTGTAAACTGAAGTACAAGAGCAGTCATATTGTGAAGCCTGATTAAAACAAGTTGGTAACGAGAGTGGGGGACTCGTTGCACCATCCCAGTCTTTTGATGTTTTCAATACACAGTTTTGCCTGGTGATTAATTTTCTAACTGTAGTAATTAAACTATCTTTTTCTTCCCCTGGAACGGACCATCAGCAGCTTTATATAATTTGACGAAATGTGATAAAAATCCAAGATTTATAGGGGAAAAAAGCTCCTGCAGTAGCTGCGGTGACACCTGCCTCAAACGGAAACAGTTGCAAACAGACTTCTCGTGCAATTAAGGCTCATCACTGGCGACATTTTTTTCCCCAGCAATACTTCATGGGTTTTCAAAATGACAATTATAGAACTAAGACACAATTACTGTCACATGTAGTCTGGCAATTAATTTTGAAGGCATTTGTCTAAAGGTCCCACAACAGAATATCAAATGCTTCTTATTGCTATGTAATGTTGATTTCCATTCAGAGAGGCTCTGAGCACTGGCTTTGGCCCTGATGGGTCTCCGGCAGGCAGCTCACTGCTTTGTGGAGCACAATTGGGCCCTTGTAGATGTGGTCAGGCATCTTTCTAGGACTGTTTGAACACTGATACCTGTCAACTAATACATCTTATGAAAAGCTTCAATTTAGACATAAATTTTTCTACAGCAAGAAGCCTATAAATTTATAATCAGAATCTCTCGCTGTTCAATATTTGTACATAATACAGAGTATGAGAGGATTATGAAATATTGAAAGAAAAATTCATTATTCATAACCCACAACATACAGTAAATAATCTTTGAAGTACAACAACTTGGAGGAATCCATATTCTATTATTTCTGAACATCTTGCACACAGTAGCAATGGAGGTTGCCACGCACACACTCCCTTTCCAGGTTAGGATTCCAGTCAGGGCTGACACTGCTGTTTTTAATTTTCATTTTATCATAAGCAGTTGAAGACTGTTGCCAGTGGTAATTTGCAATTTTTATCAAGACCTCTTCATTACAGCTTCAGACAGGACAGATGCTGTAATTAATCATGCAAGACAATTGGGGATCCTGGTCACACAGCTCAGGGAGAAGCCACCACGGAGTGGAGGAAAAGGGGGGAAATGGGCATCGAAATCCTTATTTTGGCCTCAAAATGAGCACCAACCATTCATTTTAAAAGAAATAACAGTACAATGGCAGCCAGTGCTAGCCCTGAACAGAAGAGAACTGCTTTTCCCCTTACATAAATATATGTGTACCTTACCTGTATTTTATATGGAAATAATTTGTATCACATTTACATATCAACAAAAATATAATTACCAAAAAAAAAAAAAAACAAACCCAAACAGTTCCCATCTTTTTTTGAAGGCCCTGGTGTTTGGCTGTAAAATCCAAATTCTTGGTCATGAATATTGTGTTTCCAGATGAAAATGGAGGCCAGTGCTCCGCTCAAGCAGGACTGGTTGGTGCCATGCTCCCCATCTTAATGTATTCAAGGGACCAAAAGTAAAATTTGACATTCCATTTTATTTGAAAAGTGAACAGTGTCCTTGTCGTTGCATCAAAATACAGTCCACAGATTTTACTGAAATGTGTTTATTCTATAGCAAGATAAAAGCATTTTGTTTTAGTTAAGCAAAATACAAACAACTTAATTGCTGCTATCATAACTCATAAAAAAGTATAAAACAGCATAAAAACACAATAAGCAATGTAGCGGTGAATGGTGTATGTCACCAGTGTTTACGTTAAAGCCTGGTTTAGGAAAAACTTTACAACACATGATATGAAAACTTACAACTCGGAAAGAAAATATTTACATTGATTATTTCAGATGTAGTGTGCCTTTTAAATATTCAATATTCTACTGGTATTACATCATAATAAAAACTCTTGCTTTTTCTTTTTAAATCTTAACTTTTGTAATAACTGTTTCATTTAAGTGCATTTCCCTTTTAAAAATACAGTGTTTTTATTTTTTGAAACTTGTCACTCAAAACACGTAATATAGTATTCACATTTCTTCTGATTGG